>NC_059111.1:30680000-35480000 GCF_020740685.1 Jaculus jaculus | reverse complement strand
GAATGCAAAATGGAGGACTGAGCCCCAGTCCCAATGTCAGCAGTTGAGCTAATGATAAGTGATTAAATACTTATTTAATAAAAATGTGCTAAATATCATTAAAAGCATTAAATGTGAAGGACTAAACTTTCTAATTTCTTAGGTTCCATGAGAATTAAGTTAGAAACTTTAAATTCAGAGTCAAAGGTAACTTTCTTAAATTGGCAAAAATGTTCACCCAGTAAACCACTTGTCAAGCAAATATCAATTTTTGAGTTTGGATTTCCAGCACCCACATACAGCCAAGCATGGTAGTACATGCCTGTACTCTCAATACTATGTAGCTGAAAACAAGCAGATTACTGGGGCAAACTGGTTTCCTAGACTAGTGAATTTCCTAGAGAGCTCTGGGTCCAGTGAGAGACTTGGTGTCATTGAGGGTGGTAAAGACAACTGATTTCAGACCTCTCCTTCCCATGCACAGGCACCTGTATAATACAAACATGCACGCACACATACAAAGCCACACATATTCATCTACAAAAAAGATTTGGGGAAGATACACCAAACAGTAAACATGTGCAAAGTGAAATTAGTTTATTAGTATCAGTTGAAGTTGATCCAAGCCAGAAGTAGTACAAAGAAGGACATTGTATGGTGATAGAATCAACACAAGGAATACAACATCAGTAATGCACTATACTGAACAGAAACACCAAGATGAGATCATTGAAACTGTTGTACATAATTTAATATACTTACAATAAATATAGGAAAATAAAGGCAGAGAAATCAGAAGATGTCAAACACCATTAGCTATATGAATTTAACTGACTTTTAATAAGCCTTCAGCTAGCAATATTAGTGTTCACAGCCTTGTCAAGTACACACAGAACATGCATGAAAATAGACACAGACATTAATAATGCTTGCTTCTGTGTTTTCAAAGCAAGAGGATTCTCCTGCTTTGTTTTTTTTTATTGTTTATTTATTTTTTTGAAAGTGACAGACAAAGAAAGAAGCAGAGAGAGAGAGAGGGAGAGAATGGGCACGCCAGGGCTTCCAGACACTGCAAACAAAACTCCAGACACATGTGCCCCCTTGTGCATCTGGCTAATGTGGGTCCTGGGGAATCGAGCCTTGAACCGGGGTCCTTAGGCTTCACAGGCAAGTGCTTACCCACTAAGCCATCTCTCTAGCCCTTCTCCTGCTTTGAATAATAGTCTCAAAAGTAGAAAAAAATACAAATATTTATTAGCTAAAATGCATAAACACATTGAGTTCATCTAATGGAATATTACTCACTCTAAATGAAATAGGTTGTTTCAATATGACAGCATGAACATATCTTAAAATATTAGGTTCCAGGAAAAAACTAACAGGGATGAGTGCGTATTATATTCTGTTTATATTAAATTTCTAGAAAACATCATACCATAATGATAAAAATCAGTCTTGAGGTTACCAGTGATGACTGGTGGTGATTATGGAGCAGTATGATTACTTTATGTCTCTAACATGACTATTTGGAATAATTATCATTATGATAGTAAATCAGTAATGAATTTTATAACTTTATTGTCATGGTTATTTAAAAGTTAAATTCAATGGAGCCTACCCTCACTGATTTGTGACAACCTCCTTTTCTCTACACATCTCAATTCTCTTTTAAAAATTTTCTGTGGTTAATTTACTCCATACATGTCTTTTATTTTAATTTGACTAAATTATAGAAATAGATCCATAATATTTTAGTAGTAGTGGTTTTATTATCATAGTTAGTGATATACTCTAAATTAAAAAAAAATAAAGAAGTTGCCTATCAAAAGGCACTCTGGCTCAAAATGCACTTCTTAAATATGGAAGAAATTACTTTAACAAGAAATAACCACATTCACTTGTTTATTAATGATCAGCGGATTTTGGATACCAGTTTTTTTTTCAGAGTGATCTAATTCATTTTCCATTAATGACACCAAATTGACATAATATTAAAACAGGTTTATAATCCAACATTCAAAATCATACTTGAGTCTTTACATATAGAAAATGTAGCTGATGAAAATTTCCCATCAAATGTACAACACATTATGAATATGTATGTAGCAAAATGAACTGAAAATTCAGCCATTCATTACTGTCATATGCTTTCATATGATGTTTATGAAAATAAACACATCTGAGTTTAGTGGATGCATAATGATGAAATTGTCTGCCAGGTTCTAGGTTTGATTGTCTAGAAGAAATCTGATGAAAATTGATTAAAAACTTCTAAATAAATTGTTTATTTGATTTCTATTCTTTTAGATGTTATTATTGTTTTATTTCAGGAAGATATTCTATATTCTTTTAAGAAATAAAAGAATCAAACCATGATGTGAAATGCTCTTTTGTTATCATCTTCTTTCACACACAGTGCTGATGTGTAGAGCATATAGCTGGCTCTCTAGCCATCTTCACATTTAAGATGCGTGGCAGACAAGAAGGTTGGAGCAAGTCAGTGAGGCTAGTCTCCACTGAGTTGCACTTTTCAACATTTTAAAATTTACTTGCCAGGAGAAAAAGAGAAAGGGAGAAAGAGAGGGAGGAAACATGGAAGAGCTTGGGCCTCTTGCCTCTGCCAAAAACTTAGGTAAATATGCCACTTTGTATATCTGGCTTTATATGGGCACTGGTGAATAAGAAGTGGCCAAGAGTCTTTTTTTAATTATTATTAATTAGTTTTGTACTCAGTGAATACAATCAAGTTGGTACCATTGTTAGCCTCATCCATGTCTACCCCCTCCCCCTAGCCCCTCCTTGATGAGGTACATGGGTCATGCATTGTGGAGTTAGCCCACAGTTATGGGTAGAGGAAATGTCTCTGTGTATCATGACCCAACGTGTGGCTCTGACATTCTCTCCACCCCCTCTTCCGCAAAATTTCCCTGAGCCATGTTGGGTTCATTTTGGGCCTGCTTCAGTGATGAAGTGTTGGGAACCTCTGGGTCTCTGGATATCTGATTTGGTAGGAGTTGATTATTCTCTGTGTTGATCTCCTTCCCCCTTGTGCTGGTACCCAGTTCACCAAGAAAACAGCACCCTTGCTTGTTTCGCCAATTATTCTTAGTTTCAGCTGGGGCCCTTTTGAGGTATGATGGGGTGGTTCTTTCCTGACTGCCTGGGGACTGACTCTCCTCTAGCTTCTAGCCATGTCAATCCATGTTATGTGTCAACCACATATGATGTCTTCAGCAGTAGGGTCTTACCACTAACCTTTGGTGGGTCATTAAGTACTCCAACAGAAATCTGTCTTTCTGTTAGGAAACCTTGTAGGTCTCTCTGATCAAAAGCTCTTGTGGATGATAGCCATCTACTGGTACTGTGAGTTACAGGTCAGTGCCCACTAAGAGAAGGAAGAAAAAGATAACTAGTATAAAAGAGTTAGAGAGAAGAGAGAGAGAAGCTGTAGAGCTGTAGAAGATTAAGGTCAGTCTTCATCATCCCCTCTCCAGTGCCTAGTGACTCAGGTGTTCCCTCTAATGGCCTGGTGAAGGTTCAACCATTTGGTCTGCTTTTTAGGATATATAATTTTATGGAACCATTGATGTTTGTGTCTAGATTTGTGTCTGTCACCCTCTCCCTTGCCCTTCCCTCCCTCCCCACCCACCCGATTGTCTAGTCTTCAAGATGCTTGCTGGGTATTTTGGCATCTTGGTTAGATTCAGGTTAAGTGCTGTAGATAAGTGAGACTTTGCAAGTAAGTGGCTTTAGCTACAGAGCAATCTTCCCAGCCATGATTTGAATTTTTAAATGATCTTAAAATAATAGGAATAAAATCTGTACTATACATTGGTAATTTGTCATATTGGGAACAGACATTTCACTCATTTATATTTGTGGTATGTTCTAATGTGCTAGTAAAAACTAAAAATGAAGAAAATAAATGTGTGCATTTGCATAGATTTGGAATAAACCTTCAGTACCTACAGCACCAAAATGGAACAGATTCCAGCATAGTATAGTACTACTCTCAGGGATGACTAACATCCAGAATCTGGCCTGTCTATGCATCTACTATGCACTGTTGCAGTGAGGAAGCCCAATGCAGCCAGATATGGTTAAATTTCCACTCTAGTGGAATCATGTAATAGTGGAACTATGTAATTATTACAATTGGAACAACTTAAAGCCTGCATAAAAGGAACAAGAACACCAGAGAGCACAGCTGGTGCCAGCTGGCTCCTGGGGATGCTGAGACATTGTATTTTGAGTTTACAAAGCCCAAGATGATGATGCTTACTATGTGGGGTCTAACTTGTGTGATAGGACACACATAGCAAAATTTGAAGACATGATAAAACTATTCAGACAAAATCTGTATATTCAGAATGGAAAACTGGAGTTCTTAGACTCATCAAACCATCTTTCTCCATCCCAACTGTAACTGAAGGCTATATTTAGGTGGCTCTTTTTGTACCCATTTCCTCCCCGGTTCTAAATGAATTGCCAGAGGAAGATGCTTACCACAATGAGTATAGGAATATTTGTTCTTCTAGGAATTTTAGAACATAAAACTGAGCCCACTGTTGGGGAACATGAAGACTTTTGGGATTAAACAGACCAAGAATGGGCAAAGTGTGAGTCTTTGGGAAAATATTAGAATATACCTTTTGGGGATAATATTGGAGTCAATAGAAGAGTAGAAATAATGAATCAAGTGGTTCTTAGTAGAGATAAAGAAACTAGCTGATAGAACAGTAGAAGTTGCTATTGGTAAACTTCATTTTCTGTTAGCTTGTCTATTCTTCCTGTAAATTTGTTCTTTCCCTACATTTATTCCTTTCCTGACAATGGCATTTTGCATATGTATTTGAACTAGGGAAGTTGCTTTATCTTTCTTTAACCTGAACTTTTCCTGAATAGAGAAATAAACCAGTCCTCCAGTCCAGGAGTGTGGTAAGAAATATTTTTTTCTTGTGTGTCATGAGTGGCAGCTTTTATTTTTATTTATTTATTTATTTATTTGACAGAGAAAGAGGGAGAGGGAAAGAGGGGGGGATGGAGAGAGAGAGAGAGAGAGAGAGAGAGAATAGGCATGCCATTGCCTTCAACCACTGCAAACAAACTCCAGTCGCATGTGCCCCCTTGTGCATCTGGCTACCCTGGGTCCTGGGTAATCGAACCTGGGTCCTTTGGCTTTGCAGGCAAACGCCTTAACAGCTAAGACATCCCTCCAGACTAAGTGGCAGTTTTTAAACAAAATGATGTTCCAGCTGGTCCCAGAAAAATTATGATAGCTGTGTAATAAAGTTCAAGTAGACTACATTAGGATATTTTCAAAGCTTCCCACAGTATTGTGAAGTATTTCCAGGACTGATAGAGACACTAATCTCTTATAATACTTAGTCTTCTAACATAGTAACCAACTGTTCTTTTTACTGAATATTGTTTTAGTCACATATAAGCTTATAAATGTCATGTTTTTGGTACAGTGTGTCACTATTGTTCATGGTCTCAAAAGATAAAACCTCAAATAACATAACTGCATGCTGAAATCCTAAAATGTCAAAATCCACAACTATAATTCCCTAAAATAATTACCCTAAAACATCATTACCATGAATGTTGGAATATTATGTTAAAATCTTAATCCAGTGTTGGGTGCTATTTAAAAAATATAGAAATTCAAATTCCAGGACAGGGTTTGATGTGTTTATGATTATATGTAGGGCATCTGCATTGTTAGGCAGAAATCCAGGAAGGTAGTGAAGCATTATTTTGGGTACAACTGTGAGTTATTATTGTTATTATTTTTTTCTGGAGATTATGGAGGCTCAGTGGACTAGGTAAGAAGGCACCACCATCCAGTTTGCCAGAGGCCCAGAGAGAATGAATATACAAGATAATTAAGGCTATTTATTGCTAGGATACAGCTTTTTTGACATCTGAGACATTAGAACTGTGGGGTCCCTGGACTTTGTACTCTAAGACTTATACCACCAGCCTGCATGCAATTCAGAAGTTTGGTTTAGAATGAGTTACACCACAGCTGCCAAGATTCTGAGGTCTTTGGACATGGGTTAAGCTACTCTCAACATCTCAGCCTCTTGTGCACTGATTAACCTGTATAGTGATTTTTGACCAATCATCATAAGCAGGTTATCCATCCAACTATTTCTGATGATTGCAGTTATAAAGCTAGGTGTACCCAGTTACCAATTACCATAACATAGGGTATTTTTATATATTTTGTGTCTTTGACCTTACTGTTTGTTTTTTTTTTTATTTATTTAAGAGTAACAGAAAGAGTGAGTGAGAGAGAGAGAGAGAGAGAGAGAGAGAGAGAGAGAGAGAGAGAGACAGCGCCAGGGCCTCCAGATGCATGTTCCACCTTGTACATTTGACTTACATGGGTCCTGGGGAATTGAGCCTTGAACCAGGGTTCTTAGGCTTCACAGGCAAGCTCTTAACCACTAAGCCATCTCTCCAGCCCCCTGGCCTTACTTTAAGGACCACTTTGCTCATTACTTTTATGTCTGCATTACTATTATTAGTTTGAGACTTTATGCTTACCAAAAATATGTTGTCATTAACTCTGCTATTTTATGAAATAATATAGGAATATTCTGTCATGTTTTATTTTGTTTTCATTCTTCTGTGCTAGGATTATTGGTGTGCTCTATACTGAACTCAGGTTTTGTGTTTACTGGGAAAGCACTCTACTAACTACGATATATCTGCCACGATTTTATGTGTCTACATATTCTGAAGATTAAAAAAATGGCATAGGTTCATTAAGACATAGAATTTATTTGTGCAGAATTACAACTCTGAAGAAACAAATTTTAAACAAGCTAAAATAAGCCCCAGGGCCTTACAGATTGCAAACAAATTTTAAAGGAAAATAATCACAAGTAGGGAGGAGAATTACATTAAGTCTAACCTAAACCTTCTACATCTTCCCTCCCTCCCTCTTGCCCTCTCAACTCTTGTATATTAGTTATATTTTTCTGCATTTTCTTAGTGGGCACTGACCTGTAACTCCCAGTACCAGCATGGGGCTATCATCCACAATGAGCTTTTGATAAGAGAAACCTACAAGGCTTCCTAAAAGAATGACAAATTTTTGTCAGAGTACTTGATGACCCACCAAAGGTTAGTGGTAAGACCCTATTGCTGAAGACATCATATGCAGTTGACATGTAAAATGGAACGGCATGGCTGGAAGCCAGGAGAGAGTCAGTCCCCAGACAGTCAGTGTATCTAGTGCCAGAAGGTGCTACATGGGCGACTGGGGGAAATGACCAATATCTGTCCAAGCAACTCATGGTCTAACCTACTTAGCAACAAATAACCAGTTGTGATGCCCACACAAGTGCAATAGTGGCACACAGCCATGGTGGGGAACCAACTGCTCTTGATTTGGCTAACTGATCCCCTCAGTGGTATGGGACCCATAGCTGGAGCTGGCAAACAAGTCAGAACCATATCCAAACATAAGCCCTCTCTCCAATATCAAGCTACCATCAATCATGGCATACAAGAGGGCCTATACCTATTAAACTCTCTATAAAAAGAAATAAGGGTTATTTCATTTGTCCTGGAGCTAACTTACTCTCCGTTGGAGAATCTGCTTCTCTTTTTCTGATAGATGCAGATCCTAAGGAGAGAGCCACCCCATCATACCTCAAAAGGGCCCCGGCTGTTCATGCACTGTCAGTGGCTGCTTTGACACTACAGTGGCAGAGTTGGGCAGATCCAACATAGACAAGTGACATGCAGAGCTAAGTAAGTATAGTTGAACTTCACAGAAGAAGTTTCCCATACACAATTTAGTAGTTTTGCTGCACATGATAATTTTATTTCTTATGTTTTCTCTGGGAACCATAATGATCAAATGTAGGTGGAGGAGTAACTTGAGCTGTGCTGACAGAATACCAGTTTCTTGATATATCTTCATGCTTTGGAAATAAATGTGCTTCATAAAGATTTTTTAAATGCATGAGTGATTGAATGAATATATACTCATTATAGTATATCAAAGTGAGTTAATTAGATAGTTCACATTTCAAATGAGATAATAACAGCCTTGAGTGAGAATTGTGGCAAGGAGTATACAGAAGCTCAAATTAAAAGTTATCTGAGAAATGGAATTAGAATCATTTGGTCATTTTTATCAATAATTCAGCTGTATATTTCTAACAACTTCCCTTATTTTGAAGTTTTTAATGCAGGTAAAAATTAAATTATATAAAATGGACAATTATACAGTGAATGTCCTGTGTTAGGAGCAGTCATTTTCCCATTATGTTTCATCTATCCCTGCTCATTGGTGCTACTTGTAGAGTATTATCTGCTAACATTCTCTGGGCAGGCAGGAACACACAATCATGCTGGTATATTTGCTGGCTTAAACTTCAGAAGTAGAGGAAGCATGCTGGGGAGAAGAGTAGTATAGTGTTCCTCAGCTGGCAAGTTTTCCAAACTGCATAGGTATAGGGATGTTCCCAGACATTCTGATTGTGTGATCCTAGAAATGTGATGTGGTTATGTATTTTTGGAGGTGCATCCAAGAAACAACGAAGCCTGCAAAGCACCAGTCTCCATGAGATACCTGTGGGCTATAGTCACAAAAGACATGCAAGCTTTCTGCTCCTACAATATTTTGGGGCTTAAACCAAAAAGCTGTAAGTAATAGTACATTAAAATATGTGAGCATGACTTAAGAATGTCTGAAAACAGTGCAGTGAATACATTATATATATAATGTACATAGGTTTATATGTATATGAATGGATGGATGCATTGACATATGTATGTACAGATGTATTATGAATTTCTAGGCCAGTTTAATTATATTACTCTATTTTACTCTCAAAGGGATCTAGCTCAGTTTTGACTGCAATAAATATGATTGAATATGAGAAGCATTCAACCTACTTTTAGAATATTATTTGAATGATTATCTAAAGTAGAAATCAATTGGAACACAATAATGAGGTTTAGTTAATGGTTTTTAAAAGCCCTTGGCCAGTGTGTGTGGTATAGATTCAAGCACAGCAAAGATGTTTCTGATGCCAGATGGTGGCACCAAATGGAGATGTAGAGAAAAGGTCAGTGTGGGGACGCTGAAGTTCAAGAAGTCCATAAATGGCTGCAATCAATTTAATGAATATGAAGAAAAAAAGACTACTGGGGCCAGCTATTCACCATTCTGGAATTTTAATGCCAGCTAAAGGAAAAAGGAAATTTAAAGGATGACCACTTAGAGAGGTGGTTGTTTCTGAAAGGGTATTTTCTTCCATTCTTTGAGGATGTTACAGTTTGAAGTATATGGGAAACAGATTCTGGAAAGATGTGCTGTTTGTTTATTCAGGCTCTTGAGATCAATACCTATGGAAAAGAAGGAAAAAATTAATAATTGCTTAATCTCTGTTTCCTCATGAGGTGCTAGAGTAGTCTTTCTGAGCTGCCTCAAGTTGGACCAGAAGTCCAGGTCATTCTACTGTCACACAGCTCAGGGCTGGGAGGTAGGCCATTTTAGGACAGGTGTAACTTTGGGCTGAGTAGCTCACCAAAGTCTTTATGAGCTGGAGGATTTCTACAAATAGCACTGTCACAGCCATGGTGAGAAGCACCTGGGTATCTAAGTAGAACAGCATTGTCTACCAGAAAAGTCAAGATAGAATGCCTTTGTTTATTTACTTAATCCATGTATTTATTGAGCATCCAGACAGTAGTGATTCTTACATAAACTTGTCTTCACTTGAGGTTTTGGAATTCTTCACTTTTATTCACCAAGTTGATTCTCAAGCCTGTATATTCAATTGTAAAATGATTATTATCCTCATTTAATTTATGGTAGTGGAGTTCATAGGAGCTCCAGTCTATATCTAGTCACAGAGGCTTGATGGGGTGCAATGCAACTGAGTATCCCATCTTTTTAATGCATGATACACAACTATTTCATCAAGTAAAACTGACCTCTGAAGTGAATAATATTAAGTAGGGACTCATGATCAGTTTTCAATTTCAAATAGCCATAATGTTGCACATATAATGATAGGATGGAGCCTGGAGAGATAGCTCAGTGATTAAAGTATTTACCTGCAAAGCCTAAGTACCCACGTTCGGTTCCCTAGTACCCACAAAAGCCAGATGTACAAGTTGTTGCAATGTGTCTGGAATTCGTTAGTAGTGGCTAGAAGCCCTGGAGTACCCATTGTCTCTCTATATATGTCTCTCTCTCTCTCTTGCTAACAAATAAATAAAATAAAGTAGAATGATAATATGAGACACAGTAAGATGTTTATTCAAAAATAAATTCATTCTTCATCTGAAATTAAAATGAGTAAGGTCCCCTATATTTTAATTTGCTAAGTCTGGCAGCTCTATTTCTATGATCCAATGAGATTTTAGGCTTTCTTTTCAGTCTGTGCTATAAAATTTTCAAAAAAGAAAGACTCCATAATTGCATGTGAAATTGGCAACACTTGACATATATAAGACCTTCCAGATATAAGACTTATGGTGCTGGACATGGCTAAATGAATGCGAGTTGAAGTGAGTTAAATCAATGGCTGCTGAGCAAGTCTGACTTGTATGTGTTCCCCACTATCAGATATAGTATCTCATTAATCTCCACCCAATCTTCCCAGGTGTGAAGAGGCATGAAATATAGTTTTAATGAGTTTAGAGGTGTACCTGGCAGATGGTTCACCATTTTTTGAATTCAAAAAGGTAAAAAAAAAAAAAAACAAAAAAACAACACTGTAGTTAACACTCAAGTGGATCTCCAAATCTTCCTCTAGGCCACCTGTTGGGGACCATCAGGATGCTAAATGTTCTAGAGAGAAGGGACTGGGAGCAATTTGTCTCAGTTACTGAAGATTAGACACACATTTCTAGGCCAGCTGTTGTCCAGAGAATGTACTTTTAACCATGTGACCACAGGAGTAAAACTGAGCTGGACAGGAGATGAACAGTGCATCTGCCTAATGTCAGAGAATCAAGGTGAAGGCAGTTTAGTTAGTAATAGTAAATAGCAATGTCAACCTTAAATGTTTGCTGAAGCCCTAAGCTATTATTTTCATGACATGAGAAATTAAAACTCAGAAGTTAGGGGATTTTTAGTATTGTGTGGGGTCATTCTATTAAAGGAAATATCTATGTTACAGACAAAGTTTAGTACATGTATAGATCACAAAATGTAGAATCAAGTGTCTATAAATAAGTTGCATTTCTTCAAATATTCAGAAACACTATCTTTGTTCTATATTGTGTGTTGTAAATAATTATTTTTTTTTCCTCTTGTAAGAATCCATACGCTATCTTCAAATTAATGCATCTGGATATATCTTCTTGATTAATTCTCTTGCTGAGAGCAAGAAGATCAGGGGGAGAAAACTTGTTAAAATCAGAACTGTTTACACTGAAATTGATTGCATGGTTGGTTATTCAAGAGTATTTAATTAAAACTTGGTTGTACACTAATTTTGTTTCAGCAATTGATTAAGGTTGTGTAAATAGATATCACACAGATTACTCTATTGTTTATAGATACATCTCAGTTACTGGAAAACAAATTTGTTTAAGGGCACACATGTATTTAGTAGTTTGGCATTTAGTTAGCAACAGAGTCTAGAATTAGGCTGTCAAAAGGACTTGATTTGAGCTGAAGCTTCATCATTTATATTCTGTGTAACCTTGGGAAAGTCCTCTGTCTCCCTGAAATTCATATTTCAATCTTGTGAATGAGTAAGAATAATCATCAGTAGTTCATGAAACAGCTGTGGGACTGTGGTAGTTTAAAGTTATGTCCCCCATAGACTGAGGATGTTTTACTAAAACCGGTCACTTGGATTTCGAAACACTTGGCTGGAGGAAGTGTCACTGTGGATAGATCCTGGGCTCCAGCCCTAAAGTGTTACTGGGAGTTAGACCTGAATTCCAGCCTAAGGTATGCAGAGTGAGCTCTGCCTCCATGCCTGTTGATTGGTCATTGCTTGTGGTGCTAGTTGTGATTTTTCCTCTCTGTGTGATTTGTGTGAGAGGGACAGCTTCTTCTGCTATTATGGAACTTCACCTGGATCTATAAGCCTGAAATAAACCCCATTTCTCCCATCAACTGTGTCTGGATTGGAAAGTTCATCCAGCAACATAAAGCTGACTGTTACAGGGATTTAAAAAGGTTATTCAAGAAAATGCTTTAGAATAGTGTCTAAAATAATGAACTCTATTTTTTAATTTTTTCATATTATATATTCATATAACCTTTAAGATAAGTATTTTACATTCTAATAAAATGACATCATTCCAAAATGGTCCATGAAATGCTTGAAATAAGCCATCTGAGAAGTAAATTTTAATATATTTTAACACATTGATGGATCAAAATGTAATATTGGCAAGAATGGCTATGATGTGCTCCTACAACTGCATTTATATGTAGGTAATTAAAGATATGCTATAGTTAGCTGTTTTCTATGTTGGACATGCACAGTAGCTATATTTGATTTATATAGCTGATTTTATTATTATTTTGCAGGTATTTAACAATTATTTTTGTTTGTTTTTCAAGCTAGGTTCTCGCTGTAGCCCAGGCAAATTCACTAGAATTCACTATGTAGTCTCAGACTGGCCTCACAGAAATCCTCCTTCCTTGGCTTTCTTTCTTTATTTGTTGTTGTTTTAAGGTAGGGGCTCATTCTACACCAGGATGACCTGGAACTTACCTCCAGGATAACCTTGAATTCATAGCAATCCTCCTACCTTGGCTTCCTAAGTGCTTGGGTTAAAGGCATGTACCATCTCACCTAGATCTTCTATTTCTTTTTAAATGTAGTTGACTTTCAATTTTTCTCAATTAGTACTTTTTCAGAAACCTGTTTCAATTTGCTTTTGCTTGCTGATGGTTAAGAATCCCATGATACCTACAAATATGTTTTATTTTTTAATGTACACAGTCTTTTAGAAAATTAGTTTATTTTTATTTATTTATTTGAGAGCAACAGAGAGAGAGAAAGAGAGAGAGAGAGGCAGAGAGCAAGAGAGAGAATGGGCACACCAGGGCTTCCAGTCACTGCAAACGAAACGAACTCCAGATGCATGCATCTGGCTAACGTGGGTCCTGGGGAATCGAGCCTTAAACCAGAGTCCTTAAGCTTCACAGGCAAGCACTTAACCACTAAGCCATCTCTTCAGCCCAATACAGTCTTTTAATAATAATATTTAAATGAATTAAAATGTAGGAGTAGAGAATTTCCTTTTTGGATACTTTTAAATAGGAAGACTTTTCAAAAAACTCTCAATTTGAATTATTGAAGCCAACTCCCTTATAACCAGTAGTGTACACTCTTAGTCCAAGCATTTACCTTGCCTAAGACAACCCAAGGGGAATCTTAGAAGGATCTCAGCAAGGGAATCTGGAAGTAGCTTTTTGCTAGGGTTTGAGCTTGTGCTGGGTAACTCAGAGATAAGATGCAGAAATGGGAACTGGTTCTAGATTTTATTACTGTCAGGGGCCAAGTTATTAAATGACTGTTTCCATAGTTTTTGTTCAGAAGGTTAAAAGAACAAAGTAGGAAGGCTGAAGTACAACGAAAGGAAGAATTGTTAATCATTTTCCTAGCTCTGTTTTGACCTGTCTACATCCTATTAGAAGTTTTCTAGTATTCCATTAGATGCATAATGATCTGATTGGCAGCTGGGCTTATTTTCACTTTCTCAAAGAGTATTCTAAACTATAAATTAATTGTTATAAAACCTATTAATGTCCACTGTACCACATAATGGGAGTTATTTTCTTCCTTTTTTTTTTTTTGAGGTAAATTCTCACTCTATCCCAGGCTGGCATGAAAATCAGAATACTTGGTGATCCTCTTATCTCTGGCCTCCTGAGTACTGAGATTGAAGGCAGGTGCCACCATACCACAACTGGTCTTTTTTTTTTTTTTTCTATTGGAGAATATTTAATGTTATATCAGACTCATCTAAACATTTTCAAATCCTTCAAAACAACAAAATATTAAATGTATTTTCAAATAGTTGTAGCATTTTTTTGTTATTCAAAATTCTGGTTGTTTCCTAACCAGTAAGCACACTTTCTCTGAGTTTCAAATATGTTACTATGACTTTACATAGTAAATCAGGAACAATAATAATAATAATAATCAAAAGAAATCACTATTCATAAGTGGCTTTGGACTGTAATTTATGTAATGACATCACGTTCTCCCTTTAACTGCAGCATAGTATTCTCATTTACCTGATGATTTTTTTTTTCTGTTGGTCTTTAAAAAATGTCTATCATGTCATTTAACTGCCAAAATGCAGAATTGAGGGTATAGTAGTGTACTGTTTGGAAAGTTACACTCTACATCCCGGGTCTAGATAATGGCACAGATGGGCTTTATTCTGTGGATTGTATTGCTGGTTACTGTGAAGAACAGAGACTGAGTAACCAGCATGGACAAATTTAACCAGTGCTCTAAATAATCTCTTCAGAAGCAAAGTGTCTGCAACCGTGGCTGTCCACATTAATAGTGTCATTCATCTGGTGAGCTGTTTCATTGGTTTCAAGGACAGGCTATTAAATCTTAGCTTGTGGAGTCATTTCTGGTGACCAGCATTAACATAGGCAACATACCCTTCTTAGAAGTGATCTAAAGGTAATATTGGGCTGAGGTTAGAGATGTCAAAGAAGATTAGTAAACTTGTTCTCTTTTATTAAATATTTCTTGTGTCAGTCTTGTACTTGGTGCTAGACAATTTTTATTCATGAGTTTATGTCTCACATTTTATGTATCATGACTTTCTCAGTATCAGAACTTAAGGACTAACATGATGACTGCTAGGGACAAGTTTCAGTGTAGTACCCTTCATGAATTCTGAAAAATGACACTGCCACAGGTGTGAGAATACCAGAGCTGCTTACTGGCACTGTGGCTGTCAGATTTAGGCAATGCTGAAGTGTCTGGTGTTAGGCATTCTTAGCTGAAGCTCACAGACTTTGCCCTCTGTCCACTCAGCTCCTACGTTGGCACTTGTGAAATTTAAGACTTGATTTTTGAGTTTCCCTATCCTCTACCCAGTCATCTTAACTTTGCGTGGTGGATAAAAGTCATGTGAATGCTTTTAGGAAGTATACCTATATTTGAAACTAGTTAGTTCTTTATAAATATTATTAGAATTAAGTACCCAAAACTAACAAGTTTCTGAATAATATAGTATAAGAAGATAATATAGTATAAAAATTAAAATGGTTGACTCATATATGATGCTTATTAGCAAACTTATAGTTATTCTACTCAATGATAGACATTGTTATTCATTTTATTATAGCTATATAATAAATCATTGAAACTTTGTTGCTTAAAAAACAATCAACCCAGTCAAAGTGGCTATCATCAAAGGAAAATTCTGAAAAGGATGAAGGTTATGTGAACCCTTATACCTTTGGAGGGACATATATTAGTCCAACCACTATAGAAATCAGCGTGGAAGTTCTGAAAAAACTAAAAGTAGAACTATCATGTCATCCACCTATACCACCCTTAGATATATGACAAAAAGGATCAAGGTCAGCATACAACATAAATATTGGCATTCATATCTTTATCAAAGCATGAGTCATAACACCAACTTATGAGATGAATCTACATGTGCATTAACACGTGAATAGATAAACAGGATAATATATATATAATCTCTCTATCTGTGTGTGTGTGTGTGTGTGTGTGTGTGTGTGTGTGTGTGTGTGTATACAGAGAGAAAGAGAGAGAATGTCAACAATGAAGAAGAATGAAAATAGATGAAGATCATTGTGTTAAATAAAATAAGCCCATCTCAGATAAACATCATGTTTCCTTTCACATGTAGAATCTAGGTTGAAAGTAATCAAGAAGATAGAAAGGAGACTGGTGTGTGTATGTATGTTTGTGAGTGAATGTCCCTGTGTGGGAGTATGCATGCATTTATGTAGAGGCCAGAGGACACCTTGGATGTCATTTCTCAGGGGCGGTCCTCTTTTTTTGAGACAGTATTTCTCACTGGCCTGGAGTGAACACAGGTCCTTTTGATTGCAAAGCAAGTACTTTAAAGACTAACATGTCCTCCCAGGATGATACTGTTTTGGAAGAGGAAGGGGACCAGTTATGGCTTCAGAATCCCATAAGATGCTCAAGTCCTCTCCTGGGTTCTCTACATTCCACTGAAACAGATAGCAAAAGGATTTAGAGAATCACTTGGGAGTGCCTAATGGGCCAAAACTAGAAGTTATGTGAATATCTTCACCCCTTGTTCACAATTCTTCCCACCATCACTGCCCACAACTATCACTGCCCACAAGGGAAGATGGCAAATGTGGTGTCGTGATGTGAGTTGAAGGGTATCTGTTGAGCAGGCAGACAGCCTCTGCCACATGGTTCTTCTGCTGTCTCTTTCAAGTGATCTTTAAGTGCTTATAAGGTAAAATATCCCAAAGATATAATTCCTATCTATAACTTTGTATTTCTATAATGATGCATAATGAAAGCATTTACATTGAATAACAAAGATACTATTTATTTTTATCATCTATAGTCTCTAGTCAGGGAACAAGTTGAGTCTTTGAGTTTATGTGAAGAAATGTATGATATGTGGCCTAAATGTGAGCAAATACAATCTTCAAGGCACAAATAATGATAAAAATTTAATCATGACAAGTTGAAATTGAACACTAACCTGTGAGTTATTTAAAAGTAGTATTTGCTTGGAGATATGGCTCAGCAGCTAAGGTGCTTCCCTGCGAAGCCTAAAGGACACAGGTTCAAGTCCCTAGTGTGCACATAAACCACATAACACAAAGTGGTACATGCAATGGAGTTTGTTTTCAGTGGCTGGGAGCCCTGGCTCGCTCATTCTTTCTCTCTATCTTCCTCTTTCACTCTCCGTTTTTCTCTTTCTCCAATAAATAAATAAAATATTTCCCACAAATACAGTAATATTAACTGAGATAATGTTTACAGTGCTAATAGTCAAATTTCTTTGAAGGTTTATGTGAAGTCGACTTACATAATTTGCAGTCCATCTTTGGGTTTTATTTATTCTAAGCATTTGACTTTGTGTTCTTGAATTCAAAATGGAATTGGATTGAATGTGTGTGTCATATCATAGCAAAATGGTAAAATTTCAGTTTATAAATGTCCACAATGACTTAACTATCTAGTAATAATAATAACTTATTACAAATATTCATCAAAGAAAAATAAAGCCAAAGTTGGGATACTGATGTCTTAAAATGTAGAAAATATAATATTTTAGCTTCATTTATCTACTATTTCAGAAATTATATTTATAGTTATGTGTAGAAGGAGAACAGCAACATGCATTGCTCTGTAGGGAAGAGGAAGGGAAAATAAAGCTAGATTTAAAGAGATGAATGCAGCAGAATTGCTTATAGGAATTTTAAGAAGTGCAAAGTGTAACCAATGAGCTGCTACTCTAGAACATGTAGGAAACAGGGGCAAAACAAAACAATCTCTTACTGTTACAGAAAGCAGTGGACTGCTTAGTCTGTACTGCCAATAAGAATAGAGGTAGTAACCCTTTTGTGTTAATAAAAACATTTTGGTCATAAAGTATTAGCCCCATACTTCAAGGATTCAACAAAAGTGACATGAAAGGTATTAGGGAGATGCCCAGAAGGGCTTTGTGCCAATGGTATATATAGTGAGGGCATATTCAGAAATTAGTTTTGGCCTCCGGTGGACAGTAAATCTGCCTCAGCTCAATAGAAATCAACTCACAAACCAAAAGAAAGTGAAGAGCCAGATGATGTGCAACAAAATCAAAAAAAGCCTTGGGAGTCAGAGGAAATTTGCTCCAGGCATCTCTATGCAACCCAGCCCTTCTGTAGGCTGCCTTTGCACACTGTGCAAGCCTCCAACTCCACAGTGTGACTCTGCAACATAACAGATACACAAAAGAAATTATTAATACTTTAGAAGAGCAAGATTCCTATAATCAAGGTCATTTCTTTTTCTTATCTGTAGATGGACAAGGAGCTCTGAACAAAGTCCTGGTGAAAAGAAAGGTGGACTTTTAAAAATATCTAGACCTCGTTCTATCAGCACTAAACACACTCCCACCTGCCACCTTTCTCCATGAGGTGGGCAAAGTACAGTGGAACTTCTAAAATAAATAGCATGATGCTTGTAAAATTGTCCATTCAAAGTAAGAGTGAAAGTTGTTGCTATACCCAAGTGTGTGCCCCTAACATTAAATATGGTTATGTCTCCTATACATGCCTTTTCCATATTTTCCTAACTTATTGTACTCCTAGATAGGATTCCTTATGTTTTTCTATTTTGCTAAACCATGTCTCCTTGTAGAAGAACCCATTCATAAGGAGAACCCATTCATAAGCATATCAAAGACCCAAATCTTCAATCAAGATTCATGTGGGACTGCCCTATGTGCTCTGACTCATATTTCTGGGCTCAGATTCTGTCATATCTTCTTGTTTTAAAAAGAATATGATAGCTGTATTATTAATTTTGGACCTTATAATTGCAAAGTGTAATGTGTAACAATGTAACCGATGATTAGAAAATGAACAGACATGTAACCCACATCCCTAGATCATTAAGCAAATATGCAGCACCCTGTCCCATTCTTTATCTTTCACTTTCTCTCCCTTTCTCCTTTCCACACTCTCTGTCCTTCCCTTCTTCCCCTTTTCTTCTATCCCATCTCTCTCCCTTCACATTTTTTTAATTATTTATTTATTTATTTGAGAGCGTCAGACACAGAGAGAAAGACAGAGGGAGAGAGAGAATGGGCGCGCCAGGGCTTCCAGCCTCTGCAAACGAACTCCAGACGCGTGCGCCCCCTTGTGCATCTGGCTAACGTGGGTCCTGGGGAACCGAGCCTCGAACCGGGGTCCTTAGGCTTCACAGGCGAGCGCTTAACCGCTAAGCCATCTCTCCAGCCCTCCCTTCACATTTTTTGATTTTCACAATACAACTTCTCTTATTAAATTAATTATGTCAACTTTGTTTCTTTGTTTTCTTTTTGTGCTTCTAAACATATTTAGCTTTTATTTGTACCTTTTGCAAGTTAAATTATATTGCAGAGACTCTCTAGTAACTTGCTGTGCTTTACTCAGTATTATATCTATTAAGATATATGTCTGTTATATTCAAAATTCTATTATTTATGAAGCTGTAATTCATCCTGTATTTATTGCTAAAAGGTCCTTATTTGTGTTGGTGGGTGGGATTGTTGTCTGTCTTTACTTCCCAAATATTTGTGCTTCCAACATTTTATCAGTAGAATTCTTTTGTTACTGTACATATGTTTCATTGGCATAATGAAGAAAGAATATAGATGATGAAGCTTGCCAGCATTTTTATATTCAACTGTTTAGGTTTAGAGAAGCCTTAGGAAAGCAGAAATTCAAAAGGACTTACCCTTTGTCACATGTGTCCTGTATGCTTTTGAGAGATGCCTCCTGTCCCTTTGTGAGGACAGGGACAGAAGGGTTTTCTGAATGAAAGAGAGCATCTTTGAGCTCAAAGATGCACAAGAAGCAGAACGGCTGATTATGCTCATCTGGTAATGAGCGCCGCCAGCCAGTGCCCCAGGAAGGAATACGAGCTTCGCTGTGTGTTTGCTAGCGTTTTCTAGGAATACTTGGTACTGGTTGGGAGTATTGGTTCTTCATGCAGCTTCAAGAAGTCCTTTCATCCTACCCATCTTATCTGCTGTTCATTATAAGATTCCTTTACTTACAGCTTTTAGGATTTTGCTTCCACTTTTTAAATATTTTCTTCTGTAAGAACTTCTGATCTACACAGTATGTAATATTCTTATTTTCTTTCTCCACCTATTTCTTCTGTGTACTGATTCAGTTCAAGTTTGATTTTAATATGATCTTTCTTATTTATTTTCTGTTAGATTTTCCTTTCCTCAGTAGATACTTGATAGTATTGCTATCCTATACAACAACTATCAATATCAAAATTCCTTTGTTTTCATGCAAGCTAAAACAAAATATAAGATCCAAAATAAAAATCTGTAAAATAGATAAACCTAAGGAAAGAAACCAAGTGTATTCAGAGCATTAGTTGACAAAAGAGTCTTAAGACACAGTTGAAGTTTAAAGGTGTTATACTGACTCATATTTCATACATTCATTGTGTCTTATTTTGTTCTTAGACTGGAAAATAAGGCCTTACTCCCCACCCCCAACAGAAAAAGAGTTTGGGTTGGAGAGACGGCTCAGCAGTTAAGGCACTATATAAAGCCTAACAACCCAAATTTCATTCCCATGTACCTACTTAAAAGCAGTATGCACAAAATATGTGTGTACATGGAGACTGTTTGCAGTGGCTGGAGGCCCTGGTGAGCCCATTCTATCTCTCTGCTTACAATTAAATAAACGTATATTAAAATTTGATGTTCATACTGCTGGATGATTAGCTTATTTAAAATGAATTTTAAATTTATTTTATTAATATTTTTCCATCTTTTTAATATGCTCCATGATGGCAGGGAAAATGATGACATGAGCAGAAGTGAACATTACCCTTTGCCAACACCAGGTGGACAATACCAATAGGAGAGTGTACCAAACACTAGCAAGGGGGAGCTAGCTTTAACACCCATAAGACTGACCCCAACAATACATTGCCTCCTGGATGTGTTAATTCCCAAATCTCCATGAGCTGGAAACCTAGCTTTCAGAACACCTAAGTTGATGGGAGACATTTGAATCAAAACACCACATTCATCCCTGGCCCCCATAAACTGATAACCATACATGATGTAAAATGTAATGCATTCTTCCACCTTTAAAAGTTCCCATACTTTTTTTTATCAGTTCCAGTGTTCATGCATTCCCATTGTCTAAGATTTTTTAACTGAGCCAAAAAATCCACCCCCAAAAAACCATAATGGCATGGAATAAACATTCACACTGCAAAAGATGGCAGTGGACATAGCAAAGAAATATTCAGCCACCACAAGATTTAAAACAACCAGGGCAAAAATCAAACTCTGTAGTTTCAAGTCCAACAGCTCTGGCCAGTGACAAATTTCCAAGTCTGGTAATTCTAACCAGCAAAAATTCTCTGGGAGTTCCAATCCTGCCCCTCCAGCTAGGCTGGAAAACTTCATCTGGGCTGGCAGCTTTCCTTAGCAGCCATCTCATGGTCCCAGCATCTCCACTGGGTCTCCACTGCAATCCATGGTTCATCCTCATGGCTCCATTGGGTCTCCAGGAAGGCAATCCAGCAAACCTGCTACATACTACCCATGGCCATTTCCAGTTCTTATACTCCATAATACCTAGTAGGGTGCCAGTTTGTTAATCCAGGGGGGGAATCAAGCAGACATTGAAGAACAGAAGACTCCTTGAGCACTCAGATCCCTTCAAAAGAGTCTACATTCTTCCTCTTGTCCCAGTACAGGTCAGCTGGCCCAATCTCAAAGGTTGCAATTGCAGCTGAGCAGGCAGCTGTTGCAAACTAAACATTTCCTTCTGTGCCATATCCCTCTGCACACATCAGTCTGTTTCTATGCAAAGCAACCCTGCACAAGTGCTCAGAACATGGGCATAACAGCAAACCTCTCACACAAACTAAACTGATTCAAGCTCAGTCCAGGCAAAGTTGTTTCTCACCCTCATAAACCAAAGCTCACAGTGCATAGTTCTTACTGCATTCAGGTCTTTCAATTCTGACCAGATTAGTTCATCAAGCTGTACTTATAGCATTGCAAGTCGTCTCTGAGGTTAAGGTTTCAAATCCTTCCACATTCCTCTTGAAAATCAGCTCCAAAAGGCCAAAGCCATACAGCCAGTTATCTAGCAGCAAATGACATCACTCCTTGGTACCAACATTACTACTGCAGTGAGGTTCACATAGCTGGCAGAAATCACCCAACCAAGAGCAACTTTGGGGGAAAATAGGGTTTATTTTGGCTTATAGACTCGAGGGGTTGCTCCACGATGGCAGGAAAAACAGTGGCATGAGCAGAGGGTGGACATCACCCCTTGGCCCACATCAGGTGGGCAATAGCAATAGGAGAGTGTTCCAAACACTAGCAATGGGGAACTGGCTTTAACACCAATAAACCTGCCCCCAATAATACACTACCTCCTGGAGGTGTTAATTCCCATCTCCATCAGCTGGTAACTTGCCATTCAGATCATTTAAGTTTATAGGGGACACTTAAATCAAACTGGTACACACCACCAAGAAAAGAAGTTTCTCTAAGTAAAGGTGAAAACAGCACAAATCTGGGACATGTGGGCATAGACATACAAATTTGGAGGGCAATTTTATGGGAAAAATGTCCGTTTATAGGACTATTTGTAGCACTGAGGGGAAGAGTTTTTCCTATTTTCTTATTTTCCAGCTTCCCATCAGCAATATATCTGGGGATTTCTTTTCTTGTTCCAAACAAAGGTTTTGTTATTGTTTTTATTGTTCTTGGTCTATACAGTTAATGTATTTATTACTGAATAATAAGAAAATAAAGGGCTTGAGACATAATTTTAGTGCTTTCAGAAATGGTAAACAGGGGGCTGGAGAGGTGGCTTAGAGGTTCAGGCATTTGCCTGCAAAGCAAAAGGATTCCGGGTCGATTCTCCAAGACCCAGGTAAGCCAGATGCACAAGGGGGTGCAATTCCTTTACAGTGGCTGGAGGCCCTGGCATGCCCATTCTCTCCCTTTCTCTCTCTCCTCTCCTTCTCTCTCTCTCTCTCTCTCTCAAATAAATAAAATATTTTTTAAAAAGTGGTAAACAGGGTAGTGCTTCAGTCACTGACAGTTACGGTTGGTGTCTGTCTATGTCTCCATATCTCCTCTTTCCCAGCTTTCCAGTTTGCCTGCAGTGTCAGCCTAGTCTAAAAGCTGATAGTATAGTACAGCAATTATTTCCTTACTTCAGTGTGGTAGTCAGTAAAAATTATTTTCAAAATCTAGCCAGTGGTTGAATTGAACTTTATATGAATGCTTCCATGGTATGGCTAAGCTCTTACACCTTGGTGATGGTGTACAGTGTGAGGAACGCCATTGTCAGTACTACTGGGATAGCTGATGGAATAATCTATTTCAGGCCAAAAAATATCATCACACTTCTGGTCATTACAATAGGTGTTCATTGCTGGCTTAGTATTGTTTCCTTCATCAATGGCATCCTATGAGTAGATGTCATAGGCACAGAAGTAATGGTTCAGCATTGAAATTCATAGTGGCTGATGTTGCAAGCTGCCTTGTAGCTTTTGGATTCTTCTAGACATGAATTATCATTAACTCAGATGTAGATTAGTATTTATAAGGTAGCAAGTATTTAACCATTTATAATTTTGATTCATATTTCAATAATCTATAGAATTTTAAATATTATTTTAACATATTTGCAAATATGAGGAGAATGCAATAAAAACTTTATTCTGCTACTCAGAGCACTGGCTATCTCTGCAGTATATAAAATCAATGATAATAAGGCTAAGGTTTAGGGGAGTCCCCACAGTTAAAATCCACATTCTCTCATATAGTGGATTTTTTTGTTTGTTTGTTTGCTTTTAGAGGTAGGATTTTTCTCTAGCCCAGGCTAACCTGGAATTCACTATGGAGTCTCAGGGTGGCCTTGAATTCATGGTGATCTTCCTACCTCTGCCTCCTGAGTGCTGGGATTAAAGGCATGTGCCACCATGCCCAGCTTCATATAGTTTTATTATTATTATTATTAGATTGATGCTTATGCACAAGAAAGAGCATCATGCATTCACCATTGGTTTGGAACATAAGTTCCCACTGAACAGTACGAACTGCTAAATCATCTATTACGTCTGCTTTTAATTTTTGCTTAATGTTAAGCATGTACAAACTATAGCTACTTCATGATCATTTTATCATGGGATATTGTTGTACATTCCTAATTTTAGGTGACAGTTTAAATGAGCATCTCTGAGTACAGAGTTAGTTGATATCTATGCACAAGTAGGAATTTTATCACTTATAGGGCCAAATAGGATGAATTTTCTTTTATGTTCTCTAAAGGATAGTATTTACTTGTTGAGAAAGGTTGTGTGTTGTTGCAGATTCTAGGTTCCTTCTTTGTGATAGTAGGAGGTGGCCTTTAGGCCCCTTGTAGTATACTAGTCAGCCACGAGGACATGATTGTTATCACCACTGCATCCAAATATCAGAGCTCCTTGTTCTTCAGTTTGCATCCACTGGACATCACACCATATGCTGGGTTATCTGAAATTCTAATTATAAATATATGTATTCAAATGGTAAGCCAAATGGATAGATATTACCTTAATCATTCATAAAGACCTTTCAAGCACTATATCTTCTTAATAGAAAGTTCATGCTAAAGCCACTTTTTTTACAGTTTGTGGGGAGTAATATAATAAAAATGTGGCCCAGAAACTTCCCACATGTGTTTGACTCGAATTCTGTGCTTTACTTCCTACTTTCTGTCTTGCACACATCTTACCAGTGCCCTCACAGCACCTGGGCATACCAGCATGGTATCCTGAGGAAAACTTGGAAGATTCCTATCCTTGTGAGCAGAATATTGGTACACAGGCACCAGGTTGATTTAGCTTTGACCAGGAGAGGAGAAATATACTGTTTGCCAGGTGGATTCACACTGTTTCGTTGTGTTTGTTTGTTAGGGAAGAGAAAATATGTGAGAACAAAACCTATCTAATGAGCTTCAGGGTCAATGCCCATTGTTTCAGGAAAGGAGCTACACCTGAGACACTATGTAATTGGAAATGCCACTTGATTATGTTTATCATGACTTGCTGTCATTCTCCGAAGATCTTTCCATTTTCTGTACAGTTCATATGAACAATTTATTGTGTCTGTGAGAGGGGGAGAGAGAGAGAGAGAGAGAGAGAGAGAGAGTGTGTGTGTGTGTGTGTGTGGTGGGAGTATCCACACTGTTTATATCAAGACTTTAATGTGGAACTGGACTCGAATCCTCCAGATGAATGTATAGACCGATGCACCTTTAGGAAGGCTGAGCTTCCAGTAATAAATTCCTAATCATGGGGTCACCAAGGCTGTCTCTACTTTCTGCCATGATTAAGAACCAACCTAATGAGGTAGCTTCTGAAAAATTGTTGAGTCACTTATCAATTCTACCATAATTTGTACCAGCAAATGCATATCCTGCACCCACTCTCTTCTTCCATAATGTGCTTCTAAGTCAGGGGATCCAGGAGCACTTTACCTTTGGGATCATTCAATTCATATACAAAATGCTCATTGTACAGCAATCTGGAAAATATATTTCTAGCTCTCCATATTCCTGAAACATAGGGAGATGTGATAGAAAATGATAGATTCAGGTGTCTAGCAAGTGCTTTAATAGCTTCTATTAGAGGCAGCTAATGTAATATTGGTAATTGTTATGGATAATCCTAGCCTCTATGTCAGCTTCTCTGAAAAGTTCTACTATATTTACTGAAGGGCAAGAGTAAGTGTTAATGTAGGGAGGCATAGATTCCATTTTATAGTAACACACACATATATAGTAACACACACATAATAACACATAAAATATATACTTAATATGTAATATTATAATATCTACAGTTTTAAACAACATTAAGGGATATATATTTTCTTCATATGCAAGTCAGTAATTTTAAGGATATTTGGAATGCATCACTATGTTGTAGAAGTATTCTTTATTTTTTTAAATAAATTTTATGTTTTGTGTGTAGTACAGATATGTGTGTGTGTGTGTTTGTGTGTGTGTGTGTTATATATATGTTCAGATGCACATGCCCTGTATGAGTGCAGAGGCCAGAGAAGCATACCAGGCATTGTTTGCTTCTCATCTGTGTGTTTCCTTGAAATAGAGTCATTCCAATATCCAGATGTTGCTGTTTTATCAAACCACAGTGACTCTCTAGTCTTTACTATCCACAGGACTGAGGTTACTGATATGCATGGCTATGGCTACACCCAGCTGTTTACCTGGATACTTGAGAATGAAACACAAGCTGTCTCTGGCCCTCCTGTTTGCAGGGGTTTTCTTATCCTGCTGACTCATCTCCTCAAGTCTGAGTTCTGTGTGTGGTAATTTGTTTTTAATATTTTCAGCATTGTTTTCTAACAGGATTATATTTACTCCATAAACACAATGTTTATTCATAGTATTTAACTCTTCAAAAGCCAATGGATTAAATTAAACCATCTCATATTCAGTACATTTACATTAGTATCCTATACTATAACATTGAAGGTTTTGTTGAGCACCTGGCACTATGGTGACCACTTTTACAATGTAACATAATAATCACAACTAATATAGTACATAAGACTGTCATAAATTTCATTTTGAAGATGTTGAATCTTATACATAAGAGAAGGGGCTAGTTCAGGCTGTTGAGAAATAAACCTAGGGTTTGATTCAGATGATATTAATATCTCCAAACCACTGTCAAAATTTTACTGGTACTCCTCTAAAATTCCTTTAATGTTTTCTTCAGTTTAACTTATTGGCTAAATATAGAGAAAGGACAATCTAATCATTAGTTAAAATAACCCCAGTATTATTTTAGTTAGATAAGAACATCTTCCCTGTGCTCAGTCATGGGTCATGGAAGAAATAAAAAAAAGAAATTGTAAAGTTCCTACAATTTTGAATGACAGTGAAAACACAACATACCAAAACTTATGGGACACAATGAAGGCCATCCTAATAGGAAAATCCATAGTGCTAAATGTCTTCATTACAAAGATAGAGATCTGAAATAAATAACCTTACTGTTCACAAATTACACTGGAGAAAAGAATGAAATCTGAAGAGCTCAAGCTGGAAAGACATAATCAAGGCTGGAGGAAAAATTAATGAATTGGAAATTAAGAAAGAAATTTAAAAATTTGATGAAATGAAGAGCTGGTTCTTTGAAAAAGTAAACAAGATTGACAAACCCCTGGCCAATTTGATCAAGCAAAAACAAAAAAAAAAGAGAGAGAGAGAGAGAGAGATTGAGAGAGAGTGTGTGTAGCAGACAGATTCAGGTTAGCTGAGTTGAATTCCAGACCAGGCACAGTTATGGAGGAAGGGATATTTATTGAAGCTGACAGATCCAGGGGAAGTTCCATAATGGCAGAAGAAGCTGGCCTGCCTTCATAGGCCCAAGCAGAGAGAGAGAGAGAAGCACAAGCCTAAAAGCCAAAAGCCACAGCACACTTCAGGAACTCCAGCTAGGCACACTTTGCATATCTTTAGATTGAAATCTGAAACCCACCACCACACCTTAAGACCTACCCAGGGACATTGTCTCCAGCCAGGTGGCTACAGATGCAAACTATAAACAATAACTGAATATATTTGGGTCCATCAATTCAAACCACCACAGAGAGAGAGAGAAAGAGAGAGAACTCTCAAATTAACAAAATCAGAAAAGGGAGAAATCACAACAAACATCAAAGAAATTGGAAGAATCATTAGGGCATACTTCCAAAACATCTACTCCACAAAACTGGATAATCTGGAAGAAATGGATGAATTCCTAGATACATACCACCTACCAAAACTAAACTCAGAGCATGATTGATCTCCTAAACAAACCTAACTCCTCCATGGAGATTTAAAAGGTAATCAAAAACCTCCCCAAAAAGAAAAGTCCAAGATGGCTTATCAGCCAAACTCTGGGAAGCCTTCATTGAAGAACTGAAACCATTTTATTCCAAACTGTTTTTTATAATCTGGGATCAAGGAATCTTCCCCAACTCCTTTTATGTAGCTAGGATCATTCCAAAACCAAACAGAGATGCAACAAGAAAAGTAAACTAGAAAAGCAAACTACAGGCCTATGTCTCTGGTGAACTTAGATACAAATATCATGAACAAAATCCTTGAAAACTGAATCCAATAACACATCAAAGGCGTTATCTACCTTGACCAAGCGGGCTTTGTCCCAAGGATGCAGGGATGGTTGAACATGAAAATTGGTCAACTATTATACCACATAAATAAACAATCATAAGAACCACATGATCATCTCAATTGATGAAGAGAAGCCTTTGATAAAATACAACACCACTTCATGATCAAAACACTGGAATGAATTGGCATGGAGTATTTATATCTCAACACAATAAAGGCTATATATAATGCTCCTAAAGCCCAAATAACACATAACGGGAAAAGGTTCAAGGAGTTCTCACTGAGATTGGGAAAAATACAGGGTGGCCACACTCACCACTGCTCTTCAACATAGTACTAGAAGTACTATCCCAAGAAATAAGACAGTAAAAAGAAATAAAAGGGATTCAAATTGGGAAGGAAGAAGTCAAGTTATCCCTATTTGCAGATGACATGATCCTATATATAAGTGACCAGAAAGTTTCCATCTCAAAACTTCTAAAAGTGGTGTTCCTTCAGTATAGTGGTAGGATACAAAATCAATTCACAAAAATCAGTAGCCTTTATACATGCAAAAGACAAATATACAGAGAAAGAAATCAATAAGGCTGTCACATTTTTTTTTTAACTTATTTATTTGACAGCGACAGACACAGAGAGAAAGACAGATAGAGGGAGAGAGAGAATGGGCGTGCCAGGGCTTCCAGCCTCTGCAAATGAACTCCAGACGCGTGTGCCCCTTGTGCATCTGGTTAATGTGGGACCTGGGAAACCGAGCCTCGAACCGGGGTCCTTAGGCTTCACAGGCAAGCACTTAACCGCTAAGCCATCTCTCCAGCCCGGCTGTCACATTTTTAATAGCAACAAAAAACCTTGGAATAACACTAACCAAGGATGTGAAAGACCTATATAATGAATACATAAAGAAATTCAAGAAAGAAATTGAGAAGGACTTGTGAATCTAGAAAGACCTTCATGCCCCTGCATAGGTAGAATTAATATTGTGAAAATGGCAATTCAGTCAAAAGCAATATACAGATATACCACATTACCAATGAAATCATCAGAATTATTCTTCACAGAGATTGAACAAAAGATCTTAGAATTCATATGGAGTGGGAACAGGTCTCTGATATCCAAACAAACCCTCAAAAATAATTTAAAAAAAAACACCACTGGAGGTATCAACATACCTAATATAAAGCTATATTACGTTTTTTTTTTTTTGTTTTTTTTTTTGTTTTTTTTGACAAATGGTCTCACTCTAGCCCAGGCTGACCTGGATTCACTATGTAGTCTCAGGGTGGCCTCAAACTCATGGTGATCCACCTCCCTCTGCCTCCCAATCTGGGATTAAAGGTACATGTTGACAAAAAAGGCATGGTACTGGAGTAAAAACAGAAACATAGACCAATGGAACAGAATTGAAGACTCAGACCATTGGTCAAGTAACTACAGCTATGAGATCTTTGTCAAAGGCCTTAATAACATAGACTAGAGAAAAGACAACATCTTCAACAAATGGTGTTGGACAAATTTGATGATCATATGTAGAAAAATGAAATTAGATACAATCATGTTTTTCATATACAAATATCAAGTCCAAATGGATTACATACCTCAATACCTGAAACTCTTCAACTATAGGAAGAAAATATAGGAGGTACACTCCACAATATATGATTGGGAAAAAAATTTCCTAAACAAAACCCAGTAGTCCAGGAGATTGAACACTCAACCAATGGGATCATATGAAGCTAAAAAGCTTTTGCACAGAGAAACATACCAAGAGGATAGCAAACAGATTACCCACTGAATGGGAGAAAACCTTCTCCAATTATACCACTGACAGTAACATAATATCTAGAAACTATAATGAACTCAAAAAACTGAACAATAAAAAAATCAAACAACCCACTCCAAAATGGGATAGAGAATTCAATAGGGAGTTCTCAGAGGAAGAATTGTAGATGGCTAACACACACTTAAGAAAATGTTCAATATCCCTAACCATTAGGGAAATGCAAAGTAAAACAACTATGTGCTTCCACCTTGTCCCAGTAAGGATATCAAACATTAAAAAAATCTAGTGAAAACAAATGTTGGTGAGGTTGTAGAGAAATAGGAACACTCATTCACTGTTAGTGGGAATGTAAGTTGGTACAACCACTATGGAAATCAATATGGAGCTTCCTGAAAAGGATGAATATAGAGTTACCAACAGATCCTATTATTCCCTTACTGGGTATTTACCCTAAAAGCTCCACACCTAAATTCAGAGATATTTGCTCAACCATGTTTATAGCTTCTCAGTTCATACTCACTAAGAACTAGAATCAACTCAGGGGCCTATCATTGTATGAATGGATAACCAAGATGTGGTATATCTACCTGATGAATCCTACTCAGCAGTAAGGAAAAATGACAAACAGAAATTTGTAGTAAAACGGCCAGGTGTGGTGGTGTATGTCTTTAATCCAAGCACTCAGGGGCTAGAGGTAGGAGGATCACCTTGAGTTCAAGGCCACCCTGAGACTACATAGTGAATTTCAGGTCAGTCTGAGCTAGAGTTAGACCCTACTTTGAACCCTCCCCCCCCCAAAAAAATTATAGTAAAATAGTCAAACTTGGAAAAGATCATAGAAAGCAAACTCACCCAATCACAGAAAGAAAATCATTGCATAATCTTACTCATCTGTACTTCCTTACCTGGAGCAGCCTGAGTTGCTGACATATCTAAATGGCATCTTGAAGCTTGAATAATAGGAAGGGTAGGACTTGAGGGATGGAGAGGATGGGGAAGACACAAAATTGAACTCAAATTGAACTGGTACCATAGAATCCTATATTCTGGAAGTTAGACTAAAAGTTTTAACCCACAACTGGACCTTAGGAGGAGCACCTGAGTCGAAGGGCCCTGGAGAGGTGAGATGAACCCTAACCTTAAATTTTTCCTGCTTCTGTCTTTTTGACAGTCTTTTTATTTTTTATTTTCTCTTGGCACTGACCTGTAATTCTCTGTACCAGAATGTGGTTAACAACCAGAACGAGCTGCTGATTAAAGAGACCTATAAGGTCTCCCAAAACAAACAAGACAGACTTTTTTTTTTGAGCACTTGATTACTCACCAGATGGTAGTGGTAAGACCCTACTGCCTAAGACAGGATATGCTGTTGGCACAGACCATGGGGAGACCTGGTTGGAATCAAGAAGACAGCCAGTCCCCAGACAATTAGCCCAGTTAGTTCTGGGAGGCACTACATGAGCTAATGGAGGAAAGTGGCCAACATCTCTCTGAGCACCTCAAAGTTTAAGCTACTCTGGAGCAAACAACCTGACTTGATGCTTACACAAATGCAGTAGTGACACACAGCCATGGCGAGTAAACAGCTGCTCTTAGATTGGCTAACAGGTCCACTCAGTGGAAAGGAAACCATATCTGCAACTGGGAAACAAGTCAGAATCATATCCAGATTATAATTTTGCTTTCCAATGTCAAGTTCCTACTAATCTTAGGCTATAAGAGGATCTAAACCCTTTAAATTATCTCTAAATTAATAATGGTTATCCCATTTAACTGATGCTGACTTCACTCTCCATTGGAGAATCTGCTTCTCTTTTCAGATGGGAGCAGGACCTGTGGAAATAAATGACCCAGTGCCCTTCATCCTGGCCCTAGTTACAACCACAGAGGAATTAGGGAAATGAGCAAGAGTGCTGCTTTCTTAGTGAACTTGATATCTGCACAAGGGTGAAGGAGATAGACATTGAGGACACTCAACATTCACCAAAGCAGAGATCCAAAGGCTCCTAAGAGCCCATCACTGAAGTAGACTTATAATGTACCCACATGGCTCAAGGAATTTTGCAGAAGAAGGGGCAGAAAGCTTGTTAGAACCACAAGCTGGGACATTACGCACAGAGACATTGCCTCTTCCCCCATAACTGACTGCTGCCCCCACAATGCATAACTCACAGTCCCCATGGAGTTGGCTTGCATTCCCAATGAAGAGGGCCTCTTCACAAAAGGGGCAGGGATGAGGGAAAAAATGGTACCAACATGTATTGTTTATATACAAAATATGTTGATATCTAATAAAAAATAATTTAGAAAGAAAATTTCTTTTAGTTACAAAGGAAAACTGTCAAAATTGTGATCTAATCAGTAATATTCTTGAGTTATGAAAGATATGAATTTTAGACAACTATTTTTAGAAGCAATAATAATAAACAAGTATCTATGATTGTTTATGTTTATATTGTACATTTTCATCTCTAATTTGGTTTAGAATGCTATGAAGTACAAGTTATGCAAGTCTAGATTTATAGTACTTATTTTTCTTAAACTCTTTAATCTGTTCATTTTTATTGTTATTAACTATCTTTTAAATTAATATATGTTATTAGAGTATATAGTTCAAGAAGTTTCCGTATGTACACATTCATCCTAAAGGATACAGAGGTAATATTTCTATGTCACTTGGCATTACTAAACATTGAAGTCAATGTCTCCTGCCTGATTTTAATCTTAGAGAGAGAGAGCAATGAAAGTAGTTGATCATATCTTTATGTTAAACACCCTTTTTCTCAGCTCTATTAAAGGATAAGTTATTTGAGATGGAGAATGGAATTTCAAAGGAGAAAGTGTGGGGGGGAGGGAGGGAATTAACGTGGGATCTTGTTTACAATCATGGAAAATGCTAATAAAAATTTTAAAAAAAATAAAAATTTTTAAAAGACAAAAATAAAAAAAGGATAAGTTATTTGAAATTCTAGCCATGTGTTTTCTATGTCTTGCTGAATTTATAATTAAATGGATTTATTAATAACACTGTGATATGTAATTTATGACATAATTTTGTCATTTTAAATTTATTTAGTGATGTGTGGTTTTGTTGTATGAGATCCTCTAGCGTGAATGTCCCACGTTTTCTCTTCACTAGGAACCTCTTTCCTATGATTTGTCCTTACCACCTTCCCATTTCCATTGTGGAAGCAGAGTCAGGGAAAACCGATAGCAGTTCCCAAAGACATCAGAGTTCTCCTGCCACCTTTTTATCTATTGCTTTTTCTGTCTCAGTCTGCCCTATATCAAATACAGGCTTAAAAGCCTTATTTTGTCATATTTTTATTCATTTTATATATAGTCTGTCATCTAAATGTTTATCTTTTGGCATTTCAGCTAAAAATTCCATCTTATCACCCTGCCATACATTTCAAAATTTAACTACTATATGATATTTATATAGTACTAAATAATATTGCCCACGTTGCAATTTGTCTCTTTCGCAGTTTTTCATGAGACTAATCTAGAATTATTTTGACAATTTTATACTCCTTGCAGCATTTCCTTTGTAGTGAAGTCTTAGAAAATATCCATTAAATGCACTTTGACTTAACTTGATGGATAGGAGAAACTTACTCAATTTTATCTTTAGTTTCAGGTTCAGAGTTATGTTTCTCAGAGTCTGGTAACCCTAGGAAGTTGCAGCTTATTGAGAAAATCTACAATTTCTCTACTTCTGTCAGAAGTAAACAGCTTTGTTGATGATCTGGTTGCCGTCAATCAGGTACATAGAACTTGAAACTGTATGTCTCCCTCATACTAAATGTCGCTATCAATTTTTCATTTTTTTTTCTTCCTTCTCTTATTACCCAGATGGTATTTGACTTACTACCTCATTTATAATGTATATGAATAATACTACTACCTACAGAAGATATTTTACATGTGTGTTTTAACACATGACCATTTTGTCCTCCTTACATGGACTAGAGATTATTTTGGTGACAATAATCCAGTGTTATTTGTCCTCAAATATCTCTGGGCAGGTAAAAAAGCGACAGGAAAATATGGGACAGGTTGTAGAATTGTTCTTATTCCTAAATGTCTAAGAGAATATCTGGCTGAATTTTAAATATCTTGGTGTCACTCCATATGCCAATCAAACTGAATGGTGGTCTCATCATTATTACTTAAGCATGCTTGGTGATTCCAAAATACAACCTGCGGTGGTTTGCATGTATGTTCTCCATAGACCAGGTGTTTTATTGAAACTTTTCTCCAGTGACCTGGATGGAGTGGTGTCACTGTGGGCAGATCCTGGGGTCCACTCCTAAGGTGTGTTTGGGGGAAGATCTGATTTCTAGCCCAAGGATGTAAGAGAGCGATCTGAGCTCTGTTGGGGTCCCTGCTGTTTTCTGTCAATTTTGTACTTGCTTGCTTTGGTTTTTGCTAGCTGGTGATGGTTCCTCTCTATTTGGATACATGAAAGCAGCTTTTTCTGCCAATGTTGGCAGAATAGTAAGCTGAAATAAATTTCTTCTTCCCCTAAAATGCACTTTGTTGGATGTTCATCCAAGCAATGTAAAGCTGTCAACAACACAGCCTAAGTAGAGCACCAGTACTCCAAAGTTTCATGTATAACCTGTGAAAAATATATAGAAAGAAAATAATAGGTTATTCTCATAGTTTGGTGGTGATACTTGCAAATTACAGGTGTTTGTCAGCTAATTAAATATTCTTACCATTTTTGTGGCAGAATTCAGAAGCATAATAAAAACATCCAATGGATAGAGAGATAGCTCAGCAATTAAAGTGCTTGCCTGCAAAGCCTAAATACCAGGGTTCAATTCCCTAGTACCCAGGTGAAGCCATGTTCATAAAGTGGCACATGTATTTGAAGTTTGTTTGCAGCAGCTAGAGGTCCTGACGTGTCCATTGTCTGTCTGTCTGTTCTCTCATTTTCTCTATCTCTGCTTACAAATTAATTAATTAAAATATCAATGATATGTAGAAATAGTTTGCAAAGAGAAATATAATTAATAATTAAAATATATGCATCTAATTTTAAATAGCTTTTAACTAAGTAAATCTCCATTTTCCACATTTGATGGCACAGTCAACAACTAATTTTATTCAGTGGCTTGATATATTAAGTCAACAGTTCTTTAAGAGACTCTGAAGAATACTTTTATAAAGTCACTGTTATAGATCTAAGGGAGAAATAAATAAAGCAACTGACTAATAGAAAAATGAGCAAAATTTTGGGATAAATACATGATTCTATTTGTAAGAGTCCCTAGGTCAAATAACTGATCAAAGTAGCAAAGAGCGACTCAAGAAATAGATACAAACTGAATCAGTGGAGGAGAGAACACAAAGGCACTGGGGCTACGATGTAAGGAATGGGTTCCCAGTGATTCTATGAAAATGTGAGTATGGGGTGGGGATGACTTGTGTGGAGACTAACAATGTTGTAGTTACCTTCTCCTTGCTAGAAAAAAACTATCTGACTAAAAGCAGATGTTACCTTACAAGGGCAGCTTTATGATAGCAGGGGAATGTTTGGCACTAGCAGAGGCTAGACATCAGCTTAGTCACAGCAGGTGGAAAACAGCAGCCTGAGAGCAAGTAAGTAAACTAAGCTCTAGCAATGGGGAATTATGGAACCCTTCAAAGCCTGCCTCCAATGACAGACCCCCTCCAGTGTTGCTCCACCTCCCTAATTGCCATCAGCTGGAGACCTAGTGATCAGAACATGAGTTAGTTTATAAGAAACATTTGATTTAAACCAACATAAGCTGCAAGAAGTTTTTAAATATTTTATGTATAAATTATATATTTTAATATAATTTTCACAATATCATCATAAAATAGTTACATTCTTTACCCTGCTTACAAATAAGGAAACTGAGCCTTAAAATAGTTAAACAACTTGACATCGACTGCAGAAGGAGCATAGGGCCAAGCTGTCATTCCAACCTAGGTTTCTGATAAATCACTTTTAAATAATAATGAAAAATATTTATAAGCCAGTAAGTAATAACTAACTAGTTATTAGCAGATATGTATATTAAAATATTTTAATCATTCTTTTCAATGACTCTCCAGTACATTAGTATTAATTAAAGACTAGGGAAGTAGAACCTTTCTTACAGTAGATAGCAAAGAGCTAGAGAATGTGGAGAGGTCTGAAGGAGACTTGAGACTGTACTGCCTCAAATGACCACAGTGCTTCATAGCAGAAGCAGAATGTCCAGGCCCTCTTACATTTGTCATCTTCAGCAGGAAACTGCCAGGTCTACAAACTGCTGCCCGAGTCTTTTTTTTTTTTTTTTTTTTGGTTTTTCAAGGTACGGTCTCACTCTGGTCCAGGCTGACCTGGAATTAACTATGTAGTCTCAGGGTGGCCTAGAACTCATGGCGATCCTCCTACCTCTGCCTCCCAAGTGCTGGGATTAAAGGTATGTGCCACCACACCCAGCTTGCTGCCCCAGTCTTGAAGTGAATTTGCAGTGCAATGTACAGCAGCCAGTGTGAGCCTTGGGCTGTACCTTGCTAATGATGGCACTGACTTCCAACCAAACAGTATGCGCACGCACACGCACGCACCCAGGTCTCTAGCCACTGCAGACAAACTCCACATGCATCCACCACTTTGTACATCTGGCTTTATTTGGCTACTGGGGAACCAAACCTGGGCCCTTGGGTTTTTCAGGCAAATCCCTCAACCCAGCCATCTTGCCAGCCTAAAACAGTGTGTGTTTAATGAAAAAGCAATATTTAGACCCTTCCAGCAAGGAAGTATGAAAATATAATTGTATGCCATTTTAGCTCATTTTAAAGCTCTAGAAAATTAATAACATCATTATTGACACAGCCCAAAGTGTCCGTCATATCTAATATTCAGTCATTCACTTGCTTACAAATGAGGCCTGCTATGACAGGTTGCAAAGGTATGCAGTGAAGGAATTGAATACATGAGGCCATTTCTCTGAAACTCAATACATTGCGTGGGAGGTAAAATTTAGGAAAGGTAAAGTGGCAAGATGAACCATAATGAAAGAAATACTGTACAGCTGAATGGAGGGGTTGCTCTTGAAAAGAAGTTACTGAAATAATACTGTACAATTATACACACTATCCCTCTGTGCACTTCTGCCATGTCTGATAGTGAAGTTGAGTCTGGGTGTGAGTCTGTAATCTGCAGCAGGACTCCTGTATGACAAAGGTCAATTCTGAAAATTCACTCTCAACTTGAGAAGCCAGCCTGTTCTTCAGTGATCAAACTGGATTAAGATAATTTTTCTGTAAAGCTTGCAGATTTCATAAGATGGACTCTATCCAGTACTGAATCCTCTTGAGAAAGATAGCTTTTCCATCCCTTTACCCTTTTTCTCTTCTCCCTTTCCCTCCCCTCCCCTCCCCTCCCCTCCCCTCCCTCCCCTCCCTCCTCCTTCTCTCTCTCTCTCTCTCTCTCTCTCTCTCTCTCTCTCTCTCTCTCTCTCTCTCTCTCTCACAAACACACACTTTCTCCTTCATCCCTGCTAATGTGAGTCTGTTCTCCTGCTATGCTTTGTCTTCCACACTATGATGGACTGTACTCTCCAGAGCTACATGCCAAAATAAACCCTTTCTTCCCTAAGTTGCATCTGGTCAGGCATTTTGTCAAAGCTATGAAAAAGTGATACTGATAATATATGATAATTCAGTGCACATATACAATGCTAAATATAGTGAAGAATCTGGGTAGGTAGTTCCTGTATCACCTCAAATGTTAAGCATCTTTATATATTGTAAATGTCCACACTCTTCTGGATACTTCAAAATATATGATAGACTGTGGTGAACACTAGTTACTCTGTTGTGCTCCTCCCAACCAGAAGTGAGTCCTCCTGTCTAGCTGTGTTTGGTGCTCCCACCTTCCTGCCCTGGCCAGTCTCAGGTGATCACAAGTCCTCTTTCTTCTTTGAGATTGACTTTTACCTTCCTCAGGAGAACATGTAGTATTTGTTTTTGTTGTGTCTGGCTTGTTTCAGTTCACATAATGACCACTAGTTCTCACCATATTGTTATAAATGGCAATCTCTCAACCTTTTTGTGGCAGGATACTATTTAACAATTTAAATATCCTACATTTCCCTATCTGTTTATACATTGATGGATACCTTGGCTGATTCCAATGAAAAAGTGGTACTGTGGGAAACTTTTCCCCTGGGGAGATGCAAAGGCACATCTTCACCCCAGATAAGGCACAGAAGGTAGACCAAAGTACCAATACCATTTGGTGAACCAATGAGTTTATTGGGGTTACTTATAAAGCGTAGAGAGGGGCTATTTACAGAAATGTGGAGCCCCCAAAACAGACACTTTGATTTCAGGCATGGGGTCTGATGACCCCCTTTTTTTGTGAGTTGTCCCAGCTGCTTTTGATAAAGCTGGAAATAGTTGTTTCCTACTTTCAATGCAGAAGAATTTTGCCCTACAAAAAATGAAAAACATATAATTCAATGAAAGTTAAACAACATGCTCCTAGTAGACTGAAGGGTAATCAAAGAAACTAAAAGAAAAAATCAAAATATCTTGAAATAATTGAAAATGAAAACATTCACATGAAAATCTGTGGCATACATGAGGTGATGATAGTGACACCTTCAAACAGACAAAGTCAGAAAGATTTCAGTTGAAGCATATAGAAGCTTGAGCCAAGTACTCAGAAGAACAAGAAAATCTAAAAGATAGGAGTAGCAGTAATAATAAAAAATACCAAATCAGAAATTAAATCGAAGCAAAGATGAAAAGAATTGGCAGACCTATAACTGGATTTACTAAGACAAAGGAAAAAGACCTAAATAGCTAAAATCAGAGCGGAACAAGAAGACATTACAGTTGATGATGCAAAAATAAAAAAGATCATACAAACTATGATAAATAGGTTATGTGCTAAGAAATTGAAAAACCTATAGGAAATAGGACATTTGTGGACACACTCTGTAAAGTATGGGAGTGACCAAGACCATGCAAACTCTGAGGCAAAGATGAAAGCTTTTATTTCAGAAATGCACAAGATGTCAGTGCTGACTCACAAGAGAGGAGCGCAGCCAACCTGAGTTTACAGGTAGTGGGCTTTTTCAGTAGGGCAAAGGTGAAGAAGGGGAAAAAAAAAACTTGTTTGTTAAGTTGAATATAGAAGTTACTTTAGATGACATTATTACATTAACCATTGACACATGATTGTGGTAAAATAGGTGGGCTGTGATGCCAGAACAGTGACCAGGTGACACAAGATAGGGGGCAGGAAACCATAACCTAGGACATTGTTAGGCAAGGAGGCTATAATGAGCAGGTGGTTTCTTGATGAATGTGGACAGCCCACTTCCCCATGCCTCTGTCACCATTTATGCTGACCATGGTGACTCCATCTTGTGAGCTTGTCATGACCTAAAAAGGAAGGTATTCTCTCTTCTGCAATGTCTTCATGCTGACCTTTGGGGCAATGATTTCTTATAGGAGAGGATGGATAACATGGTCTTTGTGTCTCTCATCAGGGAAGGCGAAAAGGAGGCAGTGCTATGGTGGCTAGAGGCTGGTAGGAAATACAGGAAGGATAGGTCAGTAAACGTTTGAATTTTTGATGGGTCAATTGGTTCATCTAATTTTGGATGCATCTCAGAAGACAGGGTTCCTGGACAAGTAGCAAGAAAAGCCCAGCTAGCAGTGGCAATATCAAGGACCAGACCATCCATAAGTTGTTCCATTATCCGGAGAGAGTTGGTGTTCCTGCCTAAAGCTGGTTGGCCAAGTTTTTTAGTGTTTTAATTTCAACCTCTGCCTTGCCTGCTTTGTTAACATAGTAACAGCATTCCTCATTCAGAAAAAGGCAGATTTGTCCTTTGTTTGCTATCAAAAGGTCTAGGGCTCACCAGTTCTGTGGCACAACTGAGGCCAGAGAGGAATGTTGTTCCTGTAGCAGTCATAAGGCCTTGGTGGTTCAGTTTTGTAGAATTTCTTTCCTTAGAGATTAGGCTATGGCCTTCTGCAGCCAGTTCTGTGGAAGCTATAGGAGCTTCCAGGCTTATTTCTATCATAGCAGGCAGATGGATAGCTCTTCTGTAATGATGACACTATTTGGGAAGGCCTGACAGGTCTTCATCTATATACATGGTGAGGTTAGGTACCATAGTGACCAGGGTGTAGAATTCGGTGTGTGTTCTCAGAGAGATGCAATGTTCGGCATGGAGTCACACCAGAAATAAATTCTCTTTGGTAAGATGTGGTATTTAACAATAGAGTTATTCCTGAAAGCTCCTGACCAGCATTGAGATATGTCCTTATGCCATCAATCGAGTTGGTTTGGCAGAGAAAGTAGAATTGAGAGTATAGAGAGAGAATGTCAGAAACAGGGAGTATCTAAAGCGGAAGTGACATTGAACAGGGGAATGTAGTAATGAGAGGCTGCTTGCGTGAAGTGCACAGAAAGTAGGAAGTGTGATTTGGAAAACTGAATTGGTGTGGAGGGAGAGAGAAGAATGGACATCCAGGAGATGATGGAGAAGGTTAGGTCTTACAGATCCTCCTGGAACTTGCCATGGCCTATTTGATGTCTATAACAGTCTAGATATGGGTGTTTAAGGTTTTTCCTGTTGTGAAGATTGGAACAGGAAATGGGTGTTGAGAAATATCATGCCTTCTTGGGAAGTGGGGTTAAGGTGAGTGTATTGGGTTAGTGCCTCAGTTAAGCATACCCTGAAGTCAGCTGGATTTTCATCAGGCCTCTGGGTAAGCTTCCAGAGTTGAATTGACAATTCATGGGATGCTTTTGGAGGCCAGCAAGAAGGCAAAGAACTATCCTATCTTGGGCCACCCATCCAGGGGAGTTAGTAGGAGCATGGTTTTCCCAGTCTCGGTTCTCCCTGAGGACACGAGCATCCCTACTGAGGAAGTGTTACCAGTAATATGAGTCTCATCAGCATGGGCCTGAGCAGCCAGCCAAACACATTCTCTTCATCAAGAGTAAGAGTGAAAGAGACTTCTGGATAAGACGGTGGCTTAGGAGCCACACCAAACCAGTCTAGGGAGGAATTTAAGCAAACCCCCAGCAAAATACACTCTTCTTCGGAAAAGTGAAGGAGTACAGATTATTCTTAGACACAGTGGAGAAGCCTGAGAGACCAAGACCCACCAGAAAAGAGAAAAACAGCCAGAGTCCCACTCAGGCAATCACGGCTGTGATCCATGTGCCTACCCTGGGCAGTCCCACCAGGCAGCAACAGCCACAGCAGAAACCAAGCAACAGATTTTCTACTTCATCAGCCTTCTTGCAAAGTTAAGACATATGAAGGAAAGACAGCTGAGATCAACTAAAGAGCTACTGAAAGTGCAAGCAACACCAGAAATCTGAACTCTCCCATCCTCCACCATCAGAAATAGGAACCTCTAGCATTAAGCCCCAGTGGCAGCACAGCCAGCAAATCAGATCAGAGGTACATTGCACAGCATAACATGGAGGGATCCAGGTGGGCACTCAGCATTGGTGAAGTGGGAAGCCACCTCAAAAGGTAACAAGGCTGACTGACCAAAAACAAAACAAAACAAACAAACAAAAAAATCAGGTATACAGTCCTGCAAGAGCTAATCTGTCTTTCTTTGTCAGGGCAGGTTATGGGGTATATATTCTGGGTTGGATTTACCATGTTTCAAATAACCTGCATTTGGGGGTTGAATTTTATTGCCTTTAGTGCTTTCATATATATATATGGCCTTTGCTTTTTGCTTCTGTAATTATTGGGGACAGGGTCTGATCCAGATCAAGGTTGACCTGGAATCCAATTCAGAACAGAAAGTTCTGCCTCCCAGCTGACAAGATTAAGGGTGTAGAACAACACACACCCTTAGGATTTGGGCTTTATATGACTATATTTTTGTTTTAGTCCCCACAATTGCATACTTTGTGCTGGTTTTTATTCATTGTATACGTTATTCACTCTGTTGAAGTTTAGAATTTGCCAGTAAATCATTCCACCTAGTCCACTAGAATACTTGCTTAGCAAGCAAACTCAACACTTAGGATTACTTCTGTGGCTTGATTGCTGGACAAGAGCTACACCTAGAACCTTGAACTCTTATTCTGAGGGTATATAGAGGTGGATTGCTACCTCTAAGAACACTGCAAATAAGTAGAAAACCCAAGCATCAAATTAATTCAGGATTCAAAAGTCACCACAATATAATACAAGAAACTCAAAGAATCAAGGCAATACAGTCCCACCAAAAACTATAAATCCATCAGATGATCACCAAAGAAACCTTTTTAGATGAAATGCCTGACTAAGATTTCAAGAAAATGGTGATATTTATGCTCAAAGAAATCTGAGAAGAAATGAAGGGAATAAAAGAAGGAAAAAAAAAAAACGGAATTAGAGAAGAAAACAAACTTCTGAAAGAGAACACAGGAAACCAGCTTAATAAAATAAAGAGGTCATTACAAGACATGAGTAAGGAAACAGAAATACTGAAGAAAAAGCAGGCTTATCCTGGCTCTGAAGAACATACTCAATGAAATGAAAAACTCTTTGGAAAGTCTCACAGTAGAATGGCTGGAGGAGAGAACATAATATCTAAACTAGAAGACCAGATGTCAGATCTAATACAGTCCAACAGAGAGAAAGACAAGCTAATAGCAAGGTATGAATGGGAATTTCAAGATATCCGGGACACTATGAAAAGATCAAACATAAGAATTCAGGGTATAACAGAAGGAGAAGAATTTCAATCCAGAGGCTTAGTAGGTGTTTTCAACAAAAACATAGAAGAAATTTTTCCTCAAATTGGGAAAGAAATGCCAATGAAGATACAAGAAGCTTTTAGAACACCAAACAGACAAAATCTGGAAAGAAGCTCTCCTTACCATGTTATAATTAAACTATAAAACACACAAACCAAAGAAAATATAATGAAAGCAGTTAGAGAGAAGAAGCAAGTCACCTACAAAGGCAAGCCCATCATAATAACTGCAGATTACTCAACATAAGCTTTAAAAGCTACATGGGCTTGGAATGACATATTCCACTGTGAAAGATAACAACTGTCAACCAAGATTACTTTTTTCTTCAAAGCTATCTATCAAAATTGATGGAAAAATAAGTACATTCCACAACAAAAGTAGGCTAAAACAATTTATGACAACTAAACCAGCTCTACAGAAAATACTTGAAGGACTTCTTAATGACAAAGAGAAAGCAAAACACACACAAGAGGAAATCTGAAAATATAAACCATACTCAAATAACAGTTGAAACAAATGAGTAAAGGGAAAACAGAAAACACTAAAAATAAGAAAAATGGCAAGAATAAATGCATACATTTCAATAATAACTCTTAATGTCAATGTCCTCAACATACCATCCAAAAGACACAGGCTTGCAGACTGGATTAAATGGCAGAATCCTGCCATTTGTTGCCTCCAGGAAACTCAACTCTCAATAAAAGATAGACATTGCCTTAGGGTGAAAGGATAGAAAATGGTATTTCAAGCAAATTGGCCTAGGAAACAAGCAGGATTGCTATCCTAATATCTAACAGAATAGAGTTCCAATGAACATTAGTAAGGAAAGATAAAGAAGGTCATTTTATACTGATTAAAGGAACACTCCAACAGGAGGACATTATAATCCTAAACATATATGCACCTAACATAGGGGCTCCCAGTTTCATCAAACAAACACTATTAGACTTAAGGTCACAGATAACATCAAATACAATTGTAGTGAGAGACTTCAATACCCAACTCTCATCAATTGACATGTAATCCTGACAAAAAATGAACAGAGAGACATCTGAATTAAATGATGTCATGGAAGAAATGGACCTAACAGATATCTACAGAACATTCCATCCAAATGCTACAGAATATACATTTTTCTCAGCAGCACATGGAGCATTCTCTAAAATAGACCATATATTGGGACACAAAGCAAATCTCTTAAAATATAGGAAAATTTAAATAATCCCTTTTACTCTATCTGACCACAATGGGATTAAACTGCAAATCAATAACAAGAAAAGCAACAGAGAATACAGAAATTCATGGAGACTAAACAGTACACTATTGTGGGTCATTGAAGAAATCAAAAAAGAAATCAATAAATTCATATAATCAAATCATGATGATAATACAACATACCAAAACCTTTGGGACCCAATGAAGACAGTCTTAAGAGGGAAATTTATAGCTCTAAGGGTCTATATTAAGAAATTAGAGAGTTCAAAAATAAGAAATTTAATGCTCCACCTTAAGGCCTTAGAAAAAGAAGAACAAGGTAAACCAAAAAGAAGTAGACAAGAAGAAATCATAAAGATTAGGGCAGATATTAATGAAATAGAAACCAACAAAACAACACAAAGAATCAACTAAACAAAGAGTTGGTTCTTTGGAATGATAAACAAAATTGATAAACCCTTAGCAAATTTGACCAGAAGAAAGAGAGAAGAGACAAAATTAATAAAATTAGAGCTGAAAGAGGCATCATTACAACAGATAAAAAGAAATTCAGACAATTATAAGGACATACTTTAAGAATATATATGCCTCTAAATTTGAAAATCTGAAAGAAATGGATGATTTCCTTCATTCATATGACCTACAAAACTTAAATCAAGATGAGATAAATAATTTAAATAAACCTATAACAAGTACAGAGATCCAAGCAATTATAAAAAGTCTCCCAACTAAAAAAAGCCCAGGTCCAGGTGGATTTACTGGTGAATTTTACAAAACCTTCATGGATGAACTAACACCAATACCCCTCAAACTTTTCCAAAAAATAGAAAAGGAAGGAATTCTACTGAACTCCTATGAAGCCAGCATCACCCTAATACCAAAACCAGGCAAAGACAGAACAAAAAAAAAAAAAAGAAAATTACACACAAGTCTCCCTCATGAACATAAATGAAATATTCTGGACAAAATATTGGCAAACAGAATGCAAGAATATATCAAAAATGTTATTCACCCTGACCAAATTGGCTTTGTCCCAGGGATTCAGAGATGGTTCAACATTTGCAAATCAATAAATGTAATACAACATATAAATAGTCTAAAGGACAAAAATCATATGATCATCTCAATAGATACCAAAATGTCATTTGAAAAAATCCAATACCTATTCATGGTAAAAATATTACAGAAATTGAGACTAGAAGGAACATATCTCAACATAAAAGCTATTTATGACAAACCTACAGGCAACATAATACTAAATGGTGAAAAAATCAAACTTTTTCCAATAAATTCAGGAGCAAAACAAGGGTATCCACTGTCCCCGCTTTTATTTAATATAGTACTGGAAGTCTTAGCTATAGCAATAAGGCAAGAAACACTCATAAAAGGAATACAAATTGAAAGGAAGAAATCAAGTTATCATTATTTATAGATGATATAATTTTATACATAAAAGACCCTAAAAACTCTACCAGCAATGTGTTAGAACTGATAAACACTTTTAGCAATGTAGCAGGATATGAAATAAATATATAATAATCAGTAGCTTACCTATATACTAATAACAAATATGCAGAGAATGAAATCAGGGAGTCTCTCCCATTCACAATTGCCTCAAAAAAAAAGTACCTTGGAATAAACTTAACTAAGGAAGTGAAGAAGCTCTACAATGAAAACTTTAAAGCACTCAAGCAAGAAATTGCAGAAGACACAAGGAAATAGAAAGATATCCCATGTTCTTGGATTGGAAGAATCACTATTGTGAAAATGTCAATTTTACCATATGCAATCTACACATTTAATGCAATCCCCATTAAAATTCCAATGGCATTCTTCACAAGAATAGAAAAAAAAAATTCATTTGGAAGCACAAAAAACTTGAGCAACAAAAATAAGGCTGGTGGTATCACCATACCAGATTTCAAGCTATATTACAAAGCCATAGTAATAAAAAGAGCATGTTATTGGAACAAAGACAGACATGTAGTTCAGTGGAACAGAATAGAGGACCCAGATGTTAATCCAAGCAACTACAGCCATCTGATTTTTGAGAAAAATGCCAAAAATATTCATTGGAGAAAAGACAGCCTCTTCAACAAGTGGTGCTGAGACAACTGGATATCTATATGTAGAAAGATGAAAATAGATCCTTGTCTTTCCCCATACACAAGAATCAAATCCTAGTGGATCAGGGACCTTAATATCAGACCTGAAACTCTGAAATTGTTAGAGGAAAAGATAGAGGAAAACCTTTAACATATTGGCATAGGTAATGACTGTCTGAATATAACCCCAGTTGCTCAGAAAATAAAACCACTAATCAACTACTGGGATCTCACGAAATTACAAAGCTTTTGTACAGCAATAGAGCAAAGAGACAACCTACAGAGTGGGAGAAAATCTTTGCCATTTACACATCTGACAGAAGATTAATATCCAGAATATATAAAGAACTCAAAAAAAAGAACAATAAGAAATCAAACAACCCAATTAAAAAAAAATGGGTTATGGAACTAACTAGAGAGTTCTCACTGGAAGAAATACAGATGGCATATAAACATGGGGAAAAAAAGTGTTCTGCATCCTAAGCCATCAGAGAAATGCAAATTAAAACTACCTTGAGAGTCCATCTCTCTCCCGTTAGAATGGCTACAATCAAGAAGACAAATGACAATAAATGTTGGCGAGTTTGTGGTAAAATGGGAACCCTTGTGCACTGCACTGTTGGTGGGAATATAACCTGGTACAGCCATTGTGGAAATCATTGTGGAGGTACTTGAGATAGCTAAAAATAGATTTGCCATGTGATCCAGGTATAGCACTCCTAGGCATATATCCTAAAGACTCTACTCACTACCTTAGAAATACTTGCAGAGTCATGTGTATTGCTGCTCTATTCCTGATCGCTAGGAAAGGGAACCAGCCTAGAAGTCCATCCACAGATAAATAAAGATAGGGTACATCTACACAGTGGAGTTCTATTCAGCAGTAAAGAAAAATGAAATTATGAAATTTTCATGGAAATGGACGGGTCTGGAAACGATTATACTAAGTGAGGTAGCTGAGGCCCAGAAAGCCAAACAGTGCATGTTCTCTTATATGTGGATCCTAGCTACAAATGTATAGACTTATGTGTGATCTGGAACCAATAATCAGTAGCAGAGGCTCATAAGCTAGAATTAGGCTATGTTGGTGGGAGGAGAGGAAAGGTCTTAAGAGGATGGAATTGTATATATGTAAGTAGAAGAATAGATTACAGGGAGGGGAATGGCCTAAATGAGGTCAGGGGAAGAGATTGCACAAAAGAAATATGGAGGGCGGGTTAATCAAAATTCAAAATATTCTGAATAAGACATATGAAAATCTGCTTTTTTAAATATTAACTCATCCAGAAGCCATAGATTGTTACTAGAAAATTTTCAGTGCCTGAGATGGAATACCTCTCAGTGACTCATTGGCCAGGGAGGTCTATGTTGCCTCCAAAATATTACAGGCTATTGCCCAAGCCCTTGAGGAAGAGATAGTAAGATCCTATTGCTGAAGACATCACATGCCTGAGCAGCAAAGTCACTGAGAAATCAAGGTGGGTATGATCTGCTTTTTTTAAAATATTAGCATATCCAGAAGCCATAGATTGTTATTAGAAAAGTTTTAGTGCCTGGGATGAAATACTTCCCAGTGAGTCATTGGCCAGGGAGGTCTATGAACTAAATTACAAGCATCCATTCAACCATCACAGGACCCAAATAGGGGAAATACCCCTATTTCAAAAAAAGAAAGAATTTGAAAAGAAAAATGTCACATTGTTAAAGACCATGCATGCTCAGTTTACACTGAGGTGTTTTTGTTTGTTTGGTTGGTTGGTTGGTTTGTTGTTGTTTTGTTTTGGTTTTGAAACAACTTTTGCTCTAATCCTAGATCTGTTACCTTGCTTGGACTGAGAAACCAGCTTGGGGATTAGTGAAATACAAATCTGAGGATGTTTGTCAGGGTATTTTCAGAGTTGATCAGATAATGATGGCTCTGATTTAATGTATTAAATCCTTGATGACATCATTAGGCAGTAAGGGAAGATAAGCATCTGAACCTCTTTGGAGGTAGCAGTCACTGGGGCATGTCTGTGAGGGCTACATTTTGCACAGGCTTCCTTCTTTGAACCTTCCCTATGCTTTCTGACTGCTGTGCTCTTGTACACCCTCCCCACCATGGTGGACAGAACTCTGAAACCACACGTCAAAATAAGCCTCTCCTCTTTGACATTGCTTTTCTTGTGCATTTGGTCAGACTAACAAAAAAGCCTGACTAATGCTTCCCATTAAAACAAATGTAGTCTTGATGATATTAATCAGGTAGGTTCTATATTGCTAAGTAAAAACTAATTTTGCCGCCCTGGATGAATGGAAAATCCTCAAATCATTTACATAAGAAGTTGAATAAAAATTTGTCAACTGGGGCTGGAGAGATGGCTTAGCAATTAAGGCACATGCCTGAAAAGCCTAAAGACCCAGGTTCAATTTACCAGGTCCCATGTAAGCCAGATGCACATGGTGGCACATGTATCTGGAGTTTGTTTGCAGTGGCTAGAGGCCCAGGAATGCCCATTCTCTCTCCCCTCTCTGTCTCTAACAAATAAATTTAAAAAACAACTTTTTCATCTGCATTGAGGGAAGTATAAGAAGCAAGGTGGTAGAGATGGCACTTTCAACAATAACTGAAATCATTAGGGAAACAAATGGTATATTTGGTGTATGTAATAAAATCAGATAAACAGGGATAGAGAATCTAGAAACAGGACAGACACTAGACAGTACAGAGGTTCAGTGGGGCATCCAGAACTACCCTGGGCAAAATAGCTGCAAACTTGTGAATATGATCATAGTTATGTATTCTCATTGAATCCCATGATTCTGGTATTAATAAAAGGACATAGAGAGCAGAAACCAAAGGGAAGAAAGAGATAGGGGTATCCTGTGCTCTGTACCCTTCACTTTCATATGGGATATGTATGTGTGGCTCACATTGGGATGGATTGTCTGGGGTTTCTCACAAAAGACAAAATGAGCTCTTTTGTTTTAACTTCTTTAATCTGTCAGCCTTCTTCATGGACAGATAGGTTATGTATGTATGTATGTATCTATGTATGTATGTATGTATGTTATATGTAGCCAAGCATTCTCTGTAAATGTGCAATAGTCATTTCCTCCTTCTAGAACTTGGCAGGAGTTTTATTTTACAAAGTTGGAGTGAGAGTCACCAGCCTTCTCTTCCCCTAATTTGCTGCCCAGTTCCTATGACCTCATGTTCTAGGAGAAATTTTTTTTTTATGGGACCAACTAATTCTGGGAAAAAAAAAAAAAAAAAAAAACTACAAAACTGTCTTTCATGGCAAAAAGATTTAAAATATTTTTCTCCAAACTTGTAAAACATATATAAATCACATATTCACAGTAAACATGCATAATAACAAAACCAATAAGGTAACTGGCAAATAATCAAACAGAAAAAGTAGCATAAAGATATAATTAATTACTTTGGTAGGAGAGAAAAAGAAGCAAATGAACTGTTCCTAAAGTGCCTACCCTTATTGGTATAAGGGAAATGCAAATTACTAGTGAGTATATAAACCCACTTTAACTCATTTTTTAAGAAAATTAATTTGCCAGTAATATCAACTGATGAAAAATGAAACCCTGCTCTTATAAAATTGATTATATCACTCTACTAAAATATAGCAAGTTTATTGTACAGAATCCTGTACAATGACATTTCTTTTAGCATTTTAGTAACTAACAATAGGAACTTTCTATTAAAAGTGTGTCAAGATTTTGTATAAGAAAATGAATATTATGTATAATCAGAATAAATAAATTAGGAGCCTATATATTGGCATTTAAAGGTCTTGTAATCCTTAGATAATATGAAAAGGGAGGATAAGATACCTAAGGAAGATAAATTATCAAATATGTCATTTTTAAAAATTACCTACCTATACAAAACTATTTCATACACACATTACACCTTACAGTGTATGCATACTTTAATAAAAGTTTCCTTCAAAAATATAGAGTTACATGAGACAACATGAGCATATTTAAATTTGTATACTATATGGACCAAGCACATATACATTTTGTACTGTAAATGTTTTATTTTGGAAAGTAAAATACTGCTTGGTATTTTGGCACCCTAAATTGGATACCAAATATTGGGTACAATGATTTAAAATGAAGCTTATTTTTTATATTTATTCATTTGAGAGTGACAGACAGAGAAAGAGGCAGACAGATAGATAGAGAATGTGCACACTAGGGTCTCTAGCCACTGCAAAGGAACTCCAGACACGTGCGCCCCTTGTGCATCTGGTTAACATGGGTCCTGGGGAATCAAGCCTTGAACCGGGGTCCTTAGGCCTGACAGGCAAGTGCTTAAATGCTAAGCCATCTCTCCAACCCTGAAGCTTAATTTTTAATTGCATTTGTGCAGTAATGTTTTTGTGTTTAGATGTAATTTATTCCTCTGTCTAATCAGCATGTTTTTAGGTACAGTAGCCAAGCTATTAAAAATGAATAGTGCTTTTGGAATATTGATAAGGATAGATGAAATCCAAATTTGGAGTATTATATGCATACCCGTATTAAATACTTCAGAGACCCAGTGTTTACAAAATTGGTGAAATCTCTACGTGAAAGTAAATTTCAAATATTGGAAGAAAAGCATATTAGCAGACAAACTTGAAAGCTATACTATATATGTCAGGAAGCACTTTTGCCTTTCAGATGTCTATTTTCCTTGTTAATTAAAATCAAAGCTAAGCAAATCATTAAAAAAACAAGAACGTGCAAATAAAACATTCTGAATCTGGCTCAACACACACACACACACACACACACACACACATATTTATAGTGTCTTATATGTATAACCTTTTTATATCAGGGCAAAATATTTCAACAAAGTAAGTGTTTTTCTCTTAAGATAAATAGAAAATACTAATTGCTATGTGCAAAAATAAAACACCAATTTATTATTTCAGCTCAGAGGAACCTTATTCTTTTATGAAATTAAGAATTTTTTTAATGATATCTAAGATCTTAGAACCTAGGCTTAGGCAGACATAAGTCTATCATGTAGAATGGACTTTATATCAAACTGTGCTGAAGTGAAAATAATAAAACTTGGGGCCTTTGGCACAAGCTTTTCCTTTTTTCATTCTGTGTTGTTTATCAAGAACTGGAAAGAAATTCCTAAGAAAGAAATCCTACTAGTTTATTTTGTTTGTTCAGTTTTCTCTGTCGCCAATGTTCTTGATGCAAATAATTATTAGGTATGGGTGAAGCAAGGCTTAAAATTCCACCCCAATATATGATTGCCCTAAGAAGTTTACACAGTTGCTTAATGTCTATTTGAAGCTGGTGTTTATAAAGAATATCTTCAATCTCTGAATTCAAATGGCAACAATAATGAAAGTTCAAGACTAGATCTTTTAAACAAGATTTCTCAGGCCAGGCATGGTGGCACAGGCCTTTAATCCAAACACTCAGGAAGCAGAGGTAGGAGGATCATCATATGTGTCATGCCACCTTGAGACTACATAGTGAATTCCAGGACAGCCTGGGCTAGAGTGAAACCCTACCTTAAAAAACAGAAAACAAAAAAACAAAAATAAAAGATTTTGCCATGTGTAAACTGAATAATGTGTCTAATAGTATGAGCTGTCGGGTCTGGTGTCTAGTTAGAATGTAGTGCAGCCTATGAAGTAGTCTGGACGGCAAGTGAAACCTGGAAAGTGAACTGTAAACTAACAAGCACTAAAGAAACAGAGGAGCATGTGAAAGTAATCAGCAGGATGCAATTAACAAAACTTAGACTATAAAAGAAAACAACTCAATTTCTTCCATAGATTGATTGCATTTTAATGAAGGAGGCGAGAGGGCACAGAGGGACAACAGGGTTACAGTTTATGAGACTGAAGAAGCACATTAACTTCACCATATATTGGTATCCATGGACTAGATACAGAATGCCATTTGCACTTGTAAACAAACTTTTATTGGAATTCAGGCATGCCTGTTCATTTGTGCCTTATGTATAGCTGTTTTTACACTTAAACAAGAGTGAGATCATTACAACAGAGACCAGATAGTATACAAAGCATCTGGTCTTTACTATTTGGTTCTTTAAAACAGAGATTTCAAAATTCCTGTTATTTGTAAATCTTAATTGTGTCCTAGTTTGAACAAACCTAAATCTATAATAAATAATGGCAACCAGGAAAATGTGACGCTGTATGAAAGAAAGTGTTAATGAATTGTCAGGGTTTTTTTTTTTTTTAGGTATGATAATGTCATTGTGGTAATATATTAAATTGTTCTTTTCTTAGAAATGCATATCTAAATATTGAAGGATTAAAATATAAAAATTAATTATTCAATTCACCATTTTCTCCTCTTAAAATATTGACAGCTAGCTGCTGAAAATGGAGGTACACACCTTTAATCCCAGCACTTGATGGCAGACATAGGAGAATTGCTGAGAGTTTGAGGTCAGCCTAATACTATACAGACTGAGTGCCAGGTCAGCCTGGCCTAAAGGGCAACTCTACCTTAAAAAAAAAAAAAAAAAAACAACGAACATATATCTCTACCTAGCTGTATCTCTATCAATCAATCTTATGTATTCTTCCTGTTGCATACAATTTATGTGAGTCTCCTAAGGCAAACTGTATTTTCTATTAGTAAAATTGACATAAGGGCCCAATCACAATCACTGTTAGCTGTTATTGATATCCAACAAGATATAAATCTTTAAAACAAAAACCCCACAGACATTAATATATACATAAAGCATTGAATGATATTGTAACCACCACTTAGAGCAATTTTAAGGCACTGCATTTGAGAGTGGGGAGGAAGGTCTTTAAACTCTGCCTTCTGTATCAGGTTTGGGTGACAAAAATTTCTGCTTTATGGTGTTTGTTTTCTTGCCATTGTATTTATTCAAGTAAGATATGTAAAAAGCACCAAGTGAGTGTACTGCCTGAATTCCTTGTGTGTCATTGCATTGATCATTTGAAGGGGATTGAAAGACTCCTCATGGGTGGACATGAATTTTGCCTCATTTTAAATTTTGTCTTTGCATAATGTATAAAAAATACTCAAAGGGTCTGTAATGTGATTCAAAACTACAAAAATGGTTACAAGGAAGCAGGAGAATATTGCCCACTTCTCCTCAGAGGCTGTCTCTGAGATAAGTCACATTAATATTGTCATAAAAAGCTAAAGCAAACATAATCAGGCTCCTTGAGGTAAGCATAAATCTCCTTAAATGAATGAAAAGGTTCTAAGCAGAGAAAATTGAGCACATATTTGTCCTAAACAGATAAATATAAATATATTTCCTCTAAGCAGAGAAACATAATTATATAATTTTTTGTTACATTTACATATAGGTAAGAGGTAATTTTATACACATTTATGTATGAAATTTTAATCTATGCATAATTTTTTAAAAAATAAACTGGATATCTGGTTATGTAGCTCGCTGGTAGAGCAGTTGCCTATAATGCATGAGACCCTAAATTTAATCCCTAGTACTGCCAAAAATGTACAGCTGAAAATTATAGAACATACAATAAAGTACCTATTATATAGGCAAAAAATTATAGAGTACAAATCTAGAAAAAGATGTTAATATATATAGAATAGACCACCTAAAATAATGAAGGATGAATATGATAAAGTATATTATATACTTGAAGGAAAATGCCATTATGAAACCTAAAACATGTTACAATGAATATAGTAATAAAAAATAAAAAAGTTGTAACTAAAACAAATGAATAAAATATTCTAACATTGAAAAGAAAATAATCCTGAAAGTTTTTAGCAGAATATTAGGAGTCATTGAAATATCATCAAATTCAACAATCATGCTTTTGGAAGTCATTAAAGGAGGGAAAAACAATTCTTAAAGGAATGCTATACATGGAGGAAGAGGAAGAGCAGTCCCATTCATGAGAATGTTAGAAAGAATACATATCATGCTAATAGAGGAGGTACAGAAGGAATCAAAGCAAACCAGTGAAGGAAGAAAGAATTGCCAATAATATAACCAACCAAAACATCTATCAACTGGAAAATAAAAAAAAAAAAACCTCTCAATAATAATCTTAAATGCAAGTAGCCTAAACTTGCAAATTAAAAGACACAGAGTGGGGCTGGAGAGATGGCTTAGTGGTTAAGCGCTTGCCTGAGAAGCCTAAGGACCCTGGTTCGAGGCTCGGTTCCCCAGGTCCCACGTTAGCCAGATGCACAAGGGGGCACATGCATCTGGAGTTCATTTGCAGAGGCTGGAAGCCCTGGCGCGCCCATTCTCTCTCTCTCCCTCTATCTGTCTTTCTCTCTGTGTCTCTCGCTCTCAAATAAAAAAAAAAAAAGTTAAAAAAAAAAGACACAGAGTGATTGGAATAAAACACATGATCCAACTATCTGTTGTCTCCAAGAAACACACTTATCTACCAGTATAGTCCTATACCAGATAATCAAAGCATGAACATCAACCTTGAAAGCAAATGAAACTTGTACACATGCTACATAGTAGTTCTCACCTGATACAGGAGATCTTAAGGAAAACATTAACCAGAATAGACAGGAAGGTTACATATAGATAAAGGGAACAACTCTTCAGGAATATGTGAAAATTACAAATATTTATATGTCAGTCCTGCAGCTCTGAATTTCATAAAACAAACACAATAAGGCATGCATGGTCACATACCATGTACTCAGTAATAATGGGATACTGTGACTCCTGACTTTCACATTTATATAGGTCTCCCAAACTTAAAACCAGCAAATAAATTTTGCTAGATTATGCCACAGATCACCTGGATTTAAAAGATATTTAAATACATTCCATCCAACATACAGGCAATGCATATTTTTGTCAATAGCATGTGAAATCTGAAACAATCACATTCTAGATTACAAAGCAAACTAGAAAATACAAAAACAAAATATTTGAAATAATTTCTTGCATCTTGTCAAATCCCAATAGAATAAGTTGTCAAAATATATAAGAACTAGGGCTGAAGAGATGGCTTAGTGGTTAAGCGCTTGCCTGTAAAGCCTAAGGACCCCAGTTCGAGGCTCTGTTCTCCAGGACCCACATCAGCCAGATGCACAAGGAGGTGCACGCATCTGGAGTTCGTTTGCAGTGGCTGGAGGCCCTGGCGCACCCATTCTTTCTTTCTGCCTCTTTCTCTCTCTCTGTCCGTCGCTTTCAAGTAAATGAATAAAAATAAACAAATAAAAATTTAAAATATATATATATATATATATAGGAACTATTGTGAGCATGTTTTATCTCCAAAAATTCAACAAACTGGGTCTGGTGAGATGGCTTAGCATAAGGACCGAGGTTCAATTCCCAGTACCCATGTAAGCCAGATGTACATGGTGGTGAATGCATCTGTAGTTTGTTCACAGTAGCTAGAGGCCCTGGAGTGCCCATTCTCCCTCCCTCTCTCTCTCTCTGTCTCTGTCTCTGTCTCTGTCTCTCTCTCTCTCTCTCTCTCTCTCTCTCTCTCTCTCTCTCTCTCTCACACACACACACACACACACACACGTTCTCACTCTTACTCTCTCACAAAAATAAAGTATTTAAAAATTTAACAAATGGTATAAAGTAGGTCAATTATTACATACAAACTACCAATATTCTTTGGGAATAATTGGCTAACCTTGATAGTTAGCATCCATTAAAATATATAATTTAAAAATGTTCCAACAACAGCAACAACAAAAATCTCAAAGCCCAGATGTTTTCACCATGATTTCTACCAAATCTTTAATGAAGAAACATCACATCCATCAAATAGAAGGGATGGTTTGCAACTCTGTTATGACAATACAAAACTCTGTCAGACATTACAGTGAGTCTCAAACGTAGAGGGCAAGGAGACAGTGGTTTGTATAAGGAGAGTAGCCTGGGACACCTAGGAAAAGACCTTGGCTTTAGAAAGAAGTTCATCACATACTTGAACTAGGCAAATCCCACTTACACAGTTATTTGATAGTTAAGTGTAGCCCGTGTGATTCCAGTGAGTTGAGCCAGGCGTCCAGTGTAACATCCATTCCAGCATGAAGTACATGGGTACTCCGCAAACAGACTGCACTGTGACCATTTTTCTGTCCAATTTACTGTGTACTTGGGAGAGTGTCTTGGGGTCATAGGGAGCAGATGCCAATGTAAATGATAGCCCATCACTGAGGCTTGCCAGCGTGGCTCGTATATCTGTCTGTGTTTGTCTTTCTGACATGAATCATGGTTATAATAGCTCCTTAGAGTTCAGAGTCACCATGTATGCCCCGAAATTTATATTTTGGAATTGCTCACTACTTCTATGCCTGCAAGCAGAAATGGTGTGTCCATACTGAAAGCACACTCATAGAGAAAACATCCTTCATTGTCTCAGAATCATACAGAGGCCTTCTGGAGGATTGTATGACTCCACTGTGGTTACTTGAAATATTTTTTTTTTTTTGAGGCTTCACACTATAACCATCTTTCTTGAGTGACCTGACTTAATGTTTCAGCTCTCACAGTTTCTGCTTATCCATTCTGAAGTAGGTGCTGCAAATTGAAGTCCCTATGTTAAATAATGATGAAGTTACAGCAAAATAAATTACTACAAGCATCAACAATGGACAAGTGTTTTTATTGTGAAATTTAAATTACGTGATGTATATATTGGATATTTCATATGTTAAATATTTCAGACATTCAATATATTGTTTTAAGTGAATAAACATAAATAACTGCAAATCTTCATCACTTGCTGGGGAACAAAGTTTAGGCAATCTTTTTTTTTAATTAATTTATTTTTTTATTTGACAGCAACAGACACAGAGAGAAAGACAGACAGAGGGAGACAGAGAGAATGAGCGCGCCAGGGCTTCCAGCCTCTGCAAATGAACTCCAGATGCATGCGCCCCCTTGTGCATCTGGCTAACGTGGGACCTGGGGAACCGAGCCTCGAACCGGGGTCTTTAGGCTTCACAGGCAAGCGCTTAACCGCTAAGCCATCTCTCCAGCCCAAGTTTAGGCAATCTTATCTAAAATATTAGAAAATAAAAATGGTTTCTAAATTGTCCACATTCTTTCCTGAAACCCACACCTTTTGAAAAATGTATCAAATACAGATGACGTTAGAAATTGTGGCTAATGAACCTTCAAGAGTTAAGGCAATCTGTGTGAATTTTAAACTAGATGTTGACTACATTCCTACTTGTATGTAAACATAGGCTCGTGACTCAGCTTTTCAGTTACTTCCTTTTTCTCGCCTCTTCCCTGGGAGCTCAGTGAAAGAAGACAGGAATTCAGTCTCCCTGTTCTTTGAGTCCAGAGTTTTTGTTTTATTTTTCCTTAGCTCACATGCTAGTGGTACCTTCTGATGGCTTCAGCTCCACGTCCCACCTCTCCCAGTCAGCAGGCTTGCTACCACTTTATGTAGTGATGGCTACATAAAACCCAAGATGTTGACCAGAAGGGAGCAACAGGTTCACCTGCTGCAATCCTTCTATCAGACAGAACATCTTTGGCATTCAGTCTTTCTTAGTTTTTGAGGCTTTACAACATGATCTTTTTTCTGTACATTTTAAAATTTCTTTTCAATAACTTTACGTCTGTGTGCCTACATGAGTCTGTAAAGGAGATACATTGCTTCATTAAACATCCACTTGCATGGGGGTAGGGTGGTAATATACATTTTTTTATATTACTAGAAATGCATGTCATTTTATATCTTACTTTTATACATATAGATATTTAATGTATTTGGAATGTGAAGTGAGGTGTGCTGCTAAGTAGAAATAATTCAATTTCTAAAATATTTACTAACACTTAATTACTTTTATAATTGTGAGATTGTTCCATTATTCTCAGTTTCCACATAAGTACTATTAACTACCTGACCCACCTGTTACTTCTTACAATTACCTCACGACTTTAGTGGCTGCCTTTTGGTATATGTTAGTACTTCATTGTTTTAACTGGATTTAGGAGGCAGTCTCCATGCTTATGCTGTTAAATGGACTTTTAATTAATTTTTCAAGGTCAGAAGTAAAACTATATAGACTTTAAGAATTTTTGTCTAATGTTGGCATGTCCTTAAAGCAGCATTCTTACCTTTTCTTGCAAGTGGGAATACATGTCAAAGCTGTCTTTGAATTAAAAGTCATATGGTGCACAGCTCTCAGCATTTACATTTTTCATATTTCCTCATCTTTTATATTTCTTTGTTCTTTGTCATTGCATATCAAGTTACAAGTTACCTCAAGTCATCCTTTCATCATTTACTCAGTTTTTTGTAATGTTAATCTTTGAGCTTTTTATTTATCTTCCATGTCCATTTTTTCAGTTTTCCTATTAGACATTTAGGTGTTATAAATCTTTTTTATATTGATTCTCAAGTTTTATTTAGTTAGATTTCAAGATGTCTTATATGTATAACTTACATACATACACAGATGAGGAAGTGGAAGACAAATTAAGACAAAATAATATCTAGTATAGTGAAAAACAAGAATTTACAAGTGTAAGGATAGGTGTCAATCTTCATACATACACTCTTACCCAAAATAACTCATGCCTAGGTACACAACATCCATGCTTCTCAAAATTAAAAAAAAAGTAGAACACTTCAAATATTTGAATTAAAAAAAAAAAGACCGGGTGTCTTAACTTTTTCCTCATTTCACTGCTTTCCATTTTTCTTTCAATCCTCAACTGCCTTCTGTAACTCAGTGCTTGCTTGTCTTCTTATATTTTATCAAACTTTTAATGGATATATACCCGTTCTTGCCACTGAATAGATCAAACTGTCCTTTTATTTAGGTCATTATTCCTTCTTTTGTGATACTCAGAATTTCTCAGAGGATCCACTTTATTTATTCATTTATTTTCCTGAAATTCACATCTTTTTATTTATACTCTAATGAGGAGCTACAGTGGAACTACCTGAGGTTTCCACAAAACAGCCACATGGGCTGTATCAGGCCTTGTTGGTTGTATACTTAGGGTCAAACCCTTTCCACTCCTTTGCTGGAGATCTGATTGTGATATTGATGTACAGTCCTTCGGGACGAGCCCTACATGGAATCATGTACCACGGGCCATCATGCTTGGTGAGTGGTGAGACACAATCAAAGCTGTGTTCTAAGTCAGCAGTCGCAGGCCCCCTACCTTGCAGTATGTGCAGCATCTGTGCCTTAGCAATCCACCCATTGTTTGCCAGGTCCAAGAGCACTTTTAGGCCCTGCATGGCACTTCTCTGTGCAGCCTACTTGGCCTCCAGCTGAGATTGCCTTTTCCCATGCAGCTTATTTGGTGAGTTGCTAGAGAACTGCTTCTGTGGAAACCATTTTAAGGAAGCCTCCTTCTCATGAACAGAGGTTCATACTTTTGTCAGGAGTTCAACCAAGTGAGGGAACATAACTTATTAATTAATATTAATGAGGCAATGAAAAGTAGAATATGTGCTTAAGTAATAGGATCAGTCATTATATATATATATATATATATATATATATATATATATATATATGTATATATGTATATATATATATATATATTTTTTTTTTTTTTTGGTATTTTGAGGTAGGGTTTCACTCTAGCCCAGGCTGACCTGGAATTCACTATGGAGTCTCAGGGTGGCCTCGAACTCACAGCAATCCTCCTACCTCTGCCTCCCAAGTGCTGGGATTAAAAGCATGCGCCACCACAGTGATAATATTTTTCTTTTTTGAATATCCTGTAATGATAACAGGGACTCATCACACACAGAACATGCCATGGACCAGGGGCACAGCCACTGCCAGAATAAGTCCAGGCCTTAGATATTATAATTAGTTCAAGAGAGGTTCTGAGTAAGTACAGAAAATAAAGCTACTTAGTTCCTCTTTGTTTATCCTTCTATTAATACACCAATTAAATATGATTAATTCTCACTTTTCCCCCTAAGCATTAGGATGTATTGCTACAGTTGTAATTGCTATTAGTGTGAGGCTTATCCATCAATAAAAAGTCCTCAGAATCACTTCAATGTCATGGAAATGTTTCAAATATATTTCAGCATACCTTTTCCCAATTTTCTCAGTAGCAAGTAAAATAATGTTTGTTCTAAATAATTTCCAGATTTAATGCAATAATAAATCCAATGCTTTCTATGGAGATCTCTGTAATCACCAAAGGCAGGAGCACTCTCCTATCTCTTCCCATCTTTTTTCATTGTATATTAACACATATTATTGGAAACATATAGCACATTTATAATCTGGTCTAACATTTGCTTTTTGAATGTACTAAGGTTAGCAAATGTTTTCCTAATTTTTGATATCACACCTATCAAAATTAATAAATAAATTTTTAAATGAAGATTTCTCACTTTAAACATAAAGAACTCCATGTCAGCAATTTTCACTAACTCTGAAATGCACACTGCTTGCTTTGTAAGCTGTGAATTGCAAAGAAAAAGAGAAAACAAGGAGCATTGAATTTTACATCTCCTCTTCACTTTTATTCTACTTTGTTAAAGAATCCTTTGAATCCAGAAAAGAATAATTCCCAGTAAAAGACCTTGAAGTTCTCTCTGATTTTTTTTAATCTAGGAGATACCTGAGTCACATGTTTGGAACATTAAAGGTCCTTAATTGAAGGAATAGAGAAGGACCACAGCATCGATTGTTGAAGAGGAGGGATGGTATGGGGATTTGGATGTAAATGGCAAATCCACTGAGCAAAACAAACACGAAGGAGGCCTTCTGAGTGTGGAATCTTAATCTGATGTTCAAGGGTAGAAGTAGAGCACTTCCACTTGTCAGTATGGAGTAGGCTTAAATTTATTGCAATTGACATACTTGGGAGAAAATAGGTAGGAATGGTGTTACATGCCAGTAGTCTTAGCACTCAGGAATGTAGAGGAAGGAGGATTACAAGTTCAAGACTGAGGAGATGTCCCAGTGGGTAAAGCACTTGCCTTGCTAGCATGACCATCTGAGTTCCAGCCCTCAGCTACCAAGTCCCCGTGTAAAATGTCAGAGGTGCTGGTGAATGCCTTTAATTCCAACATTAGAGCAGTGGAGTTGGGCAGATTCCCAGGGCTCACTAGCTAGCTAGTCTAGCTGAATTAACAAGTTTCAAGTTCAGTAAGAGACACGATCTCAAAAATAAGGTGGTGAAAATAAGGCGGTTCGTGAATGAGGAGGACACCTGCCATAATGCCATAAGTCTTTTGCCAGTTTGCACACATACATGCACATGCACACGCACACACACACACGCACACACACACACACACACACACACACACACACACACACTGCACACACAAAGACACATGCCAATAAAAGAAGAGGAAGAAAAGAACCCACATAAGCCGGGTGGCACATGCATCTGGAGTTCATTTGCAATGGCTAGAGTCCCTGGTATGCCCACTCTCTACCTCTTTCTTTTGTTCTCTCCCTCACTCAAATAAATAAATAAGTATATTAAAAAATAAAAGAAAATAGATGAAATAAAAAGTATGCAAAGTTGATAAATCCCTGGCCAATTTGGTCAAGCAAAAAAACAAACAAACAACAACAAAAAAAAAAAACCCACAAAAAAGAAGTCTCAACAAAATCAGGAAAGAAAAGTTAGAGATCACAACAGACATCAATGAAATTGGAGAAATCATCAGAACATACTTCCAAAACCTCTATTCCACAAAACTGGATAATCTGGAAGAAATGGATAAATTCCTAAATACCTACCATACCACCTACCAAAACTAAACTCAGAGAGGAATAATCTCCTACACAAATATATCACATTCATGGAGATTGAAAACCTTCCGAAAAAGAAAACTCCAGGACTGGATGGCTTCTCAGCCAAATTCTATCAAACCTTCATTGAAAGTCTGAAACCAATTTTTCTCAAACTGTTTTGCATTATCAAAGAACAGCAAATCCTCCCCAGCTCCTTTTATGAAGCTAGCATCACCCAAATACAAAAACCACATACAGATGCAACAAGACAAGAAAATTATACGCTTGAATCCCTGGTGGATTTACTTGCAAAGATCCTGAATAAAATCCTCACAACCTAAATTCAACAACCTATCCAAAGCACCCTCCACCTTCATCAAGTAGGCTTCATCCCAGGGATGCAGGGGTGCTTGAACATGTGGAACCAGTCAGTGTAATACAACACATAAGTAAACAATCACAAGAACCACATGTTCATCTCAACTGATGAACAGAAGGCCTTTGACAAAATACAATACCACTTACTGATCAAAATAGGCAGAGAATGTTTATATCTCAACACAATTAAGTCTATATATATAAAGCACCTAAAGCCCAAATAATACTTAATCGGGAAAGGCTCAAGGAATTTCCATTGAGATGGGGACAACATGCAGAAAACTTGTGCAGGGTTGCTTTGCATAGAAATCATTGGTGTGAGCAGAGGGATATGGCACAGAAAAGAAATTTTGGGTCTAAACTACTGCCCATTCAGTTATAATTTTATGAGAGATTATAACCATTGACATTGGGCCAGCTGACCTGCATTGGAACAACAGAAAGGATGTAGTCTTTTGAAGGGGCCTTAATGCTGAAGGAGTGTCCTGTTCGTCAAAGTCTCCTTTATTCCCTGTTGGATTAACAAATTGGCCCCCACCTGGTATTATGGAGTATAAGAAATGCAGGAAAGAGAGGGGTTATTGAATTTGCAACACAGTTTTGTGTTTGGAAATGACCATAGGCAGTGTGAAGCAGGTTTCTTGGATACCTGCAAGAAGACCCAACAGAACCATGAGGATGAACTGTGGGTTGCAGTGAAGACCTAGTGGAGATGCTGGGACCATGAGACAGCTGGTAAGGAAAGCTGCCACCTGGGATGAAGTTTTCAAGCACTGCTAGAAGCCTAGCTAGAAGGGAGGAATTGGAACTCCAGAGACTTTTCAGTGGTTAAAATTATCAGACATGGAGATTTGACACTGACTCAAGTTGTTGGAGTTGGAGCTACAGAGTTTGATGTTTGCCCTGTTTTTTTTTTTGTTTGTTTGTTTGTTTTGCTTTGTTTTTAATCCTGTATTAGTTGAATATTTCTTTGTTATGTCAATGCCAACTTTTGCAGTGTGTTTATTCTGTGCCATTATGGGTTTTGGAGGGCTTTATTTGTTTGTTTGTTTGTTTTTTTGTATTGTGGCTCAGTAAAAAAGATATTGGGGGCTGGAAAGATGGCTTAGTGATTAACTGTTGCATCTGAAGCCTAAGGACCCTGGTTCAAGGCACAATTCCCCAGGATCCACATTAGCAAGATGCACAAGGGGGCACATGCATCTGGAGTTAGTTTGCAGTGGCTGTAGGCCCTGGCGTGCCCATTCTCTCTCTCTCTCCCTCTCTTTCTCCCTCTCCCTCCTCTCTCTCTCTCTCTCTCTCTCTCTCCCTCTCTCTCTGCCTGTCACTTTCAAATAAATAAATAAAAATAAACAAAAAAATTAATAAAAAAAGATCTTGGACTATGGGGATTCATGAACATCACTGGGATTGATAAAAACTATGGGAACTTTTAAAGTTGGACTGAATGCTTTGCATTTTACATTATGTATAGTTATCAGTTTATAGGGGCCAGGGGTGGAATGTGGTGTTGTGATTCAGGTATCCCCCATAATGTAGGTGTTATGAATTCTAAGTTCCCAGCTGATGGAGATTTGGAAATTAATGCCTCCAGGAGGCAATGAATTGTTGGGGCTAGTTTATAGGTATTTAAACCAGTTTCCCCTTGCTAGTGTTGGCACACTCTCTTGTTTCTGTTGTCTACCTGATGTTAGCCAGGAGGTGATGTCCATCTTCTGCTCATGCTGTCCCCTACCATCATGGAACTTCCCCTCAACTCTATAAGCCAAAATAAACTTTTTTTTTTTTTTTTCCCATACAAGATGCTCTTGGTAGGGTGATTTCTGCCCACAGTGCTAACCTGACTGCAACAAGTACCAATAATGTAGACTGGAGAAAACACAGTGCCTTCAATAAATGGTGCTGGGCAAATTGGATAACCATATGTAGAAAAATGAAAGCAGACTTACTTATCTCACCATACAGAAACATCAAGTCCAAGTGAATTAAAAATCTCAATATAAGTATTAAAGCCCTTCTCCTACTGGAAGAAAAAGTAGGAGAAACTCTGCATGATATAGGCCTGGGGAAAGACTTCCTGAACAAAACTCCAGTATCCTAGGAAATTAAGCAGTCTCTCAATCCGTGGGATCTCTTAAAGCTATACCACTCACAGAAGCCTAATATCTAGAATCTACAAAGAACTCAAAAAACTAAACAAGGAAAGCAACCAATTCACTCCAAAATAGGGAGTTCTCAGATGAAGACATACAAATGGTTTAAACACACTTAAGAAAATGTTCCACATCCCTAATCATTAGCAAAAGGCAAATTAAAACAACCCTGAGATTTCACCTTACTCCAGTAAGGACAGCAATCTTGAAAAAAATTTAACAATGGCAAATGTTGGTGGGAATGTAAGTTGTGTAACCACTAAGGAAGTCAATATGGAGATTCTTGAAAAGGATGAATATATTGCTACTACAGACCCACTTATTCCCATACTGGGCATTTATCCTAGATGTTCCATGCTTCACTATGGAGATATTTGCTCAACCATGTTTATAGCTGTTCAATTCATTATAGCTAAGAACTGGAATCAACCCAGGTACCCATCATGAGATGAATGGATAATGAGATTTTGTTACATTTACACAATGGAAGTCTACTTAGCAGTAATAAAAATTAAAAAAAAAACCAATGAAATTTGTAGAAAAAATGTCAGACTTGGAACAGATGATACTCAGGAAATTCACACAATCATAGAAAGACAAACACTGCATGCTCTCACTTATCTGTAGTTCCTAACCTGGATGAGCTCAAGATACTGACATACCTAATAGACAACTCAAGGCCCAGACAATAGGGATGGAAGTTTTGGGAGGAAGGAGAAGGGGAGTGTTGGGAAAAAAAAACACAAAATTAATCCAAAATGAATTGGTACCTTAGAAACCTTTATCCTCAGAGATAGACTTAAGATATAACCCTCAATAGAAGTAAGGGGGAGCACCTGAAAAGAAGGACCTTGGAGAGGGTGGGATGAAGTCTAAGCTTAATTTTTTTTTGGTCTCTGGTTTATATCCCCAAGTACCAGAAATTGGATGCTACCCACAATGAGCTGTTGATTGGAGAGACCTGTGAGTTCCCCAAATCAAGTCAGGTTTCTGTCAAAGCACTTGAGTACTCACCTGAGGCAAAAGGTAAGTCACTTTTGCTGAAGGCATCATATGCAGTCAAAACAGAGCATAGAGAAATCAGGCTTAAATTCATAAGAGAGCCACTCCCCAAGTAGTTAGCCCATCTTGTACTTGAACACGCTGCATGAGCTACAAGGGGAAAGTGGCCAAAAATTATCTGAGCAACCAGAGTTCTAAGCTACTCAGAAACAAACACCATGGTGTGATGTACATGCCAGTGCAATATTTGCACACAGCCTCAGTGGGTAACCAATAGTTTTAAGATTAACTAAGAGATCCGCTCAGTGTAAAGGAACCCATATTTGGAATTGGAAACCAGATCAGAATCCTATGAAGACAAAGATTATGCTCTCCAGTGTGAAGCTTTTACTCATCTTTGTCTAAAAGAAGGGTTACATACATCAAATTCTCCCTAAATTAATAATGCTTATCCAATTTAAACTATTTTGAATTCATTATTTGTTGGAGAATCTGTTCTTCTTTTTCAGAAGGTAATGAGACCCAAGGAGTTAAACTACCCCTCTTGGCACTTCAGCCAAGCCACGGCTGAAACAACAGAGAAGTTGGGGAGATGAGCAAGTGTGTTGCTTCCATGTGAACCTGATAATCAGGACCAGGGTGAAGCAGACACCCTTAGGATACTCAACACTTACCAAAACAGATACAGAGGCTCTTAAGAGATAATCATTGAAGGAGACTTAAAACTCACCCACCAGGGCTAGGGAATTTTCTGTGGAAGAGCGGGAAGAAAGATTCTAAGAGCCACAAGTTGAGACATCATGTCCAGAGGTATCCCACCACAACACACACACACACACACACACACACACAAAATGACTGCTACTTCCACAACACATAGCCCACATCCCCATGGGGAATACCTATAACCCCACTGAGGAGAGTCCCCAGCAGAATGGGGACAGGGATGAGGGAAAAGAGTATACCAACACATGATGTATCCATATAAAATGTTAATAATAATATATTGCTTTATTTGCTGGAGCACATATCCTTTTTTTTTTTTTAACAGAGGAAACGTCAGTTAGGTTTTGGTATTTTCAATGTGCATATGTTTCACATTGCCTAGTAGGTAGTATTTCACTAACCATATCATTTGCAGGATAATAGTCATTTTCATAATTACTGATTTTGTAAAGTGTTTATGTAGAAATAGACATCTAGATTAATTTGGCTTACTCAAGCAAATAGTTTTAAAGTGTAGAGAATTATTACTTAGATTGGGTGGATAAAGAGCATTGTTCAAAGGAGAATACTGGCTTCAGTACAATGAATAGTCACTCGTGTTTTCAATTAAACTCTGTGGTCACATATGCCATAATCTGAAGGTATTCCTGATGATATCCAACAAATCACATTTTCAGCATCTTCAATAACAATTTATTACCTGTTCTTTCCACATTAATGCAAAGCCATTGATATATGTTTAATTGAATTTTCCCACCATAACTTACCTTGATACTTTTGGCTTTTGGTGATTAGATCACTAACCACCACATCCATGTCTGTTAGTCTGCCTCACATGAAGTTTTTTTTTTTTTTTTTTAAACAGCTTATGACATCCATCTTATTCCATAAAATAACGGAATGAACTTTTTTTGCTGAATGAACTTTTATTCCCAAATAACTTTTGAAGCTCACAGGTGTTGAATACATTTGTTCATTTTCAAAATTCAAGATTCCTGATGCTTAAGTTATCTTCTCATTGCTTGGACAAAACACCCAACCTGGCATAGTTTATGTGTGAGAAGAGAGGATTTATTTCAGGCTGACAGTCTCGAGGGACAGTATGGCAGAGCAGAGGCTGCACATCACGTCTTATTCCAGTACCTGGCAAGATGCAGCAAGTGAGTGAGTTGGCTAGCATTGGCAAGCTACACTAATAAAACTCCAGGTCCATTCTCAGCGGCACACGTCCTCCAGTAAGTCTCCACCTCTCAAATTGCCACCAGCTGGAGTTGAGTATGAGGCTTACTCATAAACAGATGAGTATATAGGAGAATATTTCACATTCAAGCCACCACCCACATCCACACTGTAGTGATGAAGGTCTTATACTCATCTAGGCATTACTAACCACATACCTCTGATCCTCGCTGATTATGTCATATGTCAAAGTCAGGTACAAATCCTACAGATATTCCAAATGGCCCCTGTTGACTTTTGTCCTATTTTGTGTCAGTGCATTATTAAACTTATGTCCTTTCAAGATTTATATGTTAAATAATAATAAAATTAGAGCTTCCAAAATATCTGTCACATCATCAACTTGTTTTTCACCAAAATGCTATAATAAGTTGAACAGACATTGGGCATTCTCATTTAATATTTTAACCTTTTTTCAATTCAGAAATAATCTGATAGATCTTTTCACTACAGGGAGGGGAAAAATAAACTAATTCTGTCCCAATTAAGGTACAATTGGTTTGCTATGATTTTTATTTACATAAAATTGAGATGCTATTTTAAAAATAAAGCAATAAAAAAGAAATTTGAATGAAGACAGGGGAGGGAACTGATAGCAGTTGTCTTGTGTGTACACACACCTGTTATTCAGCTGGTTTCTGATTCCAGTGGAAAGTGGAGTCATAATCCACTTTAGAAAGACTCAGAGAGCATTCTCATGAGTGTGCTTTATTTCACAACTGCTGCTCACATCCACACAAGTGTTAACAAGGAGCATAAATCTGCATTGACATGTTGTAACACTGTTTTATTTATTTGATTAGGAAACATATTTTGTATGTAATAAACCACATCTCTCATCCTAAGCTCAGATTCTGATAGATAGCACCTTCATTATGCTTCAAAGCATTGCATGGAATCACTCATAAATTCCTTGAACATACTCCTTAACTTTCTGCTTCAAGGATTTTCTCCTATTTGTTGTGACTTGAATTCTCTTTACTCAAATCTCATGTTTGGCTGCTTCCTTTCTCTCATTTTGTTACTTAGATAAGAACATCACATTCTCAGGGAGGAGCCCTGTCTAATGAATAATTAATTCCTCCCACCCCCTCAGAGCTTACCTGGTATCATATTTGTTTATTACTGATCATTCTCTGCTTCTCCTTTTGAAGCAATCTCCCTTTGTCCTTGTCTCACAGCACATTTTTGACTGGCTGAAAAAGTTCATAAGGGGAAGAGAATTAGTTATATCTTAAAATGATAAAGTCAGCCTATAAAACTGTCTAGGCCTCATTCTCTCATTCAAACGCTTTTTAATTTTTTTTTTCATAGCTTTGGACTCAAACTACTTAGGTCAAATTGGGTTAATTGCACTTTTTTCTTAAAAAGTATAATGTAGGGCTGGAGAGATGGCTTAGCGGTTAAGCGCTTGCCTGTGAAGCCTAAGGACCCCGGTTCAAGGCTCAGTTCCCCAGGTCCCACGTTAGCCAGATGCACAAGGGGGCGCACGCATCTGGAGTTCATTTGCAGAGGCTGGAAGCCCTGACGTGCCCATTCTCTCTCTCTTCCTCTACCTGTCTTTCTCTCTGTGTCTGTCGTTCTCAAATAAATAAAAAATTTTAAAAAAAAAAGTATAATGTACATATTTTGGTAAATTTTGTGCTCCAGAATGTTATAATAATTACTGCCATAAATTTTCAATATTCATTTATTTTCTTACATATGCTTTCTCACGTTATAAATAGGCTTTCTAAATGACTATGCTTATTCATACAAGTTTGGGTTCTAAAGTCAGGCAAACATGAGTTCAAAACATGATGTAGGAAGTCAGTAGTTGGGGAGCTTATCCAAGTTAGTAATGTCTTTAAGACTGAGATTCTTCATCTGCTAAATGTGTATTAACTTCACATACTTCAGAATATGGCTGTATTTGGAGATTGGGACTTTAAGGGGTTAACAAAGTTATATGACTCCATTATAGCAAGCATTAATCTAATTTGAGTCAGATCCTTATAAGACATGGTATTTTGAACAAAAACAATGCCATGGACACATGTTTGCAGGGGAACCAGCAGAATGATCATGTAAAGAGGCACCAAGAATGGAGCTAAGGAGAGCAAACCAATACTGTGGACACCCAGATCCTAGCCCTTATCCTTTAGAAGTATGAGAAAATAAGCATCTCTTATATGTGCCACTCAAAGTATCTTATTACATCATCCCAGGAAACTAATATAGTCAAGGTGGACATCCCTGAGAGGGTACATCTGAACTCTAGCCTTGATGCTGTGAGGGGATAAACCACCATGAATATTCAGTGAAGAAAATGAAAGGGAGAAAGGATAACAAACATATGAGTCTTTTGTTTTAGATTATTTATTTATTTATTTGAGACAAAGAAAGGGAGAGAGAGAGACTATGCAAACATACTCCAGATGCATATGCCACCAAATGCCTCTGGCTTATGTGGGACATGGAGAATCGAACCGTGGTCTTTAGGCTTCACAGGCATACACATTAACTGCTAAGCCATCTCTCCAGTGCAATATAAGAGTCTTAATGCTGAAAGCTTGGTTAGGCTTAGAATAAATATATGGTAGATATAAAAGCTTTGGACTGGATGGGTAAACTGTATACTTACTTACTGCTTACATAAAAAATTTGTGAAATATTGACATAAACAAACTGGCTAAAAGTTCCACTGTGCCTGAATCTTCCTTCTTGTGAGAGCTCTAGAGGACAGACCCAGTAGAGAATGGTGCTGCTTTGCTCCTGGCTGTCCTCACACCTTGAAGAGTGGAGAGGAAGCAATTACTACAGCATTCTCCTGAGAGGCAGGAAGAAGAAAAGGTGGGAAGGGAGACACAAAACCACAGAAGAATGTGCCCCTTCAAATGCAATCATTGTGATGATGTTAACTCCACATTTAGAATTCCAAGGAGAATGAACAATATGACCCTTAATGATCAGAAATTCAGAAACCTGGAAAGGAATTTTTATCTTTAATAACTGCCACTGAATACTCTATATATTGTTGTATACTAAAATGTCTTATTTTAGCTTGATGTTGACCAAGTTTGATAGATTTTGAAACTGTGAAAAGCTTTAAAAGTCTCAGGACAAGCACAGTTGGTGATGAGTATTTCACAACATGGGAGACATCTCACTCTTGACATTTGGTGAGCTTTAGTCTATAAGAAATTTATCAAGCAAAAGTATTCAAGGACTTGTCTAGTTGATGAATTCAAATAAACTAATCTAAAGAGATTACATGATCACCTACTTCCAATCCTTTCCTAGGGTGGTATAAATCAATACATAACTGACTTCTCCAAGGTCACATAAGTAGACATTAGAGTTTAGGATGAGAAACATCACAGGCGCAGAGCCTTTGTGAGAAGGCCATGGCCCAGGTCAGCTTTACTTGTTCTTTATCCATAAGAAGGAAATAGTTATACTACTTAATTCTTTGTGGTTTAAAGGAGACCCAACCTACCTGGCCATAACTCATTTGTAATAAATATGAGTTTTCTGTATCTTTCCTTATATATCACCTCCCCTAACATAATCATGTGGCTCCCAAACCAATCTGTTTATTCATCAGTGGAGTTCATTAAAATTGAAAATCATCATGACTTAAAAAATTATTGGGCAAATATAACAATAACTAATAACAAAATATGCCAGGAGATGCCTCTTAAATTAGGAAAAGAAATATAGATAAAAGGTATTAAAGAGGGCTGGAGAGATGGCTTAGCATTTAAGAGCTTGCCTGTGAAACCTAAGGACCCAGTTTCAAGGCTCAATTCTCCAGGACCCACATTAGCCAGATGCACAAGGGGATGCATGCATCTAGAGTTCATTTGCAGTGGCTAGAGGCCCTGGTGCCCATTCTCTCTCTCTCTCTCTCTCTCTCTCTCTCTCTCTCTCTCTCTCTCTCCCTCTTTCTCTCTCTGTTGCTATCAAATAAATAAATAAAAATTTAAAAACTTCAATTAACAAAAAGTTGTTAAATAGAAAGAAAAAGGTATAAGAATAAAAGGAATGAAGAAGAGTAAGGGAGTTGGAAAAAGGAAGAAAGGAAATAGATGAAAAATCAATGTCATGACCAGTAATACCCTTAATTTTTTGTAAATTAGATACCCCTTGTGAAAATACTCACTAATTTAAAATAGAAATTGAATATTAGACATAGAAGTAATGAGTTTGAACTAGTAGAAATTATATAAATGTCCTCTTTATTATTGCTCTTCTTTCTGAGGTAGGGTCTTGCTGACCTGGAATTCACTATGTCTCAGGGTGGCCTCAAACTCATGGTGGTCCTCCTACTTCTGCCTCTCAAGTGCTGGGACTAAAGGTGTACACTGCCACACCTGGCTAAATGTCAATTTTTAAATTTACCCACATATTTTTTTTGTAAATATGGATATATACTTACAACTTCATTTTTATTATAAATGAATATAATCATTATCATTGATACTACTACCTGCAAATTATATATATATGTATATATATGCACACATACACACACATATATACATATCCTATTTTTTTTTAATTTTTCCTTCTTAATCTTTTATAATTCTTCCATGTTCTGCTCTTGAAAAAGTTGTTGAAATGACTAAAAATTAGCATAGATACCCCAATAAATGATGTATTTTCTATCATGACATTTAACTCAGTAGAGATAAATTACATGCACAGTACTCACTGGAAGCTTGTATTGCAAGGAGCTTATGGGCTCTGTCATGGCCGGGACTGTGCTTGACTCTTGGTAGTACATTCTAAAATTACTTCTATCAATGCATTGTAACATTATACATAAATAATCTGCATACTTTTGACTATAAAATGTGGTGGAATTTCAATAAGGACATTTTATTTTTCCCAAAGATTTGTTAAGCATAAAAGTATGAACAGAAATAAGTCCCTTTTTGCTAACTTTGCAAGAATCTGCAAAGAGCTTAGCAGATTTCTTGACCTCTAGGTGACACTGGCTATACAAGAAGACACCACCCCCTTCTCCCTGCACACTTGAGAAGCAGGTGGCCTGGGGAGGAGAGCAAATGTCCTTTTGGAACACAGGGGAAAGCCTTGAGAGCCTCCTAAGGATTAGTCTCTAGCAGATCAATTCCACAGAATCACTAGACATTTTCCTTTGAGATGCATTCACCTCAGCAAAATGACTTTTTAATTCTGCAACTAAAAAACAGTTTGGTTCGACGTGTAGGAAGTCAGATAGAGTTTACATGGAATTTAACTAAAATGAAAAGTGAGCCATAGTTATGATGTATCACTTCTTTGAAATGAATATGTGAAGTGACAGCAAATAAATATGGCCCATATTTTTCTTAACTTGTGAAACGTTCATGCATGTATGAAATGCATTTTGATCCAAGTTTCCCTACTTACCTTTTCTCTAGCCCCGTTCCCCTCCCACTCAAACCTTCCATCCCATTAGATATCACTCTTTGTCCATGCCTTGTCTATGTATGACCCATGTTTTTTTTTTAACATTTCAAAGTCACATATTATCTCTAATAATGGCTCCTTGAAGAGTCTTTTAAAGTTTGTTTTAACATTTTTATTCTTAATAATTTCAGCAGTGTGCTTTAAAGAAAACTTCAGGCCTGGCAAATAAACACAAACCATCCTATGTTCAAAATATTTCATTGAACTAATTTGCTGAACTATATCAGAGTTTCAATTTGAATTGATTTTCCAAAGGGAAAATTAGTTTGATAGTGTTCTACTTCCCCCGGTGTCAACACCCTTTTCTGAGAGAAACACTAGATCTATTGTTTAACGAAGTACACTCTAAGTGAACCATAATTCATATATATATGTATGTATGTATGTGTGTGTGTATATATATATATATATATATACATACATACATACATATATATATTATATATATATGTATACACACACACACACACACATATATACATAAATTCACTCCTAAAGAAAGTGATGGAAGAGTTTCTTTCTTTCTTTCTTTCTTTTTTTTTTTTTTTTTTGGTGTGTGATGACTTCTGACCCATTTACTAACTTAAATAACCTCTTACACAAAAGTGTCCAAACAGTTTGGTCATGTGGCTAGCTGTATTTCCCAAGTGAGAATTCTGCCTCACCTTTGACCATGGTTTGAGTCTTTCCTTCCTCTGTGTACTGTTACTTACAATTTTTTCTGCCCTTTTGAATGTCTATACCATCTTCTCTTGTTAAAATATTTTGAGCTGGAGTTGGGGAGATAGTTCAGTGGCTAAAGGTACTTGCTTCCAAAGGCCTGGATGTGATACCCCAGTACCCAAGCAAAGCTAGATCCACAAAGTGGTGTATGGGTCTGGAGTTTGTTTTCTGTGGCTAGCAGCCTTGGTGTACCCATAAAGGAAATGTCCTTTAACAGGTCAGATCCTAGGAAAGTAGTGAGGATGCAGAATAAATGTACAGAAAATGGACTCCGGAGATCTATGAGAACATATGGATCCATGCCTATGTGCTAGGAAGTACTAGTCTTTATGTAAAGAGATCAGAGAATTAAAATTGAGGTCAACTGTCCTCCTGGATGGTATACTAACCAGCAAAGCCATAAGTGAGAGTCAAACCACAGGCAATTTCTCCAGTGGGGACAAACAAAATTTTGAAGTACATGGCATATAGTCTCTAATATTGTGGGGTGGGCACCAAATGGTCATGTTTACTGACTATCATCTGCAATAGAATTTTTTTTATCTGTGTCATGTTTCTTTATTTGAAATATTGTAAATGTTTCCAATGTGTTATTGACATAATGTATTTTTAGTATTTACTGTACTAATATAAATTCAGATTGAAACATCTTTTGAAATATTAAAAATAGTACTTTTCTCATAATAATTATATTCATTTCAAAAGATTTGAAGTGTTCACATCTCATTTTAGATAATGGGAGATTAGTATTTTAAAAAATTAAAGATAATCTGGGATGGAGAGATGGGTTAGTGGTTAAGCGCTTGCTTATGAAGCCTAAGGACCCCAGTTGGAGGCTCAATTTCCCAGGACCCACATTAGCCAGATTCACAAGGGGGTGCACACGTCTGGAGTTCGTTTGCAGTGGCTGGAGACCCTGGCATGCCATTCTCCCTCTCTCTCTATCTGCCTCTTTCTCTCTCTGTCACTCTCAAATAAATAAATAATTTTTTAAAAAGAAAAAAAAATTAAAGGTTTCAATGGGGCTAGCAAGATTGTTCAATGATTAAGACACTTCTCTGCAAAGCCTAACAACCTGGGTTTAATTCCCCAGTACTCAAATAAAGCTAGATGCACATGCATGTGGACTTTGTTTACAGTGGCTAGAGGCCCTGCTGTGCCCATATTCTCTCTCTCTCTTTCTTGCTCTGTTTCTATATATCTCTCCTTTCTCTCTGTCTTTCCTTGCAAATCAACAATAAACAAATATATTTTAAAAATTAAAGATATCAGGATTACCGTCTTGAGACCCCTCCTGGCTTGATAGCTTTCTGCTTTACTTTATTTTATAAAATAAATCTATCTTAACTTGCCCTAAAAAAATAAATAAATAGAAATTAAATTACTCAAAAGTATCTCCTTAAACATAGTTTTTGTTAGGGTGTTGGTTGTAATGAATGGAATGGATAGCCCTTAACCCACAATTAAACCTTCCTTCTGCTTTTGATGTCAGAAAGGCTTTAAAATATCCATATCGTATTTAAACTCTTGTGTATTAGATCCCTCTGCAGAAGAGAAAAGAAGTTAACTACTCGATCACTATCTCTGAAAGACTGTCTTCAGAGGGAAATAGATGGCAATGCATCCTCAGGTCTGTACATGTGAAGATGAACACATCACAGTGAGCTTCGACTGCTTCTGTTAAGTGAGCTCAGTGACCTCCTCCATAGCTCATAGCTTCCCTCTATGTGTAAGGCACCCTAAGTGCAGGGACTCTATGTTAGTTCACTTTGAGTAAAACCCATAATAAGGGGAATAGTAAACAATTAGAGAGTACTTCTGTGAAAATATGTGCTTCTTTACTGTGTTTAAATATGTACTTTAATCTTCTCAGTAACTTATTGATATAATTTCCCTGTATTAGATGACAGAAATGAGGTTCAAGTAAATAAAATAACTTACCCTGATCATCAGGCTAGTAGGTGGCTTAGCTAGGAATTAATAAGCAATGAATATATATTAAGCTGACAGGATTCCTTTACAGAAAATCTTGCTTAGCGACAGTCTGCTGTATCAGAGTTATGAACCAGCAAGGCTCTCTGCCACAGTGCCTCCATTGGGAGTCTTAATCCATACCATTGCCAATCAGACACAGATCATGTCCTCTCCCTTCAGGGCTTCTTGTCCATAATCATTTTGGAATAGTGCTAGTCATTTTGCTATTGCCCTATTATATCAATTCAGTCTTAAGAAATCTTTTAAGGAAATAGATTAAATTGCTTGAGAAAGTCTCTTGTAAATAAATCTCAAATGAAAAGTAAACTTTAATTTTTATGTTCCATATATTCACTTCATGAATATCCTGTTTTATGAATAAGTGCACGTACTTGTTGAACTATGTTGCATAGGATCCCAAAGTCAAGGAGGTTTAACTATTAATGTTTTTCATCTGAGTTATCTCACAAATCAGACAAAGTCCCCTTTGAACTAACCTCCAGGATTTCACATTTTAGGAATGATACCATATAGATATGTGTACATTTCCAAGTAAATGCATGCCAGTGTGTCACTTGATCCTTCTTTGCAGGCCTTTTGATCAAAACAATGATTCATTGGCCTATACCAATCATTCTCTTTGTACCATGGCTTACAGTTCATCTCTACAAAATCTCTGATCAACTGCACTCTGCTCTGACCAGAGCTCTATACTCCCTCAGCATGGGCCTAACACCCAGGCTGCAGGGGGAAGGAAAGCATACGCTGACCTCAGGAAGAGACACGGGCTTCTGCATCCACAGGCTGGTTGATTCTATGTGGAGATCTGCCTGTGCTGCTTCTTTGTGCATCACTGCTGCCAGCCTTCTCTCATTCTATCTTTGACCAGCCCTGATCCAGTCCATGGGTTCGTCTTTGCTTTCTTTGCACTCAGCAAGTGGCTCTAAGAGAGTTAACTTCTTCCCCAAGAATCCTTCACTGAAATCCATTTCCTTCTTTGCCATCTATTAAATAAAACTGAATAACTTATTAAAGGTCAAGGGTAAGTTTTCCACTTAATTATCATGGTGACAACTGACCTTTTCTTTAAGTGTTGTGCTGAACTTATTCTTTTAGGAAATGACTAATTTTAGTTGTATCTTACTTATTTCTTCTGTTCAATAAATTTTGGCACATGGGATACTATGCTAACACTATATTATGTTCAGTGAGCATTTAATTTAACATTTACGTTACGTGACCTTACTCTTTGACTTAATTTTCTGCTCTGTAACTTCTAATTTTTCCCATACCTCGCTCTCATAGCATCAAGAAGATGTGTTGTTGTGTCTTCTTTTGTAGCAGCATTGTTTCTAGCACCAGCCTCACCTCTGCGTGCCCACAGCTGGCACACACAAATGACCAAAGTCGTACATATAATGATCTGTAGCATTTTCATACTTTTTAGTATGAAATGCCAGTGCCCAAACTACAAACTAACCCACAAATGTAGAGCTTTGCTGTTTTTGTTGATTGTTTCATGTGTATATGTAATTTCTACTGCCAAAGAACATCTGGCTTGCTTTTTGTCCCTTTAGCTATGTCTGTCTTTTCAGTACCAGACATAACAGAAGGCAGCATCTTTTCAAGGCCAAGGAAACTTGACATTTCCTTCACAGCCTAGATGAAATCTCATGATTCCACTTGTAAAAGAACAAAAATGGAAGAAAGGTATTTCTGCATACTGCAGAAGGAACTGGCATCTCTGAACTTTGGGTGTGTCAAGCTTCACAATGCCCTGGGAAACCTGCCCTTTCTGTGCATGGATGCCCCTTATCTTGTGGCTCACCTGATACCTGCTCTATCTACCTCCAAGCATCATGTCTGAACTTGCCACCTGGAGCAGTGGTGGAGGGAGAAGAATGGAAAGGGCATTCCAACAGATTCAGCATTAGTTTTCACAGCAGCAGCACCTAGTAATTTCTACTTGAATTTCTTTACCAGAATTAGCCAAGAGGAGAAAAGAGTCTATAAAAAATGTAATGTTTTCTAGTTTTTCCATTGATACCTTGAAGAAAACAGAGGTTTTGTTGATAAGGAAGTGTAGGAAACTGAATCTGACCTAGGCAGTTAACACTCTCCCTAAATGACAAGTTTATTTTCACTTAATTGCACATAGTGCAGTACTTAGGAACTAGCATTATATGGTAATACTGTGAATTTCAGATTTAATGCTTTTTTAAAAATTTAATTTATTAGTTTTCTTTTCAGTAAATACAGGCAGTTTGGTACCATTGTTTAGGCTCATCTGTGATCTACCCCCTCCCATTGGACCCTCCTTGTTGATGTAAATGGGTCGTGCATTGTGGAGTTAGCCCCCAGTTATTGGTATGATAAATGTCTCTGCAAATCATGACCCAACATGTGACTCTGACATTCTTTCCGCCCCCTTAAAGTACAATTTGTCAGCATGTGAAAAAATATTTTTTACTTTGTAAGAAAATATTTAGGTGCTTAGACTTGGTCAAGCCAAGCTCAGGAATAGAAAAATGGTGTAATAGCTTGAATTCTTAAAATGTTCCATAAAAATATGCACTCATTTTTTCCCACAAAAGTATTTCCTCATCTGAAGTCACCATCATGAAATGGGAGTAGCTAATAAAAAATAATTGTAGGACTCTATAAGCTTCCTCTCCAGGCTCCTTCAAACGGAAAGACCAGGACAGAAGATAAGCTGGCAACATTGTGACAGAAAAACCCAGTCATCCTACTTGTGGGTCAGGGCCTATTAACTTCTCTAGCAAATAATTCACACAAAGCATATGGGTCATTTCCAGGTGAGTCTGCTTCACCTGCAAGGTATATTTTCTCCCACCCAAGTGTTAACCACCATGCCTAGCTTCTGAGATTGGACACATTTAGGGTGGTATGGCTATAGACTACATGGCATATTTTCTGACACTGATTGTATTAAAAATCAGTTTGCTATCATAGATTTAAAGTTATAACAAAATGTGGTATTATATCAACCATCATCCTTATGCCACCTGTTTTACTCTTCCTTTTGCTTTTGGCCCAAATCAGAGTATGAGCTCACATGGTGAGAGCACATGGTTAGGCTGACTGGCGTTTACCAGTGTGAGCTACAGAACAGATCTCTCTTCCAGACCTGGTCCTTTAGTAGTATGTAGAAGGAGAACTGCTGAGCACATGATATGTGTATCGTCTCCCTAAAGAACAGAGTCAGTCTTGATATCTTAATATCTTGGAACAAAATGTTCATCCAGTTATTTATGAGAATAGGGATTTTAAGATGGAATTGGTGGGCTGGAGAGGTGGCTTACTGGTTAAGGTGTTTGTCTTCAAAGCCAAAGGACCTCAGTGCAATTCCCCAGGACCCACATAAGCCAGATTTACAAGGTGGCACGTGCATCTGGAGTTCGTTTGCAGTGGCTAGATGCCCTGCCCATTCACTCTTTCTCCCCCCCCCCCCCTCTTCCTCTCTCCTTCTCACTCTCATAAATAAATAAACAAATAAATAAATAAATAATTTAAAAATAGACAGAGTTGGAATACAAGGCAGATAAATCCCATAAAGAGAAAAAAACTTGAAGTTCAGAAGGCAGCCAGAACTGAGGCCAACCAAAAGGTATCAACAAGATGAGAATAGATAGCTGACTCCCTGAAAGGAGATGAACCACCACTCACACATCAGATAGGGTCCAGATGAAATTACAGAGTGATTGGTAGGAAAAACAGGAATGTTGCTTCCATGGCAAGCCTGACAACATTGGCCAGGATGAAGGAAACAGACACTGAGGACACTCAACACATATCAAAGCAGAAATCCTGAAGCTCCTGAGTGCTCAACACCAAAGTAGACTTAAAGCACACCCACCACAGCTCAAAGAATCTTGCAGAAGGGACAGAAAGATTGTAAGAGCCACAGGGTGGGAGGGAATATCCAGAAGCATTGCTCTACCCTAACAATGTCAGACTACTGCTCTCACAACTTATAAAACACAACCCCATGGTGAATACCAGTAATCCCACTGAGGAGGGCCTTCAATTAAATGGGGGCAGGGAGAAGGAAAATGATGGTACCAACACATGATGTATCCATACAAAGTATATAACTAATAATAATAATAATAATATAAAGAATGTAAAATGCAAATGTCAGCCTACCTAGAAACATAGCTGAGCATACACATTAGCTCTCAGTGCACATGCTAGCTGCTGTACTCCCTTGTCTTGACATTACTTAGAAGAGAAAACTTTTCTTTATTATGTGACTGGTACATTTTGGGAGTTCTTTATACAGTGGGTCTAATTCTCCAAATTCTCACCAGATTACCTCCATCTTTTAACAAGCCACTGTTTAGACTATATTCCAAACAGGCCACCCTTTCCACAGCTGGACAGTGTTTGCTGAGATCAGCAGAATCCCTCATAAGGGCAAGAACAATACTACATAAACATAGTCCGGTTTGGTTTGTGCCTTGTGGTATCTAAGCCTGTAGTTGCCTCTACTGTGTAGCACTGCGTTCTGCTAAGAGCCTAGGTCTGCATTAATTCTACTGTAGACTTTGAGCATATGAATTAGGAGCTGGTAGGTTTAGATTTGGACTTTCTGGTGGTGGTGTTGCCCATGAGTCACTCATGCTGGATCCCTCTTGTTTGAGGTAAATAGACATTCTTTTATATCATCCAAGGTAAGCTATGAAGAAGGGTGCTCAAGCATGAGGACCTGAGTTCAATTCTCAGCAACCATGTTTAAAAAAAAACAAACAATAACAACAACAAACAACAAGCATAATTGCATGCCTATGCCACAGCCCTGAATGGGGTGGAAGAAAGAGGGACATAGGAGATCACTGATAAGCCAGACTAACTGAAAACTCTCAGTGAGAGAGTCTGAATGAAATAAGGTGGAAGAATAAGAGAGGAAGACATCTGACATCTACTGGCTCCCATAGCAAGTGCACAAGATATACACATCAGCCCTCATACTTGTATACAGCAAGTGTATGACCACACACCAAAAATTCCATTGTAACTTAAGGATTCAGTAGGGTAACTAATTGAACATGAAGTAGATATTATGGGTAGGGAAAAACAGTAAAATTGTAAAACAGTAAAATCTTTACTACATTGTCACAGACTTTATATTTCTGTTATAGTTAAAATCTTTATAGAGGATTAAGCAGACTTTCCTTTTTGCTTCGACTGGACAATTTATGGTCTTTGGTGAAGAAACTTAAAATTTATTTTAGCTTTGTTAATATAATTGTTCAAACATTTTGCAATGGTTTTTAGTTTCTATTTAGAAAGGTATTTGAAGATAATTTTAATTTGGAACAATGTCACTGATTGTCCTTCAGTCACCAATATTTGTCTACTGCAGTTCCTTTCAAATTATTATAATTTGTTCAACTGAAAGTTGTTTATGTTGAGAATGTACTATGGAGAATATAGAAACTATTCTAATATATGTGCAAATAATAATGCTACAAACACATGTGCTTCTCCCAACATACTTAAGTTCTAAAGAGACAATTAAAGAAATATACATCCAGCCCTAACATAATGCAGAATAATTATCATGGGGGTGGGATATTGAGCAGGTCAGTGGATATAAGTATCTCTGATGAACTCTGTATTTAAGATCAATGACGGAGTGCTCTCTATGGAAATGGAAATGGTTCTGGGTGACACATGGGTGGGTACAATGCATTCACAGAGCCCATGTCCAGAATGTGGCCACTCACAAGTGACTTCAGCTGGTGAATGAACATGTATATGGGAGTAGTTGTGACTCAAAGTGAACCAGTAGTGGGCCACATTTTCAAAGAGTAAATTCCTCTATTACTAAAAGAATGTTCTTCCATTTATGTGTCTATAATGTATAGATTTCATAAATGTTTTCAGGGCTTGAGTGGCTTAGTGGTTGTTTGTCTGCAAAGCCAAAGGACCCAGGTTTGATTCCCCAGGACCCACATTAGCCAGATATACATGGGGGCACACCCATCTGGAGTTCATTTACAGTGGCTGGAGGTCCTGGCATGCCTGTTCTCTCCCTCCCTCCCTCCCTCTCTCACTTTCTCTCTCCCCTCATTCACTGTCAAATAAATAAAGATAAATAAAGATAAGTGTTTTCAACACATTACCTCCTCCAATTTAAATACAATTTAATGAACTTGAACAAATGTATAAGAAAATGTCCCTGGTTGGCATCTATAGACCTGATATTCTAATTAGTCTACTTCTAAGAGGCTGTTCCCTTGCCTGTAAAATAGTGATAAGCATTCAGCTTGCCTCCTATGAATCTGGAGTTGTTTCTTAATTAGGAAGCAAACAATAAAGCCAGCTTCTGTTGTTATGCTGATCTTGACATTCTCTCATATTTACACCATTGTGTAGATTTTAGGCCTTCTTTTATTTCTCTTATGTGTTTTCTTCCAGTAAAATCAGCTCTACAAGGAACATCTATACCTCTTATGTCCTTCTACCTGATGCCATAAACCTAATGCTACTCATCTCTGACTTATGTATACTCAGGATGAGGCCACATCTTGTCACTTACAGATAACAATTCTATCTACTCTAGGACAGTTTTACCTCCAAACATGTGCCTAAAATCCTACCCACAAAGATCACTATAATATCCTTAGTTGGAGTTCTTGTGTACATTTGGAATCTTAGGCAAAATATTAAATTAGACTATTTTCCAAGCACTTTCAGATACTTGTATACAAGTAATTACATGTAGGTGAGTAACAATAGGTAATATTCCTGAATCAAAATGCTTGGGGATTAAAAGTATTAGGTATTTTGGATGATTTTTTTTTATTTGAGCCTTTTAGGAATTTGAATATACATAATGAGATACCTTGAGGATGGAGCCCAAGTCTTGGCATAAAATTTCCTTGTGTGTTGTACATAACTTACACATTCAGCCTAAAGTAATTTTACACAGTATATGTAGTGCATTTCCATTGTGAATGCAACCTGTCAAATAGGGTCAGATATGAAACTTTTCATTTGTTGTATTGTGACAAAAAAATTCTTGATTATAGGATATTTTGGATTTGTGGTTTAAAATGCCAATATGTAGACCAAAGTTTAGAAGAAATGATTTAAAGTTTGTAAACCATCAAGAAAACAAAGTTTCTAAAGTCTGTGAAGTTTTCTTCCTTGTTTTTTCCTATTCCACCAACTAAAGGCTTTCAAACAAATCAAAATAACTTTTATTTTTATTATTGACAGCTTCTATACTTACAGACACTAAACCATGGTAATTACCTCTTCTTCCCCACTTTTCCCTTCACAAATCCACACTCCATCATGTCCCCTCCCTCTCTCCATTAGTCTTTTATATTGATGTCACTATATTTTCCTCCTATTATGATGGTCTTTTGTAGTTAGTTCTAGGCACTGCAAGGTCATGAGTATCCATGCCAATTTTTGTTGGGATGATAACATTGTAAGGAGTCCTACCCTTCCTTTGGCTCTTACATTCTTTCTGCCCCCCTCTTCCACACTGAAATCTGAGCCTTGGAAGGTGTGATGAAGATGTTTCAGTGCTGAACACTCCTCTGTCACATCTTCTTAGCACTATGGCGCCTTTTGGGTCTTCATAGTGGTCACAGCCATCTGAAAAGAGAAGCTTTTCTAATCAAAAGTGAAAATAGTATTAATATATGGGTATGAATATTAAGTAAAGTTCTTACAGGGCATTTTGGTTGGCATAATAAATGCATTTAGCTAGACAAGATCAGGCATTACTCTCCTAATACTCTTGACCTCCCCACCATAGGCTTTTGGTTATCTTTTCAGTATCAGCCATGAATTTCCTTCCACAGAACAGGGCTCCAGTCCAACTAGAGAGCAGTTAGTTTCCCCCATAACAGACAGGCCACCATTGTGCTCATTGGCTTGTCTGGGCTGGTTGGCCAACCTTGAGGCTTGCAGTGCCCACTGTTTTAACCACTGATGGCTTCTGTCTCCCATAGGGCTGCATGTAGTGCAGCTTTTCCCAGCTTCCTGTCAGCTGGTCTAAAGGGGGGAGATTTTCAGCTCAGCCCCAGTTTGATTTCTTGGTGACCTTGCAGCCCAAGCATGTGGAGTCTTCAATAGTAGGTTCTTATAGTCTATTCCTAGGGGGAAACCAAGAGCTTTGGCAATAGCCTGCAATGTATTGCAGGCATCAGGGACTTCCCTGGCCAACAACTCACTGGAAGGCATTCCATCTCTGAAACTTTTCTAGTAACTGAAAATTTTCTAGTAACAGTCTATGACTTCTGGGTGTGTCATTATCCACGAAGTAGGTTATCATATAGCTTATTCACAATATGCTGAATTTTGTTAGCTCAAGAAAATGCTAACTAAATGGTTATTTTGTACACCTAATACTTTTAATGGATTCCCTTGATGCTTGTAGGTGCAGGGCAGTTACAATGTGCCACGCTATGAGAACATTGTCTTACTGTTCTGGGTCCTGGAGCAGCTTCTTCAGAAGAGGACCCATGAAGACAGGAATTCTCATGTAGATCACAGGGACAAAGAAGTGATGAAATTTCTTCAGAAGCATGATGAAATTATCTCCCAACTTTCCGATGCATTTCCATTATTTACTTTTTACTTATGGAGACTGGGCATTCTCTTGAACTCAGCAGAGATAGAAACTGTTGAAAATATATTGCTTCCTTAGCAATTTACCAAGTGTTAGAAAATATTGTGCTTAAATGTTTTTCAAAAACCATTTTAAGTGAACATTTTAAATTGATCTCTCAACATAATAATTAATTCAATTTAATAATGAGTCATTTGTATAAGAGTTTGGGTCACTTTTTTTCTATATTAAAATCAGTCATTTTCACTTAAGAATGCCCTCTTGGTTCCATTTACTAGTATCTTATGTCACTCAATAATTATACCTTTATTATTCTCTACAGTGTTGATTGTCTATCTCAAAAATATATTAAATTGAGGCTGGCAAAATTGCTCATCAGTTAGAGATGCTTGCAAAGCCTGCAGGCCCAGATACAACTCCTCAGTCATCCACATGAGTTGGATGCAAAAGTGGTGCACACATCTGGTGTTTGTTTGCAGATGCAAAACCCCTTGAAAATCCATACACACACACACACACACACACACACACACATATAACACACATATGCAAATAAATATTAAATTGTGAATAACCCCTATGTATATTGTAATAAAATTATCTTAAAGTTTATAATTTGAAACACGTTTTAAATAAAAGGTTTGAAGTAAATGGGAGTAAATGAAATTATTACATAGCTACAGTTATCATTGTCTTTTAATTTAGAACATACTTATGTGGAAGGAACAATTTGAAATGTAATGGCTTCTAATTTCATATAATCAACAGTCTTGTCAGGTATTTTGAAGCATCATTAGTTTTTTTTTAAATACAAGCAAATGTTTACATTGATTTTGTTTAATAAACATATTATCACTCCTATGATTGTCAAAATGTAGTTAAGTTGCAGATAATTAAATCATTAGGAATGTGTTTATAAATCTTAATATCTACCCAGAAAGAGATTTTAACTTATTAAAATTCTGGATGGATTTTCTATTTACACAACTGCTTTGGCTTCATTTCAATTACTAAAATTATAACCATCAAGCTTAATGAATATGTACTGTTTTCCTATGCTACAATTTACAGAAAAAATATAAATTTTCTTTGCTTTGTTAATTATCTGTGATACTGTTTTAAAAGTTAATTTCTAAATGTCATTAATTCTAAAAAAATAAACCTTACTGAGAGAGAGATTTATGTCAGAATTATTTGGAGTTATTTCTCACTTTCTTACTGATGGTACTCTGTTTATAATAATGAAACAGGTTGACAAGGGAGATGGCTCAGTCAGTACAGCACTTATGTGCAAGAAAGAGGACTGGAATTAAGATTTCCATCACCCACATAAATGCCGGGTAAGGCAGCATGTGCCTGTAATCCTGTGCTCTGGGCTCAGGAAGTAGCGGCTGTAGAACCCAGAGAGCAAGCTGGATAGCTAGGCTAGCCAAATTAGTGTGCTCTGAGTTTAGAATTACATGTACTTGGAACAGAGTTTGCAGAGTAAAATGGTAGAGGACATGTGCAGAAAAGGGTGGAGATTTGAGGCCAGTAAGTTACACCAATACTCGAACCAGTGGAATACAGGAAGGATATTCCAGGTCCTGAGTAGGAGGGCTTCCTCCCCCCACCCCCATTTCATTCTCATAAGCATCCTCAATGTTTGCATAAATCACTGCTGGTAATCACTACAGAAAATCAACTTCCCGTGGTATGTTATGGTCACCTTAGAAGCTTCTGACACTGGAACAAATTCCTTATTACAGTCCTACTGAAGATTACATGGAACAAAGATTAATCTAGGAAACATTTATGTGAACATGGCAGTCAAGTATATGAAACCCACCCTTCCATTATGCTTCAGTTCAGTGCATCAGAATTAACTCTGCAGTTAATCCAGTAGCAAAGCATGCTACTATAAAAAATGAGATGTTTCTACCTGTGTGTTTCAGTAAAGCAGTGAAAAAAGGAATGAGTGAATGACATAACTTATGGTAATAATATGTAAGAATCTAAAGCAATTTAGATTTAGTTAACATAATTGTTCAAATTAATGTTATGATACCTAAACATTATAAAATAATATCAGCATTAATCTAAGCATTTTATCTGTACTGACTTATTTGTTTCTATTTTAGACATGAGGAGCTCAGGCAGAGTGCTAATCAATTTGCCCAACTTCACAGGGCACAGAAGCAGCAGTTAGTTTCACGTCTGGTCGCAGCCCCACTTTGCTGCTCTGCCTGTTACACAGTGCAGACTGTCCTGGCACTTTGAGAACTTCTCCCATCAGCTAGGAATTTTATGGCAATAGCAGAAGTGAGCTTGTAGTATTGGTATCTTCAAACCCTGAAGACAGGTAAACTGTCTACCATTTGGATGAATAGCGTCTATGACTTTTCCTGGGGTAAGGTACCATGCTAATCAAGACCCTATCCAGGATAGTCAGTCTTCAAATGGGGTGAATGTTTCATTCTGTTACATTGCTTGGTAAAATGGAAAGAGAAAACAGATCTTTAACTCAATAAAGAGATATAATTATCTCACAAACTATTACATTTTCAACTGAGACTTGACTTGGTGTTATATAGCTAAGTGAACTATATACCTAAAGAGATGGGGGTCAATCCATTAAACTTCCTAAATTTCCTGAAAATCATTCATATTCACATCATGGAGGATACTGATGGCCCTGGCGTTTGAAGCCTAATTTAATTTTTCATCACATGCTGAGTTCCAATTTTGGGTGTAAGCAGTTACTCAGACAGATAAGAAAATATGACGAGGTTTATCTCTTCTTGGATTTCTTAAACACACTTTTAGTAGTTAATATATAAAGTGAATTACATCAATGTTTGTAGATGGTAATAAATATGATGTTTTTTATCTACTAGACATTTGATTACTATTTGAAGTGAATTTATTCTCTAAATAATTACATTCTTGAGCTATACAACATTTATCTGGTCAATATATAGCCTGCTCTTATAAGCAATTTATAAGTAGGGGGCTGGAGGGATTGCTTAGAGGTTAAGGTGTTTGCCTGTAAAGCCAAAGAACCCTGGTTCGATTTCCCAGGACCCACATAAACCAGATGCACATGGTGGTGTACACATCTGGCTTTTGTTTGCAGTAGCTGGAGGCCCTGGCACACCCATTCTCTCTCCCTCTCTCTCTCTCTCTCTCTCTCTCTCTCTCTCTCTACTTCTTTCTCTCTCTCTCTCTCAAACAAATAAATCAATAAAATATACTAAAAAATAAGTTTATAAGTATTACAGAGTATAGGTGACACAATATAATAAAATAATATATAATTAATATAAAATAATATAAAAGGAGTTTTAAAGATAATAAAAAAATGTTCCAACATTTGAGACATTAAAACAACTTGGCTTAATATTTCATAGGTATACACTTTGAGTTTGTAACAGTTGTGTTGTTTTGATATAAAGTTTGCCCTAAGGTTGATGAGCTTGTGCTCCCTTCAGTCAGTATAGCCACTCAACTGGGCAGTAACACTAGCAGGTCATCACATTCACCATGGTTCTCTCTGACCTCCACATGCAGCAGTAGTTCTCAAATGAGGCCCTAGGCTAACAACACCAGTTTATTTTGGAGCTTGTAACATTGGCAAGTTATCAGATTCTCCCAATACATATTCAGAAATCCCATGGTGCAACTCTGTGATCTGAAGCATAACACGTTGTCAAGAGATTCCAATGTCCACCAAATTTACACTCACTGTTTCTTGTTGGAGAGAGGGGTGGGATCATGTAAAATCATTTAGAAAATAAAAATTCTGTCATTTCAAGTTACTTAACTGAATTATGTAACATTCTAGGGGTATGTGTTAAAGTTAGCTAGGAAGATTTTGGAGGAAATAAATTATTCATAATTTATTTAAATTAAGTAATAAATATACCACAATCTCAGTCAACATTAATATCACTTAAAGATAACATGCTTATACTTATATTTTAGTTCCTTTACTAAAATATATAATGATTCCTCTTGGTAGCATTTTAAAAAAAATATTAAAATCTAGTTATGTGATATAAATTAGTAATAGCATATAAAATAGTCATAGTATCTGATGCAGACATGGTATCCTTTTCCCTTAAATAGTGGTATTAGTAGCCCCAATAAAATAAGATTATTTTATACATATACTAAATGCAACTTAGTAATAAACATTATTCTTTTTATCACTCCCAAAGATGAAATGCTTTCAGTCTTACGTCCTTCTGGAACATGGTAAGATATAAACAAAAATTAATAAATGGTGCTTTGTAATTCTACTATTATGCTTAATTTAATTCTCTCATTTTGTTTTTTATGGTGTTGTATGAGTTGCAAAGCTGCCTGAGGATGAGCCAGGCACATGAGGAGGAACAGAGAAGAGTGATCACTGCTGCTGTCTCAACAGCACTGCTCAGATGTCTTCATGAATGATTCATCATTTCAGGAAGACTGGAAACACCAGACACTCCTCCACTGGGGAAAGGAATCTATTTCTTCTTATTCAATTTCAACATTAGTTTTGTATAAGAGACTTCTAGACCTTTAGAAAAAAGTCTCGTTCCTTGGATTTTATGATTGGTTCTGAAGGGTGCTTTCACCACTGTTCTGCCCCAGTGTGCAGGGTGGACTAGCAAGTAAACCTTGGGATGGTTGGGGCCTGGCGCTTATTCTAGCTGAACTCCAGAGACAGGCCACTCCCTTCAGAGGACTTACCACTGAACTTGTCCCTTGAGCCCTGGACCACAACCAAGAAGCAGAGTTTGCCACAAGGGGTATTTTATGTTTCCACTGCATCAAACCTAGAGAGGAGCTCCAGAGCCAATTGTAATTTAATAAAGCAAAAAAGAGAGCTAGAAATAACTTTATAGAAATGTACGCTAGGGCTGGAGAGATGGCTTAGAGGTTAAGCGCTTGCCTGTGAAGCCTAAGGACCATGGTTCGAGGCTTGGTTCCCCAGGTCCCACGTTAGCCAGATGCACAAGGGGGCGCACGCATCTGGAGTTCGTTTGCAGAGGCTGGAAGCCCTGGCGTGCCCATTCTCTCTCTCCCTCTATCTGTCTTTCTGTCTGTGTCTGTCGCTCCCAAATAAATAAATTTTAAAAAAAATTTAAAAAAAAAAAGAAATGTACGCTGTTTCCCAGTCCAAGTACATATGTAGGTACTATTCCCCAGTGAAAACCTAAACATTTTGTAACTTCTCAGGCCACTGTGATCTTGGCATCATTGCTGGTTTTTGGAAGAGTTGTCTTCCACAAATATAACAAACTAGCCATCTATCTTTTCTCGGCCTCTGTCTTGAGACCAATAGTAATACCCAATATTCACTGAGCCTTTAGTGTATATGTGTAGTCACACACACACACATGCACACACACCTATACCTGCACACACACACCTACACACACACACACACATACACACAAAGGCTTAAGCCTCTCACATTACTATGTTATATGTATGTTGTTTAGTAGATGATGTATACACCGAGCATTGAAATAATTTGCTGAAGGTCACAGAGCTTGGCAAAGAAGTTAGAGCCAGGATTTGAATAGTCATCAAGTCAAGATGCCTGTACTCTTATCACTCCAGCTCCCAGCAGCTGCCACATTATAAGTCTTGTAAATGCAGGGGTTGAAATAGAATGTAGAGCATGAAGTCATCCTGACAGCTAAAATCCAATTCACACTCTTTAAAATGTTCTTTTAGGCATAAGTAGCATGTGCTTGTCATAATTATGGTCCTGGGAAATTTTCACTTTATTAACTAAAATTACATGATTGATATATCCATTTTATTTGAAATAATAAAAAGAAGTCTAGTTAAGATGACAGATATTTGTGTTGGAAGAATTTATTTTAATGACAGATAGAAATTCTACTCTAGTACCTGATTGTTTTGTCAGTATAACTTAAGATTTTCAGAGGATAAAGCAAGTTAAGTCTTTAAGAATACAAGGATCAAAATCAGACACCCATACATGGATTACAGATAATTCCCAAGTCTTAAGCATGGAAATAAATAATTCATTTGGGCATAATTTATGCTGACTCTAAATTCTTATTTTTTTTTAATTCCTTTCCAGTTTCTTTCTTTTTTTTTTAATTTTTATTTATTTATTTGAGAGCAACAGACACAGAGAGAAAGACAGATAGAGGGAGGGAGAGAGAATAGGCGCGCCAGGGCTTCCAGCCTCTGCAAACAAACTCCAGATGCGTGCGCCCCCTTGTGCATCTGGCTAACGTGGGACCTGGGGAACCAAGCCTCGAACCGGGGTCCTTAGGCTTCACAGGCAAGCGCTTAACTGCTAAGCCATCTCTCCAGCCCTCTTATTTTTTTTATCAGTTTTAGAAAAAAAAACTCAATTTCATGATTTGTTCATTGATTAGTATGATTCTGTTGTCTGTGTTCAATATTTTTAAAGCATCTTATGAAGCAATAAAATGTCTTTATGACCATACCACATGGAAAACATGAAGAATCAATAAAAATATCTGTGACATGGGCCCAAAATAATCTTTATTTATTTAGCTCTGGTTTCTTCATTTTCCTGAGATCTTGGAAAATATATGTGAGGATCTTTACTTATACCCTGCTTCCCAATTGTCCTTATATATACTTACTTTTGAAAATGGTCTGATTATACCATACCAAAAGAGTGAAGCCTAGAATAGAATATGTGGTAGAAGGTACAGATAGAAGAGCAAAGGAAGGGCTCAAGAAAAGACAGGGTTGGGAGAAATCATCACCCAGTTCATACAGACTAGGACAAATCACACCATAACTTTCTCTTTATAACAGCATCTTTCATTTGAAAGTGTGAAGGACAGTCAGCGTCTTCCTATCAAGAAAATGAGTCTCTTTTAGTGTATGCAGAAAGAATTAGGCTGAAAATATGAAATTGCACTATCTGTTCCTGCTAAATATATGCCAGCATTGAGGATTGTATCTCTTTTCTTTCTTTATGGAGATCTTTTAGTAGTAACTTTTAGCTGCCCAACAATATCTAGTAGTACTTACAGCTGAAAATGAGGATATTGCTCTATCTCTGTCATGTAAGTAAAACTTCACATCATCATTAAAATTTTAAAAGAGTAACCTCAGTGCAGGGTTGTTTGTGTGAAGGAAATGAATACACGTGTGAAAAGCACTTGGTGAGATCTAGAGTGAAATGTCACAAAGAGGAGAAAACACTTACATAAAGTTTATTGTAGACCAGAGAGAGGTTCCAAGCACTGTATTTACTTTGTCTCACTCAATCCTCATGACAACATTTGTCAATATATTTCTTAGTCACATTTATTGATGAAGAAACAAGTACAAAGAAGCTAAGTGACTTTCTCCCCATAGCCACCTGTTTCCTTATATTCAATGTTTTGTACATTCATTATAAATGGTCTCATAGGTGAACTATGTTTAAATCCAATGCCTGCTTGAATATGTTCCCATTCATATTATAAATAATGTTGATTGTGGAAGTCAAATATTAGATGCAATTTTTAGTAAGTACTAATTTTACACATTTCATAATTCATAAAGTTCTTATTTTCATCTGATTTACTAACATGCCACAGGTGAATCATCTTTCACAGATCTAGAGTCAGAGAGATCTGAAAACAATATTACATTTTGTATTTCCTACCAACAATGGAGCCATGGGACAGATTTGAGGTGTCCCTGCTCCTGTTAGACAATTCTCTGTGGGAGGTTCACATGCCAGACTTGCTATCTCTTTGTCTTGATTTGAATCTGTGTAGAATCAGTGAAGTTAGCCGTACATCGTTTACTATAGTAGCAATAGACCAATGTGATTATTGAGCAGTTCTTTCTTCTGCATCCCCAGAGAAACCTGTCTTCTGCCCTTTTACTAGACCTGATCCTCTAGTTTTCCACTTGAACCTAAGAACTACCACATGTCTTTTATTAACAGAGAATTTCAATAATTTAGGAGCATTGGTCCTAAGCCAATATTCTAACTAAACTGTTCCCATGAATGTTCCCCTTATCATGGCTAGTACAGTTCTCACAATATTCCCCAACATTCCAGGCACTCATTAACCAATACATCTATAAAAATAGAGCTCCTTTGAACAATAATATTGTGAGATACCTTGAACTAGACACACTACTCTTAAAGCATATGCTACGATAATTCAATCATCTCCCAGCCTGGCCTGGATATTAGTCTTGTAGCCCCTTGGACCTTGTAACTTAAATGCTGAAAACTTCATTGGCCAATCCATCCTGTTGATATAAATCAAATGAACCACAATCCTTGGATCTTATGATCCAAGAGCATATGAGAACTCATTAGAATGCAGCATTTGCTAAAATAATCCATCAGCCATAGGCTGATATGTTTGAAAATTTCAAAACATTGACTGTGAGACAATTTGCTTCCATTTGCATTTAGTTAACTTCCTGTTGTTGTTGTTTTGTTTTTATTTTTTTCGAGGTAGGGTCTTACTCTAGTTCAGGCTGACTTGGAATTCACTATGTAGTCTCAGGGTACCCTAAAACTCACTGCAATCCTCCTACTTCTGCCTCCCAAGTGCTGGGATTAAAGGCGTGAGCCACCATGCCCAGGAATTTCCTGTGTTTTACAAGTGAAAAACAGATGCAAGGAATATTAAACAGTGAACTTCAGTGACATATCAGTTGATGGGCTGATGTGGAGCTGCTTTTAAAAAGCTGACATCAGTTAGCTCTCTCTTTGCCCTTAAATTTTTAACACTTTAGAAGAATCAAGTTCAAATCCAGAAGAATCTTAAAAGTAAATGTTGAGTTTCACACTCATGCTAAGTGATGAATAATTATTGACTATATTATTATATTGGTTTGTGAATATACTATTCATTTTTTTATTCTTACCTAGGAATAGAATGACAGGGGCATGTTCTGCAATGGTCATGTTTCCTGTGACACAAGGGACTGGAACTGATAAAGTATAAAGGACGTACACACAAGTAGATGTGTGCATGAATATGTAAAGTATCCACTACCCCTGACAACCTATCAAGCTCTTTCCCTTCCCTACATATCACAGGGTAAGTAACTGAAGATGAATGTTCAAGCCTAGAAATGTGGACCTTGTGTTCTCTCATGTTGTGTTGCTAGATGCTGGTTTCTAAGTAGAGAATGAGCTAAAATTTTAAGTGTTTCCTTAGGAGAAATATAATTATAAACAAACTAACAGTTGAGAGCACATCAGGTTAATTATGGATGAAGTTGAAATTGTGTCCAGTTGAAACACATTTTCTCCATATAAATGATTCTTATGATCAGACATGTTTCTCATGGTAAATGGTTGTCAGGGTAAAGCATGGTTTCTAGTTTCCCCTCCTTACAAAGGAATATTTGTGTTTCAGCTCATTTGTGACATCAAACTGTTGATGGAAACTTGAAACCTTTTCTACCCTTGATTCACGTCACTTGTTTTAGTTTTCAGAAGGTCCCTGAAGAATGGCTCTGTATCAAGAGTTGCAAAGCTATCAATGACAAAAGTATCATGTATTCCCCTGACTTTAGCATCTAAAAGGAAATTCTGTTTAGGAGAAAAGGCTTGAGAATCTGCATAATCCTCAGACCTAGTGGAAGAAGGACATAGAATGTCCAAGTTGGTCTATTTGATTTTCATTGAATGTTAAGCATGTAAAAGAAGGGTACTTTTTTTTTTTTTCTTTACTCTCCGGAATATACATTTGGTGGGAATAAAAAGGACCAGGCAGCACTGAGGCACAATACGGATTATTCTGATATTCCACAACTGGAGATACAGAAGGTCTACACCTACTGTCGGCTTAAGAGAAAGACAATAGTTAATAGAATAGGAAAAGGATTGGCATATAAAAATTAGAATGCAATAAAGACATCATCTACTTCCGCCTCCTTTTTACAGCCACTGTTTACAGTGGCTTCCTCAAACATTGCATCAAAGAACAGCTAAGTGCCTTTCTGCTCATGGAAACTTATCTTGAGAATACAAAGGGCAGAACCTAGCAAGTTTTAATGTGATTCCATAGGGATTGAATGTGAATATATCTTAGCTATAATATTTTTTTCTTCAAAATGGGGCAAAAGAAGCACAGCAGTAAATGTGATCAACCATGGCAGAATGATGCCAGAGTTTATTAAAAGTCTGAAGAACTACTATGAAACCAAACTCTGACTCAGAAGAAATATGGAAAATCCATTAGAATGTCGAAAAGCATATATTGCAGGGGCAGTGTTTGCAAGCAGAAGACACTTCTGGTTGAGCACTTACATAATAACTGGCCTTGATCCCTCCAGCCAAAAAAAAATGCAGCATGATCTAACTTTCATCAGCTTCATTTATGGAAAGAAATTTGAAAAGAAAATTGACATCCTGGCAATTCTGAAAATGATAAAATCAGTAGAGGAAATGCAAAATCATTAAGGACATTGCAGACTAGAGGATACTGAAAAATCTCTTAAAGTCAATGTTAACAGGGCAATAAGTGTTCCAGTTATGAACAGAAGAGTTTCCTTCCCTAGCAGCTTCTGTTCAGGTGTTTTGTTCCAGCAATGAGAAGGTAACTGCTACAGTAGGCAAAGGATTTGTTTGAGCCTGAGGGGAAGTAAATCCACTTGCTGTCAAAATCTCAACTGGGAGTTAACTGGGGATAAATATAACCCCAAAGTTAATACAGAGTAAGGAGAAAAATTGCTGTGAATCATATTGATCAAAAAATAACTATTTCCCTTATAGTTTTTACCTTAAATTTGATAGGACTTTCTCATACTAGGAAAATATTTGGAAAGTCAACAAACTTCTTAATATTTTATTTATAAACTTCATTCAACTTTCAAATGAAGCACTCACATATATCCCCTAAATATAAAATACAAACTTCTATATTCTTATTGATCAAAAAATATGAGAATATAAAATGTGTAAAAACATGTACATGAAAATACTTATGCATGAGTACTCAGCCTCTGATATCTTAACAAATACACACCTCAGTATCCACAAATTATTTTACTTTCCCATGACATTAATCACTTACAAACCACTTTCCAGACAGCATAAGGCTATATTGTGTTGTCAGCTAGTAAGAAACATGGTCTAAAGCAAAATGATGAGCTGAACACAAACCTGTCATTGAAAAGCAAGATCCCAGCATGTTCCAGAATGGTCTCCTAATGTTCTGTGGGGTCTTCAGCAGTAGGGCCTTACCTTTTAGCTCTGGCATGTTATCAAGTGTTTTGGCAACGGTCTGCATTGTTTTTAGGACCTTGTGGGTCTCTGGCCAATAGCTAACTGTGGGAAGCAACCCAGAGCTCATGGTTTTAGGACTAAGCTTTATCAACCTTTTACAGGGCACTTCAGTGTGGATTATCCCCACTCCCGCCTTATTGGTGGTGGTTATATTTTGTGGAATGCTATCTAGGAGGGATTCTCTAATACTGATTCATGTTGTCATTAGTTTTGTGTAAGGTCTCCCCAACTCTCCCTTCCAGACCCTCCCACATCCTATATTCTGTCTTTCACCTAGCCTGTCTAGTAGTTCTTCCTGTCCTTCCTACCTATTTCCACGTTTTCCTCATCTCATTCTAGTTCTATGGCCATATTTCAGATGTTTACTACCATTTGCACTGTAGTGCAGATTAGAATATTGAATTGGTATTGTAGTTGCAATCAAAAAGTGGGATCAGAGCCCATAAGCCCAGCCAGGTTGATGCAGAGCTACCTGGAAACCTGTACTGGAATTGCATTTTCTGTCAATTCTTCACTCAAACTTCAGCATACATATATAAATTGCTGAAAGAATCCAGAGAAGCTGCTCTCTGGGTCCTTTATCCATGATTGTATCAGTATAGTGAGCCTGGATGGTACCATCCAACATTGTGAGCTGATCATGTTCCCTTTAGGATAAATTGTGGCAGGCAGGGATAGATTAAGAACAGTTCTGTCTAGATCATAAAGGTATACTCTCATATCTACCAGATGAATGTACAGTAGTATTTCCTTTGTTTTATGGTTACTGAGATGGAAAAAGGCAATATAAGGCAGAAATAACTGCTACATTCCAAGATCTGTACTAAGGCTGTGTGTATGCTATGTGAAAATAAAACCAAAATGAAAGCAATAATTGAAATTAAAGTTAATTAATTACATGTGGGAAACAATAGTGCTGTTCACAAAGGCATGTCCATCTACTGTGCAGGTACAGCAGATAGCTAAATAATGGATATGAAATGCACTATCATGGTGAAACAAAAATACCCATTATTTCATCTGTGATATGGTGACACCATTAGTTTGTAATTTTAAAGGGAAAGACCAAATCTAAAAATACCTATCCATCTCCCATAACTGTTTGCTCTGTAGATTATGAACTCAAATCTGCAATTATGCCACTTACTAATCATGATTACTCCAACCATGATCACAGTGATGCCTAATCTCCAGCTTTCAAATTGACAGGATTTAGAATCACAGCAGAAAAAAATTTCTGAGTATATCTATGAGGGATTATCTAGATTAAAACCCCACAATAAATGTGAGTAGTGTCTTTACATGGGCTGAGGGTTCTGAACTCTATAGAAATAAGAAAGTCAGCGGAACAACAACATCCATCCCTTTCTGTTCCTCACTGTGGCCTGACTATGACCAGCTTTCTCAAGCTTCTATTGCCACCATATCTTCCTTAACATGGTGAATTGTAACAAATAACTGTAAGATTAAACAAATGCTTCCTTTCTTGAGCTATTTCTTATAAGATATATCATCACAGCGTTGGCAAAGTAACTCATATAAAATATTGATGCTGAGAAGCAGGACCTTTACATTGATAAGTCTGACCATGGAGTTTGTAGATAGGCCTTTAGGACCCACTTACAGGATAAATTTGGAAGATTTTTGAACTGTGAGCAGGGAAAGTCTTTGAATACTGTAAGAAGAGTTTTCTGGGCCATTCTGGTGGGACTTTGCAAGACAATAATGCTGAAAGAAACACCAACAGTGGAGGCCCAGCTCATGAGGCTTCATAAGGGAACAAACACTCTATGAAGGACTGGGCTGAAGGCAATTCATGTTATATGCTGTAAGTGGCTGCATCTTCTCTCTTTCCTGAGACTTGGAATGACTTTGAACTTAAAAGTAATGGACTAATTTGTTTGGAGCCAGAAATCTCCAGACAGGATAGCATTCAGGCTGGAGTTTTGAAAGTAGCTGTAGTTGTTAGAGATCAGCACCACTGGAGAGGAACCTCCTGTGCTGTACTGTTGTAATAGGAAAGGTGTCCCGAGAACAAACTCCTGTACATTGGAAGCTACATCTGTGAAATTTCAAAATCACTTAAATGAAAAAAGCTCAAACTGAGGGGTCTCCCTGATTAAACATAGCTACCTACAGAAGTGTCATGCCAAGATCAACCTGGAAGATTCACAGAGGTTTCCACAGCTGTGCTCCAAGGGTCCAGTCTTCACCCCAAGCTGTCAGCAGAACTTGGGGCATTATCTACATACTGATTGCTTTGAGGCATAACAGATGTAAAATTGAGGAGGTCATGGAATATTTCACTATGGCTCCCAAGAGCTACTGAAGCCAGGTAATTTGTGGCAGGGTCAGAGTCCCTTTAAGGAGAACTTGACATGTCACTGAATAAAGGTATGAATAGACTAATGCTGTTTTCTTGGAAGTGGCTAATTTATCATCAGAGGAGATGTCTTGTAAAAACAAATTTAACTCTTCCTCTCTCACTATTGCCTTCTATTGTATACCCACTATACACCCTAGAACAGCACAAAGGACCTTACTAGATGCTTGGATTCCAAGTCCCCCAAATTGTAAGCCTAGTAACCACTTATTATTTATAAATGATATAATCACCAGCAGTTTATTAGGGCAGCACAAAACATACACAAAAAGGTAGGCAACTTTGTGTATATGTCTCAATGAACTGAGCAAGCAAGTCATATGACTGGTTCTAGCTATAGGACTATAACAAATGAGAGACAAGCAAATGAAAGGAAAAATGTTTTCTCTTATCTTAAAGTTTTGAGGCTAGACATTATTGTCTTCAATAGACAGAGAAATAAATATTGTATAGCTGGAAAAATGCTCCATGAGCTGCCAGTGTTTCGACTGTGGGGTACTACTGTTTTCCATTCAACTTGTTACTAAGATCTGGCAAGATTTGTGTTCAATCACAGTTGAAGTAAAACAAACCAGACCATCACACGGGATCTCTTATTCTTTAGTATGACAGTCCTGCACTAACAACAACAACAACAACAACAAAGAATACTTTCAACACTAACGTAATACAATTCTGATTTCTTTCCTATGCCTTGAGCCAAGAATTTTCTTTCTTTCTTTCTTTCTTTCTTTCTTCTTTCTTTTTTCTTTTTTTTTTTTTTTTTTTTTTTGATTTTTTTTGAGGTAGGGTCTCACTCTAGCTCAGGCTGACCTGGAATTCACGATGTAGTCTCAGGGTGGCCTCAAACTCACGGCGATCCTCCTACCTCTGCCTCCCACATGCTGGGATCAAAGGTGTGTGCCACCATGCCCAGCTTTTGAGGCAAGAATTTTAAATTCACCGTTTCTTGTCACAGAGCTCCGAGTGGTGATGAACAGCTGGTCTTCCTTGTAATTCTTACTTCTGCTTTTTTATACCAACAACTACATGTTTTTCCCTATTTTTTTACTTCAACAGTTATTTCTGTCTATAGGATTTAAGAACTGCTACATCTTTAACTATCAGAATTGCGCATGACAGCTCTAATACAAGATGCTTTGGAGGAGAAACCATGTCTCCCATAGCTTATACTATGACTGTGCCTCTTGAAATGGAGTGTGATTATGATGGGATCTGTGGTATTCTATTCACTATCATCCCCTGCCACCTACTCAGAAGAAACAGTACTTCCATCATTGAATGAGCCCAAAGTTTAGTGGCCATTTCTTTGTAGACTTTCCTAATGAAAATCTCAAGTTGTTTCCAATGTTTCAAGAAATATAAGTCATATTCCTGCACCTAAAACTGGAAGGAATCAGTTTTCTAGCCTTTGCCTTAGAAAGACAGACTCATAATGTAAGAGATTAGCAAAATATAGGGAAAAGAGTAAGCCACTACTAATGGAGAATATATACTACATTGGCCATATGTTATAAGCCCCTATATGGGTATAATCACAATTACTTGTGATAGGCATTATTAGAACCTCCAATATCTTCAGATTTCCTTCTCTTTCTAGAGAACAGAGAAGCGGCAGTTGCTTCCTTCTAGAAGCTAGCAGAGGCCATGTATCTCTCTCAGCTGATGAAACGAAATGAATGGTAAATGACACTTCCACACAAAACATTTTTGAGCTGGCGTGCCTTTAAACATGTCCTCTTGTCCTAACCAACATGGCAGTATTGTAGTGTCACATGTGTGACATTTTCTGTAGTAATGTTATCAAATTCCTCTGCATCCTAAATATACAAAGACCACAGACAAAAGAATAGTTTACCCTAGAGTATTTTAGTTGAACTAGTGGGTGTACTGAGGTTACTTACAGGAGCACTGCTGACTCGAATGCAGCTGCATTACCAACAAGCTTCTAAGCACTGCATCTCTGCTGATTCCTGAAGAACTGGTGATCAATCTCAACAGGTTCCTCTATCAGCAATTGTTTACTGCTTTTATAGCATCATCAAGGGGCCTTGTGAATCTTGGAACTTTCTGTTTCTTCAGCCTTGTAAATTTTGATAACTTCTTAAAACATGTGAGCCATCCTTCTCCCTCCTGGAGGGAGCCCTTCAATCTAAGGAAATAACTACACAACCATGTCTGTCAGGTGAGGAACTTAAATTAGTAACCTGCAAATGTTCTTTTTGCAGAAGCTCCTGCAATGTTTTCTGCCTCAGCAAACCAGCCAGCAGCCATATACTTAAATCTAAAAGCCTAAGGACCTTTCTTAATCCTTTCCATTTCCTTGTCGACCACATGCTGTCAAAAACCAAGGATTGTGGTTTCCACTTTGTATAGCAATGTATAGAAATTTCTATTTCTATGGATTTGGTTTTCACTTCCTTTAGACTAGTCAAAAAAGCCTCTCTTTTATGATTAATGAACTAATTTCATGTCTAGCAATTTTCCTGCCTTCAGATGAGCCTTTCTACATTGTAACCAGAATCCTTATGATTGCTTGTTCACAAGTATAGATGTGTTTGCAAAACTATCTTAATTAAGACCTATTAATGTTTCTATTTTTCTTAGTGGAGACTCATACTTTTGACTGCACTCTGGGATTCTACATAGTCTAACCTTCTGCTCATTTCTCTTCATTCTCATCTCCAAATCACTGACTGCACTCAGTTATTAGACCATGCCATCTCAGCCTTATAAGCATGCTTTTGTTTCCTCTCTGTGAAGCATCTTATACAACTGCACCCTTCTGCTCACCACCACCACCTGAATCTTGCCACATCCACATGCTCTCCTTCCTTCTGTGCAAACGTTCCTCAGCTCTCTCCTTAGTGTTATCACTTCAGGACTCCTGCCTCAACTTCTCCATCCACTGGACCTGTTACAGGCTCCCAAATTATTCATGTATACATACATACATACATACATACATACATACATACATACATACATGTGTGTGTGTGTGTGTGTGTGTGTGTGTATAATGTCCATCCTTGCCCTCTATCTCCTATAACTTCTATTTAATTTATCTTCCCACAATTGTCTTCAAATGGCATGGCAAAGAAAGCCTTGGATTCTTTTCCATGCTTCTTCAACCCTAGCCCATGGAAAACCATCAGTATTTTTTGAATGAGGACCTAAAAGTAAGACAATGAGTAAATAGGTCCTGAAAGTTGGTTTTGTTTCTTTAACACACTTCCAGCTTTGTGAGTTACTGTGTTCTTATGTTCAGCCTTCTTAGTTTAGTAAATCTAAGAAGTGTCTTTTCTGTTGTTTGTAGTGCATTATTTGCCCCTATGGCCTTTATTTTACTTCTTTTGTTCTATTATATTCACCTTCCTCTTTCATGGGATTATTTTACTGTCCTCAACTGTGGGGAAACCAGGAATTTTTTATCATGGTATGAAAATACCAATTCTTTTTTGGATCTAAGTATTTGCAGAAGCCACTAAATGCTCTCCACCCCTTTAAAAAACCAGAAAACATGCATCATAATCTTTTTATTTCTTTTCTTTTTAAATTTTTTTTTCTCAATTTTTATTTTATTTCCATAAAAATTGAAGAAAATTCTGTTTTGGAGTAGATATCTGTAACTCAATCTATGTAAGTATACTAACTTTATGTACTGTAAGTATTTTAATCAATCACTTAAATATTAAAACATGGGTTTTGAAAAACATCACTTGAAAAGTTTTTAGTATTTAATATTACAGATACTATCTCAATAACACAAAATTATGTATTTAAGTAGATTGGAACCATAATCTTATATAAATTAATACAAATAATTAACTGGAAAGTTAGAATAGAAAATGTTTCATATAGACTACATTGGGATGGCATGTATCTGAAGTATAATTTATTGATGGGATATAGGAGAGCATGTTTAAATCCCATTAAAAGAGAATTTATGACTGTTCTGGGATACATGGTCTCTAATCAATAAATCATGAGCCAGTGAGATTTGCTAATGAGCACCATGTCTGGGAGAGATAGTAGCAATTTGGCAGGTCCCACGTGTGATGTTTTCAAGTGAATCCAAATTCTGCCAGTTCTCTCCTACCTTCCATCACAGTTTCTTGAAGGGTGTCTGGGAATTGTCAGGATATGCATTCCTATACTGTGCAAAAGAATTGAAAAGACAACTTCTATGAAAATGCAGATTTGGGGACCTTAATGGATTTTTCTCTCAAAGGTGCATAGGTATCATTCAGAGAAATAAGGAGCACTTGTGGTAAATGAAGAGGAGGAGGACTTAGCATATCAGCTGCAGCATGGCCTTCTGACACATTGTAATAATGGCTTTGGTGTAATTAAAATATGACCTGCAATGAACTTCTTTCCCAATGTGAATGTGAAAAGATTTTTACAAGACACCTGCCATTTAGATGCAAATGTATGAGCGCTAATTGACTTGAATCTTTGTTGTAGAATTCAGAACTTGTCTACCACCCCAGCCTAAATCAAAAGTCCTTTTAGGAATTTCTTCCAAGTATAGAGGTTTGAAGGTTTAAAGGGTAAGGTTCATTACAATTATACTCTAAAGGATCTTTAAAATCTCATTTCTATCCTGCTGTGATAACCTCCACCTGCCATTCCAGAACTCTGTAGCAGAAGCAGGCAGGAGGATCACCATGAGTTCAAGGCCAGCTGAGTCAACTTGCAAATTCCAGGCCAACCAGGGTTATATACTGACATTGCATGCATCAACAACTTAAAAAGAAAAATCAGCCATTTCTCTTGTGATGAAAGGACTGTAATGGAAACTGCATCAGTACTTTTTTTTTCTTTTGTGATTGGGCTTCACATCCAAGAATGACCACTCTTTCTCTGGAGGTGTGTCACTGTACTAAAGACACAAACTCTCCTAGTCCATGTAACCACAGTTTTCTCAGGTTTTCAACACAGATCTTGCAGACACTGGATTGAGTGCTCTCTTAGGGCTATCCAGCAAGCACAGGAATCCTGTCTCATCATGACCTCACACTACACTCATCCTCTCCAAGCACTTTCTCAGGGCGATCACATTATGAACCACTATCCAACCACCCTTGTCACTTCAGATGTATCAGTTTCTTGTTGCTGGGACAAATACTTAACCAGAACCAGCTTAAGGAAGGAATGGGTTTATTTCAGTTTACAGTTACACAGGGTAGAGTTCATTGCAGAGAAAGCGAGACAGAAGCAAGAATCACAGGAGGTAGAGAGACTGAGCAGCAAGTAGTGCTTGATTGAGATTATAAAATCTCAAACATACCTCAAGTGACATATTTCATACAGCAACATTACCCTTGCTCAAGATTCCATAGCCTTCTCAAACAGTGTCACTAGCTGAAGATTAAGTATTAAAACACATGAGTCTATGTAGGTCAATTTATATTCAAACCACCAACTAAATAACTGGATACAGTTCCTATGCTTTTGAGCACACCAGTTATTCAATATAGCTAATCCAAATTGTGGTTGCATTTCATGCTTATACCTTCCTATGGAAACTTCAATGAAGCCCATATGATATCCTGGTCCCTCTGCCTTCAAACATACCCTGAGGCATCCCTGTGGGTCCTACGTGTACCCAGACCATGCAATAAGTATGCTCTCATCTTGGGATCTGTGACTTTAAACAAAGAAAATTGTAAATGACAATCATCTCATAATTCATTATCATACTGAAATTATAATGATAGCTGCAATTAAAAAATCCTAGTATCTTCAAATTTCTTGGGGATATTAATGATTAATCTTTTGGACAGAATAGATATTTTCCTTGTGCATGTTCTGAAATATTTCAACATCTTTTATAGGCAGTTTCCATACTTACAGACAATAAACCACAATAATTTTCTCTCCTCCTCCACTTTCCCCTTCACAAATCCACACTCCATCATATCCCCTCCATCTCTCCATTAGTCTCTATTTTATTTTGATGTCACCATCTTTTCCTCCTATTATGGGAGTCTTGTGAAAGAAGTAATAGGCACTGCAAGGTCATGGATATCGAAGCCAATTTCTGTCTGTGTAAGCAATCCTACCCTTCCCGTGGCCCTTACATTCTCTCTGCCACCTCTTGCAGAATGGACCCTGAGCCTTGGAAGGTGTTATAGGGATGTTTCAGTGCTAAACACCCCTCTGTCAATCTTCTCATCACTATGGTGCCTTTTGGGACATCCCAATTGTCATGGCCATCTGAAAAGAAGCTTCTCTAAGAACAAGTGAAAATAGCATTAATATATGGGTATGGGAATTAACTAAAGTGCTTGTAGGGCAATTTGGTGTGCATAATATATACATTTAGCCCGACAAGAGCAGACATTACACTCCTAAGGCTCATGACCTCCCCACCATAGGCTTTTGATTAAGTTTATAGTACCAGGCATGCATTTCCTCCCATAGGGTGGGACTCCAGTTGGTTTCCCCCATAACAGACATGCCACTCTTGCACCCATTGGCTCATTTGGACTGGCTGGCCAAACTAGACACTTGCAATGTTCACTGTTTACACTACTGATGGTGAGGGCTGCATGCAGTGCAAGTTTTTCCAGCTTTCTGTCAGCTGGTCTACAGGGAGGAGGTTTTCATCTCAGGCCCAGTTTGATTCCTCAGTGACCTTAAAACCCAGGCATGTGGAGTCTTCAAGCAATAAGGTCTTATTGTCTATTCTTAGTGAGAAACCAAGAGCCTTGGCAATAGCCTTTTAATGTATTGGGGGCATCAGGGACCTCCATGGCCAACAACTTACTGGAAGGTATCCCATCCCTGGCACTGAAATTTTCCTAGTAACATTCTATGGTGTCTGGGTGTGCAGTTATCCAAAAATTAGGCTATTGTATGGCTTATTCACAATATCCTGAATTTTGATTAATCCTCCCCCACACTTTTACTGAATTTATGCCTCTGACCTCGCTTAGGCCATTCCATCCCCAGTTATCTGTTCATCTACTTACATATATGCAATACCATACCCTTCAGTCCACCCCTCTCCTCCCTCCCTTATAGCCGTTTTCTGGCTTACAGGCCACTGCTACCGATTTTTGCTCCAACTCACACACAAGTCTGAACATTTGTAACTAGGATCCACATAAAAGAGAGAACACAACATTTGGGTTTCTGGGCCTGGGTTACCTCACTTAGTATAATCCTTTCCAAATCCATCCATTTCCCTGCAAACTTCATTTTTTCTTTATGGCTGAGTAGAATTCCACTGTATAAATATATCACATATTCATTATCCATTCATCAATTGAGGGACATCTAGGCTACTTCCATTTCCTAGCTATTGTGAATACAGCAGCATTAAACATGGTTGTGCAAGTATCTCTAAAGCAGTGGAAAGAGTTCTTGGAATATATACCTAAGAGTGGTATAGCCAGGTTAATATCTATTTTTAGCAGCTGTCTCAGGAACCTCCACACTGATTTCCACAATGGCTATACCAGATTACCTTCTGAACAATAGTGTAAAAGGTTTCACTTTTTCCTCATCCTCAACAACATTTATGGTCATTTGTTTTCTTTTATGATAGCCATTCTGACAAGGGTGAGATGGAATCTCAAAGTAGCTTTAATTTTCATTTCCCTGATGGTTAAGGATGTAGAACATGTTTTTAGATGTTTATATGCCATCTGTATTTCTTATTTTGAAAACTCTCTATTTAGTTCTTTAGCTCATTTTTAATTGGGTTGTTTGATTTCTCATTTAGCTTTCTGAGTTATTTGTATATCCTAGATATTAAGCAAGATTCACATTTTCACAATATTGTTTCTTCCAATCCAAAGAATATTGGACGTCTTTCCATTTCCTAATGTCTTCTATAATATCTTGCTTGACTGTTTTAAAGTTTTCATTGTAGAGATCCTTCATTTCCTTGGTTAGATTCATTCCAAGGTACTTTGTTTTATTTTTTTGGAGACAATTGTAATGATTCCCTAGTTTCATCCTTCACATGTTTGCCATTAGTATATAGAAAAACTCCTGATTTCTACTTATTTTGTATCCTGCTATATTGCTAAAAGTGCTTATCAGCTCTAACATTTTGCTGGGAGAGTCTTTATGGTCCTTTATGTATAGAATTATATCATCTTCAAATAATGATAATTTGATCTCTTCCTTTCCAATTTATATCTCTTTTATGAGGGCCCCTTGTCTTATTGCTATAGCTTAGACTTCTAGTACTATATTAAATAAAAGTGGAGACAGTGGACACCCTTGTCTTGTTCCTGATTTTAGTGGAAAAGCTTCAAGGTTTTCTACATTAAGTATTATGTTGGCTGTAGGTTTGTCATAAACGGTGTTTGTTATATTGAGATATGTTCCTTCTATTCCCAGTTTTGGTAGGACTTGAACCATGAAGGGATATTGTATTTTGTCAAATGCCTTTTCTACATCTATTGAGTTGTTCATGTTATTTTTGTCCTTCAGTCTATTTATATAGTGTATTACATTTCTCAGTTTATGTAGGATGAACCATCCCTGCATCTCTGTAATAAAGCCTACTTGGTTGGGGTGAATGATTTTTTGAACTATTCTTATCTTCTATTTGCCAATATTTTGTTGAGAATTTTGGCATCTATGTTCATGAGGAATATTGGTCTTAATTTTCTTTCTTTTTTTTTTTTTTTCTTTTGTTCTACCTTTGTCTGGTTTTGGTATCTGGGTGATTCTGCATTTGTAGAAAGGGTTTTGTAGAATACTTTCCTGTTCTATTTTATGAAAAAGTTTGAGAAGTAATATTGTTAGTTCATCCATGAATGTCTAGTAAAATTCACCAGTGAAGCCATCTAGACCTGAACTTTTTTGTTGGGAGATTTTATTTTTATATATAACTGCTGGGATCTCCATACTTGTTGTAGGTCTATTTAAATGGTTTGTCTCATCTTGACTTAATTTTGGTAGGTCACATAAATCAAGGAAGTCATCTATTTCTTTCAGATTTTCAAACTTGTATATATGTATAGTGTGTGTGTGTGTGTGTGTGTGTGTGTGTGTGTGTGTGTTCTTACAGCACATCCTTATGATTTTCTGAATTTCTTTGGTATCTGTTGTAATGGTGCTTTTTTCATCTCTAATTTCATTAATTTGTGCCTCTTCTCTCTTTTTTTCTGGTCATATTTGCTAAGGAATTATCAATCTTCCCTATTCTTTCAAAGAATCAACTCTTTGTTTCATTGATTCTTTGGATTTTTTTCTTTGTTTTCTATTTCATTAATTTCTGCCCTAGTCTTTATTATTTCTTGACATCAAATGATTTTTTGGTTTGCTTTTTTTCTTCTTTTTAAAAAAGGATTGAGGTAAAGCATTAAGTTGTTTACTTGTAAAGTTTCTATTTTATTAAGATAGTCACTTAAAGCAATAAATTTCCCTCTTAGAACTATCTTCATTGTGTCCCAGAGATTTTGTTATATTGTTTTCTCACTTTCATTTGAGTCCAAGAATTTTTCTATTTCTTTTTTGATTTCTTCAATAACACAATTTTCATTCAGTAGTGTACTATTTAGTCTCCATTAATTCGTGTAAGCGCTATAGTTTTTCTTGTGGCTTATTTGTGGTTTAATCACATTGTGATCAGGTACAGTATAAGGAATTATGTCAATTTTCCTATATTTGTTATGATTTGCTTTGTCTCCAATATATGGTCTATTTTAGAGAGTGTTCCATGTCCTGCTGAGAAAAATGTGTATTCAGTAGCATTTAGAAGGGATATTCTATAGATATCTGTTAGGCCCATTTGTTGTATGACATAATTTAATCCAGATTTCTGTTTTTATTTTTTCCTGGATGACCTGTCAATTGATAAGTGTGGAGTATTAAAGTCACTCACTAAAAAAGATTTTGCTGTTATTTGTGACCTTAAATATAATAGTGTTTGTTTGATTAAAATGGTAGCTCCCATGTTAGGTGCATATATGTTTAGGACTGTAATATCCTCCAGTTGGAGTGTTTCTTTAATCAATATAAAGTGACCTTCTTTATCTTTCCGCACTAATGTTGGTTTTAAGTCTATCCTGTCAAATATTAGAATAGTGACCCTTGCTTGTTTCCTAGGCCCATTTGCTTGAAACATGGTTTTCCATCCTTTTATACTAAGACAGTGAGTGAGGGTCTGTCTTTTTTTTTTTTGAGGTGGTTTCTTGGAGGCAAAAAAAAAAAAAAAAAAAGAAAGAAAGAAAGAAAGCTCCTAGCTTTTAATTCAATATGCTAGACTATGTCTTTTGGTTGGGCATTGAGGCCATTGATACTGAATTTTTATTGAAAAGTATGTACTTATTCTCATCATTTTTCTTGTTTATAGTGCTTCCTGTTTTTCCTTTAATTTCTTGTATTAAATGTTATTTTAGTATGGCTTATTTTTTCCAGTTTCCTCATGTGTGTGTCTTGGTTTCTCATCAGTGTGAAGGATTACTTTAAGTATTATCTGTAGAGCTGGTTTAGTTGTGTTGGGTCATGATTTGCAGAGACATTTATCATACTAATAACTGGGGCTAACTCCACAATGCACAACCCATTTTCATTAACAAGGAGGGTGTAATGGGAGGGGGTAGATCACAGATGAGCCTAAATAATGGTACCAAACTGCCTGTATTTACTGAAAAGAAAACTAATAAATCAAATTAAAAAAAATATTTCTATCCAAATCAAAAAAAAAAAGTTCTTTTAGTCTGTTTTTGGTATGGAATGTCCTTATTTCTCCATGGATAGTTTCACTGGATAATCTTGGCTGACAGTTGTTATCTTTCAGAATTTAGAATACATCATTCTAAGCCTTTCTGGATTTTATTTATTTATTTTGGAAATAGACTCTTTCAAGGGTCCAAGTTAATATAAAATGCACAATTTCTCATGCAGTAGTCTCAAGTGACAGGGTTATAGGTGTGTACCACCACACCTGGTATTCAACAAGTTTTTAAATTAGAATACCTAACTTCAAAATTACACTAGTATTTTTAAGCACAGCTGAAATATTCTATCAACTTAACTAATATATAATGGATAACAAGGACTATTCATGTTAATGTGAATAATTTCATGAGTTTGAATATTTGTCAGTCCACAATACTATTCTTAGAGTCAAAGTAATAGACATAGCCAGTATACTCAAAAGCTTTTTTATTCTTCTTTATTTTTGTTTTGTCTTACAAAGCATAGTATCGTGGTTCCATTTTTAAACTTTTTGAAGGGTACAGTAAAAGGTTAATTAATTTAAGGAACTGTGTTGTATAGCACAGTTTTAATTTAAAATGATAAAAATATATGGAAAATAAAACACTGAAAGGTATGGTTGCCAATAAGAACTTTCAGAGAGTACACTTCAAGAAAAAGAAAGGTGTCCTGGTATTCTATTCTGACTTAATAAAGATTAGAGAATCAAAACAAAATTCTAAACTCATTGCAAATGTAGATGTAACATCTTACTGGAAATTCATCCCAAGCAGCCAAAAGCTCCACAAGAAAAATAGGTTCATAAGAAAATTTGGTATATAAAGAATTTAATTTTATGCATCTTAATTAAATCAGATAGCAAGCCCCATGCTATTTGAAATGTAATGAGAGCATTATATATTACTTTTATTATGACATAATATTAGTACATCTTTTTGGGCTATAACATATAGTACATATGATAAACATATACAATATGAAATTCATAATGAAGACAATAAACACTTGCATCTCTTAAAACACTAATAACTTCTAGGGAATATTTTCATGCTCCTCTAGTTATTTTGAAAAACTATCACAGATAGCTTGGCCTGGTGGTACACACCTTTTATCCCAGCACTCGGGAAGCAGAGATAGGATTGCCATGAGTTCAAGGCCACCCTGAGACTATATAGTGACTTCCAGGTCAGCCTGAGCTAGAGTGAGACCATACCTCAGAACGCCCCCCCCCCAAAAAAAATCATAGATTATTGTAGACAGTAATTACACTGTTGTGCTATAGAAAACAAAAAGGAATCCTTTCTTATTCACTGTGTTTTGATGCCTCACATCCTACCTCTTTTCATACACTTCACTTCTCACTCTCCTTTTTGGTCTCTAATGACCACTGTTTCATTCCTTTCTATGAAACTGACAGTCTTGTTTCTACAAATGAGAACATGTGGCATTTGCCTTTTGGGTTCATTTCACTTAACACAACATCCTCCAGTTCATCTACGTTGATTCAAGTAACCTGAAAATGAGAAGTTGATTATTCTTTATGATATATATATATATATATATATATATATATATATATATATATATATATATATGGTATGTGTGTGTGTGTGTGTATATATAAAATTATGGATGTAATCTTGGTTGATTTCATACCTTGGCAATTATGAATAGTCTTGCAGTAGCATAGACATGAAGATATCTCTTTAAAAATATTTTGTTTCTTTAGTCTATATACCCAGTATTCATGAGGAATAGGTTGTACAACATGAATGGAAGATGGAAATCATCCTGAAGTAGTAACACCATGCTGTTGGGGATATAACTGGAAGAAGAATGGGTTGAAAACAAAAAGGTGGGTAAAGAGCAACAAGCTACATTTTGACAGCTTTATAATTTTACGTAAGACCCAGGCATGGAATTAACTTCTTAATTTATAATTTGACAGTTTTATGAAACAATATTTTTCATAATGCACCCATCTGTTTTTGTTAGAAGAGACATGTACTGTTAGTACATTTTTGTTTGGTAATTGAATGTTCTTTTGAATCCACTTAAAGGAGAAAAGGTAAAATAATAATAATAATAATAGTGAATGGTTTTATCTATGTGGAACAAAACTTTCCATAATTCAGTTAAAGACCTTAGGTGGAGTAAGAAACATAATGTCCAGAAAATGAAACTTGAGAACTGTAGAGTTCAGGAGCCAATAGCCAAACTGCTACTTGAACATGTGCCATTTGCACAATCTTTGAAGAAAATCTAGCTTGATACCATTCTGTGAGTACCCCATATTCTGTGTCCTGCCTGATTCAATACTTTAGTCTGGAAGTATGTTACCCTCCCAAATAATTTAGAAAATGACAGGTAGTGAGGTATTATGCCCCTGTGAAAGTGGTTGAGGGAGGCTATGTGCTCCATTAGAGGTGAGCTCACATCAAAGATGCCATGTAAAATAGGCCAAGGGAGGCTATGTACTCCCTTGGAGGTGAGGACACATGGAAGATGCCATCTGGCCTCTGATCTGGGGCTTCACATCAAGAACTGCATGCTGTAATTTTCTGTTGCTGATAAATTTCCAAGGATTTTGCAGCATGAATGGATTAAACCACCCACCTACACATTAATGTCAACAAAGATGAGAATATCTTCATAAGTTAGGACATGTCACTCAACTGCTAAAGTTCTCCAAAGTCCATATGCCTTTGAATCAAAGCTAAATTCCTAATACTGCCTATTGAGTGCTCTATCATTTGAATGACTATTGTCTCTGACTCTATTTCTCACTTTCTCTGAAACTGCTACTCTGCCCTCCTTACTGCTGTAAAACATGCCAGGTGTAGTTTTGTGTTAACTCCTCTCTGTGGAATGATTTCTTGCTATACATCTATCTGTACAGGAAACTATAACTGGCTAGGGTGAAACATGCACTCTATCAGTCTTGAAGCCTTTTAACAAATGGTGTATTCTCTCTGAAATTTGTTCAGACTACTTAATTTTTTAATACAAGGCTTTCTCCTGCCAGACATCATCTCTCCTCTCTGCCACCTTATCTTTTGCTGGCTCTTAAGAAGCAAGAAAGTCAGTATTCATGATGGGGAGAAGTGACAGAGAATTGAGCCAAATCTTGAAGACATTACTATGGGAAGGATTTGGGAATGTATTTCAAAGTGTTGGAAAGCCATCCAAGGGTTTCTGATACACAAATTACAGGGTCTAGTCCATATTTATAGTTCATCTGGCTGCTATGTGGAAAGCAGACTGTAGGTGTAACATTCCCTGTGCTATTGGTTCTCATAAGAACACAAGAGAACTTGTTACAAAGTATTGTAGCTGAAGACGCTTAGACCAAGGATTCAGAGTGAAATGTCACAATATTCCGAGCACATGGCTGCTCTGTCATCAAATGGTCGCTGAATGGTCAAGTAGAAAAAATGAGTTACTCTTTTAAGATATAGTCTTTTATACTAATTTCCTTACTAATATGTCTGATTAATTTACAAGAAAAAATAAAAATCCAAAGGCATACCAACAGGAAATGAGGAGTCAAAGTCCCCCTCTTTACTTAGAACACTCTAAAGACTTCACTCAAAATTCCTTAGACACAGAAAATACTTTCAGCAAAGTAGCAGCATACAAAATCAACATACAAAAATCAGGAGGTTTTCTGTATACTAATAAGAAATTTTCAGAGGGAGATGCCAGGAAAAAAAAAAAATCATACTCATAGTAGCTAGAAGGATAGAGAAGGAATGGGGAAGATAGGCATTAAAAAAAGATGTGAGAATAAACAACCAAGGACATGAAAGACCTCTATAATGAAAACTTTAAGACACAAAAGAAAAATTTGAAGAAAATATTGAATGATAGAAAGACTTCCCATGCACATGGGATTGGCAAAAATAATATTATGAAATGGCTATATTTGAGCAAAAGAGATGACTCAGAGGTTAAGGTGCCTGCCTGCAAAACCAAATGAACTTGTTTCAATTCCCCAGTACACATATAAAGGCAGATGCACAAAGTGGTGCATGCATCTTGAGTTTGCTTACAATGGCTGGGACACCCATTCTTTCTTTTTTTCTCTCTCTCTTTAGTTCTCTCTCCTTTTCTTACTATGTGTCCCTTCTGCTTGGAAATAAATAAAAATATTTTTAAAATGACTACATTACAACAAAAATAGGATTCAGATTAAATATAATCCCCAGCAAAACACCAAAGTCATTTTTTCATAGAAATAAAAACTGTGCCAAATATGGAAGCAGAAAAGACCTTCAATAGTTAAAGCAATCCTAAGCAGCAAGAACAGTACAGGAAGAACCACAAGACGTGATCATAAATTACACCACACAGGCATCGTGACAAAGCCAGCATGTTGCTGTCACAGAAACAGGGAATAGAATGGAGAGGTCAGAAATAAATCCATACAGTTTCACGTAGCTTATCTTTGAAATTATGGCAAATGTACACTGGAAAAAAAGATGGCTTCTTTAATAAATGGTGCTGGGAAAAACAGATATTGATGTGCAAAAGAATGGAACTATATATGTATCTCTCATCCTGCACAAAAATCAATTCAAAATGGATCAATTACCATAATTTAAGACCTGAAACTCTGCAACTGCTACCAGAAAACATAGACAAACATTTGATGATAAAGGTTTAGCTAAAGACTACCACAAAAATTGTTTTAGCATAGGAAATAAAACCAAGAATTGAAAATTTTGCTTGCATAAAATTAAAAAGCTTCTGCACAGCAAATAAGCAGAGTAAAATGACAGCCAAAGACAGGGAGAAAATATTTGTAAGCTACACATCTGGAAAGAGTTTAGTATCTAGAGTATAAACAAAATCTAAATACTAAAAATACAAGTAATCCAATGAATAAGTGAAAGATCAATAAATACTTGAAAATATATTCAAATATTGCTACACACCAGGGAAATTTAAATTTAAACTACATCAAGATGCCATTTTACTCTATTCAGAATGGCTATCATCAAAACAACGAGCAATAATTGTTGATGAGAATGCGGTGAAAGCAGAAATCTCATATGTAAACTGTCATAGTCATTGTGGAAATTAATATGAAGCTTCCACAGAAAACTAAGAGCAGAGTCACTGAGTAATGTCACTAACTACTCCTAAGTATGTGCCTGAAAAAATCTAAGTCAGCATACTGCAGAAGTACTTGAGCATCCACATTTATTACTGCTTTATTCATAGTAGTCATGGTATGGAACCAGCCTACAAGTCCACAAAAAGATGAAATAATTTTAAAAATATGATACATAAAAATGGAATTTTATGCATCTCTAAAAACAAAAAACATAATGAAATTTTCCAAAATAATAGATGGAATTGGATAGCATCATATTAAGTAAAGTAAGCCAGGCTAGGAAGACAAATATTTTGTGACCTTTATGTTTAAATATGTGACATGTGTATGTGAGTGTGCTTGGGTGGGGGGCAGATGGGTATGGTTAGTAGAAAGGAGACTATGAGAAGAAAAGAAGAGATTTGAAGGAAAGAAAAAAATAGAGGTGCATGAAATATATGTGACATTAGAAAATAAGGAGGGACTATTTGAAGGGAGGGATGAGATAGATCAGTAAGAAAGGGAAAAAAACATAAATCAAGTTAGTAGGGGTCATATAGGAACCAACTAAAATGATACAATATGTATGAAGGATATGGACATATCCTTCTGAGAGTCCTCCATTGCTATAGAATGGGGGAATCATGGAAGAGCTCTGTGTTGATGCTGTTTGAAAAGAAACGGGAGTTAAGCTAAAGAAAATATGGTATACTTGGCCAGTTATTCACAGCTATAAACTTGTGTGCAATGATTGATTATACTTCAAAGAAAGATCAGTCTTCAATATATACATTATTTTAATTTACTCATTGCTAATTATTTTATATCGCCTATTATTTTGGTATTATACCAGATGCCATTTTGAGAAAATAAAACTGATAATTACATTAAAAAAAGAAAATATGGTACACTGAATAGAAAAAAAAAAAAGAAGGTGCTCACGTAAGGGGTAATGAGAAGGGATTATGATCAAAATTAATATGTAACAATATATAATACATAATATAATATATAAATTTGCTAATAAAATATTCACAGTATAACAAACACAAAGGAAAATATGATTGAAAGAAAAGATGATGGAAAATCATTTCAGGCAGAAGGTAAACATGTGCAGTGTCCCTGAAGCAGAACCATGTTTGGGAAGTCTAAGAAGCTAGGATTGAATGTTACAAACATTAGGAAGTTGGGAGTAACAGTTAAAGAGTTGAGTCACATTATGTAGCACGTTCCATGTTGTGACTTTACTGAGGAAAGACTTAGAAAGTCGGGTGTGCCAGAAAGCCATCCAAAGATTTGTGCATACAAATGTTCTAACCTACAATGGTAATTCATGTGGCTGTGTATCAGTTATTTTCTTGTTGATTGGAAAAAGTACCCAACCAGATGAAAGTTATGGAAAAATAGAATTTAGTTCAGTTTATATTTATTATTCCAGAGCATAGGGCCATAATGGCAAGATTAGCAACCTATTGTCACATCAGCAGGAAGCAGGGAGATGAATACTGGTGGTCAGCTGGTGTTCTTCCTCTCATACAGTCCGGAGCCGAGCCCAAGCCCATAGTTAGGTTGGATCTTCACATCTCAGTTAATCTAATCTAGAAAATTCTTAATAGATATGCCAAAAGATTTGTTTCCATGGTGATTCTGCCAGTTGACAACCAGAGGTTAACTATTATAGGGTACTTTGTAGAAAATGTACAATATGAGTGAAGAGTGTAAGTAGGGGATGAGTTAGCAAAGTGATATTTTAGTCTTCTTCCATGTTCGTGTCACTTATTTTCTACATAGTTATATATAATTTAACTATGTTACTTATAGAAAGACTTGCTTTATTCATTTCTTACTATTAGCATCTAGCTTAAGAAGGAGAAGGAGTGAGGTAGGGCATGTTAATTTGCATCACTATGACTAACATCTGGGATCACAAGGATGAAGAATTTATTTCAGTTCATGATTTCAAGGCGTTGTGCAAGCTGGCACCATTGATCGCAGTCCTGTGTTGATGCGGAATACCATAACCTGCCAAAGGGCAAAGCAGAGGAAAGAGGTTCACTTCACAATGGCCAGGAAGGAGAGATAGACAGGTTAAGCAAAGAGCCAGAGATATTCCCTTCAAGGGCATTCTACCAAGTGGCTTACTTCCTCCATTCAGGACCAGCATGGAGTAGTTCACTTATGAATTCATCGTGTTTGGTGAACTTCTTGATGGAAATAATGCCTCTCTACCCAATCAATTCCCCATATCATCACCAACTGAAAGCCCTGTGTCCAAATCCTAACAGAGGAATAACCATAAATAATGAATTTTGTGATTTTTGACTCTCATGAAAAGAAATTCAGGAATATATCTCTTTACCAAGAACAATCACAAGAGAAAGGGAAAAGTTTGTTATGACTTCATTCAAAGGAGCACCTGTATTTTCCTACTTAAAAATTAAAAGTGTTGAAATGACTCATGTGCCAACCTTAGAGGAATGGGAAACCACAGGGAAACCTCTTTTCTACAGATGGAACCCAGGCCCTGAGGGTGTAAGAAACAGGAAGGCAGAATGGTTTACATTTCCTGGAAGTAGACAATGTAAGTAAGAAGGGAGAGATTATCTGTGCTTTCTCACTTGGTACCTGGTAGAATGTTAATACAGAAAGTCAAGGTCACTGAACATATGGGTTATTATTGAGCCTAAAACAAAATAAACCTCTTTTCTGAAAGCAGTTTTATTTGGGAAGAAAATTTTCACATTCACAGATGTACTTGAAGCTGGCACAAAAATGAGAACATATTGAATTTGAATAAATTGCTCTGATCCTTATGTTTTCTGTTAACTGTTAGTCAAATGCTCTTCTGCTATGTTTGGCAAAATAACAGTAAAGAATGTCATTTAATCCTAGATACAACAATTACCCAACTAAGAAGCATTTGTAGCAGGATTGTGTATTAAACAATCTTAATTCAGTGTGACAAAAGAAATTTAACATTTCACTCACAAACCAATTCTTTGGATATTAAAAATCACTAAAAATGAGCAAGTATAAATGTGTCTGATTAATTTGACAATAATTTAAAATTAAAAGCATAGAAAAAGGGTCAGAATGTCCTGATGATTAATTCCAAAAGGCTATTATGCCTCCCATAATTTGGACTAAAACATAGCTACAATCAAGGGGTTGCATAAAATGTATATTTAGAGATGTCAAACATGTAACAAACATTAAAAAAAAAAAACAACTTCTGTCTGGGATATAAGCCCTGGCACTATGCCATGGTTTCATTTTAACAGAGCACATGGATGTGTTTGACTCCTAGAGTGTTCATTGGTAAGTGACAAGGACTTAATTTAATCATTTTGATGAAAATCATTGGAGGTATTTTGATCTCTGTTTAGCTTGAACACTCCATATTTATAAATCCTGTCAGCTATGTCCTTAAAATATATCCAGAATCTTCCTCTTTCTCCCTGCTTCATGTCATCATTCTTCTCTTCTATACTTCTGGTAAGCCTTCCTTACAGTCCACCTACTTGATCCCACTGTCCCTGAGAAGCCACAGGAATGGCAAAATCAAATCATTAGTCCAAATATAATGCCTGTTCTCCTCAAATTCACATAACATTTTCCACTAAAATTAAAGAAAAAAATTGACAGGATGCAATCTGTATCCTCTCACCTATTACCTTTCTGACCTCGTTGCCAATAAATTTACATTTTCTTCAGTGTGTGCCAGGCATTCTGTATTATTTTGCTATCTTTGGCATATGTTGGGCACATTCATGCACCAGGGTCTGCATTTACTGTTTGGCATGTTCGCCTCTTGGAATTTTCACAGTCCATTTACTTACTTTCATAAGTTTTTTTTGGAATGCCATGCTCTGGGTGAGGCCACATTCTAAAACTAAAATGCTGCATCACATGCTGTTTCCTTTCTCTTTTATTTTGTCTTCTTTATGCTAACTCTAACAAAATACACTGCATCATCAAGTCAATATCTTGCTTGTATTCTGCTCCACTGGAGTGAGAACTCTAAGTAGACAACAGTTGGGTCTGTTTTCACTACTCTGCCTTCCAGCAGCTAGAACAGTACCCAATACACAGAAAGGCCCCAATAAAATATGTTGAATTACTTAGTTAAGACATGAGGATTTTCCTTGTCTACATATATTTTATTTATAAGTGAAAATTGAAGAGAGTTTAATTTCAGGCTTTGTACAGAAACATTGTATTTGAAAATATGTGGCAACTTAATATGATTCATAAAATGGACAAAACTGTATAATCAGAATATTTAGTCTATGAAATAAGATATCATATTGATAAACACAATATGTTAGAATGCTGCAACAAGAGGTCTTTTGCAATTGATTATAATTTTGATGTTATTATACCTTAGGTGAATAAAAGGAGCAGAATAGAAGTTTCAGAGACAGTGAGAAATAAAGTCCCCTTTCTCATCCTTACCTTTCCTATGTGTCAGACATTGGGCTTAGACTCTATAAGTGTCTCTCATTTCTTCATCTGAAGGGGAGGAGTTGAGCTAGCTAACTTCCAAGTTCTTTTCCTGAGCTCTGTTGTCACAATTCCTTTTAGTAACAACTTGGGAACCACAACAGAACCAACACAAGGCAGCTTCAAGATTAAAAGGATGTTCACTATGGGATACTAGATATTTTACAAATCTTTTAGAGCAATGAATAGGAAACTCTTGACAAAGCATGTAAAAAGAGCTGTGAGTCTTGATTCATGGATTTTTCAGTGTAGCATGACCATTAAAATGATTCTTTATCCAAGTCCGTACTCCATGTCTCTCTGTCCACACTTCATTTTGTGTTTTATTATCATTATGATTATTATTTTGAGGTATTTTCCCCTCTGTACCCCAGACTATCTTTCAATTTTCAATCCTCCCATTGATTCTCATGGCTATTGGGGTTATAAGAATTTGTCGCCATGTCTGGCTTCAGATCATACTCTTAATGTATACTTAACCAATTGTGAATTTGACATCTGCTATAATCCAATAAAATATTAGTAGAGGTCCATGGGTTCATGATTGTATAAATGGATAGACTATTCTCAGAGAAAAATGCCAAGTGTGATGACTCCAAAGTGTCAATTTGACTGAACCCCAGAATATCTAACACAGAATTTTAGTATTAGGAGCTATTTGGACATCAGACAATGGAGATCACTAGTCATATGATAAATGTGATTTTCTAATTGTCAGTATTAATGTCAATAATTCCCACTTAACCCAGGCAGCAGGCTAGTCACTCCTGTGACAAGAAATCTTCCAAGTATCATCTGCTTACTTAATCTCAAAACCTTTTACTCTACTGAATCTTATAAATCATGAAATTATGTATGCTTTAATAAGTCCCTTATACAACCTCATGTCCACATTAAACAAAATCCTCCTCTTCCAACGTCTCTACTGGTCATTAAACAAACAACTAATTTGACTTTCTTAGGCATTCCATAGAAATGTTGACATGCTTTTATATTTTCATTATGCCCAATAATATTTCTTGGTGAGTGGTTAAGACAAAAAACAAAGATGATGATGATGATATAATGAGGAGGATGATTATCATTTACTCTTATTATTATTCAATTTTCTTTGCCTCACCATTCATTCAGTATCTAAAAGTTTTAATGTAGGGATAGCTTAAAATTATCTAAATTTATTTCCAAATTAATTATGCATGTTTATATTCACCTGCACATATGTTGATTTGTCCTCTTACCTAAAATATAGCACAATCAAATGCACTAATTCAAAACTATCATTTATGTAACATCTTAAAAGATTTTCTACTCTTTGGGCTGGAGAGATGGCTAGCAGTTAAAGTGCTTACCTGTGAGGTCTAAGGACCCAGGTTGGATTGCCCAATACCCACGTTGGCCAGATGCACAAGGTAACACATGTGCCTGGGGTTTGTTTGCAGTGGATAGAAGTCCTGGCATGCCCATTCTCTATCTATCTGCCCCTCACACACTCTTCCTCACTCAAATAAATAGCTAAATATTATCTAATCCTAATTTTAGGATCAGCTCCTTTATCCCTTCATGCAGAGCCTTACCAAAGTAGTTCTCCATGGATTAGTGGACAGGTTTTCAATGCCCAAAGAGCTATGCAATTTTGTGATTCTTCTCCCAAATTGAGTTGAATTTGTTAAAAAAAAAAAAAAGTCAAAATAAAATCATGCACAGCTATTTTGAGAGGAATACTTCTACCCTGAAATCCCTGAAACAGAAATTTTGGAGTCTCTGAAGGCTGAGTGCATAATCTCATTTCTAAATTTCTTCTATTGATATTATTTCCCAGTGATCATTTGTAGACATTAAATGATTCATTACTTCTGGGGAAATTTTCATCGTCATGCAACACTTTAAATTGTACTTTTGTCTTTTTCACTTTCTTTCCATTTTTATAAGTTTCAGACAAAACTTAAACCAGGAATCCAATATACTAAATGTTACTGTAATAAAGTAGAAATGAGCTTTCCACAGACTCTTTCCCTGATGCTTACTGATCAGTAGTACCCTTTTTTATTCCAATAAGTTTAATAAAAGTTTAAGTAGTATTTTCAACAGAAGAATTCAAATAACTGAGGGAATATCTACTGTATGTTCTTGTGAAACATGGAATTCAATAGGATTATTAGCTGAATCCCAGTGTGCTTCAAAGTCTTGCACAATGTTAATACACTCTAAGAATGTTTATTTTTTATGAAAAAAGGCTGGGTGAGAACTTCTAATAATTTTTTCAATAATAATTAAGGTCTTTCTTAATTAAAACTTTTATATTCACCATTCAAGCAATTTAAATTAAAAACCACTTCATGAGAATTATGAAAATTTTGCAAAAGTTTCAAAGAAGGAAGGTAAAATATACTAGTTTAGTTCCAAAGGAGCCTGAGCCATTGATTTGCTTTCAAACGTTTAGCTAACTTTTCTGGTATGCCACTGACCAGCTGTTCTTCATTGCCACGGAGGAAAACCTAGAGGATGACAATGGGCTGAAATTCAGATTAAAACTTGAAACACATGCCTAAATGTGTATGGTAGTGAGTGATCCTAACCCTAAGTCTATGTTAATTCAATGGGGAACTTTAAAAAAAAATACTAATTCTCCAAAGAAAACCAAATTGAACCATCATGAGAATTAGCATTCTTTAAAAGTCCCCAAGAGCCGGGCGTGGTGGCGCACGCCTTTAATCCCAGCACTTGGGAGGCAGAGGTAGGAGGATCGCTGTGAGTTCGAGGCCACCCTGAGACACCATAGTGAATTCCAGGTCAGCCTGGGCTAGAGTGAGACCCTACCTCGAAAAGCCAAAAAAGAAAAAAAAAAGTCCCCAAGGATTTTCTGTTATAGAGCTAGGACTGTGAATCACTAGTGTGAGGCAAAGCTTTCTATGAAATATTTGTCATCGGACCATATGAAGAATTCAGTAAGTAAGTTATGGACATACAAAACATGCCTGTCTTTCACTCTGTATACTTATAAGCCTGTATCTACCCAAGAAGCTAAACCTTTCCTTCTTTTTCATGATTCTAGAGAAAAATAAGGTTACTTAATTTAAATATAGAATTGAAATCTTGTAACCTGCATCTCATAAGGGGTTATTAATTATAAAGCAAAACCCAACCTCTGAAAATTAATAAATTAATAGAAGAGAATCTTTAGAGGCCTAGGCAGCTCGCTGTGCTATGCGCCTTTTAGAGAATTTTCATTTCATGCCAATGTCCAATCCTGTCTAGGACCCAGGAGATACCATGTATCCCCCACCTCCAGCTAGCACTTTTCCCCTTGGAAGTGAAGTGGAATTCTCAGAAATAAAAATATAACACATATCAACAAATAAAATTTCTACTCATGCAATAGCCAAACTTGATTTGTAAGACTGTTCCAGTCAATTATGCATATTGCACTGCTATCCCCCAATTCAGGCAGAAGTTGTTCATAAGCATCAAGATGGGTCCTGCATTTGCTTTCATTCAACAGATTCACATGTGTCAGCTGCAGTCTCTATAGCCATGTAAACATCTCTTCCTATTCTGTTGTATATTTCTCTAGTCAAATCCCAGATAAGAATCTTCCACCTTTTGGTTTTTAGAGGTAGCAACAGATGGAGGAGGGAGGGGAAAAAAGCAGATTGGAAAGAAGCAGAGGAGGAAGAGGAGAAGACTCCCAATTTTCTTTGCCAATACCATGTGTTAAGTGCTTTATATTTGATATTTGAATATTAGTATTATAAACAACCCTAAACCTTGAGTATTACATTTCAGATCATGAGAATGTGGCAGGCAAGCGTAGAAAATAGCTTACCAACCACAGATACTGCTGCACTTGGGCAATAAACCTGCCCCATTCTTAACTAGACTCAGTGATCTGGGACTTCCCAGCATCAAACTGTACACATATCTGCTTTAAACAATGAAAATAACTTATTCCCCTGGGCAAGTTCTTGATGATACCTTGATTCTATTCAACTATGTCCCAGAACACATCCTGAAACTAAAAGAGATGGGTTGATCAATTTTGGACTGGTTTGGGGTGAATGTGTAGTGAGACAATCTCCATCCTTTGAGTGAACTGGCAGGGTGGGCTTCCAGACTAAACTATCAGTCCAAAATAAATTTTCTACTACTTTAAGCTACTTCTTGTCAACTATTTTGTTCCAACAATGAGAAAGTAAAATAATCCAAGCTATGCCCCTGATAACCAGCTCTTATTTTGTCCTATTTGGTGGGGAAACACAGCCGTGAATTCAGAGAAGCCTAATTTTTGGGACTTTCCCATGCACAAGTGGGAAAACTGTTTCTTAGAGCAGAACCTGAGGAGTGGGAGAGCTAAATCTTACTAGACCCAGCTTAGTGCTAGATAACTGCCTCTAGAGCAGCCTGATGAAAAAAAAAAAAAAACTTAATAGAAACTTACTTTTCAGCCATTAAACCTGTTGCATCTGCTGTCACCAATGTTTTGATGTTACTGTTACTGTGGCTTCTCATTGCCTTTTTTATTGAACAGTCAAAATCCAGTAATATTTTAACATGTAGTACTTTGTATAAGCAAAAGATGAGGAAATTTCTACTTTGGATAATACTTAAACATTTGTTAAATAAAGGAAGGGACTTAGGGATATGATCTGATAGAGTACTGATTCAAAATACACATACACTCTGATGACAAATATAATCACATTAAGCCCCACTTTTGTCTTCAATATATAAGTGGGCCCATAGTTGATGACCATGTTGTCTTCAATGCTATTATCATCATTTCTTATACATACATATTTTCTCTGAGTTGAGAGTCCAACCAGACCACTGAGAGAAAAAGAATAGGTTAAAATCTGTCAGCATCTGTGAATATTTCTTGTCATTATTGCTCATTTGTACTATTCAGCCCAAAGGAACACCAAGGCAGAGGAAACCTAGTTAATTGCTTTAAGTAGGTAAATTGAATAGTTATATGATTTAATTTAGGGCAAGTTACATGTGGGAAATTCAGCATCTCACAGCTATAATATCATGAAAGTTATTTTTAAGGTCCATAGGAAATATTCTCATGGTCCTTTCCCATAGCTCAGTCCCACAGTTTGTTCTGATAGTTCTTCCCCACATTCTTTCTCCTGAACCCCACACAAAGAAGCCCTGGGCAACAAGTTGGGACCATAGGGTACTCTCACTTCCTCAGTAGCATATCTGACCTGTACTTTCACTTTGTTCACTAGTCAAACTTGGTGCTTCACTCCTTGTATGCACCTCTTTAATTCACTAAATAAGACACTCAGAGGCCACTCAGAGAAACACTCAGAGACCACTGGCCACAAAATCATAGCTTAAGTAGATAAAATAAGTCTCCCAAGGATGCAAAATGTGAGTCAGGCTGAAATTCACATGAAAACCTATCCTACTTCACAGTTGTTGCTCTTTTTATTTTCTTTTCTAAGTTCTGTTTCTAAAGAGATATATGTCTCCTGCTGGAGTTCCCATCTCATTGCTGGGACCAAACACTTGATCAAATGCAACTAATGGGAGGAAAGACATTGTGTCAGCTTACAGTTATGAAGAGAAGCTTCATGATGGCAGGAAGGAATGGTCCTAAAGCAAAGACTGGAAGTCACTTCTTGCTAAACATCTGAGAATGAGGAAAACTGAGCTGAGGTCTGGCAAGGGGGAACTAATTACAACACCCCAAAACACACCTCAACAACACACCTCCTTCCAAGTGATTTACTTCCCCAATTGCTACCAGCTGGAAGGTAAGCATATAAAACACTTGAGCTTTTGGGAGGCATCTGATTCAAACCACATAATCTTCCATTACAACAAGCTCTGTCAATGGCACAAAGGCTATGCAAATTGATTGATGACAATCACACAACATACAGTTTTTACAGCCCTACTTTTACCCAGGAGGGTATACAGTGAGTGATCTACACTGTAGGTATAGATCTGTATCCTCTACAATCCAGTCACAAAACTTTGAACTCTAACAGCAATTAGGGTTATGAGCTAGGCATTGGTCTGGATCATTTTTGTAAATTAAAACATTTAATCTTGACAAAGTTCTATCAGTTAAGTGCTATAGTTATCTTCATTTTACAGATGATGAATCTAGGACAACAAAAATTGCAAAGGTTAAATAGCTGGCAATTTACAAAATAGTAATTTGAAGATAGAAAACAGCCATCACTATGCAATTAAGGTAACATTAGCTTCGGTGTAATAATTACTTATGCCAATCAAAAGTTGTTCCCTAACACTCATAATCTGCATAACTGTGGAAACAGTGGTACAGCTTTGAAATAAAGAAGAAATTATCTTGATGTTCAGGGAGAAAATTTACAGTGTAAGAGAAGTGAATGAGAAAATTTTCAGTACACTAAATATTCGGAGCTTCTTTGTGAGGGTTTTAAAATTAGAAGCTAAAATTGCCATTTATTTGTTGGTACCTTCTAATTTGGCACAATTTAAACTGGACAGTTGGGTTACTAACACTAGATTGCACCATTCCTTTCTTCCAATATTGAAATAAAGTATAAACTTTATTATTAAAAGGGAAAACCAGCCCCTTAGATGAAGGTTGAAATTGAACAAAAAGACAGATACTAGCTCCTTCACATTCTCATAAAAAAAAGAATGCTTCCAAAAGATTTTTTTAATTAATTAATTTATTTATTTATTTATTTGAGAGCGACAGACACAGAGAGAAAGACAGACAGAGGGAGAGAGAGAGAATGGGCGCACCAGGGCTTCCAGCCTCTGCAAACGAACTCCAGACGCGTGTGCCCCCTTGTGCATCTGGCTAATGTGGGACCTGGGGAACGGAGCCTTGAACCAGGGTCCTTAGGCTTCACAGGCAAGCGCTTAACCGCTAAGCCATCTCTCCAGCCCCCAAAAGATTTTTTGACAGAAGAAATGTCTTAACATTACTCTTCACCTCAATCTCTATTCTTCCTAGTACTCTTTCTCTGGAAACTGTCAGTTTCAACATTCAATAAATACACCCATTAATGTCACAGAGACTAAAAGCTTCACATGCATTAGACTTTCTAGAAATATTCAACAAGTATCTATTTTATGCAATTAGAGAAAAATAATAAGACAGTCAATGTACTTGAGATAACTAAGTTGATAGGAATATGGGAGATGAGGAAAGAATCATTGGTAGAAGAAAATATCAGAAAAAACAAACACATGCTATTAAGTTGAAGAAATTTACATCATATATATGTCAGCCTAGAGGAATACATTTTAAAATGAAGACTATGATCTATTCTACTGTTTGGCCAATTCACTGTACATTTTAAAACTGCTGAAATAGTTTAAATATTTTCAACAGCAATACAAAAATAGCAAAACAAAAAGCTAATGTGGAGAGATGATGCATGTACAAATTAGCTTGGTTACATCTATCTTATAAAATTCTTTTTATTGGTGTTTGTGCTTTGCAAACAGTGTTTGGTTTCATAGTGATATATCATGTACTTTGATTCTATTCATCTTTTATTCTCTCTCTTTCCTTCCCCTCCTTCTCCCTCCAGTTTTTTCCAACCATCTATATCCATGTCATTTATAAAAATGGTTTATGTAATATTTGACTTTCTTGGTTTGACATAGTTTGCTTAATGTGATGATCTCCAGTCAAATGAGGTTTTCTTCAAATGACATAATTTTGTTCATATTTATGGATGAATAAAATTCCATATATATGCCAAATTATCTTCATCCATTAAAATGCCTATGTTGACAGACACATATTCTGATACTGTAACTGGTACAGCAATAAACTTTTTTTTTTTTTTATTTGAGAGCGACAGACACAGAGAGAAAGACAGATAGAGGGAGAGAGAGAGAGAGAGAATGAGCGCGCCAGGGCTTCCAGCCTCTGCAAACAAACTCCAGACAGCGTGGGCCCCCTTGTGCATCTGGCTAACGTGGGACCTAGGGAACCGAGCCTCTAACCGGGGTCCTTAGGCTTCACAGGCAAGCACTTAACCGCTAAGCCATCTCTCCAGCCCAGCAATAAACTTTGATGTGTAAGTGTCTCTGCTAGATGTTTATTTAAATTTTTTTTAATTTTTTTAAATTTTATTTATTTATTTATTTGAGAGCGACAGACACAGAGAGAAAGACAGATAGAGGGAGAGAGAGAGAATGGGCGCGCCAGGGCTTCCAGCCTCTGCAAACGAACTCCAGACGCGTGTGCCCCCTTGTGCATCTGGCTAACATGGGACCTGGGGAACCGAGCCTCGAACCGGGGTCCTTAGGCTTCACAGGCAAGCGCTTAACCGCTAAGCCATCTCTCCAGCCCTTATTTAATTATTGAAGTATATATCTGAGAGGAGTATAAATGAGTCACAAGTTCATTCAGCTTTTTGTTTTGTGAGGCACCTTCTTACTAACTTCCATTTTGACTGCACTAATTTAGATTGTCAACAGCGGTTAATAAGCGTTACTCTTTCCTCACTTCCAATGTTAGCTTTGGTTGTCTTTTGAGGTTTTGATGATAGTCCTTCTAACAAGGGGGATGGAATTTCAATGTTACTTTTGATTTACATTTCTCATATAAATAAAAATTATAAGCACATATTCATGTTTATGGACCATATATGCTTCATTTTTTTCTCAAAGTTTTCACTGCCTATCATTTTAATCTTCATTTATTGAATTTGATAGTTTGGGATTACATATATATATATGAATGAAATTAATCCTCTGTCAGAGGTATAACCATTAAAGATTTTTCTCCCATTCCCTAAGCTGTGTTTTCATCCAATATCATTTGCCAACTCTTGGGTTATATTTCCTGAGCTCATTACAGTCTTACAAAAAGACCTTGCTGGGCTGGGTGTGGTGGTGCACACCTTTAATCCCAGCACTCGGGAGGCATAGGTAGGAGGATTGCCATGATTTTGAGGCCACCCTGAGACTCCATAGTGAATTCCAGGTTAGCCTGGGCTAGAGTGAGACACTACCTCGAAAAACCAAAAAAAAAAAAAAAAAAAAAAAATCCTTGCTGATAGTTACATCATGAAGAATCTTGTCTGTTTTCCTCTAACAGCTTCAGAGTTTGAAAGTTTACATTATTATGCCTTTGATCCATTTTGAATTGATTTTAATTATGTACAGGATAAGAGATAGTTTGTAGTTTTACTGTTGTTTTAAATCTTTTTAAACACTACTGATTCTTCCAATATATGTACATAGCATGTTTTGCCCCTATTTGTATTTCCTTATGCTTCCTCCATCAATGTTTTATAGTATTTTTATAAAAATCCTTAAGATTATTAGATACTTTTATAACTTTTACAAATGGAACAACTTTCTTCATTTCCATTTCAGGTATTTTGCTGTTAAGTATAGAAATACTGCTGAATTTACTAAGTTGATTTTATGTCCTGAAATTTTTTCTGAATACATTAGTTTGTTAATAGAATCTTTATGGGTTCCTATGTATAGTATGTTATCAATGTTTTTCTTGAGGGGAGATGTGCCTCCTCTGATCTCAACTATGGTCATGCTCCACATTCTTGTGATCCTGAAACAGAACAATTCACACTTAAACGCAGGTAGAACAAGCCTGTAATCAAGGTTTATTTTTACCAATCGAAATGCACAAGTGGAAACACATACACCCTCCAGAGTAGAGTGGATTGAGATGAGAGGCAATGGTACTCATATCTGGATTTATAAGCCTTATTTTAAAATTTCTCCCTCCTCTGTCCCCTGGAGTGTTATCCTTGCTGGAATAGACAGGGGCTTTCTTAGAACCCCTTCTTTCCCAGTCTGTTACAAGTAGATGCAATGAGATGTAGGGGTAAGTGTCAAAGTGTAACTATCCATCAAGTTCATAAGGTGCTTAGGACAGGGCAAAGGTGACTTGCCAGAGATTCTCAGGGGCAGTCTTCACTAAAGACCACCTGAACCTTCTGATACCGCCTCACCACTCTTTTCTCAGAGTACCTTCCTTCCCCTCATCTAGTTGGCTAGTCTGTTTCATATCCAGCTGGAAGCCCTCATATTTTTCTGCCCTAATGTTCCCAATCTCTACCTTTTCACTACAACAGTTACTTTCATATAACAATCTGCAAATAGTGACAAGATAGTCTCTTCTTTAGTTTGGATGACCTTTGTTTTCTTTCCTGATTGTTCTGTCTAGAACTTCTACAAGCATGTTGAATAAAAGTGATAACAGTAAGTATCTATGTATTGTCTGCTATCTTAAGAAATACAGCTTTTAGACATCCCTCATTTGGCTTCAAATCGTTTTTAGACTTAGTACACATATGGTATTGGTTATGTGTAGATATGGTCCTTCTACACCTAACATTTTCAGTGTTTTAATTATGAAGGTAATTTCAAATATGAAGAGAAGTGACTTTTTTATTTTCATTAAGATAATAATTTGCTTTATCTTTCTTTCTGTTTGTGTGAAATATCAGATTTAATGATTTGCATGTTAAATCTCCCTTGAATCCTTGGGATGAATCCCACTTAATTATGAATTTTGTTTTTGTTTTTGGTTTTTTTTTGTTTTTTGTTTTTTATTTTTCGAGGTAGGGTCTCACTGTGGTCCAGGATGACCTGGAACTGAGTATGTAGTCTCAGGGTGGCCTCAAACTTATGGCGATCCTCCTACCTCTGCCTCCTGAGTGCTGGGATTAAAGGCGTGCGCCACCATGCCAGGCTTATGAATGAACTTTTTTTTTAAATTTTTTTTGTTATTTTTGTTTATTTATTTGAGAGAGACAGAGAGGGACAGAAAGATGCAGATAGAGAGAGGGAGAGAGAATGGGCACGCCAGGGCCTCCAGCCACTGCAAACGAACTCCAGACGCGTGTGCCCCCTTGTGCATCTGGCTAATGTGGGTACTGGGGAGTCGAGCCTCAAACTGGGGTCCTTAGGCTTTACAGGCAAGTGCTTAACTGCTAAGCCATCTCTCCAGCCCTGAATGAACTTTTTAATATGCTATTGTGCTTTGTTGTCTAGCACATTATTAAGAATTTTTGCATTTATGCTCATCAAATATATTGACTTATGGTTTTAATTCTTGCTGTGTTCTTGTCTGGTTTTGCTATCATAGTAATTCTATGCTAGCATTTCAAAAGAAATTCCCCTTTTCATTGCTTTGAAGTAGCTTCAGAAGAACTGATTAAAGTTTGGTAGAGAGCTACCATGAAACCACCTGCTCCCTAGTTTTCCTCTGATATTGACTTTATATTACTAACCCAATCTAAACATTTTAGAAGTCTTTTCAAGTTTCTTATTTTTTAGTTTTTAAATATGCTAAGTTTTAGATGCTCAGAAAGTTGGGCTTTTCTTTTAAGCTAACAACTTGGCTGAAGTAGATGTTTATAATAATATGTAATGGCTCTTCATGTCTATGGTGTCAGTTATAATGTCACATTTTTTGTCTCTAATTTTGTTTATTTGAGTCATCTTTTGTTCATTATTTGGCTAAGGCATTTTTCGCTTTTATTTATTTTTTCAAATAACTTTTATATAATCTTTATATCTGTATTTAATTCATTTTTGCCCTATTCTTTATTTCTTGCTTTTCTTCTACAAACATTGGGATTGATTGATTCTCCTCTCATTTTTCCTTTAGAAGCAGGAAGGATGGAGTTTGCTCTGCTTTGAAATGTAGGTGCTCATTACTATAAGCCTTACCATTTGTGTCAGTATTGCTGTTTCTCACAGTTGTTCACATTTTGACTCAATTTTCTCTTCTCTTATTTTTTTTTTAATTCTTTATGGCTTTCTGCCTTGATCCATAGATTATTTAGGAGAACCAACTATCTTTAATCTCATAAATTAGCATAGCTTCTTTGTTTTTAAATTATTTTCAGTTTATTATATTGTTGTTTTATTTTTTTAATTGAACAATGTTTTATATGCTGACAAGATGCTGTTAAGTGCCATGTTCCATGGAATAGTAGTCTGGTGAACAATGAACTTTATCTTTCTTTGACTTCTGTTAACTTTCAGTGAAATGGTAAAATTTCCTCTTATTATTTCATGTGACTTTATCTCTCCCTTTTGGTTATTAATATTTGCTTTACTTATTTAGATGCTCTGATATTGGGCACATATGTACCTAGAGTTATTTTGTCTTTATCATCATTTATTCATGGTAAAATGACTGCCCTTGTCTCTTTCAAGTCTACTTATCTGATCAAAGCATGATTGATTCTGTTTTCTTGCAGACTCAATTTGCATGGAAACTCTCATTTCATTCCTTCACCCTCAGCCTATATTTGTCCTTAGAAGTGAGGTTTTCCACGAGCTTCATGGAGTTGGTCTTGGTTTGGTTATGGTTGTTGCTGTTGTCTTTTAATTCGTGTGTTCAATCCCTGGACATTTAATGACTGATAGGTGAGGTCTTACTACAGATATTTTATAACTTGTTTCTAGTCCTCTCTGTTTTTCTTTTTCCCTACTCTCTTACCTACTTGTTCATTTATAGACTGTGTAATTAAGTGATTTTTTTCACTGTGTGTTTGATTCCTCGGTCATTACTTTCAGTTTTTCTTTACTTTGCATTTTCCACAAAGCTTACAATTATATTTTTATTACACCAAGGTGTTTTAGAGATGATAGTAATTTAATAGGGTTGCAAATGAAAAAAAAATAGGAACATTTACTACTAAAACACACTTTGAATTTTTAATTACCCTTTACATTTTTGTACATTGACATCTATTTTCAAATAAATTTATTATTTTTATTTTTGTTTTCATGCAAAAACACAAATGGTTTATGCACCATGTGTATAGAATTGCATATTTTTAAGTTTCAATGATTTATTACTCTTATAATTTAAAGATATAGTTTCCAAGTATTTGTTTCATGCTAATCAATATTTCTACTTTTTAGTTTGAACAACTCCATTTAATTCAGGTCTGGTGAGGATGTTATTTTTTCAGCTTTTCTTCTGGGAATGTCATTAAGTCTCCTTTATTTTAAAAGGAATTCTTTCCTTGATACACTATTTCCGGCTATCAAACTTTCTTTTCTTCAATAGTATGAAAATATCTCCTGCAAATTCTCTTTTGGCCTGTAAGGGCTTTGCTGACATTACATGTACTCTGTGAGGTAAACGAAGACATAGTTTTGTGCTGTGACTTTTCTCTTGCTGCCTTGAGGATATCTTTCCTCTCACCTTTGTGCAGTGTGTGTATGCCATGTGGTAAGCTTGGCTGAGCTACATCCCGCTGACCACTTTTGACCTTCTTGGACCTGGATGTACATATCCCTCGCTGGGTAGAGGAAGCTTTATATGATGATTGATCTCTTTGACTATGATTTCTACCCCTTTGGCACTTGGGTCACTTGAATATGCTTTCTTAAAGGTGTCCCAAAGTTCCTGTAGTTTTATTTTTTTCCAATTCTTATAATTCTTCATTCATTCTTCTCTGAATATACATTTTTTGTTTATTTTTATTTATTTGAGAGTGAAAGACAGGGAAAGAGGCAGATAGAGGGAGAGAACGGGCACGCCAGGGCCTCCAGCCACTGCAAATGAACTCTAGATGCATGTGCCCCTTGTGCATCTGGCTGACCTGGGTCCTAGGGAATCAAGCCTCAAACCAGGGTCCTCAGGCTTCACAAGCAAGCGCTTAACAGTTAAGCCATCTCTCCAGCCCTGAATATGCATTTTTAAATAACCTGTCTCCAGGATTACTACTCTGATCTATTATTTGATTTATCCTGATACTGATGGTTTCTATCATGCTATAGATCTTGCCTAGTATATTTTTTAAATCTTCTAATACTAGGTGTGCAATGTTTCCTAGACTTTGAATTGCATGTGTCTAGGAGTAGGCTTGTATGTGTAGCTTTCCAGAAATTCTAAGCCCTCAAACACACACACGGGGTGGGGGGGCACTAGGTGATTTCAACTCTAGATTTACAATGAGCCTAGTATAAGTACATAGTCACTGCTTCAGCACTAGAGTATGATCCAAGCCCAGGTTTGTTCCAAATCCACACTGATTTGTCATGCAGTATTAACCAGCAGACAAACTAATGGTTTAGTCCCTTCCTGCAAATTCTTTCTGGGGCTAGTATAAAGCTAGATGTCTCAGCCACATCACATTTTTATGGTCAGGCACTACAAGTCTGCCTGGATGTAGGAAGAATCACCAAGGAAGGACCAACTAGAGGACATACACTGCAAGATGAGTCACACCCTGAGCTCACATTCTGCCTGGTATAGCAAAGCTCTAGGTTAGGATGAAAGCCCTAATGTAAGGGCTGTCTCCTGCTGAGGTGGACTTATGTCCCAAGACCACTGCAACAAACCACTTGTCATATGGCCTAACTAGAAGTCTAGTAGACTGAGATTTGGTGTCTATGCCTGACCCCTGGGGGTTTTCCAGAGTCTCTTTCCCCAGTAGCCAATTCATGTACTTGCAGCTATGACTGGAGACACAGGCTGAAACAGAAGCCTGTCCTTGGAACATAAAAATCATCACCTGATGTTGGTATAGATACAGAGGTATCATCTGTAAGCTATGGACTGGAATAGAGGACATTAGGACATTGGATTTATCTGATGCTATGTTCTCATCTGCTATGCCTCACTGAGCTTCAACACAAAGTGTTGAGCTAGTTTTCCTGTGCTGCTTCCCAGCAGGTGGGATCTCATTCTTCTCTCTGCTGCATGAAGTTGGGGGAGGCAGTCAGCAACCCAGCAAAGGAAGTGCCAGTGGCTTAGTCCCTAATTATTATTTGAGGATAGAGGTGTTTTGGCTTTGCCTTGTAATGGGTCTCAAGAGTACACTAGGTTTCATGGCCAACACATGGTTATAGTTTGTTCTTTCTGTCCCAATGACAGAAATCTCTCTTTACACTGCTTCGGGTTGGTGTAAAGATGATGTTGAGATTTCCTTCCTGCCTTCTTCAATAAATTCTTTACTATAAGCTCACTCATTCATTTATGTGTGGATCATGACTGCTAGGAAAGTGGTCTATTGCTGAGCTTTGATCCCAGTACCTCTTTTTATTTTTATTTTTTTATTAATTAGTTTTGTATTCAGCAAATACAGTCAGTTTGGTACCATTATTAGGCTCATCCATGACCTACCTCCTGCCCATTGGCCCTTCCTTGTTGAGGTATATAGGTCATGCATCGTGGAGTTAGTCCACAGTTATTGGTACAATAAATGTCTCTGCATATCAAGACCCAACATATGGCTCTGACATTCTTTCCACACTGTCTTCTGCAAAATTTCCCTGAGCCATGTTGGGTTCATTTTTGGTCTGCTTCAGTGATGAAGTGTTGGGGGCCTCTGAGGATCTGGCTCTCTGATTTCGTAGGAGTTGATTTTTCTCTGTGTTGGTCTCCTTCCACCTTGTGCTGGTATCTGGTTCATCAGGATAACAGCACTCTTGCTTGTTTTACCAATTTTCCTTAGTTTTAGCCGGGGCCCTTTTGAGGTATGATGGGGTGGCTCTCTCCTTAGGTTCTACATCTATCTGAAAAGAGAAGCAGATTATCTGATGGAGAGTAAGTTAACACCAGGACAAATGAGCTAACCCTTGCTGTTTTTTTAATAGAGAATTTAATAGATGTAGGCCCTCTTGTAGCCCATGATTGATGGTAGCTTGATATTGGAGAGTGGGCTTATGTTTGGATATGGTTCTGACTTGTTTCTCAGCTCCAGCTATGGGTCCCATACCACTGAGGGGTTCAGTTAGCCAAGTAAAGAGCAGTTGGTTCCCCACCATGGCTGTGTGCCACCGTCACACTGATTACCCACAGAACGAGAGAAAATATTTGGGGGTTATCCAACTGATAGAGGCCTAATCTCTGGAATCTACAAAGAACTCAAAAATCTAAACAGTAAGAAGTCAAACACCCCACTCACAAAATGGGGCAAAGAGTTGAACAGGTAGTTCACAAAGGAAGAAATACAAATGGCAAACACACACTTAAGAAAATGTTCATCATCCCTAATTGTCAGGGAAATGAGAATTAAAACAATATGAGATTCTACCTTACCCCAGTAAGGATAGCAAAAATCAAATGAAAATAAATGCTGGTGAGGATGTGGAGAATTAGGAATACTCATCCACTGTTGGTGGGAATGTAAGGTAGCACAACCACTTTGGAAAGCAATATGAAGACTCCTGAAAAAGCTGATTATAGAGATAGCAACAGACCGAGTTATTCCCTTACTGGGCATCTACCCTAAAACCTTTAAACCACAGGCCAAAGAGATTTGCTCAACCATGTTTGCAGAAGCTTATTTTGTAATCGCTAAGAGCTGGAATCAACCCAGATGTCCATCACTAGAAGAATGGATAACTAAGATGTGGTTTATCTACACAATGGAATTCCATACAGCAGTAAGAAAAATGACAGAATGAAACTTGAGGAAAAATGGTTGAACCTAGAACAGATCATTGTCAGTAAACTTACCCAATCACAGAAAGAAAATCACCACATAGTCTCACTCATCTACAGCACCTAATCTGAATCTACCCAAAATACCTTACATAGCCAGCAAGCATCTCATGGACTAGACACTAGGATGGAAGGGGGGGGGGAGGGCATCGAAGGGTGGGAAACACAAATCTAGACCCAAATGACAATGGTACCATAAAGTTCTACTTCCTAAAAGGCAGACCAAATGGCTGAACCTTCACCATGTCCTTACAGGGAACACCTGAACCACAAGACCCTGGAGAGTGTAGGATCAAGGCTAACCTTAATCTACATCTTCCCTCCTTCCATCTCTCTCCCTCCCTCTCTCCCTCTCTCCCTCTCTCTTTCTCTCTCTCTCTCTCTCTCTCTCTCTCTCTCTCTCTCTCTCTCTGTCTGTCTCTGTCTCTCTCTCTTCTCTCTAACTCTTGTATACTAGTTATCTTTTTTCCTCATTTTCATAGTGGGCACTGACCTGTAACTCCCAGTACCAGCATGGGGCTTATCATCCACAATGAGCTTTTGGTCAGAGAGACATACAAGGTTTCCTAAAAGACAGACAGATTTCTGTCAGAGTACTTGATGACACACCAAAGGTTAGTGGTAGGACCCTACTGCTGAAGACACCATATGCAGTTGACAAGTAAAATGGAATGGCATGGCTGGAAGCTAGAAGAAAGTCATTCCCCAGACTGTCAGCGCATCTAGTGCCAGAGGTACTACATGGGCGACTGGGGGAAAATGACCAATATCTCTCCGAGCAACTCATGGTCCAACCTACTTAGCACCCGCCTCTTTTTTGTTATTACGTGAGGACTAGTGACTATGATCTGGTTTCCTGAGTGCTTGTGAAGGTAGCTTTGTGTGTGGATAGCTGTTCTCATTGGTGTGTCTGTGAGGAAAGGATTGCTGGGAGCTTTCAGTCACCTTGTTCTGCTACCAGATGAAGTATCTTAAACACCAAGTAAAAACATTAATCTTGGGCTGGAGAGATGGCTTAGCAGTTAAGGCACTTGCCTGCACAGCCAAAGGACCCAGGTGTGATTTCCCAGTACCCACATAAAGCCAAGTGCACAAGGTGGTGCATATGTCTGGGGTTTGTCTGCAGTGCCTAGATGTCCTGGCATGCCCATTCTCTCTCTTTCTCTCAATCTGCCTCTTTCCCTCTCTCTCTTAAATAAGCAAGTAAAGATTTAAAAAAAAAAATCCTGTATTTTTGTCAACTCCTACCAGGAAAACCTTAAAAATAACTGCTATTAGGCTGGAGAGATGTCTTAGTGGTTAAGGCACTTTCCTGCAAGCCTAATGACCCTGGTTTGATTCCCCAGTGCCCAGTTAAGCCAGATGCACAGGGTAGATCAGGCTTCTGGAATTTGTTTGCTGTAGCTCAAGGCCCCGGTGCACCCATATGCTCATTCCCTCTCCTCTCTCTCAAATAACTGTATAAATAAATAAAATGTTTCTAAAGATAACTGTTATGAGCCACAGTTATAGCCATTCAGGGGAAGGCATGTGTTTGAGATTCAGTGGTGTGGAAAGTAAATGTGCTTGGGGGAACACAGTGGCCTGAGACTAGGCTGAGGCATGATTTTGTAAATGCACAGCACACTAGGAGACTACCAACTGCTATTTTAGTACCTCAGCTTCTCATGAACACACTTTATCATCTGTACCATTAGGATTCTATCATTTGCAAATGCCAAAAATGCAACTTCTACTGAGATGGAATTTAATGATTTAAGCAATTGAGAAGTTCCCTACATGAGTGAGGCTAACTTAAAGTATATCTGTTTTCCACAGCTTAATTATCTTTCTGGCCCTATTTTTCCTCCATTTTCTTTCCTTTTGAGTCTTCTCCCCTCTTCTCTTTTACTTTCCTATACTTCCCTTTATTTTTTCATGGTTCCCTCTTTCCTTTGTTTTTAAATCTGTAGTCTTTAATTTCCTCTGTTTTCTTCACTCTTAGAAGCATACTATATAATGAAAATGTTGGTCATCTGTACTATAAAATTTAATTCTGAAAGGAAAGAAACCTTAACATTAAAAATGCTGCTTCGGATAGCCCTGCTAAGTTTCATGGGCTATCCTGGTTTACCTGGGCTGGTTACTCAATGTCTCTAAACCAATGACAGTTTTTAAAACTGTGGTGTTATAAAGTGACTAAAACTGTCTCATATAACATTTCTGTGACACAAGGAGAAAACAGAATTAGCAGCTTCCAAAGTCAGAATCTCAGGCACAGGTAAGTGATGGCATAAGTGATCCCATGATTTTACATATAATGATTCAAAATGAAGACTCTTAAGACACATATAATAATTAAGTAAGCCGATGTGGGGCCAAAAATCCTGAACCAACCCTCCCAGGCTGTATGGTTGTGTGGTTGTATGGTTGTGTGGATGATGCTGGTTTGGGAACTGTACTTGGAAAACCATTGCTACTTTGTAAGAGATGCCAAGCAAGGAAAAGTAAAAGATGCTAGAGAACAACCTAACCATCCAAGCAGGTTTAGATAAATTTCCATATTAAAGTTTCATAAGCCTATTCATAATAAACAATTTATTTTTCATGAAGATAGGATTGGTCTTTCATAATCCCACATATAATAAAGAAAATCTCAAAAACATTTGTCATGTAAGGAAATGATATTATTATATAGGTCTGACTCTATGGTAAGGAATGTTATCTGTATAAAAATGATAGATTTTGAAGTGTTCTATGTTATGCTAGATGATGAATTTTACCGTGGTTGCAAATAAAATATACTTTCATATAGAAAATACTTCTTTGTCATGTGTGTGTGTGTGTGTGTGTGTGTGTGTGTATAATAAAAACTTCCAGGTCACAAATTACTGTTATTACTTAAAATTATAGTTTGTAAGGACATTCTCATGCACAACAAAACTGAAATGCTTATTCATGTACCAAATGGCTTAATTAGGAAGAAATTAGGTATTAAGGTCTATGATGTGTGAGCATGCCCTCCTGTGTCTGTTTTGTCTGGGCACTTCACATCTTTTAGGTGGGTGGTTAGATGATTACAAATGACCAAATGGCTAGATAGAACAGATTTTTTTTTTTCTATATAACAGATTTCTAGCACTGCTCCAACTGTCAAATGCCCACACTCAAGAATGAATGTTGTTGCAAGCTAAGACCATGTATCACAGCATGAGGTTTTGGTTTTTCTGAGTTTTTATCACTTCACTTATTATGATTCTTTCCATATCCATTTCATCCATTTTCATGTAAATTTTGTGATTTTATTATTTTTAATACTGATGAATAGAATTCCATTGTGTCTATTTACCACATGTTCATTAGCTTTTATAGTCAATTTTTATGTATATATAGGGGGCAAATGTGGATAAAACCCATAAATTAAACCCATTAAACTAAAGAGAATAGAAAAAAGATGAGCTATGGCTGGAGAGATGGCTTAGCAGTTAAGGCACTTGCCTGAAAAGCCTAAAGACCCAGGTTTAATTCCCCAGGACCCACATAAGCCAGATGTACAAGGTGGCGCATGCATCTGAAATTCATTTGAAGTGGCTAGAGGCCCTGGTGCGACCATTCTCTCTCTCTCTCTTTTTCTTTCTCTCTCTCTCTCTCTCTCTCTGTCTGCTTCTTTTTCTCTCAACTAAATAAATAAATATTTTTTTTTAAGGAAACGAGCTGGTGGATAGGGGAGGGAAGGGCAAAATAATACTTGTGGCACAGTGGAAATAGAATTGAGAGGGAAAGTGCAAGGGGGTAAAGGAGAAAGATGGAAGTCAACAAAAATAAATGGTATTTGAAAATGGCAGAATAAATGATACCTAAATCTCTGTATGCTTAGTAATGAGGACAAATGAAAACTAGAGGAGATGCCCAAAAGGAACTATTCTCGAGATTGTAGTAATTATTTATAGGCTATCAGGTAAAAGTATATGTCATGTTATTGTCTTGGTGTATTGTCAATTTTATCCAAGTCCTTTCCTACAATTAATGTTTAAAAATTTATTGTATTTATTTGAAATTTTGCCTAACAAGAATGAAATTTATTTCAATCTTTTTGAATAGTGATATTCTTAAAAAATCACTTTTCAAATATCTTTTTGAATAGTTATATTCTAAAAATAAATCACCGTTCAAATATGAGTTACCGTACAATTACAATAAAAAGACACCTTTTTAAGATGTAACCTTTCAGTGTTAGGTGTTTGAATTCTCAGTTCAATCCTCAGCACAGAACCCTTCATTATATATGTTCAACTAGATATCTCATGTGAGAATCATGGTGATACTTTAGTACCCATCAAATAGTGTTCACAGGATGATAGGGTGTATACGCTCTATATTTATACATCTAAAATGTTTAATTACTGTTTGTAGCATTCTTTGTATTTCATATAGCATTATGCTATAAATAGTTGAAGGAAATTTGTTTCACTTGTCATTGAAAGGTAACACTCAGCTAGACATGGCATGGCCATTGTACTCATGAATTCTTCACAGTTGTAAAAGACCTGTACAAGATAGGTCCATCACTATGAAGACAAGGGAGCTTTTGAGCTGTCCCCCTCCCTGAAGTCAATGGTTGCTTGGGAAGGAAAGCCATCCTCTTTAGTGATGCATCTGCAAGTATATAGGAGGAAGAAGGCAAAAGCAGGTGAGGGAGTTCTCCCTGCTGGGAGGGGTGTACCACTGGGTGTGGATCTTTAGTTTAGCCCTAGGTATTTGCTCAGAGTCAGTTCATGCTTGCTGGTGCTGGTTGTTGTCTTCTGCTGTAGATGTATAATGAAGTAAGCCAGAGTGAGCCAGCTTCTTCTGCCATGATGAAGCTTCCACTGGAATCTGTAAACCTGAAATATACCCTTACCTACCATAGCTGCTTCTAGCTGGGTGTTTGTCCCAGCAACATTGAGAAGGTAACTGCAACAGTTACCCTCGGAGCATTCATGCCACAGTTGCACCTTTGGAAACCTTTTGTCTGCCAAGTCAATACTGTAGCTCATAGTTTTCACACCTGGGGAAAACTGTTGATAAATTTTCTTGCCCAGCAGCATGCACAAGACCTTCTGTCACTATCAGAGCTAGCTGGTATGGAGGAGCCTTCTGGAAAGGAACCCAAATCTTCTATAGTGAACAGAGCATGCCAGCCATGCTTTGTGAAGGTAGCATTGTCTCTGCCTCCAAGGCTACAAGACAGCCTCTGCTCTAAACAAACACACAATGCATGTCTTCTAGAGTTATTGTTGTAAACAAACATCAAAGGAGGATAGTTTAAAACAAAAATGGACAGGCATGGACTCATAAGACCTGTAGAAAAAAGGCCATTGAGATGATTATTTTTTCCTTTTTCTTTCCTCTCTCCCTGAGTGTTTTCATGTGTACATGTATGTAAATTATGAAATATCATATATCTTTATGTTATGCATATATTTATAGTATATTGTATATTAATATGTATTATATATTATATAGTGTATTTAATGTGTCTATGTAATCTGTATTATTTGTTTTATATGTTCATATATGACATAATATATTATATGATATAGATCATGTTGAATTTATACATAGAGAAAATAATTAAATTAAAAATATAATGTATTTTATATGGATATTAATAAAGTTAAGTGTCTGATTAATAAACATAAGCTCACTATACCACAGTTCCTCACAAGTAAGATTTTGAATTTCAAATGAGACAACATATACAGCACAAAGTTATACCTGATTTATGTGTTAGTGCAAAAACTGCTCACTTTTTTTATTGTTTTATTCTCATATTAATGTTCAGATTCTATCCTCTATTTTAAAATAATCATCTGTTGGTTACTGCTTATTTAATAAGCAGTTGTTAATGGGATCTGTCTATTCTATCTAGGTATATGTCTATATATCTATGTAAATATAATGCTTTTGCATTACAGAAATATTTGATCTATAACTATATTTACTGCTGAAACAAGTTAAATAGTATACTTTTATTCTTAATGTGAAAAAAATCTGATTATTTTCTTATTGTTGTTGATTCAAGCAGAACCAAACTGAAGTGTAGGATCCACTAAAAAATAGAGGAAAAATATTGGATTATGAAATTTCTCTGTAGAAATCCTTAAGTACCATAATATTTCTTTTTTTTTTTTTTTCACAGGTACAGCCCTGTAATATGCTGGTAGTCATCCAGATGTCGCAAAATAAGTAGATGAAGTTTGGGAAAGAAACACAAAAACTTGTTTAGCAGTATGCTTTGTCTTTTCAAAAAGAATTCATGAGGAGCTGTTAATAGAGTGAAATCTGTTCCTCACATGGGAGAAAGCCTCAGGGATAGAGCTATTTGTATGTATGTGCATTTTTTAAGATTTCATCTACCAACAATTTCCTCTTTAATAGCTGGACCAAGTCCTACTGCCAAGATGTACAATACTACAAATGGCAACTTGCCAGCTGCACACTGGTTACTGATCATCTTTCATTTCCAATGGATGAAAGCTTAGGAGAAAGGCAAGCTCAAGTAATAGCAGGCGGGCACTTTTAGTAATTTGTATATGGGGAGGTAGAGGGATAGAGCCTGGAGGAACATAGAGATGGCAGTTGTCAGATGGAGCCTGTAGGATTTATTCTTATGTTAAATATTCTGCATTAACTTTTCTCTCTTGGACTTCAAAGTCACAGTACCTAGCACTCAGCTTGCTGAAATCACACAGGAAATGACAGAGCACTTATGATCTGGAAGGAGATTCACTGACAAGAGTTTTAGGGTCCAAACATGTCAAAAAAAATTGAAGCCTGCAAAGTCTTTTCCCAATGTCCACCTCTTTTTTTGTTGTTGTTGTTTTGTTTTTTGGTGGTACGGTTTCACTTTAGCCCAGGCTGACCTGGAATTCACTCTGTAGTCTCAGGGTGGTCTTGAACTCATGGAGATCCTTCTACTTCTGCCTTCCAAGTGCTGGGATTAAAGGCATGTGCCGCCATACCTGGCTCCACCTCTGTTTTTTTGACTGTCTTACTTTCAATTCATGGTTTTAATTTATCTTTTGCATCTTACTTTTCAATTTTAAATAAAAATTGCCATTATTACATAGCACTATTTGTCTCCTTCCACTTGCATTTGGGATCTAGTGGAAATTTCTTTTAACAAAAACTTTAATGGCTAGAGAGAATGCCCACTTGTTGGAGGCACTTATTTGCAAATCCTGATAGCCTGGTTTCAAACCACCAGTACCCAGATGAACTAAGTGGCTCATTCATCTCGAGTTCAATAGCAGTGTCAGGATGCCCTGGTGTGCCCATACCTACACTTCCATTTTCTTTGCTTGCAAATAAGTAAATAAAAATATAAACAGGGGCTAGTAAAATGTCTTAGTGGTTGAGGCATTTGCCTGCAAAGCCAAAGAATCCCAGTTTGATTCTCCAAGACCCACATAAGCCAGATGCACAAGGGGGCACACACATCTGGAGTTCATTTGCTGGGGACTCCACCAGCAGGGGCGGTAGTGCTGAGGGAAGGACCAGGCCTGCTGTTTCCTCCCAAGGGGTTAAGGAGGAAGATGAGCATATGAGCATATGATGACTCAGACTTCTCCTAGCCACCAGAGAAAAACCACACTGAGTCGGGAGTCTTTTCGAAACAGGAACTCGCTTTATTGCTATGAGCAGTTGCCTATATCATGTTGGGGACGAAGGTGGGGATTTTAGGACAGGGCTGGGAGAGGTAAGGGCCAATAGTAAACTGTAACTATTGAAATGGTAATTTCAACTCCTGGGTGGAAGTAGCAGGCCAGAAGCCATTAGGCATCTTGCTGAGTCCTAGCTGGCCAGAGACAGGTCGCCAAACTTTAGCTAGGCTCAGGAAGTTCCACTAGGCCTCACGCCTGGGCCCAACAGTTTGCAGTGGCTGGAGGCCCTGATGCATCTTCTCTCTTTCTCTCTCTCTCAAATAAAATATATTAAAATTATATATATATATATATATATATATATATATATATATATATATATATATATCATGTAAAAATGTATTCATTTATTATTTGCATGTCTGTGGGTGTTCCAGAACCTCTTGTGACTGCATATGAACATCAGGCAGTACTATCACATTTTTTGTTTGTTTGTTCCAGGTAGGATCTTGCTCTAGATCAGGCTGTCCTGTAATTCACTATGTAGTCTCAGGGTGGCCTTGAACTCACAGCAATCCTCCTACCTCTGCCTCCTGAGTGCTGGGATTAAAGGCGTGCGCCACCACGCTTAGTTTTGTGCTACTTTTTGTGTCTAGCTCATCGGGTAGGGTGGTAGGATTTTCAAGCAGATGACCTTAACCATTGAGAAATCCTTAAAGATGCCCTCCCCCAATTTCCTGTTATACTGATAGTAGATGGGTTTTGCTTGCTTGTTTACTTATGTAGTTTTTTTTTTTTATTATTTTTAGTGAGGCAGGTTGGTCAGGAAATCTAAGACCCCACCCAAGATTCCCACATAGGGGCTCCTTATTTTCTTAATTTATAGAATAAGAGTAATGATAATAGCTATTTTATCAGTTTGGGATATGACATGAAACAGGCATCTCTGTAAACAGTGGCATATGATTAGAACTTTTGTTTTGAGTTAAGGTTCAAGTTCATTCAGAAGCTCCTATATTTTTGGTTATCACAAAATTTCAAGGAAATTTTTCTTAAATGTTTTCAGACTATATAGCAAGTAAGGAACCACAAATTAACAGGTGGGAGGAGCCATTCTTTACAACTGCAATTATGTCAGAATGGTTCTTGACAGCCTGCTATTTGAGGTAATGAACAACTCTAAAAGAACAATAAAAATCTTTATTACTTCCCAGTACAGTAATGGGCACTTATACTCTTCACATGGAGAGTATAGTGTTCTCAGGTAATGGCTTAAAAAACACTTAGAGTATCTTTAAATAAAACCTCAGAAGTTAACTCCATTAAAAGTTTCAAAAGAAGAAATAACTTGCCCATAAAACATATTTTATTAGGAACATAGTTACCTTGTCATCCTTCTTTATATTGAGTAGACATGTATATTTATCAAGTAAAGAAAAACCTCATTAAAATTATCTTGTTCAAACTTACAGAGAAAGACTAATCATAAGCCATTAGTCATATATGGCATCTATTCCAATATAATAAAGAAAATGCATTATAATACATGTTCATTATTCATCTATCCTCACATGCTTTTATTTGGGGGAATTTGACTGTGTATCAAGCTTCAGTTATCTGAAAATATTATGTTGTAGAGTATTAGTATAATATTAGGCACAAATGAAGAAATCTATAACATATTTAATGGCACCTTGAACATTTTTACCGTGGTCTTAGGTAAGTTCATCTTTTGTTATTCTTTAATTTCCTCAGAGTATGAGCAACAGAGGACAGGGCCTGCCATCTGAATTTTGCTTATGATCAGAATAGGAATATTATAGGCTTTTGTCTTGCATTAAAACCATCAATGAAACTTAGCTACTGGCCAACTGTCTGGTTATCTTCATGATTTTGTTCAATGTGTCTAGTCTGTGTTTTGATATTCCCATATGTAAACAGCAAGTGGATGACTCAAGAGAAAGAAGTTGAGACTCACACCATATGGTGGTACAAGCGTAAATGGCAAAGAGACCCAGCAGGCTACCATAGAGAAAAATTAACCACCCAGAATTTGTACTATACTCAAGGGTTGAAAGGAGCACCTTACTGAAAATAAGACTTAGAAAAGGAGAGAGAAAGGGGGCAAAAATCTCCTGGTGCTTGGACTCTTAGTAGCATAAAACATTTACTCTTGTAAGCCTCTGTTGCTTTTTGAGAGGCTGGATTAGCCTCATTGCTCTCCTGACGTTTTCTGGTTTTGCTTTTCCCTGTCTTTCTCACAACTTCACTATTTATTATGACATTATGCATGGTGTTTATAAAAGCCAACAGTATATTAATTATTTTTATGTTTTTAAATATTTAATTGTTTCTATTTTGACAAAGCTTTTTCACAAAAGTAATGTATTATCATGCTATTTACATAAAAGGATAAGTGACATTATTGGCACATTTAAATATATTAAGCAATTTTTGCATCAAACAATTCATAAAGGATTGAAAAAATAAACCACAAAGGGAAGAAGTACTATCTACACAAATTCCTAAGAACAATAAGACAAAAATACAATAGATTGGAAATACTGGAAAAGAACTAAACGGACCCTACAAAAGCTAAACTTCCAATAACACATAAATTCAGGAAAAGTCAGTATATCTTATTAATAATAAGATTAATTCAAATTACAATTACTTTAAAATAATACTACCAGATTTGTTACCATCAAAACAGTTTCAGACATGTCTGTAGTGTGTTCAAATGCTCATGTATATGTGGGTACACATGTGTATGGAATTGTATGTGCATGTAGAGGACAGATGATAACCTCAAGAATTGTTCCTCTCATATATCATCCACTTTTGTTTGAGATGGATTATCTTCTTGGACTCAAGCTCCCTGATTAGGCTAAGCTGACTGCTCAGCAAGCCTTGAGGATCTTCCTGTCTCCACCTCCTCAGCTTTGAGATTACATCCCTTTGCCATCACATATAAGACCAATCTCAGGTCCTCATGCTTTCAAGGCAGTCACTTTACTTACTAACTGAACTATTTTTCCAGCTGCAAATACCTTTCCAAAATATAAGAGATAATCAGTAGAAATATAATAGTCAACATTTCCAAGGTGATGCTTCATTTAATCATTTCAACAAAGATCCTGTGTTTTTAAAAGCCAAATTTATAATTTCACTTGCTAGACTCCTCTACATGTTAGGCTTATTTCTGGTTCATTCTAACCGAACAAAACTGTATCCCATATGCTGAGATGGACTTTTCTTCCTAAGGTAAGTTTTTAGTACCAGACTAAGCCTGAATATCATAAATCCATATTATATTTATTCATTTAATAAGATAGATTCTACCCTTAATATGCTTACTTATTTCTTTATTTATGAATACCTTAAGTAAATATTCTGTTTCTTCTGGCTCCTAGGCATAAAACTGGGCTCTGAGGTCCAGAGGCAGTCATGCCAGTCATGTTGCCTGCTGCCACAGGGTTTCAGTGCTGGTTAATCATCTAGCGTGTAGGATCAGCTGCTTGTTAAACTGTTCTGGATGACTTCTCTCCCACAGAAACCTGAATAGCACTTTCTAGTGCTGCGGCATCTAGCAGCAGGGAGGTGGCTCCAAGCTCAGTTCCAGCTTGATCTCTGTACCCGGTACTATGTTGTGTCTTCAGCAACAGTGTCTTATAACAAACAGGATCACATGAAACCAAAGAAATGCTTTCATATAGCCAAAGAAAGCAGCAGATGAGTCAAGAATGGGAGAAAATCTTTAACCATTATACATCTGATTGCGAATTGATATGTAGAATATACAAAGAACACACAAAAAAAAAAACTAAGCAAAAAAAAAAAAAATCAAGAAGCCCATTCAAAAATGGGGCTTAGAGGGCTGGAGAGAAGGCTTAGTGGTTAAGGTGCTTAACTGCTAGCCTAAGGACATATGTTCTACTCTCCAGATCCCACCTTGGCCTGACATACAAAAGTGAAGCAAGTGCATGGTGGCACATGCCTCTATGTGGCACATGCCCACTAGGTGACACAAGAGTATGGAGTTCTCTCCTCTCTCTAAAAATAAATAAATAAATTAATTAATTAATTTAAAATGGGCCTTACAACTGAACAGATAGTTCTCAAAAACAGAAATAAAAAGGGTGTAAAAACACTTTAAAAATGTTCAGGGCTGGAGAGATGGCTTAATGGTTAAGATTTTTTTGCCTGGAAGCCTAAGGACCCAGGTTTGATCCTCCAGGTCCCATGTAAGCCAGATGCATAAAGTGGCCAGTGTGTCTGAAGTTCATTTGCAGTGGCCAGAGACCCTGGCACGCACATTCTCTCTCTCTCTTTATCTCTCTCTTTCTCTCTCTCTTTCTCTCTCTTTCTCTCTCTCTCTCTCTCTCTCTCTCTCTCTCTCTCTCTCTCTCTCTCTCTCTCTCTCTCTCTCTGTCTGTCTTTCTTTCTCTCCCTTTCTCGCTGTCTCAAATAAGATTAAGGTTAAGGTTAACCTTGATCCTACCCTCTCCAGTGTCTTGTGATTCAGGTGTTCCCTGTAAGGACCTGGTGAAGGTTCAGCCATTTGGTATGCCTTTTAGGAAGTAGTAAAAATAACTTATATAAAATATTCACCATGTTTAATTATCAGGGAAATACAAATTAACAACTTCCAGATTCTATCTCTCTCTGGTCAGAATGGGTATCATCAAAAATACAATTGACAACAAAAGCTTTTGTGGGGAAAGAGGAGCCCTTATTCACTGTGGGTGGGAGTATAAACTGAGGAAATAAATATGGAGGGTTCTAAAAGACCTTAAAGTAGATCTACCATATGACCTAGCTATACTGCTCCTGGGCATATACCTGAAGGACTCTACACTGTACTTCAAAGATACTTCCGCAGGCGTGTTTACTGCTGCTCTATTAACAATAGCTAGGATATGGAAACAGCCTAAGTGCCCATCAACTGATGAATGGATTAAGATGTGGCACATACATACACTGGAATATTATTCAGCTGTAAAGAAAATGAAATTCACAAGAAAATGTATCCATTTGGAAAAATTGCATTAAGAGAGTTAACTGAGGCTTGGAATGACAAACATTGGTATGCTTCTTCTTTTGAGAACTATATGTTCATTTAATTAGCTCATTGGCTATTTTGTGCTAATTTGGCAGTTCTTTATAAATTATGGATCATGTAGCTGGAAAAGATTTTCACCAATTCTATAAGTTCTCAGTTCACACTGTTGAAAGTTCCCTTTGGTGTGAGAGAATTTTATCTTTAATATGTCTTCATATGTCCATTTTAGGGCCGTTTCCCTTTGTTATGAGAGTCCTGTTCAGAAAGTTACTATCTATACCTATATCTTGTAAAGTATTCCTCAGGTTTTCTTCTAGTAGTTTCAGTATTTCAAGTCTTTTGTTTGGTTTTTGTTTTGCTTTGCTTTGTTTTTGTTTTGTTTTGTTTTTAGGTAGGGTTTCACAGTAGCCTAGGCTGACATGGAATTCACTATAAAGTCTCAAGATGAACTAGAACTCACAGTGATCCTCCTACCTCTGCCCCCCAAGTGCTGGGATTAAAGTAATGTGCCATGATGCCCAACTATTTCAAGTCTTAAATGAATGTCTTTGATACACTTTGATTTTTGTTCAGTGTATATACAGTTTTGCCAGCACATTGTTGAATATACTCTCTGTTTTGCACTGAAAGTTTTTGACATCTTTGTCAAAAATTATGTGACCAAAGCTGTGTGGGTTTATTTCTATGTCCTCTAATCTGTTCCACTGGTCTCTATGTCTGTTTTTGTTTCAGAACCAGACTGTCTTTGTCACTGTTGATCATTATTATAATTTCAGGTGGGTCTTGAGACAGTTCCAGCTGAGATTTTTTGTCAGAATTTTGTCTATTCCTGCTCCTTTGTATTTCCATAATTTTCATAAATTCTTGGACTTCATGTTTTCTAGTTCAATGATGAACACTATTAGAATTCTGATGGGGATTTCACTGAATCTGTAGATTATTTTTTAGTGATATGACCATTATCTCAATATTGGTTCTGCCAATCCAGGAGCAGGAAAATTCTTCCCATTGTCCAGCACCTTCTTTGGCTTATTTTATCATTATCTTAAAGTTTCATTATAAATAGTTTCCTGATTAAGTTTTTTTCTAACTACTTTATTATTACTTTTGGAGCCATTGTGAATGATATATTTTTCTAATTTCTTTATCTATAACTTCATCATATATACATATGTGTGTATGTATATGTGTGTATATCTATTTATCATCTATATCTATATAATCTATTAATCTTTCTATATATACTAATATATATGTTTATATATAGGTATATACATACTTATTTGTATGTATGTGTATATATATATATAGATAGATAGATAGATAGATAGATAGATAGATATTATACATATGCCTATCAAACTTAGTATGTTTATTTTTCATCTTGCAACTTTAGTGAAAATGTTTATTAGATGTGGAAGTTTTCTGGTCTATAAAATAAATAATATAATATAAATAATATAAAATGACTTAATTATAAAATCATGTCATCTGATAATGGGAATAGTTTGACTCATTCCTTTCCTTTTTTATTTTTTTTATGTCTTGTTTTTAATGGTGAGTGGAGGCCATTTACATTTCAGTTCATCATTAAAACAAGCTTTCTATTTCCAAAGAGTTTGTTGGGTCATGTTCTGGTTGCTGAATATTGGCATTACTTTCTGGTGAGTCTGCTGCTTTGCAGTGTTGGAGCTGACTGCTTCTTTCCCAGACCCTCCTTGTTTGTTTGTTGCTTTCAAATACATTCTGTCACATGTCTTTCCTTTATACTATTGCTTTCAGAATGTTCTGTAGTTCTGGCCTGATTGGCTTGGCTTAGATTGAATTGTTTTAGATTATGTATGTTACTGAAATATCCTTACTTCTCCATCAAGTTTCAGAGATAGCTTCTGGGCATGGCATTCTTGGTTGGCAATGCTTTTCTGGGTTTTGAGTATCTGTGAATGATCTGAGGTTATTCTGGTGTTCCTGTGTACATGTGAGTTGGCCTTTTTTTTCCCTCACAGCTTTTAGTATTGTTTCATTATTTCGTCCTTTTGACATCTTCACTATGACATGTCAAAAAAGATTTTTCTCTGGTCATGTCTATTTAAGATTCTAAATGCCTCAACTTCTTTCTCCAGGTTTGTGAATTTTCCTCTTATAATTTCATTTAGCAATCTATTATTTTGAGTTTATCTTCGTTCCTTCTACCAAATGAATTCTGAGGTTTGGTCTCTCGATTATGATTCAGGCTTCTTGAATATATCTTTAATTTATTTCTTTATGTAGGTCTGAGTGTATTATGACCTTAGCTTCATCTCCCATCCCCTATTATTAAAGTTTGCATTTATTTACAGAGATATGAGAGAGATATGCTACATAACAGGCCAGTCAAAGTAAGCATGTGTGATCTTTCAGATGAAAAGAATAGTTTTAGTATAAACTACTTCTTGCCAGTGTTTCCTAATGTGAGACACCTGCCCCTAGGCCAGATACAATCTAGTTCTCATGCAGGTATTAGGTCAAGATTCCCACTGGCAAGGTATTCTTTAGTTCAGGCTCTGAAGAAATGTGAATCCCTGTCCATTTATGCATCTCAGTGTGCTGTTATAAGGTTCCCTGATGGCCAGCAGCTGGTGGAGAAATATTTTCTCTGGCTTGGATAGTCTCTGTTCAGGCTTCCTAGCTTCAGGTTTACAGATCCTCTCTTGCACTTTGTGAAGAATATTTTCCAAAGTTCCTGAGCAACATGTTTGTGAAGTTTGTGGTGGAGGCAGATGATGTATTTCACTGGGAGATGTGGCCAAGGCTGTGTGGTCCCTGAACAGTGGCAGCTACCAGGAGCTGGTAGCAGCGTGTCTACAGGGCTCTTTGATTGTGTTGCTTGGGCATAGTTTTCACCCAATAAATGGCTGTGGTGTCTCCACGGTCTGCTCTTGCAGGAATACCTGAGGCAATTAGCCATAGGTTGTTGCTTCAGGGACAATAGTCCCTGGTTATGTCGTTTTTGTGGGATGTTCGCTGTAGGAAGTGTTGAGGCTGTTTTGGTAAGTATCTTCATCCACTACTTCTGAGGTGAAAGCCTGCTAGAGCTACTATGGTGGGCATGACATCTGATTGTGGACACAGCTTTGTGGCCTGGAAAGTAAATGCTAGCCCACCTGTTAGTCATGGAGTTCCCTCTTTTCAAGTAACTATGTTTCTTCACTCCTCAAAGGTAGCTTCTACTCTGCCCATTTTACCTATATCTTCCATACATTGCTATACTATTACATTAATGGATGGCATGCTATTTTTTTCTGCGTGCTATACTTATTTTAAATGAATAATTACTGTCCTTCCTAAGCCATTGACTTAACCAACATTCTATCTGGAACATAATTCTCCTCAGTTGTGTAACTTATTTCATGATAATTCAATATAGTCCTATTCTCATATGTTCACTTCAGTAGGACTTACACCTAAACAAATATTTTCATCAGTTGTCTAAGGAACACATTTGTAATTGCATATGCTGAAAATTGAGAAATGGAAAAAAATACATATCACAGAAATCTCCATGTGAGTTTGTATTAATTCTTCTCCAAAGTGTCAAAGAAGATAAAAGTTAACTCTAATAACCTATATTTCAATTTGTTCTTATAAAGAAGATTAACTGTGCTAAAATAAAATCTATAGTCCTTCCTACCTCATAAATATGAGGAATATATCAAAATTAAAACAAAATTAAATCTTTTATTTTTCTCAAAAATTTGCCTTCAATGCTTTTGATGAAAATATTTAATGTTTGGGCTGTAGAGATGGCTCAGCAATTAAGGTGCTTGCCTGCAAATCCTAACAACCTGGGGTTTGATTCCCCAGTATCTATGAAAAGCCAGATACATGAAGTTGTACATGTGTCTGCTGTTCCTTTGCAGAGGCTTAAGGTCCTGGTGGACCCATTCTCTCTGTCTCAAATTACACATAAATAAATAAATAAAATCTAAAAATAGTTAGTGAGATATTATTTATTTGAAGAATATTTCACCCAGAATTTTCTTTCAAACATTAAAAGCTATTAATATTTCACACAGGCTCATTCTACTTTTCTTAACCCTTTATCATTAAATCTTTATATTCACTGCCTTAAAAATATACTTGATATTTCTTATGAGGGAAAGGGTTTATTTTGACAGTTTGGGGGGATACACTAATCACACCATGGAAAGTATAATGTCTACAGCAGGAGGCAAACTGGTCACATTGCACCCACAATCAGGAAGCTGGAACAGGAAGTATGGCTGGGCTATAAAACCTCAAGGCCCAGCCCCCAGTGACCCAGCTAAGCTCCAGCTCCTAATGATTACCCAACATTCCCAAACAGTGCCACCAGCTGTGGACTAAGTGTTCAAATCCATGAGCCTCAGAAGGTCATTTTTAACGACAACAATATGTTTTCATGAAATAACACATACTATGTACAAAAGAATGAGAACAGTACTTGGAAACATTTCCATCTGGAGCTTCCTTATCTCTGTTTAGTAAAGTGTCACCCAAATATCTCTAGCAATTTCATCTAACATAGATAGCTGCATAGACTTTCATACACTAATTCTGAATACTTCTTAATTTATTAATTTTTTAAATTAATTAATTACTTTTGTACTCAGTGAATACAGTCAAGTTGGTACTCATCCATGTCCTACCCCCTCCACCTGGCTCCTCCTTGTTGAGGTATATGGATCAGGCATTGGGGAGTTAGCCCACAGTTATAGGTAGGAGAAATGTCTCTGCATATCATGACCCAATGTGTGGCTCTGACATTCTTTCTGGCCCCACTGAGGGGATTAGTTAGCCAAATCAAGAGCAGTTGTATTCCCACCATGGCTGTGCGCCACTATTGTACTTGTGTGAGCATCATGACAGGTTATTTGCTGCTAAGTAGGTTAGACCATAAGTTGCTTGGACAGATATTGGTCATTTTCCAACAGTCACCCATGTAGCACCTTCTGGCACTAGACATGCTGACTATCTGGGGACTCTTCCAGCTTCAGCCATGTCCTTTTTTTTTTACATGACAACCTCAGGTGTTGCCTCTAAGGGCCTGGTGAAAGTTCAGCCATTTGGTCTGGCTTTTAGGATGTAGAATTTTATGGTACCATTGCCTTCTGGGTCTAGATTTTGTGTCTCCCACCCTCTTCCTTTGGTCTGAATTTCTTCTCTTATTCTATTCCAATGATCCTGATATTAGGAGGTTTAAGGGTATCCCACAATTTCCTCATGTTCTGTTCACAGAAACTTTTGAACTCTCAAACTACTTCTTCTATCTTGTCTTCTAGTTTAGAGTTTCTATCCTCCACATGGCTGACTCTATTCTTGAGAGCTTCTAGACAGTTTTGGACTTGTTCAATTAGGTTTGCATTTTCTACTACTTTTCTATGTATAGTTTCCATTCCACTGTCAAGCTCCCTTTTCTCACCATTTTCTGATTTGCTTGATGCTTCTTGGACTTCATCCTTGCATTTCTTTATGTCTTCATTTAGCATTGCCAGCTGATTTTTGAGGTCCTCTTTCTTTCACTCTCCTTCATATCTCCTGTCTTTGAATTCCTTCCATTTTTTTTTTTTTAATCTATTAGGTCTAGTCTAGTGATGGAAACATCCACATGATTATCAGTCCTTTGTTGGTTTTCTGAAAGTTCTACCAGTAGCTTGGTCAGGGTTGCATTGCTCATAGCTTCATTTTGGTGTTCTAATCCTAATGACTCTTCTATTTTGTGATTAGAGATGTTCATTGTAGGACTGGGTGATCTAACTGGATTTTCTTGCATTTGATTTTTCATGTTATTTCTTTTGTGCTGTGGTCTGCCCATTATAGTATATGGACAGGGAGAGTATGACTGTGGTTTCAATGGGTGGGGGAAGTGGTGCCTCCTGGGGGAGCTGGCTTGGGCTATCTGTCAGGCAAGCAGAGGGGCTGAGTGTTCTTGAGTTAACATGTAGGTGGGTGGATCAGCCTGATCTAAAGCACAGTGGGAACCTGAAGCCACCTGAAGCCGATGCCAAGCAGTCTGAGCTCTCAATTAGTGGAATGCTAAAGCTGCCTGAGTTCCTGATTGGCAGGAGTGAGCACCAAAGTTGCCTGAGCTCTCACATGGTGATGCACTAAAGCTGCCTGAAGTGGCGCTCAGAGGAACACTGAAGCACCAAGCACCAAAGCAACCTAAACTCATGCATGGTGGAACACTAGGACCCAAAAGCAGTCTGAGCTCACCCACAATAGGACACTGGTGGTCAGCGGCATGGCAGACAGGGAAGAGCTTGCACCTGAGCTGGCACAGGCAGACAGCCAGAGTGAACCTGAGCTTGCATGGGCAGGTGGAATGGGTCTGGGCTCCTGTGTAAATGGGTGGTGGCTGGAGCAGTAACTGAGCAAATGGGCCCAGCATGCTTAGCTTGCACAAGCATGGATCAGCAGCATGTGTGTGGTGGGCAAATGGACTGAAGGAGACTGAGCTCCAGATAACCAGCAGGCAGAGCCTGCCCAAGGTCACATGTGGGCAGGGGTAGCAGGTCAATTGCCCATGTGCAGTGAGACAAGTGGAATTATGCTGGCCTGGGTCCCCTTTCCTACAGTAAGAGCAGGGGTATCCTGAAGCTGTAGGTACAACATCTGCTTTGGGGGATTGGGGGACTGGTGGGCTACCTGCGAGCGAGGGAATCAGCGATTCCCTGTTTGTTTCCCCTCTGTGCCCTCCAACTGGCAATCTATTAGAGATTGCTCTCCCCTAAAAGACCCTTAATGTCTTGCCTTTCTTTCCAGGGGATGTGCAGCGCCGTTATGCTGTCACCATCTTGGCCAGAAGTCTTTGAATACTTCTTTAACAATATGAATATTGGATGTTATCAAGTGTGTGAAGGAAGCAGCAAGACACAGGAAGTAAGAACCATGATAAACACAGATTCTGAGACACAGTTTACTCAGCCCTTAGCTTCTTTCTCTGCAAAGTGGGAATAGTAATTCTTCCCTCCAAAGTCCAGACAAGACTTAGATAAGATAATTAATGGAGGGTCCGGCGACCTTGTGTTAATAGAAGACAAGGTTCCAACTCCTGATAGAAGTGGATGGCAGTAATCACAAGAGGGTAGATATGATGGTTAAACAAAAAGGTTACAGGGTGGCTGAAGAATGGCTTAGGGGTTAAGCACTTGCCTGTGAAGCATAAGGACCCCACTTTGATGTTTGATTCCCCAGGATCCAGATACACAAGGTGGCACATGCATCTGGAGTTTGTTTTCAGTGGCTGGAAACCCTGGTGTACCCATTCTCTGTCTGTCTGTCACTCTCAAATAAATAAATAAAATAAAAATATACAAACAAACAAACAAAAAGGTTATAGGTCTGGAGAGATTTCTTGAGGTTAAGGTGCTTGCCTGCAAAGACTAAGGACCTAGCTTCAATTCACCAGTGCTCATGTATACCAGGTGCACAGGATGGCACATGCATCTGGTGTGCATTTAAAGTGGCTGGAGGCCTTGGCATACCCATTCTCTCTATCTGTTTCTTTCTCTTTCTCTCTTAAATAAATAAATAAAATATTTTAAAATTTTTGTTCGTTTTTTTAATTTAATTTATTATTTTCTTTTCAGTAAATACAGGCAGTTTGGTACCATTCTTTAGGATCATCTGTGATCTACCCCCTCCCATTGGACCCTCCTTGTTGATGTAAATGGGTCGTGCATTGTGGAGTTAGCCCCCAGTTATTGGTATGATAAATGTCTCTGCAAATCATGACCTAACATGTGACTCTGACATTCTTTCCGCCCCCTCTTCCACAAAATTTCCCTGAGCCATGTTGGGTTCATTATTGGTCTGCTTCAGTGCTGAGGTGTTGGGGGCCTCTGAGGCTCTGGCTCTCTGATTTGGTAGGAGTTGATTTTTCTTTGCATTGCTCTCCTTTCCCTTTGTGCTGGTATCCAGTTCACAGGAAAACATCACCCTTGCTTGTTTCACCAATTGTCCTTAGTTTCAGTCGGGCCCCTTTTGAGGTATGTTGGGGCAGGTCTCTCCTTAGGATCTGCATCTATCTGAAAAAGAGAAGCAGATTCTCCAATGGAGAGTAAGTTAGCACCTGGAAAATTGAGATAACACTTACTTTTTTGATAGACAGTTTGATAGGTGTAGGTCCTCTTATACCCCGTGATTGATAGTAGCTTGATATTGTAGAGTGGGCTTGTGTTTGGGCATGGTTCTGACTTGTTTCCCAGCTCCAGCTATGGGTCTAGTACCACTGAGTCGATCAGTTAGCCAAATCAAGAGCAGTTGGTTCCTCACCATGGCTGTGTGCCACTATTGCACTTGTGTGGGCATCACATCAGGTTATTTATTGCTAATTAGGTTAGACAATGGGTTGCTTGGACAGATCTTGGTCATTTCCCCCAGTCGCCTATGTAGCACTTTCTGGCACTAGACACGCTGAGTGTCTGGGGACTGACTCTCTCCTGGCTTCCAGCCATGTCATTGCATTTTACGCGTCAGCTGCGTATGGAGGAGTCTTCAGCAATAGGGTCTTACCACTGGCCTTTGGTGGATCATCAAGTACTCTGACAGAAGTCTGTCATTGTTTTGGGAAGCCTTGTTGGTTTCTCTGATCAAAAGCTCATTGTGGATGGTAGGCCCAAGCTGGAAGTGGGGGTTACAGGTCAGTGTCCACTAAGAAATTGAGGAAGAACATAACTAATATACAAGAGTTAGAGAGGAGAGAGATAGAGGGAAGACGGGGAGAGGGAGGGAGGGAAGATGTAGAAGATATAGGTTAGTCTTGATCATACCCTCTCCAGTGTCTTGTGGTTCAGGTGTTTCGTGTAAGGGTCTAGTGAAGGTTCAGCCATTTGGTCTGTCTTTTAGGAAGTAGAATTTTATGGTACCATTGCCGTTTGGATCCAGATTACTGTTTTCCGCCCTTTGATGACCTCCCCGCCCTCCCATCCATCCTATTGTCTAGTCCATGAGGTACTTGCTGGGTATGTAAGGTACCTTGGGTAGATTCAGGTTATGTGTTGTAGATGAGTGAGACTATGCATCGATTTTTTTTCTGTGATTGGGTAAGTTCACTGAGAGTAATCTGTTCCAGGTTCAACCATTTTTCCTCAAATTTCTTTATGTCGTTTTTTTCTTACTGCTGTATAGAATTCCATTGTGTAGATATACCACATCTTTGTTATCCATTCTTCTCATGATGGACATCTGGGTTGATTCCAGCTTTTAGCTATTACGAATTGAGCCGCTACAAACATGGTTGAGCAAATCTCTCTGGCCTTTGGTTTGAAGGTTTTAGGGTAGATGCCCAGTAACGGTATAACTGGGTCTGTTGGGATTTCTATAGTCAGCTTTTCCAGGAGTCTCCATATTGCTTTCCAAAGTGTTTGTACCATCCTGCATTCCCACCAACAGTGAATGAGTGTCCCAGCTTCTCCACATCCTTGCCAGCATTTATTTTCATTTGCCTTTTTGATGTTGGGTATCCTTATTGGGGTAAGGTGGAATCTAATAGTTGTTTTAATTTGCATTTCTCTGATGATTAGGGATGATGAACATTTTCTTAAGTGTGTTTTTGCCATTTGTATATCTTCCTCTGTGAATTGCCTATTCAACTCTGTGCCCCATTTTGTGAGTGGGGTATTTGTCTTCTTATTGTTTAGACTTTTGAGTTCTTTGTAAATTCTAGAGAAAAGGCCTCTATCAGATGGATAACCTGCAAATATTTTCTCCAATTTGTGGGTATTCTATTGGCTTTGCTTATTATATGCTTGTCTGTAAACAAACTCTTCAGCTTCATATGAACCCAGTGGTTGAGTGACTGTTAAGAACTTGAGCCACAGGGGTTTTGTTCAGGAAGTCTTTTTCCATTCCTATATCATGGAAAGTACTTCCTAAATTTTCTTCCAGTAGTATTCGAGTTTCTAGTCTGATGTTGAGGTCTTTGATCCATTTGGATTTGAGTGTAGTGCATGGTGAAATGTGTGGATCAAGTTTTAGTTTCCTGCATGTGGTTATCCAGTTTGTCCAGCACCATTTGTTGGAGATGCTTTTTTCCAGTCTATATTGTTTGGGTCTTTGTCGAATACAAAGTAGCTATAGTTGCTTGACCCAAAATCCAGGTCCTCAAGTCTATACATTGTTCTATACTCCTGTTCTTATGTCAGTACCATGCTCTTTTTATTACTATGGCTTTGTAATATAGCTTTAGATCAGGTATGGTGATGCCACCAGAGGTATTTCTTTTGCTGAGGATATGTTTGGATATGCGAGGCCTTCTGCCTTTCCATATGAAATTTGAGATCATTTTTTCTGTCTGTGAAGAACACTGTAGGGATTTTAATTGGAATTGCATTAAATCTGTATATTGCCTTTGGTAGGATTGTCATCTTCACAATGTTAATTCTGCCTATCCAGAAGCATGGGAGGTCTTTCCATCTTTTCAAGTCCTCCTCAATTTCTTTTTTGAGAGTTTTTATATTTTTGTTGTATAGATCTTTTACTTCCTTGGTTAACGTTATTCCAAGGTATTTTTGTTGTTGTTGTTGTTGCTATTGAAAATGGGACTATGTCCTTTATGTCTTTTTCTGTGTCTTTTTCATTTGCATACAGAAATGGTACCAATTTTTGTGCATTGATTTTGTATTCTGCTACTTTGCTATAGGAGTTAATCACCTTCAGGAGTTTTGGGATGGAGTCTCTCGGGTCTCTTACATATACAATCGTGTCATCAGCGAATAGAGTTAACTTAACTTCTTCCTTTCCAAATTGTTTCCCTTTTATTTCCTTCTCCTGTCTTATTGCTTGGGCTAGGACTTCCAGAACTATACTGAAAAGCAGAGGTGAAGAGAGGACATCCCTGTCTTGTTCCTGATCTCAATGGGAATTCCTCCAGTCTCTCTCCATTAAGTATTGTTTGGGCCTTTGAAGCTTTGTATACTGCCTTTAATATGTTAAGATGTGAACCGGCCATGCCGATTCTCTCCAATGTTTTGATCATGAAGTGATGTTGGATTTATCAAAGCCCTTTTCTGCATCTATCGAAATGATCATGTGGTTTTTAGGTTTAAGCTTGTTTATGTGGTGTATTACATTGACAGATTTTCATATGTTGAACCACCCTTGTGTTCCTGGGATAAATCCCACTTTGTCAAGGTGGATAATGCTTTTGATGTGTTGTTGGATTCAGTTTGCGAGTATTTTGTTGAGGATTTTTGCATCTATGTTCATTTGGGAAATAGGCCGGTAGTTTTTTTTTTTTCTTTTTTTTTTTTTTTTTCTTGTGTCATCTCTGCCTGGTTTTGGGATTAGGGTGATACTAGCTTCATAGAAGGAGTTGGGTAGCTTTCCCTGTTCTTCAATTGTGTGGCACAGTTTTAGAAAGATTGGTTTGAGTTCTTCCATGAAGGTTTGATAAAATTCGGCTGGGAATCCATCTGGTCCTGGACTCTTCTTTTTTGGCAGGTTTTTTATTACTTCTTCAATCTCCGTGAGTGTGATGGGTTCATTGAGGTGATTAATCTGCTCTGAGTTTAGATTTGGTAGATGATATGCATCCAGGAATTTATCCATCTCCTCCACATTTTCCAGTTTTGTGGAGTAGAGGTTTTTGAAATAAGTCCTGATGATTCTGCCAATTTCACTTATGTCTGTTGTGATCTCTCCTTTTTCATTTTGAATTTTTTTAATTTGGAGACTCTCCATTTTTTGCTTGATCAAATTGGCCAGAGGCTTGTCAATCTTGTTTATTTTTTCAAAGAACCAGCTCTTTGTTTTGTCAATTGCCTTAATTTGTTCCTTGGTTTCCAATTCATTAATATCTGCTCTGATTTTAATTATTTCTTTCCTTCTGGAGCTCTTTGGGTTGGATTTTTCTTGGTTTTCCAATGCCTTTAGGTGGATGGTTAGGCTATTGATTTGGGATCTTTCTGTCTTTTTTATGAAGGCATTGAGTGCTATGAATTTTCCCTTGAGGACTGCCTTCATTGTGTCCCATAAGTTTTGGTATGATGTGTTCTCATTGTCATTCAATTCCAGGAATTTTGAAATTTCATTTTTTATTTCATCCACTATCCATTTATTGTTTAAGAGTGTGCTATTCAGTTTCCAGTTGCTGTTGGGGTTCTTGTTGGTTTTTCTGTTGTTGATTTCTAGGAATATAGCATTATGACTTGATATCATGCAGGGAATTATGTCAATTTTCCTAAATATGTGGAGGCTGTCCTTGTGACCCAGTAAATGGTCTATTTTAGAGAATGTTCCATGGGCTGCTGAGAAGAATGTGTAGTCTGTGGATTTGGGATGGAAAGTTCTGTAGATGTCTGTTAGGTCTAAGTGCTCTATGGTTTTGTTGAGCTCTCTTAATTCCCTGTTGAGCTTCTGTTTCGATCATCTGTCTATTACTGATAACGGTGTGTTAAAGTCCTCAGCTATGATGGTGTTGGTGGTTATTTCTGTTTTATTGTCAAGTAGGTTTTGTTTTATGAACTTTGGTGCCCCTGTGTTTGGTGCATACAGATTTATGATTGTAATATCCTCTTGATGGATTGTTCCCTTGATAAGTAGGAATTAGCCTTCTTTGTCTTTTTTGATTGTTTTTGGTTTGAAGTCAACTTTATCTGATATTAATATAGCTACACCTGCTTGTTTCTTATTCCCATTTGCTTGGAATATTGTTTTCCACCCTTTCACCCTGAGGAGGTTTCTGTCTTTAGTGGTAAGGTGGGTTTCTTGAAGGCAGCCGATTGAGGGTCTAATTTTTTGATCCACCCTGTTAGCCTGTGTCTCTTGATGGGTGAATTAAGGCCATTAATATTTAGGGTGATGACTGTGAGATTTGATTTGATCCCTGTCATGTTGTGGTGGTAGAGGTGTGTTGGCATTTCCATGGAATTTAAAATTTTTTCTGTGTACTCTGGGTTTGGTTGCTGTGATCTGATTCTTGTAGGCATTTGTGTTTGGTTATTTGTTTCTTCTCTGTGGAGAATTTCCTGGAATACTTTCTGTAGGTTTGGTTTTGTGTTCATATAGTTGTAAAGCTGAGTTTTGTCATGGAAAGTTTTCCTTTCACCATCTATTATAAGGGAGACTTTTGCTGGATAGAGTAGTTTGGGTTGGATGCCATAGTTTTTTAGATTTTGGAGAGTTTCGTTCCAGGCCCTTCTAGATTTCAGGGTTTCCATTGAGAAGTCTGAAGTAATTCTGATGGGGTTTCCTTTGAAAGTGGTGTGCTGTTTTTCCCTAGCTGCTTTTAGGATTTTCTCTTTGGTGTCAATGTTTAGAGTCTTAATGATAATATGTCTTGGGGAGTTTCTCCTTTGGTCAAGTTGGTTAGGAGTTCTGTTGGCTTCTTGTATCTTGATGGGCCTTTATTTTAAGAGACGGGGGAAGTTTTCTTCAATTGTTGTGTTAAATAAGTTCTCCATGCCTTTGGTTTGAAATTCTTCTCCTTTTGGTATTCCAATGATTCTGATATTAGGACGTTTAAGTGTATCCCACAATTCTCTCATGTTCTGTTCACAGGAACTTTTGAACTTACTGAAATTTTTGGACTCTCGAACTGTTTTTTCCATCCTGTCTTCCAGATCAGAATTTCTATCTTCCACTTCGCTGTCTCTATTCTTGAGAGCTTCTAGTGAGTTTTGGACTTGTTCAATTAAGTTTGCATTTTCTACTACTTTCCTATGTATCACTTCCATCGCTCTGTCCACCTCCCTTTTCGCCTCATTTTCTGATTTTCTTGCTGATTCTTGGAAATCATCCTTGCATTTCTTTATGTTTTCATTTAGTGTGGCCAGCTGATTTTTAAGGTCCTCTTTTTTTTTTCACTCTCCCTCAACTCTCTTAGCTCTCTTTGAATTCCTTCCAGTGTCTTATCATATTGCTGTAGCTTAGTGATGGTAGCATCCACATGATTATCTGTCCTTTGTAGCTTTCCTGCCAGTTCTAGCTGTAGATTGGTCAGGGTTGCATTGTTCATAGCTTCCACTTGATGTTCTGATCCTAAACACTCTTCTATGTTTTGGTTAGTTGTAATCCTTGTTGGACTGGGTGATCTGTCTGGATTTTCTTGCATTTTATTTTTCACCTTATTTCTTTTGCGCTGTGGTCTCCCCATGTCAGTATATGGGCAGGTAGGTGGGTGGAGCAGCCTGGGATCTAGCTTAATGAGAATCCAAGGCAGCCTGGGGAAGTTGCAAGCAGCCTGGTTTTTTGCTCTCTCTTGCCAAAGCCACCTATCTATAGCCTGACAGAGGTGCCAAAGTTGCCTGAATTATCACCCAGTAATGCACCAAAGCTGCCTGCCTTCGAGCTTGAAAGGGGACTGAGGTAGCAAGCCCTGAAGCTGCCCATACTCTGGCTGGGAACACTGGGACCTACAAACAGTCTGCGCTCTCCCGCCTCAGGGGAGTGGGGGATGGGTGGCGATGTACAGGTAGGGGATGGCACCTGAGCTGGCGCTAGTGACTCAGTGTGGACTTGTGTGGCCCTTGCTGTGGGACTGGGCCTGCTGCACGTGCAATTGTAGTGCAGAGGCAGCTGATGTGGGTACGGGATCAGGACACAGCAGTGGCTGGCCGGCTAGCAATGATGGGAGCACAGCAGCAGGGGATCTGGCAGCCACCTAATCACGGCAGAGGTGGCCCCCACAGGCATGTGAACCAAGCACCACGTCGCTGGCCAACTCCCAGGATCAGAGAACAAGGGCAGAGGTTGCAGTTGCAGTGCAGCAGGCTGGTGGGCGTGGCTGGAGAGTACAAGATCAGAGCACAGCCACACGGGTCACGAGGTGCGTGGGGTGCGGCAGGCGCGCAGGGAGTGCAGGAGCCGCGGGGCATGCGGGGCGTGGCAGGGCTCGGTGTGGCGCATGGGACGCGTAGGGGCGTGGGGGGGGGCGCGGAGAGCGGGGGGGAGGGGTGCGGGACATGCGGTGCGTGGGGGGCGCGGGTCATGGTGGGTGCAAGCCACCGGGGTGTGTGCTTCCCTGTTTTTCTCCACTCTATGCCCTCCCACTGGCAAAAAGACCCTGATAGCCCTTAAATACTTGCCTTTTATCCCTGGTATCTGTAGTGCAGCTAGGCGGTCGCCATCTTGGCCAGAAGTCTCAAATTTTTTTCATTTTTATTTATTTATTTGAGAGTGACAGAGAGAGAAAGAGGCAGAGAGAGAGAGAGAAGGACACTCCAGGGCTTTCAGCCACTGCAAATGAACTCCAGACGCATGTGCCTCCTTGTGCATCTGGCTAATGTGAGTCCTTGAGAATTGAGCCTCAAACCAGGGTCCTTAGGCTTCACAAGCAAGCATTTAACTGCCAAGCCATCTTTCCAGCCCAATAAAATATTTTTAGAAGGTTATATTCTATTTTGGAAATACAAGATGAAGGGAACTATGGTTATGTTTTTTTCCACAAAACTATAAGGAATGTGGTACCTATGACAAAAGAAAAAAACAAACAACCATCAAACACCATAGTCCTATGAAGCCACATTTGGCTTACCTTGACAAGTCCCATTCACCAAGCCCATGCTGCATTCAGTATAGCTTATCACTATGGCTCCACTAAGTGACCACCTATGTTATTGAGGAACATGACCAACTCTTTATTTCCAAAGCATGGCTAAAGAGTACAATTACCACACATGGATATTGTGCTTTGGATAAACTTACTTGAATAACTGAAAAATATCTTCTCAGGTAACTGTTCTGTAAATGATGTAGGGACATGAGTAATTGCTTAGATTAAAATATTTCTACTTGATATTATGTACTATATTAGCACCATGGTTTCAAGTTAATTTTTTTTTGATGAAATGGGATGATGAGTATCCAAATATTTCAGTTCATTTTCTGTGAGCAGGGAATGTGTATAGATGTTTTCAAACATGGAACAATTAAGTCTCCCACAGTACCCAGGCTCTATCATCAGGACAAAGCTGGACATTTCTCTGAGAGCAGCCAACTATATGTCATTAGCTTTTGATACTATTAAGGAAGGTGACCCTTCCTTGGAATCAGAAGAGAGGGAGGCACACATTTTCTACACCTGAAGAGCTTAATCTTGGAAGCAATAGTCACTGTGCCACAGGAAAAATGTTAATGGGGCTTTGAGTGAATTTCTTTAGAGTTACCACTAAGTAGGCAGGCCCTCAGTGGAGTGGAGGGGAAGGATGAGGGGAATGATGATACCAACACTTGATGTATCCATACAAAATTTTAACTTAATAAAAAATGTAAAAGAGGTAAAACAAAATAGGATGGAATTCTGTATTTGGAGCCTAAATTAGCATTTATAAGATACTTTGTGGCTTTTATTATTTCCATAATAAAATAAATAAATAAATAATTCCATAAATTATAGCAATGACTGAATTTTGTAGCTGAACAGGTTCATTATTTAGAAAGAAGATAGGAAGGATACATTACTGTGAGAAGGAACACATGGACAATTGGCATACTACAATCATGAAAATGATATATAATAGTATATGATATTTATATATAATGTGCCCTGGTCTAGAGTGAGACCCTACCTCAGAAAACCAAAAAATGTCTAACTCCAGGGTCTTAGTTCCTTGGACAGACAGTGTGTGGGTGAGTGTGGTGATCTGGAGTGAGTAGGCCAGACCCATTTCTAGGCTCCTTTCACTTCATGGGTCTGAGTTCCTTGCTCAGACTGTATGTGGGTGGGTGCAGTGGTCTAAAGGGAGTAGGACAGACTCCTGTATCTGGGCTCCTCCCACCTCCCCAGTCTGGGTTGCCTGCACTGGACTGTGACCTGGAGAGCACAGCATGAAGTAGACTAAATCCCTGTTCTCTTGCTTCTCCCAGTACCCTGCTTTGTATAGGTCCCATTGTACCTTGCTTGGGGAGGCCTGGTCTCTGTGTGAGCTGTGAAATCAGGCCTTTTGCTCTGGTATCCAGACTAGCAACGAGGTACTAACAGCCCTGTTCACCTGTGTCAGCAGGTGAATGGGCCAAAGGACAAAAACTTACTTCCTCCTCAATAAAATAGTCTTTCTAAAATGGATAGGCAACAATGCCAAAAAAGGCAACAAGTTGAGAGATTGCCACCAAGGATGCCTAGTCCTACAGAAGCCTCCAACGAAATCATAGAAAAATCAAAAGAAATTCATTCCCAAAATATAAACACAACAACCAATGAGACCCTGATTAGAAAAATATCCCTGAGCTTGAAGCAAACTATCAAAGTATCAATAATCATATCAATGAAATTGAACCGAATCATCTCCTAGAGCATTCAGCTTTTGACAGTAGACTTAATGTGATTGAAGAAAATGTTAGGGCCCTCCAAAGAGATATGAATAAATTGAAGGAAAGTCAAGAAATGGAAGACCTCCACAACTGGATGATTAAGCTTAATGAAGACTTGATCAAATGCAAGAATGAACTATAAGAAGCATCAAGAAAATCATAACTCTAATTGAAATTGTGCCTCAAAAAAGATATGGAAACAATACAAAATAACACAACAGAAAGCAAAAATCAATTTATAATTATAAAAACCTTTCCAGAACCATTATCCAACAGTTACATATGTGAAAGACAGAACCTCAGACCTGGAATATAAGACAGAATAAACTTATCTGGAGGCCAAAACTTTACTAAGTTCAAAAAATCAAAGTGAACAGATTACCAAGGAACTGTGGGACATCGTAAAATGACCAAACATCCAGATCATGGCATACCAGAAGGAGAGGAAATCCAGACCAGAGGTATAGAGAACAAACTCAAAAAAATTATTGAAGAAAATCTTCTGTATCTTGGAAAAGAGAGGCCCATCCAAATATAAGGCCACAGAACACCGAACAGGCAGGACCAAAGAATAAACTCTCCAAGACACATCATAGATAAAACCCTGAACAACAAAAAGTGAGTTAAAAGCAGCAAGAGAGAAGCAATTCAAAATACACAAAGGTAATCCCATCAGAATTACATCAGATTTGTCTATGGAAACCCTGAAAGCCAAAAGTGCCTGGAATGAAACACTTCAAAGTCTGAAAAACTATGGCTTCCAACCCAACCTACTTTACCCAGCAAACATATCCTCCTTAATAGATGGTGAAAGAAAAACTTTCTGTGAAAACAAAACCAAACCAACAGAAAATACTTGAGGGAATGCTCCACACACAACAGTCAAATAACCAATCTCAGGAAGCAATAAGAAGAAGATCACAATAAACAAAATAGACCAGGATAAAAATAGTACATACCACAAGTAAACACCCAACTACATAAAACACCTCACCATGGCAGGGATTAATTCAAACCTCACAGTAATAACCTTAAATATTAATGGTCTTAACTCACCCACCAAAAGCCACAGGCTATCAGAATGGATCAAAAGACTGGACCCTTCTATCTGCTGTCTTCAAGAAACCCACCTCAACACTAAAGATAGACACCTCCTCAGGGTGAAAGTTGGAAAATGATATTCTAAGCAAATGGAAATGAAAAAAAAGAAAACAAATAGGTGTTGCTATATTGATAGCATTGTCCACCTTGATCAAGTAGGTTTCATCCCAGAGATGCAGGAATGTTTTAACATATAGAAATTGATCAATGTAATATAACACATAAATAAACTGAGCCATAAGATCATCTCAATAGATGCAGAGAAGGCCTTCAACAAAACACGAGACCACTTCATGATCAAAACACTGGAACAAACAGACAAGGGGGCTTTATTTCTCAACACAATAAAGGCTATATATAAAGCTCCTAAAGCTCAAATAATACTTAATCTGGGAAAAACTCAAGGAGTTCCCACTGAAATCAGGAACAAGACAGGGATGCCCACTCTCACCACTGTTGTTCAACATAGAAATAGAAGGACTAGCCCAAACAATTAGACAGGAGAAAGAAATAAAAGGGATTCAAATTGAAAAAGGAAGAAGTCAAGTTAGCCCTATTTGCAAATGACATGATCCTATATATAAGTGACACAAAGGTCTCCATCTCAAAACTTCTAAAGGTGAGAAATTCTTTAAACTAAGTGGAAGGATACAAAATCAATGCAAAAAATATCAGTATCTTTTCTATATGCAAAGGTAAATATAAAGAGAAAGAAATCAGTGATGCAGTCATATTTTTCAATAGCAACAAAAAAATTAAATACACTAACACAAACAACTAATAACTAATACTAACAAAGGATGTGAAAGTATTATATAATGAAAATATAAAAACACTCAAGAAAGAAATAGAAGAGGACTTGAGAAGATGGAAAGACCTCCCATGCTCCTGGATAGGTAGAATTAATATTGTGAAAATGGCAATTCTACCAAAAGCAATATACAAATTTAATGCATTACAAATAAAAATACCAGCATCATTCTTATCAAAGATTGAAAAAAAATTATTTCAAAATTCATATGGAATGGCAAAAGGCCTTGGATATCCAAACATATCTTCAGCAAAAGAAACACTTCTGGTGTTATCACCATACCTGATCTCAAGCTATATTACAAAGCCATAGTGACGAAAAAAAAACCCATGGTACTGAAATAAAATCGTAAACATAGAACAATGGAACAGAATTGAAGAAGCATACTTTGGGGCAAGCAATTACAGCTACTTGATATTTGACAAACATGCCAATAATGTAGACTGCAAAAAGACAGAATCTTCAACAAATGGTGTTGGACAAATTGGACGATTTTATATATAAATACAAAATTAGACCCACTCCTTTTGCCATAAACAAAAATCAAGTTCAAGTGGATTAAAGACCTCAATATAAAACCTGAAACTATCAAGTAATGGAAGAAAAAATAAGAGGCACTTTCCACAATATAGAACTTGGAAAATACTTCCTGAACAAAATCCTAGTAGGCAAGGAAATTAAACAAGAACTCAACCAATGGGATCTCACATATCATGTGCAGAGCCAATAGATTACCCACTGAATGAGAGAAAAATTTTGCCAGCTATACCACTGACAGAAACCTAATACTTAGAATCTTTAAAGAACTCAAAAACTAAACAATAAAAAAATAAACTAACCCACTCAAAAAGTGGGACAGAAAACTAATTAGGGATATCACACAATCACAGAAAGATAATAGTTTCATGATCTCACTCATCTGCAGTTACTTACCTGGATCAGTCAAAGTTGCTAACAGTTGAATAGTATCTTGAGGTTTGGACAATAGGCAGGGTAGGGTTTGAGGTAAGTAAAAAGGTGGGGGGAACTCAAAACTGAACCCAACTTGAACTGGTCCCATAGAATTCTATATCCTGGATGTCAGACTAAAAGATGGAACCCTCAAGAGGACCATAGAGGAAGCACCTGAATTGAAGGGCCCTGAAGAGAGTGAGATAAAATCTATCCTCAAATTTCTCCTGTTTCTTTCTTTCTTTTTTTTTTTCATTATTTATGTATTTTTTATTGACAACTTCCATAATTGTAAACAATGTCCCATGGTAATTACCTCCCTCCCCCACTTTCCCCCCTGAAACTTCCCTCTCCAACATATCCACTCCCCCTCTCAATCAGTCTCTCCTTTATTTTGATGTCTTGATCTTTTCCTCCTATTATGATGGTCTTGTATAGGTAGTGCCTATAATGTTTGGGGAGCATTAGGGACCTCCTGGCCAACAACTCCCTGGAAGATACCCTATCCCTGGCACTGAAAATTTTCTAGTAACAATGTATGGCTTCTGTGTGTTCCATTGTCCAAAAACAGTAGGTTACCATATGACTTATTTATATTATCTTAGATTTTGATTAGCCCTCCCTCCACCTTTTCTTTACTCAATCTCTTCCCCTGACCTCACTTAGGCCTTTTCACCCCCATCAATCTATTCTACTTACATATATATAATACCATCCTATTAAGTCCAACCCTTCCCTACCTTTCTATTCCCTTTATACCTCCTTTCTAGCTTATTGGCCTCTGCTACTGAGTTTTCCTGCTTCTCTTTCTTCTTTTGATTTTGTTTTTCTTTTTCCTTGGTGCTGGTCCACAATTCCCTGTACCAGGATGTGGTCTACATCACAATTAGGTGTTGATCAGAGAGACCTACCAAATCTCCCAAAACAAACAGTACAGGCTTCTGTCAGAGCACTTGATTACTCACCAGAGCTTAATAGTAAGACCCTGTTGCTGAAGACACCAAATACTATTGGCATGGGCCATGGAAAGACCTGATTGGAATCTGGAGGAGAGCAGGTCCCCAGACAATTAGCCCATCTAATGCAGGAAGGTGCTACAGGAGCTACTGGGGTAAAGTGGCCAATATCTGTCTGAGCAACTCAAAGTCTATGTGACTCAGAAGCAAACAACCTGACAAGATGCTCATACAAGTGCAATAGTGGCACACAGCCATAGCAGGTAACCATTAGCTCTTGGATTGGTAAACAGATCTAGTGGGTGGAAAGGAAACTGTATCTGGAACTGGAAAACAAGTCAGAATCATATCCAGATAATGATTTTCCTTTTCATTGGCTAGCTCCCCCTAATCATAGACCATAACAGGGTCTAAACTCTTTTAATTATTTCTAAATTAATAATGGTTATCCCATTTAACTAGTGCTGACTTCATGCTCTGTTGGAGAATCTGCTTCTCTTTTTTAGATGGCAGCTGTACCTGAGGAGATAAACCAATGCACTCCATCCCAGCCCCAGATGAAACCACAGAGGAATTGGGGAAATGAGCAAGAGTACTACTTTTTTAGTTAAGCTGATATCAGCACAAGCATAATTAAGAAAGATAATGAGGTCACTCAACACCTACCACATCAGAGATCCAGATGCTCCTAAGTGCCCATCACTAAAGTAGGCTTAAAATGCTCCCAGCATGGCTCAGGGAATTTTGCAGAAAAGTGGGCAGAAAAATTGTTAGAGCCACAAGTTGGAACAATTTGCACAGAGACATTGCCTGTCCCCATGCCATGGCAATGGTGTTGACCTGCATCCCCAGTGAGGAAGACCTCTTCAGAAAAGGAGCAGGGAGGAGGGAACGGATGGTGCCAACATGTGATGTTTACATACAAAATATGTCCATATCTTTAAAAAGCACAAAAAATAAATTAATTAAAGTTAAAAATAATTAGTAAATATGAATTAAATAGAGTAGGCAACAATCATAGTTGTATCTCAGGGAAAACACTAATCCATATATTAAGGGAGCAACCAAGGAGTATTTCACAGAGTAGGAGAAAAACTGGATTATATTTGACAAGTCTTACATAAAACTGCCAGATCATCATTCTCTTGTAGGCATGTACAAAAGCCTGAAGTTTCCCTTCACCATACTTTTACATACGTTTAATTTTCTTGCCAACTTCAAGGCGGCAGCTACTAGCAGCAAGATCATTCAGTGACTAAGTTATTATGATTTCTTTCTGTAAATCTTTTATTTGTTTGTTTGCACATGTGTGCATGCGTGTGTTTGTGCATGCACAACAGGATCTCGACCAACAAGTACCAGGCCCTTGAACCACTTTGCATGTGACTTATGTGGGTAGCTTGAGACATTTACCTGGGTCTGCAGGCTTTGCCAGAATTACATTAACCACTGAACCAGGGTACCTGGCCTCAGTTATTGCTGTTTCTTTGAGTCATTCCAACATTTTCAGTATTTCTGTTAAATGCATTTTGGTAACAATGCTTTCATAAATGGAAAATGCCTTCCTTCTTATTGAATAGTTCTAAAATTCTTCCTCTACTACGACTTCTTAGATTAAATTGTATAATTCTCAAAACTCCTCTACACCCCTCTTTTACAATCCCTTTCCTCTTCTTGGTCTGAAAATATGCCAAGAACATGGAATTACTCACTGCTGATGTTGTATCCATGTTTGAAGAAATGAACTGCACTATCTAGAACAGCCAGGGCTCACAAATCTTTCAAATCCTGGAAGTGAAGAACTTCTGCATGGGAAACAAGTTAACCCTTTATATCATAGGTGAACATTTGAGAAATCTTGAAAATATAATGTTTATTTTAAGTCAAGTTAGGAGATGATGGAAAATTACATAAACTGGAAAAGCTACTTCAGATCATACCCATGTAACAAGAGCCCATGGATAGTATATAATTTTTTAAAAATAAGGTAAACTTAGCCAAGCTTTTTAGTGCCTTAGTATATTATTTATCCATATGCTTGACCAGAGTAAGATTATTTCTTCATAGATTGTAACAGCTTCCTTTGAACAACTTGCTATTCGTGGTTTATTGTTGGAAAAGCTTTGAGTTTTGCAATGAATCATTTCTATTGGCTATAAAATAGCAGTGTAGTGAATGTTTTAATTTACTTAAGAGATATAATAAAAAATGTACAGAAAGCATTTTGCATAGCCACAAAATGATTTCACATTCAGAAGATTAATATTTGTATAACTAATGCTTCACGGATCAAACCAGAGAAAATGTATAGATAAAAGATTTCAATGAGAAATCAATAAAATATAAATATAGTCCAATAAGAAGAGGTTTGGGAGTTGAAAGAAATGGAGTATGTATTCTCTCAGATTATCTATAATGAACAGAGTAAAAGGCTTTGCTGATGAGAGGGAAAATGCCATCAGAATGGGGTGCCAATCATGTCTTCATCAAAGTGAAGTTAGAAAGTAAATTTTGGCAAAGCAACAGAGATAAATGGATGCAGAAAGAAAGGACTGCCAAAGCTGCCAGAAAAGAGAAAGATAAAAGGTTCAGAAAAGGCAAACAAGGATGCTCCCCAAGAAAAGGTCATACATATCAGAAGGGCAATCCCATGGGGAACTTGAAACTGGAAAAATATTTTATCTGCAGGCTAGCAGAAAATTAAGCAACTAAAGTAAATTTGTCCTTATATTAACAATTCTCTTTGTACCCTACATGATTATCATTTGACAACAATTTAAAAAAAGCATATAATATAAATTCAGAATTGACCATTATTTTGAAGACTAGATGAAACTATGATTTCATTCTAAAAAAAATAGAAAATCAATGAAATAATCAGATCCCAAGGTTCATGGCATTCAAAGAGCATTACCCACATGCAGATGATCTTCTAAAGGTTTACCTTCCATTTAACTGACTTTGGCTATGGAGAGCTTATATCCTCTCAAGGCTACATGTTCTGGTCAGATACTGTCACAGAGTGCTTCTCTGTTCAGTTGAGCTCTGTCTTTGAGAGTTTGACTAATTAGTCTTTACTCTAGAACCATATACCTTAGGCTCACATACCAGCTAATGTGCCTTCTGTCATGCAATCTCCTTAAGATTCACCTAAGGCCAAATTTTATCAATGACCATAAAATATAGTTTACAAACTATGCCATCAATGTACCTCTCCGAGCTTGCACCATTTATAATGTAAAAGTCTTTCAATTAGCTAATTAGCATCCTTGAAATTCTTATTTTGTCAATGTGGTATATATCAATTGTTTTTTGTAATGAGTCATAGCATAGTATTACTATACCCCTTTAAGTTAAGCAGAACTCAGCTAAATTTTATTTACCAGATTCTATATGTGTATATATATATAAATAATTTTGTTCAATATTAATTTTGGGATTTGGTGCTTATATCTAGTGATGACTTACTGTATTGATTTGTTATTCAATATGTTAAGATTAAATTTTTGGCTTTTCTTTGATTACTAGATGACAAAGCTTGACAGCACTGAGGATTGGCCTCATCATTTAAGAGTTTGATGCAAGCCACTAAAAGGAAATGATCCACATATGTCAGAGTCATGCAATATGTTAGCATAGGTAGCACAGAGGTTTAGGATCTAAACATTCCTTAGTATATAATCAAATGAAATACATATGTCCTCCTTTCTGTCAAAGACAACTTAAAAACTATCAAATACCTCACTTTTGCTTTTCAACTGCACAATTAGTAATGGTACATAAAAGTTACATAAAATGACAGAAATAATCGAATTGAAGTTATACAAGATCACAAGAATTACTTCCTTTTGTTTCTTCTCATGCCTGAGTTTATGTTCATAAACAATGAAGTAAAAGGCAGGAGACATATATCGCTCAGTGGGTAAGATGCTTGCCGGACACGCATGAGGACCTGAGATTGGATTGCCTACACCCACATAGATTCTGGGCCTAGTGATATGTTCCTTTAATCTCAACAATGGGCAGGCAGAGACAGTATTTCCCTGGGTTTCCTGGTTAGCAGTTTATGCTGAATTCTTGAGCTCCAAGTTTAGTTAAAGAGATTTTGTTTGAAAAATAAGGTGGAGACCAACTGAGAAAGACATGATATAGACCACTGGCTTCCACAGACAGCAAACATGCATATGCACATGTGTACACACAAGTGCACCCACATACATATGAACATACATTCACAACACTCATATGCACGTGCAGAGATAAACACACAGAGATGGTAAAACAAATCTATTCTCATTATCAGAACAAAATTAAACAATATGAAGAGTATGAATTTTGCTTTATTTCTAGTATTCAGCCACATCTCTTTAGAAGTAAATAGTTAACAATTTAGTGTACATGTTTTACTTTCTTTGGCAAAAGCAGGTTATATTTAATTATACAGCACTTTGCATTGATATTTAAATGTATGCTAAATAATTGGCTATACCATGTATCCATCAATATGATTACAAATAAAAATAATACTAGTATGTTTCACATGATTTATTAAGATATCCACCTAAGTTATAACTGAAACTATGCTGCTATTTGGCTATTTTATTTTAAATACCCTGACTTATTTTAATTTGTCAATATAAACTTATTGCACATTTGTTTCATGTAAATATCTTCTGTGTCCTCCATAGTTACTTGTTGCTCTTCCCTGCTGTCGTTTGTATCCTCTGAAGGTGCTCTGCATGGGTGATAGCATCCTGCTTTTTGACCTTCAGTTTGCTTAAGCCTGAAGAGGGCACCAGCAGCCAATTGGGGAGAAGAAAGTTACTCTTCCTCTTCATTCTCATACTCTTCTGCCTGTTCCTCCTTCTTTCCTTATTTTATTTGGCTTTTGTATGAAACACAGACTTGCCTCTGACTCACCCCACACGCTGGCATTTGAGCTGTGTGCTACCCGATCCAGCTTGCTCAACTAGCTCTTCTAAAAAGTGCCTTGGGATAGCTCTAATACCTGAGGAAATCTCCCAGCTTTAGTAGGGGTGACCATTTCCTTTTCTCTACCAGTAAGAATCATCCACATTTCTCTTAAGGTACAGGTGGTAACTGTTCCCTCTATCACCAGCACTTTTGTCAATCTATCATGCTAATATATTTTTTAATTTTTTCCTTAAATTCTGCTCAAATTATACAATGTGCAAAAGCATTCAATTTCTGACCAGAATGCTGGTGGGTACACTTATCTATAATCTTGAAATGTTTATAATATTTTACTATTTCAAAAGTATGTCATTGATCATATTGTATATGTATTTGTGTAAAAGTGAGCTTATTTTGGTAGAAAATTTCTACAGAAGGAAAAGTCACAGATATATATCTTCTAATTTTTCCCTATATTTTATCCAACTTACCACAAAATGTTATAAATTTATTCTTAGAATCCATTAACATGTTTATAGATTCAAAAGATTGCAAACTGAGTTGCTTTATTCACTATGCATGTACACAAATTGTTTAACGATTCACTTTACAATTCTTCCTTCATTTTAGATATAAAGCCCATTTAACTGTGTTTTACAATCTATTTCTGATGTTTGAAGAAAACTGGTAATACTGCACTTTACAAGGTTTTATGTCCATTCTCTCTCATCTTCTCTTCTTATTCCAGCGACCACAGTGTATCAGGGCGCCTGAGTTACTCTGTCATGGGAGGTGATTCTTCTGAAACATTTCAGGAAATTCTCTTAAATATCCCTCAATATGTTCTGCTAAAGCAGTTTCAACTTTAAAAAGATTTCACAAATTTAATGTCTTTAATGGAGATTATGGAGGCCACTTAAGATGACAGTGTTTTTCTATATAATGGGTGACTCTTGTTTCCTCACATATTGGACCAATCCCTACTTTATGTGAATCCCATTTCCAATGAGGTCATTTTAGCAAACGACTCATATTACACTTTTTTTTAATCCACACTTTAGTCTGACATATTCCTCAAATCTAATTTTCTCATTTTATTATTTTGTGGTTTTGCTCTAGTTATTACGTTTTTTGAAATGAACATTATATGAACTGTGTACATTTTAAATATACAATTCAATGACTCTTGCCAAGTATGTATATATACAACTACATTTGTTTATTTGTGTACCATCATCAAGTTATATGTACATTTTCTCATTTCCTCAATAGAAAATTCCTCATCCTGTACATCATGGAGGGTTTTTTTTTTTTTTTTTTGTCTTATGTTAGTAACCTTTCATGGTTATAACAAAATACCTTTGCAAACCAAGTCAAGGAAGGAAGGATTTGTTTTAACAGACAGACTCAGGGGTTTCAGTCCATAGACCATCATGTGGCTTGATTCATTGATGGGGCAGAACATCATAGGAGAGAACAGGTGGTACTGCACAGTGGTCACCTCATTGCAGGCAGGAAGGATGGAGGAAGGAGAGCAGAGGAAAAGAAAGGGATAGAGAGAAAGACAGGCATATAAACAGATTAAGGATAAGGTTCACTCTTCAAAAGACATGCCTTTTGGTGACCTACGTGCTCCAACTATATGCTTCTTTCTAGCTTTCACACCTCTCAACAATGCTAATCCATTGATGAGGTCAAATCCTGCATGACACAATCACTCCCCCAGGGTTCTGTATGAGCAGTGCATGAGCCTTGGGAGGGAGAATTTCATATCTACGTCATGGTATATTTTGATTTCTAGACTTGCAGACTTCTGTATTGTTAAGTATGACCATCACAAATTATTTTTGTATGATATGAAGTAATAATTGCTGTACATTTTTTCATTTGACATAGGAGTTGTTTTGGTACCATTTATAAAAGTTGATGTTTTCGCTTAGTAAATCACATTGGCTATATATGTATAGACTGAAACCCCTGTTCCAAACAAATCAATGTGCATTCTCCAATGACATCTGCATTCCCACTGACTTACATACTCTGTGTGTGAGTGCATGCACGTGTGTGTGTGTGTGTGTGTGTGTGTGTGTGTGTGTGTGTGTGTGTGAGCTCTTTGTCATAGGGCAGAGTTTGTTTGCTTTACCCCTCACCTGAGGTAGCGTCTCTGGTTTTCCACCACCGTGTTCCCCACCATAAGGTAGCTAACCCACAAGCAGAGGATTCCCTTGCTTCTGTCTCTCATCTTGCTTTAGGTACATTGGGATTACAGAAACCACCGCAGTCTCCATCTTTCCATGGGTTAGGATCTGAAGTCAGGCTCTCACACTTGCATAGTAAGTGTTTAATCTGAGCCATTTCTCATCTTGAATATAGTTCTTCAAAGTAAGTTTTTCAAATCAAGTCTTTAAAGTGCTACACTTTGTTCTTCAAAATTATTTTGGCTATGCTAGGTCCTTTGAGTGAAACCTGCTTTTCATCTTCCATAAAATTCCTGCTGAGATTTTTGATTGAGACAGCATTGGTTCTGTAGCTCTGTTCAAGGAGAATGACTATCCAAACAGGCTCGAATCTTCCAAATAAAGGGGAAAAGGTTCTTATCTTTCACTTACATCTTTTAATATATCCCTCAGCAACATACAATTTCTTCATATATTTTGTTAAAATTTATTCCTAAATAATTCACTGTTTGTTCTATTGCCTGTAACATTATTACAATGTATTTTGTAATTTCAATATGGAGAAATGCTGTAATTGTTCACATGCTGGTTTTTTTATACTACAACCAGTGCCATCAGTCAACAGACTTTTGGGGCATCTTCCTGAAGACTATGACTTTTGCTCTGTGTTGAAGTAGCTTTTTACAATGTCCTCTATCAGCAAGAACAATAGCTTTCTTAGAACGCTTTCTGATTTTTCTCTTGGGCAACCAATGGGGTTCCAGGGTGGGGGATCCCTCTGTCATGTCTCTTACTGCTAGTGAATTTAGTAGTTAAGTCAAAGCTCTGGTGATCCTGTAAATACTTCAGTGTTGCAGTTCCCTTCCAGTTGCTGTGATAAAACATCTGACCAGAAGCCACTTATTGAAGAAAAAGGCTTATTTCTACTTACAGCTTCGAGGGGAAGTTGGAGGGAGGTTGGGGAGAGCATGGCAGAGCAGGTAGCAGGCTGGGCAACACTCCATTATTAGCTCTCTCACTAGCCCTGGCTGGACTATAAGGTCTCAAGGCATGAACCTACCATTATACCTCCTCCAACAAAGCTACACCTCCCAAAAGAGCCAATTAGCTAGGAATCAAGAATGACGTTTAACCACAAACACATTGAGACTACGGGACATTTCACCTTCAGATGACCACACTTAGTAATGTTTTTAAACTATTTTTATTTATTTGTAAGGAGGGTGTGGACAAAAGTAGATAGACAGAAAGAAAAGGGGTACACCAGGCCCTCTAGGCACCACAAATGAACTCTAGATGCATGTGCAACTTTGTGCACCTGTCTTTACGTAGATACTGGGGAATCAGATCCAGGTCCTTAGGCTTTGCAGGCAAGTGCCTGAATTGCTAAGCCAACTCTCCAGTCCCACATTCAGTAATTTTTGCTAAGTGTAAGTAAGGTAATCAGTGATTACTCAAGTGTGAATCCCCTCAGGTAAGTGGGGCTCTATTCCATCATCTGTGAGGATACTAGTAACAGATGAAAAACACAGAATTATCAAATACAAATATAAAAGTCTAGTAATTATAATGTCCTGTGAAATGTATAGTATCATCATCCTTTCTAAAAAAAAATAATCTTATCACTATTCTTTTGCTTTAGCTTTATAGAAATGTAATTGAATGGTTTCTGAAATAATTGATACATTCCACACTGAGGATGTACATTTGGGGACCCCATGGACCCAAGTCAGAAGCACACAATGCTTGCCATCATGAAGATATTGTGTTTCCTGAAGTTGTTTTATTCAAAAGTACTGCACTTTATCATCTTCTCAGAGTTCCCAATTACCTACATATGTATATGAAAGGTGTTTTATTTTTTTTCAAATAAAGCTAATCACTTAAAGGAGATTAAGGTGGGTACTTAATTTAATGAAGAAATAACTGCTTTTGGGCTGGAGAGATGGCTTAGCGGTTAAGCGCTTGCCTGTGAAGCCTAAGGACCCCGGTTCGAGGCTCGGTTCCCCAGGTCCCACGTTAGCCAGATGCACAAGGGGGCGCACGCGTCTGGAGTTCGTTTGCAGAAGCTGGAAGCCCTGGCGCGCCCATTCTCTCTCTCTCCCTCTACCTGTCTTTCTCTCTGTGTCTATCGCTCTCAAATTAATAAATAAAAAATTAAAAAAAAAAGAAATAACTGCTTTTAAGCATACTTTTGCAATTAAAAACTATAAATTTAAAACAAAGGAATTGAAAGACTAATTAGAAATCACTCTTATCTTTTCAATGAAGCAAGAACAACATTTCAATTGTAGTTGAGGATCTTTATTTCTAATTTAATGTGTAGCATTTTCAAATTGTTTTCTTCCCATAGTAACTCCATGGCTGCTACTGGTATCACAGCAAGTCAAAACTGTTAGTTTGCCATTCTGTTCCTAATCATTGTCTCAGTCAGGTCAACTTCCTGGTCCTCATTTTCAGTAGAGCCTTGAATGACATAGGTATACACAGAAATTTGGTTGTTTGTATATTCTTTTATAACCACTAGGGCTCCATAATTTCTCTGAGGGATATCTTAATACATTTTAAATGAAAACTTCAAATTTCATTATACCAAAATTCAGAGAAGTTTGATAATATAAAAAAAATCAACTCCTACCAAATCAGAGAGCCAGAGCCTCAGAGGCCCCCAACACCTCATCACTGAAGCATGCCAAAAATGAACCCAACATGGCTCAGGGAAATTTTGTGGAAGAGGGCACAGAAAGAATGTCAGAGCCACATGTTGGGTCATTTTTTGCAGAGACATTTATCTTACCCATAACTGTCGGCTAACTCCACAATGCACGATCCATATACCTCAACAAGGAGGGGCCAATGGGGCTGGGGTAGGTTATGGATGAGCCTAATAATGGTACCAAACTGACTTTATTTGCTGAATACAAAACTAATTAATAAAAAGATAGGCTAAAATATTGATCAAAAGAAATTTCATGTAAGTCCATAGTGGTTAGTGATTTAGTGGTTAATGATAGAATACAGCTGAGGAGTACCACATTGAGCCCTCTGTATTAGTTTATTTCCTTGCTGTGTGACAAAATACCTGAAAAGAAGCTATTTAAGAGAGGTAGGGTTTATTTCCATGTATATTTAAAGGATGGGGAAGGATTCAATCTACCATGCTGAGAGAGGCATGATGGCAGAAATGTGAAGCAGCTGATCACATTCAGTCTACAGTCAGGAAGCAGAGAGCAATAAGGATTGGTTCTCAATTCACTTTCTCCTTTGTATTCAGTCCAGGACCCTAGCCAATGGAATGGCACTGCTCACAGGTACAGTGGGCCTGTCCATCTCAATTAATATAATTGATCTAGACATTTCCTCACAGATATGCTCAGAAGTTTGTTCCCCAGGTGTTTCTATAATCTGTCAAATTAACAGTTGATATTAACCATCACACCCTGCCACCTGAAAACTTTGGTCCTTAGTGAGGTACATCATCCAAATGTAGTTACAACTCCACAGAGCCTAGCTACATGTCCTACTTTATGTCAGATGCTTCTTGTGTATTTGTGTGACAAGATTGAGCTTGCTATTTGCCTAGGCTGGCATTGAACTCATGATGCATCAGCGCTGTTTTGGGGAAGAACCACAGTGCATATACAATTATAATCTGAAATTTGTTTACTAGGAATAAAATATTAAAGGGCTTAAGATTTATGAAAAATAAAAATGAGTGTATATATATATATATATATATATATATATATATATATACTCATTTTTATTTTTCATATATATGTTATATATATATATTAGTGTTATATATATATATATTAGTGTTATATATATATATATTAATGACATTGCAAGTATATATGAAGTAATGAATGTCCACCTATAGACAACTTATCATAGAATAACATATTTCCTAAATAGCATTACTCTAAATATATTTTTTTAATATAAGGAATACATGTTATCAGAACAAGAGAGGGTTAGCTGGTTATCTCTTGCAAAATCACCTAAGACTGAGGAATGTCATAAAAATTGACTTATTTTATGTTTTATTTTATTCTATTTTTTAGTTATTTGCAAGTGGAGCAATATAGAGGAGACACAAAGAGAATGGGTGTACCAAGGCCTCCAGTCACTGCAAACAGACTCCAGACACATGTGCCACTTTGCATCTGGCCTTATGTGGTGCTGGGTTGTTAAGCTCTGCAGGCAGGCACCTTAACTGTTAAGCTATCTCTCCAGCCCAAAGCATCTGTTTAACTATTTTTAAAATAATTTCTTTATATTTATTTGAAAGCAGCGTGAGGGAGAGGGCAAAAAAGTGAGCATCAGGGCCTCCAGCTGCTGCAAAGGAACTCCAGATATATGTGCCACTTTTTGCATCTGGCTTTATGTGGCTACTGGAGAATAGAACCAGTGTCACTGGGTACTCTGGATTAAACCCCAGAAGTTTCTAGATTTCTGCTTTTGTATATTTTGAGTATCTTCAGTGTCTATCTCCTTCATCCTGGCATAAGTTGTCAGGCTCATCAAGAAAGCATTCTTGCCCATCTCACCAATTCCTCTGTGGTTTAACCTGGACTCTGGCTAATGTGCAAGGGGTGGATTATCTCCTAGGTTTTCACTACCTTCTGAAAATGAAGACATTCTCAAAAGGAGAATGAGATCAGCATAGATTAAATTTGATAAGCATTGTTAATTTAGAGAGATTTTTGATGGATGTAGCCCCTCTTTTAAAAAAAGAAATACAGAGAGAGGGTATTATCATGGGATATTTTTTTTTATAATCATGGAAAATGTTAATAAAAATTAAATCAAAAAAAGAAATACAACCTACCTAGGGAATTTATTTCATTTGGCAGAAGTTTTGTAATTTTCACATTTTAATCATCTATTTATATTTTTCATTTAATACTTTCTTATTTTCCATTTAAGATAGCAAAAGTTAACAAACAGGATTACATAAATCTATAAAGCTTCTGCTCAACAAATCATATAATCAGAAATTAGAACACAATCTATAAAATACAAGAAATATTTTCAAACTATGCATCCGATAAGGGAATATTTATAATATAAAAGAAACTCAACTAAATAGGAAAAAGGAAAATATTCTAAACGTCTAATTAAAAATTTGACAAAATACACTAATTGACATTTTTTAAAGTAAGACATACATAAAGTTACTATAAAAATTCTCAATATCAGTGATCAACAGGGAAATGTAAGTAAAAACTACAATGAGATTTCATGTTATTCTAATTAAAATGGACATAATAAAAGAAAAAAAATTACCAAATTTTGATGTGGATATGAAGAAAAGTGATTGTATTTGTGTGTGTGTGTGTGTGTGTGTGTGTGTGTGTGTACTTTTTCATGTGTGTGTGTATGTACATGTGTGTAGAAAACTTCGGATGTTGTTTCTTCAGGTCCAGTCTACCTTTTCTGAGACAGGGTCTTCAGGTGGTCTGGAATTCTCTAAGTAAGCTTGGCAGGTGAGCTAGTGAGCCCCAATTATCCATTTGCCTTGACCTTCCCAATACTTAGGTCCTCGTGCTTGTCAAACACTTTACTGACTGAGCTTCCTCTCCAGTCCCAAGAAAACGAATTCTTATATACAGTTAGTGGAAACAAAAATTAGTACAGTCATTATGTGAAACAGTGTTGAGGTCCTTGCAACAGTTAATAGTTTGATATTGTATATATGTAATTACAATGATTGTAATGGGGAGGTAATATGATGGAGAATGGAATTTCAAATGGGAAAGTGTGGGGGTGGGGAGGGAGGGAATTACCATGGGATATATTTTATAATCATGGAAAATGTTAATAAAAATTAAAAAAGAAATAAAAAAAGAAGAAAAAAAAAGTTAGTGAGGGCTTTTGCAACTTAAAGGAAAATGAAACCATGGCAGTCAGAAGCAATTCTTATACACTGGATAGTTTTGTTCTTTTAAGCTACCCAGTTGGTCCTTAACCATTTAGTCCTGAAAGAATAAAACACAAAATCTTAAAAAAAAAAAAAAAAGTAAAATTGGCATATGATTCAGCAATTCCATACTGAACATACATACGCACAGGAGTTAAAATCAGTGTCAGTGAGATATGTGCACTTTCTTTTTTTTTTTTTTCTCTTGATCTTTTATTGAAATATATTCTTTCTTATGCTTCTTAGCCAACTGGGCATTCCACTGCACCACTGTTGATATCTTCTATGATATCGTGTGGGTGGAGGCCATCCACATTTCATCCCACAGACTGTGCAGTGCCCAGGATTTCTTTGATGGTTCTAGAAAGTTCTCTGGCCAAAGACCGGTGGCACATCTGTCGGGCAATGTTGACAATCTCATCAAAAGAAATATTGCCACTGTGTTTAATGTTTTTCTGCTTCTTTCTGTCTCTTGGTGGCTCCTTGAGGGCTTTGATGATCAGGGCAGAAGCAGAAGGCACCACTTCAATCTAAGCCTGTCTGTTCTGAATGGTCAGCTTCACTGTAATCCTCAGACCCTTCCAATCACCGGTTGCCTTGGCGATTGTCATCACCAACTATTTGTGGAGACAGACCCAGGGGACCGATCTTGGGGGCCAGGGCAGATGTGGCGCCGACTTTGCCTCCGGTGCAACTGAGGTACACCACTTTGATCTCGTTGGGGTCGAACTTAGGTGGCATGGTGGAGGCGGCTGGTGTCGGATGAACCCGGATTCAGACGACGGAAAAAAGTTGCACCTTAGCCTCCTCCGAGCCGAAAGACGAAAGCCACTTTCTTGTTTATTGTAACAGTATTCAGTCTACTCAAAGGTATGAAAAAATTTAATTGTTCCCTAATATATGAGTGAATAAACTGAATATATGCAAATTTTAATACTGTCATAAGAATATGCCCATAAAAATATGCCTATAATTTGTAGCAACTTGACTATAACTAGGGGACACTGAAAATAAAATAAGGTAGACACAGAAGAACAAATACTATTTGTGTTTGGATTCATTGTACCTGGAGTCTGGAAAGTTAATCTCATAGAAATAGGAGTAAGCAACTGGTTACCACAGCCTTGAGATGGAGGGTGGAGTGAGGACAGATTGGTCAATAGCTACATAGTTATAGTTAAGGGGGAGAAATACATTCGACTATTGCTGTAGAAAGCAGAAATAAGACTAGATATGATTTCCTTCATAATGAAGCCAGGCATTCCCCCTTCCCCAGCTACAGCCAGCTCCTCACACTGAGCTGGGTTCCACAATGGAAGTGTGGTAAGGGTCTCTGGACACAGAGCTCTGCAAGCACTGGGATGAGGCAGCTCATGCTGTTGGAAACTTCAACTGGGGACTGACCTTAGCATTCTGGAGAAGAAGGCCGGGTCTTGACAACACAGACATTGGACCAGAAAAGGGGAGTCCGAAGTTGAAAGATTAGTGACGCTTTCTGTCCCTTCACCTCTGCCCCTGCCAGAAGGTTTGGGACTATAAGAAGAACATGGTGGAAAGTCTGAATGCAGAGGAGGCTGAATCCAGCACATTGGAAGAGGGAAGTGCAACATAACAAGCTACAAGCATTGTCACTACTCACCCTTGTCCAGAGGAGCAAGGGATCATGACTGCAGGAAGAACAGTATTTAGAGCCTGGTGCCAGCATCCACTGATGTGAGCTACAGAGCCAGACAGTATAGAAGGTGAGGCAGCCACAGATGAAAAGAGAGTCAGGAGCTGGTAGATCTTCAACAGCCCATACTCACAGACAGGTGAAAGCTCTACCAATCACAGAATATTTGTTGTAGAACTGTAGTAGAATTTGCAGCAGTAATCTGATAAACAAAAATAGCTACACACAGGAGGTAGGCTTCTGCAGCCATGAAGAAACTCTGGTTGCCAACATAAAACCTTCTATTTATTTTATAGTTCATTTTGTATTTGAAATCATTCTATTCTTTAAGTTTTTGAACTTTTTTCTTTTTTATGCTTATATTTTAATTATTCAGTATGTGTAGTTTTGTATTTTAAATAATTATTGCATTATAACTTGCATCTCATTGTAAAAGGTTTTTATGTCTGCTCTTCCTTTCTCTAAATCTAATATACAACATTTCCTTATTAATTTTAATACCTACAATTCATATATATATTTCTTCTCATTCTAATTTTGCAACTTCTTTTCCCCTGTTCCATTCCTTCCTCTCTTCACAACTTAAATATTGATACCCTTAACCATAAAAAAAATTCTATAGCCTAGTGCTGTTATCTCTGAACCTTACATGTTAAGTGTACACGTGTCTTCCCCTGTAGGTAACACTGGGACTGCTGTTAAACCATAATATTGTTACTGTAATCAACTTCCTCTGAGAACATAAATCCAAGCAGAGGCAACTCATCAGGAGGACTCACATAAAACAACATAGAAACAGTGGGGAGAGAGGGAACAAGTAACTACTGGAGGATGCATGGATTGCAACATAACAAAGGAACACAAAATAAAAATGAGACAGATTTTAACTATAAAACCCCACTAGCTGACAGCTCCTCAATGCTGGTAAACAAAGTTATGAGACAGATACTGAAAATTCCAGAGAAAGATTTCAGAGTCCCACTTTTAAAAGGGCTCAATGCAGCCCTCTCTGCATCCAGACTCAAAATATTGAGGACTTGAATCAATAGATATGAAAATCAATTCAGGAGCTAGAAAAGAAAGTTAGAAAAGTCACTGAAATTATCAGTAACTTGGCAGACAAAAAAATTAATGGAGTAAAAATTCAGCAAATAAATTAAGATGCTGCCAAAGAACCAAGAAGAAATTCTGGAAATGAAAGCATCAGTCAGTCATGTAAAGATGGCAGCAGAAAGCATCACCAATGCAGAGTGAAGCAGAAGAGTCAATCTTAGGGATAGAGCTTGACATCTAGATAACAGGCATCTCAAATCAAAGCCCTTTAGAAGAAATAAAGATAGTAACTACATCTTCATAAAGGAGATAATTCACCAAGAAGTTATGTCTATTGGAAACATTAATGCACCAAATCTTGGGACTCCCAGGTTTATAAAATAAAGGTAAATGGCATAAAAGGATACACAGAGCCTGGCACTGTAATCGTAGGGAATTTCAATACACCACTCCCATGTTTCCCATATCGACATAAGTGAAAAATCAACATAGAAATCTTGAAACTAAGTTATAAAATAAGTCAACTAGATTTAATAGAACATTCTATTCAAACTGTGTCACAGTAGTATATGGAACTTCATTAAATATGAATTGCAATGTAGGTCACAAAGCAAACATCAGCAATCAGAACACATTGAAGTTATTTTGTGCAGGCCACAGTGAACAGCACCATGATGCCTTCCGAGTCATTCCAAGGTCACTGCCATCTGAAAAGAGAAGCTTCTCTAACCAAAAGTGAGAGTAGCATTAATATATGGATATGAACATTAATAGAAGTGTTTACTGAACAGTTTGGTGAGCATAGTGTATACATTTAGCCAGATCCCAACAGACATTACACCCTAGGGCTCATGACTACCCCTGTTGTAGGTGTCCAGTATCAAGGATGTATGATCTTCCATGGAGTGGGCCTCTAGTCCAATTAGAGAGTGGTTGGTTTCCCCCATAACAGAAATACCACTATTTCACCCTTTGGCTCATTTGGCCTGGCTGGCCAAATATAAGCTTGCAGTGTCCACTGTTGAGTATCTTCACTGGAGATTTCTCTCTCTCCCATTGACCTGTATGCACCATAGCTTTTTCCAGCTTTTCTGTCAGCTGGTCTACATGGAAGAAGTTTTCAGCTTAGCACCAGCAGGATTTCTCAGTGGCCTTGCAGCACAAGTATGTGGAGTCTTTAGCAATAGCGTCTTACCATCTATTCCTGGTGGGAAACCAGGAGCTTTGACCTCCCTGGTCAACAACTCACTGAAAGGTGTCCCATCCATGGCACCATTTTTTTTTTTTTTTTTAGTAACAATGTATGGCTCCTGAGTGTTCCATTATCAAAAAAAATAATAATAATAATAAGGTTTCCATATGACTTATTTATATCCTCAAGATTTTGATTAACCCTCCCCCTCCACCTTTCCTTTACTCAGTCTCTTCATCTGACCTCACTTAGGCCTTTTCAGCTCCACTAATCTGTTCTTCTACTTACATATATAAAACACCACCCTATTAAGTGCCCTTCTCTTTCTATTCTGTTTATATACCCTTGCTAGCTTACTTTCTTTTTTTTTTTTTTTTTTTTTTAATTTAATTTATTAGTTTTCTTTTCAGTAAATACAGGCAGTTTGGTACCATTATTTAGGCTCATCTTTCTTTTTTTTTTTTGTAGTTTTCTTTAGTTGGGATACATCATATGGTAGTACAATCATTTCCCTCCTCCCTGCCCCATTCTGCTGAGGGCCCTCCTCAGTGAGATTGCTGGTATTCCACCTAGATTTGTGAGTCAATTTGAGAGTCATTCATTCTAAGGGTAGTGGTGGTGGGCAATGCCTCTAGCACTCTGTGGCTCTTACATTCTTTCTTCGCCTCTTCCACAAAGTTCCCTGAGTAGTGGTAGGTGTGTTTTAAATCTATTTTGTGTGTGTGTGTGTGTGTGTGTGTGTGTGTGTGTGTGTGTGTGTGGTTTTTGAGGTAGGGTCTCACTCTAGCCCAGGCTGACCTGGAATTCACTATGGAGTCTCAGGGTGGCCTCGAACTTACAGCAATCCTCCTACCTCTGCCTCCCGAGTGCTGGGATTAAAGGTGTGTGCCACCACACCCGGCTTTAAATCTATTTTAGTGTGCTGTCAGCAGGATTCTGGATTTCTGCTTTGGTGCATTTTGAGTGTCCTCAGTTTCTGTCTATGACTGTAGCATTGGTTGACAGTCTCACTGTTGAAGTAGCATTTTTTATCAGCTCCCCAGTTCATCTGTGGTTTCACTTTGACCCTGGTTGAGTGTGTGAGGGGTGGTTTATCTCCTCATTCTATCTGCCTTCTACAAAGGAAAAACAGATTCTCCAAAGGAGATGGAGGTCAGAATAGTTTCAATGGGATAAGCATTGTTAATTAAGAGAGATTTAGGTGAGTGTACCATCTCTTTTGGCTAAAGACTAGTGAGAACTTCTTATTGGGTGTCCATGATTTTAGTTTTTGGAAGATTCTGTTTGGGTTCCCAGTTCCAGCTAAGTGTTCCTTTCCACTGAGTGGATCTCATAGCCAATCAGAGAGGAGTTGTCATCTAGCCACTATTATACAGGCATATTTTCAGGTTGGTTACTTTTTTATAGCAGTGTCCCCTGTTATTACACAACGTTTTTGACCATTTCCCTCAACAACTCAGGTAGTGCTTTCCAGCACTATGCAGACAGATCATCTGGGGACTGGCTTCCTTCCAGATTCCAACCAGATCTTTCAGTGTTCTGTGTTGACAACATTTCATGTCTTCAGCAATAGAGTCATACCTTTTACCTCAAGTAGGTAATCAAGTGCTTTGACAAAAGCCTGTCTTGTTTGGGGTACCTTGTAGGTCTCTCCAATCAACAGCTCAAAATGGGTTGTAAGCAATTTCAGGTATTGGGAGTTATAAGCCCGAGCCAAATGTTTTAGGATGGGCTTCATCCCACCCTCCCCAAGGCACTTCTTACCCCCAAATCCCTGTATAATCTGGTTGAGGATTTATCATTTAGTCTTCTATCCAGGAGAAAAGTTTCTTTGGAATGAATTCATTTTGGATTTAGTTTTGTGTGTATTTCCCCCACCCTCCTACTCCCCTTCCCCTAACAAACTTCCTTCCTTATTATCTGACCCTTGAGTTGCCTGTCAGGTGTGCCTGCAACTCAAAGTATTCTAGGTTAGGAACCATTGGTGAGGTAAAACATGCAGTGTTTGTCTGTCTATGCTTATATGAGTTTGCTTACTATGATCTCTGCTAAGCTTTCTTATGTCATTGTATCATGTTTGCTTACTTCTGAGTAGAATTGCATTGTGTATATATACTACATCTTCATTATCTAATCACCAAATAATGGGCATCTTGGTTGATTCCTGTTCTTGTGAACTGAGCAGTTATATACATAGTTGGGCAAATATCTGTGCAGTGAAGAGTGGAGCTATTAGGGTAGTTGCCCAATAAAGGAATAGCTGAGTCTATTGTTAGCTCTATTTTCACCTTTATCAGGAGTCTGCATATTGATTTCCATAGTGGTTGTAAAAGTTTGCATTCCCACCAGAAGTGAATGAGGGTTCCTCTTTCTCCACACCCTGACCAACATTTATTGTCAGTTGATTTTTTAATGATTTCCATTTTCACTGGTGTAAGGTGGAACCTCGTACTTGTTTTAATTTGCTCTTTCCTGTTGGTTAAGGGTGTTGAACATTTTAAGTGAGTATTAACCATTTGTATTTCTTCCACTGAGAATACTGTATTCAGTTCTTGGCTCCATTTTTTGAGTGAATTATTTGCTTTTTCTATTGTTTAGTTTTATGAGTTCTTTGTAGATTTTAGATATTAGGCTTCTTTTAGTGGTATACCTGGTGAACATTTTCTCTCATTCTGTGGGTAGCCTATTGACTGTTTTTTTTTTTTTTTAATTTGAGAGCGACAGACACAGAGAGAAAGACAGATAGAGGGAGAGAGAGAGAATGGGCGCGCCAGGGCTTCCAGCCTCTGCAAACGAACTCCAGACGCGAGTGCCCCCTTGTGCATCTGGCTAACGTGGGACCTGGGGAACCAAGCCTCGAACCGGGGTCCTTAGACTTCACAGGCAAGCACTTAACCACTAAGCCATCTCTCCAGCCCTCTATTTACTGTTTTTGAAATTGTTTGTTTGCACAAAAGCATTTAAGTTTCATGAGATTCAACTGGTTAAGTGAATGTTTAATTTTCTAAGCTACTGTGGTATTATTCAGAGAGACTTTCCACACTCTTATATCATGGACAGTTCCCCTATTTTTTCTTCAAGGCAATAATTTCAGGTCTTATGTTACTCTCTTTATTTTTAATATTTTTATATTTATTTGAGAAAGGCTGAAAAGGGAGAAAGAGAGGGGAAGAGAATGGGTGCACCAGGGCTTCAGCCACTGCAAATGAACTACAGATGCATGCATCACCTTGTACATCTGGCTTACATGGGTACTGGGGAATATAACTGAGTTCCTTTGGCTTTCCAGGCAAGTGGCTTAACTGCTAAGCCATCTCTCCAGCCTTATGTTGATCTCTTTAATCCATTTGGAGTTGATTCTTGTGCATGGTGAGAGGTGTGGTTCTAGGTTCATTTTTCTACATATTATTTATTATCCAATTTAACTAGCACCATTAATTGAAGATATTCTCATTTCTCCAGTGAACATTGTTGGCTCCTTTGTCAAAGATCAAGTAGCTGTGGTTACTTGAATTAAAGGCTGGATCTTCTATTCTGTTCCAGTGATATATATGTCTGTGTCAGTACCATGCTGTTTTTATTACTATGGCTATGTATTATAGCTTTACATCAGGTATTGTGATGCCTCTAGATGTGTTTATTTTGCTGAATATATTTTTGGATATCCAAGGCCTTCTGCCATTTCATATAAATTATGAAAATGTTTTTTCTATCTCTGTGATGATCACACTGGAATTTTATTTCTATTGTATTGAATCTGTATATTGCTTTTGGTAGAATTGCCATTTTCTAAATATTAATTCTACCTATCCAGGAACATGAACATCTTCTCATGTCCTTCTCCATTTCTTTCTTGAGTGATTTTATATTTTTATTATATAGGGTTTTTTCACCTCCTTGATTAATGTTGTTCCAAGGAATTTGATTTTGGGGGGCTATTGAAAATGGGAAAGCCTCACTGAATTCTTTCTCTGTATATTTGTCTTTTGCATATAGGAAGGCTACTGATATCTCAGTGTTGATTTTGTATCCTGCCACTTTGCTAAAAGAATTTATCATGTTCAGAAGTTTTGTTTGTATTTTTGGTTGATTGGTTGGTTGGGTTTTCAAAGTAGGGTCTCACTCTGGTCTAGGCTGACCTGGAATTAATTATGTATACTCAGGGTGGCCTCAAACTCACAGCAATCCTTCTACTTCTGCCTCCCAAGTGCTGGGATTAAAGGTGTGCGCCGCCACACCCAGCTAAGAGCTGTACCTTCAGAAATTTTATGGTGAAGTCCTTCAGGTCACTTATGTATAAGATTATGTTGTCTGCAAATAGGGTTAGTATGACTTCTTTCTTTCCAAGTTCTATCCCTTTTATATCTTTCTCCTGCCTTATTGCTTGAGCTAGTATTTACAGTACTCAGTTGAAGAGCAGTGGTGAGAGTGGAAACCCTTGTCTTGTTCCTACTCTTACTGGGAACTCCTTTGAGTCTTTCCCCATTAGTTATGATTTGGGCTTTAGGTGCTTTGTATGCCTTTATTATGTTGAGTTATATACCCTCCATACCTAGTCTCTCCAGTGTTTTGATCATGATTATATTTTGTTGAAGGCCTTCTTTGCATTTATTGAAATGATAATATGGAAATTATGTTTAAGTTTATTTTTGTGGTATATAACATTAAGCAGTTTCCATAGGTTGAACAACCCCTACCTCCTAGGATGAAGCCTGCATGATGAAAGTGAATAATGCTTTTGATGAGTTGTTGAATTTGGTTTGTGAGGAGTTTGTTCAGGATTTTGCATCTAAATTCATCAGGGATATAGGTCTATAGTTTTCTTTTTTGTTGGAACTCTGTCTGATTTTGGTATTAAAGTGATTCTATCTTCATAAAAGGAGTTGGGGAGGGTTCCCTGTTCTTCAATTGTGTGAAATAGCTTGAGAAAAAGTAGTTTCAGTTCTTTGATGAAGGTTTGGTAGAATTTGTCTGAGAATCCATCAGGTCCTGGAATTTTTCTTTTGGGGAGGAAAATTGATTACATTTTCAATCAAGATGGATATAATGGTTCTGTTTAGGAGATCTATCTGCTCTGGACTTAGTTTTGGTAGGTGGTTTGAGTCTAGGAATTGGTCCATTTCTTCCATGTTATCCAATTTTGTGGAGTAGAGGTTTTGGAAATATCTCCTCATGATTTTTCAAATTTCATTGACGTCTATTGTGACCTCCCCCTTTTCATTTTTATTATGTTAATTTGAATATTCTCTTTGCTTGTTGGGTCAAGTTAGCCAAGGGTTTACTAATTTTATTTTTTTAAAGGAACCAGCTCTTCATTTTGTCAATTGTCTTAATTGTTTTCTTTGTTCCCAATTGATTAATTTATTTTGTGATTTCATTATTTATTTTTACATGGAACTCATAGGGTTGGATTATTGTTGTTTTTACAACTTCATGTACATTGTTATGTTATTAAATTGAGATTTCTCTGTATTTGTTATGATAGTATTTAGTCTTATAAGTTTTCTCATTAGGACTACCTTCATTGTGTCCCATAAGTTTTGGTATGATGTATTTTCATTATCATTCAGTATAAGGAATTTAAAAATTTCCTTTTTTATTTCTTTCATGACCAATTCATTGTTTAGTACCATGTTTGTAAATATTCAGTAGCTGGTGAAATTTATGTTGTTCCTTTTGTTTATTTCTAGCTTTAAAGCATTGAGGTCTGATATGATACAGGAAGTGACCTCAATTTTCCTGAATTTATAAAGACATGCTTTATGTCCTAATATATGATATATTTTGGAGAAGGTTCCATGAGATGTTGAGAATAATATGAATTCTGTAGATTTGTGGTGGAATGTTCTGTTAGGTTTAATTGATCTATGGTTGGTTTGAGTACTATTATTTCCCTATTGATTTTCTGATTAGATAATTTATATAATAAGGATAGTGTGATACTGAGGTTCCCTACTATAATAGTATTGGGAATTATTTCTGATATGTTGTCAAGTAGGTTTCCCTTTGTAAAATGTGATGCACCTGTGTTTTGTGCATATAGATTTATGATTGTGACATCCTCTTGTTTGATCACTCCCCTGATGAGTGAAAAGTGGACTTCTTTGTTCTCTTTAAATACTTTTGGTTTGTAGTCTATTTTGCCATATATTAGTATAGACACACATGTCTGTTGCATATTTCCATTTGCTTGGAAAGTTATTTTCCATTCTTTCACCCTCATGTTGTGTCTATCTTTAACAGTGACATGGGTTTATTGAAAGCAATAGACTGAAGGGACTATTTTTCTGATCTACCCTCTTAACTTGTGTCTTTTTATTGGTGAGTTAAGTCCATTAATATTTAGAGTTATAACTGTGATATTTGATATATTCCCTATCATGCAGGAGGGATTATGGGGAGTAGGAGACAGCCTCAGTTTTCTGAGATGAACCTCCAGACCAGAAACAGTTTTAGGCAGGAAGAAGCAATTTATTTGAAGCTTATAGATCCAGTGGAAGTTCCATAATGTTAGAAGAAGTTGGCCACATTTTATAGGACCAAGCAGAGAAAGAGAAGCCAAAAGCCACCAGGACAGGCAAACACACTTCAGGAACCCTAGACAATGCTCAAACTCCTTACATATATTTAGAGTGGAATTCCAAATTCACCCCATAACTTAGGGTTGGACCCTAGAATCAGCCCAGTGATACCTCCTTCAGCCAGGTGGCTGGGACTCTGAATTACAATTATTTTTTGAGGATATGCACACGTATTTTATTTATTTTCCATAGAACATGGCACATCTGTTTGGACACAAATACCCAGAGCACAGTGACACTGAAAATGATGATGGAAATCATGAGCCAGACCCCCTAATCTAAACAAACAACAAGACAAAGACAGAAACAGTTTTCCCAATGTGAAAAAGTATCCTGACTATTGTTTCATCTTACGCACTAAGTATTTTTTTTCTTTTTATTAGTTATGTACACAGTGTGTATACAGTAATGTTGGTATAATCATTAGCCTCCTCCCTATCCTCACCCCTCTGAAGGGACATTCCTCCTTGGTGATTGTGGGTCATGCATTGTGGGGGTAGCATTCAGTTATGGGTAAGAGGCAATGTCTCTGTGTATAATGACCCAACTTGTGGCTCTAACAATCTTTACACCCCTTCTTCTGCAAATTTCCCTGTGCTATGTTGGGTTTATTTTAGGTCTACTTCATCAATGAGGTCTTGTGAGCCTCTGTGTCTCTAGATATATGGTTTGGCAGGAGTTGAGTGTTCTCTGTATCGATCTCCTTCACCCTTGTGCTGGTACCAGGTTCATCAAGAAAGCAGCACTCTTGCTCACTTCCCCAATTACTCTTGGTTTCACCTGGGGCCCTGTTGAGGTGAAATGGACTGATTGTGTCCTCAGGATCTGCATCCATGTGAAAAAGAGAAGCAAGTTCTTCAATGAACAGTGAAGTCAGAATGAGATAAATAGGATAACCATTACTATTTCAGAGAGAATTTAATAGGTATAGGCCCTCTTGTTGCCCAAGATAGGTGGGAGCTTGATAGTAAAGAGTTTGCTCATTTAAAAGATACTGTTCTGACTTGTTGCCTAGAGCCAGCTATGGGTTCCATTCTTAGCAGATCAAGAGCAGTTGGTTTCCCACCATGGCTGTGTGCCACTATTGCACTTGTGTGAGCATCATGTCAGGTTGTTTGCTGCTGGGTAGCTTAGACCACGAGTTGCATGGACAGATGTTGGTCATTTTCCCACAGTTGCTAATGAAGCACCTTCTGGCATTAGACAAACTGTCTGCGGACTGACTCTCTTCCAGATTCCAGCCATGTCACTCCATGGTCTGTACCAATGGCATATGGTGTTTCCACCAATATGGTCTTACCACTAGCCTTTGGTGAGCCATCAAGTACTCTGACAGAAATCTGTCTAATTTTGGGAAACCTTGTAGGTCTCTCTGATAAACAGCTTGTTGTAGTTGTTAACCACATGCTGGTACTGAGAGTTACAGGCCAGTGCCAAGGAAAAGAAGGAAGAAATAGATAGGTAATATAAACAAGATAGAGAGAAGGGAGAGAGAGAAACAGGAGAAGATTAAGGTTAGGCTTCATCATATCCTCTCCAGAGCCCTGAAATTCAGGTGTTCCCTCTGAGGACCTGATGAAGGTTCAACCATTTAGTCTTTCTTTTAGGATGTAAAATTATATTGTACTATTGCCATTTGGGTCCAGTTTTATGTCCTTCACCCCCACCCTTACCCTCCCTTCCAACCCACCATTACCCACTCTTCCTGCCCCACCCTCCCTATTGTGCTTATTAGGTATGTCAGCCTCTTGGGCCTATTTGTGTTAGGAGCCAAGAATAGCAAAACCATGTGCCAATTATCTTTCTGTAATTGGGTGAGGTCACTGAGAATGACCTGTTCCGGGTTCAAACATTTTTCCACAAATTTCATTGTGTCATTTTTCCTTATTGGTATGTAGAATTCCATCATGTAGATATACCACATCTTGGTTATTAAGGTGTGGAGCTATTAGGTTAAACGCCCAGTAAGGGAATAACTGGGTCTATTGGTAACACTATAGTCAGCCTTTCTAGGAGTCTCCATATTGCTTTCCAAAGTTGTTGTACCATCTTACATTCCCACCAACAGTGAATGAGGGTTCCTATTTCTCCACAGCCTCACCAGCATTTATTTTCATTTGATTTTATTTATTTATTTATTTATTTGAGAGAGACAGGCACAGAGAGAAAGAGATAGAGGGAAAGAGAGAGAATGGGCACGCCAGGGCTTCCAGCCTCTGCAAACGAACTCCAGATGTGTGAGCCCCCTTGTGCATCTGGCTAACGTGGGACCTGGGGAAGCGAGCCTCAAACCAGGGTCCTTAGGCTTCACAGGCAAACGCTTAACCACTAAGCCATCTCTTCAGCCCTGATTTTTTTTTTAATATTTGCAATCCTTACTGGGGTAAGGAGGAATCTCATGATTGTTTTAATTTGCATTTCCCTGGTGATTAAGGATGATGAACATTTTCTTAAGTGTGTGTTTGGCATTTCATTCTCTGAGAACTGTTTGTCGAGTTGTTTGTGAGTGGGTTGTTTAACATTTTTTTGTTTAGGATTTGTGTTCTCTGTACATTGTAGAAATTAGGCCTCTGTCAGTTGGATAGCCAACAAAAACTTTCTCCCATTCTGTGGATAATCTATTGGCTCTGCTTATTGTATGTTTGTCTGTGAAGAAACTTTTCAGCTTCATGAGATCCCAATGGTTGAGTGATTGTTTAACTTACTGAGCTACTGGGGTTTTATTCAGGAGCTCTATTTCCATTCCTATATCATGGAAATATCCTCCTATATTTTCTTCCAGTAGTAGCTGAGTTTCTGGTCTTATATTGAGGTCTTTGATCCATTTGGACTTGATTTTTGTGCATGGCAAGATGTGTAGATCTAGTTTCATTTTCCTGCAAATGGCTATCCAGTTTGTCCAGCATCATTTGTTGAAGATGTTGTCTTTTTTCCATCCGACATTGTTAGGGCCTTTGTCAAATATCAAGTAGCTGTAGTTACTTGACCCAACATCTGGGTTCTTGATTCTGTTCCATTGGTCTCTACACCTGTTTTTATACCAGTACCATGTTGTTTTTGTTGCTATGGCTTTGTAATATAGCTTTAGATCATGTATGGTGATGCTTCCAGAAATGTTTCTTTTGCTGAGTATGTGCTTGGATATCTGAGCCTTCTGCCATTACATATGAATTTTAAGATAATTTTTTTTTCTATCTCTATGAAGAAAAATGTTGGGATTTTTATTAGTATTGCATTATATCTGGTAGTGGGAGACCCTAGGGAGGGGGGATCCCTAGCCTGTTGCCTGGGTCCATGCACAGAGAGGCAGTGGTGTGTGGAGGTTACTGGTAGTGGGGGGCTAAGCGCTAGCCTGCTGACCTGGGTCTGCCTAGGGAGGTGGGGGATGGCAGTGAGTGGGACTTTGTTCACATATGAAGGACCCCTCGTCGAACACTAGCCTGCTGGCCTAGGTTGATACACTGCAGTCGGGGGCGGGGGTGGAGGTGGTGAGTGGGAGGTTGTTGCTGTGTGGAGGCCCCCTGGGGGAATGCTAGCCTGCTGGCCTGGGTCTGTGCACAAGGTTGGGGCCAGTGCCAAGTGGGACAGTGTTCATGCCTGGAGATCCACTAGGGGCATGCTAGCCTGCTGGCCTGTGTCCACACAAGGGGGTGGGGGGTGAGAATTTTCAATAAACTTCTTCATCTATTAGGGTCATCCATTCAAACTAACACATGGGGTTTGGTGCTTTGAACATTTTCATGTCAGCTCTAATTTTGATTATTGTGTTCATACTCTTATAACCTCTTGAGGTTGGTTGGTTGACTCTCCTGTGTGGAATATTTCCTGAAGTATTGTCTGTATGTTTGGCTATGTGTTCATATAATGATAGAGCTGGCTTTCATCATGGAAATTTTCCTTTCTCCATGTATTGTGAGGGATATTTCTACTAGGTACAGTAGTTTCAACTGGAAGCCATAGTTTTTAGCCTGTCAATTGTTCCATTCCATGCCCTTTGCAAGATTTCTTCAATAATTTTATTGGATATGTTTTCTATGACTCTGGCCTGGAATTCTTCCCCTTCTGATATACCATGAATTGGTTATTCATTGTTTGAGGATATCCCACATTTCCTTCATCTTTTGTTCACAGGATTTTTTGAACTTACCAATGTTTTTGAACTCCCAATCAATTTCTTCTGTTTTGTCTTTCAGTTCATCGTTTCTGCCCATCACATGATTGACTATGTTAGTGAGGGGTTCTAGACAGTTTTTTTTTAAAGCTCTATCTGACTTTTGTTTTCTGTTGTGCTTTTTTGCATCATGTCTATCACTTTTTTGAGGTCCATTTTCAAGTCAAAGTCTGATTGTTTTTTGATGTTTCCTGGAATTCTTTCTTGCATTTTATCATGTCTTCATTCATCTTAATAAGCTGGTTATTGAGATCTTCCTTTTGCTGACTCACCTTTGATTCATTTATCACACTTTTGAGATCTCTCTGGTTTTCTTCAATTATAACAAAAGCTGTGTGCTGCAAGAGATGAGTCTGCTCAATTTCATTTTTTGTGGTTGTAGGTTTTGTGAAGATGGTTTGCTTCCAGTTCATCTTTTTTTTTTTTTTTTGGTCAGAGTTACATAGCTCATTGTATTTTCATTTTGGGATTCAATATCTATTGTTCCCCCTAGTTTTTTTTTTTTTTTTTAATTTGGGGCTTCCATTGTATGACTAGACATACTTGGTTGAGATATTTCAGTTTTCTGACTCTCTCTCTGTGTGTGTGTGTGTGTGTGTGTGTGTGTCGTGGTCAACTGATCTTGTGATAAAAGTCTTATTTTATTAAGGAGGAAGCTAACATTTGTCCTTACAGCATCTCCAGTGAGGGTTCTGTCTTAGGTTTGAATCAGATTGGAGTAGGATGGGGTTATTATTGCAGATATGCAAGTTGTGGAGGTTGCAAATGCAACAGGGGTACCTGGAGAACTGTGAGGTATGGAATGGGGTTCACAGGTCTACTCATTTTTCTTGCACACACCCTCCAGCACAAGAAAACCCCAGATTTGATTTGTGACCAGGAGCAAGAAGCTGTAGAGCTCTCACAGGGGCATGCATACCCTCTGGCACAGGGGAGCAGGGAGTTGGGGAAGTAGGAGTTGGGAAGTCATGTAGCTAGGAACAAAAGGTCTGTTCCTGCAGCATGGACACAGGGTCCAGACTGACCCAAATCAGCAGCAGGGGTACTGGGAAACCAAGAGGTGGGGAATGAACCAGGAGCTCTGTCCTACTCACTCCCTGAACAATACATTTTTGAATAAACAGTAGATAACTAAAGAAATGAAACAATTAAAAAAGTCTATTCTATAATCAAATGCAAATGCAAATGAAAGTACAACCTCCCAGAACCTCTGAAATACAAATAGGGCACAAAAGAAAGCTCAAAAAAAAAAAAAAAAAAAAAAAAAAAAAAAAAAAAACTAAACTAAATCTCAAATAAATAACCAATGGTATACCTCAAGGTCCTGCAGCAAGAAGAAGACAATGTTGAACTTACTAATTATGTTTTGACTTTTTAATCTTTTTAAAGTTTATTTATTTACAAGGAAATGGAGGGAAGAAAGAGAGAGAATGCGCATACAACCTCTAGCTACTGCAAACAAACTCCAGATATATGTGCCACTTTGTGCATCTGGCTATGCATAGATAGTGGGGAATAAAACCTGGGTATTTAGGTTCTGCAGGCAAGCACTGTAGCCTTCAGACATCTCTCCAATACTTTCTTTGACATATCAATCAGCATTGGTGTTAAGCACAGCTGCCATCTAAACACATCAACTAAAGGATAGATTTCCAGATTAATTTTTAAAGCACAAAAATAATTTGTGAGCCACAAACCAAATTAAAACATAAATAAAAGATGAGTTATAAGGAAAATGATGTAACAGATGTACCATGTAAATAGTAAACAAAGGGGGGAATATAAGCATGAATTTCAGAAATATGGAAATGAGCAAAAATTCAAAGATTCTATTGTGGGCTGAAGAGATGGCTCAGTGGTTAACATGCTTGCCTATAAAGCCTAACAATCCAGATTCATGTAAAGTCAGAAGCACAATGTATCACATATGTCTGAAGCTCATTTGCAGTGGCTGGAGGCCCTCGCATGCCCATTTTCTCTCTCTCTCTCTCTCTCTCTCTCTCTCTCTCTCTCTCTATCTCTCCTTCCATCTCACAAATAAATAAGTAAATAAAATGTTTTTAAAATAAACAAATATTGTATAACAATAAAACAATCAGTATACATCAAATAAAACAACCTACATATACATGCATATTTGTAGCAAGGTTTCATCATTGTTATTGAGATATGATTTATATGGTAAGAGTATAGTTGATTGCCAGAGACTAGGGAAAATGAGATAATGGGAAGTTACTAATTAATAGGCTTGAATGGGTAACATGAAAAGCTAAAGATACTCACTGCACAACACCACTGAAAATGTCTGCCCCCACATCAACCATTAACTTTTTTATTTTATTTTATTTTTTTAGAGAGAGAATTGGTGAGCCAGGGCCTCAGTCACTGAAATTGAACTCCAGATGCTTATGCTACCTAGTGGGCATGTGCGAACTTGCGTTTGCCTCCCCTTTGTACATCTGGCTTACATGGGATCTGGAGAGTCAAACATAGGTTTTTAGGCTTCACAGGCAAGTGCCTTAACCACTAAGCAGTCTCTCCAGCTCATCAACCGTTAAGTGTATAAATTATCATACAGCAGTGGGGCCACACCCTTACTTACGACAGGATGTTCACATAACCTCACTTGTGCAAATCTTGTGAACATAATCTCAAGTGCTGTGAATTTGAGGGTGCAAAAATCATGTCATTTCTAAAATTCACTCCCCTATCTTCATTTTTCTCTTAAATTATTTCAGCTGTTCCTTCCATGATCTTCCCTGAGCCTTGAAGATATAGATGTCCCATTTATGACTAAGCATTCAACAGTCACTTATTCTCAGCACTTTTCCAGTGACACTGATGACCAGTATAAAAAGAAGCTTCATGGGCTGGAAAGATTGCTTAGTGGTTAAGGCACTTGCCTGTGAAGCCAAAGGATCTTGGACCCACATAAACCAGATGTACAAAGTGGTGCATACATCTGGAGCTCATTTGCAATGGCTAGAGGCACTGGCACACCCATTCTTTCTCTCTCTCTCTCTCCCTCTTTCACACTCTCAAATAAATAAATAAAAATAAGATATATTAAATAAAAAAATCTTCTCTAGCCAAAGATGTCATCAGCACTAACCCATGAATGTTTAGCAAAGTTCTTTAGAAGGCATTATACTGAACACATCACATCTACGTAACCAAATAACAGCCGCAGCTTGCCCACAAAGGCTATGGCTGTTGATGGGGTTTATAGTAGCACATGCGAATTCCCACCTATGGAGAGGACTGAAATTTGCATCATAAAGTGGTTTGATAGCCTCTTTCCAGACTTGCACCCATAGGTACATCTTGCCTGGCTGGTGTCTGGATTTGAGTTTTATTAAAGTGTAATCACAAAGATGGAAATACTCACTAATTGCCAAATTATTTTTTTGGTTATATATAATTATGAATTTATTTGGGAGAGGAAAGGGGATATAAAAAATGAAATTGTATTTTTAATATTATATTTATTTATTTATTTATTTCAGATAGAAAGTGAGAAAGAGGCAGAGAGAGAATGGGCATGCTAGGACTAGTAGCCAATGCAAACAAACTTCCAGATGCATGCACCACCTTGGACCCACTTTTATGTGGGTACTGGGGAATTGGACCTGGGTCCTTAGGATTCACAGGCAACATCTTTACTCCTAAACCATCTCTCTAGTCCAAAATTTTAATTTTAACATTATGCAGCACTCACAGAAATATTATACAAGCCATCCAGTATAATAGTCAGTGATCTCTAAAGGGAATAACTAATAGGATAAATACATATTCCAAACAGGATTGATTTCTTAGATTGGCTTACATGGAATGCTTTAAGCAGTCTGCAGTGACTCCCTGCATGCTGCAGAAGCCAAGAGCCCAGTAACTGCTCCATCAATGAGTTTGACTGCCACACATTCCGTCCAATCTGGTACTGAAAGTGTGGGGGAATCCTAAAGAACCACTGGTCTTCAATCCACATTGGAAGGCTAAGGAAATGGGGTTCTGATGTCAGCAAAGGACCATATCAGTGGGGTTAATGCACTGTCCTGTGCAGCCAGGAGCAGGGGAAGCCAGGCCAGAGCACTGCCTTCCTTCCTGAAACATTTTTTATGGAGGCTGATACCTGGAGGACTACTCACCCTGTCAGAGGGCATTGTCTACTCAGCTAATCCTCACAACCCTGCCTGAGAGGTGTGTCTTTACTTGGTTTTTGATTCAGTCAGCTTGAAAATGAAGATTAGTTATCAGTAGTCTATATACATAACTCTCCTAACCAGTTTTCTGCTTAAGATGTTTAGAGGGCTAGAATGTTTTTCATGGTATATGAAAATCTGTTTGCACTTCAAGTATATGTTCATGTGATCTTCACACAGTGAGTATATCACTGTACTGATAGGGAGTCAGGATTCTAGAACCCCAAAGGTGAATGGTATTTTTCCCCTTGACTGGAACTGGAAATGCCACTAGGTCTACAAAAACCTTAATGCTTTCCTTGTCTCCTTTCTTCCACACCTTCTAGGAAAGATATCTAAATTAAGCTTTGACCCTTCTAGATGACAGAAACCCCCATCCTATCCCTTACCTAAGTCTTCTGGGAATATTGTCCCATATTGCTGAAACCCAGTCTAACTCACCTTGAAACTGTGAAATCTGGTCCTTATCACATAGAGATTTGTGAATCTGGTCCTTGGCACATAGCAGATGGCACAATGTTTCATAAAATCCCTAACTGAAACTGCCCAATAAATTCTTCTCCCTGGAGACTCCCCCAACTGTACAGACAGTTGCCTTGCCTTGCCTGGCCTTGCCTGGCCTTGCCTGGATTGGCTTTGTCTTTCCTACTTTTTCTTTTTTAAGACTTGGATAAAATTGTTTATTTGGTCTGTCATTGGCACCCTTTGTGGGATGAATAGACATTTGTTGACATTTCCCCAGGAAAAGTTAACATATATTCTTTTGAAACTGGAAGCAACCAAGATGTGTTTCACTAAACAAATGTGTAAAAAAAACAGTAGTACACACATTCAGGGTTTCCAGCAATAAGTTGAATAAGCTATCAGACTATAGAAAGATATGGACAAATCTTGAATACATCTGAAATCCTGGCAAGAAGCCAGTCTGAAAAGATCATTCTGAACTATTCTGTTTTATATAATATTCTAAATAAGTCAAATCTATAGAGATGGTAACAGATCATTCACTGGCTCCCAGGGATTGAGGAAGAAGAAGGGTGAGGGTGTTGAATAGGTGAAACAATGACATATTTTAGGTCAATGACACTACCTACATACTATAATATGGACAGCTGGAACAATGAATTCATAAAATTCCATAAAGAGTAAGTTTATTATATACATATTTTAAAATATCATTTAAGAGGTTGTATTTAGAATTCAGAATGTAGCTGGGTGTGGTGGTATATGCCTTTAATTCTAGCAGTCAGGAGGCAGAAGTAGGAGTATCTTGCTGTGAGTTTGTGGTCAGCCTGTGACTACAGAGTGAATTTAGTGAATTCCAGGGCTGGGCTAGAGTGAGACCCTACCGAAAAAGTAAAAATAAATAAATAAATAAAGTAGAATGCACACTGTGACAAAAAGAATCTTAACTATTACTAACATAGAAAGTAAACTCATTGTTAGGATAAGTGGCATTAACTTGTATAATTTTGGCAACTAGTGGAGTCTGTGTAACTAAAAGCAGAATAAACTTCACTGAAGCACTGTATAAAATTGTTTCCCACAGTGATATGGGTGAATAATTTTTAAGTTAGTGTATATGGAACAATTCAAGTGCATGGATGGTAGGTGGTAGAAGCTGTATTTCTTGCTATTGGAATGGGAGGACACAAGTTAGCACTCTAACTAACTGATCAACCAGGCACATGAGAGGACATACATGGGAAGGGTAGAAGTCTAGAACAATCAGTGATTTCATGGCTTGGAAATATCAATATGCATATGCACATAAATATATATTGTTGGTCACATATAGAAATGTTTATAGATAAGTTACTATACACTGATTCATGTACACATGTATTTCCTTGCTTTGTCAGCTCAGTGAAGCAGCTACAAATGTGTGCCACTAGTGCCCAGATATTTGTTTCTAATATTTTCCAATAAAAAGAAACAGCTGATCCCAGGACTGACTGAGAATTTACATTATGGGTATGGAGAATTTTGTTAAACCAGACATTTAGAAAATGCTTAAAACCCACACCTCAGAACAATGGGATTTTATCCAAAAAACACTGAAACCAACTGAAAGAGCTCTCTATGGTCAAAACTGGATAATTTAGCCAGCACAGTCAATGAAATAAACTTCTACAATCTGTTTCTCCCTTCTGTGGTCTGTGAGTCTCACTCACTGAATTCACAGGACAAGAACAAGAGAAGACCACTGACACTGGAATTTCCCCAGCCTTGAGTTATGATTGTTTTAAAAAAAATTTATTTATTTATTTGAGAGCGACAGACACAGAGAGAAAGACAGATAGAGGGAGAGAGAGAGAATGGGCGCGCCAGGGCTTCCAGCCTCTGCAAACGAACTCCAGACGCGTGCGCCCCCTTGTGCATCTGGCTAACGTGGGACCTGGGGAACTGAGCCTCGAACCAGGGTCCTTAGGCTTCACAGGCAAGCGCTTAACTGCTAAGCCATCTCTCCAGCCCGAGTTATGATTTTTTGACATATACACATATACACAGAGCCACTGACACTGGTATTCAGATTCATGCATTGAACAGCTACTGGGATCTTTGCCTCTGTAACATGCAGGGAGTGGAAGCTCTGTGTGACCGTGAGTCCTGGCACCTTCGCACCCGAGTTACAGCCCACCCAAGAGCAGAGAAAAGGCTCCATCATTCTCAAGGATACCTCAACAAGTCCCATATCAGTACTATGTAAAAATGTAAAATCCCATGTCTACATAGGAGTCTAGAAGATGGACAGAAGAGGAATTTTTTTTTTCTTTAAGTTTTACTTGAATAAGTCACAGATTTGGTTTTCACTGAGTACAACAGATACATACAATAGTCAATTTTATCTGCATGATGTGTGCTATTCTGCACTCCATTTATACCGCTAGGCACATGTAATTTGATTGTCTATATATGATTGCCTGCATGAATCATGTACTACTCTGAACCTGTTACATCACTACGCACTTGCAATCTGCATGTATGTCCATGGCATGTGTGCTACTCTGCACGACTTTTATACCACTAAGCACCTGTAATCTGAATGTCTACTTGTGTTCTCCTAGTTCAAGAGAAGAAACGTCATCTACTTTGCTCATCTTCAGTGATATGAATAGGCTTGGTGCTTAGGCATATGACTTTTCCTGATGATCTGCAGTGCAGCATCTTAGCATCTTGGCCAATTAAAGAGCTATCCTTAACCTGTTAAAGAAGTCAGTGTTCCTGTTCCACTCTTGTGCTCATACTTCTGTTATTAATAGCTTTCTTGACATCTTATTAAAGTGGAGTGGATTTCAGGACCAAGATCAAATAGTATGTATGAATCTCTTTATATTATTTGAAATGTATAAGCTACTCTTTATATTATCTTTATTTTGTATGGAATTATGAATTATATGGAGTATTTCTTGTCATTGCACTGAAGACCAAGCTTTTAGCTCATGAGTCTTCTAAGAAAAGACTAAACCACCCACTGATATCAATACTTCAATTTAAAACAGATTTTATGACTTATTGAGGCATATTTTAAACAAAAGACACATTTTAAGAATAGAGCTTATGATTTTTATTTTATATTTTTGGTATGTGTGTGTGTAGTTCATGTGTATGTATATATGTGTGTCTCTGTGTGTGTGTGTATGTAATAGAGCTTATGATTTTTATTTTATATTTTTAGTGTGTATGCAGTTCATATATATGTATGTGTGTGTGTTTGTGTGTGTGTGTGTGTATGTGTGATGCACACATGCCACAACATGTGTGAGCTCAGAGGACAGCCTCATGTATCTGTTCTTGTCTTCAATGTCTATAGAGGCAGAATATCTTGTTTCATTATTCACTGCTGCATTCACAAGGCTAGCTGGCTCATAAGCTTCCAGGATGATTCTCATGTCTTTGTCTCCCTTCTCATACCTAGACATGCTAGGATTAGAGATGCTAGAGCATCTGGCTCTTGTCGATTTTAGAGATCTGAATTTAGATATTCACACTTACACAACAAATGGTTTTTTCACTGAGCCATTTTCCCAGTCCAGAGTTATGATTTTTTCACATATATATATGCACATAGCCATATAACAACGAATGATAGAAAGTTTTATGACCCCTATAAATATTACTTCATGTAAATTGCCAGTTAATTCCTAATCTTCATTCTTGGCTACAGCAATTGCTTTCTTCCTTTCTGTCAGTAGAGAATAAAATCATATTTTCTACACTTTCACACAAATGAGTCTCTATAATATTTATTATTCCATAATTTGTTTTACTAAGTTTATTAATTTTCAAAATAGTTATTTTATCTTAAGATAAATTTAGACTTTCATAAAAATTACAAAGAGGGGGCTGGAGAGATTGCTCAGTGCTTAAGGTACTTGCCTGCAAAGTCTAATGGCCTGGATTTGCTTTCCCAGGGCCCACATAAAGCCAGATGCAGATAGTGGAATGTGTATCTGGAATTTTTTTTCAGTGGCCAAAACCCCTGGTATGCCTGTTCTGTTCCCCTCTTCTCTCTCATTGCAAATAAGTAAATTAATTAAGTTAAATTTTAAAAATTACAAAGAGAATATGAGAAGTTCCAGCTGTCCCACAGACTATTTCCTCTAAATTTGTATATTAGTTTAATGCCTTTGTTACTGAAATAACCAATACAGGTGGATTATCAAAAAATAAAGTCTGCATTTTATGCCATGTTCTTTGCACCTAACACCTCTTTTCCTGTTCCAGAGTTCCCACCAAGGTGCGACATTACCTTTCCTGATGCTGTCCTTGGCTGTGTCAGTTTCTCAAATCATCCTTGTGTTCCCAGTGGAATTTCTTGGTGTTTTCTCCTCTTGAGTGGATGGCAGTTATGAACCTGGTAAGAAGAGCACCCACATAAATTGTCATTTTATCATGCAACATGACATCAAGGGTCCTGGCTATGCATCTGCTTTTCCTTGTTGAACTTGGCCTGCCTCCCTTGCTGGGGTACTGACTGAGGTTTACTTAAGGTAAATTCACTCTTTCCCCACTTCCCATCCTGTACTCTTCATGGAAGAAAGTCACTGTATGTTGAGCATGTTTCAGGAGTGGGAGATCAATAATGAGCATGCTTAAGGAGTGGAAGATTGCGCTCTAGCAACTCTAGAATGCAGTGAATCACTATGGTGATTAGAACAGTTCTGTACTGAAAATTTACCTAATCTGATTTACCTACTAATTTATTTATGTAAGTATGGGTGCATTAATGCCACAGTCTTTAGTGTTATAGTCTATACGGGTTTCCTTCTTTCTTTCATCCTTTTTTTCTGTTTTTAAAGGTAGAGTCTCACTCTGGCCCAGGCTGACCTGGAATTCACTATGTAGTCCAGCATGGCCTCAAACTCATAGCAATCCTCCTGCCTCTGCCTCCCGAGCATGGGGATTAAAGGCATGTGCCACCACGCCTGGACTGCCTTTCTTTCTTCTTTCTTTCTCTTTTTAATCTTTATTTATTTGTGTGTGTCCTGCCACTTCTGATGCCAGATGCTTGAGTCACTTTGTGTGTATGGCTTTATGTGGGTACTGGAGAATTGAACCTGGGCTGGCAGATTTTACAAGAGAGTGCTTTTATTCACTGAGCAATCTCCCCATCCACATGCAGTGATTTCTATTTAAGTTCATTCAACACCTTTTCTAAGCCCTTTTCCTCTTGGGTGAGTTATTTTACACATACTTTGCATTCTATCCTAGAATTTGCCTAGTTTTTAATATTTGCAAATATATTAACATTCAGTCTATGCTATGGAGATTTTTGAGTTTGGCAAACACATAGTGTTAACACAGTGGCACACAAAATACTGTTTAATTGCCCTAAAATGTCTCAAGGGGTCATCTATTTAGACCCTGACCTTCCTAAGTCCCTATCAACTACTAAACCATTTATATCTCCATTGTTCTGGCTTTTCCAAGCAGTCATCCATAGCTATACATTATATAACTTTTTCAAACAAACGTCTTTAATTTACAAATACATAACTAGGATTTATTCATGACTTTTGTGCTCTAACAGCTCATTCTGCTTCCTTACCAAAATGTACTACAAGTATGGGCATGTCAGGGCCTGTCTGCATTTACCTTTTGAAATAGATCTTGGTTGCTTTCAGCTTTTTACCGTGGTAAGTACTCAGTAAATTCACACCAGTGAAACGCTAGACACTTCTAATATTTCACTTCCTAAGAAACTGCTAAACTATCCTCCAAACAATTGCATTATTTTTCAATCCTACCAGAAAAGTGTGAGAATTTGCATATTTTCAACAGTAATTGATATTGTTAGACTTTGGAATTGTGTGTGTGTGTGTATGTTGTTCATTTGTGTGTGCATGTAGCCATTTTTCACAGGTTCATATACACATATGTTAGTGTGCATGTGGAAGCCAGACATTGGTGTAGTGTCTTTCTTGATTGATCTCCAATTTATTTATTGGTACAGGCTCTTGCTCTCAATGCCAGGGCTTGCCAATTTGCCTAATCTAGCTAACCAGTTTGCCCTAGGAAGCCCCTGCCTCTAGGGGAATAACAAATAGGCCACCATACACACAGCATTTGCATGACTGGTGCATATCCAAAGTTTACTTCTCATGCAAACCCTTTATCCACTGAGGCATCTCCCTAGCCCATATTTTATGATTTGTATGCATTTTAATGTGACAAATAATTTTAGGTATATACTGGTAAGTTATTGCTACCTATTTTATATTTCACAATAATAAATTATTTTGAAGAACTCTGTAATTTTGCTTGCTGCTTGAATATCTTCTTTAGTGAAGTTTTATGTAGGCCTTTTATCTTTCTTTAATAGGGCCATTGGGTTTTGAATCACTGAGGTTTAAGTGTTCTTTGGATATTTTATATAAAAAACCATCATCAGGTACTTGTTATGCAAATGTTTTATTGTACTAGTTTATCATTTCATTCTAATAATGTCTTTCACATAATGTTTAGTGTTAATAAAATATAATTTACTTACTTGTTTGCTTTTGGCATTGTGACTTAGTATTATACTGAAAGTAACATAGAAAATAAACAAAGACAAACCATTTGAGGACCATTTCACAAATTAATGATCTACAAGAGCCCATAAGTATATAAAATAATATTCAATGGTATTAATCAACAGAATAATTTAATTAAATTAATACTTAGATAATATCCTCATATCAAAAATGTTTGAAGGAATAGTCAAACAAACACAATATGAAAGTGGAGGGGTAATAAAGGGGGGAAGGTTTAGATAAGCATAGGGGTGGAGGATGAAAAAGGAGAGGATAGGAGTAGAGCTAACCAAAACTAAGGTTATATAAAAAAACTATAGAGACATTGTACTTTGTAAACTAATTAAAATATTGCTATAAAGATGAGTCAAGGGGCTAGAAAGATGGCTAAGTGATTAAGGTACTTGCCTGCTAAGCCTAAGGACACAGATTAATTCCCCATACCTATTTAAGCCAGATGTACAAAGTGGCACAGTCATCTGGAGTTCATTTATAGTGACCAGAGGCCCTGTTATGCCCATTCTCTGTTTCTCTGTATCTCTCCCTATTTCTCTCAAATAAATAAATAAATAAAACATTTTTTAAAAAGTCAAGGATGGCTCAGCAATTAAGGGATTTGCCTGCAGAGCCTAATGACCTGGATTTGATTCCCCAGTACCCACGCACAAAGTGACGCATGCATCTAGAGTTCTCTCTTACATACACACACACTCTCTCTCACTGACTTACTGAAGACACCATATACTTAGCTTGCAGGTGGCTGGGGGTGAAAAGTTATCAACAATGTTACCCAGATGTGCACCACAATGGATCTGCTAAGCAAGAGTCCCCATGGGTGAAATAGTGGCATGTTTGTTATGGGCATAGCCAACAGTTTTCTTATTGGATGTGAGCCTTATGCACCAGAAAGAATTCATGTGTGGCATTGTAAACCTGGTCAGAAATCCATGGCTGGTGAGGTCATGGGCCCTATGGGGGAACCTATTATAGTTATTATGATAAATGGACATGTTTTCAAACTCCTCTTAAATATTCATGTTTATACTTGTAGATTTGGTATTGCTCTCTCAGCCTCAGTTACAGAAGTTCTTTTTGTTTAATGGAAAAAAGTTAATTCAAGGTATATAGCTAATAAAAGTGCCAATAACAAGTCACTCTTGTGTGTTCAGCCATAACCATGACACTTAACATCACACCCTCCAAGGCTTAAGGCACATTTCAGAAGACAGAGTGAAAAAGTGCCAGAGGAAGAAGAGTGTTATAGAATCCCATCTTCTGGGTACAGTGTGGTTACTACACATATGAACTTGCAACAGCTGTGGTTTTCTTCACAAGATTGAACTTGTCAACCTTACATCATGGATGGTAGAGAAGCACATAAGATCCTATCCTTCTTGGAGAAGCTATTGACAATGAATGGCTGCTGGAGGAAAAGGAGTCATGTTGTAGTCACTGTTATGTTGCCTATACTCCAGCAAATTGCTCTCCACCCATGCTCATACAAGCAGCCTGTCTTAACTCAGAGGGTCATAAAAAGTAAATAAAAGTGGGGCTGGAGAGATGGCTTAGTGGTTAAGCACTTGCCTGTGAAGCCTAAGGACCCTGGTTCGAGGCTCGGTTCCCCAGGTCCCACGTTAGCCAGATGCACAAGGGGGCGCACGTGTCTGGAGTTCGTTTGCAGAGGCTGGAAGCCCTGGCGCGCCCATTCTCTCTCTCTCCCTCTATCTGTCTTTCTCTCTGTGTCTGTCGCTCTCAAATAAATAAACAAAAAATTAAAAAAAGAAAAAAGTGCTGGCCATGGTAGTGCATGCCTTTGTTCCCAGCACACAGGAGGCAGAGGTAAGAGGATCACTATGAGTTTGAGGCCAGCCTGAGACTACTTAGTGAATTCCAGGTAGGTCAACCTGGGTTATGGTGAGACCCTACCACATAAAACCAAAGCAATAATAAGAAGAAGGGAACTAACTGGGATGATGATGTTTAGCAGAAGTGGGTAAGAAAGAGTAATGGGCAATGAATATGAAGAAAATACATTATATACATGTATGAAATTGTCAAAAACAAAATAAGAAAAGTTTTTTTTGTATTTTTTAAACAATAGCAACTACTATGAGGATGCAGAAAAACTAGAACTCACATTGATTTTATTAAAAATGTAAAAGTTACATGCTAAAAACATGCTTATCAGTTTCTTATAAAACTATATATAGGCTTACCATATAGTCTAGCATTATAAGTGATTTATAAGAGAATAAAACCTTCCTGCTGAACCCAGAATAATGTTCTTGGGGAAGTAGAAGTAATTCTGGTAGAAGGAAGCCATGGAAGTGACCTGAGTGCTTGCTGAACAGCAGTGGGGGGAATAAGATGGAGGATGCTTAGACTGTCCTTTGGTCAGGGATTTGTCTACATGAAATGTGAAGAATGAGGAAAATAGAGGAATGAGAGAAAAGTTAATGCTTTACTCAGAGCTGCTGGTATGGATGAAGGTACCATTAATTGGGACTCTAAAAATTTAAGGAATGAGAAGATAATTTGCCAACCAAGAATGATAGATTTGTGGATTAAACTGGAGATCTTATTCAATATATAGTGAAAATATTTAGGTGGGCTGTCATGTGAGTTATAAATATTTCCCTAAGTTATTATTTGTCTATTCAATTTGATTATGTTATAATGATACATGAGTATATACTGGAAATTACATGTAAATAAATGCATTGTGTGTTGTATATGTGAATGTATATGTATATACTCATTCTAATGCTCTGAATGCCATAAAACTTCATACTAGATGAATTAAACTGGTGCTTAATGAATGTCCTTGAAATTGAATTTTTCATCTAGTGTTACTGAAATTCTGATTTATTCATACATAAAGCAAAGTTCAAGAATTTGCAGGGACAGGGCTGGAGAGATGGCTTAGTGGTTAAGCGCTTGCCTGTGAAGTCTAAGGACCCCAGTTCGAGGCTTGGTTCCCCAGGTCCCACGTTAGCCAGATGCACAAGGGGGCGCACCCGTCTTGAGTTCGTTTGCAGAGGCTGGAAGCCCTGGCGCGCCCATTCTCTCTTCCTCTATCTGTCTTTTTCTCTGTGTCTGTCGCTCTCGCTCTCAAATAAAAAAAAATAAAAATAAAAATAAATAAATAAAAGAATTTGCAGAGACATAGTTGTTTTTGTTCTAAGTAGTACTAAAAGAAGACAAGAATCTTCCATGTTTGGTGTTCTAATGTTTTTTGATGGTTTTTGGAAACTTAACATTTCAGAACTATAGTAAAATAAACTACGCAATTGTATTTACATTATTGCATAAGAGTTACTTTCAATACTACATTTTATAAATGTTTATTTTTCACATAAGAGGTATGTGATTTCATAAAATGTTATATACTTTTCCATTTACTATTTCAGACAACATAATCTTTCACATATACAGTGGGTGAATGGATGAGAAATGCATTATCTCTACATTCCATTATGACTAGCCTACTTTTATAATTATTGAATTAATTTAATCATATTTATTCAGAATATCAAATCTATAACAAAATAATATATTTGGTATGCAATATATAAAAAATAGGCTAAACTCGCCCCCGATCTGAATTTATTATAAGATGAAGACTGATCTGGTCTTTCACCCTTTTAGTCTGTGCTAATCTAAGCGTGACATCTTGGCACAGCCTTTCGGTGGAAAGGGATGGCAACCAAAATACAGATGCTCAGGAAGACAAAGGGGAATTGGGCAAGAATAAATTTGTATGTTTTCTTTCTTATTATAAATGTCTTCAAAAGAGGCCAGAACAAGGCTTAAATTTGAAGGCAGTAGCTCTTTTTACTTAATGATGTCTTTTAGAATTTTACCTCTTATGACATGAGAAAGAGGAATAAAATAATAAGGTTTTGTTCATAATTGGCAAAATTATGTTATAGGAAGCTCTGGGAGCATAAAATCTCCAACATAGGTCAATGTACTGAAAAGGATTCACTGTAAGTGGACATAAGTATTGTGTACCCACTTTCTTTTATGGGAGGCCATTGGGCTTCAAGTAAACTTTAATTGGTCATTTTCATTGGTTAGCTAATAACTTAATTATGTTTGATGTTTGTAGAGTATGTGCTGTGTGGTGCCAGATGTGATGTGGATGTAGTGTTAAGTGCATGTGTATGCATATGTGCATGTCTTTTGCACTTGCGAGTGAGGAGCAGAGGAGAACATAGGTGTCCTCCTCTCTTTGCGTACCCATCTGTTTCCTTAGGATGGAGTCTTTCACTCAACCCAGAGTTACTGTTTTCACTTTTTTTCAACCATCAAGTCCCAGCAATTCTTAGGTCTCCATTTGGCCCATAGGACTGAAGTTACAACTGTGCATGCTTATGGAGCAAGTGCCCTTAACCTCTGAGCAATCTCCCCAGCCAGTTTTTTCTTACTTTTAATTTTTAATGAAAGTGGGTACATAGGCAAAGTTGGGCCTCTAAAATATGGTATACATAAATATGTATGAATATATTGAATTTACCAGTTGATGTGCCTCTCTTTGTACTTTGACAATGCATACGTTAGCACCAGAATAAACTTTTTCAGTGCTTTATCTCCTGCCCAATGTTATTTTTCTCTGATATATGAATCTTTCAAACCACATTGGCATGAGCCATCACCTGGGAACTACAGGTCAAGACTCAAAGGGCAGAAGGAAAAGGTGTAATGGGGGGACATGGGAGCTGCTTCTTAGATGCTCTGCATTTTCCTAGTAGCTGCTAGTGCTGGCTTTATGAAGTTGCACCTCTTAGAGAAATCACAATGAATACACTACAAGAGAAATTAATTTTATAAGGGATTTAAAATTTGCTTACTCCACAGTCAGTTTAGGGATTAAATCATAGAGCCTAAAATGCTATTTTTTAAATGCTTAAAAATGAGAGAATTGACAAAAGAATATTGTTCTCAAAAGATTCTCATCTAGTTTACAAGTACATACTGTCATGTTTTCCACAAATATTATGCATGGAAATGCCTGCCACCATGGCATTGATTTAATGAATTCAGTGACTCTGTCCTGGGGAGGTCAGTGATATTAAACAAAGGGCTCAGCCTTCAGGTTAGTGGGCATTGGCCTTTTTAACCAAAATATTTATTGGTTTCCCAACAAAGAAGATAGTATAATAGTTTATTGGAATCAATAATAACAAAATAAATAACTATATTTTTCATTAGAAATGATCAAATTATGAATTTATAAATAATATTTTCTAGACAAATATAGCCCACCAAACATGATTCACAATAGGAGATCTGTAAAACAAAATTTCTAAGACATCCACATTGTAGCAAGGTAAATTATGGTTATGAAAACTGTTAATATACTGATAATCAAATGCTAAATTAAAAGTTTCACTTAGGTCTCAACAATGTAAAATTATATATTATTAACATCTAAGATATAATAAAATTAATTTTAATTAGCTCTTAGATTAATTTCAAAACTTATCATTTACTATGATTTTAATTTAATGAAAAATAAAATTATTAAAGAAATGTCTGACCTCAGAGATTACAGGTACTTTGCCTTCCTTTTTTTACACTTTTTGAGGTTTTTTAGGCTCTCTACAGTCAGCCAGTAATGCTTTTATAATCAGTGAAACACATACATTTTATTTCTTTAATAGCTTTATCTAGCAAACCAAATCTTTTGCTCACACATTATCTTGGTGCTAATAATTATGTTCTAAAAGTGAGTTTATCTGTGAAGGTCTTAGAAACCATAGGCAAACCTTGCTAATGATTTATAAATAGCCCCAGGAGTTTTCCTCAACATAAAAAGCACAGCGTCATGTTCCCTTTGCCTTAACTTACAATAGCAATTTGGCTTGGAATTCAACGGATTCTTAATTAATGTTGTTTTCATTTTGACAGTATTCTCAGCTTCTGTTCAATTGAGAATAGCTTCTGGGTTGAAAACTAAAGTAGGATCAGGATTTTTGAAGTTTTTGGGCCAGAAAGAATATTCTTTTGTTTCTTTTGCAGTATTGTGAATATGCACATTCATCACCTTGGAAACTGATCAACATTTGGCATACTGCTATTCAAATAACCCAAATCATAGTGATGAATACTATCTCTTCATGAGCAAGGGCATAGTCTGAGTTTTAAAAAAAGAAAGAAAAAAACAAACTCTTAACTCCAACAATAAAATCCAAAATAGTCCTGTGGAGGAAAACTCCCACAAAGATTGCACCAGCCTCTGAACTAGATGATCTCGTTCATCTAATCCACGTTGTGTAGTAAATGAAATTGGATAAATGTGAAATGTGATTATAAAGTAACAAGGCAGTTAGTGTAAGCTGTTAACATAATTTATAGATATGAGTTACACTACCCAATAACAAGGATCGTGTATGAAAGACCAGTAATGCTCTTAATGTCTGACTGTAGCTTTTTTAAGCATAAAATATAGATTTGAAAGTCAGAACTCCCTGCTCTTACATTGTGAGCCTATGTTCTTGAGTAAAATAACCTAATTTCTGAAAAGCTCAAAAATCTTCCTTTGCAAAATGGAAAAACTATTACCTAACTCACAGAGCAGGAATGAAAATTACATGGAAAAAAAATGTGGCCAGAGGAAAGTCTGAGATACATTAGGTATTTTAATGGTTAAATTTGATTGTCAGTTTGATTAAATTAATAAACACATTGGTGAATCACAGATTTTATTATTTATGGAAATACTTAGTATGTAAATAGCACATGTTGGTACCATCCTTACACTCATTCCCTCCCCTCCACCAAGGGACCCTTTCTCATTGGGAATGCTGGTTATCCTCATGGAGATTGTGAATCATGCATTATGGGGGCAGCCATCAGTTATGGGGAAGAGGCAATATCTCTGTGAATAATGTCCCAAGTTATGGCTCTGACACTCTTTATGCCCCATCTTCCACGAATTTCCCTAAGCCATGTTGGGTTCAGTGATGGACTCTTAGAAGCCTCTGGATCCATGGATCTCTGGTTTGGTAGGTGTTGAGTGTCAGGTTCACAGAGTAAGCATCACTCTTTTCTCTTTTCCCCAATTCTTCTATAGTTCCAGTTGGGGTCCTGGTGAATTACGATGGGCTGTTTTTCTCCTCAGGTTCTGCTTCTATCTGAAAAAGAGAGCAGATTCTCCAATAGAGAGTGAAATCAGCACAGGTTAAATCATATAAACATTGTTAGAGAAAATTTAATGGGTGTAGGTCCTCTCATAGCCCAAGATTGATAAGAGCTTGACATTGGAGAGATAACTTGTTATCTGGATATAATACTGACTTGTTTTCCAGTTCCAGATATGGGTTCCTTTCCACTCAGAGAATCTTTTAGCCAATCCAAAAGCAGTTGGTTACTGTTAGGAGCAATAGTTATAAATAAAAATGGGGCACTGACTCAGCATTGCATGATCACCATGGCAACCAGGGGTCAAAACCAGAGACTGACCAGAGACCCACTGCAAGCTGATATGCAAATGACCTAACCCTAAGATGGCTATCAGCAGCCAAGATGGCTGAGAAAATGGATATAAGAACTCCAGCAAAAGCTCAGAAAATTGCCATTCAATGCAGAAAGGCAGACTCCACTTCTCTCTGTGTGTTGATACCTGTTGTGAGAAGAAGCAGCCCTTGGGACCCCCAGGCAGCCTGGCAGAGTAGAGCAAGACCAGGACCTCAGACACCGCCCATGGGCCAAGTGACATCTCATGAGTGCCCCAGGGGTTTAGGCTCAGGAGGCTAAACTAGTTGAGATGATAAGAGAGAAAGGGACCTGTCTTAATTAACATGTGTGAAGAGTGAATAAACTGTGGCAACTGAATTAACATACTCTGCTTCTTGACTAATTGGTTATCCATTCCTCCAATTACAAGCATATGGGTTGATTCCATAGGAATCAATCTTCCAAAGGAAGAGAGAAAGAATGGACACACCAAGGTGTCTAGCCAGTGTAAATGAACTCCTGATGCATGCCACTTTGTGCATATGGTTTTATGGAGTACTAGAGAATTGAATAGGGGTCATTAAGCTTTGCTGGCAAGTACCTTAACTGCTAAGCCATCTCTTCAGCCCAGAAGCAATACTTTTTGAGTATGTCTGTGAGGGCATTTCCAGAAAGCATTACCCGAGAGGGAAGACTGACCCTGAAGGTGGCCAGCAACATTCCAAAAAGGTAGGGGCCTAAACTGAGTCAAAAGGTCAAAGTGGGAAGGCAGCTGGGCACCAAAATTCATTTCTCTTCTCTGTGACTATAAAGTGACCATGCCTTCTACACCATGGTGGACTGAATACCATTAAACCATGAACTGAAGTAAACCTTTTCTTTCTCAAGTTGCCTTTTTCAGATATTTTGTCATAGCAACAAGGAAAGTAACTGCTACAAAAAGTGCAATTGATTTTCATGCTCAATACTCTTAAGTGAATTCATTCTGTGTTGTTAAGAGCTAGTACCTTGCATACCAATACAAATTAAGGCTTTGTAGTATGTGTTTGTATAATTCTGGCTTCAAGTCCTATATCATCTTACAGAAAGCCTGGGAAATAATTCCCATTTAATACTTGATAAGCCAATCTCTGTAGTCATTTTCTGTATAATGATTTTGGACATGTATCACTAGATTTTTGCTTTGTTTTGCTTGTTTGGTTTCAGAAGTGTCCTCTAGGCTGTCAAGGCTGGCCTGAAATTTGTTATGTAGCTCAGTATGGCCTCAGATTAATGATCCTCCTGCACAGATTTACAAGAGATTTACTTACAAGGCTGAATCAACACCTATGCGTAGCTATCTTAAGTTTACCTATGTCTGATACAAATATAAATGGCCTTGAGATTTGATATTCAAACTTCATTGTTTACTGCCAGCATCAAGGAAATTCTTTCCAATTTTCTACATAGATAAATCATTTCATTCTGTGGAAAATTGGCTATAGTATTTCTTTTACCTGACTTAAATACCTTTTATTTATTTTCATTTTCTCTTTATACTGGCTAGAACTTTAAGTTTGTTCCTAATAGGAGTGGAGAAGGGACAAGCCTCATATCTTTCCTGTGGTTGGGGAGAAGGCATCTCATTTCTCTCTTGCTATTATCACATCAGCTGTAAATATTTTGTTGATATTCATTGTTAATTTGAGTAAGTTCTTCTCTATCCCTAGATTGCTGAGGTATCATTATTCTAAACATACCTTGGTTTCTATGAATTATTCCTGTGTCCGCACCATTAGTTTTCCTTCTTTGAGAAGTATAATAAATCTATTTATTTTTATTTTTATTTTTTGAGGCAAGCCCAACAGACTGCCTTTTGTTTTAATGCGAGAAAGAGAGAGAGAAAAAGAATGAATTAGTATACCAGGGTCTCCAGCCACTGCAATTGAACTCCAGACATGTGCACAAGGGAGTGCACATGTGCAACTTTGAGCACTGGTGTCACTGTGTTTCTGGCTTACATGGGACCTAGAGATTTGAGCTTCACAAACAAGTTCTTTAACCATGAAACCTTCTCTGCAACCCCATCCATTGATTTTTAAATGTGGAATCAGTCCTGTACACTTGAACAAAATTTCACTGGCATATTTTTTTGAATGTATTCGTATTCAATATTCTATTCTAAATTTTGAGAATTTTTGCATTTCTATTTATGGCTGATATTGGCCTATAGCTCTCCTTTTTGTAATGTTCACCTCTCAGAATAATTTAGTAAGTGTTCAGTTTTTATTTTCTGGAAGATATTTAGAAAATTTTGTATGATTTTCTTCATAAATGTTTGCTAGAGCTTACTACTTAAATCACATTGATCCAATATTTTATACTTAAGAAGGCTTGAAATGGCTTATTCAATCTCTTTAGTAGATATAAACAAATTCAGATCATCTGTTCCTCCCCAGTGAGTTTTGGTAGCTATGTGTTGAAGGAAATTGATCATCTTATCTCATCTAAGAACCCAAAATCTTTGGATATGGAGTTTCTTAAAACATTTGCTTACCAATGTTTTATTTTGATTATAATTTATAATTTCTATATTTTTCTTCTTAACTGTATCTGCCCTTAAACCGCAGAATTATTGTTAAATTTAATTTTTTTTTATTTCTTACTACTGTATTTATCTCTCTCTAAGAGCATCACACTGGTGTATTTCAAAATATAACCAAACATTTTTCAAAGCAGACATAGTCAAAATGTAAATATTTCAATATTATTTCTCATGTTGCCAGATGAAAGGACATAAGAGTTGAATAGGATACTTCCAGTTAAGATGGCAGTGTAGGTACCATGCCAAAGCAGCTAAGGGGGAAAAAGCAAAAACAACAAAAAAACAAACAAACAAACAAAAAAAAAACCTCCCAACAAAATACACACTTTTACTAAAAAGTGAGGTGTATAGGAAATTGAAATGGCAGCAGAGAAGTAGGAGAGATCCAGAGCATCCAGAGCCCACACAGGCTGGCAGAAGTGGGACCTCAGAAGCAGTGTGCCAGCCAGCTGCCAAGCTCTGCTTGAGCCACTGAAAAGCCAGGCGAGGGGATTTTCCACTCTCACTGGAGCTCTTCACCAACTCAAGAAACGTGAAGGAAGAATGGAAGTGAACAATGGAGGAGCAGATCACAAGGTAGAAGAATACATGGAACAGCGAGAGAACGAGAGCAGCATCTGCAGCTTCCCCTCCCCCACCACCAGTGCCCAGCTCCAGTGAACAGAGCAGCGGAAAAGAAGAAATCAAGTTATTATTATTTGCAGATGACATGATTCTTAATATAAAGGACCCTAAAAACTCTACTAGCAAACTGTTAGAGCTGATAAACTCCTATATCCATGTAGCAGTATACAAAATAAATACACAGAAATCAGTAGCATTCCTATGTGCTAACAACAAATGCATAGAGGATGAAATCAGAGAATCACTCCCATTCACAATTGCATCAAAGAAAATAAAGTACCTTGGAATAAACCTAACCAAGGAAGTGAAGGATCTCTACAATGAAAACTGTAAAACACTCAAGCAAGAAATTGCAGAAGACACTAAGAAATGGAAAAACATCCCTTGTTCCTAGAGTGGAAGAATCAATATCGTGAAAATGGCAATCTTACCAAAAGCAATCTACACATTTAGTGCAATCCCCATCAAAATTCCAATGGCATTTTTCTTTTTTTTTTAAATTTATTTATTTTATTTGTGAGCGTCAAACACAGAGAGAAAGACAGTTAGAGGGAGAGAGGGAGAATGAGCGCCAGAGCTTCCAGCCTCTGCAAATGAACTCCAGACGCGTGCGCCCCCTTGTGTATCTGGCTAACGTGGGACCTGGGGAACCGAGCCTCGAACCGGGGTTCTTAGGCTTCACAGGCAAGCGCTTAACTGCTAAGCCATCTCTCCAGCCCATCCAATAGCATTTTTCATGGAAATAGAAAAAACAATCCAAAAATTTATTTGGAATCACAAAAATCCTCAAATATCTAAAATAAAACTGAGCAACAAAAATAAGTCTGGTGGTATCACCATACCTGATTTTAACTTGTACTACAGAGCCATAGTAATAAAAACAGCATGGTACTGGCACAAAAGCAGACATGTAGATCAGTGAAACAGAATAGAGGTACCAGGTGAAAGTCAGGTAGCTATAGCCACCATATATTCAATAAAAAATGCCAAAAATACTCATTGGAGAAAAGACAGCCTCTTCAGCAAATGGTGCTGGGAAAATTGAATATGTATCTGTAGAAGGATGAAAGTAGATTCTTCTATCTATGCACAAGAATTAAGTCCAAATGTATTAAAGACCTTAACATCAGACCTGAAACTCTGAAACTGCTACAGGAAAAAGTAGGGGAAACCCTTCAACATATTGGTCTTGGCAAACTTTCTGAATACAACCCCAATTGCTCAGGCAATAAAACCACAGATTAACCACTGGGACCTAATGAAATTACAGAGATTTTGTACTGCAAAGGACACTGTGAATAAAGCAAAGAGGCAACCTACAGAATGGGAAAACATCTTTGCCAGCTATATATCTGATAAAGGATTAATATATAGCATATACAAGGAACTCAAAAAGTTAAATAATAAGAAATTAAACAAGCCAATTAGAAAATGGGCTATGGAGCTAAATAGAGAGTCCTCAAAAGAAGAAACATGAATAGCATATAACATCTAAAAAAATGTTCTACATCCCTAGTTATCAGGGAAATGCAAGTTAAAACTACATTGAGATTCCATCTCACTCCTGTCAGATTGGCCACCATCATGAAAACAAATGATCATAAATGTTGGCGGGGATGTGGAAAAAGAGGAACTCTTTTACACTCTTGGTGGGAATGCAATCTGGTCCAGCCATTGTGGAAATCAGTGTGGAGGTTTCTAAAACAGGTAAAGATTGATCTACCATATGACTCAGCTATAGCATTCCTAGGCATATATCCTAAGGACTCATCTCATTTCCTTAGAAGTACCTGCTAAACCATCTTTATTGCCGCTCAATTCACAATAGCTGGGAAATGGAACCAGCCTAGATGTCTCTCAACTGATGAATGGATAATGAAAATATGGAACATTTGTACAATGGAGTTCTATTCGGTGGTAAAGAAAAAAGAATTGATGAAATTTGCCAGAAAATGGGTGGATCTGAAAAGGATTATATTAAGTGAGGTAACCCAGGCCCAGAAAACCAAGTGATACATGTTCTCTCTCATATGAACAGATGATTGGGCTTCTGTGTGAGAAGGAGAAAACTCAGTAGCAGAAGTCAGTAAGTTGAAAAAAAAAAAAAGAGATATAAAGGGAAGAAAAAGGAAGGGAGGAGAGTACTTAATAGGTTGGTGTTGTATATATGTATGTAGAAGAATAGATTAACAGGTGTGAAAAGACCCAAAGTGAGGTCAGGGGAAGATTACAAGTAAAGGAAAGGTAGAAGGAGGGCTAATCAAAATCTAAGAGGATATAAATTTTTTTCTTCATTATACCTTCGTACTACTTTTTTAAAAAATTTAATTTATTAGTTTTCTTTTCAGCAAATACAGGCAATTTGGTACCATTGTTTAGGTTCATCCATGATCTACCCCCTCCCAACGGACCCTCCTTGTTGATGTAAATGGGTCATGCATTGTGGAGTTAGTCCACAGTTATTGGTACAATAAATGTCTCTGCATATCTTGACCCAACATGCGACTCTGACATTCTTTCCACCCCCTCTTCTGCAAAATTTCCCTGAGCCATGTTGGGTTCATTTTTGGTCTGCTACAGTGCTGAGGTGTTGGGGGCCTCTGAGGCTCTGGCTCTCTGATTTGATAGGAGTTGATTTTTCTCTGTGTTGGTCTCCTTCCCCTTTGTGCTGGTATCCGGTTCATTAGGAAAACAGCACCCTTGCTTGTTTTGCCAATTTTCTTTAGTTTCATTCGGGCCCCTTTTGAGGTATGTTGGGGCAGGTCTCTCCTTAGGATCTGCATCTATCTGAAAAAGAGAAGCAGATTCTCCAACGGAGAGTAAGTTAGCACCCATAAAATTGAGATGACCCTTACTTTTTTGATAGAGAGTTTAATAGGTGTAGGCCCCCTTGTACCCCATGATTAATGGTAGCTTGATATTGGAGAGTGGGCTTATGTTTGGATATGGTTCTGACTTGTTTTCCAGCTCCAGCTATGGGTCTCCTAACACTGAGGGGATCAGTTAGCTGAATCAAGAGCAGTTGGTTCCCCACCATGGCTGTATGCCACTATTGCACTTGTGTGGGCATCACACCAGATTATTTGTTGCTAATTAGGTTAGACCATGAGTTGCTTGGACAGATATTGGTCATTTCTCTCAGTCACCCATGTAGCACCTTCTGGCACTAGACAGGCTGACTGTCTGGGGACTGACTCTCTCCTGGCTTCCAGCCATGCCGTTCCATTTTACGTGTCAGCTGCGTATGGAGCCTTCAGCAATAGGGTCTTACCACTGACCTTTGGTGGGTCATCAAGTACTCTGACAAAAGTCTGTCATTGTTTTGGGAAACCTTGTAGGTTTCTCTGATCAAAAGCTCATTGCAGGGCTGGAGAGATGGATTAGCGGTTAAGTGCTTGCCTGTGAGGCCAAAAGACCATGGTTCAAGGCTCAATTCCCCAGGACCCATGTTAGCCAGATGCACAAGGGGGTGCACGCGTCTGGAGTTCGTTTGCAGGGCTGAAGCCCTGGAGCGCCCATTCTTTCTCTCTCTCTCTCTCTCTCTCTCTCTCTCTCTCTCTCTCTGGCTCTTTCTCACTCTGTCTGTCGCTCTCAAGTAAATAAAAGTAACAAAAATAATTTAAAAAATAAAAGCTCATTGTGGATGATAGCCCCATGCTGGTAGGAGGGTTACAGGTCAGTGCCCACTAAGAAAATGAGGAAAAACATAACTAATATACAAGAGTTAGAGAGGAGAGAGATAGAGGGAAGACGGGGAGAGGGAGGGAGGGAAGATGTAGAAGATTTAGGTTAGTCTTGATACTACCCTCTCCAGTGTCTTGTGGTTCAGGTGTTTCCTGTAAGGGTCTAGTGAAGGTTCAGCCATTTGGTCTGCCTTTTAGGAAGTAGAATTTTATGGTACCATTGCTGTTTGGGTCCAGATTAATGTTTCCCACCCCTTCGATGCCTTCCCCTCCCTCCCCACTCATCTAGTGTCTAGTCCATGAGGTGCTTGCTGGGTATATAAGGTATCTTGGGTAGATTCAGGTTATGTGTTGTAGATGAGTGAGACTGTGTCGATTTTTTTCTGTGATTGGGTAAGTTCACCTAGAATGATCTGTTCCAGGTTCAACCATTTTTCCTCAAATTTCATTGTGTCGCTTTTTCTTACTGCTGTATAGAATTCCATTGTGTAGATATACCACATCTTAGTTATCCATTCTTCTAGTGATGGACATCTGGGTTGATTCCAGCTCTTAGCTATTATGAATTGAGCTGCTACAAACATGGTTGAGCAAATCTCTCTGGCCTGTGGTTTGAAGGTTTTAGGGTAGATTCCCAATAAGGGTATAACTGGGTCTGTTGGTATCTCTATAATCAGCTTTTTCAGGAGTCTCCATATTGCTTTCCTACATTCCCACCAACAGTGAATGAGTGTTCCTGCTTCTCCACATCCTTGCCAGCATTTATTTTCATTTGATTTTTTGATGTTGGTTATCCTTATTGGGGTAAGGTGGAATCTCATAGTTGTTTTAATTTGCATTTCTCTGATGATTAGGGATGATGAACATTTTCTTAAGTGTGTGTTTGCCATTTGTTTATCTTACTCTGTGAAATGCCTGCTCAACTCTGTGCCCCATTTTGTGAGTGGGGTGTTTGTCTTCTTATTGTTTAGAATTTTGAGTTCTTTGTAGATTCTAGAGACTAGGCCTCTATCAGTTGGATTACCCACAAATATTTTCTCCCATTCTGTGGGTATTCTATTGGCTTTGCTTATTATATGCTTGTCTGTAAATAAACTCTTCAGCTTCATATGATCCCATTGGTTGTGTGACTGTTTAAGAACGTGAGCCACTGGGGTTTTGTTCAGGAAGTCTTTTTCCATTCCTATATCATGGAAAGTACTTCCTAAATTTTCCTCCAGTAGTATTTGAGTTTCTGGTCTTATGTTGAGGTCTTTGATCCATTTGGACTGGAGTATAGTGTAAGGCAAAATCACATGGAATCCACTGGGTTTGGACAATGAAACACTAAGGAGCCATAGATCTTTGCTAGAAAACTTTCAGTGCCAGGGGTGGGATACCTTCCAGTGAGATGTTGGCCAGGGAGGTCCCTGATGCCCCCAATACATTATAGGCCATTGCTGAGACCCTTGGTTTCCCACCAGAACTAGATGATAAGAACCTATTGCTGAAGACTCTGCATACTTGGGCTGCAAGTCCACTGAGAAATCCTGCTGGAACTGAACTGAGAACCTCCTCCATGAAGACCAGCTGACAGAAAGCTGGAAGAAGCCATTCTACATGCAGTTCAATGGAAGAATGAGATACCACCAGTAAAGACACTCAACAGTGAACACTGCAAGCTTTATAGTTGGTCAGCCAGACCAAATGAGCCAATGGGTGCAACAGTGGCATGTCTATCATGGTGATAACCAACGGCCCTCTAATTGGACTGGAGGCCTCCTCCATGGGAGGGAATATATCCCTGATACTGAAAACTTAAGCAGGGGTAGTCTTGAGCCCTAGGGGTGTAACTGCTGATGTCTGGATAAATGTATATACTATGCTTATCAAACTGCCCAGTAAGTACCTCTTTTAATATTCATACCCTTATATTAATGCTACTGTCACTTTGGGTAGAGAATCTTCTCTTTTCATATGGAAGTGACCTTGGGATGACTCAGAGATATCATAGTATTTGAAAGCAGTCACTGGAGTACTAAGTAACATCTTGATCACACCTTCCAAGGCTCAGGTTTTAATGCGGAAGAGGTGGTGGAAAGAATGTAAAAGCCAATGGAAGGGTAGGACTCCTTACAATGTGCTCCCTCCAGACACAAAATGGCCTGGATATCCATGACCTCATAGTGCGTGACACTACCTACACAAGACCATCATAAGAGGAGGAAAAGATTATGACATCAAAATTAAAAGAGAGGCTGATTGAGATGGGGAAGGGTTATAATGGAGAATGGAATTTCAAAGGGGAATGTGGGGGGAGGGAGAGTATACCTTGGGATATATTTAATAATCATGGAAAATGTTAATAAAAATTGAGAAAAAAATAAACAAATAAAAATTAAAGCAGGAAAAAATCAGTTGGATAGGAGAGTAAAATCAAACTGAAGTTGCCCTAAACTTCAAATTTTATTAACAATATTAATTTGATGAGATATTTAGCATAGTCATAATACTGTTTGGTGACTCTACAGCCAATAATTATTCACAAAAATTGATTAGTAAACACTGATTTTTTTGGTTGGTAATTCACCTATATAAACTGTTCTAATAGTAAAGTATAAAGCTAAAGAGAAGATCACATTGTGGAAGATCACATCTATGGACATTATAGACTTTTCTTTTCTTTTTTCCTTATTTATTCCATTTTTCTTAGACAGATGCTTCTGCTTTTATTTCATACAGGTGTTTTTAGGTAGTTCAGGCTGGCCTTGGACTTACTATAGCCCAGGCTAGCCTTCTACTCATCTGAATCGTCTTGCTTCATCCTCTTGAGTGCTAGAATGATAGATGTGCACCACTATGACCAGATTAAAATAATCTTATGCTTCATTGAAAAATAACATATTAAACAGGCTGGGAATGTTGCTTATTTGGTAGAATGCTTGCCTAGTATGCACAAAGTTCTATCCTTAGCACCATATCGGTAAGATGTGGTGTTGCTCACTTGTAGACAGTTTTGTGGTAAAAGTTCTGAAATTCCATTCTTGATGTTTATATTTCATATTTCTATGGCATCTAAAAGATAGAGTATGCAGTCAGAAGTAGGTATCCACAGCTCAATTTGGAAATGAATTTGAGAGTCACAAGTGATTATTAATTATTTCAAGGTGTGAGACTAGATGAGCTAACCAGGAGCAGCCCTTAGGACAGACAAAGTCATGCACTGAACCACAGGTATATTAACATTAGGTTTTTGAGAGGGTAAGGAATGAACTAGAAATAAGAGTAGAAAAAATACCCATCTACTAATTTCATTAATCCATGAATTTAGCCAGTCTGAGGAGAAAAAAAATGGTCTAGGGTGTGTCCATGCTTTAGCACTTTGAGGTCAGTAGTGAACAAGACAAAGTGGAACAGAGAGATAAAAGCAGGTCTTGTTTGTGTAGGACTGAGAGAGAATGGCAGGAATAGGAATGGAGACAGCATGTACCAGTGTCCTTAGAACAGTGTTCTCTTCTAAGTGTCATTGGTCTGTTGGTCCCATTTTGGTAATCTTTTAATGTAATTGAAGTTGTGAATGTGCTGATGATAGGAATTGTCTGCTTTCTCTCTTCCTTGAGCTAAGTCTCTGCCTCCAAAGTTGTTTTCCATGACAAGTCTTTCACTTCAAAGTGGATTCTCCTGCTGTTCTGATTCCCTGTGTCTTTTGGATGTGTTATGTGCTTCTTCAGGAGACAGTCTAGGATGCTCCTCATGAATGGTGTTACCTGCTGCTGGAGGCCATCTAGGATCTTCTGCCTTCTTAGGACTGCATTCAGTGTCCCACAGGGGCAAGGCACAGCTTCTCCAAAAGAGAAAATGTGACTCCACCCTGTGACTTCTTTTAAATTGCATTTAATCATATAGAGGAACTTTTTGGCCTAGGAGGCATTAATTGTAATATTAATTTTTACCTACTATCTAAAGCTGAGATAAATATACTACTATTTTTGAAAAAAAAAGTTTATATTTTAAAATAATTTTTGGTCCTTTGACTTATTTTGTAGGATGAACTTGAGGGGGGAGGACATCTATGTTCAGATCATACATCTTGTATGATTAGCTCTGAAGTTATATTTTGAGCATTTACCAAGTTACTGGCATTGCACAAATTTAATGTGCTTCTCTGGAAACCAGTGCTTTTATTCATAGTTTGATTGAAATAACACAAGTGCCATGAAAATTACTGTATTTGGCACAAGTTAAGAGCTCTTTTTAATGTTTTGCTACTTAGAAAACATTTAAGGAAAATTCTGTATATTGACTGACTCAACATCCATGGCCTACCAATGAGATTTTCCTACAATTTTGTATGATGTTTTCACTGGAGCAAACCAGGTAATGAATACATGGCACCTGAGTTATCACTTAAAATTGCATATGAAGCTATAGATATCTCAAAATAAACATAATTTAATTAAACATAAAAAAGAAATTGGCAAGTGTATATGAGCATTATGGCTTATCTGTTATTAGCAACTTTAAAGACACATTAAACACTGGGAAAAGACAAGTTAACTGAACATATGAAGGTATATATGTATTTGTATATTATTGCATGGGAGAGAAGAAGTGCATATTATTGCTGTGAGTTAAAGAAATTTCTTGGGCTGTAGAGATGGCTTAGCAGTTAAGTGCTTGCCTGTGAAGCCTAAGGATCCTGATTCGAGGCTTGATTCCTCAGGACCCACGTTAGCCAGATGCACAAGGGGGTGCATGCGTCTGGAGTTCATTTGCAGTGGCTGGAGGCCCTGGCATGCCCATTCTCTCCCTCTCTCTCTCTCTCTCTCTCTCTCTCTTTCTCTCTGTCTGTCATTTTCAAATAAGTAAAAATTTTAAAAAACTTATAAAAAAGAAATTTCTTATAAAATTCATAGATTTTTTTTTATTTAATACAGTGTGTTATGAAGTCATGCTAGGAAGATTAAAAATATGACAGCAGATCACCAAGGAACATGCTGGTCTTAGATGATGTGATGAGTGGAAACATTATTGTGTATCTTCTAAAATTAATTTAGAATATTCTTAATGCCCTTAGAACATATGCCAGGGTAATGTACGGTCACAACTTTAAAGATAATAATCAATCCAATCCAATTTCTTCATGCTGGTAGCAATTTAGTTATTTTTCCTATGAAAGCTGCCCTAATTCATGGAGTAAATAAGCAAAGCTTATATTAAGCCTTTCTGGTTTACACGTTTTCTTCCAGGCTTGAGATGAATGTAATGTGCTAACAAGATCCTTTTAAAGAATTAAGTTGAGATTTTAGAAAAATAAAAATTTTACTGTGCATCCTACACCTTAAATTTTAAGGCAGTGAATATTTTTTTAAAATCTCAAGTTTTATTTTATTTACTATTAATTTTAAGATCCCATCTAGAAAAATTTGGTTTTGCTGTTCAGCAAGATCATCAAATATTTTTAAAATCAAAAACATAGTATGCTTTCTATTATAGTTCTTTATACATATTATCATGTCATAAAGGGTTTAGTTTTTGAAATAACTTATTTTTTCTTAAATTTTGAGAATGTTTACCTATGAAATGGAGAGAAATGAAAAAGCATATTTTTTATTTTATTCAGTAAATATTTATTGCTTAGCTATTCTTCACAGCCCCAATACTATGCAAAATATGTGGGAAAGTCAGTCAGTAAACAGGTTCTAAAACAACCTAAACCTTCCTACAACACAGGAGAGTAGTGAACACAAAGGAGGGGCTGATAAATTGGTGATCATGGGCAAGGCACAAAGACAGGCCTTTCTGCCAACATCAGGTGGAAAACAGCAGCAGGAGAGTGTGACCAGGGGAAGCTGGCTTTAACACTCATAAGCCCATCCCCAACAATACACTGCTGCCAGAAGGCTTAAATTCCCAAATTGCCAACACTTGAGGTTTCAGCATTCAACACATATAAGTTTATGGGGAACATCTGAATCAAACCACTTCCATCTGTAAAAATCTTTGAGTTCAAACTGGAAATAAAAATAAAAAGTGTTCTGTCATAGGTCATATAAGACTTTAACATATTTCTATTAATAAGGTTATTGAGAAGATATTAAAGGGTACATATGGGAAACATATTTCCTAAAGAGCAGAGAGAAATAATTCTTTATTGTGAATTAACAAATTTGCATTGATTTTTTTAAAAAAGAAAACTTCATCTTCTTGGAGTTGACTGTTATAAGGCAACTTCAGATCTCAAGATCATTATCCCCAATAATCAGATCCTTACTGATCCTTACTTACATAGGGACTCATTAACAAAGAACTCTTCTGGTAAATGCAATCTGATCAGCTGGCCTAAATCTCTTTTAGTAGCTAAGAACTTTAGCGCTATAACCTAAATTCGTATCACCTCTAGAATATAACTCCTTCTGCAGGTGTGACAATGAGGCCGTGAGTACTGCATAACAAAAGAAACAGTAATGTTTCTGTAATGAACACTGTTGACATTTATGGGGACACACTGAGGGCTTTGTCTTCTCTTCTAAGAGGTAACAAGCATGTAGCAAAATCTCACAAACACAGTTAAGAGGGTTAGCACACTGATGACACTTACAATATTAATTCTTTTTTTTAAAATTTTTATTTATTTATTTGAGAGTGACAGACACAGAGAGAAGGACAGATAGAGGGAGAGAGAGAGAATGGGCACACCAGGGCTTCCAGCTTCTGCAAACAAACTCCAGACGTGTGCGCCCCCTTGTGCATCTGGCTAACGTGGGACCTGGGGAACCGAGCCTCGAACCAGGGTCCTTAGGCTTCACAGGCAAGCGTTTAACCGCTTAGCCATCTCTCCAGCCCCAATATTAATTCTTAATGATGCAAATTTGACAAGTTTCCTTCCTTCGTTTCTCTGACCTTTTCTCCCCTTAACCTTTCTCTCCTGTTCTGTCACCTCCTCATCCCTCCTCTCTTACCCAAATTAAAACAACTGAGATTCTACTTTACCCCAATAAGAACAGAAAATATTAAAAAGTCAATGAGGGGTGGAGAAATGGCTTAGCAGTTAAGGCATTTGCCTGCAAAACCATAGGACCCAGGTTCAACTCCCCACTACCCATGTAAAGCCAGATGTGCAAGGTGACACATGAATCTGGAGTTAATTTGCAGTGGCTGGAGACACTGGTGAGCCCATTCTCTCTATATATCTGCCTCTCTTTCTCTCAAAATAAATAAATAGAGATTTTTTTTAAAGATCAAATGAAAAGAAATGCTGGCAAGGCTGCGGAGAAATAGGAACTCTCATTCACTGCTGGTGGGAATGTAAGAGGGCACAACCACTATGGAAAGCAATATGGAGACTCCTAAAAAGGTTGACTATAGGGGCTGGAGAGATGGCTTAGCGGTTAAGCGCTTGCCTGTGAAGCCTAAGGACCCTGCTTCGAGGCTCGGTTCCCCAGGTCCCACGTTAGCCAGATGCACAAGGGGGCGCACGCGTCTGGAGTTCATTTGCAGAGGCTGGAAGCCCTGGTGCACCCATTCTCTCTCTCTCCCTCTATCTGTCTTTCTCTCTGTGTCTGTCGCTTTCAAATAAATAAATAAATAAAAATTGTTTAAAAAGGTTGACTATAGAGTTACCAACAGACCCAGTTATTCCCTTACTGGGAATTTACCCTAAAATCTCCAAGCCTCAGCTCAGAGAGATTTGTTCAACCATGTTTATAGCTGCTTAATTCATAATGGCTAAGAGCTAGAATCAACCCAGATGTCCATCATTAGATGAATGGATAACCAAGATGTGGCATATCTACATGATATAATTGAACTCAGAAGTAAGGAATAATGACAATGAAATTTGAAGAATAATGATTGAACTTGGAACAGATCATTATCAGTGAACTCACCCAATCAAAGAAAGATAATCATTGCATGGTCTCACTCATCTGTGGCTCCTAAACTTCATCTGTCAGAGATGCGGACATACCTAATAGGCATCTTGAGGACCAGACAATAGGGAGGTTGGGTTTGGAAGGGAGGAAAAGGGTGGTGGTGGGGGACACAAACCTGGTCTCAAAATGGAACTGGTACCATAAAATCCTATATCCTGAAAGACAGACTAAAAGGTTGAACCATCATCAGGTCCTTAGAGGGAACACCTGAGTCAAAGGGCCCTGGAGAGAGTATGGTGAAGACTAACCCTAATCTCCTATTTCTCCCTCTCCCTCTCTCTCCCTTTCCATCTCATCTCTCTTTCTCTAGCATTTTACCTATCTTCTTCTTCCTTCTTTTCATTTGGCAGTTGTCTGTAACTCCCAGTACTAGAATATGGGTAACATACAAAATGAGCTGTTGATCAGAGAGACCTACAAGGTTTCCCAAAAGAAGACAGATTTCTATCAGAGCACTTGATTACCCACCAAAGGTTAATGGTAAGACCCTACTGCCAAAGACATCATATATACAGAACATAGAGAGACCTGATTGGAATCTGGAAGACAGTCAGTCCCCAGACAGTTAGCTTGTCTAGTGTCATAAGGTGATACATGAGTGCCTGGGGGAAATGGCCAGAATTTGTCTAAACAACTCATGTTCTTAGCTACTCAACAAACAACATGGCATGGTGCTCACTCAATTGCAATAGTAGCACACAGCCATGGTAGGTAACTAGCTGCTCTTGAATTGGCTAACAGATCTGCTCAGTGGAACAGAACCATAGCTGAAGCTAGGAATCAAGTCAGAACCAAAATATCCAAAAATGAGCCTGCTCTCCATTATCAAGTACCCGCCAATTCTGGGCTACAAGAGGGCCTACACCTATTAAATTCTCTCTAAAATAATAATGGTTATCCTATTTATCTGGTGCTGACTTCATTATTTGTTGGAGAATCTGCTTCTCTTTTTCAGATGGACACAGAACCCGAGGTGAGTATCAGCCCATCGCACATCACCAGGGCCCCAGCTGAAACCACAGAGTAATTGGGGAAATGAACTTTCTTGGTGAACCTGGTATCAGCACAATGATGAAGGAGATAGACACAAAGAACACTCAACTCCTACCAAACCAGATATCCAGAGACACAGAGGCTCCCAAGAACTCATTACTGAAGTAGACCTAAAATGAACCCAACATGGCCAGGGAAATTCATGGAAGGGGCAGAAAGATTGTTAGAGCCACATGTTGGGACATTACACACAGAAACATTGCCTCTTACCCATAACTGATGGCTAACCCCAAAATGCATGAGCCACTTTTCCCAATGAGGAGGGTCTCTTTGGAGGGGTGAGAACAGGGAGGAGGCAATGATGGTACCAACATGTCTGGTTATACACTGAATATGTACATAACTAATATAGAAAAAAAAAGGAAATATGGGGGCTGGAGATATGGCTTCTCAGTTAAGAGTGCTTGCTTGCAAAGCCTGACAGCCTGTGTTCAATTCCTAAGTACCCACATAAATACAATGGAACATGAATCTCAAGTTTGTTTGTAGTGGATTTCTTTTTCTCTCTCTTCTTACATAAATACATATTAAAAAATAAGAATTATCTTAAAAGTTTGAGTCCTTGACCAAAATGAATTTTGTGGGTAGGAGGTAATGGCCAGAGTAAAGTAAGTTTAAAAGATGATCAAGCCATAGTCATCTCTAGCTAGGGAGGTTTCTGGAATGAGATTTGGGACTAACATAGAAATACCAACAAATACTGCAGTTTTGTATTAGTTTCTGAGATCAGATGACATCAGGAATGCTCACAGCATGATGGCTATAGGTAGGGCAGTATTAGTAAGTTTTCCATTGCTATAACAAGATACCTGAGAAAATCAACTTAAAGAAGGAAAAGTTAGGTCTGGAGAAATGGCTTAGCAGTTAAGCGCTTGCCTGTGTACTAAGGACCCCAGTTCAAGGCTCGATTCCCCAGGACCCATGTTAGTCAGATGTACAAGGGTGCACACATATCTGGAGTTCGTTTGCAGTGGTTGGAGGCCCTGGCATGCCCATTCTCTGTTTCTCTCTATCTGCCTCTTTCTCTCTGTCTGTTGCTCTCAAATAAATAAATAAAAATAAACAAAAATAATTAAAAAAGAAGGAAAAGTTAATTTCGTCTCATGGTTCCAGTGAATTCAGTCGATAGTTTCTCTGTCCCATATCTTTGATATATCATGATAATCTCAGCAGAGTATATCCCAAGGAACCTATTTCTTCTAAGTAGGCCCTACCTCTCAAATTTTCTACTTCTTTACAATAGCACTATTGGCTGGAGACCAACTCTTCAAAACATTGACAAATTATGTGATATTCCAGATTCAATCTTCAATAACAATGATGGGGCCTACTGAGTATAATATGGAAAATTGGTAACACAGGGTAAAGATGTTCTAGCTTCCAGACTATGTTCTTGAATAGATGGTGGACAGAAGGTTTATGGTTCAAATGGAGGGATTTTCTGAGCTATAAACATAGGCTAATCATAACAGGAAGAGTAGAGTTTACTGTGACAGATGCAGGTGAGTAAAGGGACATGCAGATGACTGCTGGTTCACATCTTTTCCCTATTCCTTCTTTCTCTATGGAATAGGAAATAATATCCTCTGCTGACAATGATTGTGGACATGGGGGTATAAGTATTTAAGGCAGGCAAAGGGATGAACTTACTTTCCACTTCCCATAGGGAATATGTTCTAAGACACTCTGATGAGGCCTGAGACCATGGCACACCTTTAATCCCAGCTCTTGGGAGATACAGGTATGAGGATCAAGGCCACTGAGTAAATTGCAGGTCATCTTGGGCTAGAGTGAGACCCTACTTTGAAAAACCAAAAAAAAAAGACCCACTATGAAAGCCCTTATATATCACAACAGCCATGCTCTGATAAATGAGAATCCTATTAACTAAGGGGTGAGTGTTATATACCATGTGGATATGATGAACAAAGGTGCAATTCACATCCTGAGTTGTGTGGTGAAGCAATATTTGAGATTTCATTATAGTACTCAGAATGGTGCACAATTTAGAAGTTAAACATTGTTTAATTGTGGATGACTACATTTAATATTTTATCAGTTACTTTTTCCTTGCTGGACAAAATACCTGACCAAAAGCATCTCAATGAAGGGAATGGACGACTTTTGGTTTACACTTTCATTATCGTTCACAAAACATAGCAGGAAGAGATAGTCAGCTGTCACATCTTCACATCAGCAAGGAGGAAGTAGAGCAACCCTAGCCCACCAAGTGTGGCTTGCCTTTAGAACTTCATGGCTTGCCCCCAGGAAATTATTTCCTCCAGCAAGGAAGCACCACAACATTCTCAAACATTAACACCAATTTTAGAATCAGTATTCCAACACACAAGTGTATGGGAGAGAATTTTATGTTCAAACCACCACAAATGTGTCTGGACTAACATTGACCATGAGAAGTGAAATCACAGAAGCAACAGCACAGGTGAGGAGTGGGCCACTGTTATATTCTGGAGTTGAAGTCACTATGGAGACTGGAATGAGTTTCTAGTTGCATCTTTTGCTCTATCCAGAAAGCTGGAGAGATTGATAACCAGATTTGGAGCACAGGCATACAAATACACACTTCCTAATGTAGAGAGTCTTGAAGGAAAGAAATAACCCAACTTAGTGTACTTCAGTATTAATGAAGTCTTGTTCATCATCAGTGACACTACAGAGTGCAGAGCTATAATTGTGAGGCAAAATGTTTCCAATAAAAATGGCAGATCAAGCTAATTTATTGAAACCATTTTTACTCTGCTGTAATCACTTTCACATTAAATTTCTTAATAAATGCTTTATGTCAAAGGCAACCATGGTGTAGCTTATTGTAACTTCAGAAAGGTCCACAGCTAACCTCCCACATAGAGGAACTTTTTAATACTGGTGAACTTAATAGTAATTTTTCCAACTGTTAACTAAAGAACAAACCAGAAGAAGCTTAAATTTCAGGTTTGCTGAAATAACTTTTTACTTGAAACCCTACATTTTAATAAAATTGGTTACTTTAATATGCAATTTACCTCCTTTTAAAGCATTTTCCTATCCATTTCTAAAAATGATATGTAGTGGTTACTTTCATTTTAATGACATACTCTAAATCCACTTAATGGAGATAGAGCAAAAAAAAAAAAAATCCTTTTCATCTGCCTTGCAATTTCTTTGAAGTCCAAACTGCATTTCTCCACTTCAATTTTATAGCAATTGCCAACTCAAAATATTCCACTAATATAAATATTATTTTATAGGAATCTGATGATATTAGATTTAAAATGTAAAAGTTTCAATGTATTTTAAGTACAAATACATTTTAAGACTTGTTTTTTGCATATAAGCAGATTTTTATGCGCCTGATGCATGAGTGTGTGCAGGTGTGTTTGCACACAATTGTGCTTGTTTATGGTGGCCATAGGTTAACGGGTATCCTCCTCAATCACTCTCCACCTTTTTTTTTTTTTTTTTTTTGGTTTTTGGCCAGGCTGACCTGGAATTCACTATGTAGTCATTGGGTGGCCTTGAACTCTTGGCGATATTCCTATCTCTGCCTCCTGAGTGCTGGGATTAAAGGTGTGCACTGCCACGCCCAGCCTCTCCGCCTTAGTTTTAAGATATCTTACTGAATTCAGCACTAACCAACTAGGCTAGACTAGCTAGTCAGCTTGTCCCAGGGAACCTCTAGTCTCCAACTCTCCCAGTACTGGGATTATAAATGGGCACCACCTTGCCTAGTTTTTATGCAGGACTGGAGGATCCAAGCGCAGGGCCTCAGATTTGTACAGTAAGCTATTTACAGACTGAGCCATCTACCAAGCCTGAGAGTTTTTTTTTAATTAATCTCACATACCTTTCTAATTCAAATGCTTTGATTTTTATAAATACTATCAAAATACAAGAGACAAAATATGTTTGAAAAGTCAAATTAGTTCATTCTAATGATTATTAGAAAAAGTTCACAATTGTACAGTTAGCATTTGTTAGGTCAAGGCTAGAAGATTGTTGTGAGAGTGAGGCTGCTAAACTACATACTGAGTTCTAAGCCTGTTTGGAACAACAACAACAAAAGACTATCGGAGTAAAGCAAACAGTGCAAATTGTATAGCTAAGCTATACTACTAAAACAAAGTTCACTCATGGGCTGGAGAGATGGCTTAATTGTTAAGGTGTTGGCTGGCAAAGACAAAGGACCTAGGTTGGATTTCCCCAGTACCCACTTAAGCAAGATGCACAAGGTGACACATGCATTCCCTCTGCCATCTCTTAAATAAAATATTAAATAAGTTCATTCATATTTTTAACCCATAGACATCCAAATCGCATTTATTAAACTTGTATAAACTTGTTCTTTTGGGATAAAGTTTGCAATGATGATCTTCAGGCTTTGAAATATATGGTTGCCAGTTCTTAGCCTACTCTAGAAAAATGATGTGAATTCCAAAGATCTGTTCCATGTAGTAAGGATGAGGATGCTTCACCTTTGCATGTCTGCTGATCCCGTCACATGTCTGCTGTCACTCCCTGCGTCAGAGAACAACGGCCTTTCTGCACAGTGAGGGGGGCATGTGTCCAGCTAACATCTTGTGGGGCTTCACGCTGACATGGATGTTATATAAGCCAGTGCATTTCTTTTTATTTCACTTAGTCATTTTCGAAAAGGAAGAGAAAAATGCTTGGGTAAATTGCCACTACTCTGGGAATCACATGAGAACTCCTACTGAGGCCTGCCACTGTACAGCACTGGGCATGCTAAATCACCATAAGAAGAGTCAAAAGAGATCTTATAATGTTTTAGCTTCATGTTTATTCTTTTAAGTTTTAAAATATTATTTGTGTGTGTGTGTGAATAAGAGATTATGGGCATGCCAGGGTCTTCTGCCACTACAAATGAACTTCATGCACATGCACTAATTTGTGCATCTGTCTTTACATGGGTACTGGGCAATTGAACCCAGGCTGGCAGGCTTTGCAAGAAAGTACCTTTAATCATTTTATATTTCCTCAGATCTAGAGTATAATCATTTTTAAATCTACTTTTTAATTATGTATGAACTTTATTGTACTGTATGAACAAAGTGTTAGTTCCATTTGCTTCAGGTACCACTCTTACCTGTTCCCATTTTACTGAGGGCGCATCCGAGTGGGGCTGTTGGTATCCACCATGGGGTTATAAATGTATCAGACAGTCTCTGTGAGGATACTGCTTCCACCCTGTGGCTCTTACAATCTTTCTCTGTCCTCTTTCACAATGCCTCAGTGGTGGTTGGGGGTGTGTGATTTAAGTCTACTTTAGCGTTCAGCGCTCAGCAAATTCAGGATTTCTGCTTTGATACATTTTGTGTGTCCTCAGTGTCTATTACTATCCCCCTGGCTCAGGATGTCAGGCTTTCTGTGAGAGAAGCATTTATGCTTAACTCACTATCTCCTCTGGACACTGGCTCATGTGCAAGAGTTGGCTCATCTCATGATAGAGAATTGGCTTTTTATTATCATGCTGATGAATTTTGGTTCTCCCCAGGTTTCACTTCCTTCAGTAAAAGAAAAAAAGAGATTCCCCAGTGGAGAATGAGAGCAGTGTGAGTTAAATGGGATAAGCATAGTTAATTCAGAGTTTTTGATGGGTGGACCCTTTCTTTTTGATCAAAGACTAATGAGAATTTCTCTCTGGAGTCTATCTCCATTGTGTTCATAGAATTCTGACTTGTTCAGTACCAGGAATAAGTTCTCTCCCACTGAGTTCGCCTTTTCTCCAATCTGAGAGTAGTTGGTAAACCACCTAGATTGTGTGCCATTATGGCACAAGTGTATACATCTTGTCTGACAGGTTAATTTCATATCTATAGTAGGATCTCCAGCTTGTTGTCAACATTGGTGGCCATCTTCCCCCAGCAGCTCTTGTAGCACTTTCCAGCACTCTGAGGGTTAGCCACTGAGGAACTGACTTCCTTCCAAACTCCAGCATGATCTCTCATGATTTCTCCATTTCCTGTGTCCAGAAGCCTGTGGTGTCTTTGGAAACAGGATTTTACCATTTATATCTGTCAGGTAACAAAGTGTTTTTGCAATAGCCTACATTATTTTGGATCTCATGGATCTCCCTGACCAACATCTCACTGTGGGGTGTAACCTGTTTCTGGTACTGGAAATTCATGGAAACTCATAGTTTTAGGACTAGGCTTTCTCCATCTTCTCTGGGGCCTTCTGCTTGGGTGATTACCCCCTCCTTCTTACTAACGAGGAAGTTATCTATGTATGACACTGAATCATGTTGTCATTAGTTATGTGTAACTTTCATCCACTTTCTCTTCCTCCCTATAATACCTGCTCCTATATTCTGTTTTACCAGTTGGCAACTAACCCTTCCTCTGTTCCCTCCCAGTTTCCACTTTCTCCTCACTTCATTCTAGTTCCCTGTCAATACTATGATGTTTTCTGCCACTTACACACAACCCAAGCTGTTTCAAGTTAGGAACCTTATATTAGGGAAAATATGTGGGATTTGTCTTTCTGAGCTCTGTGACCTTGCTTACTTTGATTTTTTTCCCAAGTGCACCCATTTTCCTGAAAATATCATTATTTCATTTTTTTATTACCACAATGTAGAATCTCATTTTGTATATGCACCACATCTTTATTAGCCATTCATGAATTGATGGGCACCTGGATTGATTTTAATGTCTAGATATTGTGACTAAAGCAGCAACAAACATGGCTAAGCAAGTATCTCTGTGGTATAGAATAGAGTCTTAGGGTATTTGCAAAGGAGTGCTATACCTGGATCAGCTTCTCTTTTTAGGGCATCTCCATACTGATTTCCATAGTGGTTGTACAAGTTTGCATTTCCACTACAGTGGATGAGGGTTCTGATTTTCCACTTCCCCCCAGCATTTGTTGTCATTTGATTTTTTGATGATTGTTATTATGATAGAAATGAGATGGAATCTTGATGTTGGTTTAATTTTCATCTTCCTCATTGATAAAGATATTGAGCAACTCCTTTGTTATTTATTAGGCATTTGAATTGCTTCCTTTGAGAATGCTCTGTTCAATTCCCTTTCCCATTTTTTAAGTTGGTTGCTTGACTTTTTATTGCTTAGTTTTTCATGTTCTTTGTAAATTCTAGATTTTATACCTCAGATGTATATTCTGTAAAGATTTACTCCCATTCTGTTCCTTCCCTATGGACTCTGTTGATGGTTTGCTTATCTATATGACAGCTTTTTATGTCCATGAAATCAAATGGTTGAGTTTCTAATTCCCTGGACTACTTTGGTCATATACAGAAAGCCTTTTCCTAATGTGTATCATGAAACATTCTTCCTATTTTCTCTTCTAGTCATTTTAGAGTTTCAGATATTATATTTACGTCCTTAATTCATTTGCAGTTGATTTTTGTGCAGGGTGTGAGAAGAGGGTATAGGTTCATTCTTCCACATGTGGCTATCCAGTTTCTCCAGCACCATTTGTTGAAAATGCTGTCTTTCCTATAGTCTCCTTTTTTGCCTCCTTTGTCAAAAGATCAGGTAGCTGTAGTTATAAGAACTTAGACCTTGATCTTCTATTCTATTCCATTGAAGCGTGTTGCTTTTATGCCAGTACCATGCTGTTTTTAGTACAATGCCATCATAGTATGTCTTGAAATCAGGTAAGGTAATGCCACCACAGTTATTTGTGTATGCTGAGGATATTTTTTGCTATCCAAGACCTTTTATTCTTTCATATGAATTTTGGGACTACTTTTCCTAAGTCTGGAAAGAATGCTATTGGAATTTTGGTTGAAATTACATTGAAAATGTATATTGCCTCTGTTAGAATGGCCATTTTGATGATATTAATTCTTCCAATTCGTCACATAACTTTCTTCATTTCTTTCATTGTATAAGTCTTTCACTCCCTTGATTAGCTATATTTCGTTGTTTTTTTTTTTTGTGGCAATGGGACTACTTCCCTGATTTTTTGGTATATATGAAGTCTACTAAGTTTTATGTGTTTCTTATATATCCTGTCACACAATTCTTCTGACAGAATTTATCATCTCTAGGAGTTCTATGGTAGAATCTTTTGAATGGCTTATATATAAAATCATTTCTTTTATTTATTTATTTTTTTTTATTAATTAGTTGTGTATTCAGCATATACAGACAGTTTGGTACCATTATTAGGCTCATCCATGACCTACACTCTCCCCATCGAACCCTCCTTGTTGAGGTATATGGGTCATGCATTGTGTAGTTAGCCCACATTTATGGGTAAGATAAATGTCTCTGCATATCATGACCCAACATGTGGCTCTGACATTCTTTCTGCCCCCCTTCTGCAAAATTTCCCTGAGCCATATTGGGTTCATTTTTGGTCTGCTTCAGTGATGAGGTCTTGGGGGCTGCTGAGGCTCTGGCTCTCTGATTTGGTAGGAGTTGATTTTTTCTCTGTGTTGGTATCCTTCCCCCTTGTGCTGGTGTCCAGTTCATCAGGAAAACAGCACCCTTGCTTGTTTCGCCAATTTTCCTTAGTTTCAGCCAGGGCCCTTTTAAGTTATGAAGGGGTGGCTCTCTCCTTAGAATCTGCATCTATCTGAAAAAGAGAAGCAGATTCTCCAACGGAGGCTAAGTTAGCACCAAGACAAATGAGAAAACCCTTACTTTTTAATAGAGAATTTAATAGGTGTAGGCCCTCTTGTAGCCATGACTGATGGTAGCTTGACTTGTTTCCCAGCTCCAGCTATGGGTCCCATACCACTGAGGGGATCAGTTAGCCAAATCAAGAGCAGCTGGTTCCCCACCATGGCTGTGTGTCACTATTGCACAGGTTATTTGCTGCTAAGTAGGTTAGACCATGAGTTTCTTGGACAGATATTGGTCATTTTCCCCCAGTCGCCCATGTAGCACCTTCTGGCACTAGACGCACTGACTGTCTGGTGACTGACTCTCTTCTAGCTTCCAGCCATGCCATTCCATTTCACGCGTCAACTGCTTATGGTGTCTTCAGCAGTAGGGCCTTACCACTAACCTTTGGTGGGTCATCAAGTACTCTGACAGAAATCTGTCTGTCTTTTAGGAAAATTTGTAGGTCTCTCTGATCAAAAGCTCATTGTGGATGATAGCCCCATGCTGGTACTGGGAGTTACAGGTCAGTGCCCACTATGAAAATGAGAAAAAAGATAACTAATATACATGAATTAGTGAGAAGGGGGGGAGAGGGAGAGGGAGGGAGGGAGGGAGGGAAGATGTAGAAGATTAAGGTTAGCCTTGATCCTACCCTCTAGTGTCACGTGGTTCAGGTTCCCTGTAAGGGCCTGGTGAAGGTTCAGCCATTTGGTGTGCCTTTTAGGAAGTAGAATTTTATGGTACCATTGCTGTTTGGGTCTAGATTTGTGTTTCCCACCCTTTCAGTGCCCTCCCTTCCCTCCCCATCCATCCTAGTGTCTAGTCCACCAGATGCTTGATGGGTGTGTAAGGTATCTTGCATAGATTCAGGTTCAGTGCTGTAGATGAGTGAGACTATGTGGTTATTTTTTCTGTGATTGGTTAAGTTCACTGAGAATGATCTGTTCCAGGTTCGACTATTTTTCCTCAAATTTCATTGTGTCATTTTTTTCTTACTGCTGTATAGAATTTCATTGTGTAGATATACCACATCTTAGTTATCCATTCTTCTAGTGATGGACATCTGGATTGATTCCAGCTCTTAGCTATTATGAATTGAGCTGCTACAAACATGGTTGAGCAAATCTCTCTGTCCTGTGGTTTGAAGGTATCATGTCATCTGCAAATAGGGCTATCCTGACTTTTTCCTTTCCAATTTTTTTCTCTTTTTCCCTTTTATTTCTTTCTACTGGTTTATTACTTGATCTAAGACTTCAAGAATTATATTGAAAAGTAGTGGTAATAATGGGCAACCCTGTCTAGTTCCTGACTTAATAGGACTGCTTCAATTCTCTCCATATTTAAAATCATATAGGACTTAGTTCTGGTATATAGAGCCTTTATTGTGTTGAGATATCAACTTTCTATATAGTCATTCCAGTGTTTTCATCATGAAGGGCTCTTGTATTTTGTCAAAGGCTTTTTCTACATCTGTTAAAATAATCATGTGATTCCTGCCTTTTAAGTGTATTTATATGATGTATTACATTCATCAGTTTGTATATGTTGCATCATCCTTGCATCACCGATGAAACATACTTGTAGTTGAAACTTTTGATATGTTCTTATATTTTATTTGAAAGAATTTTATTAACAATTTTTTTTCCAAGTAAATGATGAATACCAGTCTGTAATTCTCCCCGCCCCCCACTCTCTCTCTCTCTTTTTTTTTTCCAAGGTGGGGTCTCGCTTGAGCCCAGGCTGATCGGGAATTCACTCTGTAGTCTCAAGGTGGCCTTGAACTCATGGGGATCCTTCTATTTCTGCCTCCTGAGTGCTGGGATTAAAGGCTTAGATCTCTTTTCTTGATTATTCTCTGTCTGGTTTTGGTATTTGTGTAATTCTGGCTTCATATAAGGAGTTAGAGAGCATTAACTCCTTTTCAATTGTGTGAAATAATTTGAGAAATAGTGGCATTAGTTCCTAAGCGAAGGTTTGGAGAATTTTGGCAGTGAATCTATCTAAGCTATTTTTGTTGTTGTTGTTGAGAGGCTTTTAATTACATTTTTAATCTCATTTGATGTTATGCTCCATTTGGGCAATTTATCTGTTCTGGATTTAGTCTTGGTAGATGGTGTGAGTTAAGGAATTCGTCCATTTCTTGCAGATCATTCAGTTTTGTGAAATATAGGTTTTAGAAATATGTTCTTACAGGTCTCCAAATTTCTTTAGTATCTGTTCTAATATCTTTTTCATTTATAATCTTGTGGACTTGAATATTTTCTGCCTTCTTTTTTCTTTTAAATTTATTTACATTTATTTTTATTGTGAATATACTTTGTATGGGCACATCACATCTTGGTACCATTATTTCTCTCCTCCCTGCCCCCTTAGTGGGGTTGCTGGTGTTCCCCATGGGTATGTGGGCTATTAGTTGTGACAGCAGCAGTCAGTCACTGGGGAAAGCCAATGCCGTCACAACCTGTGGCTCTTCCCACCACCTCTTATGCATTATTCCCTTATCCATGTTTCCTAAGAGCTTTCCTTGTGATTTGGCCAAGTCTTTTTCAATTTTATGTATTTTTTTTCAAAGAACCAGCTCTATGCTTCATTAATTTTTAAACTTATTTCTGTAATTTCCAATTCATTCATTTATTTTTGTTTTGTTTTGCTCTGGTCTTGATTATTTCTTTGGGTCAGGCACATGCGAATTTTGATTGTGCTTGTTTTTCCAGTGCCTTCAGATAGGTGTTTAAGTTATTAACTTGAGATCTCTCTGTCTTTTTAATATAGGTATTTAAAATAGTGCTATAAAGTTTCCTCCTGGAACTACTTTCAGTGAATCCCATAGGCTTCATTATGTTGTGTTCTCATTATCACTCAGTTCTAGAAATTTATTGATATTCTTTTTTATTTCTTCAATGACATATTCATTATTTAGTAGGGAGTTGTTCACTCTTCAGGAGTTGATAGATTTTCTGTTGTTTCTCTTGTTCTTGATTTGTAGCTTCATTGCTTTATGGTCAGATATAATACAGAGTTGTGTCAATTTTCCAGTTTGTGGAGACAGACATACTTCAAGCCTTAATATATCGTCTATTTTAGAGAAGGTTGCCTGAGCTGTTGAGAAGAATGTATTTTCTGTAGGGTTAGTGTGGGATGCTCTGTAAAAGTCTGTTAAGTCCAGTCTATGGTATTGATTAGCTCCACTAATCCTCTGTTAATTTTCTTCTTAGATAATATGTATTTTGATGTCAGTGAGTTATTAAATTTTCCTACCATTATCTTATATTGACTTATTTCTGGTTTATTGTCCACTAGATTTTGCTTTTTAAAATTTGGTGTACCTATGTTTATTATATCCTCTTGATGGATTGCCTCCTTAATTAGTAAAAAATGACCTTCTTTATCTCTTTAGATTACTTTTGGTTTCAAGTTTATTTTGTCACATATTATCATAGCCACACTTATGATTTCCATCCTTTCACCTTAAGGTGGTGCCTATCTTTAATTATAGGGTGAGTTTCTTATAGACAGCAAATAGAAGGATCTATTTTTCTTATCCAACCTGTCTTTTGGCTGGGGAGTTGAGACCATTAATGTTCAGAGTTATTACTGTGAGCTTCAAGTTAAATCCCTGTCATGTTGATGGCTCTGTGGAGTTTGGTGCTTTCTTGAGCGTTGTTTTGAGTCAGTTCTAGTTTTAATTACTGCTTTTGTTCTCTTGTAGCCTTTGGAGCATGTTTGTTCTTCCCTTTTGTGTGGAGTACCACATGCAATATTCTCTGTAAGGTTGGCTTTGTGCTCATATATTCATAAAGCTGACTTTATCATGGAAATATAATAATATAATATAATATATATAATATCTATAATATAATATATATAATATAATATAATATATATAATATAATATAATATAATATAATATAATATAATATAATATGATATAAGAGATGCTTTTGAGTTGAGAGGCATAGTAGTTTGGGGCAGAAGCCGTGGTCTTTCAACATTTGGAGTTCACCATTTCAAGCCCTTCTGGCATTTATAGTTTCAAGTGAAAAATCAATGGTAATTCTGATGGGCTTGCTATTGTATGGAACAAAGTGTTTTTGTCTTGCTGCTGTTTTGACTGTCTCTTTGTTTTCAGTGTTTAGTTTTAAGTATAATGTGACATGGGAGTTTCTTCTCTTGGCCTGACTCTTTGGTGTTCTGTTTACATTTCTTATCTCAATGGGTTTCGATTTTGGGATATTATTTTGTTGCTGATATTCTCTGTGACTTTGACCTGTGTCTCTTCCTTTTCTTATATGACAATAATTCATATATTTGCTTTTTTTAAGGTGTCCCATATTTCCTTCATACTCTGTTCACATTTTTAAATTTGTTGTTAGTTTTAGACTCTTGGTCTATTTCCTCCTTTTTGTCCTTGCATCTTGATGTTCTGCCTGCCACATTGTATATTCTCTTGGTTTGTCTTTTCAAGGAGCCTTGTAAAAAAGTTGTTTCATTTTTGCTTTCCATGGCGTTTTTCTCTAGCATTTCCATCTCTTTATTGAATTTCATTTTCTGTTTCAACTTTCTTATTGTCTCTTAGAATTTGTTTTTGCATTTGATCACATTCTCATTGAGTTTATTCCAATGGCTACTGAGTTCATATTTTATTGATTCTCCCCAATTTATTTATTTGTCTATTGAGATCTTTTTGATTTTTTTCAATTTTCTTGAAGCGTCTTTTGAAAATGTTTTGTTCTTGTTGGTTCTCTTCTATTTAATTCATACATCTATTGAGTTCTTTTTGTCTATTCTCTTTCATTACATCCATTCATTGTTTTCATCAGTTCATTAAGTTTGTTTAAATAGCTTATCATGATTTTATTTGGGGATCCTTGTCTGGAGTAAACTCTACATTTTTATAATTTAATTTATTTATTTGGAAGCAGAGAAAGATAGACGAAAGAAATACAGAAGAATGCATGCCAGGGCCTCCAGCCAATGCAAATGAACTCCAAAATACATGGACCACTTTGCGCTTCTGACTTTATGTGGTTACTGGGGAATGAACCAGTTGTTGGGGTTGTTAGTCTTTGCCAGCAAATGTCTGACTTCTGAGCCATTACTCTAGTGTTAAACTTTTCATTTTTCATGGAGTCTTCCTTTATGGGACAAGGTATTCATGATTGGGATCTCTTGGCTTGATGTCTTTTGTTATTTGTTTTGTGTTGGTGTTTGCTTATTACTAAGCATCCTTGTATTTTTTTCTAAAATGTAACAATAATACCTTTTGTGGTATCTGTGTCATATAGCTTGGTCAAGGAGGGAGTTGGGAGGCAGGCTATTCAGTTGGTTGGACCTGGTACGTCAATCCTTCTTAACCACTGTCTCCAGCCTGCCTCTGCATGCTTGGGTGAAAACCGTGGATGCAGTACACATGACAAGGCAGTAACCTTGCACATACTTCAACACCAATACACTGTATTAATGTCCCATCCAGATTTCTAAAAGTGCTTAAATTTTGATCTATATGCATGTTTTAACAGCACTGTATAGTGACATATTATGACTGATTTATAACCTTCCAGTCATTTTTGTGAAATTTTTGTGTAAATTCTCTTTCTATAAATTCATGTTTCTATTTTTCTCAGTTGAGATCTGATATATTAGGAATATATAATTTTTATTAACTGTTCACTTGTAAATTTATAATATTTTATTGTTTAGCAATCAATGAACTCATTCAGCAAACACTTAATGATCATGTGCGAAATCTTAGTACCTCTTTTCCTTGTTTCATTACTTCCTTCTGTTTCTTCCCTTAATAACAAGCAAATATCATCAGAGCAGAGACTCATATCTTGTTTTTCCATCATCCTTCTGAAACTGTTGACAAATGTTCTGTTGTTTCTGGTAAAATAATAAATTATTGTTCAATGACTTGAATAAATACTATTAAAAGAGCGATTAAATAATCAAACTCTTAATCCCACATGTATTCCCAATGAAAAGTCTGATTCATTATTGAAACTAAGTTCTCAACACCTTCATCAGTCTCCTTACAAGTTAAATGTAAATCAGTGTTGCATGAACACAATGCAATTTTCCTTCATTTGCAGAACTGTTGATGGCTTCCTGAAAATAATCAATAATGTGATTTTGTAAATAATCATAAATATAGAATAAAATGTAAAAGGCAACATTTAAATTGAACTGTCAATGCAGTTACAAATAATATTTGCTCTGTTCTCTTTCTTTGTAAAAGTTTTGCTTTTCTTAAAACCCATGATATTTTGATAATGTAGTAACCAGAGTTATCCAAGTTTTAAAAATGTCTGAAATCTTGATACTGCATTTACTAATGATGTGCTTTAATATGAAAAGATTAAAACATCAGTAAGATTTTGGAAAATTTATTTTCATTAAAACTTAATTGTGAACTGGTGCTGCAGAGATGGCTTAGCAGTTAATGATACTGTCTCACAAAACTTGACAGTCTGGTTTCAATTCCCTGGTACTCACATAAAACCAGATGTACAAAATTGTATATGTATCTAGAGTTCATTTGCAGTGACAGGAGGCCTTGGTGTACCCATAATCTCTCCCTCTCTCTCTTTATTTATTTCTCAAATAAATGAATATAAATAGTTAAAAATAAACTCTTACTTGGGTGTGCTGGTAACATGCCTTTAATCTCAACACTCAAGAAGATGAGGCATGACTATCATCATGAATTTCAGGTCAACCTGGGTGAATTCCAGGTCAGCCTGGACTAGTATAATACTCTGCTTCAAGAAAAAGAAAGTGCTTCTAATGACTTGACTTAATTAGTTTGAAATAAATTGACATGCAGGAATTAGCTGTCAATGTCCAATTTTTCTTTTGTAGCAAAATCCCAAATCACCAGTTAGAATAATTCTAAAAGAAGCATCTGTAATAAACAGAGGTATCTAGCCCTAAATCAAGAAACAGTGGCACTATGATGAGTCTTTGAATAGCTTCTAGAAGTTTTCTTTTTTTAAAAAAATCTTTCTAGTAAATACTTTGTTCTTGCTAATTCTGTATTAAAGATTTCAATAATTGCTTGTTCTTCTATTCCATAGCCATTTACTTGGTGTATTAGACATACAAACTTTGAGAATACATGGTGTTGAATATGGTCAGTATATATGATACACAGAAAAGGTCTTTATGAGATTCATTGCTATGTACAATGAACATATACCAAAATTCAACTTTCTGCCCACTGATGTGTTCAGGAAAACTTGAAGCTATTCCCATATTTCTAGGATTAGAAACCAGCCCATATATTCTACTTAGTAATTTGGGATTTTAAAGCTAGTAAGAAAGAAATGAATATAGAGGACATAGTATACTTTATTACTCAGGGCTGCTAAGATCAGTCAAACATTAATGGACTAGCAGAGGAAATATGAGACAAAAAGGTATATCAAAGGCATATGAAGGACACTGGTATTTGAATCTCTGATCTTAGAGGAAAAGGTCTGTGAGATAAGAAATAGTCAATCCCTAGACGTTACAAATAACCCTAGATGACAGCCAGTAAGGAAAGTGGGCCATCAGTCCCACAATGGCAAGTAACTGAATTATGCCACAACTTTAAAGAGCTGGGGAGAAGATTCAGTTCCAGAGACTCTAGCAAGGAATGCAGGTACCACCATTTTATTTTTCTTGTGAAATCAGAGAAGGAAAGGTAGCTGTGCTGTGATGAGATTTCTAACTTGTCTTATTGTAAAGTAATAACCAGGTGGTGCTTGCACTGCTAGATGTGTGGCAATTTGTTACATGAGCGAGATGACATTAAACCAACCTGCATGGGCCAAGAGAATCAGACCACATACACCAGAAAAATAGAAAAAACAAAACAAAACAAAACACTGTGGTGCTTCTTTTTAAAAATCACTTTACCAAATGAGGCTTTAAAAATGTTTATGAGAAAGTATATAGTCCATTATCAGAGTTCATTAATGCAGCCTCAAATTCTCTAGAATTTGCTGAGGGGAATCAGAGAGAATGCACAATATTATTTGACTGTTTGAATCTTAGGTCCAGTGTTTACTTAAACCTCATCATTTCATTTGAATGCACAGCTAATTTCCCATCACTTTGAATTGAAATGGATGCCTTTGGTTTATATTTTCTTTTGTTAAATATTTTATTTTATTTATTTGACAGAGAAAGAGGGACAGAGAGAGAGAGAATGGGCATGCCAGGGCCTCCAGCCACTGCAAATGAACTCAGATACGTGTACCCCCTTTTGCATCTGGCTAATGTGGGTCCTGGAGGATCAAACCTAGGTCCTTTGGCTTTGCAGTCAAACACCTTAACTGCTAAGCCATTCCTAAAGCCCTGGTTTATATTTTCAGTGCTGGGAGTTTCAAATCTTATTTTATACTTTATGCACAAAATCATCATATTCCCTCTGCTGTGGTGTCATGAGGAAGGTGGCTCTCATTTGGAATACAGTACATTTGGAGACAACTGCTTCCATCTGAAAACACATTCTGAAGATACACCTGTGACATTGCAATACCTTAAGAACCAATGAACCTTCAGAAATAGTGACCTGATACAAACCATTCAAAATCTCAGTAGTTTTTTTTTTTTTTAATATAATAATGTACTTTTGTTAAGAATTGGTTCTGTGACTTGTGCATGGGAAACTGCTATGATGACATGGGAAAACAACAGAATTTCAGATGAATGTTGCTTGGAATCAAATCTTTTCCACTTGTAGCATTGCTTTTTCTTAATTTATTTTTAAAAGACAACTTCTATACTTACAGACAATAAACCATGATAATCCCCCCCACCGCTTTCCCCTTCACAACTCTGCTTTCCATCATAGCCCCTCCCTCTCTCCATTAGTCCCTGTTTTATTTTGATGTCATTGTCTTTTTCTCCTATTATGAGGGTCATGTGAAGGTATTTCTAGGCACTATGATGTCATGGATATTGAGACCAATTTCTGTCTGAATAGTTTCATTGTAAGGAGTGGTACCCTTCCTTTGGCTCTTACATTATTTTCACTACCTCCTCTGCAATGGACCCTGAGCCTTGGAAGGTGTGCTAGAGATGTTTCAGTGCTGAGCACTCCTCCATCACTTCCTTTCAGCACTATGTTGCCTTTTGGGTCATCCCAATGGTCACTGCCATCTGAAAAGAGAAGCTTCTCTAAACAAAAGTGAAAGTAGCATTAATATATGAATATGAACATTATGTGTAGTGCTTTCAGGGAAGTTTGGTAAGAACTATATATGCATTTAGCCAGACAAGAGCAGGCTTTATACCACTAAGGCACATGACTTCCCCTGCCATAGGCTTTTGATTAGGTTTTCAGTACCAGACATGTATTCCCTCCCATAGAAGAGGCCTTCACTACAATTAGGGAGCAGTTGGTTTCTCCCAGAGCAGACAGGCCATTATTGCACTCATTTGGTCATTTGGCCTCTGTGGCCAAACTTGGGGCTTCCAGTGTCCACTGTTTTCACTGATGATGACTTTCGTCTCCCATAGGGCTGTGTGATGTGCAGTTTTTGTTTTGTTTTGTTTTGTTTTCAGATTTCAGTTGGCTGGTTTACAGGGAGAAGGTTTTCAGCTCAGCACCAGCTTGAATTTTCAGTGACCTTGCTGCCCATGTATGTGAAGCCTTCATCAATAGGGTCTTATTATCTGTTACTCATTGGTAACCAAGAGTCTCAGTAATAGCCTGTAATGTCTTGGAGGCAGCAGGGCCCTCCCTGGCCAACAACTCACTGGCAGGTATCCCACACCTAGCACTGAAGATTTTCTACTAGCAACCTATGGCTTGTTCCATTATCCAAAGAAGTAGGCTTTCATATGTCTTACTCAGAATATCTTGAATTTTGATTGACCCTCCCCTCACCCTTCTCTTACTCAATCTCTTCTCCTGGCCTCTATTCAGAGTGGGACCTCAATGCAATTCCAAGTTCTGTGATAGGAAAGGAGCAGAGGAATATTTAACAGCAATGATGAGAAGACATTGACTCCAATAGAATCAGAGAATAGAATAACAGAGCCACTATCCAAGTGACGTCTCCAGAGAATATGGTATGCCAAATAATGCCATCCTCCTTTGGCAGAGGTTCTGTCCTACTGATACATTGATTACAGAAAACTGATGTCCAGAACTGTGAGAAAATAAATTTCTATTATTTCAAGCAACCAAGCTTTTTGTGATTTAATAGAGAAGCCACAGGAAACTAATAGGATACTTAATGCAGTTAGTTGGCTTTTGTATCTTTAAACACTGTTTTGTTGTCCCTACATGGTAAACCACACTGGGGCTTTCAGTTCCATTATTGGAAAGTAGATGTCATAACCCTTACATTACCACTCTATGGTGTAACATTTGTTCAGTTTTCATTTAATTACTTTATTTATTTAAAATTATGTCTGTAAGTAAATGTTTGCTAGCAATCAGTTCTCTGCAGGATTGAAACAGGAGAGACAGAGGATCACAAAACAGTAAGTCCACAAAGTTCTCCACTAAAAGTATGTGTAATCTGTTTAGTAATACATGTCTATGGAAAATTGTATTAAAAACATTAAAAATTGGGCTGGCAAGATTGCTTAGTGGTTAATTACTTGCCTATGAAGCCTAAGGACACGGGTTCAAGGCTCGATTCCCCAGGACCACATAAGCCAGATGCACAAGGGGGCTCACATGTCTGGAGTTCGTTTGCAGTGGCTGGAGGCCCTGGCGTGCCCATTCTCTCTCTGCCCCTTTTTCTGTCTGTTGCTTTCAAATAAATAAACGAAAAGAAAAAGAATTAAAAAAAAACATTAAAAATGGAAAATCAAAGAAGAGAAAGGTTATTTCATACTATAGAATGAAGAAAAGCTATTTGGAAGAATTTTCATCTCATTCTGTGTCATCAAGACAGCTTTACTTTTAGAAAAAGAAAGTGCAGGAATAACAGTAAGCACATGGAAGAACTGTGGGACAGCTTAGTAATGAGGGCATTATACGTATGTGTACGATAAGTTTTTTTGAAGGGGGAGAAATATGTTGATTTGTGACAAATAGATACTATACAATTAACTCAGTGTGGTTGTGTGATTCACATGTCCCCCATAAAATTGGGTGTCCTGATGCTAGCTTCCCAGCTGATGGAGATTTGGGAATTAATGCCTCTGGAGGCAGCATATTGTTGGAGGCAGGTTTATGGGTTTTAAAGCCAGCACCCCCTTGCTAGTGTTTGGCACACTCTCCAGTTCCTGTTTTTCACATGATGTTGGCCAGGAGGTGATGTTCACCTTCTGCTCAGGCCATCATTTTCCACTGCCACCATGGATGTTCCCCTAGAGTCTGTAAACCAAAATAAAACCTTTTTTTTTTTCCCACAAGCTTATTTCTGCAAGCAATGCCAACCCAACTGCAACACATAGAATTACCACTGCATACTGTACAATTACCGCATACAAACAGAACAGCCTCTGGATATTACACAATTACCTGACAAAATTAGAATATTCTCTGGATATTGTACAATTAACTTACATAATTAGAACTGCTTCTAAATGGATCTGTACAATTACCTCATACAGTTAGAACAACTTCTGGATACTGTACAATTTCCTCATATAGTTAGAACAACTTCTGGATACTGTACAATTTCCTCATAGAGTTAGAACAACTTCTGGAGACTATACAACTCATGATAAAGTTAGAATATCCCCTGGGTCCTATACAATTACCTCATACATTTAGAATAGCCCATGGATATGTATAATTACCTAGTAGAGTTAGAACCTTCTCTGGATACTATACAATTACCTCACATAATTCGAACAGCCTATGGATACTGTACTATTATCTCATACAGTTAGAACAGCTTCTCTATACATGCAGTTACTTCATACAGTTAAGGCTACGTGTGATTATGTTAAAAAGTCTACATTGCTTACATAATTAAACACTGGAGGCTCAGGAAGACAAAATACCTTTGGCAAATAATATGAGACATACCATCAAAGGTGTCCTAGGCAATTAGCTTCAAAGAGAAAAGATCCAAATGAAAGTATACAGGCAGTTGACTTAATATTCAAAATTATTATCTTTTGATGATCAAATTCCTATGTGAATTTCATAGAATTTATATAGAATACTAAAGTATTCTAGTTTTGCCATATGATTTTTTTTAAATTTATTTTACTACAGAGTGCCTATAACTTTAAAATGTTTCCATCACTGTCTTCCTCTTTTCAGAAGACGTTGTGAGGAGTCCTGAGCACCCTTTTTTGATACACACACACACACACACACACACACACACACACACACACACACACATATATATATATATACATATATATATATATATATATATATACTTTTAAAGCCAGTAAAAGAGGACGAACTTCAAAAATTGAAAACAAGGCTCACCAAACACAAGTTGTTGCTATTGTGAGTTTGACTGTTAGATATTTGTACATCTAAATTTTCTCTAAGTCAATCCTGAGCTGCTGTGGTTTTGGAACTAAATTTGAAAATCAATATTCATTATCTTGTGTGTAGATGATCATCCCTTTTATGATGATGTAGATCAAGCAAGGGAAGGAAAGCAAGACGCTTTCAATTGTATAGTATCTATTTGTCACAAATCAACATATTTCTCCCCCTTCAAAAAAACTTATCGTACACATACGTATAATGCCCTCATTACTAAGCTGTCCCACAGTTCTTCCATGTGCTTACTGTTATTCCTGCACTTTCTTTTTCTAAAAGTAAAGCTGTCTTGATGACACAGAATGAGATGAAAATTCTTCCAAATAGCTTTTCTTCATTCTATAGTATGAAATAACCTTTCTCTTCTTTGATTTTCCATTTTTAATGTTTTTTTTAATTCTTTTTCTTTTCGTTTATTTATTTGAAAGCAACAGACAGAAAAAGGGGCAGAGAGAGAATGGGCACGTCAGGGCCTCCAGCCACTGCAAACGAACTCCAGACATGTGAGCCCCCTTGTGCATCTGGCTTATGTGGTCCTGGGGAATCGAGCCTTGAACCCGTGTCCTTAGGCTTCATAGGCAAGTAATTAACCACTAAGCAATCTTGCCAGCCCAATTTTTAATGTTTTAATACAATTTTCCATAGACATGTATTACTAAACAGATTACACATACTTTTAGTGGAGAACTTTGTGGACTTACTGTTTTGTGATCCTCTGTCTCTCCTGTTTCAATCCTGCAGAGAACTGATTGCTAGCAAACATTTACTTACAGACATAATTTTAAATAAATAAAGTAATTAAATGAAAACTGAACAAATGTTACACCATAGAGTGGTAATGTAAGGGTTATGACATCTACTTTCCAATAATGGAACTGAAAGCCCCAGTGTGGTTTACCATGTAGGGACAAGCAAGATGCTTCTCAGGCAGATGATGGAGAGGAGACTGGTGAGATCATGGAAGCAGCTGCAGACAACTTGTACCTTGATCTTGGTACTGAGATCCACAGCCACACATGACAGGCCCTGTGAGTTTAGAAATGGAGAATTATGGAGAAATATATCCATGGAAAAGCAAGTATGTTTTACTATCATTATTCATGGGCAAATACGGAAATGGTCACTGGCTAAAGGTACTTGATTCAAAGCCTGACATTGCAGGTTCAATTCCTTAGTTCCTATATAAAACAACTCATGGGATAGACACATTTGGAGTGGCAAGAAACCTGATTCCCAAAGAAGGTGGAACACAGACAACACTGACCTCTACAAGTACACATATAATCAGACACACATATATAAATAAATGCTTAAAATATCTAAAATAATTTTGGCTGTGCTACTACTCTTTTGAACATGTTTCTTGTTCACATGGTTGAGGAAAACCAATGTAGTCTAATAGGTATGATAATTTACTAAATAGGCACAGGCCTTGTAGGATTATAGGACTTTGTAACTTACTTCTATTCAGTCAAAAATCACACTTGTTTTCTATGATTATATACATGTGACATGTATTTGTATGCATAATTAAGTCTGGAACCACAGTTGTTGATTTGTCAATATCACCTTACCAGACACTTGCAGAAAAGGTTAGGTTCAGGGAGTTATTATTTGTTTTGTTCAAAAGCCAATGAATGCTCTTTACCAAGATTGATGTAGTTATTTGTTTGTTTTTGTGGATATTAAACCCCATTTGTTGGGTATTAAACCCAGGGCCCTGCATATGCTAGTGTTGGTAATTCTGTAATAAGAACAACTCATATTTTAAGCACTTACTATGCTCCAGATGTTATTCTGTGTATTGGAGACTTACAACCACTTGCTGAGGTAAATGTTGACATTATACTCATGTTACTGATGGGTAGAGTGACAGGAAGAAGTCATACAGCTAATGTGCACCCACACTTCCAATGCAAAGAGTTGATCTTCAAAGGCTGTGCTAATACTTACTAAGTATATCGTGTCAAATTAAAATATGTAGGGTACAATGAAAAGACTTGGGGCAATAATAATCTGAACCAGAAGCCAGAATCCATGTAGAGAAATAAAAAGGTCCATATCCTTTATTAACACATTTTAAAAATATTTTATTTATTTATTTATTTATGAGACAGAAAGAGACAGAGAGAAAGAGATAATGGACATGCTAGAGCCTCTTGCCACTGCATACAAACTCTAGACACATGTGCCCCCTTGTGCTTACGTGGGTCCTGGAGAATCAAACCTGGGTCCATAGGCTTCACAAGCAAATGCCATAACCACTAAGCAATTTTCCCAGTCCCCTATTAGCACATTTTTAATCATCTGTGTCATGTTATCAGACTGGCTAGCTCAGATCCCAAAGTTGATCCCTTGGATGGATGTTCAGATTTCTCCTTTATTAGTCTAGGAAAACATTCTCAGTGTCAATCATTTACATTTCAATAAAAAGAAGAGTGCTATACCACAGACTAAGATAGTGTCTCTTGGTGCTAAGCAGGATCATGTGACTAGTTCAGGTTAGTGAGGTGTGATTTTTAGTGGTCAGTCAGTCAGATCTACATTAATTCATTTTTTCAATACTGTGACAATGCTTAGGAAAACAGTGTTAGCAGGACAGATTGTTTGGTTGATGGGTTCAGTCCATCATCAAGGGAAGGCTATGGCTTAACAGAGAAGCTCACATCATGGTGAGTAGAAGAAGCTTCCTCCATCTTTGTTTTTTTCTCTCTAGGCTTTCAGCCGATAGGATCATCCCCTTATATTCAAGATATACCTTCAGGGCTGGAGAAATGGCTTAGAGGTTAAGCACTTGCCTGTGAAGCCTAAGGACCCCGGTTCGAGGCTTGATTCCCCAAGACCCACATTAGCCAGATGCACAAGGGGGCGCACGTATCTGGAGTGTGTTTGCAGTGGCTGGAGGCCTTGGCGCGCCCATTCTCTCTCTCTCTTTGCCTCTTTCTCTATCTGTCGCTCTCAAATAAATAAATAAATAAATAAATGATACACCTTCCTCTTTTACTTAATCACCACTGGAATAGCTTCAAGATACATCCAGAGATGTTTTTACTAATCTCTTCAGATCTCCTCAATACAATCAACTTAACAATCAAAATTATCTAACATAAAAACCATATATTTTCAACGTTTTATCAAAGCATATCTTCTTATAGCTTTTTCCAAATAAAGAAATAAAATGGCCATAATTCAGGTTAATGTGATAGAACTTTTCTACAATAATAAAAATGCAATAATTTCATTCTCACCCCAAAGTTTCAATCATTCAATTATCGTACAAAAGTTAAAGTACAAAGTTTCCTTTGACACTCAAGGTACACTTACCTGTAAACTCCTGTGTAATCAAAAGGGAAACTACAGGGGCTGGGAACCTAACTCAGTGGTAGAGTGCTTGTCCAGAATACCTGAGGCCATGGGTCCATTCACATGCCCAAATTACAGTGAAAACAGTAAGCGTTGTCATGGCAAATTAAGAATGGGAGCATAGGAAAGAGGGATGGGACCAAAGTGAGGCCCAGACCTGGTAGAGCCAACAATGACTCCTGAAGCTCCATGTCCAGAGTCTGAGAAAGAGGGTGGTCAGATATGGAAATCAGGAGTCTTTGGAAACTCCATTCCTATGTGCTATGGTCTGGACAGCTGTAGCTCACATGGCCTTACTCTTGGATTAATTTTCCTACTTGTCCATGGCTTTCTTTGGAAGATGTTCCATGTTATGACATGTCTGTATTCCTGGTTCTTTGTTCTATCTTTAGCTTCACTCTAAAAGCATCACACACTGCCTTTTCAAGGCTGCCTTCAGAGAACCTTACCCTGCCCCACATTGCCTGGCCTTCCAGGAACTTCCTTTGAAATTTGGGTGGAAGTCTTCATGACATCACAAGTTTTAAATTCTGTATGCATGTAAAATGTATGCTGCCAGCTCAAGCAGTAGGTAGGCTGTAGTGGCCTCCGAGTATACTTGCAGGAAAAAAAAAAAGATCTATAGCTTACCATGGAAAAGTAAAAGTAGTTTATACATTTCATCCTCCTCCAGGCAACTAAGAAATCAGACTAAGATTTGTACTATAATATTTACTTGTATCAGTCAGCATTCTCCACAGAAAGAACCAACAGAGTTTGTTTATGAGGGAATGGGAGATTTGTACTAAGTTACTCAATACTATTGTGGAACTTGCCAGACTGTTTGAGAGCAGGCTAACAGGCTGGGACTCAGGTGGGGTTTCTTTGTTACAATCTTGAGGAAGAAATCCTTTGGAAAACCTACTTTTGCTTTTAAGGCTTTAACCTGTGTTATCAAGGCAATGACCTTTTCTTAAAGTCTACTGATGATAAGTGTGAATTACATCTACAAACAAACTGTCTTCAAAAACAATATCTAGACTAGTGTTTGACCAGACAAGTAGGCCCCAATGCCTAGCCAAGTGGGCACATATGATTAACTATTATAATCAGTCAGGATTCCCTGCTTTTATCTCTTGTCATCTCTACATAGAGATAAAATAATTGTTCTAGCCCTCCTTACCTGTTCTAATGTTACCTCCTCCTGCACCTCCTGAAAACTTGAGAATTATTCAACACATTGACACCACTCGCTGTGTCCATGGGCAATATGGACAAGAGAAGTCTTCTTTCTGGATACTCCATATCTGATTTCACTGACCACATGAACAATAACAAACCTAGACTACTACAGGCACCTAGAAGTGGATGTGATTCTAGCCCTAAAATAGGTTTAAAATTTAATGTAGTTCTTCTGGTATCTCCTGGGAACAACAAAAAACACAGATAAGAATATACTTGCTTTTATACTCATAAACACAATCTGTCATTTCTACTTCTTTGGACCACAAGATACATAATTCGCCTACAACATGCCTCTTTACTATTCTTTCTTCCATCCAGTTTCACCAACTGTTGTAGTTTGAGTTTTATGCCCTCCAAAATTCATGGAGAAATTTAATTACACTGAATTACTATTATGAGTAAGAAGAAATTTATGCTATTGAAAAAAGAAAGAGTTCAGCTCCTTTTTGTCACGTTTGACCTCCCACCTTCTTCCATGGAGGCGCCCACCCTCTTCCCTTCTGAAGGACTCAGAACACAGACAAATATCTTGTTTCAAAATTCCTCTCTACACACTTAACCCAGTGACACCTTCACTTTTGCTGTCCCTGACTTCAGAATTGTAAGTAAATTCATCTCTTCTCTTTATTTAAAAACCCAGTCTGTGGTACTTGTTATAGTAGCTTAAAATGAACTGAGAGACCACTTTAGTTTTTGAATCACATTAAGATCATTTCCTTTTGTAGTCTGATAATTACTATCACTTGTGTTTATGTGCAGCTTCTCCAATCTCCCAAATGCCTTATTCCTATTTATCACACACATCTTAAATAAAAGTCTTCAAAATTTTTCTACCTAAGTTATGTATTTCTCTTCAAAGCTGATTTTTCATATCCAACGAAACTGCTAGATTTTCTTTACTATATCTCTTGCTATGTTAATCTCTCCTTTACCTTCTAGCTGTACAGAAGTAAATTGGCTTGGAGATTTTGCCTTATTCATTACTACTATCTGAGATCAAGATAAATGCTTATTAAATAATAGGTGATTAAAATATTGCTTCAGTAACTATATTTGTTAAATTCAATTCTGAAAAGTAGGAGTATGAACAAGAATGAGTGCAATGGACATCTTGAACAAGAATGAGTGCAATGGACATCAAGAGCAGGAATAAGTACAGTGAAAAACAAATACCCAGAATTTCTCCTGCATGTAGAGCAATGTTCAGAATATGGATGATCATGTGTATGACTCATTTTTTATTTAGTGAATCGCTGAACATCATGATAGCCTATAGTTTTATCTTGCTAATAGTAAGCATACTTTTTTCAAATTTATTAAAACTTGATTAACCAGGGATGGAGGAATGGCTTAGTAGTTCAGGTGCCTGCTTGCAAAGCCTAAGAGCTCATGTTTGAATCTCTAGTTGCCATGTAAACCAGATGCGTAGCTTTTTATCAGTAAAAATCTAATAATTCCTATTCCAAATCTTATCTAGAAGCATTCTAATAAAGGTTTTATTCTTATATATTTTTTTATTGGCTAGAAGCTAGGTTTGTGATATACAACAGTTTTCCATAATAGTTAATTTGTTCATTTTCACTACTATGTGTTACTATGTGTTGTCTCATCATATAAATCAGAATTTATTTATCCACATTCAAATTGTTAGACATTGGAATTAATTCATTTTAATGATAGCTGTGAATACATTTGCCATGAATTTTCTTGTATATTTAATCCAACACTTTTATTAACACATATGTATATGTGTATATGTGTGTGCATACACATGCATATCTGTCATTGGGCATCCCAACTCACAACAGTTAGTGGTTGCTATAAGTCACAACTAATCCCAGTAACTGGCCATGAACACTGCTTTTAGTTGAATGTGAGTGGGAAGGCAAACAAATATTATATATTTAAGAAAGCTTTAGACAATCTTATAAATGGATTTAATTAAGCTATGGTGGTTTGTCTGTTAGGATACCATTTTCTGGGTAAGAACAGTAATCTTATTTACTAGGAGTAGAGAAAAAATGTATGAGAGTTGCTCTTCTTTATTTGTTACCTAACAATCTCTTCTCTTAATTTTGCTGGGTTCTGTGCTCAAAGGAGCTTTAGTCATGGAATGAGGTGAATTACCTTCTCCTCTTACCAGAGCCACACACTACTGAACGGTCTATTACTTATTTTTAAAATGTTTTGGGCCTCAATTTAATTCATTCATAAAGTAAGAAGTTTAGACCCGATTACCACTGAGTTTACTTCAGCTCTAGAATAAGCTCCCATAGACCCCTCCCTAATCTTTCCTGTAGGTTGTGTTGAATCTTGCAAGAATTCGTAAGTGATAAATATTTCCAAGTCCAATGAACATGCCAAATCACCTAGAATGTTATTAGAGCCCAAAATTGTGTTTGATAACTTTCAACCATGAATAATTATTATTCATTTAGAGAAGAGATGTTCATTCATCCTCTAGCTCCATTATTGTCATTTAAATAACTGATATTTAGAATATTGCATTTGCTATGTTAAGGCATTCAGTTAGAGGAGTAACATTCAAAACACCACAAATTTGTGATTTAAAAACATGTTATTATGCTCTCTACAAGATATAACCATGAGTTAGAAAGGGATCCACAACAAACTCAAAATGCTACATTACATTTGAGAATTAATTCAACTAAGGTATTTGCACATGCTTTCAGAAAGCACCACTTTCATTACATTTGCTTTGATATAGGGTTAGCACCAGCTTCGTGCTCTGAATGTACTCTTCAGATGTTAGATGATAAGTCTACACGATGTGAATGTTTTCAAGATAAACAGAAGGTTAGTATTATATCCCTATATCTCTTTAGATGACTGAATATCAAACTTGTAAATGATTTTTGTTGAAGTCAGAAATAAAGTTTGTTAGCTTTGCACACACTTTTAATCTAAAAAGTCTTATTTCATGTGTAAAGAATATATTGTGTTTCTAGCACCATAAATAACTGCATACAACATACATTTACTTTCATTATATGAATGATAGAGATAGAGAGGGAGGCAGAGAGAGGAGAGAGCATTTGCATATGTTCACTTGTACTATTAAACTGTAAGAGCACAGAACATTTTTAAAAGCAGGATTTAAATAGATTTTTTTTCTTAATTTTTAATTTTTTAAATTTATTTTCAATCAGAGAGAAAGAAGAGAGACAGACAGAGAATGGGCACACCAAGGCCTCTAGCCACTGCAAACGAACTCCAGACACATGTGCTGCCATGTGCATTTGGCTTACTTGGGTTCTAAGGACTCAAACTTGAGTTTTTAGGCTTCTTAGGCAAGCACTGTAACCATTAAGCTATCTCTCTCTAGCCCTAGAAGCAGGATTTTACATAGAAAACTATGAGAGTGATCGTAAGAAATGTTTAATTGCCTTTTGGCACATTGATAAATGAAAATCACCTTGCATCATTTATTGTTTAAAATCTTTCACCTCATTCATATATTCCATTAGAATAATATACTGATTTCTAATTATTTTTGTTGTTATTTATTTACTTACTTACTTAAGAGAGAGAGTGCAAAGGAGCTTGCCAGGGTCTCTAGCCACTGCAAATGAACTCCAGATGCATGCACCCCATGGTAGTCTGCTTTAAGGAGTATTATGACAGTCTAAATTTTACTTCTGATGTCTCTTGACTTCAAATACATGGTTTGTCCTGTCCCTAGAATAGAAATGGGCAAGAGATATTTTGCAAACAGGGGATTAAATAAAGCACGGATTGGGCTGGAGAGATGGCTTAGCGGTTAAGTGCTTGCCTGTGAAGCCTAAGGACCGAGGCTTGATTCCCCAGGACCCAAGTTAGCCAGATGCACAAGGGGGTGCACGCATCTGGAATTCGTTTGCATTGGCTGAAGGCCCTGGCACACCCATTTTCTCTCTCTCTCTCTCTGCCTCTTTCTTTCTCTGCCTCTTTCTCTCTCTGTCGGTTGCTCTCAAATAAGTAAAAAAAAAAGTTAAAAAAGCACGGAAGCAGTCTCCTTGATGGGTTGAAATATTACTATTTTCAGAGGTGGTGAAAGCCTGCTGCCCTAGCTAAAGATTTGTGCATTTAAGAAGCAGCCTATATTATTTGTTAAGAGGTGCTGTGTAAGGACAACACAATGAAAGATTGTGCTGCTTTAATTCTCTATTATAAGGAATTTATATCCCTTATAAATACAAAAGATACCAAAAAGCCATTTTGGCTTAGATTTTACCACAGGGTAACAATGATATGTAAACAGAAGGAACAACCAAAACAGAGAGTCTTCTGAAAGATGCTGGCTGTAGCCCCAGCACTCAGAAGTCCGAAGTAGGGGGCTTGCTATGATTCTCAGGTCAGCCTGAGACTCCATAGTGAATTCTAGGTCAGCCTGGGCTAGAGTGAGACCTTACTTCAAAAAAATCAGGATAATAATACTAATAAATACTTATAAATAAATAAATTACTAAATGAAAGAATGTTTGGCATGAAAGAGAAATACTTCAAAGCAAATTTAAAGTTGTATCAACCACTTACTAGAAAAAAAAATGAATGTCCAAGAGGAAGAAATGCAAAAATAAAAGCAAGCCACAAATAGTTTTTTTTTGAGTTTGCAGAGTATTTTCTGAACTGCCACAGAAAGATAGAACAAAAAGACTAAAATAAAAATAAAATAACAGAATTACTGAATGCAAAGTGAAATGGAAAAGATAGGTATTAATGAGATCATTAGTTGATATATAAAATAAGTCAAGTATAAAAAATTGCCAAGGGCTAGAGAGATGGCTCAGCAGTAAAGGCACTTACCTACAAAGCCTCATGACCTGGGCTCAATTCTCCAGGACCCACGTAAACTCAGATGCAGTGGCACAAGCAACTGGAGTTCATTTATAGTGGCTGGAGGCCCTGGCATGACCATTCTCTCTCTCTTTCTCTCTCTTTCTCTCTCTGTCTCTCTCTCTCTCTGTTTCTCTCTGTATCTCTTCTAGATCTACTTGCAGCTAAATAAACAAAAATATTTTTAAAAATAATCCCTGAGTGTTTGATGTATATAAAATTAAATTTAGCATGGAAGGATAACCCTTTGTGACCTATGTAATGCAAAAGATTGCTTAAAGAAATTCATTATTGTGAAACAACTGCAATGCACTAATAAGTTGACATGAGAGTTAGTATATATGCTATTGCATAAGTCATAGACTTGTGTGATATTGTCTTTTCTGAAAGAAAAATAAATAGTGCATCTCAGTAAATTCTTTTTGTCTGTGTTGTGGTTTGAATATAAAATATTTCCAATACGGTTGGAGAGATTGCTTAGCGGTTAAGCATAGCAGTTTAAGCGCTTGGTTGTGAAGCCTAAGGAGCCAGGTTTGATTCTCTAATACCCATGTAAACCAGATGCACAAGGTGGCACATTTGTCTGGAGTTTGTTATCAGTGGCTAGCCCTGGCATGCCCATTCTTCTCTATTTCTATCTGCTCCTTTTTCTGTCCCTCTTCAAATAAGTAAATAAGTAAATAAATAAATAAATAAATTCAAAACCATTAAATGTTCCAGATAGACTCATGTGTTTGAATACTTAATCCGTAGTTGGTGGCAGTGTTTGGAAATGGAACCCTTTAGGAGATGGAGTCTTGATGGAGGAAGTGTGTCACTGGGGGGTGGGGCGCCCTTTTAGTTTCAATAGTCAAGCCTCTCTCATTTTCCTCTTCCTGTCTCTCTACTTCCCCCATTGATGAGATGATGTAACACCAGCCTGCTCCTGTCATGCATGCCTTTCCCAACAAGATGGACTGTACTTTCCAGAACTATAGGCCAAAATAAACCATTTGCTTTTCTTATAGAAATTGTTTCTGGATGGTCATTTTGTCTCAGAAACAAGAAAGTAACTGACATGGTGGTGTTTTTGTGTTTCATGTCTTGATAAATCCTTTTAGTCACTGTATCACCCCAGTCTTTCCTAGTCTGTTTTCCAGGGCATCCTCCTGCTTTCAGCTCTGATAGATAGATGACAAATAGACCGGTTTGCATATGAAAGAAAACAAGTGATATTTCATTTTTCTTTACCTCCCCATTATACTCTCTTGTTCTCTCCTTTTAGATACTTTCCTCCTCCCACGACACATTCCTCTTTCTACTTGCATTATATACCATATTATTTTTGTCTGAATCTGACTTATTTGGCTTAATACAATGATCTGTTTTTTTTTTCACATATGGTATGATTTCATCCTTTATAATAGAATAAAATTTTATCATGTATATATACCTATTGTGTATATATTACATATTATTCTGTTGATGGTAATGTAGGTTGATTAGTCCATATCATATCTATTTTGAATTATGTTGTGATATCCAGAAATGTGAAGTATTGCTTTGGCATGCTTGCATTCTATTATGCATAAGAATTGTAGTTGTATAGCTTGATCATATAATATTTTATGTTTATTTTTTGAGGAACTAGAGGCCAGTTTTTACCTTGACAAGAACAGTCTTGGGAGACTAATCACACAAATTGACTAGTAAAGATTCAAAGGCTCAGAGGAGATAATATGAAGACAGTGCATATGGTCAACTATTTCAGGAGCATTGCTATTAATGAGAAAAACATTTGCAAGCATCTGAAATAAAGTATGAGAACAGGCATAATTGAGAGATAAACAAAAGAGGGAGAAAAACTAGTGTTGTGCAGGCATAGAGATAAAATTCTTTAACTGGTGAGAATAGAGGGGAACAACTCATGCCCACTAACAGAAGTAAGGCATATAATGTGGACATAAGTGCACATTAACAGGCTCTGCTAGAACTGTTCTGGGGTACCAGTAAAGATACCAGTAAACTAGACAAATGAATAGTGGTGGTCAATTGATTAGATTCTTACCACTATGTTATGAAGTTATGTAAAATTTCCAAATATTGATAATTATAAGTCTTAGGCAGTTAGCGGACAGAGCATGAAAGACATGAGCATCAAATAAAACACATCCATGTGGATCTTAAAGCCCATATCTGAGAGGAAATGAAGAATGATGTGTTGTGTCAAGGTGTGGGAATGTAGAGTAAGTATGTGTATGTTTCTTTTTCAATGATGTTAACAAGTACTTGACTAGAGAAAGTTAGGGCTTGAAAGAGGGATTTTCTTTTGGGCATGCAGCTCTAGAGAGTAGAGTCCACCCTGGTAATGATGGCATGATAGCAGAAGCAGATGCCAGATATACTCATTGTCACAATTGGCAGATGTGAAACAAAGGAGTAACAGACAGCACAGCTAGACTACAAAATTTAAGGACTATCCCAACTGACCCACTTCCTTCAGCAAGGCTTCACCTACTAAATGCTCCAAAATTTTCCCAAACATTGCCACCTAATGAGGTCTAAGTGTTCAAACACATGAGCTTATGGCGGATATTTTACAAGTAAAGCACAAAAACTCCACCCCTGGCCACCATAGGCCCCAAGGCTATCTCATAATACAACACGCATTCAGTCCATTTTCAGTTGTTCAAATGAGATGTTCCCCATGAGCTCATGTGTTCTGAATGCTTGTTCCCCAGCTGATGGCAAGTTAGAAAAGTGGCTCAGCCTTTGGGAGGTGGAGTCTTGATGAAGGAGGTAATGTCTCTGGGGGCTGGCTTTGTAGTAATACAATCCACCATCAAGCTTAGTACTCAGGTTACTTCTTTTATATTGAAGTGCAGATGTGACCCAGGCTTCTTGCTCAGGCTTGGCATGCTTTGTCCGCCATAATTAAACTGTACACCAAAATAACCCGTTTGTTGCCATGAGCTGATTCTGGTCTGGGGTTTGATCCCAGCAGCTAGAAGGTAATTGCTACATCATCTCTAAAAAGTACTCATCCATCATCCTTATTAGTCCCAACATTGGTCACAAGTCGAAGGGTTCATCTGAGACTTAAGGAAATCTCTTAACTGTTAGCTCTGAAGAAACAAAACCTAAATTAAATACTTTCAACATATAGTGGCACAGACTAAAAATTCTCATTTTACAAAGGAGGAATGGATCATAATAAAGAATGATTGGACCAATGACAAAACGAAACTCGGTAAGATAAACATAAAATCCTATGTAATGTCTGGTATCTGAAACACATGATGAAAGCCTCTGGGCTCCAGAAGGTTTGGGTAGCTCAGCTTCTCCCCAGCTCTACTGCCTAAAACATTCATAACCTCGCTCTTGGGCCAAATTCATTCCAAGCCTACTGTTTTTCTTGGTGGATGTCTCATGGTTTTGGCCTCTCCAACATCCTGACATCTCCATTGTAACTTAGGGTTACCTCACAGCTTCATGCAATGGTCTCTCAGGGCATCCTTGCAAAGATTCAGTTTCTGCTATATATTTGCTGGCTTCAGCAACTCTCAGGAACCATGAGCAATACTCTATGTTTCCCCATTCTGTGAAACCAGTACCACGTGGAAGATATTGCCAATTATACTTCCAGCTCAGAATGGAGTTTGGCTTCTCTGGAATACAGCAGTAATAGTCTCTATATGCTGACCAAGGGGTACAAAAACCTCTTCATCAATTTTTTCTCCAGGTTTTCTGCTTTCAAAAGAATTTGCATTTGTACTAGTTAGAGTCTTCAATGGATTGGGCCTTAAGCTCAGGGTATTTTCCCTATTGTCCTAGTGAGAACAGTATGAAGCTTCTCCTCAATAGTGTTCTCATATTTAAGAAATACTGCCTGATTGGCTGTAATCTCTTTGCCTGGGACTTCAAGCTTGTTTACATTTCTTTCTTTGTCAAATTCCATATTTTTATACTTTGATGTTCTACATTTTGATCTTTTTCTGTACATCTGAATCATAACAGTTAGTGAAAATGCAATCTTTTTCTGCATTTAAATTTATTCTGCCAAACAAAGTGTCCATTACTTTTAAATTCAATTTTAATCAAATTCTCAGGACACAAGAAACATGCAGCCAGATTCCTTGCCAGAATATCTCATGAACTTCCTCTAGTCCACACTAGTTCCTAATAGAGTCCTTTCTCCCCTCTGAAACTTTATGAGGTGGGCCTCTACATTCCATCTTTCTCTCAGCTTTCTAGTCTTCTAAATTTCCATTTAAATGGCCCATAAATCACAACTTTCAGCAATGTAAGGCTTCTCTAACTCAGAGTTTCAAATTCTTCTACATTCCTTCTGCAAAGCAGTTCCATAAGACTCAGAACCACATGGTAAAGATTATCACATCAATGGCTCCAATTTTCTATGTCAATTGTTTTATTATTGCTATGAAAATATATTTGATCAGAGCAACTTAGGGAAGGAACAAGTTTATTTTGACTTAGTTTTGCAGAGGCTCATGATCGTCATGGTGGACATGGCATGGTGGCAAGAGCAGATTCCAACCAGTCATATCATTGCATCTGCAGGCAGGAAGCAAGGAACAAATAAACAGTCAGTGGGGTCAGAATACAAGAACTCAAGGTCTATTCCCAGGGACCCACTTCCTCCAGCAAGGCTCCACGTATGGAAAGTTCCACAACCTTCCTAAACAACACTCAGAAATAAGTGTTCAAAAAATAAAAAAAGTCTATGGGGAACATTTTATTTGCATGCACAAAGAAAATCAACAGTTTAATTACAACCTTGTAATTGGAAGTTTTTTTTTTTTTTCTGAAGTAACTCTATTTGTAATGTACTTTCTCTCTGCATGTGACATCTTGAACACACCTTTGCAGCTAAAAAAATGAAGACATTTGTAACAGAGGGGTCTTCATTGGTGTAGTTCCTCATTAGCCATACTTTTTGCTGTTTCTTCTTTGGCATTGGCAGCAGGCCTCAGCTCTGACTTATATTTGCCTGCATGTAATATTTCAAAAACACTAATATTGGCTGGAGATGGATGGCTTAGCAGTTAAGGTGCTTACCTGAAAAGCCAAAGGACCCAAGTTCAATTCCCTAGTACCCATGTAATCCAGATGTACAAGGGGGTGCATGCATCTGGAGTTCGTTTGCAGTGGCTGGAGGCCCTGGCACACCCATTCTCTCTCTACCTCCTTTCTCTATGTCTCTGCTTGGAAATAAATAAATAAAATAAAATGCAAAATTAAAAAAATAATATATCTGAAAAACTTAAATTTATGCCTCACAAACATAATAGTAATTAAAGTATAATTACTTAATATGAGATACATGTTTGAGTCTAATGTATACCATATTGTCTAATGTAGTATTACTCCTCTGAACGCAGGATATCAACTTGGGTTCTCATACTTTCGGAGAAAACACTATCCATTGAGCCATCTCAGCAGTCACCCAAAATCTAATTTTTTTTAAAAAATTTAATTTATTAGTTTTCATTTCAGTGAATACAGGCAGTTTGGTACCATTATTTAGGCTCATCTGTGATCTACCCCCTCCCATTAGACCCTCCTTGTTAATGAAAATGGGTCGTGCATTGTGGAGTTAGCCCCCAGTTATTAGTATGATAAATGTCTCTGCAAATCATGACCCAACATGTAACTCTGACATTCTTTCCGCCCACTCTTCCGCAAGATTTCCCTGAGCCATGTTGGGTTCATTTTTGGTCTGCTTCAGTGCTGAGGTGTTGGGGACCTCTGAGGCTTTGGCTCTCTGATTTGGTAGGAGTTGATTTTTCTCTGCGTTGATCTCCTTCCCCTTTGTGCTGGTATCCAGTTCACAGGAAAACATCACCCTTGCTTATTTCACCAGTTGTCCTTAGTTTCAGTTGGGCCCCTTTTGAGGTATGTTGGGGCAGCTCTCTTCTTAGGATCTGCATCTATCTGGAAAAGAGAAGCAGATTCTCCAACGGAGAGTAAGTTAGCACCCGGAAAATTGAGATAACACTTACTTTTTTGATAGACAGTTTGATAGGTGTAGGCCCTCTTATACCCCGTGATTGATGGTAGCTTGATATTGTAGAGTGGGCTTGTGTTTGGGTATGGTTCTGACTTGTTTCCCAGCTCCAGCTAAGGGTCTAGTACCACTTAGTGGATCAGTTAGCCAAATCAAGAGCAATTGATTCCTCACCATGGCTGTGTACCACTATTGCACTTGTGTGGGCATCACATCCGGTTATTTGTTGCTAATTAGGTTAAACAATGTGTTGCTTGGACAGATCTTGGTCATTTCCCCCAGTCGCCTATGTAGCGCCTTCTGGCACTAGACACGCTGACTGTCTGGGGACTGACTCTCTCCTGGCTTCCAGCCATGTCATTCCATTTTACGCGTCAGCTGCGTATGGAGTCTTCAGCAATAGGGTCTTATCACTGGCCTTTGGTGGGTCATCAAGTACTCTGACAGAAGTCTGTCATTGTTTTGGGAAACCTTGTAGGTTTCTCTGATCAAAAACTCATTGTGGATGGTAGGCCCAAGCTGGAAGTGGGGGTTACAGGTCAGTGTCCACTAAGAAATTGAGGAAAAAGATAACTAATATACAAGAGTTAGAGAGGAGAGAGATACAGGGGAGAGGGGGAGAGGGAGGGAGGGAAGATGTAGGAGATTTAGGTCAATCTTGATCCTACGCTCTCCAGTGTCTTGTGGTTCAGGTGTTTCCTGTAAGGGTCTAGTGAAGGTTCAGCCATTTGGTCTGTCTTTTAGGAAGTAGAATTTTATGGTACCATTGCCGTTTGCGTCCGGATTACTGTTTTCCACCCATTGATTCCCTCCCCGCCCTCCCATCCTTCTTATTGTCTAGTCCATGAGGTGCTTGCTGGGTATGTAAGGCATCTTGGGCAGATTCAGTTTAGGTGTTGCAGATGAATGAGACTATGTGTCGATTTTTTTTCTGTAATTGGGTAAGTTCGCTGAGAATGATCTGTTCCAGGTTCAACCATTTTTCCTCAAATTTCTTTATGTCGTTTTTTCTTACTGCTGTATAGAATTCCATTGTGTAGATATACCACATCTTTGTTATCCATTCTTCTAATGATGGACATCTGGGTTGATTCCAGCTTTTAGCTATTACGAATTGAGCCGCTACAAACATGGTTGAGCAAATCTCTCTGGCTTTTGGTTTGAAGGTTTTAGGGTACATGCCCAGTAATGGTATAACTGGGTGTGTTGGTATTTCTATAGTCAGCTTTTTCAGGAGTCTCCATATTGCTTTCCAAAGTGGTTGTACCATCCTGCATTCCCACCAACAGTGAATGAGTGTCCCTGCTTCTCCACATCCTCGCCAGCATTTATTTTCATTTGACCTTTTGATGTTGGCCATCCTTATTGGGGTAAGGTGGAATCTCATAGTTGTTTTAATTTGCATTTCTCTGATGATTAGGGATGATGAACATTTTCTTAGGTGTGTGTTTGACAATTGTATTTCTTCCTCTGTGAATTGCCTGTTTAACTCTGTGCCCCATTTTGTGAGTGGGGTATTTGTCTTCTTATTGTTTAGACTTTTGAGTTCTTTGTAAATTCTAGAGATGAGGCCTCTATCAGTTGGATAAACTACAAATATTTTCTCCCATTCTGTGGGTATTCTATTGGCTTTGCTTATTATATGCTTGTCTGTAGAAACTCTTCAGCTTCATATGATCCCAATGATTGAGTGACTGTTTAAAACTTGAGCCACTGGGGTTTTATTCAGGAAGTCTTTTTCCATTCCTATATCATGGAAGGTACTTACTAAATTTTCTTCCAGTAGTTTTCGAGTTTCTGGTATTATGTTGAGGTCTTTGATCCATTTGGATTTGAGTGTAGTGCATGGTGAAATGTGTGGATCAAGTTTTAGTTTCCTGCATGTGGTTATCCAGTTTGTCCAGCACCATTTGTTGAAGATGCTATCTTTTTTCCAGTCTATATTGTTTGGGCCTTTGTCGAATATCAAGTAGCTATAGTTGCTTGGCCCAAAATCTGGGTCCTCAAGTCTATTCCATTGGTCTATACTCCTGTTTTTATGCCAGTACCATGCTGTTTTTATTACTATGGCTTTGTAGTATAACTTTATATCGGGTATGGTGATGCCACCAGAGGTATTTCTTTTGCTGAGGATATGTTTGGATATGCGAGGCCTTCTGCCTTTCCATATGAAATTTGAGATCATTTTTTCTGTCTCTTAAGAACACTGTAGGGATTTTAATTGGAATTGCGTTAAATCTATATATTGCCTTTGGTAAGATTGTCATCTTCACAATGTTAATTCTGCCTATCCAGGAGCATGGGAGGTCTTTCCATCGTTTCAAGTCCTCCTCAATTTCTTTTTTGAGAGTTTTTATATTTTCGTTGTATAGATCTTTTACTTCCTTGGTTAACGTTATTCCAAGGTATTTTATTTTATTTTTTACTATTGAAAATGGGACTATGTCCTTTATTTCTTTTTCTGTGTCTTTGTCATTTGCATACAGAAATGCTTCCGATTTTTGTGCATTGATTTTGTATCCTGCTACTTTGCTATAGGAGTTAATCACCTTCAGGAGTTTTGGGATGGAGTCTCTCGGGTCTCTTACATATTCAATCATGTCATCAGCGAATAGAGCTAACTTAACTTCTTCCTTTCCAAATTGTATCCCTTTTATTTCCTTCTCCTGCCTTATTGCTTGGGCTAGGACTTCCAGAACTATATTGAAAAGCAGAGGTGAGAGAGGACATCCCTGTCTTGTTCCTGATCTCAATGGGAATTCCTCCAGTCTCTCTCCATTAAGAATTATTTGGGCCTTTGGAGCTTTGTATATTGCCTTTATTATATTAAGATGTGAACCGGCCATGCCGATTCTCTCCAATGTTTTGATCATGAAGTGATGTTGTATCTTGTCAAAGGCCTTTTCTGCATCTATCGAAATGATCTTGTGATTTTTATGTTTAAGCTTGTTTATCTGGTGTATTACATTGACAGATTTTCATATGTTGAACCACCCTTGCATTCCTGGGATAAATCCCACTTGGTCAAGGTGGATAATGCTTTTGATGTGTTGTTGGATTCGGTTTGTGAGAATTTTGTTGAGGATCTTTGCGTCTATGTTCATTAGGGAAATAGGCCGATAGTTTTCTTTTCTTGTGGCGTCTCTGCCTGGTTTTGGGATTAGGGTGATACTAGCTTCATAGAAGGAGTTGGGTAGTTTTCCCTGTTCTTCAATTGTGTGGCACAGTTTTAGGAAGATTGGTTTGAGTTCTTCCATGAAGGTTTGATAAAATTCGGCTGGGAATCCATCTGGTCCTGGACTCTTCTTTTTTGGCAGGTTTTTTATTACTTTTTCAATCTCCATGAGCGTGATGGGTTCATTGAGGTGGTTGATCTGCTCTGAGTTTAGCTTTGGTAGATGATATGCATCCAGGAATTTATCCATCTCCTCCACATTTTCCAGTTTTGTGGAGTAGAGGTTTTTGAAATAAGTCCTGATGATTCTGCCGATTTCACTGATGTCTGTTGTGATCTCTCCCTTTTCATTTTGAATTTTGTTAATTTGGAGTCTTTTTTTTTTTTGCTTGATCAAATTGGCCAGAGGTTTGTCAATCTTGTTTATTTTTTCAAAAACCAGCTCTTTGTTTTGTCAATTGCCTTAATTGTTTCCTTGGTTTCCAATTCATTAATTTCTGCTCTGATTTTAATTATTTCTTTCCTTCTGGAGCTCTTTGGGTTGGATTTTTCTTGTTTTTCCAATGCCTTTAGGTGGATGGTTAGGCTATTGATTTGGGATCTTTCTGTCTTTTTTATGAAGGCATTGAGTGCTATGAATTTTCCCCTGAGGACTGCCTTCATTGTGTCCCACAAGTTTTGGTATGATGTGTTCTCATTGTCATTCAATTCCAGGTATTTTGCAATTTCATTTTTTATTTCATCCACTATCCATTTATTGTTTAAGAGTGTGCTATTCAGTTTCCAGTTGCCGTTGGGGCTCTTGTTGGTTTTTTTGTTGTTGATTTCTAGGACTATAGCATTATGATCTGATATCATGCAGGGAATTATGTCGATTTTCCTAAATATGTGGAGGCTATCTTTGTGACTCAGTATGTGGTCTATTTTAGAGAATGTTCCATGGGCTGCTGAGAAGAATGTGTAGTCTGTGGATTTGGGATGGAAAGTTCTGTAGATGTCTGTTAGGTCTAAGTGCTCTATGGTTTTGTTGAGCTCTCTTACTTCCCTGTAGAGCTTCTGTTTGGATGATCTGTCTATTACTGATAATGGTGTGTTAAAGTCCCCAGCTATGATGGTGTTGGAGGTTATTTCTGTTTTATTGTCAAGTAGGTTTTGTTTTATGAACTGCAGTGCCCCTGTGTTTGGTGCATACAGATTTATGATTGTAATATTCTCTTGATGGATTGTTCCCTTTACAAGTAGGAAGTAGCCTTCTTTGTCTTTTTTGATTGTTTTTGGTTTGAAGTCAACTTTATCTGATATTAATATAGCTACACCTGCTTGTTTCTTATTCTCATTTGCTTGGAATATTGTTTTCCACCCTTTCACCCTGAGGAGGTTTCTGTCTTTAGTGGTAAGGTGGGTTTCTTGAAGGCAGCAGATTGAGGGGTCTAATATTTTGATCCACCCTGTTAGCCTGTGTCTCTTGATGGGTGAATTAAGGCCATTAATGTTTAGGGTGATGACTGTGAGATTTGATTTGATCCCTGTCATGTTGTGGTGGTAGAGGTGTGTTGGCATTTTCATGGGATTTAATTTTTTTTTTTTTTCTATCTACTCTGGGTTTGGTTGCTGTGATCTTCTTCTTGTAGGCATTTGTGTTTGGTTATTTGTTTCTTCTCTGTGGAGAATTTCCTGGAGTACTTTCTGTAGGTTTGGTTTTGTGTTCATATAATTATAAAGCTGAGTTTTGTCATGGAAAGTTTTCCTTTCACCATCTATTATAAGGGAGACTTTTGTCGGGTAGAGTAGTTTGGGTTGAAAGCCATAGTTTCTTAGCGTTTGGAGAGTATCATTCCAGGCCCTTCTAGCTTTCAGGGTTTCCATTGAGAAGTCTGAAGTAATTCTGATGGGGTTTCCTTTGAAAGTGGTGTGCTGTTTTTCCCTAGCTGCTTTTAGGATTTTTTCCTTGGTGTCAATGTTTAGAGTCTTAATGATAATATGCCTTGGGGAGTTTCTCCTTTGGTCTAGTCGGTTAGGAGTTCTGTTTGCTTCTTGAATCTTGATGGGCCTTTCTTTTAAGAGACGGGGGAAGTTTTCTTCAATTATTGTGTTAAATAAGTTCTCCATGCCTTTGGTCTGAAATTCTTCTCCTTCTGGTATTCCAATGATTCTGATATTAGGACGTTTAAGTGTATCCCACAATTCTCTCATGTTCTGTTCACAGGAACTTTTGAACTTACTGAAATTTTTGGATTCTCGAACTGTTTCTTCCATCCTGTCTTCCAGATCAGAATTTCTATCTTCCACTTCGCTGACTCTATTCTTGAGAGCCTCTAGTGAGTTTTGGACTTGTTCATTAAGTTTGCATTTTCTACTACTTTCCTATGTATCACTTCCATCGCTTTGTCCAGCTCCCTTTTTGTCTCATTTTCTGATTTTCTTGCTGATTCTTGGAAATCATCCTTGCATTTCTTTATGTTTTCATTTAGTGTGGCCAGCTGATTTTTAAGGTCCTCTTCTTTTTCACTCTCCCTCAACTCTCTTACCTCTCTTTGAATTCCTTCCAGTGTCTTATCATATTGCTCTAGCTTAGTGATGGTAGCATCCATACGATTATCTATCCTTTGTAGCTTTCCTGTCAGTTCTAGCAGTAGTTTGGTCAGGGTTGCTTTGTTCATTGCTTCCACTTGATGTTCTGATCCTAAACACTCTTCTATGTTTTGGTTAGTTGTGATCCTTGTCAGACTGGGTGATCCGTCTGGGTTTTCTTCCATTTTATTTTTCGTGTTATTTCTTTTGCGCTGTGGTCTACCCATGTCAGTGTATGGGCAGGTAGGTGGGTGGAGCAGCCTGGGATCTAGCTTAATGCGAATCCAAGGCAGCCTGGGGCAGTTGTAAGCAGCCTGGGTTTTTGCTCAGTATTGCTAAAGCCGCCTACCTATAGCCTGGCAGGGGCACCAAAGTTGCCTGAATTCTCACCCAGTAATGCACCTAAGCTGCCTGCCTTTGAGCTTGAAAGGGGACAGAGGTAGCAAGCCCTTAAGGTGCCTAGATTCTGGCTGGGTACACTGGGGTCTGTAAACAGTCTGTGCTCTTCCGCCTCAGGGGAGTGGGGGCTGGGTGACGATGTACAGGTAGGGGATGGCAGCTGCACTGGCGCTAGTGACTCAGTGTGAACTTATATGGCTCTTGCTGTGGGGTGGGCCCACTGCACGTGCAATTGTAGTGCAGAGGCAGATGATGTGGGTACGTAATCAGGACACAGCAGAAGCTGACCGGTGTCAAGTGATGTGAGCACAGCAGCAGGGATCTGGCAGCCACCTATTCACGGCAGGGGTGGCCCCCACAGGCCTGCGAACCGAGCACCACGTGGCTGGTCTATTCGCAGGATCAGGGAACAAGGACGAGGTAGGAGGTCTCAGCTTCAGTGCAGCAGGGTGGCAGGCGTGACTGGTGGGTGCCCGATCAGAGGACAGCCACGCGGGATGTGCAGAGGGTGTGTGGGTGGGTGGGCAGAAGGGGGCGCGGGGTGCGATGGTGTATATGGAGCGAGTGGGGCACGCGGCGGGGAGGGGGTCTGGGTGCGCCGGGGCACCGGGCAATCAGGGTGGGGTGTGCGGGAGGTGGCAGGGCTCAGGGGGCGCGGGGTGGGGTGCCCTGGAGTGTCGGGGGGCGTGGGGCGCTCTGATCAGTTAGGGGGCAAGGGGCGCGCTGTTCGTGCGGGGGGGTGCGCATGCAGGGGGGTGTGCGGGGTGCGGCAGGGTGCAGGGCACCTGGGGGGCGCGAGGGGGAGCACGGGGCGTGCGGGGGGTCACGGGGTGCGCATGGGGCCGCGGAGGAGCTTGCGGGAGGCGCGGGGGGGCTAGGGGCACAGGGCACGTGGGGGGAGCGCAGGGTGCGCGTGGGGGGAGGGGGTGCGGGGCACACCGGGGTGTGGGTTGCCAAGGGACACCGCAGGGTGCTCTGGACGCGCGGGGGGGGGGCAGGGCTTGCGGGGGGGGTGAGGGGGTCGCACGTGTGTCGCGGGACGTGGGGGGGGGCGGGGTAGAGGCACTCTGGGGCGCAGGACGGTTGGGGGTGGGGCACAGGGCCACGGGGCACGCCTGGGCACGCAGGGGCTCCCCGGCCGCCTGTGGCGGGGGGACGAGGGGCCTGCGGGGTGGGGGGCGGGAGGCACCGGGGCGGGGCACAGGGGGGGCAGGGAGCGCTTCAGGGCGCACTGAGCTCAGGGCGCGGATGCTCCGGGGCGCGTGGGGAGGGTAGACAGCTAGGAGGGGGGGGGGGCTGAAGCCGCGGGGTGCTCTGGACTGGGGGGGAGGGGCAGGTTGTGCGGGGGACGGGGTCAAGTGGGTCACGGGTCTTGCAGGGGGTGTGGAGCACGCTGAGGTAAGATGCAGCGTGGGACGCTGGGGGTCGCTGCAGGACACCGCGGGGCACTATGGATGCGCAGCGGGGGTGGGGCGCACTGGGAGACGGGGGTCTCGAGGAGCGCAGGGGTGGGGCGGGGGGGTCTCGGGGCGCACGGGTGCGGGGCACACCTGGGCGCCCGGGGCATGGGGCGCTTGGGGTGCGCCTGCTGAGTGTGGATAGGGAGCGTGGGTCGCACGGGGGTTGGGGCGCGCGGGGGTTGGGGCGGGCGGGGCGGGGATGTCTCGAGGCGCGCGGGGGTGGGGCGCGGGGGGTCTGGGGCTTGGGGGGGCGCAGGGGCGCGGGGCAGGCCTGGTCGCCCAGGTCGCGGGAAGCTTAGGTTCACTCCGGCTGCGCCTCTGCGTGTGGATAGGGAGCGTGGGGCGCGCTGGGGGGGAGGTGCACGCTTGGGGAGGGCGGGGGTGCGCGGGTGTGGAGCGCAGGGGTTGTGGGGCTCGCGCGGTCGCCGGGCCGCGTGGGGCTTGGTGCGCACGGGGCGCCTGGCCGCGCCCAATGCGGCGATTCGCGGCGGGCGGGGTGGCGGGGCGTGGGTTGCGGGGGTGTGTGCTTCCCTCTTTTACCCCGATCTGTGCCCTCCCTCTTCAAAAAGTTCCTAATTTCATTTGAATACTTACCTTTTTTTCCCCTTGTTGTTTGTATGCAGCTAGGCGGTCGCCATCTTGACCGGAAGTCGCCAGCAACGTTTTTTTCTCCCAAAATCTAATTTTATGTTGGATCTGAGGAGTGGGCTATTTATTTTCATACGACTGCTCTTGAAACCCAAGATGATTGGTTCCCTCTTTAGATAAAATAGATAGTCCTTAAATTCCTTCTCATAAAACCTTCCTAGCAAGCTTTATCTAATGATTTTGCCACTTCTCATAACAGAGAACTATGTGTTTTTACCCAATCCATTTAGGAATGGATCCAAGTTTTGTGTGCTCTAACACATATATCTGAAAGACAGCTTTAGGGAAAATAAAACATAAAATGTTAAATACAAGATAAGGCACAGAGCCAAGGAAGGTAAATAAGATGTCCTTGGTTTTATGTTTCATTAACTTCAAGCTAAATTGCATACAATACATATAATACAATTAGCTTCTTTATTTACCTAAACTATGATAAAATGTGAAATGAAATGTCATTGTTTTCCCAGCATTGTAGTTGCCCTCTGGGAGCTGAAGGCAATGGATGAAAACTATCTTAAATTGTAGCCAGAGCTCCTGGGAAAATCCAGGGTATTCACTAGAAGATAGCTCTACTGTCCACTTTCTTTCACACCTTTGCACCAGCTTTTATAAGAAGAAGGCAGTGAAGTATTTAAAAAACTGAATGAAATTCATAGGACCAAGGGCTCTGTGTCTTTTTCCACCAGCCAAGTCATGTTAGATGAGGGTGCCTGCTGACACAGAGATACTCAGAAGTCTGGCTATCTTGTTATGGGAATCATAAATGTAAAAGTCCCTCAGAAGAGCTAGATAAGTTCTAGAATTTGGTGCCATAAGTGAAGAACAAGTTTACTCAAAGTTACCTGTGGTGTCCACAATAGAAGCTGCTCTTCTACATCCTATCCCTGCTTTGTAGAGCAAGGATGTATAATCTTTAGTGGCCCATGTTAAGTTGACTTTATTATTGTGTTTTTTTTTCCTTTTGACACCTTCATGCATGTATGATGTATTATTCTTTCTTAACCCTCACTCTATCTCACTCCATTAATCTCTATCTTATATTAATGCTATTTTTTCTTTTGTTTCCTACACTGAATTAAATTAGGGTTGCTCTCATGATTATGGGTGGAAGAATATTTACTAGAGAATGAATAATTAATTTACCAGTGGCTATACCACTGAACAATATGACCTCCCTGTCCCAGCTGTTAGTCCTGCTATTAAATACTTTGGGAGATATGGTGTCTTATGACTATTACCCTCCACACGCAGAAATATTGTTAGGCTGTTTTATTCAGGGAACTTCTGTAAGTTTATGAAAGCAAGGGCCATGCCACAGTTGGAAGATGGTATTTTTTAAGTTTTCTTCCCATCCCCCTGCATTCTCCTGCATTCTAGTCTCTCATGTAATCTGAGCTGACTTTACTTCTCAATATCTGTAAACAACATTTTTCAGATGATCCAATGTGATCACAAAGAGTTACAGACATAGGCAAGGGAAACTTGACAGCATGGCTTAGTGTCATGACCAGAGAAGGGTAAAATTCTTTGTGTAGGGCCTGTGGAATTTAGATCATTCCATAAGTTATATTTACTTGAAACTTGTTTGTTTGTAAGTTGCCTTCAAAGAATTTGGTGAAGTCCTTGGAATAAATCAGTTTTTGGCATGTTTATGCCTCCCCTAGCATTGGGTATAGCACTTTCCTTATGTTATTTGTTCTGTAAACCAATGTTAGTTGGTAATGTCCTTGTATTCTATATCATTATCAATTAACCATTAAGTAATGAATACTGGTTTCCAGAAAACTGATATATGTGAAAGTGTTTTCCTCTAGCAATTTGAAAGTTTCAGGTCTTTATGTTAAAGTCTTTCATCTATGTTGAATAGATTTTGTAAATGATGAGTGATAAGACTCTAGTTCACTTCTTCTAGATATGGAAAATGAGTTTTCCCAGTAATAGTTGTTGAAGAAGCTGTCTTTTCTCCATTGTATGTTTTCAAATGCTTTGTCAAAATATAGGTGGCTGCAGGTTTATTTTGGGTTTTCTGTTTTATTCAATTGGCTTAAAGGCTTTTTTCCCCCTTTTTGTCTTGGTACTGTGTATTTTGTTACTATGGCTCTGTAATATAATTGGGATCAGACAGTATGCCTTTAGCATTGCTTGTTGCTTGTTTTAGTAAGAATTGCCTTCACTATTTGTGACTTTTATGCTTTCATATAAATTTTAGGATTTTTTAAGCCCTGTAATAAGTGTTCTTGAAATTTTGATGGAGATTGAATTGAGTCTGTAGATTATTTTTGGTAATATGGACATTTTCACAATGTTAGTTTTTTTAATTTTTATTTTTGGTTTGTTTTTATTTATGTATTTGAGAGCGACAGACAGAGAAAGAGGCAGAGAGAGAGAGAGAGAGAGAGAGAGAGAGAGAGAGAGGGAGAGCATGGGCACGCCAGGGCTTCCAGCCGCTGCAGACGAATTCCAGATGTGTGCGTCCCCTTGTGCATCTGGCTAACATGGGTCCTGGGGAATCAAGCCTCGAACCGGGGTCCTTAGGCTTCACAGGCAAGCGCTTAACCGCTAAGCCATCTCTCCAGCCCACAATGTTAGTTTTGCTAAGACAATGTGCGGGAGGTCTTTCTATTTTCCCATGTAAATAGAAAATGACAAGTGGTACCATGTGAAGTTAAGAATCTTCTGCACAGCAAAGAAAACAACTAAGCAAAGAAACAGCCCACAGATCAGGAATAAATGCAACATTACATCAGATATTATACATGTCCAAAATATATAAATAACTAGAAACATGAAACATCAAAAACTTCAGGTCATCCAATCAGTAAATGGACTAATGAATTGAATATATAGTTCTCAGAAGAAATAATAAAGAATGTTCAATAAATACTTGAACCTTTAGTTATGATGAAATGCAAAATACTGTTTTGATATTCCATTTAATCCCAATCATAATGATTATCATCAAGAAAAAAATGTAGGGAGTAGCAGGAAAGAAAAATTCTTATACACTACTGTTGGGAATATAATAATTGTATAGCTACTATGAAAATACATATGGAGTTTTCATAAAGAACTGAAACTATAACTACCTCATAACCCAGTCATACCACTTGGGTATATACCTAACTGTTAAATTGACATACCACCAAGTCATTGTCATTTCCATGCTTGAAACTGCACTGTTCAAAATATCAAAGGAATATAATATCAACAGATGAACTGATAAAGTAAATGTGTATATACAATGGAATATTATGTAGAAATAAAGAAAAGTTAAATCATGATATTAAAACATATGAAATCTTAGGAGGAGAAATAAATTATGTGTGATTATGTAATATTTAATTATCATATATAAAACATAAAATTATATACACACACATATATGTGCATTTAAATGTGTGTTTGTGTGTGTTATGAAAGTAGAAAAGGAATCATGAGAAGAGAAGAAAAGATCTTAAGGGAACTGGTAAGTTGAGAGTGATGGAATATGCTAAAAGGAACGCAGAAAGGGAGACTAATTGGGTACCAAAGAGAACCTGCTGGAGGGAGAGGCAGAGGGTCGTGGTGGAAGGGAACCATGCACACCAAAGTATACAGTCACATATATGAAGATGCAATGATTAAATCTATCACTTTGTATACAACTCTAAAAAATAGTTTAAAAAATAGTTGGGAGAGGGCCCAATTTCTATAGTTATTGTTGTGTAAAAATAAGGACATGAGTTTGGATACCTAGTACCCACATAAAATGCCAGGCCTGGTGGTGCACACCTGTAATCCCAGGGCCCAGGAGGCAGAGAAGGATAGATCTCTGAAGTGTGCTGGCTAGCTAGTTTAGACAATTTGGTGAGATATAACTTCTGAAAGCTCAAAAACCAAGGAGGAAAGCAAGGGAGGATTACACCTAACATCAACATCTGGTCTCCCAGAAACACAAATGCAAATGCACTCATACACACACCTGCTTCCACACACATACCAACACATGTATGCACAAGACACACACATACACACACACACACACACACACAAATGAGCAGGGCATAGTGGTGCATGCCTTTAATTCCAGCACTCCAGAGTCAGATGCAGGAGGATCGCCATAAGTTTGAGACCACCCTGAGACTATATAATGAATTTCGAAAGAAAAAAAAAAGTTACAGCATAAAAATGTAACTGATTTGCTACTTCATGTATTACTTGGGCAAAATAAAGATCATTTGACAGTTCGGAACATTTATGGCATGCTTTACAATCAGGTATGTTAACAGTTACATAATGGTGACGGTTCTCACTCACGTAACTATTGTATCACAGTGAAGGTTCTCACCAGTAAGTAGTGTTGAATAATGGAACCCACATGGACTTGTCTCAGGGACAGGGAGACTCAAATTTTCACCAAACATTCCTTTATCTGATTTGTAAATATCAACCCTGAGCTGCTATAATCCATGCACTCGGGTCTCAGCTTTGAAATGCCAGCTATCTGCTTCACTAAGGCATCATTTGAAATGTGACGTTGTTTCTCATTTAAACCATCTCTTCTGTTTTCTCAACTATGGGGATTACCTTTGATGACAGTGAGTACTGTTCCAAAAGATTTGATCCAAGTTATAAAGCAAAATTTCAGAGTTTTAATGATATCATTTAACTATAAATCTAAGAATTATAGAGCACCTCAAAAACAGGTGCTCCCACAGGATCTGAGAAGACCAGGGGTTAAGTGTTTAGTGAGGTTCTATATTCATCTGTCCTATCATTTTTATCCTGCTCTCTCCTACAGACACTTCAGTAACTGCCATTATGGCTACATTATCACTTAAAATAATAAGCTGAACTAACATATGGAATACAATATTAGTATTCTAAATAAATTTCATTACCACAGCAAGTATTACAGTTATTGGAAGTGCAATTGAAGCTTCTGTGGAAACTGATTAAATTGAGATATCAGTGGCTAGACACAATTACACTGTGAAATGAATGATTGCTTGAGGCCTTTAATCAATAAAGGTTCTTCACTGGAAGGAGTACCTCAGTTTTGACATCCAAAATTTTAAAAAATCATAAAATTTTTAAATTGAATTTGTACGCCTGACATAATGGCACATACCTTCAATTTTATGACTCCAGAAGCTGAAGTAGGAGGATGAGGAATCCAAGGCTAACCTGGGCTATCCTAGTTCCTGAACAACCTGGATTACAGAGAAAGAGTTGTCACCAAATAAAACAACAAAAACAAAGTAAAAAATTAATGTTAAAAAAAATGCTGACCAATTCCTTCTATATTTGAGTCTCATTGTATTTTTCTCACTGAACCTTTTCAGCTGTGTTTTGGTTGCACTACTGGGCCTTACTGGACTTGCATGACTATGATGCCTGCAAGTACAATCCTAGCGTGGTTAGACATACCACTGGTCATCTGGTGGATAAGAGTGTCATTTTATTTGTTAGATATAATGGCAAGTTTTCTCCAGAAATGATTATCAATGAGACTAGAGACTTCTGAATTCCAGCTAACCACAAATAGCCACTCACAGATCTGCTCTTACAAACAATAATGCTCAAAGCCAGAAAAGACTTATCTGTCTTTTTCAAATACCATTGCCTTTTCCTGGCACCATCTTTGTCTTCTTTCTTCCACAAGGAGAGGATCAGTGTATATTTAAGACTAAGGCTTCAGTACACAGGGGTTTTTCTTCATTTGTTTGTTTGTTTTCATAAGTCCTTAGAGAAATCCATTCTGTATCAGCTTCAGAGCCTAGAACAGACCAAAGAAACAAGCCAAAGCCAAACTTTCAAACAGATGAGTTTGTTGTAGATACTTATGCAGGTTTTGAGAGTAACAGACCCTTTCTCTGCTGTGGATTGGCTTAGTTTAGGCATTAGTGTGCTGGACACTCAACAGTTACTAAAACTCCCCATAGCAGTGGCTCTCTAACTTGTTGTTTTATGACCACCAAAGAATGGCAAGTGCAGAAACAATGGCAGTGCGAGTTTCATAAGGGTTTATTCAAACGTCAGAGCCTAACCTAGGGAGTGAAAGCAAGGCAGAACAGCTGTCAAGCTAGGAGGAGTCCTAAACAGGTGGTCATATAGTGAGTTGGACCAGCAGTTTTTATACCATTGGGGATGTAAATTAAGTATCAAGTCTAGATAGATTGGATTGGTTACTTATAATGTATGTAGAGGCTTTTGATAGGTTGATGATTTGATACCCTTGGGGATGTAAATGAGGTATCAAGTTGGGAATGATTATATTGGCTAATTTGAGTATATATAAAAAGCTCCTGACAGACTGATGAGTTAGAAAGAAGCTTTGATACTATGAATAGCTCAGCTGACATTTTGGAGAGTCAGCATGTTGGGATTTTTGTTTTATTTTAGTGCCCAGACTTTGCTCTCTGGACTCAGTGTAAAAACTCTATACTCCACTGGATGTTGTGGAACACACCTTTAATCCCAGGTAGGAGGATCACTGTGAGGTTGAGTCCAGTCTGAAAATAAAGAGTGTGTTCCAGATCAGCCTGGGCAATAAAGGAGACACTACCTTGAGAAATAAAATAATAATAACAAAAGAAACACCTCTGATGGTATCACTATACCTGATCTAAAGGTATACTACAAAGCCATAGTAACAAAAACAGCATGGAACAGTCATCAAAACAGACATGTAGACCAACAGAATATAATTAGAGACACAGTCCTTATTTAGGTCAAGTAACTATAACTACTTGATCTTTGACAAAGGTGCCAATAATGTGGACTGGAGAAAAGACAGCATGTTCAATAAATGGTGCTGGACAAATTAGAAAACCATACGTAGAAAAATGAAGCTACACAAGAACCAACTCCAAATGGATTGAAGACCTAACATAAGACCTGAAACTCTTCAACTACTAGAAGCAAAAAAAAAAAAAGTAGGAGGAACTCTCCATGATATAGGAATGAGGAAGGACTGTTGGAACAATAGCTATTCAATTCATAACAACTCAGAATTATAATCAACCCAGGTGCCCATCACTGGATGCATGGATAATGAAATTGTGGCACATTTACACAATGGAATTCTACTCAGCAGTAAGGAAAAAAAATGCAATGAAATTTGAAGAAAAATGGGTGGACTTAGAACAGATGATAGTCAGTGAACACAGATAATCACAGAAAGACAAGCACCACATGTTCTCACTCATCTGTGTTTACTAACCTGGATCAGCTTGAGTTGCTGGCATAACTGATAGGCAACATGAGGCCCAGACAATAAGGTTGAAAGGATTTTGGGGGGGGGAAGCAGGGGAGGTTGAGGGGAAATAAACATAAACCTAAATGTAAAATTAACTGGTAACTTTATCTTAGACAGTAGAATAAAAGATTTCACCGTCAACAGGAGTATAGGGGGAGTATCTAAAAAGGGCCCTGGAGAGGGTGGCATAAAACCTAACCTTAAAAAAATTTAAATCTGGCCAATAATTCCCAGTAGCACAAATTGATTCTACCCATATAGAGCTGTTGATTGGAGAGGACATACAAGTCTTTGGTCCAGAGCAAGATAGGCTGCTGTCAAAGCACTTTATTACCCATCTGATTAAAAGGTAAAACCCTATTACTGAAGACACCATATGCTGCTGGCACACAACATGGAGACACCTGTCTGGAATCTGGAAGAAAGTAAGCCCGTTTACTGCTGGAAAGCACTACATGAGCTACTGGGGTAACATGGCCAACAATGGTATGAGCAAGTACGGGTCTAAGCTACCCAGAAGCAATCAGCTTCACCAGTTCAATGGTGGCACACAGCCTTGGTGCGTAACCAGTGGCTTTCTGATTGGCTAAGGAATCTGATCAGTGGAAAAGAACCCATATCTGGAACTGGGACCCAACTCAGAATCCTATGGAGACAAAGATTATGCTCTCCAATGTCAAGCTCCCACTAGTCTTTGGCCACAAGAGGGGATACAGCCATCAAAGTCTCTCTAAATTAATAATACTTATCTAACTTAATCTACACTGACTTTACACTCTATTGGAGAATCTTTCTTTTTCAAAATGTAGCAAGACCCAAGGAGATAGACCACCCCTCACATTTCAGTCAAGGCCAGGTGAAACCACAGAGGAAATGGGGAGATGAGCAAGAATGCTGCTTCCATGGTGAGCCTGACACTCAGCACCAGGGGACGGAGACAGATGCTGAGAACACTCAACACACACCAAAGCAGAAATCCAGAGGCTCCTAAGAGCCCATCACTGAGGTTGACTAAAAATACACCCATCGAGGCTCAGGGAATTTTGTGGAAGAGAGGGCAGAAAGATTGTAAGAGCTACAGGTTGGGACATCTTACCCAGTCTAACCCCGCCCCCCCCCAATAACTGACTTCTGTTCCCACAATGCATAACCCACAACTCCATGGGGATTATCAGAACCTCACTGAATAGGATTCCTAGAAGAATGGGGACAGGTTGGAGGGAAACGATAGTATCAACACATGATGTATCCACACAAAGTATGTTTTTAATAAAAAATAAAGAAAGAAAGAATAAACAAAAATATCTGCTTGTTGGCTCTGTCAGGCTGTACTAATACCTTTTTTCATTATTTAGGGGCCTGTACCCATTACTAGCTGACTACAAAAGGAGGGCTATCTCTTTCTTAATCCCTACCTTTACTGCTGGGAGCACACGAGACTCAAAGGCTGCTGTGTCATGGAAGAACCCACCCAGCACAGATGAAAATCCATGGAGGCTGCATCTCTAGAGTACACTCTTCATGTCAGCCAGTGGAGCCCCTCTCATCCAAAGTGGTTCTTCCAGCCTATATAATTCTAAGGGGTCTTGAACTTCCTGATACATGTATTGTCTTCAGCAGCCTATTTGTTCCCTGTGCTTTAACAGCCTGAGTTTCAGTTTGGAGCTTCTAACCAGCCTCTCTCCAGGGAAAACTGATATACAGCACCTGAGCCCTGTCTTGCTCTGACTTTCCTATCACAATATGAAATCTCTACGCAGCAGCTCCATTTCTTCCCAAGGCTTAGGTATGCCACTGCGCAGGAGTCCTGAGCAGGACCCTTCCCCAAGAAAGAATGCCCTCAAAGAATTGTGCTAGGTGGTCAGAGATACCTCTGCTGTCCATCTTCCTTATCCTTAGACTCTTTTCACATTGAAAATTAAGCAACTACTTGTATTAATTTTTATGCACAGCAGGTTTTATATTAAATTATTAGAGCAAATAACATATTCTATAGAATATATTCAAAATAATGTGATCATCTAAGTAAAACTGAAAAGAACTATATCTAGAACTTTCTACAACCCACTGAAGATTTTCCTTTAGCTTAAAATGAGAATTCTAATGGTCCATGTCTAGTCTCATTATTTTAGTAGGTTCATGGAATGTGGGGTGAATGACCCATAATTTCCCTGAAGACAAGGCCATATAAACCACTAAACTGAAAATTTGGTGGTAAAATTACCAATTTTCATTATTTTACTAATGTAGCAAACTTAAGGTAATTTGCCAGATTACCAAATTAATGTATGTTCAGTGCCCCCAGGTTGGAAGAAAGAGTCAATTCACCTGCTTTAATGCCAGGCATGCTCAAAATGATGAACTTTTAAATTTTATACCTAGAAGCTTTTTTTATTTTTCCACCTAGAAAAGATAGTCAAGAGATCTTAAAAACACATCTGTTTCCTCTTCGTTCAGGCTTTCATTGCAGTGTAGTTCTTGGTATACATGAGGCCTGTTTCACAGCCATGTGCCAAACATTTTTTATGGCCAGGAGGTAATAAGTACATGTTGGTTTGAAAGTGGAGGATAGTCAGTGGTATGGTGCTCTCAAAACTGTCAGTTGCTATGCTACTAGAAAAGTGTAACAGTGCAGTGTAAGAATGCATTCTTCCACAGCCTAGTATATATTTACCGGGAACATTTGTAAAATAAAGACAGGCATGCTTGCACAGTTAACTTACCAGGATCATGGCCATCATCATCACAACCACTGCAGTGCTATGTGGATGGATGGCTTTTTGCAGTGGCCTAAAAGGCTGATGGAGCAGAGATGGTCAGCCACAGGGAACAGCACAAAATCATACTGCAAATGCTGCAACATAAGTAGGGTAGTGTGGTGTATGTGATGCTGGGCCTGGCCTGGCCTCTTTCTCCAGCTAAAGCCTTCCTTGTATGAGGGGCAAAGCTAGAAAGGACTAGTTGTGTGGTGCTTTGGGGCCTAATTTACCAGACAGCTGGGTTTGAGTATCTCTACCTGTGTATTAGTGTGACAGCAGACACAGAATTTAAGTCACCCAAAATATTGTTGATATTTTTTAATTGGCTTCTCAATAACATAGCTTCTTGATTGACAAGTTTTATGACTCACATAATGAAAACGAACTCAAAATATTCAAAATGAGAATTTATGATCTAGGAAGCATAGATTACTTCGATAATGGAATAAGAAGTTGCTACCAAATGTTTATATCCACAAAGAAAATGCCTTCTAGTCTCAAGACTCCTTGTCAATGTCTGAGATAAATATGCATATTAATTCTTAGCAGACCTCAATGTTCTATCTGCTATATCATCTGAATTATTGTGATATTAAATCAAGCTTTAATTCATACCTGTGGGTTATGTAAAAATATGTTTTTTTAAGGATAAATAGTAAGAATTACAATAGCAATTATGTAAGTTACTTTTGGTATTAAGTCTCAGAGGCATCTTTGAGATAAGAGCCATGTGATCTCCATTTTACAGGTGAAGAGACTGAAGCATGAGCACTGGAAAGAGTCTCAGTGTGAAACCAGTCAATCTGGTTCCACAATCCATGTGCTTACCTATGGAAGTGAAGAATGTCTTTTGCTACAAAATGTTTTCAGGCACAAATAAAAGTACCAATAAAATGGGTCAATGCTTTGAATAAATTTACATGGAGTGTGACACATCCTTAAGTATATGCCATTTAGTAGATCTGAAAAAAAATAGAGATGCCAATCACCTCTGACTGGATTAATCACACACACAAAAAAATCACTCTGAAAAGTGAGCAAACAAGTGGATGTGAAATTTAATTAAGATAAAGTCCCATAATCTCCATGTTCTGTGTAAGATTTTAGAGGTGAAGCAGTAAAGATCTGCTCATTCTGCTTTTTTGATTTGCAGGAGAATTCTCTCAGAATAGCTAGTCATCACTCTGTGTTTCTCAGTACCAAATCTGTACCTGATTAAAAAAAAAAAATTGTGTTCAATTCTGTGATATCAGGCTAACTGATCTCCTCATTGGAACAGATTCCAAAGCTGGTGCTAGGAATCAAGTCAGAACCATATCCAAAACGAGCCTGCACTCCATTATCAAGCTCCCACCAATAAAAAAAAAAAAGTTTAATGCATCGTTTCCCTTTAAGCTGCTCTGCGAAATCTTACTACACAACTGAGATGAAAATTATGAATCAACATTATATTAGACTGAATATTTACATAAACTAAAACACTATACAAATTGAGAAGTATTTAATAAGATTAATTATAGAAATGTTTTTTACTTAGGAAATCTTGTTAAAAATTTAACTATCTGTGTGTCCTTGTATGCACCAGGGTCTCTTGTCACTGCAAAGAGAATGGAAGACACTTGTGACACTTTTTAAAAATATTTTATTTATTTGTTTACTTGATAGAGAGAAAGAGAGAGTCAAAAAGAGACAAGGAAAGAATGGGTGCATTTGGGCCTTTAGCCACTACAAACACGCTCCAGATCCAATGTGGCACCTTGTGCATCTGACTTATGTGGGTTGTGGGAAATCAAATCTATGTCCTTAAGCTTCTCAGGCAAGTACTGAAACCACTAAGCCATCTTTCCAGCCTCCTGGGTCACTTTTTGTGTATGGATTTAGATTGGTATAACAACAGGCTTTACAAATAAGAGCCTTTAACTGCTGAGCAATATATTTAGACGAAAGATAATCCTACACCCAAGAACAATGATAAATTTATTGGTTTGGTTTCTAGAGTATTCATTCATAATAAAGCAAAGCACACAAAAATAATGTTTCTGACAAAAAAATCTTGATTCTTAAAATTAACACTAATAAGGCAAAACAGTACATGCTAACCTAAGGTTTAGTTCAATAAAGAGTAGATTGCTTTCTGTTTTCTAAATCAGAAATGAAGGAGGTAGACAAACATTGTGCTTAATGTACTAGAGAAAATTGTTTCATGGAAGAATGAATGCAGGTCACCTAACAGTTGCCCATGTTCTGTACCATCCACTGGCTACCAGGTTTGTTTATTTACCCGTTCTTTCCACTTGAAGTAAAATGGAGGTGACATTGGACTGCCCTAAATATTCATATGTATATTAATAAAATATACTGGACTTGAGTTAGCATGAGATTATCAGTTTAGATTGAATAATTGAATACATTAATAAATTAATTATGGAACTATTGCTAATAATTGGACAATGGGAAATAGTCTAAAGTGAATAAAATTATGTTTTGATGTCCTCTGTGCAACATGGGGGAGAAAAAGAGAGGGAGAAAAGTTCTCATATCAATTATTATGCATTTCCAAAATTCCCAATTGTTATGTTTTGTATAACATATCATATTATTCACATTCTCTATTACAACACAATGTCATTTTCTTGTTGTTGTTGTTTTTTATCCTATCCTGTCAATATGGTTTTCTTTAGTTTCTTGGATATAGTTATCTAGTTACTCTGAAGTCTCTTGGGCATGTCTGTCTTCAAAGCTGTACTTGCTTTCTCTCTCCCTCTCTCTCTCTCTCTCTCTCTCTCTCTCTCTCTCTCTCTTTCTCTCTCTCTCTCTCTGTGTGTGTGTGTGTGTGTATCTCTCTATCTCCTCTCTGTCTCTCTTTCTCCTGAACATAACATATTTGAGGAAATATATTACAGCATTTCTGAATAATGATCTCCGTTCCCCAACTCCTAGCTGGGATGCCTTGCTTGTTTGTCTGTTGAGTGACTTGACTGGAATATTTTATGGAAATACAAGCTCCTAAATTGCTCCTCACAAACAAAATTCTGTTCACCTAGCTGCTCAGGAGCTGGTCTATAAGAGCCACTGTCTCAGAAGGGGCCATTCGTAACTAAACGGGAGTTGAACTATTTGAGAATCAAAAATCAAAGCTAAACAAAGCATCTACATACTTTGTCCAAGTTACATCTAGAGATATAGGAAAAGAATGCTTCCTTTACCTGTGATATGTTTAACATATCTAAATTAATGCAGCACACATAAATTAAGAGATATGTTGTTAAAATTCAGATATGCCTTCTGTAAAATTAACAGCAAATATGAAGTGTGATTTTTTTTTTTTTTTTAAGTAACAGGCTCTTCTTCCACGAAAAGTGATGCAATTGGCATGGTAATCTTGATGGTTTGCTTAATTTTAAAATTATATTAATCTTTCAAGTTCCAGCTTACAGGCAGTATGAAGACTGGAGCAGACACATAGATGAGTAAACACCATACCCATGACCATGTATACACATGTGTATACACATCTGAGGCAGAGGCAGGCCCTGCTTGATACATTCAGTTGCCTTTCCTGAAACTTTCTGCACTTGTGAATGTGTGTGGTGCTATATACGTTTTGAATTTTCTCTACAGTGCATATAGATTTTTCCTCTTTCAGCATTATGCATATTAATGTCCTTGATTTTTTTTTTGCAAATCCCCCCTCCCAGTTTTCCAGGTTTTCATGTAGTCCACTGTGAATTTAGACTTATTATATATTTTAGGATAAGCTTGAACTCCTATCTCCACCTACTAAGTGTTGAGATTACAGGCATGCCATCACTGTCTTTAACTTCTCCTTCTTCGACTGCATGCGTGTGTGTAGTATGTGGTATGTGTTGTGTTATATACATGTGTGTTCAGGTGTATGCTCCCTGAGCAGGTGCATGCAGAGGATAGAAGAGGATGTCAGGTGTCCTCTACTATATTTCTCATCCCCATGTTTCCTTGAGATGGAATCTCTCACTGAATTTGGAGCTGCTCTTTATTTAGATCAGGTAGACCATCAACGACCAGATGTTCTCTTTTCCTGATTCACACAGGAGAGCATGGTCACACCTAGCTATTTATGTAGGTGTTAGAGAATCAAACTCAGGGAAGGTCAGGTCTTCTAAGGCCCTCATACCTTGTAACAAGTTTTCTTACCCATCTCTCTAGCCCTTAATTTTTCCTTAAGATGAACGTGTTATCTTTTCACACCTTTTTACCAGTTTTTACATAATTATTTCATCTGTTGCTTTTGAGTGATCCCAGATATATATTCTAATTCATTAGATATATATTCTATTATTTCATATAACTCTTTAACCCATCTCTGTTTTTAATTTTAAGAGTAGTGGGGCTGGAGATGGTCTGGAGAGATGGCTTAGCGGTTAAGCGCTTGCCTGTGAATCCTAAGGATGCTGGTTTGAGGCTGGATTCCCCAGGACCCACTGTTAGCCAAATGCACAAGGGGGCGCATGCGTCTGGAGTTCGTTTGCAGTGGCTGGAAGCCCTGGCATGCCTCTCTCTCTCTCTCTCTCCCTCTTTCTCTCTCTATCTGTCACTGTCAAATAAATAAAAATGACCTTTTTTTTTTTTTTAAAGAGTAGCGGGGCTGGAGAGATGGCTTAGCAGTTAGGCACCTAAGGACCTTGGTTCAAGGCTCAATTCCCCAGGCCCCACATAAGCCAGATGCACAAGGTGACACATGTGTCTGGTGTTCATTTGCAGTGGCTGGAAGCCCTGGTGTGCCCATTCTCTTTCTCTCTATCTGCCTCTTTCTCTCTCTGTCTGTCACTCTCAAATATATAAATAAATAAAAATAAAACACTTGAAAAGAATAGTATTTTCCATTTCTACTTGTATTTATTCATACTTGTCATTTTAAGTATCCTTGTTTTAATTTTTTATTTACTTTTTGGTGTGTGTAAGTGTGCACATATGTGCATTTTCATGTATGTAATCTTGGACATGCATATATAGAGGCCAGAGGCCAACTTGAGATGTTGGTCCTCACCTTCCACCTTGTTTAAGGCAGTCTCCTGCTCCCATTGTGGTTCATTGCCCCTGTTACCAGGATATCTGGCATCTGAGCTCCTGGGAAACTTTCCTGTCTTCAACACTCATCTTGCAATACATGTGCTAAGATCATAGAAGCCTGCCATGGGTTTGGGGATCCAAACTCAGGTTTCACATAAGCAACAAATTCTTTCTCCATTGAGCCATCTCCTCAGTCTGATATTTCCTTTTCATTTGTTTCAAATACTTATGGTCACTAATCTCAAATTTTCTGTATAGACTTACTGTTTTTGATACTTTTACTTTTTTCTAAACAAAATTTCAATATAGAGCTTAAACACTCATGCAACTTGCTATGCTGCCAGGCTGTCCTGATACTCATGATCCTCCTGCCTCAGCCTCTCCAATGCTGAGATTATACGTGTACACAACCATGCTTGGCTTGCTTTTCTGTGTTTCATCATATTATTTCAATTGGAGTATGACTTCTTTTACTACATATTATGTTCTTAAAATTATTCAGACTTTTGCTTAAGCCTAGAATTTTTTGAGTATTGTACATGTGTTTACAAAATTATAAGCTAGAATTTTTCAATCATTAAGAGCTTAAAAGAAAAACAGTAAGTTGATATATCTGTGTAGGAACTGGATAGTTGAAGAGACAAGTTTCCACACACTCTAAGTCTCTCATGTCTGTGACATACTGGTTTTAATTATCAAAGATACTGTGTATGATGAAAACAATAGCTCTGTTTTACACAGATATGCAAACTCCATGTGCCACATAATTTCAACAGATTCTGGGAACTTTGTGGTCGATGACTATACATGAACAAGTACATTTTTCTAAAGTTCCTTAATATCTGTAATTGTAAAATTGCTTTCTGTTAAGAAAATAATTAGGTTCATTATGAGTTAAATGTTTCACAACCGTCTATAAAAGGATAGTGGTTTTCAGGTTTATAATTTGTTAAAACATACATATAAGATATATAATTTCATCATGATCTCAAATATTAAGAATAAGAGTCAGAGACATATTGAAAAGTATTTATTAAGTCCTAAATGTGGCATAATTATTGTCGGTTCATCTTAATAATATGGCCTAAAGAACTCTATGATAAAAATAAAAATAGCAGAATGAAGAGATTCTTTCATGGTTTCCCATTGTCGGTCATTGCGCATTTCTCCTTACCCTCACATACACAAACACTTAAGTCATAAACAACAGATCAAATAAAGTGGTAAGATTGTACAAGTCAGAAATGGAAGAAGCAATTATGTCCATTAAAAACAAAACAGTTACCAGCTACTGACTTCTTAGTTCTCTATTACATTCTTTATGTTCTTTACATCATATAAGGAATACATGAAACAAGCCTGTCAGACATCTGAGAATAAGAAGCCTAGTTTCCCATGGTTACATATTAGATAGAACTTGCAGGATGAATTGGAAAGGAAAATTAACAGTAGATTTAGAAAGGTTATCATCATAGCAGTATATGGTATATTGTGTCACACATATCTGGCAAGACTATTTTAGAAAAATATGTATTGTAAAAAAACCTGGCTTTAGCTTAATGACAGCATACTTAGAAATGGTTTAGTGGCCCAGCATGGCTTTTATAGATGGGCAAAATCAGAGATGTTCAAGGCTATGAGTGTATTATGAAAGACTTCTTAGCCTTGACAATAGTGTTATGTTAAGTACAATATAGAATTACAGATTTTCAGCTGGAGGATAGCATAATGAGGGGGTAGGCAATAGGTTGTGAGAAGCAAGATTAATTTAAATGCAGTTGCAATAATCAAAGTAAGAAATAATATTTTTATTAGAGTAACATCCTGAAAGTAGGAAACCTGGACACGCTTGAGAATTGTAGCACACAGCTTCAGGTTCACTGAGATGAACTTCCAGACTGAGAACGATTATGGAGGAAGAGATATTTATTGAAGATTACAGATCCAGGGGAAGTTCCAAAATGGCAGAAGAAGCTGGCCTGCTTTCACAGGACCAAGGAGAGAGAGAGAGAGACTGAAAGAGAACCACAAGCCTAGAAACCAAAAGCCACACAGCACAACACAGCACACTTCAGGAACTCCAACTAGGCACACTTTGCATATCTTTAGATTGAAATCTCAAACCCACCACCACCTCTTAAGATCTGCCCAGTGACACTGTCTCTAGCCACATGGCTGCAGATGCAAACTACAAACTAATAAAACACTGAATATATTGGGGATCATCTATTCAAACTACCACAAAAATAAAATAATAGAAGAAAAATTGGATATAACTTCTACTTTCTTGGATATTTAAACAAAAAGTAAGTAAATAGCTGAGGTGTCTAGTGTAAATAACCAGGACAAGAGTGATGGCATCAATGGCAGACTGAAATTAGACCAGACATTTTTGTGTAGAATATGATGACATGAATCACATTACAAGCATGCTGATGTAGGGACTGGTCCATGTAGGAAGAGAGTTGTGCAGCAGGGTGCCTATGGTCTGAGTTTCACTACTGAATTTGAAACTAGGAAATTGATAGAGTACTCTTAGCACACCAGATATAACAGAGTGAGAGCACTAAGGAGGCTAGGAAGGAAGTAAAAATTCCATCTAGAACATATAACTCAGGATCAAACATTTAAGATAACAAGAAATGAAAAGTTTGAAAGAATTTATGGGAATGAAGTAATCTTTGTCAAAAAACATGAATAAATAAATAAAAGTAAGGAGGCTAGAGTCAGAAAACAAGTTTCAGGTTTGTTGCAGAAGTTGTTAAAACAAGTGTAATGAACAAACTTTTAAGAGTTATAACTATAATTTTAATTCCCTTTTATCTATTATAAAAACCAGTGGTGTATTGAATGCTGTCCCAAGCTTCAAAATACAATCTGAACATGCTACCTAAATTGACACAGGAAAAGCAAGCCCAGGGTGTATGATGAACCAACTAATACAGGGCTTTCTTTATGTGAAAATATTCTCCACTGACAAGAGAAAATAGAAGCATGTAAGTGTGGTCCCTGAGCAAAATAAACTGGATTCATCAATTGGAAAAGAAAGTAGGTATAACGTATTCTGTTGTAGCCTCATCACTTTGAGGTTGATCCAAATGCTGAAGCAGCAAATACTAAAGAAAGCTCTGCCTTAGAGTCCACAGAGAAACCCTAGTATGAGGAAGGCTTTTGTTCCTATTCAGTTATAGATATCTAGCTCTGATTTGTGCTTACAGCTTAGAATAATCATGGATTTCTACTTGATATAAGGTTCTTTCACTTTTAGAAAAACAATGCTGTAAAGCAAACATAACAACTATTTATAGCCCCTGGAAAAGGATATGAGCATTTTCCATTTTCTCTTTTCTACCCCATTCATGGCCTTTTTCTCTGCACAGTAAAAATATGTACATAATTTCTTTAGATTGTCAAAAATAAATAGCCAATTTGCTAACTTGAGTTTTTAACATTTAATAGTTAAGATATGATACAATGATATAAATTATCACAAGCAATAATATAATAAATAATTATCATTTTAAAATTTAGGAATTTGTGATAATATATGAACTAACTAAAATAACTATAATCCCTATATTTTAAGTGATGAATATAATTTGCTTAGTTATTATTACTCAGTTAATTAACTAATACAGAGGAATCAATATCCACATATAGCAAGTGTATAGCCAAAACTAAAAGAAGTCTTCTCTTGCATTAAAAACTTCAATGCAATGAATTGCAATTGACGAAAAATAAATGACTTAATACATAAGTAGAACAGAGCAGAAAAACATGAGAAATATTGTCAACAAGATAAAATTTCAATATATGTAAATAGTAGTTTAAATTCATTGAGATGTAATAAATAAATGCCAACTACTAAAATTGTCAAGATCTCTTAATAACTTACAGAAGCATGTACATTCCTGTTAGATTAAAGAATTAATGTAAAAATAAGACAATAAAACTTTAAAAGATCAAAATGTATATTCTAATACTAAAAGAATCAAAACACAGAATATACTGGGGAGACACCAACAGTCAGACAAGTGCTTGTCTCATAAGCATGAGAACCCACTTTGATCCCCAGTATCCAAGTAAGATGCTGGACATGGTGGCAAACACCTGTAATCTCAGCACTGGGGTTACACTTGCTGGCCAGCTAATCTAGTCCAGTTGATGAGTTCCAGGCCAAAGAGAGATCCTACCTCATAGGAGGTAAATGGTGCTCTGAGGATATTTGAGGTTGCAATTTGGCCTCCATATGTACATACACACACCCCTATACTACAATAAATATTTGTATACACATACACACTGCACACAAATGCACAGAAAAAAACACGAAAATATTAAAGAAAAACTTTATATAACTGTAAAAATTATAAAAGTATGCAAAAATAACTAAGGTAAATTAAGGAATTATTAAAATACTATTAATGCAGGTCATTAAATAAGGACTCACATTAATCATAAGTTAACCAAGAAAGAACCAAAATCAAATGAAAAGCCACAGAGATCTAAATAAGCAATTCACGGGAGAACAAGTCAGCTGACTAACAAATTAACTACCCGTAATGAAAATGGAAATTGAAAACAGATGCATTTCATCCATACCATTATTAAAAGTTAAATGAAAATATCCCTTTTCTGCCAATGATAGAAAAACACATGTACTTTCTCTAGGAAAATGTGATTTTTCATTGCATTTGATAAAAGTGGACCTGGCTTCTGTTGTTGTTGTTGTTGCTTTAAATAACCCAGCTTCGATACTTTTCTGTAATACTAAGGTGGGGAGGGAACTATTTAATCATTTCTACTTATAGTACTGCTATATACTAAGCTTAACTGAAAGTCTTGGAAATGGCATAAGCTTTATGTCCTACATTTATTTCATTCTTGTCCTGGGCCTGCATGCACTGGAAAATAATTGCCACATGTTCTTATGCCACTATTTTGTTCAAGATGTCTGTGGCTGAGGAAGGACAGAAAAGTCAGGATCAACAGCATACTGAGAACTACAAAGAGGGGGAAATAGAGATATTCAGAGGAGAGGGCATTGCTGTGGTGCACTCTTAGTCTCTACAGCAAATTGGTAAAGCTTTAATTTTCACTATCTTTGCATTTTTTTTCCTCCTATACTGGGATACATTTTTATTGTAAAAATATTTGATGGCCTTCCATAGTTAATAAGAACATTTAGTGACTTAATTTAGGAAACTTGTAAACAGGACAGAACATTGGTTTTTAAATTGTAAAAATCTACATAAGTGATTTACAGGTAAAAAGAACAAAAATAAAGGTAACCTTTCTTAAGTACTCTCTTCGCTTAAAGAGAGCATTTCCATGACTAGCTGGAGAGAGGTTTAGTACCTGCAGAGCTTCGTACAGACGTACTTCAGCGCATACGGCGTGTGGTGACGACCGCACAGCTGCACCGGAGTCCTCCCGCTTGTTCCTAGTGTCTTCAGTCTGTGCAGTTCATCTGGAATAGTTTGCAACCCCTGGATTTATTTTAATAGATAATACTTGCTGTGTTCTCCAAGTCTTTTTGAACCATAGGATCCAAGCCATAAAATTCTTTATGCATGTCAGAATCAATGAGAAAACAGTAAGACTTTGCTTATTTAAATTGCAACTCAGGTGAGATGGGATGATATCAGGTGACAGTAAGCCAAAACAAAACCATCACAAAAAGATTGGAAATACATCTTTTCAACTGTGGTTATGAAAGGAAAGAACTGAAGTTTATTTTCTTATAAATAACTTCCTCTAGATCTCCTTTCCCTGGCTGCAGAAGCCTTCTGAGCACTTCGAAACTGTAGCTGGTCAATTGAAGCTGTAATCAAGCATCAGGATAGAATTATACTTAAAGTCTACATCCTCCTTCTCTGAGTGTGATATCTGAAAACAACCCAAAAAGCTATGGTGATATGTGCAGGTATTATTGTGAACTGTAAATGGCTTGTGCTACTCTGATATGTTTCCAACTGTGTTCACAAACTGTAGCATTGACTGCCTGACCAAATTCCTGTCAAACTTTTACACCAAAATATCCTTCCTCAGTCCTATCTGCTAGTAATATGCACTGTGATTGACTGGTCATAACCACCCCATAAACTGTTTTCATAATTAGTCCTGCCAGAAATACTGGCAAACACTGAAACTTCTTTTCATAAAAAGCATTAATTGCATCCTACCATTTATACAAACAGTATAGTCTTTCTATCACAATTAAATGAAATTAATTTTCCATGCTGTGGCAAGTTTATTGACAAATTATTTCATAAATGGATATTCCTACTATGACTGTGAAAACATGTCAAGTGTCACACATAAGTGTCACAGACAGAAAGCACACACCTATGCTATATGGCCTACCCTATATTTACTTATAAAAATCCAAGCATAGTTTAAAATATGTCAGTATTACTAGTTTGATTTTATGAAAGGATTATTTATGCTTATACCAGGTATGTGTATAAAAATATATTAAGTCCTTTTTCTTTCATTACTTACTTTCATTAAAATTAGTTATTATAGGATTCTTTTTATTTTAGACATGCTGTTTTGACATTGAAATGTAATCACTGAAGTTCACTAATTTGTTTTATAAAGTTTGTAGCAGTACAGAGTAACTAAGCAGGGACTTACAAACCAGCTGTGGTTAACAATGTATTAATTATTGAAACTGAACCAGAGTTTTACAAAAAGTTATGTCTTTTCCCACTTTATGGTCCTAACTTCAAGGGTTTTTCCTTACTGTTTTTGAGATAGAAGATAACCTAAGATGGGGAAGGAGGGTACATGTGTGAGACCCAATAAACTCAACATTTTTTAGGTAATGATTATAAATGACACATATTAAAATATAAGATACTAAGACTTAAACACCTTTAATATCCTAAACCTCGGATTTTGTATTTGACATAGGACCTAAAATTTTGAATATTCAATTAGTTGTGTTCCTAGCTTACAAGGGCTAGATCTAAGACTATTACCATGAGAAATGTTGAATTTATGAATAATAAATTTTGAAACTTTGAAAATGGTTAATATTGCAAATAAAAATGTCAATATCCAAACGACCTACTGTTTTTGTTTGTAAGCTGGACAAAACAACCATATATTAATATTTGTCCCACATGACCTGTGGTCTGTTGCTGAGAAATGCAGTACTACACGACAGCACAAGCATTCCCTCCCTGGATTCCCTGAAGTCATACCTAAAGGGCAGCCCCTGGTTGTGCTTGCTCTTTAAGTTGCTCCTACTCCAAGTTGCTTTGCATTTATCTAAGTAAAGAAACTCTTCAGCTGCCCTATTAGGAATGCCATGAGGGTTACATCGCTTCTGTTTGTCATCTTGTATTTAGTTTACTGCATTACAGTCATTTGATTTCAGACTGAATGAATGTAAATAGAAATTAAATGCATAGTTGGATTAACAGAAAATAGAAGTGAATTTTTTTATTACTGAGAGGAAGAAATAATTTAAGTGATTAGGTATAGAGGTTTTTTTCATTAACATGTCATGTGTTCATGTTCTACTTAATAAACTTAAGTATGAAAAATGAAAAGAAAGCAGCCTGACTACATTCATCAAAATTAAAAGCACATGCCATGTCACCCAGCAATTTCAATCTAAAAATTATGGCCCATAGAAATAATAGCAGCAATAAATAAGACATATTTGCTAGGGAGCTTATTCTAGTAATGCTCAAAGTGAGGGAAAAGTGGTAATACCAATAAACATCAAATAGAAAAAGGAGTAATAAATCACAGGGATGTTTTGCCTCACAGAAGCTTACTTCTGATAAACTACTGATAAAATGGATTGAAAATATACTTCCTATTCCAGTTAGTACTAATGAATGAAAAAAGAAAAAAAATAGAGAAGAGTGTGCAATATAATCCCACTTTTGACATAACAACAGTAAGACATATCTGTGTAAATATAAATGTGTTTCTATATTTATACCTATGTTAATACTTAAATGAGGAGAAAAGCAGTCATTTGTTAATGTTAATTGGATATCACATATTGGTGGGATAGGATAGATGTTGCCGAGATTTTTTGAAGGTCAAGAAAGATACCACAAATTAAAAATATTATTTCTAACAGAGTTTTTTTTTGAGGTAGGTTCTCACTATAGTCTACCCTGTAATTCACTATGTAGTCTCAGGGTGGACTCTTGGAGATCCTCTTATCTCTGCCTCCCAAGGGCTGGGATTAAAGGTGTGTGCCAATGTGCCAGGCTCTACAAATCCTTGAAATTAAGTACTGCAATGTATGAAAAGATATCACACAAATGTAAGTTTAATAAGTAGAAGAAAAAATTATCTATACTTATATTTGCATATATTCTCAAATTTCAAAGGAATGTTTATACAATTTAATACAATTTAATAACAATATATTTATTATATTTTTATCACAGAAAATAATAATTAAGTTTTTTTGTATTATTTGTTAAAAAGAAAGACACACAAAAGTATGTTACTATGATTGTCATTAGTTATTGATGGATGGTAGAAATAAAGAAATGAGATGTTAGGGGAGGTTAGCTATTATTTTATGGCTATCCCGAGTTGTGACAGGAAGCATGCACCAATGCCATCATTTTAAAATAATGAATATAATTTACCAAATATATTTCACATTACATCTTACTTTCTATTTATCTCAGCCTACTCCAATCAAAGGTTGAATTCACTGTCTCTTTTGAGGACACTGGGAAATTTTTTCCCTATAGATTTATAGAAAATTTCTCCATAAGGGTAATTTCCCTGTTAAGTCATTCTGTCATGCATTTTCTCATTTATTTAACAATGTTATAAAGAACTTGTTACCTGTTAAATTCTAGGATAGATATTGATTTTGCAGTATCATACAAAACAGATACTGGAATTATCCTTACAGTTTGTACACCAAGGATAGAGGGACTCTGATAGTCAATGAGCTTTCTTACAACAGATGTATATAAAAACCAAGTGAGACTATGAAAGAAATGGACAGAATGTTGCAAGAGAAGATAACAAGATAGTGGGACAGAAATGACTTGCAGAGGCAGCACTCACAAGGCCCTAGTTTTGATCCCAGCAATGAGAAAAAAGATAGAGAAAAATAAAACAAGAGGAGGATGAGAAAAAAGATGAGGAAGGTATACCATGTAAACTGCGATTAGGAGAGAGAAAATTATCCCAGTCGTAAGAGGCATATATATTGTGTGCTGGTGCTCAAGTGTAAACCAGTGTTTGTTTAACAAGAAAAGAGAATTATGTCTTATAATTATTCAGTAACTCATGATGAATTGGGAGTCCTAAGTAAATACAGATAATAGAACTCCTCAGAAGCCAGACAGAGTAAGATTTCCTATGAAATAGGAAACTTTAATATTTTAAATTTTGAGGTACCATAAAATGTAACCTTTAGAAGATTGTGCTGGTTTCCTTGTGGATAATGGAATGGAGAGGAGAAGAGAGCATAACATTCCACTAATTATTGAATAGAACATAGTGATCCCAGAAGGGCTATTGTACACTAATAAAGGGATGTGGGTAGATTCTGTATTTGATTATTTGTATTTATAACATGAAGACTTATAGGCAGAAAGAGAAAAAGAGGAATAAACTGGTTACTTTCTATATTTCTAGATTGGGCTGGGAGGACAGGATGGTGTTATTTACTCTGAGGGAGAAATGGAAACATATTTTGTTCAGTACCCTAGACACAAAAGTTGAGGGAATGCTTAAGTAGGTTACCCAGAATATGCTGCTAGGAACTTGATAAATATTAACAGGGAGAGACAAATCAGGTTTTAGTTTTTAGATTATCACTGTGCCAAATTTATTCAAATACCTTTGATGGATTCTGAAAGCCAGAATAGTTGCCTGAGAGTTACCTAAGCCAAGTGTCCCAGGATCAAGGGTATTTGTACAATAACTCCATCTACATTCATTGCAGGTTCTTTGAACATAATTAATTCTCTACTATCTGGGCAGAGTATATTCCATTATAAGAGGAGAGATGTTCTCATAGTACATGCAGCTTCTGGAAGCTGGAGATGAAACTGGCAGGGAATAAACAGAAGGGCTAAAGAAATATTTCAAAGCATGGGCAGTATATGTTATAGGGCTAAGGGAACAATTCCATATAAGAAGTTTCTAAGTCAGAGAATACTGTGAAACAGAAGAGGGAATTTCAATTATATACTTGGATGACTAAGAATGGAATATGATAATTTGTGCTAAAGATTCAATTTTAGGAGACATCAACAAATAGAATGTATTTAAAGCCATGTGAAGTGATGAGAAGATTGCCTGAAAATAACCCAATACTAACTCCAACATAAAGTTTTACTCATAAAGGAGGATGTAGACATGGAGATAGTAGCTAGAAAAGTGAGAGAAATTCAGGAGGCTATAGGGTAAAAGCCAAGGTAAGCAAATGATTTGTGACTATTACTTTATGATTCTAGGAAAATAAAGTTCTAAGCTTTTTTTCTCTCAGAATGTTCACAGCATCTTGATGGAAGCCTCAGTATGTTTGGTGTAAGCCTGGATCACTTGTCTATACCTTAAAACTGAATGAATTAGAAGAGTGAGAGGAATGGCTTCATTTGTGTTGTTACTCCTTCTTGCTACCATGTTGGCCCAGCACACAGAGGTTTCTCATGAACCCATTGTTCTTACAGTGGGGATTCAGAAATGGAGATAAAAGTCTGGTTTTCCAAGATCTCAGGAAGCTCTTTCCGACCCTTGGCGAGGATTCTGAGAATAGTGAAACAATTAGACCACCTGAGAGCAGATAGAAATGACATTGCTTGTCATGGCCAACATGTGGATCATGGTGGTAGCTCTTAGTTACAGACAGTGGAGCAACCTAGTCAGAGGAATCTGTGGCAGAGATAATATACAGAGTTCAAAGCCAGGTGGAAAATACAGTTGGTATGATCATGAGTCTTTGGATAGTTAGTCTCCATGACCAGCATCAGAAACCACCTGGAGACTCCATTTGAGCAGGAAGATTCCCAATGCAAGGGTGTTTCAGTAAAGTGCAGTATGTAGGCCTGCACCCCTTGGACACTGAATCAGTACTACAGCTCAACCTCAAAGCCCACCCACATCTCTACCCAGGTAGATTGATAAGCACCACAATATGCTTTAGAAAAGCACAGATTTCAATATGTTGTCTCAGGGTGGACTCTAACTCACAGTGATTCTACTACCTCTGTCTCCTGAGTGCTGAGAATAAAGGCTTATACAACCACACTGGGATTAATCCTCCTTCCTACAGCTGCTGCTGTGGTACTCAGCCTGTGGTCTCATCCCTCAGCAAAGTTCAACAAGCTTTCCCTCCTGGCCTCAAAGTCAAGCTTGTGAAGGGCATCAACAGTTAGCTCTGCATCGCCCAGTGTTACTGACTGATCCATGAAGATTCACAGTTTACGCTTAGTAGTGAAGGTGTATTACTGAAAAACAGCACCTGTACATGACAGAAGCAGCTGTCTCATCAAATGTTCAGGTACAAAGGTAAAATGCGAAGATTAGAAAGAATCAGGGAATCGTGATACCTACAAATAAAGTCTAAAGTGTAACACTGCACACTGAAATGAAGGTCTGTGAAATAACTGACAAAGATTTCAGCATAGTCCTAAAGAAGTTCACCTAACTATGAGAATATATCTAGGTATTTGGAAAAATTACTCAAATAAAACAAGAAGCTTGAAAACAAACTAACAAAAAATAAAGGACTGGATGATGAATTTATTGTCTAAATTGGAAATTGGATAGCTTTAATATCAGGCTTGATAAAGCATAATGAGCTTGAAGAAGATAATTTTAAATAGTCACATACAGAAACAAAATAAAATGTCTAAAAAGAGTGAAGAAAGAATATAGGAATTATGGGACACTTCATATTTAACTATAACATACCAGAGCTTTCTAAAGAAAGTATTGGCCAAATTGGTAAACAATAACATACAGCAAACAAAAAAATAAGACCTAATGATATGCTTTAAAGAAATTGGATTTACTGGTAAAATTATACATAGAATGAAATTAAAGGGATGGTAAAGGGCATTCTCAAAGCAAATTGAAACTCAAAGCAAGTAATAGTAGCTATGCTTATAGCATATAAAATAGACTTCAATTCAAAAATCATAAAAAAGACAGACAACACTATGTAATGAAAAAATAATTAAACTAGGCAATGCATTTATTATAAATATGCATATGTATACAATATGCATGCACCCAAGTTCAAAGCACCCAAATAAAGAAATCAAATATGATTGACTCTAATAAGAGAAATACACAAAAATATAACAATAGCTAAGGGCATTAACACTCTTCTTTGTACAATGGACTGATCATCAAAACAGAAAGCCTCCAGAGTTAATCTATACTATAGATCCAAAAGATAATCAATAATCATTCCAATGCAAAAAATGCAATCTTTTATCAACACATGGGTCATTCTCTAGGAGTCAGCATATGCTACTAAAAATAATGATACAACAGTGGAAAGTACCAAATGATAACTTTTAGCTCCCAAAGACAAGATGGATAATGTGAAAGTCACGAAAGATAGTTAATGAGATTATCAAAAGATTTTGGACACTGAGCCATTTCCCAACCCACTCTGTGTATTTTTTGGTTTTTTCAAGGTAGGGTCTCACACTGGCCCAGGCTGACCTGGAATTGACTATGTAGTCTCAGGGTGAACTCGAACTGGTTATTATTTAAGTAAAAGAAAAATCCCTTATTGAAATTGAATTTATATTTTATCTTATTTATTATTATTTAATAATTTCTAATGGGGACTTTAGTATTTGAAGTACTACAAATTTGTTTTATTCCCTTTGGGGTATCCTCTTTTATCCATTTTCCTCTGCCCACATTCCATTTAGTCCCCCCCCCTCCACTGCAGTAGGGATATCAGTAATCATTGTGGGGTCATGAATGCATCAGTCTGTTCCTATGGGTACACCATGCTTAACAGTATACGTTTCCAGCTTGTAGCTCTTGCATTCTTTCACCAATGTGCCATGAGCATTGGAGAGCATGTTAGAGGTCTCCTTTTTAGTGTTTACCTTTGATATGTTTGAGTCCCCTCAGTGACTACCATCTCTCTGGAGGGAGTTCTCTGGTTGGCAGTGAAAGAAGCACTCATACTTAGTCTTCCACTTCCTCTGATATATTTCTTACTTCTTGGCAGATGAGATAGAGATGACTCATCTGTGATAGGTACTTGGAGTTCTCATTTTGATGAGTTTTGGGTTCCCCTGTTATTGTCCACTGTATGTAAAAAAACATGTTCTCTAACCAGGAATGAGAGTAGCATTGATAAACTTATTCATTTAGGAGATTTTTTTGATGGGCATAACCTCTCCATTTAGTATTCTGGCTTGGTTTCTTCTATCTGATTATTTATTTATTTATTTATTCATTCATTTATGAGCGAGAGAGAAAGAGTATAGACATGCCAGGGTCACTAGCGACTACAAATGAACTCCAGATGCTTGACCACCATGTTCATCTGGCTTAAGTGGGTTCTAGGAAAATTGAACCTGGGTCATTAGACTTCACTTAAAGTGCCTTAACTGCTAGGCCATCTCTTCAATCCCTTTCTTCTATCTTTTTATAAATTTTTTTTGTTCATTTATTTATTTATTTATTTGAGAGTGACAGAGAGAGAAAGAGGCAGATAGAGACACAGAGAGAGAATGGGCTCACTAGGGTTTCCAGTCACTGCAAACAAACTCCAGACACATGCGTCCCCTTGTGCATCTGGCTAACATGGGTCCTGGAGAATCGAGTCCTGAACCAGGGTCCTTAGGCTTCAGAAGCAAGCGCTTAACCGCTAAGTCATCTCTCCAGCCCCCTCTTCTATCTTTTAAGGCAATTCTTACCTCAGCTTCTTATGTATTTACTGATTTATCATGTTTGTTTGTCTTTTAAAACTTTTTAAATAATGTTCACTTTTTAAAAATATCTTGTCATGGGGCTGGAGAGATGGCTTAGTGGTTAAGGCATACGCCTGCGAAGCCTAAGGACCCAGGTTCGATTCTCCAGGACCCATGTAAATCAGATGCACAAGGGGGCGCATGTATCTGGAGTTCGTTTGCAGTGGCTGGAGGCTCTGGCGCACTTATTCTCTCTTCTCTCCCTCTCTCTGGCTCAAATAAATAAATAAAATAGGTGAATAAAATGCTTTAAAAAATATCTTATCTCTTCTCTACTCCTTACCTGTATTGACATGTAAGTTTCACAGTGGTTCTTACCACTGTGCTTTCCTCTGGTGAGTTCTCTGTTAGAATGGTTTCTGGCTCATTTTATTCAATAGATAGGTTGGAAAAAGAAAAGAAAAACACTTTTAGAAAATTCATGACTGTCTCACATTATAAATATGCTGACCAATTCTGTCTTTTTAGAGCTTTGAATACTTTCCAAAATATCTGTTACTGTATATTTTGATGTATTTTAAATATGCCAACATAATCTCTAAGTACCATTAAGTTTTAGTAATCAAAGCAAGATTTACTCATTCTATAACACCTTATAAACTGAATTTAAAGCCACTTTTTGCCATCAATCTTGTCACAATTGTGTTGTGGCATTTGAATAATGCCTGGGGTCCAAGCTCTACAGGCCCTTTCATGTCTTCTAGGAGTCTATATATTCAAGTGACTACTTTGAGCTGTAATAGGGAATATCTGCCAACAAAGTGATTGATGATTGATATCTTAGACAATGCTTTAAAAGATTGACTTTTGGAGGAGCAAAAGAATATGATAAAATATGTAGGCATGAGCAAAACACACCAACACCAATGAAAGTCCTGCACACTAAGGCTTGGCTAGGTCACCCTATGTTTTTATTTTATTTTATTTTTCTCTTTTTATTTATGTTATTTTTTATATTCAACAACTTCCATCATTGTAAGCAATATCCCATGGTAATTCCCTCCCTCCCTCCACCTTCCCCTTTGAAACTCCACTCTCCATTATATCCCCTCCCCCTCCCAGTCTCCCTTTTATTTGAAGTTATCATCTTTTCCTCCTATTATGGTGGTCTTGTGTAGGTCGTGTCAGGTGTTATGAGGTCATAGATATACAGACCATTTTGTGTCTGGAGGAGCACATTGTAAGGAGTCCTACCCTTCCTTCCACTCTTACATTCTTTCTGCTCCTCTTCTGCAATGGACCCTGAGCCTTGGAACGTGTGATAGAGATATTGCAGTGCTGAGCACACCTCTGTCACTTTGTCACTTCCTCTCAACACTGTAATGCTTTCTGAGTAATCCCAAGATCACTGCCACCTGAAAAGAGAAAGTTCTTTAATGAAAAATTTAGAGTAGCATTAATATATGGGTATTAACATTAAGGGAAGTGCTTACTAGGCAGTTTGATGAGCATAGTATATACATTTAGCCAGAGAACAACAGACATTACACCCCTAGTACTTATGACTACCCCTGTTGTAGGTTTTCAGTATCAGGGATGTATTCCCTCCCATGGAGTGGGTCTCCAGTCAAATTAAAGGACAGTTCATTTCCCCCAAAGAGACATGCCACTATTGCACCTGTTGGTTCATTTGGCCTGTTTGGTCAAATATAAGTCTTGCAGGCTCCACTGTAGAGTATCTTCTTTGGTGATTTCTCTCTCTCCCATTGAGCTGCATGCAGTATGGCTTTTTCTAGCTTTCTGACAGCTGCTCTATATGAAGGAGGTTTGCAGCTCAGTTCAAGCAGGATTTCTCAGGGATCTCACAGCCAAAGTATGCACAGTCTTCAGCAATAGGGTCTTACCATCTCTTCCTAGTGGGAAACCAGAAAGGCCTAAGTGAGGTCAGGGGAAGAGATTGAGTAAAGGAAAGATGGAGGGCAGTTAATCAAAATCTAAGAGGATATAAATAAATCATATAGAAATCTACTTTTGTGCAGAATAGAATATACAGGAGCCATAGATTGTTACTAGAAAATTTTCAGTGCCAGGGATGGAATACCTTCCAGGGAGTTGTTGGCCAGGGAGGTCCCTGATACCCCCCACCCCCCAAACATCCTGTGTTTTTAAACATTACCAGTGAGAAAAAATAAATACTGTACCATGACTCCACAGGGCGAAAGCAACTAGGTTTTCCATATTTGTTCTTTCTAGACCCTGCCGTGTGTGTCATTTTTTTGACTCTTTGGCTAAGTAGAATCTGCATCCTTTCCTCACAATGAACTGTAAGTACAAAGCTTTCTTGAGTTCTGTGATTCTTTTTAGTGAGTTATTGAAGCCTCAGGGACATTGCAAAATTACTAGGCTAAGTGTAGTACAATAAATAAAACCATCCCAGTCTCGCCCTACCACTGATTTACGACCATCTAAATTTATGCATGTATAGTACCTACATTTTTGTTGACCTAAAGAAAAAAATATTTCATTTGATTTCTAGTAAAGATTTTCAAAATATATACTTAACACATTGAATTAATAGATTTAATAAGTGTTCTAAACCTGGTAAATTAAATTAGTGAAAGGCTAATGGATCTTCTTCCCACCTCTGTTCCTAATCATTGTCTAAGAAAGAGAATGTGAGTATACAGAAAGCATCATAAAATTCAGAAGCCTCAGGAATGAGAACCCAGAAAAAATAGCATAGTTAAATGTGATGGTTGAAAAAACTGTTCAATACTTAAATTATTATTTCACTCCATTTACCCTTTATCAAATCTCATTAAGAACACTGCATACAGATTTCTTTGTCATGGCAAGAGAAAACCAATTTTAATGTCATAAAAAGATGAAAACCTCCAACAAAATGTTTGAATAAAGGTTCATAGAAGTGGACATGTTCAGGCTACTGGAAAGTTAATAAAGCAAGGATGTCCAATGGCACAAAAGGGTCATTTTTTAAGGTGATTTGGTTCATTTCTTCCAAGTTAATAAGGAGAAAATTATAGATGTAGGCAATATGATTTCAAAATTACAAGGGATTTATTGGGATATCTGCACATACAATTTCATCTACAGTGATATCCAAGCTATATTCATGGGTTTAGATGGTTAATATTCCCTATGGGTATAGCCCAAATTAGCTATTGGTCTCAGGTAGCCCAATGATTTTATTAAGTTCCAGTAAGGAGAGAGTACACCATTATACATTAGCTAGTGTCTATGTAGAGAATACTGGAATAGAAAATTCCATAGGGACATTACTATGGCCACATGCCCTGGGTATTTTAACATTTATCAATAACTTGGTATGATGGTTAAGGTGTTGTCAACTTGATCTCTTTAGTAATCCACAGACATTTCTTTTGGGTGGGTCTCTGAGGTTGTTTACGGGAAGGAGTAAGTTATGGAGAAAGTCCTACCCCCAGAGTGATACCTTCCCCCAGAGTGGGTGGCCCTCCCAGAAGGGGACTTTATATAAGGAAGGTCTGGGTGAAGAGACCCCTTCCTTCCACGTGGCTGCCAGAGCTGCTAGCTGCCTTCCAGTGTGGACTGAAGAGCAGTGGCTCTTCAGGAAGCCTACAGGCCTTCAGTGCTTGATTGGGACTGTTAAGAAAGCTAGCAATGTGGACTGAGCAGCTACCAAGTTCCTGTATTCTTGGTCCTGCGACTGCGATGGGACTGCCTTAAACTAATCCAATAAATTCCATTTTTAGTACAATTCATCCTATTGGTTCTTTTCCTCTAGAGTACCTTGACTAATACAGATTATGGGACCAGTGGGGGACCAATTGTTAATCCAAGGGGAAATTAAGCAGACTTTGAAAAACAGGACACTCCTTTAGCATTCAGGCCTTTTCAAAAGATTGCATATTTACTGTTGTCCAAATGCAGGTCAGAGGACTCAATCTCAAAGGTGTTAATCTTTCATACAATTGCAGCTGAATGAGCAGAAGTTTCAGCAAAAAGATTTCATTTCTGCACCATATCCCTCTTCTTACCTCAGTCCATTTCTAGTCAATGCAACCCTGTACAAATTCCCAAGACATGGGCATAACAGCAAACCTCTCACACAAACTACTTTTAGTCCAGTCCAGGCAAAGCTTTTTTTCACCCTCACAAGACAAACCCAAGTCAGAGTTCTTACAGCATTCAAGTATTTAAAATCTGACCAGAATAGTCCATCAAGCTGTACTTATAGCACTGCAAGGCATCTCATAGGCCAAGATTTCAAATTCTTCCACATTCTCCTGCAAAGCAGTTCCAAAAGGTCAATGCCACAGAGTCAGATTTCTATCAGCAATGATCCCACCCCTCTGGTATCATCAATTCTGTTGAAGTCAGGTTCACACTGCTGGCAGAAACCACCCAAACAAGAGCAGCTTGTGGTAAAAAGGGGGTTCATTTTGGCTTATAGACTTGAGGGAAAGCTCCATGATAGCAGGGGAAAACAATGACATAAGAAAAGGTTGGACATTACCTCCTGGCCAATATGAGATGGACAATAGCAATAGGAGACTGTGCCAGACATTACCAAGAGGAAGCTGCCTATAATACCCATAAGCCCACCCCCAACAATACACTGTCTCCAGGAGGCTTTAATTCCAAAATGCCATCAGCTGAAGAACTACCATTCAGAACACTTAAGTTTACAGGGGATACCGGAATCAAACCACCACACTTGGCTTTGTTGCTTTTCTGTTGAAAAGCAATAACTGTGTTTTATAATATTTATACCCCTGCTATTTAGTGAAGATCTTCTACATTTATAAATGTTTTATAGTAAAAATGATATAGATGAAAAGAATTTGTATGTTAAATTTTCAAAAATAAATTTTAGAATAAATTTAAGCTTATAAATATAATTCCAAACATATTTTTACATAATAGAACAATATCCTGAGAAAACTGCATATATTAAATGAAAGATGGAAAGATTTTACATGAAGGAACAGATCTTAAAATTATCAATTGTGTATTGTTATTGTCCAAAAGTAACATCAACTGGAATATGTATCTTGATTAAAAGTATTTCTAGTCAGGCATAGTGGCACACACCTTTAATCTCAGCACTCAGGAAGATGTAGGAGGATGGCTGTGAGTTTGAGGGCAGTCTGAGACTACATTGTGAATTCCAGGTCAGTGTGGTGGTCTAGAGTGAAAAAAAAACAAACAAACACAAAACAAAACAAAACAAAAAAGTATTTCTGACTACTGAATGCTATCTATAGCACACAGGAAGCCTAGGGCTTATTTCTAAAGCTATTATTTAAATGTACAAATAATGGAATCTTTGAGACACAAAAGACTAGGGTGGAAGGTATTACTAAACTAGAGATTCATGAAAAAGAGTTGAAGATGTTAGCTGCCATTGACTAGATTACTTTAGATAAGAAAATGAGTGTAGGAAGCAGTGGTAGTAACCATTTGAAGATTAGCAACTCACCAGACACTGCAAAAGATTATTTACTACATAACCCTGTAGTAAAATCTAGGATTATATGTGGAATATGTATGTGCGTGCACGCATACACACACACACACACACACACACACATTTTTCATATCAATAGATCAATAAGCTTATCCCAGGAGAGCTGGAGCTTAGTGTCCCTCTAAAAGAACTGTCATACACAACCACTTGGTTGCAAAGATACAGAGGTTTAAAAACAAGAGGAGATAAATGGCCTCTAATGTTCCTTCAAATCTTTCTGAAACTCCACAGTTCTATGTGTTTTTCACCAGTCTACTGTTTGACCTTGAAGCAGTAGTAACAAATGTGGGGCACTTGGTTCCCAGGGCTGTGTTTCTTTGCAGCATTTCATTTGTTCTCTTGCAGAGCTATTATCATGTCAGGCAAGTATCTGTGAAGCCGTTTTTAACTAAAATGACTAACTATCAGCCTTTGGAGAGAAACTGCCACAAAGTATGCAATACTTATGACACAGAGCTTCATAATATAGTATAAAAGGAGAAAAGAATACTTCTTTAAAATTTATTCTTTTTTTTTTTCTGTTTATGAAAACAAGTATCCATGTAGAAATATCACGAAAAGCCAATGCCAAGAGGCAGCAGTTTTGGGAAAGGAAGTATTTCCTGTGGAAGTGACATAGAAAATACCAAATGGGCACCTGTTGTGTGCCAGGACCCAAAGCAGATAGGTTGGTAGTATTACATAGCCAAGGCCTACCTGCAAGGAACTTGTCTGAGGTGCAAGCTATGAGTATAATTAAAATAAGTAAATGTCACTAAAGTGCAGAGTTATCCAAGGGACAAAAGGAACATCTACACTGAACAACTAAAGAAATTATAGGAAAAATGTCCGGGAAAGGAGATGTACAGAGGTAATGAGACTCATATGCTTGTAAATTCATGAATTAAAGATATCCTCAGGTATCTGGATTCAGGGAGCTGTGTCTCATACGTTCTCTGGCATACTCAGTCCTCCAGGGTCTTGATGTATGCAGCCTGAGAAAAAGTCTTATACTTGCTGAGTGTGGTGGCTCACGCCTTTAATCCCAGCACTCAGGAGGCAGAGGTAGGAGGATTGCCATGAGTTAAAGGCCACCCTGAGACTATATAGTGAATTTCAGGTCATCCTGGGCTAGAGTGAGAGCCTACCTCGAAAAACCGAAAAAAAAAAGAAGAAGAGGTCTTATACTGAGCACTGTTCCACACTTGAGTCACACCTCTGAACTATCCTGTGGTACACAAATCTCTGTAATCTTGCCACATCAGTGGTTTTTACCTCATTGCTACCAGGAACATTAAAAAAGTGAATTGTACTGTCTCATAAAAATATCCATAGAGGAGCCTGGAGTGCTGATTTACAGCTGTTATCCCTACAATCACAAGGCTCAGGCAGGAGTATTATTACAGTTTAAGGCCAGCTTGGGCTACATAGTGAGTTCTAGGCCAGGCTGGACTAAAGTGGGATCCTGTCTTAAGAAAACACCCTCATCACCAACAAATTCCACAACAATTAGGAAATCATTCTTTCACAGAAGTTATGGAAGTTTATCAGGATGTAGCATGAACCAAATTCTTGTCAAAAAGACATCTTAGTTGTAAATTGGAGGATTGCTTAGAACAAAGCAAGAGACCACTCATTATAGATAATCCACATAAGAAAAGATCTAATGATCAACTTCTCAATACTAGGAGGTGGGGCTTAATTCTGGATGTTAAACATCACAGTCAAAACCAATTTTCAGTACATTACTTCAGTTATCAGTACATGTCATCTATTTTGTTTTGAAGGTATCCCCTCATCCCCACCAGTCACCCCATGACTTTGGAAAATGTTCTTGTGAAAAGAAAATTTAATAACCATAGAAAGTTTGTGTGGTAATCTTCCATGGGTTCAAAATATATTTATTAGATGGGCTGGAGAGATGGCTTAGTGGTTAAGCACTTGCCTGTGAAGCCTAAGGACTCCGGTTCGAGGCTCGGTTCCCCAGGTCCCACGTTAGCCAGATGCACAAGGGGGCGCATGTGTCTGGAGTTCGTTTGCAGAGGCTGGAAGCCCTGGTGCGCCCATTCTCTCTCTCTTCCTCTATCTGTCTTTCTCCCTGTGTCTGTCGCTCTCAAATAAATAAATAAAATATGAACAAAAAATATTTTAAAAAATATATTTATTAGTTAATCTTAGTTACAGGTTACAATATTTTTATCTATCATCTATCTAACTATCTATCCATGCATCTTTTTGCTTGTTTTGAGCCAGGTAATTTTCTGAAGATAAAGTTCATTGGAAAGTCAAACAGAGAGAAGTTTTCCTAACACAGCATGTTCCCCAAGTGATCTCTTCCTCAATCCTCTGCCATGCACATCATTCTTACTCCTCGTTGTGACTCACTTCTGAGCCCTACATTATCACAAGGACTTGGCTTCCAATCTTTGTTGCCCATGCCTCTAGTCTAATAACTTTTCAAGACATTCCTTCCTGCTCCTGTATAGTGACTGCTCTTTTCTTTCTCCTCCAAAGTCAGATGAAATGATAATTGACTTACCTCAGGCCAAGTAGATTGCCAGTTATCAACTGGGAAAAACTAGTCAGTAGCATAGATACCCACTTAAAGGATATATTACTCAAACAAAAATTGAAATCATTGACCAATAAAGCTGCAAATACAAAAATAAGAGCTCTTCAGGAACATAATTGGCTAATAAATATATATTCTTATTCATTTTGGGGGGTCTATTTCTTTTAGGGATCTTAGTTTCTGGCTAAAGCTTACAGACAAGTTTTGAAATTCATAAAAGAAGACACAATATTAATTCTTTAGAACATAACATTGCCAGTGAGGAAGAAAAAAATTTATAAAAAGATAGCTCCTGGAATCTGAGTGTTCTTTTGAAACTTATAGCTAGCCCAAGTTATAAAATTACGATAAAAGGATACATAAACAAGTTGGTTTTCATTTGGATTTTAATTTGTTCAACCATTAAAATAACAAATATGTCTCCCCTTACATTCTATTTTTTAGAAACTCAGCATGTGGGGCCATCCAAAAAATCAGTGTCAGCCTCATGGAGTCCTGAGCTGCCAGCTGCATGCAGGGAAGGGATCCCTACACAGTCCCAGGAGTGAGCCTATGAAGATAGCCCAGGTTCCAGGATGATCAAGCATAGAAATAGCTTAGACTCTGTGCCAGAATGAACCTCAAATCTCTCTGAAACACCCAGGAGGCTGATTTCCAACTGTCCCAAAGCAAAACACTTGGCCTCAAAGCTAATCTTTGCATTAACTGCCTTGACCACATTCTGTCTCCTGAACAAGGTATTTTGTCCCTTTTCTAACAAAGCTGAAAAATTTTTTGAAACTTGCCACTCCTCTTTTATCCAAATTTTACTATAAATCTGACACACAGCAGCCCATAATACTTGTGACACTGCCTGACTGCTTTGTTGATTTCAAATCTCTTCTGTGATGTAAATGATTCTATCACTCCTAAGTTTTACTTTCTTTGAAGTCTTAGGACACATTCAAATATGTTGTTTCCCATGGTCTAATTTTCAATAGAGTCCTCCCTTCTATCTGAGACCTCTCAGCAGAATGGCTATTAATGTTGAAAATCCTATGCATAACTACTTGGCCAAGTTCTAAGCTGGTTCAGGTCTTCCTTAGTGTTCTTATTTATCTGAGCCCTTACCAGAATCTCCACTAACACTCCATTTAGAGCATTGTAGGCTTTTTCTACCATGTTTCTCTAAACTCTCCAGGCTTTTTTTTTTTTTTTCCATTTTCCCAGTTCAGGAGCTCTGACTACATTTTGTGAATAGATATAGTAATAGCCTTATCCTCAAAACCTACTTCTATAAGAGCTGGCTTTCTATTACCATAACAAAATATCTGAGTCAAGCTAAGTTTATAAAGAAAAGAGATTTATTTACCTAACAACTCTAGGATGCTGACATATGTGATGGTAAGAAGCTAGAGAGCAACAACAAGATCAGAAGATGAGACCTTATGAAACAAAAAACTAAGTTCTCCATAAAACTCCATGGGAGGGAATACATCCCTGATACTGAAAACCTACAACATGGGTATTCATGAGACCTAGGGTTGTCACATCTGCTGTGGTCTGGATAAATGTATATACTATGCTCACCAAACTGCCCAGTAAGTACTTCTCTTAATATTCATACCCATATACTAATGTTACTTTCACTTTTGGTTAGATAACCTTCTCTTTTCAGATGGCAATGATCTTGGAATGACTCAGAAGGCACCACGGCACTGAGAAGAAGTGACAGAAGAGTGCTCAGCACTGAAATATCTCTATCACACCTTCTAAGGCTCCGGGTCCATCGTGGAAGAGGTGGTCGAAAGAATATAAGAGCAAAAGGAACAGTAGGACACTTTACAACATACTCTTACAGACACAAAATGGCCTGGATATCCATGACCTCATAGTGCCCGACACTACCTACACAAGACCATCATAATAAGAGGAAAAGATGGTGATATTAAAATCAAAGAGAGACCAATTGAGAGGGGGAGGGTATATGATGGAGAGTGAAGTTTCAAAAGGGAAAATGAGGGGAAGGAGGGAATTACCATGGAATATTGTTTACAACCATGGAAGTTGTCAATAAAAAAATAAAATATATACATGAGAAAGGAATAGAGGCATAAAAGAAGAGTAGCATCTATCTTTATAACATTTCCTAATTAGAAATTCTCCATGGTTTGATCTGTTATAGCTTTGTGGTTAGATCTCAGAATTTATTTTTCAAATTTATTTCATAGACACATCTTAATTTTGTCAATTGAATAATCCCTTAGTTACATTTAAGACAATTGTAAAATTTTTCTTCAAAAACAAATTCTTAAACTTTTATATAATTTTCTGTTTCATTACATTGAACATTTGATAAACTGATCTTTCCTCTGTTCAGACAGTGCACTTGTCTAAGGGAAAAACTGATGTTTCATATATAATGCTCAAGTACTGCTCCTCTAAGGCATCTTCATGATTGAATATATTACAGTCAGCCTTTGCCTTTCAGAATCCCTCTACCTCCAAAATTCAAGACAGAGATTTGTACGGTGTCACTGTTGGGGACGGAGTCCCAAGTGGGCAAGACTCACATTTCTCTGTGCTCTTGTGCATATGGGTAGCTTTTACTAAAAGGTATCAAGATAGTGTTACTTCTCTGACATTGTTTTTCATTAATTATATTTCTCAAATATTCTGAGAGCATTACAGAAAATTGACACATCTAGATAAATCTTGACACTGATTATAGGTGTGTGCTTGGGATTTTCTTTTGTGAGTATCTTGCTATTCTTTTTCACTAACTTGCCCTATGTTACTCTGTTACCCATCAGTCATACTTACAATTGTCTTGCTTTTATAGCAATTCTAATATTTCTATGATTTTAAGGAAGAGTAAGCTCGTTTTTGTTCTCTCTTTGAATACCACATAAGTCATAATTTTAAGACTGCTAAAGGAAAAATCTCTGTAATCTAAAATCTACCCAACTGACAAAACTTAAGTCATAATAAACATGTAAATGCACTTACAATATATAAAATGTTGACAAATATAATAAAACACACATTCAATATGTGTACCTATATATACACAAATAGATGCAGGTCATTATGAATACCTAGCCTCTAAAAGGTGCTGTTCTATAAACTAATAATCACCACATGATCTGAAAACCATTTGAAGATAAAACATTTCTATGCATTATTCTTGTAAAAAATCAAAAATTCATAGCAAATGCTGCTTCTGTTATTTGAAAGATATTTTTACAATGGACTTTCATAGGAAAGGAAAAACAAATCATTTTCTTATTATTTCAAATAATTCAAATTTATAATTATAAAAATAATAAATGCTAACAAATCAACAGCTATGGGAGAACTAACATTTAATATAAACCTTTAAGGCATTTTTTATATCATCACAGTTAGCGTGTAGTAAATTTGTGGGGGTACTGATAGATTATGTCGAGGTGAATTTCATAAGAAATAAAGACTAAAAATGAATAGTATTTATCATTGGAAAATTTTTATAGTTGTTAGAGAAAGCAATCATGACTACCCTTTATTTTTTCTGTAAATCTACCTGCTATAAAAAATTAAATAAGAACTGACAAGGTGTAAATTTCTGGAATGATCTTCATAAATCAGAGTTCAAACTCAATTTATATATTACTTTACTTATGCATCTATATAATCATAATCTCCTTGCAACTAAATAGTAGAAATGTAGGCTTTATGAACTGAAGAAATAAAATAAAATATGGTCATCATATGATCCATGGAGGACTGGCTTCAGGAAACCTCGACAGATTCCAAAACCCACAAATATTCATCTTCTTAGGTAAAATGACAAAATTTCATATTTTCTCAGATGCTTTCTACTTTAACTCATTTTTAGATTACTTATAATACCTAATGCAATATAATGCTATGTAAATTGTTTTATATTATACTGTTGAGCAATTAATGTTAACAAAAATGTTTATATATTTAATACAGATGCATTTAAAGATATATTATGAGACCCTGACCCCTTTCTTGCTTATTTTGTTTCATAGACACAAAATGAGAAGTTTGTTCCCTTAAAGGCTTCCTGATGATAAACATCATAGCCCCAAGCAAAAAGCAATCTGGACAGAAACCTAAACTGGGAGTCAAATAAACCGTTTTTGTCTTGCTGTCTCAGCCATTTTATTCTATTGACAGTGTTTGCATTGGCCTAATACAGTTGGCTAAACCTATAGCGGCAGAATCTGTGGATAAAGGAAGCTGACACCAGAGCTACTTCAGTTCATTCAATCATGAAATTTAACTCATAATCTTGAAAGCTCAAAGTTCATAGACATACAAAATCTTCCCATTGCTATGTTCCACAACTGTCTTGCAGAAAATGTAGATAAGGAAACTTTCTTTGTATAATGAAAGAATGAGAAAAGAAGTAGATAATATATAATTACTAATGGAAACATTTGTATAATTTTCTACAAAATAATGACCATGGTATCAGAGATAAGTTGTTATTGGTCAAACCACAGTTCTTAGACTTGTAGGTTTCCAGTTATCTCAACTCTCCTGGAGTGAACTAAGCAGAAGGCTGTACTACTGAGGGCCTTTAGACAGAAAATGGAGTTCAAAGAGACCATGTGACTTCTCCTGATACAATTGGCCTTTTAATATGGTTGGCTTAGATTGTTCTAGTAACAATTTTAGAGATTACGATTTTTCCCTTCCATTTTTGTAAATACCAATGTTCAAACACATATATGGCCTGAGAGTTATAACTTCTATTGAATATTTCTAAGCAATTTGAGTCTAGAATAGAGATTAGAAAAGAGATACTAGAATACTATGTCCAAGGATATTAAAGAGTAACATAATTTTAGTCTTACTGCCCTATTTGATATTTCCTGATTTTATCAAATGGAATTAAGAATTATGAATAAAATTATTTCCATTTTTAGATCAGCCTAGGTTGTTGACATACCTGAATGGCATCTTGATGCTTGGACAATAGGGATGACAGGGCTTGGGGGAAGGGGAATGGTGAGGGCGGGCGCAAAACTGAGCCAGAATTGAACTGGCACCATAGAATTTTATTTCCTAGAAGTTAGACTAAAAGCTGGAACCCTCAAGAGGACCTCAGGAGAAGCACCTGTGTATCATTCTTTGCTATCTTTTTCTTCTTTCTTTTCCCTTGGTGCTGGCCTATAACTACCTGTACCAGGATGTGGTCTACATCCACAATGAGCTATTGATAAGAGAGACCTACTAGATCTCCCAAAGCAAACAAGACAGACTTCTGTCAGAGCACTTGATTACCCACGAGAGGTTAATGGTAGGACCCTACTGCTGAAAACACCATGTGCTGTCAGCACAGACCATGGAGAGACCTGGTTGGAAATCAGAAGAGAACCAGTCCCCAGACAATTAGCCCATTTAGTTCTGGAAGGCCCTACATGAGCTATCAGAGGAAAGTGGCCAACATCTGCCTGAGCAATTCAAAGTCTAAGCGACTCAGAGACAAACAACATGATGTGATGTTACACAAGTGCAATAGTGGCATGGTGGGTAACCAACTGCTCTTGGATTGGCTAACAGATACATTCATTGGAAAGGGAACTGTATCTGGAACTAGGAAACAAATCAGAATCATATCCAGATAATTATTCTGCTTTCCATTGTCAAGCTCCCACTAATCTTGGGCTATAAGAATGTCCACACCCTTTAAATTCTCTCTATATTAATAATGGTTATCCCATTTAACTGGTGCTAAGTTCACTCTCCTTTGGAGAATTTGCTTCTCTTTTTCAGGCAGGAGTGGGACCTGAGGAGATAAAGGACCCAGCACACTCCACCCCAGCCCAGCCGAAACCACAGAGGAATTGGAGAAATGAGCAAGAGTCTTGCTTTCTACCTGAACCTGATATTAACATAAGGGTGAAGGAGATAGAGACTGAGGACACTCAACACCTACCAAACCAGAGATTCAGATATTCCTAAGTGCCCATCTCTGAACTAGACTTAAAATGCACCCAACATGGCTCAGAGAATTTTGCTGAAGAGAAAGCAGAAAGATTGTTAGGGCCACAAATTGGGACATTTTGCAGAGAGAAAGACATTGCTTCTCCCCCATAATTTACAGCTGCCCCCATAATGCATGACCCGCAATCCCCATGGGGTTGACCTGCATCCACAATGAGGAAGGCCTCTTCAGAAAAGGGGCAGGGAGGAGAAAATGGATTGTACCAACATGTATTGTTTACATCCTAATTATGTTCATATCTAATAAAATGATTAAAAAATAATAAAAATTCAGAAAATACTCAAAAAATTATTTCCATTTTAAGCATATTATTTATAGTATTTTGAAGGGATGTCCCCCAATATATTCAGGAGTTTCTTGGGTCTGCAATTCCCTGGCTAGTTGAGGTGTCATTGTGGGTGAATCCTGGGGTCCATCCCTTAGGTGTTTGTTACTGGGAAGATCTGAGTTCCGGCCTAAAGATATGCAAAGTGTCTGAGTTCTGCCTGGAGTTTCTGGAGTGTGCTTGCTTGTGTGGGTGGTGGTTGCTTTTCTCTCTGTCTGTGTGGACCTATGACAAAGGCCAACTTCTGCCATTAATGAACGACCTCTGCATCCCTTCCTCCCATAAACTGAACGTTTGGAAATTTATGCCAGCAATGTGACAATCCCAGCAATGTGCTGACTGTGACAGTGTCACATCTAGTTTGGCATGTATTAGCAATTTTGTTTTTTCTGTGATTTAATGCCTGATAAAAAAAGCAAGGGAAAGATTTATTTCAGCTTATAGTTCAAAGAGTCTGTCATGGTGGGGAATGCAGAGAGAGGGTACAGTTAGAGTGAATGGACCCCTGAAAGTTAAAGAAAAATAAATAAAGGCAAGAAAGTTCTTCCCTTGTTAGAAATCAAAGATGATCTGACTTCTTATCTTTTGCCTGGTTCTGTAGACACCTTTTTCCCACAACCAGGACCCCTCCTGAGAGAGGATTTAAACATTGTGTTTGGTCAAGTTCAGTCCCCAGAACTTGCTGTCAGGGCTAGCCTCTTCCTGCCACAGTCCTTATCCCTAACCAACTACCAGTCCCTCTGGTTCACCTACCTGAGCAGGAAGACAGCCCACCACTATAAGGTTATGAATACCTTTACAAGGGGAGGACAGATTTTCGGACCACATGGAAACTTCAACCTTTGGGTGCTTTTTTCCCTCAGCTGGGCCTGGTCCAGGAGACACCCCCTAGTCCTTACTTGCCACATGGGCTCCTGTATTCCTTCCAGCTCCACACATGGAAGGGGCTACTTAAACTTTATTTTCTCTCTTTTCTTTCCACAGTTTTTCAAGGCCATCCAAGTGGGATCTCTAGCCACACAGGTGCCTTTCCTTGTCTCTGTATTTCCCTCAATAAATATAATAATTTAATAATTATCATTCTTTGTTATTTATTCAATTATAAATGAACCTAGGGTTTGGGGTTCAAGGACTTTCCTGGACCCCAAGCACCACTGTTACTGTAGGTCCATGATGCAGCTAGTCACATTCAGGAGACAGTGAGGGATCCTGGTGCTTGGGAAGTTCTCTCCTTTTTATCCAGTCCAGGACTCCAGCCCATAGAATACTGCTGCCCACATTTAGAAAAAGTCTTTCTATCTCAACTAACCTAATCTACAAAAGCATTCACAGACATGCCCAGAGATTTGTTGCCATAGTAACTTTAAATCCTGTCCGGTTGATAAATGAGCTATTTGTCATAATGCGTAAGTATTATAATTAATAAACTAATGGTATATACTTGAATTCCTATGTGTTACACCTATAGTTTCCTGACAACTGGAGTTAGAATTTGGTCATCAAGACATAAAATTTGGGGGCTGGGGGAATGGTTCAGTAGTTAAAGGTGCATGTCTGCAAAGTCTGATGGCCCAGGCTCAAATCCCCAGCACCCATATAAACTACATGCACTAAGTGGTACATGTATTTGGAATTCATTTGCAGTAGCAAGAGATCCTACTGTACTTCTATCTCCCATCTTCTCTCCTTCTATTTCTGTCTCAAATAATAAATAATAATTTTTGAAAGGCATAATATTCACCAATAATCTTTAAATGTAATTAAATAAATGTATTAATAAGATAGTTCATTTAAAAAAAGTAAATGATGGCAATTTTAACCACAATTGTTATACAATATAGTTGGAATGGAGATAATTGAAAAATCTGTGAACTAGTTTCAGAGCAATAGATTTCTAGTAATCCTAATACAACTATCAGGCCAGGTATTATATTTTATGTCCTAAAGGCAGAGAATACCTTATAGCCTCTGTCCCTGAAATTATTTTCAGGTTTGCTGTTTTCAAAGGCTACTAGAAGTGTAAACTGTCTGAAATTATATTTTCATAAAATGGAACCAAACAGTAGAATTGAAGTTGGGATATAAGATTAATTCTGGTATACGTGCAAGTATGGAAAGTTAATTATTTCCAACTAATATATTAGCTAGTGCAAACAAACAAAAAAGAAACTAGCTAATCCAAAATAAATGTGTATGTTAGTCTATGTGAAATATTTTAAGTATATGCCAAAGATTGAATAGCTTACTTATTTCTCAGTCATGGAGGCTCAGGGGTCTAAGACCAAGGTGTTGAGGAAATGTGTGTCTGTTGAGAATCTCCTTCCTCTGTAAAGACTACCTTCTCACAATACTCACATTAAAGAAAGGGGAGGGATATGTCTCCCCTCTGTCTCTCCTTTTATGGGAATCTCTTCTCTGTTACCATAATCACCCTTTTATGAAAATCCTGACCTCCTAATATCATCACACAGGAGCTTAAGTTTTCAGCAAGTGGATTTGGGGGAGCATTAACATTAAACCCAGAACAACAGGCAGGAATATGGAAATTGATTAACATATAGATTGGGCTAAGTGAGCTAAAAGAGGAACAGAAAGCAGGTGAGACTAAAACTTCATTCATTACTATCAGTGAGGTTTATTATTATTCTAAAGAGGAGGAAATTTGCAAATAAATTATTATACATTACATAATTGATATTTATAAAATAAATATTACACATATCCCCGCAGTTCTTTTTACTTTCTCCTTCATGAGCAGAAATTCTTCCTGCTCCCAATAAAGCTTCCCTTGTTTCTTTTCTCTGCAGTCCTATTGTTGATGGAACTAATTCTGGTCAATGAAATTTTCAGAAAAGTGACCAGGCAGCTGCTGGGAACTAGCTGAAGATTGATCTGATGCTTTTTTCTTCATCCCTTTGTAGAATGTCCTTTATTATGCTCCCAGGAGCAACTGCCACCTGCAAAGACCTCGAGATCAAAGGCCATCAAAGGCCAGGAGGCAGAGTGGTGAACAAGTACACATCAGCCCTGGACCATCTTGGACATGCGTATTTGGTCATGTAAAAGAATAACTAACTTCATATCACCTAGATGACTGTCATTTGACTTTTCTGTCACAGCCAAATATCATCATTTTAAATATATATTTTATTTATTTGAGAGAAAGACAAAGAGAGAGGAGAGAAAGAGAGAGAGTGAGAGAGAGAATGAATGGGCATGCCAGGGGTTTCAGCCACTGCAAAAGAACTCCAGAGGTATGTGTCCCCTTGTGCATTTGGCTTAAGTGGGTCCTAGAGATTCAAAATGGAATCCTTTGGCTTTGCAGGCAAACGTCTTAACCACTAAGACATCTCTCCAACCCCCAAGTATGATCTTAATGAACAAATTTTGATATTACATGCACACACAAATATTTCTATTTGACATAGGTAAATCTATAGAAAATTATTTTAATATAAGTCTTCATGTTGCTATTTCAAATTTTAAAAGTACACTCCAAATTATAAGCATACTTTAGTTAGGTGACTAACATTGTAGTCAATATTCTTTTTGAGAAAATGTATAACATTTTGACTAAGGCTGAAAGGCCTGGGCTGTGACTCCTGTAGCATGGAAAAACCTATGAAGGCCACTTAATGTTTTAATAAGAAAATCCAGGAGGGAGATTCTGTACCCCTTCTTTCACATAAGATACATATGAGAGAAGACTCCTATTATGAGAAGATACACACATGCAAGCATACACACATACACACACACACGCACGCACATGAGGCTTACTAAAATACACACATGCACTTCTGCATACATCCTTGTACATATAGTAAGACTGCTTCTAAGAATCCTAAACATGCTGGGTGTGGTGGTGCACCCCTTTAATTCCAGCACTGGGGAGGCAGAGGTAGGAGGATCACTGTGAGTTTGAGGCCACCTTGACACTCCATAGTGAATTCCAGGTCAGCCTGGGCTAGAGTAAGACCCAACCTTGAAAAACCAAAAAAAAAAAAAAAAAAAAAAAAAAGAATCCTAAACATCAGTTCCTCTTATTAAGATTCCACATACTGAGTTGCATATTTGATTCCTCTGAGTTAAAATATTCCTTTTCTAAGGGAGGAGGGAGTTGAGCACAAGAGTTCTGGAAGGGCTAAAACTTAAAGGTAACAGACCACTCCTCAAAGCTATGGGAAAGATAAACTGCTGTTGATGGCCAGACTTTGGCCATTGTTTATTAGCAATTGTAACATTCCCCCCTTGGAGGGAGAGAGGTAGCTCATGAAACTCAGGAAGCCAACCAGTCTGCAGAAAAGGTTATAAGACCTCACCCTAAGACTGTATAAAGGGACAGTCAGGCTTGGGGGATGAGACATAGAGTGACCTGCAAGTCATCTAGTATGTTTGAGATTCTGACCAGCTAAAGTTGGTTGTGCTTCCTTGACTCATCATCTCTGCTGGATTGGGCCTTCTGTTAACGCAGCTGCCTTGGAGTCATGCATACTCCTGTGAGCAACTCTTCTCCCTGCTCTGTAAGTGACCCCAATAAATTCAATGGTTCTCCAAAACAAGTTTCGATATGATCATATGCCCTATCTGTGGTGAATAGATGTGTCCTTATATCATCCCAGGAAATAAGTTTCCAGTGACACAACATGAGAAAATATTTCTCTACATCTCTTGAGTTCTGTTCTAACACACACAAAATAAATGACTGCTCTCAGATGCCATAAATGTTTGTGGGATAGGCAGCCACTGCATGCCAGGAGCTGAGCAGCAGAGTGTTTCAAGAATAGGAAAGAATATATTTGACTCCAATAATCCACATCTAGTGTGTTGTATAACTTTTGGGGTTTCTTTCCAACAGAAAGTGATATTGAACTGGGTTTCAAGGACATGTCTATTTTGAACCCTCTGTATTTGAGAAAAACTACACAGATATAAATTAGAATGACTATGGTATATGAATACTAGTATACTTTCCTATACAAAGTAGAATTTAAGAAAACTGAGTTATCTAAAGATGAATGTATGAAAAGATAGAATGCCTTCATATAATATGGCTTGCTAAGCAATTTTAAGGAATGTTAATTATTTGTATATTTTAGTTGTTAAAATCAAGATTTTGTTAAGCATAGATTAGTTAATTATATTTCATATCTGTATCAAAAGTTTACAACTGGAGACACAGAAGTAACAATGCCAGGGTATGTAACTTGAGGATGAATTTAGGATGGGTGGTATAGAGGTGATCATAATTCATTGTGTTTTCCTCCTCCTATAAGACTTAATTCATAGTGAGGTGATTTCTTATACTTGTAATCAAATCCATTCCTCTAGTAACACAGTGTTTTCTATTTTGGTGATTTCCTCGCTGGTCTGTAGACATAACTCCCATCTAGGTCTCTAGAGATCAATGGTCCATCAAACCTAGTCTATTTCTCTTTGAACTCTATCAACTATATATATGTGTCATCTATCTATCTATCTATCTATCTATCTATCTATCTATCTATCTATCTATCTGTTATCTAGCTATTTATCCTTCCTTTTTTAACTTTTTTATTTATTTGCAAGCAAAGAGAGAGAGAGAGAGAGAGAGAGAGAGAGAGAGAGAAAGAGAGAGAAAAGCACACTATGGCCTCTAGCCACTGTAAACTAACTCCAGATATATCCACTACCTTGTGCATCTGGCTTTACATGAGTACTGAGGAACTGCACCCAGGTCTTTAGGCTTTACAAACACGAACCTTAACCATTGAGCCATCTCTCTAGCCCTTACTATCCTTATGGCCTTGCACTTTGTATTTATTTTATGGTATATTCCAACATCTCTCACAGGATCAAACCATATGCCTGCCTTACTAGTTTTCCAGAGTCCAGGAAGAACTCTGATTCTGCCAACACAATTGTGTCTGGTTCACTTTTCCAAGTAGTGCTGCCCTGGCTGCTGGCTCTTTGCCAGTGTCCTAGAGAGCTCTGCTGTCTTCCCTGAGGCTTTCAAAGTTCTAAACTGATGCTATTCCCTCTGGAGCTATACAGGTTCTGTAGGAATTAATTCTGCTTTCCTTATAGAAGTGAAAAGAATGCCTCCTAAGCCCTTTAAACTGCACTTTGTACCCTGAATTTGTTTGCTAGAAGTAGCTCATAACACAGTTCAACCTAGGACTTAGGATAGAGTTCTTTGGATGTGTACTGAGGTAAGTGAAGTAGTGAATACAAGTGCAAACCTAAGTGGCAAGTATGGGCTCTTCATTTAATTTTTTTTTGACATTTGGGTAAGGGAGACTTTGTTAAAGTCCTCTCTGAGTCTGTTTGGGCCATGTCTGTCAGGAACAGGGCACAGAAATGCATTGGTGCCTGTGTATATAGCCTGCCTTTTGTGCGGAAAACTTCATTGTTGATAAACATTTTAATGGCTACATCATTATTTCAGTTCACTGGATATTGTTGAAATCTATCTGAATTCAGCATGTTCATTTTAATTTAGTAAAATTTGTATCTTGTAGTCAGAAGGTTATAATTTAGTCTAGAGTGCTCTGTACAAGGTCTGGCACTATCTGAATCCACATCTTACGTACAGAGCCCCTTCATACCAATAGCAAATAGAAAACTTTTCAATAAATTAACAATGTGATACAAGAAATGTGACAGAGAAGCCAGACCAGATGATGCTCTAAAGCCCCTTTGTCTCAAAGTCATATTCTTATTTACAGTATCTATTGTGCAAGACTTCACCAGGGAGACACTTCACTCTGAGACTTCTCCCAATCTCTGTAGCCGCATCCTGCTTATAGTATGCTACCTAGTTAGTGCAGCCATAGACAAACATAGCAAACACTGTGTTAGTAGAGGAATGGATGTGATTACAAGTATAAGAAATAACTTCACTATGAATTAAGTCTTATAGGAGGAGGAGGAAAACACAATGAATTATGGTCACCTCTATACCACCCATCCTAAAGTCATCCTCAAGTTCTGTAATGTTCCACTTATAGCTCCCAGTCACATAGTCTGTTGGGCCTTTAGAGGCCCAGGCGTGAGGCCTAGTGGAACTTCCTGAGCCTAGCTAAAGTTTGGTGATCTGCCCCAGGTCAGCTTTGCCTAATGGCTTCTGGCCTGCTACTTACGCGAGTAGGAGTTGGAATTCCTGTGTGCATGCTTGGGACCAATCATCTCAAAGGTCACAGTTTACTATTGGCCCTTACCTCTACCCCTGTCCTAAAATCCCTGCCTTCATTCTCAACATTATACAGGCAACTGCTTGTAACAATAAAGCAAGTTCCTGCTTTGACAAGACTCCCGACTCAGTGTGGTTTTTCTCCAGTGACTAGGAAAGGTTCTGAATTGTCCAATACTCATCCTTCTCCTCAACCCCTTGGGAGGAACCAGCAGGCTTGGTCCTTCCTCAGCACTACCTACCCTCCTGGGAGGAGCCCAGACTCTGGAACCTAATGTGGGGCTCTGGGAACTTGGCAGACTAGTGCCCCATGAGAGGCATTCTCATTGAGGAGGTCAATCAGTGTGCAGATGAGTGTACCCTCATAAGTTATGAGGTAGTCTTCATATTTAATGCACTAAACTTTGCTTATATAACCCGTACTTGCTTGTCAACACCTCTTCGTTCTGTTTCTCTTTCCTTTCACTTTTGGGTCCCGGCAAGCTACATCTGTGGCTTTTGTATTTCTAAACAGGTCATATGTCCCTAGTGGACACACTGTGTGGCTTTTGACCTTTAGGCTTATGCTTCTCTCTTTCTCTGCTTGGGCCTGTGAAGGCAGGCCAGCTTTTTCTGCCATTATGGAACTTCCCTGGATCTGTAAGCTTCAATAAATATCCCTTCCTCCATGACTGTGCCTGGTCTGGAAGTTTATCTCAGCAAACTGAAGCTGTCTGATACAGAACTTGATACCAAGAAGTGGACTGAGATAAACCTGAAGATGTGGTTGTTAATCTTGTGGAAACTTTGTTTTTGAGGAATAGGCATGGACTTGGTGCTTGCAACTGAAGTTGTCTTCTGGAGTGGTAAGCCAAATTTTATGGACTATTCTGATGAGGATCTGAGAATGCTAAGTGCAGATAGCATTGAACTTCGAGGCTTGGCTTACGAGCACTCCAAAGGAAAAGAAAGACTACAGAGGACTTTGTTGGAACTGGGCTACTGGCATAAGGGCTGGCTGCGTCCTGCTGCTCAGGCCTAGAGAATTTAATCAAGGTTAAATTTATAATGGACTGATGTGTGTATGTAAGAAAGAATTTTCAGGCTAACCCTAAACATCATGCCTAAAGTTAGAGATTTTTCAACTGTTTATAGACTCTTAAGGATACTCTAAAAGTTTTATATGGGACATAGTCTTAATCTGAACACATCTTACATGAGACACAGGTGATGCCTATGCTAGGTGGGTCACAAAGTCATAAGTACAGATGTAATTGGAGATTTAACCAGGTTAAACATAGACAAGAGTCTATCACCTTGTGTTTTGCAAATGGGTAAATTTGCTATGTAAAAACAACTTCAGAATAAGATAAGAAATGTCAGGATGCTTATCTCTCTGCTGTGTAATTTCATTTTGCTCTTGCTTTCCAACATATGCTACTTAAATTCATGGAAAGCTTGACTCTGAAAAAAATGGTTAAAACCCCCTTTATCTCAGACCCCATACAAGTTTAAGTAATGTGTCCCTCAGTCTCTAACTAGAGACAAAATGGCCAATTGTCTCTGGAAAAAAAAAAAAAAGTACAACATATAACTGTGGTTCTCTTTAGTTCTTCTCTTTTAAACACCTAAAGTCACATCTGTTAGATAAAATTTCTCACTAGACAAAATGTTAAATAGGTCAATTGAGTCAAGAAATTTGATCAGGTTACAAGCTCCTTACATAAGATAGGCATCAGATTTACTTAATGTGTATATCAGGAGAAGGGCCCCTTCACAGAAACATTTAATTGGATTAAATATAATGTTTACCTGATGCCAAAGTTTTAATCAATGGAGAAACTGAATCTTATGTTAAGCCCTCACTCATTAACAGGTCACTGATGCTAATTTGTTGTGATTTAAAGGTTATAAAACTTGCTTTAAGACTCTCTCAGTAAAGTAAATTAGGTTCCTCTTTTCATCAAGGTTTTAACTATTCTTAAGATAAAGTCTCACGTAGAAGTGGTTATTTTCCAAAGGTGAAGTACTCATACCTAAAGACATTGTAACTTTAAAAATAGCTTCTATCTTATTTATGCTAATTCTATTGAATGGTCATAACTAGGTTTAATCACTTAGGTTTAAGAGTGATTTAATTTCAATAATGAGAACTTTCATCTTCCTGGGATATATTAGAATAGCTTGCTTAAGCTTTATCAAATTTAAGTCATTGGATAAAACATAAAATTGTTTTATGCTAATAAAAGTTTGTGTGGTACATAAAATCAATAACTATCAAGCTTAAGCCAAAATCATGGGTTGTCAAATAATGATTTTTCTTTCAAAAAGATTTTTCAAGGGTTATATTAAAATTTAGCTACATGTTTTGGTTTAAAAAAATTATTAAACTCTATGGTTCTGTTTGTACCAACACAGTTATCTAAACTCACCAGAGATGTTTTCAAACACAGGTGCTAAAAATGTCTAGGTTAAATGAGTTAGTCTATAAATCAATTGGCACTGTTTTCAAGACTGGTGACAGATTCTGCCTGTGGTTATAAATGTTAAATATTTGAAATATAAAATATTTATATGTATTAGATATTTAAAATATAAGATATGTGTACTTTATATACCTCATTTATAAGGCTTATACTAACATAGTACAACTAAAATTTTAAAGATAGGATAATCAGACTCTCAAATCTCAATTACAAAAACAAAAGGGTGAATCCTTACTCCCACATGACCAACTAAAAAAGGCATTATTTACCCTAAATATTTTAAAATATTTTAAGTATTTTATATATTTAAATAAAAAATAAATTAATATTTAAATAAATTAAATATTTTAAAATTTTTCTAAAGAAAATAAACAATTATCTCCTTTTCAAAAACATTGGTCCTCATCCATTACCTACAGTTCTATCTGGATAAAATGGAGGGACCCATTGGCTTTGCCTCTGATCTGGGCCTCCCCAGCTGCTTGCAGTACAGTTGCCCATACTACCTTAAAAAATTGCTCAGCCACCTTCCCCATCCCCATCCAGCTTTTCCCAATGTTTCCTCTGGAACTTGAATTTGGGCCTCACCTTCTTCTAATAATTCCAGTATAGATGTGGGATACATTCATCCTTCCTTCTGTACTTTTATATATATATATAATTTTTTAATTAATTATTTATTTATTTGAGAGCGACAGACACAGAGAGAAAGACAGGTAGAGGGAGAGGGAGAGAATGGGCACACCAGGGCATCCAGCCTCTGCAAACGAACTCCAGACGCGTATGCCCCCTTGTGCATATGGCTAACGTGGAACCTAGGGAACCGAGCCTCGAACCGGGGTCCTTAGGCTTCACAGGCAAGCGCTTAATCGCTTAGCCATCTCTCCAGCCCCCTTCTGTACTTTTAACACAACTGAGCCCAGTGCTCAACGCTGCCCACCTTCTGGAATGGTTTATGTTTGTGGCGGTGGGATGGCCTAGTACTTTCTGTCCCCAAATTGGATGGGCCTTTGTGCCCCAGCCACCTTAATCCCAGATGTAGCTATCATTCCTGGAAATGAGGTCCTCCCTAAGCCCTCTTTTGATTATATCGGAAGGAGACCTATCTCCAACACCAGCTAGATTCCCTGGCCAAGGTAGTCCTACAAAACAGGAAGGGACTAGACCTACTAACGGCTGAAAAGGGAGGCATATGCTTGTTTTTACAGGAAAAATGCTGCTTTTAAGCCAGTAAATCAGGACTAGTCCAGGACGAGATTAAGAGGCTCCAGGAAGACTTGGAGAGGAGGCAGCAGGACTCCAGGCCCACTGTGGACAGGCTTACATGGCTTCTTACCCTCCCTCCTCCCTCTACATAGGCCCCTCCTTCCCCTCCTCCTTATCCTCACTGTCAGGCCTTGTGTAATTAACAAAATTACAAAATTCATTCACCAGCAGCTAGAGGCAATAAAACTCCATTAGGTTGAGATACATTACCACAGGCTGGCAACTCAGAAATTAAGTTACTCAGATGACCCACTGTCACCTCCTCTGCCCTCCATGTGACCAATGATGGGTAAGATCTCAGACTGACTGAGACAACCTAAGACAGTCCATGGAGTGGGTTCTCAGTGAGCTAAACACATGGTCCCCAGTGACGGGTAAGATCCCTAGAGGGAGACAACCTAAGACAGGGACCATGGTGACTAATACTCTTACAAAAACAAAAGGGGGTGATGTTGGGCCTTGAGAGGCCTGGGCATGAGGCCTAGTGGAACTTCCTGAGCCTAGCTAAAGTTTGGTGATCTGCCTCCGGACAGCTACGCCTAATGGCTTCTGGCCTGCTACTTCCACATAGGATCTGGAATTCCCATGTACATGCTTGGGACCAATCATCTTAAAGGTCACAGTTTACTATTGGCCCTTACCTCTTGCCCCCTGCATCCTAAAATTCCCGCCTTCATTCTCAACATTATATAGGCAACTGCTTGTAACAATAAACTGTGTTCCTGCTTCAACAAGACTCCCGACTCAGTGTGTTTTTTCTCCCGTGACTAGAAGAGGTTCTGAGTCATCCAATACTCACCCTCCTCCTCAACTCCTTCGGAGGAACCAGCGGGTCTGGTCCCTCCTCAGCACTACCTACCCACCAGGGAGGAGCCCAGCAATAGTTCAGAGTTTAACCCACCAATAATGAGAAGAACTCAAGGGGATGTCAAGTTGCCTGCCATATAGCTAAGAAAAACTCCAAGCCATCAGAGCTCAGTGCTCTGAGTCCATATTGACATGAATAAATCTGATTCTTCACTCTGTGTCTGGTGCCAGTTCTGTGTGCCTTAGTTTCCCTTAACACCAAAACCTTCATTTGAAGAAAAGTTCAGCTTCTCTGTTTATAAAGCCAATAATCTGGGCTGGAGAGATGGCTTAGTGGTTAACATATTTGCCTATGAAGCTTAAGGACCCAGATTAGATTCCCCAGTATCCACCATAAGCCAGATGCAGAAGGTGAAGCATGTGTCTGGAGTTCATTTCCAGTGGCTATAGGCCCTGGCATATCCATTCTCTCTCTCTCTCTCTCTACATATATATGTGTGTGTGTGTGTGTGTGTGTGTGTGTGTGTGTGTGTGTGTGTGTGTTTGCCTCTCTCTCCTTCTCTCTCTCTCTCTCTCTCTTTCAAAAAATAAAGTCAATAATCTGATACAAACTATTAAGCTGACCTAATATATGAGGTACTTTTATTTTCTAAGTAATACAAGTATGCCACTTGGACAGGGACATGAGGTCTGTGCATAAGAATAATTTCCCTTATGTTCTTATGCAATCTCTAGGAAAAGAACTGCCTCTTTTTAATTCATATCAAGTCTAATGTGGTTTAGAAATTGTTTTGATTTGCAAAGTTCCCTTTAAAGGTGGGAATGGAGAAGGAAGAGAAGGTGCTTCCCAGGGCTAGGCAAAGCTGGGTTATGTAAGTCTCACAGAGTTCATTTCTGTCCTTATTGAAAACTAGGTTTTCTATTTCATCCATAAGAAAGCCTCTCAATCCTATGACTTTGCAGAGTACACATCACTGGGTTTGTTACAGTATAAACTAATTAGATGAACTTTCACAATAACTTTTCTGTTCAGTTTACTAACACTAATAATTGTGTTTACTTTCTTTCTCTTCATGCTTTTCAAGATTTAGGTTTTGTATATACTATGTTTCAGCAAACATAATAATTTCATGCATTCAGGATATAATATTCACAATGGTGAAACATTTCCCGTTTATTACAAAAGTTTCAACATATCATAAGTTTAATTATAGCAGATTCATTCTTTATTTTATTCTATTTGAGTCACACTTAAACTTTTATTTTTTTTTCAGCCTAGACAGTCAGATATGACATGATTCTCCAAACACACAGATAAGAGATTTTTCTAGTTAACTCATTAACACAGTGAGGAGAGCATTCATAACTCTGGTAAATATGGTTTGCTGGAGCAGTGAGTTGAAAGCCCACATGGGCAAAAAGTGAGTTGATAGACAGCAGTAACAGCAATGTGAAGACCTTTACAAACTTCCCTAGAGAAAAGTAAAAGAGTAGAATGGGAACTAGAGGATCTGTGGGATCAAAAGGATGAGTAACATTAAAACACAATAATTTTGGGATGGGCCAAACAGGTGACATTGACTTAAAGCACACAATTATTCTATTCCTTTTTTTATGACTGTCTGTGCCTTATGTTGGTATGATTTGAAGTGTACCCCTGCTGAGAGGATAATGTAAGGACAGGAATAGGTAAGTGATGAAGGAGACAGAGTAGTTCTGGAAGAGGTGACTGACCATTGCATAACTTCAAGGGCTGCCCTTTGCCAGGTCATCCACTTCACCAGCCTGCAGGGAAGACTGGGTGAAGGATGCTGATACAAGGAGATCAGGAGCTTGAATGATGGAGGAAATGAGGGATTTCTCTTTCTGATCACAGAAACAAGGTATATAGGAGCATCAGTTGAGTGTGATATGGGAATGAGGTGTTGTAAGCTTAGGCAAGGAATAAAAGGCTCCGGCAGAAGCAATATCTTTGGGGAGCAACCCAGTTTCTGTTAGATACCCCCCCAAAAAAACCTATAAGGAAGTGGAGGAGTGTATGTAAGACTTCATGATGACAAACTGTGAGTCCCACGAAGTAATGGAAGTAGCTATTTTTTTAAATTTTAATTTATTAGTTTTCTTTTCAGAAAATACAGGCAGCTTGGTAACATTGTTTAGGCTCATCTATGACCTACCCCCTCCCATTGGACCCTCCTTGTTGATGTAAATGGGTCGTGCATTGTGGAGTTAGCCCACAGTTATTGGTACGATAAATGTCTCTACAAATCATGACCCAACATGTGACTCTGACATTCTTTCCACCCCCTCTTCCGCAAAATTTCCCTGAGCCATGTTGGGTTCATTTTTGGTCTGCTTCAGTGCTGAGGTGTTGGGGGCCTCTGAGGCTCTGGCTCTCTGATTTGGTAGGAGTCGATTTTTCTCTGTGTTGGTCTCCTTTCCCTTTGTGCTGTTATCCAGTTCACAGGAAAATATCACCCTTGCTTGTTTTGCCAATTGTCCTTAGTTTCAGTCAGGCCCCTTCTGAGGTATGTTGGGGCAGCTCTCTTCTTAGGATCTGCATCTATCTGGAAAAGAGAAGCAGATTCTCCAATGGAGAGTAAGTTAGCACCTGGAAAATTGAGATAACACTTACTTTTTTGATAGAGAGTTTGATAGGTGTAGGCCCTCTTCTTCCCCATGTTTTATGGTAGCTTGATATTGTAGAGTGGGCTTGTGTTTGGGTATGGTTCTGACTTGTTTCCCAGCTCCAGCTATGGGTTTCCTACCACTGAGGGGATCCGTTAGCCAAATCAAGAGCAGTTGGTTCCCCACCATGGCTGTGTGCTACTATTGCACTTATGTGGGCATCACATCAGGTTATTTGTTGCTAATTAGGTTAGACAATGAGTTGCTTGGACAGATATTGGTCATTTCCCCCAGTCGCCCATGTAGCACCTTGTGGCACTAGACATGCTGACTGTCTGGGGACTGACTCTCTCCTGGCTTCCAGCCATGCCATTTCATTTTAAGTGTCAACAGCATATGGAGTCTTCAGCAATAGGGTCTTACCACTGGCCTTTGGTGGGTCATCAAGTACTCTGACAGAAGTCTGTCATTGTTTTGGGAAACCTTGTAGGTTTCTCTGATCAAAAGCTATTTTTGATATGCACTAGATATTCTATTCAACTATTAGGAATTAAAACTATCAGAATAGGTCATATAATAATGTAATCCAAAAATATACAGTTGGATTTATAGTGGATTTTCATGAAATTACTTCTCACAATTCTAATGTTCAAGCAAGTATGGGTTCTTGCTAATGAGGTAGGTGTGGAGTGGGGTCTGGATTCGAGTAGGATACAGTATGAAAGGATGTGGTGACTCATGAAATCCATACTTTGGCTGTGAGGGTATTGATGATGATGATGATGATGATGATGACATATAAGGATGAGTTTTTCTTAGTATCTTTATGTAACTCTAGGTTTTAAACCACAAAAGTAATGACCCCAATGTCACCTTGTCCTGGAAGTTTCCATGTTTTCAAATAAAGAAAATGTATGAGGAACTCACTGGTTATATAAAATCTTTGCTAACTATGTTAATTTCAAAATATCATTGGTTGATGGCATAATGTATTGTACAATTTTTGTTCTTTTGAAAAAAATAACATTTATACTATTAAGTTAAATAAGTTATATGATTAATTTAAACAATTTCTCATTTCCTTTATATAAATGAAATATCTATAAAAGAAAGTATCTTGCTTTGTAAATTAAAAGATCTGTAATCCTTGGCTAGAGTGAAATCCTACCTTGAAAAACCAAAAGAAAAAAAATTCTGTAGCATCTGCGCTGGAGATAAGGTTTAGTGTTTTAGGTGCTTGTCTGCAAAGCCAGAGGACCCAGGTTTGATTTCCCAGGACCCACATAAGCTAGATGCACAAGGTGGTGTGTGCTTCTGGAGTTCATTTGTAATAGCTGAAGGCCCTGGTATCACACCCCTCTCTATCCATCTATCTGCCTCTTGCTCTCCCTCTCTCTCTCATAAATGAAATTTAAAACATTTTAAAATATTTTTATTTTTATTATATTTATTTAAGAGAGAGAGAAATAGGGAGTCAGGAAGAGAGAGAGAATGGGCGCAGCAGGGCCACCAGCCACTGCAAATGAGCTCCAGATGCATGTGCCCACTTGTGCATCTGGCTTTCGTGGGTCCTGGAGAACCGAACTGGGATCCTTTGGCTTTAATGCCTTAACTGCTAAGCCATCTCTCCAGCCCTAAAACATTTTTTTAAAAAAGGTCTGTAACATATATTTTAAGTTTAGATCTATCCCTGCATGTTTTTACTGCATTCTCATATACTTACCTAATTCCTCAAAGCTGTGATTTCAGAAAGATAGTAGAACTGAAATTTCTTTTTTTTTAAGGATATATTTTTTTAAATTTTTATTTATTTATTTATTTGAGAGCAACAGACACAGAGAGAAAGACAGATAGAGGGAGAGAGAGAATGGGCGCACCAGGGTTTCCAGCCTCTGCAAATGAACTCCAGACGCGTGCGCCCCCTTGTGCATCTGGCTAACGTGGGACCTGGGAAACCGAGCCTCGAACCGGGGTCCTTAGGCTTCACAGGCAAGCGCTTAACCGCTAAGCCATCTCTCCAGCCCCAGAAATTTCTTCAAACCCATAGCCAGTAAGGTTTAGTTTCCAGGAGTTCAAGTACCTTTGTTGTTATTGCTGAGGTTGAGCTTTTGCTTTGCATTTTGAGTAAAGTTAGCCTCTTCTACCATTTTATTCCCCTTTCCCCCCCTCTTCTCTATCCCTTCTATCTCCTTTCCTCCCTTCCTGCTATATTGCACCCTTTCTCTGTCTTTCTTACTGTCTCTTTATCTCTATTGGCTTTAAGATACTTCATCCTGGAGAGGTGTGGAACCACAGAATAATCTATAAGTAAATAGGAAACAATCCTTAGGAAAAAAGTAGTTTCATTTCATTCCTCTTTGTACTCATGCAACCCATTTTTGACATTCAGAACATGCCCAATATAAAAATTGTTAGGTGATACAGTCAGTTGGTACAGGCATGGGTGCCCACCTCTGACCTGGCTCTGGAAGTTGTCTTCAGAAAGGCCAAGATTCTCTTCCCCACTCAAACCAATATGGGTAGTATCAAAATAACTGTTGTTTTATTAATGTCATTTGAACTTTAAAAAATACTTTGGCATTCTCTCTTTCTTTCTCTAATAAATAAATAATATATTTTTTAAAAAGAAAAAGGAAACAAAGGGGGCTGGAGAAATGGCTTTAGCCATTAACTTGCATGTGAAGCCTAAAGACCGAAGTTCAATTCCTCAGTAACCATGTAAGTCAGATGTACCAGGTGGCATATATATCTAGAGTTTGTTTGGAATGACTGGAGACCCTAGCAATCCTATTATCTCTCCCTATCTGCCTCTTTTCCTGGTGCTCAAATAAATCAATTAATCAATAAAATATTTTTTAGAAATACTTTGTGGGCTGGAGAGAAAGCTCAGTGGTTAAGGTGTTTGCTTGCAACACAGGTTCAATTCCCTAATATCCAGGTAAGCCAGATACATAAGGTGGTACATACATCTGGAGTTTGTTTGCAGTGGCTAGAGGCCCTGGTGTGCCCATTCTCTCCCTCTCCCACTCTCCTCAACTAAATAAAATATTTAAAAATACTTTGCAACATAGACGTGATTCTTCCAGCTAACATGTAGTTAATTCAATCCCTTATGGGTGCACACTAGGGTCATCACAGTTGAAGTGTTTCAGTAAAAGAGCTTTGTCCATGGTACTAGCTGGCAACCCTCACACTTAAAACAAATTAATGCTACTTTTAAGAAGGAAAGCAACATTATTCATGGTTAGTCAGACACATACATCACTGGTTTGAACATCCTCCTGAGAAAAGATTGGTTATAAATGACAGTAACTCCTTGCAAAAAATAAAATGAAGGAGGCAATAAGAGAAAAATGTGTTGCTTTTGTTACAAACTTCAATGGTTCCTTTCTTTCTCACACTCAGAGTAGCCCATACCCCTTCCAAAGGCCTATACCAAAACATTTGAAAATAAAAGTTAAAGAGAGACAACTTCTGAGATACTTAACTTTCCTGTGGTGGATGAGAGCCAAGTGCCAGTCCCCAGTACAGAGAAGGTGAAATGACCAACTCCAAGGCTCTTGGCAGTGACAGCCATGATGGGCTTGTTCTCTGTTTTAGGAGCCTACATCTCTGTTGGTTTGTGGGCATAGAGCCAAGGAGAAGTAGAGAATCCTGCAAGCTAAGAGCTACCTGGGAATAAAATGCCACAGGTCACAAATTAAGCACAAATGCCTATCTCAACTGTCCTTGAAATACATTACAATAACTTGAAGGTAGAAAACATAAGTCGCTCTGATAATTAAATCAAGAGAACTTCAACAAGACCTTCACCATAGTGTTTTTTTTTTTTTTTTTCATATATACCTTTATGGTGATACAGAAAGCCTTTAAGGAACAATGGTATTATAATTATATGCCTCTTGGTCAAAACCTCATTACTGATGATTGATCATAATGCTCTCCAACAAATTCCTTTAGTCACAAAATAATTTTTAAAAAAGCTACTTAATTAAATGTAAATAATCAAGAATTGCAACAAAATGGTCAAAGCATTGAAAGCTAAATACCACATAATTTCTATGTATTAATTTCTATGTATTAATTTATGCCCATTTAATTCTGTGTCTGATTGTAACATACCCCAATCTATATGCAAATAAAATTGGAACAACATCAGTACCATCTGTGTTTAATGTTTGGAAGATCGTCTCTTACCTTTATACTTAATTCTGGTTTATAACCTCAAAATTTACCATAATGAATTTTCTTATTAATGCATTCCTTGCAATTGTGGTCTGTGATATCTCATAAATTAGTGCACAATAATAACATTCAGCAATTATAGAAGCTTTTCATCTTCAAAGTACATTGTGCGCATTAAGAATCTCATCATTTTAGCACCATTATGAGGAAGGTAAATATTGTTATCTCCATTTTACAGATATGGAACCTGAAAAAGACAAGTCATCGTAGGCATAATTAGAGGGTGACTTTAGCTTTGTGTGTGGTAGAATTACAAAATATTACCATGAAATGTTACATTCCTAAGTTCTTATACATGTGTCAAATGCATAAATACATTCTCCAAATATGGCATAAAGAGTAATTTATCTATATCCCACTTCAATTTTCTTGCTATTTTCAATAAAGTGCTAAATTGTAAAAATTAAAGGCTACTTCTTACACTTAATAGCAAGAAGTTTGATTTGTTTCTTGCTTCTTTGTCATCTTTTTCAAGCTATTAAGCATTTTATACTGGATATATTTCTTGTAAAAAAAAAAAAAAAAAAAAAAGAACCAGGATTCATGTTTTAAGAGTTTGCCTGTTGAGGCAGAGTAGTCATGCATATGAGCATGTTGGCGTTGGGCAGCCACTCGAATATTCTGCTGGAGTCTCCATAACACTTAAGACATGTAAACACAGCTGTTCTCTCGGCATGATTGCTTACCAAAACGTGCTGCTCATGTCTGTAGTAATGCTTAATCCATTGTTTGATGTTGACTTATGCATTTCCCTAAGATATCATGACCAGCTGAAATGGTTGTTTCAGTCGTGGTTTTGGGTTTCAAATTAGCAGTAACCTGCAAAAGAAGATTATTGTCTTAGAAGGAGGGCCCAATACAGACATTGGCATGAAGGTTTCATGAAAATTCTCTGTAAAGTGAAAAAAGCAGCTATGAGCAGAGGCAAGGAAGCCTGAGTATAGAATTGGGATGTCACATCAGAGTGCTTCCATATTAATGCAGAGGTGTTGACCTGTCCCTCAAAATCAAGAAGTCAAAAGACACTGAGGTCCCCAAGACAGCACTGGACTCTGGATAAGACCACCCCTGACAAGAAACGTGACATTCCCAGAGCAAAAGTCAGCACTGAGCTCTCAACAGACTATGTTCCATCGCAAAACAATGCTAGATGTGAAGGAAGAAGCAATGTTTGTTCTGACTCCATCCAGAGGCAAGGCCAGTGCTCATGCAGGGTTCTCATGACACCTAGTACTAATGCAACCTGTCAAGTTGAGTGAACGTAGAAGCGCATTTGAAGAGGAAAGGAGGTGTGGAGAAACTACGAGGGTGGCTCCAAGATATATTTAGAACAGGAAAGAGGAGTACTGTTTCATGCAAATGTGTTACTCTCTCTCCTGAGCTCATTATAAGATATTGTCATTTTTTGGGACAAAAGAACCAGGATTAAGACCTTTGACCCAGACAACTGTAGCTGAAATAAGTTGTCTAATAAAGCTACTTAAATAAAACTCAAGACATGTAAATATCCAAATATAAAAAAGATGCAGTGGTGAACACAAGTAAAATGATATCAAAAGTAAACTTGTGGTAATAACAACATAAATAAATGAATTCAGGAGCTGAATAAAATGAAAGATGTACTAGAAGAAGATGAACAGAATGGAGGATGAGTCTACAAAATTCTGACATTTTTCTAAGTATATTAACTTATCCTTCTTGAACATTGTGGTCAGAGTGGGACATGGAGTTAGAGCAGACTGTTACAGGGTAGATCCTTAACGAAGAGGGCTAGTCCTCATGAGGATCCATCAACTTCAGCTTTTAGGTTTTATGTAACAAATATAGACAACACCTGAATTGAGTAAAAGAAATGAGTTCAGGTGAGGCAAAGACTGAAATGTAAGCTGTTGCAAATGCACAGAGGAGACTGTCAAGCAGAGAAACCTATTAGAGTTATCCACTTTTACTGTCCACTTGACCATGCATAGAGTTTGAGCATGTTGATTAGCAAGCTATACAGAAGCAGAAGTAAAATTAAGGGTAAGACTTATTGTGAATGCTTGTTTGAAAGACTCTCCTTTCACTAGGAAACCCAGGAATAGGATCTAGATGAAGTGATTTTTTCCCCTTAATCTCCTAATGGAAGCTGAACATTCATACCTCATTAGTAAGCTTTCTTTCAGTTTTGGGCAGAATATTGACCAGGAGTTCAGAAAAAAAAAAAAAAAACAAAAAAAAAAAAAACCTGCCTTTCTTCTTTTTTTTTTTTTTTTTCAGATATGTTGGATCTTTTAAATTTCTTTAATAGAATATTTGCTTTGAAGCTAAGTGTAAAAAAGCAATGCTCAAAGAAGTCTGGAGCTAAAGGATCAGTTATAAGTAGTGTATAAATGAGATTTAAGTGGCTTAAGGAGGTCATTTCATTGGACATTTTACAGGATCTTACAGGCATCAGAAAATTTAGTATTGTAATCACTGGTTCCCATTAAAATCGATACCTGTTTTCTTTAGTACATCTGACCTCTGAGCTTTACAATGGCTCTTTGTAAGTAGAATTTTAAAATGCTGTCTGTAACAGAATGTAAGGTATGTGGGTGTTACAAAGAGCATCTATCCCTGGGATGTGGGAGAGTTCACTACCCACAGGATTTTTTATCTGTGAGTCATAGTCCCTGGCAAACCAATTTCAAATTGACCCTCATTTAGCATGGGCTGTGAAGTCAATGTGGGCTCTTTGTTGAGACTTTAGTGGACTAGTCACCTTCTCATCAATGTTCTTAGCACAGTTTGCCAACACAGCAATGAATAAAGGGTATTAATTTGATTCCAGTATAGTCTATTATTCTTCTCAGATGTGAAAAGTTCAGGCACTATGTAAATCATGGCTGTCCTTGCTGCGTCAAGGTCTGGAGGTGAGGGAAACATCCTTGAGCAGACATCCAGGGTTAAGGTTGCAGCTCAGCATGAGCAACAGCAAGCCTGTACATAAATTGTTTACTATGTCAGTGCTTAATTGTTCAATTTTAGAATGAGAATAAAAGTAGATTTATGCTCATATTTTATGCTTCTCATTTGTATTATATAAAACAAAACAAACTTGTATCCTGAAAGATAGGGAGTCTTGTGGGTCTCAAAAGATAGCCCCAATATCCCAAGCTCCCTGAATTTTGCATAATGTAAGACACAAAGAGTAAACAAGGCTTTATAATTAAGGGAAAAAAATTAAAAATAAAGGATTTGGACATCTATGGTATTACTTACTTGTGTAAGTGATTAAGAAAGCTGTAATTTTAGATTGGGAAATCACTCACAACTCTCCAGAAATGAACTCATTTTATTTTGAAATATAAACTGTGAACCTAATCAGGAGTTAGGGTTGACTTAATTCAAAAGCTCAAAACTCCATTCCCACTGGATTAAACAAAGTATTTTAATACATTTACTTATTTATTATTTGAGAGGGACAAAGAGAAAGAGGAATACAGGGAAAGACAAAGTATGGGTACACCACTGCCTCTTGCTATCGCAAAGGAAATTCAGACGCATGCACCGTTTGGTCCATCTGGCTTCACATGGGCATTGGAAAGTCAAACCTGGGCCTTCTGACCCTGAAAGCATTCTACTTACAAAGAGCCTTTCACTGCTGAGCCATTTCTACAGCCCACAATGTATTTTTGATGGTTTGCAAAACTGTGAAGTTTGTTGGTTGGGTCCACTTCAGACAAGGCTAGTTTCGGGGTTTCAGATAATGTCTGCCTAAAATAAAGAGCTTCATCCCTATGTCTTTCCAAGTAACAGAAAAAAACTAAACTAGAGTCCTTGACCTCTAATACCACTAATAAGATTCTTGATGCATTTCATTGTCTTTCCTGTTATCACCTGACTACTCAGACAAGAGTCACACTTTTCCTAGAAACTAAGGTTAGGTTTTGCCTGACACACAGGGGCTATAAAACAAAGAAAGGATGGCTCTGCATAGCAAAGTCAGGATGCTCCCAACAGCAGATAGGACTGGATAGTGGCTATAAAGTAAGTCACAGACATATAACATATAGTATAATATATACTGTTATCAGATTGTGATGTTTTGTACTGATCTCTTTAAAAAGTAGACATTTTCTCTTCTGCTCTTGCAAATCTAACCTATCAACAACAAGTGGTTTCCACATAATATGTACAAAACTGCTCTGATATTATAATAGAGTGGTTGAGTAATAACAGTGTAGCAGTGTAGTAGAATAACACAGTGGTTTTTAGTACTAGGCAATTTTGTTCAAGTAAAAACATATGAAATGAACACTGGTAAAAATGAAGCATGTTGAACAAAGTACAGGTAAATGGAAATCATCTATCTCAGGATTTTGGTCAAATTGTCCATTAGAAAACTCTAGAACATTTCAATGAATCTATGGATCCTACATAGCACTATGTGAAAGGGTGAATCAGGTATTTGTGCTCAGTCTTCAAGATTATGAACTTTCTCTCTGTGAAGGCCAAGTAGCAGATTCTTAAGAAAAAACAATCTGAATTGAAACAAGGGTGGAACAATATTAATACACACCATAATCTCAAGGAAGGACTGCAGCCTTGAAGGAGCACCACATGTTTACATGGTGGTAGTTGGAATCATTACTGACAGCTTATGCTGTAGAGTTCAAAAACTAAAATTTTCTGCTGTCTCTGTGTTTCCTTAGCAATTCCTCATAAAATATATCTGAGTCTTGCAGGCCTTTTAGCTGTTATCCACTGTTACAGAAAACAGCCTAATGGATACTATAAGGCATGGAGAAAAGAAAACTTTCTACAGCCCTGTAAGGTCTGGCACTTGTAATGCACTTATTCTCTTGAGCTGTGTCATTCATGGAATAACCAGGGTCTATTTACTTAATTGTTTTTATTTGTTTATGAGAAGGGGTGTGTAGGCATTCTAGGGCTTCTTGCTTCTGCAGATGAACTCCAGACACGTGCTATATTGTGTGTCTAACTTTACACATGTACTAGGGGATTTATACTGAGCCATCAGGCTTTGCAAGTGACTTTAACCAGTAAGTCATTTCCCCAGTCTTCTTCACTCCCTTAGCTAAGACAGGTAAACTAGAGAACACTAATATTGAACTCTGTTTTGACCCAGGTCAGTTAAGCTCTGGTAAAACTCATGTGTGTCAGGTTTTGTTAAAACAGCTTCACTCGAGTTCCATTTGTTATTAAGGAGAACATAGCTTTTGGACCTATTTCCTTAAATAAAGTAGAGGACATTCACATTTTCCTCTCTCCCTTCCCCCAAATCACTCTTAGTAGAAGAAGGAGTGTATGTATGCAGACTGCATCTGGCAAGTAACAGCCTGCAGTAGCCTCAAGCTGTGAATCAAACCTCAGAGAAAGAAAAGCCTCAAACTTGGCTAACTGGAAGTGACACAGATAGGCAGAGTGTAGCTTAATTAATTAATTAATTAAGTAAGTAAGTAAGTAAGTAATTTATTTATGTATCCAGCTAAAGACTTGCCAAAAGAAACATGGATGCCACCCAGCTGTGGCAACACTACAACTCCAGTCTCACCCAAGATGGCAACAAGCAGCAGTTTCATAATTGGTCTACCCTCAGTTAGTGGTCCTTCTGAGCCCTACAGTCACTCAAGATCCTTCATATACATTTGGCCCTGGGCCAAACCTCCATGAGATTTACTATCTTTTCCTCCTCCAGTCCCAAAATTCCTCTTGATTTGGGAGCTTTCCTGCTTTTTTCTCTCTTGTCCCAAACGTTCCTAAAATAAGTCTTTCATAATTTAGCTTTGTCTGTATCTTTGCTTTTTAATTCTTGGATAAACATGGAAAGAATTTCTTGGTTAAGAGCCATGGGCTGGACATTCTAGTCCCACCCAGAACTCTTTCTTACAACAAGATATCTTAGTTGAGGAAGAAAGCAGCCATTGTTTGGTCATAGTTCAGCATGTGATGTTTATGGACTCAAACAAGTGTCCTTGCATCTTGTAATTTAAGAACAAACTGAAACATCTTTAAAAATAGAGAGTACGGGGCTGGAGAGATGGCGTAGCAGTTAAGGCACTTGCCTACAAAGGCAAACAACCTCAGTTCAATTCCCCAGAACCTACATAAGCAAGATGCACAGGGGGGCATATGCATCTGGAGATTGTTTACGGGGTTGGAGGCCCTGGCACACCCATTCTTTCTCTCCACCTGCCTATTTCCTTCCCTCTCTCTATTAAAAAATAGAGAGAAGTACCATGATAATAAGAGTTAGAAATCAATTTATTTTTTCTTATTTTTAAATTTTATTATTAGTTTTGTATTCAGCAAATACAGTCAGTTTGGTACCATTGTTTAGGCTCATCCGTGACCTACCCCCTCTCCATTGGCCCCTCCTTGTTGAGGTATATGGGTCATGCATTGTGGAGTTAGCCCACACTTAGGGGTAAGATAAATGTCTCTGCATATCATGACCCAACATGTGGCTCTGACATTCTTTCTGCCCCCCTTCTGCAAAATTTCCCTGAGCCATGTTGGGTTCATTTTTGGTCTGCTTCAGTGCTGAGGTGTTGGGGGCCTCTGAGGCTCTGGCTCTCTGATTTGGTAGGAGTTGATTTTTCTCTGTGTTGGTCTCCTTTCCACTTGTTGTGGTATCTGGTTCATCAGGAAACAGCACCCTTGCTTGTTTCGCCAATTTTTCTTAGTTTCAGCCGGGGCCCTTTTGAGTTGTGATGGGGTGGCTCTCTCCTTAGGATCTACATCTATCTGAAAAAGAGAAGCAGATTATCCAATGGAGAGTAAGTTAGCACCAAGACAAATGAGATAACCCTTACTTTTTTAATAGAGAACTTAATAGGTGTAGGTCCTCTTGTATCCCATGGCTGATGGTAGCTTGATATTGAAAAGTGGGCTTATGTTTGGATATGGTTTTGACTTGTTTCTCAGCTCCAGCTATGGGTCCCATACCACTGAGGGGATCAGTTAGCCAAATCAAGAGCAGCTTGTTCCCCACCATGGCTGTTTGCCACTATTGCACTTGTGTGAGCATCACAACAGGTTATTTGCTACTAAGTAGGTTAGATCATGAGTTTCTTGGACAGATATTGGTCATTTTCCCCCAGTCACCCATATAGCACCTTCTGGCACTGGATGCACTGTCTGGGGACTGACTCTCTTCTAGCTTCCAGCCATGCCATTCCATTTTACATGTCAACTGCATATGGTGTCTTCAGCGGTAGGGTCTTACCACTAATCTTTGGTGGGTCATCAAATACTCTGACAGAAATCTGTCTGTCTTTTAGGAAACCTTGTAGGTCTCTCTGATCAGAAGCTCTTTGTGGATGATAGCCCCATGCTGGTCCTGGGAGTTACAGGTTAGTGCCCACTAAGAAAATGAGGAAAAAGATAACTAATATACAAGAGTTAGAGAGAAGAGAGAGAGAAAGAGGAGAGGGAAAGGGAGGGAGGGAAGATGTAGAAGATTAAGGTTAGCCTTGATCCTACCCTCTCCAGTGTCTTGTCGTTCAGGTGTTCCCTGTTAGGGCCTGGTGAAGGTTCAGCCATTTGGTCTGCCTTTCGTTTTTCAACATTTTATGCACATTATATAGATGTACTTATTTCTTTGATAGTAACTAATCATTTAATATGACTAAAGCTGAATATTAAGTAAAAAATAGAAGATTATAGCCCCATACTATCTCTAGTTACAGAGAAAATGTTTAAGGCATTTCTGTGCGACACTAATATAAAATATATGGGCATGTATAATTAAATACTGAACAGATAGCAAAGATTTATCCCTGGAATTAAGACCAGAAAAATGACCCTGAATACTTTAAAACATGGATCATGCTGGTTATAAAAATAAGCATAATTGACTTGGGTTGTACAAAAAATTTAATAATTGTAAGTTAGGAAGGACAAAAGGTTACAGAGCCCCCATGAAGAACCAGTACAATCACAAAAAGAAAGAATAGCTGGTTTTGGAGAAAGGGATCTTCCCAGGAATCTTCGGAATATGTCTTTGGTAACAGAGAGGTTTGTGTGAGAAGTCACACTTAGTAGATTCTCTGTGGATTTCCCATGTGAAACTAAGGCGTAATGGCTTAAAACTCAAGAATTTCACTCTGTGGAGGTATACATTTATTCTTTTTCAGAATATAATTTGTCATTAGGGCACCAAAGTTTTTAAGGTGAATATGGAAAGATGCTGTGACCAAAGAGAATGTCATGAAGAGATCTGCTCCTAAGAGTCAACAAGATTGAGTACAATCTTCATATCTCAAGATACAACACTTCTACATTACAATTTTAACCAGTTTATATAGTTTTTGACATTAAAATATTTCTTCTTGCTACTTTATAATACCTGATGTTTTAATGAAAGCCTTTCTTTAACCACCAAGCTTTAAAAGTAACAGCAAAAGCATTAGTCACTAACCAACCCCACCAGAATATGATCAGCATGTATTAGGTGCTCACTCAGAGAGAGAACAGTTCTGTCTCCTTTGGTTTTTTTTTTTTTTTTTCAAAGGACTTGGATGGAGAAGCCAACTAATTGAAGAGATCAGATAGCAAAATAAAGATTTGTTCCCTTTTTTTTCTATTTTTGTGTATGCATATTGTGTGGTATGAGTGTGTGTCTGCATGTTTGTATGTGTGTGGGAACGTGTGTGTGTGAAGGTGTTACATGTGAAGTAGAAGCCAGAGATCGAAGCAGGTGTCTTCCTCAGTGTAAACAGATTCATCTTGACTAGCTACCCTCAGGAATGTCTTATCTCTGCCTCACCAGGTCTGGGATGGGCACCATCATACCCAACATTTGATTGAGTGCTGGAAATTTGAGCTCAGCTCTTCACACTTGCATAGCAAGCACTTTATTCATGGAGTTAGGACCCCAGCCTCCTATAGTAAATTTTGTATGCACAATTCACATTTTCTACAACCAATTTGGGTAGAACATTTTGTTGTTGTTATTCAAACAAGGAAAATCTACAGGAGTCTGTACCTTTAGCAATAATGCTCAAATCCTTTCCTCAAAAAGAGGCATTAAATGCTACCAAATATCATGACACAAGTTCTTTTGAGCTTATGTAAAATGATACTGGGTTCTTCTATGCCCTACTTGTGTTAGTGTCATTACAAATTACCAATGACACAGAAGCAAGATGCACTTCATACCCAATTCATTAGCCCTTGCAAAAGACAGTGGCCTTTCCTCAGTTTTCTCCCCATCTCATCATCTCATGGATATCTGTCTGGTCTGATGGTCTCCATCCTAGATTTGAGATATCTCTTTCCTGTTTCACTATTTTTAGAATATTACTTTCTTATAGGTAATGATTGCAATTGCCATTCATAAAGCATTTGTAAGGTGGTACCATTCTAAGTGTTATGCACATATGAAAACAGCCAGTCCTCATAATAACCCTGTGGCGAGGGTAACGCCAACACCCCATTTCCTGAGACAAGAAGTAGCAGGAGCAAACCAAAAGTCAAACAGCTAACATTGGTGCTAAAGGCAATTGTATTAATTCTTAAAGTTATAAAAGCTGTTTGTAGTCAATGAATATTAAACAGCATAAAATCTGTTACTATTCAAAAGGAAACAGTATTTCTTTAGGTTTCTATGAATCTGTCCCTGCTATCCCATGTGATGAAATGTTATCAGTAGTTTATGCTGCATTTGCATCATGCAAGTGAAGTTGTGATCTCATTTCTTACAGAAACATAGTTAATTAACCTTTCATTTTATTTTGAGTGTGAAAGAAGTAAGATGCAAAGATGATCTATTTGTAAGTGAATATCACCACTATTGCATATGGATAAACATCCTTAGTTAGTTTAGAGAAAGTCTTTAACATTCCTTTTGGTATCAGATTGAAATCCATAAGCTTGCCTTTTTTTTTTTTTTTTTGGTTTTTTGAGGTAGCGTCTCACTCTAGCCGAGACTGACCTGGAATTCACTATGTAGTCTCAGGGTGGCCTCGAACTCACGGCGATCCTCCTACCTCTGCCTCCCAAGTGCTGGGATTAAAGGCATGCGCCACCACACCTGGCTCAAGCTTGCCTTTTTAAAGGCATTTTTATGTTAGTGAATGCACTATGTCCAGAGGATTTGGTGGTATGCCTAGAATGCCCACTTGTTTCAACTTTGGCTACCTCATGTCCCTTTGCATTTTAGCTCATACTGGTTGGTCTTCTCTTTCCTTGGCATATGGCTACAACCTTTCTCACTGTCTTCTCTCTCAATATCTTTCTATTCACTTTCTAGCTGTCAGGCTGTCACTTTCTTTCCCTGCTATCTTCCTAGAACACAAGTGAAACTTTCATTCAAGCCAATTAGAAATAGAACTTTACTAAAAAAAAAAAAAAAAAAAAAAAAAAAAACTTTCTTGGAATGATGTAAAGTAATCAATCTACTACATAAGGACATACAAAATAATTCCTACACAAAGTCAGATGCATGTAGCAAGGTTAAAAGAAGACTCTACTTACTCAATGTGAAGAAGTAGAATTCATTTTCATGTATCCTAAGCTATAAGATGAGGTGCTGTAAAGATTCCACATAAATAAACTTGAAAGCAGAAATTGTTTTGTTTGATATTATGCCCAGAATTTTGTTAAGTACCTCAATAATTATCAAGGTTGAAAGTAGATGCATGGTATATCAGAAGTTAAAATGTGCTGTTTCTTCTTTATCTAGAAGGAAAATCTTGCAGAGTTGCTGGAGGTCATCTGGCCAATTTATGTTAGGTATCCCATAGGTATTTGTTATCTTCTGTGTACCTGTGCTTGCTCCTATGGTTACAACATACAATACTGATGGGAAATGCTCATTTCTCCCAATTTCCAGAGGCATTTCTTATTCCCTATCCTATCTTTTGGAAAATAGTAGAAAGTAATCCATAACTCTTCCCTAACATTTTGCCAAATGCCTGGGGTTTACGGACGGTAGTTGGAAGCCTGCCAGTGTTCATGCACATACTGCATTCTGTGTGCTTTCCAGATAACTTGTGAAATGTGGTAGCATTTAAAAGATATTTCCTTTTTTATGTATTCCTTTTCATCAGGCCCCAGGTTTCTGATGCCCTACATGGTTTCTGGTACCTGGTGTAGAGAACCGGGTAGTATTTACATTTCTATTTTACTTTCTAAGCTCTGTGTGTCTTTTCACATCTTGCCCCAGGTGTGACCTTGAAGTATAACTGTCTTGTGCAATCAATAGCGTTTTGACCACATACTGTGTAGGCAGACCCAAATAAGAAAAGAAAAAGACATTCACAGAGACTTTCACTTATTTTTAGGTAGATGATATTAAATCTCAAGAGCTAATCAGAAAACCATTAGGAATTGAGCTATGAGAATAAAGGCAGTAGAAAATGACTGAAGAAATAAAAAGAGCACCAGTGTATTTATACTCCTTTGAAAAATTTCACAGTGGAGGAAAAGTGTGGACTGAGGCATGAAATGCAGAATAGAATTTGATTGGTGAGAAAATAGAAAGGAATGTTTCAGAGAAGGAGGCCAACACAGACACAGGCTGTGCAGGGAAAAATATTTGAGTCTAACAAGCCCACAACACATTAGTAAATAGGGACATAAGTGTGGCTGTCAGGCAGAATAGCTTCTCATGCAGGGTTCATGTACTATTTGTGCCATATAGATTTGATACAAGAATGAAATAACAACAACAACAAAACAACCAATCTGTGTAGGTGTTATTCAAAGTGTAACTTTTAGACTACCCACATTTAAATTTGTGTTGTACTCCTTAAAACAGATTACTGGAGCTGAAGGAATGGCGTAGCAGTAAAGGCATTTTCCTGCAAAGCCAAAGGACCCAGGTTCAATTCCCCAGGACCCACATTAGCCAGATGCACAAGGTGGTGCATGAGTTTGGAGTTCCTGTGCCGTGGCTGGAGGCCCTGGCATACCCAGTCACTCTCTCTCTCTCTCTCTCCTTCTGCCTGTCAAATAAATAAATAAAATAAAAGAGATTACTGTCATTGACACCACAAAATATGCAGACAGAATAGCACCATTACCCCATCCACTCCCAAATACTACCCTTTTACAACCTCAACCTCCTGTCATGTCTATACTTTGGTTAAAATTCATAAGAAAGTCAATTTTACTATATTTTAATTTAAAACACACAGCCATGAATACAAGTTTATCCTCATCTCCAAAAACAAATACCATGTTTCCAGGTCCTAATTCATATCTATTAAAATTAATGCTCATGTCATTGAATTCAAAACCTATAATTTTTAACATTTCTTGCAGTGACAGAGAGAGAGATAAATTACATAAACCTTCTCTACTTCCTGCTCTGCTTCCTCCAAGTAGAAGTGCAGCACTAGTCTCAATTTGGGACCTTCTTCTTTTCTTTTTCTTTGTAAATTCTTCAACTTCAAAAAGCGTTCTTCTATTACTATTCTTGCTGTATCATCAGCTAATGGTACTTTTGATGCACATTTATATGATAAGAAAAGTGTGGTCTTGTGTTTCCTTCCAGCTCCAACAGTTTCACCTCAGAAATGGAGCTGACTTTCACAGATCAAGGTTGAAAACATATGCATATTTGCATAATATTTTATTTGTATAGTTTAATTCTAAAGTAAAAAAGAAATAAGTCACATTTCCAACACAATGTGTAATGTGCTATTTATTGGAGGAGAGAAATTGCTAGAATTAAAATGTCTTCAGAACCTCTTACATAAAAAAGGACTTGACTATATTTTGCATGTTTTTGGCACAATCATACATTTTCCTTCATGTGTGCCATGTATTATTCGTGAAGGAGATGGCCCTTAAAAGTAAGCAAAAGGGCTAGGAAAAAGGTTCAGCAGTTAAGGCCCTTGCTTGCAAAGCTTAATGACTAATACCCAAATAAAGCCACATGTACAAGGTGGTGCCTGAATCTGTAGTGCCTTTCCAGAAGGTAGAGACCCTGCCTGGCATGCCCATTCATTTTTTCTCTCTCCTTGTAAATAAATAAATAAATAAATAAAAATATTTTCAAAAGATAGTATCTGTTCTGATGGAGTTCACTTCATCAGATGAGGAGATGTAAACTATATAAAAGCCAAGTGAATATATGATGAAAAGTAGCATTAATGTTGTACAAAGATAAAGAGATAGCATTATAAAGGGAATGCCATTGTAGAGAGTGTTATCAGGGTTAGTACCCTAGGAAAGTCATCAGGGAAGAGAGGATTTAATATGTGTATTTGGAGTAGGTAAAGCCAATGACAAAGTCCCTGCCAAGAGAAATGTGATCCAAGTTTCCCAAGTCACAGAGGAAGTTGGAAGAAAATAAGACAGAGAGGAGCAATGCATTAATACATGAAACTAGATTGTATGTCAGCCAAGAGTCACAGAATTCAAATGTCTAGGAGTCTTGAAGGGGTTTTTTACCCCCTGCATGTCATCCAGCAGCCATCTCTGAAGTACCTAGAAGTTGTGAAGTTGTTTTTACCTCCTGTATGATGGGGGAGACACTGTGTCTTAAACATACACGTCATGCTCAGCTTTATGTTTAAAAGATAGAAGTGGACACTATTTAAAATGCTTGACAAGGATTAGAAGCAGTAGGAAGGTATCTTTGGCCATGGAAGTCCATGAGAACCATGGGCAGGCTCTGAACAACCTTGAAGGTTTTTATCATGCCAATTGCAAGCTTTCCAACAGCCACTTATTGGAAATGCTGGTTTCTTTCTGCTTTTTTGATGGTTATTGTCACATTTATTTATATTTATTGCCACTTTACATGATTTTCTGAACACTTTAATGTGATTCCAAATGAAAGAGGAAATGAATGAGCATACTTGGACATTTGAACTCAGAATTCTTTCTATAGGTGGCATCATCATCACTATTATTATTATCATCATCAGTATCAACAACAAACCTATGGATGGAAACTATAGCCTTGAGCATCCATGGAAAGCACTCTTACCACTGATCAGCACATCCATCATTTGCAGCTTTTGGAGATTCTATTGATTTCTTAATTTTTAAAATATATGTTATGTCATAGAGACAAGGTAACAGTGTTTATTGAGCAAGAGGGAGGCCAGGACCCATACAAAAAGCTAGGCATGACCATGAATGTCTGCAACCCCAGCACTGAGGAAGGAGTCAACAGGTCAGTTACTAGAGTCACTATCCAGCTGGTCTAACTGATAGGATGGTGCAAATTTCATGTTCAGTGACCAACTCTATCTTGGGGTAAAAATGACAGAAGAGCAATAGAGTAGAATTCCTGACATCTTCCTGTGGCCTCTGCATGCATATACTTGGAGCCTGCTTATCAACACAAGTATATACAACAAATAAACATGCAATACACACACTTACATGCAAGATAAAATAAATTTCATGTATTCTAAATTATGTAGAATTTGAATTTCTGATTTCTGAACTTAAATTGATTCATAAATTTCTTTGTTAAAGATGTTTGATTATAAGTAATTCTCTGATGTATCAAACTTATAAGATTTTCTTATATAACTTTAGCATTAAAAGTATTCTGGCCAGGCATGGTAGCACACATCTTTCATCCCAGCACTTGAGAGGCAGAGGTAGGAGGATCGCCATGAGTTCAAGGCCACCCTGAGACTACATAGTGAATTCCAGATCAGTGTGGACTAGTGTGAGACCGTACCTCAAAAAAACAAACAAACAAAAAAAAAAGTATTCTGTACACATTTGAGTATGATTACACTTTCTCATGTATTTGTGAGTATTTATTTTGAGGGGAGCTTAAATGTTATAAAGTTATAAATTATTTATTTGTAAGCAGAGAAAGATAGAAGAAAGACAGGGAAAGACAGAGAGAGAATGGGTGCACCAAGGCCTCCAGCCACTACAAAGGAACTCCAGATATACTCCAGAATACACCACTTTCTGCAAAAGAGCAGAGCAAAAGGAAGATGGTGGGATGTCACATGCTGCCTTTAGTTCAACATTTGTCTGTAGGCACAAGTTTATTCAGTCTAGTAAGAGTGCTAGCCTGCCTCTTTCCCGGTGGTGCCTTGTGAAAAGGCTCAGAGCCTTGGAGACATTTGCCCTTCTCATTTCTAAAACATTACAAGAGACGTTTTAAAATTCATAACTCATTGCAAGTTATTAAAGCAAATATATTGTAATGTACCAACTTGATGTGATTGGACCAAGAGTTTAATGGTGCATTTCCCATAAACCATGTGAAGGCAATAATCCTTGTCACCTAAGAGTCACTGTACCTACTGGCTAAAAACAAACTAATTGCTTCTTCTTTGTACTAGAATCAGGCAGAGTTTTAAGCCTGTGGGCTTTGTCAGCTCTTGGCTAACCTTGAAGATGGTCTAATATATAGCCCCTAATCTATTGCCCTGTTTGTAGCAGCTGCCAGCAGATCTCTATGGAAGGTGATATCTGTTCTTTAGAGGAAGTAGCTATTCAATAATGCATCTGGAAGGTACTTTGTTTTCTACAGAGCTCACATTAGTTTCTTGTGACACAAATCACTTAAAATCTTTGACCCCACATCCATGAAAATGGAACAAAAGATTATCTGATATCCAAGGCATGACCTGAATAATTGCTCCTTTTGGGGGGCATGTGATATTTAATAATCTCATCTCACCCAGCACAAAGTTTACTTTTCCAGTTGTGTCTTTAAAATGTTTACATATTTCCTCCAAAAGGGTGAGTTCTGTCTATTATTGGTAAAGTAATAATTCCACAGGGAGACACCTGAAACTAATCAGATTCACAGTGTCTCAGTTCTTTGGGCTTTCAAAGTGGCAGGACTGGGACTTGAACTCAGTTCTATCAGACTTTCTTCTCTTATTATCTTAACTGCAATGCTATGCTCAGAGAACCCCTTCTAGGTTTAAACTGTATGTTTCCCTTCACCAAGAAAGATAGGGAAAGAACACTGCAGACAGAAGAAGCCACTGTTTCATAGTCAATAATTTTAGAACTTTGGGTATTTACAAAAACTTCTGTGATGTGCAAGGATCTCAAACCTCATTTCTGCTGTCATGTGAGCTGCCTTTTCTCAAAGCCAGCCTTTGTGTCATTCTTCAAGGACAACGTTTCTGATGTACCTTTTGAATACTGCGGACACTGACTTTCACATGGGACCTACATCTTTTCATTTATTTTGTGAGCTCTCAGGTGGTATTTGAGCTGACAGCTAGGTCCTCAGTCTTCTCCTCCAGGGATTACCGCTGCAGGACTACTTTCATCTTTCTTTGCCTGTGTATTTTTTTTTTTTTAGTGATAAAGGATCAAGAAGTCTCTGTATCCACCTCCCTCCCGAGTCATCCCCTGGCATTCTCAGTGAAATGTTAGTTGGAAAATCATCCTTCTAATGTAGTTAGTGGTTAAATAATAGAAATTCATTACAGCAGTGAGAGAAATCAGCTCTGAGGCTTATTGCTCTGCACATTCTTTATTAGGATTTCAACCTTGCATTTGCACTAGTCAAGAAGTGGGGAATTAGAGGAGGGGAAAGGGTCCCCTGGAATTTCTAAATTGTAATTATTATATCCCAACAGTGTGCTTCTGAGGTGCCTGGCTTACCTTGCACATAGCCCTCTGTGTTGTTGGTCTTCAGATGCTCTGTTGTGATATCAAGCCCCCTGCAAAGCATCTTTACCAAATGCTATCTGAGGGTTAAATGTACAGTGTTTGATTTAATGTGAGGGCTTATCAAACATTGTTTCTTTACATCTCTAAGCGGGCTGACAACATCGTCATGGGCTTCCCATTGCCTACATCGTTTCCTCAGGCAGGCATTCATGCTACCAGGTCACATTTGTCAATGAAGACAATCAAGCATCTTTTTTCCATAAGAAATATAGCATAAAATATATTCTCTCCTAATAAGAATAAGACTAACATTATCCAAAAGAGAAAGTCTAATTTTAAAGTCTAATTTTCTGATTCATTAAATACAATTGTCAGAATGTAACACAAACTCACAATGTTATAAGACTTTTAAGTAACATGAAAACACACTGTTAATAATTTTCGTATCTACATATGAAGGCCCTGGAACAGTAAAAGGATTAAACAGAAAGGAAATAGGCAAGGATGATTCCAGTCTAACCTCTAAGCTCCCTAAACCTATGAGGTATAACTTGAACAATACTTTATGTATATACTTTGGGCTACAATTAAAATTTATAAAAATGACTTTTAATAGATAGTGGTTTTAAATAAAAGGAATGTACTTGTGTCATCAGGGAGGAAATAACTTGATATATACTAAATTACATTATCACATAATGTAAACATATGAGAATAAATAAATAAAATGTCTTTCTGAAACTTCTACTACTTTATAAGCTTATTATTCTAAAGTTTAAAACTATGAATTGGATTGTTTCAAATAAATATATTAAAATAATATTTCAATATTATTCAGAAAAATAAATGCCTCATCAACTTTCATTTATTTTAATTATTATTATTTTTATTTTCTTAATCTTTTCATTATTTAAGAGGGAAAGAGAGACAGAGGCAGGGTGTGGGGGCAGAATCCAGGGACTTCAGCCACTGCAAACAAACTCCAGACACATGTGCCACCTTATGCATCTGACTTACATGGTCCTTTCGCTTTGCAGATAAGTGCCTGAACCACTAAGCCATTTCTCCACCCCTGCATTTTTTTTTATTACTGATGTTTATTCGTATTCAGTTATATTGTTAAAACCATTTAGGAAGAGTGGAAACAACTAATTTTTTTTAAAATTTGTTGGTTCATTTTTATTTATTTATTTGAGAGTGACAGAGAGAGAGAGAGAGAGAGAGAGAGAGAGGTAGATAGAGAGACAGAGAGAGAATGGGTGTGCCAGGGCTTCCAGCCACTGCAAATGAACTCCAGATGCGTGTACCCCCTTGTGCATCTGGCTAACGTGGGTCCTGGGGAATCAAGCCTCAAACCGGGGTCCTTAGGCTTCACAGGCAAGCGCTTAACCACTAAGCCAAATCTCCAACCCAGCAACTATTTTTTAATTTACATTTTTAACAGTCAGTGAAAATTATCAGATATATCAATGAATAGTACAAGAAAAAAATTAGACACAAATGGTTTCAGACAATCCAGATGTTGATAAACATCCTTAAGAAAATTCAGCAATCAACTGGATTCTGTAAAGTCAAATCAAACAGAAAACCTAGTCAAAAATATATTAAGAAATTAAAAATCAGCGTATAAATTTATGTTATGTTAATTAGAATAAGCTGGAAACAAAATAATTAAGTAACTGGGAGATAATATTAGATATGAAAAACCCAAGCTGAAATGTAAAAGCATGTTACTTAAAAATACAGAGAAAATAAAATCCATATGAAACACAGTGAAAAGGTCTGACCTACACCTTATAGTTGATTATGAAAGAGAAATATAGAATAAGAATGATGAGACACTGATGGAGAATTCTGCAAAATGGAAAGAAATGATCAGGACAGATTGAAGGAGATGTTCCCTGAGCAGGATATTAGTATAAATTGAAAATTAAAATCAAACATAAAAGTTTATGATCCACATTTTAAAATATTAAGTCAGGTACAAAAAGACTGTCATCACAAAAAAAAGAAAAAGAAACCAGTAAGCACTAGAATGACACCTTAAGTAAAAGAAAAATCATTGTAAGTGGCTAGAGAGTGGAGGAGGGTCTCAGCCTGCAAGAGAATTTGTTATTAAAGTGTAAGGACCTGAGTTTGAGACCAAGCACCCATATAAAGAAACTTTAAAAAAAAAAATCAATGGGAACAAAATGAAATTGAAATCCAGAGTTTAGGTAAAAAATAATAACAAAAAATACAAATATATGAATCAACATAAAAAGTTATTTGCATTAGTAGAATGGTAGAAAAGTTATCTAGTGAAATAGATACATCGAATTATGTGAACAGAAATAATAACCTAAAAGCTGAGAGGGGAATAAACGAAGTTTAAAATTTGTAAGTTCAGGAATGGTTAGAAATGGGAAAATGCTTGTTTTATTTAATGTCAATTTAAAGATAAATTTTATAGTCTTTGGAATAACAACCACAAGAATTTAAAAGAAGGTTTAATAGTCAGGTAAAGTAAAAATCCTGGAAAATCACTGCCAACAGTCACAATGGAATGACAGACATTAGACTCAGTCTTTGCCCATAAACCACACAAAAAGCATACAAACAATGACAACCATATGTAAATATATAAACAATTGTTTTCAAGCAATGACAACAAATAGCATGGAAATGTAAACTATAAAATGAAAAGCACACAGCCTAACCCCAACCTCACCTGAGCAATTGGGGTTATATTCAGAAAGGCATTGCCTATGCCAATATGTTGAAGGGTTTCCCTTACATTTTCCTCTAGCAGTTTCAGAGTTCTAGGTCTGGTATTAAGGGCTATGATCCATTGGGATTTGATTCTTGTGCATGGAGAGAAATAAGGGTCTATCTTCACCCTTCTACATAGAGGCATAGAGTTTCTCCAGAACTGCTTGTTAAAGAAGCTGTCTTTCAACCAGTGATTTTTTTTTTTTGGCATTTTTGTCAAAAATCACATTGTGATAGTTGCCTGGATTAACACCTAGGTCCTCTGTTTGGTTCTATTGATCTATGTGTCCATCTTTGTGCAAGTACCATGCTGTTTTTGTTACTATGGCTTTGCAATATAGGTTAAAATTGGGTATGGTAATACTGCCAAACCTTATTTTTGTTGCTCAAAATTGTTTTAGCTATTGGAGGTTTTCTGTGCTTCCAAATGAATTTTAGGATTGTTTTTTCTACTTCTATGAAGAATGTCATTGACACTTTTATGGGGCTTGCATTAAATGTGTAGATTGCTTTTGGTAAGATTGACATCTTCACAATACTGATTCTTCCAATTCAAGAACATGGGCTGCCTTTCTATTTTCTAATGTCTTCTGCAATTTCTCACTTGAGTGTTTTAAAGTATTCATTATAGAGACCCTTTACTTTCTTGGCTAGCTTTATTCCAAGGTACTTTTATTTTTTGAGGCAATTGTGAATAGGAGTGATTCCCTGATTTCATTCTCTGCATGTTTGTTGTTAGCATAAAGAAAGGCTACTGATTTCTGTGTGTTTATTTTGTATCCTGCTATTCTGCTAAAGTGTTTATAAGCTCTAACAGTTTTCTGGTAGAGTCTTTAGGGTCCTTTGTGTATAGAAGCATATAATCTGAAAATAATTTGATCTCTTCCTTTCTAATTTGTATCCCTTTTATGAGTGTCTCTTATTGCTATAGCTAAGACCTCCAGTACTGTATTAAATAAGAGTATGGACAATGGGTACTCTTGAGTTGTTCCTTATTTTAGTGGAAAAGCTTCAAGTCTTTCACTATTTAGCATTATGTTGGCTGTAGGTTTGCCATAAATAGACTTTATTATGTTGAGATATGTTCCTGCTATTCCCAGTTCCTATAGGACTATTATCATGGAGGGATGTTGGCTATTGTCAAATGCTTTTTCTGCATCTATTGAGATGATCATGTGATTTTTGTCCTTCTTCATATTTATGTGGTGTTTTACATCTATTGATTTGCATGTGTTGTACCACCCTTGCATCTCTGGGATAAAGCCTCCTTGGTTGGGGTGATATATTTCTGCATTCTGATTGCCAATATTTTGCTGAGAATTTTTGCATCTATGTTCATGAGTAAGATTAGTCTGTGATTTTATTTTTGTGTTCTGTCTTTGTCTGGTTTTGGTATCAGGGTGATGCTGGCTTCATTTCTTTTCTATTTTATGGGAAAGTTTTAGAAACCATGGAATTAGTTCATTCTTGAAGGTCTGGTAAAATTCACCAGTGAATCCATCTGGACCTGGACTTTTTTTAATTGGGAGAATTTTTATAACTGCATGGATCTCTGTACTTGTTATAGGTCTATTTAAATGGTTTATTTCGTCTCAATTTAATTTTGTTAGGTCATATAAATCAAGGAATTATCCATTTCTTTCAGATTTCCAAAGTTAGTGGTTTATATAGTCTTAAAGTATGTTCTTGGGCTGGAGAGATGGCTTAGCGGTTAAGCGCTTGCCTGTGAAGCCTAAGGACCCCGGTTCGAGGCTCGGTTCTCCAGGTCCCACATTAGCCAGATGCACAAGGGGGCGCACGCGTCTGGAGTTCGTTTGCAGAGGCTGGAGGCCCTGGTGCGCCCATTCTCTCTCTCTCCCTCTATCTGTCTTTCTCTCTGTGTCTGTCGCTCTCAAATAAAAAAAATTTAAAAAAAGACTTTAAAAAAAAAAAATATGTCCTTATGGTTTTCTGAATTTCTTTGGTATCTGTTGTAATAGTGCCTTTTTCATCTATAATTTCATTAATTTTTCTCTCTTCTTTCTTCTTGTCAGATTTGCTAAGGGTTTATCACTCTTGTCTATCTTTTCAAAGAGCCAACTCTTTGTTTCATTGATTCTCTGAATTTTTTTTCATTTTCTACTTCACTAATTTTTGCCCTTATCTTTATCATTTTTTCCCATCTACTTATTTTTGGTTTGCCTTGTTCTTCTTTTTTCTAAGGAAAGTGAAGCATTAAATTGTTTACTTGTAAATGCCTTAATTTTTTAATTTAGGCACTTAGAGCTATAAATTTCCCTCTTAGGACTGCCTTCATTGTGTCCCAAAGGTTTTGGTATATTGTATTCTCATCATCATTTGAGTCTATGAATTTGTTGATTTGCTTTTTTATTTCTTCAATAACACATTCACCATTCAATAGTGTACTGTTCAGTCTCCATGAATTTCTGTATGCTCTGTAGTTTTTCTTGTTGCTTATTTGTAGTTTAATCCCATTGTGGTCAGAAAAAGTACAAGAGATTACTTCAATTTTCCTGTATGTCTTAAGATTTGTTTTGTGTCCTAATATATGGTCTTCTTTAAAGACAGTTCCATGTGATACTGAGAAAAATGTATGTTCTGCAGCATTTGGATGTAATTTTCTGTTGATATCTGTTAGGTCCATTTGTTCCATGACATCATTTAATCCAGATGTCCCTCCTATAATATTTTGTCAGGATGACCTGCCAACTGACAACAGTGGGGTATTGAAGTCACTAACCACAACTGTGTTTGATGCTATCTGTGACCTTAAGTTTAATAGTCGTTTTTGATGAAATTGGAAACCCCCATGTTAGATGCATATACATTTAGGATTGCAACGATCTCCTATTGGAGTGTTCCTTTAATCATTATAAAGTAACCTTCTTTATCCTTCCTCACTAATGTTGGTTGGAAGTCTATCCTAAATACCTTCTTTTTTCTTAGGCCCATTTGCTTGAAATACCATTTTCCATCCTTTCACACTAAGATGGTATCTATCTTTTATTGAGAGATGAGTTTCCTGGAGGCAACAAATGGAAGGATCCTGCTTTTGAATGCAGTCTGCAAGCCTGTGTGTTTTGGTTGGTGAATTGAAGCCATTGATATTAACAGTTATTCTTGTTTTGTAGTGTTTCCTATTTTCTTTTTTTTTCTTTTGCCTGTTTTAACTGTTATTTTAGTATGCTTTATTTTTTTCCTGTTTCCTTATGTGTGTGTATTGCTTTCTTTTCAATGTGAAGGAATCCTTCAAGTATTTTCTGTAGAACTGGCTTACTTATCATAAATTCCTTTAGCCTGTTCTTGTTGTGGAATGTCCTTGCTTATCCATCAATTTGGATAGATAGCTTTGAGGATAATGTAATCTTGGTTGGCAGTTGTTATCTGTAAGAACTTGGAATACATCCTTCCAAGCTGTTATGGCTTTTAAAGTTTGTGTTGAGTATTCTGTTGTTATCATGATGGACATGCCTTTGTAGGTGACTTGCTTTTTATCATTAACTGCTTTCAATATATTTTCTCTAGTTTGTGGGTTTAGTCAATTAATTATATTATGGCAATGAGAGGTTCTTTCCAGTTTTTGCCTGTTGTTCTAAAAGCTTCCTGTATCTGCATTGGCATTTCTTTCCAAATTTGGAGAAATATTTCTTCTATAATTTGGTTGAAAATGCCTACTATGCCTTTGAATTGACATTATTCTCCTTCTACTATACCCTGAATTTTTAAAAATATTTTTATTTTTTTATTTCAAAGTGACACAGAGAGAAAGAAGCAGAGAGAGAGAGAGAAAGAGAGAGAGAGGTGTACGCCAGGGCTTCTAGCCACTGTAAACAAATTCCAGACATGCACGCCCCCTTGTACATCTGGCTAACGTGGGTCCTGGGGAATCGAGCCTTGAACTGGGGTCCTTAGGCTTCGCAGGCAAGCACTTAACTGCTAAGCCGTCTCTCCAGCCCCTGAATTGTTTTTAAGTAAATAACTTTTTAAAATATTTTATTTTTATTATTTATTTATTTGACAGAGAAAGAGGGAGAAAGGTAAAGAGAAAATGGGTGTGCCAGGGCTTCCAGCCACAGCAAATAAACTCCAGATGCGTGTGCCCCCTGTGCATCTGGCAAATGTGGGTCCTGGAAAATCAAACCTGGGTCCTTTGGCAAATGCCTGAACTGCTAAGCCATCCCTCTAGCCTACACCCTGAATTCTTATGTTTGATCTTTTCATAATGACGTGAATATCTTAAAATTCCCATTCATACCTTCCTATTATCTTGGCTTTCTCTTTGTTGGATTTTATTACATCTGCCACCAGGTATTTTAGTTTAGATATTCTGTTCTCTTCATCCATTCTACTGGTGAGATTTTCCACAGTGTTTTTTAATTTGACTGATGGTGTTTTTCAGTGGTGGGATTTTTGCCTGGCTTTTCTTCAGTATTTTTCTTTCCTTACTCATGACTTATAATCTCCTTATTTCATTAAATTGTCTTTGTGTGTTCTTTTTCAGGAGTTTGTTTTCTTCCTTAATTCCTTTGTTTTCTTCTTTGATACTTTTTATTCCTCTTTCATTTCTTTTTAATTTAATTTTTATTCTTATTGACAACTTCCATGATTGTAAATAATATCCCATATTAATTCCCTCCCTTCCCCTACTTTCCCCTTTGAAACTCCACTCTGCATCATATCCCCTCCCCCTACCAATCAGTCTCTCTTTTATTTTGATTTCATCATATTTTCCTCCTATTATACTGGTCTTGTGTAGGTAGTATCAGGCACTATGAGGTCAAGGATATCCATGCCATTTTGTGTCTATCCTTCCTTTGACTCTTACATTTTTTCCACCACCTCTTCCACAATAGACCCTAGGCCTTGGGAAGTGTGATAGTGATATTTCAGTGCTGAGCGCTCCTCTGTCATATCTCCTCAGCACCATGGTGCCTGGTGAGTCATTCTAAGGTCACTGCTATCTGAAAAAGAGAAGGCTCTCTAACAAAAAGTGAGAGTAGAATTAATAGATGGATATGAACATTAAGAGAAGTGCTTACCTGGCAGTTTGATAAGCATAGTATATATATTTAGGAAGACCGCAGCATATGTGACACCGCTATATCTCATGACTATCCCTGTTGTAGGTTTTCAGTATCAGAGATGTATTCCCTCCCATGGAGCAGTCCTCCAGTAAAATTAGAGGGTGGTTGGTTTCCCCCATAACAGATGTTTCACTATTGCATCTGTTGGCTCATTTGGCCTGGATGGCCAAATATAAGGCTTGCAGTGTCCACTCTTGAGGATCTTTACTGATGACTTCCCTCTCTCCCATTGAACTACATGCAGTGTTTTTTTTTTTTTTTTTCCAACTTTCTATCAGGTGGTCTTCATGAAGGAGCTTTTCAGCTCAGTTCTAGCAGGATTTCTCAGTGACTTTGCTGCCAAAGTATGTGGAGTCTTCAGCAATATGGTTCTACCATCTATTCCTGGTGAGAAACCAATGGCTTTGGCAATGGCCTGTAATGTTTTGGGGCCATCAGGGACCTCCCTGGCCAACAACTCACCTGAAGGTACCCTATCTCTGGCAATGAAAATTTTCTAGTAACAATCTATGGCTCCTGAATGTTCCATTGTCCAAAAAAGTAGGTTTCCTTATGAGTTATTTATACCCTCTTAGCTGTTGATTAGCCCTCTTCCTCCTTTCCTTTACTCAATGTCTTCTCCTGACTTCACTTAGGCCTTTTTACCTCCATTAGTCTGTTCTACTTACATATATACAATACAAAGCTATTAAGTCTCCTTGAGAATAAATAAAATCATTCTTTTGAAATCGTTGTCAGAAATTTCATCTAAAACAGGAACAATGGAGGTCATTTTTTGTGCATTTATAATTTTTTAAATATATATATTTTTTTATTCACAACTTCTAAACTTACAGAGAACAAACCATGGTATTCCCCCCCCCACACACACTTTCTCTTTCATAACTCTGCTCTCCATCATATCCCCTCTGTCCGTCCATTAGTCTCTCTTTTAATTTGATGTCATAATGTTTTTCTCCTAATATGAGGGTCATATGTGGGTATTGCTGAGCAGTGCAAAGTCATGGGTATTGAGGCCAAATTCTGTCCATACAGTCGTATGTAAGGTGTGGTACTCTTCCTTGTGCTCTTACATTCTTTCTGCCACCTCTTCCACAACGGACCCTGAGCCATGGGGGGTGTGCGATGTTTCAGTGCTGGACACACCTCTGTCCCTTCTTCTCAGCACTATGTTGCCTTTTGGGCCATTGCAGTGATCATCACCATCTGAAAAGCTAAGCTTCTCTAACTGGAAGTGAGAGTTGCATTAATATATGAGTATGAACATTAAGTATAGTGATTTTAGGGCAATTTGGTGAGAGTAATATATGCATTTATCTATACAAGAGCAGGCCTTATACCCCTAAGGTTCATGATTTCTCCTGCCATAGGCTTTTTTTTTTTTTTTTTTAATTTAATTTATTAGTTTTCTTTTCAGTAAATACAGGCAGTTTGGTACCATTATTTAGGCTCATCTGTGATCTACCCCCTCCCATTAGACCCTCCTTATTATTGAAAATGGGTCGTGCATTGTGGAGTTAGCCCCCAGTTATTAGTATGATAAATGTCTCTGAAAATCATGACCCAACATGTAACTCTGACATTCTTTCCGCCCCCTCTTCCGCAAGATTTCCCTGAGCCATGTTGGGTTCATTTTTGGTCTGCTTCAGTGCTGAGGTGTTGGGGGCCTCTGAGGCTCTGGCTCTCTGATTTGGTAGGAGTTGATTTTTCTCTGAATTGATCTCCTTCCCCTTTGTGCTGGTATCCAGTTCGCAGGAAAACATCACCCTTGCTTATTTCGCCAGTTGTCCTTAGTTTCAGTTGGGCCCCTTCTGAGGTATGTTGGGGCAGCTCTCTTCTTAGGATCTGCATCTATCTGGAAAAGAGAAGCAGATTCTCCAACGGAGAGTGAGTTAGCACCCAGAAAATTGAGATAACACTTACTTTTTTGATAGACAGTTTGATAGGTGTAGGCCCTCTTATACCCCGTGATTGATGGTAGCTTGATATTGTAGAGTGGGCTTGTGTTTGGGTATGGTTCTGACTTGTTTCCCAGCTCCAGCTAAGGGTCTAGTACCACTGAGTGGATCAGTTAGCCAAATCAAGAGCAATTGATTCCTCACCATGGCTGTGTACCACTATTGCACTTGTATGGGTATCACATCCGGTTAATTGTTGCTACTTAGGTTAAACAATGTGTTGCTTGGACAGATCTTGGTCACTTCCCCCAGTCGCCTATGCAGCGCCTTCTGGCACTAGACACGCTGACTGTCTGGGGACTGACTCTCTCCTGGCTTCCAGCCATGTCATTCCATTTTACGTGTCAGCTGCGTATGGAGTCTTCAGCAATAGGGTCTTACCACTGGCCTTTGGTGGGTCATCAATTACTCTGACAGAAGTCTGTCATTGTTTTGGGAAACCTTGTAGGTTTCTTTGATCAAAAGCTCATTGTGGATTGTAGGCCCAAGCTGGAAGTGGGGGTTACAGGTCAGTGTCCACTAAGAAATTGAGGAAGAAGATAACTAATGTACAAGAGTTAGAGAGAAAAGAGATAGAGGGGAGAGGGGGAGAGGGAGGGAGGGAAGATGTAGGAGATTTAGGTCAGTTTTGATCCTACCCTCTCCAGTGACTTGTGGTTCATGTGTTTCCTGTAAGGGACTAGTGAAGGTTCAGTCATTTGGTCTGTCTTTTAGGAAGTAGAATTTTATGGTACCATTGCCGTTTGGGTCCGGATTACTGTTTTCCACCCTTTGATTCCCTCCCCGCCCTCCCATCCATCTTATTGTCTGGTCCATGAGGTACTTGCTGGGTATGTAAGGCATCTTGGGCAAATTCAGGTTAGGTGTTGCAGATGAGTGAGACTATGTGTCGATTTTTTTTCTGTGATTGGGTAAGTTCGCTGAGAATGATCTGTTCCAGGTTCAACCATTTTTCCTCAAATTTCTTTATGTCATTTTTTCTTACTGCTGTATAGAATTCCATTGTGTAGATATACCACATCTTTGTTATCCATTCTTCTAATGATGGACATCTGGGTTGATTCCAGCTTTTAGCTATTACGAATTGAGCTGCTACAAACATGGTTGAGCAAATCTCTCTGGCTTTTGGTTTGAAGGTTTTAGGGTACATGCCCAGTAATGGTATAACTGGGTCTGTTGGTATTTCTATAGTCAGCTTTTTCAGGAGTCTCCATATTGCTTTCCAAAGTGGTTGTACCATCCTGCATTCCCACCAGCAGTGAATGAGTGTCCCTGCTTCTCCACATCCTCGCCAGCATTTATTTTCATTTGACCTTTTGATGTTGGCTATCCTTATTGGGGTAAGGTGGAATCTCATAGTTGTTTTAATTTGCATTTCTCTGATGATTAGGGATGATGAACATTTTCTTAGGTGTGTGTTTGCCATTTGTATCTCTTCCTCTGTGAATTGCCTGTTTAACTCTGTGCCCCATTTTGTTGCCATAGGCTTTTAATTAGGTTTTCAGTACCAGGCACTTATTCCCTCCCATAGAGTAGGCCTTCAGTCAAATTAGAGAGCAGTTGGTTTCCCCTAGAGCAGACATGCTACTATTGCACTCATTCAGTCATTTGGCCTGTCTGGCCAAACTTGAGGTTTCCAGTGTCCATTGTCTTCACTATTGATGACTTTTGTCTCCCATAAGACTGTATGCAGTGCAGCTTTTCCCAGCTTTCAGTTGTCTGGACTACAGGGAGGTTTTCTGTTCAGCACCACCTTGATTTCTCAGTGACTTTGTTGCTCAGACATGTGAAGTCTTCAGCAATAGGGTTTACCATCTCATACTCATGGGTAAACAGGGCCTTGGCAATAGCCTGTAATGCTTTGGAGGCAAAAGGGACCTCCCTGGCCAATGACTCATTGGGAGGTGTCCCATCCCTGGCACTGAAAATTTTCTAGTAATATGGCTTCTGCATATACCATTATTTTTAAAAAGTAGATTTTCATATTTCTTATTTAGAATATCTTGAATTTTGATTGAATTTGACCTCCCCCTTACCTTCCTTTTCTACAATCTCTTCCCCTGACCTTGCTTAGGCCTTTTGCCTCCCTGTAATCTGTTCTTCGACTTACATATATACAATACCATCCTCTTAAGACCTTTTCTCTTCTCCCTCCATTATAAGCTTTTTCTAGCTTATGGGCCTCTGCTACTTATTATTAGTTTCAGATCACACACAAGTCTATACATTTGTAGCTATAATCCACATATAAGAGAGAACATGTGATGTTTGGCTTTCTGAGCCTGGGTTATCTCACTTAGTATAATACTTTCCAGATCCATCCATTTCACTGCAAATTTCACAATTTCATATTTCTTTACTGCTGAATAGAGCTCCATTGTGTAGATATACCACACCTTTATTTTCCATTCACCTGTGGATGGACACCTAGTCTGGTTCCATTTCCTAGCTATTGTCAAGAGAGCAGCAATAAACATGGTTGTGCAAGTATCTCCAAGGTAGAGTAGAGTCATTAGGATCTATGCCTAGAAGTGCTATACCTGGATCACATGGCAAATCTCTTTTTAGCTGTCTCAAAAACCTCCACACTAATTTCCACAATGGCTGTACCAGATTACATTCCTACCAACAGGAAAGAAGGGTTCCCCTTTTATCACAACCTCGCCAACACATATTGTCATTTATTTTCTTGATGGTAGCCATTCTGACAGGAGAAATGGAAGCTCAAGGTAGTTTTAATTTGCATCTCCCTGATGGCTTAGGATGTAGAACACTTTTTTAAAATATGTTTTTGTGCCATCTGTATTTCTTCTGTGAGAATTCTCTATTTAGTTCCATAGCCCATTTTTTGATTGGGTTTTTTGATTTCTTATTGTTCTGTTTTTTGAGTTAATTGTATATTCTGGATATTAATCTTTTGACAGATTTGTAACTGGCAAAGATTTTATCCCATTCTGTAGGCTGTGTCTTTGCTCTATCCACAGTGTCCTTTGCTGTACAAAAGCTTTGTAATTTCATAAGATCCCAGTGGTTGATTAATGCTTTTATTTGCTGAGAAATTGAGGTTATATTCAGAAAGCCATTACCTATACCAATATGTTGAAGGGTTTCCCCTACCTTTTCCTCTTGCAATTTCAGAGTCTCGGGTATGATATTAAGGTCCCTGATCCACTTGTCTTTCATTCTTGTACATGGGGAAAGACATGGATCTATTTTCATTTTTCTACTTATAGATAACCAGTTTTCTCAGCACCACTTGTTGAAGAGGCTGTCTTTTATCCAATGAATTTTTTGGCATTTTTGCCAAAAATCAGATGGCTGTAGCTGCCTGGTTTAACATCTGGGGCCTCTATTGTGTTCCACTGATCTACATGTCTGTCTTTGTGTCAATACCATGCTATTTTTGTTACTATGGCTTTGTAATATAGTTTGAAATTGGATATGGTGATTCCACCAGTCTCAGTTTTGTTGCTCAAAATTGTTTTGGCTATTTGAGGGTTTTTTGTGCTTCCAAAGGAAATTTTGCATTTTGTTCTACACCTGTGAAGAATGCCATTGGAATTTTAATGGAGATTGCATTAAATGTGTAGATTGCTTTTAGTAAAATATTTCCCAACATAAACAAAACCCAAGCCCAGATGGATTCACTGGCAAATTTTTCCAGACCTTCATGGAAGAACTAACACCAATGCTTCACAAACTTTCCCATACAATAGAAAAGGGAGGAATTCTATTCATTTCCTTCTATGAAGCCAGCATCACCCTCATACCAAAACCAGGCAAAGATAGAACAAAGAAAGAAAATTACAGACCAATCTCCCTCATGAAAATAGATATAAAAATTCTGAACAAAATATTGGCAAACAGAATACAAGAATATATCAAAAATCATATTCATACCAACCAATTTGGCTTTATCCTATGGATGCAGGAATGGTTCAACATACGCAAATCAATAAATGCAATGCATCTGTATTAGTCAGGGTTCTCTAGAGGAACAGAACTGGTAGAATGACTTATTTTAAAAAAGGAATTTATTGGCTTAGCTTACTGTAGTTCAATAGCAGTTGCAGGCCCAAGAATCACCAAACCTGGTAGCTGCTCCATCCACATGGCCAGATGCCTCAGCAGTCCCAGTCCGGCACTGCAGATGGTGCCGGAAAGCCTGGAGGCTTCCTGAGGAGCTGCTGGGTTTTGATCCACGTGGGTCTTCAGTTGATGGTGATCTTTAGTCCATATTGGTTTTCAATTCACGCTGGAAGGTAGCGAGCAGCTCTGGCAGCCAAGTGGAAGGAAGGAAGGAGCTCTTCTTATGCAGAGCTTCCTTAAGTGAAGTCACCCTCTGAGTGGGGCTGCCCACTCTGGGGGAAGGGCTCACTCTGGGGCAAGGCCTTCCTGCTTTAGTTGATTCTTCCTAGAAGGAATTTCTGAGATCCACTCGAAAGGGATTTTTGTAGATTACTAAACAGATCAAGTTGACAACACATTAACTATCACAAGTCCACCCCTTGTCAACTTGGCACCAGATCATATCTCCTTACATGATACTTAATTTCCAAATGAAAACAGTAATAACCTCATAATTCTGCCTACCATGGCATAACTATACCACGTCCAACCAGAACCGCAAACTGGAGAGCCAGAGGCTTCTATGTGCCCATTACTGAAGTAGGCTTAAAATCCTCCCAGCATGGCTCAGGAAATTTTGGAGAAGAGGGGGCAGAAAGATTGTTAGAGCCACAAGTTGGGACATTTTTCCCAGAGACATTGCATCTCACCCACCTCCCACAATGCATTAATACATGACTCACAATCCCCATGGGGTTGACCTGCATCTCCAGCAAGGAAGGCCTCGTCAGAAAAGGGACAGGGAGGAAGGAAGGATGGTATTAACATCTATTATTTACATACAAAATATGCCCATATCTTACAAAATAAATAAATAAATATAATAAAAATATTTTATTTCATCAAAAAAAAAATGAAACCCATAACCTGCCTTGACATGGAGATAGAGATCAGCACTTCCAGTGCAAGCCTATGTACCTGTTTTTCTTTTTTTTTTTTTTTGTCAGTTGTCCTCATTACCTTTTGTGGTGGTTTCCAATCTCACTATGCTGAGTGCCCACCTCAATCCTTCTGTGTTGTGCTGTGGACTTGGTGTTCTGATCAGTTGCCCTGCCACCGGGGCTGAATGCAGTCTCTGGAGGTTCATGGTTCTGATGGTTGGGGGATGGGAGAGTGCAGGATTCCTGGAGTTGTACTGGAGCTGCTCAGCTGGTCCCACCTGTATCCCTTTCAGCAACTTCTTAGCTGATCTCCACTGTCCCCCTTTAGGGTTCTTGACTTTGCAAGGAGGTGTAAGACCCCCAAACCGAGGACCCCACACTCTGCCCGGATATGGCGACACCCCAAATCACTCACGAGAAGCGGTCTTGATGCAAACTGCAAGAGGATTTTATTCCAAGCGCGCTGGGGCCCACAGTCGTACACCGCGCAGGGGTAGAGGACTGCAGAGCCCCGAATGCAGGAACGGGACAGTTTTTATAGGGTTTCTAACAAAGCCTGTGCATTAGACCAATCATTTTTTTAACATCAGGAGCCCACAGGGTGCGAGCCAGTCAGTTTGTACCACCCCATAGTTTCTAAGCCAATTAGTTTAATTTGTTCAAGCCCCTCGTGGACCAATCAGTCTCCTATGACCTTGGAGGTCAGCATTTGCGCAGGTCCTTGGGTGGGGGTAGCAGAGTGTGGTATCAGTCTCCTATGACCTTGGTGGTCTGAGGCAGGCTGCTACAGCTTATGGTGCGGGCTACTAAGGCTTACAGTGTGGGCTATTAAGGCTTATGGTGCAGGCTATTTACAGAAACCAAATAAGTGGTTTACTTCATTACTCATTTCCCATCCTTGAGGGCTATCTCATGCCCTTTTTACCTAGTTTTATATTAGGAGCGGGCTCTGATATAATGAGAAGAGGGATTCTTTACTTGCTTCCAACAGAGACTAAAGCCTGGAGTTTGAGATATGCAGGGGCCCGCTTAAGCTCCCTTTGGAGCGTGATAGTATTTCTGGGCTTCTGAATTCTTGGGCCTTTCAGAGGCTGATGAGGTTGTGAAATCCCCTTGTTTGGTCTCTGCTCCTGCAACTGTGCACAGTGCATGGATCTCAGCCACAAGCGCCTTGGTAGGATTCTGGCCATTTTCCTTCTTTCTGTTGGACCTTGGTTTCTTCTGCTTCTCTGCTGTGGCTAATAAAACTATACACCTTCACTTTTCAGAAGAAGAGTGTATTTTGCTTTGGTTTTACTTAAATCTTTCACTAGGCTGGTTTAGTGTGACTTGTATGCTGCTATCTTACCTGAAAATCCTGTCTTTTCTTCTTATCATCCCTTTGGGCCCTTTATGGACAGTTTCCTCTTTGGGATTTTTTTCAACTGCTGACAAAGATAAATTTATCTCCTCAGCAATTTACTCTCACAGTAACTCAGTGAATCAGTTCAACTTTTAGCTTTTTTCTGCCACAGTAGCACATAGTAACCAGAATGGGATTGTGAAGGATGAAATTTCTTTGACTGGTCTCCAACATCCTTTGTTTCCCCTTTTCCTTCCTGAAGCCTACATCAGAAAACTTTCTGGCTATGCTCTTCAACACTATCTTCACTATGACTTCTCACTTCCCCTGCCACTCAAGCCTAGATCAAAACATAAGAGAGGTTAGGAGAATTTCAGGAAACACAGGGACTATAACAGCACGTGGTAGCTCACCACCACTGCTGGACCTGAAGGCACCACTGGACTGAGAGGGAAGTCTAGCACAGCCCAAACTTGAGCTGATGAATTTAGTCTGACAAGAAATACCAGGAATCAGCACCCTGAACTTACTGGTATTCCTGCCTCAGGGTTTGACCATCACCTCTTCAGCTGAGACCCACTTGAAATCAGCTGTCCATTTTCCATGCAGGTGATTTTGATAGAGAGAATGAACAGTGAATCTGAAGTTGAGGTATGTTTCCCCTAATGGAGGAGTTTAATCCCACAATTGCCCTCTTTTATTCTGCTTTCCATTGTCAGCTAGAGCATTTCTCCTAAAACCTAAGACAGATCATGCCTCACACTTTTAAAAACCTCCCATTGGGTTTGTGTGTCAGTCCTTTCATCTTTTCTGTCAGCAGCAAGGTCCTCAGACCTGGCTCTAGCAATGTTTCTTAGGTATGTCTAATTCATTCTAATTTCTTGATCATTTTTTTTTAATAACATGACTATAACATGATATCCTATTCTTTTCCTAAATATTTCAGGTCATCTCCAAACTCTCTTATCTAGAAGTTCTGTTTCTTCCTGGAATTCAACACCCTATAGACATAACCATATTTTGTTTCTTCATTAACTTTATTTCTCTATTTACATGTCACCTATTTAAAATGTTTTATTTGAGCTTTCCATATGAAATTGTGTTTAGGCATCACTTTTCTCTGCCTGCTTGAGGCTTTTTCTAAAGTCAGTTGTTTCAGGTGTCTATTGCTATTGCATTATATTATTATTTCTCCACCACATGCAGTACAAGTGTTTTAAATGTATTTATTTATTTATTTATTTAAGAGAGAAAGAGGAGGAGGGAGAGAGAGAGAGAGAAAGAAAGAGTGAGAGACAGCCTTCTGCTAATATATCCATTGTTCTTTCTTACACTCAAGTACTAGGAAGGCAAAGGACACCATCATGGACATAAAGGGAAGTTACATCTGCTATACCTTCAAATATCCATTATTCCAAAATATTTTAAGAAATTGCCAGGGCATTCTCTCTCTCTCTCTCTCTCTCTCTCTCTCTCTCTCTCCCTCTCTTTCTCTCTCTCTCTCTCTCTCTCTTTGTTAAGGCTTCTTTTCGTGTGTAATTCAGGAATTCCTGGTGGTTCTGGAGTTCATTTTTTATTTCATATATATTCCAATCAATGTGATATCCAGCTGTGAGCTTTATATTTTGATTTCTTTCATTGATCTAAGGGGGATTATTTTGCATTGTTATTTGTCAATCAAGATCTATTTCTATGATTCTTTAGAGGAGTTCATTTAATTTTTTGCAGTACAAGCAATGTTCAAATGAGGATAATCAATTTCTGCCAAACATAGTAGAAAAAAATAAGTTGTATATTTAAAGTATTAATGTCCTTGGGGAAGAGAAATCCTTATTTTTATTTCTCTGAGTTAAGAGAGGTAATGAAAATTGTCATAATCTCAAGTCAGTAAATAAATAAGTACGGGCATAAATACAAGGGGTATAACCAGAGGCATTGGACAAAAATCTCTGTTCCTTATGAACTCATTTTATTTTATTTTGTTTTATTAAGAGTGACTTATTTTTAAACAAAAAGAAATGGAACCAAACTATACTTTTGAATATAGTAAGCACATGGTATACACATAGTATATTCTTACTCCTGCTATAATATTCCAGGTAACACTCCACTTTTTATTTTATTTTATTTTAATTTTTGGCTGGTCCACAATCCAATCTAAACTGTGAGCCTCCCCAACCCAACATCTATCCATAGTATTCATTTTCCAAATCATTTTCATTGCAGATGGTTTTTCCACACAGAAATATAATTTTCAATTGTGTAATTACAAGAATGATGCAAATGAACACACCAATGCTTATGTGTGTGTTTCTGACATCTACATGTGATTTTCCAAGAAAAGAAGTCATTATATCTTTATAATTCCTAATTATTTTCAAAACAAGGAAAACTTAGTATTTTCAAGAATTACATCTACAATATCTTCAAAAGGCCTTGAAATTGCAAGTATGATTGAAGTATACAATATCCAAAGAGAATATAATACAGATCCTCCAGATTCACAATGAGTTTTCAAATATAATATTGAGCTTGTTTATGAGATTACAATAACTGCTATTCTTATATTTAGAAAGTTAGTTACATTGCATGTAATGATATTTAATGTTTAAATAACATTAAACATATATAAATTGGTAAAACTAAGTTTTACTATAGAATTTCTCTGTGTGTAACAGGAAAGGAATGTTATAATCACACCATGGAGTGGATGTCAGGCAATGCAATAATTTTTCCAATAACTTACATGATCCCTTCTCATTGCCCAGCTCCAGAGCTACAAAACAAGGAAGAAAATTTGTTCTCAGGTTGCAGTAGACTCGTTTTACTAGATAAAAAGAGTCTGAACATTTTATGTCTTCCCTACTCTTGGGCACTACTAACATATCTCCCCTGGGAGAAGGCAAAGAACATTTACCACAGTTCAATATTATACAGTTTTGATTAAAAGGGAATTATTGCTGAACAGCCAACTTTTCACCCAGTATGTTTGTATGGTGTGCCTCTGGGGACTTTTTAAATGGAATATAGAAAAGCAGATTGCTTTATATCTCTTTCTGAGGTAACTGAGCTAACTAAGGACTAGGATGTTCCACTGCTGAGTCATAAAAGGCCTGGAATCTCTGTATTCCATATTCTTATCTGAGATCGAAACTTGTAAATGATTCCTTGATCCAAGAACAGGAAGGGGGAAGAATCAATATGTAATCACTGTAATGTTTTGTGGGAGGAGAATATATCATGAGAGAATCCATGATGAATTATTAGGAGATTGTATTTAAAGGAAGTCACAAGAAATAGGACACTTGGGTACATAATAAATGTTCTAGGAAATAATATACAAGGCCACACAGAAACATGGACCTGTATTCTTAGTCAACTGATATCTTAGATAACAGTTTACTGAATTTATCGTATTGTGGACTCATGTCTAAAGCTTTGCCTGTTGATCATTCATAGGAATGTATATGTAACTCTGGGGCAACACTCTTATAATACCAATGGACTTTGCTTTTATTTAAATTTTTTTCTGATTCTTTAAAGTCTGCTCATGATCCTGGCATCTCCTAATCATCCTCAAGTCGGAGCATATATAAACTTGAGTCAATCACTTCCACATTGTTCTACATCTTTTACTATTACATTTGGTAGTAGACAACAGTCCCCCAGACAACATATCTTCTTGGAGTCAAGCCCATAGCAAATTGCAAGAAGAATGAAATCTATTATTATGACCCTCTAGTCTAATTTCAATCCTGCTGCCTTCCTTTTAGATAATAGCCATAGTGATGTAAACTCTCACACTGTTCTGTTTTCCATCTTTACAATCAAATCCTATTTAGCAGTTATGACCATTATCCCCATTATTTTAACTGACTAGATTCTATTATGCTCCCTTGTAATTCAAGAAGCAATGCATTTTTATTATATTCCTGTTACTACTTTGCTAAAGCGACATCTCTCCCCTGGACTCTGCTGTTAATGCTCCCCTGAATTGTTATCCTTAGCTTTTCTCTGCATCAGAGGCCCCAGTGATCTATAGTGCACCTCAGTGCAACTTGGTCTCTGACCTTAGATGCACATATACATAATTTGTGCTAGGCCAGGACTTTGGTACCATATTAAGTATTCTGAGAAACAATTGCAAAAAAAAAAAGGAATTATTCCTAGATAACAATTACTACTATTTATTAATAATAATTTGTCCCCAATAATTATAGTTTTGGGGTAAGTCAAGAATTCCCTAAAATTAAATGAAGTAGGAAAGATAATATTTATCCTTAAAAATAAATTATTTCATGAAAATTAACACTGTTATGCATTCAAAAATCAGTTTGAATTTAAAATAAATGTTCCTAGAGTTGTCCTTTTGGTTAAGTCATGATGCTTAGCTAGTAATAAGATCACAAAACCTAGATGGAAAGATGGTTCAGTGGTTAAGGTGCTTGCCTGAAAAGCTTAGTGATCTAGAGGTTTGATTCCCCAGCATCCATGTAAAGCCAGATGCACAAAGTAACATGCATCTGGAGTTTGTTTGCAGTGGTAAGAAGCCCTGATGTGCCAATTCTCTCCCTCTCTCTCTCTCTCTTTCTCTCTTCCTCTCTGTCTCTTTCTCCCTCAAATTAATAAAAAAAAATAAAGACCACAAAATCTCCTAAAGTTATATACAACCAAACATATTAAATAGTTGATTTATAATTCTTTCTCAGTTTCCATGAGGGTGATGAGGAAAGAGAGCCCAGTAAAAGATGCTATAAGGTTTTGTTGCCACCTGTACCTCCCCTCTTTACATTTTGTTTTACTTGATAACTGGTATCTGTATTATTATTTTTTTAATTATTATGTAGAAAGTTTGTATGGACACATCATGTGTTGGTAATATCATTGCCCTCCTCCCTGCCCCCATTCCACTAAGGTCCCTCCTCAGTGGATTGCTGGTATTACGAGTTGTGAGAAAAGCAGTCAGTCAATGTGTGGGTGGGGGACAATGCCTCTGGATATTCACTCCTGCCCTGTAGCTTTTACAATCTTTCTGGCCTCCTCTTTCACAAAATTTCCTGAGCCATGGTGAGTATGTTTTTAGTCTGCTTTTGTGTTGAGCTCTTAGCAGCTTCTGGATTGTTTTGATATACTTTGAGTATCCTCAGTGTCTGTCTCCATCATCTTGTGCAGGTTGTGAAGCTCCCTGTAGACACAGCACTCTTGCTCATCTTGCCCATTCCTCTGCGGTTTCACCTGGGCCTAGCTGCTACACTAGGGGTGGTTCATCTCTCACCAAGAAGTCAGCTGTACAGTCTTGTCTTGATAATACATTTTGGTTGTCCTCAGTTCTTACTGCTTTCTGAAAAAGAAAAACAGATTCTCTAACAAAGAGTGAGATCAGCATAGGTTTTTGGAGACATTTTGATGGACATAGCCCTTCTTTTGGCCAAAAACTACTGGGAGCTTCTTAATGGAGTCCATAATCTTGGTCTCCATAGGATTCTGATTTGTTTCTTAGTATTAGCCATGGGTTCTTTTCCACAGAATGTGTCTCTTAGCCATTCAGACAGCCGTTGGTTACCCACCTAGACTGGATGCCATCACTGCACAGGTGTGTATACTTGTCAGGCTGGCTGTGTTCATTTAGCAGTGTCCCCTGCTTGCTAACAGCATTATTGCCCATTTTCCCCAGAAATTCATGTAGTGCTTTCCACACTATGTGGAATAACCATCTGGGAGCTGACTTCCTTCCAGCCAGATCTTTCCATGTTCTTTGTTTGCAGCATGTGGTATCTTCAGCAATAAGGTCTTACCTTTTTCCCTCAAGCAGATAAAAGGACCTGTTAGGTTTCTCCTACCAACAGTTCAATGTGGGTCGTAACTGATTTGTGGCTCTGGGAGCTCCAAGCCAGAGCCAATTGTTTTAGGATTAGGCTTCAACCTACCCTCTCCAGCGTTCTTCTTACCAGGCAATCACTCATACTCTTATTGAGGATTACGTGTTTTATTCTGCTATCCAGGAAGAAAGATTCTATGGTACCAATTCATTTTGGCTTTAGTTTTGTTTATAACTCCCCCGTCCTCACATACCTCTCTCCCCAAACCCTAAGTAGTGGCACATGCTGGGAGGATTTTGCTGAAGAGGCAGAGGCAGGAAGTTTTTTTTTTTTTTTTTTTTTTTTTTAACTATACCACCATTGGTATAGTTGGTACCACCATTTCCCTCCTCCCTGTCCTGAATCCATTGAGAGCAAGAGCCCTCTTTAGGGGAATTGCTGGTATTCACCATGGAGTTGTGGGTTATGAGTTGTAAGAGAAACAGTTGGTTATTCTGGGAGGACAATGCTTCTGGTTCTTCCCTCTCACCCTGTGGCTCTTATATTCTTTCTGCTCCCTCTCCCACAAAATTCCCTGATCCTTAGTGGGTGTGCTTTAAGTCTACTTTGGTGTTGAGCTCTCCACAGCTTCTGGATTTCTACTTTGATGCACTTCGAGTCTTTTCCGTGTCTGTCTCCATCACCATGACACAGATTGTGAGCTTCACCATAGAAGCAACACTGTTGCTCATGTTGCTAATTCTTCTGTGGTTTTACCTGGGTCCTAGCTACTGTGCTAGGGGTAGTTCATGTGCTGACAGGGAATCAGCTATATATTTTTGTCTTGTTGATAGATTTTGTTTATTTCCAGCCCTTGCTTCTTTCTGCAAAAGAAACACAGATTCCCCAGTGGAGAATGAGATCAGGATAGGTTAAAGGGAATAAGCATTGTTAAGTTAGAGAGGTTTTCATGGGTGTAGCCTCATTTATTGTCTAAATACTTGTGGGAGGTTCTCATTGTAGTCCAAAATCTTGGTTTCCATAGGATTCTGAGTTAGTTCCCAGTTCTAGCTTTGGGTTCCTTTCCACAGAGTGGATCTCTTAGTCAATAAAAAAGCCATTGGTTACCAACCTAGGCTAGATTCCACCCTTGCACAGGTGTGTTCATCTTGTCAAGCTGATTGTTTTCATATATCAGGGTCCCCTTCTTGCTCTCAACATTGTTGGCCATTTTCTCCCAACAGCTCACGTTGTGCATTTCTGCACTATATGGGGCTAAACATGTAGGAACTGCCTTCCTTCCACATTCAGCCAGAATTATTTTGTTTTGGTAACGCGTGGTACCTTTAGAAATAGGGTCTTACTTTTCACCTAAGGTGGGTAATTAGTGCTCTGATAGAAGCCTGTCTTGTTTGGGTTCCTTTGGTCTCTCCAATCAACAGCTCAGTGTCAGATGCAACCAATTTAACTTGATCTAATCAGTTATTTTAAAATGCCATCATGGTTTTATAATTATTTTCCTTACATTGATCTGCATATTAGTTATTTAAAAATATTTTTGACTATACCATTATAGGGATCAGAATTTTTTCTTTACTTTCTCTGTTTTTTTTTAATAGTCTCTTGCTCTTTATTCTTCAATTAAGTAATATAGTTCTTCTCTACCATTTATTTTTTCTTTTCTTTTATACAACATTGCTTTCCCTCCATTTTTCCTCTCTTCCTCCTTCAATTGTCTCATTAATTTACTATTTTCATATTTTACACTCACACTAAGTACTTTTTAATTTCATAGAACACTCTCCACTTGATTGCTGATTGCATTATTTCTAGTTCATGGCTGTTGGTGATAGTGAACTTTAATCAACTTTAACTGTATTTCTATATTTTATGTAGTTTGATGCTAATATTAGTACAGTTTTCTCCTTTCTAAGTAGTATTTTGTTGTATCCTCAAAAGTAGGCTACTCAACAAAAGATTCCCAAACAAAATCAGAAGATCCCCAAATATCTAACAAATAAATGTGAAATTCAAGACAGAAACATTAGAAATGTGAAAAAGCAGGATGAGATTATCTCTCAAAAAGATCATAACTCCACCACTGCTGAAAGTGGAAGTATTTAAGTATGTCAAATGCCAGATATATATACAAAAAGTTTACTAGTAAAAATGTCAATGAACTCAAATAGAAAAATCTTATTCAATCCAGGACCAATATAGGTAACTCATAAACATAGAGAATAAAGTCAACAAAATAGATAAAATACTGTACTACATGGATGAAAAACTAAGCAACACTGAAGAAAATTTGAGCAAAAAAATTGAAACTTCAAAAATTATAAATGTTAAAAGTAAAATATATGCTGAATGAAATAAAGACAGTAGAAAGCATCACCAATAGACTCCAACAAACAGGAATAAAAGACATGGCATATGGAATACTACATTCAATTAGTAAAATTAGTAAAAATTCATCTGGTATATCCATAAAAAGAAATAATCTAAGAATAAATGAATTAGAACAAGGGGCTGATATCAAAACTACAGACACAGAGAATCTACTCAATGATAGTATAACAAAATTTTTCTAAAATATAGAGAAAACAATAGCCACAAAATGCAAGAGACATCTGAATCTCAATTGTTTTATCTGAGAGGAACCTCTCTATAACACATTATAGCCAAGATGTCAAAAATACAAGCTAAAGAAAGTCAGTAATATTAGTAAGGAAAGAACATCAAGTTACCTAAAATGCAAACATATCAGAATGATGTAAGATATCTTAGCATCAACTCCTAAGTCCAGGAAAGCATGAAACAATATCCACAAAAGCTATCCTTGAAAGTTAATGGAAAAATAAGAACATTTTAAGACAAGCATAAACTAAGTCAGTTCATGACCAGTAAACAAGATGACACAATATGTTTTAAGAAATGCCTTCAGGGCTGGAGAGATGGCTTAGCGGTTAAGCGCTTGCCTGTGAAGCTTAAGGACCCTGGTTCAAGGCTCAGTTCCCCAGGACCCACGTTAGCCAGATGCACAAGGGGGCGCATGCATCTGGAGTTCGTTTGCAGTGGCTGGAGGCCCTGGTGCGTCCATTCTCTTTCTCTCTGCCTGTTTCTCTCTCTGACTGTTGCTCTCAAATAAATAAGAATGAACAAACAAAAAAAAATTTAAAAAAAAAAGAAATGCCTTCACAGAAGAAGAAGAAAGACAGTCCTAGTCATAAGAGCCCAGGAAAGACTAAACTTTATAGGACAAATGGATGCACAAAGGAGGGATACAAAGGAATCCATCACACCAATACAGTCAACCTGAAAATGTCTGCTATTAATAGGGGAAAAGGAGCAAAGAATAACCCAACCAAATAGGAAAACCCCCATCAATATTACAAGAACTTATAAATATCTCTCAATAATGAGTTTAAAAGGAAATGGGCACAATATACCAATAGAGAGACACAGACTAACTAACTGGATTATGTATCTGGAAAGAATTATACTTACTTAGGTAACCCAGACCCAGAAAGCCAAACATTACATGTTTTCTCTCACATGTGAATCATAGCTACAAATGATTGGACTTCTATGTGAGTTGGAATAAAACTCAGTAGCAGGGGCCAGTAATCTAGAAAGGAAATATAAAGGAAGGGAGGAAGGGGGTACTTGAGAGGGTAGTATTGTATATATGTAAGTATAAAAACAGATTAATGGGAGTGGAATGGCCTAGTTGATGTCAGGGGAAGAGATTGAGTAAAAGAAAGTTGGGGTTGGGCTAATAAAAGTTTAAGAGGGTATGAATAAGTCATATGGAAACTTACTTTTTTGGACAAGGGCACACCCAGAAGCTGTATATTTTTACTAGAAAATTTTCAGTGCCAGGGATGGGATACCTTCCAGAGAGTTGTTGGCCAGGGAGGTCCTAGATTCCCCTAAAACATTATAGGCCATTGCTGAGACTCTTGGTTTCCCACCAGGAATAGATGGTAAGACCCTATTGCAAAAGATTACACATACTTGGGCTGCAAGGTCACTGAGAAATCCTGCTGGAACTGAGCTGAAAACCTCCTCTGTGTAGGCCAGCTGACAGGAAGCTGGAAAAATCTGTGCTTCATGCAGTTCCATGGGAGAGAGAGAGAGAAATCACCAGTGGAGATAAACAGCAGTGGACAGTGCAAGCCATAAATTGAGCCCATGAGGCCAAATGATCCAACGGATACAATAGTTGCATGTCTGCGATGGGGAAATTAACTACTCCCTAATGGGACTGGAGGCCTACTCTACATGAGGGAATACAAGCCTGATACTAAAATCCTGAGATAGGGAAAGTCATGAGCTCTAGGGGTATAACATCTACAGGTGCCTGGCTAAATGTATGCACTATGCTCACCAAACTGCCTGGTGAGCACTTCACTTAATGTTCATACCCATCTATTAATGCAACTCTCACTTTTGGTTAGAGAAGATTCTCTTTTCCAATGGTGGTGGTGACCTTGCTTGGTATGACTCAAAAGGCACCATAGTGCTGAAAAGAAGTGATAGAGGAGTGTTCAACACTAAAACATCTCTATCACTCTTTCTAAGGTTCAGGGTCCATTGCAGAAGAGGTAGCAGAAAGAATGTAAGGGACAAAGTAAGGGTAGGACTCCTTACAATGCACTCTTCCAGACACAAAATGGCCTGGATATACATGACATCACAGTGCTTGACAATACTTACATTAGACCATTATAGTAGGAGGGAAAGATGATGACATCAAAATAAAAGAGAGACTGATTGAGAGGGGGAAGGGGCATGATGGAGAGTGGAGTTACAAAGGGAAAGTGTCAATGGGAATTACCATGATTTATTTTCTATAATATAGAAATTTTCAACAACAAAAAAAGAAACAAGATCCAACCATCTGATATCTATGAGAAACCCAACTCATTGGCAAAGTCTCTCAGGGACTAAAATTCAAGGATGAAAGCAATCTGTTAAGTAAATGGAAACCAATATAAGCTTCTATAATAGTCTGATATCAGATGAAGTAGACTTCAAACCAAAATTAGAAGAGATAAAGAAGGCCACAAAATATTAAACTCAGTGGCCATGAAAGGTCCCATAGGTCATGATACAGTAATAGCGCATGGCTTCAATATTATACTATGATATTTAGATAAGACATCCAAACTACATCAACAAAGAAACTTCAAAGTCAAATTACAAAACATGTTAGACTTAACAGACACAAATCTAGACCCAAATGGCAATGGTATCATAAAATTTTACATCCTAAAAGGCAGAACAAATGGTTGAATCTTCACCAGGCCCTTAGAGGAAACACCTGAGTCACAAGGCACTGGAGAGGGTACAATGAAGACTGACCTTAATCCTCTAAAGCTTCTCTTTCTGTCTCTGTCTCTCTCTCTCTCTCTCTCTCTCTCTCTCTCTCTCTCTCTCTCTCTTTTTTCTCTAACTCTTTTATACTAGTTATCTTTTTCTTCCTTCTCTTAGTGGGTACTGACCCATAACTCCCAGTACCAGTAGGTGGTATCATCCACAATGAGCTGTTGATCAGAGAGACCTTCAAAGTTTCCTGAAAGAATGACAGATTTCTGTCAGAGTACTTGATGACCCACCAAAAGTTAATGGTAAGACTCTACTGCTGAAGACACCATATGCAGTTGACACGTAACATATTCAGAATAATTTATCTATCAGATAGTGTACTTATATTCTTTTCAGTCCATAGTACCTTCTCTAAAATAGGCCATCAAGAAAGTCTTAACAAATGATGAGGATCTGAAATAAGAGGCTGGAGAGATGGCTCAATGGTTAAGGTACTTGGCTGAAAAGCCAAGGACCCAGGTTTGATATCCCAGAACTCACATAAAGCCAAATGAACAAGGTGGCACATGCATCTGGAGATCATATGCAGTGGCTAGAGACCCTGTTGTACCTATTCTCTCTCTCTCTCTCTCTCTCTCTCTCTCTCTCTCTCTGCATCATGATCTCCTTCTGTCACATAAATAAATAAATATGAAAAAGAGAAGAATGATAATAATCTCTTATAACTTATTAGATTTTAGTAGAATAAAACTATATGTCAATAGCAAATACACAGACACTAAGCAATACACTCTTCAATAGGCCATTAAAAAAATCAGGGAGGGGCTGAAGAGATGGCTTAGCAGTTAAGCACTTGCCTGTGAAGCCTAAGGACCCTGGTTAAAGGCTCAATTCCCCAGGACCCACATTAGCCAGATGCACAAGGAGGCACACATGTCTGGAGTTTGATTCAGTGGCTGGAGGCCCTGGTGTGCCCATTCTCTCTCTCTGCCTCTTTCTCTCTCTATCTGTTGCTCTTGAATAAATAAATAAAAATTTTTAAAAAATTAGAAATCATGGAGGATATTTTTAAAAAGTCTCAAATCAAACAAAGATGATAGCACAGCTTAATGGGACCTATAGAACTATTATGGAAAGTTTATGTCTTTTAGTGTTTACTTTAATTAATCAGAGTGATATTCAATGAATAACCTATTAATATACATCAGAGCCTAAGAAAAACAAGAACAAACCAAGTCCATAAGCATTACATGAAAAGAAATATTAAACCCTTGGGCACAAATTAATAAAATGGAGACAAAAAGAATACTACATAAAATCAATCAAGAGTTAGTGGTTTGAAAACTATGTAAGGTAGATAAACTATTGGCCCATCTCCTGCAATTAAAGAGAGAGAAAACCCAAATTAACACTCTTATAGATGTAAAGGGTACATTTCAAGAGATTCCAATTTAATCCAGAGGATTATTATGAATCACATTGAAAATTTACATTACAAATAACTGAAAAATGTAGAAGAATTAGATAAACTGTAGACACATAAAAACAACTAAGATTAAATCAAAAGGATATAAAAACTTAAATATAGCCATTGCAAACAAAAATACTTAAGCAATAATAAAATGTCACCTAGCAAAGAAAACAAGGCTCAGGTTCAGACAGATTCTATAAAACCCTAAAAGAAGAGCTAACACCAATGAATCTGAAACTGTTCATTTATCAAAAAAAGGAAAGATAGGGCTTCATGAATGGCTCAATGGATAAATGAACTTGCTTGTAAGTTTGCCAGCCTGAATGCAATTCCCTAGCACCTCCATAAAGATGTATACAAAGTGGTTTATGTGACTATAATATCAACACATCTATGGTAGCAGAGCCAGAAAAAATCCAAGAGTTAGATGGGTTACACTCAGACCTCCACATGCAGGCTGTGGTATATACATGCCCTACCCCTAACACATTAAAAATAATGGGAAGAACACTACCAAACTCATGCTATGGACCCTGTATTATCCAGATACAAAAATAAGGACACAAAAATAAAACTACGGGGCGGTTTTCCTGATTAACATAGCCACAAGACTCTTTAATTATTACCAACCTAATTCATGAACACATTGGCATCACATATTAATTTTCTACTATAATGGCAAAATCATATTCGGCCTGTTTATTGCAGGGTGATTCCAAACAAGCCATATGGAACAATAGCCTAAACGATAACAGCAGCAAGACATTGTTTCTCTTCCTCATCCTTCCTCCTATAAACCATTCCAGATACATTTACACTAATACACTTTACAGAGCATTGTGCATCATGTCACAAGAGTGAGCCATTCAAATCGAAGATTTGCCTATCTTTTGTTCATTTTTATTTATTTATTTGAGAGTAACAGAGACAGAAAGAGGCAGATAGAAAGAGAGAGAGAATGGGCGTGCCAGGGCTTCCAGCCACTGCAAACGAACTCCAGATGTGTGTGCCCCCTTGTGCATCTGGCTAACGTGGGTCCTGGAGAATCGAGCCTCGAACCAGGGTCCTTAGGCTTCACAGGCAAGTGCTTAACTGCTAAGCCATCTCTCCAGCCCTTGCCTATCTTTTTAAAGCATTTTATTATTGTGTGTGTGCGTGTTGAGGCTATGCACCAGGACCTGTTGCCACTACAAACAATACCAAGCACTTGTCCCAGTTTTGGAGTTTGGCTTCACATGGTAGATAGGGAATTGAACCCAATTTGGCAGGCTTTGCAGGTAAGCACCTTTAACCAATGTCCCTTGTCTATCATTTGTACAATAGTCTCCTCCTGTCTTCTTCAGGGAAGAATATCACACATCAGCTTTAATATATTCTAATTTTAGTAGATCTTTGATTTTAAAATTTTTATTCACATACAATATTAACATTGGGGTATCTTGGACTTCCAAGTAAAATAGTGGATTAGTCAGGATTAGAAAAAAATGGACACTGGTACTGCAAAAAAAAGAACAAGAAAAATAAATAAATGAAAATTAGGAATTTCTCTATGAAGATGCAATCAAACCATATGCTTCTGCTGAGCTACAGTCAGTGGTAGCAACCAGGGAGAGGCTGTTTCCTCCTGGACTTGGGTGTCATAACAACGGAGGTATGAGGTGAGAGCTAAGGAGCTCCTGAGCCCCCTAGAAGTAGCTGCTTAGGAAACATCACCCCACCCCTTCTTGAGAAAGCTTCAGAGGAATTAAGGAAGTATGTGGCTGCACTTGGCACAGCCTCCTGCAAGGTGTGACTGGGAAGACTTCCAATTGACAAAAGTAAACAGAAGTAAGACTTTTATGTCTCCTCAGAGCCTCAGTCACAGGAAGTCCTATACATGGAAAGTATGATTCCCAAACACCAAAGCAAATTGCAATTGACAGGTGAGGAACTCTTCTCACACAGCCACTCAGCAGCAAGGACACATTGACATAAATTAATTGAATTCCTGACACTGGTAAAAATAATCCTCATCTGAGGAGATTGCTATGAAGGACAATCAAGGGGGAGGGAGAAACTATACCATTTCAATAAGGAGGAAATACTGACTGGGGTTAGAATACTTTCTCTTTCCTTTTAATTCCTAGTTCTATTTTATTAATATTTACTTATACTTTTATACTTTGTTTAGTTGTTGTGTATCAACTTGTCCCTCCACTGAATGGGTTTTTATAATTGCCCCTTCCATTTTGGGCACCTATTCTACAATATTTTTCTATTTCCCACACCCCTAAGCCACCTAGTCTTCTTCTCATTCCTACTTTACTCCCTATTTCTCCATTTTTCATGCACTCTTCATTTTATTATTTATTGATATAATTAAAATGAAATATATACAAAGCACATCATAATACTATAGAAATATTTAACATTCATCCTGATTACTGCAGAAAACATATAGAGACATATTGCCAGATGAATGGATAAAGAAAATATATACATATGCAGTGGAGCTTTATTTACCTCTACAGAAGGATGAACTTATGATATTTATAAGAAAATAGATGGAACTGGACATCATTATGTTAGGCAAAATAAGCTGGACTCAGATAACCAAAAAACTATTTTCTCATATGTGGAATATAGATGTGTGTGTGTGTGTGTGTGTGAATTCTGCCATATTGAATATATTTATGCCAAGGAAATAGGAAAGTGCTACCAACTAGGGCTTTTGATTCAGAGGGCTAGATTTTCAGCATTTGCCAGTGTGCTTCAGTGCACTATAAATGGAAAATATAATTATTAATGCTAAAGTAATAGGCATAAGTGGCTCATTTATACCTATTAAAATGGCATTATGCAAAACATAGTTTTGAGACAATCATTTTGAAATATAATAATGGTTTTCATGATGAAGGTGCAACAACCCACAGCCTAACTACAATTAGCAGCAAATTCTTGAAATACATAAATCAGAATTGTAATAATAGACAGGAAGGTAAATTAACTGAAATATTTTAATGCACAGAGATATAAGAATAAATGAAAAATAATAGATTAGAGAATTTTTAACATAGTTATTTCATAATTTAAAAGATTAAACTGACAAAATAATCACTAAGAATGTGGAGAATTGTACTGCACATCTACCAAGAAAGCTGATAGACACCCATAGAAAATCAAAGCTCATAAATATAGGATACAAATAATTATGAAGCCCATGTTAAACATCTATTAAATGACTATAAAAGTAGTTACAAGTGGCAGAGTATGGTTTATAAATCACATTCTCTAATTGTTTTCATAAAGAAATAAGAGAAAGTACTTGAGAAATGGCTCAGTGGTTTGCCTGCAAAGCCTGACTACCCTGATTTGATTCCCCAGAACCCATATAACACCAGGTAAACAATGTAGCACATGCATCTAGAGTTTGTTTGAAGTGGCAAGAGGCCTTGGTTGTGCACACTTTCTCTCTCTCTCTTTTTCATAAATAAATGAGAATGATTAAAAAACAAAAGTTGAAGTCATTCATTTAGAAATAAGTTAGATGTCTAGATTATTAGTCAAAAAGAAATTTTAATTGAAATTTCAGAAATGTTTGAGACAAAAGTGTAGCTATATTAGTATTACATTCTTGAAGGAGTGCTACTAATATGGTGCCTATTAACATCTGTGCAGCCAGGCATGTGAAATGTTGGAAAATAACAAGACCAACTATAAATCATTTACAGTTTCATTCTAAAAATTATAGAAAGAAAACTTCACAAACTGAGTATAATGAGAGAAAAGGACATTTTAAAAAGAATTAATTGGCCTAGAGAACAAAATATAATATGGATACAAACACTTCAATCAGTATTAAAGAAAGCTATCAAACTCTGTGGGGTTCCCCGGAGGGGTCCCCGCTCAGGGCTGTCTACGGGACCCCAAGAACACTCAAGCAGGACGCTCTCAATGCAAACCGCACGAGGTTTATTGATTCCGATGCATCGGGGCTCAACACAGATTCCTCTCGCAGGAGGAAAGGTGAAGAGCCCCTAGCCACGTGTTTGGTCAGCTTATAAAGGCTGAAAACTATAGGTATGCAGAGTCATAGGGGCTTTTCAGCCGTGGGTTCCCCTGATTGGGTGGGGCCCACGAGGCGGGCTCGTGAGGGTCCCTCTGATTGGGTAGGGCGTACAAAGGGCCAGGTCCTTATGGTATACTTTTTACAAAATGGAGGTAGTTGCATACTTTTTACAAAATGGAGGCAGTTGCATACTTTTTACAAAATGGAGGCAGTTGCAAAATGGCAGTTCTGTGATTCAGTGCAGCAGCAAGCAAGCCATATTACAGAAGCTTAAAAAGGCAAGTTAGCAAAGCAGCTAGAAAACAGAGCAGCAGAAATAGGGCAACTTTTACCCTTTCAACTCCAAAATACACTTCCATATGCATGAAAGGAAGTAGAAGGTTTGGTAATGAAAGGATAAAAGTTGCCCTATTTCTGCTGCTCTGTTTTCTAGCTGCTTTGCTAACTTGCCTTTTTAAGCTTCTGTAATATGGCTTGCTTGCTGCTGCACTGAATCACAGAACTGCCATTTTGCAACTGCCTCCATTTTGTAAAAAGTATGCAACTACCTCCATTTTGTAAAAAGTATACCATAAGGACCTGGCCCTTTGTACGCCCTACCCAATCAGAGGGACCCTCACGAGCCCGCCTCGTGGGCCCCACCCAATCAGGGGAACCCACGGCTGAAAAGCCCCTATGACTCTGCATACCTATAGTTTTCAGCCTTTATAAGCTGACCAAACACGTGGCTAGGGGCTCTTCACCTTTCCTCCTGCGAGAGGAATCTGTGTTGAGCCCCGATGCATCGGAATCAATAAACCTCGTGCGGTTTGCATTGAGAGCGTCCTGCGTGAGTGTTCTTGGGGTCCCGTAGACAGCCCTGAGCGGGGACCCCTCCGGGGAACCCCACATTTGGCGAGCCAGCCAGGAGTCTCTACAGGACCCCAGACCTCATCTAGGACCCCTCAGAGGTAAGAGGCGCCTCCCGTCTTGTCTGTGTATGTCTGTACTTTTATATCTGTCCTCTGGAAAAATTCTCGATTTCAACCGGTTTCAGTATCTGGATGCCTTCCCTTTGGGTGCTCTGAGTTGGGGCTGACGGGCCTGAGAACCACCACCCAGCAATCTGGAGGACGCTCCTGATTGCCCCCAGGAGACAGGTTTTTCTGTCTCCTATCTGAAGAACTCGGATCGAGTTCGCCTCTGTCGGGAAGCATCATCTGGGTCCCGCTCGCCGCCATCTGCTTCAGTTTCGTTTTTACTCGAGCAGCGAGCGGGCCGCCTTTGTCTCTTTGTTCTCGGTGTTCTCCAGATCCTTTTGTTCTCCTATCTCTTTTATTCCCCTTCCAACATGGGACAGACTATCTCAACCCCTTTGGACTTGACTTTAGCTCACTGGACTGACGTTAAGAGCTGAGCTCATAATTTATCTGTTGAAATAAAGAAAGGAAAATGGCAAACTCTATGTGAGGGAGAATGGACTATGTTTAATGTTGGATGGCCCCGAGGAGGGACCTTTAACCCAGATCTTATTCAGGCTGTTAAACGATCATCTTGCAGGAGCCCGGAGGCCACCCCGACCAGATGCCTTACATTTTTACTTGGCAGGATCTTATCCAAGACCCGCCTTCCTGGTTGAAGCCCTGGATTCCTCCCCAGCCCACTAACAGTAGCCCCTCGGGGTATTCAAAAGTTCTCGTTGCAGGACCTTCCCAGAAGGAAAAGAAGATTTACCCGGACATTCAGACGGAGCTCCTCCTGGATTCACCACCTCCCTACCTGCCAATCCACGCCCCCACAGCTCCTCTTCTTGCCCCCTCACAAGAAGGGACACAGGGGGGCCCAGCCACGGGGACCCAGAGTAGGCGAGCTCTGTCTCCTGATACTACCGTTGCCCTACCACTCAGGGCTATAGGACCCCCACCCCCTTTAGGACCCATCTCAGAGACCTCTGCCACCCCTACAATATTGGCCTTTCTCCTCTGCAGACCTTTATAATTGGAAGGCCAACCACCCTCCCTTCTCGGAGGACCCCTCAAAATTAACTGCACTCATGGAATCCCTAGTTTTCTCCCACCAGCCCACATGGGACGATTGCCAGCAGTTACTCCAGACCCTCTTCATGACCGAGGAGAGGGAACGTATCCTGTTGGAAGCCAGAAAGAACGTCCCTGGTGACGACGGGCGCCCAACATGGCGGCTCGAGGCACGGACCCCTGCTGGACGGAAAGCCCCCAGCACATGAGCTCCGGGGTCACCGCTTCTCCGCCCAAGAAGACGGCAAGACCTGGTAAGTTTTCCCTCTTCATTCCGTCCCATCAAGATGGGCCATTCATTGTCTAAAGAGGCTTCTTTCATAAAGGATTTAAAAGCCTCTCTCAGAGAGCGAGGAATACGGGTAAAGAAAAAGGATCTTATACAGTTTTTTATTTTTGTTGATAAGACATGTCCATGGTTTATGATTGATGGACCTAACATTCATCCCAAGAAATGACAAAGGGTTAGTAAAGAATTAAATCAAAAACTTACTACTGAAAAAAATGGCAAAGAGTCAACACCTCTGTCTCCTGCGTGAGATATGTGTCGACCCCAGAGCTCTGGTTTCCTGAATAAAGCCTCATGCTTTTGCAGCAAGTTGGGTCTCCTGTGTGTCTTTGGGTGCATGCTATCTCGAGACTTGAGTGAAGGTCTCCCTCTGGGGGTCTTTCAATTGAGGACTCGTCCAGGGATTTGCACGTCCACCCAGGACTCCGGAGACCCCCTTGGAGGTAAACAATGTAAATGTCTGCAGCGCTGCTTGTCTGAGTGTTTGTCTGAGTGTTTGAGTGATTTCTGTTGCTCTGATCTGTTTTAATTTCGGTTTGGGCAGCTGTTGTTCAGGACCGTGAGGACCTGACAATGGTGGTTGGCAGGACCACAGGCTGCAATCCTGGGGGACGCCCCAGGATCTGAGGAGAGTCAGGGTGGCTGACAGTCTCCTATCTGGTAAAGGAAGATTTCAGGAGAAACCACAGAGGCATCTTCCATCTGAAACTGCATTTGGTTTTCTGTTCTGGATGCATCGGAGGTGTCACGGTTTTTGGTTTCTTTTTGTCAGTATCTATTTTGTGTTTGTTTGTGGACTCTTGTTTCTAGTTATGGTACAGACTGTGATGACCCCCCTAACTCTGACGGTATCTCATTTCTCTGAAGTTAGAAGTAAGGCTCATAACTTATCTGTAAAAATTAAAAAAGGTAAATAACAGACTTTCTGCTCCTTTGAGTGGCTGCCAGAGGGAGCATTTGATCTAACCATTATTTCTGCTGTTAAGAATATTGTTTTTCAGAAGGGACCCATTCTCACCCAGATCAACAGCCATACATCCTGGTCTGGGAGAGCCTAATGATGGATCCCCCGGCATGGGTCAAGCCCTGGATCCACCCCCGCCACAGTCAGGCTCCCGAGTCCTGGCAGTGGCCCAACAAGCCACGAGAAAACCAAGCCGAATGGCCACAGACCCCTCGGCTCAGCCCAAAATATATCCTGAAATAGAGGACCCTCCCGAGTGGCCCTCTGCCCCGATTCCATCTCCCCCACTTTAGCCCCCTGCTCTCCCCGCTCCAGCTTTGGCTGAGGGAGGAGGAGATGGGCCCACTGCAGGGACTAGAAACTGAAGGACCTGATTCTACCGTATGAGCCTTTGGTCCTCCCCCTGACCTAGCATGTCTCAGGCCCAAATGAGCAGCCTACCTAGCTCCCAAATGAGATTGATGTGGGATTCCCTCTCACCCGACCTGAATGGAATTACAACTCAGCAGAAGGTAGGGAGCAACTGACAGTCTACCACCAGGCTCTGATGGCAGGTCTCAGGGGGGCTGCTCGCCGCCCCACGAATCTGGCTAAAGTAACCTCCCTCTATCTTTTTAGAATGCTTGATGGAGGCTTCCCAGAGATATACTCCTTTTGACCTTACTTCTCCCGGTCAACAGGCAGTGATAACAATGACATAGATAAGGCAGTCCACTCCAGACATTAAAAGCAAGACAAGAAAGGAACTTAGATAGGATATTGACTACAGTGATTAAAAAAAAAAAAAAAAAAAAAACCTGAGGGCTTTAGGAAGCCCCTTGAGAAGGATCAATGTATGTATTGCAAGGAAAGAGGATCTTAGGTTCATGAATGCCCCAAAAAGAAAGAAACTGGGAAGGAATTTTTCAATGTTGGGACATAGAGTGCTTGTTAAAAATGTCTTTTGAGTGGTACTTAGATCAGAATGTTAAAGTATGTAAATAAAGATGTGTGGATATAAAATATATATATATATATATATATATATATATATGTGGATATAAAAAATATATTTTCAGGCTGAAGTATGTTGGGATAGTTTGCTTGAGCTTTATCAAATTTAAGTCATGGGTAAAACATAAAATTGTTTTATGTTAATAAAAATTTCTGTGGTGCATGAAATCAATAGATATCAAGTTTAAGCCAAAATCATTGGTTGTCAAATAATGTTTTTTTTTCTTTCAAAAAGATTTATCAAAGGTTATATTAATATTTAGCTAGCTGTTTGGGCTCAGAAAAGACCAGATTCTACTTTGTTGTATGTAAAGTAACTGTCTCAATTTTGGCATCTTAAGTCCAGTGCTTATAACAAAATTAACCCTTAAGACATATTCCCTACTTTAGGGCACAGCCTCATGCTCTAACAATGGTCATCATCTGAGAAAAAAAGGAGGTTAAATAAGTTAAGTTTGTAAATCAACTGGTACTGTTTTCAAGACTGGTAACAGGTTCTGCCTATACTTATAAATGTTGGATATTTAAAATGGGAGATGTGCCTACTTTCTATACCTCAGATATATGGCTTATGCTACCACAGTACAACAAAAATTTTAAAGATAGGACAAAATGATTTTAGAAGCCCTGTGCCATTTTTTAGTTAAGTCTATTTCAGTAATTAAATGTGCTCTATATGTATGTACATCCAAGCTGGTGTAACTTCCTTTCTAAGTGTGTTAATCACCTATGTAGAAGCCAAAGCCAATTGGAATCATCGGAGTAAAAGTGTCAATATTTTGGCCTGTGCTCCCATGTCATGAGGCCACTGGAGATGATGGGACACTTCTACACTGGCCCCCTGGTAAGTCACCTGTCTTCCTGAGCAGGGAGGATATGGAGACCCAAACAAAAGTGGTGTACAATGTAAAACAGGAGAGTCACAATTGAGGAGCAATCAGTCCTCCTGACTTCCCAAAGAAGGGAAAACTACCTGGCCAGCATGGCCCTGACTCATCCTAACAGGCAAAAGACACCAGTAAGCTATGGGGCTACTCCTGTGTCCCTAAAGTCTCTTTGGAGAGCCATTAATGACCTCCAAAATTAATCCTTAATTAACTTTTGGCTATCTACAAGGTCTTAAACACTCAGAGAGAAATGTATAACCAAAGATTAAAAAAAAAAAAAAAAAAAATCTAGAGGAAAAATTGGTTTTCCACATCTCCCTGGCTAACTACTTTGCTTCCCAGTCTTTTAGGCCCTTTTGTTGGATTCCTTTTGCTTATCTCCTTTGGCCCCTGGGACTTCAGATGACTAACCAGTTTCATTAAGAGTCAGGTAGATTCTGCAATCAAGCTGGTTACTACCATCGCCTCGCACAGAAGAAACATCTGCCGCTGACCTGCCAAAAGAACAAGACAACCCCCCATCTCGACCCTTAATAATGGGGTTGGGTGTTGCAGGAGCAGGCACCGGCATAGCTTCCCTTGTCACCTCCAACCACTCAGCTTAGCAATAGACAAGGATCTACAAGAGTTACAGTCAGGAGTGCAGAACCTAAAGGACTCGGTTTCTTCACTTTCAGAGGTTGTGTTACAGAATAGAAGAGGCCTAGATTTATTATTTTTACAACAGGGGGGGGACTCTGTGCAGCTCTAAAAGAAGAGTGCTGCTTCTATGCAGACAAGACTGGATTAGTAGAAAACAGCTTGCAGAAAGTACGAGGAAGCCTAGAACAACGCAAACGGGAGAGACAACAGAACCAGTCTTGGTATGAATCTTGGTTCACCAGGTCCCCCTGGATGACTCTGCATATCTCCACCTTGCTAGGGCCTCTTATCATCTTAATTCTCCTCTTCACCTTTGGTCCATGAATAATAAATAGATTAGTTACCTTTATTAGAGAAAGGATCAGCACTGTCCAAGTCATGATACTTAAACAACAGTACCAGTCTCTTGCAGAAACTGAAATTCCATGATTGGAATTATGACAAAGAAAAGGGGGAAATGAAAGGATAAAAGTTGCCCTATTTCTGCTGCTCTGTTTTCTAGCTGCTTTGCTAACTTGCCTTTTTAAGCTTCTGTAATATGGCTTGCTTGCTACTGCACTGAATCACAGAACTGCCATTTTGCAACTGCCTCCATTTTGTAAAAAGTATGCAACTACCTCCATTTTGTAAAAAGTATACCATAAGGACCTGGCCCTTTGTACGCCCTACCCAATCAGAGGGACCCTCACGAGCCCGCCTCGTGGGCCCCACCCAATCAGGGGAACCCACGGCTGAAAAGCCCCTATGACTCTGCATACCTATAGTTTTCAGCCTTTATAAGCTGACCAAACACGTGGCTAGGGGCTCTTCACCTTTCCTCCTGCGAGAGGAATCTGTGTTGAGCCCCGATGCATCGGAATCAATAAACCTCGTGCGGTTTGCATTGAGAGCGTCCTGCGTGAGTGTTCTTGGGGTCCCGTAGACAGCCCTGAGCGGGGACCCCTCCGGGGAACCCCACAGTAACAATAATGAATATTGTCTCTGTTTGTGTACAATGTGATAAATTATACAGATAACAAATGAAACTATACAGAAAATCAGTAAAACCAATAGTATTTTTCAACCATCTAAAATAGCTATAGGACTAAGAAGCCAGGCAGAAGTTGCTTTCCTAACAACCTCAATTTTGCCCTTGCTCCCTCTGCCCTGATCCTCTCTGATTTACATCCCTTCTGTGGGAAAATTCTCACTAGCTTCCACGTATGTCCAGCAGTGACTAGAGCAGTTGTATGTTCTAATCCCTAATGAAATGTTTTCTTATCTCAAAAGCTGAATAAATAATGACCATGAATTGCCAAAGACAGCAAAGTAAGTTCCTGGACACATCTCCAGCCCCACTGTTTGAGCTGGGGTTGAGGAGATTTGGGGGAGATTCAGGGAGGGGGATCAAGGACATGGCAGAGTGATGTTTCTTTGGTGAAAAATGGTTTAAAACTTCTTTCCAACTAGTCTCTCTTCTATTCTGATGTCATCTCCCCCCCCCCAACTTGAAAAGAAGGCCAAATAAAATAATGGGAGATTATAACCCCCAAACATTATGTATATTATGAAAAATTTCAGTAAAAAGGTTAAGATAAAAGAAAAGTTGCAAGTCATACTTGCAGAAATGTTTGAAGATTAAAAGCAGCTAGGAACCCATTAGCATATTCAAGACAGATAAGGGGAATGCATATTAACTCAAGTCCATTTAGAGGAGAAGTGACCTACAGAAACTTTTACCTTCTAACTCAGATGATGGATGTAAGATGTGTGTTCATCACACTACTGAATGGTGGGATAGATGGAAGAAGGAAATTGTTGTACATGGGGTTTAGAAAACTGAAACTGACAATCTTTTAGGATTTCCAGAGTTTCATGTTCTTCTCACATGATACATTTAAAGTTTTTCTTTTCTTTTCTTTTCTTTTCTTTTCTTTTCTTTTCTTTTCTTTTCTTTTCTTTTCTTTTCTTTTCTTTTCTCTTCTCTTCTCTTCTCTTCTTTTCTTTTCTTTTAGCTCATGGGTTTGCTTCTATAAACAATTACATGTATATTTTGTCTTACCCAAATGGAAGTTGACAGACTGCCACTTTCCAAGAGAAACCTTGCAATTGTTTGTCTCAAATAAAGAAAAATGAATTATTATAGAGGTACCACGTTTGTAAGGAAAATACTGTCCCTACAACTTTACTCTTCATTCTGGATAAAATAAGGGTGTTGTGTTGTACTCTGTCAACAACAAAATCCTGTAGTTTACGTACTCTTTGTTATTATTTGCCCCAGTAAAATGGAGGACAACCTTCTAATAACTTCTTAAGAAAGAAGTTCTTAAGAGAGAATCTTGAAACTGGCTAGCTGTTTGATCCTGCTAGCTAGAGGATGAGAGAAGATGTAAAATTAATTCACACAATTTTACAGCCAGAACAGCACTCCTAAACCACCAACCTTTTCTTACAGATGAGAATCATATCAGAGTCTGAGACTAAGTTAATGGCTTCTTAAATAAACACCATCAAGGAAGTGAAACTCAGCTGTTACTGGTGGGATTTGAATGTCAAATTATTTCTGACAGGAAAAATTGTTGCCTTAAATCATACTAATTTCTATAAACCTTTTATACATTGTAGCTTATTTTTTGTTTTATACGACTTAGATAAAACAATGTTTCCAGTGTGGAGATATTGATGTCTCATCATGGCAGCAGTACATTTTGCATGTACTCAATTATTACAGCATTATTTTAAAACCAACTTATTTGGTTAAGAAAATATTGTACTAAAATTCTGTGTCTTCCTCCGTTTTAGGTGGGTTTGTGGTAAGAGATGTCTAATTGAATAAATTTTTAGATAAATTCTGTGCATATTCTAATCAAATTGAATATGTTTATGATAACATGGAACTTATTAACTTTACAAAATATAAGCAATGTTTGATAGTTATTGTTGTTTTTTTTTTATAAACCATAATAGTTTTGAGCAGCCAATAGAATAACCCAGTGGAAATTATTAGTTTTTAATGTGGAATTAATGATTAAAGGACTATCCTGTTTTGATAATTCTTTGACTTAGTTAGGCTTCTGGGTGATTATGTAATGCTTTTTAATGCATCTATGGAAATGTAAGTTATGCAAAACAAAGAAGTGGCTTCTTAGAATGTGATCATTCAGGAAGAAGCTGCATCTTTTCCTTTAGAATCTTTTGTTTGTTCCCTACTGCATTTTACTTTTATTTTAGCTTTACTGACTGCTGTCCGTAGAGCACTACTTGAATTTAAAGATTTAATTGTGTTCATGGTGATAAGGTATTTGTCAATCATAGTAGAAAAGAGTGGCCACTCTGAAGAATAGTAAATACAAATCATTTCAAGTAAGGAAGCACATTTTAGGCAAAGCCTTAGCAAAGCAGAAAGAACTTACCTCAAGGAAGCCTAGCGTGGATTTATCAGGGAAGGAAAATGGGCCACTCCCACTGCCTGTGGCAGTACAGGTTTTCTGGTGCCCTGATTCAGCACATTTAAGGAGGAGCCACTGAATTAAGAAGTATGCAATTGTATATATTGCATATGTGTTATTTTACTGCAGTCTTTCTAACAGATAAGGAGGGAAGTATTTTGTGAAGGGATATGTTCTTTAACCTTAAAAATGTTATATAGAATCATACTAGCTTAGGAGTCTAACATGTTTAATTCTGAACTAATAGCTCTCTGTGTAGCTATGTGCATGTTTTCAGTTGTATTTGTATTCATTTGTAGTTCTTTTAAGTTTATAGTCTGAGTAATACCTTTAGAAAATTTTGAAAATAAGACAAGTAAGGTGGCAGAAGAGTTAAGCTAGCTTATCCATCATTAACTTGGAGGATTTGGGAAATAATTGCTCTAACTGTATTTTAAGGACTGGGTGCTAAAATAAGCACTTCAGAGTCAATAGAAAGACAAATCTATATGTTGTAAAATATATAAAACAATATTGTGTTCCTATTTTATCTCCCATCATTGAACAATGATGTTACATTGATGAATTTCATAGAGAAATGTTCATGATGTCTTACTGCTACTTTTAAACCAAAAATGTAAATAAATTCAACATAAAAGAAGATGTTTTACAAAAAATCTCTTATTCAAGTCCATAGTGAGTTAAAAATATAGGACTCATCTGTGGCTAATATTAAAAAATTCCATTTAAATTTTCTTTTGTCTCAGTACTTTAAATATCTCTAATTCTAAAATTCATTTTGTATAATTTTTACAATAATTTAATGAAATTTACTGATGTATTAGAGAAGGCAGAAAAATTAAGATATACGCTGTTGAATTCTGTTTTGCTTTTAAAGTTACCAATATGCTATGAAGCTAATCAAAGCTAAATTTGATCTCTAATAGGCGTTTTCTCTTGCTAACAAAAGCAATTGCTTAGTGTTTCCATTTAAATGTGAAACAAATCAATTATGTGATATAGTCAGGAAGAAAACACACAGACTATAGGTAATGAAAATACAGTCTTCAGAGTCATATGCAGCAGTGTCTATAATGCTAACATATGTATCCATGGCTGGGTTCTTGCAAAGTACAAGCTTGCCATCACGTATAACATGGGGTCTAAATCTGCCTAGATCCAGAGTTATATCCATCTCTTATAATCATTAGACAAAGTACCCTGTATCTATGAAAAGTGAAAGTAAATAAAACAAATCATACAAAGGAACTTTGCAAACTGAGTCCAGGAATATTAACTCCATATGCCATAGTAAATGTTAAGTGAAAAATAAATATTGATTTAGAATATGATAAAAATATGTTAGACCAAGCAAGTGTCATTTTTTCTGGCCCTGCATCATACTGATATCCTAATGTTTAAAATGACACATGTTACTCTCCAGAGTGGTGCTTGCCAAGAGCTCGTGCACAGGGAACTTTTGTTTTGTAGGAGGAGCTCCTACTAGAGTAGCTCTTTTTACAGCATATTACGTCAGCACAAATTCTCTTAAATTAAGAACCGTTAGTTATATTTTACAAAAAGCCCCACACATGAGTGCAATTAGCATTTAATTTGTAATCAGTAGAAACATTCTAATAAAAGCACATAAGTTAGCAGGCTTATTTCAGTCATATTTTCTCAGAGTGGTCAAGGGACATAACAAATGGCTGAAAGCATTCTTCTAGAATAAATTAATACCTGAGGCCCAAGTGTCTTAAGTCTATATCTTTTACTATGATTTATTAGATGAGAACCACAGGACTACTAGAATACATATCTCCTGGAGATAAATTCAACCTTAACATAGAAGTGATGGTTAAAATAAAGCAGACTAACATCCAATCAGTTTGTCAGGCTAAAATATTATCAATATAGACAAACATTAAGTCAGGGTATCCTGCTGTAATGCAACAGGCATCCCTAAGAGACAGTGTAGCCCTGGAATTGGAAGAGCCGGCAAGTCCTCACACTTGCTGGAAAGTGTAGAAGAACCTAGGAACTGACCAAAGTCAAGCCAAGACTCAAGTGTTTGTGTAGGCAGAGCTAGTGCAGCTGCAAGAAAGATCAGCCTGGAGTCCTAACGGAGATCACAGTTATTGTGAAGAATAGAATATATTCCTGATCCCAGTGAAATCATATAATGCATGTACTTCATTTATAATGGAATTCATTTAGAAACCAAGAATAGAAACAGAAGCATGTTGTGGTGGCACACACCTTTAATCCAAGACTTGGGAGGCTGAGGTAGGAGGATTGCTGTGAGTTTGAGGCCACCCTGGGACTACATAGTGAATTCCACATCAGCCTGAACTAGAGTGAAACCCTACCTAAAAAAAAAAAAAAAATAGAAACAAAAGAGAAACCTAAGAAATATGTTTGTAAAAAACTGCAGCATGCAGAAAAAAACAAAAGGAAAATTAAAAACTATTTTAACTGAATGAAAAAAAACTATCATGTCAAAATCCATAGATTGCAGAAAAGTCATATTCATGGGGAAAATTAGAATTTTAAACATTTATAATTGGAATTAGAAAGAAAGTTCTAAAATCAATAACCAAGGTTTTTACCTCCAAAGTAAAAGGGGCAAAGCAAATCAAAGAAATACATAAATGAAATACACAAAAGGTACAAAATAAAACAGTTAGGAAAACAACAGAGGAAGTCAATAACAGCCAAATTTAGCTTTATGACCGGATGAAACAATAAATGATAATAGAGGAATTCAAATTAAAAGATTAGTAAGAAACATTACACACCTATTGCAATGGCTAACAGAAAAATACTGACAGCACCTAATGATTGCAAAGATGTGAAGCTAAAAGTGATATCACTCACTGATAATTGGAATCCAAAATGTGATAACAACTTGTGAGGCACAGACAATTTTTATAGTGCTATGCTGTTCCATGTGAGCTAGCAATCATGCAACTATGTATTCCCCCAAATTTATTGAAGTGTATGTTTGCAAAAAAACTTGCCCATTAATATTTATAGTAGTGTATTCACAATTTCTTAAAACTGGAGGCAACCAAGAGATTCTTCAATAATTGATTATAAATTACTGTTGTATACATGAAGTGGAATTATTATGTAACAAAACATAATGAGGTTTCAAACCACAGGATATCAAAGAGCTTTAAGTAAATATTGTTACTGAAGAAGTCATCCAGAAAATGCCACAAACACATAACATTCAGAAAAAAATGTATATACCTATACTGTATAATGCTGGACAGGTGGATTATGCCTTTAGTCAAAACCACAGAACCATTCAGCACAAAGAGTGAGCCTAATTTAAGCTGCAGATTTTAGTTCATTAGAATTTTCAGCAGTGGTTCTAAACAATGTGCCACAGACTAAAAGATGATAGTAATGTAAGGGGCCAGGAAGGAAAAGTGTCTGCATGGATACAGTGCTCTTCCACACAAGCATGAGGACCTGAGATTTCCCTCATCCATGTGACATTTGGGCATGGTGGCCCATTCTAGGAATCCCAGTGATGTAGAGACAGAAGCAGAAGAAGCACTGGGGCTGGCTGGCTTGTGTGGCTGAATCCATGAGCTGTGGGATGAGGAAGAGGGGATGAGGAAGAGATCCTGCCTCAAAACAAGGTGAAGAGTTGTGCAGTAAAACACACAATGGTGAACATTGGCCTACACATGCCTACACACACATACACACACACATACACACGTGTATCCACATATACAGACACATAAACCCACATGTGCACACACCATACACACATATGCCATAATAATAACAATAATAAGTAACTAAAATTTATAAGCATAAAATCAAAAACTATAGGAAGCTGTGTATAGAGAACAGAGAAGTAGGGAACTTCTACATTGCTTGTGCAATGTCTTTGCAAACCTAAGATTTCGAAAAATAATGCCTTTTAGTAAAAAAATACTTAAGCCCAAACAGCAATGACCAACTGGCTTTTTCCAGGGAGAATTACAGAGAGGACTTGGATGATGACCTGAGTAAAACTCAGAGGATTGATAGACTGTCTCTCCCCAGTCTCCTTATTTCTATTGATTTGTACTGTCAGTCAGTTTTCACAATCTTAACAACTTCAAGTTATCTTTCAACCACCAGTTCATTTTATCCACTGACCAGTGACTTTTCTGGCCCTCCAGGTATTCTGTGATCTGAAAGTTATTTCCAAAACGAAAATCACCTCCCATGCTGTCTTCCCCTTTTGTCAAGTTTCAGAACCACCCTGGAGGTTTATCTCAGCCCTTTCATAAGTTTCCCTAACAATTCCTTAATAATTTTATAGCTGTTTATAGAAAAAGAGCAATTCACAACCCAGATGAATGCATTTTTATAAGTTACCCTTTCCACCAAGTTGGTAATAGGTCAGATTGCATCTGCTGAACACACAAAAATATATAAAGCTATATTGCAATTGTTCAGGCTACAGATAAATGACCATTTACTCTCACATGATGGTGATAATGCATAAAAATAAAATTATATCTTTTAAATACATTGCAGACAAAAACATCTGGTATTTTATAGGATATAGCAATTTTTGAAAAAAAATTTTTCAGAGTTGTAGAATTTTCTGGCATACACTGTATGATGAATGGGTGTCATAAATTTGAGAGTCCTGTGAAATACTCAAGAAGAAAATCATGGAAAACAGGACATATTTGCAGTGATGATGTTAAGAACTCCTCTGCTTTTCACTAATTTCCATTTTCAATTGAGACTGTGTTTCGATTCAGCATTTCATTCTGTATTCTATGTAGGTGTTCCATATATAAGAGAATTTTAAAAGTATATTTTATTTATTAATTTGTAAGCAGAGAGAGAAAAACAGAGAGACTATGGGCATCTCATGGCCTTTTGTCACTGCAAACAAACTCCAGATGCATGTGCCAGCCATTTTACGTATCTGACTTTACATTGGCACTGGGTAATTGTACCTGGACCAGCAGGCTTTGTAAACAAGCACCTTAACTGCTAAACCATCTCCTCAAACCAATAAAAAGATTTTTTTTTCTTTTTTTCTTTTTACCAGTCAACAACTGCCATTGACAAGTGTATCTGAAGAGAAGTGGGAATGATGAGGTAGGAAGTATCACTAGGAGAGATTAACCAGGCATAGTCAATTAGGTCATATGTGGAAAAGAAAGATGAATAGAGAATAACATTATCTCTCCAAATTAAAGTATGGGCATATGGGTAAATGATCATATTGCAGGTTACTTAAGGAAAAGCAATGTAATAGGTTGAGTTTTGCTGAAGTTGAATGAGTAAGATGTCCAAGTTACAATAAAAGGTTAGTAGCCAAAATAGTAACTTGAATTTTGTGGAGGAAATCTGGGCTTCAGATATGAGATTGGAAGTCAGTGGGTATACTAGTGTATAGATATAGATGACACAAGTCAGGTATAAAGTTAAGCAGAAAAAACGCTCTCTATGGGATCTAGGGGAATGTGATTTTTAATGGTCTTAGCAGTAAAACGACCTTGACCTTATTGCAAAACAATAGAAAGAACAGAGAGACAGAAAGGGGAAAAATCAACTAGAAAGAAGGGAAGAAAAGAGGGAGGAGTTGAAAAAGGGTCCTATGTTTTGCTGATTTTGAATTTTATTATTTATATTTTCCTTTTCTATTCCTTAGAGCTAAAGGGAAAGTTTGCCAGTATAAATTTGGCAAGAGGAATTATATACCAGTGAAATTATTTTTGGTTTATTTTATTTTTTATCAATTGAGAACTTTAATATGTGATCATATTGCAAATCTGTCATATTCCCATTGGGTTACACTCCTATGTTCCCTCTTCACTCCTCATTCCACTGAGGGGCCCCCTCAGTAGGATCGCCTGTATTTGCTATGAGGTCATGAAGGCACCTCTCAGTACCTGTGGGAGGACAATCATTAATAATACATTTTCCCACACTGTGGCTCTTACAGGAAATCTTATAAGTCTCCTTTAGTGTTGAGCTCTCAGTAGCCTCTAATTTTCTGTTTTGATGAACGTTGAGTCTTCTCAATGCCTACAGCTATTTGCCTGGAGAAGGTTTGCAGGTTCGTCATGACAGCATCATTTTGTTGAATCTCCTCTATAATGATTCTTGGACCCTAGCAGATGGGATATAAATGACTTGTCTTATGCTAGGCACTCAGCTTTCTTTTCTTATCATACTGATAACTTGGATTTCCCTTGTATTTGCCACATCTGTGAAAAGCAGGATCTCTAGCCAATAGTGAGACGAGTATGGATTAGTGGGATAAACACAATCATTTAGAATTTTTTGAGGTAGGGTCTTGCTTTACACCAGGCTGACCTAAAATTATCTATGTTGTCTCAGTGTAGCCTCAAACACAGCAATCCTCCTACCTTTGCCTCCAAAGTATGGGGGATTAAAGGCATTCACCACCATGCTCGACTAGAACACTTTTTGATAGGCATGACTTCTCATTTTAGCCAAAGAACAGTGGAAGCTTCTTCTAGGGCCTATGATCTTCCAAGCCACAGGCTTCTGGCTTGGTTCTCAGAACTAGGCAAGAAATAAGAAAATCTGGTGTTTATAGTAGCATGTAAACATCTTCATGTTGTTTCTGCATATTGGTAAAAAGGAAACAATTGAGACTAAAATTTAAGACATTAAAGTTTCTACATGCTATATATGGCTAACATATTACATCTTGAATACATTTAGTATTGAGTAAAATATACTTTTCAATTTTAAAAACTGCAAAATGCTGCTTTTCTTAGCATATCTTTTGATCTTATATGTTCTCAATGAGATATATTACCATTAAAATGAAATTAAGTTTTATATTTCACACAATATCAATCTCAATGGATTCTTCCCGATGTCAAAGATTTTCTTTTAAAATCAATCATCCATAATATCTATAATGTCCTTGTCTCTCATTCTCTGTAACACACACGCATACACACACACTCAGATATATACATGCACACACTATATTTCACTATGGAATTAGAGGCTGAGCAACAATATTTGGTCATGAGGAAAACTGTGTGGTCCATCTTTGCTATCTGGTCAATGTATTTCATTGACCACTTTTCCTCAGTAATTTCCTTCTGAAATAATAATCATTCATAAGTATCTAGTGAAAAGAATCACTGATTTCATCCTCCATATTTGGCTTCTCCATAAGTACCATGACAAAGATAATTAGTAAAATGCAAGACTAATGCAAGGAAAAGAACACAGGGAGGCAATTCCTAAAATTAGATTGCTTATCACTACTTTATCTCCTGACAACTATTTGGTCCTTTTGTTTACATTTTGATTTTTATCATCAGTTACTGTACATTGTGAATAAAATCACGTTTTTGAAAAGAATATTTTTATTGTAAAATTTTCTGACTGTTTCCACAAGTATGACCATTCCTAGCTCTCAGACCTTATGGTGTGGCTTTTAAGGTCTGGTTTTGCCAAAGAATTAAGATTATAAAAGTAACCAAGTTTTTTTTTTTTTTTCATAAGCATACTCTGTATTTGTTCTGGTCTGAGTATATGAAAGTTTTTAGAAGCAAGTGACTGAATTTACACTTACTTTTCTTCTAGTACTAAAAAACAGTCTTGAAAAATACATGCACTTAAAACTGAGTTACCATGAGAACCCATGCAGTACTAAGCCAGTGATTTAGGTCAGAAAAAGAATTTGCACATTTGACATACCAGACAGAGAAAAGAATCGAAGACAAAAATCATTGTTTCATATACATTCATCTTTCCATGCTTTGAGGAGCAGAATTACATGTGTAAAGGGGAATGTGCAAGGAACTAAAGGTGCATTGATGAATCATAGCTGCTGACACTAACTGGTGATTATCTTCAGAGAAATCAGAGGAAAGATGGGCATGGAAAAGGCTGAAAATAGATATATAGAAAAGGACTTGTCATTAGTAGAGCATATCTCTATTTTATTTAACTAGCCTTTTTTCCTACTGCATTTGTCTTTTGAGAATGACTTTTTAAAGTTATTTTTAATATCCTACACAGACATGCAAGAGAGTTATGCCTGGTGATGAGAGGTTCCACATGGCTTTGATGTGTGACCATTTCCTGATGACCAAATAGTCATTCATACCCAAGGAATTAGCTTTCTTCAGAACAAGCTGGATAGCAAAAACACAGACTATATTTTCCTATCTAAGAGATGCTTAGTGAGATGATAGAATTTAATGAATATTCCATAAAAGTGACTTCTTAAAAAAGAAATCTTTCTGCCCCACAAAAGAAAAACCTGAATTTGGATCATATTAGGTGATGTAACTTTAGCCAACAGAGTAATGTTAAATCAAAAGTATTGATTCCCAACAGCCAGAACATCTCTATTTTTACCACATTTCTCTTTGAAAAAATGTCAGAACATAGTAGGTGCTAGATAGATGTCTTACCAGATAGGAACTCTTCCTACTCAAGCATGAGGACCTGAGACCACTTGCATTTGAGTCCCTAGCACTCACATGAACAGTTGGTTATGGCCACACATGTTTGAAACCTCAGTCCTGTGGGGAGTGGAAACATCATTACTGGGACTTACAAAACAGTGGCTTTAGGATCACAAGGTGGAGGAGAGTCTCCATCTCAAGAAACATGTAGGTGAGTGATAGAGGAAGACATCAGATACTTTTCTCTGGCTCCCACATGTGTGCACATGGGGTGCACCTATCCTCATGTGTGTGCATCACACATCCAAACCACACTTTACCTACTACAAATTAGAACAAGAGAAAGTGTCACAGAGACAGACTGACATACACAAATAATAAAAGCTGTTTAATTTCTGAAGAGACTCTGAAGTTTTCCATATCCAGGAAATCATCAAAGGGAAGGCTGTATGAAGAGAAGGAATTCATCTGTCATTGAAATTCACGGGTAATCTAGTGCATGAAAGACTAATTTTTCAGAAGCAAAAAGCAGCAGTCCCAGGTCTTGCTTCATGGGAGACGAGTCAATCAATACACCTTCGCAGATCCCAGCAGGATGAGCTGAGATTTGGTTTTCCAGCCATGCCATTCCAAAGCACATTTAAGGTTCTGTAAGCATTTGCCCTGTTACCACTGTGCCCTGCGTGTGTTTGTGTTTTTATATGCCTCTCGTCTTCACTATATGCCCAGGGGAAGAGGGTATGTTTTCTCTTCATTTCTGCAAGCACCTTGCATTGTTAATTCACCTACTTGTTTAAAAAAAAAAAAGATTTGTTGAATTATTTAGTGTTGAGTCACAGATAATATCAGTAAGTCATCGTTGGTAATAACGAATGAGGAGTGTGTCTTGTAAGTTCTTTGCTTCTAAAGCCTGGTGTGTGTGCATTAGCCATGAATTTACATTGCTCTTTATAGCTTTTCCATGCTTCTAGCCTTGGAAATAAGTTTACATTTGAAAAGATTTCATGGTGTTCAGGGGAATTTTTCTGGAAAAAAATTATCTTTCTGATGACCTTAGGAAGTATTATTTGAAATACCTATATTTTTTAGGTCTCAATTATATTAACTCAGATGCACAGCCCTTGTGAAGTAACTGAGTGATGCTTTGTGACTTATGATGCTCAGAAGACACCTCTGGCAATCCACATTAATATATCATCATGATCATGCTCATAGCTGCTCCTAAAGGAATATTACCTCTAAAGAGAACATAGAGATTCGTGTTATTTACAACTGTAATTTTGATGTTCTCTTTAGCCTAGTTTTGTATTTGATAATGTTTCATACCATAAGTATGACAAACTCCTCACCTACAGGTCCTCAGGGGAGTAGTGCATGGTGTACCCTTCCATAAATTTAACTGATTGTCTAGCCCCTGAAGTTAGAGGTCTTTAATTTTAGCTTGACAGATATCAGAGCCATCTTTACAAATGAATGAGAATAACTATTTGAAGAATAACCAAGAACATTTCATTTAAATTTTATGCTTGCTGGATTTCATGCACCTGTACTTTGGCAATGATAAATAGTACAATTTTCCCCAGAAAATTTGAGATTTTGGCATAATTTGTTCGTAGCTTAGTTTTCAGTAAGATTGTGATGATGTCAGATTCACAACAAATCCAATTACTTGGTTACTGAGCTACCCTTCCATGAGGCCCATGAAACCATCAAACAAGAAAAGGAAGAGCTAAGAAATCATGGATGGACTGTCTTTACTGCCTCAGGCTTGCTGCTAGGTGCTTTATGTATATTTCTTGTTTAAATATTTTTATTTTATTTTATTGAGACAGGCAGAGAGAGAGAGATTGAGAGAGAGAAAGAGAGAGAGAGAGAGAGGGAGGGAGGGAGGGAGGGAGGGAGGGAGAGAGAGAGAGAGAGAGAATGAGCATGGCAGGGCCTTCAGGTGCTGCAAATGAACTCTAGAAGCATGCATCTGGCCTACATGGGTCCTGGGGAATCAAACCTGGGTCCTTTTGCTATGTAGGTGAGTGCCTTAATGAGTAAGTCATCCCTCCAGCCCTCTTATTCAGTCTTAATAAAACTGTTGTCTACCTGCATATGCATGGAATACGTACAACGTAGGTGGAAGCATCCCATATTCAAAGATGTAGTTATCACTCACTATTAATTTGTTCAAGTTTTAGTGCTTCCAACAAATAACATCTTTTATTTTTATCCTAGATTTGGAATCAATTTAGAATAAAACCATCAGTGTGAGAGAACCTGAAATCAAAATAGCAAGTTAATGAATGATGGCCTATTTGGAAAGCCTAGATTTGAATCTGTTGTTACAAGGGCTAACTGGAGCAGCACATTGAGATATAAAATGCCTCTCTAACAAAAATGAAAGCTGTGGCCTCAAGCACCTGACTTGCTGGGTTATTTAGTATTGAGTGATTATAACAAACTGCATGAAAACATTAATTTAAAAGGTCTATTTTGCCTACTGTTCCAGAGGTTCCATCCACAATTGGTCAGACTTATGCTTGAGGTTCTTTCGGATGTATGAGATGACGATGATAGGTAGCATGTGAGAGAGGAAGCTGTCTCCCTTTTGGGCCAGAAAGAAAGAACAAAGGCTTGGGTCTCATGTACCTGCTCAGGACATACCACCAATTACCCCAAGGACCACATACTAGCTCCCATCTCCAAAAGTTTTCAACACTTCCCATTAAACCTATTCTGGGGATCAAGTCTTTAAAATATGGACCTTTAATGGGCAAATACTATCCAAATTTTAGTCCTTAAGAATGGTTAAAATGTTCAGTCATGAACTGAATCAGGTCGTAAAACCATTAATCAGGGTTACACAGCCAAAGTGGATCTCACATGGTATTTCAGAGTTACTGTGAGGATGAACTATAGGAATGAACTATAAGAATAAGATATGGAAATGAACTATGGGAAATAACTGTTAGAGACAGTTAGCATACTACAGCAATTCAAAGGATTAGTTCTTTTCTCAGAGGTTCTGCTATAACTAGCAGTTATCCCACTCTTGGTTAAGGACCAAGGATTTAGTTCCTATCCTTCAAGCTCTGCTTCTGGAGACAGTGTCCTCAGTCTTGGACAAAAGACTCCAAGGGTTATTTTTCATAATTCCAGGACTGTGTCCCTCAGTTGGGAAAGTTATGGAATAGTTTTACAAGGTTCATCATTTAAAAATTTTTTTTTTATTCATTTTTATTTATTTGAGAGTGACAGAGAGAGGGAGAGAAAGAGGCAGATAGAGATAGAGAGAGAGAATGGGCATGCCAAGGCCTCCAGCCACTGCAAACGAACTCCAGATGCATGTGCTCTTTTGTGCATCTGGCTAACGTGGGTCCTGTGGAATCGAGCCTCGAACCGGGGTCCTTAGGCTTCACAGGCAAGCGCTTAACTTCTAAGCCATCTCTCTACCCCAAGGTTCATCTTTGACAGGATAAAAATGAAGCATTTTTCTCAATTTTTTACTATTTGCTAAAGTGGTGCCTTAATGGTATTGGGTCTTTGGTACCCCAAGATTGTATGGCAATCTTTAATAAGACCAACTGTCCTTTGAATTCAATTTAAGATTCTATAACACCAACTGTCCTTTGAATTCAATTTAAGATTCTATAACTTTGCACACATATAGGGCTTTCTGCTTAATCATAAAGGTGTTCTCTTTCCTGTTGTATCAGATATTCAGTAGAAATAAAAAAATTGAAACAATAAATTTATTACTAATAAAAGTATGTATAAAAATACTGCTTTTAGGGATGCCTATGTTTCTATCCACATCAAAGTGTGAGCAACAAACATGTAGTGTTTCCCAGAGCATCAGAAAAATATTTTGAGCATTATTTTAGATATAGTAGTGGCAACAGAATCATATCCATACTCTGTGATAGCTATAACAACACTTTTACTTAGGTTTTGAAGTATATGGTAATGACATCTCTGGTGATGGAGCAAGATTGGGCTTCTGTATTTGAATCCAGGTTTTTTGGTGTATTTGTGCACATATCTGGACTTAACCCTATATGTTTTCTATACCAAAAAGCAAGGAGACCCAGGGTTGATGGCTCACACCTACAACTCCGAGCACTCAGGAGCCTGAAGCAGAATTGCCATGAATTTAAGGCCATCTTAAGCAATAGTATGAGTTTCTCTTTAAAAAGATCAGGAATATCTGCATTTGATAAATTTCAAAATCATACGTTAACTACACTTACAGTTAAGAAATGGTGCACTATACTTCGCTTTTATAGTACTTAGCATAGATTTTTGTCTAATAATTATATTATGTAATGTTTTAACAATTAATTAGTTTCAACTCTATATTGAATATATCATATGAGATTTGGTTTTTATCACAACTGGTGTACCTATGTATTAGATTAGATATAACTATGAAAGTTAAAGCTCCTTTTGATATATTCTTCCACATTTAGTGCACATAAAACTTTATTTGGAAAATTAATTACTTGCATTTCCTAAACTCTCAATAGATTTACATTTTTGTAAATACTATCAACCTTTCATAAGCTTATTTTTAAAAAGTGATACACTTATTTTGTAGATATAACTTATATAAATATATTCCACTGTCTAATCATTTAACAAAATCTCTTTCTTATTTTCTGATAGGTGTACACAGAATTTTAAGTATGGAAAGTGGAAACTGACATCTCTTTTATAACTTGTGATGGTGCTGATGCTAATGAGGGTGGGTGATGAAGAAGATGGTGACATGTGTAAGAATAATGGGAATGAAAATGTGTCAGACATTGAACTAAGCTATATTTACCTTATAATCCTAATATAAACTAAGCTTATATTTAGCTTATAACTATATTTAGCATATTATTCTAAGCACTGAATAAAGTTATTTTATATTCTAACATTTATAAACAATGTTTTATTGATGTTAACAAATCTGCATAAAATGGCTTGTTGCAGACAAAGCTCTGATTATAATTGGGACTACATTATTCTAGATCTAAGAAAGCTAATAATGAAATGTATTGTTTCAGGTTTTTTTTTCATGTTTCTTAATGCCAATAAACATGCTTAATTAATTTTTGCTAGTAAAGATTCAAACCATTCATCTGTGCACATTTAAAACTCACACATGATAATATCATAGTCCATTTGGTTTTGCTTTTGAAGAACCTCTCATTAAAACACATAAAATAAACCTTCCTTGTTAGATTTCTTTTCTTCTATTTAATTCACAATAGTGCCTATGGAATACATTCTTCTAGTATTCCTTACTAAATGTCTATCACATTTGGGTTAATAAAAGCCATCATTTTAAAATAGCCTTTCATAATTCCTACTAAAATTCTGGGGGGAAGGTGCCAATAACAATAAAATTTGTTTGAAAATAAAATAAATAAAATATTTTTTAAAAAAGAATAAAATTTGAGTTGTTACTTTTATTTAAACATGTACATAAACTGATATAGAGATACAAATTCAATAGTAATGAACACTGTATAGTGTTTCCATATATGTTCACACTGGGTAATATTTAAAACTGGTTACATGTATCTTCCTACTCATACAAATACTATGAGTTATGGTGAAAATTGTCTAATTACTTTCTTATACCATTTGATACTATGGTACTTTGTTGTCCATAGTCACTTTACTGTGCAACAGCACACTAGAACTTCCTTCTGTTACCTCACCATAATGAAGTACTTATCTACTAACCTTTGCCAGCCCTCAGCAACTCCTCTCAGCCTCCAACAATCCCCATTCTCATCTTATTTTAGATTAAAATTGTTGTTAATCTTTTTGTGCCAGGCTTACTTTATACTTCTATCTGTTATTGCAAAGGACAGAACTTCATTCTTTAATTGACAGATATGTAGATGGCTTTCATTTTTGAGCTCTTATGAACAGTAATGTAACAGAAATAATATTGATCTCCTGGAAAAAGTGATTTTATTCCCTATGAATATATGCCCAGGAGTGAGTGTTACAGTTAAATTCTCATGTTGGGACAAATATCCAACCAGAAGCAGCTTGTGGGAGGAAAGGGTTTATTTCAGGCTTTCAAATACCAGTGTAAGCTTCATCATGGTGAAGGAAGCTGGCTCACTCTGTCATATATTCATAGCTGAGAGAGAAAGATCAACACCAGCAAGCATGAACAGCCAGAGCTCAAACTGGTTCAGAATATACCCAGCAGGGCTGGACTCAAGATCTGTTCCCAGTAACACATCTCCTCCAACAGGGAAGCACCTGCTGAAGACTAAATAGGAAACAATCAAAACCACCTCATGGAGGTGTGCCATCTGTGTTTGAAAACAATTTTGACTAGTCTGTATACCTGCACCTACCCCCAAAACTGGAAGCAGAATAGCAGAGTTCAAGATCTTTTTTTTTTTTTGTAAATGAAGATCATTTGAATATGAGGTTATATCCTAGAGCAATGAACATGTTTTAAGTATCAACATATTTATAAGTAATGAACTTAAGAATCCAGGAATGAAGCGATTATTTAAGCAAAGCTTTTACCAAAACTATCTGATTACACACAGAACAAAATCTTGTCATTGGGAAATTAACCAGCTTGATTTTAAGCATACATTAGACATATTTTGACAGACACAAAATAATTGCTTAAGTAAGTACCTCTATCCATTGAACCATTGTGTAGCTTAACATATGGTAATATTTATGACTGTTAGACTACATGAAGTTTAGCCAAACTATATTAACATTGTTTATATATTGTAAGCTTCCCTAGGACATGAGAAGCTTCCTCAGTTTTCCTAAGAAAATGGTCATAATGACCAAAACACCTTTAATAAGACCTAAATTATAGCCTCAGTGATAACCACCCAGCAAAATCACCATGAACAAGACAGAATCTATCTTAAAATTACAAGGTTTTAGATATAGTAACTTTATAAAAGAATGAAACACTAAGATTGACAAATAGAGGAACATAGCTAACTTTGTTAAGCACTCCAAAGCCAGTCTTTTACAACCTTACAACCATTAACATCATGAGATTGATATCAGTGAATTAAAGTTTTCAATTTACAACCTGAATATTGTAACATCCTACCACCAACCGGGGCCATCCATTGTTAGTCTGACATAAACCCTAAACTAACAGTCATCTTATATACAGGAATATATATTTATATATATGTTAGGTCAGGACAGGCTCCCAAAAATGGAGGACAGCAAGATGGCAACGGAGACTTATCCACATTCCTCAAGAAACTGCCCAGCCATTATCACTTCCTTGCCTAATAATACTCCCAGTTCATGATTTCCTGCCCCCTTATCTCATAAGTCACCTGGCTCACCATTCTAATTCTAATTGAAATTCTAATTCTAATTCTAATTCTAATTCTAATTCTAATTCTAATTCTAATTCTTCTAATTGAAATGGCTAATGCAAAGAACAAAGGAGTTCTTTTCCCTTTCTCACCTTCCCCCAACTGAAAAAGCCCTAGAAAGCCCACTGTCTGGAATCTCAGGTTGGCTGTGCTCTGCTCTTGAGAGTCAGTCCTGGCAGCTTGTGCTGTTCCCAAAGAAAAGCTTCCATCTTTGCCTCAGAGTGGTTTGCATGCACTTGGTCACTCCTGAACCTTACAATATACAGGGATATATCTGATTAAGCACTATAAAACTTAGTTTATCAACTTTGTCTTTAAGCCTTCTCTTTAAATTTACTCATACCTTTAGCCATATTCTTTTACTTTGCAGTCTATGTAACCACTCTGTAGCAATTTCTTTATGACACATTTAACAACCTCCATTTAAAGTTTCCTTCCAGTTTATCCTTTTATCTAGCTTATCTCATTATAAATACCAGCAAACTTTTACTGTCTTTATCATAAGAACTTTTAACGTGACCATTTAAGATTTTTTTTTTCTATTGTCCTTAAAAATCTCTTTGAAATAACCTTTTATAAAAGAGTAGACTACACTTGATTTACATTATTTACACAGAGTATACATACAGATTTTATCATTTGTTGACTTTGGAACCTCTTTCCTTATAAATTTTTAAACAAACGCAGTTTTGAGTACTTCAGAATCTAAACATAAATCTTGAGGTTCTTGTCTGTTAGCAATTCTGTAGAAGTATAAAGAGAAAAAATAAACTCAAAAAACAGTTACAAATTTCTTATGAGAAGTCTTCTTCTTTCTGCAGCAATTTGGCACTCACGCATCATCATTTTGGGGCCAGGACCCTGAGATTCCCTGCACCTCTAATCCCCTGGCTCTGCAAAGCAAGGAAATCAAGGAAGTACAACCATTAGGGATTTTCCTGGGGGCAGCATAACCCTAGAGAGGTCAGTACCTTGTCTTCCCTATCTAACAATGAGACATGTGTGTCTAGCTCCCCCTCTTACTCCGAGGGATACCTGGCCATCACACAGACTAAGACCTTCAGAGGAAAACACTAACACATTGCAGTTGTGTGTTCATGTGTTATCCCCCATTTTTGTCCTTGCCGTGGAGAGCTGCCCTAGACACAGCATGTGAGAGCAAGACAGTCAGGTTTCCAGCGTTTACTGGGAGCTGGCTCCAGAAGTTATCTATTCCTGATTGAAATCTTGTGCCAGTGGAACACAGCAGGATGACATAACCCTTATTTGCAAGTGTGAAGAAACTCTCCCTCCTCTTCTGGTGGGTAGAAGGCTGATTTTAGGGCTTGAGTGATTTCCATTTACATTCTTTAGCGCCTTTGCAAGTCCTTGCAGAGAGTCTTTTATCTTGATTTGCCTTTTTTATTGTTTCACCCCTTCCTCACTGTCAGGACCTGGGGTGGTGGAATTCCCCAGTAGCACAGACAGCATTGTCTCCCTCCATCCCCTTTATGTGGCCTTAGACTTAGCCATTTTCATGCTCTTTGAGCCAGTACCTCATCACTGGATAGTGTTTATGGAGGGTGCTGTGTGTGTGTGTGTGTGTGTGTGTAGGGTGCAATCTCTGACCTTGAATCTCCTGGTCTGACTCTAGCTGAGCTTTCCTCTATATTGTTTTAATTCCAGGGAAAGTTTTGGATTTTATAAGGGCTACTGGGCAGCTCTCCGATCTTGCCATTTTATAACTATTTAAGAGTAGGAGAATCTTGCATTTTTCCCTGTATATAATCTTAGTTACTTTCAGTGTTTCCTCTGGGGGACATTTAAAACTAAAAACTGGCCATCCTAATTTACAGAGACCTTTAATTTCCTTGATGTCATCTTCACTTCATAGTCAGCAGTGAATCCTTCTTTGAAGCTGTCAAGCATAGTTTGTAGAAATGTTCAGGCCATACATCAGGATTGTGTAGACCCCATAGTAAAAAGGCTCCCTAGCATTCACTAGCCAAGGAGTTGGGGAATTTTATATGTGCCTATCCCTGTGTGGTGTGTAAGCAGGAGTAGAGAAGATAAGTTTCTCTTTCAAACATACTTGCCTGGCTGGCTCCCTGAAAGAGACTTAAGGAAATCTTACCATAGGGCCAACATATATACACCCTGAGCTTTGTCAGAGCATTCTATTTCAGAGGAATAAGTGCCCATTAATGTGAAATGCCTTCCAGTGGAACCACAGGTTGGAGCCCCGTCAGATCTGATAATGACATGGCTATGGAACCATTAGACTCACACACACATTCATTTATTCATACATTCATTCACAAGCTATGGATTCCCGTTTTAAATTCCTATTCTATTTATGACTCTAGAGACCAAATCCAAGCTTTAAATTGCTTCCAGTATAATTCTAGACCTCAAGGAGACCAGTGCAACTTCAGTAACACTTCAGAGGTTTGGATGCAATCTCCTGTGGGTGATCAGTACACACCAGCTATTCCAGACCTCAAAATCACTTCAAGTGTAATTCCAGGCCTTGAAATTACTTTAAGTATAATTCAAAACCTGACTGGTCTCAATTCCAAATTCAGAGCGCTTACCTGGTCCAGACATCTGTCTTAGTCTCATCTTCTTCCACTCAGGAACTCCAGTCTCAGGTCTCACAGTCTCCTTCGGCCACCTTGCAGGGAACGCCACAGTCAGTCACATTAGGGGCACATGCTTCCCAGTTCCAGGGATCATTGGTAGGCTAAAAGGCGCTGGAGCAGCAGTCCTTCCTGACCAGTGGGGGTTTTGGTGAAGGAAAATCTTGCTGTGGCATCCAGAAATGTTTTAGAAATTCTCTGGAACTCCAACACCAGTATGAGGGGAAGTAGGAGTTTATTTACCCAGGGGCCAAAGAGCTGGATAGCTCCCAAAAGCAGCTGTGACCCAAGCTGAGATTTTACTTTTATTTTACAAATTTATAGTTGAGGGGAGGGATAAGTGAGTAAGTAAAATATAGATATCAATCATTCCTGTAGTCAGGCCATCCTAACCATGAACTCTATTTTATTTCATTTTAGCCTAAACTGTCCTTCCTTATAATCCCTCTGTACCCTTGCTGGATAGTTCTTTCTTTGGGAGTTTTTCATCTGTTGACAAAAATAAGTTTAGCAATCAACTCTTAACAGAAACTCAGGAAATCAGTACAATTTTTAGCTCCTTTTCTCCTACAGATGGAATAGAAGATGGTTATCCTAGTCTCCTTATTCTAAGTTAGGGTCATAAGTATTTCTTGGTCTTCATACAATTTTTACTGCACATCTACTGCTATGGGCTATTAGAGATCTTATTTCTCTCTCAGGAGGAAACAAATCACTCCATTTCTTTCTTTTTCAGCATCAAGTGGCTTGTGTGTTTTTCCTTGTCTGGAGAAACAATGAATCTTTGCATTGGTTTTATTCCTTAATTATATCATTTAATTGAGTTGGTCATTATCTGAACAAAATTTTGTGTTTGTTTCAGTAAGGGCTAGAACGTTTATTATTTGGCCTTTATCCTTCCAGGAAGTATCCAGTGGAGGCCCACAGAAAGTAGAATACAATGGAAAATGTTAGTGCCCTCAATTGCTCTGGAGTTCCCAAATGTTTTAAACTATCATATTAGTTCACATATAAAATAGAAAAGTGTACTAAAATCGAACTATTTCCTTTTTACTTGATTTTACAGTCCCTGTCTATTCAACCCATGTTTTTCCAAAAGGAAAATGATAATTTTCCTCTGCCTCCAATGAAGGGCCTACCTGCCACACATTGGGATTTAGTACCCTTAGTGTCCTTGAGGCTTCAGTTTTAATAATTCTAAAAATCTTGTTTTGGTAGATGATGTGTATTTGTATTCTTTCTAAGGTGTGCATAAAATTCTTATGCCATCTTCTACATCCTATGCATATTGCAGATATTTGGAGACAGGACTACTTGAACCTACTGAGAGAATGAAATGTAAGCACAGCTGAAAAGAAAAAAAAAATATGCTGTAAGGGCCTGATGGAGCATAAGAATATTCATTAAATAACATCCAGAAATCTCATACATAGCTGGGTGTGGCCACATGCATCTATAAACCCAGTCCTGTGGGGAGCAGACATTAGGAAAGCTAACCGGAGCTTGTAGTAAAAAACAGCTGGCTTTAGGATCATTAAGAGACTCTGCCCCAAACAACAATGGGTAAAAAATAACAATGGCAAGTGGCACCCGATGTTCCATTCAAACCACAGGACCTGGGATTGTCACATACATACGCACATACTATAGACACAAAGAAATAATATACTGAGATAGTGTATGCAAGTAATTTAAAAATAAAGTTACACTTGGCATAAGTGTATCCAGTAAGTGAATTTAATATACTTACATTTACTAAGGTTTTATTTTTAATATTTTCTCTATTTTTTTCATCTAATGTCCCAAAGTTAGAAAATGCAAAGCAGTTTTAAAACTAAACTTCATTTATTTAGATTTTCTCATTTCAATGTTGTACTTATAGAATCAATTCATCATAACAGAAATTGAGTTTGTATTATAGGGAGACACTGGGAAGTCAAAACTTTTTTCAATGTAAGAATAGTTGCTATTATGGTCCCAATGTACCCTGAATTTTTATTATGAGATGCTGGGCAGTCAAGACATTTCTTTAAATTTAGGACTAATTTCCATTACCTTCAGAATAGTCCCAATGTACTCTGAACATTTCCAGGTAGCCAAAAAGAGGTACAGCATATCCCAAATTACAAATGAAAAGTAGAATAAACTCTATTATTAGAGAATTAGAAATGTAAAGTTTTATATATATATATATATATATATATATATATATATGTGTGTGTGTGTGTGTGTGTGTGTGTGTGTGTGTGTGTGTGTGTGTATAATAGGATGTTGTATACTATACATCAATACATCAATATCTCCATGGTATCCATTCACTAGAAAAAGAAAAGATGAGACTACCCAATGATAAATGTGTCAATATCTCAATCAAGAGGAAGCAAAAGATTTCTATAGAGAAAATATTATAGAGGAAATATGACAAGAGCTTACTAGTGTCTTTAGAATCTCTAGGACTCCTAGAAAGAACGAACTCCTATGAAACCCCACTGTGAATGCATTGTGGGAAGAGGACAAGGAGGGGAGAACTGCATCTTTTGCAATCTCCATGACGAATTCAATACTTAATTTCTCAATGTTTGATGTATCATTGGGTGGTAGGGTGACATCAATAATGTATTTTAGTATGTTATCAAAAAACAAGGCAATCTGGCTTCCAATGAAGATGGCATCTACCTAACCACATCCCACCTACCAGAGAAGGGAAGGCAAGACATTAATGGCTCATTGGGTGGTCTAGAGGGGAGCAGACTCTAACAGACCTCAAGTGAGAGGGGCAGAGGGGCAAAAAAATGGAATTAGCTGATTCCCACACTCTCTAGTAGTGCATCAGCCCCTCAGTACCCTCACGTTGTCACACCAGCCATAGTCCCAGCTGCAGGTTTCTCCTGCACTAAATGCAGGCAAGGGAATGCATGCCAGTGCAGCTTCACCGACACTGCCACGTGGGCAAATGCCCTCCCTGCCCCACAGGACCACCACCCCACTCCCCCTGCCACTTGTGAACTTCATCCCACTCCCCCTACCCCACACAAACTCTGTCCCACTCTCCCCACCTGCCCAAACTCCATCCCAGTCTTCCCGCCCTACAGGAATGCCACTCCAGAAAGCCACCCTGCTCTTCCTGCCCTGCATAACCTCCATCCCACTCTCCCTGCCCTGTGCAAATGCTGTCCCATTCACCCCATCCCATGCGAATGCCACCCAGGAAATCTGCCCACTCTCCCTTTCCTACACAAACGCCATTGCACTCTCCCTGCCCTGCACAAATGCTTTCCCATTCTCCCCACCCCTCATGAATGCCATCTCATTTGTCACCGACCCCCATCTTCTTCTGAATCCAGGAAATCCATATTAGCTCCAACTATAACTCCATGCTCCAGAATGCCATCCCACTGACCACCACATCCCATTCCCCTGTCCACTTTAGGCCACCTGATTACATACTCCCATACCCTGAAAGATGGAACAACACAACTCTTTATCATATCTTTAGACCCCCAGCAAAGCCTCATGGGCTCCTTCCCTCTGAGCAGGCAGGCCCAATTGCCACCAGAAAATCAGTGGAAGCAAACATAAAAGGGAATAACTACTGGACACACTTTAAGAGTAGACTATAGTTTCCTCCTAAATTAATAAGACTCATACATTGTGATGGGTAGACCATAGCACAAAAGGAATAACATGAAAAATCAAATGCAAGTAAATCTAATAAGATCACTCAGTCATATGATGGATGCCTCTAATCAAAACATAGGACAGATATTAGGATCAGAACCCCAAAATGAAGTTATAAGCTATGAAACCCTAACCAAATAAATGGTAGAACTTGCAGAAAAGCAACAAAGGGCCTATAATCATATGAATGCTGTCCTCACTAGAGTAGGCCTAATAGATAAGAAGCTGGAAGAGGTCCAATGACAGTTAAGTGATCTGAAGAAGAGTTGAGAAAGAAAAAAAAAAAAAAAAAAAAAGAGGCCCTCAATAACCAGCTAGCAGAGCTCAACACAAACATAAAGAAATGCAAGGATAAGGTCCAAGAAGCATCAAGAAAATCAGAAAATGACATGAAAGGGAACTTGACAGAGGGATAGAAACTATTCATAGGAAAATAGTAGAAAATTCAAACCAAATTAAAAAAGCCCAAAATTCTATAGAAGCTCTCAAAAATAGAGTCAGCCATGTGGAGGATAGAAACTCAGATCTGGAAGACAAAATAGAAGAAATAGTTTGAGAGTACAAAAGTTTCAATAAGTTCAAAAATTTCTGTGAACAGAACATGAAGGAACTGTGGGATACCCTTAAACATACTAACATTTGGATCATGGGAATACTAGAAGGAGAAAAACTCAGACCAAAAGCATGGAGAAATTATTCAACAAAATTATCAAAGAAATCTTTTCCACTATCTCAAAAGAAAGGCCCATCAAGTTACAAGAAGCTAACAAAGTTTCAAACAGATTGGACCAGAGGAGAAACTCTACAAGAAATATTGTCATTAAGACTCTAAATATTGATACCAAAGAGAAACTCCTAAAAGCAACTAGGAAAAACAACACATTACATTTAAAGGTAACCCCATCAGAATTACTTCAGACTTCTCAATGGAAATCCTGAAATATAGAAGGGACTGAAATGGAACACTGCAAAGTCGAAGAACTGTCGAGAGCCATAGAGCAAAAGCCTCTCCATTTTGCCTAGGCCTTCTTGAAAGTTAACTCATTATTTAGAAAGATGGCCCATCCAGCTTTCTGTTAGGTACTTCTGGAACATCGGTCAGCAGACTGCTTACAGAATCTTATCTTTTGCAAACAGCCAGTTTATGGCCAGGATGTGGAGCCTGGTGTAGCCAGGATGTTAAGCCATTGAGGCAAGATTAGATAAACACCTGATTACATCCCCTCTAGGTTTCCTGACAACTCCTTGCCCTGACCTGTGGGGAACCATTGGGCACTAGGCACCCAAAAGTGCCTCATCTTGAGTAATAACTCCATTTTGTGATAAGTTGTCTGTTCTGGAAAGTCACAAAGCCTGCAGCTGTTTGTTAAAGTCATTAACTTGTGGCTTTAAGGCTGGGGCCTTATCCTGCTGAACATCTTGCGGCCTTGGGCCTATGACCTCATCCTGTCAAAACAGAACTGTAGCAATGCCTAAACTACTGACAAACTCCCCTGTTCTGATGCATAAAGGCACCCTGAGAAAAATAAAAATTGCAGCTTGATCAGACCTGTCTTGCTGTCAGTTCCTTGTTTCTCTTGCCCCTTCCATTTCAGGTTCTTTAGGGTCCGTGCTCCCATTGAAGCCCCACTGGCTGGGACAAAGAACCTATGGCTTCCAACCCAAACTGCTCTACCCAGAAAATGTGTCTCTCATAATAGATCATGAAAGACAAGCTTTTCATTATAAATTCAGCTTCACAACTATATGAACACAAAACAAAACCTTCAGAGACTACTTCAGGTAATTCTCCACACAGAAGAATCAAATAATCAACCTCAAGCACCTACAAGAAGCAGAGCACAATCATCAAACTCAGAGAAGGCACAAAAAACTACAAAGTCCAAGAAAACACCAAATCATATGAACCAATATGATATGGCATGGATCAAATTAAAAGCCATAGTCATTACCTTAAATATTAATGGCCTTAATTCACCCATCAAGAGATATAAGCTAACAGGATGGATCACAAAATTGGACCCCTCAATCTGTTGTCTTCATGTAATCCACCTCAACCCTAATGACAGACACATACTCAGGGTAAAAGTGTGGAAAATGAAATTCCAAACAAATGGGAATAAAAATCAAGCAGGTGAAAAAAAAATCAAGCAGGTGTAGCTATACTAATATGGGATAAAATAGACTTCAAACCAAAAGTAATCAAAAAAGACAAAGAAGATCACCTCTTACTTATCAAGGGAATGATCCAACAAGAGGATAACATAATCATCAATCTTTATGCACCAAACACAGATGCACCACAATTCATAAAACAAAACCTACTTGACAATAAAATAGAAATAACCACCAACAGCATCTTAGTCAAGGACTTCAATACTCTATTATCAGCAATAGATAGATATCCAAACAGAATATCAACAGGGAAGTGAGAGAGCTCAACAAAACCATAGAACAATTATACCTAATGGATATCTATAGAGCATTCTACCCAAATCCATAGACTACACATTCTTCTCAGCAGCCCATGGAACCTTCTATAAAATAGATCATATACTGAGTCAAAAAGCTTACCTCCATATATATAGGAAGATCAACATAATTTCCTGCATGATATTAGATCACAATGTTGTCTTTCTAGATATTAACAACAAAAGATGCACCAGGAATACCATCAGCTCCTGGAAACTGAACAAAGCACTCTTAAAAAATAAACTTCTCAGCTAAATTCTGTCAAACCTTCATGGAAGAACTGAAACCAATCTTCCTTTAACGACACAATAGGAAAACAGGGAAAGCTCCCTAACTCCTTCTATGAAGCTGGTATCATCCTAATACCAAAACTAGACACAGATTCCACAAGAAAAGAAAACTATAGGCCTATATCCCTGATGAACTTAGACTCAAAGATCCTGAACAAAATCCTTGCAAAACAAATCCAACAACACATCAAAAGCATTATCCACCATGATCAAGCAGGTTTTATCCCAAGAATGCAGGGGTGATAATACACCACATAAATAAGCTTAAACACAAAAACCACCTGATCATTTCAATAGATAAGACAAAATACAACATAACTTCATGATCAAAATATTGGAGAGAATTGGCATGGACAGTTTATATCTCAACATAATAAAGGCTATATATAAAGCTCCTAAAACCCAAGTAATACTTAATGGAGAGAGACTGAAGGAATTCCCATTGAGATCAGGACCAAGACAGATGTGTCCACTCTCACCTCTGCTCTTCAATATAGTACTGGAAGTCCTAGCTCAAGCTATAAGACAGGAGAAAGAAATAAAAGGGATACAAATTGGAAAGGAAGAAGTTAAGTTAGCTCTATTCACAAATGACATGATTCTGTACATAAGAGACCTGAGCCTCCATCTCAAAATCTTAAAGGTAATTAACTCCTCGAGCAAAGTAGTGGGATACAAAATCAATGCACAACCACCAGTAGCCTCTATATATTCAAAAGACAATGATACAGAGAAATAAATAAGTGACATTGTTCCATTTTTCAATAGCAACAACAACAACAACAACAACAAACTACCTTGGAATAACATTAGCCAAGGATGTGAAAGACCTATACAATGAAAACATAAAAACACTCAAAAAAGAGATTGAGGAGGACTTGGGAAAATGGAACGGCCTCCCATCATCCTGGATAGTCAGAATTAACATTGTGAAAATGGCAATCTTACCAAAGGAACTTTACATATTTAATGCAATACCAATCAAAATCCCAACATTGTTTTTCACAGAGATAGAAAAAATGATCTCAAAATTCATATGGAAAGGCAGAAGGCCTCAGAAATCCACCTGTATCCTCAACAAAAGAAGCACCTCTAGAGGCATCACTATACATGATCTAAAGCTATATTACAAAGCCATAATAATAAATACAGCATGGTACTGGCATAAAAACAGGAGGATAGGCCAACATAACAGAATCAAGGACCCGGACGTTGAGTTAAGTGATTACAGCTACTCGATATTTGACAAAGGCCCTAACAATGTAGACTGGATAAAAAGACAGCATCTTCACCAAATGGTGCTAGGCAAATTGGATAAACTAATGCACAAAATTGAAACTTGATCCACTCATCTTACCATGCACAATAAACAAGTCCAAATGGATCAAAGACCTCAATATAAGGCTTGAAACTCTTCAACTATCAGAAGAAAAATAGGAAGAACTTTCCATGATATAAGAATGGGAAAAGACTTCCTGAACAAAACCCCAGTGGCACAGGATCTTTTTTTAAAATCTTATTTTATTTTATTTTCTCAGTTTATTAAAACATTTTCCATGATTATAAAAAATATCCCATAGTAAAAAATATCCCATAGTAATACCCTCTCTCCTCCCACTTTCCCTTTTGAAATTCCATTCTCCATCATATTCCCCCCCCCATATCAATAAATCTCTCTTTTATCTTGATGTCATGATCTTTCCCTCCTCTTATGATGGTCTTGTGTAGGTAGTATCAGGCACTATGAGGTCATGGATACGGAGGCCATTTTATGTCTGGAGGGAACACGTTGTAAGGAGTCCAACCCTTCCTTTGGCTCTTACATTCTTTCCTCCACCTCTTCAGCATTATACCCTGAGCCTTGGAAGGTAGCACAGGATCTTAAACAATCACTCAACCACAGTGAACTCATGAAGCTGAAAAGTTTCTTCACAAACATATAATAAGCAGAGTCAATAGATTACCCACAGAACTGGAGGAAATATTTTCTGGCTATCCAACTGACAGAGGCCTAATTTCTAGAATCTACAAAGACCTCAAAAGCCTAAATAATAAAATGTCAAACAACCCACTCACAAAATAGGGCAAAGAACTGGACAGGCAGTTCTCAGAGGAAGAAATAAAAATGGCAAAAACAGACTTAAGAAAATGTTCATCATTCCTAATCATCAGCAAATTAAAACAACTATGATATTCCACCTTACCCCAGTAAGGATAGCAAACATTAAAAAAAAAAAAAAATCAAATGAAAATAAGTGTTGGTGAGGATGTGGAGAGATAGGAACCCTCATTCACTTGGAATATAAGATGCTACAAACACCTGCTCAATTCATAACAGCTAAGAGCTGGAATCAACCTGGATGTCCATCACTAGATGAATGGATAACCAAGATGTGGTATATATGCATAATGGAATTCTACACAGCAGTAAGCAAAAATGACACAGTGAAATTTGAAGAAAAATGGTCAAACCTGGAACAGATCATTCTCAGTGATTGCACCCAAATCACAGAAAAATAATTGTCACACAGTCTCACTCATCTGTGGCTCCTAACCTGAATCTACCTGACATGCTGACATACCTAATAAGCATATTGAGGACTGGACAGTAGGACTGGTGGGGCAGGTGAAGACTGTAAGGGTGTGGGTGGGGACACAAAACTGGACCCAAATGGAAATGGTGCCATAAAATTCTACATATGAAAAGACTGATGATTGAACTTTCAACAGGCCCTAAGAGGGAACACCTAGATCACAAGGCCCAGGAGAGGGTATGATAGAGACTGACCTTAATCTTCTCCTCTCTCTCTCTCTCTCTCCCTCTCTCTCTCTCTATTATCTTTATCTCTTTTATATTACTTATCTTTTCTTTTTCATTCTCTTCTTGGGCACTGACCTATAACACCCACTACCAGCATGTGGCTAACATCCACAATGAGCTGTTGATCAGAGAGACTTACAAGTTTTCCCAAAAGAAGACACATTTCTGTCAGAGTAAATGATGACCCACCAAAGATTAGTGATAAGACCCTACTGCTGAAAACACCATATGCTGCTGGTATGGGGCATGGAGTGACCTGGCTGGAACCTGGAAGAAATCAGTCCCCAGACAGTTAGCTCATCTAGTGCCAGAAGATGTTACATGATCCACTGGAGGAAAATGACCAACATCTGTCCAAGCAATTCATGGTCTAAGCTACTCATCAGCAAACAACCTGACGTGATGCTCACTCAAGTGCAATAGTGGCACATAGCCATGGTGGGAACCAGTTGCCCTTGATTTGGGTAACAGATCTGATCAGTGGAATAGAACCCATTGGTGAAGCTGGGAATCAAGTCAGAACCATATCCAAAAATGAGCCCACCCTCCACTATTAAGCTCCCACTAATAATGGGCTACAAGAGGGCCTACACTTATTAAATTCTCTCTCTCAAAAAAAAAAAAAAAGTTATACCATTTATCTGGTACTAACTTAACTGTCCATTGAAGAATTTGCTTCTCTTTCATGTGGATGCAGATTCTAAGAAGCGAACCATCCCATCACACCTCAATAGAGCCCCAGCTGAAACTAAGAGTAATTGGGGAAATGAACAAGAGTGCTTCTTTCTTGATGAACATGGTACCAGCAAAAGGGTGAATGAGATAGACACAGAGCACACTCAACTCCTACCAAACAAGACATCCAGAGACACAGAGGCTCCCAAGGTGTCATCACTGAAACAGACCTAAAATGAACCCAACATGTTTCAGGGAAATTTGTGGAAGAGGGTGTGGAAAGATTGTTAGAACCACATGTTGGGACATTATGCACCCAGTCATTGACTTTTACTGATAACTGATGGCTGACTCCACAGTGCATGACACATATTACTCAACAAGGAGGGTCCTTGCTGAGAAGGGAGGACAGGGAGGAGGATAATGATAGTACCAACATGACTGTATACACTGTGTACATAATTAATAATAATAAAAAAGGAATGTGTTTTGATCTCAAAAAAAACAAATAAATAAGAGGACAATCTGAGTTGCATCTTCCTGGAAGTGGTGATGACTCAGAAGGGTCTGATATCTGTGTTTTCTGGTAAAGTTTTAAAATATATGCATAACAGTTTTCTTGTGCAATATTTTAAGTCAAATGCATACAACTACAAATCAGCATAGTGGGTATTTCGATGTTAATGATTGTTGTCAGCTCAACTTTTATTATGATGGGGACAAGAACACTGAAAATTCAGGATATCTCAACTCTCATTGTGACAAAATTGGGGAATTCCAGAAAAATATCAAAAAGGCCACCTTCTGTCTTGCTGCATGGTACTGTTGACAGGGTATTGACAAACAAGCTCACTTCACAAATAGTGAATAGAAAGAGGTAGTTAGGGTCTGTCAGCCAATGATCAACTTTGACACTGTCATCTTATTATCCTACAGCACCCTAAATCATCTGCTTACATTGCTGTATAGTTCATTATTTATGTATATATTTATTTATGTGCTAGCTGAGAAAACTTAATTTTCCAGTTGTATTGTGAGCATTCTAGGCATTTTTGCAAAAATACAATACAAAACCCTATAGCCTCAAGCTTAGGTTGATTAAGTTAAGCCTAGGTTGATTGGTTAAGGATTTGACCTTAATTAACAAATTGTGACAATAGTGTGTTTAAAAGAAATAGATTTTATTTGGTCATGTACTTTCTAAATAACATTTCCATATTACAAGTGCCAGACACTGTAGCTTTGTATGCCTTTGAAATCGTTTTTCTCACCATATACATTACTGAATTCAGTACTATAATTGGAGGGAAATAAACCCTGAGGATAAATACAATACTACTAAACCAAACTTAAAGCATTTTAAAAACACTCTTATGATATTCTAAGCTTTGGCCTCTAGGTCAATGAGTGCATACTATTTTAACATAATATCACCAAAGAGAGTTTAATACTACTTTGAAATATTGAACTACTAATGAAAATATTTAAAGAACAAACAACACTCTACAAGCAACCTTTTAATATTTTGTTTTTTGAGAGAGAGAAAGAGGCAGATAAAGAGAGAAAGAGACAGAAAGATATTGAGAATGAGCATGCCAGGGCCTCTAGCCACTGCAAACAAATTGCAGATGCATGCACCACCTTGTGCATCTGGCTTACATGGGTGCTGGGGAATCAAACCTGGGTCCTTAGACTTTGCAGGCAAGCACCTTAACTTCTAAGCCATCTCTCAAGCACTGAAACAACCTTTTATTTGAAAGCAAGGCATTGTGCCTATACATAGACCATAAAGGGATTGAAGGCAAAGGCTTGCTACATCTCAGCTTTGGAAAAATGCAACACAAGTCTGAAGCTTAGTTCCAGAGTTAGGAAGTTCAAGAAGTATTCTTCATATAACTGGTGTCTAATTTAGACTCATCACTGAAAGGAGTAAAACTAGCAGCAGCCACTGAGTAACAGTAATTAAGCCTCATGGAAACATACAAGCTGAAACAATAAACCAAGTTTGGCTCTGTAACTGATCAAACCACAATATCTGCTAGACAGAAATACCAACCTGGTAGACTTGATTCTGAATGTGAGTTCCAATAGAATGTCATTAAGAGAAACTGCTTGACTAAGATCAAATAGAAGGAATGTAAGCAGGAATAAAGGAAATCAGAGAGAGAGAGAATGAATCTTTTTGTTGTTGTTGTTTTTGTTTTTGGAGGTAGGGGCTCAGTCTAGCCCAGGCTGACCTGGAATGCAATATGTAGTGTGAAAGTGGCCTCAAACTCACAGGGATCCCCTATCTCTGTCTCCTGAATGCTGGGATTAAAGGCATGCAATTAAGATGAGCCTGCAGAGCAAGATTTTGAGTTGCATGAAAAAATAACCACACATCAGTAAGCAGCAAATGCAAGTCAGCAAGAGCATTACTCACTTTATATAATTCAATCCACTAAATATGTGGTAAACATCCTAAGTATCTTTAACTTACAAAGTACAGCATTAGTAACTAACTTTTCATCAACAAAACTATTAAGGAAGAAGCAGAAATACATGGAAATAATTCTAGGTACACAAGTAAAGAATCTACTCTCAATCACAATGAAAGTAGAATCATTGTACATCAAGTTATTTGAGCATGCATGTTTGGTGAATAAACAAATATAGCTACATGTTTCATAAGCAAGTCATTTCAGCTATTTAATTATCAAATTGACATTTGATGAACAGAGTCTGAAGTCAGACCTTACAATGGCCTTTTATGTTTTCATTCACCTAATATAACTTTCCATGGTTTATCTGTCCTTTGCAATGTATTTCTATATATGGTGATTGCATTGTTTTGCTCTTTATGTCCTGTTGATTTTTTCTTCAATAATATATAGTACAACCTGGGCTTTGTCTCTTTTTTCTTATTTTTGGTGCTATTTCTCTCAGTGCCTTACACACCTACTGTGGTCTTGGTATAAATCAAAGCATAATATGTCCAGATGTTTCTATATATTATTTTCTGTATTGAAACATCAATAAAAGTCACTGTGGTAAAAATTTATGTGAACATGCAACTATTATAATAAATGTTAAAGCTTTAGTATATTGTTAGATAAAGGCTTCCCTTCAGTGAAGCATGGGTGGCTTATTCACTGTTTTATAATATAACTGCTGTTTTCCTTCCATGGAGTGAGATTCTCCACTTTGTAAAAATCTGGGATGGCTTTGAGATTTCAACTGATGATAGAATATGACAAAAATTGTGTTGTGTGACTATCTATGGTAGGCCTCAAATATCTAGAACATCTGTATTGTCTTTGAATGAATCTTTTCCAATGTAAAGAAGCAATTTGGGGCTACTTAAGGACAAGAGACCACAAAGAAGAGAAGTAGAGAGCTACAAAGAAGAGAAGTAGGAGCTACAGCAGACACTATCAGACATGTAATTAGAGCCACTCTTAAATATGAAATGTTTTTGCTGTAAGCCTAATGAAGTTTCATATGTCCCTGACAAGACTGGCATAAGAATTGCTTAACTAAACCCAATACAAATGAAACAAACTATAGTTTTTTTCTAGTCACTGAACTTTAGAAAGCTTTTGTATAAAAATAGTAACAAATACAAAAAATTGTACATAGACAAAAGATGTTTGCATAGTTAAACATGCTTGTTTTCAAAGCCTCATGGGCCCAGGTTTGATTCACCAGGACCCATGTAAAGCCAGATGCACAAAGTTGCACATGTGTCTGGAGCTGGTATGCAACGGCAGGACACCCTGGCAGGCTCTCTCTATATATATCTTTCTTTGTCTTTCTCTCTCCCCATATCTTTCTCAAAAAATAAATAAATAATTTTTAAAATCTTCAAGGCTTTGGAAGTAAGCAGTGGATAGAGACTGTATGGCAGTAAGACACCATTAGTATTGACCAGAAACAATGAGATACTGCTCTTTATGTTGTGACAGATAAAAATAACTTACAGAACTGAAGTTGGCAAATTCAGGTCTTCCTAGCTAGCTAGAAAGAAAGAAAGAAAGAAAGAGAGAAAGAAAGGAAAAAAGAAAATGGAGGCAAAGGAAGGAAGGACAGGAGGGAGGGGGAGAGAGGGAAAATCAATGAAATCATAAATATGGCTAAGGAAATATCAAGGAAGAACATTAAAATGGACAATACCATTTCATGTATATTTATAACAGAATGGATAAGAAAGATGAACTAAAGAGAGAACAGTTTCACTGGAAAGGAGGATTTATTGCAAACATAAAGATCAAGAAATACTTACTTGGTTAGACAATAAAGACATTTGATAGTTTACATTGGCTATGTCATTAGAGCAAAAATCAAAGCAGGTACCTGATGATAATACCATTGGTGAGGAAAAAGAGAATCTCACAGAAGTGCTTAGTGTAATAACCTCACAAAATGATGAATATAAAGACAGGTATGTTTTGAGTTGAATTCTGGAAATGGCTTTAGAATGTGGAAGAACACTCAAAAATGCCAAAGCATCTGAAAAGGTATTTAAGGAAACTATATTGGTCTCTTCTTAAGGGTGTACAAATATGAGTGAAAACAAAATTTTGAGCATTATGGAGAACAGTTTTTAATTGTAAATACAGACATTTTATTGTGAAAAATTAAAGGAATATTAAAGTGGCAGAATTAGGATATAAAGCAAAAAGTTAAGAAAACCAAAGGTAAATGAGCATTTAGTTGAGGGATAATTAGTCTTTACTATAGTTAAATTTTTTACCATTCACTATTCACAACAGCTAAGGCATAGAGTCAGTCTAGACGCCCAGCAACAGATGAATGGATAATGAAACATGGATGGTGGAACTGCACAGTAGAAAACAAAGCATGGCATCTGCAAGAAAATGGGTAGAATTAAGATCATCAGGTTATGTTGTGATGTCCACACAAGTGCAATAGTGGCACACAGCCATGATGGGGAACCAACTGCTCTTGATTTGGCTAACTGATCCCCTCAGTGGTATGGGACCCATAGCTGGAGCTGGGAAACAAGTCAGAACCATATCCAAACACAAGCCCACTCTCCAATATCAAGCTACCATCAATCATGGTGTACAAGAGGGCCTACACCTACTAAACTCTGTATTAATAAAGTAAGGGTTATCTCATTTGTCCTGTTGCTAACTTACTCTGTGTTGGAGATTCTGCTTCTCTTTTTCAAATAGATGCAGATCTTAAGGAGAGAGCTACCCCAGCATACCTCAAAAAGGCCCCAACTGAAGCTAACGAAAATTGGCAAAACAAGCAAAGGTGCTGTTTTCCTGATGAACAAGATACCAGCACAAGGGAGAAGAAGACCAACAGAGAGAAAAATCAACACCTACCAAATCAGAGAGCCAGAGCCTCAGAGGTCCCCAACACCTCATCACTGAAGCAGACCAAAAATGAACCCAACACGGCTCAGGGAAATTTTGCAGAAGAGGGGGCAGAAAGTATGTCAGAGCCACACGTTGGGTCATGAATGCACAGATATTTATCGTACCAATAACTGTGGGCTAACTCCACAATGCACGACCCATATACCTCAACAAGGAGGGGCCATTGGGGAGGGGGCAGGACATGGATGAGCCTAATAATGGTACCAAACTGCCTGTATTTGCTGAATAGAAAACTAATTTAAAAAATTTTTAAAAATATAAATAAATAAATCACTTAAAAAAAAAAGATCATCAGGTTAAATGAAATAAGACTCCAGAAGGTATACCACATTTTCTCTCATAAGGAGCTAAGATTTTAGTGTGTGTAGGTATGGGATATAAAACTAGAAAACATACCATAGAGGTGAAGAAGAGATCTTAAGGGAGGAGAACTGGAGTTAATAATCAGAGATGACAATGGAAAACATGGGACATAAAAGCAGAATACTATTGGGAGTGGGGAATGGGGAAGGGAGGCAAGTAAGAGAGGATGGGGAATGGGGGAAGACAGTTGGGGAGGAAGATGAAAAAATGAAATGTGGACAAAATTTTTATAATGAAATCCATTACTTTGTATCCTAACTTAAAAAGAAAATAAACTTATGAAAAGGTCTAGAGAGATGGCTTAGCCAGTTAAGGCATTTACCTTCAAAGTCAAAGGACCTCAGTTCAATTCCCCAGGACCCTCATAAGCCATATGCACAAGGTGGCACATGCATCTGGAGCACATTTGCAGTGGCTGGAGACCCTGGTGCACCCATTCTCTCTCTGTGTATGTCTGTCTGCCTCTCTCTCTCTCTCTCTCACTCACTCAAATAAATAAATAAAATAGTTTTAAAAATAACCTTATGAAAATATCAAATTAAATGAGAATTATTATTGAGAAATAGAAAACTGTCCCATTTGACATCTCTGTGTGCCTTTAACATTGTCAATCTTAATTTAAATCATATAAAAAGAGCAAATTGGCTGTAAAAACAGTGTCATAACTTAATCATAAGTCTTAATGGACTTTATATTTCCTTAATCCAAATGCTTGATGTGAAACAGATGTTGGTGTGGGATCTACTGGAACAGAAGTCTTCCACACACCCCCTATGTTGTAAACATAGATGAATACACTTGACTACAAAAATCTCAGGTGTATGTGATTTATGCAGAAGAATACAAGATTTTGATTGGTAATCTTATATGTCAGTTTTATATTCAGTTTTACTTAAGTGTCATCCAGCAACTGTTGCCATCATTTAAGCATTTCTGCATATGCAATTAAGCTATCTACAAAGAGAGATCATTTTACTTATTTTCTAATTTAGATAAATTTTTTTTCTTATATAGTTGCTCTGGCTAGTACTTGTGCTGTGTGCCATGGAAATGGTAAAAATGAGCAGCTTCAATTAGTTCAGCTCCTAGAAGTTTTAAGTTTGTTCCCACTGACTATCACACTAGAAGTGGGATTTTCATGCATGGCTTTTTATTGTACTGAAGTAAGTATCTTCAATACTTATTTTTGAGTTTTAATGATGACTGGAATTATCTTTTAAATTTTCCCCATCTATTAGGATACTTATTGTGAAGATTAAATTATGTTACTGACTTGAATAGAACAGTAATAAAGTAAGAGGCACACCTCTTGTGTGGGTCTGTGAGAGTATTTTCAAGAAAAGATTAAGTGAGGGAGGAAAACTTTTCCCCAGAGTGGGTGGCCCTTCTGGAGGTAGACTATATGTGAAGAAGCTCTAAGAAAACACAGTGCTTATAAGCGATCTGCCCATTCTAATTGCTAGTGGGGCTTATTGGTGCATGCATCTACCCTATCACTGCTTTCTTTTGAAGTCTTTGGAACCCACCTTCAATAATTATACAACATAGACTGAAGACCAGGACCTCCAGGCCTTCAGTGCTGGATTGGAATTGCTGAGGCATTCAGTCTCACAGACCGAGCTGCTACTGAGTTGTTGGACTCTCCAGCTGGCAGAGAGCTGTCGTTGGACTGCACAGCTCATATCCTGTGATATTCCATTGCATTGTTTAAAATGGTTCCTGAATTCTCAATATTATCATTCAAGAGGTACAACATGGATAACAATAACTTTATCCTCCCAAGTTTTGGGGGGATTATACCTCCCTTTTATCTTCATATTACTTGAAATATTTCTCTTGATAGATTCTGTGTCTTTAAATGCAGTCTTTAACTATGAAATATATAGAATCCAAGTAATAAAATATGGCCATCTGTTCTAACCTTAGATTCCCTTTAATTAATGTAACCATACTACATTTTTGGTGTGAATATCACTGGTCAGCTTTGTACTGAGTGCATACACTCAAGTTGGTACCATTGTTGGTCCCTCCCTGACATCCCCCCTCTACAGGGACCTTCCTTGTTGGAGAATATGGGCTGTGCATTGTGGAGTTAGCCATCAGTTCTGAGTAGGAGGCAATGTCTCTATGTATCATGACCCAATGCATGGCTCTGACATTCTCTCCGCCCCCTCTTCCCCAAATTTCACTGAGCCATGTTTGGTTAATTTTAGGTCTGCTTCAATGATGAGGTCTTGAGAGGTTTTGTGTCCCTGGATATATGGTTTGGTAAGCGTTAATTGTTCTCTGCGTCTATCTCCTTCACCCTTGTGCTGGTACCAGGCTGATGAGGAAAACAGCACTCTTGCTTGCTTTCCCAATTATTCTTAGTTTCTACTGGGGCCCTTTTGAGGTATGATGGGGTGATTTTCTTCTTAGGATATGCTTCTATCTGAAAAAGAGAAGAAAATTCTCCAATGGAGAGTAAGTTAACACCAGATAAATGGGAAAACTGGTTTAGTTAGTTTGTTTGTTTTGTTTTGGAGAATGTAATTTGTGTAGTCCCTCTTGTAGCCCGATTGGTGGGAGCTTGATAATGGAGAATAGGCTCAGTTTTGAATATGGTTCTGACTTGTTTCCCAGATCTAGCTATGGGATCCATTCACTGAGCAGATCAGTTAGCCAAATAAAGAGCAGTTGGTTACCCACCATGGCTGTGTGCCACTATTGCACTTGTGTGAGCATCACATCATGGTGTTTTCTGCTGAGTAGCTTAGACCATGAGTTGTCTGGACATATATTGGTCATGTTCCCCCAGTCACACATGTAGCACTTTCTTGCACTAGACATGCTAACTGCCTGGGGAGTGACTCTCTTCCAGCTTCCAGCCATGTCATACCTTGTTATGTGCCAACAGCATATGGTGTCTTTAGCAGTAGGGTCTTACCACTAACCTTTGGTGGGTCATCAAATACTCTGACAGAATTCTGTCTTCTTTCGGGAAACTTTGTAGGTCTGTCTGATCAAGAGTTTATTGTGGATGGTAGCAACATGCTAATACTGGGAGTTATAGGTCAGTGCTCAAGGAGAGAAGGAAAAAAAAAAGACAAGTAATATAAAAGAGATTGAGAGAAGAGGGAGAGAGAGAAACAGAAACAGAAGGAGACTAAGGTTAGTCTTCATCATACCCTCTCCAGGGCCTTGTGATTCAGGTGTTCTCTTTTAGGGCCTCGTGAAGGTTCAACCATTTGGTCTGTCATTTAAGATGGAGAATTTGGGCTGGAGAGATGGCTTAGCATTTAAGCACTTGCCTGTGAAGCCTAAGGGCCCCGGTTCGAGGCTCGGTTCCCCAGGTCCCACGTTAGCCAGATGCACAACGGGGCGCATGTGTCTGGAGTTTGTTTGCAGAGGCTGGAAGCCCTGGCACACCCATTCTCTCTCTCTCCCTCTATCTGTCTTTCTTTCTGTGTCTGTCGCTCTCAAATAAATAAATAAATAATTTTAAAAAAAGATGTAGAATTTTATAGTACCATTGACATTTGGGTCCAGTTTTGTGCCCCCCCTCCATCTCCCTTGCCTTCCCCTCCCAGCCTACCCACCCTATTGTCCAGGCCTCAAAATGCTTGCTAGGTATGTCAGCATCTTGGTTGGATTCAGGTTAGGAGCCTCACATGAATGAGACTATGCAGCAATTATCCTGCTGTGATTGGGTGGGTTCACTGAAAATGATCTGTTCCAGGTTCGACCATTTTTCTTCAAATTTCATTGTGTCATAATAATCACATCCATTCCAGTTAAGATGGCGGCATAGGTACCACGCCAAAGCAGCGTAGGGGGGAAAAAGACCAAAAAAACTCAGCAAAATACACATTTTACTAAAAAGTGAGGTGTATAGGAAATTGAAGCTGCAGCAGAGAAGTAGAAGAGATCCAAAGCATCCAGAGCCCACACAAGCTGGCAAAAGTGGCCCCGGAAGCTCCACCAACCGCAGTAGCAGCAGCACAACAGAAAACCGCAAGGCTCAGCTCCAGCCGCAGGAAAAGCCAGGTGGAGGGATTTTCCACTCACACTGGCGCTCTCTGCAACTCAGAAAACGTGAAGGGAGAGTGGCAGTGAGCAACAGAGGAGGAGACCATGAGGTAGAAGAACAGGTGGAACAGCGAGAGAACCAGAGCAGCTGCAGCTCCCTCCCCTCCCCCACTGCCTGAGCCCAGCTCCAGTAAACAGAGCAGTAATCCAGCCACACCAACTTGAGCCAACAGCGGGACCCAAGCAGGAGCAGAGTTTGGCAGCAACATCAGTGGCTCCGGCACCAGTAATAGCGGCCCCAGCAGTAGCAGATCCAGTAGCGGCAGCAGCAGCAGACCCAACAGCAGCAGACCCAGGAGTGGCAGCAGCGGCAGATCCCACAACAGCAGCTTCAGTGGCAGCAGTGGCAGTGGACCCAGCAGCAGCAGCTTCAGCAGCAGTGGTGGCTCCAGCAGTGGCAGCTACAGCAGCAGCAGCAGAGGCAGCAGCAGTACAGACTCAGCAGTAGCAGCTTTAGCAGCAGCAGTTCCAGCAGCGGGGGTGCTGATCTGCAGGGCCACACTTGCCAGGCTCGGTTTGCCCCGCAGGAAAAGCCAGTGCCCAACTCCAGAAATCAGAACAGCAGCCTGACGACCCAGGCAGCAACTTGACTGAAACCAAAATCATCCAAGGTAACTGGGATTGCACCAGGGAAGGGTCTCACTTGGTCACAAGCTGACTTGGATCCCTCAACAGACCAGAAATCTTAACTTCTTTGTTGATAGAGGATCTGGTCATTATAGTAACTACTCTTGCATACATACTTGGGGCTGTTTTTGATTGAATGTGTACAGTGTTTAGTTAAATTTTAGAATCTACCTGTATTTTATTCCACTCAGCCTGCTTGAATATTCTCATAGCAGGGAAACTCAACCCCTAGGAACACCTTTGTAGATACTCTGAGAGTCTTAAGGGCCATACCTAACACCTTAAGCTCCTACCCTGAAAATATATAACATCAAATCAATTGATACAGCTAAGAATACCCAGCTAGCTAGAAAATCCAAGCTTTAACTTAATCCAAGATGCAAAAATATATACATTATAACACAAGAAACACTAAAAAGCAAGACGATATAAATCCACCTAAAAATATTAATGCATCAGAAATGTCCTCTAGTGAGAACGAGTTAGAGGAAATGCCTGAGAAAGAGTTCAAAAGAATGATTGTAAATATGTTCAAAGAGGTCAAAGAACAAATCAAAAGAATCAAAGAAGAAATCAAAGAGGAAATCATTGTGCCATTTTTCCTTCTGCTGTGTAGAATTCCATCATGTAGATATACCACATCTTGGTTATCCATTAGTCTAATGATGGACATTTGGGTTCCTTCAAACTCTTAGCTATTACAAACTGAGCAGCTATAAACATGGTTGAGCAAATCTCTCTGAACTGAGGCATGGAGCTTTTAGGGTACATAACCAGTAAGGGAATAACTGGGTCTGTTGGTAACTCTATAGTGAACTTTTTTATGAGTCTCCATATTGCTTTCCAAAGTGGTTGTACCATTTTACATTCCCACCAAGAGTGGATAAGGATTCCTATTTCTCCACATCCTTGACAGCATTTATTTTCATTTGAATTTTAATGTTTGCCTTCCTTACTGGGGTAAGGTAGAATCTCTTAGTTGTTTTAATTTGCATTTTCTTGATGATTAGGGATGATGAACATTTTCTTAAGTGTGGCTTTGCCATTTGTATTTCTTCCTATGGGAAATGCCTGTCCAGTTCTTTGCCCCATTTTGTATGGGTCCTTGATTCTATTCCATTCATCTATATTCCTGTTTTTATGCCAGTACTATGCTGCTTTTATTACTATGACTTTATAGTATAGTTTTAGATCAGGTATGGTAATACCTCCAGAGGTATTTCTTTTGCTGAGGATATGGTTGGATATCTGAGGCCTTCTGCCTTTCCATATGAATTTTGAGATCATTTTTTCTATCTCTGTGAAGAACAAGGTTGAGATTTTGATTGCAATTGCATTAAATCTGGATACTGCCTTTGGTAGGATTGCCATTTTCACAATGTTATTTCTACGTATAAAGGAGCATTGAGGTTCTTTCCATTTTCTCAAGTCCTCTTCAATTTCTTTCTTGAGTGTTTTTATATTTTCCTTTTATAGATCTTTCACTTCCTTGGTTAATGTTATTATAAGGCTTTTACCTTTTTGTGGCTATTGAAAATGGGACAATATCACTTATTCCTTTCTCTATATCTTTGTCATTTGCATATAAAAAGGCTAATTATTTTTGTGCATTGATTTTGTATCCTGCTACTTTGCTGAAGGAGTTAATCACCTTTAAGAGTTTTGGCATGGAGGCTCTTGGGTCTCTTACATATAAAATTATGGCGTCTGTGAATAGAGATAACTTAACCTCTTCCCTTCCAAATTGTATCCCTTTTATTTTTGTTTTTCCTGTCTTTTTGCTTGAGCTAGGACTGCCAGTACTATACTGAAGAGCAGAGTGAGAGTGGACACCCCTGTCTTGTACCTGATCTCAACAGGAATTCCTTCAGTCTCTCTCCATTAAGCATTATTTGGGCTTTAGGAACTTTATATATAGCCTTTATTATGTTGAGATATAAACCAACTATGCCAATTCTCTCCAATGTTTTGATCATGCAGTGATGTATTGTCAAAGGCCTATTCTGCATCTATGGAAATGATCATGTGGTTTTTGTTTAACCTTGTTTTTGTGGCATTGACAGATTTCCATATGCTGAACCACCCCAGCTCATTTTTGAGGTCCTCCTTCTTTTTTTTTTTTTTTTAAGCTCCCTTTCATGTCCTTTAACTGCCTTTGCATCCCTTCCATTTTCTTATCTATTAGGTCTAGTCTAGTGCTGACAGCACTTGTGACTGCTTCACTTGGAGAACTACAAACTTAGCTAATTTTATACATTTTTTTGTCCCTGAGTAGTAAAGCTCCACAGAGAGCACACATAAAGAACATATACATTCACTATTTATGCAAAGTGTGTTGTTTGGTCTCCATGTATTTGTGGAAGAGTGAAATTTTATCACTTTTAGAAAAAAATGTGGATTGAATATATTAAATGAAATTATCCTGAGGCAGAAAGACAACTATCTCATGTTCTTTCTCATACATGGAAACCAAAAGTAGAATAAGGACTACTAGGTTACAGAAGTGTGGGGTGAGGATAGGCAGAAGTGTAGTTGAATATGATCATTGTATACTATATACATACATGGAAAAATCACACTGAACACTATTAATATGTATCATTAAGGATCAGTTCTACTGAAAATGGTCTATGAGTTCAGTAAGGTACAGACTTTGGGTTTCTTCTTTAACCCCTGTGAAAGATTAAGGTTGTTATAGCTCATAGCTTCTGTAAGCATAAAAGACTTAATGGTTTTGAATATAACTAAAGTAAGGAAATGTGTGTATAAGCTGAAAAAGATGTTTAAACAGGCTTGATTTTTCATGATATCTTATTCATGTCACTTTCATGGTTCCCTTCCTTCAGGGACAAAGACCTTAATGTTCTTACAGGATATAGAAAACACCTCAAGAGCACATAGAATTAAGAACCTTATCTCCTTATTTTAAAACTTTTTATTGACAACATCCACATATTTACTTAAACTTTTATTTTATAGATCAATTATGTATGTATGTGTATATATATGTGTGTGTGTGTGTGTGTGTGTGTGTGTGTAAAAGTGATTTAACTTGTCCAGAGAATGTTTGTGGTCCACATATTCATCAAGTTGGTACAGATAGTTTGGGTGACATAGTTAATGCTTTTCCAACTTTATAAGTGAGACATGGGAGATTCAGGAAGCAATGATTGAATAGAACAGAAATATTTGCTGCTGTTCAGAGAGCCCTGTGAAGTCCACTATAAAAAATACAAAAACTAGAGGCATATCTACAAGAAACCAGAAGTATACCTTAGATGCTTACCAGATCCATCTGCTGATCTCAGTGAGGAAAAGGGGAATTTATCCAGTTGGTGAAAGAGCTGGTGAAAAGGGTGGAGAAGAGGTACAAGAGGGCAAACTCTTGCCCCATGAAGTCACCACTCTTCAACTTTTGAATAAACATATAACAGAAGTCTTGTCATCACCCTTTAAAGATACTGACTAAGAAAATATCTCAGATGCTTTTCTCTGTGTTCTTGTTTTTTTTTTTTAAACCATTAGGCTAGGTTTTCTATAATCCATACTTTTTGTAGGGTCATCAGAAGTGTAGTTAATTCTAGTGATTTACTTCAACATTATTATCTACAAAAGGACAGGAAACTCTTTGCCTAGTTGGCCAGGGTATGAGCCTTGCCAAGTTTTTGAGCTGAGGTCTCAAAGATGGATAAGGTTTAATTTATCAATAGGTAGATGGTGATGGGAAAAGCTGATACTAGTTTCAGTATTCTTACAAAGCTGCAAGTATAGTAAAAATGCTAACTTTTCCCACCCAGACCCAGATGTATACAAAAAGAATGATTACATCCCTGAATGTGTGAAATGGCTCTGCATGTTTACGAGTGTCCTGAACTTATATGCACAACACTTGTATAATCTAAGCAGCAGCCTAGGAGAAGTGAACTCTAGTTCTCCCTGTTTCACACATGAGATTTTATGTAAAATGTTTATATAATCCAAGAACAACCTAGCAAGACTGAGCTATACTTTCTCCTGTTTCCTACACAAGAAAACAAAACTATCAAAGAGGTAAAAATAGGATTCAAATACAGGTTTTTCACATCTATTTTCTACACCATTCACTATGGAATCAGTTTCAACAGTAGGGGTACCACTGTCTAGTCTATTATACATGATACAAGACTTGCCTATGTGACTCTTGGATTTACTAAAATATGGCCTGTTCTCTCAAACCTGAAAGACTTCATCAGAAAGGACATTTTCCAAAGGGAAATTAAAGGTGATCTTTTTCAAAATACAAATAACTCATCCCAAAATTTCTAGTATTTTGTTAAAATACAGTATGTCAACCTGGACAGGCATATTGCTCAAGATAGTTCTCTTAAGATCAAAAGTTCTTTCCAAATTCACACGAAAAAATTCTGTAGGGGAATAGCTACACAAACACAAAATGAATTGAAATATAGAATGTCTTAGAATTTCAGTGAAAACAAGCCTACAAAATTCACCCAAAACATGGTCAGACAACCATACCATGAGATCCTTATCTTCTCTCTTCTTAAAGAGGCAAAGCAATCATTCCAGCGATCATTGCAGCAAGACTCACCAATCCATTCATCTTTCCAGGTTTGACAAGTTTGTGCTCTAAATTTCATTTCAATTGCCAAGAATAAGACATTTTCTGGTTGTTTTTTTTTTTTTTTTTTTTTGTATAAGTGAAAACAAACCAATATGGGTGCTTCAAACAAAAAAAAGTCAAAAACAAAATTCTTTCAGATTCAATGCTCATATTAAACTGTAACACTTTAATTTATTGTCATATGGATTTTTGTTCTTATGTAATATAAAAATGTTTAAGATACTTTTCTTTTTACTGTCTTCATAATAACCTTCTAGAGAGAGTTCAAAAACTTTCTAGACACTACAATTGTGCTAACTGGTTTTTAAAATTCTACCAACTATATTCCATTTAATGGCACTTTTGTTCTTACTTTTAAATATTAGTGACTTCACCAATAAATTTTTTGAATAAATTGATCTCAAAATTTTTCTGAAATAGTGAAATAGGATCTGGTTGGAATAGAATTTAGTATACTTTTCCTGCCATAAATAAAATCTGCATAGGGTTGAGGAAATCTCATTGTGTTTTTTTAAATTGTTGATAACAAAATATAAAGTTAAAATGTAGTGAGGTAGTCACATATTCTTATATGAATGACAATGCATTAGAAACAAGGTCAGACAACTCTTTCTGGTTCAAAAACCCAGCGGAGGCCAATACCTAAATGGTAGGACTGAGAGAAAGGGAAGTGCAATTTCTAGTGCAATCTGTTCATTGGACCGATGCAGATATGTGTGTAACAGATGTCTACATCATACAGTTAGCCAGTCCAATACAAATATCTACCACTAGCTCTACTCAGTTTGGTATAGGTTAGCCTTTCAGTACCATTACCCTCAATATACAGGTAGAAACATAAGCAAAACAGGAAATGACTTCAGCAAGAGTTCACCAACAAGTTAATCTAATAACTAACTCTAAAATTTGGAATCATTAACCAGTGCCCTAAACAGTGAGCCACTAGGACAAGGTTGTCTGTGGTGTAGCTCACTCTTACAGCACATCCTGCACAAGGCTCTATGTTTATGCACAGGATATACTTAATTCATTACTTCAAGGGTGTGTGTTATATGTGGGAATCTGAGCTTGACTTAACTATGTGGCCAAAGGTATTTCCAGGGGTCAGTGATTCTTTGATGAGCTAATTTTCAAGTTTATAGAGGGGATGAGAAATAATCCAGGTTTCCAGAATATAAAATTTTCAGAAAATAAATTGGAAACATTCTTTACTCTAGCAAGAAAAGCTCATTAAATGCAGAAATATGAATGGTAACTGAAAAAACTGACCAAAAATATGCATGGGATTTATTTCATCATAATTTCTCACACTATAAATTTTGAAGTACAATTTAAAATTTCTGCTCTCCTGAACAGACAAGTTACAGAATTAGTCAGATTCACCTGTCATATAATGGCCAAATTGAAATCCAACATTGGTTTCCCATTACTTTTGTTCTTTTCTTGGTTTCTCTCTGTCATTTATCTTTCTCTACTTGATTTAAATAAAACTTAAAGAACAAAAAATTAAATACTATTTTAGTGAAAAGATTTTACATGTATTTTAGCTGTGTTTCAATTTTTCTTATTTTACATGTTCTCTTCATGTTCTAGTACATATACACACCTAGATCTATACTTATGTGTCTCTTCCTAGTCTTATATGAGCAGAATTTACAAAGTGAAGTGTATTCATTAACATCATTTCCTTCTTTCTCCCATTCTACATTGCTTTTTTGCATTCATGTAGTAAATCTTAAGTAGGTGTCCATATTTATTGGATTTCTATTTAGCTTTCTCTTCTCTCATGTAGTCAACCTCTGTTAGTTTCCACCCCCACTATTTCACAAGAAAAAGTGGTATTCATGCTGCTTTCCCTTTTCTTACTCTATCTTTTAATAACATGTGAAATTAGCAATTGCTCATGCATAATTCTTGAAATACTCCTTTATCTTTCCTTTTTTTTTTTTTTTTTTTGTATCACATTCGTCTCTGACATTCACTGCTTCTTCTCAGTTGCCTTGCTGGCCCTTCAGTACTTGACCTTTAGAGGTTCAAGTTGTTCTATGCTCACTTTTCACTCCCATCTCATCTCCTCTCTTGCTTTTAACTTTTTTTATCCTCCTGTTAGTTTCCATGTATAGCTCAACCCCAAACCATCCAGTGAACTATGAGTAAGTAGTTGCATAAATTACACCTTCCCAGAATGTATGGGAAAAGTAGAAACTTAATCCCTTCAATCTGTTCCCTTCCAGCTATCTGTAGCTCAGGATAAATACTAGCCATTCACATAGTGGCTTATGCTGAGATCTTCAAGATCCTCCATGATTTCTCTTTCCTTTACATCTTTCACCCATCCTATAGAAAGTTTTTTTAACCCTCTCTCTAAACTATATGCAATAGTTCTTCTCACTGCTGGAACCAAACATTCAACTCTAGAAGAAAAGGGTTTATTTAAGCTTACCATTTGGCAGGGAAGCATGGCACAGCAGAGACTGGTCGTCATATCATGTCACCATACCTGGGAGGTAGATACAAGAGTGAGCTACAGGCTGGAGAAATGGTTTAGCAGATAACAAACTTGCCTGGGAAGACTAAGGACTCAAGCTCAGCTCTCAAGATCTCATGTTAGTGAGATGCACAAAGGTGAGGGAAGTGCAAGGTTTCACATGCCCACTAGGTGGTCACATGTCTGGAATTCAATTGCAGTGGCTATGGCCCTGGTGCCCCAATTCTCTATCTCTTCTCTCTCTCTTTCTGTCTGTCTCTCTCTGTAAAAAAAGGTGAGCTAGCTAACACCCAGTAAGCTAGAATAATAAACTTCATGGTCCATCCCCCAGTGGCATACCTCCCCTAGCAAGGCTCCACTAGCTGGGAATGAGTATGAGTCTTAATCAAACACATGGACAATAGGGGGCATTTCACAATCAAATAACCACACTATGTGTTATATTTCTTTACTTCTTTCCACTGTGAGGCCTAATTTAAAAATTATAATCCTATTCTCAATCTTTAACTACTGTAATACCTTGCTAAAATCTTTCAGTCTTCGTCTATAACCACTACCCTCACAGTGGTGTCAGTGATCTCATAATGTAAGTGAGATCAAGTCAGATTATGTGCATCCCTTATTAAAAGCTCTTTTGTATATAGAAAAAAGTCCAAAGTCCCTAGTGTGGCTTTCAAGATCCTTCTTCCCTAAATACTCTTTTCTTCTCTGATCACCTACTTGCCATTAGACTTCCCACTCGCTGTAGTTCATGTATCTACATCTTCTATATGCTTGGTTCCATCAGATAGCATTTCTGCAGGATGCTATTGCTTATCCTTAGTATTCTTTTGTTAAGAATGCTATAAAATAGTTTTTTTACCACATCCAAGTAATTATTTAAATCTCATTTCATATATAAACTCCTTAAAGAAGTTGTCTTGGAGTATTAACCCACCTACATAGCCCTAGCCATTTTGTTTACATTTATTTTTAACATAACTTTTAAAATTTCCTTGTATGGCAATCTGCAATAATATCTGGAATATTTTTTTTCTATGATGATTACTATGTACTGCCTATCTCCATTATTCTATTCAAATATGAGCTCTAGAGAGCAGTGTTATGAGCTGAAATTTGGTGGCCTATCAAAATTTGTGTTGAAATCCAGCCCCAAATGTTATAGTGTTACATGGTGACATCTTCAGGTAGTAATTACATCATGAAGGCAAAGCTCTCTTTTATGCTGTTGGTGTCCTTGTCAGTGCTTAAAGACTATGCAAGGAAGGTGACTTCTGAATTAGAAAGCTCACATTAATCAGGTAGCAAATGTTCTTTTGCCTTGATCATGGATGTTTCCTCCAAAAATGTGAAAAATAAAGTTCTGTTGTTGTAAGCTAAACAATACGGTATTTGGTTACAGTAGCAAAAACAGACTGAGATCTCATCTGACCTAATACTTCAACTTTTTTAACTGCTGGGATTACTTATACCTGTGATATATATATATATATATATATATATATATATACATACATACATATATATGTGTGTGTGTGTGTATCAAAATAACTCTGCCAGGGTCCCAGTACCCCTCACCTCACATATGTGACTGTTGCTTTTCTAGCTTTAAGCACTTTTCTTGGCACATAATGGAAACTCACTATATTTTTAAATCATAAATTTATCAAGTCAGTAAAGAATAATGAAATAATTATTCCCTTATTTTCATAGCAAACCAGAAACATTTTCACTAAATAGAGTTATAAGGTATCTTGCATTGTGTGTATTTTCTGAGTGTTCATAGAACTCTCTGACTGAATGATGTAGCAACTGTTATGTGGGTATAGTAGTGACTTCATTTTACAAATATGGATGTCAATATGGGTAGTTGATTATGAAATGAAATGAAATTTATGACAGGAAAGTTTAACACTATGCTCTGTTATGCTTTTTTACAAAGCCACAATACTCTTTCACTAAAATAGCGCTCAACCAGTGAAGCAGGCACAACCCACAGACATGATCTTCCCATTATTTGGAAGGCAATCCAGAGGGTCTAAGTCAGAATAAGACATATTTCTTTTTTTAAAATTCATTTTTAAACTATTTTTCTCCTCCTCAAGCCACAAGACCTTCCACTGCCAGGCTTCCATTATCATTAAGCATATGCTATCTCATGCTACTGTATGTTGATCTGACCTCAGCTTATACTTTGTTTCTCTATGTGAACTATGCATGTCTGGTAGGCTGCCCTCTAGAAGTAAGCTCTATAAGAATCATAATGTAATTGATATTTGCAAAAAATTTTGGTGCATCTCTAACTTTCCAAATCCAGCTTCATCCTACTTTTTGTCTTAAACACAAAACAAAACAATAAATAAATAAATAAACAAAAAAACACTTAACAAACAAACCCCGACACTGTTATATTTTTCAATAACTAGAAAAATACTGAACTGAAAATAAATTATCTTTCTTCATTATTCAACATTTATTGTTCCCATATTTGGGATACACTATGGATAAACTCCCACTTGTCTCCATGATACATCTCCCTACATGCCAATGATTACCTCACAACTAATTCAGTGAATGTCACACCTGGAAGTCCCATAACTGACTCTGACAATAATGATCTTGGGGAATAGTCCTTTTGGAAACCTACAAACACTTGAAAATAAAGGATCAATTCTGGGGAATTCATTTATCACAGAGCTAAAAATAGATTGTGCTTCACTGTATGTGTTTGAAAGCACAGGTATTTTTCGGTAAATGTGGTATATATTACTAACTGACTGACATTTCATACTCAGGCCTGACCTTGCCTTTCTTTCACACCTACTCTTCTTCATCAGCAGGAAAGCAGTGATACTTTCTATGCTTTCATTCCTTACAAGGAGAGTTGATACAATTTAAATATATTGTAACTTAAAATGTGCAAAATGTAATTTTTTAAAATATTTTGTTTATTTATGAGACAGGGAGTAAGTGAGTATGAGTGCATTTATTGCCACTGCAAATGAATTCAAGATGCATGTGCCACTTTGTGCATCTGGCTTTATGTGGGTACATGAAAATCAAACCAGGTCTTGAAGGCTTTGCAAGTGTCTTTATCCCCTGAACAATCTCCACATCCCAAAATATGCTTTTAAAAATGATGTGCAAAGAAAATAGTTTAGAAAAATAAATGACATTTTGTCTGTAAGAGCCAAAATATAAAAGTTCAAGTTCAATAAACATGTGTGAGACTCAGACAACTTAGGGAATTTATACACAATTTTCAATATGGAATCCAGAGGTGATATAATCTCATAGGAAATTAAGTGTTAGTATGGGCCATCAACAGAACTGAAAGGGTGATAATGGTCTAATGAGGCAGATGATAGATTAAATAGATGATAGATAGATAGCCAGCCAGACTAACTGATTTACACTGCCCCCCATCCATCCCTCCCTCCCTCCCTCCCTCCCTCCATCCATACATACATATGTAATTATCCTGTAAGGTTGAGTTTAGAGGGGTCCTGACTACCATTGTATTAGTGATCACCTGAGAACCTATAAGGTTTTAACAATTTTTCATGTGGGAAGGCTAAAGAATGCAAAAGAAAATATGTTAAAATCTAAGCAGCAATGAGGATTATGCAGGATTTATAACAAACTACAATTGTTTTAGAGCTTAAGCAAATAAAGTTTCATCATACTTTACTTAATTCTATTATAAATTTAGATTTATACTTCTTTTACATTGGTAAGTCTGTTTTAACACATTACTCTGTGTTACTATTGTTTTAACATGAAAATTATATTATCTTGGTTTACCAGTATGTGTTTCTGTATGCCACAATCAGGTATATCTTATATGGCATGTTTACATGACAACTGTCTACCAGAGGATTTTTTTAAAGTAAAATACAGTTTAGTTCTAAAAGTAAAGCATTGTTTCCAAAAATGAAAATAGAAAAATAATCAGGATAAAATCAAAAGTATGTCACAAGAAGGCTTGCAAATTTAAACCTTAAAAACAAATGATGTGGATATAAAGACATTTACTATTAAAAAAGTCCTCATGGGCTAAACAGATGGCTTAGCAGTTAAGGTGCTTGCTTGTGAAGCCTAAAGACCTGGGTGCTATTACCCAGAACCCAAGAAAGCCAGATGCATAAAGTGGCACATGCATCTGGAGTTCATTTGTGTAGATGGAGGCCCAGGTGTGCCCCATCTCTCCTCTCTCTCTCTTCTGGTTTTACGAGGTAGGGTTTCACTCTAGCCCAGGCTGACCTAGAATCCACTATGGAGTCTCAGGATGGCCTCAAAGTCACAGTGATCCTTCTACCTCTGCCTCCTAAATGCTGGGATTAACAGTGTGCACCACCATGGCTGGCTCCCATTCTCTCTATCTGCCCCTTTCTCTCTCTCTCCTCTTCTCTTTCAAATAAAAAAATATAATCCTCATCAAAAAAATTTTAATGCTTAAAGGAACTGAATGTGATTTCTCTGTATTGATCATGTTATACTATATATCTGTGTTGAATCATTATATTGTATCTAATAATTAAACCTAATAAAAATAATAATACACTAAAATCTAAAATAATTCAATACACTGATATAAAACTAAAACATAATTCTCTGTATAACAATAAGGTTTCCTTAAAATGTTGATATACTCTAAGTAACATTTACAGAAAACTAACAGAGTGCAAAGATTTTATACTAAATTAAGATTATTTATGCTACTCTGTTATTGAAATAGTTGTGGCCATGGTTAACCCCTTTTATCCAGAAGATAGGAATTTCTCTCTTCCTCATTTTTGCACCCTACCTCTTGCAATGGTTAATCAGGTTTCCTTCTTCCAGAATATTAAAGATTCAACTTCAAATGGTTGTACATATTGTCAAGGAAGATCTAGGTTTGGACTCCATTTGAAACCTACTTACCTGTGCACAAACCATCTTTATACTCCCCTCTTCAGTAGAGTAGCTTAAATAAATTGTGTGGAGATCAATCGCACTATACAAAGATTCCATAGTTCATTTTCCTATACTGCATGCTTAAATCATGAGGAACATATATTTCCTTTGTGGAACCCAGTCCCATCTCTTCCTCCCAAAGAGTTAGACAGGAACATGTTTTCTTGCATCTATCCTTCCCTAAATCATACTTAATCAGGAGTAAATTCCTTCCTCAATCTCTGTCCTTAACCAATAGAACAGACCCAAATTCATTGTTAATAGCACTAGGTGAAGGAGTATGGGTCTCATCAACCCCATTTTTACTGCCCAAAGACTATAAATAGAACTCACCAATCAAATAATTGTACTAGCCCATGGATTTTAAGTAACACAGCAATGGTTAAACTGGCACATAGCAGTTTAAGAAAAAAAAAATCAATGGGTTTTAGATTTACTGATCACTGCTCAAGATGCAACCTGCATCATGCTTGTTGCTTAACATAAAATTATTGGTTAATTTTCTCATTTTTGTGGCTAAAAAATAAATCAGGAAGAAAAGGTTTGTTTTGGTTCATGGTTTCAGAGGAACAGTCTATCAAGTTCAGGAAGGCATGACAACAGGAGTAGGAAGCATCTGGTATCCATCATCAGGAAGCAAAGAGCAGAGAGCAAGTTGGTTTAAGCTATAAAATCTTCAGATCAGGACCAATGGCCCACTTCCTCCAATTATGCTCTGTCTCATAAAAGTTCCACAACCTCCCCAAACACTTGGAATCAAGTGTCCAAACACATGAGCTTATGATGGACATTCCACATTCAAACCACAACAGTCAACAAATCTGGACAAATAATAGTTTCCAAAATATCAATTGCACCAGCAAATTTCAGGAACAAGGAACAAAGGAAGGATTTAACCAGTGCTATTTAATTTTACTTTTTACGTTTTATTTATTTGCAAATTCCCCCACTCAGGAAGTGCATACCAAGGTCTCTTGCTGCTGTGAATACCCATCTGGCTTTATGTGGGTGGCTGGCAAGCAAGTGCCTGTAACTGCTGAGTCATCTCCTCAACCCAATGACTGGTAGCATTTAAACAAATATCTGGTTAATGGTTGTCCTGGTTGCTTCCCTTTCTGGGACCACTCATAGCCATTACTCCTCTTCTTATATTTGGTATTTTCTGTTCTTAACTACCTGCAAAATTTGTTTCTCCCATAGGTCAACAGTCCCATATCCAGATAACACTTGACAAGGGTTTCAAACTCTCATTAGAAGGCGACTTCCATTTGTCCTCTTGGACCAAGAAATGTGGACCTTCTACCAAGACCATCCATGAGTATGGCTCTATTTCCTTGGAGCATCAAGCAGGCTCTTCCAGTGTAACAAATGATAGGCATGGTATATGCATCACCTTGCTTTTCTCTGTCAGGAAGGATATAAGGAGAGTGCTGACTATAAGAATGTGTCCTTACAAGACAATTTCCAAAATGTAAGACTGGTAGAGAAAGTGTCCTCAAAAATAAAACAGTGGCTCCGTGCCAGTCAAACTATAAACAGAGGAATAGTGTAGTTTGGCACAGCCAACCCAAGACCCAGAGAAATAACAAGATAACACATGCAACCAAGATTGGAAAATCACTTAATCTTGCAAAAGCCCCACAACTGCAACTCCATATTCAGAGAGAGACAGTGGTATACCCAACTGAATGATAGAGGGGACATGTAAAGGGTACATCTAAATATACACATGCATACCATTCAGATACCATACACACACGCGCGCGCACACACACACACACACACATGCCATAACACACAACATACTTCAGACACTTAATAAAAAAGGTTGGTCCTTAAATAAAAGCTCCAGCAGTCCATCATGCTGTGTGTGCATTTCATCTGTTACTGCCCTTGGTCATTACCTCCTTGCAACCAACTTAATAAGCTTATCTATCTCTACTCTAGTGGGACAGGTAGATTAATTCACTGCCTATACTAATCTCAACCATAAATGGTTATAAGAAAAGCCATCTACTGAATGGTTTAAAAATAAAGCATGTATTTTCCACTGTTATGAGAGGTGAAGTCTAAAACCAGGTCTGGTGATGAGTAGCTTCATGGTTCATGACTTTTTTCTCCTAGTGACACGGTATGCACACAAAACAAAGAACCCTAGACTCTTTCTCTTAATATAAGGATAATAATCTTATCATGGTGTATTCGGGCTTTTACTACAACTATATCTAACTTGCCTCCCAAATAAGCCACCTCACATTACTCTATTGGCAATTAATGGGGAAGGTATAAAGTAGCCATGTAAGATTAAAATTGTCCTAAGTGAAAAAACACTTTCATTCTTAATTTCAACATGCCATGAAACAGTATATTGTAAAATATGACAACAATGGCTGACTCAGCCAGCAAAAGACTTTCCATGCAAGCATAAGTACCTTGGATGAGATTCCCAAAGCGCACATAAATGCCAGGTATGGTGGCATGTTATGGACCATTAAGGAAGAATTCACAAATGAGTGCCTACTTGGATAAAAACCATCTGTGGAGATCAATCTAGATCAAGTGAGAGAGAGAGAGAAAAATTACAGATTACTGGGAATGCATTATAGTATTCTCTGACAATGTCCATCAAATATTGAATCTTGGGCATTATGAATTAAAGGTGAACCTCATTGTTCTAGCTGAGAGGTTTATTCCTCTGCAACATTAAGCTGATTGGGGTGCAGAAAGGAATAAGTTGGATGATAGGATTCAGTAGAAATTGAGATATTCCTGGAAGAAGACTTCAGAAGATGAATTTTGCAAGGGTAAAATGTACTGTGGAAAAGAAACTGAGTCAGGAAAGGAGTTAAAAAAAAAAACATGACAAGTAATGAGAAAATGGTAGACTTTGCAGAATATGGAGAGTCTCAGAATCACTAAGAAATCACAAGAATGGGACTAGATGATGGGAATTGTTGAGTTGGATGTGTGAAATCATGTTTCCTGAAAGTCTAAGGACAGCAGCAAACAAAGAAAAGCAGAGGAAAATCATTGATGATGAAACTTCCAAGCCAAGGCAGAGCAAGGTTTCTCCCAGTGTGTGATAGTTTGAATGTGAAGTGGATGCAGGAGTTGGAGTCAGGAGTTGGAGTCCAGAGGGAGATTAGATGTCCATAAAGATGCAAGAGACCACAGACCCATGGACATTGGGTCCTTTCCCAATTATCAAAGAATTGAAAATACAGACTAAGAGAAGAGTAAAATAGGAATTATGAGATTTATTTTAGGAGAGAACCAGAGGGAAGGCAAGCAGTAAATTTCTCCTTCCTCCCAGCCTGCCTGTGAAGGGGAAGGAGAGACAGAAAATCTTCCCCATATCTCATCTCTGAGGAAGAAGCAGCCCCTGGAGAAGGGGCTCACCCAAGGTGGAAAGCAAAGTGAGAGAACTTAAGATAAAAGATCGCCTTATATTGGGGTAAGAGAAGAATATGAAAGAGTAAGGGGCTCAGAGCTTAGAAATTACACACAAAGGAAAGCACACCCCCAAAGCAAGAAAATTGCTAGGTAAAAAGCTATCTCAGCTTTGCTGCAATGTGAGAGGGGAAACTGAGGAGAGAATGAGCACGAGTTCACCAAGGGGCCAAGCAGGACCAAAAACCAAGAAATTAATTCACGCATATGGCAGGCCCATTTATTTGAATTAAACATCCAATTAGGATTAGTCTCATCATCTGACTCATTTGTATAAAGAAAATACCTGACTGGTTGGTGAGCAGACAAAGGGCCAGCCCACGGGTGGGCTGAACTGAGGACAAAGCAAGAGGCTGCTGTTAAGGAGTTGTTGCTTATAGCCATCTTGGATGAGACTGGAATAGATGCTGGTTTTTGTCTTACCCAGGAAGGCAAGGTGGCATCCCTGTTTCTGTGGGTTACTCCCTAGCCAACTACGTACCAGAATAAAAGCTATCTTTCTCCTAACCCATGTCAAAATGTCCCCCGAAGCTTCATGTGTTTGTTATAAAGCTTCATTCTCAATCCTTAGCTGGTGGCTATTTATGAGATAAAGCTTAGCTGGAGGAGGTAATTTGCTCATAAACAGGAAGGAAAAAAATGAAGTTAATTAGCCCAGCTCCAAGCCCAGTGTTTAGACTTCTACGCCCCAAAAAGATGTGATATTGTCTTTTCTCTGCCATGCCTTATCCACAATGATGAGATTTCCCCTCCAGACTATAAACTGAAAGTTCTTTCCTCCCATCAGCTTCTTTTGTTCAGGTGTTTGGTCCCAGTAACTAGAAGGTAACTGTAGCACTGTGGAAGTGAATCGAGAATGAGGATAGATGTAAAGTGAATGACATGACCTAAAATCAAGAAGCTTCACCTAGTGAAAGCAAAATCATAATGAAAGGGGAATCATCATGTCTATCAAAACAATAGAAAAACTTTGGCAAAATTGAATAGATGAAAAAATCTAAGATTGACAATTGGAAGAAAGAAAAGCAGCTCCCCTTCCTGGCTATGGTATCTCTGTGTGCGAACATAAGTTAAATATGGATTCATTCAATTCAAATGCAGATTTTTAGGTCTTGTTCATGAAAGAATGAGATTTCTGGAGTGCAGAATAGAAGGGTCTATATGTTCAATTTCATAATCATGGTCAGCAAGATTAAAATTTTTATTCTTATTTGCAGTGTGATAAAGCAAAAGATACTTCTGATAAGTATTTTTTCAAGAATTCTAGCATTATATATGAAACCATTCTAAAAAATGCAATACTTGATAAAATAAAATATTTAAGATGTCAATAATAAACTAGAAATACTTACAAAAGCTGAGTTTCAATAACAAAGTACGAGAAGATCAATCACAGAAATGATGGTTGGCAGTTATCAGCGAATTATAAATGCACTCAAGTAAGTATGCCAAGAAATAAAGTGTGATGCTTGAGTTGACAATATAATAAGAAGAATCTGAACTATATCATTTGGCTTTTCCTTTATTATTTTACAAATGTTTTCTGTTAAAATAAATATGTCAAATGTAGTATTCTTTATTTTATTATGATGATTGTGGTTTGAACACAAGCTACAAAAATAAAATATGATAGTAAATATTAGAAAGCATCAGTTTTCATGATTATAATGAGAAGGGTTGGGGATACAGCTCTGTAGTACAGCACTTGTCTAAGATGGACATGCTGTGGATTCAATTACCAGTATACCAAGCAAAGAAATAAAAACAAATTATAATGTAACTTAAATAGTAGAGTCATGTAAAATGCAGTGATATGCCTGTTATGTGTTTGTCAATAAAATGTTACCATTACATAAAAATTAAAACTTGATTGTTTATTAGTTAATTAATTTTTTAAAGTTTTTATTAGCATTTTTATTTAAAAAATCCCATGGTAATTCCCTCCCTCCCCACCCCCCACACTTTTCCCTTTGAAATTCCATTCTCCATCATATTACATCCCCATAACAATCATTGTACTTACATTTATACAATATCAACCTATTAAGTACCCTCCTCCCTTCCTTTCTCTTCCCTTTATGTTTCCCTTTTAACTCACTGCCCTCTGCTACTAAGTATTTTCATTTCATTGGTTTTTTCTATTTCCATGAAGAATGCTTTTGGAATTTTGATAGGGATTGCATTAAATGTGTAGATTGCTTTTGGTAAGATTGCCATTTACACAATATTGATTCTTCCTATCCAGAAACAGGGGATGTTTTTCTACTTTCTAGTGTCTTCTGCTATTTCTCACTTGAGTGTTTTAAAGTTCTCATTGTATAGATTCTTTACTTCCTTTGTTAGGTTTATTGCAAGGTACTTTATTTTTTTTGATGCAATTGTGAATGGGAGTGATTCTCTGATTTCATCCTCTGTGTGTTTGTTGTTAGCATATATGAAGGCTACTGCTTTCTGTGTATTTATTTTGTATCCTGCTACATTGCTGTAGGTTTTGATCAGCTCTAAAAGTTTGCTAGTAGAGTTTTTAGGGTCCTTTATGTATAGAATCATGTCATCTGCAAATAATGATAACTTGATCTCTTCCTTTCCAATTTGTATCCATTTTATGTGTATCTCTTGCCTTATTGCTATGGCTAAGACTTCCAGAACTATATTAAATAAAAGTGGGGACAGTGGACACCCTTGTCTTCTTCCTGATTTTAGTGGAAAAGTTTCCAGTTTTTCCCCATTTAGTAATATGTTGGCTGTAGGCTTGTCATAAGTAGCTTTTATTATATTGAGATATGTTCCTTCTATTCCCAGTCTCTGTAGGACTTTTATCATGAAGGGATGTTGGATTTTGTCAAATGCTTTCTCTGCATCCAATGAGATGATCAAGTGATTTTTGTCCTTCAGCCCATTTATATAATGTATTACATTTATAGATTTGCGTATATTGAACCATCCCTGCATCTCTGGGATAAAGCCTACTTGGTCAGGGTGAATGATCTTTTTGATATACTCTTGTATTCTGTTTGCCAATATTTTATTGAGAATTTTTGCATCTATGTTCATGAGGGAGATTGGTCTGTAATTTTCTTTTTTTGTTCTATCTTTGCCTGGTTTTGGTATCAGGGTGATGCTGGCCTCATAGAAGGAGTTTGGTAGAATTCCTTCTTTTTCTATTTCCTGGAAAAGCTTAAGAAGTAATGGTGTTAGCTCTTCCTTAAAGGTCTGGTAAAATTCAGCAGTGAATCCATCTGGGCCTGGGCTTTTTTAGTTGGGAGATTATTGATAACTGTTCGTATCTCCATGTTTGTTATAGGTCTATTTAGGTGATCAATCTCATTTTGATTTAATTTAGGTAGGTCATATAAATCAAGGAAATCATCCATTTCTTTCAGATTTTCATACTTTGTGGAGTATATGCTTTTATAGTATGTCCCTGTGATTTTTGAATTTCTCTGGAATCTGTTGTGATGTTACCTTGCTCATCTCTGATTTTATTAATTTGTGTCTCTTCTCTCTTTCTTTTGGTCAGATTTGCTAACGGTTTATCAATCTTGTTTATCCTTTCAAAGAACCAACTCTTTGTTTCATTAATTCTTTGGATTGTTTTTTTTTTGTTTGTTTCTATTTCATTAATTTCTGCCCTAATCTTTATTATTTCTTCACATCTAATGATTTTTGGTTTGCCTCGTTCTTCTTTTTCCAAGGCTTTAAGGTAAAGCATTAGGTCGTTTACCTGTGACCTTTCTAATTTCTTAATATAGGCACTTAAGGGTATAAATTTACCTCTTAGAACTTGCCTTCATTATGTCCCAGAGATTTTGATATGTTGTGTTCTCATTATCATTTGAATCTATGAATTTTTTGATTTCCTTCTTGATTTCTTCATTGACCCATTCATCATTTAGTAGTGTATTGTTTAGTTTCCATGATTTTGTGTATGCTCTATAGCCTTTCTTGCTATTGAATTGTAGTTTAATTCCATTGTGGTCAGATAGAATGCAAGGAATTATTTCAATTTTCCTGAATTTGTTAAGATTTGCTTTGTGTCCTAATATATGGTCTATTTTAGAGAATGTTCCATGTGCTGCTGAAAGGAATGTATATTCTGCAGCCTTTGGATGAAATGTCCTTTATATATCTGTTAAGTCCATTCCTTCTATGACCTCATTTAGTCCAGATGACTCTCTGTTTATTTTTTCCTGGGATGATCTGTCAATTGATGAGAGTGGGGTGTTAAAGTCACCCACTACCACTGTGTTCGGTGTTATCTGTGACTTTAGTTCTAATAGTGTTAGTTTGATGAATTTGGGAGCCCCCATGTTAGGTGCATATATGTTTAGGATTGTAATGTCCTCCCGTTGGAATGTGCCCTTAATCAATATAAAGTGACCTTCCTTATCTTTCTTGACTAACCTTGGACTGAAGTCTACCTTGTCAGATATTAGGATAGCAACCCCTGCTTTTTTTCTATGCCCATTTGCTTGAAACATCATCTTCCAACCTTTCACCCTAAGATAATGTGTATCCTTTGTAGAAAGGTGAGTTTCTTGGAGACAACAAATTGTAGGACCCTGCTTTTTAAAAAAAAAATTTTATTTATTTATTTATTTGAGAGCGACAGACACAGAGAGAAAGACAGATAGAGGGAGAGAGAGAGAATGGGCGCGCCAGGGCTTCCAGCCTCTGCAAACGAACTCCACACGCGTGCGCCCCCTTGTGCATCTGGCTAACGTGGGACCTGGGGAACCAAGCCTCGAACCGGGGTCCTTAGGCTTCACAGGCAAGCGCTTAAACACTAAGCCATCTCTCCAGCCCTAGGACCCTGCTTTTTAACCCAGTCTGCAAACCTATGTCTTTTGGTTGGGGCATTGAGGCCGTTGATATTAAGAGATATTATTGAAAGGTGTGTATATATTTGCCTTTTTTTTTTTTTTTTGTGGTTCCAGTTCTACCTGTGCTCTTTTAACAAGTATTTGAGTATTGCTTGCTTTTTCTAGGTTCCTTATATGTGTGCTTTTCCTTTTCTTCAGCCTAGAGGATTCTATCAAGTATTTTCTGTAGAGCTGGTTTTGTCTTCAAATACTCCCTTAACCTGCTTTTGTTGCTTTTGTCATGGAATGTCCTTATTTCTCCGTCTATTTGAATGGATAACTTTGCAGGATAAAGTAACCTTGGTTGACAGTTGTTATCTTTCAGAACTTGGAATATATCACTCCAAGCCCTTCTGGCTTTAAAAGTTTGTGTTGAATAATCTGCTGTAATCCTGATGGGCTTACTTTTGTAGGTAACTTGATTTTTCTCTCTAACTGCTTTCAATATTTTTTCTTTGGTGTGTGTATTTGGAAGTTTGATTATAATATGGCGAGGAGAGGTTCTTTCCAGGTTTTGTCTGGCTGGGGTTCTAAAGGCTTCCTGTATCTGTATTGGTACCTCTCCCAATTTGGGGAAAATTTTCTTCTATGATTTTGTTGAAGACACCTACTATGCCTTTGGAGTGGAATTCTTCTCCTTCTACTATGCCCTGAATTCTTATATTTGATCTTTTCATAGTGTCCTGAATATCTTGAAATTCCCTCTCATACTTTTCTATAAGTTTGTCTTTCTCTTTTTTGGCCTGTATTAGATCTGCCACCTGGTCTTCTAGCTTAGATATTCTATCCTCTCCTTCATCCATTCTACTGGTGAGATTTACTACAGAGTTTCTTATTTCATTAACTGTGTTCTTCATTGCTAGTCATTCTGACTGGTTTTTCTTTATTATTTCTATTTCCTTATTTATGTCTTGCATTGCCTTCTTTATTTCATGAAATTGGTGTTCTGCATCTTCTTTGATTCCTTTGATTTCCTCTTTAAGTTCCTCTTTGACTCCTTTGATTTGTTCTCTGACTTCTTTGAACATATTTACAATCATTCTTTTAAAATCTTTCTCAGGCATTTCCTCTAACTTGTTCTCACTGGAGGTCATTTCTGATGCATTAATACTTTTGGATGGATTTATATCGTTTTGCTTTTTAGTGTTTCTTGTGTTATAATGTATATATTTTTGCATCTTGGATTAAGTTAGTGCTTGGATTTTCTAGCTAGCTGGGTATTCTTAGCTGTATCAATTGGTTTGATGTTATATATTTTCAGGGTAGGAGCTTGAGGTGTTAGATGTGGCTCTTAAGACTCTGAGAGTATCTACAAAGGTGCTCCTAGGGGTTGAGTTTCCCTGCTATGGGGGTATTCAAGTAGGCTGAGTGGAATAAAATACATGTAGATTCTAAAAGTTAACTAAATACTGTACCCATTCAGTCAAAAACAGCCCCAAGTATGTATGCCAGAGTAGTTATTATTACAACCAGATCCTCTATCAACATAGAGGTTAAGATTTCTGATCTGTTGAGGGATCCAAGTCAGCTTGTGACCAAATGAGACCCTTTCCTGGTGCAAACCCAGTTACCTTGGATAAGTTTGGTCTCACTCTAGTTGGTGCCTGGGTCATTGGGCTGTTGTTGTGATTTCTGGAGCTGGGCACTGGCTTTTCCAGTGGGGCAAACCAAGCCTGGCAACTGTGGCCCTGCAGATCTGCTCCCCCACTGGATCTGTCAGCAGCTGAAGCTTCTGCTACTGGGTTGGCTGTTGTTGCCACTCCTGGGCTGCTGCTTGGGCCGCTGTTACCGGTGCCGGAGCCACTGATGTTGCTGCTGAACTCTGCTCCTGATTGGGTCCCACTTTTGGCTCAGGTTGGCATGGCCAGGTCCCGGACCGCTGCTCTGTTCACCGGAGTTGGGCTCAGGCGGTGGGGAAGGGGAGGGAGCTGCAGTTGCTCCGGTTCTCTCGCTGCTCCACGTGTTCTTCAACCTCATGGTTTGCTCCTCCATTGCTCACCACCGCTCTCCCTTCACCTTTCCTGAGTTGCGGAGAGTGCGGTGTGAAGGGAAGCTCCCGCACCTGGCTTTTCTTGAGGCTGGAGCCGAGCTTGGCGGCTTTCTAGTGCGCCGCCACCGCCTCCGCTGCCACGGTTGGCCGAGCTGCCGGAGCCACTTTTGCCAGCCTGTGCAGACTCTGGATGCTCTGGATCTCTCCTATTTCTCCGCTGCTGCTTCAATTTCGTATACACCTCACTTTTTAGTGAAAGTGTGTATTTAGCTGAGGTTTTTGGTATTCCCCCCCCCCCCCAGGCTGCTTTGGCGTGGTACCTATGCCGCCATCTTAACCTGAAGTCTCTAATTAATTTATTTTTAAGGAGAGATAGAATAGATGTGTCAGGGTCTCCAGCCACTGTGACTTAATTCCAGATGCATGTGCCACTTTATGTATCTGGTTTTACCTGGGTACTGAGGATTCAATCCTGGGTCATTAGGCTTTGCAGATAAGAACCCTAATGACTAAGCCATAGATATGAAAATAGAGAGATCACAGCTGACACCAATGAAGTTGGAATAATCATCAGGATATACTTCCAAAACCTCTATTCCAAAAAACTTTGATAATATGGAAGAAATGGGTACACATACCACATACCAAAACTAAATGATATACAGATAAATGTCCCAAACAAACCTATCAGTTCCAATGGGACTGAACATATAGTTAAAAACCTCCCAACCAAAAAGAGTCCAGGATCTGATGGATTCTCAGAAGAATTTTACCAAACCATCATCAAAGAACTAAAACCACATTTTCTCAACTTATCTCACACAATTGGTAAAGAGGGAATGCTTCTGAATTCCATATATGACATATATGGGATATATAAAAATAATCATTCTACCAAAAGCAATTTACATATTCAATGCAATGCCTATTAAAATTCCAGCAACTCTCTTCACAGAAACAGAAAAAAAAAAAAGTAGTCTCAAAATTTACGTGGAACTACAAAAGACCTTGGATATCCAAAACTATCCTCAGAAAGAGAAACACTTCAGGAGGTATCACAATACCATACCCAAATTATACTACAAAGTTATAATAATAAAAACAGCATGGTGCTGGCACAAAACAGCCATATAGATGAATGGAACAGATTAGAAGATCTGAGCCATGGTTCAAGCAATGATAGCAACCTAATCTTATTATTATTTTATGTTTTTAATATTAAGAACATATTTAGTATGGATATATCTTTTCCTTTCTCTATGCCCCCATTCCACACTCCTCCTCAGTGGGGTTGCTGGTATTCTCCATGGGGTAGTGAGTTATTGTTGGGGACCACCCTTAAAAAAATCTTTCCTTTACCCCCTCCTCCACCCCCGCAGCATTCTGGCTAAAGAACAAACATCCTGCTCTGCACCTGCAGTATCAAGGCCCCTGAGTTATGACTTCCCGGAACAACCACAATGTTTCTGGCCTGAGGCCAAGAAGAGTTTGTAACCTTCCACCACCTAGGTCACCCTGACCCCTCCTTCCATATGATTCATGTCTGCCATATGATTCATGCCTTGTGCAAGAAGATTCTGTACTGTCTCACCCTCTACTCCCCTTACCCCTCCCCTACCTAAAACTGACTTTAAAAGATGAGCCTTCTGGCTGAATAAACGACTCTTGACAAGCGTTGGTTTGCCTGAGTCCATTCCCCTCTCTCGCCCATTTTCTTTGCAGGCTAAGGTCCTCCTGGTGCCCTCACGAATAACTAGGTCCCGCTGGTCAGGGCAAGTTATGAGTTGTGGGAGCAGCAGTCAGTGGGTGGAGGCAGTGCCTCTGGATATGATGTCCCAACCTGTGACTCTTACAATCTTTCTACCCCCTCTTCCAAAAACTTCCCTGAGCCTTGGTGGGTGTGTTTTAAGTCTACTTCAGTGATGAGCTCTTAGGAACCTCTGGGTTTTTGCTTTGGTATGTGCTGAGTATGTGAGTATATGCTGAGTATCAATATCTGTCTCCTTCACCCTGGCACTGCTTATCAGGCTCACTCTTGCTCTTCTAACCACTTCCTCTGTAGTTTTCCTTAGGCCTTGACTGAGACAGCAGGGGTGGTTTACCTCCTCAGATCTCACCACCTTCTGAACAAGAAAAACAGATTAATGGAACAGAATAGAGGATTCAGGCCTTAGTTTAAGCAACTATAGCTACCTGATGTTTGACAAAGGAGCAAAGTATATACACTGGTAGAAAGACAGCATTTTCAACAAGTGGTGCTGGAGAAATTGGATACCCACATGTAGAAAAATAAAACTACTCTCAACATGCACAAAAATCAATATAACCACAATATAAGACCTGAAACTCTAGAACAATTGGAGGAAAATAGGGAGAACTTTCCAAGATAAAAAAGTGAGGAAAGAGCTGGAGAGATGGCTTAGTGGTTAAGGCACTTGCTTGTGAAGCCTGTTGACTCATCTTCAACTCTCCAGGTCCCAGGTAAGCCAGACACAGTGATGCAACTGCACAATGTTGCACATGCACACAAGGGGGCACACATGTTTGGAGTTTGATTACAGTGGCTACAAGCCCTGGCATGCCAATTATCTCGGCCCCTCCCACCTCCCTCTCACATAAAAAAAAAAGTCCAGTCTGTTGACCTTGCCTGAAAAAAGAAGTGGGAAAAGACTTCCTGAATAGGACACCAGTAGTTCAAGAAATTAAACTAACACTCCAGCACTGGAATCTCATGAAGCAAAAAAAGCTTTTGAGCAGATAAACATCCTTCTGGCAGAGGCCTAATATCTAGAATCTACAAAGAATTCAAGAAAACTAAGCAATAAAAAAAAAAATCAATCCAATCAATGAATGGGGCAGAGAATTCTCAAAGAAGAAAATCCAAATATCCAATACTCATTTAAAGAAATGCTCAACATCCCTAGCCATCAAGGAAATGCAAACTAAAACAACTTTGAGACTATCTTATTCCTGTCAGGATGGCAATGATCAAAGAATCAAATGACAACAAATGTTGGTAAGGCTATAAGGAAATAGGAACCCTATTCCCTGCTGGTAGGAATGCAAACTTGTACAACTACTATGGAAATCAGTATGGAGACTCCAGAAAAAAGATAAAAAGTGATTTACCATCTGACCCAGTTATTCCACTTCTAGGTATTGATCCTAATGATTCCACTCTCTACTTCTGAGATACTTGCTCAACCATGTTTATTGCAGCTCTATTCACAATAGAATTGGAATCAACCCAGATATCCATAGACAGATGAATGGTTAATGAAGATGTGAAACATTTATACAGTGGGATTCAATTCAGCAGTAAGGAAAAATGAAATAATAAAATCTTGCAGAAAAATGGATGGCCTTGGAAAATATCATCCTGGGAAAGGTCACACAAACTAAGAAAGACAAATGTAGCAAGTTTTCTCTCATTTATGGCTCCTAAACTAGACCAGCAGAAGAGGAGTCTAAAAGGGAGTAAGCATTAGGACTATGTGAGTATGTAACTAGAATGAGATCAGAAAAATAAGGAACTAGGGAGGGAGGAGAAGAGGGATTAGCACACAAATCAGGATGGGTAGGGGATTCAGAGAAAGGGAGAGTGGGGAGGATACGTACACAAAACCAAAGGCTAAAACAGTCAGCATAATAGTAAACTTCCTTTTGGAAACCAGTACAAGATAGAACTCCTTATTAAGGAAGGTGAACTGCCAAGATTGTGATGCTCAAAGTAGGTAGAGAAGCTTAAGCTTTAAACCATAGGCTCTGGCCTGTGGATCCTATGGCCAGATCTAGGTTAATTCACATAATAAGTCCCTTATCTCCCCCCCCCACCCAAAATTGCAAGCTCTTGCCAAGCTTTTGGTTACCCAACAGAGTAAAAAGGTAAGAACTTATTGATGAAGACACCAAAAGTTGCCATCTCTGAATACAAGATCCAAGTGGGAACTGAAAGGAAAGCCAGTCCTCTCCTAGCAAGCCTTCATGATTCTGGGAAGTGTTATGGATACTACTGTGAAACAATGGTCACCATGAATAAGCAGAAGACCCTGCAAGCCATGCAATCAACTAGACAAGAGACACACTTGTGCTCACAGCCTTGCTGGGTAACCAGCTGTCCTCTGTTGGACATGAGACCCACTCAGTGGAAGAGAACTCATAATTGATAAGAGGAATCAAGTCAGCACCCCACAGTCAGGAACTCACACTATGCAGTCAGAAGCCCCCAGGTTTCCCTGTACAAGCAGAGTGGGTAGCTGCATCAAAGCATCTCTTGAACTCCTAGGCATATCCTCTTTCATCAAAGCTGCTCATTTCCTTGGTCAGAGATCATTTTATCTTAATGACAGCATAGAATACTGGGGAGATCCAAGATCCAACAAAACAAAAAAAGACAGCCAAATTCTTGGAAGGAGATGTGCCATCTCTACCATCATTACTGGGGTTCAGAAGAAATTGAGGAGGGAGCAGTGACACAAGTATTGCTCCAAAAACTAGCCCAACATCCAGATAATAGCAACAAATACTGTAGTGAACGTGAAACACCAAAGTACAAGTACAGAGAAGTCAAAACTAATCAATAACACACCTGCCAAGGCTCAAGGACTATTGTGAAAGAAGGAGTGGGAAGATTGTAAGAGCCACAAGATGGATACATCACCCTGAGACACAGCTCCCTCCAGAGACAGAGGCCCTAATTACCCCACAGTGAACACCAACTAAACCTACTGAGAGTGGGTTAATCCCAGCACTTAGGAGGCAGAAATAGGAGGATTGTCATGAGTTTGAGGCCATCCTGAGACTACATAGTGAATTCCAGGTCAGCCTGGTCTAGAGGGAGACCCTACTTCAAAAAAAAAAAATTAATAACCCCACTGAGAAGGACCCTCAGCAAAATGGGCACTGGAGGAAGACACATACTACAACCTATGTAATGTATGTCATGATTATTATGCACATTTTAAACATGGGCAAGTTGAGATAACTGTGCTAACTAGAAAAAAATGGAAAATTTTATTGTCATTTTATATATGGACAAGTGAGCAAGGGTTATGAAATTATTTCTAAGAGTATTTCAACTAGTATCTGGTGAAATTGAGATTGAACTCAACACTCAACCCATCTTGCTTGTAGCCATGGGTCTAATAACTAGGATACACTTTTAAAGGACTATCAGCTGGTCCAGGACACTTACAAATAAGCCAAAGTTAATCGTGTCTATTAAAAAGTAAGCAATAAACCTGAACATGATTCATTGTAACTCTCTCCTTTCTGTTCTGAAAAATGCTCATTATATCCACAGGTGACTGCCTATGCTTTCTGTACAAAAATTCAAATGTTAACTCCAGTAATATTATTAAATATAGTAACCTTTTAACTATGTAAAAGGATTCATGGAAGTGATGCAATTTTAGATTAGTTACCAAACCAAGTAGTTTAGCTTACATAAAATCTGGTGTTATAATACAGTTAAAAACAATAAAACATTTGCATTAATTTTTATAGTTTTTAGAAATTTTTTATTGCATAGTCATGCATTCAGTCACCTGAAAATTACTGTGAAGGTCACCAGGTGAAACAGATTGAAATGGAGAAACCAAAGTCTATTTTCTACCATCTTATTCAAACCCTTAACTTCCATTATGCCAGAAAAACAAATATTATTACACAAAAGACTACAAAGTGATTCATATAATTAAAAGGATAAAGCTCAGATGTTGTTTTAAAATATCATGCTTCTGAGTTTTTGTTTTATAATATTCACTCATAATATCATCAGTAACAATGTAGACTTATATTCTGGTTTTAGATTTTTTAGCTTATTTTTAACTGAAAAAAAAATGCATATATTAAGGGATTCCAGGTTTCTCCCTCTCTCTCTCTCTCTCTCTCTCTCTCTCTCTCTCTCTCTCTTTCTCTCTGTGTGTGTGTGTGTGTGCATGTGTGTAGTATTTAAAGAAATGCACATAGTCCCTAACAAACTTTCCGTATCCTGTTTTCCATGCCACATGACCCATCACCACAGTGCTCTCCATGCTCTCCATCACCACAGGACACGATGGGGCAGAACATGATGAGCAGAACCTTCGGAAACCATGAGTCTACATCTTTCCAATTACATTATTCATGTCAAGTACTCTGAACCAGAGATGAGAAAGCTAACAGTGTTTTACACAAAGACTTATTTCTCTGCTAGTGTCATTTTCTCTCCTTTTTTTGCTAATAATAAAATAATTGCAGGGAGAAAGATATAGAAATTTATTAATTGAACAAACAGACTCTGAGAAATTAGGCTCTAATAGTAGATGACAGTTAGAGCAGACCGCCAAAACACTTGTAAGCATTTGTTTCCTTTTACCTGTGTACATTTTCAAATTTGCAAGGAAACAAATTTTATTCTTAATATTTAATCACAAGTTACTGTTTTATAACCACTTTAGGATGTTGAGGAAGGGCATATATATTTTATCTCTATGACTATAAAGAAATGGATTTTTCAATATTGTTATTGTTACTTGCTTAATGTAGAAGTTTCTCCTCTTACCATTTCATTCATAGTTTCTTATAACATATATAACACAGCTCCTGATGGCAGACTTCTGTTTTTTTACATGTTTTAAAGACGTATTTGCACCCTATAATACACATGCTAGACTTTCATCCTTATGGCAAACTATCTAAGCAAAGCAAGTGTAAGGACAACTATTTATTTTGTCTCATAATTTCATAAGTTTTGGTCTATTGTGCCAGGGAAGGTAGGGAGGGCAAGGCAGCTCGCATCATGGCAGCTGTGAACCAAATGTAAAGTCCACACTGAGACCGTCTCCTTCTCTACTTAACTCTCTAGTATATTGGATATTGTAATCATATCCAGGGCAAGTCTTCCTTCTTAGTTCTCTCCAGAAACACCCGATAGCACACACATACCCAGAAGTATACTTAAACCATCTCCTAGGTACTTTGCAACCCAGTGAGTGAGGATTAATCATCATGTGTAACTATTTTATTTTTTTACTCGACATTTGGTTATAAACTTCATGAATAATATTTATACAAGCTCTTTACCAATGAATTTCTTTTCCAGTATTCAAATCCAATGCTTAGATTTTGTGTTATTCTGATAAGTAAAACTAAATTTTGAAGTAAAAAATACTTTCAAGACAAATCTATATTTATTGTCCATTGGCATAAGACCTATAGACATTTATAAAACTATTTTCAAGGTGAAATGTAACTAATTTAGTATAGAGATATTCACATAAAGTTACTCTATGTGGGAAACTCAAATAAAAATTTCATTGAATCATTTAAATAATATGTTTAGTATCTACTTCATAATTAATAGCTACTTCATAATACTATTGGGTGGTTCATATTCTCTTTCATTTCAAAACTATCACCAAAAATCTTTTAAGAAGTTGTTACATTTATTAGTTGTAATGATAAAGCTCATTTTTTTCCTTAGAACTTATATAAAATATGTGTGTACTTTTTACATTCAATGCAACTTTAAAAAAAACATAGAACTATAATTTAACATAGCAAATTGAAAATTTTTACAATTTCTTCTCACAATTGTGGAATAGCTAATGCTGTTGCAAAATTATGCTTCATTTTTGCTGTAAAATATATTTATGTTCCTCTTGACTAGGATAATTTTATAGCTACCTCATTTTTAGAGTTCTTATTATAAAGGTTTGTAAATCACTCGAGAGTTATACGGTTTTGTTTTGTAAAAACTCAATTTTTGTTCTGATGCAGTAAAAGCCTAATGTTTCTAAGAAGCTGATAGTGACTCAGTGCTATAAATCTATTCAGCACCCTGTGCTTATGTGCTGCACATGTGGCCCTGGGCCCTCAACCCCCAAGTATGTGTATTCCTATTCCTTTAAAGATTGTCTACAAACTAGCAAACATGAATTGTGTTCTGAATGCTAGATTCCCAGCTGATGGAGATTTGGGAATTGGAGCCTCCTGGAGGCAGGGTAATGTTAGGGGTGGGCTTATGGGTGTTATAGCCAGTTTCCCCAAGCCAGTGTTTAGCACACTCTCCTATTGCTATTATCCACCTTATATTGGCCAGGAGGTGATGTCCATCCTCTGCTCAAACCATTGTTTTCTCCTTCCATCTCAGAGCTTCCCCTCAAGTCTGTAAGCCAAAATAAACCTCTTTTTCCCACAAGCTGTTGTTAGTTGGGTGATTTCTACCAGCAATAAGAACCTGCAACCCCTAGATATTCTCTCCTGTCAGTTTCCTCACACTTATTGAACATAGAAGACTCAGAGGATGTAAGAAGGAGGTGTTATATTATAAAGTCATCTGCATCCCTGGACACCTTGAGAAAACTGGCATAGAACTAGTATGTAAACAAAAGTTGCTCCTTCGGACTACTTGAGCTCATGTATATTTTGGTGCCTTTAAATTGAATGTAACATAAGCACTGACTGAGAAGCTCTATGGCCATAAATAAATAAATAAACAAACAAACAAACAAACAAACAAACAAACAAAGCCAGTCAAGACAAGATGGCAGAAGATGCAAGAGACCTTTAAAGCCACACCATCATGTGAAAACACTCCTGGCTAAAATGTCACTTACATTAACATAGTAGTGGAGCCGTGCCTAAAGGTCTAGGAGGAGAGGCTGGAATACAAGGTTTTGAGTCTCAGTTTCTTTTTTCAGCTCTCAATGCTTTGAATGCCTAGTATTTAGGATATTCCTCCAAAAGAAAGAGATCACCCCAGGTAAACAATGGCTAGTGCATGGTTGTGTGCAAAGTGCTCCTGCCCACCCAGCCATCACCCCAGTACTAGCATGGGGATTTTAACAGACTGCTCACTGTGAACTGATATGCTTCTGCTATGGGCACCAACACAGGTGGCATTGAGAAAAATCATGCCCAATACAGGAAGTCAGACACAGGACTAACACTGAGAGGTCTCTCTTTGTTAATTTATTTTTATGCTTTTAAAATTTTTATGAGAGACAGAGAATTGCCACACCAGGACCTACATACATTGCAACCAAACTCCAGATGCATGTGCCATGTTGCCCTCATGTGTGATCTTACATGCTTCTGCCACCTTGTGCATCTGGCTTATATGGGACCTGAAGAGTCCAACATGGGTCCTTAAGCTTCAAAAGAAAGCATCTTAACCTCTAAGCCATCTCTCCAGCCCCTGAGTGATCTCATTTAAATAAAGTTCAAGATCATCTATTTTGCAGAAAAAAAGAAAGTGAGGTAAAAACATAAAAACAAACTACTATAACCTTCAATCAGTATGACTAAGAGATATTTTGACAAAACAAATTCACATTAAAACTCAGACTTGTGGAATTCAGCTAATAAGGAAAGTCCTATCAGAACAGAGGAGCTTATTTTTCCTAGAAACCAGAACCAAATCTAATCCAGGCTGAATCCAAAGGACTGTGTAAGCAAGGAGGCTTCCATGAGGTATGAGGCTTGCTCATATTGTCTATGTCTCTGCAGATTTTCAATTTGTGCCTGCTTCATCTCAATTCCTTTCATTTACCCATGCATGCTCTGTTTTCTTTCTGTCTATTCTCTCTTTAATATTTGTGTCTCCTTCTGTCTTTTATCTCTTTCTATCTTAGAAAAATACTCAGTCAGCTAAATTAAAATATGTGGACTTTGAATCACAGAGAGAAAACATGATATCTTTTTTAGAGACTGATTTGGTTTGTTCAATACAATTATCTCCAGTTGCATCCATTTTATTGTAAGTGACATGTATAATTTCATTCTACTGTATGGCTGAAAAATAGTCCAGGGTATATATAGACCCAAATTTTCTTCATCCGTTCATCTGCTAATGAATGCCTAAATTGGATCTATAATTTTGTTTTTGTTTTTTTGAGGCAGGGTCTCACATTAACTCAGGCTGACCTGGAATTCACTCTGTATTCTCAGGGTGGCCTCGAACCCATGGCAATCTTCCTACCTCTGCCTCCCTAGTGTTGGGATTAAAGGTGTGAACCACCATGCCAAGCTTGGATCCATAATTTATCTGTTGTGAATAGTGCTTTCAGGAACATTGATGTACAAGTACTTTTGTAATATGTTGATGTGGAGTACTTTGGGTAAATACCCAGGAGTGGTATAGCTGAGTCATAGCAAATCTATTTCTAAGATTTCTATTTTTGATCTACCCCTATACTGATTTCCATATTAGTGGACTAGTTAATAATCCCATCTGCAGTTGTCATGAGTTCCTTTGGCCCACATCCTCTCCAGCATTTGTTGGTTTTCTTAATGATAGCCATTTGGACTACAGTAACATGGAATCTCAATGTAGTTTTGATTGACATTTCTCTGATGGGTATTGAGATTAAATCGTTTTTTTTTTAATTTAAAACACCTTCATTTTTATTTTAGGTAATCTTTTCTCTCTTCTTTTTTTTAACCTTTATTTTATTTTTTTAATTTGTTTATTTGAGAGCGACAGACAGAGAGAGAAAGGTATATAGATAGGGAGAGAGAATGGGCGCACCAGGGCTTCCAACCACTGCAAATGACCTCCAGACACATGTGCCCCTTTGTGCATCTGGCTAACATGGGTCCTGGGGAACTGAGCCTCAGACTGGGGTCCTTAGGCATCACAGGCCAGCGCATAACTGCTAAGCCATCTCTCCAGACTGAGATTAAATAGTTTTTATATAAACAATAAACATTGTCACTTGCATTTCAACTTTTACAAACTGCCAGTTCATTTCATTAGCCCATCTGTATTTTTAATATTTTATCTAGTTATTTATTTATTCATGAGAGATAGGGAGAGTGAGAGAATGGGCATGCCAGGGCCTCTGTCCATGGCAAATGCACAACAGACACATGTGCCCCCATGTGCATCTGGGTTATGTGGGTTGGGGACTTAAACCTCAGTCTTTAGGCTTTGTATGTAAATACCTTAACCATCTTTCCAGTCCTAGCCCATTTATTGTTTAGGCTATTGGCTTAGTTATTTATTTTTTTACTATTATTATTTGTATATTCTAGATACTAACCCTCTGACGGATGTATAGATGGAAAATATTTTCTCCTATTCTGACAGCTGTCTCTTCAGTTTATTAATTAATGTCCTTGCTGCACCAAAGCTTTTTAATTTCATGAAGTCTCATTTGTAGAATTTTGGCCCTATTTCTTGAGTGATGAAGCTCCTATTCAGAAAGTACTTACCTATGCATATATTTTAACATGTTTTTCCTAAATTTTCCTCTAACAGTTTTAGTTTCACACCTTATATTCTGTTCTTTGATCCATTTGAGTGTTTTTTTAAATTTAATTTAATTTTTTATCTTTTCACAATTTTTATTAACATTTTCCATGATTATAAAAAATATCCCATGGAAATACCCTCCCCTCCCCCACACTTTCCCCTTTGAAATTCCATTCTCCATCATATTACCACCCCATCTCAATCATTCTACTTACATATATACAATACCAACCTATTAAGTACCCTCCTCCCTTCCTTTCTCTTCCCTTTATATCTCCTTTTTAACTTACTGGCCTCTGCTACTAAGAGTTGGTTTTTACATACAGTGAGTTATAAGGTCCTAGCTTCATGGTTTTACATGTGGAAATTCAGTTTTCCAAGCATCATTTCTTAAGGATGCTCCTATTCCCAATGTGTATTTTTATTGTCTTTGTAAAAAATCAGTTGTCTGAAGCCAGGCATGGGGACATATGCATTTAATCCCATTTAATCCCAGCATTTACTTGGAGGCCTATGTAGAAGGATTGTCATGAATTCTAGGCTACCTTGAGATTACTTAGTGAATTAAGGTCAGCTTGGGCTAGAGTGAGATTCTACCTTGGAAAACAAACAAACAAAAAATCAAACAAATAAACAAAAAAATCAGTTGTCTGTAGTTATGTGAGTGTTTATATGTGGATTTTCTATGCTGTTCCATTGACAGACAGACTTTGTTTTTTATGATTTCGCTATGCTGCTTTGTTACTATGGCTCTGTAGAATAATTTGAATCTGCATATGGTAAAATATCCAGCATTATTTTGGGGGGCTCAATATTTCTTTGTCTATCCAAGGTCTTTTTTGCTTCCCAGTGAATTTTGAGATTCTTTTTCTCTTAATTGAAGAATGGCATTAAAATAAAAATTTCTAGGGCAACAAGAAAAACAGCTAGGAAGGGGAGGAGAGATAAAAGAGAAGAAAAGGAAGAGATAATATAGGGGAGAAATATTCTCAACATACAAAATATACCTGTATAAAAATATAAAATAAAATTAATATATCATTTTGTGCTTGGCATGGAGGTTTATGTTTATAAATTCAGGAGAAGGAAAAGCAGAAGTGTCGATGTCAGGTGGTCCAAGTCAGCTTGTGTTACTCCAAGACCCTGACTCAAAGAAACAAAACAAATAAAATATATAATATTAATACATAAATGAATTATTATTATTAATAATAACAATGAATAATAAATAAACCCTTTTAAAATGTATGTGCTGCAGTAAAAAATTTACAGTGGCAAGAGACTTTATTCTTATCAGTCATATCACAGAAGTTGTCCTTGGTTGTGTTAGTGGTTCTACACTCTTCTTAGAGTGCTGCTTTGTGTACAAGGCAGGGCTGACACCTTACTGCACCTTCTATTGCTTATTAATCAAGCTCCCAAACTTCCAGCTTTCCTAAGAAAACAATCTAAATAATCCTGTTTAGAAATTATGCTGACACTTGTACCATACACTTTGGAAAACTTTAGTGAAATGTAAAATAAATGTTCAACTGCACAATGAAAGATCTGCACAACTTTCATGAAACTTTCTCTGAACTTTTAACTGAAAGTGTTTAGTAATCCCTAACATTTAGAAAATTTCACCATTTCCCACCTTTCCTCTGCTTCAGTAATTCATGTTTCTATCTACTCTTATTGCAATGAAGAGGTTCACTCAGAGAAGAGTGCTTTTTTTTAGATATTTAGACTAAAAACAAGACATGTGAAGAACATATTTTAATTCTCTTGTGCTCAAAACACAAGTTTCCCAAAATTCCATGATTGTCATGCTTTTAAAAATATTTTATTTATTTATTTTCAGTGAGGGAGGGAGGGAGGGAGAGGCAGAGAGAGAAAGAGAGAGAGAGAAGATGGACATACCAGGGCTTCCAGCCTCTGCATCTGGCTTTACATGGGTACTATGGAATTGAACCCAGGTCATTGGGTTTTACAGGCAAGTGCCTTAAATAATGAGCCAGATCTCCAGCATCTGTCATGCATTTTTGATACTTTTAAGCAAGATTGTTAAAGGTCAAATTATTTATTGTATCATTTAACTGAAATCTTAAGGACTAAATATTCTGACATTATTGGAGATTGTTGGGGATGTTTGAACATATTTCCAAATATTCACTATAATTTCAACCTTCTCATTTTTATACTTTTGTAACCTGTATATCTAAGAAGTGCTTATTATCAATTGTGTTTGAAAACAATCTATGATATTGTTACTGCCTGCAAATCCACTGGGATAATCTGTCACCTCATGGTCACAGCTCAGCTATCACAATTCAACCTTCCTCTAGACACTCCCAAGACACAGAGCCACATACACTGCTTGCACATTGCCTGGTGCATGCTACTCATGGTAGTTTGGATATGTAGCCCCAGAATCAGGCTTGAGTCTATTATATGAGCCCTACTTGGAAATAGATGTCACTGGGGGTGGATCTTGGAGTCCAGCCCTACAGTGTGTTTGGAGGCAGCTCTAAATTCCAGCCCAAAAGTAGGGAGAGAGCAGTTTGAGCTCTGGACGTTCATGCTTGCTGTGTTGGTAATTGCTTGGTGCAGTTGTTTTTCTCTGCTTGGATATATGAAAGGAGCTAATTTCTTCTGCCATTGATGGTGTTCCTCTAGATTTTGTAAGCCTAAAATGAACCACCTTCCTCCCATAAGCTGTCTTTTTGGGTGTTTTTCCCAGCAATGTGGAACTGACTTCATTATTACCTTTACTTTGGAAAACCTACGTGGTCATTTTTTTTGTTTTCAAATCAGAGTATCTATATCACTTTCTATGCTATGAATCTTTTTTTTGGAAGATCAATTCATTTTTTTTCTCTGAATGAGTCATCATAAAAAATGTTTCAAAATAAGTTTCTAATATTCTTCAGTTAAGTCAGCTCCATATTTATAAGGCATGTCTGGGATAACAGTTAGAGCATTCTAGAGTATATTCTTAAAAGGTTATATAACAAATGCACCAGTCTGTACAGAAAGGAAAAAAGAAGAAACACACTAAACTAAGCTATGAGAGGCAGGAATTCTATTGTTATAGAATTCCTATAGAATTCATCTTAGTATCACCAATATTGCACACATGTAAACTATGTGATTAATAAATACTAATGTATTTTTCTATATTGTACTCAGGTATATTTGGCATATATCTTCTAGGACAACCAGAGCTACAGTTTGAAGACATATCTCAAGAAACACAATAAATAAATTGAAAGTCGAAATGATATAATCAGATTTCAAATCTGAAGACATCAATCTTTTAATAAGTTCATAAAATATACCACAGATGAATGTAGAGAAGATAGACAGCTGAGTATATTTTACTGATTGATGCAGAAATTAGTTTTGTGCATATGCACTGCGTCATCACCCAAGTTGTGTTTTCCCCATATGTAACAATTTGTCAATATACTTTGGTAGATATATCCTAAAGTAAGGTGGAAGGTAGAGAGAATATCTTTCTGCAAGAGAATACTGGAAAATGATAAGACCAGGTTCAGTATAACAAGTGACAGTGCCGTTGAACATCGAATGAGCTGGTAGCAGAGAAGATGAAATAGGAGAAAACACAACGCTGTGGTTTATAGATGCAGTCCTAAGTAAAAGGAAAGAACCACGCCTTGTTCAAAGATCTAGTCTTACCTGTTGTCTTCTTAAAGCATAAACTAACTTCCCCAACTGCAATGTGAAGTACCAGAGAGCAGAAACTTTCCCTCCCATTCATTGAATCCAGCACAAAGCAGTCAGGTGAGATGCTGGTGAAGAGGTGCCAACCAGGCAGGGGGTTAGAGAACAGGGCCGTGTCTCAAATTCTGCATGTGATGCTTTTATCACTCAGAATTTGTGCCATTCAATGAGGCTGTCATGAATTAAAACTTTTAAAAATAAATGAGTAGATAATAGGCTAGAGAAAATCCAGCAATTCAGGACCCATGAGCTTTCTGCCTCCATAGTTGGAGTTGGGGGATTGTAGAATGAAAAGGGCTTGGTTATCTCTCTGATATTCATTGTCATTTACTTTGATCTCTTCTAACTTCCTTATACAAATTTAGTTTCTTTTTGTTTGTTTGTTTGTTTGTTTGTTTGTTTAAAGTAGGATTTCCTTTAACCCAAGCTGACCTGAAATTCTCAGGGTGGCCCTGAAGTCACAGTGATCCTCGTACTTCTGCCCTTGAAGTGCTGGGATAAAATATGTGTGCCACCATGACTAGCTTCATTTAGTTTTATAAGTACAAACACTGCTTTCAATGTAGTAGAGAAAACATAGCAAATTTTTTCTAGCATGCACTTTTTACTTGAAAAGGCAGCATTCATGAGATATACAACTTACTGTTATCAATTTAATATGAATGTATTTGCATTGAACTATAAATAACCAGGGAGAAATGTTGACTGGACGTTTGAGAAATAGCCATTTAGGATGCATCACAGAGAACATGGTATAGTAGAAGCTGTCTAAACTGACTTCACTTAATCAACCTACAAGTATTTGTTCATCATACTTTTGTTTAGTTATTTTTATTTGACTATACATCAAACCCAAGACCTTGTTCATGAAGAAAAAGGCATTAGACCAGGCTAAGCATCAGCCTTCCAATGAGCTGTACCTCCAAGTTGGTTTTCTGTACTTTAAATCAGATTCACTAAACCTTGTAACATAGCAAAAGCTTGTATCCAATATAAAGATTTCTCACATCCTCATAACATTCTCTCTCTATTCTTTGAGATGGTTGTTTATTGTATATTATTTATCAAAAATACTTATTTTGCTTAATTAATTACTGAGATAGTTGAAATTATTTATTTTATATTACAGTTTAATATAATGACTGCTGGTTTGGAGAGGTACAATTAGTGCCCATTTTGTAAAGCATTTGTCCATATGTAATACTTACGTAAATTAAGACTATAAGTTCCTGTAGAAGAGGCAGCTAAGGTGTGCCAATATTAACCCATGGCTCTTTTCATAGAAAATTATATGAAGCAGTCAACTTGGCTTCATGGATGAGTGGTTGCATTTCTCAGGCTGCAGGCATCCAATTTGGCTACTTGACTACATTCCCCGAAAGGGAAAGAGAAAAATATATGTGTGCAATTTCCAAGTTAGTTCTAATTTTAAAAACTCTTAACCTGAATTGCTGGTCTCTTTGAGCTAGAAAATAGATTTTGGCCATGTCCTAGCTTTGTACATAAACATAAGGCCAGTTGCTCATTAGTGGGTACAGATCAAAGTACCAAAAGCACCACCTCTACATGGCCTCATGTGATTTAGTGTGTACATAGCAGAATGAGAAGGCCTACTTCTCCAAGTCCTCATGTGGCTCATTAGTGTATACAAACAGGAGGGAGGAAACCCACCTCCCGATGGCCTCATGTGCCAGTACTTAAGCCACTGTGTTCTAGGATTGTCTCTGTTATAACAAAGTAATCTCTATTGTATAATGAATTCTCTTTTTTATTGTTTTTTGTTTGTTCATTTTCTGAAACAAGACCTCACTGTGAAACCCTGGCTCACATGAAACTCACTAGATAGACTAGTCCTTGGATTTGTGGGGATCCTGCTTCTGCCTACTGAGTGCATCATCATCATAACACATAGATTAAACTGCCAAAGATTTTTTTGAACCTAACATTGAAACTAGGGCCTTGGGCATGGTGAGCAAGTGCTCTATCCCTGAGCTGCAGCTCCGGACTCCAACAACAAATTCTTACCCAGCAATTCTGCTGCTAGCAAGATGGTGTAAAGAAATAATCTACTGCTGGGAATGAGAGTACTCTTACTTTGAATCCTAAACCCCAAAGGAAGAATGAAGCAACTTCAATATATTCACAAAACTAAGAACCTAACTGCTTAGAATTCACAAGAAAATTTGAAAGATGAAATTTAGTGACTTTGAAGCATACATAAAGAAAATCTGTCAGAAATAATGCCACCATATGAGGAAAAGAACACTAAATATATACCTTATAGAACTTGCAATACTTGATAAATCCACCAATGTAGAGTACAGTCATGCAGTGAGCAGAAACTAATATAGAGACTTCATATGAAGGAATAAAATCCTGGTGATTCCCTGACAAGACCAAACAAGGGTACAAGGGTACAGCAAAAACACAAGAAATCAACATATCCAAGTCACTGGAAAACATGGACTTAATAAAATACTAGCAAACTTAAATCAGCAGCACATCAAACAGATCACATGGATAGTTCAATGCATACAAATACAGCAATAAGATGAAGGGGTGAAACAAAAAATTGGGGCTCAGCTGGTAAGAGTATTTGCTATGCAAGTATAAGGAGCTGACTTTGATTCCCAGCACCCATGTAAAATGCCAGACATGGCTACTCATGCATGTAGCCCAAGTGTTGAGGGGGATAAAGAGAAAAGGATCACTAAGGCTCCATGGTCATCCAGTTTAACCAATAAACAGGGAGCTCTACAGTCAGTGAGAGACTCCATTTCAGGGAAATCCCACATACAGCAGAAGAGCAATAGAGGAGACACCAAACATCTTCCTCTGGCTTCTACACATGTATGCAACACAAAAATAAATAACACACACACACACACACAAACACCCCCCCCAAATCATCACATAATTCAATGCATAAAAATATCAATATAGAAAAAGCAATAAATTAGCTGTTAGAATAACATACATTGAACTGTTAACAACTCTGTGTGAAAGTCTCAGTCAATGTCATACTGAATAGGGAAAAGCTGAACATTGTTCCTCTAATATCAAACACTTTCATCACTTTTATTTAATATACTACTGAAAGTCAGCAAAGAAACAAGTAAAGGGCATCAAAATTGGAAGAAAAGTTAAATTATATTATAGGTGACATGATATATATAAAAATGTAAATATGCTACCAAAATGTTAGAATTTATAACTGCAAAAGTACAGTATACAAAACCAACATGCAGAAAAGTAGCATTTTAAAACACCAGTGAGAAAAAAGTGAAGAAAAGTTAAGAAAATAAGTGTATTCATAATATGAAATAAAATATGTAAGAATTAATTTAATCAAGTAGGAAAGATCTTTACAATGAAAATTATAAAACATCAGTGAAAGAAACCATAAAGGACAGACACCAAAAAGTTGGAAAGGATTCCATGGTACTGGATGACTACCCAATGCAATCTATAGGTTATGTAACTCTCATTTATATAGAAATGGCATTCTTCATAGAACTATTTTAAAAATTATGAAATTCATGTAGAACCACCAGTGACCCAGAAATTATGAAGAAATTAAAGAGCTGCTGAAGGCATCACAATGATATTAGTAATGAAAAAAATATAAAAAAAACAAGAGAATTCAGACATTTATTCACATTTATGCAGTCAATTCCTTATAAATCAAAGGAATAAATGAAAGTATGAGATTACTAAGGGTATATGCTATGAAGTTTTAGTCTTAAATAAGATCCCAAAGGCAAGGGCAGAAAAAGTAAACACAGGTACATAGGATTGTATCAAACTTTGAAGACTCTACAAACAAGATATACTTTCTCTGTCTCTCTCTTTATACACACACACACACACCAGAGACTGCTCAAAAGTTTATTAAATCTTGTCCCAAGGACTTCCCATAAAACAATCTCTGCCAAGAATGCTATTTTATACCCAATAAAGAAGTTAAATTGTCTGTGAGATGATTGAAGAATTATTCAATTTAAAATTTTAAATTCTTTAATTCAGTAACTAAGCTTATTAAATTGCTTATTACCTATTGTAAATTGTGCTCAAATGGTTTTAGGGTGTAGATATAGTTATATAATTATATCCCCAAATTTATATGAATGTATTCCGTAAAACAATAATAATCTCTCCAGTTTTCTATTAATTTTTCAAATTCTTAACATCCCACACTAAGTTGATGATAAAAATGTCTTACTAGAAACAAAGAGAACAGTTACATAATTCTGAATACCTAAAATTTTTGCATTCTTTAAAAATATAATTTTACATAAGAAACAGTATATTTTATGTAATTAGTACCTATGTGCATTTATACTGGTGAAAATCTGCTCCTGTTAAATAAGACATGATTTCAACATTAAAATTAATATGAAAAGTATCAGAAATATATTAATGACATTGAAATAATTCCTTAAGCAATTAAGTACATTAATTAGGAACATTATGTCCCTGGTTTCTCTTGTAAAAGACAAAGCAAAGTAGCAGAATGTGCCTTTTGTAGCACTTAGATCACTTCACTGACATCACTAATTAGGTTGCTGTTGTCAGGAAATTTCTAGAAATACAAAGAAAAGATGAAGATATGACACATTCACAAATTTAAACCTAATTTAAATTTTAATGTAGCAATTTTCCTTTTAGTGATCAGTTTTACATAAACAGTTAAGGGCATTTGAATAGTTGGTAGCAGAGAAAAGATACAGAATTCGTCTTTTTTCTGCACCCAATCCTTGGTTTGTTCTACTTCTCAGTGGACATAAGTGACAATATATGCAGTCCTTCAAATAAATTTTGGAGTTGTGAAGCTACATTTTCAAGAAGATGGAAATATAAATAACTCAACTATGGATTTTTTTCTGTTGTTACTTGGTTTTTTGAGAAAGGGTCTGAGAAAGAGTTACCTGTAGTCCATGAAGGATTCAGATTTACTATGGACCTGAAACTGGCCTTGAACTTCTGATCTCCTGCACCTATCATCCAAATGCTGGGATTAAGGTATGTGCCAATAATCCCAGCTCTCAAACACAGTTTTTAACACTGGTGATGCTACAGAAACCTGAGTATCCATCTTAACAACTCTATTAAGCTTTTATTTTAACTATTATTTAAAAAAATCAATATAGTGACTTTTCAGTGGTGCATTTTTCAAATAAAAGCATAAATGAAATGATACTAAATTTTTCCAATTTATGTGTCCATTTTATGTATTTCATGGGGGAAGTTGCTCATGTTTTTTATTTACCTCAACAGATATTTAGCACATGCATATTATTCACATTTGTCTTGTTTTAGGACAAATTATATTATGAGAAATAATAAAATGACCACTTTATATCCAAAGTCATGTATTTTAGGGAGCATAATTGCAACCTAGTTATTTTTGCAAGTTTTGTGCACTTGGTTCAAACTACTTGATTCTTTCCCTGTTTTTTTTTGAACTTCAGGATATGATGCTTTTTTTATCTTCTTTTTTAAAAAATGTTTTATTTATGTATTTGCAAGCAGAGAGAGATGGAAGAGAGACAGAGAGAATGGACACACAAAGTTCTCTCTAGCACTGGCAACAGACTCCATGTGCATGCACCACTTTGTGAGTATTGGGGAATCAAACTCAGGTTATTAGGCTTTGAAGGCACATGCCTCAACTTCTGAGCCAACTCTCCAGCCCTTATTTGCTTCTTCTGATGATCATAATTATTGTGATTGAGTAAGTGACCTTAGGAATGAAACACCATACATCATCTTCATTTACATGACTTATTAAGTCATTTCTTCGATAATTATTGCATATGGTAATTTAGAAAATAGTCAAATGGCTTTTGAAAATTTTTATCTCACTGAAATGTTTAGATGCTCATATCAATGTTTTCTTGAATTGGTATTGTTCCTACTAATAAGTGTGTGCTAGAAAAAAGAATGAAGCATTGAATAATTTTATAGCTTCATATACAGTAATAAATACAAAAGGTAACTTAGAAAGTAGAATTTAATGCTTTATTTCAAAACAAGTACATAGTTTAAACCTTGGAACTTCAGCAATGACAAGGACCAGGAAATAAAAACAATAATTTTTCTAATTATTTCTAATTTTCATAAATTACTCCCAGAATTTTATTTTTGCTTATTTATTCCAGTCATTGATGATCTAGGGATATATCACTTGCCTAACATATATAAGGCCTGGGTTCAATCCTAGTATTGCAAAATAAACAAACAAACAAAATATAAGGCTGGAGAGATTGGTCAGTGATTAAAAAAACTTGCTTGGAAAGACTAATAGCCTGGGTTCAATTCCCCAGTACCCATGTAAAACCAGATGCACAAAGTGGTGCATGTGTCTGGAGTTTGTTTATAGTGGCAAGGGAACCTGATGTGCCCATTTTCTTTCTCTCTCTCTTTCTCTCTCTTTCACTCTCTCCTTCTCTCTCTCTCTCTCTCTCTCTGCTTTCCAATAAATAAATTACATATATATATATATACATATATATATATTAAAAATATTTATTATTATTATTAACCACATGTTACATGTGGATAAATTATGTGTTGGTACCTTCTTTTCCCTTGCCCCTGACCCCATTCTGTTTGGGACACTCCTTAGTGGGGTTGCAGGTATTCCCCATGGGGTTGTGGTTTATGTGTTGTGGGAGCAGCAGTTATTTTGGTGGGGAGAGAATGCCTCTGGGCATGATGTCTCATCCTATGGATTCCACCCTCCCTTCCACAAAATATTTTTAATTATAAGTTTTCAGTGCTTTGGGTGCTAAAATTGGTCCAAAATATCCGTAACAATTACATCATAGAACCCATTGGCTATTGGAAGAAGAGTCCCTTTCTTAAAGGTTTCTGGCTGTTAATCAAGACAAGAAGGAATACTTTAGACAATTTATTCCAATTACAACTCAGATCTTCTGAACCGTTCCTTTTCACTGAATAGGGAGAGGTAATTATGAGATTTCCATAGTCTAAATCTATGTGCACATAACATGGAGTCTTTCTTGCTCTTGCACCTAGCAAAGGACACTCTCAACATTAGGTTCTGAATCCCAATCTGTCTTGTCTATACACAAAAATTTTCCCAGAATTTTCTACTTGCTCATTTACAACATCCATTTCCTTTTCCTCAAAATAAGCATACATGCTATCTATCTATCTATCTATCTGTCTGTCTGTCTGTCTGTCTGTCTGTCTGTCTGTCTGTTTGTTACGCATATATATCATGGGGCATGTATATGCATTTATATACACACATTCTTATGTGGGCAGGTGCACATCTGTTTGAACCTACATTTTCCTCCTAGCTAGTCATCCATTTCTTTAGATAAAAAGAAGAGTTGAATGTATTAATTGATGTCAGTTGGCTTCCTCTTGACCTCCTCTTATCAGGTCTTTGACAACACTTTGCTGAAACCAGTGTTAATATATGTTTTTTATGCTGAATCATGTGATTAACTCATAGTTTTGATTTGCTACCTAAACCCCACCCAGAATTTGACACAGTGGGTCATCTCCCTTCCTGGTATACTTTTTTCACTTGACATCATAGAAAAAAATGTCCCTTGTCCCCTCCTTCTTCACCAGTATTGACTCCACATTCTTGTTTGTTTATTTTCCTTATCTGCTGTGGCCATTTTTATATATCACAGTCCTCCTGAGCTCAGTCCTTTTGGACTCATTCCTGAGGGAGAACAGGCCCTCTCACTCACTGTGTGTTTCATTTCAGTGTTTATAACTCCCAAATTTGTATCACTAGCCCAAATCTTTGTCTAGTTTCTAACATATGTGTTCATCTGGCTACAGGGCAGGGACATAATCTCAAACAATGTACCTCTAAACCCTAACAAACGACCTCACTTCCTGTGCTTCCACTGCCTTCTTCAATTCAGTGAATGACTCCTTTCAGCCATTCAGGCCATGGACTAATGCTTGCCCCATATTTTTCATCCCACCTGTTCTCCTATGTGATAACAAACCCCACAGATTCTATCCTCAGAATATTCCCAGAACCTTCTCCCTCTCAATCCTTCAATGTTAAAACATCAGGCCTCTGATATCATCAGATTCCTTTAATGGCTTGCCATCAAAGCAGAGAAAAAGACAGTCATTTCAAAAGCCTACACACTCCCTTCTTCACACTCTCCTTGGCTTTGCCTTGCCTTATCTCTTGGACTGCATCTCCTGTTTACTCTCATATTGGGCAGAACATGACACCCGCTTCACCTTTCTCGGCTTTTGGTCTTCTCTGACATTATTGCCCCACATACTTGTGTGCCCCATGCCTGCTCTATTTGTCATGCTTAATCACATAACAGTTATCAATCAATTTCATTTCCCTCCTCTTCTATTTTTTTCTTCATTCCTAACATGCAGTTTTAATCTTATTGAGTAAACAAGGACGTCCTCCTGTTTTACCCATCACTGAATCCTTAGCCCTGAGCTTGTGACACACTCTAGGTACACATTGTGTAGAATACAATGTTGTATTAACATACTGATGAAGAAGTAGGGCGCTTTTTTAAAGGATGAGATCATTTCTTGATAAACTACTAAGAAATTTCTCAAAGAGCAAGTTGCATATGATTGAAGTTTGAACTAAATGCCAGGCAGTATGTATGAGTGGAGAGTTGGTACCCTGCATGAACAGGAAACAGCCTTTTTAAAGCCAAAGATCCAGGGAAATAAAGGATGCAGTAAGAGGAATGCCATTCATATTGGCAGGCACCTAGCAAATAACAGACTATGGAGGTAGCATGGAGCATGCCAGATAAACAGAGAGGCTGTTTGGGCCTTTTGAGAGAGCACCGCAGTCCTTTTCTTTGAGCAAACAGGCAGATACTTGTCGTATTATGTTTAGATATAAAACCTGCATGAGGAAATTACATGCTATAGTTCCAATATCATCCTCTTCCAAGATTCTGTCAGTGATGTTTTTTCTGCTTATCAATCTCACTAAAGGATATCAAATCAACAAACCTCATTTTTTATTGTCATGGACCAGATATTTATTCATACACACTTAGGGTCTATAAATCTAACTTCCAAATGTTCAAATGATACACCATTTTAAATAAGCCACTAAATAGTTACAAGCATATAACATAAAATGCTTATTCTAAAAGGGTTTTACAAATAAGTATTTCACTAGAATTTCTCTTTTATAAAGGACACAATTTGAGTTAGAAAAAAGCAATAAGACAACTTATATAACAATATCTGAGAAGAATTTTTTTTTCTCATGGGTAATAATATCTCTATTTCCCAATCTACACCTCTATTTTTCTGCCTAGGTCAAAGTAACTAATATCTAGTTTAAATTATCCAGGACCCTGGAACTCATTCTTCCTAACAGGGTTACTTTTTTTCTTTGAGTTTGTTTTTCTTAGTGGTTACAAAATCAGAGCCCCTAGCTTCCATAATTACTAGGATTTTCTCTTCTCGAGTATTTTCCTAAAGTCAGAAGTAAATACTGATTTATAAAAGCATAGTAAAATAAAAAGCAAACACAAGTAAATGAAAAAAGTGAAAATAGAAAATGTAATATTGTAAGCAATTAGCAGAGGTTCTTTTTTTAATTATTTATGAGGTAAAAATGGAAACTATAGCCTCTAGCCACTGCAAACACACTATACACATATGCACCACTATGTACATCCTGGCTTACATGGGTACTGGAGAATTGAACCAGGGTCCTTAGACTTTGAATGAAAGCACATTAAACACTGAGAAATCTCTCCAGATCTAGTGGAGGTTCTTTATTTGAAAGTAATCTATTCATAAATCAGGTGACTTACCTAACACATGTCAAGTCATGTGCTGCTGAACATGAGATTAACATTAAACTTTATGGCTAAAGATATCAATGATAATTGTTATTACTTATACTTTTTGGAGAACCTATTACATGCCAGGTAGTTAATATGATTTATCTGAAGTAGTTATCACTATCATAAAACCCCTCTTAGGGGGCAGGTACAGCAGTCTGGAGTGAGTAGGCTGGATCCATTCCTGGGCTCCTCCCACCTCCAGGGTCTGATTTTATTGGAAGCTTCCAATAAAATCATAGAGAAATCACCAGAAATTCATTCCCAAAATGAAAACACAACAACCAATGAGACCCTGATTAAAAAAAAAAAAAATCACTGTACTTGAAACAAACTATCAAAGAACCAACAATTGAATCAATGAAATTGAGCAGAATCACCTCTCAGAACTTTCAGCCTTTGACAGTAGGCTTGACTTGATTGAAGAAAACATTAGAAACCTTCAAAGAGATATGAATAAATTGAAGGTAAGTCAAGAAATGGAGGACTTCAACAACCAACTGATTAAGTTTAATGAAGACTTGATCAGATGCAAGAATGAACTACAAGAAGCATCAAGAAAATCAGAACTTGAATTGAAATTGTGCCTCAAAAAAAGAGATAAACATAATACAAAATAACACAACAGAAAACAAAAGTCAAATAGGAAAATATAAAAATCTCTCTAGAACCACTCACCAACAGAGTTATTCATGTGAAAGACAGAACCTTTGATCTGGAAGATAAGACAGAAGAAATTGGTCAGGAGGCCAAAAAATTTACTGAGTTAAAAACAAAATCAAGTGAGCAGAATACAAGGGAACTGTAGGACACCCTAAAATGATCAAACATGCAGATCATGGTTATATCAGAAGGAGAGGAAATCCAGAACAGAGGCATAGAGAACATACTCAACAAAATTATTGAAGAAAATTTTCTAGAATCTTGCAAAAGAGAGGCCCATCCAGATACAAGAAGCCCACAGAGCACCAAACAGGAAGGACCAAAAAAGAAACTATCCAAGACACATCATAGTTAAAACTCTTAACAATGAAACAAAGAGAGAGTGTTAAAAGCAGCAAGAGAGAAGCAATTCACAACATACAAAGGCAATCCCATTAGAATTACATCAGATTTCTCAGTGGAAACCCTGAAAGCCAGAAAGGCCTAGAATGGAACACTTCAAAGTCTGAAAAATTATGGCTTCCAACCTGAACTACTTTATCCAGCAATATCCTTCATAATAGATGGTGAAAGAAAACCTTTCCATGAAAAATATCATCTCTATAATTATATGAACACAAAGCCAAACCTACAGAGAATACTTAAGGGAATACTCCATACAGAACAAACAACCAATCTCAAGAGCCAATAAGAAGAGCACAATAACCAAAATAAACCAGGCTCAAAACAGTACCTAACACAAGAAAGCACCAAACCCCATAAACACCTCATCATTGCAAAGATTAATTCAAACCTCAGAGTAATAACCTTAGATTAATGGTCTTAAATCATCCATCAAAAGACAAATGTTATCAGAATGGTTAAAAAAACTGGATCCTTCTATTTGATGTCTTCAAGAAACCTACACCTACCTGACCACTAAAGACAGACACCTCTTTGGTGTGAAATGTTAGAAAATGATATTCCAAGCAAATGGAAATTTAAAAAAGCTGGTGTTGATATATTCATATCTGATAAAATAAACTTCAAACCAAAAGTAATCAAAAAGGACACTTCTTACTCATCAAGGGAATGATTCAACATGAGCATATCACAATCATCAATATATATGCACCAAACACAGGGGCACCACAGTTTATTAATCAAAATCTACTTGACAATAAAACTGAAATAAACACTAACAACATGAAGTCAGAGACTTCATTATATCACTATCATCAATAGACAGATCATCCAAGCCAAAAATCATCAGGGAAGTAATAGAGCTCAACAACATCATATATCAACTAGACCTAATAGATATATACAAAACTTTCCACCCCAACTATACAGAATATACATTCTTCTCAGCAGCCCACAAAACCTTCCCCAATATTGACCATATATTAGGCCACAAAGTATGCCTTCATCAAGTCAGGAAAACTGAAGTAACTTCCTCATCATGTCAGATCACAATGCTTTAAAGCTAGAAATTACAACAAGAGACACATTAAGAATTCCATCAAGTCCTAGAGACTAAACAACACACTTTTAAACAATGAATGGGTCCTGGAAGAAATCAAAAAAGAAATTGTAAAATTCCTAAAATTGAATGTTAATGAAAATACAACCTACCAAAACTTATGGGACTCAATGAAGGCAGTCATAAGGGGAAAATTCATAGCCCTAAGTATCACAAACCAATAACTTTACTGTCCACCTAAAAGCACTGAAAAAACAAGAAGAATCCAGATCCAACACAAAAAGCTCCAGATGGAAAGAAATAATCAAGATTAGAGCATAAATTAATGAATTGTAATTTTTAAAATCAATGAAATGAGGGGCTGGTTCCTTGGAAAACTAAACAAGATTGATAAGCCCCTGACCAAACTGATCAAGCAAAAAAAAAAAAAAGTCTCAAATTAACAAAATCAGAAAAGAAAAAGGAGGAATCACTATAGACATCAATGAAATTGGAAGAATTATCACGGCATACTTCCAAAACCTCTACTCTGCAAAATTAAATAATCTGGAAGAAATGGATGACTTTTTAGACACATTCTACCTACCAAACTAAACTCAGAGCACATTAATCTCCTAAACAAAACTATAACATCCATGGAGATTGAAAAGTTAATCAAAAACCTCCCCAGAAACAAAAGCCCAGGATCAGATGGATTCTCAGCAGGAATTAAATCAAACCTCACAGTTATAACCTTAAATATTAATGGTATTAATTCACTCATCAGTTAACAGGGTAGATAAGAGAAATGGACCCCTTGATCTGATGTCTTCAAGAAACCCACCTCACTGTTAAAGACAGAAACCTCTTCAGGGTGAAAGGATGGAAAATGATATTCTAAGCAAATTAAAATAAGAAAAAAAGAAGGTATTACTTACAGGTATTTTACTGTTTAATTATAGGTATATTGCTATCTTATAAGTATACTACAAAAAAAAGTAATCAAAGACAAAAAAGGCCACTTTTTACTCATCAAGGGGACATCACAATCATAAATCCATATGCACCTAACACAGGTGCACCACAGTTTGTAAAACAAAACCTACTTAACAGAGAAAACAATATAAACACCAACATATCTTAGTTGGGGACTATGATACCACACTGTCATCAATAGGCAGATCATCCAGTGAGAAAATCAACAGGGAAATAATATAGCTCAGCAACACCATAGATCAACTAGACTTAATGGACATCTACATAAATTTCCACCCCAATTTGACAGAATTCATTCTTCACAGAAGCCCATGGAACCTCCCCACCTCCAAACGTCGTATATTAGTCCATAAAGCAGGTCTCTATAAATTCAGGAAAATCGATGTAAGTTCCTGTATCATTTCAGACCACAATGCTTTATAACTAGAAATTAACAATAAGAAACATATCAGGAATTCCATCAGCTCCTGGAGACTGAACAACACACATTTAAATAATGAATGAGTTGTGGAAGAAATTGTAAAATTTCTCAAATTAAATGATAATGAAAATACAACCTACTAAAACTTATGGAACACAATGAAGGTAGCCCTAAAGGGAAAATTCATAGCACTAGTTGCTTTCATAACAAAGACAGAGACATCACAAATTAATAACCTAACCATCTACCTAAAGGCATTGGAAAAACAAGAAGAATCCAACCCTAAGAGCTCCAGATACAGGAAATAATCAAGATTAGAGCAGAAAATGAATTGGAAATGAAAACAAGAAAATCAATGAAAGAAAGAATTTTATTTTTCTTTGAAAAAATAAACAAGATTAATAAACCATTGGCCTTGATCAAACAATAAAAAAAAGCTGTCAGATTACCAAAGTAAGAAATGAAAAGGGAGATCTCACAAAAAATATCAATGAAGTTGCATGAATTATCAATATATACTTTCAAAACCTCTACTCTACAAAACTGGGTAATCAGGAAGAAATGGGTGGATTCCTAGACACATATCACCTACCAAAACCAAACTCAGAGCAGATAATATATAAATAAGTAAATACTGTCTAGTCCTGGATGGCTTCTCCGCCAAATTCTCTTAAACCATCATTGAAAAACTGAAACCAATTTTTCTCAAACTGTTTCACATAAAGCAAGAACAGGTAATCCCCCCAAATCCTTTTATGAAGCTAGCATTACCCTAATACCAAAAATCAAACAGAGATAAAACAAGAAAACTATAGCCACATATCCCTGATGAACTTAGATGTAATGATCCTGAACAAAATCCTCACAAACTGAATTCCAGAACACATGAAAAGCATTATCCACTTTGATCAAGTAGGCTTCATCCCAGGGATGGTTCAACACATGGAAATCAGTTAACATAATACACCACATAAATAAACTTAATCACAAGAACTACATGATCATGTCAATAGATGCAGAGAAGGCCTTTGACAAAACACAACACCATTTCATAATCAAAACACTGGAAAGAATGCATCTGGATGATATAAATCTCAACACAATAAAAGCTACATATAAAGTCCCTAACAGCCTAAATAATACTGGGAAAAGACTCAAGGAGTTCCCATTGAAATTGGGAACCAAGACAGGAATACCTACTCTCACCATTGTTCTTCCACATAGTACTAGAAGTACTAGCCCAAGCAATAAGATAGTAGACAGAAATAAAAGGGACACAAATTGGAAAGGAAGGAGTCAAATTAGCCCTATTTACAGATGACATGATCCTATACATAAGTGACCTGAATTCATATGGAAGTTCAGCAGGCTTTTGATATCCAAACATATCCTCAGCAAAAGAAACACCTCTGGAGTTATCACCATAGTATATCTAAAGCTGTATTACAAAGCCATAATAATAAAAACAGCATGTCACTTGCATAAAAACAGTAATATAGGTCAATGGAGCAAAGTAGAAGACCCAAAACTTAGGTCAAGTAACTATAGCTACTTGATCTTTGATAAAGATGTGAATAATGTAGACTGGAGAAAAGATAGCATCTTCTTCAAGTGGTGCTAGACACATGTAGAAAAATGAAACTAGACCCACTCATATCATTGTACACAAAAATCAACTCCAAATGGATAAAAGACCTCAACATAAGGCCTGAAACTCTTCAACTAATATAACTAAAAATATGAGGAACTCTCCATGATATGGAGTGGGGAAGGACTTCCTGAACAATACCCCAGTACCTCAGGAAATTAAACAATCTCTCCACCAGTGGGATCTCATGAAGCTTCTGCACAAACATATCATAAGCAGAACCAATAGATTACCCACAGAGTGGGAGCAAATTTTGACCATTATTCCACTGACAGAGTCCTGACATCTAGAATCTACAAAGAACTCAAAAAACTAAACAATAAAAAAAAGGAACAAAACCATCCACTGAAAGAAATGGGGTAGATAACTGAACAGAAAGTTCTCAGAGGAACAAAAACAAATGGCTAACACACACTTAAGAACATGTTCAACATCCCTAACTATCAGAGAAATACAAATTAAAACAACTATGGCATTCCACCTTACTCCAGTAAGTATTGCAATCAATTAAAAAAAAAAATCAGTTCCTCTTAAAGTTTAATTGGAACAATGAATCTGAGAAATAAATTCACATATATTCACTAGAATAGACTAATATGTTAACCTTATAAAATACCATTTGTTCTAACCAACAAAGTTTTATAGTTTTGTAAAGTATTCAATTGAAAGTACTAAAGAAAGCTCTTAGGGGGAAGCATGCTGTTCTCAATGCATATGTTTTCTATATGTGTACATTTATATGTGTTTGGATGCAAGTATGTGACATGTACATGTGTGAATCCTGTGCCTGTGGAAAACAGAAGACAACAAAGGACCAAAGATGTCATTCTTAGTGATACAATTAACCTCCTTTGAGATAGGGTCTCTAATTGTCATGAAGCCCACCAAATAGGCTAGACTAACAGGCAACCAAGCCTCAGGGATCCTCCTGTCTCTGCTTCCTTAGCACTGGGTTGAAAGGCGTGCCTACTACACCCAGCCTACAGAAGCACATTCAGTCCTCAGTTTATCTAGCAGGTCATTTTCTCTGCTGGCTTATTGCATTTTACTTTTGCATCCTTGTGGCCATTTTAACTGTACATGAATATTTTTTTTTCAATGAGGTAAGTCACCTGCAAATATTGGCCAGCTGCCAAGCACTATGCTTCATTCTTAATACAAGGTACTGAAATGGCATACCATCCTGTTCTCAGAATAGCAGATATAAAATCACAAATGGTTATTATCCCTATATTATAACAAGTTCTAAGAAAAATGCTTTTGCCCCAGTGCTATTTACATGGAGATTAAGATACCTACCAAAGTCTATAGGCTCAGGGAATTCCCTCAATCCAGGCATACCAAAAGGCTCAAGAGCAGAAGGTAGCCAAATCAACAAGGGTAGGAAGGGCACTCCTAGTAAGTCACTAAAAGAAGAGAAGGTTAATGGATAGATGGCTATTCAGACAAGCAGAGAAGTAGGTATTCTAGTTTCTTGATTATCCTGGGCTGAATTTTGTGATCTGAAAATTAACATGAAGTACTACCCAGTTGATCAGAACTATCTTTTCTATGATTAATACCTCTTTGTATAGAACCTTTTGTACAAAACTGTTCAACTCCACAAGATAATATTTTTGAATAAATAGATCTGTATTTTAAAGGAGTTTTCACAACAATGCATTATTTTCCAGTCTACTTTTTTACTGTTGCAAAATCATTTCTGTCACAAACTGAAAAGCACTGCAGTGATCAGGAGTTGACTACATGGTGAATTGAGTACTGAAATTTTGGATGTGTTTTTGCTTCAAAAATATATTGACATCAAGGTCCCCTGAAAGAATAAAATATTTTTGAAATTCTTTTTAGTATGTCTTACATGATACAAATTGTACTATTTGCCATATATATATATATATATATATATATATATATATATATATATCTGAAATTTCACTGAAAATCAATCTTAGCCAGAACACATGCCAAATTGTGAAAGTGAAGATGTATAATGGCCTTGCAGCCATTATAATCTAAAGGAAGAAAAAGTGACATTAGATAATTTTCCTAATCACTGGGTAATATACTCAAGCAGAGTGTATTACATAAGAAAGTGAATGTATGTTCTAGGATTGCCATGATTTTGCTTCAAAGGTAGTAATGATGTGTTATTTCAATTGGGTGCACTACTCAAGAGAAACTATTGAACTGAATGCACTACTCAAAAGATATTACTGAATGGACAGACTATCACCCAAATTTTAATATTTGAAGATTATTCTGAAGGTATTTTAAAAAAGCAATAGCATACCTTTCTATCCTAAGGAAAAATATGACTGCTGTCACAAATACAGAATATAAAAGTGGTTTTTTTTTTGTTTTTTGGTTTTTTTTCGAGGTAGGGTCTCACTCTATCCCAGGGTGACCTGGAACTCACTATGTAGTCTCAGGGTGGCCTTGAACTCACAGTGATTCTCCCGCCTCTGCCCCCTGAGTGCTGGGATTAAAGGTGTGAGCCACCACACCTGGCTTAAAGTAGTTTTAAAAATGAGATTATTTAATACAGAAACTGAATCTATTCCTATGGGGTGCTAGCTTTATAATGTTGGTATTTAATTGCCTCTATTCACACTCCTTACCAGAAGCAGTCAGGCAAAGAAACTATAATAAAAAAGTAAAAAAGCCTTGATGTACCAAAGGTAAGGGCAATCACCCATTCTTAGGTCCAAATAGCACATTTGCCAATTGACATGTCATTTAGACCTTGACAGAATGTTCTTTCTTGAGGGTTTTAATACAGAGCACAATCCTGAGGATTTATCTTTTATTGAGAGGGTTATACTTCTCCGGGTTCATTTAATGGAATGTGAGCAACAGATTTCCTATTGCTCCCCCAGGCATCTTTTCCTATGAATAATTTTACCTGTATAGTGCTAAAAAAAAAAAAAAAAGGTTCTTGGGGCTAGAGAGACGGTTTAGCAGTTAAAGGCATTTGCTTGCAAAGCCTGCAGGCCTGAGTTCAATTCTCCAGTATTCACATAAAGAGAAATGTACAAAGTAGAATATGCGTCTAGAGTTTTAATAAAGTGGCAAGAGGCCCTGGCATACTGATTATCCCATTCTCTTTCTCTCTTCTTGCAAGTAAATAAATAACATTTAAAAATATGTCCTTGTATATTAGTTAAGTGATAAAATGTATTTTCTATAGGATAATAAAAGAAAATGCAAGTTTTGGCATATTTGTACCATGTGGATATCAGAAGACAACTTCTGCATATGTCCCAGCCTCCTTGGCGGCAAAGTCTCTTCTCTAGTTTGCGCTGTTGGTTTCTGTGCTTTCTGTCTGCTTCTGAGCATCTGGGAATTCTCCCATTTCTGCCTCCAATCTTGCCATCAATGTGCTAGAATTACAGAAGTTTCCACCGCTTTCAGCTTTTTACTGGATGTGCCTTTTCTGACCTCTGTGCCTCATTTCCCTGCTCTGTAAAGATAAGGATTACTACCAATGCCTTATCTGTCTCATAGAGGACTAGGAAAAGTATTTTGCAAGAAATATGGATCTGAAAGTTGCTACGTCATATGACAATCAAATTATCCTCTTGTTTTGCAATGTATCACTAATCAAATAGTTTAGATTTTGTATTGTGTGATGCTTTCTCCTCAGTCCTTCTCAAAAGGAAGAATTCAGCTGAGAGACACAAACAATTTATGTAGTGGTTTATTTTGTTAAAAAATCTTGTACTCCCAAGGGCAGGTAGTCATGTTGTGGGCCCTGTGTTGTATTTTTAACAAGTGTTTATGAATTTTATGAACTAGGTGTCATACTCATGTGGATAATGTGAACCTTTTTTTTTTTAATTTCTAGATCTCCTATTGTCCTCTAGAAAAGCCACAAAGGAGATGGGTGTCAGAAACCTCAATGAAAATGATATGATATTGACATCAGGGTCTTCATTTAGTATTTAAGAATGGCAATTAGCAAAGTGCCCTGGTAATGTAATTTAAAATATAACAGGATCGTGCTGAGTACAGCTTCAAGGCTGCTGGGGTATTCTGACCATAAGGAAACAGTTACAAAGTTATGACTACATTTTTCTTTGTTCCCTCACATCTAACTCACAGCCTGCCCAGGACACACAATCACCAAGCTTCAACCATCATCTTCCTTGGTTATCTCATATCTAACTCCTTGCCTACCTGGTATCATTTTGGGTAAATAAAAAATAAAACTGTGTAGGCACCTCTAGATTTTTTTATTCAGCTTACTCTTCAGAAAGTTTGATATGCTGTGATTCATTTTACTCCCTTCTCCTAGTTGATTCATATTACTGCCTGTGAATTTACCCTAACCATTTAAACAGGATACTAAGCCTACTATCTTAAAAAGATGCCATCATGGAGATACGATCCTTTTTAAGTATTGACATCTCTTACCTCCCTTTTTAAGTCTGCTTTCTCCATTTTCGAGATCCCACACACCTTCTGCTCCATGGGATCTGAATCAGCAACAGAAATAGAAGTTTCCCCCCCCGAATGAACTCTTAGAAGAAAGCATCTTCTTAGACTCCTATGTGATCTCATAGGATCTTTAAGCTCTTTGATTTTATTTTTGTCACTGTAAAGACACCTGTTCATATGGATATAATATATATTATATTTCAGTTTACTTTTTCATGGATAGTTATCTAATTGAATATTGAATTTATTTAATGGCATCAAACATCATAATCAAAGATATATCCCTTTTTATCCCCTGTACCTTTCCACCATCATCTTCTCAATAACATGAACCAATCATGAGTTATATTTTAGACATTATTCTTCCTTTAACTATCACATCAAGTTAATTATATGTCTTGCTAATTCTGTCTTTTAAGTTTCTCTGTCTTTTTCCATGATTTAAACCTTTAGGACAGCCACTTCCTTTGTAGCTCTGTAGAAGCCCTGATTTCTGGGCTCTGATTATCAATTTTACTAACTTCTTACTTTACCATGATGTCTGTGGGAGCTCTTGTGACTTCCTGATGTTGATAAAGTTGGGGTTGTCTCACTTTTCTCTCCAAGGTATCCATTTTTTCTGCCTATGTGTAACAAATTCCCTGTACTATGCTTTTTGTTGTAATAGGCAATGTTATTTCTATTTTACTGTTTAGGCTTCCCAGCTCTTCCTGAAGGCAGTTTTCATTCAATTAATGGAATTAATAAAATTGGATACCATCTGGGAAAATATCAAAGACCATTTATATTTTAAAACATTGTGTAAAAATGCTTTCAGAGAACTGGGTAGATGGTTTAGTGATTAAAGTACTTGCTTGCAAAGCCACAAGACCCAGGTTCAACTCCCCAGGACACACATAAGCCAGATGCACAAGGTGGCACATGCATTTGGAGTTCATTTTCAGTGGCTGGAAGCCCTGGTGTACCCATTCTCTCTCACACTCACTCTCTCTCTCTCTCTCTCTCCTTTTTTGAAATAAATAAATGAAAATAAATTATTAAAAATAAAAAAAGGCCTTCAGAAATCACAGAACAATAAAACATTCTTAAGAATGACACAGCCGGGCATGGTGGCACACACCTTTAATCCCAGCACTCGGGAGGCAGAGGTAGGAGGATCACCATGAGTTCAAAGCCACCCTGAGACTAAAGAGTTAATTCCAACTCAGCCTGGGCTAGAGACCCTACCTCGAAAAATAAAAAAAAAGAATGACACAAAATTCAGATATAGAATAAGTGATACATGAATAAATCCACTTAAAATATTAAATTAAATATATATAAAAAGTACAAATTAAAGATAGTGGAAAGTCATACTACAAAATACATATTATAATATGAATTACATATATCATCATTAATACAAAAACACAAATTTCCACAGACAATAAACACATGGCATGACTGTAGTCAGTAAGGAAAATTAGAACTACAGTAAAAATGTCTTAACCATACTGAAAAAAAAATAATCTTCACACAATAAGAGAAAAATAACAGGCAGAATATAGTATGGTGCACATGTTATAGTATCTTCTAGATTTGTCTTACTTACAGATTTTCTCTGATTAAGTGAACACTTCTTCCAAAGTCATTCTTTTCCTGTGTCATCATAAATCTTCATGGACATTCTAGAGAGATGCACTTCCCTTCTGGTCAACAAAAAGACAAATAAAAAATAAAGCCCAAGAAGTATATCCTCTGATTAGATCTTCACATATATTTTACATTTTCATTATAAATAAACACTCAGAGAAAGAGAGACAGACAGAGAGACAGAGAAATTTTCCCTCTATAATCTGCATTTTATGTCACAAAGTCAAAATAGAGAAGCAGAGGGCTGGCTCTAGAATATTCTAGGTAGTTGCCTAACTCTCTTATAATCCATCCTGTTGTCCACATTAACATCTCCACAATTCCAATTCTTTTTTTGTTTTGTCTCAAAAGTGGTAGATAGGTCCTAAGAAATGACACCTGAGACTGTGCTTTGGCCTCCACATGCACATAAACATGTACACCCAGACACGCATTTGCACCCCAACGTACAAACTGCAGGTAATAAACATGAAGTCACTGAGATAGGAATTGCACTCGACTTACTGTATCCTTCTCAACAAAATCCTTAGAGGTCAAGAGAAAATCAGATGATGGATTCAAAATGCTGAAAATAAAAAGAAATGCCCACCAAGATGTTTCACCTAGTTAAACCATCCTTTGGAAAGAAAGAAGAAATCAAACCTTATCATGACAAGCAATACCCGAGTAAATGATCACTCATACACTGTCACAGTAAGAAATGATTAAGGACTCTTCCATTAGAAGCCAAACAATAGTAACTGCCATAATGTAAATGTACAAAAATGCAAACATTCGACTTTGAACAGACATATGAAAAAGAAAGAAGAGAGAAGCAAACCCTAGTAGTATCAAAAAATGCCAACTCACAAATTGAATGAGAGAGGAAGAAACAAGCAATGAATAACTATAAAGAACAAGCAGAAAAATTATCAGAATTATGGAAATACATCTTTATAAATCCAGGAATATGAAAAGCAAAAATCAAACCAAACCAAAAAAATTTTAAAAAGAGAAAAATCAAAGGTCAGGGTCATAATATAGGAGAATAAGAACTGATGGCACAGAAACATCAAAAAGATTAAAAAACAACCATTATCAATGAAACACTGCTAACTTTCAAAGCCTAGACAAAAATGAATAAATTTGTGGATATCTATAATCAACTAAAATTGAACCTCTACGATATTGAAAATCTGACCACACCATTAACAATAATGAAATCAAATGGGTAGTCATACAGAAGTCAAGAGACTTCCCTAAAAGTAAAAGCCCACTTCTAAATGTCTTCGTTGCTGCATTCAATCAAACATTAAAATGGTAACATGATTCAGCCTACTTGGTTCGTGTTGTAGAAGTCAGCCACACTCAGAGATGGTCCAACTCTACCCACTTCATCAGTTCAGAAGAAAACAGACCCTGCACAGAGAGAATGGGTGCTGACACTGCCTACCTAGTCCCTGGAGATGAGACTAGCTACTACCTATAGGCAGCAGGTACAAATTAACCCCCAGTACAAAGGAGAGACACCCAGACATTGCCCAGAGAATGCACTTTCAACTTTATCACACCATGCTCATGCTGTAGAGGCTAACCAGAGAATAGAGGAAGCTGGTCTACTCAGCAAATTGTAAGCAGCACCAAGAGGAAGCAGGCTCTGACTTTGCCCACCTGGTTTACATGGAAGACATCAGATAGCACCAACAAAGACACCATTCTGTGTCCTTAGGCTCCAGAGCCACATACAAACCAGCATCAGTTGTGTACAGTAAGCCTCATGTAGAGGCACTGGTGTAATAAAAATGGTGTTCTGTAGCCAAGCATAATCAGATTTGACAATAAGTTGTGGGCAGCACAACTGCCAGTTAGCCATAATAGGTGCAAAGAATTGAGTCACTAACAAAGTCATCTATAAGAGACCCCTTGTAAAACAAAACAAGCCACCAACAAATACTGGAAAGAGGGAAGGTTAACCTGTAACTTATACCAAAAAAAAAAAAAAAAAAGAAATTAAAACCAAAGAATACAAAAAATATGAGGGAACAGACCCACCATGGCCATTTCTCAGCCTCCCAATTATCTTATAACAAAAGCCAAAATCATTGTGGTAGGGGAAATGACCATAAAGAAGATTCATATAAGCAGATGAATGAACAAACAAAATCTTTTCAAGATCTGGAAAAGACAGTCTCTCAAGTGAATAAACTGCTGGAAAATTGGAGGAGAAAGTTCAAAACATGGAGGACAAATTCATAAAGTAATAAAACAAACAGGAATTATGGAAATGAAAGAAACACTCAAATATAAATCACAGCAGATGAGCATCATTAACAGACAAGATCATGCAGAAATGGACATGCCAAAAATGGAATTTCAGAGACAGAGACCAATGGTGAGACACACATCACATACAAAGAATATATTTCAAAGAGCGTGCACAATTCCATTACATTTGGGATACATTCAAGAGACCAAACTTTGTAATCCATGAGGCAGGAAAAGAAAGTGAGATTACATTTAAATGAACTGATAGAGCAAGAAGATGAAATGCAAACAGATGAGGCATTTAGGATGTCAAACACAAGAGAAGAACTTCTCCATGACAATCATCATTAAGATGTTAAAAATACCAAGTAAACAAACAACCCTAAAAGCTGTAAGAGAGAAATGCCAACTCATGTATAAAGGTAAGAACATCAGAATAACTTCTGATCTTTCATCAGCAATCCTAAAATCTTGAAAATATACAACTTTGGGCCAAGAGTGCTACACTAGAAAAATCATCTCTCAAAATTGATGGAGAAATATGAACAGTCCATGACAAACACAAATTAGGCCCATTATGCCAACCAAGCCAGTATTATTGAAAATTCATAAAGAAATAGGATACAGGGAGGAATAAGTGTTATCCACAAGAGCATATATAAGAATATCATCAAGAAAGGAGCAAGGAAACACAGAAGCCCTGGAAATGAATCAACAGTGCTCACCCAGCAAGCCAGCAAACTACTGAAACTGGCGTGAAATACCAATGACCCAGCCCACCCAAACACTACCTAACAACAACATAGAAAAAAAATTATCAAGAATAACTTCAAATGCAAAATCAAAGAAAAAGTTACAGGTGAACTGGCTAAATACAAATCAAGATCCAACTACCCATTGTCTCAAAAAAAAATTCCACCTAAATAACAAAAAATGTCCACAAACTGAATATCAAAGGATGGAAATTAATCTGCCAGGCAAAGAGAAACTAACAAAACACATGTATAGCTATTCTTATATCTGATAAAGTAGACATTACACAAAAGCTACTCAAAAGAAACAAAAATATATGTTAATGATTCATCAAGAAGACATAACAATTATAATCGTGTGTTGACCAAATATTGTTGATTCCAATTTCACATAGCAAACACTAAAAGGCATAAAAGGTTAACAGCAGGCCTGGAATAATACTAGTAGGAGACTTTAGTTTCCCCCTTATATTTAGGTAAGTTCTCAAAAGTAAAAACCAGATAGTGCAGAGCAAAATTATACCATAGAGTACCTGGATTTATCTAAGAAATAGGGAATACACATTCATTTAAGAAATATACAGAAACTCCTACAGATTGGCTACCTCATGGATCACAAAACAGGGCTTAACAAATACCACAAAAAGAAAAGTTGAGATAATTTCATGTATCCCATCAGGCCACAATGGAAATAAAATAAATTAAAAATAAACAGTAAGAAAAAACATCAGTAACTACACAACTTGGAAACTGAACAACACGCTTTTGAGTAACTATAATGTTGAAGAAACCATGAAGAAAATGAAAAAATATCTTGAAATAAATGAAAATGTTAGGATAACTTATGAGAACCTGTATAACAACTATAAACACATTACGTATTCAGAGAGATCTTGAATAAACAACCTAAGGTGCCAACTTGGTGTGCTAGAAAAATAACACTATCCAATCAAAAAGCAAGTAGATGGCAAGCAGAAATGAATGAAATAAGAGACTAAAAGAATAATACACAGAATTCAAAAACAAAGAGTTGGTACTTGAAAAGTTAACAATATTGACAACTGCCTAGCCAATGACAGAGGGAATCTAAATGACTAAAATTAGAGATAAAACTGAGTTTTCACAACAGACAACAGATATCACTGAAGGAATATCAATTAGGGATTACTATGAAAATTTATATTCAAAAATCTGGTAAATCAAATGACATATATAAATTTCTATAAGCATGATCTATGAAAATGGATGCCTGAGGCTACAAATAATTAAACAGACTCTAATGAGAATAAAATTCCCCTCACAAAGAAAAACAGAAAATCCCAGAGCCACATGGGTTCAATGCCAAATTCTATCAATTTTTTAAGGAAGATGAAATATTAATGCTTGCAAATTCTTCCACAAAATACAAAGTCTGTAACACTACCAAATTTATTCTATGAAGCCAGTAGCACCCATATAGCAAATGCAAATTAAAATCATTTTGAGATTTCATCTCACTTTAGTCATAATGGATCTCAAGAAAACTAATGAAAACATCTTCTGGTGAGGTTGTGGGAGAGGGGGACCCATACTGACTGATTTTGGGAATATAAAGTAGTACAGCTAGTGTGGAAACTTGAGTGGAGGTTTTCAAAAAGCTACAAATTGAATTGTGATATGATCCAGAAATCCCACTCCTTAGTGTATAACCTAGACTCTCTATATCCTACCACAGAGATACGTACACATCCATGTTCATTGCTGTTCTTTTCACAATAGCTATGAAATGTAACCAACCTAAAATTCCATCTACTGATGATTGTTTAATAAAAATGTGGTACAATTACACAATGGAATTTTATTCAGCTGTGAAAAAATGAAATTAAAAAATTTGCTGGGAAAATCACATGTTTTCTCTCATAAACAAATCCTAACATTTAATATTTGTACATAAAAGGAAATAAAAGGATGTGAGAGAGTGTAGACTGTGGTGGTGACAGGAGACCAGAGGTAATGGAGGAGGGTGTGGGATAAAAGAAACCGTGCAGTATAAAAGTAGAAAGGAGAGCTTAGGGGGAGGGGAAAGAGAAGGGGAAAGGTTTCAAAACATATTTGAAATACAGCATAATGAAGCCCAATTATTTGTGTGCTCATCAATAAAAAAAAAATGCACACTTGCTTGCAAAGCCTGCTGGCTTGAGTTCAATTCCTCAGTTCCCTTGTAAAGCCAGACATGCAAAGTGGCACATGCATCTGGAGCTTATTTGCAGCACCGAGAGGCCCTAGTGCTCTCAGCTCCCGTGCTTTTGCTGACTCTCTGTCTCTCACTCTCTCTCAAGTAAAATATTTTCATTATTGAAAACTTCCATAATTATTGTCAATAAACCATAATAATTCCCTCCCCCTCACTTTCCCCTTCACAATTCCACTCTCCATAATATTTCATTCCCCCTCAGTCTGTCTTCTTTTACTTTGAAGTCATCATCTTTTCCTCTTATTATAATGGTCTTATGTAGGTAGTGTTGGGCACTGCTAGGTCATGGATATCCAGACCAGTTTGTGTCTGGAAGAGTGCATTGTAAGCAGTCCTACCATTCCTTTGGCTCTTACATTCTTTCTGCCACATCTTCCACAATGGACCCTGAGCCTTGGAAGGTGTGATAGAAATGTTTCAGTGCTGAGTGCTCCTCTGTCATTTTTTCTCAGCACTATGGTGCCTTTTGAGTCATCCCAGAAGATACCACCATCTGAAAAGAGAAGCTTCTCTAACCAAAAGTGAGAGTAGCATTAATATATGGGTATAAACAGTAAAAGAATTGCTTACCAGGTTAGTTTAGTGAGCATAACATGTGCATTTAGCCAGATACCAGCAGGAATTGCGCAGCTAGGGCTCATGACTTTCCCTGTCATAGGTTTTTAGTATCAGGCATGTATTCACTCCTGTGGACTGGGTCACCAGGCCAATTAGAGAGTGGTTGGGTTCCCCTGTAACCAACATACCACTATTGCTCCCTTGGCTCATTTGGCCTGGCTGGCTAAATTTGCAGTCTCTACTGTTGTTTATCTCCCTTGATGACTTCTCTCTCTTCCCTGGAGCTGTATGAAGCACAGCTTTTTCTAGCCTCCTGTCAGCTGGTCTACATAGTGGAGGTTTTCAAATCAGCTCCAGCAAGATTTTTCATTGACCTTCAGTCTAAGCATGTGGAATCTTCAGCAATAGAGTCATATTATCTATTCCTGGTGGGAAACCAAGAGCCTTATCATTGCCCTGTAATGTTTTGTGGGCATCAGGTACCTCCCTGGCCAATAACTCACAGGACAGTATCACATCCCTGGCACAGAAAATTTTTTGGTAACAATCTATGGCTTCTGTGTGTGCCATTGTCTAAAAAGTAGGTTTCCAAATGACTTATTCATGGCCTCTTACATTTTGATTAGCCCTCACCCCACCCTTCCTTTATTCAATCTCTTTGCCTGACCTCACTTTGGCCTTTCCACTCCCAGTAATCTACAGTTCTACTTATGTCTATAAAATACCATCCCCTTAGTCCTCTCTTCTCCTCCCTCATTTATAGCTCCTTTCTAACTTACTAGCTTCTACTATACAGTTTTATTCCAACTCACATACAAGTCCAAAACTTTGTAGCCTAGGATCCACATATGAGAGAGAACATGCAGCACTTGACTTTATGGGCCTGTGTTACCTCACTAAACATAATCCTTTCCAGATCCACCCATTTTCCTGAAAATTTCATGTTTCTTTACCACTGAATAGAACTCCATTGTATAAATGTACCACATCATCATTAGCCATTCATTAGTTGAGGGATATCCAGGCTGATTCCATTTCCTAGATATTGTGGAATAGTGGCAATAAACATGGATGTTCAAGTGTCTCTAAGGTAGTGAGGAGAGTCCTTAGGATATATGCCTAGGAGTGGTGTAGCTGGGTCATATAGTAAACCTATTTTTAGGTGTCTTAGGAAACTCCACACTGATTTTCACAATGGCTGTACCAGATTACATTCCCACCAACAATGTAGAATTGTTCCTTTTGTTCCACATCCTCACCAACATTTGTTTTCTCAATAATAACCATTCTGATAGGAGTTAGTTAGAATTTCAAAGTAGTTTTAAGTTGCATTTCCCTGAAGGATAAGGATATAGAACAATTTTTTTAGGTGTTTATAGGCCATCTATATTTCTTCTTTTGAGAACTCTCTATTTAGTTCTATTGCCTGTTTTCTCATTGGGTTGTTTGATTTCTTATTATTTAGTTTTTCGAGTTCTTTGTATATCCTGGATATTAGTCCTCTGTCAGATGTATAGCTGGCAAATATTTGCACACATTCTGTAGGTTGTCTCTTTGCTCTACTTTGCTGTACAAAAGCTTTGTGTGACACCACATCTGGCTTTCTAATTTCTTAATTCAGGTACTTAAAGCTATTAATTTCTCTCTTCAAACTGACTTCATTGTGTCCCAAATGTTTGTTATGATGTGTCACATTATCATTTGTTTTTAGGAATTTTTAAAAATTTCATTCTTGATTTCTTCATTGCCCCATTCATAATTTAGTAGTGTGTTACTTAGATTCCATGATTTTGTGTTGGATCTATAGTTTTTTCTTGATATTGAATTATTGCTTAATTCCATTGTTATCAGATAGAGTGAAAGCAATTATTTCAATTTTCCTATATTAGGGTTTTCTTGGTGTTCTAGTATATGGTCTATTTTAGAGAATGTGCCATGTGCTGCTGAAAAGAATGTCTATTCTGCAATATTTGGATGAAATGTTCTGCAGATATATGTTTAGTTCATTTGTTCTGTGACCTCATTTAATCTAGATGCATATCTGTTTATTTTTTGCTGGGATGAGCCCCTCAATTGATGAAACTGGGTTTTGGAATCACCCACTACAACTGTGTTTGGTGTTATCTGTTACATTTATTCTAATAGTGCTTTTTTTTTTTAAATTGGGAACAACCATGTTAGGTGCATATATGTTTACAACTATAATGTTCTCATGTTGGAGTGTTCCTTTAATCAATATAAAATGACTTTCTCTATCTTTGCTAACTAATGTTGGTTTGAAGTCTATCCTGTCAGAGTGACAACTGCTTGTTTTCTAGGCCAATTTACTTGAAATACAGTTTTCCATTCTTTCACCCTAAGATAGTATCTGTCTTTTATGGAAAGGTGAGTTTCTTGGAGGCATAAAATAGAAGGATACTGATTTTTAACCCAGTCTGCAAACTTGCATCTTTTGGTTAAGGCTTTCAGGCCATTGATATTAAGAGTTATTATTAGGACGGAGAGATGGCTTAGCGGTTAAGTGCTTGCCTGTGAAGTCTAAGGACTCCAGTTCGAGGCTCAATTCCCCAGGACCCACATTAGCCAGATACACAAGAGGGTGCACGTGTGTGTCTGGAGTTCATTTGCAGTGGCTGGAAGCCCTGGCGCACCCATTTTCTCTCTCTCTCTCCTTCACTCTCTCTCCCTGTATCTGTCTTTCTCTCTGTGTCTGTTAGTCTCAAATAAATAAATAAATAATAAAAAAGAGTTATTACTGAAAGGTGTGTATCTATCCTTGCATTCTTCTTGTTTTGTAGTTCTTCCAGTTTTTCCATTACTCTCTTGAATTAACTATTATTTGAGTATGGTTTATTTTTTTCCTGTTTCTTAATGTGTGTGCTGTTTTTCTCTTCAGTATGGAGGATACTTTCAATTATTTTCTGCAGAGCTGGTTTAGTATTCATATATTCCTTTGGCTTGTTTTTGTTCTGGAATGTCCACAGCTCTTCCTCAATTTTGATAGAAAGCTTTGCTGGATCAAGTAACTTTAGTTGACAGTTATTATCTTTCAGAACATGGAATACATAATTCCAAGTCTTTCTGGCTTTTGAAGGCTGTGTTGAGTAATCTGTTGTTATCCTGGTGGGCTTGACTTTGCATGTGACTTGAGTTTACTTCTCCCTAACTGCTTTCAATATATTTTCTTTGGATTGTGTGTTTTTTAGTTTAATTATGATATTAGGGTGAGAGGCCCTTTCCTGATTTTGTCTGTTTTGTATTCTAAAAGCTTCCTCTAGCTCCACTGGCATAACTTTCCCTATTTGGGGGAAGATTTTTTTCTAGTATTTTGCTGAAAATACCTGCTATGCCCTTGGAGTGAAATTCTTTTTTGTCTACTATGCTCTGAATTCTTAGGTTTGATCACTTCATGTTGTCTTGAATGTGTTTAAATACTAATTCATACCTTCCTATTGGTTTGTCTTTCTCTTTGTTGGACTGTATTAGATCTGTCACCTGGTTTTCTATTTTAGATATTCTGTCCTCTTCTTGATCCATTCTACTGATGAGAATTTCTATAGAGTTTTCTGTTTGACTTATTCTTTTTTCATTTTTAGTATTTCTGATTGGTATTTTTCCATTTTTTCTATTTTCTTACTCATTTCTTGCATTGACCTCCTTATTTCATTAAGATGGTTTCTCCTTGAGGTGTGGGTTTTATTCTTTGATTCCTTTGATTTCTTCTTTGATTTCTTTAAGTATAGATAAAATCATCTTTTTGAAATCTTTGTCAGGCATTAAAATAGTCGCACTGGATATCATTTCTGATGGATTTATAATTTTTGGTGGGATCATATTTTCTTGATTTTTTGTTTTTCTTGTATTATAATATAGAGTGTTTCTTTTTTCATCTTGAGTTAATTTAATGCTATGTTTGGGTTTTCTAATTATCTGCAGTGTTCTTTGCCATGCAAATCCAACTTTATATATCTTCAGGGTAGGAGTTTAAGGTGCTGGGTGTAACTTTTATAACCCAAGAAAACTGAAGAAGTGACACTAGGTGTTGAGTTTGCCTGCTGTTCAACTATTCTAATAGACTGGGTTGGGCAATTTACTGGCAAATTCTAAAATTTAACTGAGAAACATGCACATTAAATCAAAACCAGCACAGAGTATTTATTCAAGAGTGGGGATTAAAATGAACAGATGATCTAATAAAGCCAAACTCCCTAAGGGTGTGTCTTGCCCCATACCCTTAATCCTGTCAACTGGGATGTTGAGATTTCTGGTTTGAAATGGGTTCAAGGTTAGCCTGGGGCCAAGTCAGACCCTGCCTCCAATAATGACAGAAGAAAAAGACAAAGGCCCTGTAAATTAGGAAGCGTCAAAGGTAATAATAGTCAACACCAAAGTATAGCTTATTTGAAAATGGTAAAGCCAATCACGAATATGTAATAAATAACTTGCCCTGACATGCAAAGAGAGATTTGCACTTCCAGTGCATGCCTATGTACCTGACTTTGTGTAAGTAGGCCCTGTTACCTTTAGGGATGACTTTTAAATATCTCCAGTGCTGCGTGCCTACCTTGATCCCTTTCTGTTTCATTGTGGATCTGGTGTTCTGACTAGCTGTCTGGATGCCAATGCTGCCTGGGGTGGAAGGGTGAATGAGTTCTTTGGTGGTTAACGGCACCAGTGTTTAGGAGATGGGAGACTGTGCAGGATGCCTGGAGTTGTGGCTGGTTTCCTTTGTATTCTCCAGTAGCTGATCAACTGGTCCCTACTGTCCTCTGTTTCAGGTTTCTTGACTTTGCAAGGAGGCTGATGTGTGCGGAAAATCCTACATCTGGTTTCCACTCCTGCAGCTCTGTGCTGGCTTGGTAGATGGGTGCATGGATCAGGCCATAGGTGCTTTGGTGGGATTCTGGCAAGTTTCCTATTTTCTAGAAGATCTGAGTCTCTTCTGCTTTGTTGTGATTGATAATAACTTATAAACCTTCATTTTTAGGAAGAAGAGTATATTTTGATGTCTTCCTGCTTATTTTCCACCCTAGGCTGTTTTGGCATGGCTACTATGCCACCATCTTACCTGGAAGTTAAATAAAATATTTAAAAGTAATAACACTAATTTTTCTCAAGCTATTACAAACTATTTTTGCAGGGATAATTTTCTGTAACTCATTCTATAAGACCAATATTATCATAATATGAAAATCATATAAGACCAGAAAAAGATAGAAACCTACAGATAAATATCTCTGATGAACATAGATGCAAATAGTCTCCAAAAACACTAGCAAATCAAACCCAACAACAAATGAAAAACATTAAACACCATATTCAAACAGTATTTAGCCACTGAATTCAAGACTACTTCAACACATACAAGTAAAGTAATGTAAGACATCACATAGGAATAATATGAATAGTATTATCATCTCAACAAGTGAACCTAAAGGTCAGAAATTAAATACAGAAGGACTTTCATTCAACACATGAAAATTATATATGACAAATTCACATACTCTATCAGACTGAGACACAAGAACCTGAAATCATATTCTTAAAAAAAAAAAAAAAAAATTTAAGGCAGGGGTAGGACAAGGATGCCCAAGTCAAGCAAAGCAGCAAGCCTGGAGAAATAAAGAGAAGGTATATGGGAAGGAGGATGTTAGAGTATTCCTGCTTAAGGATGATATGGTTGTATGTGCATGAAAACATAATGACTCCATCAAAAAAAAAAAAAAAATTCAAAGCTGACTAATGAATTCAATAAGATTTCAACAAATAAAGATTAGAAATTTGTTTTTTTTTGTTTGTTTATTTGTTTGTTTAGTTTTTCGAGGTAGGGTCCCACTCTAGACCAAGAGTGAATTGGAAATCACTGTGTAGTCTCAGGCTATCCTCAAACTCACAGCAATCCTTTTACCTCTGCCTCCCAGGTGCTGGGAATAAAGGTGTGCACTACCACACCAGGCTAAGATTAGAAGATTTTAGACACTCATAGCAAAAAATTAAGAAGGAAAACAAAAAGCAATCACATTTACAGTAATTACAAAAAGTTTTAAAATGGTAAGAAAGAAAAGATGAGCTTGAGCAACTGAAAACAATCAACAATGAAAACTAAGAAACACTGATGAAATGTTAAACAGAACCCAGAAAGTGAAGACATGAATAGAGTTAATATTTTAATGCATGCATAACTCAAATAAATCTATTTTTTAACATAAAATTATGTGATGTTATTGCTTCCATATGATTTTTTCCCATTTCTTTATATAAGTTACCATTCTGTGTAGACAATATGACCAAAAAAAAAGAAATACCCAAACATTACATAGAAAGGTAATTAAGGAGGAAAATTTAGTTTGGCACATGGTTTCAGAGGTCTTAGTCTGCGATTGGCTGGTTCTATTGCTTTGGACTTGAGGTAAGATAGAGCACCACAGCAACTGGAGCTTGTGGCAAAAGAGGCATCTCACTTCGTGATGGCCAGAAAAAAAAATTACCCCCCCCCAAAAAAAATAAAACACAAACAAAACAAAACAAAATAAAAGGAGGAATGGAAAGGGACTGGGGACAAGATATACCCCTCAAGGTCTTGCTCCAGGAACATACTTTACCCAATAAAGCCCTACTTTCAATTATTTTCTTTTTTTTTTTAATTTAATTTATTAGTTTTCTTTTCGGCAAATACAGGCAGTTTGGTACCATTGTTTAGGCTCATCCATGATCTACCCCCTCCCATTGGACCCTCCTTGTTGATGTAAATGGGTTGTGCACTGTGGAGTTAGCCCACAGTTATTGGTACGATAAATGTCTCTGCATACCATGACCCAACATATGACTCTGACATTCTTTCCGCCCCCTCTTCCACAAAATTTACCTGAGCCATGTTGGTTCATTTTTGGTCTGCTTCAGTGCTGAGGTGTTGGGGGCCTCTGAGGCTCTGGCTCTCTGATTTGGTAGACTTGATTTTTCTCTGCGTTGATCTCCTTCCCCTTTGTGCTGGTATCCAGTTGAAAGGAAAACATCACCCTTGCTTCTTTCACCAATTGTCCTTAGTTTCAGTCGGGCCCCTTTTGAGGTACGTTGGGGCAGCTCTCTCCTTAGGGTCTGCATCTATTTGAAAAAGACAAGCAGATTCTCCAACAGAGAGTAAGTTAGCACCCAGAAAATTGAGATAACACTTACTTTTTTGAAAGAGAGTTTGATAGGTGTAGGCCCTCTTGTACCCCATGATTGATGGTAGCTTGATATTGGAGACTGGGCTTATGTTTGGGTATGGTTCTGACTTGTTTCCCAGCTCCAGCTATGGGTCTCATACCACTGAGGGGATCAGTTAGCCAAACCAAGAGCAGTTGGTTCCCCACTATGGCTGTGTGCCACTATTGCACTTGTGTGGGCATCACATCAGGTTATTTGTTGCTAATTAGGTTACACAATGAGTTGCTTGGATAGATATTGGTCATTTCCCCCAGTCACCCATGTAGCACCTTCTAGCACTAGACACGCTGACTGTCTGGGGACTGACTCTCTCCTGGCTTCCAGCCATGCCATTCCATTTTACGTGTCAGCTGTGGATGGAGTCTTCAGCAATAGGGTCTTACCACTGGCCTTTGGTGGGTCATCAAGTACTCTGACAGAAGTCTGTCATTGTTTTGGGAAACCTTGTAGGTTTCTCTGATCAAAAGCTCTTTGTGGATGGTAGGCCCAAGCTGGAAGTGGGGGTTACAGGTCAGTGCCCACTAAGAAATTGAGGAAAAAGATAACTAATATACAAGAGTTAGAGAGGAGAGAGATAGAGGGGAGAGGCAGAGAGGGAGGGAGGGAAGATGTAGGAGATTTAGGTCAGTTTTGATCCTACCCCCTCCAGTGTGTTGTGGTTCAGGTGTTTCCTGTAAGGGTCTAGTGAAGGTTCAGCCATTTGGTCTGTCTTTTAGGAAGTAGAATTTTATGGTACCATTGCCGTTTGGGTCCAGATTACTGTTTTCCACCCTTCGATGCCCTCCCCACCCTCCCCATCCATCCTATTGTCTAGTCCATGAGGTGCTTGCTGGGTATGTAAGGTATCTTCGGTAGGATTTTGACCCCGCCAACATTTATGATCATTTGTTTTCATGATGGTGGCCAATCTGACAGGAGTGAGATGGAATCTCAATGTAGTTTTAATCTGCATTTCCCTGATGACTAGTGACGTAGAACATTTTTTTAGATGCTTATATGCCATTCGTATTTCTTCCTTTGAGAACTCTCTATTTAGCTCCATAGCCCATTTTTTGATTGGCTTGTTTGATTCCTTATTATTTAACTTTTTGAGTTCTTTGTATATCCTAGATATTAATCCTCTATCAGATATATAGCTGGCAAAGATTTTTTTCCCATTCTGTAGGTTGCCTCTTTGCTTTTTTCACTGTGTCCTTTGCAGAGCAAAATCTTTGTAATTTCATGAGGTCCCAGTGATAGATCTGTGGTTTTATTACCTGAGCAATTGGGGTTGTATTCAGAAAGTCTTTGCCAAGACCAATATGTTGAAGGGTTTTCCCTACTTTTTCCTCTAGCAGTTTCAAAGTTTCCGGTCTGATGTTAAGGTCTCTAATCCATTTGGACTTAATTCTTGTGCATGGCGAGAGAGAAGAATCTATTTTCATCCTTCTGCAGATATATATCCAGTTTTCAAAACACCATTTGCTGAAGAGGCTGTCTCTTCTCCAATAAGTGTTTTTGGCATTTTTATCGAATATCAGGTGGCTATAGCTACTTGGGCTTACATCTGGGTCCTCTATTCTGTTCCACTGATCTACATGTCTTTTTGTGCAGGTACCATGCTGTTTTTGTTACTATGGCTCTGTAGTATAAGTTAAAATCAGATATGGTGATACCACCAGCCTCTTTTTTGTTGCTCAGTATTATTTTAGATATTCGAGGTTTCTTGTGATTCCAAATGAATTTTTGGATTGTTTTTTCTATTTCCATGAAGAAAGCCTTTGGAATTTTGATAGGGATTGCATTAAATGTGTAGATTGCTTTTGGTAAGATTGCCATTTTCATGATATTGATTCTTCCAAGCCAGGAACAAGGGGTGTTTCTCCACTTTCTAGTGTCTTCTGCAATTTCTCGCTTGAGTGTTTTAAAGTTCTCATTGTATAGATTCTTTACTTCCTTGGTTAGGTTTATTCCAAGGTATTTTTTTTTTTTTTGATGCAATTGTGAATGGGAGTGATTCTCTGATTTCATCCTCTGTGTGTTTGTTGTTAGCATATATGAAGGCTACTGATTTCTGTGTATTTATTTTGTATCCTGATACATTGCTGTAGGTTTTGATCAGCTCTAACAACTTGCTAGTAGAGTCTTTAGGGTCCTTTATGTATAGAATCATGTCATCTGCAAATAATGATAACTTGATTTCTTCCTTTCTAATTTGTATCCCTTTTATGTGTGTCTCTTGCCTTATTGCTATGGCTAAGACTTCCAAAACTATATTAAATAAAAGAGGGGACAGTGGACACCCTTGTCTTGTTCCTGACTTTAGTGGAAAAGCTTCCAATTTTTCCCCATTTAGTAATATGTTGGCTGTAGGCTTGTCATAAATAGCCTTTATTATATTGAGATATGTTCCTTCTATTCCCAGTCTCCGTAGGACTTTTATCATGAAGGGATGTTGGATTTTGTCAAATGCTTTCTCTGCGTCTAATGAGATGATCATGTGATTTTTGTCCTTCAACCCGTTTATGTAATGTATTACATTTACAGATTTGCGTATGTTGAACCTGCATCTCTGGGATAAAGCCTACTTGGTCAGGGTGAATGATCTTTTTGATATACTCTTGTATTCTGTTTGCCAATATTTTGTTGAGAATTTTTGCATCTATGTTCATGAGGGAGATTGGTCTGTAATTTTCTTTTTTTGTTCTATCTTTGCCTGGTTTTGGTATCAGGGTGATGCTGGCCTCATAGACGGAGTTTGGTAGAATTCCTTCTTTTTCTATTTCCTGGAAAAGCTTAAAAAGCAATGGTGTTAGCTCTTCCTTAAAAGTCTGGTAAAATTCAGCAGTGAATCCATCGGGCCTGGGCTTTTTTTAGTTGGGAGATTATTGATAACTGTTCGGATCTCCATGTTTGTTATAGGTCTATTTAAGTGATTAATCTCATTTTGATTTAATTTAGGTAGGTCATATAGATCAAGGAAATCATCCATTTCTTTCAGATTTTCATACTTTGTGGAGTATATGCTTTTATAGTATGTCCCTATGATTTTTTGAATTTCTCTGGAATCTGTTGTGATGTTACCTTGTTCATCTCTGATTTTATTAATTTGTGTCTCTTCTCTCTTTCTTTTGGTCAGATTTGCTAAGGGTTTATCAATCTTGTTTATCCTTTCAAAGAACCAACTCTTTGTTTCATTAATTCTTTGGATTTTTCTTTTTGTTTCTATTTCATTAATTTCTGCCCTAATCTTTATTATTTCTTCACATCTACTGATTTTTGGTTTGCCTTGTTCTTCTTTTTCCAAGGCTTTAAGGCAAAGCATTAGGTCGTTTACTTGCGACCTTTCTAATTTCTTAATATAGGCACTTAAGGCTATAAATTTACCTCTTAGAACTACCTTCATTGTGTCCCAGAGATTTTGGTATGTTGTGTTCTCATTATCATTTGATTCTATAAATTTTTTGATTTCCTTTTTGATTTCTTCATTGATCCACTCATCATTTAGTAGTGTATTGTTTAGTTTCCATGATTTTGTGTATGCTCTATAGCCTTTCTTGCTACTGATTTGTAGTTTAATTCCATTGTGGTCAGATAGAATGCAAGGAATTATTTCAATTTTCCTGAATTTGTTAAGATTTGCTTTGTGTCTATTTTATTTTTTGGTCTATTTTAGAGAATGTTCCATGTGCTGCTGAAAAGAATGTATATTCTGCAGCCTTTGGATGAAATGTCCTGTATATATCTGTTAGGTCCATTCCTTCTATGACCTCATTTAGTCCAGATGCCTCTCTGTTTATTCTTTCCCTGGATGACCTGTCAATTGATGAGAGTGGGGTGTTAAAGTCACCCACCACCACTGTGTTTCATGTTATCTGTGACCTTAGTTCTAATAGTGTTTGTTTGACGAATTTGGGAGCCCCTATGTTAGGTGCATATATGTTTAGGATTGAAATGTCCTCCTGTTGGAGTGTGCCCTTAATCAATATAAAGTGACCTTCCTTATCTTTCTTGACTAACATCGGACTAAAGTCTACCCTGTCTGATATTAGGATAGCAACCCCTGCTTGTTTTCTAGGCCCATTTGCTTGAAACACCGTCTTCCAACCTTTCACCCTAAGATAATGTCTATCCTTTGTAGAAAGGTGAGTTTCTTGGAGACAACAAATTGTAGGATCCTGCTTTTTAACCCAGTCTGCAAATCTATGTCTTTTCGTTGGGGCATTGAGACCGTTGATATTAAGAGATATTATTGAAAGGTGTGTATTTATGTTTGTCATTTTGTGTGTGTGTGTGTGTTTCTGGTTCTACCTGTGCTCTCTTCTGTTAACTGGTATTTGAGTATAGCTTGTTTTTTCTAGGTTCCTTATATGTGTGCTTTTCCTTATGTTCAGCATGGAGGATTCTATCAAGTATTTTCTGTAGAGCTGGTTTTGTCTTCAAATACTCCTTTAACCTGCTTTTGTCATGGAATGTCTTTATTTCTCCATCTATTTGAATGGATAACTTTGCAGGATAAAGTAACCTTGGTTGACAGTTGTTATCTTTCAGAACTTGGAATATATCACTCCAAGCCCTTCAGGCTTTAAAAGTTTGTGTTGAATAATCTGCTGTAATCCTGATGGCCTTCCCTTTGTAGGTAACTTGATTTTTCTCTCTAACTGCTTTCAATATTTTTTCTTTGGTGTGTGTGTTTGGAAGTTTGATTATAATATGGCGAGGAGAGGTTCTTTTTGGGTTTTGTCTGGCTGGGGTTCTAAAGGCTTCCTGTATCTGTATTGGCACCTCTTTCCCAATTTGGGGGAAATTTTCCTCTATGATTTTGTTGAAGATGCCTACTATGCCTCTGGAGTGGAGTTCTTCTCCTTCTACTATGCCCCGAATTCTTATATTGGATCTTTTCATAGTGTCCCGAATATCTTGAAATTCCCACTCATACTTTTCTATAAGTTTGTCTTTCTCTTTGTTGGACTGCATTAGGTCTGCCACCTGGTCTTCTAGCTTAGATATTCTGTCCTCTCCCTCATCTATCCTACTGGTGAGATTTTCTACAGAGTTTTTTATTTCGTTAACTGTGTTCTTCATTGCTAGTAATTCTGACTGGTTTTTCTTTATTATTATTTCTATTTCCCTATTTATGTCTTGTATTGCCTTCTTTATTTCATTAAATTGGTGTCCTGCCTCTTCTTTGATTCCTTTGATTTTCTCTTTGATTTCTTCTTTGATTGTTTTCATGTGTTCTTTGACCTCTTTGAACATATTTATAATTATTCTTTTGAACTCTTTCTCAGGCATTTCCTCTAACTCTTTCTCACTGGAGGACATTTCTGATGCATTAATACTTTTAGGTGGATTTATATCATCTTGCTTTTTAGTGTTTCTTGTGTTATAATGTATATATTTTTGCATCTTGGATTAAGTTAATGCTTGGATTTTCTAGCTAGCTGTGTATTCTTAGCTGTATCAATTGATTTGATGTAATATATTTTCAGGGTAGGACCTTAAGGTGTTAGGTGTGGTTCTTAAGACTCTCAGAGTATCTACAAAGATGTTCTTAGGGGTTGAGTTTCCCTGCTGTAGGAGTATTCAAGCAGGTTGAGTGGAATAAAATACAGGTAGATTCTAAAATTTAACTAAACACTGTACACATTCAATCAAAATCAGCCCCAAGTATGTATGCAAGAGTAGTTATTATAATGACCAGATCCTCTATCAACAAAGAGGTTTAGATTTCTGGTCTGTTGAGGGATCCAAGTCAGCTTGTCACCAAGTGAGACCCTTCCCTGGTGCAATCCCAGTTACCTTGGGTGATTTTGGTCTCAGTAAAGTTGCTGCCTGGGTCGTTGGGCTGTTGTTCTGATTTCTGGATCTGGGCACCTGCTTTTCCTACGGGGCAAACTGAGCCAATGCTGCTGCCTCTGGTGCTGCTGTAGCTGCCACTGCTGGAGCCACCACTGCTGCTGAAGCTGCTGCTGCTGTGTCCACTGCCGCTGCTCCCCCTGAAGCTGCTGCTGCCGAGTCTGCCGCTGCTGCCACTCCTGGTTCTGCTGCTGTTGGGGCCACTGTTACTGGTGCTGGAGCCACTGATGTTGCTGCCAAACTCTGCTCCTGCTTGGGTCCCGTTGTCAGCCCAAGTTGACATGGCCGGGTCCTGGGCCACTGCTCTGTTCGCTGGAGCTGGGCTCAGTTGGTGGGGGAGGGGAGGGAGCCGCGGCTGCTCTGGTTCTCTCACTGTTCCACGTGTTCTTCTACCTCGCGGTCTGCGCCTCCGTTGCTCACTGCTGCTCTCCCCTCACGTTTCCCGAGTTGCGGAGAGCGCGGTGTGAGGGGAAAATCCAGCACCTGGCTTTTCCTGCGGCTCGAGCCGAGTCTGGCGGCTTCCTGCTTCGCCGCGCCTGCAGCGGTTGGCCGAGCTGCCGGAGCCGCTTTTCCCGCCTGTGCAGGCTCTGGATGCTCTAGAACTCTTCTACTTCCCTGCCGCTTCAATTTCCTATACACCTCACTTTTTAGTAAAAGTGTGTATTTTGCTGAGTTTTTTTGGTCTTTTTCCCCCCTAGGCTGCTTTGGCGTGGTACCTACGCTGCCATCTTAACCGGAAGTCCCATGCTGTTTTTGTTACTATGGGTTTGTAATATGGCTTAAAATTGGGTATGGTGATACTACCGCCTTATTTTTGTTTCTTAAAATTGTTTTTGTTTTCAAGGTTTTTTTCTGCTTCCAAATGAAATTTAGGAGTTTTTTCTTTTCTATTCCTGTGAAGAATGCCATTGGAATTTAGTGAAAAGCCTTCATGTTTTTCACCATTTAGTATTATGCTGACGGTAGGTTTGTCATAAATAGTTTTTATTATGTTGAGTTATGATCCATCTTGTCCCAATTTCTGTAATACTTTTACCATGAAAGGATGATGGATTTTATAGAATGCTTTTTCTGTATCTATTGAGATGATCATGTGATTTTTGTTCATCAGATCATTTAAATGCATTTATATGCATTTATTGATTTGCACATGTGTAACCATCCCTGCATCCCTTGTATTAAGCCAACTTGGTCAGGATGAATAATCTTCTTGATTTATTCTTGTGTTTTGTTTGCCAAAATTTAGTTCAGTATTTTTGCATATATGTTCATGAGGGAGATTGGTCTGTAATTTTCTTTTTTGTTGTTGTTGTTGTGTTTTGCCTGGCATTTGTATGAGGGTGATGCTGGCTTCATAGAAAGAGTTTGGTTGAATTCCTTCCTTTTCTATTTTATGGGAAAGATTGAGAAGCATTGGTTTTAGTTCTTCCATTAAGCTCTGGTAAAATTCACCAGTGAATCTATCTGGGCCTGGGCTTTTTTTTTAATTGGGAGACTTTTATAACTGCTTGGATCTCAGTTCTTGTTATAGCTGTATTTAAATGGTTTATTTCATCTTGATTTAATTTTGGTGGGTCGTCATATGAATTAAGGAAATCATCCATTTCTTTCAGGTTTTCAAACTTAGGGGCATATATATTTCTAAAGTAAGTCCTTATAGTTGTTTGAATTTCTTTGATATCTGTTGTAATGGTGACTTTCTCATCTCTAATTTTATTAATTTTTGTCTCTTCTCTCTTTCTTCTAGTCAAATTTGCCAAGGGTTCATCAATCTTGTTTATCATTTCAAAGAACCAATTCCTTGTTTCATTGAGTCTTTGGATTGTTTTCTTGGTTTCTATTTCATTAATTTCTGCCCTAATCTTTATGATTTCTTCTCTTCTATAGCTTTTTGGTTTGCCTTGTTTTTCTATTTCAAAGACCTTAAGGTGGAACATTAAATTGTTTAATTGTGAACTATCTAATTTCTTAATATAGTCACTTAGAGCTATAAATTTCCCTCTTAGGACTTCCTTCATAGTGTCCTATTTGGTATATTGTATTATAATCATTGTTTGATTCTATGAATTTATTGGTTTCCTTTTGATTTCTTCAATGACCCACTGATCATTCAGTAGTGTACTGTTTAGTCTCTATAAATTTCTGTATTCTCTGTAGCCTTTCTTGTTTCTGATTTGCAGTTTAATCCCATTGTGGTCAGATAGAGTACAAGAGTTTATTTCTATTTTTCTATATTTGAAGAAATTTGCTTTGTGTCCTAATATATGGTCTATTTTAGAGAATGTTCCATGTGCTGCTGAGAAAAAAGTATATTCTGCAACATTTGGATGGAATGTTCTGTAGATATCTGTTAGGTCCATTTGTTCCATGACATCATTTAATTCAGATGTTTCTCTGTTTATTTTTTGCCGGGATGACCTGTCAATTGATGAGAGTGGGATATCAAAGTCTCCCACTACAATTGCATTTGATATTATCTGTGAACTTAAGTCTAATAATGTTTGTGTGATGAAACTGGGAGCCCCCATGTTAGGAGCATATATGTTTAGGATTGTAATGTTCTCCTGCTGGAGAGCTCCTTCAATCAGTATAAAATGACCTTCTTTATCTTTCCTCCTAATGTGGGCTTGAAGTCTATCCTGTCAGATATTAGGATAGCAACCCCTGCTTGTTTCCTAGGCCCAGTTGCTTAGAATGCCATTTTCCATCCTTTCACCCTAAGGCAGTGTCTATCTTTTATTGAGAGATGAGTTTATTGGAGACAACAAATGGCAGGATCCTGTCTTTTAATCCAGTCTGCAAGCCGGTTTCTATTGGATGGTGCATTGATGCCACTGATATTAAGAGTTATTATTGAAAGGTATGCATTTATTCTCACCATTCTTCTTACTCTGTAGTGTTTCCTGTTTTCCCTAGACACATTTGTTTTAATTGTTATTTGAGTGTGGTTTATATTTTCCTATTTCCTACTGTGTGTGTTTTGCTTTCTCTTTGGCATTAAGAATTCCTTCAAGTATTTTCTGCAGAGCTTGTTTTGTTGTCATAAATTCCTTTAGCCTGTTTTTGCTGTGGAATGCACTTATTTCTCCATGATTTGGATAGATAGTTTTGCATGGTAAAGTAATCTTGGTAGACAGTTGTTATCTTTCAGAACTTGTAACACATCATTCCAAGCCCTTCTGGCTTTTAGAGTTTGTGTTGAGTAATTTGCAATTATTCTGATGGGCTTGACTTTGTAGGTGACTTGCTTCTTCTATCTAACTGCTTTCAATATATTTTCTTTGGTTTATAATAGCTTAATTATAGCATGGCAAGGAAAGGCTCATTCCAGATTTTCTCCATTTGGTGTTCTCAAAAGCTTTTTGTATCTTAATTGGCATTTCTTTCCCAATTTGAGGAAAATTTGCTCCTATGATTTTGTTGAAAACACCTACTAAGCCTCTGGATTGAAATTCTTCTCCTTCTGTTATACCCTGAATTCTTATATTTTATCTTTTCATAGTGTCCTGGATATCTTGAAATTCCCATTCCTACCTTGCTATTAGCTTTTCTTTCTCTTCGTTGGACTGTATTAGATCTGCCACCTGGTCTTCTAGTTTAGATATTCTCTTCTCTCCTTCATCTATTCTACTGGTGAGACTTTCCACAGAGTTTTTTATTTCATTGATAGTATTCTTCAGAGCCAAGATTTCAGCCTGATTTTTCTTCAGTATTTCTATTTCCTTACCCATATCTTGCAATGAATGACCTCTTTATTTCATGAACTTTGTTTCCTGTGTTCTCTTTCAGAAGTTTTTATTTTTTTTTCTTCTTTAATTTCTTTGTTTTCTTCTCAGATTCCCTTCTTCTCTGATTTCTTTGAGCACGGATACCATCATTTTCTTGAAATCTCTGTCAGGCATTTCATCAAAAACAGTCTCATTGGTGATTATTTCTGATGGCTTTATAGTTTTTTGGTGGGACTGTATTGTTGTGATTCTTTGAGTTTCTTGTATTATATTATAGTTACTTTTGCATCCTGAATTGATTTGATGCTTGGGTTTTCTACTTATCTGCAGTGTTCCAAGATGTGGCAATCCACCTCTATATACCCTCAGGATATGAGTTCAAGGTGCTAGGTGTAGCTCTTGTAACCCAATCAAGCCACAGAAGTAATGCTAAGTGCTGAGTTTGGTTTCTAAGCAAGTATTCTAGTAGACTCGGTGGAATAATTTATTGGCAAATTCTAAACTTCAACTGATTAACATACACAATCAATAAAAACCAGCACAAAGTATGCATTTGTGGGGATTAAAACAGATATTCATATAAAGCCAAAATCCCTAAGGGTGTGTGTTGCTCTATACCCTTAATCTTGTCAGCTGGGAGGCAGAGATTTCTGTTCTGAAATGAGTTCCAGGACAACTTTGGATCTGGATCAGACCCTGCCTCCAATAATGACAGAAGCAAAAAACAAAGGCCCTATATATATGAAAGCATCAAAGGCAACAAATTTAACCCCCAGATACAGGCTATTTGAAAATGGTAAAGCCAACCAAGAATATATTCCCCATAACCTGCCCTGACAAGGAAAGAAATATTAGCTCTTGCAGGACTGTGTACCTGGTTTTCTGTTTGTTTGTTTGTTTTGGTTTTGGGTTTTTTGTTTGTTTTATTTGTTTTGTTTTTGTCAGTCAGTCTCTTTACCTTTTGGGGTGGCTTCCAATCTCACCAAAGCTGAATCCCTGCCTTGATACCTCCGCGTTGTGCTGTGCAGCTGTATCTCTGATCAGCTCTGCTGGTTGAGCTGTCTAATGGGGGCTGAATACTGGAGGTTAGCGGTTCTGATGGTGGGAGATAGGAGAGTTTAGACTTATGGAGTTGCTTGCATTTTCAGTAACTCCTTAGTTGATCTCAGCTGTCTTTTGTTCAGAGATCTTAACTTTGCAAGAAGGCTAATGAAGTTGAAAAATCTATTGCTTGGTCTCTGTTTCTGCTGCTACTACCTGGCATGCCTGGCAGGACTGCACTGAGCCAGTACCTGAGGATCGTCTCAGTAGGACTCTGGCCATTTTCCTCCTTTCTGGTGGGTCTTGGTCTCTATGGCTTCTCCGCTGTGTCTAAGAATAACCTATACTCCTTAACTTTTCAGAAGAAGAGTATATTTTGCTGGTGTTTTGTTTAAATCCCTCCCTAAGCTGGTTTGGCATAGCACCTAAGCTGCCATCTTAACCAGTCTCTAAAATTAGTGTTTTTACGTGACAGTTATAATATAAATGCAATTTTATGCACCTGTTTTTTTTTTAATTTTTTATTTATTTATTTGAGAGCGACAGACACAGAGAGAAAGACAGATAGAGGGAGAGAGAGGGAATGGGCGCGCCAGGGCCTCCAGCCACTGCAAACGAACTCCAGACACGTGCACCCCCTTGTGCATCTGGCTAACGTGGGACCTGGGGAACCGAGCCTCGAACCGGGGTCCTTAGGCTTCACAGGCAAGCGCTTAACCGCTAAGCCATCTCTCCAGCCCATAAATGCAATTTTAAACGGAAACTACTCAACTGCAAAATGAACGGAGAACTTTGCAAAATGCAAATTCACTTATTATGGGATTGGGGTTGAGATTCCATAGTCCTTATGTGCTCCTAGGTTATACTGTTCTGATTAATGGCACATGTTTAATTCTAATCATAGCTCAAAGTGGTCATCCCATAAATATGAGTTGATATGGATGCATTTTCTCTTGATAATGAATAAATTGCACCAAGCAAACAAATGAAATGTGCATCCAGAGTCTTCACACAGAGCTCCAGCTGGCATTTCAGCAGACTATCATAGGCAATAAGTCTGAAGTGTTACTGAACATGCTGAACCCATTTTGACATTTTTAATCAGATGACAGTGAGAGGGACCATCCTCAGAGTCTTCTGTTAAAGAACTGCAGCTTACTGAGTGACATACTCAATCCCTCTTAGCCAAACATGTTTAGACCACCAGCAAAGAACTGAAAATTTATAGGAGAGATGCCAAGCAGTGAGAAATGACTACAGGTGGTGCTAGATTTGATGGTTTGAATTTGTTTCCTATGGGTTATCAAAAGGTTTGTTCTATTACCATACCAAACAGTTCAGTTCTAGCCTATCAATTTGAATTTTTTCCCTTCTGCCTATCTTCTAAATTACCACCACCAGAGGTTGGCTATAACAATTTTTTCAAGGAGACTGCATAATGTTTTCATATAGTTAACATGCTCCCTTGTCTCCTATTTGAATCTATTTCTTGCTCTCTTGATGAATACAGATGATTTTAGAAGTGTGTTGTCCTAAAGCTATGCTACATATGTCTTGAAAAATGCTTGCTCAAGAATATTGATTTCTGAAAATGTTCAGAGTTAGCCAACAGCATGCACTTCTAATGCCATTGTGTTTCCAGTGCCTTACAGCATCATATCAAAACATTTTACTCATATTTGCAGAATCTATATCTGAATGGCATTGATTGAGCATCTGGGCCATCAATGTCATAAATGAAGGCAGCTACTTCTCTCACTGCCAAGGAAATCACAGCTTCTTTCTCCCACTTGGCTATTTCACTGTTACTTTTCACTGTTTTTGAGAATTATTCAGCTAGTAGCATCTCATATCCTATTAACCTAAACTCCAGCAGAAAACCTTGTTTTTTATTGCTCTGCTTAGTCTAAGTTGCTTTGTAGTGCTATTATGACAGTGGCAGAACCATCACCTGGCTCAAAACACTTTCAGTAATTCAGATGTTGGTGCTGTAATGAGATTTCCTCTAGCACATTTAAACTGGTGGCACCAAAAGAGAAGTGGTTTCAGCATTGGTGAATAACTTCAATTGTGTAGTACTTGATCTCTAATCCTCTTGGTTCCACCAAGTGGATTTGGTAAGATTCTATGCCTTAACAATAAAAGAAAGAATGTCTACTTCCCAGAACTATTCTTACTAGATTTACAGAATACACCAATTATTTCTGCCTTTACAGCATGAACAATCTGCCAATATTAACTCAAATTTTACTGTCTCCTTTACTGTCTAGACTGAATTAAATTTTAAAAATACAAAAGAAAGAAAAACAGGACTCTGAAACTCCCTGAATAAGGGAGCTGTAACTTCCAAATGGGAAAGAATCCTAAAAGTGAAGGAATGCAATAAATAAATTTTTAAGAAATAAACCACTTTTATCTTGTTCAACTCAAAAATTGTTTTTTCTCCATGTAGTGTCATTTTATGCAATTTTCCCCACTTGTTATTTCATAATAATACTTTTCACTACCAAGCCCAGAATAATGGATTTATTAAAATGAAAAAATAATATAAGGAGCAGTAGCATTTTGCTTTCCTAAGAATTAGTAAATAATGGGAATAAGTAAAAAGAATGGATATTAAATTGGTCTGGTATATTTCTAATTCATAGGTCTCCTGCTTTGATCTGTCCCTTTTTCTTATGCTAGGAACTAACTTTAGGATCACAAATTCTGGCATTGAGTAATAATGTTCACTGTCACACCAAGTGTTTATGCAGTACTTCATACTAGGTATTTAGTGTGCTAACTTAACATTTGTAATATCCCTGTGATTTTTAATATTAACATTATTGACATTTTATAAATGGAAAATGGTGATACACAGGCTCTGTCTCTTTTAAAGGCCATCAACATAGTAAAGTTTATATCTTGGTCTGTCTGAACCAAATAGCCAGGCTCTTACATAGGACACTCCCAGACTGCCCATATGTCAGTTAGAGAGGTGATACGCAATTAGGTTCATTGGCATGCGCTGCTTAAATGCCTTCAACTGATCATAGTCCCTCCATAGGTATGGCTTATGGGTTTGGATATTTAGTGCATAGCCAAGTCCAGATGCTTCATGCAATCCACTGACTAACAAAGGTACATTTTTTGCAGTTGCTTATATACAGAGTCAAAATTAGATATTCCAAAAACAAATGTGCATCACTGCATCTTGAAGGAGCCACAGAATATCAACTAAGGCTTAAAATGTTTGAAAGATGATTGTTGGTGTTCAGAATTTAAACAAAAGTCATAACTCATAGAAACTTTATTGTAAATCAGCACAATTTTACTAATTTGTCAAATAAGTTAATGAATATAATAGTTCCAATAGAGGTGTTTGCCACAGGGCATACATTTCATTTAGCTTGAATGACCTTTCTTCCTCTTTGATAAAGCCTTCAAGCATGGATATCTAAGTAACCTGAAAAGGAATCCCTTATTCCACACAGAACAGGTCCGTTCCATACTCACAGAGAGGATGTGATGTTCCAGCAGGTTCTTTACAGGTTTTAGGAAACATAATGGAAGACCAGACCCCTTCTCTGTCACAGAGGTAGGGCTTTCTGCAACTGGGATAAAACAAGAAGTCACCCTCACACTCAAAAATTGAGAATACATTTTTTTTTATTTTTTGTTCATTTTTTATTTAGTTATTTGAGAGCAACAAACATAGAAAGACAGATAGAGGGAGAGAGAGAGAATGGGCGTGCCAGGGCTTCCAGCCACTGCAAATGAGCTCCTGACGCATGCACCCCCTTGTTCATCTGGCTAACGTGGGACCTGGGGAACCGAGCCTCAAACCAGGGTCCTTAGGCTTCACAGGCAAGTGCTTAACCGCTAAGCCATCTCTCCAGCCCAAGAATACATTTTGAGTGGTTTTCTGAGCAATTGCAAGATGTGGTTCCAAAGCATCACAGCTTCACTTTGGCATGAATGCACAAAACGTTCTTAATTAAACTCTCAAACCCCATCTTGATATCAGCAGTACAGGTAAAGCTAGACATACTGTCACTGTGTGAGCTACCAGAAATTAGAGGCTGGGACAAAACAGTCAATACCTATGTAGCTATAACATCATCATAAAGTGAATATGTTAATGGTGAAAATGGTGAACTTATATATTTGTGTTTCCTCTTTTTAATCTATCTACCCACCAACCCCTTAAATTACTTTTTCACAATCTATTGAATTATGTTTCTGTCTCTCTTCTGTTTCTTCTACATTTGTTAATTGGTAGCAGATAATCTTTGCAAGGAATTCAATAAGAAGTATGATGATTGTGCTTTATAAATAATAAATTAAAAATAGGCAGTACCAAAATGTACATATAGCACAATATTGCCTGGGAATGATAACCACATCATTCTGAGACTGGTATGCATTTTTTTTGTGCAGGAAAACCAATGTATCTTTCAACATATATGTAGTGACTAGCTGAATGGAGGTGTTCTGTGAGCACTGAGATTTGAAATAATTTAAAAGATAGGAAAGCTACCTTCAAATTGTTACTACAGTGGCAAAATGAGGTTCATGTATTCCCTGACATGTATCCCCAACCTCTCCCTTGGTTTAACCACATATTGTATAGTGTATTGCATTTTATATTTTTATTGTTTATGTGTCTTTTCTCCACTTGAATATAATTTCCTTGAATAAAGAGAGCATGTTTTCTATGTGTTGAGCTCTCTGAACCAAGAATAGGTCTGAATTTAGTGGTCAATCTTAAAAATAGTGAACAAAATATTAATTTTGTATTTTGGGGAGAGGTAAGTAGGCATTTATTTCAGGGAAAGGAGTAAATCTGAATGAAAATGCTGGCTTCTAAAATGGACCTTGAAAGAGCCAAATTCTACTCCAGAATGAGAAAGGCATTCTGAATGAAGGGAACCTCAGTGATAGCACATTAAAAGGTAGAATACAGAAAGAGAAGGTAGATATTAAACTACTTCTAAAATGCCTAAAATTTCAGGGCTTCTCCTAGAAATGATATCTATATCATACTTAAGATAAAGTTCAGTATTCTGCAGTCATTGAGATCTCAAAACTTTCTTGTTACTTATTACTCATCATAATATATTTCCCATGTTTTAAAAATCATTGATAGAATGCCATTAAAAGCATAACAGTGCAGTAATATGGATTTGGTGAGGATTTATAGAATATTTATAAGAAGTGGTTCCAAAGCTTCACAGCTTCACTTTAACATGATCTTCAGAAACTTTCTTAATTAACCTCTCAACCCCGCATCTTGATATGAGCATTACAGACAAAGCTAGGTGCTGTCACTGTGTGAGCTGCCAGAAAGCAGAGGCTGGGACAAAGTTGTCAATAACTAACATAGCTGTATCATCATCATAAAGTGAACACACAAATTTCCCTTCAATATGTAAAGATTATAATTTAAAAACTAATCTCAGATCATTTCTTCTGCAGAGAAAAAGAATTAAAATGTTGCCATATCTCAATATATGCCTGTATTTTACACAGGAAGTTTTTCTCAGATTATGACTATCAGTCCTAATCATTTAAATGTTTAAATGCAGCAGCTGGGGAGAAAAATCTAGGTGTGACCATGCACATCTGTAACCCTAGTCTACACAGTGGGGTGGATAGCTAAGGGAATTTATGGGGTTTGTGGACTTACAGCAGTACTACTAGGTTGAGGGAGAGACCCCATTTCAAGGAAACATGTAGAAAGGCAAGAAGAGGACACCCAGTGCTCTCCTCTGGTCTCCCCATGTGCCAGCATATAGCATATAAATCTGCACACATACATGCATGCACTGCACATCACACACAACACAATACACATATACCACACATAAAAAAACACATACATACATCATGATGACTTGCACAAAACAAATCTTAAATATTAAAATATTAAAGTTATGTCTGAATTCTTACATCCTGTAATTTAGAAAGCAGGGATCAGGCTAATAATAAGTTTCATTTTAGAGATTTGAAACATATTTTCTTCATAGCATCAATTTCTGAAATTTAGAATTTATGAGGTTTCCAAAGCTTGTTGAGAAAATATAATTATGATAAATTGAACACCAGCAACAATGAAAAATATAATAGAATTAAGCTATGGGGAAATTACCCGATTAGACATAAAAATATAAAGAGGCAACATGTACATGAGAAAATGCTCCATAAAATTAGCTAACAGGGAAATTCAAATTCAAACTGTAGTGAAAGCTTGAGAGATTGGTTAGCAGTTAAGGCATTTTTCTCTAAACCTAAGGAAGGACCCACATTCAAACATGCTGTAACCACATAAGTCAGGTGGACAAGTTAGCCCATGCATCTGGAATTTGATTGCAGTGGCTAGAGGCCCTGGCATGGCCATTCTCTCACTCTCTCTCTCTCTCTCTCTTTCTCCCCCCCCCTCTCTCTCTTTCTCTCTCTCTCTATCTGCTTCTTTCTCTATCTAATAAACAAATTAAATTGAAAAAAATTAGGGCTGAAGAAATGGCTTAGCAGTTAAGGCACTGGCCTGCAAAGTCAAAGGACCCAGGTTCTCTTTACCAGGGTCCATGTTAAGCCAGGTGCATATCTGGTGGTTGTTTGCAGGGGCTGGAGGCCTTGGTATATACATTCTCTCTGTGTGTGTGTCTTTTTTTTTCTCTCTCTCTCTCTGCCTCATTTTCTCTCAAATAAAAATATTTTTAAAACTAAATTAAAATAAAACATGGAGATATATCTCAAACTTAGCATATATTGTATGTTCATACCAAAGTGTAACTCTTAGTGTTAGTAGGAAATAATTTAGAATATAATGGAAAATAGTATGGATGTTTCAGTATTTTACTGAAAATACATTTACCAAATATCCTGTAAACCCACTCTAGGAACTGTGCATATGTACTTATTCAATTCCAGTGAACAATGTAGAAAACAAAATTCAGGTCAAGATCAACCTCTTTCAGATTTCTATAAGAGCAACTAGGACATAAAGTTTAACTGACTTGCCCAAGTTTTAAAATTTGTCAAATGAGAGTTGAAGTTTTGTTTCCTTGACAAGCTCACCAATAACATTACCAGACACATCAGATAATTTACTTGTCTTATTCCTTATTGATGCTAGAAGTAGCTTTCTATTACATTATGGTGATCATACATGATCTTACTATACTAATATCTTCATTATGTATCTTTGTTTGTATCAACATGAGTTTCATGCAAACATAGCCTTAGTGTCTGTCTGTCTGTCTGTCTATCTGTTATAACACTTCCAATTGGTATGCAAAAGATAGGACCATCTTTGTAATTTTCTCACAATGTTACCTTGTGATAATTTCCTTGTAGCTTACTTCTGAACTAAATACATCATCATGGGTTGAGTACATATGCATCCTATGGGAGCACTGCCAAAGATCAAGCAGCTTGGAGGTGTGTTGAAATAATGGTCACAGATATGCTTTTGGTCTCTGCATCCATATTAAATTACTCCAAAACAACAAGAAGATAACTTCAATTTTATTTCTACTATTCTTTTGAGCCATGAAGGTAAAACACAATATTACAAAGGTATTTATTAATTACTGATCTATGCAAATTGGAAAAATCTTTGGGGTTATTTATTTGAATGTCTCATTGAACACAGGAACACATTTGATCTCTTAGACTGATTAAGCACCTCTCTCAAATGAAAACATCCAATTACAGGGACTCAAATACCAGAAGAAGAAAAAAAAAATCAATCTATCATCAGAAAGACAGTTCTGTCAAATTTTAGGTCCTCATAGTTTGTTGAGACCTGTATTTCTTTGACCTTCTTCTTTGGAATATGTATATTCCAAAGACACATTTCAAACCAGAAATCTCAACCTCCCAGTTGACAGGATTAAGGGTGTGGGGCAACACACACAATTGGGGAGTTTGGCCTTATTAGATTATCTGTTTGTTTTAATCCCTACTCTTGAATAAATACTCTGTGCTGGCTTTGATTTAATGTGTATATTGCTCAGATGAATTTTAGAATTTTCCAGTAAATTGCTCCACCCAGTCTAGTGGATTACTTGAATAGCAGGCAAACTCAACACCCAGGGTCACTTCTGTTGTATTCTTTAAGTATAAGAATGGCATTTGTACCTTAAACTTCTACCCTGAAGCTATATAAAGTTGGATTTGCATGGCTAAGAACACTGCAGATAATTAGAAAACCCAAGTACCAAATTAACTCAAAAATGCAAAAATCTCTACATTACTGTTGCACTCAGGTTTGCATTGCTGATAGAAATCATCTGACCATGAGCAGACTTTGTGGAAAAAAAAGATTTATTTCAGTTTACAGACTCAAGGGGATGCTCCATGATGGCAGGAAAAATGATGGCATGAGCAAAGGGTGGACATTACTTCCTGGCCAACATCAGGTAGACAACAAGAACAAGAGACTGTGGCAAACACTAGTAAGGGTGAGCTGGCTATAACACCCAAAAGCCCATCCTCAAAAATACACTGCCTCTTGGAGGAGTTAATTCCCAAATCTCCATTAGCTGGGAACCTAGCGTTCAGAATACCTAAGTTTATGGGAACACCTGAATCAAACCACCACATTCCACCCTGGCACCCTAACACTGATAATCATCCATGATGTAAAATGTAATGCATTCAGTCCATCTTTAAAAGTCCCCATATTTTTTTTTTTCTGAATCCCAGTGATGTTCAAACATCCCCATAGTTCAAGGTCCTTTAACTGAGTCATAATACCAAAAAAGCCCCCCCCCCAAACCCATAACGGCACAGAATAAACACTCATACTGCCAAAAATGGCATTGGGCATAGCAAAGAAATATTCAACCGATACAAGATTTAAAGGGCAAACATCAAACTCTGTAGCTCCAAATCCAACAACTCTAGTCAGTGACAAATCTCAAAGTCCAGTAATTGTAACCAGCAACAAGTCTCTGGAGTTCCAATTCTTCCCCTCCAGCAAGGTTACTCACAGTCCTGGAAAACTTCATCCGGGGTTGGCAGCTTTCATTAGCAGCTATCTCATGGTCCTGGCATCTCCACTGGATCTCCACCACAATCTGTGGTTCATCTTTGCAGCTACATCTGGTCTCCATGCAGGCATCTAGCAAACTTTCATTGCAAACTCAATTACCCTCTCTTTCCTGCATTTCTTATACTCCAAAATACCAGGTAGGGTGCCAATTTGTTAATCCAGAGGGAATAAAGCAGACTTTGAAGAATAGGACACTCTTTGAGCACTCAGGCCCCTTCAAAAGAGTCTGCATTCTTCTGCTACCCCAGTGCAGAATAGTTGGCCCAATCTCAAAGGGTGTAATTTATCAATTACAGCTGAACAGGCAACTGTTTCAGTCTAAACACTTCTTTCTGTGTCAGGTCCCTCTGCTCACATCACTCTGTGTCTATGCACTGCAACCCTGCACATGTTCTCAGGACATGAGCATAATAGCAAGCCTCTCACACAAACTGCTTATAGCCCAGTCTAGGCAAAGCTCTTTCTCACTCTTACAAGCCAAACCTCACATTCCATAATTCTTACTGCATTCAGGTTTTGAAATTCTGGCCAGAATACTCCAACAAGCTGTACTTACAACATTGCAAGGCCTCTCTTAGGCCAACGTTTCAAATCCTTCCAAATTCCTCTTGAAAATCAGCTCCAAAAGGGCCAAGTCACAGAATCAGGTGTCTAACAGCAATGACACTCCTCTCAGTACCAACATTATTGTTGTAGTCAGGGTCACATTGCTGGCAGAAATCACCTAAGAGCAGATTTGGGGGGGGGGGGGGTGGTTTATTTTGGCTTATAGACTCAAGGGGATGCTCCATGGTGGCAGGGAAAATGATGGCATGAGCAGAGGGTGGACATCACTTCCTGACCAACATCAGATAGACAACAAGAACAGGATAGTGTGCCAAATACTAGCAAGGGGGAGCTGGCTCTGACACTCATTAGCCTGTCTCCAGCAATAAACAAAATGTAAGTACCAAAGGAAGGGTAGGACTGCTCACAATGCAATCTTCCAGATACAAAGTGGCCTGGATATCCATGATCTTGCAGTGCCTAACACTACCTACAGAAGACCAGTATAATAGAAGGAAAGATGATGACATCAAAACAAAAGAGAAACTGGTTGAGAGAGGGAGGGGATATGATGTCCAGTGGAGTTGTAAAGGGAAAAGTGTGTGGAGGATGGAAGTATTATGGTTTATTGTCTGTAATTATGGAAGTTGTCAATAAAAAATGTTTTAAAGGTACTTTAGAATATTAAGGATGGGATTGTGGTGCTTTTAAAAACCTCTAAATCTAAGAAATGCCACTTTATAATATTTACCTTCTATACATAGGCTAATGAAAACAAGTTTGACATTCAGTGCTTTGTTTCAGCTTGATTTATTTTATCTCTAACTCTACTTTTAACGCTAATATCCTTTCATTCACCTAGCCCTTTCCCCCTCCAACAGTCTGGCACTGTGGAAGAAAGCACTGAAGAGACACAAAGGAAAGGATATGTAGGTAGCAGGACTCTGGCTTTGGACAGCTCCGAGAGCAGTGTAAGGTGGCTGAGAGGAAGGTAGCTATCTTCTGAGCTATATCATCCTCTGAAGGCAGTCTTATATTCTAGATAACATTTTGTAAGGCCTCTTTTGATAAGAAATTGACATGTATAATGCAGAGTCCAAGATTGTGCTTTGGAATACATCCACACCAATTATTAAGGAAGTCCTCTCCTCTGGGTTTTGTGGGTAATATCCATCTTGTACAACTGCTAGTTCTCTGGCTGCTGTTTTCCTTGCATTGCACACTGCCACAGGCTGTTGGGTGAACAGCAAAATTGGGCCCTATTCATCTGTCAACCCCCACATACTTCTAAGAGCAATCAACCAAATACACAAGCACAGGCTGTCTCTGATTTAAAAAAAAATCATGCCAGAAATTGACAGAAACTTCAGAGGTAAAATTATGTAGAATGTTGGTTCTGGAAGAATTAATAGCCCTAGATGAAAGTCTAGAGATCGTTTGGAATAATAACTTTGTTTCATAGTTAAAAGCTAGTGAAAAGATTGTGAATCCATATGTATTAAATATAAACAGACAACTTAAATAGATCCATAAAATAAATGCAAGGCCCTCTATAATTTACATTGCTATATAAATTGAACAATGAGTAATTTATATGGAAATTATAATCATTTTTATTTTTTTTTTACTATCTTAACCATTTCTTTGTGGCATAATTGCACATGTAGGAGGTATAGTGTGATGCTTTGGTATACCTACATATTGTACTTTTATGAACTGTAAATAAATATTTATTATTTTTGTGATAAGAACAGTAGATTTCCTCTCTGGCAGTGATTTTGAAACATACAGATGATAGTGTTTACTATATGTGGGATCCAAAATGAAGGGGCTCCTAGAGCTAGGGAGGAAAATTGTTTTAAAAGGTCTAATAAAATGTCTAGAAGATGGCACACATTTAATTTTTAGTGTACATGATGGAATTACTAAAATGTTAAAAATCTCTTAGCAAGTAAAAATACTCGCTCTATTGTACTATCTGTCAAGACAAATCTATTTTGATTTGATTGTAATTTCTAGTCTCAAGAAACTGTTTAGAATTCTTCTGTAGTCATGTCATTCTTGATATATAATATAAAATACTGACACTGAACAAATAAATGTTTTATGATTCAGGCATGGTGGCACACACCTTTAATCCCAGGTCTTGGGAGGATCTCTGTGAGTTCAAGGCCAGCCTGGGACTACATAGTGAATTCCAGGTCAGCCTGGGCTACAGTGAGATCCTACTTCAAAAAAGAAATAGAAGAAAGGAAGGGAGGGAAAGAGGGAGGAAGGATGGAAGTAAGGAAAAAAAACAAGGAAGGAAAGGGGAAAGAAAATGCAAATAAAGAAAACTTATTTGAACATATTTTAAAATTATGAGTGAATTACCTTACAGTGGTCTCTGGGTGTTTCTACTTTCTTGGCATCTTACTCAGAGAATCAAAGAAAGGTACACACAAGTAGTTATGGAGAAAAGTAGAAGTAAAAGTTTGAATACAAAGAGCCATCAGGCCACTTGAGTGGAGAGTACCCAAGGGCAACAGGAAGTGGTTTTGGCTTCTCATTATAGAATTTTTATGGGAGGATGGACTGGTTGCTAGGGGCATGGTTTGGATGGCCAAATGGTTTGATTGACAAGCTTGTGTTACTTAATGTTTTGTCTACTGTGCATGTTCTTTCCCAGCATGCATCTGATTTTAATCATATGTATGTCCAGTAATGCATTGGCTTAAGTTAGTAAATAGTGGTGCTTTCCTAAAAGTTCACTTAGAAGAAACAGTTTGCATTGCTGTACATGCATCCCAAACCAGCTCAGGCTGGATGCCAACCCCTTGTTATTCAATTCTGAATTTATCTAAGGATATATTTCAATGAGTACTGACCATGAGGAATGTTCATAAAGAGGAACAGAAAACTAGCTGTGTGGAGTAGGGTGTATTTGCAGATCAATACAAGTGGGGGTCCCAGGTTTCCAACAGGAAGGCATTATGTAGGAAAAGGGTACGGTTTCTGCTCAAGCCAAGCAGTGACTCTGTGACTAAACTATTTCCTATGCTTGTGTGCCTCAAACTGTTAAATAAGACATAAATATAAATCCATTAAAGAGAAAGAAAATAATAGTTATCACTATGATAATAGGAATGTAAATCTTGTATAAAATGATTGGCATTTTTACTCATCAATACATCTTAATACATTTTCTATTCTGAAGACATATTTAGGTGTTGAAAATATCTAGTGGATATAATACTATAGACAAATGGCTTTCCTCGTCTATAAAATGAGTATGATAGTGGTTCTTAATTTCCTAATGACATTATGAGTAAGGTAAATAATTATACGAAGAATTTAGCTCATTATCAATCAAAGGTAGCCATTACATTTAGTTTTAAATAATAGAGGAAATGCTATAAACAGCATATCTCAGTTTCAGCAACACATTTGACAAACTCTCCTTTGATTCCCTGTGGACATGATGTACTGTGAGTTAGATGAAAGAACAGTTATGTGGATCGATGCTGTTTGAACAACTACAGCCCTAAAGTATTGATCGATGGATTTTTATGATCATGAAGGAGATAAACACCAAGGTTCTGCTTTTGGTCCTTTCCTATTCAAGCTGTAACAAAGAAATTGGAGAATGACATAAAGACACTTATCTAACTTACAAATTACCTGAAGTTAAGAAAAATAAGTAACACACTGAATGAAAAAAATATGCATTCATGTGATCTCAAAAATATATGACTAAAAATAAGTGTGGTAAAGGGAAGTCAACTGAAGCTAATAAATTGTTTGTATATTAATGATGAATATGTACACAATCATTGTGAGAGAAAACCTTATGGAAAATAAGCTCTTGTAAGAGAACTATAGTTTTTTTGTTTGAAATTTGAATTAATCCACTATAACATAGAACCAAATTTTATAATCATTTAAATACAACCTAACATAGATAGTATGATCAGTTGGCTCTGTTAGGAGTCTTGACATAGGATCTATGTTTAAAACAATCTAAAACTTATTAAGTTACTTAGTGTAACTTAATAGGTAGACTTTTCAACTGACATAATATTAACAAGATACAATGCCATATCAACGTTCTAAAATCCTATCAATAAATCAGTGGTTCTTAACTTGGCTATACATCAGAACGACATCTAAAGCCACCAAAGCAAATGCTTGCTGACAAACAAGGAGGAGAGTACCACTGCTGCACAGCAGTGGGCAGAGCAGGATCTAATCAGCACACATGAGATTTGCTCAATTATTGTAATAAGAAATCAAGTTTGAGTGCCAACCAGGCATCCTGGTCCATGGAGAGATGCACCAGTGATATTTAGAGCACAGTGTAATGAGGTAAAACAAATGAGCAGAAAACTGGAGAATTCTCGATATATACAACTTGTTGCAGTCAGGTTCGCATTGCTGGCAGAAATCACCTAACAGCACCTTGTGGAGAAAAAAAAAAAATGTTTATTTTGGCTTACAGACTTGAGGGAAAGCTCCATGATGGCAGGGAAAATGATGACATCACCCCCTCACCAACATAAAGTGGACAATATCAACAAGAGAATGTGCCAAACACTGGCAAGAAGACACTGGCTATAATACCCATAAGCCCACCCACAACAATATACTGCCTTCAGCAGGCATTAATTCCCAAAGATCCATTAGCTAGGAACCTAACATTCAGAACACCTAAGTTTATGGGGGGTACCTAAATCAAACCACCACATTCTGCCCCTGGACCCCATAAACTGACAACCATACATGATAGAAAATACAATGCATTCAGTCCAACTTAAAAGTCCCCATAGTTTTTGTCAGTCTTAATGATGTTCAAACATTCCCAAAATCCAAGGTCTTTCAACTGAGCCATAATACCAAAAAAAAAAAAAAAAAAAAAAAATTCCCCCCCCAAACCCATAATGGCACAGAATAAACATCACACTGCAAAATATAGCATTGGTAATAGTAAAGAAATATTCAGCCAATACAAGATTTAAACAGGGCAAACATCAAACTCTAGCCCCAAGTTCAACAACCTTAGTCAGTGCAAATCTCCAAGTCCAATAATTCTAACCAACAACAAGTATCTGGAGTTCCAATTCCACACCTCCAGCTAGGTTACTCAGAGTCTTAGAAAACTTCATTCGGGGCTGTCACCTTGCCTTAGCAGCTATCTTGTGGTCCTGGCATCTCCACTTGGTCTCCACTGCAATCCATGGTTCATCCTCATAGCTACATCACATCTCCATGCAAGTTTCTAGCAATCCCACCTGATACTGCCCATGGCCATTTCCAAAGCACAAGACCATGTTGAAAACTCAGTGACCCTCTCTTTCCTGCATTTCTTATACTCCATAATACCAGGTAGGGTGCCAATTTGTTAATCCAGGAGGGAATAAGGCAGACTTTGAAGATCAGGATACTCCTTCAGCACTCAGGCCCCTTGAAAATAGTCTATATTCTTCCTATTGCCCCAGTGCAGATCAGCTGGCCCAATCTCAAAGGTTGTAATCTTTCAATTGCAGCTGAATGGGCAGCAGTTTCACCCAAAGATTTCTTTTTGTGCCATATCCCTTTGCATGCATCAATCTCTCTCTGTTCTGTATATGTTCTCAGAGCATGGACATAACAGCAAGCTTCTCACACAAAGTATTTCAAGCCCAGTCCAAGCAAAGCTCTTTCTCACCCTCATAATCCAAACCTCACAGCCCTTAGGTTTTACTACATTCAGGTCTTTTAACTCTGACCAGAATGGTCCATGAAGCTATACTTACAGCACTGCAAGGCATCTCTCAGGCCAAGGTTTTGAATTCTTCCAACATTCCTCTTGAAAATCAGCTCCAAAAGGCCAAAGCCACAAAGCCAGGTGTCTAGCAGCAAATGACACCACTCCAAAGTACCAACATTAGTGTTGCAGTCAGGTTCACATTGCTGGCAGAAATCACTCAACCAAAAGCAGCTTGTGGGGCAAAATAGTTTATTTTGGCTTACAGACTTGAGAGGAAGCTCCATGATGGCAGGGAAAATATTGACATGAGCAAAGGGTAGACATCACCCCCTTGCCAACATAAGGTGGAGAACAGCAACAGGAGAGTGTGCCAAACACTGGCAAGGAGACACTGGCTATAATACCCATAAGCCTTCCCCCAACAATACACTGCCTCCTGCTGACATTAATTCTCAAATCTTCATCAACTGCAAGCTTAGCATTTAGAACACCTAAGTTTAACATTGCTGCTTTGTTATGTTATGAATTCCTATTATTTGAAATATTCCTTTCTGAAGGGAGGAAGAAGGTTCTGGAGACTCAAGAGGTCAAGTTTGGGAGAAATGACACTTAAAAAGTCACACTACCACTTCCCGAGGTTATAGAAGTAGTAAACAATGGTTGAGAGGCAGAATTTGACCAGTGTTCCTTCCTATGAGGAGCAAAGATGCTCAGGAGACTCAGGAGATCAACAAGTCTTAGAAAAGGGATGTAAGACTCCACCCTAATGATGTATAAAGAGGAAACAACTGAGGGGAGACTCATCTGTCTGGCCTATCTGCCTGCAAGTCCTACTTAGTAGTTCCAAAGTTCTCTGACCAGAGGAGCTGCTTGCAGTTTGTGCAGTGAGCTCCAGAAATTCAGCTTTTATATGTCATTACCTATGCTGGGGAGGGCTTTCTGGTGATGTAGATATCTTTGAGTCATCCATACTCCTATAAGCAACCCCTTACCCTGCTCTGTAAGTAACCCCAATAAACTTATGGGTTCACCAAACCTGGCTTTGGCACAGTCATTCTTTGTCTATTGTCTATCATCTGAGCCCTATCTAGGATGAATAGATATATGCTTGTGTCTTCCCCAGAGAAAATTTTTTGTGCAACATGTTCCAATAAGATGTGACAAATTTTGTCATATATGAACTTCAGTCATTTTTATACATGAAACTCACTAAATGAAAGCCCCAACCTGACAGATGAAGCACCCTATAGCCATCACAGCAAGTTTACATGTTAACAATTCTTTCAATCCATACAGGGCAGTATGGTTATTTCCCATGTGAACATGACTCACAGACCGGATAATACTAGTCATGTCAAAGCCATTAGTGCTAGAGTCCAAACTGAGTTGTCATCATGCTGCCTCTCTCACATATGTGGAATGTGAAATTCAGGAAGGAGTTGTGTAGCAATCATGGGAAAACTTGGCCCAAATCCAGATTGCTGATCATTATTATGATACCCAGATACATTATTGGAATAAAAGTAATAATTGAAAAAACCACCATACTTATCTCTTACTCTTAGAATAGGAGCTGTTATAGCCAGAATTGTCAAGTAGAAATATCTGAAGCCCTATCCCTCGGACAAGATATTAAATAACAGAAAAATACTACTGTGTTTCAAACATAATAGCTGAAGAGAATGCCACTCTCAGACATCCAAAATTTATAACAATTGTACTTTCCATCAAAATCTCATTTAATTCACCAGTATTTCCCTAGAAGATAACACTCTAATGCTGAAAACTTAAACAAATCATAACTTCAGTTAAAGTTGCTATGCAGGCATGGCATCCTTAGTCTTAGAAATGTGACAAGATTCCATTATGTTTCCATATGTTTTACTTTCCAAAGTTATCAAACAGAGAAATCATAAACAAGATCACTAGGGTTCTGAAGCAAGACAGTGTCTTCTTGGAATTACCTTTATACTACTGGTCCCTGGTAGAAAAAGACTATACCAGTTATCTTCTCAGTGTTGGGACAAGACATCCAACCAGAAGTAGCTTATGAAAGGAAGGAGTGTATTTCCAGATCATAATATCAAGAGGAACTTTCATCATGTGTGTGAAGATGGAAGCATGGCAGGAGCAGAGAGCCAAGCATCACGTCTCCACTGCTGCAGTGAGAAAGTAGAGAGAAGAAGCTGAGTGCAACAAGTAGGACTTGGCTATAACACCCTACAGCTGGTCCCCAGTAACACATCTCCTCCAGTAAGGTTCTACCTCCCAAAGGTCCCACAAATGCCCACAAATAGTGTCACCCACTCTGGATTAAGTGTGATGTTTAATCATAAATAAACAAGGCTATGGGGGATATTTTACATTGAAGCTTCCACAAAGATCAAGTAATTTTCAGCTCAAAACTGGATTGTTGCTTTGTGTCTCATTAAAATACAGTTTCTGTAATTCCTCCAATGGGCATGTCTCTTTTCTATTATAAAACTCAAGTTCTTTACCAGGATACTAAGAAAAATGCTTCCACAATATTTTCCACTGTATTTTCAATGTGATTAATACTTCCTGCACACAGTATTGAACCTTGCTGAGCAGCAATAACAGGATAAAGTGAGGGCAAAGAAAAAAATCACTGAACATTAATGCAAATAACACTCAGATTACATTCTCATCTTCTATTTCACTTGCTCCATGTAGCCTGCAATTACATTAACATTGCATTTCCTATGTGAAAAATGTATGAAAATTTTGGGAACCAGCCAGTAGGTCTAAAATTCATTCTTAAATGCCTGATGTTTTCTGAAGCTTGCTTCACAAAGCAGGCATATAGCATAGCAGAATACGATTCTGGCTCCCTCTCAAACAGTTCTCAGCAGGTGTTTTTACAGAAATAAGATTTGAACCCTTCACATAAAAGTGAAGGAAAATGACTGCCTTTACTCAATTTGGTAATATTATGTTCTCATCTTTGACATTTGGAGTCAGGATATGGCATTAAAGGGCTTACTTCTTATCACACAGGTTAAATACAATTTTAAAATATGCCATTGCAACAAATATTTATGTACAACAAAAGTACCTTTTCATGGCCAGAGAGATGGCTTAGCAGTTGCTAAGGACCCAGGTTCAATTCTTCAGTACCCACTTAAGCCAGATGTACAAAGTGGCACATGCGTCTGGAGTATATTTTCAGTGGCTGGTGGTGCTAGTGCACCCATTCTCTTCCTCTCTCTCTCTCTCTTTCTGTCTTTCTGCCTCTCCTTCCCTCTTTCTTTCTCTTTCAAATAAATAATTAAAATATTTAAAAATATATTTTTTCATTCTGTGATACTTAAATTTTAATGATGTGCAGAAGGAATTCCAATTAATATGCCAATAAAATATGAGGTCCTTTACAGAAAGCTTGTATAATATTATTTTGAGCATTTGCAGTATGCAGTATTATAATGTGTGGAAAAAATATTATCTGCATACTTTTCCCTCATCCACATTTAAAAGTAGCTATTAGTAGCATGAATATAAAGTGTAAAATATTAATCACTTTTCAGCACATTGAATGATTTACTGTTTGCACACCATTTTACTACTTTTCTGGAATAACAAAATTACTAAATGCCTTCTGATTTCTGGAAAAAGAAAGCAGCTGCGGGAGATCCTACTCTATTAAGTGAAAAACCATCCACAGGTTGATTTGTCTCTTGTCCTTGCGTGTGCCCTGGCTCCACAGCCTCTTAATCTCCATCACTGTCATTTAAAGAACATTTTGGTTGGTCACCTAAGGGATAGAAATTCATCTCTCAAGTCTTTCACCCTGTCCCTGTTTCTTGACTTTTATCATAAGACTTGGCTATTTGGAAAGTAGGGACACTGTTTGGGAAGCCATTTTTCAAAATTAATAAAAAGAATCCTTTCTGTCACCGAGGAATGCACACATTAGGTGCCTGCACCTGCGTCCCACTTGGAATTCTGCAACAACCGTTTCCTCTGTGAAAGACGTTATGCAGCGCCAAGAAGCTGTGGAGCTTTGCTTCTGTCTTTACAGTCACCTTTGGGTCAGTTGAAAGCCTCACCTGCCTCATCATTTCATTCACATCATGACTAATTTACTTCTCAGTGTTGTTTCCTGCTTCTCTATCTCCAATTTGCTACTGATAATTCCCCAATTTTTTGTTGATTCCAAACAGTAGATAAGCCCCAGAGACATGAGAAGTAGATACAGTAGCTGTAACTGTAACATAAAGGTCACTGGGCCAGCTCCTTTCTTCCCCTCCTCACTAGGGATAACGCTTAAGCTTCTGCCACAAAAAAACCCTGCACAGCTTTGTCCTACTATCCTCCCTCTCACTTAAAATGATGAAACTAAGAACTTAACAAACTACAGAATTCATTGCATAAAGAGAAGTAGTGGTATTTTCCTCAACTAATTTCCATTTGTGGAGCCTATACTTCTAAAGAGTTCTAAGGAAGGTTCAATGATAATTAACAAAATAAAAGAGAAAAGGTCTCTATCCACATAGAAGTTACTGCTCTGGTATGGTGACAGATTTGTTGACTGTGAGGAACACTGCTTTTGGGGGGAGAAGAATTATATCAAGGCCCAGCTGTTATTCCTACAGGCTAAAGATTTTAGATAATTCATTTAACCACCCAGCTCCCCAGGTGCTATATGGCTGAAATGATTACCAAAACACTATCTAAACTCTTTCTGCTGTCAAATAAGTAGAATGTCTTGCTAAGGAAAAGAAATGCAATGTAAATGGTAGCTTTACAGACAAACTAATTGTTCCTGTTTATGGTAAATATGTTGGAAATTTTGCTAAATGCTTTGTTCATATTTCCTTATTTCATCACCAGAGCAATCAGTTGAGGTAGATTTTATATTCATTGCATTTTACAGATGAGAACATAAAGTTTAGGGCCATCCAGTCAATTTCCCATGATCACATTGAATTTAATTTTTAAGGATTTTATTAGGAACTGTAATATATGGATACACTACAAAGTGGTCACACTCTCATTGGGCCATCCTTTCTTGTCTCTGCTTCCCTACCCCCACTCCACTGGGAGCCCTCCTCAGTGGGGAACCCACAATCACAGTGGGTCATGAATGCACCCATTCGCTCCTGTAAGGAAAATAGTACTAAATTTTTGGGCTATAATTAATCATTAAGTTTCTCTGATACCGGATACCTGTGTAGGAGGGTGAAGTCGAATGTTCTTGCTGTCTCTGTAAGACCTCTTGTTCGTTCCTTTTTTCCTTCTCTCCAACCTCCTCCCTTCATCTCATCTTTCATTTACATTCTTTTTCCCCCTATACATAATCTCTTAGACCATGCATTAAGAAGCACCTAAATAAAATTAAAGGGTACAAATGCTCCTGTACATGTTAATTGAGTTACATTCTGGTACAGCCTTTATAAGTAGAAAATATAGTAAGTCAAAAATGCATTCTTGAGCTTGCAAAGCTTAACAACCCGGGTTCAATTCCCCAGTACCCTGTAAAGCCATATGCACAAAGTGGCACATACATTTGGAATTTGTTTGCAGTGGCTGGAGGCCCTGGTGTGCCCATTCTTTCTCTCTGCTTACAAATATATATCTATATCTATATCTATATCTATATCTATATCTATATCTATATCCATATCTATATCTATATCTATATCCATATCTATATCTATATCTATCGATCGATAGATAGATATAGATATATACTTAAAATGCATTTGATATATTTGACATAGCATATATATATATCTATATATATAAATATATATCTATATCTATATCTATCTATCGATCAATAGATAGATAGATATAGATATAGATATAGATATATACTTAAAAATGCATTTGATATATTTGACATAGCAAGCATCATAGTGAGCAACACAGCACACTGTCTAGTATTTGGTGTTTCTACCTTATGGTTTCATGACTGACTGAGACTGTAGTTCACTGCCACTACCCAAAACATCAAGAGAATAGTAACATCAACTACTAGCCAAGAAGAAGACAAACATTAAAATTCAAGATATGGTTTCCACTGAACACCTACAGGTTGTACACTACTATAAAATCATAAAAGCCACTCAATCATAAATCAGGGATGATCTGTGTACATATTACTATAAACAATACCCTTGCTCACATCACTACTCAGACAGAAAACATTCCCCATGCAGTTGAAGCCCTATGCACTCCACCCTAAATCTATTTACTATTCTCCTCTCACTATTATTTACTAAGTTGTTCCTTATAATTTCTATTAATTTATTTAAATATTAATTAACATGAATATATTCTTAATCAATATGTGTTTGTCAAATTTTCTATAAAAGGAATCACAAATCAGTTGTATTTTCTACTCATATTGATTTCAAGGATGTATAATATTGGCATATTAGCTCTTATGCATATTTGGATTATGTATAATATTCAAGTACCTGAATTTCCTAAAAGTTCTTTATATTTTAGAGAAAGAACATTTATATTGTAGTTTCTTATGATTATAAATAATGTCACTATAAGCTCATTGCCATATTCCTGGTTACAAACTTGCAGATCTATGGAGGGAGCACATGACCACTTTCCTGGTATTCAGCAAATTGCTCCCCAAGGCAGTTGAATTAATTTATACAGTTGGGAATGCATAAGAATTTTAATTACCTCCCTTCTTTACAGAGTATGCCATGTTCTTCTATTTAAATTTTTATCAATTGTTAACTTGATGAACATGAAATGGTGTTGCATTAACTTTGCATGGGGAGACATGAGCAAACATCTTACCCTAGATAGAACATACCAAAACAGAGCAAATTAATAATACCACCCAAATCTAAGTCTGTGGACCAATGAGGTTATTGGGCTTACTTACAGGTGGCTGGGAGAGGGGTTACATACAGGAGTGTGGGTGACTCTCAAACAGGTACATCAATAAAAAGCCTCACTCCAACATGGAATATGACTTTCCCATAGCTGCACAGAGAGTCACCCTTCAGTTAGCCAGCTACTCTAGTACCTCCAGAAACCCTATGTAGCTGGAGCAGAATTATATACAGCTGAGGAACTAGTGAGAGTGTCAGGAATCTCAAGGAGGGTTTAATAGTACTCCCCAAGCCCTCCTTCTAACAGTAAACATCAATAGGCCATATAATTTGAATAATTATAGGTGTTTTGACTAATGCCTATTATTCTCTGGAGGACAGGGTTCTACAACAACAATATTATTTCAATATGACTATACTTTGTATTTTCCTAATCATTAGTGAAATTGAGACCTTATATTTTTGTTGTTTGTTTCAGATTCTACAAATTGGCTATATTCTGTTTGATTTTTTTCCCTTATAACCAAATAGAAATCAAAGATGCTTGCATCATCCTAAGTTTGACATAATTTTGATATTATTTTTACTAAAATTATACAGCTAATGGCAGACTTAAATCTTTGCTACAGTATTTTGCTATCCATGACCATGGTGCAACTTCTATTTATTTACATCATCTTGTTTCAATACAATTTTGTTTTCTCTATAAAACTCATAAGCTTTATTGATAATCCAAACATAACTAAAATTTGTGTGTGTTGACTTCATATATAGTCAATTTTATTATTTTTAAAGTCCAAAAGTTGCACCTGAAATTTTCTGCTTTACTATATGTCTTTTACTGTTTTGACATTTAAAAGGCAAGTCATAGCATCACTTGTTTTACATGCTGTAAATATAAATCATTTGGCATGTAATGCCTGGCCATCTTGTACTGCTGCAGATAAACATTAGAGTAATATTGAAGGAGGTTAAGAGGAAGCTAGTTTTGTAAGACAGTATCAGGTAGGGGTTAAGGCTCAAGGAGAACCAAGAGATGCCACCTGGCCCTGGAGCCATGAGGATTCTTGCAGAAATGAATCTTGTGTGCAATCAAGAATGATCTATAGTGCATCCTGCTGCCCACCATGTAATACACTATCTAAATACAATGATTCAGGTGGGCTAGCTCTGATATCCACCCACCAAATTTACTATCCAATCAGGCCTTCCCCTTATATACCTGAATCAGATGCTATAAAACCCTCACACTTCAGCCAAGCCACAGCTAAAACCAGAGAGGAATTGGGGAGATGAGCATGAGGCCCCGGTGTTGCAATTCTCTCTCTCTCTCTTTCTCTCTCTCTCCCTCTCTCTATAGCGCTCTCTCTCTCTCTCTCTCTCTCTCTCTCTCTCTCTCTCTCTCTTTCTTCCTCTCTCTCTCTCATAAAAAAAGGTCAATCTGTTGGGCTTACCTCAAAAAAAAAAAAAAAAGCCCCTCCATTTCTCTTAAGCCCACGTGCTCTATTCCAGTTTTTCCCCAAAGACCCTCAATTTCTCTTCTGCTTTGGTACTTTCTGTCTTCAAGAAAACACCTGGTAGATGTCATGTGTGTTTCCTGATATACATCTAAGTTCTACTTTCCATGTGCTTACAACTCTGTTCTAGTCCTTTTCAAAAATCTCAATTTCCCTTAAATAAACCTTATAAACTATACAATGTTTCCACATGGAAGAATGTTTCCTAACCCCACAATTTTTTATTTCCTCCTTAATAAACTTAATAATTCATAGCTTATCCTTTTTGAGTCAAGCTTTATTAATTTTTTTTATTAAAGATAGAACAAAACCCCAAACTTGGGCTTCATAAAGTCAAAGGGACCCCTGATGAACCCTAAAATCTGACATCAATATCATCCTTCTTTTTAAATTAAAATGGGGGAAAGATTATGCTTCTGTGCTTGAAAAGAAGAGGAAAACTGACAATGTAATTAACAACAAAATTTTGTATAATTCCTGCATTACACATAAATCTATAACAGAACCAGGACAAGAATATACTGAAGTCTTATACTAATAAAATATATTTGACCTTAAAGCTAAATAATATGTTAATATAAATTAAAGGTAATTTATTTCTGTTTTGAATTCCAGAAATTGAGTCACTTAAAGAAATCATCAATGCAACTTGATAGGGATTCCCTCCCATGCAAAATTCATAAACACTGAAACTCTCTGCCTTTTATAATTTTCAATCAAGGTATTTTTATCATAAAATATGACAGGTATTTTTTTCTTGTTTATAGGAACTGTATACTATTTTTATGCAATGGAAAAAGTTTTTCCACAAAGTAAGCTTTAAATTCTATCAAGTGACAATATGAACATTTTTGATTGTTAGTGATTGACAAGTCTCAGATGTAACAATGATTTGTTATTCTAAATGACTTTTAGTACACACTTCAAAGTAAGACCATCTCTTCCTTGCATGTGTATCTTAATCTTGTTTCCTATGAAATGTAAGTAGAAGACATTGAGAACATCTTACTCTCTACAACAAGCATTAGAATTTTCTTTCATATTTCTTTGTTTAGAAAGTAAACCTATCATCTCCTGTTCATCATCAATATACACAATTAAAGGCTTTGTTGTTTTTAGAAGCATAGTAAAAGGTACAGGGAAGTGAAATCTAAATTATTTAATTAGTATCACAGATATCAACATGAAATATTATGGTAAAGACAAAGTACAATAGTTTTAGTCATTCGACACCTACAGTGTCTGTTTCCTTTGCCTGAAGTTGGTTGTCAGGCTAGCAGGAGGAGCAATACTCATATTGCCACTTATTCTGCAGCTTCTCTTGGGCCTCAGCATGTACAGTAGAGGTGACACATCTTATGCTAGACCACTCAGCTGGCTTTTCTGGTCATGTTGATGGATGTTGAATCTCCTGAGTTTTCTCTGCCATCTGTAAAATGAAGCAGATTCTCCAACAAAGAATGAGAGCAACCTGGATTAAAGGAGATAAATATAGTTATTTGACTGTTTTTGGTGTGTAAGCTTACTCTTATTATTCAGAGAGTTATAGGGGCTTCTCTGGAGTCTATGAGTTTCCTGGCCATGGGATTTGGACTCAGGTTCCAGTACCAGATATGGGATCTATCCCACTAATATCCATGCTCAATCAGAGAGCAGTTGGCTACCTTTCACAGCCACTACTACACAGTGTGTATTTCTTGCCTAGCTGATTTCATGCCTTGCAGGGTCCTCTGCTTGCTCACACGGATGTTTACCACTGTCCCCATAGCATTTTACAACACAATGAGGGAATTGGTTTTTTTCTCTGTTCCAGCATCAGATTTATTTTTTTATTTTTTTTTAATTTAATTTATTAGTTTTCTTTTCAGTAAATACAGGCAGTTTGGTACCATTATTTTGGCTTATCTGTGATCTACCCCCTCCCATTAGACCCTCCTTATTATTGAAAATGGGTCGTGCATTGTGGAGTTAGCCCCCAGTTATTGGTATGATAAATGTCTCTGAATATCATGACCCAACAAGTGACTCTGACATTCTTTCCGTCTCCTCTTCCGCAAAATTTCCCTGAGCCATGTTGGGTTCATTTTTGGTCTGCTTCAGTGCTGAGGTGTTGGGGGCCTCTGAGGCTCTGGCTCTCTGATTTGGTAGAAGTTGATTTTTCTCTGCGTTGATCTCCTTCCCCTTTGTGCTGGTATCCGGTTCACAGGAAAACATCACCCTTGCTTATTTCACCAGTTGTCCTTAGTTTCAGTTGGGCCCCTTTTGAGGTATGTTGGGGCAGCTCTCTTCTTAGGATCTGCATCTATATGGAAAAGAGAGGCAGATTCTCCAATGGAGAGTAAGTTAGCACCCAGAAAATTGAGATAACACTTACTTTTTTGATAGACAGTATGGTAGGTTTAGGCCCTCTTATACCCCGTGATTGATGGTAGCTTGATATTGTAGAGTGGGCTTGTGTTGGGGTATGGTTCTGACTTGTTTCCCAGTTCCAGCTATGGGTCTAGTACCACTGAGGGGATCAGTTAGCCAAATCAAGAGCAATTGATTCCTCACCATGGCTGTATACCACTGTTGCACTTGTGTGGGCATCACATCCAGTTATTTGTTGCTAATTAGGTTAAACAATGTGTTGCTTGGACAGATCTTGGTCATTTCCCCCAGTCGCCTATGTAGCGCCTTCTGGCAGTAGACATGCTGACTGTCTGGGGACTGACTCTCTCCTGGCTCCCAGCCATGTCATTCCACTTTACGCGTCAGCTGCGTATGGAGTCTTCAGCAATAGGGTCTTACCACTGGCCTTTGGTGGGTCATCAAGTACTCTGACAGAAGTCTGTCATTGTTTTGGGAAACCTTGTAGGTTTCTCTGATCAAAAGCTCATTGTGGATGTTAGCCCCAAGCTGGAAGTGGGGGTTACAGGTCAGTGTCCAGTACGAAATTGAGGAAAAAGATAACTAATATACAAGAGTTAGAGAGGAGAGAGATAGAGGGGAGAGGGAGAGAGGGAGGGAGGGAAGATGTAGGAGATTTAGGTCAGTTTTGATCCTACCTTCTCCAGTGTCTTGTGGTTCAGGTGTTTCCTGTAAGGGTCTAGTGAAGGTTCAGCCATTTGGTCTGTCTTTTAGGAAGTAGAATTTTATGGTACCATTGACGTTTGGGTCCGGATTACTGTTTTCCACCCTTTGATTCCCTCCCCGCCCTCCCATCCATCTTATTGTCTAATCCATGAGGTGCTTGCTGGGTATGTAAGGCATCTTGGGCAGATTCAGGTTAGGTGTTGCAGATGAGTGAGACTATGTGTCGATTATTTTTTTTCTGTGATTGGGAAAGTTCGCTGAGAATGATCTGTTCCAGGTTCAACCATTTTTCCTCAAATTTCTTTATGTCATTTTTTCTTACTGCTGTATAGAATTCCATTGTGTAGATATACCACATCTTTGTTATCCATTCTTCTAATGATGGACATCTGGGTTGATTCCAGCTTTTAGCTATTACGAATTGAGATGCTACAAACATGGTTGAGCAAATCTCTCTGGCTTTTGGTTTGAAGGTTTTAGGGTAGATGCCCAGTAATGGTATAACTGGGTGTGTTGGTATTTCTATAGTCAGCTTTTTCAGGAGTCTCCATATTGCTTTCCAAAGTGGTTGTACCATCCTGCATTCCCACCAACAGTGAATGAGTGTCCCTGCTTCTCCACATCCTCGCCAGCATTTATTTTCATTTGACCTTTTGATATTGGCTACCCTTATTGGGGTAAGGTGGAATCACATAGTTGTTTTAATTTGCATTTCTCTGATGATTAGGGATGATGAACATTTTCTTAGGTGTGTGTTTGCCATTTGTATCTCTTCCTCTGTGAATTGCCTGTTTAACTCTGTGCCCCATTTTGTGAGTGGGGTATTAGTATTCTTATTGTTTAGACTTTTGAGTTCTTTGTAAATTCTTGAGATAAGGCCTCTATCAGTTGGATAACCTCCCATTCTGTGGGTATTCTATTGGCTTTGCTTATTATATGCTTGCCTATAAAGAAACTCTTCAGCTTCATATGATCCCAATGGTTGAGTGACTGTTTAAGAACTTGAGCCACTGGGGTTTTATTCAGGAAGTCTTTTTCCATTCCTATATCATGGAAAGTACTTCCTAAATTTTCTTCCAGTAGTATTCGAGTTTCTGGTCTTATGTTGAGGTCTTTGATCCATTTGGATTTGAGTGTTGTGCATGGTGAAATGTGTGGATCAAGTTTTAGTTTCCTGCATGTGGTTATCCAGTTTGTCCAGCAACATTTGTTGAAGATGCTATCTTTTTTCCAGTCTATATTGTTTGGGCCTTTGTCGAATATCAAGTAGCTATAGTTGCTTGGCCCAAAATACGGGTCCTCAAGTCTATTCCATTGGTCTATACTCCTGTTTTTATGCCAGTACCATGCTGTTTTTCTTACTATGGCTTTGTAATATAGCTTTATATCGTGTATGGTGATACCACCATAGGTATTTCTTTTGCTGAGGATATGTTTGGATATGCGAGGCCTTCTGCCTTTCCATATGAAATTTGAGATCATTTTTTCTATCTCTGTGAAGAACACTGTAGGGATTTTAATTGGAATTGCATTAAATCTATATATTGCCTTTGGTAGGATTGTCATCTTTACAATGTTAATTCTGCCTATCTAGGAGCATGGGAGGTCTTTCTATCTTTTCAAGTCCTCCTCAATTTCTTTTTTGAGAGTTTTTATATTTTTGTTGTATAGATCTTTTACTTCCTTGGTTAACGTTATTCCAAGGTATTTTATTTTTTTTGTTGCTATTGAAAATGGGACTATGTCCTTTATTTCTTTTTCTGTGTCTTTGTCATTTGCATACAGAAATGCTACTGATTTTTGTGCATTGATTTTGTATCCTGCTACTTTGCTATAGGAGTTAATCACCTTCAAGAGTTTTGGGATGGAGTCTCTCGGGTCTCTTACATATACAATCATGTCATAAGCGAATAGAGATAACTTAACTTCTTCCTTTCCAAATTGTATCCCTTTTATTTCCTTCTGCCTTATTGCTTGGGCTAGGACTTCCAGAACTATATTGAAAAGCAGAGGTGAGAGAGGACATCCCTGTCTTGTGCCTGATCTCAATGGGAATTCCTCCAGTCTCTCTCCATTAAGTATTATTTGGGCCTTTGGAGCTTTGTATATTGCCTTTATTATGGTAAGATGTGAACCGGCCATGCCGATACTCTCCAATGTTTTGATCATGAAGTGATGTTGTATCTTGTCAAAGGCCTTTACTGCATCTATCGAAATGATCATGTGGTTTTTATGTTTAAGCTTGTTTATGTGGTGTATTACATTGGCAGATTTTGGGAGGTTTTTTATTACTTTTTCAATCTCCATGAGTTGATGGGTTCATTGAGGTGGTTGATCTGCTCTGAGTTTAGCTTTGGTAGATGATATGTGTCCAGGAATTTATCCATCTCCTCCACATTTTCCAGTTTTGTGGAGTAGGGGTTTTTGAAATAAGTCCTGATAATTCTCCCGATTTCACTGATGTCTGTTGTGATCTCTCCTTTTTCATTTTGAATTTTGTTAATTTGGAGCCTCTCCTTTTCTTGCTTGATCAAATTGGCCAGATGTTTGTCAATCTTGTTTATTTTTTCAAAGAACCAGCTCTTTGTTTTGTCAATTGCCTTAATTGTTTCCTTGGTTTCCAATTCATTAATTTCTGCTCTGATTTTAATTATTTCTTTCCTTCTGGAGCTCTTTGGGTTGGATTTTTCTTGTTTTTCCAATGCCTTTAGGTGGATGGTTAGGCTATTGATTTGGGATCGTTCTGTCTTTTTTATGAAGGCATTGAGTGCTATGAATTTTCCCCTGAGGACTGCCTTCATTGTGTCCCATAAGTTTTGTCATTCAATTCCAGGAATTTTGCAATTTCATTTTTTATTTCATCCACTATCCATTTATTGTTTAAGAGTGTGCTATTCAGTTTCCAGTTGCCATTGGGGTTCTTGTTGGTTTTTTTGTTGTTGATTTCTAGGAATATAGCATTATGATCTGATATCATGCAGGGAATTATGTCGATTTTCCTAAATATGTGGAGACTATCTTTGCGACCCAGTATATGGTCTATTTTAGAGAATGTTCCATGGGCTGCTGAGAAGAATGTGTAGTCTGTGGATTTGGGATGGAAAGTTCTGTAGATGTCTGTTAGGTCTAAGTGCTCTATGGTTTTGTTGAGCTCTCTGACTTCCCTGTTGAGCTTCTGTTTGGATGATCTGTCTATTACTGATAATGGTGTGTTAACGTCCCCAGCTATGATGGTGTTGGTGGTTATTTCTATTTTATTGCCAAATAGGTTTTGTTTTATGAACTGTGGTGCCCCTGTGTTTGGTGCATACAAATTTATGATTGAATATCCTCTTGATGGATTGTTGCCTTTATAAGTAGGAAGTAGCCTTCTTTGTCTTTTTTGATTGTTTTTGGTTTGAAGTCAACTTTATCTGATATTAATATAGCTACACCTGCTTGTTTCTTATTCCCATTTACTTGGAATATTGTTTTCCACCCTTTCACCCTGAGGAGGTTTCTGTCTTTAGTGGTAAGGTGGGTTTCTTGAAGGCAGCAGATTGAGGGGTCTAATTTTTTGATCCACCCTGTTAGCCTGTGTCTCTTGATGAGTGAATTAAGGCCATTGATGTTTAGGGTGATGACTGTGAGATTTGATTTGATCCCTGTCATGTTGTGGTGGTAGAGGTGTGTTGGCATTTCCATGGAATTTAATTTTTTTTTTTTTTCTATCTACTCTGGGTTTGGTTGCTGTCATCTGCTTCTTGTAGGCATTTGTGTTTGATTATTTGTTTCTTCTCTGTGGAGAATTTCCTGGAGTACTTTCTGTAGGTTTGGTTTTGTGTTCATATAACTGTAAAGCTAAGTTTTGTCATGGAAAGTTTTCCTTTCACCATCTATTATAAGTGAGACTTTTGTCGGGTAGAGTAGTTTGGGTTGGAAGCCATAATTTCTTAGTTTGGAGAGTTTCATTCCAGGCCCTTCTAGCTTTCAGGGTTTCCATTGAGAAGTCTGAAGTAATTCTGATGGGGTTTCCTTTCAAAGTGGTGTGCTGTTTTTCCCTAGCTGCTTTTAGGATTTTTTTCCTTGGTGTCAATGTTTAGAGTCTTAATGATAATATGTCTTGGGAGTTTCTCCTTTGTTCTAGTTGGTTAGGAGTTCTGTTTGCTACTTGTATCTTGATGGGCCTTTCTTTTAAGAGACAGGGGAAGTTTTCTTCAATTATTGTGTTAAATAAGTTCTCTATGCCTTTGGTCTGAAATTCTTCTCCTTCTGGTATTCCAATGATTCTGATATTAGGACGTTTAAGTGTATCCCACAATTCTCTCATGTTCTGGTCACAGTAACTTTTGAACTTACTGAAATTTTTGGACTCTCGAACTGTTTCTTCCATCCTGTCTTCCAGATCAGAATTTCTATCTTCCACTTCGCTGTCTCTATTCTCTATTCTCTATTCTCTAGTGAGTTTTGGACTTGTTCAATTAAGTTTGCATTTTCTACTACTTTCCTATGTATCACTTCCATCGCTCTGTCCACCTCCCTTTTCGCCTCATTTTCTGATTTTCTTGATGATTCTTGGAAATCATCCTTGCATTTCCTTATGTTTTCATTTAGTGTGGCCAGCTGATTTTTAAGGTCCTCTTTTTTTTTTCACTCTCCCTCAACTCTCTTAGGTCTCTTTGAATTCCTTCCAGTGTCTTATCATATTGCTGTAGCTTAGTGATGGTAGCATCCACATGATTATCTGTCCTTTGTAGCTTTCCTGCCAGTTCTAGCTGTAGATTGGTCAGGGTTGCATTGTTCATAGCTTCCACTTGATGTTCTGATCCTAAACACTCTTCTATGTTTTGGTTAGTTGTGATCCTTGTTGGGTGATCTGTCTGGATTTTCTTCCATTTTATTTTTCTTGTTATTTCTTTTGCGCTGTGGTCTACCCATGTCAGTGTATGGGCAGGTAGGTGGGTGGAGCAGCCTGGGATCTAGCTTAATGCGAATCCAAGGCAGCCTGAGGCAGTTGCAAGCAGCCTGGGTTTTTGCTCACTCTTGCCAAAGCCGCCTATCTATAGCCTGACAGGGGCACCAAAGTTGCCTAAATTCTCACCCAGTAATGCACCTAAGCTGCCTGCCTTTGAGCTTGAAAGGGGACTGAGGTAGCAAGCCCTGAAGGTGCCCAGACTCTGGCTGGGTACACTGGGGTCTGTAAACAGTCTGTGCTCTCCCGCCTCAGGGGAGTGGGGGATGGGAGGCGATGTACAAGTAGAGGATGGCACCTGTGCTGTCGCTAGTGACTCAGTGTGGACTTGTGTGGCTCTTGCTGTGGGAGTGGGCCCGCTGCACGTGCAATTGTAGTGCAGAGGCAGATGATGTGGGTACGGAATCAGGACACAGCAGAGGCTGACCAGCGGCAAGTGATGTGAGCACAGCAGCAGGGGATCTGGCAGCCACCTATTCATGGCAGGGGTGGCCCCCACAGGCCTGCGAACTGAGCACCACGTGGCTGGTCTACTTGCAGGATCAGAGAACAAGGGCGAGGTAGGAGGTCTCAGCTTTAGTGCAGCAGGCTGGCAGGCGTGACTGGTGGGTGCCCGATCAGAGCGCAGCCACGCAGGACGTGTGGAGGGTGCGTGGGCGGGTGGGTGGACTGGGGGGAGGGGTACTAAGGGGTGTATGGAGCAAGTGAGGCACTCAGCAAGGGAGCGTGGGGCACCCGCTGAGGCACCAGGCAATCAAGGTGGGGCGTGTGGGAGGCGGCAGGGCTCATGGGGCATGGGGTGGGGTGCCCTGGAGGGGCATGGGGTGTGGGGCGCTCTGGTCGGTTTGGGGGAGCGAGGGGTGCATGGTGGGCGCAGGGGGGGCGCACACGCAGGGGGGGTGTAGGGCGCAGGGGGGCGCAGGGCGCCTGGGGGGCGGGGGGGGCGTGGGGCATGCAGGTGGGACTGGGGCGCGCAGCGGGGCGCGGGGGAGCGTGCAGGAGGCGGGGACTCGTGGGACACCGCAGTGCGTGGGGGGGCTAGGGGCGCGAGGGGGCGCGGGGCACACCGGGGTGCAGGAGGCCACAGGACGCTGTGGGGTGCTCTGGAAGCACGGGGGGGGGGGCGGGGCACGCGGGGAGGGTCGCGGGGGTCCCGCGGGGGGGGGGGCGGGGTGTGGAGGGGGGCGGGGCACGCTGAGGACCACTGGACGCCGGGGAATGGGGGGACCGGGGCTGGGTGTGCGCGAGGCACGCGGGGGCGGGGGGGGGGGGCAGGCCTTGTGCAGTGGGGGATGATGGGCACGCAGAGTGGGAGGGCGGGAGTCTCCCGGGCGGGGCGCGGGGGGGGGGGGGGCAGGGGGCGCGCGGTGGGGCAGCATGCTGTGGTGGGGCTAGGAGCACGGGGCGCGGGGGGGGGGGGGGGGGGCGGGGGGGCGCTGGAGGGGGCGCGGGACTCCACCGGGTGCTCTGGACTTGCGGGGGCGGGGGGGGGGGGGTGTAGGGCGGGGGCGGGTCGCGCAGGGGGGGGTCGCGGGTGGAGTGTCGCGGGGGGGGGGGGGGCGTGGAGCAGCTGAGGTAAGACAGGGTGCAGGAAGCAGTGGGAAGCCCCCAGGCGCTCTGGATGCGCGGGGCGCGCGGGGGGGGGGGGGGGGGGGGGGCCGCGGGGGGGGGGCTCCGGGCACTGGGCGCCCGGGGGCGGGACGCGGCAGGGCGCTGGGGCGCGCCTGCTGTGTGTGGATAGGGAGCATGGGGTGCTGGGGGGAGGGTCGCGCGGGGCGGAATGGGCGGGGGGGGGCGCGGGGGGGGGGGGGCTGGGCATTGTGGCCCCCAGGGGCTGGTGGGGCGCGCGTGGCCGCAGGGGCCAGTGGTGCTGGGTGTGCGCGGGGCCGCCGGGCGCAGTTCGCGGTGGGTCACAGCGGGGCATGGGTCGCGGGGGTGTGTGCTTCCCTCTTTAACCCCAATCTGTGCCCTCCCTCTTGCAAAAAGTTTCTAAATTCCCTTGAAAACTTGCCTTTTTTTTCCTTCTCTTCTGTAGTGCAGCTAGGCGGTGGCCATCTTCCCAGCATCAGATTTAAATGAACCGTGACCACAGTCTATGGTGTTGTCAGCAACAGAGCCTGTCAGGTAATCAAGTGTTATGGTAAGTGTCTCTCTGGCCAACATCTCATTGGCAAGGGTGGGGAGCGGAAAGGGAAACTGGCTAACTCAAGAATAGTATTCAGAAGGAGGGTTTCTGTGGCACTCATTCCTGTTGTCTTTAGTTATGTGTAATTCCTCTCTCCACCCTCCCTATCCTCTACCCCTCCAATACCCACCTACCCTCCCGACCCTGCCCCTGACCTAGCCTGCAGAGTTTCTTCCTCTCCTCCCTCCATGTTTCTTTACTATTCTGGACTCATTCTACATTTATGTCCATATTCCTGATGCTTACTGCCATTTACATTTATCTCCACTTGATGGTTAAGTGTTGATCTAATTTTCTGTGCTACTAGGGTCTCATCCAGGAAGTCATTTCCTATACCTTAGCTTAGTGGAATATTCTCTGTGGTTTTATTGTTATTATTATTCAACCACTTGTCTTAGAGTTTCATGTCTTATATTGAGGTCTTTAATTCATTTAGATTTGACTTTTGGGAAGGGTGTGAAAGTTGGTCTAGAATAAGTTTTTCCCCGGGTGATTATCTAGTTTCTACAGCACCATTTGTTGATGGCACTATCTTTTCTCAAGGATGCATTTTTAACCCCTTTGTCAAATACCAGGTAGCTGTATTTGTTTGAACTGAGACATGGGTATCCTATTCTATTCCATTGAATAAGCATCTGTTTTTGTGCCAGTACCATAAAGTTTTAATTACTAAGGCTTTGAAGTCTTGAAACCAGTTATGGTGATTTCACCTAAAGTATCCTCCGCTGAGGACATTTTTGGCTATTCAATGTCTTTTGTGCTTCCATATGAATTATGTGATCATTTTTTCTAAGTCTTTGAAGAATGTTGCTGGGATTTATATTCGAATTGCATTGAATCTATATGCTAAATGTTAAAATGGCCATTTTCATAATAGTTCTTCTAATCCTTGAGTATGGAAAGTCTTTCCATCTTCTTCTGTCCTCAATTGCTTTCTTCAGTGTTTCTATGTTTTCATTGTATAGGTCTTCCTTGGTTAGTGAGATACAAAGATATTTGAATTTTTTTGTGTGGCTACTGTAAATGTGATAGCATCATTGATTTATTTCTCCATATGTTTTTCTTTGGCATATAGGAAGGCTACTTATTTTTATGTGCTGATATTTGTACCCTGCTACTTTGCTGAAAGAATTTACCACATTTAGGAGTTTTTGTTTGTTTGTTTATTTTTTGGTGGATCCTTTTAGGTCATACTTATGTATAGAATTATGTTATCTACAAACAGGGCTAATTTGGCTTATTCCTTTCTAATATGTATCCCTTTTATTTCTTTCATTTGTTGTATTACTTAAGCCAAGACTTCTAGTACTATATTGAAAAGTATTGGTGAAATTGGGCACCCCTGTCTTATTTCAAATTTTAATGGAAACACTTTGAGTTTTGTCCCATTTATTATGGTCTGGACCTTAGGTGCTTTGTATATCATTCTTATTATGTTAAGATATGATCCCCCTCACCCCAATTCTCTCCAGAGTTTTAATAATGAATGGATGTCATATTTTGTCCAGGGATTTTCTGCATCTGTTGAGATGATCATCTGGATTCTGTGTTTAATTTTGTTTAATGTGATGTGTTATGTTTATTGATTTCTATATGTTGAACCAACCCTGTATTCCTGGGATAAGACATGCTCGATTGAGGTGGATGATGTTTTTGATGTGTTTGGAGATTTAGTTTGAGAGGATTTTGTTGAGAATTTTTGCGTCTAGCTTCATCAGTGATATCAGCCTATAGTATTCTTTTCTTGTTGTGTCTCTGTCTGGTTTTGGAATTAATATACTGCTGGTTTCATAAAAGAAGTTGAGAGCATTCTCTCTTTTTTTAGTTGTGGGGAATAATTTAAGGACAAGTGATTTTATTTCTTTAATGAAACACTGATAAAATTCAGAAGTGAATCCATCTGGGCCTGGACTTATTATTGTTGGGAGGTTTTTAATTTCTTCTTCAATCTTGTTAGATATAATAGGTTTGTTCAGGATGTTTATCATTTCTGGGTTTATTTTTGGGAAGTGTGAGAATCAAGGCACTCATTCATTTCTTCCAAGTTTTCCAGTTTTGTGTAGTACAGGTTCTTGAGCTATGCCCTGATGATTCTCCCAAATTCATTGGTATCAGACATGACATCTCCATTTGCATTTCTAATTTTGTTGATTTGGGCCTTCTAATCTTTCCTTTTAATTATTTTGGCCAGGGTTTGTCAACCTTGTTTATTTTTTCAGAGAACCAGCTCTTCATTTCATCATTTTTAATTGTTTTCTTTGTTTCTACTTCATGCATGAACTTTTTGAAACCTAGTGCTAGCTTTAAAAAACTTGTATCTTAGATTTGGTAGAGAGCCAACAACTTTTACCCTACTTTACCCAAATAGGACAGAACTTTCCTATTCAATTGAACTTGCTATGTTCACCTTCTTTTGTCACAAGCTTCTGAAGTGGTTGCTTTTTTTTACCCTAAGACACCTTTAACTAATTGTGAAGCAGTCTGTCTCTCTTTGCAGCTGACAGGAGGTCCATTCTGTGTAAACTCCTCTAATGAGTTGCTTCTGAACTGTGTATAATTTCTATTTCTTTTTTTTTTTTGGTTTTCCGAGGTAGGGTCTCACTGTATCCCAGGCTGACCTGGGATTCACTCTGTAGTCTCAGGGTGGCCTCAAACTCACAGCAATTCTCCTACCTCTGCCTCCTGAGTGCTGGGATTAAAGGCGTGCACCACACACCCAGTTTAATTTCCATTTCTTACAAAGACACTTCAGTGTCTACCTATGTCTCCTTCTTGTTAACAACCAAGTGCCATCAACAATGAAGCTATTCTACTCACAGAATGTTGTTGACTGATCACAACTCAGCACTAGACCATCTCCCTTATTTCTACCCTTTTTACAGACCTGTTTATCATGCATCAATTTAATTGAACAGTTTTATATATCTTTGCCCACCTTAGTGCATCAATATTTCAATAATGGATTTAGACTGGGGCTTCAGATAAGCTGCTGGCTTTCCAAGGCAGCTAGCTGGAAGAAAGTGATATAGTTTAAGAGCAGGATGTAGTCATCATATGTTTCTTAGTGTTTTGCTCCTAAGGGAGAAGACCTATCTCTCACCAAATCAAGCAGCAGATTTCCCCGGTGCCCTTGCTAACATCCAGAGGACTACATGAGAACACACTTTTTCCCCAGATGACCACATGATGACTTGGACAATATAGAAACTGACTGCAGAAGTATTTCATAGTTGTAATGCCACAGAAAAATGCCTCGGGGTATTTATTATAGGTTTTAAGAAACTAACATTCTGTCTCTGAGTAACTACTATTTATGTTTTTTGCTTTTCAGTTCACTCACACTTTCTTTCATGATATGGAATTTATTGAATATTAAACTATTGAAAGGTTACATTTTGCCAAGGCCCCAAGTTCAGAGGACAGGAGCAGTAGGTAAATGGACAAATCATACTCTAAAAATGTTTCCATGAATGTGTAGTTTGTACATGTGACACAGACTTTGGTGTTTATTTCCTTCACATGTAAAATGATTCTTTCTTTCTTATATAATAAGGCAAAAGCAACTCAAGAAATTCTTTTACAAGCTTATGTCAGAATTGATATGGAGCTATTAAAATAAAACTACACAGATAGAAGAACTAACAATCATGAGTACTAAAAAATGTAAGGATGTCTTGTATAGTGTGTTATAGTTTCACATTTTGGGCTAGTAATACAGAAGGACCAAGTAAGAACCATTGGGTATAACAATGTAGAAACACAATGTACCTTTCTCAACAAGTTGAAAATCTCTCCCACCTTTAAGAAAGCAATACCTTCCCATCTTAGTTTGCACTTTTCTTCTTTTAGCTCCTTTTATCTTTTTCTCATTCTTTCTTTCCTTCCAAAAGATAGGAGATGAGTTCATGTGCCAGTACTTCTTCCTGAAGTTCTGAGATGCCAATACTGCATAAATCCTGTCCCAGCTCTCCTGCAGACAGTAGAGGAAGTCACTATAAACAACAAAGGCTGTGGCTGGCAAATGAAGTAAAGATAAATAAGCTCAGGAGAATAACAAGGCTTTCATATTGAATAGTTTGGTGGATATTCTCTTTAGGCTGAGATTTATAGAAGAAATTGCCTTGAGATGGATTAGGAATTCAAATTCAAGATTTACAGGTAGAAGAAAATAGAGCTTCAAAGTTATAAGAATAGAAACTATTTGCAATGCTGTGGAACCTCAAAGAATTGAAGCATGGTGATCCAATAGGCAGTTTTGGAAGAAAGCAAAAGTCAAAACCTATAGAAATGCTTGAGCTTGGCCAGATATAATATCTCATACCTGTAATGCCAGCACTCAGGAAGCAGAGGCAGGAAGATCACCATAAGATCAATGCCAGCCATGGCTACACTGTTTATTCTGGACCAACCTGGAGAAACAGATCCTGTCACAGAAAGAAAAAGAAAAGAAAAGAAAAGAAAAGAAAAGAAAAGAAAAGAAAAGAAAAGAAAAGAAAAGAAAAGAAAAGAAAAGAAAAGAAAAGAAAGAGAAGAGAAGAGAAGAAAAGAAAAGAAAGAGAAGAGAAGAGAAGAGAAGAGAAGAGAAGAGAAGAGAAGAGAAGAGAAGAGAAGAGAAGAAGAGAGAAGAAGAGGAAGGTAGAGGAGGAGAGAAAGAAAAGGAAGGAAGGAAGAAAGAGGAGGCATGGAGAGAGGGAAGAAGGGAGGAAAAAAGGAAGGAAGGGAGAGAGAGGAGAAGGGATGAAAGAAGAAAGGGAGGAAGGTAGAGAGAGAGAAAGAGAGAAAGGTATTGGCTAAGATAAAACATTTAGATTTGTATTTTGTATATTATTTGTTTATTTATTTGAGTAGTAGACAGAGAAAGAAAGAAAGAAAGAAAGAAAGAAAGAAAGAAAGAAAGAAAGAAAGAAAGAAAGAAAGAAAGAAAGAAAGAAAAGAGGGAGGAAGGAAAGAAGGAAGGAAGGTAGGAAGGAAGGAAGGAAGGGAGGGAGGGAGGGAGGGAGGGAGGGAGGGAGGGAGGGAGGGAGGGAGGGAGGGAGGGAGGGAGGGGGGAAGGAAGGGCTCACCAGGGCCTTCAGCCACTGCAAACGAACTCCAGGCACATATTCAACCTTGTTCATCTGGTTTACATGGCTCCTGGGAAATAGAACCTGGGTCCGTTGGCTTTGCAGATAAACACCTTAAAACTTATAAGCCATCTTTCCAGCCCAATATTCATATTTTAATAAATATGATGTCATCATAGTTTCAAGCAGGAGGTCAGTTACAGTGATAATAAAGGTTCATATTTTTATAGCACTTTCCTACTACACTGGCAAGTGCATTCCTGACCTGATTCTTTGATAAATGCCTACAACAATAAGCCAAAATATACTGTTCTTAAAAGAAGAGACTTTCAACACAGGTTCCTTTTTATATTTATGAGTACATTGTGTGACTTTTGTTCTAAGTAGGTGGAACTGATGGTTCTTCTTCAGTGTCATGTAAGACAATACTTTGGCATGTAATTTTCGTAGGGTGACATGGACCCCAAAAGTACCATGGGAAGAAGAGCCCAGCTTTACACTTCCTAAATCCTTCCCCATTAAGACATATTCACAATGGTTGTAAGCATATCTTGGCTTCATCAAAGTTGCTTGTATATTGAGAATAACAACAGTCAAAAGCTAACACTCATGTTTTTGGCTAGTACACCCATTGTTCTTTGTGACATAGTGAGGGCACAGAAGCATGTCTGGTTAATGTGGTAAGATTTTTTAGAAGAGAAATGTATGGACATAAGGTGAGGAAATTAGTAATGTGAGCTTAAAGAATCAAGGGTGAATGTAACAAGGTAGGCATGAGTGATAACATATTCCAAGGGAAATTACAGCCTCAATTTCATCTATACAGAATTGTTTTTCATTTTTATTCTGTTCTGATCTCTGTGGAATTCATCTTTTTTTGATCTCCAATAAGTCAAAATATAGCACATTCAGGCAATAATTTCAATGTAGGAAGAACTCTTAAGGGACATGGTGTTTAAATGTAAATGAAAACAGTGGCTCTCTAACACTCCTTCACAGTTAGGACCAGGGTTTAAAGCAAATGTAAAGCCTTCAGCACATGTCATATTCATTATAAGTTTCTGGAAACACTGTAGGAAGATGACAGCCCCACACAGAGCTGTGGAAGAACTTTCTCCATAGCAGCTGTCATTTGGAATGATACCTTCCCTGAGCAACAGAAGTCCACGTGACTTAATAAGAAGGGATATCCCATTAATGTTTTAATAGTCATCTGTGCCCAAATGACCATCAAAAAATTGTGAGTAATAAAACCACAAACCATGAATAAAAGCAAAAAATCTAATAAGTATGTATGTATTTTTATAACCATAGATGGTTACAAATGTTACAGAAGTAAAATTCTCATATTACTTCTCTGACTACACACACAAAAAAATTAGGTTTATCCTTGGTCCTACTCTAAAATTTGCTATGTAATATTAAATAGGTGAGGTTATGCACATATTGCCAAGAGCAGACAGTGTTATCTGAGACATATCTGAGAGTTGTTTATATTGTGTTCAAAATGTGACTTACCTTCACAGTTAGTCATCATATTAGTATAGTATCATGAAGTGGATTAAATTCAGAAATTCAGACTTTTATCAGTATCTGTAACTATTTTATTATGTAATATTGGGAAAATTAAATAAAATATTTGAACCACACTTTAAAACTTTTATTATACATACATATATAAATGTATATATATGTATATACATTAATATTAATATTATTACTGTGTTGTTTTTACAGTCTTTCTGCCCCCTCTTCTGCAATGTTCCTGAGTCATGGTAGGCCTGTTGGCAGTCTGATTTAAGTTCTCTGCAGCCTCTAGATTTGTACTTTAATAGGTTTTTATTGGCCATGGTATCTGTCACCATCACCGTGGAGCTGGTTGCCAGGTTAGCAGTAAGAGCAGTGTTTACATTACTGCTTCCTGTGCAAGTTCTCCTTGTCCTAAGTAGATCAAGTAGAGGAGGCATGGCATGTTTTTGCAGTTGGTGATCTTTGTGTTTTATCTATTTTCTCTGTCTTCTATAAAATAAAACAGATTCCTCAACCAAGAGTGAGAGCATCTTGGGTAAAAGAGGATATCTAAAGTTAATTTATGGATATTTTTTGGTGTACAACCCAGTATTCTTCTCCAGAGAGCAGTGGGAGCTTGTGTCTGAAGTCTGTGAGTTTCCTTACCATGGGATTCTGACTTGGTTTTCCAGTACCAGATATGAGTTCTTTCCACTGAATAGGCCTCATCTCCAATCAGATAATAGCTGATTACCTACACAGGCTGTGGGCCACTATTGCTCAAGTGTATACTTCTTGTCCTGTCTGGCTGGGTGATTTTGTAGTGTGCAGGGTCTCCTTATTCATGCTGTGGGTGACCATTGCTTCCAATGCTCCCATAGGGCTTTCCAGAACTACAAGGGCTAGCCAAGAGAGATCTTGTTTCCCTCTTGGTTCCAGTTTAGAATTCTGATAACCTGGGACTGCATCCTGTGGTGTCTTCAACAATATTGTCTTACTTTTTCCCCCCTCTGGCAGGTAATCAGTTGTTTTGGCAATGGCCTACATAGTCTTGAGGACCAAGCAGGTCTCCCTTACTGATTATAGGGGGCAACCAAGTTCTGAGCCTGGGATTTACATAGTCCATGGTTTGGGGGTTAAAGTCATTCTACCTTCTACAGGGCATTTTTGTTTGGACTGTCTGCCCTCCCCCTTTATTCGTGGTTATATCTTGTAGAACACTAGCCAGAAGGAGGGTTTCTATGGAACTGACTCATAACATTCCCTTCTCACATTCCCCACTCCATGCCCCTCCAAGCTCCACTCACCCCCTATGTATATCCTTCCCCTAAACTGTCAAGTAACTCCTCCTCTCCTCTCTCCCTTTTTCTTCTCTCTCCTGGTCTCCTTATGAAAACTACACTTTTATCCTTTTGTCTCAGCACTTGGAAGGTTAAGGTAAAGATTGCCATGAGTTCATAGCCTGCCTATGGTGATAGAATGAGTTCCAGGTCAGCCTTAACAACAGTGAGACCCTGCCTCAAAAAAGGAATGACAGATGAAAGTAAGAATGAAATACAAACTTATAAATGTACTTACTACAAGGTAATTTAGCTTCTGTTCCATTGGAGTAATAGAAATTTAGTCTCAGTATTTTGCATTGCCTCATCAAATGTTAAAACTCTTGAAGGTGAACTTTGACATATGCTGTTATGTGAGGTAGTCCCTGTTGTCATGGCCTAGTGCTTTGATATCCTGAGAATAGAAACATTCAGATGTTGTAATTCATCTTGGATTTGTGTCTTTCTACCAAAGCTATTGGCTGTGTTTATGTCTTTTCACAATCATGTGGACATGAAAAATAGTAAAGCAAATTTTTCAACTAAAATACTATCTTATGTGGGCCAAATCATGGGATGGTAGAAGGACTGTACTGGTGGAGGATATAAATTAGGAAGAAATAACTAAAGCAGGCCCAATATTAGCAAAATGGATTCCTTCACTATCAGGAGGGACAACATATACCAAGATCCAAAAAGTTGAGTTTTTAGTAAAGTATAAGTATGAACCTGCAAATTCTCTAGCTTTGTTGCATTTAATTCGTTTCTAAACAAACACTCTAAATGTCCAATTTATAACTGTATTATTAACATTAAATTGAAAATGTAGGACAGTTGATTTGCTAGTAGATTACTCTGTCAAAAAATCAAATGTTTTCTTTTGCAGCTATCAATCAATCAGGAAACTTAATGAACCATCACCAGTGCTAAACATTGTAGGGGACATCAGAGACAAGGACAATGAGAGATAATCACTTCTTTGGAGAACATAAGACAGATTCTAGAAATAAACAAACAGTAACTTACAAGACGCTGCTTAGTCATTCAAAATGCTCTACCTTTTACTTTGTTTCAGCAACCTGGCTATATGATGAATTAAGATACTTTTCTCTTACAAGATGGAGCTACTGTATACGCATAGAAAAAGCTCATAGTTTTTTTTTATATAAAATCCAAGAAATAAATCATCTGCTGTAATCTGAAGGTGTCTGCCAAGTTCACATAATGGAAACTTTATCTACAATGTGGGCATTAAGAGCCCAGGTCTGATTAGAAGTGGTGAGGTCAGGAGGTCTCTCTGTTCTCATGATATTTTTGTGAGAGCACATTAGTTTTCATGAGTATGGGCTCACTATGAAAGCAAATATGACTTTCTCTTGGTCTTACTCTTCCTTATGTTGTCTTGTCATTCCATTTCTACCATGAGATGACTCAGCAAGAAGGGCCCTCACCAGATGCTGGCACCTACATATGGAATGACACAGCCTCCTGAACTACCAGGAATAAAATTATCTTCTTTATGAATTATACAATCATACTGCATTACACTGTGTTACAGGTATGATATTATAGTATATCATATGATACAGCAACATAAAAGAGTATAAGGGTTGAGAGACGACTTAGAGGTTATAGAACTTGCCTGTGAAGCCTAATGAGCCAGGTTTGATTCCCCAGAACCCACATTATTCAGATGCACATGGTGCCGCATGTCTGTAATTCATTACCAGTGGCTGGAGTCCCTGGCACGCCCATGGTATCTCTCTCAAATAAATAAATAAATACATTAAAAAGAAAGAAAGAAAGAAAGGAATAAAGAAAGCCCTCTAAGAAAAATGCTCTCCTAGCTGAAGAAAACACTGAAAGAAGACACCCAAATTCAAGGAATGAGAAGTATGGAAGGAAAAGAAAAAAATAAATACTTAGTCATTGTGTAATATTTACTTTGAGTGTATGAAGAGAAAGCTTGGCAATGGACAGTAGGAGTTTTATGAGGAAAACTAAAGATTATGGTCATAATTGTGATTAGTGAAATTCAGATGAACAACTTCAAAATTTCCACATTCTCTCTCCTCATAGCCTGAGATTATTTTAAGTAGAATGCCAGAGACTTTGTAAATGTAGCTCACTATACTTGCATTAAAATTGGGAGATTATTCTAGATTATCTCAGTGTACTGAATCTAAAAACATAGAGCAAAACTTTGTCTCTGACTAGATTAAAACAAGTGAAAGCCAGAGATCTAGCATATAAGAAGGTATGATGGTTTATGTTACTATGAATTTTGTAGGGCCTAAAATCACCAAGAAAATTAACTCTGGGCATGTCTGTGAGAGATTATTTTGATTAACTAATTGAGGTAAGAAGGCTTAACTATGTATGGTACCATTCTATAGGATGGGGTACAAGACTGGATAAAAAGGAGGAAGCTAATAAAGCATCTGCATTTCTCACTGCAGTCCCTGACTGCAATGCAATGTGACCAGCTGCTTCCTGTCCCTGCTGCTATGACTTCCAATAATCTGGAACAGTAAAGCAAAATAAATTCCCCATTAAAATAATCTTTGTCAGAGATTTCATCCCAGCAACAAGAAGGGGAAATAATACAGAAGTCTTGAAGGCACTGTTTGAAGACAAAGGGGTCATGAAGCAGGGTGAAGTTAAGAGGAGATCTGACTGACCAGCAAGCAAGAGCAGAAGCACTGCAGCCCTCCACCCACTCACAGCTGGCTTCCTGCAGCAGCCTGCATGAGCAGGAAAGTGGATTCTCTCCAGAAACTCCTGCGAAAGAGTCATGAACCACTGACACGTTGGAAGGGCAGAGGGACAGGGAGGTGGGAACACAAAGAAGACCTTGCCTTCAGCAAGGTGGAACGATGGGCAACTGTACTTGGCCCTGGAGAGTTGGAAAAGCCTCCCAGTATGCAACTAAATTACCTGGCCTTCGTTCTGTAGATGAAGGGGTGATGAACACTGCCAGTTCCCTTTAAGAGGGTGGACCTTTGACTCTTTCATACAACTTTCAAAAATATATATTCTTACAATGTTCAATATTTAAAAATCATTTAGCTAAATAAGAAACAGTATTACTGACAAAATATTTATTTCTCATTTCCTTAAAATATACTTATATTCTTAGATTTATTCACATAGAAATAAAATATTTTAAGAATATATTTTATTTATTTATTTATTGGGGGAGGCTGATAGAAAGAATGGGTGTTCCAGAACCTCCAGCCACTGCAAATGCATTCCAGATGTGTGCATCACCTTGTGCACAGGGCTTCCATACCTACTGGAGAGTCAAACCTAGGTTATCTGGCTTCACAGGCAAATGCCTTAACTGTTAACCCACCTCTCCAGCCCTGAAAGGTTCTTTTATGTGTAAGTGATATTAAAGTCATATAAAAACACAATATTAACATGGAAATTGTTGTCCTCATTCCAGAATGCAAATGTGTAATCTAGAATCTTGTTCTAGAATAAGACTTAGGCATCTTTTTCATTATAGAAAATGTGTGTATGTGTATGTCTGTGTGTGTGTATGTGTGTGTGTGCATATCAGAGTCTCTACCAACTGCAAAGGACTGTCAGATGCTTGTGTAACTTTTTGCCTCTGGTTTTACAGGGGTACTAGGGAATCAAATTCAGTCTATCTTGCTTCGAAAGCAGGTGACTTTAACTACTGAGCCATCTCTCCAGCCTTTTAAGCTGAACAAAAAATAAAAGTCTGCCATCATAGGCAGCACATGCTAAATGTATTTAGATATACTAACTAGGGAAACACAAAATGTTTCTTTTCCATTTTTAAAATAAAATACAAAATATGGCATTTTAAATGAGAAAATATAGGTGTTTCTAAAATGAACTTCTTACTAGAAAACAGAAATGAGGGCTGTTTGTATTAGACATTGTTTAAGCAATTGTGAGCAATATTATTTTTTCTTCAAAATTTGAATATGATATAAACACAATCTTAAGTGAGGAAATTTGAGTTGTAGAATTCACAAAAATTAAATATTAGCATGTTTCCAAAACCATGAGTATCAGAGATCCTTCCTTGTCCCAAACTAGAATATTCCTTTCAAGAGCCCACTCTCCACAGGGACCCAGACAACCTGGCTCAATGAGCTTACACCTCTAGTGGACAGCTCCCTTCCACTGACAATCCCAACAAGTCCCCAGAGGCATTAAAAACCCTGCCAGCCACCACTGGACTTGCTCTATTTTTCGGCCCTCCTTCCTCCTGACTCAGTTCATATATTTCTTCATGTTCCTGCTTGTCCTCCTCACCTTCCTCTGCTCACAAATGACCTTTCTCTGTCTCTCTCCCATTTCTCTTCCTCTTGCTTTCTTTCTCTCTTCCTCTCCATTCTCCACTCCTCGCTTGGCTTATACCATGTGTATCCAACAGCCATCTGCAGTCCCAAATTCCCCCTCTTGTGTTTCATGTTCTTTCTCTCAACATAGACATGCCAGGGGTCCCTGAGCCAAGTTCCCCACATCTCTGTGTGCCAGTCATGAACACCTCAGCATGTCTTCAGGTGCTTTGTCTTGCCTGATCTGACAGCCCTCACTCTATCTGCACTTCACAGATTCCTTGGATTTAGATTGAGCCTTGTGACTAGCTCCAGTCAGTGAACAATGACACATTTCTTCCCACCTCAGCTCTTTAGAGCTAATGTCTGATCATTTCTTCTTATAGTGATCTATCAAAGAGAGCTTCTTAACCAGCCTGCAACCTTGAGTGAATCCATGCACATGTCTTTCAACTTTCACTGGAAAAAAATGTTTTGTTGAGCTGCTGACATTCTGGGATAGGTCTACAGTGACGGTTAGTTGTTTAATACATAACATGAAACATATTTCTGTTGTAATAAAATATAAAACACTTGGCTTGACCTATTAGCATAAGGAAAATTAATCAATATTAGAGGTTGGGAAAATGAAGTCACAATTAATAAGAGGAAATACATCTGCCAATTTGGAAAGTATAAAAAAAGACCATATTCTTCTAAATTTGTGGTTGTGGGGAAAAATCTGTGTCACTTTATACCAGCTGTGTTTGATAACACATAATAAGAGCAAGATAAGCACGGGAAGAACTAGAGACTTTGCCAACATATACACAGGCCTTATTTGACTGTAACTATTGAAAGTTTTAAGATTCAAAATAGTAAGAGGCTGGCTTAAGATTGCCCTTGAGAAGCAAATGCCACTGATTGACTGGAACAATGAAATAGTAAAGATCAAAGTGTGGCTGACACATCTTGTCAGGAAGCTCTGTGTTCCATATCATACAGTTAAAGAAGCCATTTTAAGAAAGATGGTGCCTCTGACATCTGGGGGAGTAATCGAGGTTAAGTGTGCATAGTGGTACCTGAAAACAGAAAAGTGATCTGTATGTGAGCCAATGAATTGTGCTATTTGTATACAGATAGATTCATACCTCCTGAGAGAGCTGTTTATCTCCTCTCTGAATGTGAAGTGCTTTAAAACTCCCTTTATTCTCAAGGTCAGGCTTAATAGATAAAATTTTCAGATAGCATAAAATGGACACAAAATACAACTTACTTCAAGATAATTATTATAATGCAGGAAATATCTAAATCAGCAGCATATATTGCTCTAACAAATAAATGTTCATTAAATGCCCCCTAAGAGTGACACTCCTTGGTACTTGAAATTAATTGGTAAACAACAACAAAAAATGACCCACTTAGAAGTCACAAACAAGAGAGATAAGTTACTTTACCAATGTCCTACTGGTCACACAGGTTAGCTGTGGTTCAGTGTGGGGTTTCCATAAGGCATGACCACTAGAAGTATTGGGGACATATTTAGTGTCTGACCACAACGTGGGCCCTTCCCTGTAGGAATCCCAACTTTCCCCATAGCTAAATCCTCCTCCCTGCTCAGAACATCCAAATGTCACAGTCCTTTACGCTATAGAAATCACAGCCCTCACATATAAATTCAGACAACATGCAAATGAGGCTTCTTAGATCCAGTTCTGAGCTTCTTCTGTGAACTAAACAGAAATATTATCTGTCTTCCATAATTCTATTCATTTCACTTTATTTATCTTTAATTTTTGTGGGAAAAAGAGGTTTATTTTGGCTTACAGGCTCCAGGGAAAAATTGATGATGGCAGGGGAAAACAATGGCATGAGTAGAGAGTGGACATCACCCCCTGGCCAACATAAGGTGGACCATAGCAACATAGCAACATAGCACCAAATACTGGTATGGGGAAACTGTCTATAACACCCATAAGCCAGCCCCCAAAAACACACTGCCTCCTGGAGGCGTTAATTCCCAAATCTCCATCAGCTGGTAACCTAGCATTCAGAACAGCTAAGTTTATGGGGGACACCTGAATCAAACCACCACATTCTGCCCCAGGCCACCATAAACTGATATCCATACATGATATAAAACACAATGCATCCAGTACAACTCTAAGAATCCCCATAGGTTTTATCAATTCCAATGATGTTCATACATCCCAAGATCTTTTAACTGGGCCATAATACAAAAAAAGTCACCCCCAAACCCATAATGGCACAGAATAAACATTCATACTGCAAAAGATGGCATTGGGCATAGCAAAGAAATATTTAACCAATACAAGATGTAAAACAACCAGGGAAAACATCAAACTCTGTAGCTTCAAGTCCAACAACTCTAGCCAGTGACAAATCTCCAAGTCTGATAATCCTAACTAGCATCAAGTCTCTGGCATTCCAATTCCACCTCTCCAGCTAGGCTACTCACAGTCCTGGAAAAGTTCATTGGGACAACCAGCTTTCCTTAGCAGCAATCTCATGCCCTGGCATCTCTACTGGGTCTCCACTGCAAGCCACAGTTCATCCTCTCAGCTCCATCTGGTCTCCATGCAGGCATCCAGCAAATCTGCTTCACGCTGCCCATGGCCATTTCCAAACCACAAAATTACTTTGCAAACTCAATGACCTTCTCTTTCCTATATTTTTGTACTCCATAATACTAGGTAGAGTGCCAATTTGTTAATCCAGGGGGTAATAAAGCAGACTTTGAAGAACAGGACACTCCTTGAGCACTCAGGCCCCTTCAAAAGAATCTACTTTTGTTGCACCAGTACAGGTCAGGTGGCCCAATCTCAAAGGTTGTAATCTCTCAATTGCCGCTGAGTCGGTAGCAGTTCACCCAAAGATTTTTTCTTTCTGGGCTACATCCCTCTGCTCACACCAGTTCATTTCTATGCAAAGCAACCCCGCACAACTTCTCAACAGGGGCATAATAGCAAGCTTCCCACACAAGCTACTAGCCCAATCCAGGCCAAGCTCTTTCTCACCCTCACAAGCCAAACCTCACAGTCCATAGTTCTTACTGCATTCAGGCCTTTCAACTCTGACCAGAATAATCCATGAAGCTGTATTTACAGCACTGCAAGATGTCTCTTAGGCCAAGGTTTCAAATCCTTCCACGTTCTTGAAATCAGCTCCAAAAGGGCAAAGCCACACAAGTAAGGCATCCAGCAGCAATCCTACTGTTGCAGTCAGATTCGCATTGCTGGTAGAAATCACACAACCAACAAAAGCTTCTGGGGAAAAGAGATTTATTTTGGCTTACAGGCATTGTAGGCAAGCACCTTAACCACTAAGTCATCTCTCTCCATTGCTTATGATTCTGCACTGTCTCCACATGTTTCAGATCAGGCTGGCAATGTATCTGTCTGAATATTCTCTATCAACTGTTTTGGTCATTTATGAATTATACTGTGATTTGAATCATTAGGCAGACATCCTAATCCTAAGCAACCTCAAAGTATATGTTTCTACTTTCACTTCAATTTGGGCCATCAGAAAGGTCCTATTGCTTAATGAAAAGAATTTTCTGCTTCATATCTTTCTGAGATTTTAACACAGAATATCATAGTCATCCATGTGGTTCAATCTTTATTCTTAATTTATTTGACAGTGTCAGAGAGAGAGAGAAAGAGGCAGAGAGAGAGAGAGAGAGAGAGAATGGGCATGCCAGGACCTCTGGCCACTGCAAACGAACTCCAGAAGCATGCACCCCCTTGTGTGTCTGGCTAATGTGGGTCCTGGGGAATTGAGCCTTGAACCAGGGTCCTTAGGCTTCACAGGCAAGCGCTTCACCATTAAGCCATCTCTCCAGCCCCGGTTCAATCTTTAAATCATAAATCAGTCACAGTTTTTATGAGTCTAGTTTTCATGGGAAGCTCCCCTGAGAGCTTCTGTTTATGTCCCTTAGGAAGTTCTGCTCAAGCTGCAGTCATGTGAGGGCACACTTGGGGTGAAAAGATCTGTGTTCAAAGTGGGTTGCTCACACACTGAAAAGTTGGTTGCTGACAACAGACCTCAATTCGTCCCATGTATTCTTCTACACAAGATTACATAAGTGTTCTCATTATATAGCATATAACATTCCCATGTCAAACGACGCAAGGAAGGACGAGGTTGAAATTACAGTATCATATATGAAATAGCCTTGTGGATCATACAAAACCACTTCTACAATATCCTATAACAGAGGCTATGTGAAAGCTGTTGTGAGTACTACACCAATACATAAATGCCCAGAGAAGAAGATCATGAGAAGCAGATTATGTTAAAAGCTAGCTCCCACATTGCCTTCTACTGTGCTGAAACAGATAGCAAAAACATGAATAAATTAAAAGTAAGTATGCAATCTGGCTGTTGTTATTTAGTTAAAAATGAAAAGTATTTGAATAGGGGGATGGGCAGCACAGTTTATAAGAATGAACAGAATAATTAATGTCAGCCTCCTTGAGATGATAGCTTAGTTAAAAATGTGTAAGATGCTAGTACTTATATACAATATTAAATACAAGTATTTATATACAATATTTACTTCAAAACATTGTATTTTAATTACAGGATGCATCTGAACTATTGGAAACATTTAAGAAAAGATGTGTTAGGAAAACATTTAGCTTATGTCTAAGGCTAGATGCAAAGCTCATAGAAGATGATTTTTTGTGGTCACAGACCTTGTATAAGAGGATTACAAGTCAATAGCAAAAATAGCAAAAGTAATTCCTAGTAATCTGTTCTTTGCTTGAGAATTCTTAAAAATTTTAAAAGCCATTCAGTTATTTTCATATTTAAAAATTATATGGAATACAGGATGCATATTAAAGAATATATACAAATTAATGAAGTATAACAATAAACAAACATGGGCCACCATCGAAATCCAGAACACTACATTCTTTAAGGCAGGGTCAGGGTCTCTGTAGCCCAGGTTTATGTGGTACTTTTTATGTAGCCAAGACTGGCCTTAAACTCATGGCAGTCATCCATTCTCAGCCTCCTAAGAGTTAGGATCACTAATATGCAATGTCTTACCCAGTTTATCTCTCCTTTCCACAGTGACCAAGTTCTCCATCCTACCATATGAAAAGGTAATTAAATCAGTATCTCAGAGATATTTTGCATGTCCTTGTTTGTTGTTACATTATTCAAAATAGCAAATAAATGCAAATAGGTGAAATATTCTAATCCTTGTATGTTTTATCTTACAATATGTTCCTTCTAACCAGATTACAATTCAGCAGTAAAAAGATTAATAGTGATTCCAAGACATGTGTTCATTGCTTGCAAATTCTTAAGAATTTTTAAAGCCATTCAGCTGATGCAAAGGTATATTGTTCAGTCAATCCACTGTAGATACTTTTCCCATAAATGTGACTATTGCTAAAACATCAGATATTCATTTTGCCTATTTTTAAACTTATAAAATGATACATCCCACATAGCTCCATGAAGCTTGTTTTCATTTTTCACTCAGACTGGTGTTTGTTTACTTATATTGTTGTATAAACTGTTCTTACTCAATTTCATCTAGGTGCAAAATTCATTTTTGTGGACAGAACAATTTGTTTTTGCTATCTCTGGTCAGTGAACACTTGATTTAAACCCAGTTATCTTTGCAATTTCAGATAATAGTGCATGAAAAGTTTTAGACTTTTCTAACTAAAAGGTGGACTAGCTAGACCAGTAAATAATAACACTGAAAACATGGACTTGTAAATAAATTTAATTTAAAATTTGTAAAACTTTTTATAGACAAGTTCAAACATGATTGAGCTGGACCATATGGTAGTAATTTTTTTTTGTTTCCACATGATGGAGGTGATAGCCAATGCATATTCCTTTCAACACTGTATGAACATTAAGACACAAGAATATATGTCTACATTCATATATTCATTGTGGCATTATTCATAATTGACAAGCTAACATAATGAAACAAACTTTCATCAGTGTATGAACTGGTAAAGCAAGTGTGGCACTTACACAAAGAAGAATTCTGCTTAGCCTTAGAAAAGAAGGAAATACGTTGTTTGAGTGCTATGAATTTTCCCCTGAGGACCACTTTCATTGTGTCCCATAAGTTTTATTTAGTATGATGTATTCTCATCATCAGTCATTTCTAGAAATTTGCCATTTCATTTTTTACTTAATCCACTATACATTTATTGTTTAAAAGTGTGCTGTTCAGTTTCCAGGTGCCGTAGGGGTTCTTGGTGGTCTTTTGTTGTTCTCCTTGCCTTTGGTCTGAATTTCTTCTCCTTCTGGTATTCCAATGATTCTGATATTAGGATGTGTAAGTGTATCCCACAATTTCCTCATGTTCTGTTCAGAGAAACTTTTGAACTTACTGAAAATTTTTGGACTCTCAAACTGTTTCTTCTATCTTGTCTTCTAGATCAATGTTTCTATCCTCTACATGGCTGAGTCTATTCTTGAGAGCTTCTAGAGAGTTTTGAACTTGTTCAATTAGGTTTGCATTTTTCTACTCCTTTTCTATGTATAATTTCCATCCCTCTATCAAGCTCCCTTTTCACACCATTTTCTGATTTTCTTGATGCTTCTTGGAATTAATCCTTGCATTTCTTTATGTCTTCATTTAGCATCACCAGCTGATTTTTGAGGTCCTCTTTTTTCACTCTCCTCATATCTCATAACTGTCTTTGAACTCCTCCTACTTCCTTATCTATTAGATCTAGTCTAGTGATGGCAGTATCCACACCATTATCGGTTCTTTGTTGCTTTTCTGCAAGTTCTACAAATAGCTTGGCCAGGGTTGCATTGCTCATAGCTTCATTTTGGTGTTCTGATCCTAATGACTCTTCTATGTTTTGATTAGAGATGTTCATTGTAGGACTGGGTGATCTAACTGGATTTTCTTGCATTTGATTTTTCATGTTATTTCTTCTGTGCTGTGGTCTGCCCATCACAGTGTATGGGCACGTAGGTGGGTGGATCAGCCTGGGCTCAAGTACAATGGGAAGCTGAAGCAGCCTGGGCTTCAGCTCTTACTTGCGAAACCCGCCTGAGCTCCTGCCTGGCAGGGGCACCAAAGTTGTCTGAGCTCTCACACTGTAATGTGCCAAAGCTGCCTGTGCTCACACTAGGAGGGACACAAAGGCACCAAGCACAGAAGCAGCCCAAACTCTAGCTTGCTGGAACACTGGGACCCGGAAACAGTCTGTGCTCACCCACAACAGGACAATTGCTGTCAAGACACAGCAGATGGGGAGGGGATGGCACCTAAACTAGCACACAGATAGAGACAGTCTGAAATTGTGTGGGGAGTTGCAATGAGCCTTGGCTCCTGCGTGAATGTGCAGTGGCCAGAGCAGTAAGTAAGCAGATGGGCAGAGCAGGCTAAGCTTGCCCCAGCAGGGATCCTCAGTGGCGTGAGTTTGTTGGGCAAATTGATCAAAGGAGCATGAGCTCTAATGGGCCAGTAGGTGTAGTCTGGCCAAAGTCACTTGTGGGCAGGGTTAACAGGGTGATAGCACCTGTGCAGTGAGGCAAGTGGAACTATGTTGGCCTGGGACCCTTTTCCTACAGTAAGTGCGGGAGTTTCCTGAAGCTGGGACTGTGGGTACAGCGTCTTCTTGGGGGGATTGATGGGTTACCTGCAGGTGAGGGAATCAGTGATTCCCTGCTTTTCCACCTCTGTGCCCTTCCACTGGCAATCTATTGGAGATTGCTCTCCCCTAAAAGACCCAGTGAACCCTTAATGTCTTGCCTTTCTTTCCCCGGGATGTGCGGTGCAGTTAGGCGGTTGCCATCTTGGCTGAAAGTCAGAAATACATTGTTTGAAACAACATGGGTGAACTTGTAGGACATTATGCTAAGTGAAATAAGTCAGGAACTAACTTACAAATGGTAGGATCTTACTTGTATGCATAAACTTAAAATAAACAAACAAACAAAAATATCTCTAAGGACCTGGGAGTAGAATGGAGGGGACTAAGGGCAAGGTGTTCTAGTAAGTTGTATGTATGTGCAGAGAATGGTAGGTGTCAAAGGACATAAGATGCAAGTTCATTAACTCAATTTTCACAATATGGTGACTGTAGTTAACAATAATGTATTCCATACTTGAAACTTACTAAGAATGGAGATATGAAAAATGTTCATCACAAAGTCTGATAGTTATGCTAATTAATGATTAATTCATTCATAATTTGTGCATATATTAAAACATCAGGTTGTATACTATAAAACATATAAGTACATCAATTAAAACATATACAAATGATACTTTAAATGCAAAAACTACAAAGAGAAATTTACATAAAATTTTAATTCTCTGTATTTGATAGATGAATTGCAATTCAATTAAAATATTAATTTTCAAAGAAACATCACTAATAAAATAAACATGAGTATTTTAATTTTTATTTTATTTTTAATTAGCATACAGTTTCATTACTGTATTTTCAAAAACAATTTATTTCATTTGTTTCTCTTCTTCCCTTATCCCCATTCCTCCATTCCTGCCTTTGTGTTTACATGTCACATGTGTCCTTTTCCATTTCCCTGTCTTTCTTCTTTGTCTTTTTCTTTTCTAACTTTTTATTGACAATTTTCATACATGTACATAATGTCTTTTGATCATAATCTCTTCACATTACCTTCTCTTTTCCTGGCTCCTTTTTCTTTTTTTTTTTTTTTTTTTTTTTTTTTTGGTTTTTCAAGGTAGGGTCTCATTCTGGCTCAGACTGACCTGAAATTCACTCTGTAGTCTCAGGGTGGGCTCGAATTCTCAGCGATCCTCCTACCTCTGCCTCCCGAGTGCTGGGTTAAAGGCTTGCTCCACTACGCCCAGCTTCCTGGCTCACTTTTCTACTGAATCCCTTATAACTTCCAACTGGTCCACCTTCTACTTTAATGTCTTTGCCCTCCTCCACTACGTATAATAAAAATGTTAATGGGCTCAATAATGTGTAGGTAAGGACAGCCGGTCTCAGTGAGGTCATTAATTCAATGGACACTTCTTGTGCTGAATACAATGTTCTGTAGAAATCTCCCCATTTTTTGACTCTTACTTCCATTTGATCCCCATTCCACAATATTCCCTGAGCTTTGGAGAGTGTGGCAGAGATGTCTCATTTAACATAAACACTCAATTGTCACTTATTTTCGGAGAAATTTTGATATTCTCAGAATCTGCAAAAGTAAGGGCCTCTGACCAAAAGGTAAGAGCAGTGCTAATTGGTGACATGCACATAAGTATTTAGAAAACAATTTAATGAGCACAAGATATCCATTCAGCCAAACAACAGTAGCATATTCCATCCCTTGTCATTTCTTTCTTTTTTAAATTTTTTTAATGAGTTTTCTATTCAGCAAATACAGGCAGTTTGGTACCATTATTCGGCTCATCTGTGACCTACCCCATCCCCATTGGCCCCTCCTTCTTGAGGTATATGGGTCATGCACAGTGGGTTAGCCCACAGTTATTGGTACGATAAATATCTGTGCATATAATGACCCAACATGTGGCTCTGAAATACTTTCCACCCCCTCTTCCACAAAATTTCCCTGAGCTATGTTGGGTTCATTTTAGGTTTGCTTCAGTGATGAGGTGTTGGGGGCCTCTGAGGCTCTGGTTCTCTGATTTGGTAGGAGTTGATTTTTCTCTGTGTTGGTCCCTTGTGCTGGTATCTGGTTCATCAGGAAAACAGCACCCTTGCTTGTTTCGCCAATTTTCCTTAGTTTCCTTTTTGAGGTATGATGGGGTGGCTCTCTCCTTAGGATCTGCATCTATCTGAAAATGAGAAGCAGAATCTCCAATGGAGAGTAAGTTAGCAGTAGGACAAATGAGATAACCCTTACTTTTTTAATACAGAGTTTAATAGGTGTAGGCCCTCATGTACCCCATGATTGATGGTAGATTGATATTGGAGAGTGGGCTTATGTTTGGATATGGTTCTGACTTGTTTCCCAGCTCCAGCTATGGGTCCCGCACCACTGAGGGGATCAGTTAGCCAAATCAAGAGCAGTTGGTTCCCCACCATGACTGTGTGCTACTATTGCAGTACTATTGTGGACATCACAAAAGGTTATCTGTTGCTAAGTAGAGACCGTGAGTTGCTTGGACAGATATTGGTCAATTCCCCCAGTCACCCATGTAGCACCTTCTGGCACTAGACATGCTGACAGTCTGGGGACTGATTCTCTCCTGGCCTCCAGCCATGCTGTTCCATTTTACACGTCAGCTGCATATGGAGTCTTCAGCAATAGGGTCTTACCACTGATTTTTGGTGGGTCATCAAGTACTCTGATAGAAATCTGTCATTCTTTTAGGAAACCTTGTAGGGTTCTCTGATCAAAAGCTCATTGTGGATGATAGCCCCATGCTGGTAGTGGGAGTTACAGGTCAGTGCCCACTAAGAAAATGAGGAAAAAGATAACTAATATACAAGAGTTAGGGAGGAGAGAGAGAGAGAGGTAGGGGGGAGAGGGAGGGAGGGAAGATGTAGAAGATTTAGGTTAGACTTGATCCTACCCTCTCCAGCGTCTTGTGGTTTAGGTGTTTCTGGTAAGGGCCTGGTGAAGGTTCAGCCATTTTTTCTGCCTTTTAGGAAATAGAATTTTATGGCACCATTGCCATTTGAGTCTAGATTAGAGTTTCCCACCCCTTTAATGCCCTCCCCTCCCTCCCCCTCAATCCTTGTGTCTAGTCCATGAGTTGCTTGCTGGGTATGTAAGGTATCGCAGAGAGATTAAGGTTAGGTGCTGTAGATGAGTGAGACAATGTGGTGATTTTTTTTCTGTGATTGGGTAAGTTCACTGAGAATGATCTGTTCTAGGCTCAACCATTTTTCATCAAATTTCTTCGTGTCATTTTTTTTACTGCTGTATAGAATTCCACTGTGTAGATATACTACATTTTAGTTATCCATTCTTCTAGTGATGGATATCTGGATTGATTCCAACTCTTAGCTATTACAAATTGGGCTGCTACAAAAATGGTTGAGCAAACCTCTCTGGTCTGTGGTTTGAAGGTTTTAGGGTAGATGCCCAGTAAGGGAATAACTGGGTCTGTTGGTATCTCTATAGTCAGCTTTTTCAGGAGTCTCTATATTGTTTTCCAAAGTGGTTGTACCATCCTGCATTCCCACTAACAGTTGATGAGTGTTCCTACTTCTCCACATCCTCTCCAGCATTTATTTTTGTTTGATTTTTTGATGTTTGCTGTCCTTATTGGGGTAAGGTGGAATCTCATAGTTGTTTTAATTTGCATTTCTCTGATGATTAGGGATGATGAACATTTCTTAAGTGTGTGTTTGCCATTTGTGTTTCTTCCTCTGTGAACGGCTTGTTCAGCTCTGTGCCCCATTTTGTGAGTGGAGTGTTTGTCTTCTTATTGTTTAGAATTTTGAGTTCTTTGTAGATTCTAGTGATTAGGCCTCTATCAGTTGGATAACCCACAAATATTTTCTCCCAATCTGTGGGTAATCTATTGGCTTTGCTTATTGTATGCTTGTCTGTAAAGAAACTCTTCAGCTTCATGTGTTCCCATTGGTTGAGTGACTGTTTAAGATCGTGAGCTCCCTTGTCATTTCTTATTACCCTCTCTCTCAGTACTTCAGATAGGAAGATAATATCCAGAATTTATAAAGAACTGCAAAAATTAAACACCAGAAAAATAAAGCAGGTAATCACCTCTCCCAACCTCTACTCTTTATTTTGTGAACAGACTGTTCATAAAGAAGAAACATGAAACAGCCAATAAGTATTTTCAAAAGTGTTCAGAATTTTGGAGAGACTAGGAATGGAGCAATTATTTCTCAACATAATAAAGGCTATATATAACAAACCTAAAGTCAATATCATACTAACTGAATAAAAACTTGAAGGATTTTCCTAAATCTGGAGTAAGAGAAAGGTATCCACCCTGAAGGAAGAAATTGAAGAAAGCACCAAAAGATGGACAGACACTCATCCTCATGAATTAGAAGTTGTCATAGAAAAGTTTTTATCTGGGAGTAGTGAGCACATATCTATTCTTCCAAGTTAGGGCACAGATGATAGACTAAAGTAGGATTGTGTCAAAACCAGTTTTGGTTAACGAGTGAGTTTTGGGGGATGGCTTACAGAGCAAGGTGAAGACTGCTCATAGGAACAAAGGAGACCCAGAGGCATCCACACTACTGAGAAGTCTCATCCCATCCTGGATTACAACCTCCTCATAGTAGTTTAGGAAAATCTCCCTATGTTGGTTTACCTCTGCAGATGCTTTTCCCTCAGTTTTTCAGGAAAGGCTTACTTACAGAGCATGGATGACTCAAAGGTGGCTGCATCAACAAAAAGCCCACCCCAATATAGATGATGACTAACAGAATTATATCGCTGGAACACACTGTACAAGCTTCAGGCAGCTTGACTGGTTGGAAAGTTTCTAGCACACTACATAGTTTGCAGGAAGCTCAGTTGGAAAGCCCCTTCCCTAGCAGTTGTTTCCCCTTTATATAATATTAGTGTGGAGACTTGTAACATTTTTCCTAGACTTGTTAACTTCCTGAGTCTCCTGAACATCCTTCTTCCCTGCAGAACGGAGTATTTCAATTTCTAATTAACATTGTTCAAAGTCTGTCCTTGGACAGTTATTTGTCATTCCTATAACCTTGTGAAGTGATTGTGTGACCTTTGAAGTTTCAGGTCTAATTCACAGAGCTTCCTTCTCTTCAGAAGGAAATATTTTCACTTGGAGGAATCTGCTATACAACAGAAGCAATTTATACATTCAATAAAATTCCAATAAAAATTGTTGGCCAGACCAAAAAAAAAAAAAAAAAAAGTAATAAAGCTGGGTGTGGTGGCACACACCTTTAATCCCAGCACTTGGAAGGCAGAGGTAGGATGATTGCCTTGAGTTCAAGACTACAGAGTGAATTCCAGGTCAGCCTGAGCTAGAGTGAGACCCTACCTAGAAAAACCAAAATAACAAATAAATAAGTTGTTGGACAGGGAGGTCCCTGATGGCTCCAAAACATTATAGGACATTGCTGAGGCCCTTGGTTTCCCACCAGGAATAGATAGTAAGACCCTACTGCTGAAGACATACTTGGGCTGCAAGATCACTGAGAAATCCTTCTGGAACTGAGCTGATAACCTCCTCCATGTGTATCAGTTGATAGAAAGCTAGAAGAAGCAATTCTGCATGCAATTCAATGGAAGAGAGAAAAATCACCAGCGAAGATACTCAACAGTGGACACTGAAAGCCCTATATTTGGTCAGTCAGGCCAAATGAGCCAATAGATGCAATAGTGGCACACATGTCATGGTGGAAACCTACTGCCCTCCAATTGGACTGGAGGCCCACTTCATGGGAGGAAATACATCCCTGATACTGAAAATTTAAAACAGGTGTAGTCATGAGTCCTAGGGGTATAACATCTGCTGCTGTCTGGCTAACTGTATATACTATGCTTACCAAGCTGCCCAGTAAGCACTTCTGTTAATGTTCCTACCCTTATATTAATGCTACTCTCACTTTTGGTACAGAATCTTCTCTTTTCAAGTGGCAGTGACCTTGGGATGACTTAGAAGGCATTATGGTGCTGGAAAGAAGTGACAGGAGTGCTCAGTACTGCAATATCTCTATCACACCTTCCAAGGCTCAGGGTCTATTGTGGAAGAAGTGGCAGAAAGAACATAAGAGCCAAAGGAAGGGCAGGACTCCATACAACATGCTCTCCCCAGACACAAAATGGCCTGGATATCCATGACCTCACAATGCCTGACACTACCTACACAAGACCATCATAAAAGGAAAAGATTATGGCATCAAAATAAAAGAAAGACTGATTGAGATGGGGAGGGGATATGATGGAGAACAGAGTTTCAAAGGGGAAAAGGGGGAGGAAGGGTATTACTGTGGGATGCTTTTTATAATCATGGAAGTTGTTAATTAAAAAAAAATCAGCTACATTCTTCACAGAAATAGAGAAATAATTTTAAACTTCATATGAACACAAAAAGGCTTCTGCTAACCAAAAATGTCCTCAGCAAAAAGAATACTACTAGTGGTGTCACATACCCAATTTCAAGTTATACTACAGAGCCATAGCGCAGTACACAACTTCATGTCATCGAGGTGAGCCTCCAGACCAGACACAGTTATGGAAGAAGATAATTTAGTGAAGGTAGAGGGGAAGGTCCATAATGGCAAAGGAAGGTGGCCCCATGTCCTGAATATTTTGGAGGCCATCCATTCAAACTACCATACATAATAATAAAAACAGCATGGTCCTGACACAAAAATGAATAGATTAATGGAATAGAATAGAAGATCAAAGTATAAGTTCACATAAATTCAGTCTCCTGATATTTTTATGAAGAGGCATAAAAGGCAGCATTTTCAACAATGGCTCTGGAAATACTGCCTACACGTAGAAAAATGAATCTAGACACTATCTCTCACCTTGCCCAAAAGAAATACCAAGTGAATCAAAGACATCAATGTAAGATCTGATACCCTGAAATAACTACAGGAAAAATTAGGGGGAGGACTTTAAGATACAGGAGCAGGAAAGGACCTTATGAATAGGACCACATTAACCCAGGAAATAAAACAATCGACCATTGGGACTTCACTAAACTAAAAATCTACATCACAGCTTTTAGATCCCTCCATCAAATCAACAAAAAACCTACAGAAAGTGAGAGAATTGTTTTCAGCCATATATCTGAAAATGAATTAATATCTAGGATATACAAAGAACTTAAATATACTAAGCAATAAAAAGTCAAACAACCAAATTAAAACACAGGCCACGGAACTGATCAGAAATTTCTAAAAAGAAGAAACATGAATAGCTAATAAATATGTTTTTAATGTCTACATCTCTAGACATCATGATTAGAATGGCTATCATAAAATAATCAATGTTGCCTGACTAAATAAATATATTATGGCCACCAAATTGCTTTCTAAATACTTATGTTTCTGTCTATATACTAATGCTACTCTCACTTTTGGTTAGAGAAGGTTTTCTTTTAAGATGGTAATGACCACTAAGAAGACTGAAAACTCGCAATAATACTGAGAAAAAATGGCAGTGATGTTTTCAGCACTAAGTGAGCATCTCTGTCACACATTCAAAAGCTCAGGAACCACTATGGAAGAGGTGGAGTAAAAACTATAAAAGCCAACAGGAGAATTGAATTGTGTTTCCAGTACTGATTTCCGGTTTCATACTGAATGTAGTAATCAAGACCTCACAGTAGCTGATGCTATCTACACAAAATGTGCACAATAGGAGGGGGAAATAATGACATCAAAATAATAAAGAGACTAATTGGAAAGAACAAGGGATTTACAGGAGGGGAGATTTGGGGGAGGTGTGTTGAAGGGGATTATGATCATGGTAAATTGTTTATCTATTGGAGGTTGTCAATATAAAGTTTATTTAAAAGAATAAGCATCTTAAATAACCAATTAGCAAATGCTGGTGAGAGTATTTGGAAAGAAGGACACTTATTCACTGTTGGTCCAGTCTCTCCTTATTATGTCTTATTGCAATAGAAATATTTACTCTGTGCCATTATGTAACTTGTTATGATTTTACAAGACTTATAGTTAAGAGACAGTCTTAAATCTCAGATGAGACTTGGGACTTGGGAACATTCTTAACATTGGTAAATCTTATAAGGACCTTTGAAGTTGGACCGATGCAAAAGCAGTAACCAGCGGGTAGATATACTTCTGTAATTCAAGTCTGACATCCATAACCAGTGATGATAGTCTCTAAATTTTCTATTCTACCCCTCTAGGCAGCTGAGTAGACTGGGAAAACTTGCATACTGAGTCAACACTGCTCCATGGTAGCCATTGTACTGTCCTGGTATATTCAAAGCATCTTTGACTCTATACTGTAAAATGTGGTCCATCCTTACAGTTCCATAAAATGGCCTTTTTGGCCTTAAATATAGGGACCTCACCCTGCTTCATAATTTTGCATCTCTCCAGCCAGTTCCTGGAATTAGTTCTCTCCAAACTATTGTGGAAAAATTGAGTTGCACAAAGCTAGTGCCAAAGATAGAGTGGAGATCAGAAAATTTATTTATGTTGACATGGATGTAGGGAAATAATTTTTATTGTCAGTGTGGCAGGCAGTTTGACATTGTCTTGAGTTCTTTACATTATTGGTGGGTTAAACTTCTGGTCTATATTACAGAGGACTACAAGCCAAAGTTTACAGAATTTTAGAGGAGTTTGCCTATGACTGCACTAACCAGATAACATAAAAGAAGGATGCAGCTGCACAGATAGGGAGGAGACTCAGCATCATGTTGTCTCCCTGGTAAAGGCTTTTACAATAGAAACTGTGTTTTAGATTATCATCTGAGCCTGCTTTCTCTATCAAATTTCTACTATCAAAATACTATTGGCCTGTACACAGGGATTCAACCCAATGTCACATATTGTATCTCAGCAGTGCTTTCTGGAATTTTGTGAGCTTCATTACCCACTTTTCTACTTCACTGCATTTTTTTAGGCTTTTAAAACCATCACTAAGTATACAACATAACCAAATTTGTTAATCCACAGAAGATAACCATTGACCTTGAAGAGAAGAAAACACCATTATAATTCTTTCTTTAAGTCATATCCTTTCAACGGAATTTGCAGGGCAAGAAAGATGGTTCAGCAATTGAGGAACTTGCTTGCAAACCTAATGACCTGGGTTTGATTCCCTAGTATGCACATAAAGTGAGATGCACAAAGTTGCACATGCATCTGAAAATCATTTCAAATAGCAAAAGTCCTTGGCATGCCCATTCTCTCCCTTTCTCCCCCTCTCTCCTTGCAAATAAATATTTATTGCTCAGTTCCAACAAAGTTATCTGTTATCTCTTCTTTCCATTTGAAAATTCATAAGCCAAACCTTTCCACTCTGCAATTCTCTCTACATTTAGCAATTTCAGACTCGCACCAGAATAGACCATGAAACTTTGTTTACTGTACTGTGATGCTTCTTCATTCCCAAGAGTGCCAAGTTGATCCACATTCCTCTAGCATACAAGTTTCAAAAGACCAAAATCCACGTGGTCAGATTCATTATAGCAACAATTCCACTCTTAGTACTAATTTACTGTTGCAAGAACAGGTTATACTATGACCCTGTTGCTGAAGACAACATATGCTGCTGACACAGAGCACAGAGCTACCTGGATGAAATTCAGAAGAAAGTCAGTCCACAGGCAGTTAGCTGTCTAGTCCTGGAAAGTGCTACATGAACTACTGGGGGAAAATGGCCAACAACGGTCTGAGCAACCAGAGCTCTAAGCTACTCAGAAGCAATCACCCTGACAGGATGTACATGCCAGTGCAATAGTGCCACACAGCCTCAGTGGGTAACCAATAGCTTTCTGACTGGCTAAAGAGACCTGCTCAGTGTAAAGGAAAGCATATCTGGAATTGGGAACCCAATCAGAATCCTATGGACACACTGGTGTGTATTCTATATACAGTGTCAAGCTCTCACTAGTCTTTGGCTAAAAGAGGGGCTACATACATCAAATTCTCCCTAAATTAACAATGCTTATCCCATTTAAACTATGCTGACTTCACAGTCCACTTCTTTTTCAGAATATAGCAAGACCAAAGGAGATAAACTACCCCTCACACTTCAGCCAAGCCACAGCTGAAACCACAGAAGAACTGGGGAGATAAGCAAGAGTGCTGCTTCCATGCTGTTTCTGATAATCAGTGCCAGGATGTAGGAGACAGACCCTGAGGATATTCAACACCTATCAAAGCAGAGATCCAGAGGCATCTAAAAGCCCATCACTGAAGTAGACTTAAAACTCACCCATCATAGCTCAGAGAATTTTTCAGAAGAGAGAGTAGAAATATTGTAAGAGCCAGAGTTTGAGGCATCATGGTCAGAGGTATTCCCTCCCCCCAAAAATTACTGACTGCTGCTCTCACATGGGGAATACCAGTAGGTTTTCCGAGGAACATCCCAAAAGAATGGGAGCAGGGACAAGGGAAAAGAGGGTACCAACACATGATATATCCATATGAAACATGTTGTTAATAATAATAAACATTTTTTTAAGTTTATATAAGGAAAGGGGTTTATTTCAGGCTTACAAATTCTAGGGGAAGACCATCAATGTTGAAAGAAGCTGACTTACTTTTCTAGCTCCAAGCAGAGAGACACATCAACAACCAGATCATAAAACCACCAGAATTCCAACACACACCTTAGGGTGATCTGCTGCCAAATACGCTTTAGGGTTAGACTCCAAAAGTCTCCCCCAGTGACACACTCTTTGCTAGTAGGGCTCTTCCCACTGGATTCTCAACTTTCAAGCCTGAGTCTATGAGGCCATGCATTTAAATGACTACATGTCCCCATGTGAGTTGTTGGTCAGGGAGGTTATGAGACCCCCCACCCCAAACAATACAGACTACTGATGATGCTATTGATTACTACCAGAACCAGGTAGTAAGACCCTATTGCTGAAGACACCACATGCTGCAGTCACAAGACTCTGAGATGTCAAGCTGGAACTGAGCTGGAAGCCTCCTTCCTGCTGGCTAGCTGCCACAGTGCTGCCATCAACAGTCTTAAAAAGCCATGGATCCTGAAAGCTATACAATCAACCAACCAGGCAAGATTTGCCCACAGGTACATCTGGGTGCAATAATGGCACATAAGTTATGGGGATAAGCAATTGCTTTCTGATTGGATTTGAAGCCGGCTCAGAGGGAGAAAATTCATGTCTGGTATTAAAAATGAATTAATAAGCTGGGTGTGGTGGCGCACGCCTTTAATCCCAGCACTTGGGAGGCAGAGGTAGGAGGATCGCCATGAGTTCAAGGCCACCCTGAGATGATAGAGTTAATTCCAGGTCAGCCTGAACCAGAGTGAGACCCTACCTCAAAAAAAAAAAATGAATTAATAAAGCTATGATTTATAAGGATATATGTTGAGCCCATCAGATTGCTTTCAAAATATATATGTTTATACTCATTGATCAATGCTATTCTCACTTTGGGTTAGAGAAGCTTATTTTTTAAAATGGTGGTGAATACTGGGAGAAACCAGGACTCATAAAAATAATAATATGAAGGGAAAGTTCAATGCTTAACGCTGGATGAATCAACTCTATTACACCAGCCAGTGCTCAGAGGAGATGGCAGAATATTCATACTGCTCTTACTGCTAGCCAGAAAAGCTTCTCTATGAAGACAGTAGTAGAACCTGAGACTAAAAGTTTATCAAAGCTGAAACAAAGAAGCAGTTGAGAGTTATATCATATATTCCAAAGCACGGGTAATACTGAGAAAAGGGGAAAGGAAAGATGCAAGAATGACAGAGTGAGAAGAAGCACTTTGGGACACTGCCCTCCAGGCACCAACACTTTGACATGGAGGATAGTAGAGAACCAAAAAAAAAAAAAAAGAGAGAGAGAGAGAGAGAGAGACATCAAAACAAAAGGACAACTTGAAAAGAGGAGGTTGCTCAGTGGAACAGAGTGAGAGGAATTAGGATAGGAATATAATCCAATTATAGTATTCTCATATATCAAAATTCCCAATTAAAACATATATGTGGTTAAATAAATGGTTTTTTTTTCTCTGAAAAACTAAAAATAATTCATATAACCCTAACAAACAAGACAAATAAGCTTTTGGTTCTTGATTCCAAGATATAATCAGATATACAGCCAAATGTGTGGTGATGACTTTTTCTTAGACACATGTGTAACCTTCTGAAAAACAATCATTACCAAATGTATGTAGATATATACAGTTTCAAGGTTTATCAACATTATAACAAAGCTTTCAAAACATTACTATTTGATTTTCTTGATTGGGACAAAAATGACATAAATTTTCAAATTACTGACTTGGATGAATTTTAATGATTGTTGTCAGGGTGTCTGTGTTGTGCACAATAATAATTGAGTGATTGATGGCTTAAAGTCCTTATAGAATTTTCAAATATGTTCTCCAGGGCCACTGTCAGTTTTAAACTATGTGACCTGAGAGGGCTGAATGACTTTTATCATGCTCCTAGAGAATGTAGGAATAAAATCAAAGTGTAGACACTATAAAAATGATGCCAAGCCCAACGGGAGCTTCACCACATCACCTGACTCCAAGCTTTGATTCTTCCACACCATTGTCAGGACAGAAATTAGTAATGAAATATTTCTATTTCTCCTGTGGCTAAGCACAAATTCAATGTGGTTGCTTAATAAAATGGATTTTATTATGAACAAAACTTTCAGACAATGTAGAATTTTTGAGCATAAGTGCCTAAGTGTAATAAAATATTGTACATATTCAGCTGACTTACCAAAGGGATTTTTTTGTTCCATATAATTCATTCTTTACTCTATTTTATAATTTCTGATTTTGTTTATTTTGGGGGAAAGTGGCATTTTTTATTTTACTTAATTACTTCATTTAGAAACCTTATCTAACCCAAAAAGAGCATGCCACCCTTTCTATGTGTGATGCCAATGTTCACTACACCTACCTTTTAGGGCCCATTTCACCAAAGTGTCCACATGAATGGACTCACTGAGTGATTGTAGTAACTTGATAACACGTTTAGTGTTCAAGCCATCTACATTCTTGTCTACTAAAGATAGTGGACTCTTTTCTCATAAGAAGGATGAACTCTACACTGTTTTCCCTTGCCACATCAACTCTATTTTCTTTCAAAACCAATTCTTCCACATCCCCCCTGTTTTTCCCTAAAAGATCTTTTGAAGTGCATTTTTTTTTAAAGAAAACCACTGTATGGAGGCTATAAAGAAAGGTGGCCCAGCAATTAAAGTACTTTCTTGTAATGTCTGACAGCCTGGGTCTGACTCCCCAATACTCATGTAAAGTCAGATACACAAAGTACAGATGCATCTAGAGTTGGTTTGCAGAGATAGGAGGCTCTGGTGCACCCATTCTCTTTCTCTCTCTCTCTCTCTCTCTCAATCTCTCTCTCTCTCTCTCTTTCTCTGTCTCTTCTTTATCTCTCATATAAATGAAAAATGATTGTATGATATTTTGCTAAATGCAAATCATGATGCTCATTTCTCTATATCTACCCAGCGTTTCCCATAAACCAAACACTTTTAGGTACTCAGGTTGCACTCTCAGACAGGACAGTAACTGTCCTCAAAGAATATAAATACCAGTCAGACATAATCTAAGAATTAGTTATTACCAAGGAACACACCAAGTGTAATAACATGGATAGGAACAGATTTATCTGGTATCATATATTTAGAACCTGGTTCTTGCTAGTCAAAACAGGATTTGCAGAGACATTTATCATACCAATAACTGGGGGCTAACTCCACAATGCACGACCCATTTTCATTAACAAAGAGGGTCTAATGGGAAGGGGTAGATCACAGATGAGCCTAAATAATGGTACCAAACTGCCTGTATTTACTGAAAAGAAAACTAATAAATTAAATTAAAAAAAAAAGAAAAGAAAAAAAAAGGATGTTGCAGCTTGACATTTTGGTAGACTGGGGCAGGAAAAGTAAACAGAAAGCAAATCATAAGATGTGTGCAAAGGCGTGGAATCAAGAAAAACTCTCAAGTATATCTGATGAACAAAGACCCTGTGTTTTGAACATCCAATATAAAGGCAAAGGGCAGGGCGGGCTAGGCAAAGGAACAGTACAGACTTACTGATGATTTTTAGAGATGCGCGCCAAAGCTAAGACACAATCAGATTTATCATTAGAAACGCCATGCCAATTGTAGGGTGAAGTCTGATTTGGAAGTAAGTTAAATTCACAATAAAAAACTAGGATACTAATTTTTTTGATAATGCAGATGGCCATTATTAGAATATCCAACCTTAATTCATAGATAGATGGATAGATAGACAGATAGATAGATAATAGATAGAGAGATAGATAGATAGACATATTCTGTTGAAACACACACACACACACACACACACACACACACACACACACACACACGTATAGGATCTGTTCCTGAGAATATCTTACTAATACAAACCATATCTTATTGGCTTAAAATATCCAATTTCTACCTCATTATAGACTATCATTCCAAAATCCATTTTTAAATCCTTTAAGACAATCAAATCTTATTTAATTTTTCTAACTTAGTTTCCGCTTTTTTACATTTTCATACACATAGCTACTGTGTTTTGATGTTATTGCCTCCAATTTCCCTCTCTTATCCCATCCTTCTCCTATTAACAGGCTTTTAATGATGATATAGTTCAGCAGAGCATAACAAACTCCATATTTGGCTTCTAAGATATGTTACAAAGTAAACCTCATGGAATTTATCATTTCCATCTGTTTTTATATGTCATTTTGCATTACATTTCAACATAAATTAATTTTAGTATTTATTAAGGTAATATCTTTAATCTTCAATTTTCTAGTTAGCACAGCATATTTTCTAGTTGATATACTTAATGGTCAATACAGAAATAATGTAACAAAGCAAGGAAAGAAAGAAAGCATTAACTTTCTCTTTGCCTTCTCTATGGTTCAGCATCTGGTAAATGCCAGTTTAGGTGCTCTGGTGATAAGAGAAATTCTGTTTGACATCCCAACTGAAGGACATTGTCAAGGTTCCAGAGATTAATTGAACAAGCGTATAAGAAAATTTTCTGTTAAGGGTATAAAAACGCAAGAAAATCTAAATTTAGAAAAACAGGTAACCTTTTTCAGCTAAAGGTAGGTAAAAATTACAATAAAAATTGCAGAATAGTTTTTGTGACTTGTATACCTGCTATGCTTTTAAACCATTTTTGGACCAAGTTGCTTTGAATTTAAATCATTCAAGATCAAAGAGTATAGAAGTCATCAGATTCTAGAAGCTCTATGATGTGCTGATAGCTCAAAACTGACCGGTTTTGTTTGTTTGATGGATGCAATTGGAATCTATCCTTAAGGCAGATGCTTTCTTCTAGCAATTATGAACTCTATGGTTTTAATCATCCATAATCTAGTTAGTACATGTTTACTACTTATTACAGAATTATTGGTTAGTCTAGAAATAATAATGATACTAATTGAATAAGTAAGGTACTGAAAGAAAATAAAATTTTTCTAATGGTATTCTCTGAAGTTTAATGTCTTAGAAAATGCCAACTTAATCACCCTGGTAATGGAGAAATTTTGTCTGACATCTCAAATGAAGGACATGGTCAAGTTTCCCAGGGCAAACTACCAAGTTTTATAAAGAAAACATTATTTGGCTAAACAAGCAGTTTATCACTCAAACTTTTTGAGGAGAAAAATATATCATATAAATAAGCTGAAATACATATATTTCATATATTTCAAATATGTGTGTGTGAGCTTAAGTGCTCAAATTTTAGTTTCTTTTCAGCAGTGAATTTTATAGGCTCCTCTCTATCTTAACTATAGGTAAGAATTATTGGCAGACTATAATAGAAAACTCTACCAACAGCCTCAAGAATTTTTTAGCTTTGACTCTGCATTTAAGCTAATAGATATAAACATTCTTAAACTACCCCCCTGAAAAGAATTTATCTCTCTTCCATTAGTCTATGTCATTAATACAAAGTGTTCCTATCCAACCTCCTGCTACAATTTTGCTCAGTTATAATATGAAATATTGTAGCTTGCAATAATATCCCTGTGTTAGGTAAAGAGAAGAGTGGTACAAATAACTCAGTAAGAACTTCATCCAAGATAAATGAAATCTAGTTTGCAACTATACCATCTGGTAAATAAGAGAATTCTAACTACCTCTTTAGTGTTGTCACAATATCCTATTTCTTAAAATAGTGAAACTTCAAAATAACCACAACCAGCTTATAGCATGGGTCTTACAGTGCCTACTAATGACCATATTAAGTTATCAAATATTCACTTTTACATAGATTTTGTTATAATGTGCTTAGTAATAATTGAAATTGCAGATAATTTTCTCTTCCTTTGTTAAAACCAGATGATTAAATGAAACTCATTAACTAACTTGAAAATTAAAAATAGCATTACAAACTATTATTAGTCCCTCAGAAAATACTCAGATCTAAAATATCTTAGAAAATAAATCTCAGGCACAATTAGACTAGGCCTTCCCCAAGCATGCATCCAGCCCTGACCCATGTGGACACTGGTCACAGGCCCACTCTGAGCTAAGCAGAGTAGGCCAGTCAGATTCCAGGTGAATGCTCCCCCTTCACACATTCATCCACATATATGGACCCGAACTGGGAACTAGCTCCGCTTGGTGTTGACCTCACTACCTGGCCCATCTGTTCACTCCTGCCCTGAATAGAGATGACTAGACTAGGCCCTCCCAGCTCTTGTTCAATTCTGCATTGTGTCCAGTCCAGTGCACTTAGGAGACTTCCTACTCAAGAATTAGGTCAATCAGTTTATGAGGTTCTAGACCATATCCACCTGGATATAGCCTAAGCAGGCCACTAAACACAGACCATAATAAAGCCACAGTTGCTGCATTCTCAGAGAGACAAAGAAATTATCTCCAGATGAGAAACTCCCCAAAGCAAAACAAATAACACAAGAACCAAGGCAAAATATCTGCACAAAGAATGCCTAGTCCCATTATAGAAACCTCTAATGAAAGCTACTTGGAGAAGACTTCAGAGAGAAAAATTCCAAAATTCAATTACAATGAGCATAGTCAACACACTTAATGAGGACATGAAAAAAATGGCTGAATGAAATGGAAGAGAATTAACAATAACAAAAAATCTCAATAGACAACAGAATGAATTTGATGAGTTAAAAGTATACATGATAAAATGCCCCAATGAGCTCCCAGACAGTACAACCAACTAAAGTAAAGTAAACAAACTAAACTAGATGCAAAGAAAAAATCAAAGCAAGAAAGAAAAATAGACAATAGACAGAGATGCTGGGAAAAAAAAAAAAAACCCTAATGGAAATCAAAACTGAACCAAATAAGCTCCCAAGAAAACCTTGTCTACAGAATACATCATAAGGAGCACAGACTATCGGGGTTTGAGGACAAGACAGAGGATGTAGATTGGGAAGGTAAAATTAATGTCAAATTAATTTAAAAAATATACAAAAAGAACATTATGGAAATGTGGGGCACCTTAGAAAGACTACACAAATAAGAAGGGAAAGAATTATAGGCTAGGGGCATAGAGAGTATCTCCAATAGTGACAGGAAGATGGATCAGCCATTAAAGGTGCTAGCTTGCAAAGCCTGCCTCCCAGTTTCAACTCCACAGCACCCATATAAAAACAGATGCACAAAATGGTACATGGCATCTGTCTATAGTGGTAAAAAGCCCTGATATGCCATTCTCTCTCTTTCTCTCTCCTCCTGCTCTCTCTCTCTCTCTCTGTCTTCCTTTCTCCCTTGCTCCATCCTTTGCTCTCTCCCTCAAATAGGTAAATATAAGTACTTTTAAAGAATATTCTAAAAAAATTATAGAAGAAAATTTTCCAAATTTTATGGATGAGAGACCCATCGAGGTGTAAGAGGCATACAGAAAACCAAATAGGACCAGACAAGAAATTCCCAATGTAACACCGAAAAACTAAACACAGAATACAAAGACAGAGAAAAAGATATAGGAGATAGCTCATCACTTAAGCCCATCATAAATACACCCAAATTTTCCTCTGAAACTCTAAAAGCAAGAAATGTTTAGAATAGATTATTTCCTATATTGAAAAACAACAGCAGACAACCCAAACTACTATACCTAGCAAAAGTGTCCTTTATAATACAAGGTGAAAAAATATTTCTGTGGTAAAATCCAGCTTTATAAATATATGGCCACTAAGCTAGCCCTGCAGAGAATATTGGATGGAGTGCTTTTCATTGAATAGCATAAACATACTCAAAAGGCTATAGGAAGGAAAAAATTGTCTAAACCAGAGCAATTGTTAAAGCAAATGAAAATCAAGAAAATACCAAACTCCACAAACTCATCAACATGACAGATTAACTCATAGAATCCAATAATAACTGAATAACAATGGATTCAAATCCCCAATCAAAAGGCAAAGGTAAACAAGCTCGATCAGAAAACAGGACCCTTCCAACTGGGCTCTTCAAGAACCCTACTTCACTAAAAAACAAATACCACCTCAGGCTGAAAAGATGGAAAAAATATTCAAAGCAAATGGAAACTGGAGACAGGTATGACTATACTAATTTCTGACAAAATAGACTGAACCAAAAGTAATCAGGAGGCATTAAGGAAATAATTTTATACTCATCAAAAGAACAATTCAACAATAGAATATTACAATGCTAAACAAATAAGCACCAGACACAGGTGCACAAAATTTTATGAAGTTAAGTACAGTAGACATAATGTCAGACAAATCCAAACACAATAAGAGTGACTTCAATATCCCACAACCATCAATAGACAGATCATTTATACAGAATAAATATAGAAGCAATGGAGCTAAGTGACACCATGATCAAACAGATTTAACACATCTATAGAATATTCCACCCAACTCAACAGAATATACATACTTCTAAGCAGCACACAGGATCTTTTCTAAAATAATCACATATTAGGACATAAATAAAGAATCCCAAACTTCAGGAGAATTGACATAATTATTTTAATTATATCGGACCATAATGCAATAAAGCTAGAATTCAACAAGAGGAAAGACAGAAACTCATAAAGATAGAAAAGCAAGCTATTTTACAATGAATTAGTAACTGAAGATATTACAGTTCCTGAAACTGAATAACAATGAAAACAAAGCATACAAAAATTTATGGGACACAATGAAGGCAGTTCTAACACAGAAACTCACAGCTTCTAAATGCCTACATTACAAAAACAGAGATTGCATAAAACAATCCACCTGAATAGTTTGACAAAACAAGAACAATCCAAACATACAATACCAGATGGAAAGAAATAATCAAGGCCATGGAAGAAAGCAATGAATTAGAAGTGAAGAAAATAATTTTTAAAAAATAATGAGGCAAAAACTGTTTCTTTGAAAAATAAAATAAAATTGATAAGGTCCTGGTCAAATTAATCAAAAGAAAAAGATGGAAGACACTCTGATCATCAAGGCATGATGAAAAGTCATCCAGAAATAGATGGAAAGGAAGATGTTGTAAAAGATACCAGTGTGGGCTGGAGAGATGGCTTAGCAGTTAAGCGCTTGCCTGTGAAGCCTAAGGACCCTGGTTCGAGGCTCGGTTCCCCAGGTCCCACTTTAGCCAGATGCACAAGGGGGCGCACATGTCTGGAGTTAGTTTGCAGAGGCTGGAGGTCCTGGTGCGCCCATTCTCTCTCTCTCCCTCTATCTGTCTTTCTCTTTGTGTCTGTTGCTCTCAAATAAATAAATTTTTTAAAAATTTTAAAAAAAAGATACCAGTGAAATTGGGAGACTATTTAGAACATATTGCAAGAACCTATATTTCACAAAAATTGGAAAATCTGGAAGAAATGTTTGAATTTCTTGACTCATATGACCTACCAAAGCTAAACCAAGACCAGATAAATTACCTGAATACAGCTATAATATATAATGAAATTGAAGGACCAATTAATTAATTAATTAATTTTTATTTACAGACAGCAAGAGTACAAGAGAGACAGAGAGAGAATTGGCATGCCAGGGCCTCAGCCACTGAAATTGAACTCCATATGCTTGCACCACCTAGTGAGCATGCGTAAGCTTGGACTTGCCTCACCTTTGTGCATCTGCCTTACATAGGATCTGGGCTTTGCTAAGCCATCTCTCCAGCCCTGAAGGAGTAATTAAAAGCTCCCCCAACCAAAAAGAGTACTGGCCCAGATGGACTCACTGCCAAACTATACAAAATCTTTGTAGAAGAACTAAAAAGAATTTTTTTCAAGTTATTTCATAAAATTGAAAAGGAGTGATTGTTCCTTTACTCCTTATATGAAGCCAACTTTACAGTAATAACAAAACCAGACAGAGACCCAACAAAAGAAAATTATATATCTGATATCCCTGATAAAACTTAGATACAAAAGTTCTCAATAAAATTTTTATAAGCCGGGCTGGAGAGATGGCTTAGCGGTTAAGCGCTTGCCTGTGAAGCCTAAGGACCCCGGTTCGAGGCTTGGTTCCCCAGGTCCCACGTTAGCCAGATGCACAAGGGGGTGCACACGTCTGGAGTTCATTTGCAGAGGCTGGAAGCCCTGGCGCACCCATTCTCTCTCTCTCCCTCTACCTGTCTTTCTCTCTGTGTCTGTCGCTCTCAAATAAATAAATAAATAATTTTAAAAAAAATTTTATAAGCCAAATACAAGAACACATAAAATGTATCTTCTACCTCAATCAAGTAGTTCTTTTTTTTTTTAATTTTTTTATTATTTTTTTTAAATTTAATTTATTAGTTTTCATTTCAGTAAATACAGGCAGTTTGGTACCATTATTTAGGCTCATCTGTGATCTACCCCCTCCCATTAGACCCTCCTTATTATTGAAAATGGGTCGTGCATTGTGGAGTTAGCCCCCAGTTATTAGTATGATAAATGTCTCTGCAAATCATGACCCAACATGTAACTCTGACATTCTTTCCGCCCCCTCTTCCGCAAGATTTCCCTGAGCCATGTTGGGTTCATTTTTGGTCTGCTTCAGTGCTGAGGTGTTGGGGGCCTCTGAGGCTCTGGCTCTCTGATTTGGTAGGAGTTGATTTTTCTCTGAATTGATCTCCTTCCCCTTTGTGCTGGAATCCAGTTCACAGGAAAACATCACCCTTGCTTATTTCGCCAGTTGTCCTTAGTTTCAGTTGGGCCCTTTCTGAGGTATGTTGGGGCAGCTCTCTTCTTAGGATCTGCATCTATCTGGAAAAGAGAAGCAGATTCTCCAACGGAGAGTGAGTTAGCACCCAGAAAATTGAGATAACACTTACTTTTTTGATAAACAGTTTGATAGGTGTAGGCCCTCTTATACCCCGTGATTGATGGTAGCTTGATATTGTAGAGTGGGCTTGTGTTTGGGTATGGTTCTTGTCCCAAGAATGCATGGATGTTTCCAGTACAGAAATTCAGGAATCAATAGATATAATTGATCACATTAACAGACTTAAAGATAGAAATCTCATAATGATTTCAATAGATGCAGAAAGTGTCTTTGTCAAAATACAGTATCTTTTCATGATTAAAACACTGGAGAGTGTAGGCATAGATGGTTCATATTGCAGCATAATAAGGGCTATATATACCAGACCTAAGGCCTATATCATTCTAAATGGGAAAAGACTTGAAGCATTCTCATTAAGGTCAAGAACTAGACAGGTGTGCCCACTCTCATCATCGGTTTTCAATATAGTACTTAAAGTCTTTGCTCAAAGAATAAGAAAAATATAAACAAGAACACAAGATGGAAAGGAAGAAGTAAAACTAACCTTCTTTACAGCTGCTATTATTCAATGATTTTTTTAAAAAAAGCTGAAAAACTACCAAAATACTCCTAGATAATAAATTTTTAGCAAAGTGGAAGTATATAAAATTAACACCGAAACTCACTAGCATTTATAAATGCAGGTGACAAAGACTCTGAGAAAGAAATTAATTGTTCCATTTACAATAACCACAAAAAAATAAATATCTTTGAATATCCCTAGCCAAGGAAGTGGAAGACCTCTACCATAAAACATTAAGATACTGAAGAAAGAAACTGAAGAACACACAAAGATATGGAAAGATCCCCCATGGTCATGGATCAGAAGAATTAATATGGTGAAAATGGCCATCCTACAAAAATCCATATATAGATTCAATACCAATCAAAATGTTCTACACAGACATTAAAAATTAGTATATTTTTTAAGGAAGCCTAAAAAGGACTAGAAGAGCCCAAAAATTTTCTCAGCAAAAAAATACTATGGGTGATATTACCATACCTGATTTCAAGATATATTACAATATGCTATAGTGATTAAGAAAAAAAAAAAAAAACAGCATGGTACTGGCACAGAAAGGAACATATTGATCAATGGAAGATCTAGATATATGTTCTAGTAACTATAGCTACCTGATCTTTGACAAAGAGTCCGAAATCCCACACTGGAGAAAAGACAGCGTTTTTTACTCAGAGTTCTCTAGATTAATAGAATCAACAAAATGAATTTTGGTAAAAGGGGAATTTATTGTACTATCTTATGACAGTCCAATAATATTAGTCATCAGGCTTGAGTGAAGGGACCCAGTAACTGTTCAATGACATGGCTGGATACTTCAGCAGTCCCTACCCCCATTCCAGCACTGAAGGCCTAAGGCTTCCTGGAGTGCCATTGGTCTTCAATCCACTCTGGAAGGCTGACAAAACATGGTTCCAAAGTGAAAAATGGAAGCTGAACAAGATAGATGGCATGCAAGGGAAGCAAGCAGCGCTGGTAGCCAGGTGGTACTGAGGAGCTCTTTTCTCCCAGAACTTCCTAGTATAAAGCCCCTTCCAGGAGGGTCACCCACTGTGGGGGAAGGGCTCATTCTGGGGAAAAGATTTGCTCCTTCATTTAGTCAATCCTTGCCTGAAAACAACTTCAAAGACACAACAAAGAGGAATGCCTGTGGATTCCTAAACAGATCAAGTTGAGAATAGAACTTAGCCCTCACAGACAGCATTTTCAACAAATGGTGCTGGAGAAACTGGATAACTACATGTGGAATAATGAATATAGAATCCATCACTCTGAACCAAAATTAAGTCCAAATGGTTTAAGAATCTAGTCTGTGGAATGAGGAGAGAAAAAAAGGCATAGGGAAAGATTTTTCTGAATAAGACCCCAGCCTCCCAGGGAATAAGACACCCAACCATTGGGATGTCATAAAACTAAAAAGTAATTGTACAACTAAGCAAACCATCAACAGAGCTAATAGAGAGCCTACAGAATATGAGACAATAGTTGGTAATTATACATCTTACAAAGGTTTAGTATCTACAATATACACAGGACTCAAAAAAGTAAACAATACAAGAAAAATCAGTCACTGAAAAATGGGGCAGGAAAGTCAACAGAGGTCTCAGTGGAAGAAATACAAGTGAATAATAAACATCTAGAAAGACAATGAAATCAAATGACAACAAATTCTGGTGAGGGTGTGGGTACAGAGGAACCCTCATCTACTCTCGGTGGGAGTATAAACTGTGAAACTCACTGTGGAGGTTTCTCAAAAATCTTGAAATAAATCTACCAACTATACCACTGCTGGGCATATCTAATGAGTCTATACTTTGCTATGGAGCTATTTGCTCAGCCATGTTCATTTCTGGTCTATTCACAATAAGCTATGAAATGGAATTAGACTAAATGCTGATCAATGGATGACTGATTAATGAGGATTTGGTATATATACTGAATGTGTTTCTATTCAATGGTAAGGAATAAATGAAGTTAGAAATTTACCAGAAAATTAATGGACCTGGAAAAAATTATACTATGTGAAGTTACCCAGGCTCAGAAAGACAAATGTTGCATGTTCTATCTTATATGTAGCTCCAAACATGGAATAGCTTAATTTGTTTATAAGTTGTAGTAAACATCAGCAGTAATAATTAGAAAGTTAGAATAAGGCTTGGAGAAAATAAATAATAGAAAAGAGGATAGAACACAGTTAAGTGCAGGGGAAGAATACGGGGTGGAAAGGTCTGGGAGTGACAGGAATAAATATGTGAGAGGAAGAGGAATGTATTAAAAACTATAGATGTTATGAACCAGTATTATAGAAACATACCACTTTGTTAGCTAATTAAAGATATAATTGAGAGAAGGATACAGTTTGGGTGGAAGTGCACTTCAGGGGTAGAGTAAGCTTGATCCCAAAGTCACATGCTATTGCTTGTAAAGCGCAGCACCACAATTGGGTTACCCCCACAATGCTCTGTTGATCAAGGAGACCCATGAGGCCCTTCCAATCAATACAGGACATCGACAAAGCACTTGGTTAGGCACAAGAATTTAATGGTAAGACCTTATTACTGAAGACATCACAGTCTGCAGTTGTAGCACACTGAGAGATTATGCTGGAACTGAGATGAAAGCCAGCTCCCTGCTGGCTACCCTTGCAATACGGGAAAGTGCTATGCAAGCTGTTAGGCATAAAAGTCACCAATAGTGTCAAGAAACAAAATCAACCATCCAGGCAAATTATACACACTGAGTAACAGTGGCACACAGGCTATGGGGGAATCAACTGCTCTCTGATTTGATATGAGGCCTGAATAGTGGGAGGGAATACATGTGTAATACTGAGAACCAAGTCAGATGCTACAGCTTGGAGGTCACAGACCCTAGAGGGAGGCTTTCACTGTTCTTTGAGCAAAAGAAGATTATGCCCATCATAGTTTTCTAAATATTTATGTTAATCCTTTTTGCTCTGTGTTATTTTCACTCATGGTTAGAGAACCAGCTTTTTACATATGGTGGTGAATCAGAAAGACAAAAAAAAAAGAAAGAAAGAAAACCAAGTGCCTAGCAAGAGAGCACGAGAGATGTCATCTCCATCACATCCACTATGGTCCAGGAAACATCACAGAGGAAGCGGAACATTAAATTAGTATGCTAGTCTTATAGCCAGTCTGAAAACCTCCTCCAGACAGAGATGGTGGTAGACACTGAGGAGAATTAAAACACATAAAGTAGAAAATTAGAGGCTGCTAAGAGCTCAGTACCAAAAGAGACTTCTAATATGCCGTCTAAGGCTCAGGCAACATTGGGAAAGGGCCACTAGTACATTCATGACCCCACAGTAATTACAGAAACTCCATTTAGGAGGGCCAGCCTGGAATGTGTCTGAGGGAGAGGAAAAATAGAAAAATCTGATGGGAATATGATCAATTAGCAATATGATCATATATTAAATTTCTCTATATAATCATTTTTGAAAAAAATATAAGGAATATAAATGAAAAGATGTACTTACTGAAATAGAGTCATTACAGAATATCAAAAATTGGATTGTTTAATTATGTTGAATATAAATTGCTTTAATTTTAATTTGATGATTAAACTTGGGACATAACAGTAAAATTCAAGCCTTAGATACAAAGACCATATTTATATCTTAAAGATGTATATTTTCAGCATTAAAAATATCTACCAGTGAGATTTTTCACACTGGAGACTACTATTAATATATTATTTCTAGAATAATTGGAGGTATGGACTGAATTTACACATCTTCAGAGAATTTATTGAATGAATTTTGTTTGCAAGATGAAGCTGAGATTTGAATGTTACAGCTAATGATTTGTAGATGAATCATGGGATGTTAATTAGAGTTTGCACTCTAGATGTTAGAGTAGCCCTTTGAATTATGTGCTGCTAATGTAAGTTTTCCATCTCTATTAGATGATTAGCTTCAGTAACTTTATTTTAATAGCATAAATTTATTGTTAATGCCATACATATGCTTGAATCTGTTGTGTAAATGCATGCTCATAGTTTTTATTAATTGAATCATTTAAATGTTTTAAGAGTTGTGTAAAGAAATGCTTAATCAAGTCTAGAGAACATATTTCAAGGGGGAAGCAAAGCAGATGGGGCAAAAAGAATGAAAAAGAGTATAATGAGATCCTTCAGAATGATACTATAATGTTACATTATGAGAAAAGATCTAAAGACATGTACCAACAAAGTTTGAATTTATAAATAACATTCTATTAGAAGGATTATTGTGTACTTCAGGCCTCATGTTGGACAAATCCCTGATGGAGAGATGTTTCTTTGGTGAAGTGAAAGTTCCTATGTTGAAGAAACAATTGAATCTAAACTTGTGGGACATTCATTGATCGCAGCACTACAAACCTGCATTATTTTCTTAGCTGTGTCCTGGTTACCTCTCAAAGACCAGGTGGCTATAATAACAGAAGCTAATTATCTTCTAGTGCTGGAAGATAGAGGTTCCTGGCCAGGATTAGTTCCCACAGGTGGTTCTGAGGGAGAAAGCACTCTAGGTCTCTCTAGCTACTCTCTAGCAGTTGGCTCTACCTCTGTCTGAAATGGCTGACTGAGTCTTCACATAGACAGCTCACAAAACTGGGGAAATGCAGACAGACAGGCGTGTCACATGTATTGGGTATTCTGGTGTTGCTTACTAATCCTACTACATTTTCCTGAACAAGTCACTCATTTATTTTTAATGTTTATTTATTTGAGAGAGAAATTAAGGGACCGAGAAAGATTAAGAGAAAGAGAGAGGAAGGGTATGCCAGAGCCTCCAGCCACTGCAAACACAATGCACCACCATTTTTTTTTTTTTTTTTTTTTGCATCTGGCTTTACATTGCTACTGAGAAATCAAACCCAGCCAACATGCTCAGCAAACAACAGCCTTTAACTCACATACCTATCTCTCTAGCCCCCAATTCACTAGCTTTGTAGACAACTTGTTTATCCCTCCTCGAATTTTCACATCTTGTCAAAATCTTCACTCACTTGAAATACTTTGTTATCTTACTGAGAAGCAAAGGTAAGCAATAAAAGAGCTTCTTTTTCTTACCTCTAATCATACATGCATTGGCATACATTTACACCCCCCAAACGGCCTTGAGTCTATCACTAATAACTGTTCCCATGGAGGGGTGCTCTTTTCTCTGTGTTCTGGCACCAGCATGCACCTTCAGGCACTGGTTCCTTAGATTTCTTCTCTCTGCTTGATTTAATTCTCCCAACCCTGACAGAGTACTCCCAATGACTACTGCATTTTAACAGCCATACTAATAGCTGCTTTAAACAAAACAAAACAAAAAATCCTCTCGTCTTTGACCTTCTGTCTCACCCTGTCTGCTTGCTTCATTCCTTATGCCTCATGGAAATGTCAGGTACTCTGAAGACCTTCCTGTAATCATTACTTCCACTCCTCCATGCTCCCTGTGAGCCTGTGGCATTCAGGACTGCATTGCAGGCATTGCATGGAAACTGTTCCTGCTCTTTCCTGGTAAGCTCCCTGGTGCCACCTCCAGTAAGTACTTGTGACCTTGATTACCATCAGCAGAACTTGCCTTGGCCATGTGTGCTGAAAATTTCATCTTATTCCACCTTAATGTCCATTACATATGTGTTTGTCATTTCCATGTACTTATTTAAAGGCATGATCTAAATGCACTCTATAAATAATAGTGCTATTTATATACTTTCACTCCTATTAGTATGTATGCAAGTTCTTCCAAAGTCACCAAATGTCAACTTATACCTATCCTATTTGTCCATTGCTTTGGCCTGAACCTTTTGTGTTACTTTGATCTCTTATCATTTTGTGGAGACCATGGAGATCTTTTCTACTCTAATTTCCAAATACGCTCATAATCTCCCCTAGACCACATCATCATTACCATTTTCCTGGGTTGCAATAAAACTACCAATGATCTCCTTGTTACTCTTGAAAAAGGTGGAAATTTTCCAAAATTCAGGTTGGATGAAAACTTCTACCTGCTCATGTAATTATATGAACATCTACAATGTTTATTATCACCTTCCATGCCCTGCAGGATGAGGAACACTGAAGTCCCAACCTCACTCCAAGCCCACTACACTCCTCTGTGGAAGGCTAAGTATGTCCCAGTTCAGAGCAGTGGACTTTCTCCATTACTGCCCTACTAGCAGCTCCCCACAACCTGTGGGACTCTGTTCCAATCCCCTCTATCATTGCTTGCAAAGCCTTTCATCTCCTTGCCCTGTCTTATTTTTATATGCAGGACCTGATGTTATTTTTTTAATTATTTTTTTTATTAAATGGAAACTTTATATGTTGGCACCATCATTTTCCTCCTCCCTGCCCAACTCCACAGAGGGCCCTCTTTAGTGGGATTGCTGGTATTCACCATGGATTTGTAGGTTACCAATTGTGAGATCAGTAGTCAGTCATATTGGGGTCAAGGCAATATCTCTGCCCCCACCTATTTCCTCCTACTATGTGGCTCTTACAGTGTTTCAGCCTCCTTTTTCACACAATTCCCTGAGCCTTAGTTGGTGTGCCTTGAATCTACGTTAGTGTTTCACTCTTAGCAGCTTCTGGATTTCTGCACTGATGCATTTTGAGTATCCTTGGTGTCTCTATCAGGCTGGCCCAGGTTGCCAGGCTCACCATGGAAGCCGCACCCATGCTCATCTCACCAGTTCTTCTGTGGTTTCACCTGGGTCCCAGCTGCTCACTGAGGGGTGGTTCACCTCCTGCCAGGGAGTCAGCTATCTATTCTTGTCTTGTTGATATATTTTGGTTGTGCTCAGTTCTCGCTGCTTTCTGATTTCACCCGAGGAGCTTCAGCATGTTTATGGGTCCACCATCTTGACCAGAAGCCCCTGGTGTTTCTTCTTCATCAGGTCCATCATGCTTCCGGAATATAAGCCCCACAGACACATATCCTGTGTTTTGTTCACTGAGGTCCCCCCAAAACTTACAAGAGTACCCAGAAAATACTAAACATTTAATAAGTACATATTTAATTAATAAAAATTGACTCCTGAGTTCTTTAAGTTCCAAACATGGAACATTTTATGGTAGTTATAATAACCTGCATCACTAACAAGGCTTTTAAAAATCCTGTGGATTTTACAAAGATCTAATGCAAAACTAAGTCAAACATAGGCAGTAAAACTTAAAAGGAGTATGTTGGAAGTATGTGTAGTGACAGTAGAGTGCATTGGTTACATGGCCAAAATTAATTAATAAGTACATGTCTTATGTCCAGTTCTCACCACCCCCAGTAACCACCAAGGAGAACCAAACACCTATGCAAGGGCAAGGAGCTTTATTTTCGGGCTTAAGCTGGGTCTCTTGGCTTCACCAATGCAGTGGGTCCCTACAAGAGCCCAGAATAGTGGGAAGATAGGGTTTTTATAGGGATTTGAACATAGAAGAATGGGATGGGGACATGATTGGTTGATTTAAACAGTAACTACACTTGTACTCTTCTGATTAGTTTAGAATTTTGGCGACAAAGTAGGTGGTGGGAGCTAGGTAACTAAGCAACAAGTAGCAATAACATTTGTATGTATTTCGATTGGCTGAGACAGGGAGGTAGGAGGGACAAGTCTTCTGAAAGTCTCAGGTGTCCTGGGCAGGGGGCAGGGCAGCTGCCCCTTTGTTCCTTTGTTTAAGCTGAAACTTGTAACTTAGACCTGACCAGGGCAGCGCTCTACTGTAGCCTGTCATGGCATCATTCAGTTTCTGGGTCCTTCACATGTTAAACGATTTATGAAAATTTTCGTTGTGTAGAAAACATTTTCTACTCTTATGTTCCCTTTAAGACCCAGCAGAAATATAATAAATGTCTTTCAGCAACATATGGACATTTATTGTTTCAAACCAAATTATTTTAGTTTTCCATGCACCTTCATTTTACATAGAAAAAATACATTTGAATAAATCCACCTAAGACTAGGGAGATGGCTCAGCAGATAAAATACCTTTGTATGTAAGCATCAGGGCCTAAGGGATCCTGATTCACTACCTTCAGTTTGATCCCTTAGCACCATGTGAACAGGAGAACATGACTACACACATCTGTAACCCAAGTCTTGTGCAGGCCCAGAAACAGAATTGCAAAGGCTGGCTGGTCAGCCAGTCTGATGAAAAAGTACAGCTCTAGGTTCAGTGAGAGACTTTGTCCATCTCAGGAAACATGCAGGTGAGTGAGAGATGAAGATTCCTGATGTTCACCTCTGGCTTTTGCATACTTGCACATGGCGCACACACATCTGCATACACATACCACTACCACCACACATACTACCCACATGCAAAAAAAAAAAAAATCCTCTGATCAAAATATTTACAAAAAATAAGATTTAGTATTTGTAATTTATTTGATTTGAAATGAATTCTAAGCAGTATACCTGTTAGAAGAGTATTTATTGTCTACTCCTTCTGACATACTTTTAACAGTTCCTGTGATTCCTCAGTGTAGTTCTGAAAATAAGGTGACATTGCTATATCTAAATATCTCAAACAATTGAGATGGATAATCTGTCATATTTGATTCTAAGGATACAATATGGAACCAAACCAGAATCACTGTCTTACATTAAGTAAAGTGAAACAAAGAGACTCTATCAGGAGACCAGGCTGAATTTAATGATCTGCCTCAGAAAATAGTCTTTTGAGATGTTTTTGTTTTTAAGGGCTCATCAGGTAGTCTCTGAAAGATGGATCTGAGCTGTAGTACACAAACAACAGAGCTGCTTGTCAGTCATGGGCAAACTATTCAAAAGAAATGAGACGTGCAGTTCTATCTGTTCTCAAAATCACAGGTGGTGGATGTTTTTGTTTGCATTTTCTAGCCATAATTTCCAAAGCAAGAAAGTTTAATGAAAATGTGGAATTATAACATGGTTAAAATCACTTTGGCCTCCTGTTTATGAATAACATTGAAGTCATTGCTTTTTTGCTGTCACAGTTTGAACATTGGTGATTTTTTTTAAAAGCCATAGCTGGAGAGATTGCTTAGAGGTTAAGATGCTTTCCCACAAAGCCAAAGGACCCAGGTTCAATTCACCAGTACTCACATAAAGCCAGATACACAAGGTGGTGTACGAATCTGGAGTTTGTTTGCAGTGGCTGGAGGCCCTGGCTCAACTATATCACTTCCCAACTCTGTGTGTGTGTGTGTGTGTGTGTGTGTGTGTCCTTGTAAATATAAATAAATACTTTTTAAAAAAGAAAAGTCATTAATAGTAGCAATTTTAATAAGTAGTAAATACAGACAATGGACAATAAGCCATGAAAGAGAGTTAGAGAAATCTCAATTGTATTTGAATCATTATTTTCTTAAAAATAATCTATCATCTTGACATTGCTTTCTGTAACAACACACACACACACACACACACACACACACACACACACACACATACACACACACACACACACACACACACAGCACCAGGATAGAGAAAAGCAATCATTCCAGCAAGGTGCCTGTGAAGTGAAGACACTAGTCTTCATCCTCTCAGAAGAAATAAATCCCAGGTGTCTGTAAACATCCCCATGAAGCCTCAGCATCCAACTTAGAACCTCCAATAATACTCTGAAACAGAAATGGGAAATACTGCACAAAAAGGATTGCATGGGAAATTGCATCTGACATGTCTGTACATGGTGAAGAATACAGAAGAAGGATGAGCCTGTATCAGCCACCTGATGGATGCCATAGCAGACACTTTGGCCTAATCTAAGGAGGATCTTAGCAGTCTTTCACACAGACTCCTTGCAACTATCATAGGAAAGTTTGCCTAGGAGTTCCTCATTCAACCTCCAGCAGCCTGCTCTGAAAAGTCCACCAGCAAGGCACAGTCATCACTACAGTTGACATTCTCCTTAGAGAGAGTTTGGCATTGCCTGGACTCTGTGCTCATGCTGCACCCTAGAGCCATAGCTACTCCTCTGTTGCAGTCAGGTTCACATTGCTGATAGAAATCATCCAACCAAAGCTGGGCATGGTGGTGCACGCCTTTAATCCCAGCACTCAGAAGGCAGAGGTAGGAGGATTGCCAAGAGTTCAAGGCCACCCTCAGACTATACAGAGTTAATTCCAGGTCAGTCTTGACCAAAAAAAAAAAAAAAAAAAAAGAAAGAAAGAAAAGAAATCATCCAACCAAGAGCAGCTTGTGGGGAAAAAAAAGAGGCTTATTTTGGCTTACAGCCTTGAGGGGAAGCTCCATGATGGCAGGGGAAAATGATGGCATGAGCCGAGGGTGGACATCACCCTGTGGCCTACATAAGGGGGACACTAGCAACAAGAGCATGTGCCAAACACTGGCATGGGAAAACTGGCTATAACACACATAAGCCTGCCCCCAACAATACACTCCCTCCAGGAGGCATTAATTCCCAAATCTCTAACAGCTGGAAATCTAGCATTCAAAACACCTAAATTTATGGGGAACACCTGAATCAAACCACCATATCTTCAAATGTGTTACCTTAGACCCTAGCTCCTAGCCTCAACTTCTTTATCCCACCCATCAACACCCAGCAGCCACTGCAGCACTGAGATCAACTCTGTACCATGGGGGTTGCAGTGATCCTTGCTGCACTGTCTGTACCATAGAGACACTGGAGACCTATCTGCAGCAGGTACATCTGAAGCATTGCTTGAGAATTGCACCCTGGCACTCATGATCACTCAACAGCTAGCAACATCTAGAAGACTGGGAACACTACCATAAAAGGACTAGCTATGCCCCAGATCTTGTAGTCACATAGCATCTATGCTTTTGAACCTGGGTTTAAACCTGCCTCATGAGTATTCTACCTTGCACACCATTAACAATGCTGAAGTAGGGATACCCCAAACTTTGGTAAGTTGTCACTTGTGAGCATCACACACTAGAGACCATCATCAATGCCATATGCACACCAGGCCCACTCCACATAGTATAAATATGTTGGTGAGCAAGACCCAGTGCCAGCCAAGACTCCCTTTCATAATTTCCTAATATGGGTAAAGGAGATTTTTTTTTTTGTCTATTTATATGAAATGATCTTTATATCAAGAAAAGGGGAGTGAACATTTACAGTAAAAATTATAGTTACTCAAGGAATCAAGTGAGTCAATGTTATCAAATACCTACCATATGTCTAATATATAGAAAATACAGATCAATTCTAATTTAGCCAAATATTTGCAGTGATTAATCATGCTCAGTAACAGCGGAAGTGAATCTGAGCATATGATTTTTGAAACCATGGTCAAAGTTCTTCATCTAGTTCTCAATATAAGGACTGATAAAATTTAAAATCTTGACATTCTTACAGCTTTCTGACCATTTTTTGTTCAGCAATGTACTTTTCTACTGAAAATAAATAATATATACCAATATTCAATATCCCAGTCATTAATGAAAACCAAGCAGCAACAATTTTAATATATGCCAATCAGTGAGGTGAAATTAGTTAATTTAAGAAATTTTTTAAATTTAATTTATTAGTTTTCTTTTCAGCAAATACAGGCAGTTTGGTACCATTGTTTAGGCTCATCCATGATCTACCCACTCCCATTGGACCCTCCTTGTTGATGTAAATGGGTCATGCATTGTGGAGTTAGCCCACAGTTATTGGTACGATAAATGTCTCTGCATATCATGACCCAACATGTGACTCTGACATTTTTTCCACCCCCCCTTCTACAAAATTTCCCTGAGCCACGTTGGGTTCATTTTTGGTCTGCTTCAGTGCTGAGGTGTTGGGGGCCTCTGAGGCTCTGGCTCTCTGGTTTGGTAGGAGTTGATTTTTCTCTGTGTTGGTCTCCTTCCCCTTTGTGCTAGTATCCGGTTCATCAGGAAAACAGCACCCTTGTTTATTTCGCCAATTTTCCTTGGTTTCAGTTGGGCCCCTTTTGAGGTATGTTGGGGCAGCTCTCTCCTTTAGGAACTGCATCTATCTGAAAAAGAGAAGCAGATTCTCCAACGGAGAGTAAGTTAGCACCCATAAAATTGAGATAACACTTACTTTTTTGATAGAGAGTTTAATAAATGTAGGCCCTTTTGTACCCCATGATTGATGATAGCTTGATATTGGACAGTGGGCTTATGTTTGGATATGGTTCTGACTTGTTTCCCAGCTCCAGCTATGGTTCCCACACCACTGAGGGGATCAGTTAGCCAAATGAAGAGCAGTTGTTTCCCCACCATGACTGTGCCACTATTGCACTTGTGTGGGCATCACACCAGGTTATTTGTTGCTAATTAGGTTAGACCATGAGTTGCTTGGACCGATATTGGTCATTTCCTGCAGTTGCCCATGTAGCACCTTCTGGCACTAGACACGCTGACTGTCTGGGGACAGACTCTCTCCTGGGTTCCAGCCATGACGTTCCATTTTACATGTCAGCTGTGTATGGAGTCTTCAGCAATAGGGTCTTACCACTGACCTTTGGTGGGTCATCAAGTACTCTGACAGAAGTCTGTCATTGTTTTAGGAAACCTTGTAGGTTTCTCTGATCAAAAAAGCTCATGGTGGGTGATAGCCCCATGCTGGTAGTGGGGGTTACAAGTCAGTGCCCACTAAGAAAATGAGGAAAAACATAACTAATATACAAGAGTTAGAGAGGAGAGGTGGGGAAGGGGAGAGTGAGGGAGGGAAGATGTAGAGAATTAGGGTAGTCTTGATCCTACCCTCTCCAGTGACTTGTGGTTCAGGTATTTCCTGTAAGGGTCTAGTGAAGGTTCAGCCATTTGGTCTGTCTTTTAGGAAGTAGAATTTTATGGTACCATTGCCATTTGGGTCCAGATAAGTGTTTCCCACCCCTTCGATTCCATCACCTCCCTCCCCATCCATCCTAGTGTCTAGTCCATGAGATGCTTGCTGGGTATGTAAGGCATCTTGGGTAGATTCAGGTTAGGTGTTGTAGATGAGTGAGACTATGTGTCGATTTTTTTTTTTTTTTCCCCCTGTGGTTGGGTAAGTTCACTGAGAATGATCTGTTCCAGGTTCAACAATTTTTCCTCAAATTTCTTAGCGTCGTATTTTCTTACTGCTGTATAGAATTTCATTGTGTAGATATATCACATCTTAGTTATCCATTCTTCTAGTGATCTGGGTTGATTCCAGCTTTTAGCTATTACGAATTGAGCCGCTACAAACATGGTTGAGCAAATCTCTCTGGCCTGTGGTTTGAAGGTTTTAGGGTAGATGCCCAGTAAGTGTATAACTGGGTCTGTTGGGATTTCTATAGTCAGCTTTTCCAGGAGTCTCCATATTGCTTTCCAAATGGTTGTACCATCCTACATGCCCACCAACAGTGAATGAGTGTTCCTCCTTCTCCACATCCTCCCCAGCATTTATTTTCATTTGATTTATTGATGTTGGTTATCCTTATTGGGGTAAGGTGGAATCTCATAGTTGTTTTAATTTGCATTTCTCTGATGATTAGGGATGATGAACATTTTCTTAAGTGTGTGTTTGCCATTTGTATATCTTCCTCTGTGAACTGCCTGTTCAACTCTGTGCCCCATTTTGTGAGTGGGGTGTTTGTCTTCTTATTGTTTAGAATTTTGAGTTCTTTGTAGATTTTAGAGATTAGGCTTCTGTCAGTTGGATAACCCGCAAATATTTTCTCCCATTCTGTGGGTATTCTATTTGCTTTGCTTATTATATGCTTGTCTGTAAAGAAACTCTTCAGCTTCAAATGATCCCATTGGTTGAGTGACTGCTTAAGAACGTGAGCCACTGGGGTTTTGTTCAGGAAGTCTTTTTCCATTCCTATATCATGGAAAGTACTTCCTAAATTTTCTTCCAGTAGTATTCAAGTTTCAGGTCTTATGTTGAGGTCTTTGATCCATTTGGATTTGAGTGTAGTACATGGTGAAATGTGTGGATCAGGTTTCAGTTTCCTGCATGTCGTTATCCAGTTTCTCCAGCACAATTTCTTGAAGATGCTATCTTTTTTCCAGCCTATATTGTTCAGGCCTTTGTTGAATATCAAGTAGCTATAGTTGCTTGGCCCAAAATATGGGTCCTCAAGTCTATTCCATTGGTCTATACTCCTGTTTTTATGCCAGTACCATGCTGTAATATGTAATATGTAATATGTAATAATGGCTTTGTAATATAGCTTTATATCGGGTATGGTGATGCCACCATAGGTATTTCTTTTGCTGAGGATATGTTTGGATATGCGAGGCCTTCTGCCTTTCCATATGAAATTTGAAATCATTTTTTCTCTCTGTGAAGAACACTGTAGGGATTTTAATTGGAATTGTGTTAAATCTATATATTGCCTTTGGTAGGATTGTCATCTTCACAATGTTAATTCTGCCTATCAAGGAGCATGGGAGGTCTTTCCATCTTTTCAAGTCCTCCTCAAGTTCTTTTTTGAGAGTTTTTATGTTGTCGTTGTATAGATCTTTAACTTCCTTGGTTAATGTTATTCCAAGGTATTTTATTTTATTTTTTGTTGCTATTGAAAATGGGACTATGACCCTTATTTCTTTTTCTGTATCTTTGTCATTTGCATATAGAAATGCTACCAATTTTTGTGCATTGATTTTGTATCCTGCTACTTTGATATAGGAGTTAATCACCTTCAGGAGTTTTGGGATGGAGTCTCTCGGGTCTCTTACATATACAATCATGTCATCAGCAAATAGAGCTAACTTAACTTCTTCCTTTCCAAATTGTATCCCTTTTATTTCCTTCTGCCTTATTGCTTGGGCTAGGACTTCCAGAACTATATTGAAAAGCAGAGGTGAGAGAGGACATCCCTGTCTTGTGCCTGATCTCAATGGGAATTCCTCCAGTCTCTCTCCATTAAGTATTATTTGGGCCTTTGGAGCTTTGTATATTGCCTTTATTATGTTATGATGTGAACCGGCCATGCCGATTCTCTCCAATGTTTTGATCATGAAGTGATGTTGTATCTTGTCAAAGGCCTTTACTGCATCTATCGAAATGATCATATGGTTTTTATGTTTAAGCTTGTTTATGTGGTGTATTACATTGGCAGATTTTTGTATGTTGTACCACCTTTGTGTTCCTGGGATAAATCCCACTTGGTCAAGGTGATAATGCTTTTGATGTGTTGTTGGATTTGGTTTATGAGTATTTTCTTCAGGATCTTTGCATGTATGTTAATTAGGGAAATAGGCCAGTAGTTTTCTTTTCTTGTGGCATCTCTGCCTGGTTTTGGGATTATGGTGATACTAGCTTCATAGAAGGAGTTGGGTAGCTTTCCTTGTTCTTCAATTGTGTGGCACAGTTTTAGGAAGATTGGTTTGAGTTCTTCCATGAAGGTTTGATAAAATTCGGCTGGGAATCCATCTGCTCCTGGACTCTTCTTTTTGGGGTGGTTTTTTATTACTTTTTCAATCTCCATGAGTGTGATGGGTTCATTGAGGTGATTAATCTGCTCTGAGTTTAGCTATGGTAGATGATATGTGTCCAGGAATTTATCCATCTCCTCCACATTTTCCAGTTTTGTGGACTAGAGGTTTTTGAAATAAGTCCTGATGATTCTCCCAATTTCACTTATGTCTGTTGTGATCTCTCCTTTTTCATTTTGAATTTTGTTAATTTGGAGCCTCTCCATTTTTTGCTTGATCAAATTGGCCAGAGGTTTGTCAATCTTGTTTATTTTTTCAAAGAACCAGCTCTTTGTTTTGTCAATTGCCTTAATTGTTTCCTTGGTTTCCAATTCATTAATTTCTGCTCTGATTTTAATTATTTCTTTCCTTCTGGAGCTCTTTGGGTTGGATTTTTCTTGTTTTTCCAGTGTCTGTAGGTGGATGGTTAGGCTATTGATTTGCAATCTTTCTGTCTTTTTTTATGAAGGCATTGAGTGCTATGAATTTTCCCCTGAGGATTGCCTTCATTGTGTCCCATAAGTTTTTGTATGATGTGTTCTCATTGTCATTCAATTCCAGGAATTTTGCAATTTTATTTTTTATTTCATCCACTATCCATTTATTGTTTAAAAGTGTGCTGTTCAGTTTCCAGTAGTGTTGGAATTCTTGGTGGGTCTTTCGTTGTTCATTTCTAACAATATAGCATTATGATCTGATATCGTGCAGGGAATTATGTCAATCTTCCTAAATATGTGGATACAGTCTTTGTGACCCAGTATATGGTCTATTTTAGAGAATGTTCCATGGGTTGCTGAGAAGAATGTGTAGTCTGTGGATTTGGGATAGAAAGTTCTGTAGATGTCCATTAGGTCTAACTGTTCTATGGTTTTGTTGAACTCTCTTACTTCCCTGTTGAGTTTCTGTTTGGATGATCTGTCTATTACTGGTAATGGTGTGTTGAAGTCCCCAGCTATGATGGTGTTGGTGGTCATTTCTGTTTTATTGTCAAGTAGGTTTTGTTTTATGAACTGTGGTGCCCCTGTGTTTGGTGCATACAGATTTATGATTGTCATAACCTCTTGATGGATTGTTCCCTTGATAAGTAGGAAGTAGCCTTCTTTGTCTTTTTGATTATTTTTGGTTTGAAGTCACTTTTATCCAATATTAATATAGCTATACCTGCTTGTTTATTATTCCCATTTGCTTGGAATATTGTTTTCCACCCTTTCACCCTGAGGAGGTTTCTGTCTTTAGTGGTGAGGTGGGTTTCTTGAAGGCAGCAGATTGAGGGGTGTAATTTTTTGATCCACCCTGTTAGCTTGTATCTCTTGATGGGTGAATTAAGGCCATTAATATTTAGGGTAATGACTGTGAGATTTGATTTGATCCTTGCCATGTTGTGGTGGTAGAGGTGTGTTGGTATTTTCATGGAATTTGAAATTTTTTTGTGTCTACTCTGGGTTTGGTTGTTGTGATCTGCTTCTTGTAGGCATTTGTGTTTGGTTATTTGTTTTTTCTCTGTGGAGAATTTCCTGGAATACTTTCTGTAGGTTTGGTTTTGTGTTCATATAATTGTAAAGCTGAGTTTTGTCATGGAAAGTTTTTCTTTCATCATCTATCATGAGGGAGACTTTTGCCAGGTAGAGTAGTTTGGGCTGGAAGCCATAGTTTCTTAGAGTTTGGAGAGTTTCATTCCAGACCCTTCTAGCTTTCAGGGTTTCCATTGAGAAGTCTGAAGTAATTCTGATGGGGTTTCCTTTGAAAGTGGTGTGTTGTTTTTCCCTAGATGTTTTTAGGATTTTCTCTTTGGTGTCAATGTTTAGTGTCTTAATGATAACATGTCTTGGGGAGTTTCTCCTTTGATCCAGTCTGTTTGGATTTCTGTTTGCTTCTTGTATCTTGATGGGCCTTTCTTTTAAGAGACGGGGGAAGTTTTCTTCAATTAGTTTGTTAAATAAATATTCCATACCTTTGGTTTGAAATTCTTCTCCTTCTGGTATTCCAATGGCTCTGATATTAGGACATTTAAGTGTATCCCACAATTCCCTAATGTTCTGTTCACAGGAACTTTTGAACTTACTGAAATTTTGAACTCTCAAACTGTTTCTTCCATCCTATCTTCCAGATCAGAGTTTCTATCCTCCACTTCACTAACTCTATTCTTGAGAGCCTCTAGAGAGTTTTGGACTTGTTCAATTAAGTTTGCATTTTCTACTATTTTCCTATGTATCACTTCCATCTCTCTGTCCAGCTCCCTTTTCACCTCACTTTCTGATTTTCTTGATGATTCTTGGAATTCATCCTTGTATTTCTTTATGTTTTCATTTAGTGTGGCCAGCTGATTTTCAAGGTCCTCTTCTTTTTTCACTCTCCCTCAACTCCTTTAGCTGTCTTTGAATTCCTTCCAATGTCTTATCATATTGCTCTAGCTTAGTGATCGTAGCATCCACACGATTATTGGTCCTTTGTTGCTTTCCTGCAAGTTCTAGCAGTAGGTTGGTCAGGGCTGCATTGCTCATTGCTTCCACTTGATGTTCTGATCCTAAAAACTCTTCTATGTTTTGGTTAGATGTAATCCTTGTTGGACTGGGTGATCTATCTGGATGTTCTTGCATTTTATTTTTCATGTTATTTCTTTTGCGCTGTGGTCTACCCGTGACAGTGTATGGGCAGGTAGGCTAGTGGACCAGCCTGGGCTATAGCTCAATGAGAATCCAAGGTAGCCTGGGGCCATTGCTAAGCAGCCCGAGTTTTTGCTCTCTCTTGCCAAAGCCACCTATCTACTGCCTGACAGGGGTGCCAAAGTTGCCTGAATTCTCACCCAGTAATGCATCAAAGCTGCCTGCCTTCGAGCTTGGAAGGGGACTGAGGTAGCAAGCCCTGAAGCTGCCCAAACTCTGGCTGGGAACACTGAGACCTGCAAACAGTCTGCACTCTCCCACCACAGGGGAGTGGGGGATGGGCAGCAACGGACATGTATAGGATGGCACCTGAGCTGGCACTAGTGACTCAGTGTGGGCTTGTGTGGCCCTTGCTGTGGGACTGGGCCCACTGCATGTGCAATCGTAGTGCAGAGGCAACTGCTGCAGGCATGAGATCAGGGCACAGCAGAGGCTGGCCATTGGGTGCACAATTGGAGCACAGCAGCGGGGTGTCTGGTGGCCGCCTGATCACAGCGGTGGTGGTCCCCATGGGTGTGCGAACTGAGCACAGCACGGCGGGCTGGCGCACGTGATCAGAGCATAACGGTGGAGGTCCCCACTAGTGTGGAGATCCCCACAGGTGTGTGAACAGAGCACAGTGGTGGAGTTCCCAGGGGGTGTGCGATCAGAGCACAGTGCAGCAGGCTGGTGAGCGCGTGATCTAGCACAGCCGCACGGGGCGCAGGTTGCGGCAGCTGTATGAGGGGGTAGACTACCCACCCAAGAGGGGAACCATGATTCCCTGCTTTCCCCCCACTCTGTGCCCTCCCATTGGCAAGAAGATCCTGATAACCCTTAATTTCTTGCCTTTCTTTCCTGGTATTTGCAGCACAGCTAGGCGGTCGCCATCTTGGCCAGAAGTCAATTTAAGAAATTTTAAGGGCTGGAGAGATGGCTTAGTGGTTAAGTGCTTGCCTGTGAAGCCTAAGGCCCCTGGTTCAAGGCTCGGTTCCCCAGGTCCCACGTTAGCCAGATGCACAAGGGGGCGCACACATCTGGAGTTCATTTGCAGAGGCTGGAGGCCATGACGCTCCCATTCTCTCTCTCTCCCTCTTTCTCTCTGTGTCTGTCGCTCTCAAATAAATAAATAAATAATTTAAAAAAAAAAAGAAATTTTAAGGTTGTCCTTCAGCGTGGAGTGAGGAGAAGATCAAAGTCAAGCTGTGGTCTCAGGTAAAGACAGCCTTCAACTTGACCTAGCTGAAAATAGAGTAGGACAGCAGAGAGCAGATGTGGTAAATCCTATTAAGTAAGGTAAACACATTACCCTGTGTGTAGGGGATGTAGATGAGTGGAAGTGTGCTTACATAGCCTACCTACGGTCCTAGATTGAAGGGAGAGGAGAGGAGAGGAGAGGAGAGGAGAGGAGAGGAGAGGAGAGGAGAGGAGAGGAGAGGAGAGGAGAGGAGAGGAGAGGAGAGGAGAGCGAAAGAGCCAATAAATTAAGCTATGGTCATCATACCTCCCTTCCTATGATTGGCTGTAAACAGAAATAAAACCCTCCTCCCCTACACTGACTTTTGTCATATATCTTGTCAGAGCAACAAGAATAAAACTTATGCATCCCTTAAAGTTCATTGCTTTGATATGAATTTTATAACAGTAGAGACCAATATGAAGCCAAATAAATTTCCATTAAAACTATAAAGGTTGCATCCATTTCTTCCATTGACTCATGTGCTGATTTAATATATGTTTATTGAGTAATGATGATAAACTTGGTTCCTTGATAGGTTTATTGTGATAAGTATATAAAAGTAGAAAGGCACAAACTAAAGAAAAGAACATAGAATCAAACAACCAGTGTGATTTAATTAGTCAAACCTTCCTTCCTCCATCAATAACATGAAAATCACAAGACTGCAAAGGACTCCTGAGAACATTTACTTAATTCCATCAGTAATGCTAACATCTCCTTCCCCCTAGCAAGCCTGCTGCTGTTACATGGTGCTCCCTCCTTCCTACATTCCAGTCAACTATTTTTCAGTAAACCTAGGCATGCATATTTGGCTTAGGAAGACTACTTTTAACTTACATTTTTCCTTTAAAAACTTTTTATGTATTAAAAAAAAGCTATGTGCCTTGAAAACAATGCACCTTCTAGGGCTGGAGAGATGGCGTATTGGTTAAGTTGCTTGCCTGCAAAGCATAAGGATCCATGATCTACTCTCCAGATCCCACCTTAGCCAGATGCACAAAGTGAGGCAAACACAAGGTCACACATGCCCACTAGGTGGCACAACATCTGAGGTTCACTTGCCATGGCTGACTACCTGGTGCACCAATTCTCTCTCTCTAAAATAAAAATAATAATAATATATGGACCTTTTGACAACCTATATATCAGTTTGGTTTGGAGAATTTCTTCATTTGTTAAAATTTCTTCATTTTTGCTGCTATTCTTCTTGTTTTCTTTGTATGAAATATGAAAAAATCTGTGGTTACTATATAGATATATATTAGAATCTCATTTTGTCATCTAGTATGAGTACCCTTAGGAAATAATAGCATAATACATTTTAAATCGTTAAGTTCCAGGGTGAGTTGACAACTTGAGTGGTGGAGAGAAGCTTAAACACACCTTCCTATGTTGTCCTCAGCGTGGCTGTGAATGGAAAGGGATGCCCTAAAAGCAAACAAAATGAAGCCCTTAAGAGTGCAGTGCAGATATGAAAAACAAGCTTGAGAATAGAGTCTAGCACACATGGGTTAATATGACCTATCCTCTCAGTCACAGTGTATCCTACAAGATTTCCTTAACTTCCTGAGGTCTCAATTTCATTTGTAAACTAGTGACCATAATGCTTCTTTACGAAGGGTAGCATAGAATGTAGCTCTTGCAAAATGTCACCACAGAGCCTGACATGCCATGCCAGGAGCAATGCTGCTGTGGCTTTTGTTATTACTGATTACAGGGAGCCATGATCATTACAGATACCATATGCAACCTCCTTACCGACATGTAGTTCTGAATCTGAGTAACCCATCTCACGATTCTCCCACCCAGACTTCACATGACAGCAAGTGTTCAGCTGTAAGTTGTAGAACTCTGATTCAACTTTGGTTAAATGCGATAAAATGTATTTTACCACATAAGTTCAAAGGTAGGATTGCCTTTGGCCCTCATTATTAAGATGCTCAACTTGGTCATTAAGAATTCAGGTTGTTTTCATCTCTACACTCTACAAGGCACAAAATGCAATCCATCATTTACTTGTTGTTACAGTCTTAGAATGAGCTCCAGAAGCAACAGGAGAAAATGGACCTTGCTCTTATAGGAAAAATAGTGGTAGTGATTAACCCAATCCAGTAACACTAAGACATTCTCTCCCCACTCTCCATAGTCACACTGTCCTGCCTCATTTCCCTCCTTCCTCCACGTATCCATTCTGTTTTTTTCTCTTCCTTTTTTCATCTCATCTTTCACTTATTTCACCATTTCCTATTTAATGCTACCTCCAATCTATCTCACATTCTTTTAAAGTTTTTATTGCGAACCATAACATATGAACATATTATGAATTGATTATATTCCTATCAGGTAATATTCCCCTCTCCCTTGCCCCCATTGCAGTGTGGCTTTCTTCAGGGTATTATCAGTAATCATTGTGGGTTCATAAATGTGCCAGTCAGTCTCAATGGAGCATGCAGTGCCTCAGAGTACACCTTCCTTTACTGTGGCTCTCACATTCTTTCTACCCATTCTTCCACAAAGTTCCTGAGCCTTAAAGGAGCATTGTAGAAGTCTTCATTAGTGTTAAGCTCCCAGCAGCCTCTGATTTTCTGCTATGGTGAGTTTAGAAATTCCTCAGTATCTACCAACATCATTTTCCCTAGAGGAAGTTCTCAGGCTAGCCTCGAGAGCATCAATCATATGCAATCCACTACTTTCTCTGTAAGATTTCTGGGCCCAGGTAGGTGTGATGGAAATTACTTGTCTAGCAATAATTATTTGTGGAGCATTGGCCTGTCATTCTTTTAAATCCTAGGGAATTTACCAGGGCACAAAATACTACTCCCACATGGAGACAAACTGTTTTCTAGACACAAACAAGAGGGATAAGATAATTATAGTTAATGACTAATCAAATGAAATAGAATGGATACAGGGAATCAATTACATTGTCATATTATACTTGACAACTGTTCATGGAGCCTGGCTTGGTGGTTCATATATGTAATGTGAACACTTAATGCCCAAACTAGCTTCAGGTACTTAATAAGGACAGGCAAGCCTTGAGCCAGAACTTGTCTCAAAAAATATATAAATAAACAAACAAAAATTTTAAGATCTTTTATGGGCATCAAATCTTCAAGCATCTCGGAGTCTACAGTAGGGAAAAATCATACATTGTTTCTCACTATCCTACTATCTGCATAACAAATTAGTTCTTTAGTGGTATGAATGTTATTGCCATGACCAGGCATATTTATTTACCAAACAGTATGTTGTTAATACAATTCAAGCTCATTTACTTTTGTGGTTGTCATTTTAAAGTCCCAGGCCTTGCATTTATCTTGGTTTATTGTGTAAAAATACTCATACACTGCATGATATAGTATAACTATAATTTTTAAATGCCCATTTCATTAAAATTTGATATTGCACACAAGACCTATAAGTCCCTGCTGCTGCAACAAATCATTTCATAACTATATCTGGTGACAGTATCTGGTAGTGACTTTCCATTAAACTGACTTACTCATAATGTCTCAGAATAACTGGATCTGAGCCAAGCGACACAGATTCCACCTATAATGTGGCTTCATTGTCATGCCAGAAAGGGGGTTCACAGCAATTCCATCTCCCATCCTGACTGCCACCAAAGCAAAGGGAGACAGAACTATTTCCAAAACCAAACAGTAAGGATATTTTTAGTGATCGAAATTTTTATTTATTTTATGTATATAGAGCATTAAATAATGCTCTGTACTTAAGATTTACAGATCAAACGTGGATTCCAGTTAGAATTTATTCATATGGTGATCAGTCAGACTCATCTTCTTGGGACCACTTAGTCCAGGTAGAGAGAACTAAAAAGAATCACATAAGAACTCAAGAAAATGATCCAATGGCTATGCTTTTCAACACTAGTGAGCTACAAGCTTGTTCAATGTTTTAACCCTCTTGTCATTTACTTTCCACTGCTATCCTGTCAACAGAGTGATGTTAGAACACAGAATGTGTCATGGTTAATATTATTTTATCTTCTAAGTATTACAATGTGAAGAATCGCTAGTGCATATTCTTACTCGTTGACAGCATCCCTAGAATGCTAATATTAGCCACATTTTAGAGATTGTCTCAGCTCACAGAAGTTAAGAAACTTGCCCAATGTGCTAAACATATTCCTGTGCCTTCACCCAGTAATCTGCATCCTCCATAATCTAACTGACGTATTCCTGTGCCCATATGCCTTGAAGTGGCTGGTGAAGCTCTCCTACCACTGCTAGTCATGCTACTGCTCCACTGGTGCTTGAACGACTACTATTACTGTTTCCTCTTCTGCTCTTGCTTGTTTTAGGAGTTTTTTTTGTCTTTGTCCTGTCTGCAAGTTAGTTCAACAAAAAGCAATCCCCTCCAAGTTCACTCAGGTGGTTGACCATGTCCACAACGAAATCTCCTCTAAACTGCAATAAGGTTTTCCTGAGCCAGACTACCCTCAGCTTTCTCGTCAGCTCCAGTGGACAAAAGAACTGGGCTGTAGGTATCTCTGTCAGCTTCAGTTCATTTTAAATTTTTACTTATTTATTTATTTGAGAGCAAGAGAGAGAAAGAGGCAGATAAAGAGAGAGTGGACACACCAGGTTTTCAGCCTCTGCAAATGAAATACAGATGCATGTGCCACCTTGTGCATCTCGATTACATGAGTACTAGGAAATAAACCTGGGTCCTTTGGCTTTTCAGACAAGTGCCTTAACCGCTAAGCCATCTCTCCAGCCCAGCTTCAATTCTTGTGAGTCGCACAGGCAGCTCACCCTCTAGACCTTTGGACCCAGGTCTGCCAGTCTCATGACAGCTATGGAGCAAGGAGGTAGGCATTATCTCATGAGGCTTATGGAGGTGACCAGGGAAATACTGGAAATTCTGGTTGGCACAGTTCCAGTCAAAATGCATACTGGCAAGTTGTTGATTCATGTGGCAGCAACATGAGAGACTGTGTGACCTTCAAGGCATGAAGGTCAGGCTCATTCTTGTGTCGGCTTTGATGGTGGGCATGTGGACATCCTTGGTTACCATCACTTGCTCAGTTGACAGGAGTTCCTAAATGGAAGTAGGCTTCTGCTTGGGCATCAACCTCCTAGAGGCTGCAGTGTCTAGGATAAGGCTCCCTCAAAACTTATGAAAGGTTATTGTCAATTTAATGCTAATCTGTGTTAACTAAAAACCCAAATCACTAATTTAATCCTCTGTACAGTTGGCTGCATTAGTCTACTTAGGATGCTGTAACAAACGCTGATGGATACATGGTTCAAACAGCAGACATTTACTATTTCACAGGTTCAGAGGCTGGAAATGAAAGATGAAGGCCTAGGAGGCTTTAGTTCATGGTGAGGGTTCTCTTCTGACAGATTCTTTCAGTAGTCCTCTTGTGGCCTTTTCTCTAAGCATGCACAAAGGGAGAGCTCCTTTCCTCATTAGGACACTAGTCTTATTAGGGCCCAATGACTTGCTTCCTACAACCTCTGTGGCCAAGTACAATCACAATGAGGGGTAAGAACACCAGCACGTAAGCTTGAGGAAGATGGAGTTCAGCCCATAACAAGTAACAAGTCAATGTTTCATCATTCTGACTTCAAATACATAGCTAGAAACCAACCAACCAACAAAAAGCATCATGGAGGGCTGGAGAAATTGCTTAGTGGTTAAAGCAATTGCTTTCGAAGCCTAAGGACCTAGGTTTGATTTCCCAGGACCCATAAGTCAGATGCACAAGGTGGTGCATGTATCTGAAGATTGTTTGAAATGGCTGGATGCCCTGGAGTCCATTTTCTCTCTCTCTCTTTCTCGCTCTAATAAAGAAACGTTTAAAAAAGTTTCATGGAGACTATTGTAGTAACATAACTAATAAATTTAATGAATGTACTGATTTTGCTCTCACAAAGACTCCATGTGCAATTCAGAGTAAAAATCTATCAAGTGGCTGAGCTGTATAAAAACTTCTTGGTTTTTTGAATTTCTCTGGAATCTGTTGTGATGTTACCTTGTTCATCTCTGATTTTATTAATTTGTGTCTCTTCTCTCTTTCTTTTGGTCAGATTTGCTAAGGGTTTATCAATCTTGTTTATCCTTTCAAAGAACCAACTCTTTGTTTCATTAATTCTTTGGATTGTTCTTTTTGTTTCTATTTCATTAATTTCTGCCCTAATCTTTATTATTTCTTCCCGTCTACTACTTTTTGGTTTGCCTTGTTCTTCTTTTTCCAAGGCTTTAAGGCGAAGCATTAGGTCGTTTACTTGCGACCTTTCTAATTTCTTAATATAGGCACTTAAGGCTATAAATTTACCTCTTAGAACTGCCTTCATTGTGTCCCAGAGATTTTGGTATGTTGTGTTCTCATTATCATTTGACTCTATAAATTTTTTGATTTCCTTTTTGATTTCTTCATTGACCCACTCATCATTTAGTAGTGTATTGTTTAGCTTCCATGATTTTGTGTATGCTCTGTAGCCTTTCTTGCTACTGATTTGTAGTTTAATTCCATTGTGGTCAGATAGAATGCAAGGAATTATTTCAATTTTCCTGAATTTGTTAAGATTTGCTTTGTGTCCTAATATATGGTCTATTTTAGAGAATGTTCCATGTGCTGCTGAAAAGAATGTATATTCTGCAGCCTTTGGATGAAATGTCCTGTATATATCTGTTAGGTCCATATCTTCTATGACCTCATTTAGTCCAGATGCCTCTCTGTTTATTCTTTCCCTGGATGACCTGTCAATTGATGAGAGTGGGGTGTTAAAGTCACCCACCACCACCGTGTTTGGTGTTATCTGTGACCTTAGTTCTAATAGTGTTTGTTTGACGAATTTGGGAGCCCCCATGTTAGGTGCATATATGTTTAGGATTGTAATGTCCTCCTGCTGGAGTGTGCCCTTAATCAATATAAAGTGACCTTCCTTATCTTTTTTGACTAACTTCGGACTAAAGTCCACCCTGTCTGATATTAGGATAGCAACCCCTGCTTGTTTTCTAGGCCCATTTGCTTGAAACACCGTCTTCCAACCTTTCACCCTAAGATAATGTCTATCCTTTGTAGAAAGGTGAGTTTCTTGAAGACAACAAATTGTAGGATCCTGCTTTTTAACCCAGTCTGCAAATCTATGTCTTTTCGTTGGGGCATTGAGACCGTTGATATTAAGAGATATTATTGAAAGGTGTGTATTTATGTTTGCCATTTGTGTGTGTGTGTGTGTGTGTTACTTGTTCTACCTGTGCTCTCTTCTGTTAACTGGTATTTGAGTATGGCTGGTTTTTTCTAGGTTCCTTATATGTGTGCTTTTCCTTTTGTTCAGCATGGAGGATTCTATCAAGTATTTTCTGTAGAGCTGGTTTTGTCTTCAGATATTCCTTTAACCTGCTTTTGTCATGGAATGTCTTTATTTCTCCATCTATTTGGATGGATAACTTTGCAGGATAAAGTAACCTTGGTTGACAGTTGTTATCTTTCAGAACTTGGAATATATCACTCCAGGCCCTTCTGGCTTTAAAAGTTTGTGTTGAATAATCTGCTGTAATCCTGATGGGCTTGCTTTTGTAGGTAACTTGATTTTTCTCTCTAACTGCTTTCAATATTTTTTCTTTGGTTTGTGTGTTTGGAAGTTTGAGTATAATGTGGCGAGGAGAGTTTCTTTCTGGGTTTTGTCTGGCTGGGGTTCTAAAGGCTTCCTGTATCTGTATTGGCACCTCTTTCCCAATTTGGGGAAAATTTTCCTCTATGATTTTGTTGAAGATGCCTACTATGCCTCTGGAGTGGAATTCTTCTCCTTCTACTATGCCCTGAATTCTTATATTGGATCTTTTCATAGTGTCCCGAATATCTTGAAATTCCCACTCATACTTTTGTATAAGTTTGTCTTTCTCTTTGTTGGACTGCATTAGGTCTGCCACCTGATCTTCTAGCTTAGATATTCTGTCTTCTCCCTCATCCATCCTACTGGTGAGATTTTCTACAGAGTTTTTTATTTCATTAACTGTGTTCTTCATTGCTAGTAATTCTGACTGGTTTTTCTTTATTATTTCTATTTCTCTATTTATGTCTTGTATTGCCTTCTTTATTTCATTAAATTGGTGTCCTGCCTCTTCTTTGATTCCTTTGATTTCCTCTTTGATTTCCTCTTTGATTTCTTCTTTGATTGTTTTCATGTGTTCTTTGACCTCTTTGAACATATTTATAATTATTCTTTTGAACTCTTTCTCAGGCATTTCCTCTAACTCTTTCTCACTGGAGGACATTTCTGATGCATTAATACTTTTAGGTGGATTTATATCGTCTTGCTTTTTAGTGTTTCTTGTGTTATAATGTATATATTTTTGCATCTTGGATTAAGTTAATGCTTGGAATTTCTAGCTAGCTGTGTATTCTTAGCTGTTTCAATTGATTTGGTGTAATATATTTTCAGGGTAGGACCTTAAGGTATTAGGTGTGGCTCTTAAGACTTTCAGAGTATCTACAAAGATGTTCTTAGGGGTTGAGTTTCCCTGCTATAGGAGTATTCAAGCAGGCTGAGTGGAATAATATACTGGTAGATTCTAAAATTTAGCTAAACACTGTACCCATTCCATCAAAAACAGCCCCGAGTATGTATGCAAGAGTAGTTATTATAATGACCAGATCCTCTATCAACAAAGAGGTTTAGATTTCTGGTCTGTTGAGGTATCCAAGTCAGCTTGTGACCAAGTGAGACCCTTCCCTGGTGCAATCCCAGTTACCTTGGGTGATTGTGGTCTCAGTCAAGTTGCTGCCTGGGTCGTCGGGCTGCTGTTCTGATTTCTGGAGCTGGGCACTTGCTTTTCCTACGGGGCAAACTGAGCTGCTGCCGCCGCCTCTGCAGCTGTTGTAGGCGCCACCCCCGGAGCCCCCACCGCTGCTGAAGCTGCCGTTGCCGTGTCCCCGAAGCTGCTGCTGCGGGATATGTCACCGCTGCCGCTCCTGGGTCCGCTGCTGCTGGGGCCACTGGTACCGGTGCTGGAGCCGCTGAAGTTGCTGCCAAATTCTGCTCCTGCTTGGGTCCCGCCGTCAGCCCAAGTTGGCGTGGCCGGGTCCCGGGCCGCTGCTGTGTTCGCTGGAGCTGGGTTCAGGCGGCAGGGGAGGGGAGGGAGCCGCGCTGTTCTGGTTGTATCGTTTCTCCACGTGTGCTTTTACTTCGCGGTCTGCTCCTCCCTCCGTTGCTCGCTGCCGCTCTCCCCTCACGTTTCCCGAGTTGCGGAGAGCGCGGTGTGAGGGGAAAATCCCGCACCTGGCTTGTCCTGCGGCTCGAGCCGAGAGACCGGCGGTTTTTCTGCCGCTCCCCGGTTGCGGCGGGTAGCCGAGCGGCCCGGAGCCGCTGTTCCCGCCTGTGCAGGCTCTGGATGCTCTGGAACTCTTCTACTTCTCCGCTGCCGCCTCAACTTCCTATACACCTCACTTTTTAGTAAAAGTGTGTATTTTGCTGAGTTTTTTTTGGTCTTCCCCCCCCAGGCTGTTTTGGCGTGGTACCTACGCCGCCATCTTAACCGGAAGTCCCACTTCTTGGTTTTTAATATAATAAGGTGATTAAGATTTGAGTGATTGATATTAGAAACAAATAAAAATCCATGTTCCATCTATGCACACTCCTAAATGAAGAGCAATGATCTTTCTAAAGTGATGAACAGTAATTAATTGTCCAATATGGACTGATAGAAACTTATATGTAAGACTGTTATAAAATATAGGAAATATCTGAATATAGTCATAATTTAGCATTATATCTAGATACATACAAACTTTATTATTTTTACAATTGTACAGTAATTTATAGCAGAAACATTTCATAAACAAGTATTAATTTTAAGATAATTACCAAAGAAAATGTGAAAAAGGAAATATAAAACTACTCAACTTAATAATTGAATAATATCTCATGTATCTAGTTGGCATTAAGATACAATAATATTTTCCAAACAAGTCAAACATTCTTCTAGATAGTTTTGTAATACAGTAAATATAGTTACTTATTCTGATATTATTAATTAATGAGCTAATGACATGAATTAATCAATATAAGTAGTTGTATTTTACTTTGTTTTTTTCTTTCTACCTTTAGCTGTCTAGGCTTGATAAATTCAACAAAGAAATTTAAAAACATATTTGAAGCTTGTGTTTTTATTTTTATTTATTTATTTATTAAAAAAATTTTTTTTTAAATTTATTTATTTGAGAGCAGCAGACACAGAGAGAAAGACAGATAGAGGGAGAGAGAGAGAATGGGCGCGCCAGGGCTTCCAGCCTCTGCAAACGAACTCCAGACGCGTGCATCTGGCTAACGTGGGACCTGGAGAAGCGAGCCTCGAACCGGGGTCTTTAGGCTACAAAGGCAAGCGCTTAACCGCTAAGCCATCTCTCCAGCCCGAAGCTTGTGTTTTTATATCTTTGGAGATTACACATAGTTTGGGAACCATTTTTTTTTAAATTATGGGATATTAAGATAATTGCTGGGCATGGTGGCACATGCCTTTAATCCCAGCACTCAGGAGGCAGAGGTAGGAGGATTGCCATGAGTTCGAGGCCACCCTGAGACTCCATAGTGAATTCCAGGTCATCCTGGGCTAGAGTGAGACCCTACCTAGAAAAAAAAAAAAAAAAGATTATGGACCCTGGAAGAGATAATGGAGGAAAACTAAGGGAGGGATGAGTATTTATCCCTACAGTTGATGGAGTAATAGTATTGCAAGTGCCTGTGCTATATGCTTTAATGAGGGTAATGGCAAAAAGCCTGGTAGAATATTGGGGTTATGTAAGTATAGAATTCCATCCCAGTAGGACAAATTTTTCACTTCAGCTGATACTTTAATGAGCACATATTTAATGTAAGCAAAAGAATAAAGTAGCTGTATAAGTTCACTGTAAAAGTCCAGGTATTTGTTTAGGCTCCATGGCCTGGGTCACATAGAAGGACAACTAGGGGTAGCATTTTTCTGCTTACTAGAACATTTTGATTTTAACAACAAATTATTATAATGAAAGATATCAATAAGGTGTACATTATTAAAAGGCACACCATATTTTTTCAATCATAAAATCATAACAAGAAAGCTTACTCATGGAGAAAACAGAAAATGATGCTGCAAATTAAATTAAATTCTTGAGCACAATTTCATAACTGTGTTCAAAAGGGAGTTTTCTAAAATAAATATGTTAGAATGAAATTTCCATTTCATTAGGAAAACTACCTTCTGATGGATCTCATGGGATTCGTCTGCTTTCTCCACATAGCCATGACATACCAGGACCCTGTTATGGACACAGTACCTTTGTGGTCAGGCAGTACGAGAGACATACTATCCACCAATTAATTACAGACTGCATACTGTCACTTTTATTCTCAATGTGAGCTCAGTCCACAAATAATCTCTCATCATCTTCCTTTCTCCTCCTCTAATCCTTCCATTTTTCTCTATGAGCAGCAGTGTATACTAACTGACAGCTGAGCATTTCTATCCATTACATTCTTCCCTCATATTCATTGGTTTTCTACCTTTTCCCCTCACTAGTGACTTTTTTCCTCAGTGTTCTGTGTTCTTTTTTTTTTCATAAATGCATCTCTGAGGATTTATTTCTCCTTATTCTTTTTTTTAATTTTTTTTTAAATTTTCTTTTTTGTTCATTATTTATTTATTTATTTGAGAGCAACAGACATAGAGAGAAAGACAGATAGAGGGAGAGAGAGAGAATGGGTGCGCCAGGGCTTCCAGCCACTGCAAACGAACTCCAGACGCGTGCGCCCCCTTGTGCATCTGGCTAACGTGGGACCTGGGGAACCGAGCCTCGAACCGGGGTTCTTAGGCTTCACAGGCAAGCGCTTAACCGCTAAGCCATCTCTCCAGCCCTCTCCTTATTCTTTTACAGTCATTGAACTTAGGGCTTAAGTGAGGTGTTTCACCATTGTCCTTTCTAAGGCTTATGTTTTTTCAATGGCCTTCATTTACCAAATCCATATTAACTTAATCATTATGCACCCATTGTCCAATGTCCTTCTGATCATCATTTCACCTCTATGTCACAATCTGTTTCCTCATTCTCAGTTGAGTCTTGTAACAAGCTCAAGAGCATGCTTGCAGAGCTATAATCCTCACAATGATTTCAGAAATTTCTCAGATGTATCAGCAGTTATTCATGATATACACAATCTTAAAGTATAATATTGCTACTTAACTTATCATAACTTAAGTTAGTATTAACTTCTTGGTCTATCCTATCTTGGTCTTCTACTATCTGGCTTCCATTCTAATCAATTAATATTAAGACTACTAATATTTTCCATGATCTCATTAGAATCCATATACTTCCAGAAACGCTTGGAAAAAAATAGTTCAAAGGGCCTTCCAAATTCTACAGGAATAATTGATTAAAACATTTCCTGGAAACAGTTCAAGAAATTATGCAAAAATAAGATTCCAAGCACATAATTTGGGCTAAAGCAACAAATTCACCTGAAAGAGAATGGATGATTTCATAGAACTTTAAATTTCAAGTTCCAAGATTATGTATTTGAGGCTCATTCTGGATATTGAAAAAATATCAAAGGTGTATTCTCCAAATTTCTAGGAATAAAAAAAAAAAATCAATCCCTGGAACCTGTGGACAAAGCTTATAGTTTCTTGCTGCAAAACAGTATAAAATACCTTGCTTAAACAATACCACTAACATACCTATCTCATGTTCCCCCTTTTTTCAAGTATTCAAGATTCACTGAATATAGATAATATAGTTAATAAAATTTCAAGAAAAGTTTATCTTTAAGACATTGTGAAGTTGATTCACAACTCTGCACATTTGAGAAAATAGGCTGATGAGTTCCATAAGACAGCATCTGTCAGTAGTTCCACATAGAATACATGCTTGGGGTTTGTGACAGCAGCTGTCAGTAGTTTCCACATAGAATAAACACTTGGGGGTTGGGCTCATTTTGGTGGCCTCTGTGACAAGTGGCCCAAACTCAGCGGCCTTCAGTAACTGAAATGCACTTCCTTTCAGCTCTGGTGGCCAGAAGGCTGAGATAAGTCTGATTAGTCTAAAATCCAGCACTTCATAAGTTTGGTTCATTCTAAGGCTCCAATACAAATCTGTCCCTTCCTTCCTTCCCTAACTCCAACGTCTGCAGGCCCAGTTTGCCTCAGATCACATCACTTCAGCTGCTTCAGGTATCACCTCACCTTCTCCTCTTCTTCATCACATTTGTTCTGCCTCTCACTTGCAATTTCATACATGGTTCTCTAAGATTTAATACAACATAATTTCTACATCTCAACATGCTTAGTTTAATTACAGCTATAAAGCCAGTCATGCTGTTTATAGTAAGATTCAGCTTCCATGAAGCACATGCAGATCTTGCTGGAGGCCATTATTCATCCTTCCCCTAGGACAAGCCCTAACCACAGCCATCACCCTCATAAAGTAGAAAACACAGGCATTTGAAATGCTATTACTTCATCAAATGTAGGGATAAATGGCCATACTTCCCTGCCCCCATTCCATTGGGGGCCTCCTCAATGGTGTTGCAGGTATTCCCCACAGGCTTGTGGTTATGCCTTGTGGAAGCAGCAGTCTTTTATTTTAAGGGGGAAGCAACACCACTGGGCATGATATCTCAACTTACGGTTCTTACAATCTTTCTGTCCCCTCTTCCATAAAATTCCGTGATGGTGGGTGAGTTTTAAATCTACTTCAGTGATGAACTCTTAGGAGCCTCTGGAACTCTGCTTTGGTAGGTGTTCAGTATCCTCAGGATCTGTCTTCCACAACCTGAAACTGATTATCAGGAACCATGGAAGCAGCACCCTTGTTCATCTCCCCATTCCTCTGTGGTTTCAGCTGTGGCTTGGATGAAGTGTGAGTGGTAGTTTATCTCCTTGGGTCTCTCTACCTTCTGAAAAAGAACAGATTCTCCAACAGAGAGTGACACCAACATAGGTTAAATGGGATGAGCATTATTAATTTAGGGATAAATTGATGTATGTGATCCCTCTTTTAGCCAAAGACTAGTGAGAGCCTAACACTGGAATGTATAATCTTTGTCTCCATAGGATTCTGATATGATTCCTTTTCACTGAACAAATCTCGTAGTTAATCAGAAAGTTATCAGTTACCCACCAAGGCTGTGTGCCACTATTGCACTGGCATGTACATCCTGTCAGGGTGTTTACTTCTGAGTAGCTTAGACCTCAGGTTGCTCAGACACTTGTTAGCTGCCTTCCCCCAGTAGCTCATGTAGCACCTTCTAGTACTAGATGGGCTATCTGGGGATCAGTTCTCTTCCAGATTCCAGATTCCAGATTCCAGGCAGATTTCTCCAGGTTCTAGACACAGATATTTTTGATTAAGTTTCCAAATTAGTCTCCAGCAGGCAGAGCCCTGCTGGAGGAGGTATATCACTGGGGGGTGGCTCTGGAGTGTAGCCCTAAGGTGCATTATGAGCAAGCTTAAGCTATGGTTGTTGGTCCTCTGTTTGCCATGGATGTATGATGAAGTGACCCAGCTTCTGTTACCATGATGAAGCTTCCCCTCAAAATTGTAAGCCTGAAACAATTCCTTTTCTCCTGTGAGCTCCTTCTGGTCAGGTGTTTGTTGCAGCAATGAGAAGGTACTGCAACACTACCTCAGACATGCTCAGAAGTTTGTCTTCTATGTGATTCTAGACCTTGACAATTTGGAAATCAAGATTAACTATCACAAGACCACATCTTGTCAACTTGACATTCACACATCATTTAAAGTCATTATTTTCCACTTCTTTTCCCCATATGCTCAAGACCATCTCATAATATAAAATGCAACTTCATAATGTAAAGTGCAGTTTCAAAAGCTTCCATAGAGGCTAGAGAAAGCACACTGGTAAAGTGTTTGATTCATAGGCATGAACATATGAATTCAATTTTGAGTACCCATATTTGAAAAAGAAATGATCCTGGTAGCACACATCTGGAGGAAGATGCCTGAGGTTTACTACCAAGCCAGTCTAGCTGATGTATTTGGCTCCAAGACAATGAGAAGTCTTGTCTCAATGAAAAGTGGATGGCATGCCTAAGGAAGACAGCAAAGGAGGTCCTCTGGCCTCCAGATACATATGCAAATATGCACATATACAGGTACCTACGCATACATACATACATACATACATACTACACACACACACACACACACACACAGTACCCACAATCTTTTATGGTTTCAAAGCTGTTCAAAAGTGTAAATACAGAGTCTCTTCTGAGATTCAGGTAATCTCTTACTGAGAGTTCCTATAAAATCAAAACACAAGTTAGTACACTTCTAACATAAAATGGCACAGAGTAAATATTCTTAGTCTAAAAGTGGAAGCATATCAAGGAAATATTGGATCAAATAAAGACCAAAACTCAGTAGACCAAATTTCAAATCACACAACTCAATGTCAAGCATATGGACTCAAGACTGAATCATCAGGACTTCACAGAGGTGAGGTAACGGTATCCCTCTAGCTCTGTTGCACACATAGCATCTCCCTTGAACCAGTTCCACTCCATGCACCCAGCTTTCCTTGGCAAAAATCCAGTGGGCCTGGTATCTCCAACATCTTGAGGTCTCTAGCAATTAGAGACCTCAAGAAATGACCAATTTAGACTTTACCTTCCCAGCTCTACACAATGGTTTCTCAGGGCCTCCTTGTAGGCAATCCAATCATGCTTCATATTTCTTACTCACTGGACTCTGAAACCTCCAGACAAGTTTCCATGGCTGCACTTGTCTTGCCTGTAAAATCAGCAGCCCATGAACAATGCTGATAAGATCTTCTGTCAACTTAAGATATAACCTAAACTCCTGGACCACAGTTGCATGTGCCTCATATACTAACCCTGGGGACACATTTCTTGAGCTGATTGGTTGTAAGCAGGGAAGTTCTCCAGTAGCATTTTCAGTTTAAGCTTCTGCTTTTCAAATTAATTTAGATTTTCACAAGATGAAGTCTTTGATGGGTGAGGTCTTACCTTCAGAACATTTTCTTATTCCCCCAGTATAGTACATTATGTTTTACTTCACTGGTACTAACCTCTTTAATAATTACATCTTCTTTCTCAGCAGACTTTTTTGCAAAGTTAACCTTATATACTTTTCCCGGCCAAACTTCACATTATTCATATCTTTCTATTTTCTATCAATGATTAAGAGCAAGGAGCAGTACCTATACTAAAGCTTGATGCTATTCCTATCTAAAAAATTCTTGCATCAAACAAATTAGTCCATTACTTTGAAATTAAATCATAATCAAGTTCTCAGAACATGAGCAGAATGAAGCCAGGTTCTTTGTCAGAATATAAATCAAATGGCCTGTAGCCCATTTCCCAATAGAGTCCCTGGGCTCAACTCTATCACTTGTCTAAGATCATTTATTTTTCTATAAAATATATTTATGAATATCTAGAACCATACAGAAATAATAACTAACTAGAAAAAGTGTTGACTATACATTGTTCAACATTTTTAGAACTCATATGAAGCATTTTTTTCTCAATGGCAACCAAAGACTAATCAATTCTAAATATAGATTTTATGTTACATCAAAGTGACTTTCATTATTGGTTCAAGTGCATAAAAACCATTCTATAAAGGGGCTTTGTTACAGCAAATGTAAAATGAATCACTAATTTATCTCTTATGTGATCCTTAGATACAAATAATCATTAGTTCTTAATTTTATCTTTTCATCTTAAAGTTTTTCCAATAATACTTGATTTTCTTAAGTGTAATTATGAGTTTTTCTACTTTGTGTATTTCCTTCAAGTTGAAGACTTTTTAACCAGTAAACTGATTTTTCTAGTTATCTAATGCACCTTAAAAGTATGTTAAGAATGTTGTTACAAAAGAGTTTTGAAGTTTTGATTTTAAAATGGGTCAGTTCTGAAACCGGAATACATGAATTGATGGAAAATATATGGGTAGTACTAGGCAGATGTAACTATAAATGCCTATAATTGAGAAGGCTGTGTAAGAGAACCAAGATCAAAAGCATTCTGAGATTAAGCAATCACAAAATAGAGCCAATGTATCTGATCTTGAGCCTTTTCTTAGCTTCTCACTCTATTGTCATTATCATAAACTAAAGTCAGGAATACTTGTAACCCAATAACAGATAAAGTCCCAAAACTTGTATCTATAATCTTAGAAACATAAATGGAAGATATTATATACAGTTGAATTGATATCAACTTAGATGATACAAAGCTTATAGTTGAGAGACAGGATTTGGGGGCTAACCAGAAGAAAACAGAACTTCTTGATAAAATCAAAAGCTAAGTATTCAGTATTTAAACTCATTAATATGTTCAGTAAATGTACCTTGATAAGATTTTTCAAGTTAATTGAAAAAGTAATTTTAGTATTTCCTTTCAAATAATTAACTAATTTATATTTTTACATTAACCCCCTAATCAACATCTTGCTGAAATATATTGAATTATAACTCAATTACAGTACAATTATTAAGCCAAATTTTAGTGAAAGGAAGATAACTTTAAAAAGTCCAGCACACCATCTTGCGAAGCTGCTTTACTTGTAAGCCAACAGTGAAAATCTTAATGAGGGAACAAACAGCATAGTCACTACAGACAAAAATCAAGGGAACATAGTATTCAATAAGTATTGAAGTCTTTTTAGCATGATTTTTAATTTTTTTTAATTTCTTATTATTAGTTTTGTATTCAGCAAATACAGGCAGTTTGGTACCATTATTAGGGTCATCCATGACCTACCCCCCCCCATTGGCCCCTCCTTCTTGAGGTATATGGGTCGTGCATTGTGGAGTTAGCCCACAGTTATTGGTAAGATAAATGTCTCTGCATATCATGACCCAACATGTGGTTCTGACATTCTTTCCACCCTCCACAAAATTTCCCTGAGCCATGTTTGGTTCATTTTTGGTCTGCTTCAGTGATGAGGTGTTGGGGGATTCTGCGGCTCTGGCTTTCTGATTTGGTAGGAGTTGATTTTTCTCTGTGTTGGTCTCCTCCCCCCTTGTGCTGGTATCTGGTTCATCAGGAAAACAGCACCCTTGCTTGTTTCGCCAAGTTTTCTTAGTTTTAGCTGGGGCCCTTGTGGGGTATGATAGGGTGGCTCTCTCCTTAGGATCTAAATCTATCTGAAAAGAGAAGCAGATTCTCCAACAGAGAGTAAGTTAGCACCAGGACAAATGAGATAACCCTTACTTTTTTAATATAGAATTTAATAGGTGTAGGCCCTCTTGTACCCCATGATTGATGGTAACTTGATATTGGACAGTGGGCTTATGTTTGGATATGGTTCTGACTTGTTTCCCAGTTCCAGCTATGGGTCCTGCACCACTGAGGGGATCACTTAGCCAAATCAAGAGCAGTTGTTTCCCCACCATGACTGTGTGCCACTATTGCACTTGTGTGGGCATCACACCAGGTTATTTGTTGCTAATTAGGTTAGACCATGAGTTGCTTGGACAGATATTGGTCATTTCCTGCAGATGCCCATGTAGCACCTTCTGGCACTAGACACGCTGACTGTCTGGGGACTGACTCTCTCCTAGCTTCCAGCCATGCCATTCCATTTTACTTGTCAGCTGCATATGGTGTCTTCAGCAGTAGGGTCCTACCACTAATCTTTGGTGGGTCATCAAGTACTCTGACAGAAATCTGTCATTTTTTTAAGGGAACCTTGTAGGTCTCTCTGATCAAAAGCTCAGTGTGGATTATAGCCCCATGTTGGTACTGAGAGTTACAGGTCAGTGCCCACTAAGAAAATGAGGAAACGGATAACTAATATACAAGAGTTAGAAGAGAGAGAGAGAGGGAGAGGGAGGGAGGGAAGATGTAGAAGATTTAGGTTAGACTTGATCCTACCCTCTCCAGTGTCTTGTGGTTCAGGTGTTTCTTGTAAGGGCCTTTTAGGAAGTAGAATTTTATGGCATGAATTTTGAAAAGCAATTATGCCTTTGATTTCTTGATAAAAGTGGTTGGACTCTCTCTTTCTCTCTCTCTCTCTCATCTGCCTTTTTCTCTGTGTCTGAAATAAATAAAATAATTTTTTAAAGTGGTTGATTAAATAAATTCATTATTCTTCCTTATTCTGAAAACTTGACAAACTTCATTGGAGAAGTGTTCTTTTATCAAAATTTATTAGAACAAACAAAATGAGGAATAAAACAGTTTAAAATTTTAGTCTGTAGAAAACAAATGGAAAAAAAAAAAAGGCAACTGATAAGCAAGAGTGCTGCTTCTATAGCTAGAAACCTTTGCCAGGGTGACAGAACAGACACTGAGGATACTCAAAATGTACCAAAGCAGAAATCCAGAATCTGCTGAGAGCTCAATACTAAAGAAGACTTAAAGCATACCCACCAAGGCTCAGGAAATGTTGTGAAAATGGGGAAGAAAGAATGTAAGAGCCACAGGATAGGAGGCAATTTCAAGAGGTATTGCCTCCCACAATGAGTGACTGCTGCTCTCACAACTCATAACCCACAACCCCAAGGCAATTGGCTTGCCACAACCCCACTAAGGAGGACCTTCTCTGGAGTGGAGCAGGAAGGAAAGAAAAGCTGGTACCAACACATGATGTATCCACACAAAGTTTCTGCTAACAAAAAAAAAAAAAAAAAAAAAAAAATGGCACTAATACATTAAGAAAGCTGAGTTCTAATAGAATGAATGGCACAGGAACTTAAAGACACAATGTCATTAAAAATAGATCCTTAAAACCAGAGAATGTAGCAGAACAAGGTATCTTGAAAATGGATTGAATGTGGCATTAAAAATATATATAATTTGGTTGAAGGAAACCTGTTTACAATGTAAAAAGACTCTTATTTCTTTCTATAGTGCAGTTTCATAGTAACTATTTTTCCCTCAGTTGGTCAAGGATTATAGGCATATTTTTCTAACAGCTATAGTGAGATATAATTCATACAGTATACAACCTATCCATTTAAACATATAATTGAATAGTCTATCCACAGAATTGTACAAATACCATCTCAAGCTATTTAGAACATTTATTTCAATTTCAAATTCCAGGGCTGGAGGGATGGCTTAGCGGTTAACATGTTTGCCTACAAAGCCCGTAGATGCAGGTTGGATCCCCCAGGACCCACATTAGCCAGAAGCACAAGTTGTGCGTGCTTCAAGTTCATTTGCAGTGGCTGGAGTCCCTGGTGTGTCCATTCTCTCTCTCTCTCTCCTCTTTATCTCTGTCAAATAAATAAATAAAAATATTTAAAAAAGAAAAAGAAATCCCATGTCTATTAGCTACCCCTCTACATACTCCAGTCTTTTTACCTTTAGAAGATTATTAGATAATTTATACTTTGGATTTATATATTATATACATCTTATGTCAGTTGACTGATACAGTCTATGTCTTTCTGCTACTAACTTCTTTCATTCAAGGTAAAGTTTTCAGTGCCCACCTCTATTGAAACATGTAGCAATGTATCATTCCTTTCTACTATTATATAGTATTCCATTGTATGCATATACCACATTTTTCTTACCTACATATTAAGATTATAATTGTACTGTTGTTCTTCCATTGATGAACATTTGGATGTTTGTATCATTTTCACAAATGTTTTGCTATTATGAGTAATGTTGCTATGAACATTTATGTAAAATTCTTGTGTAATTGACTGATGCTTTCATTTCTTATGGGGTCATAATCAGGAGTTGAATAACTTCAAAACTGATATGCCCTTCTCTTACTCTCACCTTCCAATCCTCTTTTTGCTTCCTATTTTAAATATAAGCTATCAGCCAATGATCAGCAGACACCTTAAGACAGCAAGTAAAATCATAGGTGGGCATGATGGTAGAAGCCTATAATCTCAATACTCAGATGGGAGAGATAGGAATATTAGTTCAAGGTTATCCCTGGCTAAATACAAAGCCTGAGACCAACATAGAATACATGAACTGCTGTCTCAAAATGGGAGGTAGGCTACTAATTCAAAGATAGAAATCAGACAAAACAGGAAAGATACTATTTGAATAAAGAGTTGTAAGTACTTAATGAGAAGAAAATTGTATTATATTGTAACTACTTAGTGAGAAGAAAGAAACTTTTAAGATAATAAATTGTATCTGCCACTAATACCCTCAGAGAGCTAAGTCATTACAATCATTGTCAGTACAGAATATATATGAAACAACATTTAGAAAACAAAAGTTATAGCTTTTGGAGTTGAGGAAAAGGCATGAAAAACTTAATAGATTGTTTGGAGAAAGGAATTGAAACAATTTCCTAGAAAGTAGATCCACACCCACCTCCACCACCAAAAGAAAAGAAAATGGATAATTGAAAAGTAAATTAAAATAGAGCAGAAGACCTCCAAGAGCCTAAAATGGAAGAATAAGAGATGGTCCACGGACAGAAAACTGAGAAAAGAGAGAAAAAGAAACTAAATCAAATAGGTCATTTGAAAGTACAGGCTTGAGTTTCAAGTTTGAGAGTATCCAAAAAGTACCCAGTAAAAATACAGAAATTGACTCATCCCAAAGTGTGTTTTGACATTTCAGGCCAGTAAAAGTAAACAAACTTCAAGTTTCCCAAAAAGAAATACAAAAGCAAGTTCTCCGTGGGAAGATCTAGTCTTCTGGGGACAATTTGGGACTGCTGGGAAAAAAAAAAAAAAAAAAAGTGTAGCAACTTTTTTATTTTTTTTCTCTGATCTTCCCAAATCTACTTTTGCTACCAAATTAAAAAGGCCTAAAGAACAATGAAGCTGCTTGAGAGTCTAGGGAAAAAGATCAGTGAGATGTCCAGTAAAAGCAGATTCTGAGGCACTCTCATGATTGGAACACCAGTTAACAGCCTGGCCCTTGAATCAACAGCTACAGAAAATCAGTGGAAAACTCTAAGGGTGACCTATGTTACAGAACTCAATAGCATCCAACAATAGCTCAATCTCATAAAGTGGAGCTTGGGTACACTGAGTGGAACTTTATGGATCTGGTAACAACTAGTGAAATTTAAGCAGTCCTCTTAGGCTCCAAATATCAAGGTTGCAGTACAAATTCTAGAAAACCACATGGGACCACAGTAAGTTCACATAGTGCAGAAGCTGCCAAACCACTAGTGAGAGAATGTGACAATATCCAGTAGATTTTCTCTTTTAGATGAAACATCCACTCTGAAGTAAAAACTGGCAGCATCAGAAATCACCATAGTAAGGTAGAGAACAGTGCACATCTCAGAGGCAAAGTTGTAGGAAAAGAATCCAGTTTTACAGAAACTGCAGCTGGTGGAATGACATCCCTGTCTGGAAAAGGAAGGCTGGAAGAAGTCTGTAAAACAGACTCGGGGCAAGAAACCTGCCTGAGTTAGATAAAGCAAAGCTCTGAGCACTACATGAATGACTAAACAGATAGATGAGAGAGTAGAGATGGATCAATGATAAGCAGGTAAATAGGCAAGTGGGTGAAGAGATGATAGATGATAGATGTGATCTGACACTGGATGGCTAGATGGAAAGAAAAAGAAAGAGAAGAAGAGAGAGTTGAGGGGTGAATGGAAGGAAGAGGTAAGAATGAAGGGATGATGATGAGGGAACAGAAATAAACAGAAAGCTCTTTATGGGAAAAACAACTTTGGGCCATCTATTAATCCTATATAAGAATTTTCCCCTAATACTCTACAAAATCTTACCTAATTTAAATAAGTGAAATAAATGGGCAACAAAATTACAAACAAATCTTATATGATGATAAGTTAAAATGAAAATAAAATAATTCCAATGACTCCTATCAGACAATGAAAGCACTCTAAGAAGAATATGACTACAAAGAAAATGAAACAGGCATATGATTTCATAAAGGGTTTAAAGATTAAGAAAATTAACAAAGTTAGTTTGCATAAATGAAAATTGAAATAGTATTTACTTTGATCTTGTGTTCCTTTTAAAAAATATATTTATTTATTTGAGAGAAAGAGAGAGAATGGGTGTACTGCAGCATCCAGTCACTGCAAATGAACTTCAGATGCATGAACCACTTTGCGCATCTGCATTATGTGGGTACTGGGGAACCAAACCTGTATGCTTATGTTTTTCAGGCAAGCAACTTAATCACTAAGCATATCTCCAACCCCTATTGTGTGTTATTTTAGAAGAATACAACAAGCTTGAGGTCAGAGTATTTCCCTCTTTGCCCTTAGATAATCAGAAATATCAATTAAAATTGTAATCCAAGGTATGGAGAAATTGCTCAATGGTTAAAGACACTTGTTTGCAAAACCTGATGACCAGGGTCTGATGCTCCAGTACCCACATAAAGCCACAAAGTGGTACATGCATCTGAAGTACATTTGCAGTGACCAGAAGTCCCTTTCCCCTTCCCCATACTCATTCTCTTTCTGTCAGCCTCTTTGTCTGTTTCTCCCTCAAATAAATAAACAAAATATTTTAATTATAATCCAGACAATATCTGATTCAAACTTTTAGAATCTCTGAGACCCACAGAATCTATTCAACTGATAAAATTCCCATAGTAGCAAAGCCCAGATGTCCAATAAAGAAAGCACCCTCTGTTTCCATTTTGCCTTGAGCCAGCTTTGCAAAAGTTGTAGAAAAAAATAGGAGGAAAATGTGAAAAGTTACTGCCCTTTAGTTATGTAAAGAAATATCATAAGATATTGAAAAAACAGGGAATCTTCTCAAATACTAAGTCTTTGACCCCTTTAGTGCTTCTGTTGAATGTATGCAATGAAACCTACTCAAATAGGGAGCTGTGCAGACAGCTGGTCTCATTTGTTCTCTTCTCTCTCTCCACATGCTTTGTAGCTTGATTCAGCCCAGTGGAAGAGTACAAATAATTCTCTGAGCTATTTGATATGGGTAATGAACAACAAACCCAACTGAGTGAGTCAGAGGTTGAAAAATGAAAGGAATTGCCTTGGCAGGGAGATGAGTCCAAGGACCCCATCAGCACACTGGGAAACAGAAATGATACTCAGAATCCAAGCCAACATCCGTGCCTGAAGCTGCTCTGGAAATTGGTACCATTATTGTCCCACTGAGATGCCATACTGGAGAACACAGACCACAAACCACATCTAAGATTCAAAATATCCACATTCCATCAGTAAGATCTCATCCAGTGACATGAGTCTAAACCTTTATGAAGTTTTGTTAAAAGCTTAGGCTTAAAGGAAAGTTTAAGAAATTATCTAAGTTAGTAGGCAGTTCTATACTCATCATCTAATAGCTAATTTCTTAACTACCAACACTAGGCCTGCAAAGTATCTAATGATTTAAAGATTCCTTGGCTAGTTGCCAATGCTTTGTTGTTTAAAAGTATCTTCATTGTAGTTTTTTGTTTCATTTTAGATGCTGATGGAACCCGTAGTCCTGCTTTTTACCTTACTCACTGTGCCTTCCCACCTGACTCTACCGAGGAAGTTTTGTGAACCAAAACAAGAAGAAGGAAGGAAGTCACATCTGTGTTAAAGATACTCCAAGACTGTCTGACTGATAGAACTTCTATTATGGAAGGTTGTAAGTCCAAAGTCAGTGCTTTAAGAAAGTCCTGACGTCTCCTGATGAGTGTAACCATGTCCCTCTGTTGACTTCCCAGTAGGTCTCTTTTACGTTCTGTTAGGGCAAAGCTGCTGGAATAATTGACAATTTTCAGTATGAAAGTTATGCTTGGAGGTTAGTTAGGCCTTTGCATTGCAATTTTACCTATCAGGAAAGGAAAAGACTTCTTTTAACAATACCAAATCACACACAATCATGCATATTAGAAGATAATTGCATGCAATATACATGAAAATAAAATATCACTACAAAAATTAAATAGATAAATAAACATAGTTCTAAAATATGACAACAGGTTTTGCTAATTCCCTTGATTTGGGGATTTGTGCATGGAAAAGATTACAGGTTCAATTAATTGCACAAAGGACTTTCATATAAATATATATTATTTGAAGGGATTTGACCTGACTCTAACAATAAATATTTTTCTAAGACTTTTTGTTACAGATTTTCATATTTGTATCTATCCCAGGGATATAATACATGATAAAACTACCATTAAAATAACAGGTACTGCAGGTTTGGGTAAGACCTGTAGTGCTGGCTCTCTTATTTCTCAGCTTTTAGAAACTGTTCTTTCAACCTTTCCCGGATCTGCAGAACAGCTTAGGACCATCAGCCGGTGTGCCCACCCACCATGTACCCTGAGCAGTAGGAGCTGCAGACCAGTCCTAGGTGGCCGGCTGGGTACTCATGCAGTCTTCCTTCCGGAACTGCTGGATAGGCACAGAGGGCACTTGAGCACCCTGGACCAGTCTGCTACCTCAGGCTCAGGGAACAGACGTGGTCCATTCTTCCTGAAATTCTTCTTTGGTCAGGGCCTTCTCAGCAGCGGCCTGCTTCTCCCTCTCAAACTTCTTGGAGTCTTTGCAGAAGGACAGATCAAGCATGACCCCCAGGGGTGGTCACAGGAGATGGTGCCTGCATGCACAGGACTTCCCAGGCCAGCATCCATCACATGAGACCCACCAAGTGAGCACTCTTGTTGTTTTTTGGAATGGCAATGCCCACGTAGCATAGAGAGTGTGTCACACAAAGCAGTGGCAGGCAGGTTGACATAGGATTCCTCTGTGAGATGCTGCTGGTCAGCCTGAGGGTCAATCACCATTAGGAAACGCAGCTCACAGAAGGCTGCCCAGATTTGGTTAGTGAAGGTCCCAGAGATGAAGCGGCCAGCAATGGGAGTGGCTCCTGGCCCGTGTTCCTGGAGGAGATGACTCTGACATCAGCAGGGTTCTTGAAACAGCAGTGGCTAGAGCTGCCAGCAGAAGCTTTTCCCAGGTTCTCTTCAGACTTAGGATGTAGACACCATCACTCTTCCTCTTGTAGATGTACTGATCCATCTGGAAAGCAAGGTTCGTACCACCTATGTGTATTCTTGCTGCAAGGAATTTGAGGATGTCCTTCTCCTTCATTTGCAGGACGTCCAGGGCTCTTGACATTGTGTTAGCTTCCTTTTTAAGTTATGGAGGGAATCAAGAACAATGTAGTATGGACTCCTACATGGGTAGCGTGAAAAGATCCATCTCCTAAATTGTATATGAAAATGAGGCAAGGGCTTAACACAAGTATTCCCCAAAACACTAACTTCAGATTTTTGTTTTGTTTTGTTTTTCAAGGCAGGGTTTCACTCTAGCCCAGGCTGACCTGGAAAATTCACTATATATTCTCAGGGTAGCCTCGAACTCATGGCAGTCCACCAACTTCTGCCTCCTAAGTGCTGGGATTAAAGGCATGTGCCACCATGAATGGTTTCAGATGTAAATTTGTAACTCTGTTTCTTATAAAATATCCAGGCAAGATTTATCCGGAAAAAAAATATCTAAGCATCTGGCTAAAAAATCAGTACCGGTAATATATATAGAAGAGTTTACTGAAGTTTTAGATGAAGTGACCCAAAGGTATAAAAGACTGTTCACTTCAAAAAACTAATCAACAAATGGGAGCTGGAGCTATAGGTGATTATTTATAATTCAGTAATTCCCTCACACACTGAGAGTCAAACAGTACTATGCCTTGCTGTGCATCCAATTCTCAAGCAAAAGTGTGTCCAGGGACAAAACTCCTTTCAGTGCAGACACAACCTGTGGGCTGTGTGGCAGACCTCAAATATCCATCTTTCAAAGTAGGTCTCATGAGCCAGCCTCTCTTTGCTTGCTCCCAGGAAGGATGAGACACCACAGGACAGACAGAGCCATGTCTTAGTTGGAAATACCTGATATGAGGCATCTGGTCATAGCAGAAGGAGAAAGCTATCCAAGAGTCTCCATTCCTCAATCAAACAAATGCCCATTAGGCTCTGTTTTGCACTTCCACTTTCCTGAAATCTCTCACCTAAAATCATCTCATTTCCATGGTCACACCACAGGAAGTGTGTGCTGAACAGTCTGAATAATTTTAGAGCCTTTTTGGTTTTGGAAAATCTCACTCTACATTTCTTCCTACATCCCCCAGCTGCCTGAGGGAATGGTGTGAGATATGCACATGCAACCATAGCTCTTGGGATGCCCAGAGCTCTGAACCTCTGAATCTGCTTTGTGATTAAAGAACTCAAAAACAACATTTTCCTTTAAATGAATTATTCTCCTCAAATTGTCATAAAACGTAATTAGGGTGTGTGTTATGTGAACACTACCTAATTGTCCAACAGTATACTTTAAACATCAACATCTTCATATTGCCACCTACTCCTCCATATTCATCTCCTGTTCTTTCAAAACATGGGATAGGTGGAAATACATACATACACATCCTAGATCTTCATTCTCTTCCTTTACTCCTTCATCCATTATAGCACTATGCTGAACTAATTCAGGAATGTGAAGAACCTTTTCCACTTCCACAGATGAGTACTGATTCCTGCCATGTAGCAGACTACTACTTCCTTATGATGAGATGGAAACCCAGATACTCATGAATGAGGTGATTTCTACACAGCTCAGCATCTTTGCCAAGTGAGTCATCTCTGGGGGCTAGAATGGTCCTACATATAAACACTTAATTAACAACAAATTAGAATCTAGAAGTAAAATTATTCCCAAACATGTCCAATTAAATTATCAAAAGTGAAATTTGTCATCTTGCAAGTATATATTTAGTAATATTTTAGTTACTGAACAGAAGTGAAGCTTATTTCTTAAAATAATTATGGCTTATAAATGTCAGTGTCATACTGTATTATTTTAAAAGTCAGCTAAGAATGCCAAAAGCATGGCAAGGTCTTTCATTACAGCTGCAAAGCAATGCTTTCCAAATCAGACAAAGGCTACAGTGCTAATTAATGCAGTATTTGCATAACAGTGAAGGAGAAAACATTCTACTTTTATATCTAATAAAATTTCTGTGGTTGACTACTTGTATTTTATTAATAAGGACAATCCTTAGTTTTATCTCTTATTGGCCTGCTTTTTATCAGCAAGACTGATGGACTAGAAAGTGGGCTCAACAAGAAGCCCCTGTACAATGTAAATGTACCAACACACAACCATGCATTCAGATGTGCTTTTCTTTTGAACATCAAACTTATCATATTTTGTGTCAATTGTTGGAATATTCACCAGTCTTCACAAAATTCCATAAGATATGCCAAGTTATTTTCATTTTTTGTAAGCGTGGTGAGGGCTGGAGAGATAACTTAGTGGTTAAGCGCTTGCCTGTGAAGCCTGAGGACCCTGGTTCAAGGCTCGATTCCCCAGGACCCACGTTAGCCAGATGCACAAAGGGGCGCATGCATTTGGAGTTTGCTTGCAGTGGCTGGAGGCCCTGGCATGCCGTTCTCTCTCTATCTGCCGCTTTGTCTCCCTATCTGTCTGTCACTCTCAAATGAATTTTTTTTAAAAAAAGAGTGGTGAAACTTGGAATAACTTTTTAGCTTGCTAGAAGTCTCACATCTAGTGAGTGGCAAAGTTGGGACTGAATTCCCAGACTTCTTAATGTTTATGATAAGTTTTCTCTGTCATAGCTTGTTATTCAGTTACTTACTTGCATGTATACACTTTATTTGTAAAATTATAAGGAGGAAAATAAAGTGACCTCAAGGAAAACCCAACATAGCAGTAAACCCAGCTGAATGTCTTTCCACTTGTTTTCTGTCCCTAACTTCAATTTGCTGGTTACCTCTTTAGACACTAAAGGATATTCACATTGCCCAGGGAAAAGCAGAGGATGAAGTTGAGCGATGAGGACTCTCCTGTACCATTAAATACTTTCAAAGAAGCTCTGTTTGACTGGCAAATACAAAGAGGCTACCCTGTGACATCCATCACACTGCCTACATCTGCTCTGAGCTTGGTCTCAGTGACAAACGCTTCAAGTTAATCATCCGTTTGCCTCCCCTGTTCCTTTGTAGACATTGATCAAACTGTGTTGACAGAGTCTGGATGAAATATAAAGGCTTTAGGAAATGCTGAGTTGACTCTGAGATCTAAGACTATTGTGCACAAGACAACAGCTTGAGGGACATCTGTCATTTTACTTTGACATTAACTGTCCTCTTAAATTTGACATCACATGTATTTTGGTCAGACATGTAGATTCTGTAAATGTTCTAACACCTTTCATGAAGCTTATGTGTGACAATTGGCTAAAATAGAATTTTATGTTTACAATAATATCATTTAAATAATCAAAGATCCAAGAACCATAGTGTAATAAGGTTTGAGAAATAGAAACATTTAATTCTCTACTACCTGAGCAATAAAACAAATTCCTCTATGGAATATAACATGTTCCATTTCACAGAAAGTATGACATACATCATTTTCAAAATAATTTGATGGTCTAGTTTTCCAATGCTTTTCAAAGTCATATTTTTATTCTATTAAAGTAGCTATTCTCCTTCCAGATATGTGAGGAAGTGTGTGGTGTTAGAAACTGTCTAAAGAACTCAGTCTTTCTAGGACAGCAGAACATTCCAGATAAGGGAAGATTTACACTGGATTCATGGACACAAGTTAGCTTCTACATATTATATGTTCTACTAAGAAAGATCCTGGGAGTCAGGTAGGTGACAGCCTTGCATAGTCTCTCCAGTCCTGAAATGGATAAATTCTCACTGTGTTTAGAAAAAACATCTGTACAGTAAAATCACATTATAAATATTTCTTAGATGTATGGCTAGGTTTACAAAAGGCAGATACTCATAAAGTCACAGTTGTCATAATACTAAGGCAGTCGGTGGAGATCCAGACACTAGTAGATAAGGGCATGCTATACTACAATAATAACAAAAATCTCTTCTTTTGTGCTTGTGTCCAAAATCATTCCCAGTTTAAAAATAGCTACACCAGGTAATTTGACTTTGTAGCCTCTCAATGTCCTCTGTTACTTACTTCTCCAACTTCTTTCCATGTTTCCAGTGTTACTGTGTTACCTTGATCTTCTCATATAAGCGAGGTCCTAGACTATTTAATAATAAAAAAATTAAACAATGATATCCCTCCAACATGCATTCAGCTTCATGACAGGAAAGGCTACCCTGCTGAATCAACTCATTTGGATACTTGGTATTTCTTAACCATACTGATGTCACATAGACTTTTTTTAAGTAAATGCTTATTAACCCATGCGAAGTTTCCACATGTGAACTTTTGAATGTTAAATCTATTGAAAATAAGCTTAATTGATATTACAACAAATATTACTGCTCAGGGGCACTAAACCCACCATGCTCCCTGTAAGCAAATGGGCTCTGCTGAGGAATACAAGTTTGGATTGGCATACTATGATGCTCCCAGTTGTCATCTTCATTTTTATTCTCTTTTCTCTCCTTTTTCTTTATTTTATCCAACTAGAGTGTGTTAAATCTAACAAATGAGAAAGATGATGCCAAAGAACATGCTATATGTTGTGGTTCTTACTTAGAGCAGAAATGACATGGGTGTGGACAATCCCCACTTGCAGGCTTTTCAGGACAAACAAGGTATCAGATAAACTGTACTTTAGTGTTCACAGTTTCTGTGTTCTATTTGTCTTGACCTAGCCCACATTCACTGTACTAAGCAAGTCCTCATCGACTTTCTCTTGGAAGCCTTTCAGCATTCATGTGGAATAGGAAACATATCAGAACCAGATCAGTAAAGGCACAATAGAGCAGGAATGATATTCAAAGAGGCAAAATGATTAGCTGTAGGAACTACTGAAATGACAGATACTCTACTATGGTAAACTAATGTGTGGTCATTTGAATGTAAAATGTCCCCATCAGCCTCCTGTGTTTGTGATTAAGTCATATCCCCAACTTGTGACATTTTGGGAAGTTTGTAGGGCCTTAGGGAGGTGAAGCCTCCCCAAGAAGGAGGTGTGTCACTGGGAGTTGGCTTTGGGGTAATATAGTCCAACTGCAAGTCTAGTAAACAGCATTTCCATAATGCTTCTTAAATTACTTTGTCTGCCCTCCAGAAAACATTTGAAAGTAGAAAATAATCTGAAAGAGTATATCAGGAGAGTGAAACCCAACCTTGAAAAAAAAAAAAAAAAGAAGAAGAGTATACAGATTCAGACTGTATGCATGTTAAAGGAGTTGAACTTGTAGGCATGTCCAACCTTCTAACATTACAACATGACATCATTACCCAAGTGAAAACTCAAGATTATGCAATCAAATCCTTTTAAAATTCACAAGATATAATGTTGTAAGTAAATTGTGGGTTTTGTGTTAACCTACATTCATTCACAACTAGCCTCAGCTATGTGCAGCCAATAGGTTGGACAAATTTGGAGTGTAACCTGATGATTTAATTGTTTATGGGGAAGTTGATGTAGTCTTTTATTTTATAGTGCTATAAAATGTACTAGAAGGAGAATTATTTTAATAGAAATAAAATAGAAAACAAGAAGATAAAAGAAAGTCAAAAGTGTGGGACTGAGTATAGTGCTTAAGGAAGAGGAAGAAAGGCCCACTAGAAAACGCAGAGTACCTTTATCCTAACGGTTCTGACACCAACAAATTAACCATATGGAGGCTGGTAAAATAAGGTCTTAGAAAGACACTAAAAATACCCTAAGCAACACATAAATTAGGTATCTACAAATCTGAAATCTTACTCTATATTTTTAAAAATATTTTATTTATTTATTTATTTATTTATTTATTTATTTATTTATTTAAGAGAGTAAGAGAGAAAACTGGAATGCTAGGGCCTCTAGCCACTGAAAATGAACTTCAGATGCATGAGCCATTTTGTGCATCTGGCTTTACATGGGTATTGGGGAATTGAACCAAGTCCTTAGGCTTTTCAGGCAAATTCCTTATCCACTGAGCCATCTCTCCAGCTCAAAGAGTATTAAAGTTTTAATATGTTTGCCTGATATAAAGAACTCTGTCCCAATTTATAAAATTATTTCAAAGAACCTCACTTGGATTAACCAGAGCTAGAAGAATCAATCAGCAAATATTTTTATTATTTGAACTAATATTTGCAGTATTAACCAAGATATTTTAACTTTTCTTAAAAATTATTCCTGTTTATACCATGCACAGACTCAGTTTATTCATATGCTTTAAGAATCACAAATTAAGTCTGGGAAGTCAAAACTTTATGCACAAGTAAGGACTAAAAGTAGCAATAATTTTCATCATTCTGTATTTAATAAGTAAAATTAAAGTTTAATCATATGACAAAGTATATACAAAAGCATTCAGAAAACATTGAAAACCATTAACTCAATCTTCTAAGGAGCGTGTGCAATCAACATAATAGAAACCTTAAGGGATAGATTTAAAAGAAGGAGAAGAAAAGTTATGTTTCTACACAGAAGACAGAACACAAAATATAATTTTAAATTTTCAAATGCATGTATATGTTAATGTTATTATTACAGAAATGTTAATGCATGGTTTGTGCTCATTATGTCAATCAGTGTTTCTAAGGTTTTTTATTATAAAGAACTTGATTAGCTCTAGGCACACAAAATATCTCTACCTCACTCTTTTATGCTAGTTCAGTTAGTCAGCTTGTTGAACAAACTCCTTAAGAGAGATGTGAAAAAAAATACAATCCTAGATTTAAACACTGATATTTGCCTCTGGTATGATCACCTTAGTAACAGCAGCCATAAACTTCAGATGGAACAACAGCCCTAGGCCTACAGAGGACAGAAGGAAGGCAAAAACCACAACAGCAAGCAGAATTTATTTCTTCTTTGTTATTTTTTCATGAAGGCAGGAGGGGCACTGCAGTCAATTAATAATAGAATGGTAATGGATCCAGGTGTGGTGGTACATGCCTTTAATCCCAGCACTCTGGAGGCAGAGGAAGGAGGATCACCCTGAGTTTGAGGTCACCATGAGACCATGAGACACTGAATTCCAGGTCAGCCTGGCCTAGAGTACAACCCTACCTTGAAAAAAAAAAAAAAAAGAAAAAGAAAAAGAAAGAAAGGGATTAATTCACCAAGAACACAAAATGAAGAACTTTGGGGCATTTTTTTTTTATTGTCCAGACCTGTGTTAATTGAGCAATAATAAAATACAACTTGTGAAACTTGTGAGCTATAGCTAATAATATGTAAAAATTACAGTGTGTATGTTTGAATGCTTATTTTAAAAACAAATAATATGTAAGTGAATAACAGGTGGTCTAACTATGGGAATCTGTAAAAGGAAAAGTGAAATTTATTCAAAGTCAACTGGATAGTAGAAAAAAGCTAGCTGCCTGAAGGTTAATTACTAGCAAAAACAAATAGCAAAATTGTCTGCCTCAGTCTTTTGGATTGTTATAACAAAAATACCTTAGTCTGGATAATTTATGGATATTAGTAATTCATTACTCATAGTTTTTGGAAGCTAGAAAGTTCTATATTCAAGATCTCACAGACAGTGTGTACTGAAAGTTGCTATTCATAGAAGGCACTTTCTATTGAGTTCTAACAGTGAAAGAAGAGACAAGGTCCTTCAAACCTCTCTGATGATCCTGCTAATATGGATTCTATGCTCATGATGTACTCACAATCTACAGACTAACCACGATATGATTGCATTGTAGGCTGTTTTAACACATAAATTTGAGGACATGCAAACTTTCAGACAATAGTGATCTATCCATGGAACCCCAAAGTTCATGCCCTTTTAACGTACAAAATACACTCATTTCATCCCAGTTACCCCAAAAGTAGTAATTACAGCATCAACTCATGTCCAGATAATCACCCAAATATCATCTCCATCAGTAATAGGTGTCTCAAGGTATGACTCAACCAAAGATAAATTCTCTCAGTTGTGATCCAGTGAAATAAATTGCATCATGTTCATCCAAAATGCAAAAGTAGGGATAAGCATAGGACCTACATCCACAGTTAAAAGAAACAAGAAAGGAGTAACAGGACCTAATCAGATCTCAAACCCAACAGGACAAACATGAAATCTTCAGATTCAAGAATGAATTTCTTTGCTCAGATCTTGTTCTGTGGACATACTATGGCTGACACGTCTAAATACCAGGCAGGCACTCCAAGGCACTGATGAACACAGACCACTCTTCAGGTTCACATACTGGAGCTGTCTGTCCGAGGCTCTTGAGCTTGAGTTCTGCTTCAGTGGCTCCTGCTGTGTCCATCAGAGATTCTGAGCAGTAGCCTCATATTCAAAGCTGCACTAGGCATTTCGATAGTGGAGATGTTCTGTAGTGGTCCCACACTCATGGTTCTACAGGTCTCTGTCTTAATGGAAGCAAAAGAGTTTTCTGCCAGGGTTCTCTGGGATGTCATTTGACATGTAGGAATAGGAGTGTAGCTAGGACCTATTTATACACTCTGGTATTTGTGACACTGACGGGATTTCCAACTTGTGCCTTCCAGTGGGGTGGCCGCTGGAGTCTGTACTGCACCTGAGCCCACTGGAGCCACATCCAGGGTAGCTATAGAGCACAGCACACAAGAATCCAGATAGCAAATACTCAAGAGAGGGCCAGGCAGTGAGTTCCAAAGCACTACAGATGCCCGAAGCCATTTTTTTAAAAACATCATTCTGTCCCCCAGCTTCTTTGTGATTGTGGGGTAAGAGTGGTAGCCTCACAAAAAAGTAATTGAGGATGATGATTGGAGAAACTGAAAGCAGACGGATGAGTTGTAGGCAATACAAAATAAAGAGGTCTTTACTTGGGTAGGCATTGAGAGTTAGATGAAAAGACCCACCCCCTTCCTATCTCTCCCTCAAAGCTAAGTGATCACATTAGGAACTCACCCCAGACAGTACTATACTTTGAGAGGGTCCTACAGAGGGAAACGCCAGGTGACATGCAATCTTCTAGTTGATAGCTTCTCCTCTCCTTGACTATGTATCTTCTCTGTGTAACCTTGAAATAACCTTGAAGTGGTCTTTTTCTACAAAAGTTTTCCCAGTTGTTGTAAGTTGTTTTTTTCTCTTTTTCCTCTGAAATTCCAATGCCATTTATTTTTATTTTCAGGAATTCCTAAAAATGTATTATGCTCTAATGACTTCCTTTTATATTAGTTTTACATTATTTTTATTTTATTATGTTTCATATTATTTTCTATATTATTTTATTTTACATTATTTTATATTTATGCATATATACTTTTGAGGTAGGGTCTCACTCCAACCCAGACTGACCTGTAATAATTCATTATGTGCCAGGTCCAGCCCTGGCTTGAAGGAGGATTCCCGAAGAGAGGTGTGAAAGGGAACGGCGAAATAATGACTCGAAGTCAAGTTCTGGTGAAGCTGACAGGCTAATGCTGAAGGCAGCTGAGTTTTTCCGTCTTTCTCTCTTTTTTTCTTTCTTTTTTTGCCACAGCTCTTAGCCTCAGTCTTTTATTTTCTGATCACATCATGCAAAAACAAACTTCAAGAAAGGTACAATTTCACCGAGTTCATAAAAACTTTTTGTTATTCCTTATCACCAAACAATCCCATAATTACTCACCTCAAGTAAAGTCGTCAGGCCTCTATAATGATTAACTATTCTTACACTTTCCCCATGTATGTGCATTTAAGCACTTGTGATTTCCTGAACCTCTACTTTCAATTACTATATTAAAGGTGAGAGGCAAAATAACCACAAATGGGGCTCCCCATCATTAATCACTGATCCAGTAGATCCACTTATCCTTTAATTATTTATTTTGAATTTTCCTTTTCACGTCCCTCCAATACTTAGACTTTGGTCCCCTGATTGAACTCTTTCTGACTTCAGTTGTTTTTCTGTAAGGATTCTTGGTAAAGAGTCATAGTTTGCTGCAATTGCCACCATTTAGAAAAAGTAGTCATAGAACAATTTTTACATTGTTCCAGGAGGTTCATTGTTTCCTCCTAAGTGTACTGTACTCCGTGCCTGACTTTCTTTAGGCCTTTAAGGAAAACAATTATCTCTGACCCATTTTCTTGTTTTTCCAATTCTATGCTGAAGCCTCTTTCAGATACATTGACCAACACTTCACTAACACCAGTTTTTACTGGAAAAGTAAACTTAGAGATTGGGACACCAAGTGAAAGACAGAGAAAGACAAACATTATATAGAAAACCACACATTTCTGTGGCATAGAGAGCCAAAGATTTTTCTATAGAGGGGCCACAATGGACTTCAAGGAAGAGGCAGCTGGGCTGGAACTGTGTCAAGCAGCTCTTCAGTGCTCAATTCCTCATGATCCCAAAGTGGTGTGCTTGCCATCTCCGGTAACTATGTAGTCTCTGGGTGGCCTCAAACTTACAGTGATCCTCCTACCTCTGCCTCCTGAGCACTGGAATTAAAGGCATGCATCACCATGTCCATCTTATATTTCTATATTTCATAAAAAAAATTATTTCTTTTATATTAGTACTCTTCTAGCTTCATTTCCCTTCAAATAAATTTTTTCAGAATTAAATTTTTAGATGAGAGAGGATGAAAGCATATCAGGCCAGTCTGCCATGAAGATCCAATTAATGGATAATTTTTGAGATTTATCAGATGGAGTTAAATGGGAATTTTCAGTGTTATTAGTGAGGAAAACAAATTAATGCAAGTTTTATAAAAAATATTTCCACAATTAAATGGTCCATAATCAAGCAATTATCATACATATAAAAGAAATTTCAATACTGATATTATTTGTCCTATTAATTTCCTTTTACAGGAATCATTTTTAAAAGTCAGCTTTGCAGGCTGAAGAAATGGTTTAGCAGTTAAAGCATTTACCTGTGTAGTCTAAGGACCCAGTTCAATTCCCCAGGACTCACATAAGCTAGATGCACAAGGGGGCACATGTGTCTGGAGTTCATATGCAGTAGGTAGAGGCCCTGGCATGCCCATTATCTTTCTCTCTATCTGCCTCTTTCTCTCTCTCATTCACTCAAATAAATAAATAAAATAGTTTTTTTTCTTTTTAATTGAAAAATTAGCTTTGCCAGGCATAATGACACACACCTGTAATCCCAGCACTTGGGAAGCAAAATAGGAGGATTGTCTTGAGCTTGAAGCCACACAGAGACTACATAGTGAATTCTTCGTCAGTCTGGGATACAGCGAGACCCTCCCTCAAAATAAAATTAGTTTCATAAGCAATAGCATCCACTCAAACATTAAATGCCCAGAAAAGCTGTATCCAAGATATCTTGCATAATAAAAATAGTTCATGTATGACCCATGTTAAAATAGTATACAGAACTAAAAATTTTAATATTATATTAAAATGTTTGTAAAGTCATTGACAAAATATGACATAATATTATAGCAAAATATTTTTATGCATTTTATTACAGATGCATATTCTTAAGTGATCTACAAAATATACTGAAATTTAATTGGTATCTGGATGTTAACTTAATCATTAGATATTATTGTTTCTTTTTTGAATATTTTTAACTATCATAATCACATAGTTTGATAGTCCAAAACATGCAAGCACATTTAGCATCACTTTAAAAGAGGGGAATTTGTTCAAAATAATTGGCCAAGATAACTCATTCCCCATGCTTCTAGTTAATCATAGCTATTCAGTCTCTTATTGTCAAAGTTTGATTCTAAAATAATTGCACTGAGTTGTTTTGTCATGATGATGTCTATAATTATCTTTCTATAGGGACTCCTTCAAATTTTTTCTCATGCTATGAGGATTAATACAAAGCAACTCCAAAGTTTTAGGTTAACAATAACTAAGACCTTTGGATAAAGTAACTTCATACCATGCTTCTAACCTCTTACTTTGCTAATGAGATTTTAGAAACATAAAACTGAAAGCCTTAGGATTGAGTCCCTTTGTGGCTTCACTTGTCTGTCATGAATGATTAAGTGGCTTATTAAGACAATTAAGTTTGGACCTCAAACTAATCATTTTAGGAGACACAACATCCTATTAGACCTCCCTGAGTCTTGTGGGGCTTCTCTTATTCAAAGCTTCCTCTAAACTATGATAAAGGAACTGAGGAGCCATGGTAATTAATTATCAAGGATTAGCTCATTGAAATTTGCTTCTCTTTTCTTCTTCCTCAGCTTTCATCTCCCTAATGCTAGAATCTGGATGTACACAAAATGTTGTGGTAAGAATTCAGTTTTCTCTACTTTGATTTAAGATAGTTAAATTAAACTTGACATAACTTCTAGTTAAACTGAACCCCCTCCTCCACTCAGACTTGTATCTCATACCTCTATACAAACTTCAGTTTAAATGTTAATTCCTGAGGAAGGTGTCTGGCACCTCCAGAGAGAATCCTGTTTCAATCACATTTTCATGGTGGTTTGTTTGTGTGCCTAATGACTAAACTGTTGGATAGTGAGACCAGGCTCTCAATCTATCTTATTCTTTGGTATACCTCCAGCACCAAGTTCCATATCTGACACACTATAGGTATAAGACAAGAAAAAAAGTCATGAATGGATTATAATTCTGTTTTATCATAATCAAAAGGGGATATTTTATCAAACAAGGTTTATTTAATCTTTAGCTTTTGCAACATTTTAAAACAGGTTTTTAGAGTTCTATGCAAGGCTTTGACCTGGGTTAACATTTTGGAGGTGTATCTGTCTATAGTGCCTCTCATTTCTGTGCCAACTTTCAAGTCAATGGACCTTGCCTGCTTTCTGTAAGTTTTAAAGCACAATATACCAAATTCCCAACAGGAAAATGGATACTTCCTCTACATGCCTCAAAGAGTTATTGAGAGGATCAAGAGAGGATTTAAGTAAAATTGCTTTACAAACTCTAAAATAATAACCCAAAGTAAGAAGTTATAATTCTAGTAGCTTTTATGCACTTCTATTGATTCAGAGAGAGAGAGTCTGCTTTTAAATGAAAACAAAACTATGACAGTAGTCTGTTACAATCCAATTTATTATCACATTGTTCAGCTAACCACTGATCTTATCACCTACACAAAAGAAGTGATTATAGCAAAAGTTTAACACAGAGGCAAGATCTAGTTTTGAGCAGTTTCCTAAGTCAAAATTGTAAAAGTTCTACTGTACTATTAAATGGGTAGATTATTACATTGGATCGCAGTAGACATTTATTTCTATTTCTACCTCCATCTCCACCATAAATTCAGAAATTTCCCTGTTGTATTTGTAAATCACCAAGGTAAAAATCACCAAGCAGCTGGTTCTGACCACCAGTTACATAAGCTTAAAAATCTAAGCCAACATTTTGAGATCCAATGTGTCTCTCCGGAGTAAATATTCATCTACTAGAACAAATTCTGAAATTGGAACACCAATGCATAAATGTATAAATAAAACTATGGTTGACGTGCTTCCTTAAACACACAAATCAGTATATCCAGCTCTCTTCTACATAATTCTCATCAAGAAAAGACAACCTTTAACAGGAAGGACACTTGATGAGGACAGGATCATAACAGCATGAGCAGCATGAGTTATATAATGTAGACTATAGCCTAAAGTGTGTGTGTATGCAATAAAGCCACTGGCCAGTATGTCCTTTTCTGTACGTAGAATGAACATAACCAACATTTAATCCTCTAGGTCAGCTATCCCTGTGTTTATGGCTGAGAATCATTTCATGTGACTGATATTTTTCCTTTAAATTTATTTGTACATTCAGTAAAGTCTTGCTCTGGCTCTATCAGTAAATCTTTTTTTTTTTTTTTTAAGTGACTGCACAGCTCTACTCTGATCTACTATTGATCAATTTTATAATTTAATTCTCAGAGAAGAATCTCATTACCCCTATTTAAAAGCTCTTAGGATACTTCACAGCTGTCCCCAAATACCACCAATAAAAGTAAGAAAAAAAAAATCTAAACATGCTCTGAGCTGTTTGTTGCTGAAAGCATATCAAATTATTAGTTCAACACTCAGATATAGAAAGAGAAAATATCAACATTTGAAATAGTCTGTCCAAAATTTCATTTCAAAAAGGCTAGTAAAGCTCGCAGAGAATTTTTTTTTATTTTGACCCGTCTTAACAAGATATTAAGGAATATGAAATAGCTTTTCACTTAAGACATTAATGTGTTTAATGGAGTAGCAAAAGAAATGAGAAATCAATTTCTTACAGCTTATTAATTCATGTTAAGAGATTGATTTCCATTTATAATTAACTATTATTAGTCTCTTTCTCATATATCTGACTGTGCATTTTAGTATATTGGTCATGGTAAGTGTCATTAATTTTAATAACAATTAGAAAATAGTGAAACCATACTTAAATTATCAGCCACCTTATGAATAAGGCCTATGGCAGAGACAAAACTATTCAAAAACTAATGTGAGCCATGGTACAACTCAAATACTTATACATCTAATGACTGGGATGAGATATAGAAAAAGAAGTTATAGTAGGACATCTTTTAAAGGATAGGTTTTTATTTTGTTAAGAATTTGCACAGATTATTTTGATGCACCCTTAATAGCATCCAGTTTATTGCTAGGGAAGCATATTTGGTGACTAATTTAATAAATGTCTATTTCATAAAAAATGAGTTCACATAACTAACAGATATCAACCAAATATAGTAGAATTTTTTTTTTTGCACTAAGAAAAAAAAAGAAGAGAAATTTTCTACCAGCACAGCAGAGAAATACTTTTATATCTGTCTTCAGCAATAGAAATCTAGTGACATTTTATAATTATCATCACATCATTGTTGTGTTAGCAGCATATGGCCCATAAGACTGAAAGCAGCATGCTTGCCTTTGGCTGTTTTAATTCAAGCACATTCACTATTTATTTATGCCCTGACTCATTCCAAAGCAAATTGATGTTCAACTTTTCCACCATTTTCCATGTGTCAAAAGGATGCATGCCAACATCCAAAATCTTAAACAACCTGAAGAAAAGGTTGCTTCAGAAAATCTTTGTAGCATGATTCTAGGCCTAAGCAAAGTCAAATTTTCATACTCACAAGGCTGTGAACATTTCTGGGAGAGTAAAGACTATATTTATATAATATAATTTCTAATTTTTAGATTATTTTCTCCTTGAAACCAAGCTTATGTGGACTATTTGCCACAATCAATTAGCTTCTGCTAATGGACTATAATTGATTTTACTAATTACCTAGGTAGACAGAATCGTGGGTTAAAAGTACAGTGATATTTCTTCAGCTTTTTTTTTTTTCATTTCAATTAACCCTCTGATAAGCACTTATCTTATGTCTCTGTAAGATGGGGATACTCTCTGCTCTCAAGAAGCTCCAAGTATATTGGGAAATACAGATGTTCATCTGTGCAAGTGGTAAGCTATCCTACAAAACATGAGGAGGAGGCAGATAAACAGCAGTTTGTTGAACAGTTACTATGGTCTACACATTCCTCTATGAGTTTTATATGTTTTATATGTATTACCTACTCAAAGTTTATTCTAATAACTTTATTTTTCATGTATAAAAAAATTAATTCACCAGAGGCCACAACCAGAAAGAAGCAGAAGACCTAAGCCACCAAAGCACCAAAGTTTAAAAATCATTGAGACAGTGCCTCAGCACTGAGAGTTAACATCCTAGTTGAGCTCTCCATTCACAGGTAAGCCAGAGCCAGCTTCCAACCACACGTCACATCATATATAAATGAACCATATACAAACCCCACCTATGCGAGAAAAAATTGGATGAAATTCCCATTATAAAGCCACAAAACCTCAAAAGAATTTTCAGAACTGAGAAGTCCTAGCTCAGCTTTACTTATACCCTCAGCCTGTTTCACCCTTCACTCTGCCCTCAGGTAGTGTCTTCTTGTATACCACAGAATTAGAAAAGTGAACACAAAAACTGCCAGCTCATCCAGGGGAAAGAATAGAAAAAATGTCATATATATGTATATATATGGTATGTAGTCTCAGGGTGGCCTTGAACTCATGGTGATCCTCCTACCTCTGTCTCTCAAGTGCTGGGATTAAAGGCATGTGCTACCACGCCCAGCTATATTTATTTTTAATGACAATTGTCATACATGAACATACTGAAATTTGATCATTATCCCCTGAACAATGAACATGGTACTAGGTCACACAGTGACTTGAACATCTCTATGTGTGGACTGGGGAGATTGTGCAAAGGTTAAAGGTGTTTATTTGTATAGCCTGCCATTCTGGTTATTCACTTAAAGCCAGATACACAAATTTGGTGCATATGTCTGGAATTTGCAGTGGTAAGAGGCAGTGCACGCCAGTGTATTCTCCATTCTCTCTCTCTCTCTCTCTCTCCTTAAAAATAAATAAATAAAGGGCTGGAGAGATGTCTTAGTGGTTAAGCGCTTGCCTGTGAAGCCTAAGGACCCCGGTTCGAGGCTCGGTTCCCAGGTCCCACATTAGCCAGATGCACAAGGGGGCGCATGCGTCTGGAGTTCGTTTGCAGAGGCTGGAAGCCCTGGCGCGCCCATTCTCTCTCTCTCCCTCTACCTGTCTTTCTCTCTGTGTCTGTCTCTCTCAAGTAAATAAATAAATATATTTAAAATAAATAGATAAATAAAAATAAAATATTCCTCCTTTTAAAAGAATAAATTTTCTATTTTAATAGAAAAAGGTCACAAAAGCTAAAGGAGGAAAAGAAGCAAGCCAAGGAATGAACTAAAGGAAGACTAGAGGGATGGAGAGATTGTCTAGTGGTTAAGGTGTTTGGTTGTGAAGCATAAGGACCCATGTTCAACTCTCCAGATCCCTCGTAAGCCAGATGCACAATGGCGAGGCAAGGGCAAGGTCACACATACCCACTAGGTGGTTCCAGCATCTGGAGTTCCATTGCAGTGACTGAGGCCAATTCTCTCTCTGTGTGTATCTCTCTCCAAAATAAAAATAAATAAATGAAAATTTTCAAAAGGAAGAGTTGAGAATTCATCCCCTTCCCCAGTGGAAGCCAAATTCAGTCACAAACTTGTGTTTTCAGTGGAGCTGGGACAGTACTGGACAAGTCTGACATATGTCTCATTGTCTTTCCAATATATAACTGAAAATGTATTTACAAAATGTATCATTAATTCTCATAACTAAATTCTTTCAGTCTATAATGCAGTGTACCATGATATGATTTGATGGAGAACAAGTCCATGCATACTTTGTTTTCAATTTGTTATGATACCAACCAATTTCTCCTTTACATTTTTCATTTTCATCAAAATAGTGGTGTAAATATTGCAATAAAAGGTAGTAAACAATGTTTCCTTACTTATAAGCCTTTATGCAAACTACAATATATGGTAATAGGTTGAAATACCAATTTCCTTTATTATTTCATTTTGTTGCAGCCAGGTTCGCATTGCTGGCAGAAATCACCTGATGCAGCTTGTGGGGAAAAGGGGTTTATTTTGGCTAACAGACATGAGGGGAAGTTCCATGATGGCAGAGGAAAATGATGGCATGAGCAGAGGGTGGACATCACCCCCTGGCTAACATCAGATGGACAGTAGCAATAGGAGAGTGTGCCAAACACTGGCAAGAGGAAACTGCCTATAACACCCATAAGCCTGCCCCCAACAATACACTACTCCAGATGTTGTTAATTCCCAAATCTCCATCAGCTGGGAACCTAGCAGTCAGAGCACCTAAGGTTATTGGGGACACCTGAGTCAAACCACCACACATCCCATATGAACCATTGCTGACTACAGACTTTTATTGGTAATACATGTCAAAATAATCATTATTTACCTGCAGAGATTATTTCTCTGACATGCAGTGAAGATGCTAACAAAAATGTTCCTTGGTTGCTTCTGAGAATACCTGGAGTCAATTTTTGTTCAGGGCACTAAAAGAAGGCACAGAAATTCTAGTTAATCTATGAGAAATTTGATAGCTGTGGAATTTTTACCAGCTAAGATTCAAAGATTGTGCACAAGTTTACTTTCATTTATTATCTTGAAGGAAACATGTAGCTCTGACTTTCGTTTTGCTTTCTCATAGTCATCATCAGTCCCACTTTCTCTCTGCAACCCTCTCACCATGTTGCTCTTGGGATCATCTGACCACCAGGGCACCCCCATCATGTGGCTCAATGAAGATAAGATGAAAGAAGAAAGGAAAATGCAACAGCATTGATACATAACACACACAGACCCCAGGTCATCTAGGAAGATATTCAATCTATAATAGGGAAAGGGAAAGGAAGAACAAAGGAAAAGAAAGATTATTGCTCTGGTTTACACTGTAATTGCTTTCCACTGTTCCATATTGCCAGCCATTTTGATTCTCCTTCATATTGCTAAAGCTTATGCTGCTGCAATTGTATTTAAAAGAGCACAAAACTCACTTTAACGCATTTATCTTATCCAATAAATAGCTTGGCCTAGTTTTAGGTTGAAAATTATTTTTTAATGTTATTGATTGCTACAAAATATTTTAGTTTCAGTGTTACTTGTGATCTATCACCATTCTGCTTCTATTATCATTCTCCACAAATATGTTTATTTGATTTTCATTCTCCTTCTGGAATTTTTAGGACCTTTTTCCTTTTCCATATGTTTGGAAAGATCACACATATATGAGTCCTTTCTTTTTCAACTTTGCTGGTTTCTTTTACTTCAGTAGTGTGTGTGTGTGTGTGTGTGTGTGTGTGTGTGTTGTGTGTGTGTGTGTGTATTTTTTTTTAATTTTTTTATTTATTTATTTGAGAGCGACAGACACAGAGAGAAAGGCAGATAGAGGGAGAGAGAGAGAATGGGCGCGCCAGGGCTTCCAGCCTCTGCAAACGAACTCCAGACGCGTGCGCCCCCTTGTGCATCTGGCTAACGTGGGACCTGGGGAACCGATCCTTGAACCAGGGTCCTTAGGCTTCACAGGCAAGCGCTTAACCACTAAGCCATCTCTCCAGCCCTGTGTGTGTATTTTTTGAGTAATTTACTCCCTCTTTGCTCCTCTCTTTCCTCCTGCCTACCTCTCTATTAACTAAACCCTTAATTTTTAAGTTGGTCATTTAATTTGTCATATTTCTTTCATATTATTATTCATTTATTCATATTTTCAATGTACCTGGGATTTTCTCAACATCTAATGAATATTTTGTTTTTCACAATTTCATACACATATATAATTCATTTTGATCATATTCACTTCCTTACTTTCTCTTGTTCCCTTCCCATTCCTACTGAACTCCTTTCCAATTGGACCCCTTCAGATGCTGAGAGAGAGAGAAAGAGAGAGAGAGAGAGAGAGAGAGAGAGAGATTGTCTATGTGGCCTTCAGAACTTAATTAGTGTTGCTTTCATGAGCATGAGCCATTTGCCAGTAACTACATCAACTGAAAAAAATGCATTCTTCTCCCCCAGAAACCACTAAGTGTCAATAGCTCCTCTGGGAGGGGTGAGTTCTCATGAGTCCCTTCTCCATCCATGAAATAATGTTGATCGGGCCAGTCTTGTGCAAGTCTTGTGCAGGTAATCATAGCTGCTGTGCATTTATGTGTGCAAGAGTCATGTCATGTCCAGGACCAGCATGCCACAGCACTCCTCCCCATCTCTCAGCTCTACAACCCTCATCCTCTGTGTTCCCTGGCCTTGGAGAGGATGATACAGGTGTGACAGTTACAGCTAAGCACTCACTAGTCACTCGCTCTCAGTATTTGACTAGTTATGAGTCTCTGCTACCCATTGCAAAATGAAGTTTCTCTGACCAAGGCTAAGAATAGCACTAATCTATGAGCATAGGCACAAGTGTTTAGAATGCAATTATACAGACTCAACATGTCCAATTATCAAATAGTATCTTCCTTTCTGAAGCCTATAACCTCACCGTGGACTTTTGATCAGGTTTACAGTATCAGGCATGAATTCTCTTCCATGGAGTAGCCCTCAAATCCAATCAGAAAATGGTTGACTTCCCCATAATAGTCATGCCATAATTGTACCAGTGAACACATCTTTCCTGGCAGGTCATTTGTGCAGCATACAGGCTCCAAAACTAGTTGAGATTATTGATGACTCTTCTCCACAGCAGCCTGCACAGCACATTTTAGGACTATAAATGTTAGCCAGCAGGGAGGAAACATGCAGCTCAGTTGCAGCTTGATTACATAGTGCCCTGCAAATGAAACAAGTAATAGGGTCTCACTACTTAGTTCTGGTGGGCAACCAAAAACAGTGATAATAGTCTGCTTTGTTTTGAGGGGTGCCTCTGGGACCTCATTGAAAATCAAATTCTAGGGAATTATCCCATCACAAGCACTGAGAGTTTTGTGTTATAGCATATGGCTTCTGGGAACTGTATTATCCATCTATCTAAGGTACTTCCACTCAAACTCTTTTTTATATGTTTAATCAATTCTAAAGGATTTTGCTTTGCTCTCTATAAACAACTGCTTTTAAGTGGCATATGTCTCTGTATTGTCTCTACTTTTCTACTTTTTCTTTTGTAATATCCTTGTCACCAACACCTTTTGTTGCTGTACCTAGTACACAAGGCCTGAGCTCTCAGATTGTGTCCATCAGAATATTTCTAAAAAGCTGACCTCTTACCACAGAAGACAATTCCCTGCTCCCAAAGACAGAGGAAAATCTCGAGAACTGTACTTAATGCAAATATTGCTCCATTTGCATAATGTATTACTAATTTAAGTCATGGAATATTGTTAGGGGATTTTATCTGAGCTCACTGGCTTTCTGTGAGAACTGCTATGACAGGTTAATACATAGTAATAGACAAAATAGTCATTCACAAAGATCCCTGTAGCTGTCTGTCTTGATTAGCTTTCATTATTTCTGCAAGTATACTGCTTGTCCCTTACTCACTAGACTATAGCCACATTCATCTTCCTTTAGTTCTAAGAATCCAAGCTCTTTCCTATGCTTATTTCAGACTTATGCCAGAAATTCTGTGTGAATTATATACTGCATGTTGTAGTTACTTTCTCATTGCTGGGACAAAACTCCCACCTAAAAGCAGCTTATGTAGGGAAAAGGTTTATTCCATCTTGAGGGGAAGCTTCACCATGGCATTAAAAGGATGGCAGAACAGGGCTTAGGCATCACATCTTGCATATCAGCTGGAAGAAAGAGCTGGCTACCATTGGCAAGCTGTGTTAATAAACCTTGAGGTCATACCCAGTAACATACCTCCTTAAGCAAGGTTCTACCTCCCATAGGCTCAATCAGCTAGGGATTGAATATGAGGCTTACTCACAACATATGAGGCTATGGGGGACATTTTACAATAAGATTGCCACACAGTACATGCAGACTGAAGGACAAACAACCAATAGAAATGTAAGACCAGAGAGATAGAGTCTCAGAGACTGAGAAATTATGAAACTATCAAGTACCTATATCAGTCCTTTATTTCATTACTAATTATTGAACCCAGAGCTTGGTCCATCCTAAGTAGACTTCTTACCCCTGAGGTACATATGCAATGCTAAAGAACCTACTTTAAAATTATGATGTAAATCCATCTTTTATAAATCAGTATACCAATATGCTCTAGCAAGCATGTAAGTACAATGGCTACTTTTAAAAGAATACTACATAAAAGTATGTGGATTGATTGAACACTTTTAAATGGATTTATCTGTAGAATTCCTTTAATTCCCCCTCCAAAAAAACTACAAAGGATTGGTTACAGCAATGTTTATAGACCTGGTCATTATATAGGCCAACAAATCCAGATTATTTTTAATATTTTATTCTTATTTATTTATTGGAGAGTGAGAAGGAAAGAAGGAGACAAAGAGAAAGACAGAGAGAGAGAGAGAGAATAAAGGCACCCAGCCACTGCAAATGAACTCCAGACACATGCGCCCCCCTGTACATCTGGCTTACGTGGGTCCTGGGGAATCAAACCTGGTTCTTTGCCTTTGCAGGCAAGTGCCTTAATCTTGAAGCCATCTCTACAGCCCCAAATCTAGGTTTTTATAAACCTTTTTCATCATAATATTTCTGTAATAATAGTAAAATATTTTTATAAATTTTTTTTGTTTTGTTCTTTCAAGGTTGGGTCTCACTTTAGCTCAGGCTATCCATGTAACCTGTAATTCACTATGTACTCTCAGAGTGGCCTCAAACTCATAGTGATCCTTCTACCTCTGCCTCCTGTGTGCTGGGATTAAAGGCATGTACCACCACTCCCGGCTTATAAATAAAACTTTTTAATGTTATTTTCATTCAGAGGTAATCCTACTTGAGTCCTTTTTCTCTGCTGCCTCTACCTGTTCTTGAAGTCACATGTGTTCCATGCTATACACATGGGACAGTTTCCAGACGCTTATAATCAAGAGATGCTTAGGCCAAGGACAGTACCTCTACAAGGCATTGGGATGGGACAATACAACCGAAGTCCAGTTAGTAGCAGTTGCCTGTTTTTTACCTGAAAGCTCCCAGATCAGAAGATCCTACTTTAAGGAAGCCATAATAGTCATGTTTAACTTAAGTACAGGAAATGAGACTTTAGTAAGAGAAGGATAATGAGAAGTATGTTTTAAAAAGCCCTATATAGAGCTAGAGAGATGGCTTAGCAGTTAAGCGCTTGCCTGAGGACCCTGGTTCAAGGCTCAATTCCCCAGGACCCAGGTTAACCAGATGCACAAGGGGGCGCACACATCTGGAGTTCGTTTGCAGTGGCTGGAAGCCCTGGCACGCCCATTCTCTCCCTCTCTCTCTCTCTCTCTCTCTCTCTCTCTCTCTCTCTCTCTCTCTCTCTCTGCCTCTTTCTCTCTCTCTCTGTCTGTTGCTCTCAAATAAATAAATTAAATAAACAAAAAAAAAAATTTTTTTTAAAGCCCTATGTATCACCAAAGAGGCACATGCTACAAAATTCCATGTGGTGCAGTTTGGGTCCACCTCTTGTCCCAATGCCTCCACTTCCCTCTCACCCTTGGTTCCATAGGAAAATCCTGTATCTTGCTAATTCAGCCTTTGTTTTGTAAAACAAAATAAATTGATATATACAAATACAGGATTATTTTATTGATTTCAGGACACACTTGATAGCAGTCATGTAAGCATAATCATTAGTGTTAAATGAAAGACCAGGATTGCATTGCAAATTAGGCTTTCTAAAATTGCCTAGACAATTTGAAGAGACAGACTCTAAAATGGGAGCTTAACTTGAAAATTATACTTTCTAGGTCTTCAGGCCCATTGCAAAACCTATGAGATAAAATCAAGAAGTAGAGCTTGCTTTGATAAATTGAAATGACAACTTCACCTTTTAAAACTTCCATAAGTTCAGTAAAGTTTTGTCATTCAGAAGGACAAAAGACATGGGCTTTTTGCCAGCTTTCACCTACAGAATTTGCTTTTATGTAAATGAGAGCTGGGCTTCTCAGGGGAATAAAAAGAAATCAAAGAGTAAGCCTGTGTCTCAGAGAACATCTGGATCTAGTGCAAATCTCCTTGAGCTCTGCCCTTGGGAACAGAAAGTGTGAGAACATGACTTGCCCAGCAACGCTGCAATGGTGTGAGTGTCTTTGTGGAAGTGTGTTGAAGCTGACACAGATAATATAAATCGTACAGTTTAGAGCCTGCATGGAAATTAAATTACCAAAGCAAAACATAGCTCGGAGGAAAAATTATCAATCCACTGTGCATTTATGCTTAGAAATGTTGCCCATTGTAAATGAGTTGCCAGTGTGTTGATATTACAACATTTTAAGAATTAGAGAATGATTCATAGGCACTACTGTGTTTCAAAAATAAGCAAGTTGCCAGGCATGGTGGCATACTCCTTTAATCCCAGCACTTGGGAGGCAGAAGTAGGAGAATCGCTATGAGTTCGAGGCTGCCCTGAGATTACATACTGAATTCCAGGTCAGCCTGGGCTAGAGTAAGACCCTAACCTCAAACAAACAAAAAAACACAATTTAGCATGAAGGATCATTACAGGAATATCTGTTAATTAGTTGTAGGTAACATATGTTCACAAGAGCCTATAAAATAACAACAGTATATATTTATAAAATATTTGTATTGAAAATCCTTAATATACTTTGACATGTTGGAATTTTGCAATAATCCTGTGAAGCACATAATCACTGTAACTTACTAAAGGGGAAGCTCAAGTTCAGAGACCTTAGTTAACTGGATTAAGATAACATAGCTAGAAATTGGAAATGCTTGAACTCACCTTAAATTTTTTGTACTGAAATCTGGTCTTTCACTACATAATACTATCATCTAAAGTAATATATTTTTACACTAATACTTTCATCATTTTAACATTTTTTCAGAATGAAGTCATAATCTACAATATGTAGCTCAACAACAAAGCAACCTAACACACGACAAGAGCCAAGGTTATACACTGTGCCCTCGGCTTTCCATATGATGGCCTGGGCTCTGTGTATAAAGGCTCTACTGCCCTTATTATTATTATTTTTTCCTCACAGTCAGCAGCAGTATGAGTCAGGAAGTCAGCTGAAGCTGTTGGCCAGTGGCCATCTGGACTAAGAAATAGTAAAGTTACATATCGGGTCCAAAGCAGAGCCAAGCTGGAAAAGGGAACCCTAATGTGCTGGTTAATTTATTGCTACTGTGACAAAATACCTGACAGGAAACAGTTTAAGGAATGAAAAGCTTTGTTCTGGCTTACAGCTCAAGGAGACACATTTTGTATCTGCAGGGAAGGCATGGCAGTAGGAGAGGGAGGCTGGTTCTCAAACAGCATCCACGGGTAGGAGGCAGATGACAAACAAGAAATGGGGACAGGCTATAAAACCTTAAAGTCAAAGCCCTCCCCCAGTCCACTACTTCCTCCAGCAGGACTCCATCTCCTTAAGAATACACAGCCTGGGCTGGAAAGATGGCTTAGTAATTAAGGTACTTGCCTGAGAAGCCTTAGGACCTAGGTTAGATCCCCCAGTACCCACACAAAAGCCAGATGCACAGGATGGCACATGTGTATAGAATTCGTTTGCAGTGGCTAGAGGCACTAGCATACCCATTCTCACTCTATCTGCCCCCAATAAATAAATTTTAAAAATAAAATATTAAGAAAATGAATCCACAGCCTCCTCAATCACTACCAACATGTAACCAAATGTTCAAACACATGAGCCTCAAACCACAATGTCTGATCAAGTCTCTATCAGAGACCTAAGTATGAATAACATGATTGCTTAAACATATTTTTAAAATAACTGTGTGGTTTGAATGCAAAATGCCTCCAACTGATTTGTGTGTTTGAATACTTAATCCCCAATTTGTGTTGTTGTTTGGCAAGACTGTAGAGCCTTATTGGTGAAAGTATATCACTGGGAGCAGGCACTGAAGAGTCACAGCTCAACCCTATTTGCATCTCTCACACTACTTCCTCCATGCTGATATAAAAATGTGGCATAGGCTTTCCGGTCAGCCCTGCCATGCCTTTCCCACCATAATGGACTCTTCATCTTGAGACTGTAAACACAAATTAAATCCTTTATTTCCTTAATCTGCTTTTGGTCAAGCATTTTGTCTCAACAACAAGAAGGTTACTAATATAGTAAGGCATAAACCCACGCATTTTGTTCATACACACATGCAGGGCTTTTTCAGTAAACAGAAGAGTAATCACCACACAAATCTCAGCTTCATCCTGCCTTCATTCCATGACTCCATCTTCCCATGCCACCCTTTCTGCAAATGTGAACATACCACTTCCCACCTTACAATGGTATGTGAAAATATTTTCAAATATGATGCATGTGAAATAATTATAGCCATAGCTGGCTACAGAAAAGTTTCAGTAAAGGTAGCTGTTAAAGTTTTTTAATCATTATTATTGAGAACAAAAACCAATGTCAATATTTACATTATTTTATTCTTCAGAAAACTCAAGGCTAAAAGAAGAAAGTGCTGATAATTTTATTCTTGTTTCAGAAACCTCCATCAAATCCATATAACTAAACTTTTGGATGACATCCTTACATTCTTTCTCAGAACAGTAGGTCATTCAACTAGACATTCTTTCCACATTCATCCTTTGGCTCCTCCTGCCCTTTGATCCTGTAGTTAAGTCATAAACTTTGTCCATTCCAATGAAAGTCTCTGTGTTTAAAGATATTTTGCAAAGCAGAAATTCTAAACCTCATAAATATCCTGGATCTTTTCTGAACCTTCTCAAAGCTTACTAATACTTCAACAAGATACTGATTTCCTGCACTGGGTACAATAAATGTGGTTTGCTTTATTGTAGGAGTCTTCTTGAGTACACAGTGGGCAATATTACCATGCATATGTTTCAACTCTAATCCCACACCCTGTAGCCCAGTGGCTCTGGGACACTTTGTAATGAACTTATAAAGAACAGTAAAATGAGCTGGGCATGGTGGCGCATGCCTTTAATCCCAGCATTCGGGAGGTAGAGGTAGGAGGATTGCCGTGAGTTCTAGGCCACACTGATACTCCATAGTGAATTCCAGGTCAGCCTGGGCCAGAGTGAGATCCTACCTTGAAAAATGAAAACAAAAGAACAGTAAAATGTTTTCAACTGTGTATGAAAAATCTTAAATCCTACACAATTGCCAGTCAAAAAACACTTCTTTATCATTAGATGGCTACCTTGTTTTTAAAATATTTTCTTTGGGAAAGTGAGTTTTCCATGGTTACTAGAATGAAAAATCGAATGCTGCATGAAAGTTGGTATCACAAGAAAGATTTTTTGTAATGATGATATCTAAGTTTGGGACACTGCAAAGAATTCAACTGGGTCATGTGTCATTGGTAGCAACAATGACTATTGTAGATGAAATAAATATTGTTATTTTAATTTATGTGTAGTGTTTATACAATTGCTATTAAGTCTTTTTATACAGTTGTTGATACTGAACTACTTAATAAATAAAAACATTTGATTTTACTTTTGGACATGAAGCACTATGAGAAAAAATAACCACTAAGACACTAATGCATTGAGAAAAAAGGAAATTTAAGAATAAGTTTAAGAATTTCTGCTCCAACACATTCTATACAGAGTGTAACTTGTCTAGAATTAGAAAAACATACCCTAACTCAAGGGACAAATTGCCTTCTTATCTAACTTTCAAGCCACCAAACACTCTATGAGCTCTCTCTTTGTTAATAATATGCTTTTCCAGATGCCCAGAACTCTTTCTATGCCCCAAAGAAACATTCTACTTTTAATATTAGCATTATGTCCATTATTTGTGCTGAAATAAAGCATCTTAAACTTGGAAAATAATAACAAACAGAAATGTAATTCTCGCAGCTCTAGAGGCTAGAAAACCAAGGACTTGAGTGCTGGTAGTTCCGTGTCTGACTAGGCCCATGATCATTTCAGTGAAAAAAAAAAAAAAAAGAAAGAAAATATCACTGTCTATGACACATATAAGAAACTATTTACTTTTTTTAAATTTTTTTTTATTATTATTTATTTGAGAGCGACAGACACAGAGAGAAAGACAGATAGAGGGAGAGAGAGAGAGAATGGGCGCGCCAGGGCCTCCAGCCCCCTTGTGCATCTGGCTAACGTGGGACCTGGGGAACCGAGCCTCGAACCAGGGTCCTTAGGCTTCACAGGCAAGCGCTTAACCGCTAAGCCATCTCTCCAGCCCGAAACTACTTACTTTTGACTCATTTTGAATATTACTTTTAAAGGCCAGAATGAGGGGCTACCTGAAAACCTTTGCCTTTCAGAAATCTATGCAAGTCCAGTGAGCAATAACTATTAGGATCCACTTTTTACAATCACATAAAATTGGTGAATACCCAAGGTATGATACATACTTGTTGAGTTGCATCATGGATGGAGGATTATCTCAAAAGTCTCTGCTCCTTCCAGAATAGCTCTTGAATGTTTCTTCAGTGGTGTAGCAGCTGGTAAATTGTCCATATTCTAGTAGATATTGAAAGGCCCAAGAATTCAGAAGCTCAGAAATACTATCACGCTCCAAAGGGAGCTTAAGCGGGCCACCTGCATACCTCAAACTCCAGGTTTTACTCTCTGTTAGGAGCAAGTAAAGAATCCCTCTTCTCATTGTATCAGAGCCCACTCCTAATATAAAACTAGGTAAAAAGGGCATGAGATAGCCCTTAGGGATGGGAAATGAGTAATAAAGTAGACCACTTATTTAGTTTCTGTAAATAGCCTGCACCATAAGCCTTAATAGCCCACACTGTAAGCCTTAGTAGCCCACACTGTAAGCCTTAGTAACTCGCACCATAGGCTGTAGCAGCCTGCCTCAGACCACCAAGGTCATAGGAGGCTGATACCATACTCTGTTACCCCCACCTAAGGAATTGCACAAGTGCTGACCTCCAAGGTCACAGGAGACTGATACCATACTCTGCTACTCCCACCCAAGGACCTGCGCAAACGCTGACCACCAAGGTCATAGTCATAAGAGAGTGATTGGTCCATGAGGGGCTTGAGCAAAGTAAACTAATTGGCTTAGAAACTGTGGGGTGGCACAAACTGACTGGCTAACACCCTGCAGGGGCTCCTGATATTAAATAATGATTGGTCTAATACACAGGCTTTGTTAGAAACCCTATAAAAACTACCCCATTCCTGCATTCGGGGCTCTGCAGTCCTCTACCCCTGTGCAGTGTACGACTGTGGGCCCCAGCGCGTTTGGAATAAAATCCTCTTGCAGTTTGCATCAAGACCGCTTCTCGTGAGTGAGTGATTTGGGGTGTCGCCTTATCCGGGCAGAGCGTCGGGACCCCCTGGGGGGGGGTTTTCCCACAATATCTCCCAGCCATGCTCATGCAAGCAACCCTGATTGTGGTGCTCAGTGGTGCATGCACGCACACATGCAGAAGAGAATTAATTGGGAAGAAGAGCAAATTCAAAAGAGGGGAATAAAAGATGGTAATTCAGTATGAATATGGTTAAAACATATCATGTACATGTATGAAATTATCAAAACAAATAAATATTTGTTGAATGTAAAAAGAATTATGGTGTTGGAAAGATGGCTTAGCAGTTAATGCGCTTCCCTTCAAAAGCTAAGGAGCCATGTTTGACTCTCTAGATCCCATGTAAGCCAGACGCACAAAAATGAGTCAGCACAAGGTTGTACATGCCCACTAGGTGGTGCAAATGTCTGGCATTTGATTTCAGTCTCTGAGGCCCTAGCATACCAATTCTCTCTCTCTCCTTCTGTCTCTATCTCGCTCTTGTTTGTTCTCTTTTAAATAAAAAAAAAAAAAAGTTTACTAAAACAAGTGGTAGATGGTCATAGAACATCAACAACAACCAGGACAGTTGCCAACGCCCAGGCCCATACAACAGGAAATGACGTACCTATTTCCTGGGGTGGGGGCACAGAATGGAGAGCTTAAGGAGACAGCAGGAAGTATTCAATATGAACTTCTGCCTGAACCAAGCCCTAGGCTCTTTAGAGACAAATTTGCAAAACCAGATACTGAATTGACATTTCTGCCTTCTTGCTTATAGCATGCCCTGCAGCCAGCGATCGCAGACACATTGCAAGAAGCTTGGATGATAAAACAGCTGCTTCTTCTAAGTTTTTCCAGTTTGTTCAAGTCCTGAAGGCTTAAAGTAAAAAATCACCAGTGCCAAAGAAAATTGATAACAATGTGCACCCAAAGTTAGCCCTGGACCATTTTAAAGTCAGCTGGCTTAATTCCCTGTCTCTGCCTTCAATTTCTTTTCCAATACAGTTCTCCTCTGGGAATTAGTTGAACTGCTTTTTCCTCTGTCGCTTCCCCACCCCCACACTCATACAAGCTGTGAGTTTACATCCTCATATAAATAAAGACATTTTGTCACATGTCCCAGGGATGGGGGGTTAAGTTTCATTTCCAAAAATGGAATAAACATGATGACCTGAAAGAGTACATGGTACACATAAATGAAACACAAAACAATCAATTAAATTACCTGTCACTAGCATCTTATAAAATGAGTTGCAGTTCTTTGTTTATCTTTGCTTCATAGAAATTTGTCAATATTCAAGATGTTCCTTGGAGAAGAAATTAGAAGATAAAGTAAACTAAGGCATATCAAAAACATCAGGCCAAGAGGGCAGAAGGAAGCAAAATTGAGTCCTATTTACTTCAAAGATCCTTCAAAGATAACCATCCCTTTCTCAGTGTATATCACAGCCCACATGGACCCCACTTTCTACTACCTACAGTCCATATGCCTAGAGCTGTGGTTTCTATGAAAACAGATCATGCCAGTCCCACGGCCAACCTCCAGAGTAGAATAGGCCCCGAATGAACTTCTTTATTCTTGTGCTTTGTACTTTTTTCTTTTTTTTTTTAATTTAATTTATTAGTTTTCTTTTCAACAAATACAGGCAGTTTGGTACCATTGTTTAGGCTTATCCATGATCTACCCCCTCCCATTGGACCCTCCTTGTTAATGTAAATGAGTCGTGCATTGTGGAGTTAGCCCACAGTTATGGACTACTTAACACATACTCTTGAAATTAGCCAATTCTTTTCTGACGTAGCAGCTTGCCACTCTGCTTGCACCAACCTAAAGTTTTGATAATCCAATCTCCCCTACACACACACACACACACACACACACACACACACACACGGCTTTAGAATTTAAACTTTTAGCTCTCTAAGACAGCCAGAGCACAAATCCAGCACTGCTTAATCTCTGCTTGAGTTGTACTGCTAAACATCCCAAATAAACTCTCATGTTTCTTAATCAGCATGTGTGAAGACTCTTCAAAAGTACTAAAAATAGAACTACCATATGACCCACTATAACACTCCTGGGTACATGCCCAAAGGAACCTAAGATAGTACACTACAGAGATACTTCATATAATGTTTATTGAATCATTGTTCACAGGAATGACTGGATGTCCATCAACAGACAAATGGATAAAGAAAATGTATATGTATCTAATAAGGTTTTATGCAGCCATAAATAATTGAATTAGTACATATGCTGGGAAGTGGATGAAACTGGATATTGTTTAATAAGATAATCAAGACTCAAACATTCTTACATGTGGAATGTGTTTATACATACATGATATGAAAGCAAAAGGTAACTATGTGAGGGAAGTAGTGGGCAAAAAGGAAAAGGAATGGGAAACAAGAGAGAATAATAAGAATAAGAAACAAATGGTCACATTTTCTTTCATATTCAAATAAAAGTTTAAATATATATGACATGAAAATAGAGGAAGTCTATTTAAAGGAAAGAAGAGGACATACAGGCCTGAAGAGTAAAATAACAGAGGGTGATCAGAAGTGAATATGAGCAAAGTACAATGATGCATATATGTAAAAATGTCCTAATGAGGTCCATTATTTAGTATGCCAACTGCAAGAAGTGATGAGAGGAGACATAAGAAAAATAGAGTGTATATCTTAGAAAATGCTCAATACATTGCATGTAAGATTTTAGAATGTTCCCTGGAAAGCAGTACAGTCCCAATACACTTTGCTAGAACAGACACAATTATGACTAGATTCAGAGCATCTTAACTTCAGATTCAGGTTTCCTGCCACTTGGCCTCAGTGCTGTTCTGATTGACCTTCACAGGAGGAGACTTCACATCATCTTAGGTGTTGTTAACCCAGGATAGACTTAAAGGAAGTGTAAATTTTACAGTGAGAGGTATGGATGCATAGTTCATGTTTCATATATCTCCATGTTTGTGTACTATTAGAGAAGGCCATCTGATGGTATTTGTTTCCTTTTGAGTGAGGAGAAAATGACTATTAGGTCTTCTCCTGAATTTTAAGAAACAAAAGTGACTGTTCCTTGACATTAAAGGCATTGTCATCTACCAGAATGAATGATTTGATGATTTGACTCTCTTGTGACCAGAAGGAAGAGTAGTAGGGTCCTCTGAGTACTGAACACTTACCCAACATTTCACTCCTATCACTACCATAACCAAAGAACGGGTCTGAACACGGCAGTAAAGCTTCCAGGTATATGGCCACAAGAATTTAAAATGGGGAATAAATGCTGTGTATTCCTATTGTATTGTATTCCTAATAGCCCTACTCCTAGTCCTCAAAAGGTCGACACAGCACGATTGTCCATTGGAAACTGAATGGGTAAGTGACACACAATGCAGGCATATAATGAATTGTTGTCCTGTGTCAAAAGTGATGGAGTTCTGATGTTCCTACCACTGAACATTTAAGCATTACACTACAAAAAACAGGCCAGATGCAAAATACAAATATTGTATGATTCCACTTATGAGATATGTACAGAACGCAGCAATTAATAAAGGCAAAAGGCAGAGTAGAAGTAGCCAGCAGCTAGAGAGGAAGGAACAGAGTTAATATTAAGTGGGTGAAGAGTTTAGTCTGGATGATGTAAAGTTTTAGAAATAAATAGTGGCATTGGTTATATAACATTGTGGATGTACATCATGCCAATGAGTTTTACTCTTAAAAATGGCCAAAATGGTAAACTTCATGTTATATATACTTACCACAATAAAAAATAATAAGGATACTGCTTCATGGCTTCAGAAACATCATTCATAGGCATTATATTGATCCAAAGTATATCTGAGACAGTTGAATGGTAGTAGATCCTTGCTGTAATTTGCTGATAGTAGAAGTGTTCTGTTTTTGTCATATGTCCAGTTTGCATCATGGAACACACCAGGCTCTCTTTCTTGTCCACTGTTCAGTTGAGGCCTTAATCATTTCTTAATTTCTCCTGTGGCAAAACTCTCTAATACATTTCCTTACTCTCATTCTTCTTTTTTTTTTTCTGTACAAAAGCAGAAGTGTTGTCTTCTTATATTTTCAATCTAATTCCTCCCCTAGTCACTTTCAATGGTCCCTGTAACCTAAATAATAACAGCCAAATACCTGAGATTTTTGCATAATTCTCACCACTCTTTTGGTCCATCAATCATACATCTGTCTCCTACTTGTCCCGATCATGTCCTTGTCAGGCTGAACCACTTGTTGACCCACCTTTAGCATTCATGTCACTTCTCCTAATAAAATGTTTCCCTGAATCTGTTGGTGGCCTTTTTAATGGTGTCAGACTAAGACAACTTAAAAAGTCCCCCTCTACAAGAACATCTCCGCTCCTTTCCTCCTCCCTCTGAGAGCTTTGCTACTAACCAAAGGCCCTCCTCCTTGGAGATTAGAAGTGAGTTACCATGTTCGTGTTTCCATTCCAGTCCATCCATGCAGTTGCTGGGTGTCACTTTCCAATGAATTGAGCAACTTCTGTCAATATTTTCAGTTCAATGATAGAACTATTCACAATGTAGTAAGTGAATTTTTAAGTATTATCCTGTGCATCTAAGAAAGTTCTCCCAGGGCTGGAGAGATGGCTTGGTGGTGAAATTTGTGCCTGTGAAGACTAAGAGCCCCAGTTCAAAGCCCAATTCCCCAGGACCCACATAAGCCAGATGCACAAGGTGGTGCATGAATTTGGAGTTCATTTGCAGTGTCTGGAGGCCCTGGTGCACCCATTCTTTCTCTCTGTCTCTCTCTCTCTCTATCTCTCTCTCTCTCTCTCTCTCTCTCTCTCTCTCTCTACCTCTTTCTCTGTCTGTTGCTCTCAAATAAATAAAATAAAATAAAATGACTCTTTTTAAAAAAAGAAAAAGAAAGTTCTCCCAGAGACCTTGATTCACAAACTGAACACTGAAGAATGAACAATGGTTCATTGAACAATTGGCCTAAAGAGCTCTCCATGGTATCTACAAAACAAACCACAAACTAACTTATTATGTAAATAACAACAAAACCGTATTTCTTAGGAATAAGACTTCTGCAACACATAGCAGAGCTTCAGCCAATCGCAAACAGCTGCTGTCTGACCAGACTGTGCCTATGTCAGCTGTAGCCAATCAAGTAATTTGTAACTTTATTTATGTTTTCATATTTATATTTACTTATGTTCAGCCTATAAAGCTTTATTACCCATGCTGCTGTGGGAGACTGAGCCTCTTCAGATTCTGAAGAGTACACATTCTTTGCTGAAATGTACTTGCCTATATTTAATTTGCATAATGTTTCCCCTTTAGTAGTGGTATTATAACATAGATCATAATATTAAATCTTAGTATTAATCATTAGAAACTCTAGAAACTTTTTACCTATCACCCTACTGTAGTTTGAGTACATCTGAAATGCAAAATCCATGTTGGACTCACTGTGTTAGTATTAAACTTTTCCCAATCTCTTTTAAGAAGTGATTATCATCAATTCTATGTGCCCATGAATGTATAAATTCCTGAAAAAAAAATTGCTAAAGGACATTGCCATGGGTCCTTTTAAAAATTTTCAATTCTTGGGCTGGAAAGATGGCTTAGTGGTTAAGTGCTTGCCTGTGAAGCCTAAGGATCCCGGTTCAAGGCTCAATTCCCCAGGACCCACGTTAGCCAAATGCACAAGGGGGCGCATGCATCTGGAGTTCATTTGCAGTGGCTGGAAGCCCTGGCATGCCCATTCTCTCTCTCTCTCTCTCTCCCTCTCCCTCTCCCTCTCTCTCTCTCTCTCTCTCCTACTTTGTCGCTCTCAAATAAATAAAAATAACAAAAAGTTTTAAAATTTTCAACTCTTTCACTCATGTGCTATGTGATCACAAAGCACTCATCCCTGGTTTCAGAGGATGCTGCCACAAAATGGTGCCATTGATGGGTCAGGCTTTCAACGAACATCACACCTTCTGGCACCTTGATGCCATATTTCTCAGCCCCCAGAGTTGGGAAGCAAACTCCTGCTCTTTATAAATAACCCAGTCTGAGATATTTTGCTGTCGCAGCACCAACAGGCTGTGGTACACCCTAGCCAGCCGCTGCTGGAACCTCTCAGCAGAATAAGTAAAAAGGACCAGGCCATATGCCCTTCACTTTCAGCTCATTAATCTTTTAGCGTCTGAAGGCATTTTTAAAATTTCAGCTGTCTGTGATCAAGAAATAAGTTAGAAAAGCAATACTTCACATTTTTAGAATACAAAATCTGAATAATTTAGAACTCAAACGTCTGGCTTGGAGACACTATAAAATTTGGCCACCATCTCTTTGTAGCAGAGAAGGGTAAGACAATGTCCTAGAAAGGATGATAGCAAAAATACATCCTTCTACTCATTCACTAAGTGGATTTTTATGATAAACAGAAGAAGCCCATTGGAATAAAACTGAGGAAGTATTGTGATTAACCTGTTCAGGCATGAGATTTGAGCCCAAGCATCACTGACAAATTGGGCATGTGGAATATCATGTAGCTACTGGGAACCTTATTGGAGAATCTGCCTGAAAGTTGCTTATGACTTATTTTACATTTCCTTATAATGCATAGGTTTATTAAATTTGATGATAGCTCCTGGTATCCATAAAAACAGAAATCAGAGAGTAAATGCAGGAGATCATTCAGAGAGAATCATTCAGGAGTGGACACCTAGCCAATACACTGCTTTCCATGGTTAGCCAGAGCTGCCACTTCTACTGTAAGGAAGCCAACAGTGTAGACAATTAAATGAGGATAAGTGAATGCTAATCAGAACGCTATGTAATTAGTTTAATATGTTAACTGTTTAGGAAATGGAAATTAGGGGAAACAAGACTGACTGAATGTCCAGAGATCACATAGAAAATCATTATAAAACAAAACATAAACCACAGCCTGAGTAATAGAAATAAAGCAGCAAGTGCACATTTGAAAAATACCGAGAGGTTGATTGAACGTATTGTGGGGAGAGGGGAGTCTCAAGAGTCGATCCAAAGTTTTGGTTAGAAGAATTCAATGGATGACTTCACCACCAGTTAAATATTAGAAAAATAATTACTTCTTTCAGGGAAAATGAAGAGTTCTATTTAGGCTGTCCTGAGTTTGAAAGAAATCTGGAACACAAAAGGGAAGGTGTTTATAAAGACATGAGAAAGAAATTTGTCAGGATGAGGCACAGAAGCAACACTTTAAAACCATGAGGACAGATGACATCAGCTTATGTTGCAGTCCGGTTCACATTGCTGGTAGAAATCACCCAACCAAGAGCAGCTTCTGGGAAAAAGAGATTTATTTTGGCTTACAGGCTCAAGGGGAAGCTCCACGATGGCAGGGAAAAACGATGGCATGAGCAGAGGGTGGACATCACCCCCTGGCCAACGTAAAGTGGACCACAGCAACAGGAGGGTGTGCCCAACACTGGCATGGGGAAACTGGCTATAAAGCCCTTAAGCCTGCCCCCAACAATACACTCCCTCCAGGAGGCATTAATTCCCAAATCTCCATCAGCTGGGAACCTAGCATTCAGAACACCTAAGTTTATGGAGGACACCTGAATCAAACCACCACATTCCGCCCCTGGCCCCCATAAACTGATATCCATACATGATGTAAAATACAATACATTCAGTCTGACTTTAAAAGTCCCCATACTTTTTATCAATCCCAATGATGTTCATACATTCCCATAGTTCAACATCTTTTTAACTGAGCCATAATACCAAAATATAACCTCAAAAAACCCATAATGGCACAGACTAAATATTCACACTGCAATAGACGGCATTGGGCATAGCAAAGAAACATTCAACCAATACAAGATTTAAAACAACCAGGGCAAACATCAAACTCTGTAGCTTCAAGTCCAGCAACTCTAACCAGTGACAAATCTTCACGTCCGATAATTTTAACCAGCAACAAGTCTCTGGCATTCCAATTCCGCCCCTCCAGCTAGGCTACTCACAGTCCTGGGAACTTCATCGGGACTGGCAGCTCCTCGGCAGCCATCTCATGGTCCCGGCATCACCACTGGGTCTCCACTGCAATGCACGGTTCATCCTCATGGCCCCATGGGGTCTCTATGCAGGCAACCAGCAAACCTGCTTCACACTGCCCATGGCCATTTCCAAAACATAAGACCGTGTTGCAAACTCAATGACCCTCTCTCCAGCATTTCTTATACTCCATGATACCAGGAAGGTGCCAATTTGTTAATCCAGGGGGGGATAAAGCAGACTTTGAGAACAGGACACTCCTTGAGCACTCAAGCCCCTTCAAAAGAGTCTACATTCTTCTTGTTGCCCCAGCGCAGGTCAGCTAGCCCAGTCTCAAAGGTTGCAATCTCTCAGTTGCAGCTGAATGGGCAACAGTTCACCCAAAGATTTTTCATTCTGTGCCATATCCCTCTGCACATACCAGTTCATTTCTACACAAAGCAACCCTGCACAACTTCTCAGGACATGGGCACAAGAGCAAGCTTCTCACACAAACTGCTAGCCCAGTCCAGGCAAAGCTCTTTCACACCCTCATAAGCCAAAACCTCACAGTCCATAGTTCTTACTGCTTTCAGGTCTTTCAGCTCTGACCAGAATAGTCCATCAGGCTGTACTTACAACACTGCAAGGCATCTCTTAGGCCAAGATTTCAAATCCTTCCACATTCCTCTTGAAAATAAGCTCCAAAAGGCCAGAGCCACAGAGTCAGGTGTCTAGCAGCAATCCCTATCCTCGGTACCACTTTACTGTTGCAGTCCGGTTCACATTGCTGGTAGAAATCACCCAACCAAGAGCAGCTTCTGGGAAAAAGAGATTTATTTTGGCTTACAGGCTCGAGGGGAAGCTCCACGATGGCAGGGAAAAACTATGGCATGAGCAGAGGGTGGACATCACCCCCTGGCCAACGTAAGGTGGACCACAGCAACAGGAGGGTGTGCCCAACACTGGCATGGGGAAACTGGCTATAAAGCCCTTAAGCCTGCCCCCAACAATACACTCCCTCCAGGAGGCATTAATTCCCAAATCTCCATCAGCTGGGAACCTAGCATTCAGAACACCTAAGTTTATGGGGGACACCTGAATCAAACCACCACAGCTTAGAAGAACAAATAGATGAAAGTACATACACACACATGCACACACATGCAACGTATTGAGTGTCCACAGAAGAAAGACAACACACAACATCACAGAATTCAAATTTTGTAACCCACAGTTAGACAGAAGCAGGGATCCATCAGATATATGCCTAGGAGTGCTATAGCTGGGTTGTATGGTAGATCAATCTTTAGCTGTTTTAGGAACCTCCACACTGATTTCCACAATGGCTGGACCAGATTGCATTCCCATCAGCAGTGTAGAAGGGTTCCTGTTTTTCCACATCCCCACCAACATTTATGATCATTTCTTTTCATGATGGTGGCCAATCTGACAGGAGTGAGATGGAATGTCAATGCAGTTTTAATCTGCATTTCTCTGATGACTAGTGACCTAGAACATTTTTTAGATGTTTATATGCCATTTGTATCTTCCTTTGAGAATGCTCTATTTAGCTCCATAGCCCATTTTTTGATTGGCTTGTTTGATTCCTTATTATTTAACTTTTTGAGTTCTTTGTACATCCTAGATATTAATCCTCTATCAGATATATAGTTGGTAAAGATTTTTTTCCCCATTCTGTAGGTTGCCTCTTTGCTTTTCTCACTGTGTCCTTTGCAGTGCAAAATCTTTGTAGTTTCATGAGGTCCCATTGATTAATCTGTGGTTTTATTGCCTGAGCAATTGGGGTTGTATTCAGAAAGTCTTTTGCCAAGTCCAATATGTTGAAGGGTTTCCCCTACTTTTTCCTCTAGCAGTTTCAGAGTTTCAGGTCTGATGTTAAGGTCTTTAATCCATTTGGACTTAATTCTTGTGCATGGCGAGAGAGAAGAGTCTATTTTCATCCTTCTGCAGATATATATCCAGTTTTCCCAAGTATGTGCTCAACCATGTTTATTGCTGTTCAATTTATAATAGCTGGGAAATGGAACCAGCCTAGATGTCCCTCAACTGATGACTGGATAATGAAGATGTGGCACATTTATACAATGGAGTTCTACTCAGTGGTAAAGAAAAATGAAGTTATGAAATTTGCAGAAAAATGGATGGATCTGGAAAGGATTATACTAAATGAGGCAACCCAGGCCCAGAAAGCCAAGTGCCACATGTTCTCCCTCATATGTGGATCCTAGCTACAGATGATTGGGCTTCTGCGTGAGAAGGAAAATACTTAGTAGCAGAGGCCAGTAAGTTAAAAAGGAAATATAAAGGGAAGAGAAAGGAAGGGGGGAGGGTACTTAATAGGTTGGTATTGTATATATGTAATGATTGAGATGGGGAGGTAATATGATGTAGAATGGAATTTCAAAAGGGAAAGTGTGTGGGGGGAGGGAGGAAATTACCATGGGATTTTTTTTTATAATCATGGAAAATGTTAATAAAAGAAAAAAAAGAATTAAGTACTAACACATTAAAAAATAAATAAATAAATCTAAAAAAAAAAAGAAGAAGAAGCAGGGATCCAAACAAGTACATTCCACATTCCAATGTGGCAATTAGCATGCCAGTGATGAATTTGTGGAGAACAATTTCTGTAAACTGACAGAAGCAATGGGAAGAAAACACATGGGAAGTAATGGAAGGGGATGACTTTCCTTGTGCTGTGGTGTAAGAACTTGGGCTCCACTGCTGCTGAGCTCCAGTACACAGTACCCTAAGAGTTCAGTGCGCGGATGGAGACTAAACGCTCTTGTGGAGGCTGTAGTGATGATGGTAGTGCTGGTGTCTCCCTTCTCCATTGCTACTTTCACTCTCTATGACCCTAGTTACTGTCAATTCTACAAATTCCACTTTTCTGCCATTTGCCAACCTTTTTCCTAATAGAAAGTATTTCTATACAAAAAGAAAAAAAACTTAGACTTACAGGAGAAAATAGTATTCAATACTTTGCTATGGTTTGGATGAGACTAAACCTCTAGGAATTGACATGTTAGGAAGAGTAGGGGACAAAGGCATTTCCTGTCTCCTTGACCACTTTGTAGACCTGACTCACCAGCTCTATACTCCCTGAGCGGCTTCCTACAAGAGCTGGGAATGTCCCTAACCAACTCAGCCATGGCCATAGTGAATGCATAGATGAATAAACTGAGTCTGTACTGTAAGCCAGTCTCTGTAAGCCAGTCTCGTTACATATATTTCCCGTGTCTTTTCTTGTTTAGACTATAAAATCCTGGAAGGATTTTCTGTAGCATTTTTTTATCTTTCCTATGAGAATCTCAAATGTAAACCAAGTAGTAAAGAAACTTCATTCAATGTGTGTGAGAAAATTCAAAATAGTATGAATACTCAGCATTGTGTGATACTCTCCCAAAGAGTCAGAATAGTTCCTGCCCTCAAAGTTGGAAGAATTAAACTACCACAACTGCAAAATGTTTACAGAAAATGTTGTCACTATTGGAATCTGGTCAAAATGGTGAAAAATTAGATTACAGATTTAAACAAAAGGAGAGTAGAGATTTTTGTGCTCTGGGAAAGATTTGTAAAAGCAGTAAAACTTAGTTTGAGAAGAGGTACTTGTTTAAAAAAAAAAAAAGAGCCAGGCCAGGTGGCACATGCCTTTGAACCCAGCACTTGGGAGGCAGAGGTAGTAGGATCACAATGACTTTGTGGCCACCCTGAGATTACTTACTGAACTCCAGGTTCTAGGTCAGCCTGGGCTAGAGCAAAAGCGAGACTCTACCTCAAAATAAACAAATAAATAACAGAGTAGTTTTGAATATATTTTTCCAGGGTTGGCAGCAGCTCAGTGCAAGGGAATGAAGGATTGATCTGCATAAAGTGGTAGAAGAGGAGGAAGAGCCTGGGCTGGAGACACAGCATAAGATTGGCAGTGTGAATGAGAACAACAGAGAGGAAGGAAGGAGGGGCACTGGCTCTGTGAGTACACATTAAGCTCTTGCTGTGGAACATGGAGCAATGAAACTACTTTACACCAACTGTTCCCTGGCTTGAAGTCCAAGCTCATCCTCAGGGTGCCATGACAGAGCTTGTACCTTAGACTTGGACCAATCCTTGAGTTCCTTCAGTCAAGCGTGTAGATGCTGGCCATGCATCAGGGACATAGTCGCAGGGAAATGAGAAGGCAGGAACACATTTATTTTTCATTAACATTTATTCCTCATGTCTCATCAATATGCATACAACTGATAAAACACAAGAAAAGAGAAATAGTGTCCCCGTTCTCTTTAAAAAGAAGGTAGAAATGGGATGCAGCTGAGCTGAACTCTGTTTTGCATATAAAAATATTGTTATAGATGGTAAATAAGCAATACTCCTGAAATCACTCTAAAACCAGTGATTGCATAAATAAAGTCATAAGAAACTTAGAGCTTGTTTCAACTATTTTGTTATTGGACTAAGACCTTATTCTGAAACAAGAATGTAAAAAATCTTAATCATGCTATTTATAGTGCCTACATGTATTGGTCCTATTTGAAAGGTTCAACAATAAGTTCCACTTTGGCAGCAAGTGGAATTTTAAAAGATTATCACTCATGCAAAAATAGTGCTCACAGGGCTGGAGAGACGGCTTAGCGGTTAAGCGCTTGCCTGTGAAGCCTAAGGACCCCGGTTCAAGGCTCAATTCCCCAGGACCCACGTTAGCCAGATGCACAAGGGGGCGCACGCGTCTGGAGTTCGTTTGCACTGGCTGGAAGCCCTGGCGGGCCCACTCTCTCTCTGCCTCTTTCTCTCTCTGTGTCTGTTGCTCTCAAGTAAATAAAATAAACAAAAAATTAAAAAAAAAAATTAAAAAAAAATAGTGCTCACAGGGTTTTAGTTCACCATACTTATTGGATCCAAAAAAAAGAAATTACTGTCACTTATGTTAACAATATTAACAGAACTTGCCTTATAGTAGATGCCTGATAAATAGCTCTATTTCCAAGAACTTTCTCACTTCATACGTAAATATATAATGTTAAATAACTAATTCCTAGAGGAAAATGATTCTCCCCAGACTGCATAATGTTGAAGCTTAGAATTTATTTTGCACTGCTTGCAATAGCAGTGAGAAGATACAATCATAGCATTTATTCTCTTCTATTAGATTAAGTTCTATAAGAGCAGAAATTTTGCCCTTTTTTTGCTGTCTGGCATATAGAAGGCTCTCTGGAGTATTTATAAAGTGAGTTTAGAAATAAAACTGACCTATGTATAGTGCGTGTGTGTAAGAGAGAGAGAGGGGAGGGAGATAAAGAGAGAGACAGAGAGAAGAAGGGAGAAGAGAGAGAAGGACTCTTAATTTTTAAAACATGTATAAACTCACCTCCAAAACTCAAACCTAATTCAAAATTTGGAGAGGGACATGGGGAGAGTCTTTATTATATTGATGTACAACAATTCAAAATGTTTGACTACCAGAAATATACAACATTCCAATGTATGTGGGATGATTAGATTCTGTTGTCAACTTGACCCCAGATTACAAACGGAATTAGAATCATGCCCCTTGGGCAGATTGGGTGGCATTTCAGCTGTGGTTCCTCTTACTTTTCTTCCTTTGTCCTACTGCCTTTTGCTACTCACTGATGTGCATTCTGTGCCTGACTCTTCTTCCTCCTCCCTGCTGTGTTCTTCTACCTACCATTTCATAGGTCTCCTGTGCTAAGCAGCCTCCTGGTTCTGTAACTCTCCTGCCTGCATCCAGCCCTGTGGGATGAGCAACTGCATAGTTCTTTAGCTTCCCAATTTATACCTATTCACGTGAAGCTACTAGGTCCTATGACTCTTCTGAACCTAGCCTCATAGGGACCTATATAAGAATCTACCATCTAATGTGATGATCACGTGATTATTGATCTTCATTCTATTTATATAATGTATTACATTTATTGATTTAAGTATACTGAACCATCCCTGTATCCTGGGATAAATCTACTTGGTTAGGGTGAATGATCTTTCTGAAATATTCTTGTATTCTGTTTGCCAATATTTTGTTGAGAATTTTTGCATCTATGCTCATGAGGGAGATTGCTGTGTGATTTTCTTTCTTTCTTTTCTTTTCTTTTTTTCTTTTTTTTTTTTTTTTTTTTTTTTTTGGTCTATCTTTGTCTGGTTTTGGTTTCAGGGTGATTTCTGGCTTCATGGAAGAAGTTTGGTGGAATTCCTTCCTTTTCTTTTTTATGGAAAAGTTTGAGAAGCAGTGGTGTTAATTCTTCAATGAAGGTCTGGTAAAATTCACCAATGAATCCATCTGGGCCTGGACTATTTTAGTTGGGACATTTTTTTTTTTTATAACTGCTTGGATCTCTGTACTTGTTATAGGTCTGTTTATTTAGCTAATCTCATCTTGATTTAATTTTGGTAGGTCATATAAATCAAGGAAAACACCCATTTTTCTCAGATTTTCAAACTTAGTGGACTATATGTTCTTATAGTATGTCCCTAAGATTTTGTAAATTTCTTTGGTATTTGTTGGGATGGTGCCTTTTTCATCTCTAATTTTATTAATTTATGTCTTTTCACTCTTTCTTTTTTTCAGATTTGCTAAGGGTTTATCAATCTTGTTTATCCTTTCAAAGAACCAACTCTTTGTTTAGTTGACTCTTTGGATTGTTTTGTTGGTTTCTATTTCATTTAGTAGTGTATTGTTTAATTTCCATGATTTTGTGTATGCTTTATAGCTTTTCTTGCTATTGATTTGTAGTTTGATCCCATTGTGATCAGATAGAATGCAAGGAAATATTTCAATTTTCCTATAAAGATTTGCTTTTGTCCTAATATATGGATTATTTTAGAGAATGTTCCATGTGCTGCTGAAAAGAATGTGTATTCTGCAGCATTTGGATGAAATGTCCAGTATATATCTGTTAGGTCCTTTTGTTCTATGACCTCATTTAATCCAGATGACTCTCTGTTTATTTTTTTCCAGGATGACCTGTCAATTGATGAGAGTGTCCATCCTTTCTTTTTTTTTTAATTTGACTGACTGTGTTTATCATTGCTAGTATTTTGACTGTTTTTTCTTTATTATTTGTATTTCCTTATTCATGGTCTTATATTGACCTCCTTATTTCATTAAATTGTTTTCCTGTGTCTTTCTTGATTCCTTTGATTTCCTCTTTGATTTCTTTGACCATATTTATAGTCATCCTTTTGAAATCATTCTCAGGCATTTCCTGTAAATCAGTTTCACTGTAGGTCATATCTAATGGATTAATATTCTTGGTGGATTTTATGTTGTCTTGATATTTTTTGTGTTTCTTGTATTATAATGTATAGATTTTTGCATCTTGGATTAATTAATGCTTAGGTTTTCTAATTATCTGCATTATTGTTAGAGGTATCAATCAATCTGATGTTATATGTCTTCAGGGTAGTTGCTTAAAGTGCTAGGTGTGGCTCTTAAGACTCTCAAGGTAACCACAAAAGTGACCTGAGGTGTTGAGTTTGCCTGCTATGAGAGTATTCTGTAGGCTGGGTGGAACAAAATAAAGGAAAATTCTAAAAATCAACTAAACAATATGCACATTCAATGAAAAACATCAGAGTATTTATGCAAGTGTAGATATTATCACAAACAGACCCGCTAACAAAGTCACAGTCTGTAAGCATGTGTGCCGGGCTCCTCCCCAGCAGGTAGGTAGTGCTGAGGAGGGACCAGGCCCGTGGGTTCCTCCCAAGGGGTTGAGGAGAAGGGTGGATGTCAGATGACTCAAAGCCTCTCCTAGTCACCGGAGAAAAACCACACTGAGTCGGGAGTCTTGTGGAAGCAGGAACTCACAGGAACTTGCTTTATTGTTACAGGTGGTTCCCTATATAATGTTGGGAACGAAGGCGGGGATGCTAGGATGGGGGGAGAGGTAAGGGCCAGTAGTAAACTGTGACTATTGAAATGATAATTCCAACTCCTGCACAGAAGCAGCAGGCAAGAAGCCATTAGGCATCTTGCTGAGTCCTAGCTGGCCAGAGACAGGCTGCCAAACTTTAGCTAGGCTCAGGAAGTTCCACTAGGACTCATGCCCAGGCCTCTCAAGGCCCAACACATGTGTGCTGCCCCACACCCTTAATCCCGCCAACTGGAAGGCTGAGATTTCTGGTCTGTAGAGTGTTCCAAGATTAGTTTGTGACCAAGTGAGACCCTTCCCCAACAAATGACAGAAGAAGAGACAAAGGCACTATAAATCAGGAAGCAACAAATGACAAACCCAATATACAGCTTATTTAAGAAAGGCTAATCTGGCCATCCATCAGATATAACATATAATTTACCCTGACATGGAAGGCACAATTAGCAGTTCTAATGCAAACCTATATACCAGGATTTTTTTTTTTTTTTCCTGCCAGGTATTGACCTGTTTTAATCCCAGTTACCTTTTGGGATGGCTTTGGTCTCAGCTATGCTGCAGGTACACTTGGGTCCTTCTTTGTTGTGCTGTGGCCCCAGGTAGGCTGGCTGGGTTGGTGGGTCACTGCTCTGATCACCTGTGCCGGGTGCTGTGTAGGTGAGTTCCCTTCCCTAGGTCTCTGGTGCTTGCTGCCACTTGTGCTGGCAGTGGGGGAAGGGGAGGCTATGGATGGTGGCTGAAGTTCTCCCTCTGGTCCTCACAATACTCTTCCGCATGAGCTGCTCCATTGGTCCCTGCCCACCCTCCCTTCATGTTTCTTGAGTTTGCAAGGAGAATGTGTGAGTGGAAAAATCTCACCTGGCTTTTCCTGTGGCTCAGGCTAGCCTGACAGCTGCGGCCGTGCACGCCTGGTGCTGCCACTGCTGGAGCCGCTTCTGCCTGCCTCTGTGGTCTCCAGATGCTCTAGATCTCTCCTACTTCTCTCCTGTGGTTGAGGTTTTCTTATACGCCTTCACCTTTTAGTAGAAGAGTGTATTTTGCTATTTTGTTTTGTTTTGGTTTTGCTTTTTCTCCCCCGGGCTACTTTGGTGTGGTTCCTATGCCACCATCAAAACCAGAAGTAACTCTTCAGCATACTTGCAAAGCAATAGAATGCAAAGCAGGGAGTAGTTTGAGTGAAAGGCTGTGAGGGGTGAGGAACCCTTAGACTCTAGGGGCCAGAAAGAGGTTTCAACTAATTAGGCTAAGCTTGAGAAGTGATATCTGGAAAATGGACATCATTCCCTGTCTGTAGAAATAGTGTGGAATTTGATTAGTTGGATATGTATAGTTGAAAGCCTGAGATAAAATAAGTTATTTAATGGTAGAAGATGAATGTGCCTTCCCCTTCTCTGTATATGTCTTTGGAGCATGTAACCATTCCTCAATCCCACACTCCCTGCAGGTATCCTCACCACCAGTTATATACACATGCTTTTTGAGAATTCAGGTAGGAATAATGAGGGGCCTCTAGTTTTGCATCACCAATTTACCCCCTAAAGATTGCTCTTACCCACCAGGAACTGAAATAGTTAGGGTTTTTCTGTCACTCTCTTGTGTTCCCCTGCAGGAACAAGGGGATGATGTCTCAGAAGCTGCCTATTTGACACCTACTTGTCCTGATTTGACACCACTCTACTCCTTACAGTGTCTATATATAAGACCTGTGTGAGATCACTGGATGGTAATTAGCATGATACCAAAGTCAATAAACAACAATCTGGTCACAGCTTTAGGTACTTGGTCCCATAACAATGCTCTTCATTTTCTAAGTCAGCCCCAGACTCACTACAGGATCCTCAATATGCCATGAATGTATCTGCCTCTCTCATTTCTGCTTGTAATACTTTCCCCTGGGAGATACACCAGCCATCCCTCAGGACCCAGTGGAAATCTTCATCCACATCTGGACAAAATTCAACATATGGTACTGTGAATTGTCAGAGACTTTGTCCTATTTCCCTTGATACTTCTTTCAGTTCTCCTTGGGCCATCTTCCCCCCACCCCCACATTTGTTGTGCACATATGTAAAATCTTTCAACCCTTTGGACCCAGGTAACTTTTGGAATTTAGAACTTCAGAGATTAAAGCAATATTACAAGCCATATTCCACATCTTGTAGATCATTTTCAGGCTTCCAGAATGGCCTTCCCCCCAAAAATTGCATACATTGCAGACTCTTCAGTGCAGACATGAGCATTCACAAAATCAATACAGCATAAATAATATCTTCACTGCTCATTCACCAAAGTCAAGTTCTGTCATTAAATGAGTTTAGGATTTTTAGACCTTTTTGGATTTCAGATTTCTAAACAAAAGTGTGAAGACCTTTAATAGATGTTCAAATTACTTTTATTGAATTAGGCTTCGGAAAATACCCTTTTGTGGCTGCTTTCCTTATTAAATCTTTCTGCTTGAGGAAATTAAAAGCAAATTTTAAAAACTCCTAAGCTCAGTTGCATCTTCCCAGAAGTCAATATGTTCTGGGCACATCACCAAGTTTCCTTGCCCAATTCCTAGACAAACACATTGTTCTCTTTGCTGCTTTCTGCCAGACTTGTGATTCCAGCCCTCTACATTATTATATAAAATGTCAGAGCCTGGGATACTACCAAGTTGACTATCATTCCAACTCTAGTAAACCACTCACATGTGCCTTTTCCTCAAATTCTACTTTACTAAAACTCATCACCGAGACATTAAAAACTAAATGCCCCTGTGGTAGTTTGAATGTGACTATGTATATAGCTCAACACACTCAGCCATTTTTTGATTAAACTTCCTAGTTGAGCCACTAGAAGGGGTTGTGGGGTGTATGGGAAGGTAGGAGTCACTGATGATATATCTTATTTGTCCAACCCAAAGAAGTGAGGAGAGCAGTTTGAGCTCTGGAAGTTCATATTTGTTGTGCTAGCAGTTAGTGGTTTCTCTCTACTTGGATTTGTGAATGGGAATCTGTTTCTCTCTCCATTGAAGGGACTTCCTCTGAACCTGTAAGCTTGAAATAAGTCCTCCTTTCCATAAACTGTGTTTGGTTGGATGTTCATCCCACCAACATGGTGCTATCTGCAACAGCCCTCCTCCAGGGAAATGGACTCCTACTGGGTTAGTGCAAGCACCCTAGATGCTTCCTAATTCAATCCACAGGTTAGGAGTAAAGCTTGTTCTAGAATCCTGCTTGCTGGGACAAGCCTTGTGTCCCTACTATTCTGCCTCAATAGAGTAAAAGTTCCTCTGACCCTAATTCTTTGACTCCTTCTTCTTTAGTAGAAGAAACTAGACTTGTCTGTTATCTAAGGAAATGCATCAAATGCATAGCACATTTTCCAAGCTCTGCATACCAGGACTGTTATTTGAAAGTGATGACAGTAGTGGCTTCTCCTTTGCTGAGTCTACATCTTGTGTCAAGGTCTCTCCTCAGAACCTAGTAAAAAGATCTAAATGGAAGATGGTATTACTATAAGTATTTATGCTTATAGGAAGAATACATTGACAGTTTAATAAAATTATTATTATTATTATTATTATTATTATTATTATTATTTTGGTTTTTCGAGGTAGGGTCACACTCTAGCCCAGGCTGACCTGGAATTCACTATGGAGTCTCAGAAATAAAATTATATTTTATTAGGTACTTTAGGCTTCTAATAAAAAGAAAGATATGATGATTCACCTCTCCAGACAACAATGGGCAAGATCTGTGGGGTTCTAGCAGACCTCCAGTGGAAGGACATGGAGGAGCACACTAGGGGATCCGCTGATTCCCATGCTCTCATGTAGCCCACTAAGCTCCCAGACCCCTCAAGCAGCCATCCCAGCTGCCGTGCCTCAGACCAGGTTCACACCTGAACTAACAACAGGATCTGTGGATCTGGGTGAGGCAACTCTCACCTTTCCTTACACCAACCAGCTCTCATTCCTCCCTCCTTCAGCTTTTCTCTCTTCCTTCTCCCATTCCCTGCAAGGAGGACCACATCATCCTATGCCTCCACCCTGCCATGCCACAGGGTCCATACCATTGATTCCATACCACCGAGTCACACCATCCAATCCTCTACCCCCCAACACCTGCCAACTAGTCCAGGATGTTCCATCTCCCTGACCTGCCACACCACTGGGTCAGTGCCACTGGGTCCACGCTACCCCATCCTCCTGCCCCACCACTCTCCACTGTTTCCACACCATACCATGCCCCCACCCCACTGTGACACAAGATCCTAGGCACTGGATCCATGCCATGATGCCCTCCCAACTCATGGCACCAAACAGTCCATGCCACTGAGACTGCACCATCAGGTCCACACCACTGGGTCCACACCATTCCTCTCCCCTGCCCCATCACCCACCAAAGGGTCTGCTCCATCCCATCCCCATATCCCTTCTGTCTGCCTTTGAGGCCATGCGGTCTCCAGATTCCTCTCCCTTCCCCTCTACCAAGTATCCAGATTGCCACTGGGGCCACACCAACTCCTCCCACCTGAAAGACAGCCCCCCTTGCCATCAAAAGCCTAGCTAGTCAAAGGTAAGATAGAACAATCACTGAAGACACTTCAAGGGTAAACAGAAGCTTCCTTCTGAATTAAATAAGATTCCCATGCTGTGATGGCCAGACCACAACACAAAAGCAACAACATGAAACATCAAATAGAAGGAACCCAAACAAGGTTGCCTAGTTCCACAATGGAAGTCTATAATCAAAACAACAGGATCAGAATCCCAAAATGAAAACACAAGTTATGTGACCCTAACCAAGAAATTGGTAGAAGTTGCAGAAAATCAACAAAAGACCAACAATTGTGGGAATGCTGTCCTTGCTAGGTTGGACCTAATAGAAAAAAGTCAGAGAGACATCAAAAGAGAGTTAAGTGATCTGAAGGTGACAGAGAGAGAGAGAGAGAGAGAGAGAGAGAGAGAGAGAGAGAGAGGGAGGGAGGGAGGGAGGGAGGGAGGGAGGGAGGGAGGGAGGGAGGGAGGGAAGGACCTCAATAATAAGCTGGCTAAGTCCAATGAAGACATAAATAAATGCAAGTATGAATTCTAAGAAGCATTAAGGAAATTGGAAAATGACCTGAAAGGGGAATTTGACAGATGGATGGATACTATACAAAGAAGGCAATAGAAAATAAAAACCAAATTGAACAAGTCCAAACTTCTCAAGAAGCCCTCAAGAGCAGAGTCAATCATGGGGAGGACAGAACCTCAAAACTGGAAGACAAGACAGAAGAAATAGTTCACAATTCCTAAAACTTGAGTAAATTCAAAAATTCTTGTGAACAGAACATGAGAGTACTGTGAAATACCCTTAAGTGCCCCAACATTTGGATCATGGATATAACAGAGCAGGAAGAAATTCCGAGCAGAGGCCTGCAGAACGTATCAAAGAAAACTTTCCCACACTCTCAAAAGAGATCAAGATACAAGAAGCTAACAGAACTTCAAGCAGACTGGACCAAAGGAGAATCTCTCTAAGACATATTATCATTAAGACTCTAAAAAACAAAGGGAAAGTCCTAAAAGCAGCAAAACAGAAGCAACACATTACATGTAAAGGTAACCCATTCAGAATTACCTCATATTTCTTGATGTAAACCCTGAAAACCAGAAGATCTGGGAATGGAATATTATAAAGTGTAAGAACCTGTGGCTTCCAACCTAAACTACTATTCCCAGCAAAAGTATCCCTCATTATAGATGGTGAAATAGGGTTAAATTTCTAGAACTGAATGACAATGAGAACACATCATACTAAACCTTGTGGGAAACAATGAAAGCTGCCCTAGGGGAAAATTCATAGCACTAAATACCTTCATAACAAAAACAGAGAGATCCCAAATCAGTTACCTAACCATCTATCTAAAGGCACTGGAAAACAAGAAGAATACAACCCAAACAGCTCCAGATAAAAAATATATATATATATTCAAGATCAGAGCAGTTTAATGAATTGGAAACTAATAAAACAATTCATATAATTGATGAAACAAAGAGGTGATTCTTTGAAAAAGTAAGCAAGATTGATAAACCCCTGGCCAATTTGATCAAGCAAAAAAAAGAGATGTGTCAAATTCATAAAATTAGAAATGAAAAAGGAAAGACCACAAAAGATATAAGTGAAATTGGAAGAATACATCAGGACTTACTTCCAATATCTCTACTCCACAAAACTGGATAATCTGGAAGAAATTAATAAATTCCTAGACACATACCACCTACCAAACTAAACTTAGAGCAGAATAATCTCCTAAACAAACCTATCCTACCCATCAAGAGTGAAAAAGTAATCAAAAACTTTCCCACAAAGAAGACTCTAGGACCAGATGGCTTCTCAGCCAAATTCTATCAAACCTTCATGTAGGCTTTATCAAAGGACTTCAGGGTTGCTTCAACATATGGAAATCTGTCAATGTAATACACTACATGAATAAGCTTACTCACAAAAACCACATGATTATTTCAATAGATGCAGAAAATGCCTTTGACAATAAAAAAAAAATCACTTTATGATCAAAAGATTGGAGAGAATAGGCATGGACAGTTTATATCACAACATAATAGAGGCTATATATAAATCACATAAAGCCCCAATAATGCTTAATGGGGAAAGACTCATTGAGATCAGGAACAATACAGGGTGTCCATGCTCACCTCTCCTCTTCAACATAGCACTAGAAGTCCTAGCCCATCACTAAGACAGGAGAAAGAAATAAAAAGGATACAATTTGGAAAGGAAGAAAACAAGTTAGCCTTATTTGCAGATGACATGATCCTATATGTAAGTGGCCCAAGAGCATCCATCTCAAACCTCTTAAAGGTGATTAATTCCTTCAGCAAAGTAGCAGGATACAAAATCAATGCACAAAAATCGGTAGCCTTTCTATATGCAAAGGACAAAGATACAGAGACAGAAATTAGCTACACTGTCTCATTTTCAATAGCAACAATAAAATATCTTGGAATAACACTAATCAAGGTTGTTGTAGTGGTTTGATTCAGGTGTCCCCCATAAACATAGGTGTTCTGAATGTTAGGTTACCAGATGATGGTGATTTGGGAATTAATGTTTCCCCGAGGCAGTGTATTTCTGGGGCAGGGTTATGGTATTATAGGTAGCTCTCTTTCTCTTCTAGTGTTTGCCCAGAAGTGATGTCCACCCTCTGCTCATGCCATCATTTCCCCTGACACCATGGAATATCCCTTCAAGTCCATAAGCCAAAATAAACTGCTCTTCATCACGTAATTTCTTTTTGATTTTTTCCTTTTGTTCATTTTTATGTATTTAGTTAAGATCAACAGAGAAAGAAAGAAGCAGAGAGAGAGAGAGAGAGAGAGAGAGAATGGGCACACTAGGGCCTCTAGCCACTACAGACAAATTCCAGACACATGCATCCCCTTGTGCATCTGGCTAATGTGGGTCCTGGGGAATTAAGCCCTGAACCAGGGTCCTTAGGCTTCACAGGCAAGTGCTTAACTGCCAAGCCATCTCTCCAGACCCATCATGTAATTTCTGCCAGCAGTGTGAATATGACTGCAACAGTATAGTTGGTACCAAAGGAGTGGAATTGCTGGTAGATACCTTACTGTGTGGCTTTGGCCTTTTAGAGGTGATTTTCAAGAGGAATATGGGAGGATTTGAATTTTTGGCCTAAGAGACACCTTACAGTGCTATAAGTAAGGCTTGATAGACTATTCTGGTCAGACATGAAACACCTGAGTGAAGTAAGAACTGTGGACTGTGAGGCTTGGCTTGTGAGGGTGAAAAAGAGCTTTGTCTAGACTTGGCTAGAAGCAGTTTGTGTGAGAGGCTTGCTGTTATGTCCATGTCCTGGCTACATTGGTCTTCAGGAATCAAACCTGGGTCCTTTGGCTTTGCAGGCAAACACCTTAACTTCTGAGCCATCCCTCTAGCCCCTGATGATATTCATTAAAAACATGTGACTTAAATGATTAACCAGGTAAAAGAACCTGTTCCAATGCCTTATCATCAAAAGTACACAGAATACAGATCAGTCATGATTCGTAACACAAAGCTCCAAATGGATACAGCAGATTCACCTGCATGAAAACACTGTAAGAATCCAAGAGATAGGAGCCAGCTCTGCTGAGTCTCCTGTGGGCAGTTGGTGAAGGTGACATTAATGTCTTTCAAAAAGTATACTGTGTCATTGGGTTTCTTAACAGAGTGGCCTAGCTACATGTTTCATTTCACTAACGATCAGATTTCAGAGGGAGACTAATTATAACAACCAGGTCACTGAGAACTCTTAATTAATGAGTCATTCAAAGTCCACTCACCACAACTTTTAGGCCTAAATTTACATTCAGGTTTTTCTATCCATTTGAAGCTAGCAAAAGCTTTTTTAAAAAAATTTGTTTTGAAGTAAAATGTTCTATTGATTTCACATAACACCTGAATCCAAATTGACCCCAACACACAGAAGCTACAGTTTTCTATAAGCACACTGTGTAAAATAACTAGAATTTTAAAACAGCAGTAAAAAGTGAATGGTGCCAAGAAAAGTGTCAGATAAGCGAATGACAACATGAGTAAGAAATTTCCTAAGTAAAAACAAATTCAGGGATTTTGTTTTGTTTTGTTTGTGTACCTCTTATTCCCCTATCTCTGAAGATATAACTTCAGGACCTTAAACAGTGTAGGCATTACCACTCAATAAATACCTGCTTTTTGGTTGGTTCTGTAGACAAGGTCACACTCTGTATCCCAGGCTGACCTCAAACTTATGGCAATCCTCCTGCCTCAGCAGCTCCCTACTGAGTGCTGGGATTATAGGCATGAGCCACTATATTCAGCTAGCAAATATTGTTAGGAATGGCTATTTTGTTTGCTTTCACTCACATGTCATTTCTTCACAGATATTGCCTTAAAATTCCATTCTATCTATTTCCCAAGGGAGGCATTGATCTTGTAGGATTCACCATATACCACCATCTGGAGACCATGTTTGGCATTACCATGATTGAAGCAAATTAGCTGGTTTCCATAAAAACATCTCCCATTTCAATCCATATGCCACTACAAAGTCATGTCTTAGTGCTATATACCACAGTTTATGTAGGAACTATCCCTCAACAAGCTCAGATATTAAAAATTGAGTCCCAAAGCAAGTTTTAGAGATCATGTGATTGTGAGGACTTTACCTTCATCAATGAATCAATCAATTGAAGGAGTCATGGATGAAAAGACAACTAGGAGGAGACTAGTTATTAGAAGTAATACTGGAGGTATGCCGTTGAAAGAGTGCATTCTCCCTCTGCCCCATACTACCACCACTGCTAGGTAAGAAACTTTGCTCGTATGCTTCTCATCTTATAGTGATGCCAGTTGAAACCTCTGAAACTGTGAGACTAAACTCATTTTTTCTCCTGTAAGTATTTATGTCAGGTATCATGCCATATCAATGAGAATTTCACTGACATACAATGTGAACAATCGATGTTTGACTACAGAGCATACTGGGTCCACTCAGGAAATAGAAAGCACACAAGATAGGGAAAAAAAAAAGAAAAAAAACAGAAGTCAGTGATTACATTTCAGGTAACCCAAACCTAGAGTTTATGCATATATCCATATCTCCTCAAAGGAAGCAAGTCAAAACTAAAGCTTTCAAGGTACCTTGTAACTCTCAAACTATGGGTGAACTCAAAAGGTAATGTCATAATACCTGTCAGTATTCTTTGCAGCATGACCTAAGAAAAGAATTCCAGTGAAATTTACAGAAATATTAGACTGCAATTGAAGGACTTTTCTAGGAGGAACAAACAAATCTTAAAAGAAAATGACCAGTTACAAAAAGTATGCTCCCAATCTCAAATGTGCAAAACTAATCCTGATTAAACAAGGTATCAAGTATCTACTTAGGTGATTTCTAAACATTTGTTCTAGAACAATTCTCATTTAAATAATACATTCACAGTTTGTAAGATTTGAATTCCCTTAAGAAAAAGATTTGGAAAATTGCTTTTTACTGCCTAAGGAGGGCTTGAGAAACTGGGTGAAAGTTAACAAATTGCTCTCTAAATTTTAACAGTTTCAGGTGTTAATTTATTAGACCCAGTTGTTAGAATCTCCATTTTCTTATAGCTGAAGAACCCCTCATGTACACATACCTGTAACAAGTAGCGTTTAATATAAGTCTGGAGGCAAGGAACAGATGTTTTGATTAGTCATACTATATGTGTAGCTTAACTTCAGCTATGTAGCTTCATATATGTATGGATGGCCTATGGCTTCTACAGCCACTAAGAAAAGATAAGATTAAATCAAGGATATGAGGAGATGATGCACAAAATAGACATGGTAAACTCACAGTGTATGAGGCTGCTGTTGGTGCAACATGACAAGTTTCACTGTGAATTTTTATACATATGTTTTGGGGAAGTATATTCTAAAATAATGATTTAAAGTATTTTAGTAAATGCATAAAACAATACCATATTGTTAGTTATTAATGGTCATGTGGAGTATACATAATCATAACTTTCTTTACTTTTAAGTTAATGGCAGCACAGTAGGTTTTGTTTGTACCAATATCATCACAAATGAAAGTATTGTGTTACACAATGACATTACAACAACTCTGGCATCAGCGAACAACAGGAAATTTATTTTCTTTATAGTCTTGTTGGGCTACTTTTATATGTATAGTTTGTCATTACCTGAAATTTTGTTATGTGGGAATGACTGTTCCTGGAAGTAATTGGAAAATAGAATAAAGAAGTAGAAAAGAAAGTATCAATATTGTTAACAGCTTGATGAGGACAAGTAAGCATCTTAAAGCCAGGGTCTAGTGAAAGCTAGATGACTTTAGCTAAAATTGGAATCTCTAAATGAGACATCTTCTTTCCACACACCTTTCCAGTGAATCTGTGGGTACCACAGGTTCAAATCTAAGTGAATTCAGACTATTATAATCTATGGGAAATCCAACATAACACATACACCTAGTGCAAGTATAAGACAAAGGAGAAATAAAGCAAGGCATACATCATTTTTCACAATGCTATTTGTCATGTGCTATCTAGCTCATGTCTGGGAAATAGCCCAATACCCAGTGTCATTGTGGTGGTTTGAATGTAAATTATCCTCCATAGCCTCATGTGTTTATGACAAAGCCTCATACTAACTCCCCAACTGGTGGAGCCTTTGGGAGGTGGAGCCTTCTTAGAGGAAGTGTGTCACTGGGGTCAGCCCAGCCTTGAGGTTTATTAGTCTAGCTTCACTGAGTGTTCAGAGCTCACTCTCTCTACATCTTTCCTGGTGACATGGAGATATGATGTCCAGCTATTGGGTCTCATCATGCTTTCCCCACAATAATGAAACTGGTCTTTGAAACTATGAGCCTAATTAAAGCCGTTCCTTCCAAAAGCTGGTTTTCCTTCCATGTTTTGTCCTGGCAATGATAAAAGATATTTGCTGCAGTTATGTGGAAGAACCTGAGGACCTGTCTGTAGAATAAGAGCTCTGGGATTAAGTCTGGAGTGTGTTTGGAAGTTTGATTATAATATGGTGAGGAGAGGTTCTTTCCAGGTTTTGTCTGGCTGAGGTTCTAAAGGCTTCCTGTATCTGCATTGGCACCTCTTTCCCAATTTGGGGGAAATTTTCTTCTATGATTTTGTTGAAGATGCCTACTATGCCTTTGGAGTGGAATTCTTCTCCTTCTACTATGCCCTGAATTCTTATATTTGATCTTTTTATAGTGTCCTGAATATCTTGAAATTCCCATTCATACTTTTCTATAAGTTTGTCTTTCTCTTTGTTGGGCTGTATTAGATCTGCCACCTGGTCTTCTAGCTTAGATATTCTATCCTCTCCTTCATCCATCTACTGGTGAGATTTTCTACAGAGTTTTTTATTTCATTAACTGTGTTCTTCATTGCTAGTAATTCTGACTGGCTTTTCTTTATTATTTCTATTTCCTTATTTATGTCTTGAATTGCCTTCTTTATTGCATGAAATTGGTGTCCTGGGTCTTCTTTGATTTCCTCTTTGATTCCTTTGATTTTCTCTTTGATTCCTTTGATTTGTTCTTTGACCTCTTTGAACATATTTACAATCATTCTTTTGAAATCTTTCTCAGGCATTTCCTCTAACTCGTTCTCACTGGAGGTCATTTCTGATGCATTAATACAGTTAGGTGGATTTATATTGTCTTGCTTTTTAGTGTTTCTTGTGTTATAATGTATATATTTTTGCATCTTGGATTAAGTTAATGCTTGGATTTTCTAGCTAGCTGGGTATTCATAGCTGTATCAATTGATTTGATGTTATATATCTTCAGGGTAGGAGTTAAGGTGTTAAGTGTGGCTCTTAAGACTCTCAGAGTATCTACAAAGGTGTTCCTAGGCTTTAGTTTGTCTGCTCTGGAAGTGTTCAAGTAAGCTGAGTGGAATAAAATATAGGTAGATTCTAAAATTTAACAAAACACTGTACACATTCAATCAAAAACAGCACTGAGTATTTATGCAAGAGTAGTTATTATAACAACCAGATACTCTATCAACAAAGAGGTTAAGATTTCTGGTCTGTTGAGGGGTCCAAGTCAGCTTGTAACCAAGTGAGACCCTTCCCTGGTGCAATCCCAGTTACTGTGGATGATTTTGGTCTCAGTCAAGTTGTTGGCTGGGTCGTTGGGCTGCTGTTCTGATTTCTGGAGCTGGGCACTGGCTTTTCCTGCAGGGCAAACTGAGCTTGGCAACTGTTTCCCTGAAGATAAGCACCCCCACTGCTGGAACTGCTACTGCTGCTGCTGACACTGCTGCTTCTGGGTCTCTTGCCGCTGCTGCTGAAGCTGCTGCTACTGGGCCACCACTGCTGCTGGCACTGCTGCTGCTGCTGTAGCTGCCACTGCTGGAGCCACCACTGATGCCGCTGAAGGTGCTGCTGCTGGGTCTGCCGCTCCTGCTGCTGAGGCTGCTGCTACTGGATCTGCTGCTGCTGGAGCACCTGAGCCGCTAATGTTGCTGCCAGACTCTGCTCCTGCTTGGGTCCCGCTGTCGGCTCAAGTTGGCATGGCCGGGTCCCAGGACCACTGCTCTGTTCGCTGGGGCTGGGCATAGGCGGTGGGGGAGGGAAGGGAGCCACAGCTGCTCTAGTTCTCTCGCTGTTCCATGTGTTCTTCTACCTTGTGATCTGCTCCTCCATTGTTCACTGCCACTCTCCCTTCATGTTTCTTGAGTCGTGGAGAGCTCCAGTGTGAGTGGAAGCTCCCCTCACTTGGCTTTTCCTGTGGCTCGAGCTGAGCCTGGTGGCTTTCTGGTGTGCTGCCACAGTCGGCGAACCTCTGGGGCCGCTTTTGCCGGCCTGTGCGGGCTCTGGATGCTCTGGATCTCTTCTACTTCTCTGTTGCCGCTTCAATTTCCTATACACCTCTCTTTTTAGTTAAAGTGTGTATTTTGCTGAGTTTTTTTAGTCTCCCCCCACCCCCGCCCACTAGGCTGCTTTGGCATGGTACCTACACCACCATCTTAACCAGAAGTCCTCAGGTCTCGAGTCAGACTCATACCTGTTGTCTCTAATCACTGATAGGAAGGAAGTACTGATGAAAGGTGAATGAGTCAGTAAATCCATGACATGATTTCCCATTTGCTCACCCTAGGTAGAGGCAAATCATATAGAAACAGTATGGGAGGTCATGGTGATATTTGAAGGAAACAAGTCAAGAACCAAACCACATTCCAGCCAAGTTCCATCAATACAGTTTTCTGGTCAACTTGTATAATGGAGTACCTCACTTGTAGTCTACCCAATGGGTCAAATCTTTAGAAAGGCCATAGGTGACATACAGTCTGGGAAAGATGTATTCAATTACAGACACGTTTTAATTTGTGCTACTGCAACTCCTGCATGATTTATAACATATTTTCTGATTGTTCATATGCACATCCAAAGGTATAGGGTACAGTACAGATGTCTTCTCTGCTATAATGTGGATGATATCACACAAAGTTTTAACTGTATGTTGGAAGAAACCTGCATCCATTATGCCTCTAGTTGGTTGTGTTTGAGCTGGATGAAAGAATGTGGAGTACTCATAAAGGGTGGGAGCAGAGTTTGCAACTTTATACAGCATCGCAAGTTTTATTGATTCTATTGTGAAAAACACTGGTACAGTCAGGTTGAGAAAGTATAACTGCTTCTGTTGTTTGCCATTGTGTAGGTAGCATTGTATGTCATGATGACATAATGCCCTAGGTGTGGTTTGGTCACTGTGAATGTCCATTCAACTGCTGTCCCATTCAAATGAAACCAATTGGGGCTGACAAAAATAGCTGTCATACTGTTTGGAAATAAGGAGTAATTATTGCCCTTGGACATAATCATCACATCATGTGCTATCCACAAATATTTCATGGCAGATGTAAAATCTCTGGATGCTGCACACATAGGGCTACAGGGTACACCTGGGTTTTGGTAGATTTATGCAACCCAGGGGCTGCCAGAACCATGATACATAAGGTGTCATATTCAAGGCATTTATAACTTATCTGGGTATCAACATCATAAGTCACATAAGGTTGTGGTATTGAATCAGTAAGGATAATTGGGAATTTATAATGTTGTGTACCCAAGATCAGTGTCTTATGCCAACCTGGTACTTGCAGAAAACTGTCATTAGTGACATCCATATATATCACCTGTGAATTCCATCACTCTAGTTTGCCATAACATGGCAAATTGGGAAAGCCAGCTACACATAAAAGAGTATAATTAATAGGGTTTAACCTCAGGTATAATCCAAACAGTTCCTTGGGGCAAGAGCCCGATATGGTGATGGGATTGGTGCCTACTTAAAACTGTCAATCAGTTGTTTAGCCTCCCAATAGGAAGGCCAGGGATAAGCAGTGGTGATAGCCAGTGGGTCATCAGTCATCATTTCATCTGTGCTGTTATCATAATCATAAAAATCATCATCAGGGCCAAGCATCTGTTTTGTTAGTTCATTTTTACTCCTAACTATTGTTCCTAATAAGTGTGTCAAGCGGTGTTAAGGGGCTTATCCTCTCCATTGGACCAAGAGGAAGGGAGACTGACTGGAACCTGGACATTCATGAGTGATGAAGAGGCAGCCAAGAGAGTGTCTTGTTCCCTCATAAACATCTATTTATAACCCTATTGTGGTGGGTTTTACTTTCTGTCTCAGGTGCTCCAGAGAGACAGATAATTGGCCTGGGTGAGAGGCTCAGGAAGAGGCCAGCCATGGTGCCAAGTTCTGGGATTTAAGTTTTACCAACAACCATGTCAGGATTAGATTTGAATTCTAGGAAAGGAGACCTCCCTCCCAGGGGCTCAGGTTGTTGATAGACAAATGGGTCTAGAGAACTCCTATAGGCAAGAGATACAGAGAAGCCAGATTCTCCTCTGATTTCTAACGAAGAGGAGACTATAGGGACAAACCCAAAGACATTCCTTCCTTCTTTATTTTTATTTATTTATTTATTTATTTTACTTTTAGGAGCCCAGTCATCCTAATTTCTAACAAAGCTACCTGACTCTCAATACAAACATCTGAACACATACCACACACATACACACAAAATAAACAATAAATGCTGAGCCCTGGAAAAGCCAATGCATTTATATTTAAAAAGCAGTTTTCTACTTGGTAAAGACATATCTACACTTTAAACATCCATTTAAAATCAGCTCTGATGCAAATTGGACCTTGATCCAATCTTGCTTTGGGGCTGAAAGCCCTCCTAATCTCAGGCTGGTTCATATCTCACTGCAAAGGTTTTATCTAGATAGCTGAGAATCCATCTGCAGTCATCATTTCACTTAATCATTTAAATAGAGGAACACTTTTTTTTTTTCTCTATTCTCCTTTAATTTTTTTTCCCCTATTAACAAAAAGGTCAGAAGGTAGACAGGGATATGAAGCCCATTATTGCTTCCTCTGTGGAAAGTTCTGTTCAAACATGGACATGATAGCATCTGGCCCTCCCCAAACTGAGTTGCCTGTCCTTTACAAAATTTTTGCTTCCATGAGTAATTGAAAACACCTACATCTGTGACTCTCTAAGTACTGGCTACAATTTTTTTATTGTTGCAGGACAATATTGTGGGATGGAGACAGATGGTCTGGGCTTCTACCCATGCTTCAGTAACCATTCCATGCTTCAGCCAGCTCCTCTTACAACACTGATCATGTAACAGTGCTTCCTACCAGATGAAGTGCAGCACAGACTGACAGATGTAAAGCATTAGAACAGTCAGCAGCACTAGGCTTGAGCTCAATAACGTTAATTACCATTTCTTAAAACAATTTATTTTCAGTGATAGATTTTACAAATAAAAATCTTTACTGCCTTTGCAGTTATCCATCATCAGACTACATCTCCCTCTGCAATCAGATCCAAGACCTTGAGGAAATGACTTTTTCTCGAGTTTTGGTTTCTTGAATGTGAAAAAAATAAGAAAATAGAAAAAAAAAGAAAACCTCATAGGTTTGTTAGCAAATGGGGGAAAGAATGAGAATTTGCACGTTGAGATTTCATGACCCTCCATCTAACCCTTAGCAGGAGGAATAGTGTCTGGTAAGATGTCAGGTAAGTGAGGTGTAGCCTTGACCACAAAGGTAGGCACAGCACTGGCAGCAAAACCAAAATAAGTATCAGTCAGAAAGGAGCAAGATTCCAAAGTAGACGTAGTTAAAATATTGGTGCATGTACAGTTTTTCCATTGCTTTTTATCCACAAACTAAGGCCCCTCCCACATTCAGTGTACTTTAGTCGTTGCAAAAATGTTACATGGGTGTTTGGTAGAATATGAACAATGAGATGCTGTTGTAAGAATCAGGTTTTCCACTGTAGTAAAGGAAAAAAAAAAACAGGTAATAAGAACAATTGGTCTTCTTGCAGAGGAGAGAGTAAAGGGGAGGGCTGCCTTCAGTGCAGGATGAACTCATACCTCCATTCTGACATGCTCTGCCCCTTCAAATCTCCCTCCTTGGGAAGCCACTTTCAGCCCCACCTTCAGTGCTCTACCAAAACTGGACATGAGACAAGTGAGTCTAACAATCATTAGCACAGTTTGTTCACAGACCTCATAGAACATGGGTGGTATCTACTGTGGACAGACTCTTCTGGGGCTCCAAAAGTCAAGTTCAAATCAGGAAGCTAACCTACCCTGTGTAACAGCTTCTGGAAGAGGCTTTCCAATCCAGTGTTTCTCATTTATCATTGGCACCTAAAGCACCAGGGCTTTAGGCTCAGCTCTCTACTTTCTCCCTCCCTCCTCTCTCTTGCACCTTCCAAGTTTCAACTAGGCCTGGGACTCTGAAGCTACTGCCTGTTATGGTAATTTAGATTTCAAAGAGAGTTTTTTCCCCCTTTCCCATATTCACACTAGTTTTAGGACTTTAGTACCTACTATTATGGTAATTGAGTAAACCTTTCTGTACTGGAGCTGAGAGGAAAAACTACTTCCTTCCTACTATCATTGGTTCACTCAAAGTCTCACTTCCCCCAAAAGAGTTCAACAGGGGCTCAGCTGCCCTGGCTCCTACATTCTCCATCCAAACCTTCTTTCTCACACCCCATGCAGTGCAACGCAGAATCTGCTCCCCCCACCTCATGTTTTTCTTCCCAACAGGCTCAAAAACCTCCATCTCCTTCTAATAGGTGGTTGAGTCCCCTTCTACCTTGCTCTGCCCTTTTCTCTCTCTTGGTGTTTTGGAGTCTCCTTTACTCTTGCCCTGAACCCCACTGTTCTCTTGCTTGTAGTAAATAAAACCTCAGGACCAAGAAAGAGTCCTCTATTGCAACCCCCAAAGCTGACACTGAGATTTGTGTTAAAATAATGATTCCCTGTTCAGTAGGACTGGGTACAGTCTGCAAGTCCTTACTTCTAGATTGCTCTTGGACTAGGCCACTGCTGCTATTCCAAGGATGACAATTGGCAGAAAAAGGTGCCAGTCCTGTGGGTGAATCCCTCAGAGAGGAAGTTTGAACAGGGGCATGATCTCAATCAGAGATTTTATAAGAAGTCAAAGCTAATTTATTGCTACTTCTCTTGGCAGCTTTCCAAGGGTTAAAAGGGTATGGACCCTTTTGTCCAGGAAGTCTCTAAGAAATGGACAAATTATCTCCTCTTCTCAAGAAATTGTGTTTGAAAATAAGATAGTAGGCTTCTCTGTGGATTTCTACTGTGTCCAGGCCTCCCTATGAGACAGTTAAGGAGTAACAAGGGGCCCCAAAAGTAAAAGCAATAAATAGCCTTTAGCATGTGAGGGAGAACCTGGCTGTGTTTTCCTGATCTCCTTTCCCCTGCAACCTTAATAGAGAAGGTTAATAGGTCCTTTGGTCTTAGCTCTTCCTTTTCATAGAAGAGAAAGGAACTCGAGAACCTCATAGCACCCACGTACTTGGCATTAGAAATGAACTAACCAGTTCAGTCCCCACCCTGAAATTCCCTTAAAAGGCCCCATTCAGGATCTCTAGGTGGGCTTTTCTATTTTCTGGGATCCCTGATTCTGCCTTTTCTTGGAAAAGTATCTTTGTATTCTTTTATCCTCTCAAGCTCCATCTCCATTATTGCTATAATAAAATCTTTCTAAACTTAATCCTCTGGTCTGTGGGTTTCATTTGTTGAAATTCATAAGACAACCCAGAAAACTACATAATTCGACCCAGAAAGTTCTATGTAACTGTAGTGCCTGACACCCTAGCTCCTGAGTTGTTGCCCACCCAAGAACCCAGAAATGTTTGGATGCTCTCAATGGCATCCCAATTTCCAATCATTTTGGATTAATTGGCCAGAAGTCAGAGGGTAAGTGGACAGACCAAAGCTTGTTTTCCCTGTTTTCTGACTCTCTCATGGCAGGAAATATGACTTATTCTATTTCCTGATTTTCCTCCTGATTTTCCATTTTCTTTCCTATAACTCTCATCTATTTGGAAACTGAGCACATGTGGAAAGCCAGATTAAACCTTCCTCTGTCTGTTCCTTTCAACTCGCTTATAAAGCCAGAACCAGATGGATATGCTTATACTTTGTGGGCACTCTCAAACACACCTTAATTGCTGTATTGTATCAACCCAAATGGTCTTAGGATATGTCTTTAGGTATGTTAGAGTTTCTCCTGTGGAATCATATCACTCTTCCTACAGGTTAGAGACATTAGAACAATGCTAGAGATCAGTCTACCTTTTTGTTGAAATGAAAACACTCAAAATGGCATAATGGAGGTGACTGTAATCTCTTAAGACTTTTTGTTCCAACCTTCACAATTGTAGGTTATAGTGTCTCTCATCAATGAATGTTTGTCTTTATTATAGTTTATTTTAATTGGAGTTGACATACATTACTCAGAATAAAAGAGGGCAACAAGACCTGATCAAGCAACCCTGGAGACAGCACCCCTTCTGGAAACAGAACGGTGATAAGCAGTTTATTAAGACCTGCAGTTAACCAAGGAGAAACCGCTATCCTGCAAAGCCAGCTTTAAGAACTGCACAAGTAACCCTAAGAATTCATCCATTTTCTAGAGCATAGACAAAATTAAATTTCCCTTTTAACCTTAAACACTAGAACACTAGAATATGATCATTTGGGACAACAGAGCAGATATCAAATAAACTTACCAAACTCCCCATGCTTTCCTCTTCAAGTATTCACTCTTTGTAGCAACTATTCTCTGCTAGAAGTCTAATAATTTAGGGGTTGCTAAAGTTTATGATGATATATTGCTAATCTCATGCTAAAGGGGGCCACCAGCAAAAAAAACAGCATAGGTTTTGATAGGGTTTGGTATATAAACAACACTAAAACAAACAAATCACCTTGAGTCTTTTAAATCCAAAGCCCTGATTCAATTATCAGGGCAAGTGAGAAAATAAGATGAATAAAAAGAGTCTATATGCATGAAAATGGAGTTTCATGTTATGCAACTGCACGTGAGGATGGTTAAAAGGCTTCAGCGTTTCAGAGTAGGTTTTACTGGTGAGTCAGACTCACTAAAATAAACTGTTTCATTGGAAAGATATTTAGAATTCAAAGACAATGAACAGCAAGAGTTGTAGTACAGCCATTTAGTGCAAATGCTTTAAGGAACAGAGGCAGATGAGGCTAAGCCTCTTTTGTTATATTTACAAGAGACATCTGCCTTATGCTGTAATTTCAGTGCTTCTCCATCTTTAAAGATAACGAAAGCTCAACAGTGTTCCAAGCATCAACAAAGCAACCCCATAGCATCAAAGACTCTCACATGCCCATGTTGTGAGAGACAAGAGGGTAGTCAGTTCTCATCAGCTGCCACAGCAGGGGCAACCTGCAGCCTGAGTCACAGAGCAGCACCATCATCATGTCACAGGTTTCCCCAGTGAAATCCTCCTCAGCAGGCAGCTTCATGCCCCAGAACAGCTCCCATTCTCTACCACAATGCCCTTCATTCACTTATCCTCTTTGTGATAATAATGCCTCAGGAAAGTTCTCTTTCATGCAGAATGCACAGGTTATTGTAGCTGGAGAAATACTCTTTTTATTCCTGCATTCATCTCTGCTAATCCACTTAATAATAACAATTATAATAGCATCTTGAACTTAAACCCTGCCTTTGGTGCTACTTTCTCACCTGTCAATTGCTATTTCTGTGACAGTTATCCTCTTGGTGATAACATAAAATGGGAACATGTTGAGGACAGAATTCTTGAATTATAAGTATTATTTTAGTGGGTCATTTTAGTCAAATGTGGCAATGCCCAGAAAAAACTACTGCAGACTCTTTTGTGATTTATGGTGTATGTGCCAAACTGCCCATAAAACTCAAGTTCAATCAAAGCCAGAATGCCTTTGAAAAGAGATCATCTGCCACAAACATTAGCCACGGAGAGAATAAAGGGCACAAACTCTCCCTTGGCCACAGGACACAGAAGAAAGAACATTAACTTGAAAGCCAGAAAAGGCAACAGTGACATTGAGATTCTGGTCCTATCTTTACTAGCTGGGTAGGCTTGAGTATATTACTTAAGTTCTTTAGAAATTAGTTTTCAAGGAGCTGGGGAGATTGCACAGGAAACAAAGCACTCACTGCTCAACCAGAGTATTGGAGTTGAATTTAATCCCCAACCCCATGTAAAACTCTGGGGCCTTGGTGGCCTGCAAAGTGAGATGCAAAGACAGGAGAATTCCCTTGAAACTCATGATGAGCACACAAAGAGCCGTAGATTGGCTAGGGGCATGGATCAGCAGGTAAAGTGCCAGCCTACAATGCCTAACAGTCAGGTTTTAATTCCCCAGGACCCATGTAAAGCCATATGGAGTTTGGTTGCAGTGGCAGAAGGCCCTGGCATACCCATTCTCTCTCTCTTCTCTCACAGATAAGTAATGTTTTTAGTTTTGTTTTTTTTTTTAATCAAGTATAGCAGAGTGAGTCCTAGTCTCTCTAGATCTGCCTTAAATGATGTGGGATGTCAAAGACTGGCCCAAATATTGTCTCCTCACATCCATATGTGTACTATGGCACATGGCACCTACACTCATACGTTCATGCACATACACACACACGCGAAATAAAAATTAGATTGCTTTTTCTGAAAACAGAGTGCAAATTGCCCTAGATAATACACACATTCAGAAGATACTAAAACAAGGCTGGGCAAGGTGGCTCACACCTTTAATCCTAGTACATGGGAGGCTGGAGTAGGAGGGTCACCATGATTTCAAGGCTACCCTAAGACTACATAGTGAATTCCAGGTCAGTCTGGGGTAGAGTGAGACCCTACCTCGAAAAACCAAAAGGAAAGAAAAAGAAGGCACTAAAACAACCACAAAAGGCCCCCAAAACCTAGGAAATCATTAGTCAGAATAAACGCCTCCTCCTTTTAAGTTGGTTTTCTCAAGTGTTTTGTCCAGCAACAGATATGTAACTAACACAGTGCTGCTCCTGAAGTCCCTAGTCCTGGCCAGCAGGTCCATGAGAAGATGAATAACAGCTCTATGAAGCTTCTGACATAATAATGTCTATTCTATTTGGTTATAGAGGGAATGAACGGAGTAATGCATATAAGGTGACTGGGGACCTTCACAACTATGCCTCCTTGTCTGTGTTTCTATGCAAAGAGCTAGGTAAAGTAGGAAAGAAAACCAGAGAAACTTGTTAACACTATGACAAAGCCAACACTTCTCAAGTAGGAGCAGGATTTTCTTGCCTAGGGTACTGTCAGGAGCCATAGAGCAAAAGCCTCTCCATTTTGCCTGGGCCTGCTCATAAACTGACTCATTATTCAGAAGCTGGTCCATCCAGCTTTCTGTTAGGTACTTCTGGAACAGGTCAGCAGACTACTTACAGAATCTTATCTTTTGCAAAAAGCCAGTTTATGGTCAGGATGTGAAACCTGGTGCAGTCAGGATGTTAAGCCAGTTAGGCAAGATTAGATGAACACCTAATTACATCCCCTCTAGGTTTCCTGACAAGTCCTTGCCCTGACCACGTCCCCTTCCCCCTACAACCCTATATAAACTACATGTAAGAATAAACTCTCGAGGCCATGACAAACACCTAGCATGGTCTCCTTCTTGTGTTTGTTTGCCTTCTTTCATTCAGGTTGATTTTCACCTCGCTTCTTTGTTCGACTCCCCGCTGGCCAGGGCAGGTACTTAGATAAATAATTAACTCTATAGTTATTTGCTTATAATTAAGAGACAAATCCTGTCAAAGAGCAATATAACATAGAAAAAAACAGAACAAGGTTTGTTTGTTAATGGTACATATTTTTAAAAATATTTTATTTTTATTTATATATTTATTTGAAAGAGAAAGAGAGAGAGACAGAGAGAATGGGCACACCAGGGCCTCCAGCCACTGCAAACGAACTCTAGAAATGTTTGCCCCCTTGTGCATCTGGCTAACGTGGGTCCTGGGGGTCCTTTGGCTTTGCAGGCAAATGCCTTAATCATTAAGCCATCTCTCCATCTCTAAAGGTACATCTTTTAGGTATTCAATAAACCAGCCAAATTGTGAAGAAACTGTCTCAAGGTCCCACTCATCATGAGTCTTCAGAGCACACTGTACAGAAGACCCTGAAAGAAAGAAAAGGTAGGTAGAGAGCTAGATGACACAAGGGCACGCACAGGTGACAAGCCTCTCTTCCACGTGGCATAGTGTCCTAGCCAAAGGGATTTTGCTAATTTCAAAATCATTAGTTCAGAATAAATTAGCACTCTCCCTAGATGTAGAAGTCTTTAGCATATAAAACTGACAACATCCAAGAGGTACTCAAACAGAAAATAATTCAGAAGCAAGCATTTCAGTCGTCTCCAAGAGATACTATGAGATAAGTCAAATGTGGGTCAATATGGAAATGAGACAAATGCCAAAAACTGGAAATAAATAGACATATAATTATTTTCTCTGAAAAAATTATCCTAGCTTTTTTTCTTAATTCAACTTGGTTAATGCTTTAGTACCTGCCATACAGAATCACATCTGCTTCTGTACCTTGTGTCTTAGACATCACACAGTTTAAACTGGCACAAATTTCCCCAGATTTCAATTTTGTCTTAATAGTCTTCATTCATTGATCTTGAATCGAAACTTCATTGTTTGGATAAATAATGAAACTTGAAACAAAATTCAAGGAATCATGTAAAAGGACACCCTTCTTGAGTCTTTCCTTGTTCTAATGTAGTTACCTGCTTCTTTTCACTCACCATGTCCTTGCTAATGGCACGGGCCTGCCCTTACCACCATCACATATAACCACACACAGTTCTTTAGACATCATTATAAGTTGTAACAAAAAGTGATAGAATAACAATGAGGATTTATTGTTGAAGACAGAGGTCATTTTATACTCACCCCCTTTCCTTCAAGTCTAGTGCTACATTTATCAGTTATAATATTTATAAAAATTAATTTTAATATTAAAAAAATTAATTATAAAACTAAATTTTTGTGCAATGCAACAGGAAGATGTAGAATAAAGTACAGTATACCGCAACCTGTGAAAAATCACTACATTTCATGATAGGTCAAATACAGTGAAAAAAACACACAGATTTCTGTCTTAAACACATGCAAACTTCTTTCAGAAGGTTCTGGTTTAAAAAACCCCAAGGCCATTGTGGGGTGCTCTGAATACCACAAGAATAGTCAAAGTAATGCTCACCCTATGAGACACATGGAGGGGATCACTAGGTGAGGGAGGGGATAGAAAGGAATAAACTCTTTTTTAAAAGTTATAACTTTTTGTATTTTATGTTTTATTTGCAAGCAGAGAGAAATAAAGAAAAGAGATACAGACAGAGAGAATGGGCATGCCAGGGCCTCCAGCTATGGCAAACAAACTCAAAACTCCAGCCAAATGAGCCACTTTGTGCATCTTGGCTTCACATGGATACTGAAGAATCCAACATAGGTTGTTAGATTTTGCTGGCAAGTACCTTAACTACTGAGCCATCTCTCCAGTCCCAAGAATAAACTCTTAAATAATGCAGTTATTCAATTTTCCATGGGCATTTTCATGTTTCCACAAGGACAGAGCTTTCCAGGCAAATATTGCTGACAACTTGGTTTAAAAGATAATTTGAATAAACAATTCAAATACTAGGGACCCCAGAGAGATAGGAAATACTAAATATCCTTAGGGCCCTGGATTTACCTTCCAGAAAGATAAAAATGAGACTTCCGCTTCTCTCTAAGTGTTCTAAAGAGGATGCACACTCACAACAGACACTGTACATAATACTAATGTTTATAATTTTAGAGATACACACTGTAGTGCACACACAGAGACATGGGAAACAGAGCCCAGGGGACTGGTAACAAGGTGTTCTTTAAGAAAAGCTTGCCTGTCTGTGACTGGAAAACCTTGTGTTCCCTGCCAGGATCAATAAATATATTTTAAACCAACAGATAAAAGTGAATTTGCAGATAAGTAACAGGAATACATTTGGGGGTCTTGAAAGATTCCTCTTATTTTAGACCAAGAGTTCTCAATTTGATACTATTGACATCTGGCGCCAGAGACCTCTTTGTTGTGGGCATCATTCAGAATGCTGTAGGGTTGTTAATGCCAGCCCTGGCCTCTGCACAGTAGATATTGTCAAATGTCTCCTAGGGCTCAAAATCATCTCTGGTTGAGAACCAATGACATAAATAGATTGAATGTCAACCATAGTCTAAAATTTATGACAGAGCTTAGTGGTACAAATGGCTATCTCCTTGCATGCTATGACTCACCACCTGAATTGCTTCAGGTTGTATATTTAAGTTACTATATCCTACATCAATGATTAACCTACTTAGAACAGTTGCTCTGTTAGGATAAAATATGGAATAAATTTGGTGATTTACTAAATTATGCAATACTAGCAATTCACTTAATCTGACAGTAGGAATCCAATCAGAAAGCAAAATACTCAGTCTGGGATTCTGGTTCAGAGACTAAGTGGCCATCTAGTATATGTGAAGCCCTGAATTTGATCACCTCAGAGAAAAAAAAATATATATATATGAAATAATTTAACTTTTACTGAATTTTAAGCTACAAGAGATCTAATTCCTCATTATTTCTGACCACATTTTAATATTTTATCCATATTCTACACACTTCATATTCCTTTAATACTTTATGTTCTGGGTGGGATAATGTCCTACTTGTGCTTAAGCATCTCTACTCATGCAAGGGTCTTCCTCTTGAAAAAGCCACTGGTATCCAGATGACATAGAGGTCCAGAACATTCACTGAACTGATCTACTGGGTCATTAAAGGAAAATCTGAGCTCTTCCCACATGACAATAAAGGCAAATAATAATCCCTCCACACAACAATCAAATATTCAAAGTTTTTTCAACATGAACCCCGTGGCAGTTTGAATTCAATACTCACCCCCATAAACTGAGCTGTTTTGAATGCTTGGTTCCCGTCTGATGGCAATTTGGGTGGTGGAGCCTTGCTGGAGGAGCTATGTTTTGGGGAGTGGGCTTAGGAGTGGTACCGCCCAGCCCTCTCCTGCCTTTGCCAGAGTCCAGCTCCGCAATACTGCTACAATTTTTTATCTGTGGTGACAGAGGTGATGTCCAGCCTAGAGCTCTGCTTTACCTTCTTTCCCCTGCCATCAAGAAGCATCCAGAGACTGTAAGCCAAATTAATCCTTTCCTTCTATCAGCTGCTTTTGGTCAGGTAAAGTTTTGTTCCAGCAATGTGAAGGTAACTACAACAAATTCCTTTCTCAATTAAATACCTGCAGTTCTTTCCACCATCTTTTCTAGACAGCATTTTAAATCCTTCTGTACATCTGTCCAGTCTCTAAAATGTTTAAATTTATTCATATCACTTTTATAATACTGTTCACAAATTGAATAAAATTTTCTGAATATTTTTGACATTACACTGAAGAGCAAAGAAACTCTCACTTCATATCTAGATTATACATCTCTTTCAATGTAAGATAAAAGAATTTCCTTTGGTAATAAAACAAAGGATCAGCGGTATAAATCTTATGGTTAACAAAGAAAATAGGACTTTTATTGTGCTGTCTTTTCTAACAATGAAAATAATCTGTTGAAAGATAATTTACCAGGTCAGGGAGATAGCTCAGTTGGTAAAGTGCTTATCTTTTAAGCATGAGGACCTGGGTTTGATCATCAGTACATACAAATGCTGTTTGTCTTGGCATACACTTGCAATCCCAACACTGAAGAGGCAAAAACAGCTAGGTTCCTGAGAATTCCTGTACAACCCTTGTATCCTACTTGGTGAGTTCTAGGGAAATGAGAGAACCTGTCTCAAAAATGTGGACAGTATTCTTGAGAAATGATACCCATGTTTGTCCTCTGGCCTTTCCATTCATGCACACATATGCATCCATACATACATGCATGCACACACATACACAAGTGTACATGTAATAATAAACTACATGTGTGTAATAACAAAAACAAGAAACAATTCATCCTAGCCAGGCATGGTGGCACCTACCTGGAATCCCAGAACATATGGGTAAGAAACAGGAAAATCTGAAGTTCTAGGCTCCTGTCTCAAAAAGAAGAACATTGTTGCTATAATAAATAGAAGTAGACTTTCAGGTCAGCTGGTTAACTGGTGCTGGGAATGGTGATGCATGCCTTTACTCCCAACTCTCAGGAGGCAAAAGCAAGAGGATTGCTATGAGTTTGAGGCCAATCTACATAGTGAATTCCAGGGCTAGAGTATGACTGTACTTTGAAGAAAAAAAGGTTAAAAGGTGTCTTAATGCAACCCAAGAGAGAGAGAGTTAGAATAAGAAAATATAGACTCTGTTCCCAAGAGAGAAAGAAAATGATCAATGATCTGAAAGAGGATAAAAATGAGCAAGTACATTAAATCTAAGACCATCAACAGTATAAAACTTTTCAGGAACCACCCTGTCATTCCAATATTTTTCCTTAGGTTAATTACCTAATATTCTGTCATACCTTCCCAGTATACTATAATTTATATAAACAGCAAAAGCCACCTCAAGCAACTAAAACAAAGATACATTTGCTAAACTGACTCCTTCCAAAATGCATGCTTAGAATGTTTGAAAGTACTAGTATTTCTGCAATATAGTAAGAATATACTAACTTTAGCAAATATTATTTTTCTTGATTTGCTTGTTTCATTTGCTGTCCCTGATAGCCTTTTAATTAGCTAGCTTGTTTATGAAATGACACTTTGTTATGCATGGTCTCCTTCATGGATTCAAAAACTCATCAGGGCAGGTGTTGTATAAATTGTATAAGATGGCATACTGTCATGATCACTTGCTAATTAATTTCAGATTCTTCATGCTCCTGTGATGTGGGTACAATCTCTCAAATGAAAAACAGTCAACAATCATTACACATTTTGTGTTTGTTAAAGCCCTTCATAATTGATAGCAGTGATGGGATTAATGCTTAAGCAAGTGTTTGCATCCAAGTCTTAGCAAACACTACTTCTCAGAAACTATTATTGAATATTCAAAATTTGTGTTTATTTATTTATTTGCAAGCAATGAGAAAGAAAAACAGAGAAAATGAGAATGGGTATGCCAGGGCCTCTAGCCACTGCAAATGAACTTCAGACTCATGTGCCACATTGTGCATCTGGCTTACTGGCAGATTGAACCTGGGTCCTTAGGCTTCCCATGAAAGCATCTTAACCATCTCTCCAGCCCAATAATTTTATTTTTATTCTAAGAGGTCAATCATTGTAAGAAATATGTGAATGTGTGGGGAAAAACATTTAACCTTTGGTAAGACTCACATATCTTATTACAAGTGAAATATTTTTTAGAAGAATCAACCAACTTAAAGTGCGCTTGTACATCTTTTTAGAACAGAAATATCTCCCAAATACTACTGAGTTTGCTCTATGTACCAGGAGTCTAACACACATTTTGCCATCTAACCTATATACTAATCAAAAGGAGTTGATACTACCATGATATAGATGAAAAAAACCATTGTGCCTGGTCGTCTGGTTGTCATATATCAGAGTTTAGCATTAGGCTTATCAAGAAAAGAAAAACATATATCAAATGTCAGAAACAAGACAAAGAAGGCCTGGGTCCCAGTTGCTCTGTCCTATAGTGAAGCATTCTGGCCTGCATTATTTGAATATCAGTAGCAAGGCCTGACACTCTGCTCCACTCTCGTGTGACTCTGGATCTAGTACCTGTCACAGAATCCTGCAGGATTTTGCAGTTGAGAGGGGGATGCCATCATTCTGTGTTCTGAATGAAATCTGGTTTGAGGTTCTAGCAAAACAAGGATGTCTACAAAGCCAATTTTCAGTCCCTAAAGACCTTGAGACCCATGAAATAGCTCAGCCTCTGCTATGGTAGAAAAAGACAAAGGGCTGGAGAAACAATAGTTAAGGTGCTTCCCAGAAACAGACACAGTCCCAAAAGTAACTACTATTGCTGGCCAACTGAGAGTCCTATATCTTAGAAAACTTTGTCCAGCTAACCCAGAATGTACACTGTATAGTTAAATTCAAATACTTTTGTTCATTAATCTACTGAAGTTAATTAAGTCTTATAGGTATTCTATTACTCAGGATCAGAGACTATCAAACAACCTCACTGGTGTACTGAATAGTTCATCTACAAGCATAGCTTGAAAACTACTGACAAGGGAACAGAAGGAAGATAGCCTTTTATAAGCAATCAGCCAGGAACAGGGGCACAAAGAGAACATGGGTGTCACCTTTCCTGCCCTGGCAGACTAGAACCCACATCTTATCCAGTCTCCTTTTTGATGGTTGCAACCAAGAGCTCAGCAGCACTTCTTGCTTCTTCTTCAAATTTTCCAGGGCTAAGCACACATGTGGGTTGCCCATCCTAAGTCAGCCTCTTGAGACCACCAACAAATCATGTCTCTCCCTTAAGTACTTAGTTTGATGACAAGGCTCATCCTAATTGGGTATTTGACCCATATGAAAAGCCTCCCTTCCTGTGTAACTCTTAGTCCCTATTCATTCTCCTGGTGCCTGACTCTACTGGGCCTTGCTTTAATAAGCTCTCCCGCCTCACCCCACAGGCTTTCTTATTTGCCTGAGCATTTTCTTGTTTGCTTTCTATATGTATTTGGTTTTCTGATGTTTTCCTGTTTTGCTATATGTGTGATCCCCTTCAATCCTGAGTATTTTACTAACCCTTGGACTTTTCTGACCCCCTATGTGAGCAGGATTTTTTGACTTGGACTTTCATGGGGTGTGTGTGTGTGTGTGTGTGTGTGCGTGTGTCCAGACTTTTCCCTATGTTAGAAAGATTTTCTCCATCAGCCTGGTTGGGAGGGTGGAGAATGCCCTTCTGGCTTGGAACTTCCTGCTAGCTTTCCCTCTGGATCCTAACTCCCCTTAAAATGACCTCATAGTTCATAGTATGTCCTTATCAGAGTGAGTGCTTTCAAATCTTTGATAACTTGGATAGGAATCCAGAAGTTGAGTTTGACAGGCATGGGATCTCCTACATCCATAAATTATGGAATTTAATCCATCCCTGGACCCCAAATCCTATATCACTAAGTTTTGGAATAAGATAGTAAAAACTTGGACTGGACATATGGCTTAGTGTTTAACATACATACCTACAAAGCCTAATGACCTGGGTTCAATTCCTCAGTACCCATATAAAGCCAAATGCACAAAGTGGCACATGCATATGGAGATTGTTTGCAGTGGCTAGAGGCCCTGGTGTGCCCATATTCTTTCTCTCTCTCTCTCTCTCTCTCTTCTTATAAATAAATAATATTTTTTAAAAGATAGCAAAAAACAGAATTCATGCAAGAACAGAATTATAATAAGAACTATGAAGATGAACTCCTTTAGGAAGGAAATGACAGTAAAAAAGTATGAGATACAAGAGAAAGTAAAGAACAAAATAACTGGTAAGTGCTTATAGTTTCCAACATAATATTTCAGTGAAAAAAAAATAAAACAATTTCTAATATATACAATTTAAAAATAGAGAAATAATGGTTAATAATAGCACATAGGTCAGAATATTATTGAAGTAAATCTACATTGTGCTTTCTTTGGGGAAAGGAATTTTGTATATTGTTTAGACAAAACTATTTAATAAAAACATAAATTTAATTTTTTAAAAAAGTTTGTATAAAACATTGAATAGTTAACTACTTAAGAAGAATATATTTGATGTAATGTGTTGTCTAATGGGTATATAACAAAAATGAAACAGAGCAATAGGAACAATGGTGTCAAAAGACATGACAACAGAAAGATGCATCACAAACTGGTAATTATGCTAAGAAATTAGGGGGAGCTTTCTGTAGAAAATATCTCAGCTGATCTTTAAAAGGTGAACAAGCTATTCAGTCTTAGCAGGAAGAATTGTACAAATTCCAGAGACAAAGGGTGACACTGCAATTTTTGGAACTAAGTTTTCAGTAGTAGGGAGGGTCAAGGAGTAGTGGCACATACATGTTTTCTGTGATCCTATCACCTAAGAGTCAGAGATAAGCTTGCGGCTACCATGAGCTGTATAGCAAACTCTCACCTCAAAAAAAAAAAAAAACAATTAGGTATTTAGTGTATTTTACACACACACACACACACACACACACACACATCAACAAATAAACATTTTTTAAAAAAATCTCTTCCAATTTTGGTCTAAAAAGAGCTTTAAACAAAAATATACACAAAAGAAAATAGTTGTTGGAGATTTTTAAGTAGTACAGTGCTACACATTGTTTTAGAAAACTTAACATGATAGTTTAGACTGTAGATTAGGGGTGCAAATACTCGAATAAAGTCAGCAACAACATGAACAATAAAGGAAATGACTGAATGGATAACCCAATGTGAGCACTGGGAGTATAAAGGTAATTTGTCACTCGGATAATCAATTACATGATAAGGTAGGAGGCATATTTGGGTACCTTTATGCAAAAGATCCATTAAGCATATACAACTTTTTATGTTTTTATATACGCATTCAAATTAATTTAACTTTTAGCAAAAGGATCCACTAAGCTATCTGGAAGGGTTATCACAGGATCTTTTCCTCTTCAGCTATTCTTCAAAGATTATTCCAGATGCTATTCTTGAGAAACAAATTTCCCTCCCTCATTTATTGTCTGCATTATTTTTCAGCCATTGCTATGAGGTTCTTGATTTATTTAGCTACATTACCATATGACCTTGAAGATTGGAATGAATTGAACAATTTTTACTTTCCACAGAGTTAAAATAGACTTGGGACAATAGGTTGTTCAACAAATATTAAATAAAAGTCAGTTTGTGCAAGAGACATATTTGCCAATACAGAATACTATAATTTATCAAGTAGCTCTTCTGAAAGAGCTGAAATCTAATAAATAAACTACTTTAAGTTCTTTGACAAGGCATACTTCTCTCTCCCTTTTCTCTTTTCCGCTCTTCTCTTCTCTCTCTCTCCCTCTCTGTCTCTCATCACAATAAAAAGAAAATTACTTCTAATAATAATAATTAACATATGTTGAACATTTACAGGTTAATTTGGAACTCACAATCTCCATAGTCCCTCCCCCCACCCAAAATGTTAGAATTATAGACATGTGCCACAAAGTCTGGATACCAGTTGTGATTGGTAGTCAAAACTGACATATCAACCAATATGACAGAATGAAGTACCCAAACATAAATAGACACAGTTACAGCCATATAATTTTTGACAAACTATCAAAAAACATGCACTGGGCCAGGCATGGTGGTGCATGGCTTTAATCCCAGCACTCGGGAGGCAGAGGTAGGAAGATCCTTGTGAGGTTGTGGCCATCCTGAGAATACAGAGTGAATTCCAGGTCAGCCTGGGCCAGAGTGAAACCCTACCTTAAAAACATGTGTATATATGCACGGCATAAAAGACTATGTCTTTAACAAATAGTGCTAGGGAAACTGAATTTCCACATGTAGAAGAATAAAACTAGATCCAAATCTTTCACCCTGCATAAAAATAAATTCAAAACATATCAAAGACTTTAATGTAAGTTCTGAAACTTTGAAACTGCAACCCCAAAACACTGGTCAAACACTTCATGATATAAGCATAGGCAAGGATTTTCTGAACAACAATCCAGTAGTAGAGGAACTAATCTCAAGAATGACAAATGGGGTAACATTAAGTCAGAAAGCTTCTTCATGGCAAAGAAAACAGTCACCAGAGTGAAGAGACAACCTGCATAATGAGAAAAACAAAAATATTTGTGAACTACACATAAAGCAATGTTCTAATATCCAGGATATATAAAAGCTGCCAAAAAAAATAAACACCAAAAAAGCAAATAAGGGCTGGAGAGATGGCTTAACGGTTAAGGCATTTGCCTGTAAAACCAAAGGACCCAGGTTTGATTCCCTAGGACACACATAAGCCAGATGCACAAGGGGCACATGCATCTGGAGTTCATTTGCAGTGGCTAGAGGCCCTGGGGTGCCCATTCTCTCTCTGTCTGTCTCTGTTCTTTCTAGTTCTCTTTATCACTCTCTGCTTGTAAATAAATTAAGTAAAATTTTTAAAATTCAAATGATAAAAATGATAAGAGAGTTTACAAACACAATAAAGAGTTCTCAAAAGAAGAAATACAAATGGCAATAAATACTAGAAAAAGTGTTCAGCATCCTTAGCCATCAGAAAAATGAGATTCAAAACTTCTTTCAGATTCTATCTCACCCTAGTCAGACGGCTATCATTAAGAGTACAAATGAGGGCTGGAGAGATGGCTTAGTGGTTAAGCGCTTGCCTGTGAAGCCTAAGGCCCCAGGTTCAAGGCTCAAATTCCCCAGGACCCATGTTAGCCAAATGCACAAGGGGGTGCACACATCTGGAGTTCATTTGCAGTGGCTGGAGGCCCTGGCACGCCCATTCTCTCTTTCTCTCTCTCTCTCTCTCTCTCTCTCTCTCTCTCTCTCTCTCTCTTTCTCTCTCTGCCTCTTTCTCCCTCTGTCACTCTCAAATAAATAAATAAAAATAAACAAAAAAAATTTTAAAAAAACAGTACAAATGACAACAAATGTAGGTGAGGATGTGCAGAACAATGAATACTTGCTGCTGGTGGGAATATAAACTTGTTCAGCCATTATGAAAATTAGTATTAATGAATAACCTTCAAAAATAAAAATAGAGTCATCATCTATGAACTAGTTGTATCACCCTTTGGTATATACCCAAAGAACTCCAAGTTAACTTACCACAGAGATACAGGCACATCCATTTTTATAGTAGCAATATTCCCCAAAACTAGACCATTGAACTAGTTTAGATGTCTTTCAACAGATGAATGGATAAAGATGTTGTTAATATTCACAATGGAATTTTATTCAGCTATAACAAAATATGAAATCATTATATTTGCAAGAAAATGGATACAATTGGAAATCATTGTTAAATTAAATGAGCCACACTCAGAAATACAACCCTTCACATTTTCTCTCCACACAGAATCTAGATTTAAAACTATTTACATGTATGTATATATATGTGGGTTTATATATATACTTGTAGGTTTTGAAACTAGAAAGGGGATCATAAAAGAAAAAAAGAGATATTAAGGGAGATGGAAAATAGAGAGGGCACTATAATACATGTAATAAGGCAGCAGAAGATGGATATAATTGAGGGGAAGGAGGGAGCAGTTCCACAAGGAGTTCAGGGAAGGGCAGTGAGGGAGGACATGGATGAGAATAAAGTATAATGACATATACTCATGAAGATGCCATGATGAAACCCACTACTTTACATGCTAACATAAAGAGGGGCTGAAAACCAGTGTCTAGAAGGTATAATTTGGGCAAGGTGGAACATCCTAAAGAAGTAATAAGAATAGAGATTCTGAATGCCAGAGTATTCCTGAGCCATTGTTCATTTTATTTAATATGTATAATTCATTTACTTGCCACATCCCTTGCTGCATGTCTGCCTCTACCTCACAGTGTTGTAGGCTCTAGACACAATGGCTTCCAAGATCCTGTCCTCAGAGTGCTGATGTGAAGGAAGCTAATGTTTGAAAAAGTGAGAAAATCAAGGGTAGAGTGTGGTGGAGAAATGGAATTTCAATGGGTCAGGAAAAGCTTTCCTAGAAGGATGTGGTGGCTTGAAAGTAAGAATGTAAACTTTGACACCCCCAGCCTCATATGTTTGTGATTAAGCATCATAATTAATTCTCACATGGTGCAGGCAGCCTTTAGGACTGGCAGGAGGAGATACTACTAGAGATGGGACTGGGCATTTTGTCATCCAGCCCAGCTTGCCACTTCCAGCTAGTTTTCTCTCCTTCCTGCTTGCTGATGAGTTGCTGTGGTGGCTAGCTGTCTGTCTGTTCCTACCATGCTTTCCCTGCCATGATTAAGCTTCTCAAAACTGTATGTCAAAAAAAGCCCTTTCCTTCCAATAGCTGCTTCTGGTCTGGTTTTGTCCCAGCAATGAGAAGGTAAATGCTTCCAGAGGATAACACTTAAGCATACAGTGAAAAGAAGTGTAGGAGTGAGCTAAATCTGGACATGAAGGCAGGAACACCAGCAAATGAAAAGGCCCAGGAATGAATGAATGGAAGTTTGGTCTGTTTGGCAGAAACACCAGTTCCTGGGCTGTGGGACAACACTGTGTCATGTGCAGTATATTAAACAATGACAAGAACTTTTCATTAGATTCCAACAGCAATCACTTGGAGGATTTTGAGCAAGAAGAGTATTTGGTCTGATTTCTATTTTCAAATTTTTACCTGCTGTATGAGAAAGGGTGTGGGGAGACAGCTAGAACTCTTTCATAGGCAGCCAAGTAACAGATTTGGTATAGCTCTTAGGTTATAAGACAAAGCTATAAATTATTACAGAACCTCATTTTCTGAATGTCTCAAACACCTGCTACCTGGTTTATATGTGTTGGCTATGAAAAGAAACAAAATTCCAGTTGAAATAAACTTGCTAACAACATGCAACCACAATTAACTCCTGCTATGGATGGAATGTTTGTCTCTTTCTAAAATTTGTTTACCAAAACTCTGTCCACAAAGTGATCATATTAGGAGTTAGGCCTTTGGAAGGATACTAGGTCATGATGTAGAATCCTGTGGATGCAAGTAGTGCCCTCATTAAAATGAAAAGAAGGAAACAAGGAACAATTATCTCCCCCCACTCCCTTGTGAAGATACAATGAGGCAACCGCCTGTGAACTTTGAAAAAGGCCCTCCCTGGCTGGACTGCGCCAGCACCCTGACACCACAAGTCCCAGCCTTCAGAACCATGACTGAAAATTTTCCTTTTTTAAGCCACTCAGTCTGGTGTGTTTTGGTATAGCAAGCTGGACTGACTGAGGTTACTATTATGATGTCCCAAATGTTACGGATTTCCCAGGCATTGATCCTGCATCAGTCTGGGATCTTTATTAGCCTTGCTTCACATTCTCATAAAATCACATATGGTAAAGATGTTCTGTTCCTGGAAAAACTTTAACTTTAAAATGTGTCATATAAGTTATAAGCATCATCTAAATGGATGCTATGACATACCATAAGATTAATATACTAAGATAAAATGGAAACCAATATTTAATATACATAAATATTATAAACTATTTAGATATTTCATTTGATAATTATATTCCTTATTAAAAGTGATTACAAATATTAACAAATAATTAAAACATAAGGAAATAGTGGCTGGGGAAATGGCCAGTCAGTAAAGTACTTGCAAGCATGAGGACCTGAGTTCAGTCTATAGTATCCATATAAATACCAGGCATGATAGTACATACTCATAATCCCAGCATGGGAGAGGCAAAGATAAATGGACTCCTGGATTTCCCTGGGTAGCCAGTCTGACCCAATTGGTGAACTCCAGGATACTGTCTCAAAAGAAAAGGTGGTCTGCAGTCCTTAGCATGATGCCCAAGGTTGTCCTGTAGCTTACACACACACACACACACACACACACACGCACGCACGCACGCACGCACGCACGCATAAATGTATGATTACTACACACATGTATATACAAAAGAACATATGGAATAAGAAAGAATGTAGTACAGAATAATCCCATAAGAACCAAATATTCCAAAAGCTAGAATTTCTCATCATTTTCTTATTGCTAGCTTCATACAGAAACATATCTAAGAACAAAGGGAGAAATTAATAGATATAAACAAGATTATATATTCTAAATACTTGAGTGTCTATGTGCCTAGTACTAAAAGGATTCAAAATTTCACTTAATTGAACTGAAATGAATAGAAACTTGTCTGAAATTCTATTCTATAATTAGAGATTTTGAATTGTTTAAGTTGAAATTATTCCTAGATAGGGCTATCATCATATATTTTTACTGGTAATAGCAATGTTCTTCAAATTTGTACAATTGCTGTCTGCCTTAAATTGACTGAAACTAGATTCAAAGATTCAAATGTGTTTAATGGAAGACCAGAGATTCTCAGTATCCTTCCTACAGAGGATAGGTTCCATGATGAAAGGAATTAATCCACCATAGTCTTCATGTCCCAATAAATCTGAAGAACAGCAGCTGATGAGAAGAGCCTAAGGGAGTTTCTACTCAGTCACCAAGGAACATGGAGTCTGGAACATCTGGGTAAGTAGAAGTCGAGCGCTGCTCCAGAGACATGCTAACACACCTGTAAGTACTTTCTTAGATTTTACCATCATTATGCATTATCTTGGGAGATTAAACTTGAATTGAGTCTCACATCCCCAAATATACTTTTTTTTTTTTTACGAAAAGTTCAATCACTGCTTTGCACATAATTATTACTCAATCATGCATCAGATTATGTGTTTACTAATTTAGGTAAAGAGGAGAGATAGCCACTTTGTATTGTGGAGAATGGAATCCAGGGTACTTTCAAGCAATGTTACTACTTCCAGATACACCAAAAGAATTTTGGAAATTCTTGAGTGATTTGATTTAATCAATATGTTTTTATATTGATATCATTCTGCAAAAAATACATTATAAATGTTCAAAAAACACATAAAGCTGTTTATACCTCGAAAGCAATTTAAATATAGTCTAACCTATCTTCTTTTCTATTATGGAATTCAAAGGCTTCATTTTTATTCTTTCTAGTGTGAAGAAACAAAATGATAAAAATGATAGATACTTGTGTGTCATATAGGTTACTAAGTAATTTAATGCATTGAGCTTCAGTATTTACATCTATAAAACAAAAATAGTAATACCTAATTCATTATGCTTTAATAAAACTGAAATAAGTAATGCTCAACAAAACAATCATGTTAGTGACATATTAGAGAAAAAGTGTCTTTCTTCCTTATTCAATTGAATCATTGAGCCATCATAACTTACTGTTGCAGTCAGGTTCACATTGCTGGTAGAAATCACCTAGCCAAGAGCAGCTTTTGAGCAAAAGAGGTTTATTTTGGCTTACAGGCTTGAGAGGATGCTCCATGATGGCAGGGAAAATGATGGCATGAGCAGAGAGTGAACATCACCTCCTGGCCAACATCAGGTAGACAATAGCAACAGGAGAGTGTACCAAACACTGGCATGGGAAAACTGGCTATAACACTCATAAGGCTGCCCCCAATAATATACTACCTCCAGGAGGTGTTAATTCCCAAATCTCCATCAGCTGGAAACCTAGCATTCAGAACACCTAAGTTTATGGGGGATACCTGAATCAAACTACCACATTCTGCCTCTGGCCCCCATAAACTTATATCCATATGTGGCGTAAAATACAATGCATTCAGTCTGACTTTAAAAGTCCCCATAGTTTTTATCAATTTTTTTTTATCAATTCCAATGATGTTCATACATCCCTATAATCCAAGGTCTTTTAAGTAAGCCATAATACCAAAATATTGCCCTAAAACCCATAATGGCAAAGAATAAACAATCATGCTGCAAAGGATGGCATTGGGCATAGCAAAGAAATATCCAACCAGTACAAGATTTAAACAGGGAAAACACCAAACTCTATAGTTCCAAATCCAACAACTCTAGTCAATGACACATTTCCAAGTCCAATAACTCGAGATTCTGTTCATGAAAATTGACTGTTTGTATAAACCAACTAAAGTATGTTCTGTATATGGCAAAAAAAAAAAAAAATAAAGTTATAGACTACAGAAAGACAAAAAACACAATAATGTAAGCAAAATCTATGGGACAGGAAAAGAATTAGAGGTGAGATTAATCCCTGTAGAAACAGTTTCCACTCTAAGAATTTAAAAGCATGAGGTCAGAGAAACAGGATATACCAGACACAACAAAGTCATCACATTTAATGTGTGGACAGAGCTGATCTAGACAATATAAAAAAGTAACACTTCCATGGAAATATACCAAACACATTATTCGGAATCTTAAAGGCAATAAAAAAGGTAAATGTACATCAAATACATAATTGTTCATGCCCTAACTTAATTGAAGTGTCATTTTGCCTAATCAAATTAATGAACCTCTTTAGCTAATAAAGTTAATGCTTGCTGCTGGGCAACAGTAAAGTTTATATTCTCATCATTGATGGCATGAGTAAATCTACCCACCCACTCCACTCTGGATAGTAAATAACTATAGAAGGTTGTTAAAAAAGATTTTGCCTTCTCTTTACTCTATTGATGGCTTCTTTGGCTGTGCAGGTTTCTTGTTTGATTTAATCCTGTTTGTCCAGTTTGCTCTTTGATTTCCTGGGCTACTGGAGTCCTGCTCAGGAAACTGTGGAATGCATCAATATCTTGAAGTGTTTCCTCCTATGTTACATTCAGTAGTATCAAAGTTTCAGGTCTCAGGCTGCAGCCTTTGATCCATGCTGAATTAGTGTTTATGCAGGGTGAAAGAAACCTAGTTTCTCCTCCTCATGCTTACCCAGCTTTCCCAGCTCCATTTGCTGAAGTTGTCTTCTTCCCACCTCATGCCCTGCACTTTGCAGAGACCCACACAGCTACAGATGTTCCTATTGTCCTCTACTGACCTACAGATCTGTTTTATTCTAATGCCATGCTGTTGGAATCTAGAATTGTGATTCCTCCAGCATTGTTCTTTATTTCTTTGTCTGAATTGCTTTCATTGCTTGGGGTTTTTGTGATATCATATGAACTTTATGATTTTTTAAAATTTTGTTCTAGTTCTACACAGAACAATATTTAGTATATGAGAAATTTATGGCCAGATGTTCATCTGATAGAGGGTTAATATCTAGAAAGATGTTAGCAATTTTTAAGTTTTAGCAACAAAATAGATAATCCAGTCAAAAGATGCAAATAATCTGAGCAGACACTTCTCAAGGTACAAACAGATAGTCAATAAATACATGATAAATAAATAAATACAAAAAAAAATGTTAAATACCTTTGGCTACCAGAGAAATTCATGTCAAAAATCACATTGAGGCCAGGCGTGGTGGCACACACCTTTAATCCCAGCACTCAGAAGGCAGAGGTAGGACGATCACCATGAGTTCAAGGTCACCCTGAGACTACATAGTGAATTTCAGGTCAGCCTGGCCTAAATTGAGACCCTACCTCAAAAAACAAAGCTAAAAAAAAGGCAAAAAAATTACATTGATACTACATTTCACTGCAGTTATAATGACAAAATAATTAATAATTATTATAATGATCATATTATGATAAAAAATAAATTATAACAAAAACAACAATAAATTCTAGTGAGGATATAAGTGGGGAAAGGAAGAAATATATATTATGAATGGGATTCTGAATTACTCCAACCATTTTGAAAAACTATATGGAGGTTCCTCATAAAACTAAACACATTTACCATATGATCTAGCTAGCCCACTCCTAGGCACATACCTGAGGAAAACTACGTCAGCATACAAAAGAGATACTTGCATACTCATGTTTGTGACAACAGTATTCACAATGGGAAAAATATGAAATCAGCTTATGTGCCTATTAAGAAATGAGTGGATAAAGAAAATATGTGATGATCTATATATATATAGAGAGAGATAGGGAGATTTAGATGGTATAGATATATGATAATATATGTGTATCAAGTGTTAAGAATTAAAGAAAAATGAAATCATGTCATTAGCATGCCCTGGGTTTCTGAGGTCCTCTACTTTCTGAGAATTGTCATAAGCATCTGACTTAATGCTTCTAAATTTGTGATTAATTCTGTGTCAACTTAACTGGGCTAGGAGATACAGATAATAGTTAATATAGTAGTTCTTTGTGTGCCTATATTTCCAAAATATTATGGGTGATGAGACTGAGTAAAAAAGGTCTTCTACTACCCTCATCAGTATGGGCATACATGCATATATGTCTAGTTTGTTGAGAGTCTACAAAGGACTGAAAGGCATATTCACACTCTCTTGAGTTTGATCAGCTACCTTCCCCTGCCCTTAGTCACCAGTGCTTAAGTGCTAAGCCATCCCTCCAGTTCTTAAGGATATTTTTCACAACCAAGGTACCTTTCCAATTCTTGCTCAAGACTTCTAAAGCCATCTGCACATCATTCTTCAATGGCAATGTATATATTCAACATCATATGATATGACATGAACAAAGGTGGAATTTGAGAACTGTGGAAGGGATTGGGCCAAATTCTTCTAAGGCAGAAGCTCCATTAGGACATTTTGAGGCTGGAGATAATAAGAAATGCTCTGAAACTATCCCAGCAATAACTACCATCTCCAGTGTAGACAAAGCACTTGATGTGTAAGCAAACTTGAGTTCACACTTCATCCCAGCATTTTTCATCAGGCATGCTGGTCCTTTGTTCACATTACAAAACAATCTTTGTTAATCAGGGCTTTCTTGAAAAAAGAACAAATTGTGTGCATGTGTGCATGTGTGCATGTGTGAGTGTGCGTGTGTGCATGCGTGCATGCATGCATGGATAACAGGATCATGGAGCTAGAAAATCAGATGAGTTGTCATCTGTGAGTGAGAGAACCACTATCTGGTGGTGAACTTCAGTCTTAGACTGAAGGCCAGGGAATAAGAAGCACTGGTGACTAAGGGCAGGGGAAGGTAGCTGATCAAGCTCAAGAGAAAGGCACATACAAGTAGTTATGCAGAAAGACATTTTATTAAGAGGAAAATTATAATATAGACTTAAATGCATTCACTGCCAAAGAAGCAGTGGGCCTCTCCAGTGGAGAGTACTCAAGGGCCCCAAAGTGGAGAGTACTTTTGACTTTGTAGTAATTTCACAATGAATTGCTAGGGGTGCAGTCTGGATGATCATATTGTTTGCTTGACAGGTTGGCATTATACAAGACTTTTCTCTTTTGTATTTGTTCCTTCCCATGATGCATCTGATTTTAATTATACATATACCCAGTCATGCATAACATAAGATGGTAAACAAGAATTTCTGTCTAAAAGTTCACTTGAAGGTCAGTTTTGTCTTACTAAGCATGCACTCAAACGAGTCCAAACTGGGCAGTCCCATGCTGCTCTTATTTTTGATGTATCTAATAATATATGTCAATGGGCATTGGGTCATGAAGAATAACGGGAGAAGAACATTTGTTCATTGTCTGGAGCATGGTGTATGGGCAGTATGGGACAGTTGATATCCCAGGTTCCTAACAGGATGTTACATGTATTGTTGAGGAGAAGAGAATGATTAATGCTCAAGCCAAACATCACCCCAGCTGGCTTAATTATTCTCTTTTCTGCTTGCCTCAGAGGATATAAAGGATGCTAAAAGGGTAGACTAAAGAATGAATAAGAAGGGCTTTGAAGTTCACTCTCAATCTTGGAATTTAATTGTTTTGAAGGCAATAGTATACTACTGGAAGTGTTTGTGCAAAGCCACATTATTTTTGAATGGGACCTTTAAAAGCAAAACTATGATGGTTATTTTTATAATATATATATATGTGTGTGTGTGTGTGTGTGTATATATATTTTTTTTCTTTTTTTCAGACAACAAACCATGGTATTTCCCTCCCCTACTTTCTCCTTCATAACTCTGCTATCTGTCATATTCCCTCCCTCTCTCCATTAGACTCTCTTTTAATTTAATGTGATCATCTTTTTCTCCTATTATGAGGATCTTGTGAGTGTATTGCTAGGCACCATGAGGTCTTGGATATCGAGGCCAAATTCTGTCTGGACATTGTATGTAAGGAGTGGTACCCTTCCTTTGGCTCTTCCTGGAGCCTGCCAGCTGAAAGGGTTCAAGCCTGATGGGGAGTGAGGATTAAGGAAAGACAGAAGAAAGAGTGAAAGAATGGACTCCAGTCCAGGGCTGAAGCCAGGACTGAAGACTTGGTTTATTTCACAGCATTTCTTTTTATATCTCTTTACAAACAGTTTTTCCATAGACAAAGATTTTATGAGCTTTACAAGTTCCTATCAAAAAACCTTCCTGTTACAGAGTTTTTGCATTTCAATCATTTCTCAGTACAAAGGACCAGCCAAATGCTGAAGATACCTAATCTTGCTTACAGGTAGGCTGCTATAGTTTTGCTAATGCCTTGCTGCCAGACGGCTTCCTGACACTGCAGATACACAATCTTACTTGTAGGAAGGCTGCTATAGTTTTGCTAATGTCTTGCTGCCAGACAGCTTCCTGACACTGAGGATACACAATCTTACTTGTAGGAAGGCTGCTATAGTTTTGCTAATGTCTTGCTGCCAGAAGCCCAGAGCTATGGATACAAGTCCAGCCAGAATGGCTCCCCACAGGCTCTTACATTCTTTCCACCACCTTTTCCCCAATGGACCCTGAGCCTTGGGTGGTATAACATGTTTCAGTGCTGGACACTCCTCCGTCCTTTCTTCTCAGCACTATGTTGCCTTTTGTGTCATCCCAGTGGTCATCGCCATCTGAAAAGAGAAGCTTCTTTAACCAGAAGTGAGAGTAGCATTAAAATATGAGTATGAACATTAAGTGTAGTGTTTTCAGGGCAATTTGGTGAAAGTAATATATGCATTCATCAAGACAAGAGCAGGCTTTATATCCCTAAGGCCCATGACATACCCTGCCATAGGCTTTTGATTAGGTTTTAAGTATCAGGCACATATTCCCTCACATAGAGTGTGCCTTCAGTCCAATTAGAGAGCAGTTGGTTTCCCCCAAAGCAGACATGCCACTATTGCACTCGTTCAGTCATTTGCCCTGTCTGGTCAAATGTCAGGTTTCTAGTGTCCACTGTTTTCACTGCTGATGAATTCTATCTCTCATAAGACTATATACAGTGCAGCTGTTTCCATTTTTCAGTTGGCTGGGCTACAGGGAGAAGGTTTTCTGCTCAGCACCAACTTGATTTCTCAGGTAGTTTGCTGCTCAGCCATGTGAAGTCTTCAGCAATAGGGTCTTAACATCTCTTTTTCATGGGGAACCAAGGGCTTTGGCAAAAGCCTATAATGTTTTAGAGGCAACAGGGACCTCCCTGGCCAATGACTCACTGGAAGGCATCCCATCCCAGGCATTACCTGTGCCAATGTGTTGAAGGGTTTTCCCTACCTTTTCCACTAGCAATTTCAGAGTTTCAGGTCTGATGTTAAGGTCCCTGATTCACTTGGATTTGATTCTTATGCATGGAGAAAGACAAGGATCTATTTTCATCTTTCTACATATAGATATCCTATTTTACCAGAGTCACTTTTTGAAGAAGCTATCTTTTCTCCAATGAATATTTTTGGGATTCTTGTCAAAAATCAGATGGCTGTAGCTGCCTGGATTAACATCTGGGTCCTCTATTCTGTTCCATTGATCTACATGTCTATTTGTGCCAATACAATGCTTTTTGTTACTGTGGCTTTGTACTATAGCTTAAAATTGGGTATGGTGATACCACCAGCCTAACTTTTGTTGCTCAAATTGTTTTGGTTATTTGTGCTTCCAAATGAAAATAAGGATTTTTTTTTCTATTCCTGTGGAATGCCATTGGAATTTTAATGGGGCTTGCATTAAATGTGTAGATTGCTTTTGGTAAGATTCACATTTTCACAATATTGATTCTTCCAATACAAGAACATGGGTATCTTTTCATTTCCTTGTGTCTTTTGCAATTTCTCACTTGAGTGTTTTAAAATTCTCATTGTAGAGCTCCTCCATTTCCTTAGCTAAGTTTATTCCAAGGTACTGTAATTTTTTTTTTTTTTTGAGGCAAATATAAATGGGAGAGATTCACTGATTTCATTCTCTGCAAATTTGTTGTTGGTATATAGGAAAGCTACAGATTTCTGTGTACTTATTTTGTATCCTGCTACATTGCTAAAAGTGTTTATCAGCTCTAATAGTTTCCTGGTAGAGGTTTTAGGATCTTTTATGTCTAGAATCATATCATCTGTAATAGTGATAATTTGATCTCTTCCTTTCCAATTTATATCCCTTTTATGAGTGTCTATTGCCTTATTGCTATAGCTAAGACTTCGAGTACTATATTAAATAAAAGTGGAAACAATAGACACCCTTGTTTTGTTCCTGAATTTCTGCGGCAAAGCTTTGAGTTTTCACCATTTAGTATTATGTTCAGTGTAGGTTTGTCATAAATAGCTTTTATTATGTTGACATAAGCTCCTTCTAGTCCCAGTTTTTGTAATACTTTTACCATGAAAGGCTGTTGGATTTTGTCGAATGCCTTTTCTCCATCTATTGAGATGATCATGTAATTTTTGTCCTTCAGACCACTTATATGATGTATTACATTTATTGATTTGTGAATGTTGAACCATCCCTGCATCCCTGGGATAAAGCCCACTTGGTGGGGGTGAATAATCTTTTTGATATATTCTTGTATTCTGTTTGCCCAAATTAAGTTCAGAATTTTTATATCTATATTCATGAGGGAGATTGGTCTGTAATTTTCTTTTTATTTGTTCTGTCTTTGCCTGGTCTTGGAATGAGGGTGATACTGGCTTTATAGAAGGTCAAATTCATTCCTTTTCTATTTTATGGAAAAGTTTGAGAAGCATTGGTGTTAGTTCTTCCATGAAGGTCTGGTAAAATTCAACAGTGAATCCACCTGTGCCTGGGCTTTTTTTAGTTGGGATACGTTTTATAATTGCTTGGATCTCTGTACTTGTTATAGGTCTATTTAAATAGTTTATCTCATCTTGATTTAATTTTGGCAGGTCATATCAATCAAGGAAATCATCCATTTCTTTCAGATCTTCAAACATAGAGGCATATATACTCTTAAAGTATGTCCTTATAATTGTCTTAATTTCTTTGATATCTGTTGTAATGGGGCCTTTCTCATCTCTAATTTTACTAATTTTTTTTTAATTTTATTTTTTTTCCAAATTTTTATTAACAACTTTTATGATTACAAAAAATATCCCATGGATTACCCTCCCTTCCCCCACTTTCCCCTTTGAAACTCCATTGTCCATCATATACCCTCCCCTTCTTAATCAGTCTCTCTTCTATTTTGATGCCATGATCTTTTTCTCCTCTTATGATGGTCTTCTGTAGGCAGTGTCAGGCACTGCGAGGTCATGGATATCCAGGCCATTTTGTGTCTGGAGGGGGCATGTTGTAAGGAGTCCTACCCTTCCTTTGGCTCTTATATTGCTTCCTCCACCTCTTACACATTAGTTCCTGAGCCTTGGAAGGTGTGATCGAGATATTGTAGTACTAAGCACTGTGGTCACTTCTTTCCAGCACCATGATACCTTCTGAGTCATCCCAAGGTCACTGCCATCTGAAAAGAGAAGATTCTCTACCAAAAGTGAGAGTAGCATTAATATAAGGGTATGAACATTAAGAGAAGTGCTTACTGGACAGTTTGATAAGCATATGTGTACATTTAGCCAGACAGCAGCAGACATTACACCCCTAGGGCTCATGACTAACCCTGTTTTAAGTTTTCAGTATAAGGGATATATTCCCTCCCATGGAGCGGGCCTCCAGTCCAATTAGAGGGCAGTTGGTTTCCCCCATAACAGATGTGCCACTATTGCACCCATTGGATCATTAGGCCTGGCTGGCCAATTATAAGGCTTGCAGTGTCTGCTGATGAGTATCTTCACTGGTGATTTCTCTTTCTCCCATTGAACTGCATGCAGAATGGCTTCTTCCAGCTTTCTATCAGCTGGTCTACATGGAGATGTTATCAGCTCAGTTCCAGCAGGATTTCTCAGTTGCTTTCCAGCCCAAGTATATGGAGTCTTCAGCAATAGGGTCTTACATTTATCTATTCCTGGTGGGGAACCAACAGCCTTGGCAATTGCCTATAATGTTTTGGGGGTATCAGGGACCTCCCTGGACAACAACTCACTGGAAGGTATCCAATCCTGGCACTGAAAATTTTCCAGCAACAATCAATGGCTCCTGAGTATTCCATTCTCCAAAACAGGAGGATCCATATGATTTATTTATATCCTCATATATTTTGATTACCCCTCCCTCCACCTTTCCTTTACTCTATCTCTTCCCCTGACCTCACTTTTGGCCTGTTCACCCCATTAATCTATTCTTCTACTTACATATATACAATATGATCCTATTAACTACCCCCCTCAATTCCTTTCTCTTCCCTTTATGTGTCTTTTCTAGCTTACTGGCCTTTGCTACTGAGTTTTTCCTTCTCACACAGAAGCCCTTCACATTCAAAAGTCATCTGTAGCAAGGATCCACATATGAGAGAGAACATACGACACTTGACATCTGGGCCTGAGTTACCTCGCTTAGTATAATCCTTTCCAGCTCCATCCATTTTCTTGCAAATTTCATAACTTCACTTTTCTATATCACTGAATAGAACTCCATTGTATAAATATGCCATATCTTCATTATCCACTCATCAGTTGAAGGACATCTAGACTGGTCCCATTTCCCAGCTATTATGAATTGAGTGGCAATAAACATGGTTGAGCAAGTATTTCTTTTTTTAAAAAAAATATTTTTTTTTATTTGAGAGTGACAGATACAGAGAGAAAGACAGATAGAGAGAGAGAGAGAGAATGGGCACACCAGGGCTTCCAGCTTCTGCAAACGAACTCCAGACGCGTGTGCCCCCTTGTGCATCTGGCTAACGTGGGACCTGGGGAACCGAGCCTCGAACCGGGGTCCTTAGGCATCACAGGCAGGCACTTAACCGCTAAGCCATCTCTCCAGCCCTGAGCAAGTATTTCAAAGGTAATGAAATGAGTCCTTGGGATATATGCCTAAGAGTGCTATAGCTGGGTCATATAGTGATCAATGTTTAGCTGTCTTAGGAACCTCCACACTGATTTCCACAATGGCTGGACCAGATTGCATTCCTAGCAACATAGAAGGGTTCTTCTTTTTCCACATCCTTGCCAGCATTTATGGTCATTTGTTTTCATGATGGTAGCCAATCTGATAGGAGTGAGATGGAATCTCAACGTTGTTTTAATCTGCATTTCCCTGATGACTAGGAATGTAGAACTTTTTTTAAATGCTCATATGCCATCCGTATTTCTTCTTTTGAGAACTCTGTATTTAGTTCCATACACCATTTTTAATGGGCCTTTCATTTCATATTATTTAATTTTTTGAGTTCTTTGTACATTCTAGATATTAATCCTCTATCAGATGTATAGCTGGCAAAGATTTTTTTACTCATTCTATAAGTTGCCTCTTTGCTTTATTCACATTGTCCTTTGCCATACAAAATCTTTGTAATTTCATGAAGTCCTAGCAGTTAATATGTGGTTTTATTGCCTGAGCAATTGGGGTTATATTCAGAAAGTCTTTGCCAAGACCAATATGTTGAAGGGTTTCCCCTACTTTTTCCTCTAGCAGATTCAGAGTTTCAGGTCTGATGTTAAGGTCTTTATACCATTTGGATTTAATTCTTGTGCATGGCTAAAGAGAAGAATCGATTTTCATCCTTCTACAGATATATATACAGATTTCCCAACACCATTTGCTGAAGAGGCTATCTTTTCTCCAATGAATATTTTTGGCATTTTTATCAAATATCAGGTGGCTATAGCTACCTGACTTACATCTGGGTCCTCTGTTCTGTTCCTTTGATCTACATGTCTGCTTTTGTGCCAGTACCATGCTGTTTTTATTACTATGGCTCTGTAGTATATGTTAAAATCAGCTATGGTAATACCACCAGCCTTATTTTTGTTGCTTAGAATTATTTTAGATATTAGAGGTTTTTTTGTGATTCCAAATGAACTTTTGGATTTTTTTTCTATTTCTGTGAAGAATGACATTGTAATTTTGATGTGGATTGCATTAAATGTGTAGATTGCTTTTGGTAAGATTGCCAATTTCACAATATTGATTCTTGCAATCCAGGAACAAGTAATGTTTTCCCATTTCTAGTGTATTATGCAATTCCTCACTTGAATGTTTTAAAGTTTTCATTGTAGAGATCCTTTGCTTCCTTAGTTAGGTTTATTCCAAGGTACCTTATTTTCTTTGATGCAATTGTGAATGGGAGTGATTCTCTGATTTTATCCTCTTTGTGTTTGCTGTTAGCATATAGTAATGCTAATGATTTCTGTGTATTTATTTTGTATCCTGCTACATGGATGTAGGTGTTTATCAGCTCTAACAGTTTGCTGGTAGAGTCTTTAGGGTCCTTTATATATAGAACCATGTAATCTGCAAATAATGGTAACTTGATCTCCTCTTTTCCAATTTGTATCCCTTTTTTGTGCGTTTCTTGCCTTATTACTATGGCTAAGACTTACAGTACTATATTAAATAAAAGTGGGGACAGTGGACACCCTTGTCTTGTTCCTTATTTTAGTGGAAAAGCTTCCAGGTTTTCCCCATTTAGTAGTATGATGGCTGTATGCTTGTCATAAATAGCCTTAATTATATTGAGATATGTTCCTTCTATTCCCAGTCTCCATAGTACTTTTATCATGAAGTGATGTTGAATTTTGTCAAATGCTTTTTCTGTGTATAATGAGATGATCATGGGACTTTTTTCCTTCAGTCTATTTATTATAATGTATTACATTTATGAATTTGCATATGTTGAACCCTCCCTGCATCTCTGGTATAAAGCCTACTTGGTCAGGGTGAATGATCTTTCTGATATATTCTTGTATTCTGTTTGCCAATATTTTGTGGAGAATTTTTGCATCTATGTTTATGAGGGAGATTGGTCTGTAATTTTCATTTTTTGTTATGTCTTTGCCTGGTTTTGGTATCAGGGTGATGCTGGCTTTGTAGAAGGAGTATGGTGGGATTCCTTCTTTTTCTATTTTATGGAAAAGCTTAAGAAGCAATGGTATTAGTTCTTCCTTGAAGGTATGGTAAAATTCAGCACTGAATCCATCTGGGCCTGGACTTATTTTATTTTGGAGATTTTTTTTTTAATTTAATTTATTAGTTTTCTTTTCAGTAAATACCGGTAGTTTGGTACCATTGTTTAGGCTCATCTGTGATCTACCCCCTCCCATTGGACCCTCCTTGTTGATGTAAATGGGTCGTGCATTGTGGAGTTAGCCCCTAGTTATTGGTATGATAAATGTCTCTGCAAATCATGACCCAACATGTGGCTCTGACATTCTTTCCGCCCCCTCTTCCGCAAAATTTCCCTGAGCCATGTTGGGTTCATTTTTGGTCTGCTTCAGTGATGAGGTGTTGGGGGCCTTGAGGCTGTGGCTCTCTGATGTGGCAGGAGTTGATTTTTCTCTGCGTTGGTCTCCTTCCCCTTTGTGCTGGTATCTGGTTCACAGGAAAACATCACCCTTGCTTGTTTCGCCAGTTGTCCTTAGTTTCAGTTGGGCCCCTTTTGAGGTATGTTGGGGCAGCTCTCTCCTTAGGATCTGCATCTATCTGAAAAAGAGAAGCAGATTCTCCAATGGAGAGTAAGTTAGCACCCTGAAAATTGAGATAACACTTACTTTTTTGATAGACAAGTTGATAGATGTAGGCCCTCTTTTCCCCCGTGATTGATGGTAGCTTGATATTGTAGACTGGGCTTGTGTTTGGGTATGGTTCTGAGTTGTTTCCCAGCTCCATCTATGGGTCTAGTACCACTGAGTGGATCAGTTAGCCAAATCAAGAGCAATTGGTTCTTCACCATGGCTGTGTACCACTATTGCACTTGTGTGGGCATCACATCAGGTTATTTGTTGCTAATTAGGTTAAACAATGAGTTGCTTGGACAGATCTTGGTCATTTCCCCCAGTCGCCTATGTAGCACCTTCTGGCACTAGACATGCTGACTGTCTGGGGACTGACTCTCTCCTGGCTTCCAGCCATGTCATTCCACTTTACGCATCAGCTGCGTATGGAGTCTTCAGCAATAGGGTCTTACCACTGGCCTTTGGTGGGTCATCAAGTACTCTGACAGAAGTCTGTCATTGTTTTGGGAAACCTTGTAGGTTTCTCTGATCAAAAGTTCATTGTGGATGGTAGGCCCAAGCTGGAAGTGGGGGTTACAGGTCAGTGTTCACTAAGAAATTGAGGAAGAACATAACTAATATACAAGAGTTAGAGAGGAGAGAGAGAGGGGGAAGAGGGGGAGAGGGAGGGAGGAAAGATGTAGGAGTTTAGGTTAGTATTGATCCTACTAGTTTGGAGATGTTTGATAACTGCTTATATCTCCATACTTGTTATAGGCCTATTTAAGTGATTAATCCATCTTGATTTTATTTAGTTAGGTCATATAAAGGAAATAATCCATTTCTTTCAGATTTTCATATTTAGTGGAGTATATGTTTTTATAGTATGTCCCTATGATTTTTTTTTAATTTCTCTGATATCTGTTGTGATGTTGCCTTTGTCATCTCTAATTTTATTAATTTGTGTCTCTTCTCTCTTTCTTTTTGTCATACTTGCTAAGGATTTATCAATATTGTTTATCCTTTCAAAGAACCAACTTTTTGTTTAGTTGATTCTTTGGATTTTTTTTTTTTTTTTTGGTTTCTATTTCATTAATATTTGTCCTAATCTTTATGATTTCTTCTCATCTGCTGCTTTTTGGTTTGCCTTTCTCTTCTTTTTCCAAGGACTTAAGGTGGAGCACTAAATTGTTTATTTGTGAACTATCTAACTTCTTAATGTAGGCACTTTGAGCTATAAATTTTCCTCTTAGGACTGCCTTCATTATGTCCCAATGGTTTTGGTATGCTGTGTTATCATCATATGATTCTATGAATTTATTGATTTCCTTTTTGATTTCTTCAATAACCCATTGATCATTCAACAGCGTACTGTTTAGTTTCCATGAACTTCTGAATGCTCTGTAGCTTTTCTTGTTGCTGATTTGCAGTTTAATCCTATTGTGGTCAGATAGAGTACAAGGGATTATTTCAACTGTCCTATATTTGCTTTGTGTCCTAATATTTCATCTATTTTAGAGAATGTCCCACATGCTGCAAAGAAAAATGTATATTCTGCAGCATTTGGATGGAATGTTCTGTAGATATCTGTTAGGTCCATTTGTTTCATGACACCATTTAATTCAGAAGTTTCTGTTTATTTTTTGCCAGGATGATCCATCATTGATGAGAGAGGGGTATTGAAGTCTCCCACTACAATTGTGTTTGATGTTTTCTGTGACTTTAAGTCTTATAGTCTTAACATGGGAGCCCCCATGTTAGGTGCATATATGTTTAGGATTGTAATGTGCTCCTGCTGGGGTGTTCCTTTAATCAGTATAAAATGACCTTATTACATTTCCTCACCAATGTTGGTTTGAAGTCTATCCTGTAAGATATAGGGTAGCAACCCCTGCTTGATTCCTAGGCCCATTTGCTTGAAATACCATTTTCCATCCTTTCACCCTAAGGCAGTGTCTATCTTTGATTGAGAAATGAGTTTCCTGGAGGCAACAAATGACAGGATCCTGCCTTTCAATCCAGTCTGCAAGCATGTGTATTTTGGATGGTGCATTGAGGCCACTGATATTAAAAGTTATTATTGAAAGGTATGCATTAATTCCTGCCATTTTTCTTATTTTTCATGTTTCCTGTTTTTCCTTTACTCATTTGTTTTAACTGTTATTTGGGTGTTCAGTAGTTTAATTATAACATGGCAAGGAGTGGTTCTTTCCAGTTTTTGTCTGTTTGGTGTTCTAAAAGCTTCTTATATTTGCATTGGCATTTTTTTCCCCCAATTTGAGGAAATTTTTCTTCCATAATTTTGTTGAAAATACCTAAGTCTCTGGACTGACATTCTCCTTCTGTTATACTCTGAATTCTTATGTTTGATCTTTTCATAGTGTCCCAGATATCTTGAAGTTCCCATTCATACCTTGCTATTGCCTTGTCTTTCCCTTTATTGGACTGTATTACATCTGCAACCTGGTCTTCTAGTTTAGATATTCTGTTCTCTCCTTCATCAATTCTATTGGTGAGATTTTCCATAGAGTTTTGTGTTTCATTGACTGTATTCTTCACAGCCAAGATTTCAGCCTGGTTTTTCTTCAGTATTTCTATTTCCTTACTCATGTCTTGACATGACCTGTTTATTTCATTAAGCTGATTCCTTTGTTCTCTTTCAGAAGTTTGTTTTCTTCTTTAATTCCTTTATTTTCCTCTTTGATTCCCTTCATTTCTTCTCTGATTTCTTTGAGCATAAATACCATCATTTTCTTGAAATCTTTGTCAGGCATTTCCTTTAAAGCAGTCTCATTAGTGGTCATTTCTGATGGATTTATAGTTTTTGGTGGGACTGTATTGTCGTGATTCTTTGAGTTTCTTGTATTATATTGTAGCGACTTTTGTATCCTGAATTTATTTGATGCTTGGGTTTTCTACTTATCTGCAGTGTTCCTAGAGGTAGCAATCCACCTCTGTACACCCTCAGGATATGAGTTCAAGGTGCCAGGTGTAGCTCTTATATTCCAATCAAGCCACAGAAGTAATCGTAGGTGTTGAGTTTGCTTGCTAAGCAAATATTCTACTGGATTCTGTGGAATAATTTACTGGCAAATTCTAAACTTCAACTGAGTAACATACTCAATCAATAAAAAGCAGCACAAAGTATGTAATTGTGGGGATTAAAACAAACAGATATTCATATAAAGCCAAAATCCCTAAGGGTGTGTGTTGTTCTACATCCTTAATCCGTCAGCTGGGAGGTAAAGATTTCTGTTCTGCATTGAGTGCCAGGTCAACTTGGATCTGGATCAGGCTCTGCCCCCAATAATTCCAGAAGCAAAAAAACAAAGGCCCCATATATATATATATATATATATATATATATATATATATATATATATATATATATATATATATATGAAAGCACCAAAGGCAAAAATATTCCACCCCTAAATACAGGTTATTTGAAAATGGTAAAGCTAACCAAGAATATCTACCCCATAACCTACTGACAAGGAAAGAGAGACTAGCTCTTGCAGGACTGTGTCCCTGTTTGGTTTTTGTTTTTGTTTTTGTTTTTTGTCAGTCAGCCTTATTTACCTTTTGGGGTGGCTTGCAATGTCACCAATGCTGGGTACCCGCCTCAATGCCTTCATGTTGTGCTGTGTGTTCCTCTGATCCACTCTGATTGCTGCACTGCCACTGGGGGCTGAATGCTAGAAGTTTGTGGTTCTGATGGTGGGGGATGGGAGAGTTCAGAGTTCTGGAGTTGCTGGCATTTTCAGTAGTTCTTTAGTGGATCTCAGCTGTCTTTCCTTCAGACTTCTTAACTTTACAAGAAGGCTGATGGAGTTGAAAAATCTGTTGCTTGTTCTCTGCTGCTGCTGCCACCTGGCACACCTGGCGGGACTGCGCTGGATGGGAGCATGGACCCTGGCTGCAATCACCTCAGTGGGACTCTGGCCATTTTTTTCCTTTCTGGTGGATCTTGGTCTCGCTGGATTCCCCACTGTGTCTATAAACAACCTACACTCCTTCACTTTTCAGAGGAAGAGTGTATTTTGCTAGAGTTTTGCTTAACTCCCTCCCTAGGCTGGTTTGGCTGTCATCTTACCCACAAGTCTATGATGGTTATTTTTGAAGAAGCAAGGTTGTAAGATGGAGATACCAATTAGATATAATATAATAATAGTTAAAGAAATAAAAGTGGCAGCAGTAATGGAATAGAGGAAGAAAGGGGGAGGGGAGTTGGTAGAGCCCTTACATGAAGGCAGGGAAAAACTGGCAAAGATTCGTGGTTCTAATCTTGGCAAATAGAAAGCTGGAGATTCCCTTTATAGAGGAAAGGAGAAAGATGATGTGGGGGAGATAACTGATTTGTCTTGAGACATAGGAATCACAGAGTAGTAATATAAACATTTATAACTGTTCTTGCAAGTTGGGCATGAGCATCCCAACTTGAACATGACTGTGGGAGGCTGAGGAAAGAAAGTGTTCATTACTTCAAGGTTATCTTGGGTACATGGTGAATGTGATAACAGCCTTAACAACAGAAAAAGACCTTGTCTCAAAAAATATATTTTAAAAAGTTGTGTTCATTTTTTATTCCCATCAACTAGATAACTAATGACAATCTTGATATTTTGAGACCTAAACACTAAGTGGTGATTTCTCACATTACAAAAGGACTTGTCACCCTGAATAACACAGTTCAGTTAGATGCTTTCAAATCATGAGTCTTCCCAATACACCAAACGAAGACTGAATTTTTTAAATGTAGGTCTGAAGAGCAATTAAAAGGGTTGTGATAGGATGCTGTAAATATGAATTAAAAAGACCCATGAGGAGTTAAAGAGAGGGTAAAGGCAAAGTGGGGGGAAAAAATCTAGCAAATCTTAAAGGAAAAAAGAAGAGCCTGAGTTTGAGGGATGAGTGGTCAGCACAGGAAGAGCAAGGGGCAAATACAGAGGCTCTCACCACACTTGAGAACCTCACTTTCTTAGACCAGAAGAAAGGCATTGGTGTAGAGGGTAGAGCAGCGTATGCCCTCCTAATTAATTCAACAGTCAGCTACTCTGGAATGCTGGTGTACTCTTGGGATGGCAGGAAATGTTGTCCCTAAAGAGGGACTATTGAACAAGTTTTCCAACCCGGATGCCCTGCATGCTGTCTTATATTACCCTGTGAATTGGACAAGCTATTGACCTCAGCCTCATCATCTGTATGTATGAAATACAGACTATGCCTCAATGACTGATGTGAAAATTAAATGAGATAATCTAGAATGGGATCTGGGACATAGGAAGAATCTTGAAAAGGAAGATGACAGGAAAGTAAAAAGGGGGAACTAAGAGGAAAGGAAGGGTGCCAGGGAAGAGGGAATATAGGGTAAGAAAGCTTAATTAGAGAATACGAGTAAATCTACCATATTCATTTTTGTAAATACCCCAATAAAACCCTTCATGGTATACAATTAATATGTAGTAATTATAAAATTTTACTGGAATAAAGAGGTGACTCAGTGGTTAAAGATTTGCTTGGAAAACCTGATGACCTGGGTTAGTACCCATTTAAAGTCAGATGCACAAGTAGTGCATACATCTGGAGTTTGTTTGCAGTGGTTAGAGGCCCTGTTGTGCCCATTTTCTGTGTATGTGTCTTTCTCTCTTCTTTATGTTTCTCTCTGCTTGCAAATAAATAAATAAATAAAGTATTTTAAAGGTTTACTAAGAACTCTCAAAAGCTATTTTACATATAGTATATGTGCCTGTATAGGCAATGTAAAAAGTTAAAACCATTAAACTCTATAATATAAAAATAACAAATACGCATTCAATTATCTACACACTGCTAATGTCACCACATGACCTGTGGAAGCTCCACCTGGCACACACAAGAGAATGAAAATGGAAAAGGCCTCGGTAGTGCTTGTGTAGGCCTTAAAAATAATACCTGGCAAAGAGAAAGTGATATATTAGGGTCAACCAGATACAAATGTCCTGACATGGCTATCCTGTTTGCTGTCTGAAGGTCTTTTCCATAAAGTTATCAAGTATGTGATTATTTATAATAATTTGCCTGTCAAAGAAGACTAATCATTTTAATAGGAAATATTACAGCATTCACATTTCTGCATAATGAGAGGCTTTCTTTTTTTTTTTTTTTAACAATGCCAGTTTAATCCGGTTGTTACTTTCCTCACCAAAAACAAGTCTGTTAGAAAATCTCCACGTTTCAGAGGCAGAACACAAAAGCAGCCAGACCAGACATTTCACAAAGACACAGCATGACGGAAATAAAGAAATAAGCTTTCCTTTAGAATAATTGATTAGCAGCCTGCGTTTGGCAGATTATGTGGAGGGATATAAAACCTATTGGTTCCTACCCAGTAGCTATTATTCCATCCTCCTTTAATTATAAAGTCTGATCTGACTCCTCTAATTATTAAACCTGGCAATGTTCTCTTTTTTTAATTTCCTGTTCCTTGGGTTGCAGATGTGGGAGCTAGAGCCTCAAAAGCCATCCCAGACCATGAGAAGCACCACCACAGAGCTGTGACACATGAAGCATAAAAGGCAAAGCTGAGCTGAGCATGCCCTGGGAATGAGGCCTGGGAGCTGGGGCTTCATTGAAACTGACAGGCGGTGGCCAGTCATAATCAGGCCTCTGTGGCTTTTACATGAGGAAAGAATGTCCACCTTGCTTATGCCGCTGCTTCCTGAAGGTGACCCCTTTGTCACCTTGGCATAGTCAGCTTTGTCCTAGATGATATAATACGTAAGTGACGTTCAGTAAATGGTCAGGTTTAACTCCAAAAAAGCATGGATATAAAAACTGGTCATTTTCAAGGAAAAAAACTGCAAGAGAAGTATCAGATTCTCTAAACAGCAGAGGAATGAAACACAGGAAATGACAAAAGGTTTCCTAACAATATTTTACTAAAGATGTTCAGTTATTTCTGCTGAAATGAATTGAGAATTAGTAGCTAGCGAGTCTCTAGCATGCGTCAGTTGGAGTGACGTGTATATAATTATATCTATGTTGCCATAGCTTACATGTATTTATCAATGCTGGTGTGTTTTCAATTAATGCACATTGACATTTTTGTTGCTTCCATAATGGTTGATCCTTTATGGAAACAAGGTTTTTTTATGAAGCAAATAAAATAGCTCGTTTGTGTCTAGGTAGTAACAGTAAGGTTTTTGCTTGTTTTCTGTTGCTGTTTGTTTCTCTATGTTCATATCTTTTAAAAATTAAAAAAAAAAATGCATTCTCTAAATTTTTACAAACATGATGGCATAAAAATGTTGGGTGTCTGGATACTCCCAGTAAGTTTCAATGAGAATAAACAAGGGTTAGATGTAGTTCTGAGAATGTCAGCTACTTCATTAAGGAGATTTCTTATGTTGGTATATTATACTATAACTCTTTATAACTCTCAATAGTATAATATCTCTTAAGTTTCATTGGTAAAAATATCTCAAAACACCCTTCTGTCCACTAATCATAAACCCTTTGGATAAAGGCATTAAATATCACAAAATTATACAGTAGGGATGAAGGGACACTAGACCATTTCTAACATTGTATGGGCTTTAAGAAATGCCATTTTAGGGCTAGAGAGATGACTTAGCAGTTAAGGTGTTTGCTTGCGAAGCCATAGGACCCAGGTTTGATTCCCCAAGACCCACATAAGCTGTCCCGACCCACGGGACCTCGTTATTCATGGGGGCGAGGGGGACCCTAACCTGAAATAAGATGGGCAAGAGAGAGGAAGAGACTCAAGCAAATGTACACTTGTCAAGAGTCCAATTTTATTGAGCCACAGCGGCCTTTTTAAGGGTTAGGGTTAGGGTCTTGGGTGGGGGGGGTGCTGGAGGAGGCAGGTGGTGGAAAGTTACAGAATCTTCTTGGCCTTTGGCCTAGGACAGTTTGCAGTTATTCCAAGAATTCACGGTATAGTTCTCACGTCTCTGCAGTCGCCAGGCAGGATGTTAATTAGTTAGGTGTGGCGGGGTGAGGGGATGGAATCAGTTAGGTATGGCAGGGTGGGGGGATGAGGAAAGGTCAGAAGTTGCTCAGGGCAGAAATTGCTCAGGACAGAGGTTATCTCAGGGCAAAGGTCTGTTCAGGGCTCATCTCGTCTCCAACAATAAGCCAGAAGCACAAGGTGGCACATGCATCTGGAGTTCGTTTGCAACAGTTAGAGACCCTGGCATGCCCATTCTCTCCCTCTCTCTCAAATAAAAATAAACTTAAAAATAATTTTGAGAAAAGAAAAAGAAATCCATTTCAGCTAGGGCTATGTAGACAGACTTTGAATCAAAAAACTAATAGTAATAATAATAGTTTTATTAGGCATGTCATCAAATACCAAATGTTCATGTCATTTTTAATTTTGTGAGTCAATTTCATTACAAATTATATAATTTTAATCATATTTATTTATCTTGCCTCCCCATTTTGTTATTCCTAAAGGCAAGTTTTCACAAACTGTTTTTAAATGAAGAAAGCAATGAATGAAGTAGAAAACAATTTAAAATCTTGTCTTTAATTATATTTTCTCAATAAATGATTGAAGGGGCTGGACAAAAACATTTAAGTAAGGAATGTAGTCTAACATTGAGGAACCAAGTAGTTCCATAGACATTCACAGAGTATGCAGCTACTATCTATCTTTCTTCAATTACCTTCAACTCCAGCACTTTGTTTCTTCAGCTGATAGATGGAAAGCACAATCTAGCTAAGTCTCTCTTGCATCAGCAGACCAGAGGCTAAAAGCACACGCTGAGACCGAGACTGAGTTGTGATCACAGATGTCAACAGTGAGCAGCTTTCTGAGTTGATTTTTTGAGAGCAGCCTTAACAGGAAATGGCATAGACAGAACCAACTGTATTGAATTAACTTTAAGTAAATTAATTCCAAAATTATTTAACTGTGAAATTTCAAAGCCTCTTGGATTTAGTATGATCCACAATTACTCACCTAAGATAGTAGTTTATGAAGTGTTCACCATAAGGACACATGTAGAAGGAAAAGTTCACAGATTGTCACTGAAGGTATTGCTCAGCAAGGAACAAGGTCATGTCATATAAATTAAGAAAGGCATAAAATATTCTCAGAAAAACTATAGGATTTAAATTGTGGACAGTGAGGGAAAAATGAGAAAGGCTATAAAACTTCCTTAAAATATCAAGGTGGCTGGAGCTAATAAGATAATGATATAATATGATGCTATAACCTATGATGTCACTATGATTTTTAAGGAAGAGCACACTAAGGTTTAGCATTAGCTATTTGGTCTTGAATACATGTCAGTTCATTTGAACATAGATTTCTCAGCATCCAGGGTAAAGAACACCCTGAACCCACTCACTGTTCACCTTACTCCTGGACCAGAAGGCCCTGTCCCTGTACCAGCTGTCATTGCTCCCTAGGTAAAGGAGACTCTGCACTGGCCCACCATTGGCTGTACATTAGATCCAAGAAGCCTTGTATCCCTACCACCTCTCACACATCCTGAGTAAAGGAGACCATGTAACCATGCCACCATTCATTCACCATGCTCCATGACAAGGAGGCTCTGGGCAAGTCCCAGAGGAGGCCCTGTGCCCATCCATTGCTCTCCATGCCCTGGGCTCAGAAAGCCTTGTTCTTTAGGCCATCTCTCACTTGCAGCCAGTGAAGGAGACCCCTACCACTAGCTGCACTCTGTGACTACGAGGCCCTGTGCCTGCACTACCTCTCACCATGCCCCAGATCCAGCAAATCCTGTAACAACACACCTCTCATCCAGTAAGTCCAGGAAGTTGTGCACCTGAGCCGCTTCTCACTGCTCCCTGGGAAAAGAAGGGCCACCTCTTGTCATGCCCTAGGTCTGGAAAGCCCTGTGCCAATGTCATTGTTGGGCCATGAGTCAGCATCATTCATCTATAGGTAAACTTCACTCATGGTCACAATAAAAAATGGTCCTTACGACTAGACATAACTAGATCTGCTGATAAATAAGAAGGGAGCACCAATATGACTCAGCTTTAGCGGCCACAAGAAACACAATCACTAGCAAAGTGATTCACAGAAGGTCCCCCAGAAAATGAAACAAACTCCCAACTAGTACTCACAAAAGGAGCAAGTTAAACCTGAAAGCCACACTCATCTGAATAGATGAGAAAAACGCAATAGAGTATGAGCGAACAACCCAACACACCTGTTTCCCAGCCTACCCACCCACTATAATGGAAGACAAAAATACCAAGACAGGGGAATGCCATAGGAACAATAAAGACTCTTCCTACAAAAGACCAATGACCAAATAGAAGAGATTCAAATAAACAGATGAATACACTGAAAACTCTGTTCAAGACCTTGTAGAAAAGTAGTCAAAATGCAAACACAAGAGGCATTTAGACTCCAAAATACACATAACCTGAGAAGAAACTCTCCATGATACATCACAAGCAAGATGTCAAAAATACAAAGTAAAGAAACCACAATAAAAACTATGAGGGAGAAATGCCAACACAATGGCAAGAACATTAGAATTTCAGACATGTCATCATCAGCCCTAAAAGCCAGAAAAGCATAAAATGACATGTTTCAAGGCTGTCAACCAAGAGGGCTATATGCAGCAGAATTATCTTTGTTTCCAATTGATAAAGAAATAACACTGTTTGGTTGTTGTCGTTTTGTTTTACTTTTTTGAAGTAGGTACTTGTTTTAGCCTAGGCTGACCTGGGATTTACTATGTAGTCTCAGGGTGGCACAAAATCATAGGGAAAAGTCTCTCAATAACAACTGAAAATGTAAATGGATCCAACCTACCAATAAAAAGACAGACTAATTGAGTGGTTTAAATAAAAATTCAGCCAGGCATGGTGACACATGCCTTTAATCCCAGCACTAGGGAGGCAGAGGTAGGAAAATCACTGTGAGTTAGAGGCCACCCTGAGATTACATTGTGAATTCCAGGTCATCCTGGGCTAGAGTGAAACCCTGCCTTGAAAACCCCAAATAAATAAATAAATATAATCCAACAACCTGATGTCTCTAAGAAACATATCCCATTAGCTAAGGTGTCAACAAATTGAGCATCAAAGGATGAAAATCAATCCAAGAAAATGGAAGTCATAAATAAGTAGGTGAAGCTATTCTTTTTAAATATTTTATTTATTTATTTTAGAGAGGGAGAAAGAGACAGTCAGAAAGAGAGAAAATGGGTGTACCAGGGCCTCTAACCACTGCAAACAAGCTCCAGACACGTGTGCCACCACGTGCATCTGACTTACATAGTGCTGGGAGTTGAGCCTGGGTAGGCTTTACAGGCAAATGCTGAGCCATCCCTGCAGCCTGGGTGTGCTATTCTTATAACTGATAAAGTAGATATCAAACCAAAGCAAATAAAACAGATAAAGAGGCCAGGCATGGTGGCACACACCTTTAATCTCAGCATTTGGGAGACTTAGGTAGGAGGATCAACATGAGTTCAAGGTTTACACAAGACCCTATCTTGAAAAAATAAACAAACAAATAAATAAAGAGAGATGCCACACACATAAAGAGAACAATTCATCAAGAAGACATTATAACTGTAAATTTTGTATGCACAAAGTATCAGGGCTCCCAACTTTATAAAACAAATACTAAAAGGCATAAAAGATTCCTTAGGTTCCAATGCAATTTTAGAGGGAGGCTTTAAAACCCTACTCACATATATAGATAGGTCTATCAAACTGAAAATCAGTAGTTGCCTTGAAGCTAAACTATACTATAGACCAGCTTTATTTAACAAATATCTATAGAACATTCCATACAATAGCTAAGCAATACACATTCTTTTCAATAGTGCATAGAAACTTCTCTAAAATAAGAACATTATAGCCTACAAGGCAAAAATATTAAAACTTTACAAATAAATAGAATTCCCTACTATATCCTATCAGATCACAATGAAATAAAACTAGATATCAGCAGCAATAGAAACTTCAGAAACCACATAAATGCTTGGAGACTGAATAACACACTATTGAAATAACAGTGGATCATTGAAATCAGGGAGGAAATTTTGAAAATTCTAGAAACTAATAAAATTGATCACATAACCTACTAGACCCTCTAGGATATAGTTCAGGAAGTCTTAAGGGGAAAGTTCATAGCCATAAGAACCTACAAAAGATGTCAAATAACCAACCTAATCACACAAACTAAGGTGCTAGAAAAACAATGAGAAGCCAATCCCAAGCCCAGAAGATAGCAAGAAATAATAATTAGGCAATAACTTACTAAAACAGAGACTTAAAGAATAATACACAGAATCAATCAAAGTGTTGGTTCTTTGAAAAAATAACAAGATGAATAAATCTTCTAGCCACATTAACCAAAAGAAAGAGAGAAAACCCAAAAATATAAAATTAGAGGTGAAAAAAGGAGTTGCTGCAAAAGACCCCATTGAGCTCCAACATTAGAGAATACTGTGAAAAATTATATTCCAAAAAGATGGAAAACCTAGAAGAATTTGATACATTTCTAAATGTACATAACCTAAACAAGAAGATATAAATTAGTAAAGTCTTCCCATGAAGAAAAGTCCAAGACCAGATGAATTCACTACTGAATTCTGTCAAACTTCTAAAGATCTAGTACCAACTTTACTCAAATTGTTTCACAAAATAGGAAAGAAAGAAAGACTACTGTGGTATTTTGAATGTAAAATGTCCCCAGTAGACCCTTGTGTTTGAATATTTAATCCCCAGTTGGTAGTGCCACTTGAGAAATTTGTAGAGATGGTGCTACTGTTTGGGGAAGGTTGGGGAGCCTTTTGGATATGAAACCTTGCTGGAGAAAGTGTGTCCTGGGAGGCAGGCCTTGAGGTGTTACAGCCCAGCCTCACTTGCACTGCCCTCTCCCATCTTTCTCCCCTCCCTCTTCCTTCTCTCTCCTCTCTCCCTCCTTCTCCTCCCTCTGTCTTCTCTTTCTCATTCTCTTTCACCTTGTCTCTCCGTCTTCCTCCTTTTTCTCTCCTTTTCCTTCTCCTTCTCCATAGTTATATGATTCCTGGCTTTTTTTTATCCTACCATGTTTTCGACAGCATAATGGGATCTCCTATCAAAATGAACCTTTTTATTCCCTAAGCTGCTTCTGGTTGAGAATTCCCAGCTATGAGAAAAAACAAAACAAAACAAAACAAACAAAACAAAACAAAACAAAAAAAAAACTAATAAGACATCAAAAAAAAAAAGACTACTAAAATCATTATATAAAGCCAATATTATTCTAATGCCCAAACCAGATAAAGATAAGCCAAATAAGAACAAAATAATGGCAGACCAGTTTCTCTGATGAACATAGATATAAAAATTATTGGGCTGGAGAAAAGGATCAGCAGTTAAAGGCATTTGCTTGCAAAACCTAACTGCATAGGTTTGATTCCCCAGTATTCATATAAAGCCAAATACACAAGTTGGTACATGTATCTGGAGTTTGTTTACAGTGGGAGGAGGCCCTGGTGTGCCCATTCTATCTATCTCTCTCCTCTATCTCTTCCTGCCTGAAAATAAACACATAAAATCTGTTTTTAAAAAACAAATAGTCTCAAGAATCAACTAACGGGACTACATTTAAGTAAAATTTTCTGCATGGCAAAAGAAACTCTCAGTAAAGCAAATAGAAAGCCTACAGGATGGGGTAAAATAGTTGCAGGCTGTTCCTTAGAGAGAAGAGGAATCTAAAATACACAAAGAACTAAAAAAATTAAACACCTAAAGTCAAAACTACCAGTTAATTAATGGATTAGTGAGATGAACAGATAGTTCTCAAAAGAAGAAACACAAATAAATTTGTGTGTGTGTGTGTGTGTGTGTGTGTGTGTGTGTGTGTGTGTGTATTCAACATCCTTAGCAATTAGGGAAATGAAATTTAAATCACATTGAGATTTCATCTCATCTCAGCCAGAATGGCTATGATCAATAAAACTAATGACAAGAAATTCTGGGAAGGGTGTGGAGAAAGGAGAAATCTTAATCATTGTTTGTGGGAATGTAAAGTGATACAGCCAATATAGAAATCAAGTTCTCAGTAAGCTACAAATTGAATTACTATAAGACCCACATAACCCAGCTATGCCACTCCTGGGCCTATACAGAGGACTTTATATCCTACCCCAGAGATATTTGTAAATCCATATTTATTTCTATGGTATAAAATATAAATGTTAAGAAATTAAATCATCCTAGATGCCAACTGCTGACTGGATAACAAAAACACTGTAAATATACATAACAGAATTTTCCAAGGTATAAAGACAAATTAAGTTTTGAAATTTTCAGGAAAATGGATATAACCAAAAAAATCTATACTAAGTGCAATAACCCAGACACAGAATGACAAAAATTGCATATTCTCTCTTATCTATGGATCCTACCTTTTATTGTTTATGTACATGTAAATGAGGTGATGTGAGAGTAAGTGCAGGATATGACTAGAAGAAAAAGTGGAGAGAACACTCCAAGACCTTTTGAAAAAGATCACCATGGCCCAGAGAATTGGACAAACATATAACTATTGGGATCTCATGAAAGAAAAACTTAAAAAAGTGTTGTACAATTAAAGAAACTGTGGTTTGAATTATGTGTCCCCTATACCCCATTTGTTCTTAATATTTGATCCCCAGATGAAGGCAATTAAGAAGGCATGGTAGAAGAGAGGTTTGTTGCCAGGGGTGGACTTTGATGTCTTATTAGCCCTGGCTTGCCAGTGTTAGTTTGGCACACTCTTGTGCTGTTGTCCTTCTTATGTTGGCCAAGAAGTGATGTCCAGCCTCTGCTCATGCCATCCTTTCCCCTGCTAATGTGGAGCATCTCCGTAAGTCTTTAAGTCAAAATAAATTCTTTCCTCCTACAAGCTGCATTTGGTTTGGGTATTTTTTCCCCAGCAACCCAAAGATAACTGCAACAGAAAATCATAAACAGAGACAGACAGGAGACAACCTACTGAATGGGAGAAAATCTTCACCAGCTGTCTGATAAAGGTTTAATGTCTAGACTATTTTAATGTCTAGAATATACAAAAACTCAAAATCAACCCATTCAAAAAGTGGGGTAGGGAACTGAACAGTTCTCAAAAAAGAAATACAAAAGTCCAATGAGGGCTGGAGAGATGGCTTAGCCGTTAAGCACTTGCCTGTGAAGCCTAAGGACCCCAGTTCAAGGCTCAATTCCCCAGGATCCACATTAGCCAGATGCACAAGGCGGTGCACATGTCTGGGGTGCACATGTCTGGAGTTCGTCTGCAGTGACTGGAGGCCCTGGCTGGCCCATTCTCTCTCCCTCTCCCTCTCCCTTTCCCTTTTCCTCTCCCTCTCCCTCTCCCTCTTTCTCTCTCTGTTGCTCTTCAATAAATAAATAAAAATAAAAAATAAAACATCCAGCGAACATCTGAAAAGATCTCAACATATTTGGCCATAGGCAAATGTAAATTAAAACTACTCTGAGATGCAAAATCACTGTGATAAGAATAGCTAGGATTAAAAAAAAAAAAATCAAATGACAACAAATGCTGGTGAGGCTATGGGGAAAAAGAAACCCTCCTTCACTGTGGGTGAGAGTGCATACTTGTATAGCCACTATGGAAGTCAATATGGAGGTTCCTCAAAAATCTGAAAATAGATCTAAGATTTGATCCAATTATACCACTCCTGGGCGTATACCCTAGAGACTCTATACATTACTTCAGAGATACTTGCTCAGCCATGTTTGTTGTTGCTCTTTTCACAATAGCTAAGAAATAGAATCAGCCTAGATGCCCATAAGCTGATGAATGAATAATATAGATGTGGCACATATACACAGTAAAATTCTACTAAGCAATAAGGAAAAAAGAAATTATTGAATCTTCAGGAAAAAAAAATGGATGGACCTGGAAAAATCACATTAAATGAGGTTATATAGGCTCAGAAAGATAAACATAGCTTGTTCTTTCTCATATGCAAATCCTAATGTGGAATAGTTTTATTTGTTTGTAAACTGAAGTAAACATCAGTAGTACTGGTAAGGAAGCTACAATAAGATTTGGAAAGAGAAGAAGCAGGGAGATATGAGGAAAGGGATATTTGACAAGCAAGGGGAGGGACAGGAAATAAAGGGGATGGAAAAATCTAAAAGCACTGGGCTAAGGGAAGAAAGAGAGAGGTGAGATAAACAAAACTAATGATGTAATGAATCAGTACTATAGAAACCTTCCTCTTGGTTATCAAACAGTAAAAGGAGAGATACTTTAAGCAGAAGTACATTGTACTCAGAACCAGTTCAGAAACTGATGGCTTAGAAAGTCATAGACCCTAGAAGGAAGCTTCCACTGTCCTAAAGCTAAAGCTAAAAGGAGAGGTAATGACTATCAAAAAGTCTTCCAAATGTCTATGTTTATCGCCTTTGATCTATGTTGCCCTCACTCTTGGCTATAGAATTTGTTTTTCCACAGATGGCAGCAAATACCAGGATGACCCAAGATCTATCAGTATGATAGGAAAAGACAGTGGACTGCCAAGCACAAGATGAGTCATCTCCATTATACCTGTCAAGGCAGAAAACATTACACAGGAAGTAGTAGACTAAATAAGAAGGCTGCTCTCAGTAGTAGCCTGAGAACCTCCTCCAAGGAGATGGTGGTAGACATTGAGGAGACTCAAAGTTCATCAAAGGTTACTGAGAGCTCAATACCAAAGGATACTTATAACATGCCTTCCATGGCTCAGGGAACTTTGCAGAAGAGTGGGAAGAAAGAATTTAAGAGCCACAGAATGGGATGGTGTACCCTAAGGCATTCTCTCCACAGAAGCTGACTGGTGCATTCGTGATCCCACAGTGAATATTGATAATGGAGGAGGGCCATCAGAGGAACAGTGGCAGGGGAGGGAAAACATTAGAGTATAACGCAATGGGAATATAACCAATATGCAGTAAGTTCATATGATAAAGTTCTCAATAAATAAATAAGTAGTTTAAGTTGTATTTAGGAAAGATTTTTTTAGTTCTAGAAACTGGGATACAGGTTAAAAAAATAGAGGAAGGAGCCCCCCTCAAAAAAAGAAACTGCAAGATTTTTGATAGTTCAATGAGCAATGGAAGTCTTGAGCCAATTTCAGCAGAAAACAAATGTGGCCATCATACCCCAGACTTCTCTCTGAAAGGAAGCTGCATCTTCCTTAGTCTGACAAAAGATAATATTTCCACGAATTCTACAGTTTTTAATTTTTATAGCTGCAGATTCAACTCTGGATCAGTCATCCAACTGTAAGGAACTAAAATCACAGCATTTGTAGGTTCCCTTTTCCTCCCACAGAGATCCAGGCAGTCTGGAAAGTGGTGGTTAGTAAATACCAAGTGGTTACAAATGTCTATCCTTTCTTCCACTCGCTGGCCAGCAACACGGCAGAAGAATGGGGAATTAAAAGAAAATTCTTTAAGGTAGTTATTGTGCAGTTATTCTGACCATCACACAAAGTGTAAACCTCTGAAATATTTTTGGGATGATTCTAAATTATTTTCTTTAAAAATAAAGCAAAATGTCTGAAAGAGAAATGTGCCTATAATCTTATCAAGTCCTTATGAAAATAAAATGTAATAAATTATCTGCAAGTAATCCTATATCTGGGCTCCAGGGGTGTGTAAAAAATATAATAGGATGAAATATGCACAGGTACTGTAAAGGTATTTAATAACACCATGTCAGGGACAACACCTTGCTTTTCTCAGTATTTTATAGATTACAAATCATGTGCATAACTTGTGTAACATGAACTGTTTTCACAGAATGCTTGCACACTATCAAACAGAGTTGGATGATCCTATCTTACTAACAAGCAGTTCATATTTGGTTACTGAAGACAGCTTCCAACCCAAATACAAATCACTAGAAATATGTAGCCTACACCATCAAACTGGTTAATTTTTTAGTGAAACTTCTAATTTTCTTGCATCCAATTTCTATTTGGATTATATTTCCCAATTATAACTGTTTTCATGGCTGACCTAGAGATTTCTCTATATCTCCCTCTCTTTTATAATTTGTTATGATTCATAGCTGTCTGTACAACCTAACTTTATTATGTAATTAAAATAATTAAAATTTTAATATAAACTAAATCACAAATATTAGCTTAACTATAGACAATAGATTCATAAGCAATAAAGTAAGATAAAATGTCAACTTCATATTGAATTAAGATAGAGTTATTTAATTATATGGGCAAAATTTTTAAGTAATCATTCTCATCTTTGCAGGGCCACAGATTGTAAATACGGTTAGACACTAGAAACACACTTATCCTAATTAGATCATAAAATTGTGGTATGATTTACATCAGTCTTAAAGTATAAATAAATTCATTTCACAGATAAAATTTTTTATCACTGAATTTATGTTTTCACAGTTGAAAACATTGTCTTTACAATTAAAAAGTATTTAATGGATTTTAAAACCTCTGAAAAAAAAAATGTTAGCTATTGGCACAATCTAATGCAAAAAGCCCAGGTGACAGGCAACATTTATAACCAACAAAATTTAAGACTAAAAGTGACAATAAATCATTGAGCACTTACTAAGGGATCATTTTGCCTATAGTATTAGGTAGAAGGAAGTTTTAGTAAATAAGATCCATACTTCAGGAAATTCTAGCCCTTGCTGGTGGTTGGGATATATATTCTGAATTTAGTGGTTAGCCTTTACCTTAAAATATTTAAATACATCCAATCATAACAGTTAAAGAGACCAGAGAAAAAAGAGTAAGCACTAAGGATTTATGAAGAATGTTTAAAGGCCGTAGGGCTGAAGAGATGGCTTAGTAGTTGTTGTAGTCAAGTTTGCATTGCTGGTAGAAATCACCCAACCAAGAGCAGCTTATGGGGAAAAAAATGAGGTTTATTTTAGCTTACAGGCTCAAGGGGAAGCTCCACAATGGCAGGGGAAAAGGATGACATGAGCAGAGGGTGGACATCACCCCCTGTCCCACATCAGATGGACAACAGAAACAGGGGAGTGTGCCAAACACTGGCATGGGGAAACTGGCTATAACACCCATAAGCTCACCTCCAACAATACACTGCCTCAAGGAGGCCTTAATTCCCAAATCTCAATCAGCTTGGAACCTAGCATTCAGAACACCTAAGTTTATGGGGGACGCCTGAATCAAAACACCACATTCTGCCCCTGGCCCCCATAAACTGATAACCATACATGATGTACAATGCAATATATTCATCCAACTTTAAAAGTCCCTAAAGTTTTGATCAATCCTTATGATGTTCACACATCACCACAAACTTTTAACTGAGCCATAATACCAATAATAATAATAATAATGATAATAATAATCTCCCAATAACCCATAATGGCACAGTATAAACATTCACACTGCAAAAGATGACATTGGGCATAGCAAAGAAATATTAAACCAATACAAGATTTAAACTGAGCAAACATCAAACTCTGTAACTCTAAGCCCAACAACTCTACACAGTCACAAGTCTCCAAGTCCGACAATTCTAACCAGCAAGTCTCTGGAGTTTCAATTCCACCCCTCCAGATAGGCTACTCGCGATATTGAAGAAGTTCATCCAGGGCTGGCAGCTTTCCTGTCAGCCATCTCATAGTCCCAGCATCTCCACTGGGTCCCACTGCAATCCACTGTTCATCCTCATGGCCCCATGAGGTCTCTATGCAGACATTCAACAAACTTGCTTCACACTGCCCATGGCCATTTCCAAAACACAAGACCATGTTGCAAACTCAATGACCATCTCTTTCCTGCATTACTTACACTTCACAATTCCAGGTAGGATGCCAATTTGTTTACCTAGTGGGGAATAAAGCAGACTTTGAAGAACAGGACACTCCTTGAGCACTCAGGCCCCTTCAAAAGAGTCCACATTCTTCCTGTTGTCCCAGTGCAGGTAAACTGGACCAATCTCAAAGGTTGTAATCTCTCAATTGCAGCTGAGCAGGCAACAGTTCACCAAAAGAATTTTTTTTTTTTTCTGTGCCATATCCCTCTGCTCACTCCAGTTCATTTCTGTGCAAAGCAACCCTGCACAGCTTCTCAGGACACGGGCTTAATAGCAAGCTTCTCAAACAAACTGCTAGCCCAGTCCAGGCAAAGCTCTTTCTCACCCTCATAATCCAGACCTCACAGTCCATAATTCTTATGGCATTCAAATCTTTCAACTCTGACAAAAATAGCCCATCAAGCTGCACTTACAGCACTGCAAGGCATCTCTTAGGCCAAGGTTTCAAATCCTTCCATGTTCCTCTTGAAAATCAGTTCCAAAAGGCCAAAGCCACACAGTCATGTATCTGGCAGCAATCCCACTCCTTGGTACCACTTTGCTGTTGCAGTCAGGTTTGCATTGCTGGTAGAAATCACCCAACCAAGAGCAGGCTGTGAGGGGGAAAAAAAAAAAAAGATTTATTTTGGCTTACAGGCTCTAAGGGGAATCACCATGATGGCAGGGAAAAATGATGACATGAGCAGAGGGTGGACATCACCCCCTGGCCAATATCAGGCAGACAATAACAATGGGAGAGTGTGCCAAGGAGACACTGCCTATAACACCCATAAGCCCTCCCCCAACACTACACTCCTTCCAGGAGGCATTATTTCCCAAATCTCCATCTGCTGGGAACCTAGCATTCAGAACACCTAACTTTACGGGGGACACTTGAGTCAAACCACCACAGTGGTTAAGACACTTGCTTGCAAAGCCAAAGGACCTAGGTTCAATTACCCAGGACCCAAGCAAGCCAGATGCACAAGGAGGCACATGAGTCTGGAGTTCTCTTGCAGTGACTGGAGGTCTGGTGCTCCCATTCTCTCTCTCTCTCTCTCCCTCTCTCTCTCTCTCTCTCTCTCTCTCTCTCCCTCCCTCCCTCCCTCCCTCTTTCCCCTGCTTTCTCTCTCTCTCTAAAATAAATGCATAAAAATAAAATTTTCAAAAAACAATATCTAAAGGATATAGAATTTAGACATCTCAACAACAGGATTTGTACCTTTTTTATCTTTCCAGCAGAATGGTTAATAGATGCTTCTGAAAGTAAATTCATTGTTAGCCTTAGGGAAAAGTATTTCACTTGGGCAAATGACCATACAATAGTTAGCTGAAGGAATATGGGAAAGTAAGCATACCAACTCAGGGAGACTGTAACATTTGGCAGAATGTGATGTAGGGTTGAAAACGTCAGCTTTTGCTCATTTCTCTCTCCTCTGACATTTCTTCCCTTGTCCCTGACCCACATCTAAGACAAGGCATATACTGACAATCCTAGCTCTGCAACCTGATGGGACTAAAATCAATCACCCTCAAAAGCAGATGTCAACATGGTGACTTTTCCTAACACTGCCTTCTTCCTCTTCAGTCAGATGCTGGATCAATCCTTAAGATGAAAACCAAGCACATCTTTTGCCCTTCAGCTCCTTGGTGCCTCACAACTCTTTTCCTTGTTTCTTATCTACTACTTTGCTTGCTTTTTTGTTACCTATAGCTGCAATCTGATGTTGTTTTCTCAAACTAAGGACATAAACCAGTTTTAACCGCTCACCTGGAGTTCCCTGGTGTTGACCACTGGACTCTGTACAGAGGTGTCATTTGATGTGTCTTCCACCCTTTGCTCCAACCTTGAATTGAGGTGGTGGGGTCTCCTGAGGCCTGTCTGGCTTCCCCCATCTTTATAGCAATATCTCAGGGAAGGTTATGAATTTTGAATCATGTCTGAACTCTCTCCAATCCCCACCTTCTGAAATGTGCTTCCAAAACAGTCACATGTTGTCCCTATGTACACAGGATCTTTAAGTTGAAACTAAGTTTGGAAATTTTTTAAATTTTTTTTTAATTTTTAATTTTTTTCCAAGGTAGAGTCTCACTCTAGCCTGGGCTGACCTGATCTTCATTATGTAGTTTTAGGGTGGCCTTAAAGTCATAGTGATCCTCCTGCCTCTGCCTCCTTAGTGCTGATATTAAAGGTGTGCACAACCACACCCAGCTTTGGAAATTTTTGAATACCATATTAAAATTTTGATATGTTCAATAACTAAAGGGCAGCTTTTAAATACTTTTGAGTAAAAACATGATGTAAAAACTATTATTTTAGTATAATTATTTTGGCAACTAATTATTCCCAAACAATGCCACCTGAAGTTGGCACATACAGCTGTGGCATAAGCAATTGAAATGAAAGCCATCACTTTATGTGCTTATGTAAATTCCTAACATCTCTAGTTATCTAACAACTTGCCAATTTATCATGGAGAAATTTTAAATAGAATACTATCATTCTAGTGAAAAATTAAAAAGAATTTACCCGAGAAACTCTAGCATAACTCATGCTAAATGAAACAGTTGCTTTGTAATTTGCAAAAGTTTTTCTCACATATGTTCCAAACTATCTAAAAAAATTAAACAATAGGGCATATTGATCAATAAAGTTATCATATTGATTAATCCTACAACCAAGCTGTCAAATATATGTACTATTTTATACCTTAAAAACCAACCTTTCATAAAATATTTTACCCTTAAAGTGTTATTAAGAAAATAGATTTCACAATATATATTTTTTCACAACAAATTGTTTCTTATGCTTTGGAGTAAATTGTACTAATTTTTCTTCTGATAAAGAAAAAAATATAATTTGTGTCAGAAGATGTTTTTCTAATTCTATCATCTAACACTGTTCTCTTTTGAATGGCTTACTTTGATTTTAAATCTAAATCAAAGAGCCAAGTGTGGTGGCATACACCTTTAATCCCAGCATTCAGTAGGCAGAGGAAGGAGGATCGCCATGAGTTCAAGGCCACCATGAGACTACATAACGAATTCCAGAACTGCCTAAGCTAGAGTGAGACCCTACCTTGAAAAAAAATTAAATCAATATTTACATTATGCCTGATATTTCCTGTTATCATTTCAAATCTATAATATTAAGGTGAAATAACAATTAAAATTATACATGTTTTATAGTATTTTAGCTAGATATCAATATTTGTTTGTATTGTTAAAAATGCTTTTAAAAACAATGGTTGAACTTTTCAATACTTTAAAAGGCAGTGGAATTAGATTTACAAAAAAATACATAATATGTATTTATTAAATTGCCAATGAGGGCTGGAGAGATGGCTTAGCGGTTAAGCGCTTGCCTGTGAAGCCTAAGGACCCCAGTTCGAGGCTCGGTTCCCCAGGTCCCACGTTAGCCAGATGCACAAGGGGGCGCACGCGTCTGGAGTTCGTTTGCAGAGGCTGGAAGCCCTGGCGTGCCCATTCCCTCTCTCCCCCTCTACCTGTCTTTCTTTCTGTGTCTGTTGCTCTCAACTAAATAAATAAAATATTTAAAAAAAAATTGCCAATGAACTGACTGGCTGGTTATTACAATTTACTAATTAAAGTGAACCCATTTTTAGAGATTTTTATGGTATTTATTAATAGTAGGAATAAAAATGCCTTCACATTTTCATTGGATGCATTTAGTAAAGGGTTCCCTTTTGGGGTACTCACCAAGTTTCCAGCAGATTCTAGGTAGCTATAAACCCAAGGAACTGTAGCACAACTCATGCTAAGATCATGTTTAGGAACCCATGGTAACTATAATAAAGAATTGTTATCAACACTCTAGGTCAAGATTTAGAAGTGATAAGTCTCTTTAAAGGTAAGAGAGTATTTGGACAATCCTTTTCCCCTACAGGAAGACAAGGGGGCCACTTTCCCATATGGTGGTGTGCTGGTGACAACATTCCTCACTCTACTTAGCTAAAACCAACATGAAATGGAAGCCATGAGTTAAGACAGGAAGATGAAGGAATAACAATTATACCTATCTATCTGTCTGTCTATCTATCTATACATACATACATACATATAATATGTTATATAGATACACATGTTATATATCTATTATATATAGCTAAGGGTATGTTTCTCTCCATCTGCTCTCTGGATGAAATGCCTAGAATACAGTACTACTGACTAGCACTAGCATTTGTTGAGTGTGTGAGTGTGTCCATGTATCAAATGAGCCCATAGTTGATACAAGCTTGGATTTTAGAGTGAGATCCATCAGGACTATATGCTTGACTTACATTTTTCTCACCATACATACTTAGGTAATGATTTCCCTTTTATCTCCAGTTAAATAACATCTTTGCTGAAGACCCTTATTTTTTTCAAACTTTTTATTTTTTTTAATTTTTATTTATTTATTTATTTATTTATTTGAGAGCGACAGACACAGAGAGAAAGACAGATAGAGGGAGAGAGAGAGAGAGAATGGGCACGCCAGGGCTTCCAGCCTCTGCAAACGAACTCCAGACGCGTGCGCCCCCTTGTGCATCTGGCTAACGTGGGACCTGGGGAACCGAGCCTCGAACCGGGGTCCTTAGGCTTCACAGGCAACTGCTTAACTACTAAGCCATCTCTCCAGCCCTCAAACTTTTTATAAAAACAACTTCTATGATTATAAAAAAATCCCACGGTAATACCCAACCTTCCCCCACTTTCCCCTTTGAAATTCCATTCTCCATCATATCCCCTCCCCATCTCAATCAGCTCTCTTTTATTTTGATATCATGATCTTTTCCTCCTCTTCTGATGGTCTTGTGTAGATAGTGTCAGGCACTGTGAGATCATGGATATCCAGGCCATTTGGTGAACACTGGAAATATTTTTAGCTCCTAAGCTGTTAGTATTACTGAATACCTTCGTTTTTATTTTAATTACTTTTCTATTGTGCACCTACAGGCAGTTTGGTACCATTATTAGGCTCACCCATGACCTACCGCCTCCCCATTGGCCCCTTCTTGTTGAGGTATATGGGTCGTGCATTGTGGGGTTAGCCCACAGTTATTGGTATGACAAATGTCTCTGTATATCATGACCCAACATGTGGCTCTGACATTCTTTCCGCCCCCTCTTCCGCAAAATTTCCCTGAGCCATGTTGGGTTCATTTTTGGTCTGCATCAGTGATGAGGTGTTGGGGGCCTCTGGGGCTCTGGCTATCTGATTTGGTAGGATTTCATTTTCCTCTGTGTTGGTCTCCTTCCCCCTTGTGCTGGTATCCGGTTCCTCAGGAAAACAGCACCCTTGCTTGTTGCCAATTTTCCTTAGTTTCCGTCAGGGCCCTTTTGAGGTATGATGGGGTGGCTCTCTCCTTAGGATCTGTATCTATCTGAAAAAGAGAAGCAGATTCTACAACTGATAGTAAGTTAGCACCAGGTCAAATGAGATAACCCTTACTTTTTTTATAGAGAGTTTAATAGGTGTAGGTCCTCTTGTACCCCATGATTGATGATAACTTGATATTGGAGAGTGGGCTTAAGTTTGGATATGGTTCTGACTTATCTCCCAGTTCCAGCTATGGGTCTTGTACCACTGAGGGGATCAGTTAGCAGAATCAAGAGCAGTTGGTTCCCCACCATGGCTGTGTGCCACTATTGCACTTGTGTGAGCATCACAAAAGGTTATTTGCTGCTACTACGTTGGACCATGAGTTGCTTGGACAGATATTGGTCATTTTCCCCAGTAGCCCATGTAGCACCTTCTGGCACTAGACTGTCTGGGGACTGACTCTCTCCTGGTTTCCAGCCATGCCTTTCTATTTTAGGTGTCAGCTGCATATGGTGTCTTCAGCAATAGGGTCTTACCACTAAACTCTGGTGGGTCATCAAGTACTCTGACAGAAATTTGTCATTCTTTTAGAAAACCTTGTAGGTTTCTCTGATCAAAAGCTCACTGTGGGTGATAGCCCCATGCTGGTACTGGGAGTTACAGGTCAGTGCCCCCTAAGAAAATGAGGGTATGGCTGGAGAGTTGGCTTAGTAGTTAAGCACCTGCCTGTGAAGCCTAAAGACCCCAGTTCGAGGCTCGATTCCCCAGAACCCACGTTAGCCAGATGCAGTGGCTGGAAGCCCTGGTGCACCCATTCTCTGTCTTGCTCTCTGCCCCTTACTCCCTCTCTCTCTCTCTCTCTCTCTGTTGCTCTCAAATAAATAAATAAAAATAAACAACAACAAAAAAAATAAAGGCGTGTGCCACCAGGCCTGGCCAATTTTTAAAAAAAATTTTTTAAAAAGAAAATGAGGGTAAAAGGTAACTAATATGTAGGAGTTAGCGAGGTAAGAGAGAAGGAGAGGGAGAGAGAGGGAGGGAAGATGTAGGGGATTTAGGTTACACTTGATCATACCCTCTCCAGTGTCTTGTGGTTCAGGTGTTTCCTGTAAGGGCCTGGTGAAGGCTCAACCATTTGGTCTACCTTTTAGGAGGTAGAATTTTATGGTCCCCTTGCCATTTGGGTCTAGATTAGTGTTTCACATCTGTTTGATGCCCTCCCCTCCCTCTCCATCCCTTTTATTGTCTAGTCCATTAAATGCTTGCTGGGTATGTAAGGTATCTTGGGTAGATTCAGGTTAGGTGCTACAGATGAATGAGACTGTATGGTGATTTTTTTTTTTTTTTTTTTTTTTTTTTGATTTGGTAAATTCACTGAGAATGATCTGTTCCAGGTTCAACCATTTTTCCTCAAATTTATTTGTGTCATTTTTTCTTACTGCTGTATAGAATTCTACTGTGTAGATATCCCACATCTTAGTTATCCATTCTAGTGATGGACATCTGGGTTGATTCCAGCTTTTAGCTATTACGAATTGAGCCACTACAAACATGGTTGAGCAAATCTCTCTGGCCTGTGGTTTGAAGGTTTTAGGGTAGATGCCCAGTAAGGGAATAACTGGGTCTGTTGATATCTCTATAGTCAGCTTTTTCAGGAGTATCCATACTGATTTCCAAAGTGGTTGTACCATCCTACATTCCCACCAACAGTGGATGAGTGTTCCTGCTTCTCCACATCCTCACCAGCATTTATTTTCATTTGATTTATTGATGTTTGCTATTCTTATTGGGATAAGGTGGAATCTCATAGTTGTTTTAATTTGCATTATATGATGATTAGGGATGATGAACATTTTCTTAAGTGTGTGTTTGCCATTTGTATTTCTTCCTCTGTGAACTGCCTGTTCATATCTTTGCCCCATTTTGTGAGTAGGGTGTTTGACTTCTTTCTGTTTAGATTTTTGTGTTCTTTGTAGATTTTAGAGATTAGGCCTCTATCAGTTGGATAACCCGCAAATATTTTCTCCAAATCTGTGGGTAATCTACTGGCTTTGATTATTGTATGCTTGTCTGTAAAGAAACTCTACAGTTTCATATGATCCCATTGGTTGAGTGACTGTTTAAGATCGTGAGCTACTGGGCTTTTGTTCAGGAAGTCTTTTTCCATTCCTATATCATGGAAAGTACTTCCTAAATTTTCTTCCAGTAGTATTAGAGTTTCTGGTCTTATATTGAGGTCTTTGATCCATTTGGATTAGAGTGTAGCGCATGGTGAAATGTGTGGATCAAGTTTCAGTTTCCTGCATGTGGTTATCCAGTTTGTCCAGCACCATTTGTTGAAGATGCTGTCTTTTTTCCAGCCTGTATTGTTCAGGTCTTTGTCAAATATCAAGTAGCTATAGTTGCTTGACCCAAAGTCCAGGTCCTCAAGTCTATTCCATTGGTCTATACTCCTGTTTTATGCCAGTACCATGCTGTTTTGATTATTATGGCTTTTAATATAGCTTTAGATCAGGTATGGTGATGCTACCAGAGGTATTTCTTTCACTGAGAATATGTTTGGATATGTGAGGCCTTCTGCTTTTCCATATGAAATTTGAGATCATTTTTTCTGTCTGTGAAGAACACTGTAGGGATTTTAATTGTGATTGCATTAAATCTATATATTGCCTTTGGTAGGATTGTCATCTTCACAATGTTAATTCTACCTATCCAGGAGCATGGGAGGTCTTTCCATTTTCTCAAGTCCTCCTCAATTTCTTTTTTGAGTGTTTTTATGTTTTTGTCATATAGATCTTTCAATTTCTTGGTTAATGTTATTCCAAGGTATTTTTGTTGTTGTTGTTGCTATTGAAAATGGGACTATGTCCCTTATTTCTTTCTCTGTATCATCAGCAAATAGAGCTAACTTAAATTCTTCCTTTCCAAATTGTATCCCTTTTATTTCCTTCTCCTGTCTTATTGCTTCAGCTAGAACTTCCAGTACTATATTGAAAAGCAGAGGTGAGAAGACTCTTTTAAATAATAAAAGAAAAGCATTGTACATGGGTCCCTGTAAGATAATATACAAATGAATCCCAGAAAGGCACTATGAGGTAAATTGTGTACAAAGGCAATGAAAGTAAGGCTCCCAATTTTCAGCAAGTTGCAGAGAAAATAAGTGATAGACTGAGGTTCAAGCCCAGTTACAATGTCAAGAAAGCTTCCACTATTGCTTCAAAACCATTACGAGCATTTTCCACTCCAGTGTTTCATAAAAGATATGTGCTGGCAAAGTTCAGTTCATTTGTCATTTCTGTCTCCCCCAAAACTCTTTAGATTGCAGTTAAAATTGTTCTTGGCATTACACACTGTGCCCAACATGTTTATAATTGGATGGTCTGATAAATGGTCCTACACTAGCCCAGACACTAACATCTTTGACCTTCTTCTGTCATTTCCACACAAAATCCTCCTTAAGTGCCTCATATACCACTTGATACACTCTCTTTTGAAGCAGATATGCATTGGTTCTGACATTCTCACTGTCTTGGCTTCCATATGCCTGAGCAGCAACCTTTTAAAGCATTTGTTTTCAGCACCTTATCCATTTTTTTCCATTAGAATATGTACCTCACTTTCAGGTGACACATATTCATTTTACCATCTGCCTTTCTGACTTGATTATAGTTACTCTATCTTCTTCCATGTAACATCTAGAATTATGTTTGGTATATACCTGGAGTTACCTTAAATATCTAAAGTTACATTACTTTTACAGTCTCTCATAGTTATGATTTTATTATTTTTCATTAAGAACCTAGGGGGTAATAATTACTTATATTTTGTCACCTGTCATTTGTGATCCCTCACCTAGAATTTTTGCTTTCCTGTCTAATTAGGGAAACATTAAGTACTCTCAGGGATTGTTTGAGATACTGTTTGGCCTGTAAGCTACATTATCAGATAAAGGAATAAACAGAATTGACACTTATATATACCCTCAGTCATTATAGAGCATGCTGTTTTGCAAATCACCAGTACAGGAACAGGTTGAAGGATTTGGGCGAGAAAGTGGAAGGAGACTCAGGACTTACTAAGGGTCGTTCATGATTGTTTTGAGCACAGTAGGATATGAGATGGACATCATGGGTAGGACTCCAATAATAAGTCATTACAGAGTTTTACGAATTCTAACACCTACAACTAATTATCCAGATCTCTGTCAAAGATGCATTTTGGTACCATTTTGTATTAATTTAATAGACTCCTGTGACATGAGAAAAATCCATTCACTAAACCTATATTTAATGTTTTAATTTAATTTATTTATTTGAGGGAGAGAGCGAGGATGGGCATGCCAGGGTCTCCAACTACTGAAATTGAACTCCAGACACATGTGCCACATTGTGCATCTGATTTATGTGGGTACTAAGAACTTGAACCCGGATCCTTAGGCTTTGCAGGCAAGCACCTTTAACCACTAAGCCATCTCTCCAGCCCAATCCAATCTATTTCAAATGAGTAACTTCCTAGTGAATGAAGAAATATTATATGTTGAGACTTGGACTCTTCAAGGTTGAGGATACAAAAATAAGAACAGAGCATGATTTTAGAACATCTGAAAGAAAAAAAAATATATTCTACAACAAAGTAGTACCCCCAAAGTTCCTGGAATATATTTAGTGATTTTTGTACTGCATCTATTATTTTTTTTGATTGGCAAAAGACTAACAATAAGAGCCTTATAATAAGACTTGTAACCTTTGAATAATGAAGGAAGTTGAAAATCAGCAGAGTTTGTTTTGGAAAATATCATTATAATATACAGAGGTATTTTCTCTTTTAAGCTAGCATGTGCCAATAGAATTATCTTGTATCCTCTGCTAAACCATATATAATATTTCTATGTAAATATAAATGAAATATGGCCTTTGAGATCCATTGGTTTATTATTAGTAGCTGAAATTATGTTGATGAATGATACCAGAGATATTGTGTAAACAAGAGAGTGGAGAGGAGGGAAACACCTATGACAGGAGTCATGCAAGTTCAATCCAACTGAAGTGCGTGATCCAGCTAAAACCCGATTGACACCCCAAGCAACATAAGCAAAATTTTCCTATACTCATTACTTTTTGATGCCCTAAATTATTTCTTCCATATATACATCAGTGTCCTTTTGATTGCTTACATAGCAAAATCTGAAGCAAAACAATCAATTGTAAATTTCTAAACAGGCAGTTTCTACAGGGAAGTTGAGATAGTTTGGATTAACATGGATTGCATTTGATCTTTACTTTCATTATTCTCTCTTTAAATACAAAACTAATGGTTACAACACAAGCATCCCCTCTTTACAGGGTGAATGCATTATTCTTGCCATCAACTACCTACCAGAACTCAGAAAGTCAGAATCCAATGACTAAAACAGTCATAAATAGGAGAAAAAAAGCAATGCTGGGGAGAAAGTGTTAACAAAACATTACTGTAAAAAGGCAGTGCCAAGTCTTCCTCGTGTATAATAAAGGGTCTATTTGATTTGTTTAAAGATAAACAGAAGGGAACTTCAATTTTTATTTTCATTTTGTTTCCTTTCTTGCTTTTTTTTTTTCTGTTCACTTCCAGGTGCACATTAATTTGTACACAGACAAAGCAAAGCTTGTATAATACTGAACCCACAATAAAATAATTTTCTGTACTGTCACCTTCTTGCACCAGGTACTTTTCCACTGATCTATATGTACTTGCACAGCTATGGTCTGCTATCTTAATTCATACACACAGTTACATGAAGTGTGTCTTATGCAATTCTAAATCTGAAAATAGGAATCAGGCAGTCACTTTTTCCTGGGAACAAGAAAAGGTTAAATGATAGGACAAAATGTTCTCCACAAACCTTCTCCAGCTCTGCATTGCTGCTATTCATCACAAAACAGCATGTTACCAAGCACTGAGTACAGAACCACCAACCAATACAAGGGAAGCTTTCCAAGGTAAGGAGTCTTGACTCCAACAATATGAAATCCATCCAAAATTCAATTCCACCTTGCTGAAATTTCGAGGGGTTCAGTGGTGTGGGGCATGCAGGGATATTCTTTCTAAGGTGAAGATAAGTTTTTCCATCTTGCCCTTCCTTCCACTAAGAAACAAAGCACAATGACAGTTGGCCTATTTGGATTTTGGAGGCATCAAATTCCTCACTTGGGTATGTTACTCTGTCCCATATACCAAGTGACTCAGAAAGTTGCTACTTTTCAGTGGGGCCCAGAACAAGAAAAGGCTCTTCAATGGTCCAGGCTGCTGTACAGTCTGCTCTGCCTCTTGAGCCATATGATCCAGAAGATCCAGTAGTACTTGAGGTGTCTGTGGCAGATAGGGATGCTGTTTGTTGCCCCAGCCAGCGGGGAGTTGAACAAGGACTCGAAGAGAAGCTAAAAAAAAAGGCAAACAGACACAAGAAGGAGACCATGCTAGGTGTTTGTCAAGGCCTCGAGAGTTTATTCTTACATGTAGGTTTATATAGGGTTATAGGGGGAAGGGGACGTGGTCAGGGCAAGGAGTTGTAGTGGGAAGGGGACATGGTCAGGGTAAGAAGTTGTAGAGGGAAGGGGACATAGTTAGGGCAAAGATCACAGAGTTACTGGTTAAACTACAATGCCTTTGTTTCTTCATCAGGTACTGGCAGGATGGGGGAGTGTTTAGCCAGGTGTACGATGCCATTGTTTCTGGTAGTTGAATATTAGGTGAGGAAGTAGAAACTTAACTTGCTATATGGCGGTTTCTGTTAACATGCCCGAGGTTTGGTTCATAGCTCCCAACATCTCCTCCCTTCTTTTATACAAAAAGAGGGGGAGGCTCTCTATGCAGTGGTGGGCATTAACCAACTGTGTGAATAGGGACCCAACTCCTTCCATGGGGTTATCTTTTTCCCATATTCTTTGGCCCTTGGTACCTTTTGGGGAGGGAAGGCAGGGCCTATGTGAGAGCAAGGCATGGCCTTCGTGATAACAGTTATGGTACCAACCTCCATGCAAGCCAGGTATTTCTCTCAGGGAATTCAGAAGCGGTCAGAAAGGGACCTTCCCTTGCGGTGCTTTGCCTCGCACCCATGTTGGTGCCCATATCACACTCACTTTATTGTGAGCTGATATGCCTAGGTCTAAATCCTATGTAGCTCTAAAGGAGGGTCAGCTATTTGGCCCAGACAGGTAGACCGCAGCGATAGCAGAGGTGTAGAGGACAGCGGTATAGTAAATAAGTTCAGAATGTAAGATAAAGGGAGAGTGACAACTGCAGGTGGCAGGTCTTCAGTGGCAACACCTCAATCCGCCAGCTCCAGTCTGTGATAATGGACCTGTAAAAGCAGCATCTTAATGGCTTTAATCTGTTGACATATAAAAGTCATGATTTTAATTATAATAACGGGTCCAATTGTGAGTAAGAGTATTAAGATAAGTACAGGTCCTTCCAGCTTCATCCTGTCAGGAAAAAAGGAGATTCTCTCAGGGAAGTGTTTCTTCCCTGGATATGTGAGATGTCATTGGAGGATCATCAGCTTGTTTTACAAGTCTCTCTGGCAACCATCTCACAGCATTTTCTTTGGTGTCAGACAAGCATACTGATCCTGGGCCCCAAATGAGTACTGGGTCTGGGCCATTCCATTTTAAAGTTAAAGGATCTTTCCACATGGCTTTGGCAAAGGTGTTTTTGTATTTGTGTGCCCAAAGCAATCAGCAGCTGAATTTTCCTGAGTATCAAGAGTTAAAAAGTTTAGGACAAACAAGGCATGATGAAGGATATTTCTTGGATAGCCTTTTATGGGGTATAAATCTCCCATTTTTAACTTTTTGATGGTATATTTAATAGTTTGATGGGCTCACTCAACAATTCCTTGACCCTGGGAATTGTATGGTATGACTGTAATGTGTTTAATTTGTAATCGATGACAGAAATTTTGGAATTTTTTTCCAATATATCCAGGACCATTATCAGTTTTAATAATTGGAGGCTTTCCCATGACACCAAGGCAATTGAGTATGTGAGCAATGACATTTTTTGAAGCTTCTCCAGCATGGAGGCTCGCAAAAATGAATCCACTAAAGGTATCCACAGTAACATGGAGGTACTTAAGATTACCAAATGAGGGAAAATATGTTACATCCACTTGCCAGATCTCACTGGGAATTAAACCTCTAGGATTCATGCCTAAGTGAGGAATGGGTAGGAGGGTGACACAGTTTGTGCATTGACTATCTGGCGAGCTTGTTCCTTAGTGATTTTAAAAAGAAGACACAAGGTTTGAGCATTAACGTGATGTACAGAGTGAGCTGCTTTGGCCTCAACAAGGAAAGCAAACTGGGTGGCTTCATCAGTCATGGCATTGCCTGTGGCTAGAGGCCCAGGGAGCCCAGAATGAGCACGAATATGGCCCATATAAAAAGGATGTTGCCTAGAATGTAAGCATTGTTGGATGGAGAAAAACAGAGGGGTAGCATTGGTGGTGGGTTTTATGTATGGTACAGTTTTTAACAGGGGGATGGATTGAGCAATATAAGCACTATCAGTATATAGATTAAAGGAGGTATTTGGAAGTTGTTCAAAAACCTGTAAAACAGTGAAAAGTTCCACCAGTTGAGCAGAGTGGAATGGGAATTGTAGGGAAGTGGTTTGATTGTCTATAGTGAAGGCTGCCACTTCATTAGAGGATCCATCAGTGAAAACTAGGGGCACATAGGGAAGAGGTCAGGGAGAAGTTAATGTAGGAAAAACAAATGGCTGAAATCTCAGAAAGTGGAGAAGTTTGTTAGTGGGGCAGTGGTTATCAAGGGGTCCCTGAAAAGAGGTGCAAGATGTTGCCCATTCATCATCATTTTGTATTAACCATTGTATTTGGGGAGTGGAATAGGGTAGAATAATTTTATCAGGGTCCTTACCAAATATTTTTTTTGCTTTGATCATGTCCAATTTTTATTAACTCTGCCACCCATGAGGTGTAAGGGGTAAGGACTCTGGGTGGTGAAGCAGGTAAATGAACCCAGAAGAGGGGCCCCTCCTGCCAGAACACCCCAGTGGATGTAAAGTCAGTGACACAAATGACCAGACAAAGAGGCTTTTCCTAAGAGATAAAAGTGGCCCTTTGGCTCAGAATTGTAGCCTCCACTATCTTCAGGGCCTCTAAAATTTACCACAAAAAGCAATCCTTTAGGTCAATAATGATTTTACAATATCCTGTAGGAATTGTTACTGGAATGAGGAGACCTGGTTGTAGGGCTCCCATAGGTACCATGGCCTTATTAATTTTTCTAAGGTCCTGGAGAAATCTCCATTTTAAGGGAATTCCAGAAACACTATGCTGTGGGGGCCTCTGGCCTCTGACCACCTGTTAAGATAAACCTATCATTTTAAAAGTCGTAAAGTACCATTGTTAGCTTAGCCCATCACAGTGGAGATTACCTTATCCTCAGTGCTTTTTGACCCAGCAGGTTTCTCTGTTTTAGATTCTCCTTCTCCCTTCTTATCCATCTCTGGCCACCAGCTGGACAAAATTCAGGGAGAACTAGGATAAAGTCTGAGAGAGCCAAGGACATGTCCTATAGTGTATAGCTTGGACCTCTGTTCAAACATTTACAATAGACTTCATTAGACACTTGAAGAAAAGAGGCAATAGGCATAAGAGAAGCCAAAGGCAAACTCTCCCAGCTGTAAAGCTGCCTATGGAACTTAGAGAGTCCCAGCCAGGCAACACAGACTTAATTGTAGTAAATAAATCATTAGCAGCCTTAGTAGCATCAAAATCAAGATGACTATTCTGTATAGCTAGAATTTTTGAATGTAAGTTAACCAAATCTAACAAAATATTATCATGGTGCCAAAAATGAGACAGTTACTTTACATACAATAGAGTAGAATCTGGTCTTTTCTGAGCTAGGTAAATATTAATATAACCCTTTATAATTTTTTTGAAAAAAAAACATTACTTGACAACCAATGATTTTGGCTTAAACTTGATAGCTATTGATTTTATGTACCACAGAAATTTTTATTAACATAAAACAATTTTATGTTTTACCTATGACTTAAATTTGATAAAACTTAAGCAAGCTATTCCAACATACTTTAGCCTGAAAATTAGTTTTTTTGTTTGTTTGTTTCTTAAAGTTTGTAAACCATTTTAAAACCTTTAACTTTAGGCATGGTGTTTAGGTTTGGCCTGAAATTTTCTTTTTCTTTTTCTTTTTTTTTTTTTACATCTACACACCTTTATTTATATACTTTAACATTCTGATCTAAGTACCACTCAAAAAGCATTTTTAACAAGTAATCATTGAAAAATTCCTTCCCAGTTCTTTCAATCAATTCATCTCACCCCATCATTAATTATCTTTCCCTTTCTTAATTTTTTTTATTCCCCCAAGGGGGTGCACTGTTCCTAGAGGTACTACTACAATACCAGGTCGATGCGTGGAGTGGGTGGAGCAAGTTCCTATTCCAACTCTGAGCTCCAAAAATCCTTTTACTATATTGTCCTCAGATAGAGGATGTATCAGATATTAAACTGATAAGAACAGATACTACACTTGATCTTAGCCAAAGGCCGAGAAGTGATTATCTTTCTTATAAGGCTATTAAAAAATTACACCAAATTGATTAATCCTATTACTAAAAAGAAAGCAGTCTTAATACAATTTTGTATCATTATTACCAATAACACACTTGGAAATGATTTTATTGGGAGTAACTAAGGCAAACTGTGTTGTTATCTTGAGGTAGGCTGGCTCAGAAGTCAGATCAGTTGCCTCCTCCTTTTAAGTAACAGGACATGACAATCTTTTTTTTTTTTTAAATATCTGACAAATTATAAGTTACCTCTTTAGAGGAAGTTTTGTTGTTTTTAATAATCCTTTATATAAGATGAACTTGACCTAGAACAAATATCTGGCAAATTTACTCCTGTAAAAGACATTTAACTTTTCCTTTTTAATTTCTATGCTTATGTCTTTGATTTCCTTGAAATGGTTCTCTAGAAGAGAAAGGAATGCCATCTGCATCTGTCTCATCTCTATAATCACAAACAGTCACAAACATGATACAACTAGCAAGCACAATGAGCACACATAAACACAGACACACATACATAAAAATAACAAATCCTCCTGATAAAATAAAAAATTTGCTTAAAGAACTTGAAGCAATCTCAATTCCTTATGCTTTTAAAATATCTTTTACTATGGTAATTATCTCCTTTTTACTCTTTGTTAAATCTTTTTTTTTTTTCCTTAGCCTATGTTCCTTGTGTCTTGAGAGAAGTTTTAAGCCCTTCAACAATTTATGCTTACTTAGGGTCTGTCCCATGATAGAAAAGGAAAGAGGAGAAACAGCAAGACCAAAAGGCAACGTTGCCGGTCGGAGAACCAGCATGGGGGATTCCCCGGTGGGCTTGATATGAGCCTGACCGCAATTTTAAGAACCAGCAGCTGCTCTAAGAGCATTTACTGACTGTTGTGTACCCAGTTTTGTTGATAGGAAGAGAGGCTAGATAGGAGGTCTTTGCCAACGCCCAAACAGGCTGTTGGGATTTACACAGGGAGCTAGGGGCCTTCAGCCAATGCCAGAGAGTAGCCCTGGCCATGAGGCTTCAGTTGCCCTGTCACTATGTTGCAATTCCATGTGATGTCACCAACCAAAAGTAAAAGGAGGAAAAGAAGAGCAAAAAGAAAACCCAAAGTTCTTGTGTCTTGTGACTAGTCTTAAATGGTTTGTCTAGAAGTCTGCGTCGCTTGTCTTACCTTAGCGGGTCTGTATCACAGGTGGGTTTCTTCTGTGGTGCCCACAGAGTAGATCTGTTTTACAAGTGTATTGCCTGTAGTGATCTTATGCAGATCTTCACTCACCCTGGTGGGGTGGCTATCCAATGGCGAGGATGGCCGTCCATTTGAGCAACGCCCAGTTCACACTTCATACCTTGGGACCTACATTCAGGTGTGACTTGCCCCAGCCAGCAGGGAGTTGAACAAGGACTCGAGGAGAAGCTAACCTGGGTGAAAAAAGACAAACAGACACAAGAAGGAGACCATGCCAGGTGTGTGTCAAGGCCTTGAGAGTTTATTCTTACATGTAGGTTTATATAGGGTTATAGGGGGAAGGGGATGTGGTCAGGGCAAGGAGTTGTAGGGGAAAGGGGACATAGTTAGAGCAAAGATCACAGAGTTACTGGTTAAACTGCAATGCCTTTGTTTCTTCATCAGCTACCAGCAGAATGGGGGAGTGTTTAGCCAGGTGTATGATCCCATTATTTCTGGTAGTTGAATATTAGGTGAGGAAGTAGAAACTTAACATGCTATATGGCAGTCTTTGTTTCTGGTAGCTGAGTATTAGGTGAGGAAGTAGAAACTTAACTTGCTATATGGTGGTTTCTGTTAACATGGCCAAGGTTTGGTTCATAGCTCCCAACAGTTTCTAACCTTTAGCAGGTCCCCATAGGTGAATAACAGTGGAGGCCCTTGGGATACTGAAACAAGATTCTTCTATCATCTCCAGACAATTATTCTCCCTTTGAGAGACAGTTTTTGGCCTGCTATTGGGCCTTAATAGAAACTTAGTACTTGACAATGGGCCATAAAGTTACTATGCAATGTGATCAGGCTCAAACAGGCCCTAAAGGTACATGTAAGTTACATGAGAAAGTTGCCCAAATGCCTATGGTTGCTACTTCTGTTACAATGCCTTCTGTCCCTAAGCATGCACCTATGGCGTCATGGGGTGTGCCCTATGATCAATAGGCTGAAGAGGAGAAGACTATGGCATGGCTTACAGATGGTTCAGTGTGTTATGCCAGCACCTCCAAGAAGTGGACAGCTGCAGCATTACAGCCTCTTTCTGGGACAACTCTGAAGGACTGTGGCAAAGGAAAGTCTTCACCATGGGCAGAAATATAGGCAGTATTCATAGTCGTGCAATTTGCTTGGAAAAAAAATGGCCAGGTGTGTGGTTATACACTTATTCATGGGCTGTGGCCAGTAGTTTAGCCAGATGGTCCTGTACTTGGAAAGAGCACAATTGGAAAATTGGTGAGAAGAACACCTGAGGAAGGTGTATGTGGACAGAACTTTCTGAATGGGAAAAGGATATAAAGATACTTGTGTCCCATGTTAATGCTCATCAGAAGGTGACCTCATTGGAGGATGGCTTTCATAATCAAGTAGGCCATGTGACCAGTTACAAAACCGAGGACTGTAATTGCCATGAGTGTTTCTGTCCTACTTTGTTAAGACTGTTTGTACATATCTATACCAATGTTAAGATGATTTTGTTATTCTATTCTTCTATTAGGTAATTAATACTAATTAAGATCATATTGCTACTTAATCCCTTTTAAATTTTATATTTGACTTATTATACTAGATACTGAGCATTCTTCAAGGAACCTTGCTTTGTATGGTGGGGGGAGGGGGGAGATTGTGCACTTCCAAGTTGTATGAGGGATAGTTACATTGTGTTAGATGGAATTATGACCTTGTTACTATCTTCATTTGAAAATTAAGTATGACATAAGGAGATATGGTCTGGCATCAAGTTGACAAGGGGTGGACTTGTGATGGTTAGGTTTGTGTCAACTTGATCTGTTTAGGACTCCACAGACATTGGTCACATTTGGGTCTCTGAGGTTGCTTCCAGGAACGATTAACCAAAGGAGGAATCCTTCACCCAGGGTGTGCCCTTCCCCCAGAGTGGACAGCCCCTCTCTGAGGGGGGGTGGTCTTTATTTAAAGAAGCTCTGGGAAGGAAAGCATCCACTCTCTTGCCTGGCTGCCAGTGCTGCTTTCTGCTCGCTGCTTTCCAGTGTGGACTGAAGACCAGCATGGACTGAACAGAAGCATCGCCCCAGAAAGCCTCCAGGCCTTTAGTGCTGGATCCGACTGCTGAGGCATCCAGCCTCATAGGTTGAGAAGCTACCAGGTTCCTGACTCTCAGCTATGCAGCCTGCTATTGTTGGATTGCTATAAACTAATCCAGTTAATTCCCTTTTAATATAATTCGTTCTACCAGTTCTGTTCCTTTAGGGAACCCTGAATAATAAACTAACTCACAAACTACTTGGAATTCTTTTAGTTTTGTCTTCTAAGATTCCACAAGATGTGGCTTACAAGGTAAATAGTTTCTCTAGGCATGTGTGGTATGTTGACTACTTAGCAAACACAAATCAGGTAAAAAAAAAAAAAAAAAAAAAAAATCTCTGTCCATGAGAAGCAAGTTGAAGATCTCAGCAACTTCAGCAAATGCCAATGGATAGAAATTCCTCTGAAAGTGGCTTAAAATACTGTGTCTTAAAATTTCTAATTTAGAGCCAGGTGTGGTGGTGCATGCCTTTAATCCCAGTACTAGGGAGGCAGATGATGTAGGAGGATTTCCAAGAGCTCGAGGCCACCCTGAGAGTACATAGTGAATTCTAGGTCAGCCTGAGCTTGAGTGAGACCTTACTTGGAAAAAAAAAAAATCTAATTTAAAAGTTTACTGGTGTCAACAAGATGGCAGGCTAGGATGCCTCCAACTTCATCCCTCCCTAAAAAGAATGTATTTTCAACTACACACAACAAAAATTAATTTTATGGGAGTCACAAGACTCAGGTCATGACAACTCCATTGGGTCCAAAATAGAGGTAAACCACCTTGAGAAAGAAGACATGTTACGGTGGTAGATTCATCACCATGAACCTGTTTCTAAATGGAGAAGCAGTCCCATACCCTCTGGTCTCACTACCAAACTTGCTAGCCCATGGTTCTGGATAAGGCCCCATGTATTTAGGAAATTCACGACAGTATGTCCCTAGCAACCATGTACATGACTATTGATATAGAAGCTGAACTATCTCAGATCAAGTATTACCAGAAAACACAATAACGGTCCATTTAGAAGCTCATACAGTCATTAAATATAAAAACCTGAAAGCTTTTCCTCTAAGACCCAGAAGGAGTCAACATAGTACTAGAAGACATAGCCAGAGAAATTGAGCAAGAAAGGAATAAATAAAAGTCACTCAAATCAGAAAGGAATTGCTAGAACTGTCTCTCTTGGCAGATGATATGATCTTATGTGTAGGAAACCCTAAGCACTACAAAATCTTTTAGAAATAATAAGGAAAGAGTAAACTTGTAGGAAAAAAAAATCAAAATACAAAAATTAACATTTCTAAATGCAAAAAAAATGAATTACCAAAAAGTAAACTAAGAGAGTAATTTCACTTACAGTAACATCAGAAAGAATACAGTTCTTAGGAGGCAGTTTGACCAGGGACATGAATGACTTCCACACTGAATATTATAACATATAATATTATGTATATATTATATTATGAATATAATATATATGTAATATTATAACACTGGCACATTTTCAACCATAAAAAATGGAAAGACAAGCTATATTCACAAATTAGATAGACTTAATATTGCTAATTTTTTTCCATATGTACCAAACTAATCTATAGATTCAAAATAGGCCCCATGAAAGTCCCTGTAAAAGCCTCACTGAGAATTATAAAAAGCCCTGAATCAGTTCTCAGCATGAAGAACAATACTGGAATACCACATTCCCTGATCACCAAATATATCATGTTGGAATATCACTGATATCTGAACCAGTAGAACATACTTGAGGGCTCAGATATTAGCCCCACACACATAGATGACTGATGTTTTAAGAATATGCCAAAATGTGCAATAGGATAAAAAGATGGCCTCTTTAAGAAATGTTGTTGGGAAAATTAAATAGCCACATTTAAAAAAATAAAATTCAAGCCTACTCTACACATCTCAAAAAAAACTTACATAAGGGTTGGAGAGAAGGCTTAGTAGTTAAGTCACTTGCCTGTGAAGCCTAAGGACCTAGGTTTAACTGCCCAGAATCCATATAAGCCAGATGTACACAGTGGCACATGTGTCTGTAGTTCATTTGCTAGATGCCCTTGTGCACCCATTCTCTCATTCCTTCCCTCTCCCTCCCTCCCTCCCTCCCTTTCCTTCTCTCTTTTTCTAATAATAAATAATTAAATAAAACATAAAACTTCAGACAATGAAACGTAGTTAAAAATAGGAGATGAAGACTTCTAGACATTGGACTGAGCAATCACTTCTTAGATGTGACACAAAATAGCAAAAATAGACTTGTAGGATTGCAGTAAGACAAAACCCACTGCACAGCACCAACAGCCAAATTAAAAATAGCAGCCTCTAAAATGTGAAAAATATAGGCAACTGTATGATAAGATGTTAACCATCCAAAATATATAAATAATACCTAAAACTTATTAGAAAAATAATGACCCAATTCAAATTGGGCAAAGTACCTGAGCAGGATTTTTTTCAAATAAGACACACGAATAGTCAACAGGTATATGAAGAAAATGCTCAAAATCAGTAGACATCAGGAAAATGCAAACCAAAAAGCATAATGAACACTGCACCTGTTATCATGCCTTCAATCAATAAAATAAATGCTAAGTATCAGTGAGAATGTCAGAATACAGAGAAAAGGAAATTTTACACTTAGCTGTTAAAAATGTCACTGGCAGTCAGTATGGAAATCACTGTGTGGCTGCTCAAACAACCAAAATAGAATCAGTATCTGATGCAACAATCTCACATCTAAGTAAATATGGGGAAAAAAAAAAAGTAATCTGGGTGTCCAGCCAAGTCTTTAGCCCCACAGTTAAAGCAACATTATTGGTACATTGTCTCTGCAACATTAGAGCTGGACCAACAAGATACTGTGCTGTGTGAAATAATCCACAAGGAGAATATGATTGCCTGATTTAATCTGCATACAAAATCCAAAAGTAGAGAAGCAAAACGTCAAGTGGCAGCTTGTAGAGGGGGTGACGGAGAGAACCTGGTCAAAGAGTACATTTCACCTATGCATGATTAGTAGGTTTTGAGACCTGTGTAGAGCAATGTGGCTATACTTAACAAAACTTTCTTGTGCACTTAAATTTTTACTAAAATGTTAGGTCCTATCTGTTCTTGGAAAAAGAAAAGAAAGTGGCATCTGTGTAAGGTGATAGATATAATAAAAATAAAAACCTTCTGGAACTCCAAGATTACTCCCTGCAATGTCACAATGATCTCTTTCCTACCTGCAAGCAACACAGTGCTTATAAGCCTCTTTAAGGCTCAATCGGTTCTTCACAGTTTGCTCAAACTGTTCACTAGTCTATAGAAAGAATAAAGTAGCACAGGAACCTTTTAAAAATAATTTTATACTAAATTACTTCTGCGTTGCATTGTGATTGTGCTGCCACTGATCATGCATTCATTGTAACCTTCAGTATCCACCAAAGCCAGCAAGGCCGAGGTGAGGAGCATGCTGCTTGTTACCTGCGTGTCACCAAAAAGAATGAGGAAATGAAGTATGCAGTAAGGAAGAAAGTTGCATTATCCTCAGGCATTCATTTAAGGCCACTTCCACCAAAAATACAGCACACACACACACACACACACACACACACACACACACGCACAATTTTCTCATAGGTAAATGAAGAGGTGGTCAAATGTTGGTAACAATCACCTAGTTTGCACTACTCACTAAATACTCTTAGAATAGTATCCATCAGCATGTTACCGTGAATCTTGAGTGTTATCTTAAACCTTGTCAAAACCACAAGTGCCAAAATTATGATTGTCCACTGTCTAAAAGACTCCTTGTATGTGCAGAGAATCACATTCCTCGCTTGAGAAATTATCCACTACAATTTTAATAAGATTAAGTCATTTCAAAAATTGTCAAAACACCATCAAATGATAAAATGAATTTTTGAGTATAGTATGGATTTTCATAATTATTTTATCTATATCCTGTGATTTTAATTTTCAATATGTCTTAATAGAGCTTAGACAGCACTGTTATTTCTGTTATTGTGAAATCTGTATAAATGACCAATGTATAAAAATCTATTAGTGGCATAAACTCAAGATTTACTTTAACTTTAACTTTATTTCTTTTCAAAAATAACTATGTTAATTCACAAATGGTTGACAGCAGTGGGATTATAATGTAGGCTCTGGACTTAAAATAGTCTGATTGTGGTTATAAGTATTTCTTTTTCACATATATATATATATATATATATATATATATATATATATATATATATGATTAGTTTTGTACTCAGTGAATACAGTCAAGTTGGTACCATTGTTAGCCTCTTCCTTGTCCTCCCTGCTCCACAGGGACCCTCCTAGTTGGGGAATAGTTGTGGGGTTAGCCATCAGTATGGACCAGAGGCAATGTCTCTGTGCATTATAACCCAACGTGTGGCTCTGACATTATTTCCACCCCCTTTTCCACAAATTTCACTGAGCCATGTTGGGTTCATTTTAGGTCTGCTTCAGTGCTGAGGTCTTGAGAGTCTCTGAGTCTCTGGATATCTGGTTTCGTAGGACTGGATTGTTCTTTGTGTCTATCTCCTTCACACTTGTACTGGTACCATGTTCATGAGGAAAATAGCACCCTTACTTGTTTCCCTAATTATTCTTCATTTCAGCTGGGGCCCTTTTGAGGTATGATGGAGTGCTTCTCTCATGAGGATCTGTGTCTATTTAAAAAAGAAAAGCAAATTCTCTGATGAAGAGTAAAGTAGCACAAAATAAATGGTATAACCATTAGTTTTTAGAGAGAATTTAATAGGTGTACACCCTCTTGTAGCCCACAATTAGTGGTAACTTGATAATGGAGAGCAGGCTTATTTTTGGATAGGGTTCTGACATGTTTCCCAACTTCAGCTGTGGGATACATTCCACTGTCCAGATCAGCTAGCCAAATCAAGAGCAGCTGGTTTCCCACCATTGCTGTGCATCACTATTGCACTTGTGTGAGTATCATAGCAGGTTGTTTGCTGCTAAGTAGGTTAGACTGTGAATTGTTTGGACAGATATTTGTCATTTTCCCCCAGTGGCTCATGTAGCACCTCCTGGCACTAGATGCACTAATTCTCTGGGGACTGACTCTCTTCCAGCTTCCAGCCACGTCACTCCATGTTACATGCCAACAGCATATGTTGGCTTCAGCAGTAGGGTCTTACCACTAACCTTTGGTGAGTCTTCAAGTACTCTGACAGAAATATGTCTTCTTTTGGGAAACCTTGTATGTCTCTCTGATCAAGAACTCATTGTGGATGGTAACCACATGCTGGTACTGGGAGTTACAGGTCATTTCCCCAGAAGAAAAGGAAGAAAAAGTTAAGTAATATAAAAGAGACAGAGAGAAGAGGGAAAGAATGAGAGACAAAAAAAAAAAAAAAAAACCAACAACAAAAAACAGAAGATTAAGGTCAATCTTCATCATACCCTCTCCAGGGCCTTGTGATTTGGGTATTCCCTCTAAGGACATGGTGAAGGTTCAACCATTTTGTGTGTCTTTCAGGATGTAGAATTTTTATGGTACCATTGCCATTTGGGTCCAGTTTTGTGTTCCCCACCCCTTCCCTTACCCTTCCCTCCCTCCCCACCCACCCTATTGTCTAGTCCTCGAGATGCTTGCTAGGTATGTCAGCAACTCAGGTAGATTCCAGTTAGGAGCTGTAAATGAGTGAGACTATGCAGTGATGATTATCTTTCAGTGATTGGGTGAGTTCACTGAGAATGATCTGTTCCAGGTTTGATCATTTTTCTTCAAATTTCATTGTCTCATTTTTTTCTTACTGCTGTGTATAATTCCCCCCCATATATATATATGACATGTTAGTTATGCATTCATCTAATGATGGACATCTGGGTTGATTCTAGTTCTCAGCTATTATGCATTAGGCAACTATAAACATGGTTGAGCAAATCATACAAACTGAGGCATGGAGATTTTAGGGTACATGCCCAGTAAGGGAATAACTGGGTCTGTTGGTAACTCTATGGTCAACTTTTTTAGGAATCTCCATATTGCTCTTCAAAGTGGTTGTGCCATCTTACCTTCCCACCAACAGTGGGATGAGGGTTCCTATTTCTCCTTGCCAGCACTTATTTTCATTTGAATTTTTAATGTTTGCTATACTTACTGGGGTAAGGTGAAATCTCATAGTTGTTTTAATTTGCATTTCCCTGGTGATTAGAGATGATGAACATTTTCTTAAGTATGTGTTTGCCATTTGTATTTCTTCCACTGAGAACTGCCTGTTCAGTTCTTTGCCCCATTTTGTGAGTGGGTTGTTTGGATTTTTATTGTTTAGGTTTTTGAGTTTGTTGTAGATTCTAGAGACTAGGCTTGTGATTTTTGGATATTCAGCAAATATTTTCTCCCATTCTGTGGGTAATCTATTGGCTATGCATATTATATATTTGTCTGAAGAAACTTTTCAGCGTCATGTAATCTCATTAGTTGAGTGATTTTTTTAAGATCCTGTACTACTGGGGTTTTGTTCAGGAAGTCTTTTCCCATTCCTATATCATGGAAAGTTCCTCCTGTATTTTCTTGCAGTAGTAACCAAATTTCCAGTCTTATATTGATATATTGGATCCATTTGGACTTGATTGTTGTACATGGCAAGATGTGTGTATCAAGTTTCAATTCCCTCCATATGGTTACCCAGTTTATCCCGCACCATTTGTTGAAGATGCTGTCTTTTTTTTCCAGTATATATGTATGATCTCTGTGAGAGCTTTTCATTTGAGTCATAGGGTTTTAAACCTCCTTCCATAATCTCTCTGTCTCTCCACAACCTGTCTCTCTATAGAACTTCTCTCTCTGTCTCTTTCTCTCTTTCTCTCTCTCTCTCTCTTTCTCTTCAACCTCTCTCTCCCCACAACCTCTCATTCTCTTAACTTTTCTCTCTGCACAACCTGTTTCTCTCTCCATAACCTCTCTCTCTTCACAACCTCTCTCATTCTCCACAGCCTCTCTTTTTCTACAACCTCTCTCTCTTTACACAACCTTTCAGTCTCCATAGCCTCCTTCTACCTCTCTCTCTCTACACAACTTCTCTCCACAACCTTTTCTACATAATCTTAGAAATTCAAAAATATTGTGTATGTGTAAAGGAAGGGAAATATGTAATCATCAGGTATAGACTTACTTTTGTTAAGTATTTTATTCTTTTTAACAACCATAAATACTAGAAAATACAATTAAGAAATAAGTAAGTCAAGATGCAATGCATGGAAATATGAGAGGTATATATAAGGACAACTATCTCTCTATATATATTATATATAAAATATATATGTACATACAAATATTATATATATATATATATAATCACTTTTAATTCTGTGATTTCTAACTTGTGAAAACCCCAAGAAGTGAGAGATGCTACCTTTTTGCAATGATACACCTTTATGCTCATTTCTTTGATCCCAATTGCCTCCCCACTTGTCACTATCCTCTACTATATTCCTTAGGCCTTTGCAAATACAGAAACACACTGAACAGGTTGTGTGTGTAAAAGATAGACACAGATAGAAACACATACACACGAGGGCAATTTTCGCACACAAAATATGATTCTAAATTTAAATACTGGTAGCATCTTTTTCATTAAAACTAGAGGTCTTCTTTAACTCTCTTCTAAAGGAGAAGCCTGTTTAAGAGTTCCTGTGATCAGTGGCATAGTGCCTTTGCTGTTTGTGTCACTAAATTACAATGTACACTGGTGACATTTTCTATCCAAATTTATTTTTGAAAACTTGAAATTCTACCAGCAAGTATTTCATTGTCTTGTATTTTCTCAAGAAGCATTTTCTGAAACAGAAATTGTACGGATAATGTGTTGAAAGAGAGAGTGGGCTTTTTGTCTTTAACTTATTTTCTAATTATTTTCATTTTGGTGAGTTAAAACAGGTACGAATCCTACCTGGGACCTGGGAGGGCATCTATGCTGCCCTGCACTGAGCTTGATGCTGTATCCTCATCTATAGATATCAGATATATGTAGGTTTAAGAATATTTGTGCAAGTTTCTTGAAAATGGGGGTTCCTGGACCCCACTCTCAGAGAACTGGGAGTTTTTCAAGGGCCTCTAAGGAGCCATACTGCAGCATGAGCTCAGAAATCCTGACAGTCTTGATGAAAAAGTGCAATGGAGGTTTAGAAGCAGAAGCATCCTTCATCTTATCTTAAGCAGCAGAGAGATCAAATAAAGGATAGTGGGTGACAGCATGCTGAGACCCATTCTTTAAACTGTGGCCCTTGTGACCCTTGAGGACCAAGGCTTGGCAGGGATAGTTTTCTGACAGGACTCCTAGAAAATCACACATTCTCTTCTTTCCTAAGTGAAGAGAGGTGGCTCCTAAAAGCACTTGACTCTTTACTCAGAACCACTGGTTTCTTGGGTCGATGACCACGACTGCTGCTGCAGCACTTTCAGAGACTGAAAAACAAAAAACAAAACAAGCTGGGCATGATTGCACACACCATTAATCCCAACACTTGGGAGGCAGAGGTAGGAGGATTGCCATGAGTTCAAGGCCAATCTGAGACTACATAGTTAATTCCAGGTCAGCCTGGGCTAGAGTGAAACCCTACCTCAAAAAAAAATAAAAATAAAAATAAAAAATAAAAAATAAAAAATAGGGCTGGAGAGATGGCTTAGCGATTAAGCGCTTGCCTGTGAAGCCTAAGGACCCCGCTTAGAGGCTCGGTTCCCCAGGCCCCACGTTAGCCAGATGCACAAGGGGGCGCACACATCTGGAGTTCGTTTGCAGAGGCTGGAAGCCCTGGCGCGCCCATTCCCTCTCTCTCCCTCTATCTGTCTTTCTCTCTGTGTCTGTTGCTCTCAAATAAATAAATAAATTTTAAAAATATTTAAAAAAAACAACAAAAAATAAATAAATAAATAAAAAATAAAAATACAGTGAGAGGGCTGGAGAGATGGCTTAGTGGTTAAGCGCTTGCCTGTGAAGCCTAAGGACCCTGGTTCGAGGCTCGGTTCCCCAGGTCCCACGTTAGCCAGATGCACAAGGGGGCGCACGTGTCTGGAGTTCGTTTGCAGAGGCTGGAAGCCCTGGCGCACCCATTCTCTCTCTTTCCCTCTATCTGTCTTTCTCTCTGTGTCTGTCTCTCTCAAATAAATAAATAAATAAATAAAATTTTAAAAAAATACAGTGAGAAAGACATGTGGGAGACAGTGTAGTTGTTCCACCTTGTGCCTAACACGGGAGACTCCTCTGCAGCAAAAGGTGGCAGACCTGGACCCTTTCACAGAAGGTCACAGGCTGGGGAAAGTTCGAGGTGACACTACCCATCTGGAAAACCTGCCTGACATCAGGGTCAAGTTCTGCATAGTTAATCAGAACCGACTGTCAAATCACATGTGGAGATCAACCTTGCAGTTTGCATGAGAAAGTATTTATTGGGTTTTTTGTTTTGTTTTGTTTGTTTCCCCCAGAAACTAAAGGATCTTGGAGGAGAACTTAAGCAACTTCTCTATTTAAAGTATATTTCTGCATGGTCCTCTACTGGAATGACTAAAGTTATTAAGGCTCAATCAAAGGTTAAAGGCCTTTGAAAAATAAAACTAGTCACCCATAATTTGAGGCTACTGGAGTAGAAACATAAAATAAAATGGAAAACATTTCCCGAAACTGAGTGCAAATCTATTTACCTGCAAGCAATCTTGCTTACACAGTTACATGCTTCATGGGTCTCTAGTCCATTAAAATCATTCTTTCTTGAACTTCTACAGGAAAATGTGCCCCTGTGGCCTGCCTCACTCTCAGTAACCTGTCACAGCCCAACACTTTCTCAAGTCACAACCAGAGCACAATCTGGCACCACTATCCATCTTCCTGAAGCAGGAGGTCCCCCACCCACCCTCCCACCCTCCATTCCTTTCAGCATAGTGCTGACTTGTAATGCAAGCTGAAAAGCAACAAACAGATGGAGGAGAGCTCATTTCACTCCCACTCAATGCCCAGTCTACCCAGCATGCCATCAAGCATGGTGATGCTGCAGGCCTTGCCTGCTGGATCTGTAATTTAACTGACAGAGAGCTAGTCCAAAGAGACAGCTCTGAACTGGGATTCATAAGCTTCGACACTCTGTAATGGTTCTATTCTCTGGCAAGTTTCACGTTCCAAGTGCATCTCAGCAGTATCCATCCAGCTCTCCAGCTGGAGAAAGCCCAAACAGAAGGAAGGACAGCCAGAGATGTTTCCTTTTGAGATGAATCCCAGTGGAGACACATCTAGGAAGCAGCTGTTGAAGCCAAGCACTCGGGTGCTGCAAAGGACACTGGCTCCCAGTGGTAGAAGGGGAAAGGCTCCATCCTCACCTGGGTGAGAATCACAGAGCAGGCAAACACACAGTTACAGACACCAATAACTACACTAATGTAATAAGGGTGCAGTGGTGGTGGTAAACAGAAGAGCTACTTCACCTGGAGGGTGAAGGATGACCTCTGTGCCCGGAGAATATATAGGCCTGCTGTGTAATAAACTGCAAAGAATGGGAATGAGACCTCCAGACAAAGTGAATGGCAGGTGGAAAATTCTTGGGTGAGATTCACTTAAGAAGCTAGGAAGAAACACTGCCAGGCCAGCACATAAGGTATAAGCTAGAAGATAGGCAGGGGCCGACGTGGCTAAGTCAGAAAATGGTCTTAAAAGACTTTCATTTCATTTGAGGCATCATGTGTGCCACTGCAAGATTATAGGAAGAAGATCGTCATAGCCTGAATTGCACTTTTTCAAAGCCACCTGGCTGTGAGGAGATTGCATGCATGGGCATGGACAAGAGATGTACTGATGGCAGAAAAATATGACAGAGTGATGCAGCAGATGGAAACAGATGGTAGATACATAATACATGATGATAGATGTCTGATAGATAGATTATCAATAGATAGATAGATGATAAATGATAGGTAGGTAGGTAGATAGATAGATAGATAGATAGATAGATAGATAGATAGATAGATAGATAGATACATAGATAGATAGATAGATAGATAGACAGATAGATAGATTATGTAAATAGTTTCTTCCCCAATAAATCCTTTCTCCCAAAGAGTAAGGAAGACAATTTTAATATTGAATAGACATCAAGCCAGTATGTGATCACAAGTAAGCTGCTAAAAATCTGCAAATACAGGAAGAAGCCTCACCAGTTTAAATAGCCAAACCAGCATAACCTGCATGTGCATGTTCTTGAGATAAACAATAACTAGTCTTCCCATAAGTGAAACTCATACCTGGGTTGGCTTGAAAATTCGGGTGGCTCTCTGTGGTAACTGGGTGTAGCCAAATGAGAACTCCACTTCCCATGACTTTGTGACAGAAGATGCTGTGCACTTTGGTGTGAAGGTTACTAACATTCTAGAGACAGGAAAATAGGGGGCTGCTTCTCCACATATGTTCATTTCTAAGAGAGAGTCCCTGGTCCTAGACAAGGACATCCCTGAGTCTTAACTCTGGTAAGAAACTAGTTGACCTTTTAATAAGATTGCATACATCTCATAGAGAGAGAAACAACTTAAGATTACAATATTTCTCAAGCAAATGCTCTAGGAAAATGGAGGCATTTCACTTTCAACAGAAAGAATTAAATTCTGTTTGTAATTCACAGATGTCCCTTACAACAGAGATCTCAGCAGAGATTCAAAATTAATGTGCACTGGGTTAGCTGTGGGGATTGAAAGAGAAGAAAGTAAGGTGATAACAGAAGTTTAAGCAATTAGATCAGTTTTACTGAAAAGGTGGTGATTTTCTCAAAATAAAATATGAAATACATGTCTGCAGGTTGGAAGTAAGTGAACTATGTTTGTGATTAAAAAAAAAAAATTGTTAAGTGTATGCCACTTACCCAGGGAAAATTGTCTCCCATTTGCTTTCAAAATCGCATAAAAAGGAGCCCTCATTTTCATGGTGAGAATTACAAACCAGCAATTGCATACCAAGTGGCTCAACAGAGGGCTCCTGAAAATGTAGACTCCCCCAAAACCCATTACCATAAATAGGTGGTTTCCCTGTTGTCACCTGCTCTCTTTTCACTGTAATAAACTCGCTTTCTTTCAATGTTAGTCTTAACATGAGTTGTTGTTGTTTTTTTTTTCACCAACTTGTCTTCTTCTTCCCCCACCACCACATTGGTAACAAACACAGGAAACAGGATTCTCTGCTACTTATCCAGTTCTCCTGATTCAAGATGCTCAGGCACCCTTCCTTCTCTGGCATTTGATTTGGGTAGGATCTACAGGCCTGAGATAAAGTGGCTCTATCACTTAGCATCTTCCTTCCTCTCTGTCAAGTCTACATTCTCACTGTGTTCCAAGCATCAGCAGCTGCTGGGCAGATCTGCACACTTTATAGTAGAGACTCTATTTTCCTTCCTTTTCTGGTCAGTCCTCCTAACACTGTGAAGTTTATCTCATTCTTCTGGAGATTTCACTACAACATCACATTTATAATGTATCTTTCCTTTCTGAACATGGTCTAGTGATTTTGCCTATTAATTGTTGTTCCCAGTACCAAGAGGCCTTTTTGAAATGAAGGATACCCTTTTGAAAAATTGCATCTACAGTCCCTTGTGACATACGAAGGAGGTCTTTTTTTTCTCTCTTTCCTTTTCTTTCTTTTGGAGTGGGCAGGATCTTTTATAGCCCCAAAGCTGGCCTAAAACTCACTATACAGTGGAGGATGACTTTGAACTCCTAGTCCTCTTGTCTTTACCTCCTATGTTATGGGATAACAGGCATGTGCCACCCCCAGGGGGATATACTTTCTGAAAGTTGTATCTCGAATTCCTTACAGACTTGAGTGTTTTTCAGGAATTCAAAGCATTTTCTGTTCAGGGTCTGAAGAACCATCTACTCCAGTTTCCCAGAATATATTAGAAAGGTGAGTTTGAAAGAATAGAAGAGGTCTGTACTATGTTGCGTCAGGAGATGGATGATTCTAATTCCTAGTAAGGCACTCCCCTGGAAAAAAAAGGTGCAAGACATTTGCGAGAGACTTGTGTGGCTTTCACAAATGTGTCTCTCTCTATCTCTCTGAAAGAACCACCTGATGAGGCAGCTGCAAGGAATTCGAGGAACAACTTTCTTTTTCATTCCAAGTCTGACTTACAGCTAAATCTTAAGGCCTCCATTATAGGCATAAGATTTAGCTAAATTAGATCCTTCAAACCTGGAAAGTGAACAGGCCCATCAATACCTCAAGAGTCTTTCACCGGAACCTCAATATGTCCAAATCTTCTAGTTCATGTCCCCCTAGTGGGCTGTAACTTTTGGGCACAACCCTATAATCAAAACATAGATAATTTCAAAAAGCATATATGGCACATATTCAGTGGACAGCCAAGCTAGAATTCCTCTTGAAATCTGCTTACCTAGGCTTAAACCCTTTCTATATAGGGTTCAGAAACTGTCCCCCACACAGAAAACTGCAGCTATGTTCTGCTCAAACAATAGTAGAACAGTAGAATGGCACGGCCAATAAGACTAACTGCAACCTGGTATAGCACAGAGCTCATCTGACTGATAGCATGAAGAGAAATTACATTCAGATTGGCTCACCCTTATTGCTCAGCATGGAACACCAAACAATCTGGACTACCATCATTTACAGGGCATGAATGACATGCCAGGGTGCTGCAAGACAATAGCTTACTGTAAACAAATGAAGAATCCTCCACAGTGGAGACACCACCACCACCCTCCTTATCTCCCTCAGCAGGACATCTTCCTATCCAGGCAGTTTTCACTGTCCAGTGCTTTCTGTAATGTACTAGATAAAACTACATCAACACTTGTTCTCTCCCCTCTGCCCCAAAGCGTGAATTGTCTCACCAACCTGCAAAATCCCTTAGCCATGCATGGGCCTAGAGTTAAATGAGCAAAGGACCAGTTACAATTATCAAGTGATTTTCTCTCTTTAATGAACCCACTCCTCCTGCTAGAGGGGTTCTAGGTTGTTGGAGGAAGAGCCAACATGCTTCTTCTTGCTTTATTCCTGTTCCCAAAATGCCCCAGCAATGGCCTTTCTTCACACTGGCAGAAGCAGTTGATTCCAGTCTTTTTAGCTTTACCAGGAGGAGTCTCACTGTGGCCCTTCTGCACAACAGCAGGACCACAGCCCTTCCCAGAGGTTTGTGTTCGAGTGTGGTGAGGTCTCGCTGCTAGCAATCCATTGGTCCACCTGCGCAAGGATGGTATCTTCCTGCTTCCATTGCTTGTTTCCTAGGTTCCCTCTTTGTTTTCTCAGTAGTCAAACACTTAGTCAATCCCCTACATTAACTTCCTTGAGGTAACATCAAAATATTGAATGTAGGTTTTCTCAGGCACCCCTCATTCATAAACAGGATAGAATCCTTCTACATGTTGCCAAAAGTTTAGCTGTGGTGACTTCATCTTAGAAAACGCCCAATGTCAAATTTGTCTTAAGAGTAATTTCCAAATAAAATAAGCTTCTGTATTGTTGTCTTATTCTAGTTTCTTAAATAAAGTTAGAAAGCATGAAACCAGTGAAAATTATAAGCTCACTTCTGAAGCATCAGATCTGGGAGAAGTGAGTTAGTGAGAGGCATTATTGCTCCCAGAGACAGTAACCTGGAAAATCAGCAAAAGCTCAGGCTTTGGGTCAAGGAAGTTTCAGTGCCCCCCAAACCTCTTCCCATCCATGCAGGGGAAGCTGAGTGCTGGGTGGATATTTGATTGCCCTAGAACCACCCACTAACATATAAGCAGAAACAAAAACACTGTGTTTCAGCAAGAGCTCTCCCACCATGTTATTTCCAGCCATAGCTGAGCTCCCCGACACTGAAAAGAAGACATAGAAAGGGAAAATGGATAACTCTATAGCTTGCCTTGCTGCCTAAGTGGATCCTTTCTCATTAAATACTATGAGTGTTTGCCTAATCAAATTCCTTAGGTGCACCTAGTCTGCATGAACAAGAATCCGTTCTCTTCCTATAAACATACCCTGAGCTCTAACAAGAATAATGAGAATTCTCTAATTTCTCAGTGCAGTGAGATAGACACCCATTGCACAGATGCATAAGTAATGTTTAGGATAGGAAAACAGCTCAGAATTACAGAAATTTGCTGCAGTTCAGACTTTCATCGTGGCCTCAGCAGACAGGCTTTCTCTTGCCTCAGGACTACCATAAATCTACTCAGTCTTTGTCCATGGAACTCTCTCTCTCTCCCTCCCTCCCTCCTCTCTCTCTCTCTCTCTCTCTCTCTCTCTCTCTCTCTCTCTCTCTCTCTCTCTCTCTCTCTCGGAAGAATGAAGCCTGCATGAAGGAAAACGGGATATTGTTCTCTGTCTGCTCGTCTAGCCCTTATACAACACCTGACACACACAGCAGACAATAAATGTTTGATGATTAAATAAATTATACATTTAAAATGTTTCCTGCACATTTACTTATCTTAACATTTGATTCTTAAGCATTTCATTCCCCTATGGCTGATTCAAACTACAAAAGAATAATTTAGGGTTATATGTCCCCATTCCCTATCCAGAAGGAGAAAGCACAAGACAATAGAGACAATATTTTTGTTCAAGATATCACCTAACATATTTTGTCCAAAAAAATCTCATGCCTTTAATGTTCCCAGTGAAAATAACATATGAACGTAAATGAAAAAAGTCTCTTTCAAATCCTCAGAGATGGCTAACCACCAACAGAGCAAGATAGAGAATGTTGTGTGTAGAAGTGCTTAGAATCTGGAGACTGGCTACCTTGATTAAAATCCGGGCTCTCTTTCTCCTACTAGCTGTGAGACCCCAATGAAGGTACTACACTCTTCTGTGCTTCAGTTTCTTCAAACCTGCAAGATCAGAGTTATTCTAATAAACATTATCTAACTCACAGCTTGTTGGATAGGTGAGTTAGGAAGTGTATGGGCACTAGCATCTGGCATATAATCAGTGTTTATTTTTGATCAAGAAGTAATAATAACAAAGCTCAGTAGTACCTAATACAAATACCATTAAGGTGCCTTGTGACGACAGTAGAAAGAAACACATTTTGGAATGTAGCCACCATTCAAGTAGTCTAGCAGCTGTAACTTTAGAATGTTTTCTGAAACTGGATGGGCCTCTGTTTTCTCATATCCAAGGTACAGGTAATGACACTTATCTTGCACCATAATTGTAAATCTGAAATATAGTGTATAAACAACAAGACTAGCATTTATTTTATGTTTTTTTTTTATTAGTTTTGTACTCAATGAATACAGTCAAGTTGGTACCATTGTTATACTCCTCCTAGTCCTTCCCCATCCACAGGGACCCTTCTTGTTAGGGTATAGGGGTCATGCATTGTGGGATTAGCCATCAGCTATGTGTAGGAGAAAATGTCTCTGTGTATCATGACCCAACATGTGGCTCTAACATTCTTTCCAGGGCCCTGTGATTCAGGTAATCCCTCCAAGGGCCTGGTAAAGGTTCAACCATATCTTGTGTTATTTAGGATGTATAATTTTATAGTACCATTGCGGTTTGGGTCCAGATTTCTGTCCACCACCTTTTCATTCCCCTCCCCTCCCTCTCCACCCACCCTATTGTCCAATCCTCAAGATTCTTGCTAGGTATGTTGGCATCTTGGGTAAATTTGGGTTAGGAGCTTTAGATGAGTGAGACTATGTGATAATTATGTTTCTGTGATTGGATGAGTTCACTGAGAATGATCTGTTCCAGGTTCAGCCATTTTTCTTCAAATTTTATTGTGTTGTTTTTCCTTACTGCTGTGTAGAATTGCATCATGTAAATACACCACATCTTAGTTATCCATCAATCCAATGATAGACATCTGGGTTTATTCTAGCTCTTAGCTATTACAAATTGAGCAGCTATAAACATTGTTGAACAAACATCTCTGGACTGAGAAGAGAATCTTTTAGGATACATGCCCAGTAAGGAAATAACTGGGTCTGTTGGTAACTCTATAGTCAGCTTTTTTAGGAGTCTCCATATTGCTTTCCAAAGTGGTTGTACCATCTTACATTTCCACCAACAGTGGATGAGGGTTCCTATTTCTCCTTATCAGCATGTATTTTCATTTGGCTTTTTAAAGTTTGCTATCCTTACTTGGGTAAGTTGGAATTTCATAGTTGTTTTAATTTGCATTTCCTTGATGATTAGGGATGATGAAAATTCTCTTAAGTGTGCATTTGCCATTTGTATTTCTTTCTCTGAGAACTGCCAGTGCAGTTCTTTGCCCCATTTTGTGAGTGTGTTTTTTGACTTTATATTGTTTAGTTTTCGAATTCTTTGTAGATTCTGGAGATTAGGCTCTGTCAGGTGGATATTCATCAAGTATTTTCTCCCATTTTCTGGGTAATCTATTGGCTTTGCTTATTATATGTTTGACTATGAAGAAACTCTTCAGCTTTATGTGATCCCATTGGTTGAGCAATTGTTTAAGATCATGTGCAACTGGGGTTTTGTTCAGAAAGTCTTTTCCTATATCATGGAAAGTTCCTCCTATATTTTCTTCCAGTAGTAGCTGAGTTTTTGGTCTTATATTGAAATCTTTGATACATTTGGACTTGAGTGTTGTGCATGATGAGATGTGTGGATCAAGTTTCAATTTTTTTGCATGTGGTTATCCAGATTGTCCAGCCCCATTTGTTGAAGATGTTGTCTTTTTTCCAGCCCATATTGTTAGGGCCTTTGTCAAATATCAAATAGCTGTAGTTACTTGACCCAAAGTCTGGATCCTTGATTCTATTCCATTGGCTTCTACTCCTTTTTTATGCCAGTACCATGCTGTTTTTATTACTATGGATTTGTAATATAGCTTTAGATCAGGTATGGTGATACCTCCAGAGGTTTTTTTTTTTGTTTGTTTGTTTGTTTGTTTGTTGTTGTTGTTGTTGTTGTTTTGCTGAGGATATGCTTGGATATCTGAGGGCTTCTTCCTTTCCATATAAATTTTAAGATTTTTTTCTAACTCTGTGATGAACAATGTTGGGATTTTGATTGGAATTGCAATAAATCTGTATGTTGCCTTTGGTAAGATTTCCATTTTCACAATGTAAATTCTGCCTATCCAGGAGCATGGGAGGTCTTTCCATTTTTTCAAATCTTCCTCAATTCCTTTTTTGAGTATTTTCATTGTCTAGATCTTTCATTTCCTTGGTTATAATATTATTCCAAGGTATTTTGTTGTTGTTGTTGCTATTGAAAATGTGACAATGTCACTTATTTCTTTCTCTGTGTCTTTGTCATTTGCATATAGAAAGACCACTGGTTTCAGTGCGTTGATTTTTTTTCTTTGCTGAAGGAGTTAATCACCTTCAAAGGTTTTGGGATGGATGCTCTTGGGTCTGTTACATATAAAATCATGTCATCTGTGAATAGAGCTAACTTAACTTCTACCTTTACAAATTGTATTCCCTTTATGCTCTGAGTTTAGCTTTGGCAGATGGTAGGTGTCCAGGAATTTATCCATTTTCCCTATATTATGCAGTTTTGTAGAGTTTTTTTTTTAAATAAGTTCTGATGATTCTCCCAGATTTACTTATGTCTGTTATGATCTCTTCGTTTTCATATCTATTTTTTTTTAATTTGAAGCATCTCTTTTTATTTGCTTGATCAAATTGGCCAAGGGTTTGTCAATCTTGTGCAAGTACACAGAGGTGCAGGTGGAACTATGCTGGCCTGGGTCCCCTTGCCTGCAATTAGTGCAGAAGTATCATGAGGCTGGGACTATGACTAGGACAGACTGGTAGGCTACCTGAGAGTGAGGGAATCAGCCAATTCCCTTTTTTACCCCTCTTCTCCCTTCCACTGGTGGTCTATTAGAGATTTCCCTCCTCCAAAAGACCCAGTGAACCCTTAATCCCTTTCCTTTACTTCCCTTAGAGGTGCAGCATGGTTAGGCAGATTCCATGTTGACCAGGAGTCCCAAGACTAGCATTTATGAAGTGTTGAGCAAATAGCTGTTATTAGCATAGCAGAACTTCTCTGGGACCTGAGAAGAATCCATGGGGATTATGGGAATGAGAGGGAAGGCAAGATGGAGTCACTGGACACAGCCTACTTGGAAGTTTGGGACTGAGTGGAACAGGTGAGTTGAACAGGGCACTTAGCACACAGGGGAAAAGGAACATGTGAATGAGAAGGGCAGAACTCTCAAGCCACCTACATCACCACAACCCCAGAACTAACTAGCAAGAGAATCTAAGAAGAGAATCATCTAAAAGGTACTCCACAGGGCAACATGGGAGGAAGACCAGGAACAGTTGGGGACCATCAACATTTCAGAAAGGCTACAGAAAACACAGAACAGATTGCATTCAAGCCTGCTACAAAATGTGTCAGGCTTGGTGCACAGTGAAGTTCCGGCAGAGAAGTCGCTCCATTTTCAAATCCTAATCTACAGTGTCCTGGCAGCCCATGAGGAGTAGCAAGATCTGTGCATGGATTCCCTAGACACCTGCCCACAGAGTTCACAAGAGGCCCCGGCAACTTCACACTGCCATTATACCTCACCATGATTCTGTCAGCCCAGGGAATTAAAGTGCTTCCCTATCCATCCCAAAGATACAAAGGGTGCCCATGGTCCTACCCTCTTTTTGATTATGCCAGGTGACAGTTTAGGAGTAAGACAACAACTTATACAGTTCCTTGACCTGTGAAAACACTTACAACTGACCTGGTTCCCTCCTTGACAGAGGGTGATAGCAGTCACAGGCAGGGTTAGGGAGCCACCTGCCCAAAACCCACGCCAACCTGCAAAGGAAGGAAAACTGGTTAAAGCTATCCCACCTATGCACCAAGGACACATAAAGCATTGTTAAGTGGGATCTATTGCTCCATCAGTTTGATTATAGAATAGTGGATTGCTAAATGGTCCACCAGATGTTCACTGGTATCAAGAAGTCTGAAATTTGATTTTACCAAAATTCATGAAAATATGTTTCCTCCTGGACTTCACTTTTATGGCTTTTCCCTTATATGACCTATAATCATGTTTTCCAGGGTATCATGCTTAAAGCCTTGCATTCATCCTCTCAGTTGGTTCCTTGTTCATTGCACTTTCTTTACTCAAAAAAAAAAAATAAAAGAAAAAAAAAACCCGACTTTTCTTATAAAGCACCAAAGACAAAAACCACAAATTCGATATGGCTACCATATTCCATCAAGCCCCAAGTTCAAGGAGCCACTGAGTGAAGAGTACTGTGCTACAGCTCCAGCCCCACACACACTGCGAGTGAAGTGTCCTGGCCTCACGGCCATACTGCAAGTGGAGAAGTAGCTATAGTTGCTACCATGAAGTCCTGTAGAGCAAGTGGGAAGGACAAAGTTTCTTATTGTCCATAAGGAATTCTCTTGAGTCAGAAAGGTCAGATAGAGCATTTGCTAAAAGTAAAGCAAATGGTTATTTAAATATATATATATTAGGACTGGAGAGATGGTTTAGTGGTTAAGGGGCTTGCCTCAGAAGGCTAAAAGCCCAGGTTTGACTCCCAAAAACCCACGTAAGCCAGACACACAAGGTGATGCATACATACATGATGACACATGCACACAAGGTTGTACATGCATCTAGAGTTTGATTGCAGTTGCTAGAGGCCCTGGCTCTCCTTCTGTCATAAAAATTATTTTGAAAAAAAATATTTTGATGCTGATTTAATATGGGAAATATTGGAGTGTATTTCAATGATTTCTTGAAGAAAATCCTAGAAAGAAAAACACTGGAGAGTCAGAAGTGATGAAAATGGACAAAGTACCTGAGAGGCAGAATGAAAAGGACCCAGAGTTCAGGTGAATATAGGTGTCTGTGACAAAACCAGGAAGTATCAGGGTATGGATGTAAACACGAATCTTCCAGACAGAAATAGAGAAAGGAACCTATATTTGTATGAATGGGAACATTCAAATACTACACTGGAGTGTTGGCAAAGTCAAATACTATTATGCAACCACTTCAGTGGAGAAGGTGACACTTGACACTATTACCCAGCATACTGGTTTAGACCAAAGTACCATGGGGACTTAACTTCATTTAATATATCAGCTGAGATGCAGTATGCCACGGCAATAGCTTTTCTTAGTATTGCCTTTCCCCATAGTCTATTGATACAAGTAGTTTCAATCCTTTTCTAATGATTTCCCCTCCAATTAAGTACCCTGCCTGCCAGCTTGTGAGACGTAGTGTCTGAGACAAGTTCTGTTCTGTGCCTTAACCTTAAGGTGAGCACCAGTCTCTGCTTGTTTACAGGAAGCAAATGACAGGGCAGAATGAGCACTCAGGAAATCAAATGTCAGTTTCTAAATAATCACAATTGCTTGTAAAGGTTACTGCTAGTCTTAATGGAATAACTGGGGTTTCTAATACAATATGCCAATCCCCAAATTCCTTTGCTTTGCTTGGATAAATATAAAAGTCTGACAGTAACAGCTCTCTTCTGATTTTCCATATGAAATAGCAAGGAATACTCACTGAGGCAACTACCAAGGAGCCCAAACAGAGCACCTGGCCTCATTCTTCCATTCCTCTTCCTCCCTAGCACCCTACTCTGTTCTCCATCTTCTTGTAGTTTTCTTCCACATTCTTTCTCTTTCTCTCTGATGCTGTGAAGGTACAATGCCCATGTAACAAACATAATGTTTATCCTTGTTTTGAGCTGCTCCTGTTCAACAGTGAAGCTTCTCAGTAGATTTTTTTAATGAGTACCAAAAATGAGTCACTATTTGTGTAAGCAATTACATTCTATTATTATTTAAACCAATAGTTATTCTTCTTTGTCTTCATCTGATAAAATAGCCACAATAATTGAGGACTTATCAAACTAATTTCTGTGCATTTCACAATGAAATTTTTCTCCTTGAAATTTAGAACTCTTTCCTCCAAAATGCATGCTGAATCAATATATTAAATGCTAAACAGTTTTAATTAGTTCACAATGCATAACTTCAAACAGCTATAAAGAAATCAAATTGCTCTTCATCTCCAATCCTGGTCTAGTTGTCTGTAACTGTTCCTGTAAACATACAAAAATAATCTGCAGTCTTTCTCTTCTTCCTGTAATTTAGTTAACTTTACTTTATAAACAAAATAAAACCTTAAAGAGTGGGCTGAAACTTCAAACTTTCATCCCTGAAAATTTCTCATGCACATATATTTATGTACACATATATGTATGTATATATTATATATGTATGTATATATGTATTCATGTATGTGGTATTCAACATATGTGTTTCAGATAGTTCTTTTGCATTTGATATGTGGTTAAATCATGTGGTTATTTGATTTGCATATGTAAGACAAATTAGTACTTTTTATATTTTTTAACTTTTTAAAATTTTTATTATTTATTTATTTGAGAGTGACAGACAGAGAGAAATAGGCAAATAGATAGAGAATGGGTGAGCCAGGGCCTCAAGCCACTGCAAACGAACTCCAGATGCATGTGCTATCTTGTACATCTGGCTTATGTGGGTCCTGGGGAATTGAGCCTCGAACCTGGGTCTTTATGCTTCACAAGCAAGTGCTTAACTGCTAAGCCACCTCTCCAGCCCCTTTTTATATTTTTAAACCCTAGAAGTAACACACATTGTACTTTATACTCATTCACACATCTGCCTGCTCCACAAAAAATGAAAAGAAAGGAAAAGAAAAGAAAAACCAAGCTTGTTGAAAATATGTGCACTGTTCATAAACATATATGGGTATATGTACAATATTATATATGTACCTACATACTAAAATATATTATCAATATATACATGCTTATATACAAATATAATAAAATAGGTCAGTATTCACATGTTTAAGAGTAAATAATGTCATTATTGCTATGAAGTGACTCTATAATGATTAACAAAGATTTAAAATCAATACATTTAAGTAGAAAATTGAATTAAGAGCCATTATTATATTGGCAACTCTTTATGTCTAGTGTGTGTAACCAGTATAGGAAATATGTGTACATTTAAATTAGCTCGCAATTTATACCAAAATTACATTGTTTCTGAGAATTTTCATATAAAACCTGAACTCTTCACATACATTATGCATATGATACACCAAAACCAGGGGTACATTTAATCCAAAAAACACCCTCACCAGCAACAAGGTGTTACAGAACCACAAAACAGCAAAACCTTCAATCAACAAGACAAAGAAAAAGGAAAATGTAGAGGAAAGTTGGTCCAAATTGTCTCATAAATAAGGAGCCGGAAAATTTAATTTCCCTATTATTCTTCCCTCACTTTCCCAGTTATGCTTACAAAGTCTATGTAAAGGTAATGATATACCTGATTTTCTCTCTTACCATTGTCTTTGAAGCTAAGTAAATTTAATCGTTACCAATTATCTAAGAGTTAATCTTATTCAGAGAGAAGAGCAATCAGCAAATGCTAGAATTATGCTCATAAATTAAGTTCCACACACAAGTAATTGCTATATTCCTAATAGCTACGGAAAAGCCTATTATCCTGATTATAGCTGTTAGTAAGTGAAAATATATTTACATTTCCCAAATATGCTAAGAGTTTCACAAGTCTTCATTTTCAAAGAGTAATATCTAATTATCCATTTACTAATTAGCATTTAAAAAGTAATTTGCTTTTGCTTGCTACTGGCAAACAAATGTTGCCTTTAGTTATTATAGATATATCAAGGAAAAACTTAAATCTATCTAAATACTAAATGCACAATTATCTTAATATTTTACTTTTAATTTTTGGTTCAAATATAGACACAAAGGAGTGCTCATATTGATCAGCATTGGCATCACATAACATAACAAACATAACATAACATATAGAAATAAAGAGATACACCAAGTAAATAAAAAAATACATCAGAATGCAAAACCAGTGAAGAAAACTGACCTAAAGTGAGACAACATACCGAGCAACTTCTTTTTTGTAGATCAGAAGTACAGTGTGATCTAACCTTTCTAGAGAGTGTGAAAGGATGTGAATATCATATGTCTGGATGCATTTTTCAGGGGAAACACAGATTATACTAACAATTATGAAAAATGGCAACAGTATAAGCTCTCATAACTACAAAGTATTTTCTATGTGTTTACTAAAAGCAGGATAGTATCTGACAACTATAATTGCATTCTATATAAGTAGAGCTGAATATATACTACAGGCTTGCATCCACTGGCTGGATGTGTGCATGATTTAGGATATGGGTTTCAGACAGTAATAAATTTAGCCAATTCTCTATCTATGAATTAAAACATTCATTTGTATTTTGAACCTTTTTTGATCTTGTAGGATCGTCTCATTTACTCCCTGTAGCAGCCTATACAACCCATGCATAAGAAGAGCTCTGCTACTTAGCTCTGGGTCTCTGAGCAGTAGAAATCAATTGTCATACTTTCTAATAATTTCCTTCTTTGATTCTGATTGGTTTCTGAAATTCTCCCATCACAATGAAATAAAATATACATGACATGACAAATGATAAAATCACTGGAAATTTAAATTGAAGATTTTTGTACATTATAAGCCAACCTGTTTGTCTTAATAATCTTCATATCTGCTATTGATAATTTATCTCTATTGAAAAAAGCAATTATGCAGTGTCCTCACTCTGATACTCTTTTTTATTCTTCTTTTTCACTTTCATTGCTAAATGATATTATATATATCCAAATTTATGTAAACTAGGTGTTTTTTAACAAAATTATGACTATATTCTGATTTATCATGGTTCACAGTTCACCTACTTTTCAAGATAAGATATATGACACAGCCCACATTTTTTAGGTAAGGATGAATATGAAGAAGTTTTAAAATGGGGTGTTAGGGGTTCAGGAAAGTCCTTGGACCCCAAACTCTAGGTTCACGTCTACTGTTTGCCAAATAACTGAATAAAATAAGACTGAGAAAGAAGGATATTATCAAATTATTATATTCATTGAGGGAAGTTCAGAACAAGGGAAGGAAAATGAATATACTCATGTGATCTGAGAGCCCATGTGGTAGGCCTAGAAGAACTGCAAAAGAGAGTTAAAGATGACACAAAACAAAGTACAAAAAGCTCTTGCCATGCAGAGGGCAGGAGGGGGTAAAGAGCCCATATGGGAAGTAGGGGTCAGTGGGTTCTCCCCTTATCTCAGCCCAGCTGGACAAGACAAGGGGAAATTCACCAGAACTTGGAGGTTCACAAATGGTCAGGCAGCCCAGACAGCTTGCCCCCTCGTAAATGTATTTATAACTTTTGGTGGTGAACTCTGTCTTCAAGCTCAGGTGAGCCAGAGAGACAGCCGATTAGTCTGGGCTAGGTGCTGTATCAGGAAGAGGCTCGCCATGATGCCATTTTCTGGAGGCTGAATTTAGCCAATCACAATATCAGGATTAAATCCTAGAAAAGAAGACCTCTCTCCCAGGTTGTTTGTGGAAAAACAGATCTAGGGGAGAGATAAGAAGTCAGATCATGCTTCTAGCAAAGTAGAGATTTCAAGGATACTTGCGAGGGCCCAGTCATCCTAACTGCCTCACAATGCTACCTGACTCCCTCTCAGTTTAACTCTAAAAATGTTTTATATGCCTTTGATGCGCTCATAATGTCTAGGAGAATTTGGGCTGTTAAGAAATTTGCTTACAAAGAAGTCACCTGCCAACTTAAGCATTATAGCCAGGCTGGCAGTGTAGGTCAGTGGTAGAACACTTGCCTAGGATATACAAGTTCTGTATTTGTATTTCTTAGTGGAAGGAAAGAGGGAGGGAGGGAGGGAAAAAGAGGGAAGGAGCAGCATAATCAATGCATTCTGCACATAGTTATATTATAGAACTTATAATTCTTCCAAATGTCATTTTCATTAAATGGTGAGCTTTTCAAAATCAGGTCCAACACCAGGCTTACCCATAGTATATGTTCAGTAAATGCCTATAAGAGGACTAAGTAAATTAGTGAGCCATCTTTTTGAGCAATGGTTCCTAAGGTTTCAATCAATCCTCAAACAGGTAAGAAAACATTTTTTCTTTAACCTCTTTGGTCTTCTATGGTGGTTAAAACACACAGACATGAATGACAATGTTTCTCAGACAAACCTGATCACCAAAACCAATTTATGAGCTCTAAAAATCTATTTTTAAATAATAACCAAATTGTGAAACCATAGCTCTGTTGTGAGACTTCAGAACTGGCATTCCCAAACTTAATAGCCATAGTTATATGATGTGACTGTACAGTCAGTGATTGAAAGAAGCTATTAGCAGGAGAAGTTCTTCCTTCTGGCTGCCTCATTTCCTAACAACCCCTTAGGGGAGTCTTCTCTTTGAAATGCATAAAATCAACTCTAATGAAAGGATGAAAATTGACACATTAAAAATTAATATATTTATTAAGTTAATTTTATAATAGTGACCACCATCTAGTTATAGAATGGTGACTAAAATAATGATGCATCACACATTTTAAAATTTCTAAAAAATTAGATTTCAATGTCATCAATGCAAAAAGTGGTATGTGAGGTGTAAACAAAGATCAAAGCATGACATTTGCCAAAATCAAATGTACACAAAATGAACATGAGTTACTTGAGTAAATCCCTTATGTGAGACAGCTGTAGATAGCTGGTCAGATGACCAAAAGGCAACATAGAAGTCCAAACAGAGAATAAAAGGAAACTACAGGACTGGAGAGATGGCTCAGCAGCTAAAGTGCTTGCTTTGCAAAGCCTAAACCTGGGTTTGAGTCCCCAGTGCCCACATAAAGCCAGATACACAAAGTGGTTCATGCATCTGAGTTTGTTTGCTGTGGCTACAGGCCCTGGCATGCCCATTCTCTCTCTCCTCTCTGTCTCTGCTTGTTAATAAATATTTTTTTTAAAGGAGCTTGTAAATAAACATGGACAAAAAGCCAGTATTTGCAGAGACTTGGGCATTCTTTATTTTTCTTCTATGACATTTAAACTGAATAACAATCACATGAACAACTGAACCAGACCAGTAGGAATGGCTGGATTTTTCTATCTTCCTATATTAATACAATGATTTAAGCCTCAGGGAAATTTGAGAATTTGACCAACATATAGGAACGAATTTGAATGTTGGTGATCCCATGCTATTGTACAAATCTGGACTTTATTCACAATGCTTAGGTGGAGAACAATATTGAATCAAAGCTGTATCATTCACATGGACAAAAAACTAATACCATCCAGCGTGAGATGAAAAATGAAATTGAAATAATGATAAATTTGTTTTTTATTAGGATTCCCTAAGATGCGTTTATTCTTCATCAGTGATTCATTGTTTTCTCTCCAAATTCTTCGGTAAGCTCAGTAAGCATTTGAGTAAGTTTCACTCAGTAATAAAATGAAATAACATCTGGGTTGCTTCCATTAAATCATGTTGGCACTTGAAGTTGTACTGAAGTCATCCTCCTCTGCCTCTGTCAGTTGTAAAAGAGCTATCATCTGGCTATGATGAGCCCCTGATAACATCACAGGAGCATTTTCTTGATATGCCTTAGTTTCCCATTCCTGTTCTGCAGAAACATAGTAAAAAAATGATCCTATTGACAATTCCATTGATTCTCAGAGGGAGGAGGTATCTGAGGGAGCTAAGCCAATACTTCTCTTTCACAGGTAGGAAATGTAAATTCAAAGACATGAACTGAATTGATCAAGGCCACATAACAAACTAGGGATATAACAAGCCAGTGTGAGGATGATCATAGAAGTAGAGTCACTCTCAATCCAAGACATTTTCTCATTTTATAATTGATTTTTATTTGGTTCATGTCACCTATTGTATATTACTAAGTACAAAGCATACTTTATTTAATGTTTTTAAGAATATGTTAATATTTTTCCAGACATGGTGGTACATGCCTTTAATCCTAGCACTTGGGAGGTAAAAGTCAGAGGATTTCTCTGAATTTGAGGCCATCCTGGGTCTACAGAGTGAGTTCCAGGTCAGCATAAACTAGAGTGAGACCCTGCCTCAAAAAATTATATTTTTAATAATACCAATACTTTATTTTTTCTCACAAAGTTTTATTAAAACAAAACATAATGAAACACATAAAACCATGAAAACAAATCATCATTTCCTGTGGAGATAAATACTTCAAGCATGTGATTCAAGGCACCTGCACCCACAGGCTGGTTTGTACACAACCCTACAATTGTGGGGATACTTGTTGATTTAGTCCTTGGCTCTCCACTCTTCATCCTGCTAGAGCCAGGAAGGGGTATCTCTGGGGATGTGAGCCCTCATTTTGTGTCCATTGGATGGAAGGCAAAAGTTTTTCTTTGCTTCTTCTCAATTGCCTTCAGATCAAAATACCTTCACACAATGGCATACCTTATGGCAGCACACACTACAGTCTTCTGAAGTGGGTTGTTTTTTTTCTTCCTAGTTAGAATTAATCTTTCCATGATCTTCTTATCGCAGAAGCTTTCTGCAGAAAGGCTGAATTGGGAATAGAACAAGAATTCACCGCTCCTGGCTCCATAGCTCTAGCAGCAATTTTTGACCAGGCTGCCAATATGGACGCCTGAGGTAATGTTACAACGTCAGCTACATTGCTCTCCTTACGCATACACATGTTACAACTTTTTTGAGACTTCCTTTCCTTGATCATTTTGCTTGGTTTCTTGTGATGTGGTAGTATTCTCACTCTGGCCTCCAAGGATGTGGTAGAAAGATCATATTTTTGTTCAAGGTATGCATGTCTCTGGAATCTTGCATAAACCTCTATTTTCTCACCATCACCATTAGTACTCAATTTGTGTTTTTGACCCCAGTCTTGTCGAGTCACCATATGAATTGGAGGCAAGATTTCTGGCAAAGGAAGGACTGGCTCCTTCCGTCTGGGTTTTGATGGAGTCTTGAACTGCTTCTTTGGGTGAACTGTACTGCTTTTCCTAGGACATTCAGGTCTGCTACTTGAATAATTGATGTCTTCCATGGAAGAAATATTTGATTCCATTAGATGCTCTATAGTAGAGTCCTGGAGAACTGGGACCAGCATTATAATCACACAGTCCTCATTTAATTCCTCCTTAAACACTTCCTTCTCCTTAGTATCACAAGTTGCGTTTTCCATTCTCAGGGCCGCAAGGGGAAGACAAAGCCAGGAACAATAAGGGTACTTACAGTCCTCCACAGTTCTCTTGCTGAATCTGACCTTTAAAAAAAAAAAAGGAAACGCCTTCTTCTACTTCCTGTTACTCAGAAGAGCCCTTTCCCTGCCTCCCTCCTCTTGGCCCCCTTGCTATTTAACAATGTGATCATTTTATTGGTTTTAGTAATCTCAAACCCATATCTTGATACACATACACAAACAAATCAATAAAATTTTTTAAATATTTGTATTTATTTGTGTGTGTATGTGTATGTTTGCACATGTGGTTTTGGTGCAGTTGTGTTTTGATCTGTTATCTGTGCCTTATCTGGAGTTAATAGGCATGTGTCCATGTCTTCCCAGGCTAAAAAGTTCCACACTACACTTGGCACCTGAACATGAGAAGAGACACTTGGTGCCCAAAGTGGAGCACTGTAGAACCAATGACTAATTTGGAAGGAGCAATTGCATGGCCCTGGCTATGAATAGCAAGATGTGCAACTGTGGCTCACAGTGGAGCAGCCATGGGGGAGCTGAGACATGGCAACCCCTCCATAGGTGGTGTGTCGTGGTGTGCCTTCTTGTGGTGGTGAGTATAGCATGAGTCCTGCATATGGGTAGTAAAAACATATAGCTACAATGGAGCATCAGAAGGTAGAGTGTGGGATGGGGGGAATCCCATGGTGCCATCTTCCTCTGAGTGGTATGAGGTTGTATGTCTGCTTGATGTGTAGAGTCCACAACATGAATTCGGGGATGTTCTGAAAATGGATGAAGGCCTAAAGCAAATACGGATGTCCCTGAATGTGGAACATAGAAAATGAGAATGTCAGCATGGCTGTTGCTACATGTAATAAGAAATATATCTGACAGCTGCACAGATAGAATTTGATCAGGTAAAGGGGGAATTGCAAAGGGAGAGGCACGTGTGGTTTGTGTCTTCTGCAGTAGTCTCTGATTTGGCAGATAAATTGGACAAGACAAAAGAAAGAATGAGATAAAGGTGATAGGTCAGGTCCACAAAGTAGTGAAGCAATCTAGAAGAGATAAAAGAAGGGCCAAGCAGATGGAGAGGTCTTTTGGGGGTCACTCAAAGGCAAATGTGGCATGATTTGTGTTGAGCTGGAGTTCCTAACCAAAAAAAAAAAAAAAATGACAGAAAGCCAAATGTAGTGCTCTTGAGCTTCTGGAAAGCTTTAAAATCAGAATAGTTCTTGGAAAACATAAGTGATAAATCAGTGCAGGTGAAGAGACTCATCTTGTCTACAGGTGGGGAGTTATGCCCCCAAAATGAGTTATGACCATTTCTCTCTTGCAAAAAAGTATGCCAGGGGTGGAAATGATCGCCTAACCTGAGGCTATCACAGTAGCCAGGTTTACTGAGACAGAAACAATAACCAAGGCTGCAGCCTCAGTTTCAGGCCTCCAGGAGATTACCAAGCCAAAGGATGAGGAAAGCCAGGACAAAGGCCAGACACCACAGCAGGCTAGATAGCAGCCTCACTCTCCTTTGGACTTAGCCCAACAGCTTATGTGGGCCCCACTGAGCCCATTAGGGATGTAAAGATACAAGGGGTCCCTATGAAAGCATCCTAGATTTAAGAAGCAAAAGGGCTCATGGAAAATGTCTATAGATTATAGAGGCCAGATATATAGTCCTCCCATCCATGGTGCCATCTCCAATGTTGCTCATTTGATGGTGGTAATCAATATGCTCTCTTCATGCTGTATTGGGCCTGCTAACACTGTACTTTAGTATCCACTTAGCTGCTGATTTCTGAGACTAACTGATGCCTGCTTGTAGTGGGTGGTGATGGCCCTTGGAGATCCTGTCCACCCTCCATAAAAAGGCTTCATTACATAAACATTATAGTACTAACCTCCTGGTGTCTGGCATGTTTAGAAAAGTATCTGGGAGGGCAATAAAGAAGGCAGTTCGAGTTTAGATGAAAGAATCCCACATGGATGAAAAGGAGCACCCTGAAAACCTGAAGGTTGTTGAAGAAAGATCTCAGTGGCAGAGGTAGGATACTTCCCTAAGGGTGTTTGGTTAAGGAGGCTCATGAGACCCCAAAATGAAAAATAAAAAGCTTTTTCTACTGCTATTGGTTACATCCCAAAACTAAAGTGTAAAAGACCATTATTGAAGACAGTGCACATTTTGGCTGAAAGACATGGAGAAATCAGGTTATAACTGAACTGAAAGCTTCCCCTCACTGGCTAGCTTTCTTAGTGTGTATTGCTTCCCCTCACTGGCTAGCTTTCTTAGTGTGTATTGCAGACTACTGGGGCAGAATTATTACCAACCGCCCTGCTAAGCTGTGGAGCCCACCTGCTGCATTATCAGCATGCCAGGCAAAAGGTACCTGCTGTGTGATAGTGGCATGACTGTTGTGTACAGCCAACAGCTTTCCAGTTGGATTCAAGGCCACTCCACAGCAGGTGTTTATGTCTGATAATGAAAACCTGGTCATAAACATAAGGCAGGAAGATTATAGGCCCCAACAGAGAAGTAAGAGCTATTGCTTTGTGGAACTGATATGATGTGCTAGCCAAATTGCCTTAACCTCTGTACATGCACGCATAGAGTATTGTTAATACTGCTGCTGCCTTCAAAGACTCAACTGGTCAAGCTGCTGAGACTAACTGTTTCTGTGTTGTAGCATCCCAATTTTTAGCTATAGATGGACATTTATCTCACCCTCATTCAAGTCTCAGGGAACATCAAGGAAGAGGGGCCATGTATAAAGAGTATAAGAGCTGGAGAAAATGGGGAATGCTGTATAGAAAATTCCTTGAAATAGTCCTTTCTGGAGGGAGGAGGGAGTCAAGATGTCAAGAAGTCTGGGAGAGATCAAGTTTGAAAGCCCCTCTCTAAAGCTAAAAAATAAAAATGAGGGGTAAACACTTCCTTGGGAGAGAGACTTTCCACCTGCCCTACAGAGTGGCCTGTAAGTCCTTCAGTGTGCTCCAGAAATGCACCTATTCCCTGGGGAGGGGCACTTTTCAGCGATGCAGTTGCCATTTACATCATCCATTATTCCTGTAAGCAACACCTCACTCTGCTCTTTAAGTAACTCCAATAAACTCACTGGTTCACCAAACCTGATTTTGGGTCAGTCATGCTGAGGTCTGTCATGTGTGTCCTATCTGGACTGAAAATAGACATGTGTTCACTTCTTCCTAGGATTATCATTTCACAGGGAAAAGGTCAATATGTTAGTTATAGTTACAGGTACCAAGATACCAAGATACTTCTAAGGATTTCACAACTCACTGAAATTTTTATCACACATTATAATAGGTTCCAAGACATTTGAATTATTGCAAAGTAATAACTGACCATCATAGGCACACGTGGGTCAAAGCTGTCAGCAATTGAGAAATTTGGTGATGCTCAGTTACAGATGCAATATATTGCGTTTCCAGGAAAGAAACTTGTACTTATAAAGCTATAAAATGATTTCCTTTTGGCTGGGTAAATAGCTGAGTTGGTAAAATGCTTGCCACACAAGCATGTGGACCTGAATTCACATCCCCTGACCCCGTGTAAAGGCCAGGAGTAATGACATGCAACTATAACCCAGTACTGAGGAGGCGGAGACAGGGTCCCTGAAGTTTGCTGGCCAGCTAGTCTAGTGGAATGAGTGAGCTCCATGTTCAGTGAGAAATCCTGTCTCAAAAAGCAAGGTAGAAAACACCCTCCATCAACTCTAGCTTCCACATGCAAGCACAAACAGTCATAAAGGTGCCCACATACATAGGAGTATGGGAACACACATGTATGAGGGAGTCAGGTAGCTTTGTCAGGTAGTTTGGGGTGACTGGGCCCTTATCTCTTGATTGAAGGAGTTACCTAGATCTGTTTTTCTGTAAGCAACCTGAGCCCCTCCTGGGAGGGAGTTCCCCTTTCCTAGAATTTAAGTCTAATATTGATATGGTGGTTGGTTAAGCTCAGCCCCCAAACTTGATATCATGGCTGGTCCCTTTTGGAGCCAGCCCCTAGCCCAGACCAATCAGCCCTCACTCAGGCTCACCTAAGCCTGAAGGTAAAGCCCACCACAGCAAGGTAATAAGTACATGCTAACCAGCTAGGAGGCCCTTTTTTCTCTTTATTTAATTTTTTATTTTTTCTTTTTATATTGACAACTTCCATGATTGTAAACATTATCCCATAGTAATTCCCTCCTTCCCCTCACTTTCCCCTTTGAAACTCCATTCTCTGTCAGATCCCCTCCCCCTCTCAATCAGTCTCTCTTTTATTTTTATTTCATCATATTTTCTTCTTATTATGATGGTCTTGTATAGCCATAGTGTCAGGCACTGTGAGGTCATGGATATCCAGGCCATTTTGTGCCTGAAGGAGCATATTGTAAGGAGTCCTACCCTTCCTTTGTCTCTTACATTCTTTCTACCACCTCTTCTGCAATGGACCCTGAGACTTGGAAGGTGTGATAGAGATATTTCAGTGCTGAGCATTCCTCTGTCACTTCTTCTCAGCACCCTGGTGCTTTCTGAGTCCTCCCAAGGTCATTGTTATCTGAAAAGAGAAGGTTCTCTAATCAAAGTGAGAGTAGCATTAGTATATGGGTATAAACATTAAGAGAAGTGCTTACTGGGCAGTTTGGTGAGCATAGTATATACATTTAGCCAGACACCAGCAGATGTTTTACCCATAGGGCTCATGACTACCCTGTTGTAGGTTTTCAGTATCAGGGATATATTCCCTCCCATGGAGCAGGCCACCAGTCAAATTAGAGGATGGTTGGTTTCCCCCATAACAGACATGCCACTATTGTACCCACTGGCTCATTTGGCCTGGCTGGACAAATATAAGGTTTGCAGTGTCCAGTGTTGAGTAATTCTCTCTCTCCCATTGAGCTGCATGCAGCATGGCTTTTTCTAGTTTTCTGTCAGCTGGTCTACATAAAGGAGGTTTACAGCTCAGCTCCAGCAGGATTTCTCAGTGACCTTGCATAGGAGGCCCTTTTGGATAGCGGTTCATCTTTCTTAATGTCCAGGTCCTGGTAGGGCTCCCTCCATGTCTACATAGGCTTTCTATCCTCTCCTGTCCTCCACATGGTGGGAGCTCTCTCCATTTTCTTCTCTTTCCTCTCTAAATCCCTTTTCATGGTTCAGGCTCATGCTCACTTTCCCCATGGGTTCTCAGCCCACCTGGGTACATCTATTTGGCCTTCCTCATTCTCGGAACCTCCCTCTGTCTCATATATTCTTGAAAAAAAAAGTAATGGTTCTAAAATTATCCTTCTCAGTCTGGTTATCCAATTTGTTGGTTAAAAACAGACACTAACTCAGGGTTTGGAGTTTCAGGACTTTTCTTGAATTCTCAAAACCCCATTACATATTATGAACATACTATATATATATATATATATATATATATAAAATTTCCCATGGCCCCTTCCATTGTACTTGTCATCTGTATAAATAGTTACTATAATACATTTTTAAAGTTTTTTATGCAAATGCTCCAAATTTTAAAAATTATGAAACCCATTAAAAATTTTCCTGTTTTTGAAGCAAAAAAAAAAAAACCCTTATATACTGCTAGAAGGAATGTAAATTAGTTTAGCCTCTATGGGAAACAGAATGCAAGTTCCTCAAAAAACTAAAAATAGTGGCTAGAGAGATGGCTCAGCAGTTAAGTCACTTCCTTGAAAAGCTGAAAGTACAAGGTTCAATTCCCCAGTACCCATGTAAGCCAGATGCACAAGTTGGCACATGCATCTGGAGTTCATTTGCAATGGCTAGAGGCCTTGGCATGTTCTCTCTCTCTCTCTCTCTCTCTCTCTCTTTCTCTCTCTCTCTCTCCCTCTGCCTCTCTCTCAAATAAATAAGCTATTTCAAAAACGAACCCTAAAATATTATTACCATGTGACTCACTCTTGGGTATTGACCTGAAAGACAAGTCAACATATCACAGAAATACCTGCACATCAGTGTTTATAGCAGCACTTTTTGCAGTAGCTAAGATATGGAACCAGCCTGGATGTTCATGTACAAAGGAATGGATGAAGAAAATGTGGTTTATATACACAATACAATTTTTGTTCAGCCATAAAGAAGTTAGGCTTTTCACAGGAAAATAGATTTTTAAAAAAGACATAATTGGAGTGAATTAAGTCAGTCTTGAAAAAAACCTTATTTGTTGGTCCTGAGTTTTATACAGATACATAAAATCATATATGCAAAGGAGAAGTGAGGAAAACAATCTCTTAGGAAATTAATGGGAGGAGAAAGGGATAACAAAGAAGGGTTGTGTTAGAACACAGATGTGGTCTCTTTAGAGGCCAGATGCTGCCCTGGCAAAGACAACCTTGCATAACTTACTCTCTTATCTAATACTTTCTTGCTTCATCCCTCTTGTGACTTCTCTCCCATAGTCTATTCCCAGACACACCCCTTCCTCCTAACCCAGAATTTTATACATAGGAGCACACTGCTTTGTTCTTGAGAATGGAAGCCCTGGCTTCAGAACCCCATCATGCTCTTTCACAGCATACTAATCCTCCTCCATAAACTTTTACCCATAAAAGAATCCATTTTAGCTTCCCTTATTGGTAGTGGGAATTTGGACAGGAAATTTCTGCCTAATGATGTCTCTCTGTTGCAACATTCTCAGCAATAGAGATAAATGAGAAACATTTTCCTGGTGCTCATTATTTAAAATTATAGATATAAATCCTTTAAAAAAAAAAAAAAAAGGAACAAAAACTCCCAGGCTGGAGAGATGGCTCAGAGATTAAGATGCTTGCCTACAAGGCCTAACAGCCCAGCTTCATTTCCTCATTCCCCACGTAAAGCCAGATGCACAAAGTAGTGAATGCATCTGAAGTTCATTTGCAGTGGCCAAAGGCTCTGGAGCATGCCCATATTCCCTCCTTCCCTTTCTTTCTCATTCTTTCTCCTCATTGCAAATAAATAAATACCTTCTTTCCTATACCCCCAAGTAAACACAGATTTACAAATTTGAATGGATTTTTATTTCAAAATATAAAATTCATATGATTTTGTATTCCTTAAAAAATGTATAAACTTCTACTATATGAGGCAAGGCAGAGTTTACATATATATCCTTATACCCTCCCAAGACAACCCTATAATTGCAAACAAATTAAACTTATTAGTCCTGCAGAATAGATGTGGAAAATGTTAGCAGAACTTCACAAGACATCAAACAGTTGAGCAAAGCATAAACACTGCAGATAAAAATGATTGAAAACTAATTCCTACAGTGGGTAAAGCCAACAAAGTCAGCTGCTGCAAGAATACTGTAGGCTAGGTGAGACAAACAGAATAGAGAAGCAAGAAATGGAGCCAAAACCCCAATCCATTCTCCTTCTGTGCATAGCCAAGCAGCTGCTGTTAGAACATAGATGTGGTCACTTTAAAAGTCCTTGCTGCCCAAGCTGAGAAGACCTGGAATTATTACTTTATTATCTAATGACTTCCTTTTTCTACACCTCAACTTCCTTCCCTGCAAGGAGCAGGACAGCAGAGAGCAGAGCACCCCCTCCCCCCAAAGACCTTGAGGAATGGAAAAAGACTTCCTGAACAAAATCCCAGTAGCTCACGATCTTAAACAGTCACTCAACCAATGGGATCACATGAAGCTGAAGTTTCTTTACAGACAAGCATACAATAAGCAAAGCCAATAGATTACCACAGAATGCGAGAAAATATTTGCGGGTTATCCAACTGATAGAGGCCTAATCTCTAGAATCTACAAAGAACTCAAAAATCTAAACAGTAAGAAGTCAAACACCCCACTCACAAAATGGGACAAAGAGCTGAACAGGCAGTTCACAGAGGAAGAAATACAAATGGCAAACACACACTTAAGAAAATGTTCATCATCCCTAATCACCATATAATGCAAATTAAAACAACTATGAGATTCCACCTTACCCCAATAAGGAAACATCAACAAATCAAATGAAAATAAATGTGGGTGAGGATGCGGAGAAGTAGGAACACTCATCCACTGTTGGTGGGAATATAGGATGGTATAACCACTTTGGAAAGCAATATGGAGACTCCTGAAAATGCTGACTATAGAGATACTAACAGACCCAGTTATTCCCTTACTGGACATGTACCCTAAAACCTTCAAACCACAGGTCAGAGAGATTTGCTCTGTCATGTTTGTAGCAGCTCAATTCATAATGCTAAGAGCTGGAATCAACCCAGATGTCCATCACTAGAAGAATGGATAACTAAGATGTGGTATATCTACACAATGGAATTCTATACAGCAGTAAGATAAAATGACACAATGAAATTTGAGACCTTGAAGAGACCATAGGCCCCTGTATCACTCACTCCTCCATTGGCATCAAGACTTACTGACTTCGCTCACGTGGCCCATGCCCAGACACACTTCTTTCCCTCTAAAACTCATAAAAATGGACACTTTCCTTTGTTCCATGGATTTCCAGATCTATTTCTCTCTCTCTCTCTTTCAGGACTCTTTTCACATTGTGCTAGAACTCCCCTAACAAGGCTTTAATTCTTTTTTTTTTTTTTTTTTTGACTGTGCAGTTCAACTCTTTATTTTACTAAAATCAGAATAGGCACAGCACATGCAGTGCTAGCATCTAAACTAATACAATAAGCAGTTACTAAAGCTACAGTGACTTGAGGTTCAATCTTTACATTCAGCAAGTTTAAACCCATTTTCAAACCTTACTTAATAACTGAAAATATTGCTTGCTGATAAACTTGCTGAAATGCTACCGCTTAATGTACAAGTCACTGATTATGCCAATACAACAAAGATAACCACGTGTTTGAGGATTAAGGCTCTCATTCTTAAAGGTGACTCATTTTAGTGCATCTTACTGAAGCAGTCTATTTTCCAAATGTTCTCCCTCTCTAAAGTGTCCACCAGCTATCACGTTCCGCGTCCCACCTTCTGGAAAGATGGACGTACTTGTGCTCAAGACACTGAGCCAGAGAGGAGCTGACATCTGAAGCACATTAACAGGGATTGTGGGCATTGACGCTTAGAAGCTCAGAGTCTCGCTGTTGTTTAGCTGTTTGTTCTCAGTTGAAACCATCCCTCCCAAAAGCAAGAGGTAGGGCTCATCCACTCCAGAAAGCTAATGAAATTTACAAGGTTCAGGAAGCTACTGGGTTCTCAGACTCTCCCACCTTCAGACAGCCACTCTTGGATTACCAAGTCTATATCCTGAAATGCAAGCTAATAAATCCCATTTATAAAATATTCATCAGTTCTGTTCCTCTAGAGAACACTGAGTACACAGTATATCCCATGTACATAGTCCAGTGTGTGGCTGAGTCATGATGTGTAAGACTCCACAGGTAAAAATTTCATTTAATTTTTCTTCATGAATTTCTACAAGTATTGATATGGGGATTTGAGGTGTCTGTGAGAGGAACAGAGCTTTTCTCAGCTCTTGGATGGGCTTTACCTCAGGAATGAAGAAACCAGAAATTCATAGCCACACAAAACTTCCACAGAGTCGTGGCCTCTGGGTTCTTGCCTTATGAATTTTGATGAATGAAATCCACAGATCACAGAAGGTGAAGTTCAGAAAGATTTTATTATGGAGCTTCTACAGATTTTAAGGCAATACAGAACTTATAAGAGTTTAAGTAAAAGGAAAAAGGCAGAACTCCTACCCAGGAGGAGGTTCCCAGAAATGGAAAAGCTCTCCTGGTCTTTTATGATAATCTCCGGGGAGGGGGCTGAGTTAGTCAGTCCAGCCCCCACCTCAAGTGTCCAGGTGCTGCCAGGTTTCCAGGAAATGGAGTAATCTCATCTCTTAATTTTCTCTTCTAGAAAAGAAAGAGATAAGGAAAGAGCAGATCCCCACTCTATGTTTCTGGCCCCTACAAGGTGAAGAGACTCCTTGAGGAAAGCAGAGATAGGGAAGGAATAGATTCCTCTTTACATGCGGGAGGACATTTCTCCTCCTTCAGGCTCAAGGATATTTCTTATCTTTGGTCACATTTAGCTCACTTTCAGGGGACCTGTTACTCCTAAACTCTCTCAATACTACCTGTGGGTAGTTTACTACATTTTGAATTACAAGATAAAGGGGACACATTTGTTAGTGTGTGTGTGTGTGTGTGTGTGTGTGTGTGTGTGTGTGTGTGCGCGCGCGCTCATGTGCGCAGGTGTGGGTAGAGGCCTGAGGTCAATATCAGGGTATTCTTTGAGACAGGTTCTCTGATTGTGCCTGGAGCTCACTGATTCAGCTAGACTAGCTTGCCAGTGAGCCCCAGAGATTCTCTAGCTGCACTGCCCCAGTACTGTGGTTATAGGTGAGCACTTCTCCATCCTACACTCTGACATAAGGACTGGGGATCCGAACTCCAGTCCTCATGCTATCATGGTAAACATTTTATCTACTAAGCTATCCTCCAAATCCAGTTTCTTTTTAAGTGTTTTTATATATTTTGCCAAAAAATCCTCCAAGAAATTTATTCCAACATTACCAAATGCATTGTGTGAAAGTGTCTGTCCCCTGGAGCTTCTGGAAAATTCTTTAAATCTTTTCTGGTGTTAGATTAAAGCACATAAAAACATAATTCATTGATTTTTCCATTTTTATTTTAGTAAGAGTGTGATTGACTATATATATATATATATATATATATATATATATATATATATACTCACAGATATGTGTGTGTGTTTGTGTGTGTATGTTACATTATAGCCATTATTTTTCTGGGAATTGTCTCTTCATATTCTTATCTATTGAGCTGTCTTTTGTTATTAATTTGTAAGTACTCTACATAGTAACATAATAATGTGTATATAATACTTAGAAATTTTCCTCCCAAGTGTTATGCTCCTTTATGAATTGTGCATTTTTGCACTGTACTTCAAAGACTTCTCCTTTGTGGCCAGAAGGTTAAGGTGAGTTGGGAGGGATAATAAAATACAGGGAGTTGGGAGGGATAATAAAATACAGGGAGTTGGGAAGATAATAAAATTCTGCTTGAGCACATAACAGAAGTACCTCATAAGTATTCTAATTAAAGAGTTGAAGAGTTATTCTTCACCCATTGAAAAATCAAGTGTCTTAATTGAAATAAGAAGATATCAGGAGAGACTCAGAAGAAATGCACTATGGGATCTTCCAAACAATTCAAATTGTCTTGGTAGTGAAAGAAAATGAGGGAATTGATAATTTCCTGAAGATGCTGAAAAATGTTTTTAACTAATATGTCATATCTATTTACAGAGAATTTCTTAGCCATGAATGGTGACTCATGCCTATAATCAATGCAGTCAGGGAGCCTGAAGTAGGAAGATCACTGTGAATTCAAGGTTCAAGTCCAACCTGGACTACCCAGTGAGTTCCAAGTCAGCCTTGGCTAGAGTGAGGCTGTGACTCCAGATAACTAAATAAATTTTTAAAAACAGCAATAAAAGATCTATATTTTATAAGGGATAAAACAAATTAACCATTTCATTTTATTAGTTTTGCTTGCTTTCTCTAGCTTTCTAAGAAGCACAGTAGCCAGGGATTTGAACTGTTTCTCCTGACCTGGCATTGGTTCACCAGGCTTGTTAATTTACCTTGGCCTTTAATGGCCAAAGTACTTGTATGAACAATCCATACTTAATGCAAATTACTTGTTACATAAATATCCAAATTCTATACTTTGAGAGTCTACCCAGAGTATGCTTGAGCTAGAAAAATTTAAATAAGTTTTCCATGGTGATGAGAAGGAATGCGTTAACTCAGAAATGTAACCATATGAGTTACTTTCTTATTACTAGGGAAAAATACCTGACCAGAAGTAACTTAGAAGGGAAGAGGTTTATTTGGGCTTACAGTTCTGAAGGGTAGAGTCCATCATGGGTGGGAAAGCATGGCAGGAGCAGGAAACTGACATCACATCATCCCATCAGCAGGGAGGAAGTAGAGTGATGAATGCTTCTACTCCTCTAGCTGCCTTCTTTTTGTACAACCCAGAACCCCAGCCCATGGAATAATGCCATCCACAGAGTGGTCTTCATACCTTTGTTAACCTCAGCAAGATAATCCATCACAGATGACTCTAGGTCCTATCAAGCTGACAATTGTGACAGGTGATGCTAGTTAGCTTGCTCCTAAGAGATCTCAAAAGGTACCACTGCCTTCATAAAGTTTAAGTAGCACACAAGTCTCACTTATTAGCAATCCAAAGATTATCAAAATTTCCATAGCTTTCTTAAAGATAGGCCAGTTAGGCTAGAGAGAGAGCTTAGTGGTTAACTTGCATGCTAAGCCTAATAACCCAGGTTCAACTCCCTAGTATTCGTGTAAAACCAGATGCATAAAGTAGGGCCTGCACCTGAAGTAGCTAATGACCCTGGTATGCCCTCTCTCTCTCTCTCTCTCTCTCTCTCTCTCTCTCTCTCTCACACACACACACACACACATACACTTCTTTGCTTACAAATAAAGAAATAAATATTTTTAAAGAGATAGGCCAATTGTTCATTAATATCTGAACATTATCTAACATGTCAGGCTCTTCTGTACTTGTAGCCCTTCTGCCAAACACCAACATACATGGAAAATTGAATTAATATTCCAGAAATAAAAAGGTGACTATGAAATTAAAACAAAACTTGGTGTATTTACTTGAGAAATGTCCTATGCAAGATGTGATGAAGATTGATGAACTAGACTCCCTCTCACAGAAAGTGCTCATCAAGGGCTGGGATTACTCAGTGCTCACCATCTATGAACCCACACCCCATGCTAAGATCTCTGAGAAGCAAGTCATATACTTTCCCTCAATCTTATGCCAGTTCTTATACAATCAAGAAGTCAACACAGGGATTATGTTGTCAAACTATTTTACTTTAATGCTGAGTTATGAAATGAAGACCTGAAAGACAATCAGTCTTGGCCAGGCATGGTGGCACATGCCTTTAATCCCAGCACTCAGGAGTCAAAGGTAGGAATATCACTTTGAGTTTGAGGCCAGCCTGAAACTACGTAGCGAATTCCAGGTCAGCCCGGACTAGAGGGACAATCTAACCCAAAAACAAAACAAAACAAAACAACAACAACCTTCTCTCCAAATGTGCATCTTGAGCCACTCACCTGGAAAGCTGGGTCTTTCTCAAACAGCAATGAGAGTAGCTGCAGCTGTTGTACATCTGTTTCTCAAGGAGAGTCTGAGAGTAATTTCAGCAGCAGCTGTACTTCAGCCCTATCTTAAAGATGGTCCAGACCCAGGTGCATCACGCAGAGAAGGCCTCGGGTGTTCATACTCAGCCACTTTATTCACCTTACTATCTTATAATTAATTATCTCTTGGAAAGAAATTAGAAGTTGGCAGAGTGATAGAGCACTAGCAATACTTATTTCCCCAGTTCTGGAGGGGACATTCTTGTTTTATGGGTCTAAGTGAGAAAAGAAAGAAAATGACCAGTGTTTGCTGCGATCTCAGGGGCCTCCTCTCACACGCACTCAGCCTGAGGGAGGCCGGGAGGACTCTGAGGTGCACATCAGCACCTCTGTGATGAAGCATGCCCTCTGGAGAGTTGCAGCACAAACTCTTTCATAGCTGACATTTAAGTTTTGTATGTCTCAAATTTACCCACTTCCCTATAATAAAGGAATTAAGTCTCACGGAATCATGTTTACATACTCCTGCTCAGTGTACCACCAGGTCACTCCATTCTAAGCAAGAGGCAAATAGATTCCAAACTGTCCAATGCCCACCTCAAGAAAAAAAAAAATGTAACAGAGGAAAAAGAGAGAATCTACCTCAGGCAGCATGATTCCACCTTTATGGTTTTTTCCAACTCTTAAGACTTAACCTGGTGAGTGCAATCAATTTTGTATTATCACATTTTATAAGGAGTTAGTGAGGCATGACAGAGAGGTGTATGATAGTGGACATCTTTGCAGTTTTATTTTTAATAAGTTGATAAGTAATAACATGTAAATGTAATTATATATTTCTTAAATACGGTAATAAACAATTTTAAATGTAGCATCCACAGTTATGCATAATTCCAAAATGTATTGTTTTTCAATACCTACTAGCTTTTTAAATTTTTCATTTATTTTATTTTGGTTTTCAGAGATAGGGTTTCACACTAGCTCAGGTTGACCTGGAATTCACTATGTAGTTTCAGAGTGGCCTTGAATTCATGGTGATCCTCCTACCTCTGCCTCTCGGGTGTTGGGATTAAAGGCATGTGCCACCACACATGGCTTCTACTAGCTTTTATACAGGATTCAATCTGTTTTATAGTGAAGCTGTTTTTATTTTTAACGAAAATGCCTTCAAATTATTATCTTTCTCCTAAGGCAATTCCTTCTTTGTTAGTTCATCTGTCTGCATACAAGATTGCCAAATCAACTTGTCTGTTTCTGTCATGTTCTGCTTTTATTCTACCAGTATAACCAATATTTACATTTAAAACCAATCTAGTTACTTGGTTTTGCAAACAAACTGCTTCCCTTCTGAACAGAAGCCCTCTTAGACTAGTTTCTCTAACTCAAACCAAGAATGTGACTATATACGCAAATATATAGTTAAAGCTATATTTCACTATTGATAGCATGGAATCTTTTGTCACTGACTACATAGTAAGACTCAAAGCCTAGTAACAGTGTCAAGTACTGGCTAGAGGAAATGTGTTAAAGGAAACAAAAATCACTTTACTAATTTCTATAAAGCCTATATACGGGAATACTATTCTCTTTGAAATGAGTCTTGGGTGGGATTTAGGAGCAGGAATGCAACAGAACAGCCTCCCTTACCCCACTTTAGAGACCTTGAAGGACCAGAGGCCTTATTTCTCTTCTTTTCTCCATTGCTCCCTGGCTGTTAGCTTGTAGACTGAGTCACATAACATGAAATTCACCCAGCCCTCTTCCTACTTGAAAATCATAAAGCAAAAAGTGCCTTTTGTCCTTCTCAATTTTCTAAGACTCATCTATATTCCTTCTCTCTCTCACTCTCTCTCTCTCTCTCTTTCTCTCTCTGTTTTGAGATCCCAACATGCTACCTTGGCATGATGCTTTGACTCTCCTAACACAGCTTGATTCATTTCATCGTCCCCTCATGGAACCCGCTCTCCCACTGCTCACCCTCTCTTTTATGCATCAGCATCAAATAAGTATGTTTCCTCACTAACTCAATTCCTAACTGAAACATTTAGTTATGGGTTAAAATTTTCAAATCATATAATTGTGAATGTAGGAATCTAAAATAATTTACAGTTAAGTTAATGGAATAAATTGATGAGCTTAATACAATTTCTGTATAGAAAATAAACTTGGAAAAATAAATTACATTTCCTGTAAGCAAACAACAAAGTGTTGTGAAAATAGACTTTAGAAAAATAAAATGCCATTTACAAAGGCCTAAAAAAAAGATAATTTTTTACCTTTTAAATTTTTTTGTTGACAATTTTTAAACATGTATATATTTTGATCATTACCCCCCAGTACCTTCTTTTGCTCCTCTCACCATTGCCTCTCCACTGATTTCCTTCTTTCCAACTAGTCCATCTACTATTTTTACATTTATTTTAATTTGTTTTTTGACTTTTATGGACAGTGCTCATAGATGTACCTAATGTATTTTGATCATACTCCCCCATTTCTTTCTCTTGCCCCCCCCACTTTGAAAAAAAATGAACATTTAAAAAATCTAAAAACAGTGTGCAATGTTGCCTTGGAGAAAAAACATTAAATACAATTGAGAAAAACCTAAAGTAATTAACATATATTCCACTTCAGGAGCAGAAACATGCAATTTTGATGGTGGTATAAATTCTCCCACAATAATATATATTCATTAAAATGTTCATTTGATGGAAATAATTGAAAAGCTAATCTATGATTTTTATATGCAAACACAATTGGCCTAAAAATAGAAATAAAAAGGCCGGGCGTGGTGGCGCATACCTTTAATCCCAGCACTCGGGAGGCAGAGGTAGGAGGATCGCCGAGAGTTCGAGGCCACCTTGAGACTACAGAGTGAATTCCAGGTCAGCCTGAGCCAGAGTGAGACCCTACCTCAGAAAAAAAAAAAAAAAGGAAAAAAAATAGAAAAAAAAGGGTTCAGGGTGATATGGCTTACATATACTATTTTAAATCAGATTAGGGGCTGAGGTGATGGTTTAGTGAGTAAGTCCCTTGCCTGCAGAGCCAAAGAACCCAGGTTAGATTCCACAAGACCCATGTAAGCCAGATGCAAAAGGGGGCACATGCATCTGGTGTTCATTTGCAGCAGTCAAAGCCCTGGAATACCCATTCTCCCTCCCTCCCTCCCTCCCTCCTTCCCTCTCTCTCTCTCTCTCTCTCTCTCTATCTCTATCTCTCGGTTTCTCACACACACAGCAAAATAAATCATATTATGCAGAAACAGGCCTTAAAATGAGAATATAGGTTGAAGTGACTTTTTAAAGAATTCTCTCCACTAGAAATATAAAGGAGTGAACAAACAGGGATGAAAACAAGTCTGGATCCTTTCTCAAGCCTCAGCCTATTTACAGGGAGAACTCTGAAGGACAAATCACTACTTTTGTCCATCCCCAGTGAAACCAGGTGCCTGGAAGAAAGACAGAGCTGCAGCACTAATGGGGAACTCACAGTGAGTGAGTGGTAGCCTTAAGACCTTACCCCCAGACCTGAATATTTTAGCATCCCAGATAGACTGTCTTCCAGCCTGTTTCAGACATGTGAGTCTAGCCAATAGAAGCTCTGGGAACTGGCATGATTTCAGGTTGTCTATCAAGCAATTAAGTGGATTTTTGGGAAAATGATTCATGGTTTCCTAGAACAACTCTAAAACCAGCTGCGCTCTTTCCTATGAAGAAAGCTGTTCACATTCCCCACCACCCATCACTTAGCATCAAGGCTAACAGAGGGGAAAGACTTTAGAGATGCTACAAGCTCATGCTTCTGAGGTGACTTAGAATTGAAGCACCTTAACTGGTCTCTTGAGGACCAGCTGCTTACATGGAAGTAAACCAAAAGCATGGGCAGAGGGGGAAGCCAAAATTTTAAAAAGATTTTTATTGAGAACTTTAATATGTGAACACAATGTAAACTGGTCACACTTCTGCCAGGTTTTGTTCCCTCTCACCTGCTCCATTCCACGAAGGGTCCTGCTCAGAGGAGGGATCAGTAGCCGCATTGGGATCATGAATGCACCAGTAGGTTGATGTTGAGAGAACAGTGTCTCACCGTATGTCTTCTCACCCTTTCCTCATATGTTTTTTTTTCCAGCCTCCTCTTTTGCATTGTCCGCTGGAGGAGATATTAGTAGTTTACATTAGTGTTGAGTTCTTGACAATCTCATATTTTCTGCTATAAGGAGTTTTGAGTCTCCCCAATCTGTACTACCATCTACATTGAGAAGATTCTTTATTTTTTATTTTATTTTTTTTATTTTTATTTTTTTTATTTTTTTTTTTTTTGGTTTTTCAAGGTAGGGTCTCACTCTGGTCCAGGCTGACCTGGAATTAACTCTGTAGTCTCAGGGTAGCCTTGAACTCACAGTGATCCTCCTACCTCTGCCTCCCGAGTGCTGGGATTAAAGGCGTGAGCCACCACGCCCGTCCGGCTGAGAAGATTCTTTAGTAACTGAGGTATTTCTCCTCATCTGACACAGTACAAAGGAAAAGTAGCCAGGTGTGTGGTGCATGCACGTCTTTAATCTAAGCACTCAGGAGGCAGAGATAGGAGGATCACCATGAGTCTAAGGCCACTCTGAGACTACATGGTGAATTCCAGGTCAGCCTGGACTAAAGTGAAACCCTACCTCGAAAAAGACAGAGGGGGGGAGGGGAGGAAGGGAGAAAGTAGAGACAGAAAACTTGTGAGGCAAAAGGAAGTGAAAATAGACAATTTCTCAATAAACTAGGAATTGGCTGGAGGAAGCAGAGTTTAAAGAATACCAAGTAGTTTAGGGAAACTTGCCTTAAAAAAGGTAAAAAAAAAGAAATCTTGGGACTGGATAAACAGTTTACTAAACATTAACATGAATAGCTATGGCTAGAGAATTTGACTTTGGAATGTACTCAACATAATTTTGCAGCTAAATGCTGGTTTCTTCTTTTTAATTAGTTATGTACAAAGTGTATGCAGTCATGTTGATACCATCGTTAGCCTCCTCCCTGTCCTTCCCCCCTCCACAGGGACCCTTCTCATTGGGGAATATGGGTGGTGCATTGTGGGGTTAGTGATCAGTTGTGGGTAAGAGGCAATGTCTCTGATGTTGGTGTTGGTGTGGCTCTAACATTCATTTGGCTTCCTCTTCTGCAAAATTCCCTGAGCCATGTTGGGTTCATTTTAGGTCTGCTTCTGTGTCTCTGGATATCTGGTTTGGTACGAGTTGAGTATTCTCTATGTCTATCTCCTCCACCCTTGTGCTGGTACCAGGTTCACCAAGGAAGCAGCACTCTTGCTCATTTCCCTAATTACTCTTGGTTTCAGTTGGGGCCCTTTTGAGGTGTGATGGACTCGTTCTCTCCTTAGAATCTGCATCTATATGAAAAAGAGAAGCAAATTCTCCAACGGACAGTGATGTTAGCACAAGATAAATGAGATAACCTTTGTTTTTTAAGAGAGAATTTAAAAGGTGTAGGTCCTCTTGTAGCCCACGATTGGTGGGATCTTGGTAATGGAGAGCAGGCTCATTTTTTGACATAGTTCTGACTTGATTCCCAGCTCCAGCCATGGGTTCTGTTCCACTGAGCAGATCAGTTAGCCAAATCAAGAGCAGTTGGTTTCCCACCATGGTTGTGTGCCATTATTGCACTTGTATGAGCATCATGTCAAGTTGTTTGCTGCTAAGTATGTTAGACCATGAGTTGCTTGAATAGATGTCGGTCATTTTCCCCCAGTTGCTCATGGAGCACCTTCTGGCACTAGATGAGCTAACATCACCTCATGATCAAAACATTGGAGAGCATTGGCATGAACAGTTTATATTTCAATGTAATAAAGGCTATATATAAAGCTACTTAAGCCCAAATAATACTTAATGGAAAGAGTCTGAAGGAATTCCCATTGAGATCAGGAATAAGACAGGGGTGTCTACTCTCACCTCTGATATTCAACGTGGTTCTGGAAGTCTTAGCTCAAGCAATAAGATAGGAGAAAAAAAATAAAAGGATACAAATTGTAAAGCAAGAAGTTAAGAAAGAAAGAAATTGAGGAGGACTAGAGAAAATGGAAAGACCTCCAATGCTCCTGAATAGGCAGAATTAACATTGTGAAAATGGCAATCTTACCACAGGCAATATACAGATTTAATGCAATACCAATCAAAATCCCATCATTGTTCTTCACAGAGATAGAGAAAATGCTCTCAAAATTCATACGGAAAAGCAGAAGGCCTGGGATATCCAAGCATGGATCCTCATCAAAAGAAACACCTCTGGAGGCATCACCATACCTGATCTAAAGCTATATTACAAAGACACATACTAATAAAAATAGCATGGTACTGACATAAAAATAGGAGTATAGACCAATGGAACAGAATCAAGGATCCAGACTTTGGGTCAAGATACTTGATATTTGACAAAGGCCTTTTCCCTTGTCAAATTAGTCTTTGCATATAGGTACCTCAAAACCACAGGATTGCTGGGAGTGGTGGTGCATGCCTTTAATCCCAGCACTTGGGAGGCAGAAGTAGAAGGACTGCCATGAGTTTGAGATCAGCCTCTAACTACATACTGAATTCCTGGTCAGCTTGGGCTAGAGTGAGACCCTTCATCAAAAACAAACAAAAACAAAAACAAAAACAAAAAAAAAAGAAAAAGATACAAGATTACATTTACCCAACTCACAAAAGACACACGAAATTAGTTAACAATGAATTAACTCCCATGTTCTGAGTGTCCATCCTGCATCAGAGCCAGAATGACCTCTTCTTGCAAAGTCCCTCTGGCCTCCAGGGCTTCCATGCATTCTGGCCACATCCACTCACATAACCTTGAGGCCTTCCCCTTTAAGTTTATATGGAGCCCAACAAGCTCATTAATAAAAGATATGAGAATTCAGTTCAATTATGTGTTAAGACATATCTTAGACACATTTCAGAAAATTAAAATGAAATTAATGTACTAATTGAACTGAGTAATTCAATATATCATCATCTATACCTAGTGGCTCTGGAAATATTTCATGAGCAGGATGACAAGAGAATTACTTCCAGTCAGAGTCTCATATACTTTTAATATGATTCTATGTTGTTGATTAATTGTGTCATTTCCCTTTATGTTCATTCATTCAACAAATATTTATCTAGGGTCTATTATATATAAGGCATATGCTACTTACTACAAGGAATAATTTATTCATAATTTATATAAACTAGGGTAAAACTTCCTGGTCCAAAATTTAGCATTCATAAAAGACAAGCAGATACATAATTAAAACTAGAACACACAGCAGATTTCTTCAGTGGAAAGGGTAGGGAAGGAGTGATCTGTTCTGATTTGGCAATGTTGGAATGTCTTTGACAGTGTTGCAGCCTTTTCTTGTCTCTTGGGTGGGACATGACTTGGGAGCTAGGGCTGCAGAATGCTTAGCAGTCACACATGGCTCTCACTGAATCAGTGGCCTATGGATTCTCATCTTGTGACTTCAAAGAAATGAATCCACACACCAGGGAATAAGATTTAGAAAGATTTTATTAGATTATAGATTGAATTTAAGACAAGGAAGGAATGCTGGAATCTTGCTGAAGCAAGAAGGGTTTTCTGTAAGCCTACCTTATGACCCAGGTTGGAATCTTTCATGTGTACTCTCTGGATAGGTAGCTGGACGAGTCAGTCCAGCCCTGACAGTAAGTGTTTGGATAGCATTAGGCTGTGGGGCAGGGACTAGTCCCTTTACAACCCTTTCTCTCCCAGAAAAGGCAGGATGTATGCATTTGTTTACCTCTTCTTCTGAGGTTTTAAGATATAAGAAAAAGCCATTTTCTCCTTTCTCATATTTTGGACCCCTAGCAAAGTAGGATGACCTACCTTCTCCCCTATGGACTCAAAGACATTCCTGTTTTTACTTTCAGGGCTCTATTACCCCTAAATTGCTTCAATTCCAGCTGAGAGAGTGTCATAAATGTGACATAAATAAGACAAACACACATGGAGACACTATTGTTGGATAACCATTATGAGAAGATTTAGGAGGAGCTGGAGTAAGGTATCAGTGGTCAAGGTGCTTGTCTGTAAAGTCAAAAGACCCAGGTTCAATTCCCCAGTACCCGTATAAAGCCAGATGCACAAGGTAGCATAGCATCTGGAGTTCTCTTGCCAAGGCCCAGGTGTAGCCATTCATCTGTCTTTCAAATAATTTAATTTAATATCTTAAAAAAATGGTTTAGGAGTGCAATCCACAAACCTCTAAGTGAGTCTGCCAGTGTCTTTACAAATGTCTAAACTGTTCTACAATGTTGACCAATACTGTTTCAAATTCACACATCTTAAAATGTTTCCTAAAAACTAGCCCCATCCCTGGACCAGACTTTACTAGCCCCAAGTGTATCTATATTTTTAAACATTAGAATGGTGTTCTAGTTACCCACATAATGCTGGGATAAACACCTGACCAAAAGCAGCTGATAAGAGGAAAAGGTTTATTTTGGTTTATAATCTCAAGGGGAAGCTTCCTGATGGCAAGGGATGGTAGAGCAGAGGCTGGACATCACTCCAGCCAAACCAAGTGGAGAGAGTGAGCTGAGCAGGTGTGGGCTGAGCACTGGCAAGGGGGAGGCTGGGCTTGAACAGCTCAAAACCCTCCACCAACAACACACTCCCTCCAGCAAGGCTCCACCTCCTAAATTTCCACTTTCAAAACATATATGAGTCTAGAGGTGGGGGAACATCTGATTCCACTTACCACAAATTGTCTCTGTCATTTTATTTTTGGCTTTTCATTTAAAAAAAATTTAGCTGGCAAGCTAAAAAAAAATAATGGGTAGCTTATAATTTCTAAGTAATGAGAAAGAAATCCAGTAGACTGACATTTTTCTTCTTTCAAATCATTAATCTGAGGCAGTTCCATTTTACCTTCCTTTTTGTAGTCTCATTTTCATCCAGTCACAGGTTTGTTCAGTATTTGCCAACATAAGATTTGACAAGTACTCACAGAAGTATACACCTTCTCACTATACAAAAGCAGTAAAGAGTACTTTCTTTCCTCTGCCTGACATCCCCTATCCCTTGTCAGAGACTAGTTTGCAATTCCCTGGGCTCTTACAGACAGAGTACTTGTTGACAAGTACAAATCCATTCTTCTCCAGTAAGACACTACAATCTCACAAGCCAAATGCAGTGGCTCCCAGAAGATACTTACATCTAGATTTCTTCACATTGAAAAAAACTTTCTGCTTTCATTATCTAGCAGTGCTGCAGATTTCAACCTGATGTCAGCCTGTAATGTAACCTGTAAAACCTCCTTTATTTCAATAGCATAGAAAACCACTTCTTACTTAACAGGACACATGGCACCCTGACTCCAATTTCCACTACTGCCTGCCTAGATTTTTTGTATCTTCTTATTTCTCAACTTAAAACATCAAAATTCAAATATATAAACATGCTTAATAAATGAACAAAATGCTTCCAAAAGAGTAAAGAGAGCCTTCCACAACTTAATGGAATTAGAATTTCCAAATGTCCTGAGCAAGTACTTAAGCTATTAGAGTAAATAATTCAAAATGTTGATTAGTTTGCAGCACCTGGAGGCCCTTGTATACCCATATTCTTTGTTATTTAATTTTAATTTATTTATTTGAGAGAGAGAGACCAAGACAGACAGAATTGGCATGCCAGAGCCTCCATCCACTGCAAATGAACTCCAGACACATGCACCACCTTGTGCATCTGACTTACATGGGTCTTCGGGAATTGAACCTGGGTCCATTGGCTTTGCAGGCAAGTGCCTTAACCACTAAGCAATCTCTCCAGCCCCCATATTCATTTATTCATTCTCTCTCTCTCTCTCTCTCTCTCATTTCTCTCTGCTTGCAACCAAATAAATAAAACATATTTTTAAAAATTTAAAGAAAGTAATGTCAATGTTGTTAAATATTTTTGCTAATAAAACTTGCAGGGGAAAAACACAAAAGTGCCATGGTGTGTTTGCCTAAAATTTTGTCAGAAAAAAATAGGGAGAGGAATGCCTTTCCCATCTGAAGGCCTGGGTGAACATCAAACCTGAGTGGTTTCCTCAGTGTAGAGCCTCAGATATGGAAACTAAAGTGTTGCCAGGTCCTTAGAGTAGGCTCTCAGAGCTACTGCAGCCAGAGGTCACTTTCCTCTGTACAAAGTATCAGTGAGAACAGCCCTCTTAGAAATGACTCCCTAATAAGTTAAAAGTTTATCTAATGGATTTTTCAAACATTTTTAGCTTGATCAAAGAAAAATGTTGTGGCTTTATCCTATAAAAACATTATCTTCACCAAATAGAATGTGAAGATTGGCACTGATTTGACTGCTTTCCAAGTCTGATTTTATTAAAATGTAAACATGTTAATCTATGATCAAAGCAAAAACAAAGGTAATGACAGAAACATTGTCTATAGTGAAGATGGTCTATACAGTTCCCTGATTTTGATATGGATTAGGAGCAAGTAGATCTCTCTGGTGAGCAGTTAGCTAGGGACTGGCCCAAAGAAATGTAGATGACACCCAGCCCTGTGAGACTAAAACTTGAATGTGACCCAGTCTCATCCAAGATGACTGTCAACAGCAACAACCTCCTAATTCTTCTTCAGCAAAAGCTTTTTAGGAGGGCACATATCTGTGGGCTGGCCCTTCCTGGTCAGCCAATCTGTATCATTCCTAATCATTCCTACGCATCTTAACATGATGATGAAGCTTATTCTAGCTGAATGACTGATTCCTGCAAGTGGACCTGAGCCACGTGTGAGAGTCCCTTCCTTCAGAGGTTTCTTCCCCAAGGGAAAGACTTCTCTCCCAGATTGGCTGGGAGGAGTTTAGTAATTTAAATGCATGTCCCCTGTAGACTCAGGGGTGTTATTAAAGCTTATAAATTGGGTCTCCAGCCACTTGGCTAGAGGAGATGTCACTAGAAGGGCATCCTGGAGTCAAGGCCTAAGGTGTCACTAGGAGTGAATCTGAAATGCAGCCCATAGGCATGCAGAAAGCTCTGAGGTCCTCCTGCTTGCTGCCAGTTTGTATATTCTGCTTTTGGTTTTTGTTACATATTTGGCTGTTTCTCTCTCTAGAATCTGTGAAAGACAGCCAACTTCTGCAATCTACAGAATTTCCCCTCAATCTATAAAAAGCTTTTCTCTTTTCTTTTTCAAAGTAGGGTCTCACTCTATCCCACGCTGAGGTAGAACTCTCTATGTAGTCAGGGTGCCCTCGAACTCACAGTGATCCTCCGATCTCCCAAGTGCTGGGATAAAAGGCGTGAACCATCATGCCTGGCTAACAACCTAATTTTTAAAGAAGCTAGATTACTTACTTTGGATCACAGGGAAAATTCAAATTGAACTTTTTCTGTTAGTGTAGCTGAGAATTTAATGTTCTTCTGCCGTGTTCGAATGCTGGTCTCATTTGGGGAGGATTTTCCCGGGGGCTTGTTTTTGTTGTTGTTGTTGTCATGTTGCTACAATTTGGCTCTAGATGGCATGAATCAGTCTCATGAAGCTTCAGTTGGATATACAGGACCTTCACCACACAGATGAACTCAGCCCTTGTGCTATTAAGAGATTTTTTTTTTTGACTTAACATTGAACACAGAAATAAACAGGAAAATAAACTTTATACCTTAAAAAAAATCTTTCTCTGAGACCTAAAAACCATTATACTACAAATATACCCTTTAGCAAATACCTAATATGTTTCTTTTCTGCATGTAACTGCAATAACCCCAGTCTTTGTCAAAAGGACAGCATATCACTGGAGCCTTCTGTAGTATATAATTTATCTCCATAACAGCTTGTGGCACATAAAATCATCTAACTGTCATCCAGCAGCTTTTTAGAGCAAAATAAGGGGTGTATACAATTGAGTTCTAAGACTGGTTATTATGAAAGAGTAGAAATGAACACAAAAACCCAGGTTTTTTTTTTTTTTTTTTTACAATAAGACATTGAGCTGATCTCAAAGTACAGAAGGGGATTTGGAGTTATCAAGTAAGCATTTAAACAGCAAAAAAAGAAGAAATGATAAATTAATGATGTTTAATTCTGTATTGACTTATAGTTTTGCAAGGTACTATTGTAAAAAGCACTAGATTGTACAGAATGGAGCAATATCTCCCTCAAAGAGCAGTGGAGAGATTCAGTGAGATGCATTTTGAAAGCCCATGTCCTGACACAAAGTAAGCATTTGGTAAGTGGCTTCTGGGGAAAGCAGTGGTAACAGAAATGGAAAGATTAAGAACTCAGTATCATTTCCATCAGCTGCTGTTGTTGGCCTTGAACATGCCATTTAACACCACTGACTCAGGCTCCTCACATTTACAAAGCATAATTTGCACAATATACTTTTCCAACATTGTCATGAAAGGAAATAAGAAAGACCTATGAATGTATCTTGAAAAGTATAACTATTTTTACAAATATAAAATGCCACATCTGTTAGTTTAACACTGCACCTGATAAAGGAATCCTTTATAAGGCATCTCTAAAGTAGCCTTGCAGATCAGTCTCTCATACCTACAGTACCCTAGCAGTCCAGGAGCATACCAATATGAAAGCATTTGTAATTTTCTTAACTTTCTTCCTGCTGTTTCTTCCTCCTTGTCACTGGCTCATTCTCAGTGGGTGGTCAGCAATAGAGTTAGGAAACCAGCAAATGCAATGCATCCCAATATCTTTTATTTTTCATATTAGATTCTAGATTCTGCATAACATTTATAGACAATCATTAAAAGCTGATCACATACATAAATCCAAGATTAAAACGTAAGAGTTTAAGGGAAATTAAACCTGTGAGCAACAACTGACTTCTAAGTCTTTTCTTGACATTATAGATAGGACATTTACAGGACCCTTTTTGATTAAAGAAATCATTGTGCTCCATTTTTTAAAAACTGTTATTTATTTAGTTATCACACTCTAACTGGCCTAATGAAAATAAATCTTTTTCAGGCACGTACATCTTCTGTTAAAGCTAACTGTGCCATGGGTGATATAAAATTAGGTAATTAGATGATAAAACCATAGACAGAAAGAGATGATAAGAATTACAAATGACTTCAGAATCTACTGATATTGATGAGCTTCTAAGATATAGTTAAGGCATAGAGTAATTGAGAAATTAGACCAGCCCTTGATTTGCTTTGAAGCCTAATTGACATATTGATTAGGGAACTGAATTGCATACCTAAAGAGGAGCCACGCACTGACAATCACCGTGACAGTGGCATAACTACTCCTTTGCCCACCATGCAGCTGCTTCTGTGCAAGCTGGTGTTTTTCTGCCTTCAACACAAACCACTTTGCACTAACTGTGAGGTAAGCAAGAAGTGCATGATGGGAAATGCTACTCCATTATTAAATACTTGCATGGACTGCCCTTTGACACTATAGAATATAGCTACCTGCTAGATGGGAACATTCAGTTGACAACATATATGTCCATATACACATGGTTTTGTTTTGTTTTGTTGTTTGAGGTAGGGTTTCACTCTAGCTCAGGCTGGCCTGGAATTTATTCTGTAGTCTCAGGGTGGCCTTGAACTCATGGCGATCCTCCTACCTCTGCCTCCCAAGTGCTGGGATTAAAGGTGTGCACCACCACGCCCAGCTATATTTTTTTAAAGTATTTCTTTTACAGTTTCAAGTATCTGTAAATAATGTTCTACTGAACTGAACTAAAAATTGCAAGTGGCAATAACACTAAGTCATAAGTAATCAGATACAAGGGCTGAAGATGATAAATGTGACTCTGAATTAAAACCTCCACAAGACAGCTGAAGAGATGGTTCAGGAGTTGAGTTGAGAGGCCCTGAAATTATCCCTGTAACCTCAGTGCTGTGGGGAGCAGAGACTTGAGTATTGCTGAGGCTTGCAAACAGCAAGCTCTGGAATAGGTAAAAGACTCTATCACAAAGGAAAAGTAGGTTGGTAGTGATGAGAAGCAATATTACTCCAGCCATCACAGTTGAGCCCATAGGCTGCCACATCAAAACATACTGGGGGGGGGGGCACCACCACACTTATGATAGACACTGAAAAAAATTCTTTACAAAACCAAACTTAGACCAACATCCACATGGTGGATTTTTAATACCTGACTATTTGTGTGACTGTCAAATGCTCAGTATTAAATATATCTGCTTGGGGCTAGAGAGATGGCTTAGCAGTTAAGCACTTGCCTGTGAAGCCTAAGGACCCCAGTTCAAGGCTCGATTCCCCTGAACCCACATAAGCCAGATGCACAAGGGGGCACATGCATCTGGAGTTCATTTGCAGTGGCTTGAGGCCCTGGCAGACCCATTCTCTCTCTCTTTCTATCTGCCTCTTCCGCTCTGTGTTACTCTCAAATAAATAAATAAAAATGAACAAAAAAATTTAAAAATATTTTTAAAATATGAATAAATAATTACTGCCTAATTACTCACCACACAGGCTAGATCTGAATGAAACCTGCAATGGAACTCAATGTGAAACATTGGAGAGCTTAACTGATGTGGATGTAGGGAGTTGATCACAGTGTTGAGAGAATTTTGTTACCTCATCAAGTAAAGGAAACTTGACAGTGTCATCCAGCAAGGTCATCCTTACAAGTAATCTTGTACTGTGAGGACTGAAATGTAGCTGAATAAAATATTTTAGAATGTAGAAATTAGAACCTATTGATTTCCTTTTTAGCTTGCTTTGTAGTACTAGGCTCAGTTTAACATACAAAGTTGTACTTTTCATATGAAATGGTATGCATTATGAAGAGGGTTCTTTTTACCAATAAAGGATTGAAATGGTACTATTTTTCCATTTGAACAACTTAGGCATATTCAAATAACTTAAACTTCAAAATTGCCTAAGAAGAACAAAAAGTTGGGTCTAGCAATCAGATTGTATACTCTCTAACTTCCAAATCTGGAATATATCAACTTCCTATTTGCAGATGGGGATCTGAGTTGTGCATTATCACATATACTAGATGCAAACATAGAACTGATACCGTATATGAATAAGGCCTAGTGTGGTGGTTTGAATCAGATGCCCCCCCATAAACTCAAGCATTTGGAATACTTGGTCCCCAGCTGGTGACAGTTTAGGAAGTAGAGCCTTGCTGGAGAAAGTGTGTTGCTAGAGGTGGGCTTTGAGGTGTTTGAGCCAGCTCCCCTTGCCAGAGCTCAGTTCAAACTCTTGCTCCTGCTTTCCACCTACTGAGGCACAGGTGATGTTCATCCTCTGCTCTACCATCTTTCCTCTGACATCATGAAGCTTCCCCTCAAGACTAAGCCAAAATAAGCCTTTCCTCTTATTAGTTGTTTTTGACTAGATGTTTTGTCTCAACAAAGCAATGCCTTCAACACCTATGTACTATATAAATGAACTCTCTTATTGACTAAGGAGTAGAACACAGAGGATATATGATCACAGAAGGGTGACTGTAGCATCTTAGTTATCGCTATGGCATTTCCCTACTCTAGCCCTCATTCCGATATTGTTATTGTATCTGACCCTGCTAATGCTTGAGCCTATTTTCCATCCCTAAAAAAAAAAAATCAACAATACAATTGGTTTTAGAAATTTAACCAATCCTTCTACGCTATCTGGACTCCACCTGTAATATACTGTAACATTTTCTTTTGTTATGACCAGAAGAAGCCTCTATGACTATAAGAAGCATGAAAAAGCTTCTTTAAGTTTTTTTGTTTCTTGTTTTTAATGCTCATTTGTTCTTGGCCAGCTGCATAAGAAAGACAGCTGTATATTAGTTCAAAAACAGGAATATTTAAGTCCTTAAATTGGTCCATAATGTGATAGAACTCATCAGGCAGCCAAATCAATCAGCCAACAATTTATGAATATTTTCATCTTATGTTCTATGTCAATAAGACCTTAAGTTAAATTGTACTTATATGGACCTTAACCTTTCCTCTCACGTGTGCGTGTGTTGGAATAGAAATCATTTTTATATAATACAGAAAATGATAAAAATCAAACATATCATTTTATTGAATTCATGTATTATAGAAAAGGAAAATAACATGTGTTAATATAAGAAGTGAAAGGATAAAAGTTGCCCTATTTCTGCTGCCCTGTTTTCTAGCTGCTTTGCTAACTTGCCTTTTGAAGCTTCTGTAATATGGCTTGGTTGCTACTGCACTGAATCACAGAACTGCCATTTTGCAACTACCTCCATTTTGTAAAAAGTATGCAACTACCTCCATTTTGTAAAAAGTATACCATGAGGACCTGGCCCTTTGTACGCCCTACCCAATCAGAGGGACCCTCACAAGCCCACCTCGTGGGCCCCACCCAATCAGGGGAACCCACGGCTGAAAAGCCCCTATGACTCTGCATACTTATGGTTTTCACCCTTTATAAGCTGACCAAACACGTGGCTAGGGGCTCTTCACCTTTCTTCCTGCAAGAGGAAATTTGTGTCGAGCCGCGATGCATCAGAATCAATAAACCTCGTGCGGTTTGCATTGAGAGCATCCTGCGTGAGTGTTTTTGGGGTCACATAGACAGCCCTGAGCGGGGACCCCTCTGGGGAACCCCACATTTGGTGCATGAGCCGGGAATTTCTACAAGACCCCAGACCTCATCTAGGACCCCTCAGAGGTAAGAGGCGCCTCCTGTCTTGTCTGTGTACGTCTGTACTTTTATCTCTGTCCTCTGGAAAAATTCTCAATTTCAACCGGTTTCAGTATCTGGATGCCTTCCCTTTGGGTGCTCTGAGTCAGGGCTGACAGGCCTGAGGACCACCACCCAGCAATCTGGAGGACGCTCCTGATTGCCCCCAGGAGACAGGTTTTTCTGTCTCCTATCTGAAGAACTCGGATCGAGTTCGCCTCTGTCGGGAAGCATCATCTGGGTCCCGCTCGCCACCATCTGCTTCAGTTTCATTTTTACTCGAGCAGCGATCGGGCCACCTTTGTCTCTTTGTTCTCGGTGTTCTCCAGATCCTTTTGTTCTCCTATCTCTTTTATTCCCCTTCTAACATGGGACAGACTATCTCAACCCCTTTAGACTTGACTTTAGCTCACTGGACTGATGTTAAGAGCTGAGCTCATAATTTATCTGTCGAAATAAAGAAAGGAAAATGGCAAACTCTATGTGAGGGAGAATGGACTATGTTTAATGTTGGATGGCCCCGAGGAGGGACCTTTAACCCAGATCTTATTCAGGCTGTTAAACGGATCATCTTGCAGGGGCCCAGAGGCCACCCCGACCAGATGCCTTACATTTTTTACTTGGCAGAATCTTATCCAAGACCCGCCTTCCTGGTTGAAGCCCTGGATTCCTCCCCAGCCCACTAACAGTAGCCCCTTGGGGACCTCAAAAGTTCTCATGGCAGGACCCCCCCGGGAAGAAAAGAAGATTTACCCAGACATTCAGACGGAGCTCCTCCTCCTGGATTCACCACCACCCTACCAGCCAACCCACACCCCCACAGCTCCTCCTCCTGCCCCCTCACCAGAGGGGGTACAGGGGGGCCCAGCCACGGGGACCCGAAGTAGGCGAGCGCTGTCTCCTGATACTCCCATTGCCCTACCACTCAGGGCTATAGGACCCCCACCCCCTTTAGGACCAGGGGATGACCCAACTCAGAGACCTCTGCCACCCCTACAATATTGGCCTTTCTCCTCCGCAGACCTTTATAATTGGAAGGCCAACCACCCTCCCTTCTCGGAGGACCCCTCAAAATTAACTGCACTCATGGAATCCCTAGTTTTCTCCCACCAGCCCACATGGGACGATTGCCAGCAGTTACTCCAGACCCTCTTCACGACCGAGGAGAGGGAACGTATCCTGTTGGAAGCCAGAAAGAACGTCCCTGGTGACGACGGGCGCCCAACGTGGCGGCTCGAGGCACGGACCCCTGCCGGACGGAAAGCCCCCAGCACATGAGCTCCGGAGTGTTCCTGAATGGTCACCGCTTCTCCGCCCAAGAAGACGGCAAGACCTGGTAAGTTTTCCCTCTTCATTCTGTCCCATCAAGATGGGCCATTCATTGTCTAAAGAGGCTTCTTTCATAAAGGATTTAAAAGCCTCTCTCAGAGAGCGAGGAATACGGGTAAAGAAAAGGATCTTATACAGTTTTTTATTTTTGTTGATAAGACATGTCCATGGTTTATGATTGATGGACCTAACATTCATCCCAAGAAATGACAAAGGGTCAGTAAAGAATTAAATCAAAAACTTACTACTGAAGAAATGGCAAAGAGTCAACACCTCTGTCTCCTGCGTGAGATATGTGTCGACCCCAGAGCTCTGGTTTCCTGAATAAAGCCTCATGCTTTTGCAGCAAGTTGGGTCTCCTGTGTGTCATTGGGTGCATGCTATCTCGAGACTTGAGTGAAGGTCTCCCTCTGGGGGTCTTTCAGTTGAGGACTCGTCCAGGGATTTGCACGTCTACCCAGGACTCCAGAGACCCCTTTGGAGGTAAACAATGTAAATGTCTGCAGCGCTGCTTGTCTGAGTGTTTGAGTGATTTCTGTGATTTCTGTTGCTCTGATCTGTTTTAATTTCGGTTTGGGCAGCTGTTGTTCAGGACCGTGAGGACCTGACAATGGTGGTTGGCAGGACCACAGGCTGCAATCCTGAGGGATGCCCCAGGATCTGAGGAGAGTCAGGGTGGCTGACAGTCTCCTATCTGGTAAAGGAAGATTGTGTATTTCTCCTTCAGGAGAAACCACAGAGGCATCTTCCATCTGAAACTGCATTTGGTTTTCTGTTCTGGACACATCGGAGGTGTCACGGTTTTTGGTTTCTTTTTGTCAGTATCTATTTTGTGTTTGTTTGTGGACTCTTGTTTCTAATTATGGGACAGACTATGACGACCCCCCTGACTCTGACGGTATCTCATTTCTCTGAAGTTAGAAGTAAGGCTCATGACTTATCTGTAAAAATTTAAAAAAGGTAAAAAACAGACTTTCTGCTCCTTTGAGTGGCTGCCAGAGGGAGCATTTGATCTAACCATTATTTCTGCTGTTAAGAATATTGTTTTTCAGAAGGGACCCATCCTCACCCAGATCAACAGTCATACATCCTGGTCTGGGAGAGCCTAATGATGGATCCCCCGGCATGGGTCAAGCCCTGGATCCACCCCTGCCACGGTCAGGCTCCCGAGTCCTGGCAGTGGCCCAACAAGCCAGGAGAAAACCAAGCCAAATGGCCACAGACCCCTTGGCTCAGCCCAAAATATATCCTGAAATAGAGGACCCTCCCGAGTGGCCCTCTGCCCCGATTCCATCTCCCCCACCTTAGCCCCCTGCTCTCCCCGCTCCAGCTTTGGCTGAGGGAGGAGGAGATGGACCCACTGCAGGGACTAGAAACTGAAGGACCTGATTCCACCGTATGAGCCTTTGGTCCTCCCCCTGACCCTAGCATGTCTCAGGCCCAAATGAGCAGCCTACCTAGCTCCCAGATGAGATTGATGTGGGATTCCCTCTAACCTGACCTGAATGGAATTACAACTCAGCAGAAGGTAGGGAGCAACTGAGTCTACCGCCAGGCTCTGATGGCAGGTCTCAGGGAGGCTGCTCGCCGCCCCACGAATCTGGCTAAGGTAACCTCCCTCTATTTTTTTAGAATGCTTGATGGAGGCTTCCCGGAGATATACTCCTTTTGGCCTTACTTCTCCGGGTCAACAGGCAGCAATAACAATGACATAGATAAGGCAGTCCGCTCCAGACATTAAAAAGAAATTACAACATCTGGAGGGTTTACAAGATCTAGCTTTGACAGACATAATTAAGGAAGCTGAAAAGGTTTATCATAAGAGAGAGAGAAAAAGAAAAGAAAAAAAAGGAAGCAAAAGAGAGAAAAAATAATGGGAAAAGGAGACAAGAAAGGAACTTAAATAGGATATTGGCTGCAGTGATAAAAAAAAATTTTCAGGCTGAAGTATGTTGGGATAGTTTGCTTAAGCTTTATCAAATTTAAGTCATGGGTAAAACATAAAATTGTTTTATGTTAATAAAAAATTTCTGTGGTGCATGAAATCAATAGTTATCAAGTTTAAGCCAAAATCATTGGTTGTCAAATAATGTTTTTTTCTTTCAAAAAGATTTATCAAGGGTTATATTAATATTTAGCTAGCTGTTTGGGCTCAGAAAAGACCAGATTCTACTCTGTTATATGTAAAGTAACTGTCTCAATTTTGGCATCTTAAGTCCAGTGCTTATAACAAAATTAACCCATAAGACATATTCCCTACTTTAGGGCACAGCCTCATGCTCAAACAATGGTCCTCATATGAAAAAAAAAAAAAATCAAGCTCTATGGTTCTGTTTCCAATGTTCTCTGGGTAATTTGTACCCACACAGGTATCTGAACTAATCAAAGATGTTTTCACACAGGTGCTAAGACCTTATACTGTCTTACTTGTTTTCTAGGTTAAATAAGTTAAGTTTGTAAATCAATTGGTAATGTTTTCAAGACTGGTAACAGGTTCTGCCTATACTTATAAATGTTGGATATTTAAAATGGGAGATGTGCCTACTTTCTATACCTCAGATATATATATATGACTTATGCTACCACAGTACAACAAAAATTTTAAAGATAGGACAAAATGATTTTAGAAGCCCTGTGCCATTCTTTAGTTAAGTCTATTTTAGTAATTAAATGTGCTCTATATGTATGTACATCCAAGCTGGTGTAACTTCCTTTCTAAGTGTGTTAATCACCTATGTAGAAGCCAAAGCCAAATGGAATCATCGGAGTAAAAAGTGTCAATATTTTGGCCTGTTCTCCCATGTCATGAGGCCACTGGAGATGATGGGACACTTCTACACTGGCCCCCTGGTAAGTCACCTGTCTTCCTGAGCAGGGAGGATATGGAGACCCAAACAAAAGTGGTGTACAATGTAAAACAGGAGAGTCACAATTGAGAAGCAATCAGTCCTCCTGACTTCCCAAAGAAGGGAAAACTACTTGGCCAGCATGGCCCTGACTCATCCTAACAGGCAAAAGACACCAGTAAGCTATGGGGCTACTCCTGTGTCCCTAAAGTCTCTTTGGAGAGCCATTAATGACCTCCAAAATTAATCCTTAATTAACTTTTGGCTATCTACAAGGTCTTAAACACTCAGAGAGAAATGTATAACCAAAGATAAAAAAATAGCTCTTTATTATTAAGATTAAATGTTATGTATATGTTTCTGATAACTCTGCTAGCATCTCATCTGTTTTACAAGCCATGTTAAATACTACTGTGCCATTTAATGAACAGTTCTGAAAGAAAATCTCAGCCAGCTCATCCTCAGATGGTCCTGAGATGATCCAAGCCTGTCTACCTGGATTCCCTCGACCTACAAAAAGACCAGTTTGCTGTGTGTTCACTTCTCAGTAACTCCTTACTTTTATTCTTTCCAAAGTTATCTTTCAAGATTATCTTTCTACACTCTGGGGTACATTAAAATAGTTCCACTCTCTAGGAGAGATTCTCTAACTGCAACAAGTCTCCACTTCTTGTCCCGTTCAGCAGGAAGTAGTAAATGATCTGATGTCTTCGACCCAGCCCCCTAAAGCAGTTAGAGTGTCTTCTCATGAGAGGGAGAAATAAAAGAGAAATAGACTGTCTATACCATACGTTCCTGTTGTCATAGATAAAGTTTACTTAAAATAAGTTTATTTAAATTATAGAGCTTGGTTGAAATGCCATACAGATTAAAAGTTCTAGGACCTCCCTTTTATGAGGGAATTGCCATCCTTACATCTCCTGTGTCTACTAACAGTGCAGAGGGATTATTCTGGCACTCTGCCCCAGAGGGGGGTATTACTCTTGCATCCATTTCCGGCCTCGGACTGTGTCTATTAGGCCCTGATATGCTCCCTCCTCTGACTCTTGAACCGGTATGCAACCAAACTGCTATTATCAATGACTCCTTTATATATACTAAAGCCCCTAGTAACTCCTATCTTGCTTGTTCCACGGGGCTGACTCCCTTTATTGTCAACAAGGACTTTTTACAGACTAAGGACTAGTGTGTTGTAGTTATAGTTTTGCCACAATTTTTCATTCATGATTCTGAAAGTTTACATCTACTATAGATTAAGGCATTGCCATTAAACCAAATAGAGAGCCTTTAACTGCCCTCACCCTGACTGTGCTCCTGGGACTTGGTGTTGCGGGAGCGGGAACAGGCATTGCCTCGCTGGTAACCTCCCAACAGCATTTTTCACAACTCAGTGCCTTAGTGGACAGAGATCTTAACCTCATACATGAGGGGATACAAGATCTCAAAGGTTCTTTGGCCTCGCTCTCTGAGGTTGTACTTCAAAACCGGAGAGGGCTAGATTTGGTGTTCTTAAAGGAAGGTGGACTCTGTGTAGCCCTCAAAGAAGAATGTTGTTTTACTTAGATAAGACTGGGCTAATACAAAATAGCCTTGATAAAGTTAAAAAAAAAATCTAGAGGAAAAATTGGTTTTCCACATCTCCCTGGATAACTACTTTGCTTCCCAGTCTTTTAGGCCCTTTTGTTGGATTCCTTTTGCTTATCTCCTTTGGCCCCTGGGCCTTCAGATGACTAACCAGTTTCATTAAGTGTCAGGTAGATTCTGCAATCAAGCTGGTTACTACTATCGCCTTGCACAGAAGAAACATCTGCCACTGACCTGCCAAAAGAACAAGACAACCCCCCATCTCGACCCTTAATAATGGGGTTGGGTGTTGCAGGAGCAGGCACCGGCATAGCTTCCCTTGTCACCTCCAACCACTCAGTTTAGCAGTAGACAAGGATCTACAAGAGTTACAGTCAGGAATGCAGAACCTAAAGGACTCGGTTTCTTCACTTTCAGAGGTTGTGTTACAGAATAGAAGAGGCCTAGATTTATTATTTTTACAACAGGGGGGGGACTCTGTGCAGCTCTAAAAGAAGAGTGCTGCTTCTATGCAGACAAGACTGGATTAGTAGAAAACAGCTTGCAGAAAGTACGAGAAAGCCTAGAACAACGCAAACGGGAGAGACAGCAAAACCAGTCTTGGTATGAATCTTAGTTCACCAGGTCCCCCTGGATGACTACTTTGATCTCCACCTTGCTAGGGCCACTCATCATCTTAATTCTCCTCTTCACCTTTGGTCCATGCATAATAAATAGATTAGTTACCTTTATTAGAGAAAGGATTAGCACCGTCCAAGTCATGATACTTAAACAACAGTACCAGTCTCTTGCAGAAACTGAAATTCCATGATTGGAATTATGACAAAGAAAAGGGGGAAATGAAAGGATAAAAGTTGCCCTATTTCTGCTGCCCTGTTTTCTAGCTGCTTTGCTAACTTGCCTTTTGAAGCTTCTGTAATATGGCTTGGTTGCTACTGCACTGAATCACAGAACTGCCATTTTGCAACTACCTCCATTTTGTAAAAAGTATGCAACTACCTCCATTTTGTAAAAAGTATACCATGAGGACCTGGCCCTTTGTACGCCCTACCCAATCAGAGGGACCCTCACGAGCCCACCTCATGGGCCCCACCCAATCAGGGGAACCCACGGCTGAAAAGCCCCTATGACTCTGCATACCTATGGTTTTCACCCTTTATAAGCTGACCAAACACGTGGCTAGGGGCTCTTCACCTTTCTTCCTGCGAGAGGAAATTTGTGTTGAGCCCCGATGCATCGGAATCAATAAACCTTGTGCGGTTTGCATTGAGAGCATCCTGCGTGAGTGTTTTTGGGGTCGTGTAGACAGCCCTGAGCAGGGACCCCTTTGGGGAACCCCACAGAAGAACTCAAAGAACAGAAGAACTATATTCAAAAGCAGGCAAGAAATCAGGGTATATCCAGCACTATGTTGGCTGAGACAGGAAGACCACACAAAGTTCAAGGCTAGCCTAGTCTACAAAGTGAAATCTAGTCTATCCTTGGCTATTCTGACTAAAGAAACAAACAGCTGGGCATGGTGGCACACGCCTTTAATCCCAGCACTCAGGAGGTAAAGGTAGGAGGATCGCCAAGAGTTCAAGGTCACCCTGAGACTACATAGTGAATTCCAGGTCAGCCTGGACTAGAGTGAGACCCTATCTTGAAAAACCAAAAAAGAAACAAACAAACAAGCAAGATAGTGGAATGGCTAGAAATAGAATTTTTAATACCATGAATGTAACCAGGTTTTCTTTTATACTAGACTGGGTCCCATTCTGAATGCATTTTAAGTTAAAACAGTAATTTCAGATTGTTGTGCACCTTTAATGAAATAAACCAATGCCCTCTAGTGGCCATCATTAAAATAAAATTAAATGGACAAGGCCATTTTTAAGGTGGAATACACTTCATTAAACATGACTAGAATGTAACACACCACTGCATTTAAAAGATAGAGGGGGAATTTCGGTGTTAGAACCTAACTAGGTTCTTGCCCTGATGTACATCTATCATTAATTGATACACATTGCCATCATGAAATCCAATAAGTAACTATTCATGATAAAAAAAAATAATGAAGGCCCTTAGAGTTTTCTTCAAAGCTACGTTGTCTGTACTTTCGTATTGACCGCCATTCTCTACTCGTGCACTCTCACGAGTTCATTATTCTTACTGATAAAATCAATCTAATATTCTACTTTTAGATTTTTCCCTCTTCCTTCTCAAACATTTTTACCCTTTCTTTTTTATAACTTTTAGTACAACTTCCTCACCTCTCATTGACTCCCCATCACTTTGGAGACAACGTTTCTGTCTTCTGCCACCTTAAGCTCCTCCATCTCTGAAGATCTGATTCTATACCTCACTCGAGACCTACTTCAATGGAATTTTCATTGCTTCTTTTAGCTGGCCCTTTCTTCACTCCGAGAATTTCCACTGCACTCAATCCACAACTCCTGAGGGATTTGCAATTTTCTGCTGAACATAGTCTTGCTCTCAAATATTTTTCCACCTGCCTACCACCAGCTACAACTTACAGTGTATAAGCATCGTGCAGAAACAAATCATGGCACCTCTATCCTGTCCGAATGCATAAACTCCTTTGAACTACCACTGCTGGTCAACACATAGATGTACCTTAGAACCTCCAAGCCACTGACTGACTCTCAGCTGGAGAAGTCTTGAAGACTCTTTTATATGACAGTGGGACGCAGAGCCTGGAGAAGTCTTGAAGACACTTTTGTATGACACTTGGACATACAGCCTTGAGAAACCTTGAAGCCTCTTCCATACAATAGTTGGATTCAGAACCATCATAGTTCTTGGGCTCCAGTACTTTGCCTGGAAGTGCCTAAGGTGGATTCCATGCAAGGCTTTGAGATATGTCGAAACTGCATTGTTAAACACATTGCCCTCTTCCACCAGACAACCTTCTTATGAGGTTAGAAGTTTACACTAGGCCCCACTCCAGTTATTAGGTCAGTTTGTCTTTATAAAGTGAGCTAGCTCACTTCTGAAATAACTCGGTGCATCCTGAAGCAGGAAACCACAAACGTCCTTCCTGCCCATAGACAGCGCTTATGTGCTCGTAGGGCAACTGTTGACAATGCCTGGGTTTTGCTGGCCCATTCCCACTCTACCTGCTCTGGTTTTAATTGTGAGTATGGCCAACTTGTAAGACAAGTTCTAGATTTCATCATTAATTCTCCAATTAACTGTAGCTCAGCACTTCAAAACATTTAAGAACTAAAAAGGAAGAATTAAGGTAACCCCAATTTCCATTTTTATGTTTCTCACCACCATCATACACATATTTCCCAATTATGAATAGCTATATAGAATAAATGAGGTTTTTGTGTAAATAACATGCAGAGAATACAAATAAACCTTCATACTAATGATCATTCCTCAAATTTTGTTACATAATATTACTACTATGTGATGGGAAATACCATACTCTGTCAGTGGTTTAATTAGAGGGGAGTGGAATGTCAAAGGGTTGTGCTTTTTGATTCTTTGTTCTATCCAAACCAAATGGAAAGTTGAAATTCATGTAAATAAATATATGTAAGACATTTTCATAAAGGCAAGTCTTTGTTTCCTATGCTTTTCTGCATGTATTTTTAGGCTCTGTCACACAGAAATAAAGTAGAAAATGAAATGTTTTTCATGAGTTTTACTTTAGGGTGAGCATTTTTGTGGTTCTGCACAGGGGTAATGTTCTCTTGATGAAAATGCCCATACTCAATAATGCCATTCCCTAGTGTCAAAGTAAACTGTTCACAAAGCCCAAACTTGAAAAACAAATATAACACATTGTGAGTGGAGAGACAGCTTACCCAGTAAAGTGCTTGCCTTACATTCATGATGCCCTGAGTTATAACCCTAGAATGTACATAAAAATGCCAGGTGTAGTGGTGTGCTCTTGTGATCCCATCTCTGGGGAGGAGGGGACAGGCAATCCATAGAGCTCGCTTACTAGCCAGCCTAACCTAATTGGTGAACTCCAGGCCAGTGAGTAACCCTGTCTCAAAAAAGGAAGACAGCATTCCTGAGGATGACACTTGCACATGCATGCTCTGACCTCCACATGCATGCTCACATATGCACACACACAAAAATGGCTCTTACACATGAACATGCACAAACCTACACAGGCAAAAAAAAAAAAATACATGTAGTAAATGTGCAAAACCAATGTTTACTAGCTAATGTTCATGAGCTTTTTTCTGAACTAAATTTGGAAAGAAAAAGGATCCACTGATTTCTATGCAAAAAATTGCTACAGCTTCAGTCTTCCTCACAGATCTGAAATGCAAGAAAGACAAGCAAAATGCTGTCTTTTTTGTGATTTCATGACTGATAGAAGCCCAAAATGCTTTCATCTTCTACTAATTATGCTGGACACCTAATAGCTGATCATTATTTTGGCCAACATGCCTTTCCTTGACAGTCTTCACTACATTAATATTCTTGTTCTATACTTTAAAATTAGCAGTAAAAGAAGATATTTTTATAAATATGTCAGAGAGAAAGGAAAATATTTCCTAATAGCCAACTTTCTTCCCTAGTTGCAGCTTAGATTCATTTTAAGCTATTTCTACCCAAAATAAAAACTTCTTTGAGTTAAGTGCCCATATTTTTCTCAACTTATGCATAGCAAATTTACAGCATCCCACAGTCATCTTCTAAACACTCAGGTGTTTCTCTTGACTCTACACCACATCCTGGCTTCTTGAAGTTCTCCTCCCAAGTTGCCCAAATGTCTGTGGTATGATAATCTTTAGGCCAGACTTTTTCCCACACATTTTTCTGGTTCTTTATGCTTCACTTTGCTTCTTAGTAGTAATGTTGAAGTTTCATGTTTCCATGAACAGAACACCTTGGTATAGGTAAAAACATAAAGTTTGTATCCCATGGGACAAGATTTTGTGTGGGGGTACAGTAGAAAGAAGGTTTTAAAAAATGAGGAGGAAGGTGACAGCCTGTGTCACAGCAAGCGTTTAGAGCAAGCAGCATGTAATGAGCAAGGAGTGGGGGCAAATATCACAACTACAGGAAGGTGGAAAACGGAGCCATGGATTGCTCTGGGGCTGTAGGAAACTAGACTCCATGTTACAAATGAAAAGCTGACGCTGCAAAATTCAGCGTCTGTCCAGAGTCTCAGAGTCCTCTCCTGGAAGGAAGTGGTGAAGCCCATGCCTGGGAAGCCATTTCTGCCTGGGGGTGGCACCTGCCTTCAACACCAGTACTTGGGAGGCTGAGGTAGAGAGATCTTTGCAAGTTTAAGAACAGACTAGCCAGCTTAGGCTACAGAGTGGGCTAGAGTGAGACCCTGCCTAAAAACCAAAAACAAACAACAAATCAGAAAAGAGTGAACAAGAGACCAAAGGAGAGTAATACAATCAAGTTATAATATATTCATGTATTAAAATCATCAATAAAATGAATTTTTAAAAACGAATGTTGATTTTAGCCAATGTGGCAGGAGGCAATAAAGAAGAAGAGAGGTGTTGGTGTTGAGACCAGAAGGAGATCTGTCCTTAGCACGGAGTCACTTTTTCCCCGAGATTCTATAAAAGAAAAGTTACGCCTTCCAACCCACAGGCCCAAGGAAGGTGGTGGGCAGTGTGGAACACTTTTGAATTCTCCAATCCTCAAAAGAGGAAGAGGTGAAATATGGTTCATCGTGATTTAAGACATAAGATAGAATCACCTTTCACAAGAGAGTGGTATATGGCAAGGTCAGCTCAGATCACCCTGGCCCTCACCCCCCCCACACACACACACACATCAGTCTGCCTCTCTCCCCCCACCTGTGGTTCTTGCAGGGGCTTATTGGTTTTGCAGTCTTGGAAAACAAATTTGGAGCCTGGTGTATGCTGGTAAACACCCACCTCTAAACTACCCTCTTGGCCCTCATATCTTGTTCTATTTATTTCCTTTTTTCATTTATTTTCTTGTTCTATTTATTTCTGACTATTTCATACATGTATATAACATACTTTAATCATATTTACTCCCATGACCCTCTCTTATTCCTCTCCCAAGCCTGCTGAACCCACAGCTAGTCCTACTTCCTACTTCCTACTTCCTACTTCCTACTTCCACATGCTCTTCTTTATCCTGCTGGCTCTGGAAGGGCTTTCTGTTAGGTAGAAGACTCTCTTCTGCCCACGGGCACACCCCAAAAAGGGAAAACGATGGTTTAATCTTAAAATAGACAGCAAGTACTGTCAGTGAGAAGGAATAAGTGAGCACAGTGAAGACTAGAACTCTGAGAAGAAAATAATTAAATCAGTTCATTTTTTACTTTAACTTACAGTACATATATTTTCAAGCAGAAAAAGACTGGAAAATTCTTGATGAGAAAAAGACTCAGAGTCAATATGAAACATTAAGTTAGAGAATTTTCAGTGCAAGATGACAACAAAACAAAACAAATCTATAAATTTACAGATTAAAAATATTAAGAATTGAGGGCTGGAGAGATGGCTTAGCGGTTAAGCGCTTGCCTGTGAAGCCTAAGGACCCCGGTTCAAGGCTCGGTTCCCCAGGTCCCACGTTAGCCAGATGCACAAGGGGGCGCATGCGTCTGGAGTTCATTTGCAGTGGCTGGAAGCCCTGGCACGCCCATTCTCTCTCTCTCCCTCTATCTGTTTTTCTCTCTGTGTCTGTCGCTCTCAAATAAATAAATAAATAATGACCAAAAAAAAATTTAAAAAAAAATATTAAGAATTGAGCTGAGTGTGGTGGTGCACACCTTTAATCCCAGCACTCAGGAGGCAGAGGTAGGAGCATTGTGAATTCCACGCTATTCTGAGACCACATTGTGAATTCCTGGTCAGCCTGGGCTCAAGGGAGAACTTACCTCAAAAAGAAGAAAACAAAATTAAGAATTTAGCTCTCATTGAAAATTTTGCCTTAATACTGCAAATAAATCATAAGTATTTGAGAGGTATATATTACCCCCCACCAAAAATACTTTGACTAGCAAACAGGTGCACAAATTGAAAAATGCAACTAAGTGGCTCATTTTAGTTTGGTTAAATCAACTTGACATGAAGTCTGTCTAGAGGATTCCCTTGCCCTGGTGTGGCTAATATCCATTCACTAAGGCAGTACTGTTTTCTTCATAATAAAGCTGCTCTGCTACTCAAAATGATTTTGTGCCCTAGGCTTTCTTTTCATCTCGCTTTACCAGAAATTGAAATCAGTGCAACATGTGAAGTCTCCCCCAAGGCAGAGCTCTAAAAGTTTCCACATGTGTCATTCAGAAACAAGAGGCACATCCTGGATCTCCATAGCTGCACCCTAGTTTGTTCAGGAAGGTTTTCTGTGTCTACCTTCAAATGACCTCAAGAGAAAAGTTCTGAGCAAATTAATTTCACTGGAAATAATGGCCTATGTGCAGCTTTGATAAGCCCTAGCCTTGCTGAGCAACATAACTGTAGAAGTATGAGGAGCATGCTCAGAAAACAGTTGACGGTTGACATACAGGGTTTACTTTCTCTACTTCCTCCCTGCTTCTGTGGAGGTGTGATGCCTGACACTCTCTCTCTCTCTCTCTCTCTCTCTCTCTCTCTCTCTCTCTCTCTCTGTCTCTCTCTCTTTTCCCATCATGATGAAACTTCCTCTAGAAACTGAAATAAAGCCTTTCTTCCCATATGATGCTCCTAGTCTGATGCTCTGAGAAGGTGACTGCAGCAGACTCTGGGTCTGAGGCTATTTTCCCAAGACCACACTGCCACAATGACACTTTGACTGGAGGCAACATAGACCATGTGGCTGCTTTGTTTATTTTAAATGGCACACAATACTTGTGCATATTTACAGAGTACAGTTCTGATGTGTATATGAATTGTAGAATGATCAAACCAAGGTGATTAGCATGTACATTGCCTTAGCCATTTATTATTTTTTTGTGATAACATTCAGAATCCTCTCCTTTGGATATTTGGAAATATGCAATACATTGTTGTTAGGTACTACTACCATAATGTGTAAAAGAATACCAGAACTTACTCACTCTAACTCCCTGTGGCATTCCACCAACTAACCAATATTTTCCCATTCTTCCTCCTTGGTAGCCTCCTCCCCAGCCTTTGGTAACCACCATTCTGCTCTAAACTTCTATAATATCTATTACATGTGAGTAAATCATGCAGGATTTTTCTTTCAGTGCTATACATACTATCCTCTGGATTCACATTTGTTGTAGATGATAGAATTTCAGACATTTCATGGATGGAGAGTGCATGCACTTACATCTCCTAATGGACACCTTTCTGGACTTTTATAGAAAATTTCACTATTTTTTGCTAGAGTTCTCTGAGATGGTGAAAGTTAGTATCTTATTTTTAAAAGTGTGGGGAATAGTGGTCATGTAAAATTAAGATTTATTTATGCCATTTCTGAGTCTTTTACATATGAAATCCCCAAGGAGGCACTGGGAATATTGAATCTCTCACATACTTATTTAAGACAACAAAATCCATTTTTCATGGAATATCTTGAAGGATCTGTTTTCCATTGAGCCTGCTTAAGGAATACTGTAGCACTCAGCCATGTGTTAGCTGTGTTAATAGAGTATTGGCTCAGTGCTAAGTGCTAAAGACCCAAAGGTCTGTAGGATACTAACCATTTTTGCTCTATAGGAGCTTTCTGACTTCCAAACTCAAATATTAAACAAATACTTTGGTGCAACTCAGAAAGTGCTAAAGTAGCACACAGAAATGATCAGCATTAGTTGAGTAGAAATAAATATCAACTTCGATTAGATGGATGTATGTTAGAAAGCTTAAGAATGTTATAGCAAATTCATGAATCACACTGTGAAGGGCATCGAGAAAAACCCATGAAAAATTCCAGGCAGATGGAGCACGATTTCTGTGAATGAGGAAGGAATTTATCCTTGATAAGTCAAGAAGATATTTGCTTGAAGTAGGTAGAACTCATTTCTTCCCTAGCCTACAGAATGTGTACAGAATCTATGTGGACTAGAATCAATAACACAGACAGAAAACATAACATCACACACTATCTGCATTGAGCCCATACAAAATGATGAATAAACCAGCAGAGTTTCCATTTGACACAAAAGTAAAAGTTTGAAATCTAAAATGTAACATGAAATTCATAGATAACTGGGAAACTTTAAAAGGACAATTATAGCTTCATTTGTGCAGCAATTTTCTACTTCTCATTTGTACAATGAATAGTAAAGCACATTGAAAATAGAGATCCTTTCCCATGTAGAGAGGGATTTCAACTTCACAAAAAGAACATAACTACACAGAGGAAAAGTATTTAGTATTTCTGACAAGCTATGAACTTTCCAGTGGTAACCTGCATACAGTTGGAATTCCAACCAACAAAACTGCTTGTCACAGAGATTGGAGCAATATCAAACTACAGATGACAATGACAAAACTTTTTTAAAAAAATCTTAAAAAGATACCTTGGAACTCACTGATAAACTGTAGTTCATCAGAACCCTGATAAACAGCTGCCTTTCATTTCATGATAGGGACAAAACTTCAATAAAGACACCATTACAAAGATCTAGAAATATCAACAAATATAATTTCTGCTATCAATTTTCAGACTACACCTTAATTTTTATGTCAGTTTCTTCTAAGTTCCATTTAATTTTCTCATGATAACATTCATGCCCATCTGTAGATGGTTACTAAAACATCCCCCACAAACTTTGGGTTTCTCCGACTTTGTCACAGCCTATTGCTGCAGTGTAGCAACTGCACTGTGATTACAGAGGCTCTGACATGAGAAGTACCAACCTGTCTGTCACCTAAAAATACCAGTACCAGTTTTCTTCTCTTTCCTTCTTGTCTCAGAAGAAATGTTTTTGCTCTTTCCAGCTCTGGCCTTCAAACATGTCACTTGCTTCATATGGCTACCAGGCTTTTCTCATAACTTCTTTCATTTTTACCACCTGTAATTTTGGCCTCTATGATGGCTGATTCTTTCATCTGTATATGTGCTAATGTTCTGCAGTCCCGAGTAAACTCTTACTTCACTCAGCCTGTCACTCTTCCTTGTACCCCTATGAACACACTGAAAAGCTTCTCCTCTCCTTCAAATCTCCTCTGGCTCACTTTCACACTCACTGAGTTGCAACCCTAACCACTCATTAAGAATTACCCATAGTTGCAGCTTTGGTGTGTTCCCCATCCTGTTTCATTAGAAGCATTTGACCATCCTGAACATGAAGGTAAGACCTGCTTCCTCTGGCTCCCTTGACCTTAAATCTCCAGTTGTCCTTTAAAATCCTCTTCCCACAAAACACATCCTGTGTTCATACAAGTTCTTTTCTTTCCTCTTTTCTACATTCTTCTCTTGCAATCAATTTTTTAGTTATGCATTCACTCACACGAGACTGCTGTGTAGCAAAATCCAAGGTGGACTTTGATGTCATCTCATTTCTTTTCAGCCATCTTTAAACTAGTCAAAGGCTTCTTTGACCAAAACAAATGTCAGATCATGAAGGTAACAGCAAGAATACCTTATGCTTATAGATTTTTTTAAACAGCTTTCTTGGGTATACTTGATAGACAGTAGTCACTTTCCTGTGAGTATCATTCCTGTTTTATAGGTCAATCAACCTAGGAAGACTATGAAGTGGTAAGAGTTTCCCAAGGTTCTTCCATCACCCTAGTTCAACATGTAATCTTTGGTATCTGATGTGAGGCACATGCCTTCATACCACTGAGCTCCTACCAAACTTTTCACCTGCATACAACATTGAGTGGCCCTATCTTTCTATCTTATTCACACTATGCACTTGTTTACTTGCAAATTACTACAAGAGTTCTTCACACAATGTAAGCATTAAACAAAGTTTATTATTTCTATGGTGATTTTCACTGAGTTGGTTAATCTTATCAACTAAGGTTACCTTACTTAATATGATAATTTCCATATCCATTCCCTTTCTGGAAAATTTGATAATATAAGGGTATTTATGACTGAATAAAATCCCATTGTGTATATGTGTTATATTTTCACTATCAATTCATCTGTTGATAGATATCTAGGCTCATTCCATTTTCTTGCTATTGTGAATTCATCAGTAATAAACCCTGATGCACAATTATCTATATGGTAGAAATTAGAGTCTTTTGGGCATATGTCCAGGACTACTATAACTGGGTTAGATGGTAGCTCTATTTTTAATTTTTCAAGAAAACTTTGTACTGATTTCTGTAATGGTTGTACCAGTTCACACTCCCACAATGAGTGACTAAGAAAGGTTCTCCTTTTTCTCAATCTTCATTTGTTGTTGTACATCCTCCTGATGTAGCCATTCTGACTAGAGGAATATGTCTTTCAAACTTGTTTTAATTCTTAGTCAAACCCTATTGACTAAGGATGTTGTTAGACATTTTTAAAAAATAATTGTGGGCATTTATAGTTTTTCTTTAGTTGTTTGTTCAGTTTTTAACCCATTTATTGATTGGTAGGTTTTGGTTTCTTTGTATACATAGCTTTTTAGTTCTTTACATATTCTAAATACTATTCACCCATCTGAAGTATAGCTAGCAAAGATTTTCTCCCATGCTTTCAGCTGTCTTCTCAGTCCACTGACAGTTTCCTTTGCTATGCAGAGGACTTTTCATTTCATGTAATGCTATTGGTCAATTCTTGAGATTATTTCCTGTGATATTGGAGTCCAATTCAGAAAGTTCTTGACAATGACAATACCTTGAAGTGGTTTCCTAATGCTTTTCTCCACACAGTTTTAGTGTTTCAGGTTTTAAATAAAGGCCTTTGATCCATTTTTAACTGATTTGTGAACAGGGTCAAAGATATGGATTTTATTTTATCTTTCTGCAAGTGGATATGCAGTTTTGCCAGTATCATTTGCTGAATTGGATGTTTTCCAGTGCATGTTATTTTTTTAATTCATGTGTGGTGTGCATGTGTGTTAGTGTATATTCAGATATATATATGTCAACTGTATGCATACCTATGAGTACGTGTGTGTACATATATATGCAGGTGCATGTATACATGTGTGCACATGTGTGTGGAGGGCAGAAGTTACATTGATAGTCTTCTTCAATTTCTCTCCACTTAGTCTTTGAGACTTGGTCACTACCTGAACCTATAATACCAATTTTACTAGAGTAATTGCCAGTGAGCCCTAGGGTATCCATCTCTTCCTCCCCAGCACTGGGATTATAGGCATGTATCACCACACCCAGCATTTTACACAAGCAATTGGGATCCAACCTCAGGCTTTCATGCTTATACAGCATACACATTACCTGCTGATCCATCTCCCCAGATCCCTCATATATGTTTTTGACACTTTTGCCAAAAATTATGTGTCCATAGCTAAGTGGTATTATGTCTGGGCCCTCTATTCTGGTCATTGGTCTATGTGTCTGCTCTTGGTGCTAGAGCTGTGCAATCTTTGTCACTACAGTATAATTCATGTGATAATACCAGCAGTGCTCCTTCTGCTTAGCATTGCTTCAGCTATCCACAGTCATGTTCCATATGAATACAGAATTACTTTTCTAGTTCTATGAGGAATGAGAGTTATGTTCTTAATGCAAGTTGTGAGTGTTCAAATTCTGTTCTCCCCTTCCTAACCCAGACCACAATATTCAAATATTATGTATAAAAAGAATGCCTGTTGTACATGTAATCACAATTTTACAAGTTTATGTCCAGATTAGGAAGCTCTGGTTTTAGCCATAGCCTAACCTCTTTATTAAGCAGTAAGAAAGTTAAACTCAGTGCATTGTCCTATCTGCTAATAATCTAATTTGTACAAGACAAAGTGCATAAGACATGAATGCTCTTTCATGTCAAACCCAGGTAACTCTGTACTTTCCAAATGAGATGTACATAGCTAGTTAATAATATATACTCTTTTATTGTGTTATATTTCTAATTTTAGTAAAATTATTGTGTATATTCATTATAGGGCTTCTTTCTTCACATCATTTCTTCTTTGAACTGTCCTAATTTTCACATCTAAGGTAAACTCATTATTTTGAAGATACGAACAAAACTACTACAAAAATTATTGTAAAAATACAGTGCTCTCATTATTGACATTTTTGAATATGCAAAAAGTCAAATAAAATAAAGATCAAACATATTTATAATGCTCTCTGGATATAGTTCCTGGTTAGTTAGTGTGTTTGCATCCTGTTTTTCATCTACATATAAAAAATGTGATCATCCCATATATAATTCTTATATTATTTTATTCACAGTATTTACAATAATATAGGATATTGTAGAATGCACTCATGCCTTTAAATATTTTTAACTGCAATTTAAATGTCCTCAAAACAGTCTATCCTGTTGTATTTAATATTTTAATTAATGTTTCTTTTATGTAGCTATTATTATTATGAATAATTTTATGATGCAAATTCTTATAATAAGTGTCTGTTTGTACTTACAGTTATGGAATTATAAAATAAGCTCATACTTTGAATTTTCTCTGTTCATACTGTTAATAACTTCACTTAAAGCTATAGGTCATAGGTAAACAGAATATTTATTAGAAAATCTTCAGAGTATAATTAGCATAAAACATAGTAGTAGGGCTGGAGAGATGGCTTAGAGGTTAAGTGCTCGCCTACGAAGCCTAAGGACCCTGGTTCAAGGCTGGATTCCCCAGGACCCACGTTAGCCAGATGCACAAGGGGGTGCACGCGTCTGGAGTTCATTTGCAGTGACTGGAGGCCCTGGTGCGCCCATTCTCTCTTTCTGTCTCTCTGCCTCTTTCTCTCTCTTTTGCTCTCAAATAAATAAATAAATAAAACATAGTAATAGGCAGCACTTTGTTTTCAACAGAAAACAGATTAAAAATGTTTTTAATCAGATACCATTTTTTTTAAATAAAAGCTTAGGTTGGACATCCAATTTCCATTATGTCCACACATCTTGTTCTTTGAATTTGTGTAGATGGTTTGCTAAGATGGGACAAAAAGACTTTATGCAGTACTCTTTATAAGAGCAAAGATTCTTGTTTATCACCTAAGCAGTGTAGGTGATATTGCATAGCCATTATCCTTAAGGCTGAAAATCTTGGTTTACATTTTTATTTTAAGAGATTGAGTTTAGGGCTGGAGAGATTTCCCAGTGGTTAATGTGCATGCCTGCAAAGCCTGACAAATCAGGTTCCATTCCCCAGTACCCATGTAAAGCCAGATGTACAAAATGATGCATCCATCTGGAGTTAGTTTGCAGTGGCTAGAAGCCCTAGTGTGCCTATTCTCTTTCTCTCCCTTCCTCCCTCTCTCTTGCTCTCTTCTTGCAAATAAATAAATATTTTTAAAAAGAGATTTATTAACTTGTTATACAAATTGTATGTATTAGACATGTTTGCTGTAGAAAATTAAATTTCTGTCAGCTCAGTAATGCACTGTCTGCCACCACTAATTTCACTCTGCAACTTTACAAAAAGAGTTTTGTGAGAATTACAATATCTTTTCTTTGCTTTTTCCTACATTACTATTTGACAAAATTAATTACTAGTTACAACTTCACTTCTAAAGAATTTGCAAAAATTGTTTTTTATCAAGAACACTCTTCAAAACTGGAACTAATGGAAAATCCTGTGACATTTTAAGGTACTTTGTACTTATTTTCAAAGAGATTTGTTCAATGTTCATTTATTCAACAAATTTGCATTGAACATGTATTATACAAGGTACCACACTGGCTATTACAAATACAGTTGGCTATAAGAAAAAGCTATTGCCCTAAATTATATTCTCTATGACAGTGAAATTACACCTTTGCCAACACTAAGAACTATTGTTTGAAATGCTGACAATTTTGTTTAACAAATAAAGCATTCAGTTTTATTTATTTCCTTACCTATTATCATCCCTATGTATTAACAGTGAAATTCTCCTTGTATTTTTTTACATTTTAGTTATTCTGCTTCTGAGATTTTTAGTTTGATTTAATCATGGTATCATGTCTTATAGTAAGGTTGTGTACACTTTGGTCCACATTATTTATCATAAGTATACAATTTTTACCACAAATATACATTTTATGTTTTATATAAAAGGGTTTAAATTTCTTTCTCTTATCTGTTCACCATTGTTTTATGTCTAGAAGTGTTTTCCAATCCTGATTAGTTGAATATTTCTTTATATTTTCTTCTATTTCTCTTGCTTGAATTTTACATTAAATCTTTATTTTTTAAATTTTTAAAAAATATTTGATTTTGTTTATTTATTAGAGAAAGAGAGAGAAAGAGGCAGATAGAGAGGATGATTGATCCAGGGCTTCTAGCCACTGCAGACAAGTTCCAGATGCATGTGCCACCTTGTGTATCAGGCTTACATGGGTTCTGGGGAAATAAATCTAGGTCCGTAGGCTTAGCAGGCAAATGCATTAACCACTAAACCATCTCTTCAGCCCCAAATATTTATTTTTGGCAGAGAACATGCATTATTTAATAGTAAGTAGTAAAATTCTCCATACATAGGGAAGCATTTAGCATCTATAAAAGGCCTTTACCCTTTAAGAAAACCCCAGTAAAGTTGATTTTGGATAAATTTTAACAGTAATACCGAAAGTGGAGGAAAGCTGCCACTGTTCTTGATTAAAATCAGCTTCCCCTAACCCACAGGGAATGTAAGTAGAGTATAAATATGACAAGAGAAAGGTACAAAGAGCCAGTGCTACGATTATGGTGAGAGCACCACAGAGATAGCAATGCTGAAGGAGACACAGTTGGAAGAGTGACTTGTCAGGCATCAAAAGCTGCCCCAAGACAGCAGGTTATATAATGGACCAGGGACAAACTAAAGGGAACGTTTCTTTCTCCATGTGAATACCACTAAAAGCAGGAGGTCAGAGAATAGAATGGTGGCAAATCTCAAAAAGGAAATTCAGTAATCGTTCTTGGAGGATCCAAGGAGTGGGAAGTACTGTTAAAAAGAAAAGCATGGCTGGAATGATGGCTTGTGGTTAAGGTGCTTGCCTGGGAGCCAGATTCAATTCCCCAGTACACACGTTAGCCAGCTGCACAAGGTGGTACATGTGTCTGGAGTTTGTTTGCAGTGGCTAGAGGCCTGGTGAGCCCATTCTCTCTCTCCTCCCTCTCTCCCTCTTTCTCAAATAAATTACAAAAAGAAAAGGAAAGGAAAGGAAAGGAGAGGAAAAGGAAAAGGAAAAGGAAAAGGAAAAGGAAAAGGAAAAGGAAAAGGAAAGGAAAGGAAAGGAAAGAAAAGAAAACTTAGTAACTGTGCTGCTTCTCTGCCTTGCTGAGTCATGGGCTGAGTGAGACACAGAAGTCATTTTCAATGACTTTTCACTTCTCCCAGAATGCTCGGACAAAATCAAAGAAACTTATGTGGAAGTGTAGGTGTCTTATACTGGTGTAGGCAGGGACAAAGGTTTTGCAAAATAATTGACCACTTAACATGTTATATGAAAGAGAGACCTGCAGATTATTTTGGTGCCTGCAAATGGAAAATAGGGCAGGGATTAGAGAAAGAAGAAGACTTTAACTGTTGGGCACTTTCTAGTGAGGCAAAAAGATACTACTCAGTGCCCACAGGTGAACTCAGTGAAAACATGGACTTATCACCTCTTATTCCTCCTTGTATCTTATTAAAAGAGATTAGATGTTATTAGCAAAACTAATCCTCAGGGAAACTTCAGAAGTACTTGGCTCTAGTCAGCCTGAGACTGATCAAAAGCAAATCTTTTGATAAAAATTGATGGAAAAAAGTTGCATTAAGATGAAATCCAAGGTAAATGGACCCTTTTCCAGTAGATACACATACTCATAAGGGGTGTCTCCTCCCTACCCCTCCACAAACCCTGTGTATAAACAGTAAATAGAGAGGTCTCTTTGGTGGTAGCTACATTTGGAGGTTTGCTCATCAGGCAAGAAGAAGCACTCCTACAAAGTTCAGAGGACATGAGGACACCACACCTCATGGTGCTACAGAGCATGTGCAGGGAGCCAGGAGCCAGACAGGTGCAGTACTATAACAGAACTTCTGGGATCAGTGCTGTGAGATCTGCACTTGGGCTTAATGCACATCCATCCAGGCAATCTGGCTGAAACAGAAAAAGCTCCTCAGAACCCGCATTTATAGTGAGCACGAACATCAAAGCCAGGGCAGTCTTTGGGGGGGGGGGATGGTCTTCCCAAAGGAAACTGGACTTGACAATCTCTGCAGCAACAGAAATGACAGATCCATAGTGTATACATTCCTTCTACTGGGCCTCTCTAGGTCAGAATTACAGGTCACTTCCAGTGACCCTTGGAAACGGTCCATTGTCAGAAGCTTGAATCCATAGTTTTACTGGAGTTGGACCTTTGGGCCTCTTTTAATCCATTCATTTAATCCTCTATTAATCCATTCATCTATTAGGTCCTGTCTCATTAAAATCAGTGTGTGCCTGTCAAGTACCTGAGCATCTGAAGGGCTTGCAGAGTACTGACAATATCCTTGTGATTTGCAGCCATCAACTGGCTCATTTATTTGCTAGAAATCAGTTTACCTTGGAAATTATGCAGGTAATGGAGAAGCACTTCTTTCCAGTAACTGATAGCTAATGAGCACCAGATAAGGGAGTGGACATTGTGATCAGCCAACTTTTTCTTCAAACCTTGGAAAGTAAGTAACTGAAATCAATGAGCAACTTGCCACAGCCCTTATAGCACATACTGAGGCACAGAAAGGATACAGGATACATTATAGATGAGGAAGGAATTCTCCTTAGCAAAATGTTCAGTCAGATGACAGTCAGCATTGTCCACTTCTGTCTTAATGTAGAACAAGAATGCTCAGGTACTTGACAGGCACACACTGATTTTAATGAGACAGGACCTAATAGATGAATGGAGAGCCATACTCCATCGAATATCTTATGGCACAGAAAAAACTTGGCCAAAAGTCATAGGTTTGGGCAGTAGAGCTTGGTTTTCTTGCCGTCTACTTCAAACAAAGAGAATGAGTCCTTGTGATGTATGTCATCACCAGGTGTGTGTTTCCACACACACTGGACCATGTGCTGGTGGAGTATTGTTTGGTTTGTGTGCGTGCATGCGTGCATGTGTGTGTGTGTGTGTGTGTGTGTGTGTATTTTAAGCAGAAGGAATACATGTAGGGTGTCCCAGTTGTGCCGCCTATGCTTCAGGATAGGGAGAAAGGTACTGAATTTCTAGCTCACAATGGCCAAAAGCAGCTAGCTGTTTGAATCATGTTGCTCCCTCAGTGATTTGGTCTTGCAGCCTTAATTTCTCCAAATCCTCAGAAGAGCTTGTGTTCTTCAGAAAGAAGCCAAGTCATGCTTACTTGTTAGTTCTCCAAGAGGGGTTTCTGAGTGTTGTATGGTGGTCACTGCAAGGACCCTTTCTCTGGAAGGAAATTGAATATATCATGTGTATGGTGTGTGCTCATATGTGTGCATGTGCCATTATGTGTATGGGGCACACACTTATGTGCATGTTTGCACACAGCTCACCTCTTTTTGAGACAGCTAATCTCATTGTTCTATAGCTCACCAGTTAGGCTGTACTGGCTGGCCAGCAAACCACAAGCATCTATCTGTCTCTGTCTCGACAGCATAGGGATTATAGGCATGTGCCAGCACACCTGGCTTTTTTACATGGGTGTTGGCTATAAAACTTAGGTCCTCATGTTTTCAAGAAAACACTTTAGCCACAAAGATATCTCTCCAGTCTCCTAAATCCTTAATTCTTTGGAAAAGTAATTTTGGTATATAGTATGAGAAAAATTTAATTTTATGAATTGAGTACAAAACAACTTATTAATTTACATTTTTCACAATTATGTGACTCTTTTCTCTTTGCATGTCTAAAAGATGTTACAAACATAACTGTACTTGTTTCCCCATGGAAAAGGCCAAGACTTTTACAGATAGTAATTACATTAATTTTAACTCCCATTCTTTGTTCTGTCTTCCTCACAAAGCAGCTCATAGCAGAAAGATGTTTTCCAGCCCTTTAAATAGACTTGGGAGTTTGAATTTACAATTTGTATTCTTGTCAATTTGATTGGACTAAGAAATACCTACATTAGTAAAGCCCACATAAGTTGTGTGTTTGAGTGTGTCTTCAGAGATGATTAGAACATGAGGGCTATGCCAGAATGAGTGGATTAATCACTCACTGATGGATTCATAATATAACATTATTCAGAGCTAGTGACATGTAGTAGGTGAGGCCTTATTGGAAGACATGATTCCTACAGGCTGTATCTTTGCCCTGGTTTCCTTCTGTATTCTTTGATTCCTGGCCCACCATGAAGTAAACTGCTCCAGAGTGCTATCCTCTCTCTATAATACACTGATACCTCTGAAACTATGAAGCTAAATAAATCTTCCCTCCCTTCAGTTGTTTCTGTGAGGTATTCAGTAGTACTGATATGAAAAAATGTCTGATACAAATTCATGAGTCTGATTCTCCTGCTCTTCTCTTAAATCTTGTGTTCTTTATGAGAGGATGCTTAGCTTCCACAAGCTTATGCAAGGCCACCTGTCTAATGCCACTCTTACGAGGGAAAGTTCTAATTAATGAGTCTGATTCTCCTGCTCTTCTCTTAAATCTTGTGTTCTTTATGAGAGGATGCTTAGCTTCCACAAGCCTATGCAAGGCCACCTGTCTAATGCCACTCTTACCAGGGAAAGTTCTAATTAATTATTTGGTCAATAATTTTGCCCAATACCAGCAATGATCACTTTTCCTTTGTCCCCATGTACACTTACTTATATCCCAACTCCTAATGAGGCAAACACAGCAGTAGTATTTGTCAGAGAGAAACTATGCTGATGCCCAAGGATAATGTAGGTGAAAAAAAAAAAATCAGAGAAGAGAGGGGTTTAAAAACAAGAAAGGGAACAGTGGATGTGTACTAAATAAAAAGAAAGAAGAAAACCTTATGAAGAAGCCAGGAATGTATTACACTTGGAGATAAGGATGAGCCTTGAGAAATAAGTATTTGAGAAGTTGGTGAGACAGGATCAATAGTGTAAGGGTATACCATCCCTCAAGTGTTTCTGTAAACTAAAATAGTCAACCCAAGGCTCACAGCTAGACTTATATTACTGTTCTGGATGTTGAGATACGCAGCCACATTATTGAACACATATGGCTCAATGCCATAACCGATGATAATAAAAGGAGGTGATAGAATAGATCAGTGTTTGTGTGATCTCATGAAATACATATGTGAAAAGTAATAACTGTCCTCAGTGGACATTTGAAGAAATGGAAGGAGAAAGCTTCAATTTTTATGTTTTGCTATTTAAGTATGATCATTTCAATAACAAGGAAAAGTATACTCTCATATGCATTTATCTAGATTTTATTATTGTGTTTTCATTTTTTTACAATTTTACTTTGAAGGACTCATACCTAGACTCTATTCATATACAACCATATGGCTCTAACAACAAAATTTGTTTTTCTATCAAAATGTTCTTCTCAGAAACTAAATTCAAACTTAGTCTATGTTTTTCTCAAATCCTCTCCTGATCCTCTGTCACCTGAGCACTGGGATTATAGGTATGAGCCACCACACGTAGCTTAAAAACATACATCAATTTAATTAAAATAAACAAAAAGAAAGCAACTTCTAAAATTATACTGATTCTTTTTATTTTATGAAAAATATCAGTTTTATGACAAATTAATTTACTTTGGGATTTTTGTTTACTTGTGTGTATGTGTGTGCATGTAATGTGGTACGTGTGTATATAATGTGGTGTATGTGTGTGTGTATGGTTTTTGCAAGTGTTTGAGCTCTTGCAGCGCCCAGTGTGTTCACCTGCAGTGGGAGGCACTTACCTGTGTTAGCTGGAGCAGAATGCAAGGTGCCCCACTCCATCACTCTCATCTAAGACAGGGATTCTCACTGATACTTGAACTTACTATTTTGGGGAAGGCTGAGTTATTGCCTGGTCTCTGCTCACTTTTGTGAGGCTGGGGATACAGATGTGGGTGTAGCCAAGCCCAGCTGTTTACATGGGTTCTGGAGATTTGAGCTTGGCTAGTTTCTTGTGAACAAAGCACACTTAACAACTAAGCCATCTCTCTACTCTCTAGTTTTAGTGTTTTATGTTGTGTCTCAATATTTTTGTTGTTGAAGCCAGAGAGCTAGTATCAAAAATTATAGCCAAACAAAATCAGGTGTGTGCTATACTCCTTACAGGTCATAGAAGCACATATTCAACCACAATGAAAAAAAAGAAAAGAAAAGATTTCATTGAACACCAGTTTCTTCAAGCAGGCAGCACTTCTCTCCTCCCCACCGGCACGACTGACAAGGCTGTCCTCTGTGCCACAGATAGAAGTATGGGATCCTTATGTCCCCAACTCTCCTGCATTCAGTAGTAAATGCAATTAAACCTATAAAGAGAAATTACTTGGCTCAAGATTTCAGAGAAGAAAAATAATCACTGTGGGTTAATGTCTCTTTTCCCATAGGATACAGATAAATGGATTTCTCAGAATGTTTTCAGCAATCTTCACTCCCCAACTATTCACTGGGATTGATTAGACTGTGCTCCAGGAAATATTTGATACTCCAGACCCCAAGGTCAAGCATCTGGAACTTACTGAAGAAAGAAATGATAAATAAAAGGAATTTCCAACTGATACACTCATGTCAGAGACATTAATGAGGCTACAATAAAATTGTCCTCAAACTTGAAAAAAAGAACGTAATTTGTAGAATAAGTTTCCTTTACTTATGGTTAAAAAGAAATAGAGGATCAAAGATAAAAAGAAATTTTCCCTCTGACCTCTCTGAAAGGCAGAAAGGTAGGAATAGACAAAGTAGAAAAGTTAAGCTATGTGTTGGAATAAAATGTCCCTCTAGCCTCATGTATTTGTGATTAAGCCATATAATGGAGCCTTTGGGCGGTAAAGCCTTGCTGGAGGAGATGTGTCACTGGAAGTGGATTGAAGTTTGTTAGTCCAGCCCCACTGAGTGTCTACAGTTCATTCTTGTTGGTCCCTCATTGACCATAAGTTGTGATAGCAGCTGTCTGCTTCAGCTCTGTTTTCCCCACCATGACAAAACTTCCTTCTAAAACTGTAAATGCAAATAAACCCTTTCCCTCCATAAACTGCTTCTGGTCAGATTTTTTTTTTTCCTTGCAATAAGAAGGTAACTTCTATAGCAGGGAAAGAAGATAAGCAAAGATGTACTTTCAGCTGAATTACAGCCTCAGCCTGATAATGACTATAAAAGATTTTGTAGTTTCCCATGTTGATTGAAGTAGGCTGGGAAGCTGGGAAGCCCTCCACGATAACAAGATAAAGGCTCCACCTCTTCAGTAAAAAGATGTGGGTGGGGAACCAACCATGTTTATAAAAACCCAATGGCAATGCTGTTTATTGTTCACAGTGTAGTATATACTTATTCTTACTAAAATTCACTTGGACCCATGTCTTGTCACAAAAGAAAGTTCATGCATAGACTACAAATCCTACCTAATGACTTATTTCATTGAATTTTCCAGAAATAAGAAATTCTTTCCAATAAGTGACAAGATGATTTATGACATCTTTTGATATTCCAAAGGACTAGCTGCCATCAGAGCTCTATTTAATAAAGTTTTCAACTGCTTTGCTGACCTTCTCTGTGGTATTGTCTGCTCTCCTCTCCATGTCCTAGAGTGAATTCATCTCTTCTTTTTGCCCCCTTTCAGGTCATCAGTCACTTTTATTAGTGAACTTTTCACCTGGCACTTTACCTATTTCAGAATCTTCGAATTACAGAGTTGTGAAGTCACATTGCCTTGTTTTTCATGTGTCATGCCTTTCTATGTTGCATCTGTAAGTTAGATTTCTCTTCCAGTTCTGTTTGGAGTTCATATTTTGAGCACCCTAATTTTGAGGGTTTACTATCCAATACCACTCAGAGAAGAGAGGACAAACTGCTATAAGAGAGACAACAACAAACTACTCAAAATATAATTATACAGTTAAAATAAGTCATTCACTTATATATTACCAATAATCACAAAACAGAAAAGGGCAAAACATGCTATGAAGTTAAAAAAATATTTAAGGTAAATGTGGAAATAGTGAATAAAAGAGAGGAATGAAGAAGGCAGGGAACAGGAAAAGCAGGAGATACAAAAAGAAGAGGAATAGATGTCAGTGACCAAATGAAAGCAACAGTCAGCTCTGGAGTGTGACGCTGATGGGACATGGTTCAGCAGGGCTACAGTACCCGAGACATTCTTTGGCAGGGCCATGAAGTTTCTCAGGACCTCCTGGAGTTCCTGTTGTCTGACAGTTTGTACTATTGCTATCTTTTCCTTGAAATTTTTGGAATTACTATAAGTTTATTACTACTTGTTTTTGCTTTCATTTCCCCCTACTCAGTAGTAGTAGGGGAATCCAATTCAGATGTGTTTATACAGTCACCAATGATTAAATGGAAATGTCTGAGGCTGTAATGTTTAAACAGGTAAACAGATTATGGACCCTTAAACTATGACTAGTTTGAATGAACAAAATTTCTCCACACCACAAATGTATATTTCACCTAGTGAGACATGTTCCTTGCAATGCTATGTCTCATGCCTTACCAATTGTTCTCAAGAAACATTACTTATGATTACAGGAATTAATGGACACATTTCCTAAACCTACAGATGACTTACTAGAAAAGAGGCCTGAAATGCTAGGGAGCAAAAGCAAATATCTTTCAAGTAATCTGTTTGGGCCCATGCAAGGAAATAAAACAAAATATGTAACTTTCAGAATTAACAATAGAGTAAAGTTGGGCTCCTAAAGGAAAGACATCAATGCAAAACATTAGTTGGATAAATCAATCTTTACCATATACAGGGGCATAACACCTTATTACTACAAGAGCTACCTGCCAGGACTCTTGGCTAGTTTCCATGAGCCTGTGTAAGATACTAACCAGCTTTCAATCTTTGACTCTCTTGTATAAGATGTTCTCAGAGGGCTGGAGAGATGGCTTAGCGGTTAAGCGCTTGCCTGTGAAGCCTAAGGACCCCGGTTAGAGGCTTGGTTCCCCAGGTCCCACGTTAGCCAGATGCACAAGGGGGCGCACGCGTCTGGAGTTCGTTTGCAGAGGCTGGAAGCCCTGGCGATCCCATTCTCTCTCTCTCCCTCTATCTGTCTTTCTCTCTGTGTCTGTCACTCTCAAATAAATAAATAACATAATTTTTATAAAAATTTAAAGAGAAATTATTAAAAAAAAAGATATTCTCAGAATGTCTATGGCATAAGAAGTTCATGAGTTAAGCAGAAGCAGGGGAAACCAAGAATATTGTGCAAGATTTCTTAGAAAATAGAAGCTACATGAATAAGTTGCTATGTCTTGCTTGCAAAGAAAATAATGATAATGTATTGTAAAATATAAATAAAGAAGCAGAGTTTTGCTCTGCATCCATCCACTGTGCTTCACCTGAACTGCTGGTCCACATCATTTCCTCATAATGCCGACTCCACACACCCTCTTCGAGTTCTACAACCCTGCTGAAGCTGGACCTCAGCAAATAGAGAAGAATAGTATAAAGGATGTCTTTGGTCCTTTTAAAAAATTTATTAAAGTGTTTAATATATGAAAATACAGCTAGAGGTGGTGGCACACACCTTTAATCCCAGCACATGAACATCTGAGGTAGAGGAATCACCATGAGTTCAATACCAGCCTGGGCCATACGTGAGTTGTACGTCAACCTGGGTTAGAGTGAGACTGACTCAACAGTGCTAAGAAGAAATGACAGAGGAGCGCTCAGCACTGCAATATCTCTATCACACCTTCCAAGGCTCAGGGTACATTGAGGAAGAAGTGGCAAAAAGAATTGAAGAGCCAAAGGAAAGGTAGGACTGCTTACAATGTGCTCCTCCAGACATAGAATGGCCTGGATATCCATGACCTCACAGTGCCTGACACTACCTACACAGACCGTCACAATAGGAGGAAAATACGATGACATCAAAATAAAAGACAGATTGATTGAGAGGGGGAAGGGATATAATGGAGTTTCAAAGGGGAAAGTAGGGGGAGGGGAGAGCATTACCATGGGATATTGTTTACAATCATGGAAGTTGTTAATTATAAAAATAAAAATAAAAGAGAACAATAAAAGTAAACTATCCTAGTATATGAACATACAGTTATTTGACAGTGTCCCATTCTCATTATCTTCTTTTGGCTCCTTTCCCATGCCCTCCTCCATGCTTCATGTTAAAATGCTTGATGGGAGAGAGAGAAGTCAACAGTGGAGATAAACAACAGGGGACACTACAAGCCTTAAGTTTGGCCAGCCAGGCCACATGAGCAATAGTAGCATGGGGAAAACAACTGCTTTCTAACTGGACTGGAGACCTTCTCCACAGCAGGGAGCACATGCCTGATACTCAAAACCTATGATGGGAGTAAACATAAGTCCTAAGGGTGTAATGCCTGCTGGTGTCTGGTTAAATGCATACATTATGCTCATCTAACTGCCCAGTAAGCACTTTTCTTAATGTTCATACCCATATATTAATACTACTCTCACTTTTGGTTAGAGAAGCTTCTCTTTTCAGATGGTGGTGACCTCTGAGATGACTCAAAAGGTAACATAGTGTTAAAAAGTGACAGAGAAGTGCTCAGCATTGAAACATCTCTATCACTCCTGCCAAGGCTCAGGGTCCATTGCATCAGAAGTGGTGGAAACCATGTAAGAGCCAAAGGAAGGGTAGTATTCCTTACAATGTATTCTTCCACACACAAAATGGCCTGGATATCCATGATCTCACAGTGCCTGACACTACCTCCACAAGACAATTATAATAGGAGGAAAAGATGATGACATCAAAATAAAAAAGGAGCCAGACTGAGTGGGGGAAGGGATATGATGGAGAGTGGAGTTGTGAAGGGAAAAGTGAGAGAGAGAGAGAGAGGGAATTATCATAGTTTATTGTCTATAATTATGGAAGTTGTCAAAAATAAAAAAATTAAAAGTATAGTTCATAAAGAACCTTATGGCCAGACCCTGAAACTTTATTCACTCTTTAAGAACATTTAAAATATATTACTGTACTACATTGGAATAAAAGTCATGAGTCTGGTATAGTGGTACACACCTGTAATTCATATCCTCAAGAGACTGGGGCAGGAAGATCAAGAGTTTGAAGGCCAGCCTGCGCTATAAGAGAGATCCCATATCCCACCCCCACCAAAAAAAAAGTGAAGGTCAATGGTTTAGTCTTTCACTGGGATTTTGGTAGGATTTTTCCATTGGCAAGTCTACATTGTTCTGGATTACTATAGGAGGAAAAACTCCACAGCATAAGCTCCATAAATACATCCACAAACAGTATCATAAAATGCAATTCCATTGTAAATGACTGCCTACTTACATGTGCTTACATAGTCTAATTTAGGTTATTCTACTAATTTTGAATATGTAATTACTTTCTATTTTATCTAACAGTGACATAGAAGTTCAAAAATAGATTGTATATATACATATGTATCATATATATAATTTCATAATATAAATTTGGAAAAGAAATATAAGAGGTGTGATTCAAACACAGGAAATGAGTATGGATATGTGCATAACTCTCTCATCTGTTGGCTTTGTTAAGTAACTTGGTGATAAAGAAAGGTTAGTAATGATAAACCCACATGGCAAAACCAATAATAAATGGGTTGAAGTAATCACTACATCTTATGATCATGAAGGTGAGGCATGAAGGTATTTATTGTTTTACTAATTTAGTGAATCAGTAAGTGGCAGAGTTAAGCTACTGTGTCATGTAACTGAAGATGAATTCATGTTGAAAAACCCTATCTGCAGATTTTTGAAAATCTATAGAAATACATGTGTCTAGCACTGTACATCAAGTATTTAGTATTACAGGACATATTTTTAAATAGGTTAACTGAATGAAAGAAAGGCTGCAGTATGCCTTGAATCAAATGACCACTTCAGCCAGAGATTCTGATTTCTGAACAAATGTAACTTAGTTTATAGGGGGAAAAATAGTGGGTGCTATGTCGTGAAAATGATTTCTATGACATTTTAAGCTAAGGGTTGAAGAAATTTCCTAAGGTTTACTGAAAGAATAAGATAGCATGGACCAGTGGAAGACACCCAGTACCTGGGAGGAAAATGGAATGACCTAACAACTTTCTACTTATAACCATATTTAAGGCTTTGCTTTTGGGTTGGGAGTGTAGCTCAGTGATAGAACACTCACCTAAGATGAATGAGGCCCCAGGTTTGATCCCCAGCACTGAAAGAAAAAGCACAATTTTTACATTTCATCTTCAGTTAAAAAAGTAAAAACTAAGGCTGGAGAGATGGCTCAGCAGTTAAGGTGCTTGTCTGAAAAGCCTAATGATCTGGGTTCAATTTCCCAGTACCCACATAAAGCCAGATAGATGCATGGTGGCACATGAATCTGGTTGGAGGCTCTGATGTGCCCAATCTCTCTATCTCTCTCTCTCTATTTTCCTCCTTATTTTTTAATGTTCAGAAAGATTTTACTACAGTTTAAAGCTTTAGGAGGATGAAGACAAAGGGGGCTTAAGCCTAGAACATAATAGAAGGAAGAAAGGTGGAGCTCTTTCCCAGGGATAGAAGAGGGGGTTGGAGAAGCCCACCTCAAGACTCATATCTGGGTTGTTTGTTTGTTTGTTTGTTTGTTTGTTTGTTTGTTTGTTTTGGAGAGTGGTTACTTGAGGAAGACCAGGTAAGCAGGTTACTATTGACAAAGACCATATTTTATAGCTTTGCTAGTAATTTTAGTAAGGATCAGAGATTCTGTCTCTAGGAAGGGTATAAGCTTACTCTAGAGATCTTTCTTGGAGGGTATTACATCCAGATTTCTCTAACTTAGTGACATTTCCTGGTAGGGAAAAAAAAAACATTATTTTTGAGGTTCTGTTACCCTGGCTACCTAGTCAATTTATGTCTCTTATCATCCATAAAATGAACAACAATAAAAACCCCTCAAAATTATTTTTTGGTAAGTCATCTGACTGCAAATCTTAACCAGACATGATATGTGAGTTTCAATCTAGAGTGCCAAGGTCTGTTTGTTCTTTTGTTTGTTTGGTTTTTGAGACAGTGACTCACCTGTAACCCAGGCTAGTCTGGAACTCAGGGCAGACCTCCTTCCTCAGCCTCCCCATTGCTGGGGTTACAAGTAAGTCACCATGCCTGGCTACTGTACTTGATTTACCCTTATGAAAGGATATGTCCACAAAAATATCTTAAATTGGAGTTACAATATGATATAGTGACTAAGTCACTCAAACCTATTCATTGTTCTCCAAACCAATGGGTTGTGAGGGTAGAAGACATACCCACTTCCATCAAGGGCAGTGAGCCATTATTGTTGGCAGGGCCTTCAGCACTAAGTATAATTGAATATTCTTTTTTATTATTAGTTATGGACATACTGTAAACAGCACATGTTGGTACCATCCTTTTCCTCATCCTTGACCCCCCTCCAAAGGGTCCGTCCTCATTGGGGATGCAGGTCATCCACATGGGGATTGTGGATCATGCATTGTGGAGGCAGCCATCAGTTATGGGGAAAAGGCAATGTCTCTGCAAAATGTCCCAACTTGTGGCTCTAACAATCTTTCTGCACCCTCTTCTGTGAAATTTCCTGAGCCATATTGGCTGCATTTTTAAGTCTAAAAATTTAATTAAAAAGTAAAAGCCATCTGGACTCCTTTAAGAAGTAGCTCTCCTATCAACCAATATATGCATGTACATACATATATATATAATTAGATAATAAGGTTTTATTAATTTCTTGACTTAGATTTTAAACTACATGTCAAGTTGCAAAAGAAAAAAAAAGATAGAGGTGCATGTATGAGTGATGCCCATTGACTCACACAAATTGAGATTTTCTCTTTGTAATTTTGTCTACAGACTGTTATTTTCACATTTTTGTGAACAGATACATTATAACAATAGCAGCATCCAAAACACACAAAAATGCTAGTAAGTTGTAGTCTACCACAAAACCATAATGGATGTTATCAGCAAAACATTAAATGGAAGCCAGGCATGGTGGTGCAAGCCTTTTTAATCCCAGCACTCGGGGAGACAGAGGTAGGAGTTTGAGACGACCCTGAGACTACATAGTGAATTCCACATCAGCCTGGGCTAGAATGAGACCCTATCTCGAAAAATGAAAAAAAAAAAAAAAGGACTGCCAGTAAAGTTGGTGGTTTAGGAACCACACCAAAGCAGATTAGGGGAGAAAAAGCAAAAGAATACCCAGCAAAATACACACTTTTACTAAAAAAGTGAGGTGTATAAGAAATTAAAAAGGCAGCAGAGAAGTAGGAGAGATCCGGGGCATCCAGAGCCCACACAGGCAGGCCTAAGCAGCCCCAGCAGCAGTGGCTTCAGCTCCAGCAGTGGCTGTGCCAGCAGCGGCAGTGGAAGTGGCGGCTCTGGCTCCAGCTCTGGCATTAGCAGTGCCAGCTCTGGTAGCAGCAGCAGTGGATCTGGCAGTGGTGGATCCAGCAGTAGCAGCAGCAGCAGCTCCAGCTCAAGATTCAGCAGCAGCAGCACCGGTGGCTCCAGCAGCAGAAGCGGTGAATCCAGCAGTGGCAGCTCCAGCAGAAGCAGTGGCAGCCAGAGATCCAGAAGCAGAGTTGCCAGGTCTGTGGGGCCACAGCTGCCACACTCAGCTTGTCCCCCAGGAAGAGCCAGTACCCAGCTCCAGAAAACAGAACAGCAGTCCAGCAATCCAGCCAACCTACTCAAACCACAGAGCACCAAAGAGGGATGCATAACTGAGACTAAAATCATCCAAAAAGGTAACTGGGATTGCACCAGAAAAGGGTCTCACTTGGTCACAAGCTGACTTGGAACCCTCAACAGACCAGAAATCTTAACCTCTTTGTTGATAGAGGATCTGGTTATTATAATACCTACTCTTGCATAAATATTCGGTGCTGTTTTTCATTGAATGTGCACATTGTTTAGTTATAATTTACAATCTATCTGTATTTGGTTCCACTCAGCCTACTTGAATATTCCCATAGCAGACAAACTCAACCTGTAGGAACACCCTTGTAGATACTCTGAGAGTCTTAAGAGCCACACCTAACACATTAAGCTCCTACCTTGAAGATATATAACATCAGATCAATTCATACAGTTAAGAATACCCAGCTAGCTAGAAAATCCAAGCATTAACTTAATCCAAGATGCAAAAATATATACATTATAACACAAGAAACACTAAAAAGAAAGACAATATAAATCCATCAAAATGTATTAATGCATCAGAAATGACCTCCAGGGAGAAGGAGTTCAAGGAAATGCCTGAGAAATATTTCAAAAGAATGATTGTAAATATGTTCAAAGAAGTCAAAGAAGAAATCAAAGGGTGGGAGAGATGGCTTAGTCGTTAAGCGCTTGCCTGTGAAGCCTAAGGACCCCAGTTTGAGGCTTGGTTCCCCAGGTCCTACGTTAGCCAGATGCACAAGGGGGCGCATGCATCTGGAGTTCGTTTGCAGAGGCTGGAAGCCCTGGCACGCCCATTCTCTCTCTCTCCCTCTATCTGTCTTTCTCTCTGTGTCTGTCACTCTCAAATAAATAAATAAATAAATAAATAAATAAATAAATAAATAAAATTTTAAAAATTTTTTAAAAAAAAGAAGAAATCAAAGGAATCAAATAGGAATTCAAAGGAATCAAAGAAGACCCAGGACACCAATTTAATGAAATAAAGAAGGCAATACAAGACATAAATAAGGAAATAGAAGTAATAAAGAAAAACCAGTCAGAATTATTAGCAATGTAGAACACAGTTAATGAAATAAAAAAAAATAAAAAAAAAAAAACTCTGTAGAAAATCAAAACAGTAGAATGGATAAAGGAGAGGACAGAATATCTAAGCTAGAAGACCAGGTGGCAAATCTAATACAGTCCAACAAAGAAAAAGACAAACTAATAGAAAAGTATGAATGAGAATTTCAAGATATTCGGGACACTATGAAACAATCAAACATAAGAATTCAGGGCATAGCAGTGGCTAGAGGCCCTGGCGCGCCCATTCTCTCTCTCTCTGTCTCTCTGCCCCTTTCTCTCTCTCTGTCTGTCACACTCAAATAAATAAACCAAAAATTAAAAAAAAAAAAAAGACTTTCAATGGTACCATAAAATTCTACTTCCTAAAAGACACACCAAATGGCTGAACCTTCACTAGACCCTTGCAGGAAACACCTGAACCACAAGACACTGGAGAGGGTAGGATCAAAACTGATCTAAATCTCCTACATCTTCCCTCCCTCCCTCTCCCCCTCTCCCCTCTATCTCTCTCCTCTCTAACTCTTGTATATTAATTATCTTTTTCCTCAATTTCTTAGTGGACACTGACCTGTAACCCCCACTCCCAGCTTGGGCCTACCATCCACAATGAGCTTTTGATCAGAGAAACCTACAAGGTTTCCCACAACAATGACAGAGTACTTGATGACCCACCAAAGGCCAGTGGTAAGACCCTATTGCTGAAAACTCCATACGCAGCTGACGCGTAAAATGGAATGACATGGCTAGAAGCCAGGAGAGAGTCAGTCCCCAGACAGTCAGCATGTCTAGTGCCAGAAGGCACTACATAGGCGACTGGGGGAAATGACCAAGATCTGTCCAAGCAACACATTGTTTAACCTAATTAGCAACAAATAACCTACCATACTGTCTATCAAAAAAGTAAGTGTTATCTCAATTTTCTGGGTGCTAACTTACTCTCCGTTGGAGAATCTGCTTCTCTTTTCCAGATAGATGCAGATCCTAAGAAGAGAGCTGCCCTAACATACCTCAAAAGGGGCCCAACTGAAACTAAGGACAACTGGCAAAATAAGCAAGGGTGATGTTTTCCTGTGAACCGGATACCAGCACAAAGGGGAAGGAGATCAATGCAGAGAAAAATCAACTCCTACCAAATCAGAGAGCCAGAGCCTCAGAGACCCCCAACACCTCAGCACTGAAGCAAACCAAAAATGAGCCCAACATGGCTCAGGGAAATTTTGCGGAAGAGGGGGCAGAAAGAATGTCAGAGTCACATGTTGGGTCATGATTTGCAGAGACATTTATCATACCAATAACTGGGGGCTAACTCCACAATGCACGACCCATTTTCATTAACTAGGAGGGTCTAATGGGAGGGGGTAGATCACAGATGAGCCTAAATAATGGTACCAAACTGCCTGTATTTACTGAAAAGAAAACTAATAAATTAAATTAAAAAAAAAAAAAGAATTCAGGGCATAGTAGAAGAAGAATTTCACTCCAGAGGCATAGTAGGCTTCTTCAACAAAATCATAGAAGAAAACTTCCCCCTAATTAGGAAAGAGGTGCCAATGCAGATACAGGAAGCCTTTAGAACCCCAGCCAGACAAAACATAGAAAGAACCTCTCCTCACCATATTATAATCAAACTACCAATACACACAATACAAAGAAAAAATATTGAAAGCAGTTAGAGAGAAAAATCAAGTTACTTAAAAAGGCAAGCCCATCAGGAATACAGCAGATTACTCAACACAAACTTTATAAGCCAGAAGGGCTTGGAGTGATGTATTCCAAGTTCTGAAAGACAATAACTGTCAACCAAGGTTACTTTATCCTGCAAAGCTATGCATTCAAATAGATGGAGAAATAAGGACATTCCAAAACAAAAGCAGGCTAAAGGAGTATTTGAAGACAAAACCGGTTCTACAGAAAATATTTGAAAGAATCCTCCAAGTTAAAGAGAAGGAAAAGCACACATATAAGGAACCTGGAAAAGCAAACAATACACAAATACTAGTTAACACAACAGAGCAAAGTTAGAACCGGAATTACAAAGAAAAAAATGGCAAACATAATTACACACCTTTCAATAATATCTCTTAATATCAAGGGCCTCAATACCACAACCAAAAGACATAGGCTTGCAGTCTGTGTTAAAAAGCAGGATCTTCCAATTTGTTGTCTCCAAGAAACTCACCTTACTACAAAGGATGGACATTATCTTAGGGTGAAAGGTTGGAAAATGGTATTTCAAGCAGATGAGCCTAGAAAACAAGTGGGCCTAGAAAACAAGGTAGACTTCAGTCCAACATTAGTCAAGTAAGATAAGGAAGGTCACTTTATATTGATTAAGGGCACACTCCAACAGGAGGACATTACAATCCTAAACATATATGCACCTAAATGGGCTATGGAACTAAATATAGAGTTCTCAAAAGAAGAAATACAAATGGCATATCTAAAAAAATGTTCTACATCCCTAGTTATCAGGGAAATGCAGATTAAAACAAGTTGACATTCCATCTCACTCCTATCACATTGGCTACCATCATGAAAACAAATGACCATAAATGCTGGTGAGGATGTGGAAGAAGAGGAACCCTTCTACACTGTTGGTGGGAATGCAATATGGTCCAGCCATTATTGAAATCAGTATCGAGGTTCCTAAAACAGCTAGAGATTGATCTACCATATGACTCAGCTATAGCACTCCTAGGTATATGTCCCTAGGACTCATATCATTTCCTTAGAAGTATGTGCTCAATCATGTTTACTGCCACTCAATTCACAATAGCTGGGAAAGGGAACTAGCATAGATGTCTCTCAGCTGGTGAATGGATAATGAAGATATGGCACATTTATACAATGGAGTTCTACTCAGCGGTAAAGAAAAATGAAGTTATGAAATTTGCCAGAAAATGGATGGATCTGGAAAGTATTATACTAAGTGAGGTAACCCAGGCCCATAAAGCCAAGCATCACATGTTCTCTCTCATAAATGGATCCTAGCTACAGATGACTGGGCTTCTGTGTGAGAAGGAAAAAATTCAGTAACAGAGGCCAGTAATCTCAAAAAGAGATAGAAAGGGAAGAGAAAGTAAGGGAGGGGGGCACTTAATAGGATGGTATTCTATATATGTAAGTAGAAGAATAGATTAATGGGGGTGAAAAGGCACAAAACGAGGTCTGGGGAAGAGATTGAATAAAGGGAAGGTGGAGGGACAGCTAATCAAAATCTAAGAGGATATCAATAAAACATATTTAATCCTGCTTTTTTGTGCAATGGAACACTCAGGAGCTGTAAATTGTTGCTAGAAAATTTTCAGTGCCAGGGATGGGATATCTTCCAGTGAGTTGTTGGCCAGAGAGATCCCTCATGCCCCCAAAACATCATAGGCCATTGCCTAGGCCCTTGGTTTCCCACCAGGAAGAGATGGTAAGACCCTATTGCTGAAGACTCCATATATTTGGGCTTCAAGGCCACTGAGCAATCTTGCTGGAAGTGAACTGATAACCTCCTCCATGTAGACCAGCTTACAGAAAGCTGGAAGAAGCCATTCTGCATGCAGTTCAATGGGAGAGAAATCACCATTGAAGATACTCATCAGTGGACACTGCAAGCCTTATAATTGGCCAGCCAGGCCTAATGAGCCTACGGGCGCAATAGTGGCACATCTGTTATGGGGGAAAACAACTGCCCTCTAATTTGACTGGAGGCCCGCTCTATGGGAAGGGAATACATCCCTGATACTGAAAACTTAAAACAGGGGTAGTCATAAGCCCTAGGATTGTAACATCTGCTGTTGTCTGGCCAAATGTATATACTATGCCCAGTAAGCTCTTCTGTTAAAGTTCACACTCTTATATTAATGCTACTCTCACTTTTGGTTGAGAATCTTCTCTTTTCAGATGGCAGTGACCTTGGGACGACTCAGAAGGTATCATGGTAATGGAAAGAAATGACCGCAGTGCTCAGGACTGCAATATCTGTATCACACCTTCCAAGCCTTGGGGTCTAATGTGGAAGAGGTGGCAGAAAGAATGTAAGAACCAAAGGAAGGGCAGGACTCCATACAACATGCTCCCTCCAGACACAAAATGGCCTGGATATCCATGGCCTCACAGTGCCTGATGCTACCTGCATAAGACCATATAAGATGAGGAAAAGATCAAGACATAAAACATTAATGATAGACTGATTGAGATGGGGAGGGGGTATGATTGAAAGTGGAGTTTCAAAGGGGTAAGTGGGGGGAGGGAGGGTATCACCATGGGGTATTTTTTATAATCATGGAAGTTGTTAATAAAAAGAAAAGAAAAAAGAAGAAAAAGTATTAGATGGATGTGGGAGGTAGAATCAAAAAGACAAAATTCCCATAAAAATACAAAGTACAACCATAAAATATCTTCATTTTTTTTTTTCTATCACACTTGTTAAACTTTTCCTGGAAAGCCACACATGTAGCCTAAACAAAACAGAATTACTGAACTGGACAGACAGCAATAACTCAAGAAAGTTATTAACTTCAGTAACCAGCCATCAGTCTAAATAATCTTTTAAACATCTTAAAGCCTTCCTATTCATTCCTTGGTATAGCATTCTAGCCACCCTGCCCATTCTAACAAAATCCCAAACAGAAATGTTTGCATCATTGAATCTGTTACAATTGTCCATTTTTGAAAAAGAAAAGTGTACAAAAAAACAAAGCATTTAACAAAACTATGAGAGATGTGGGAAAGTAATCTTTATAGCAAAGTTTGAACATGGTTTTTTTGCATATCCTTCATATCTTCCCCATGAAGAAGAACACCTATGGGAATATATTAGATGAAAAATTGCTTGTTTCTTTGGCTGTATGTTTGTTTTGAGACAGAGTCTCATGTATCCAAGGCTGGCATCAAATTTACTATGGAGCTGTCTCCATGGTACTGGCATTACAGGAGTGTGCCACTACCTCTGGTTAGTATAGTCAGGACTTCATGCATGCTAGGCAAGCACTGTACCAAATGAGCTACATTCATAGCCCTGTTTTTCTTAATATGCATCTCTCCCTCTTTCTCGCTCCCCCCCCTCTTTCTGTGTGTGTGTGTGTGTGTGTGTGTGTGTGTGTGTGTGTGTTAATTTATTTTTCTTTGGTAAATCAAGTTCAGTGAGACTATTTTCTCATGAAGATAAGCAGCAAGCCCAAGAAAGAAAAAGGTAGATGGATCCTTTCCCCTTCACTCCATCCGCCCTCACAAACTACAGTATAAACATTCTTTGTTGCTCTAGAAAAAGTTTTCATAAGTATCTAAGTGTCTAGAATATATATTTTATATGTTTTGAAGTTTTACTAATGTCAGGACAATATGAAACTTGAGAAATTTTAATTTATTCCTACCCTCTAAAGAAGCAAGGATGCTTGAGAGATGGGGTGAGAGGATTAAGCTGTGTTTGCAAGGCCTATCCCAATTGATTGCCAATTCTGAAAGTCCTGGGACATAATAAAACACAAGGTAAGGATGGAATACTTCAAAACCAAACATTATCTCATCAATTATTCAGCAATAACCTCAGTATCTTATTATACTTGAAGGTCATTGTTATTTTTATCATTATTTTACTGCATATTGCAGTGAATATATTAAAGATGCATCTGGCTGAATATGTGCAGAGTCCACAGAATATCCTGGAAGTTAGATTTTTAAAATGAATCTCCAGGACAAGCTAATTTGTTTAAACACTGGCTCTAAATTATTAGAAAGAAAAAGTGCCATCACAATCTCCTAAGTCTTTAATTCAAGATAAATGTGAATGTGATGAAGAAGAAAATCAATGATGACACTTGAAAGGAGATGACACTTAAAAGGATTGTATGGTAGGTATGGTATTGTATGTGCTATTGAATTCTCTCTTAGCTTCACACCTCATGGAAACTTAGTGCACATATGACTTTGGCCACACTTTCCTTCTCTGAACAAATGAGATGATGAAGACAACATACCTCATAAGGTTGTTATAAAGGTGAAGATAATGGTGATCCTTGACTCTTCTTATCCCTGGACTCCACTTCCAATCCACCATGAAGTCCCATCTGTTCCTGTAGACATATATCTTGATCTTTTCCACTTCCACCAGTTTTTTCTGTGCCATCATTAATGTTACCACTGCTTTACAGATGTGGAAAATGACCTCCCATTCATGTCCATCTCCAACCCCACAATCCATTATCCATAGAGATAAAGAGATCTTTAAAAACATCTAATCAAACCACATCCTTTTCTTGTCAATACTCTACCGTGAGCTCCTGTTGCTTTTTCACAGACAATCAGTTTTGGTATGTGTAGTATGGCCAATAATATACAGTATTACTCACTTTCTTCCTCCAACAACTTCATCTACTACAAGTCTATCCTTTTACTCACCCACCATGCTATACTGTATTCCTGAAACAAAAAAGTCCCCCAGCCTGCATATGACTTTTCCTTTTATTCTGCAAGGAATCAAAGTACATCCTCTTATAAATTCTTATACATACTATCTACTGAAAATGGCTATCCCATATTATTGTACTAATATGAATTAGCTTAATCTTTGGCGATCTTATTTTTGTTATTTTGTCTATATCATTTCCTCAATCAAAATACAATTTCTACATGGGTCAATATATTTTTCATTCCCATTTTTCAGTGCTTGGTACATAGTAAATGCATTAACAAATAAGTTTTCAATAAAGAAAATGCTTACCAGTATTTGGGACATGTATAAATTCTTAGTGATTGTTTCGTATTATAACAATGCTTTTAAATTTTCTAATACCCAGTAAATGAATAAACAAAAATTCATGTTTTGAAAGGGTTGCTTTTGGTATTGAAAAATATACACTAATTCAATGAATAAACACTGTAATAGTAGAAGTATTAGAATTAATTTTATCATGCAACAATATTTTTAAGGTCCTGGATCTAATAAAATTCAGTAGGGAATTTTACTTGGGGTGTTTTCTGATGAACAAGAGAAATATTCAAATAGTGGATAGTGGATAAAATTTGCTGCTTCCTAATTTTTGTCTATCTAATCACCTTGGTAAGGCCTTCATGGTTCCACATAATACTACATTTACAAAATTGCACACATACACTCACACTCATACAAGCTAACGTGATGATAGAATGTGTTCAAATTTTTCTTGAGTTGAATTAAGTTAACAAAAGTAGAATTGAGATACTGCTACATGGAAAAGAAGATAGAATATTTATTACTGGACTGTAGAGATGGCTCAGTAAAGTGCACTTCTCATGCAAGCCAAAGAGCATAAGGGTCCCAAAGACGCTCAAGTTTATAGTCTCCAGATCCCACATGCAAAGCATCTGTTCCCCCAGTCCCAGAAGGGAGGAGAGACCAGAGAGCCTTTGAAACACCTCAAGCTCCAGAATCAGTAAAAAGAGACTGACTCAAAACAAGACCAGGAGCTGGAGAGATGGCTTAGCAGTTAAGACATTTGCCTGCAACGCTAAAGGACCCTGATTAGATTCACCAGGACCCATGTAAGCCAGATGCACAAGAGGTCACATGCCTCTGGAGTTCGTTTGCAATGGCTGGAAGCCCTGGTGTGCCCATTCTCTCTCTCCCTCCCTCTGCCTCTTTCTCTATCTCGTTCTCTCTCAAACAAATAAATATAAATAACAAGTTTATTTTAAAAAGACCAGGCAGAAGGGCCACAGAGCCAGACATTTATATGGGGCACTGCAAGGGCCCATACATACACCACATACATGCACACATGCAAATTCACACACACATAGAAGCAATATAAAATGCATTACCCAGAACCACCTACCTATACAACAGCTTCCAGATGTGGATGTCTGTGGGCCACATGTGCTCCATGGTAACTGGACGCATTCACAGATGCCAATGCCATGTCACAACATTAAAAGGTTAAATACTTTTGTTAGACCATTGTGCTTCCAACTAATAAATGATGAAAACCAGCCAAAACTTAAGTTTGTCTATAAAATTACAATTAGTTGTGTCTAATTCCATAGAAATAATTAGCTAGAGAAATTCCACAGTTGTATCCAACAACTGTCCTTTCTCCAGTCTATGAAATTTCTGAGAAATGCATGCTTTTCTATAGTATGAAGTAGAAGGAATACTCTTAGAAGAAAGAGAAAGATGAAAATGACTGAGGGGTGACAACATGACTAGCCTTGATTAGGGCAAAGTGCAAGGATTATTACTGAGACAGAGTCAAGTAGCTTTGTTAGGGTTAGGGTGACCCCTAAAAGTAAAGAAGAAGGTCTCCAATCTATACTTGCTAGAGATGAAAGGATGATCTGACTTATCTCTTGCCTAGTTCCCTGACCTGTTTGCCCATACCTACTTCTGACAGAACTTACTTCAGACCCCAGAACTTGGCATTATGGCTAGCATCTTCCTGAGACATCCTCTAGCCCAGACCATTCAGCTGTCTCTCTGGCTCACCTGAGCCAGAAGGTAGGGCCGACCACCATAAGGTTAGGTTATAAATCTGTTTATGAGGAGAGATGGCAAGCTCTCTCTGGGTTGCCTGACCACTCATGAACCTCCAAGTTCTGGTGAGTTTCCCCTCATCTCAGCCAGGCTGAGACAGGGGAAAACAACCCTGACCCTTACTCCAACATGGGCTCTTTACTGCCTCTGCCTTTCACATGATAGCAGCTCTTTGTACTCGCTTTTCTGTCCTCTGTATGATTTTTTAAGGCCCACCACGTTAGTAGACTCATTTCCTTCCCTTAGTTCTGTTCTTCCCTAAATAAATATGTTAATTTAGTAATTATCCTTAGTTTGGTTTGCCCAGTTCTTTGGTTAAATAAAAACACAAACCCAGTGTTTGGGGTTCAAGGACTTTCCTGGACCCCTAACAGTCCGTTTCATTTCCACACTCAAAAAGAGGAAAATAATGAAGACAAAGACTGGCTGACAAAAGTAGAATTAAGAGTATATATAGGTAATGTTGAGGTTAAAAACTTTCAGCAACAGAAAACAAGAGCCAACAGAAAAGATATACAGGCTAAAGAAAAGTTGATTGAGAAGTCCTCCACTTATGAGAAAATATACAAACTTTCTACTTATCATTTATTTTGTGTAGTATAAATCAATATGCTTTAGAATTAAACATTTGAATTTTTAAGAAGTTTATAAGCCTTGTTTGAAAACCACATCTCAAGGGAAATCAGGGCAGGATAAATGAAAATATAGAGATTTAAAGGTGAACAGATACATTTTACAGAAAGCAAACCTTCAATACATACAAAGTTTATTTAATAAAATATTTTATATGTAGAAATATATAATATATATGATGTATAAAACTAAGTAATTTATGACAACTCTGAAGCTTCCAGTCTCCATTGATTGAAACTTTTCTTCATAAGATTTCAAAATATATTACTAACTGATAAAAATCCATTTGTATACCTTCTCAGGCAACAATGGACATATAATATCTACTTAGTAGAAAAAAAATTAAGATTCTTGTGACTTCTACAACTTAAAATTAAGACTTAAACTAAGCAAAAAGCTATAGCTTCAAGACAGAAGACCTATTATATCAGGTCTTTTTGCTCTTTTATTTCCAGGAGCCAAAATTAATACAATATTGATCCAGCAATTAGAGTTTCATCTATTGCTTGTATATACATTATAAGATAAACTCAGTGAAGTGTATTTTAAAATAAAGGTCAAATTCTGTATGTTATATTTAACTTCAAATAATTTTGATTTTTAGAAAATGTAACACATATTTTTCTATAACAAACCAAATGAAAAAATGGACAGCCTGTAATAGGGAAAAATAAGATCCTGACACTGACTTCTCTTTCTTTTTAAAAATCTTATACTTAGGTCCTAGGAGAAATATCAAAGTATATTATTGATCTTTTTTCCCTTTAGATTAAAAGTAGATATTCAGCACCTCTGGTGATTTGAACATTATAAAATGATTACCTAAGAAGCTTGTTGAGCATCCAAACATCTCTGATTCAACTGATGAAAGAACTCAACTTAGAACACAGCTGCCTTAGGAGTTAACCAGACAGTGTCCACACAAAAAGAAATGCTTAACACAGGAAAACCACAGAGCCACCAATGTGAGGTTTATGTTGCCACGTGGCTTAATGAGTGGTCAATGACAGTGTAAATATGTAAATATAGCCAGGGCCTGCTGACAACTCTGCAGCTTCCAATCTCCATTGATTGAAACTTTTCTTCATAAGGTTTCAAAATATATTACTAACTGATAAAAATCCATTTGTATACCTTCTCAGGCAACAATGGACATATAATATCTACTTAGTAGAAAAAAAATTAAGATTCTTATGACTTCTACAACTTAAAATTAAGACTTAAACTAAGCAAAAAGCTATAGCTTCAAGACAGAAGACCTATTATATCAGGTCTTTTTGCTCTTTTATTTCCAGGAGCCAAAATTAATACAATATTGAACCAGCAATTAAGAGTTTCATCTATTAGATATGGTCTTTAAGATTTTATACTAATTTTTAAATGCTATTGCAATCATAATGGCTAATATTTGTTAGTCCTTCACTTTATCAAAAACAATGTTTAGGGGTTGGAGAGATGGCTTAGCAGTTAGGGCATTTGCCTGTGAAGCCAAAGGACCCAGGTTAGATTCTCCAGGATGCACGTAAGCCAGATACACAAGGAGATGCACACATCTGGAGTTCGTTTGCAGTGGTTGGAGGCCCTGACTTGCCCCTTATCTCCCTCTCTCTCTCTCTCTTTCTCTCCCTGCATATATATATATGAATACATATATAATTTTAAACGTTTATACATAATCTTGAAGTGGTGGCTCACGCCTTTAATTCCACCACTCAGGAGACACAGGAAGGAGGATCACTGTGAAGTCAAGGCCAGTCTGGCACTATGGAGTGAGTTCCAGGTTAGCCTGAGCTATAAGGAGAACGTACCTCCAAAAAGTTCAAAAAATACAAGCAAAAAATAAAAAAAAAATCCAAAACTAAGTCTATACACATGAATTTAATATAAAAACTTTTTTGGGATTTTGTTTGTTATGTGGTGGGAATGTGCTCAAAGCCGAGTGTGGTAGCACACCTTTAATCCCAGCAGAGGTAAGAGGATTGCCATAAGATTGAGGCCACCCTGAGAGTTCATAGTAAATTCTAGGTCAGCCTGGGCTAGAGCTATGGTACACTTGAATGAATGAAAATTATGGTATATAACTCAGTATAATTAAATAAATTTTAAAAAGAAAAAACAACATATCCCAGTATTATAGTAATTCTAGAACAACTTTGAGCAACCTCAATATATCAGTAAGAGATTGATTAAATTAATTATAGTGCATTCAATGATGGAAAGTTACTGTCCAGTTAATAAACCTTCATAGCTTGGAAAATGCTAAATATATATGCATGTACGTTATTTATTTAGCAAGTGGAGAAGTATGTTTACTTTCATATACATGTACTATCCAATTATATTTTAAAATGAAGAATTATGGAAGTGTTGGGTGGATAACTTTGATAGTAAAATTGTAACATGTACTATCCAATTATATTTTGAAATGAAGAATTATGGAAAAGTATTGAGTGGATAACTTTGATAGTAAAATTGTAAAAGTTTTCTGTGCATTTGAAATCTTTTTTTCAATGAGCCTATATTACAATTATGCTCAAATTACTTTGAAAGTGCATAGGATGTTCAGAACCTGCTAATATAGTCTCCAAAAAGGCGTGACCATGACCAAACATAAGGTGTGCTAGAAAAGAAAGATTTGTAAAACTTGGGGACAGTGAGTTGAAGTAGGAAATGCATAAATAGTTTGTAATTTATTGAATTTTGGACCAAAGCAACTCAAATATGACTTTGGTATCTTCAGTGGCAAACAGACTTATGATAAACAAAACTGCTACACCCTGGAAGGTAGTCTTTCTCATTGTAGAACAGTTTATTCCTGACAGCGGTTGTCACTAAAATAAAATTTTGATTGCAGAGTAATCAGGTTTACCAGCAAACATCATCTCCTCCATTCTTGAATCAGTTCAAATCAGCAGTGTCCCTTAGTAAGCTAATAAGCCTGTTTCTTTAGCATCCTCCTGGTGCTCTTGTCCATGGTGAGAAGGGAGAAATGAAGATGGCCCCACCTGAAAATGATAGAGCCTATCTGGGATGATTAACTTGCAGGTTTCTAAATCTTATATCAAACTTCAAATGACCAAGTAAACTCTCTGACAGAATCCCCTTAAAAGTGTTTCCCAGAACACATATTGAGCACTTGTGCTATGGTAATTTCACTGTGTCTCCATAACTTAGAAGGTTTAGAAAATAGAAATATGTATGACTTTCTTCACTCATAGATGCTGGCAACCCCTCCATCTATATATCTGCAAAGCATAAAGATAGATAGTTTCTCAGCAATTGTATATCAATATCCTGTCAGTTCTATTTTTTATGTTTTTAAACTAACTTCATTCCCCTATAGGAAACTACTTTTTAAAAAATATTTTATTTTTATTTATTTACTTATTTGACAAAATAAAGAGGGAGAGAATGGGTGTGCTAGGGCCTCCAGCCACTGCAAACAATCTCCAGACATGTGCACCTCTTTGTGCATCTGGCTAACGTGGGTCCTGGGGAATCAAATCTGGGTCCTTTGGCTTTGTAGGCAAATGCCTTAACCACTGAGAAATCCTTCCAGCCCTCCTATCAGTTTTAAAACTCTCCCCATCTTCATTACAAGAATGACCTTAACTGAAATGCTTGCATAATATCTTTAATTTTTAGCTAAAGTAAAGAGAACATATTCTAGTACATGGTAAAAAGTTAAATACAACCTGTTCCAAAATATTTCTCAGTAATTTTCTTGATGTTTGCCTGTTTCAATATGGCCTCCTTTAGTTTTGATCTATTTATTACCTGAGGGTTAAAGATAAGAGGTATGTTCAATTTTTTTTTAATTTCCTTTCCTAGCTTTATTGTGTCAAATTTCTATTGAGTTGGTTTTCATTCAGAAGTTAATGGACTAGATTAATACTACTAAATCAAGTCATTCACATTTTAACTGCTCAAAGAAAACAGTGTTGGAGTCTTAAAGGACACTGATGATTATTCTCAGTGTAGAAACTGATTCCTCTGGCACATATTGAATCATGATGAAGGGTCCATTTGAACATAACCAATCACAAGGAGTCTGCTCTCTCGTGATCATTATGATGTGCCACCAGGCAGCCTTTCACGGAGGGCTTGTGCTTGCTGTTTGGAGCTGTGAGTACAAAGCCTACTCTGGGACAGGGTGCACTATGGAGAACTCCCTCTAGTGCCCTGATTTTCAGGATGTCTGTTGGCAATGTTTAATCCATATGAAGATAATTTGAGTCATTGGATTTCCAGTGTAGGTAGACATCTGCAAAATTCTAATTCCCATGCTTCCCAAAGGTGTTCCATAAGCAGTTTTCAATAAATTCCCTGAAATCTGCTCAGAGATTGTTTCCAAGGAATCCAACCTGGGAAACTACCTTTTCAGCTTGACCCATCTATTGTTTGCTTCATTTGCCTCCTTTTGGGCCAAAATATACCTCTTGCACTCCCATTTAGAAATCGGTCTTCTGTCTACAGAACATCAAATTGGAATATTCTGGTATTAGTTGAAAATTCTATTAATAGTTTGCTTGTTTGAATTTTTTGAAATGTAATCAGGATTGTGACAATATTCATTAGGTCAATATTTATATCAACATATAATTTTCAATTATTTCTCCAATGATTAAATATAAACTCAGTAAAAACTGCTTTTAAAGAGTAATGAAGATTTTCTAAGTAATTATACTGTAATAAACTATATTTCAGCACCTGTAATCTCCTTTTCCAAAATGGATGCAACAATAATGGACTTTATTAAAGTTAATATTGTTTGGGAGTCGCTTTGTTCTGTGATTGGTTGGTGTTTCTGCTAAGGACACAAGGAATAGAAAAATCCTGGGCTATGTTAGTAACCCATCATAACCCTCATTATATCTGCAGATCTCAGATATTAATGTAACAGCAGCATAAGAGGGTAAAGTTAGCATTTAATAATATCTTGGCATGTGTCTAATAATGAATGATGTACAGCTCTCATCATGCCTTTAGCTTCAGTTCATGTTTAGTTCAAATCAGTTTTGGCCTACCTTCACTCAACTCTGAATCCAACACTTGGCATCTTACAATCATCACATTACTGAAAATAATAGGAACTGGATGCAAAAACCACCATGTTCAATGGTGAGCAGGTCCCTATGGGTATATCCTGAGATCAAAAAGTTAAAAAGAGCTAAGGCACTATCCTTAGGATCAATGTCTATCTGAAAAGAGAAACAGATTCTCCAACGTAGGGTAAGTTAGCACCAGGACAAATGAGATAACCCTTGCTTTTTTTTAAATAGAGAATTTAATAGGTATAGGCCCTCTTGTAGCCCATGATTGATGGTAGCTTGATAATGGAGAGTGGGCTTATGTTTGGATATGGTTCTGACTTGTTTCCCAGCTCCAGGTATGGGTCCCATACCACTGAGGGATCACTTAGCCAAATCAAGAGCAGTTGGTTCCCCACCATGGCTGTGTGCCACTATTGCACTTGTTTGGGCATCACAGCAGGTTATTTGCTGCTAAGTAGGTTAGACTATGAGTTGCTTGGACAGATATTGGTCATTTTCCCCCAGTTGTCCACGTAGCACCCTCTGGCACTAGACGCACTGACTGTCTGGGGACTGACTCTCTTAGAACTTCCAGCCATGCCATTCCATTTTACATGTCAACCACATAAGGTGTCTTCAGCAGTAGGGTCTTACAACTAACCTTTAGTGGGTCATCAAGTACTCGGACAGAAATCTGCCTTTCTTTTAGGAAACTTTGTAGGTCTCTCTGATCAAAAGCTCATTGTGGATGATTGCCACATCCTGGTACTGGGAGTTACAGGTCAGTGCCCACTAAGAAAAGGAGGAAAAATATCACTAATATATAAGAGTTAGAGAGAAGAGAGAGTGAGTGAGTGAGTGAGAGGGAGGGAGGGAAGCTGTAGAAGATTAAGGTTAGTCTTCATCATACCCTCTCCAGTGTCTTGTGGTTCAGGTGTTCCCTCTAAGGGTCTGGTGAAGGTTCAGCCACTTGGTCTGCCTTTTAGGAAATAGAATTTTATGGTACCATTGCCACTCGGGTCTAGATTTGTGTTTCCCACCCCTCCGTTGCCTCTCCTCCTTCCCCACCCATCCTATTGTCTAGTCCATGAGATGTTTGCTGGGTATGTAAGGTATCTCGGGTAGACTCAGGTTAGGTGCTATAGATGAGTAAGACTTTGTGGTGATTTTTTTTTCTGTGATTGGGTAAGTTCACTAAGAATGATCTGTTCCAGATTCAACCATTATTCCTCAAATTTCATTGTGTCATTTTTTCTTACTGCTGTATAGAATTCCATTGTGTAGATATACCACATCTTAGTTATCCATTCTTCTATGGATGGACATCTGGGTTGATTCCAGCTCTTAGCTATTACAAATTGAGCCACTACAAACACGGGTGAGAGAGTAATTTTTTTTCAACTCACCCTCATTAAAGTTATCTTTGGTTTTCTCAATGAGTTGCACTTACACAAAATCGAATAGTCAGTTATGAACTTTTTAAAGATATGCTCTATTATCAAGATACAAGTTTACAAATTGGCAGTTACTCAAAGTTCACACTTCCATTCAATCCTTGTATGACATGCATATTAAGTTTGTTATTAGTTGTAAATGTTCTCATTATTCATGGAAGATCAGTAGGCACTATAAAAATAAATCAAATACCACTTATTTAAGCTCACTTCAATCCAATGTTTTTCTTCACATGACATTTTTTTCAAAACTAAGACAAATTACTCTAAAAGGTTTTATTTCCCTATCATGTCAAAATGCTTAATTTTTTTCTTATCCTCTATACCAGGGCATTAACTTTAGAGAATAAAGTATACCATAAACCCCACTATGCTAATATTAATTAAAATTTTGAAAAGACAAAATTCAGATCAACATTTTCAGAATAGAGGTGTCTCTTATTAAACAATATAACATGATGACACAGAAGTAATCAAATCTTCATCTACAAATGAAGAAATTTTACCTAAGGCTATGTGCCTCTGTTTCCAAGTTTAACAGGGCATAAAATTTTTCTTTACTGCACCTCCACTTGCTTGTTTTGAAAATGAGTTATACTCAATAATGGTTAAAGTTAAAATTTCAAGTAGCAGAACTAAAATCATAAATTACTTAATATGTATTAATTATTTGGAAGTCAATAAAATTCTATTGTTTTGTGCTTCAGATAAAAAAGATGCTGAAATTCACCTGGATGTGGTGGTACACACCTTTAACCTCAGCTCTTAGGTGGATTTTCATGAGTTTGAGGCCAGCCTGAGACTACATACTGAATTACAAGCCAGCCTGCACTAGATTGAGACCCCACCTTGAACCCTCAACAAAAAGAAGAAAAAGAAGGGGAAATACTGAAATTGGTGCTGCAAAGATTGTTCAGTGGTTAAGGTGCTTGCCTACAAAAATTTACAATCCTGGTTCAATCCCATAGTCCCCACATAAAGTCAGATGCACAAAGTGGCTCATGCATCTGGAGTTCATTTGAAGCAGCTGGAGCCCCTGCCATGCCAATTCTTTCTCTCTCTCTCTACCTATCTATCTATCTATGTCTCTCTCTCTCTCTCTCTCTCTCTCTCTCTCTCTCTCTCTCTCTCTCCCTCCCTCCTTTTCCCTCTCCCTCTCTCTCTCCTTGCAAATAAATAAAAATATTTAGCCAGGCATGGTGGCACACACCTTTAATCCCAGCACTTGGGAGGCAAAGGTAAGTGGATTGCCATGAGTTCAAGGCCACCCTGAGATTACATAGTGAATTCCAGGTCAGCCTGGGCTAGAGTGAGACCCTACCTCGAAAAACCAATAATAATAATAAATTACAAATGCTGAAATTGAAAGTTTATATAGTAGATATATGAAGAAAATGATGCATTGACTTGGATAATACATGTCACACTTCATTATCAAAATGGAATTGTAACAAATATTAAGTAATATGAAATATTAACCTTTAATCATCTGAAATAAATGTCACTCTATTTTAGCCATGGCTTATTCCTAACTACCTCTGGTTGCCCAGGAAGCAAAGAGTTAGATGCTCTAGATCCCTCCACAAAAGCCTTAACCCACTGAAGTTTCCCACACTTGTGGCAACTAATATATTATCTATAAATTATCTGCTTCCTTTGATAGGGCTTGAGTTCTGTGAGAATAAGGATATTCTTGGTGCTGGTTGTACTAGATTCCCCCAGCCCTAGCATGGCCCCTGTCATGGAGTAAAGTATTAAAAATTTATGTTAAATTGTTAAATGAACGAATTCAAGAAAGACTATACTTGGAAATAAAAGAAGTAATAAATAGTGTAGTTGGAGACACTGAGAAATAAAGTTGGAGCAGAGATGGAAGCTACCTCTCTGTCAGATAGCTGCCATGTTGCTGAAAGGTTCAGGAAACAGTGAGGAAGAGGAAGGTGAGAAATGACCACAGAGAGCAAAAGCGAAGTTTGGGTCACTGTCCTCCATTGGGTCCTGAACTGACCAGTGCATTCATTCCCCCGCAGAGGTCACCAAAACCCTCAGAAGTGTGACACACGTGGTTTGAGCACATCAATAGTTTGACATGGAGGATGAGAAGAACAAAAAGAGTGAGACAACAGAACAGAGGTGGCAATACCGTGAAAGAGATGTGTCTTCGGGGGTGGAAGTAGGGGAGAGGGGACACAAAATAAAAAAGGGATGAGAACATGACCAAATTACTGCATGTTCATATCTTAAATTTCTCAAGTAAAAAAAAAAAAGGAATAAAGTATAACATTCCCTTAAGCAGTTGGTATAGAGACATTTTTAACCATAAAACAATGGAAATGTTTAGTTTCCTTTTTATTTATTCAAAACAGAGATAGACAAAAGCAGATTGAGTGAGTATGGGTGCGTCATTGCTTCCTGCCACAAACTCCGAACACGTACACCACTTTGTTCATCTGGCTTTATGTGGGTGTTAGGGAGTCAAACCTGGACCATCAGGTATTACAATACAAACAAGCACCTTTAACCACTGGACCATCTCTGTAGCCCACAAATGCTTGTTTGGTTTTAATTTCCTTTGTGCCATTGTTTATTTTCTTTATTTTTTATTAACAACTTTCATGATTGTAAACAATATCCCATGGTAATTCTCTCCCTGCCCCCACTTTCCCCTTGGAAACTCCACCTCCCCCTCTCAAAGTCTCTAATCTTTTCCTCCTATTATGATGGTCTTGAGTAGGTAGAGTCAGACACTGTGAGGTCATGGATATCCAGGCCATTTTGTGTTTGGAGGAGCATGTTGTAAGTAGTTCTACTTCTTCCACAATGGACCCTGAGCCTTAGAAGGTGTGCTAGAGATATTTCAGTGCTGAGCATTCCTCTGTCACCTCTTCTCAACACCATGGTGCCTTCTGAGTCATCCCAAGGTCACTGCCATCTGAAAAGAGAAGGTTCTCTAACCAAAAGTAAGAGTAGCATTAATATATGGGTATGAACATTAAAGTTTGGTAAGCATAGTATATACATTTAGCCAGATAGCAGCAGATATTAAACCCCTGTGGCTCATGACTACCCCTGTTATAGGCTTTCAGTATCAGGGATGTATTCCCTCCCATGGAGCGGGCCTCCAGTCAAATTAGAGAGTGCTTGGTTTCCCCCATAATAAGTGTCCCAGTATTGCACCAGTTGGCTCATTTGGGCTGGCTTGCAGTGTCCACTGCAAGCTTGCAGGGTCCATTGTTGAGTATCTTCACTGGTGATTTCTCTCTCTCCCATTGACCTGCATGTAGCATAGCTTTTTCCAGCTTGCTTTCAGCTGATCTACATGAAGGTGGTTTTCAGCTCAGCTACAGGAGGATTTCTCAGTGACCTTACAGCCCAAGTATGTGGAGTCTTCAGCAATAGGGTCTTACTATCTCACTTACATTGGTGCTTTACCACTAACTTGAAGGCAGAGAAACAGCCACTTCAACAATGAAATAGTCCATGGGCTGCAAAGATAGTTCAGCCATTAAGGTGCTTGACTACAAAGCCTAAGAATCTGGGTTCCATTCCCCGATACCCACAGAAAGCCAGAGGCACATGTGTTTGGAGTTCATCTGCAGTGTCTGGAAGCCCTGGTGTGTCCATTCTGTCATCTATCTACCTCTCTATGTCTGTCGATCTCTCTTATAAATAAATAAATAATAAACATTTTTTAAGTGAAATAATCCAAATAAATTCCCAGCTAGAACTATCACAAAAAGAAAGCTTTTCTAGTTTTTCTATTGCCAAGATATTTTCATTGCAGAACGTGGCTAGAAAAATAACCATGGGCAGGAAGTCTCCCTGATTCTACAAGCTAAAGTAAATCTTGTTAATTCACATGGGCTGACTGTGGATGGACTTATAGTTGGTTCCTTGATTCAGAGATAACCAAAAATAACACAGAGAGAGAGGTGGAGTGGGGGAGAAGCCATCAACAAAAATTCATGTTTACTTTAATCTAGATAGAAATAGTTATGCACAGAACTGCATACAATATCTACAGAAAAGTATGAATATAAAATGGATTAGTTACACACTCAAATATGACTATATTTTGTCAGCAAAGAAGCAATGATGCCTATAACATTGAGTACATCTAAGGCCTTAATCTTAGTTTCTAAATCCATTTACAATAAAAAACAATCATTGGAGAAATAGCTCATTCTAGGACTATAGCAAGAGACATATAAGAAAAGAAGAATTTATTTATCTATTTATTTGCAAGCAGAGAGAGGTAGAGAGAAGAGGGAAAGGGGGAGGAGAGAGAAAATGAGTGCACCAGGGTCTCCAGCCACTGCAAATGAACTCCAGATCATGAGCTGCTTTGTGCATCTGGCTTTACATGGTGTGGTGGTTTGATTCAGGTGTCCCCCAATCCAGGAGGCCGTGTATTGTCGGGGGCTGGATTACAGGTATTATAGCCAGTTTCCCCATGTCAATGTTTGACACACTCTCCTGTTGCTATGGTCCACCTTATATTGCCGGAGGATGATGTCTACCACTCATGCCATCATTTTCCCTGCCAGGAGAGCTTCCCCCTCAAACCTGTAAGCTAAAATAAACCTCTGTTTTCCCATAAGCTGCTCTTGGTTGGGTGATTTCTACCAGCAATGCAAACCTGACTGCAACACATGGATACCAGAGAGTCAAATCTGGTCATGCTTATGTAAATAAATGATTAAAGAAATTGTTTAGTGGTGGGAGAGATAGAATCTGTTTGCAGAGGAATTCCAAATAAACCTATGCAGTTACCCTATCCTGACTGAAGAGGAGCATATTCCTCATCTCTTAAATATAGGATATTCATTGTCACTTCCTTATAAAAAGTAAACTATATAAAAATAGAGAACTTTGGCTGGAGCGATGGCTTAGTTGTTAAGGCATTCACCTGCAAAGCCACAGGACTCAGGTTCAATTCTCCAGGACCCACTTAAGCCAGATGAACAAGGTAGCACAAGCTTTTGGAAATGGTTTGCAGCAACTGAAGGCCCTTGTGCACTCATTTTCATTCTCTCTCTCTTTCTCTCAAATAAATAAAACAAAAAATGAAAAAATAATTTAAAAAATAGAGAACTAAAAGAAAATTGAGAAACTAGAAGAGCACTATTATTAGGGTTAAAATTAAAAGTTATCAATGATGTTGAAATTATGTGGTCTTTATATGATTTAATAAAAATGACATTTTACCTTTATATCCTCACTATAATTATGAGAAAACTATAAAAAAAAAAATCCCAATGAGGGCTGGAGAGATGGTTTAGCAGTTAAGCGCTTGCCTGTGAAACCTAAGTACCCAGTTCAAGGCTCAATTACCCAGGTCCCACCTTAGCCAGATGCACAAAGGGGCACACACATCTGGAGTTTGTTTGCAGTAGCTGGAGGCCCTGGCACGCCCATTTTCTCTGTCTCTCTGTTGCAGTCCGGTTCACCTTGCTGGTAGAAATCACCCAACCAAGAGCAGTTCCTGGGAAAAAGAGATTTATTTTGGCTTACAGGTTCAAGGGGAAGCTTCACGATGGCAGGGAAAAATGATGGCATGAGCAGAGAGTGGACATCACCCCCTGGCCAACATAAGGTGGACCACAGCAACAGGAGGGTGTGCCAAACACTGGCATGGGGAAACTGGCTATAAAGCCCATAAGCCCGCCCCCAACAATACACTCCCTCAAGGAGGCATTAATTCCCAAATCTCCATCAGCTGGGAACCTAGCATTCAGAACACCTACGTTTATGGGGGACACCTGAATCAAACCACCACACTCTCTCTATCTGTTTCTTTCTTTCTGTGTCACTTTCAAATAAATAAATAAAAATAAAACAAAAATAGTTTATTTAAAAATCCCTATGAAGGGGCATCCTACAATCTACCTGGAGGGTGTGGCTGGGGAGAAGGCTCAGTCCATAAAATGCTTGTCATGCAAGCAAGAGGACCTGAGTTTGGATCCTCAGCACCCGCTTAAAATGTGAGGCATGAGGGCATGTGCCTGTAATTCCAATGATGGGAAGGTGGAGATAGGAGAATCCGTGAGGCTTACTAGCTATCTTGTCTAGCCAAATTAGGTGCTCCACATTCAGTGAAAAGCCCTTTCTCAAAAAGAAAAGGTGAAGAATGATTAAGGAAGATACTAAATATCAGCATCTGGCCTCTATCTGCATGCACACATAACCCCACACAGGCATGTATCCACATACACACACCATACTCACATCTAAAAATAATAATAAATGAATAAATGTATCAGGAAAGTATTCCTCAAAATTAGCAAAGATATGAAAAGCATGTCTGAGAAATTCATAACCAGGAGTCCATAAAAACATGACAACCAAACATAGTGTGATAATATGGATAGAATCCTGGGACATCGAAACACTTAATCAATAAGAAAGAAGGAAGGATGGATTGACTTGCATTCATAACAATGTATCCATACTGCTTTTTTTAAAGTATAACATTGTAATATGTTACTAATGATGAAAAAAACTAAAACATGGAGTGATATGCATTGGAACTATAATATCTCAAAGTCTTTCCTATAAATCTAAAACTATATCCAAGGTTAAAATACACTGGGGTGGGGAAAGTAGAGCTTTTGCCTAGCAGGTGTTAGGCCCTATCTTCAGTCCCTAGTACTGAAAATAAAAAATAAGAATTTAAAATGTCTGGGACTGGAGAGATGACTTAGCAGTTAAGGTGCTTGCCTATAAAGTCTAAGGAACCAGGTTTGATTCCCCAGCACCCACATACACAAGGTGGCACATGCGTCTGGAGCTTGTGTGCAGTAGCTAGAGGCCCTGCCATTCTCTCTCTCTGCCTCTCTGCCTCTCTCTCTCTCTCTCTCTCTCTCTCTCTCTCTCTCTCACACACACACACACAAACACACACACACTTATAAATAAATAAATAAAATATTAAAAATTACAAACCTAACTTTTCAAAAAAAAGAATTAAAAATGTCTACTAACTTTTATAAGCTTTTCAAGGAACCTTCCTTATACAAAGCTTGTAGAAATTTTGGGATCCTAGTCACACACACACAAAGAAAATGAGTAAGCTTTCAGAAAAATAAAAAGTAGATGATTTTCAAGTGGACAAGGTTCAGGATAGAACAAAGCTTCTTGTCAGCAATACTGAGTGCTAGAAAAAAATAGGAAAGTGCTTTTGAAGCTTTGAGAGCAAAAAAATGAGCCAAGATAAAATAAACAATTTTGAACTGAGCCAAACTGCTATTGAAATAATCACTGGCAAATTAAAAGCATTTTCAAACTTCCAAAGACTGAGAAAACTCATCTACTCTTCCTCCAAGAATTATTAACATATAACAGGAACAAAAAGAATAGGAAAAAGTATAAAGCACACAAAAGCAGTGAGCCAGAACACGAATCATGGGGAAATCAGGACAAGTCGTGGCTGTCAGGAGAAGAAAGAAGCTGGTCTAAAATAGAACGGGAGTACCTTCCAGTCAAGATGGGGCCTAAGCACTTTTGAGAAAACAATTTTGGAAAAACAATGAATTTACTAGTGACAAAAATGTTGTGAAGCAGCTTAAATCATGCTAGTGAGCAAGGAAATAATATTAAGTGCAATGTTTCCCTTTACCTCACTAAAGAAGCCAAATTTAGTAAAATAAGGTACTATCTCCCCCTGTGGCTTCAAAACCCTTCTAAGTTCCTTAGTAAACAGAGATAATTTATAGTCTGATCGCCTTATTGGGAAGAAGTTCAGACTGCATCTTTAAGACAAAGCAAGAAAAGTAGCATAGAATAAAGCATGCATAACTATGAAGAATCCAATGACAATGTAGTAACCTTGGCAGAGGTGGTGAGCACCACAGGTGGATGCATCCTCTCATCCAGCAGTGCAAGAAGATACTGCCCGAGGCAAATGGCCAAAGAAACTGAAGTCTAATCCTGTCATGTCATAATATAAGGAAATCGATAAAAGAACTAAACTTACTGAGGATGGAGAACTGCAGCATGGGAGAGCTGAGAAAATAAGAAGTTAATGTAATGAACTGAACTCCTCATTTTGCAAAATAGAGATTAGTAGCTCTTAATGAAAGTTGATAAGTTAAAAAAATAATCATGCACAAAAAATAATTGAAACTGGGCTGGACAGATGGCTCATTTGTTAAGGTACTTGCTTGCAAAGCCTAACAATCTGGGTTCAATTCCCCACTGCCCACATAAAGCCAGATGCACAAAGTGGTGCAAGCATCTAGAATTCATTGGCAGTGGCTAAAGACCCTGGCACGTTCACTCATATTCATTCATTTCTCTCTCTCCCTCTGTCTTGCAAGTAATTAAAAATAATTTTAAAAAATTATTGAAACAAAATAAAGTGTCCCTCTCGAAATTATCAAATTAAATTAGAGCTACGGTTGTTTAAAATTTTTATACTTTCACTAAAGATAAATAATATGTATGTATAGCCAGTCTGTGTATCATAGCCAATGTCCCTAAACACCCCAGACTCATGGAGCAAGCAAAGACAACTGACCTGAGCTCAGAGCAAAGACTAAGCCAGAGGTCTTCATTGTGATAAGGCATGAAAACAATGAGTCAAACACTTAACAATACACGAGAGAGAAACCTAGGGAACATAAGACATAAGAAAAGCAAGAGAACAGAAATATAGTTCTGTTATTTTAAATAAATGAATAAGGAAAGATATATCTGATGAATAATCTAAATTTTATTGTAAAATGTGAAATAAAAATATCAGTAGCAAATTGGCATACTTTAGTTTGTTTTTTAAAGGTAAAATGTAGGTTTATGTATAATAGAAACAACAAGTGGCATACCACAGATAAAATTACTTCATTCTTCTTTTTATTAGTTACATCATTTTTAATTGTGACAGATAGACTGCTGAGTAGACATGAAGCAATTTAAAGGTAGACCCTGCAAGCCAGGCTCAGCAAGCAAACAAGCTGAAAGTGAGGCACCATTAAGTAACATATGAGTAACGACCATGAAAAGAGCAAGTAGAAGGAAAAACAGGACATTTCAGTTACAAGGACAATGAATAAGGAGAAGTTTCCAGAGTGTGGGTATAAGCAAGCAGTCAGTGTGGTACTGACAGCAGAAAGGATTTCACACAAAGGGGAAGCCAAAGGGGTCTTCTCACTACAGTGTCTGAAATACCAGTTATGAAGGGATTAGGACTGTCCAAGCTTCACAACAGAAAGAAAGCAAGTCAAATACTAATGACAGTTGGGGGAGAGGAGAGCCTAAGAATAGGGTAAGTACATTTCTGGTACCTTCTGAGATGCCCCATTCCACCACTGCCTATAGACTCACACCATCTTAAGTCCATGGTTTTTTATGGTTTTAAAACTGAATAGTTTTAAAATTCATTTTCTTATGTCTTGAGCAATATCTATAGTATAGTAGGTGGGAGAAGAGGATTTTTAAATTAGAGAAACTTTCCCCAAACTGAATTGCTCTTACTTCTTTGTGGCTGGTCCTGCCAAGCCCTTGGGACGCAGGCACCAGAACAGAGATGGTTTGTTCTGTAGAGATGTGGCTGCTTGTCCATCTTGATTCCTGCTCAGTTGTGTGAATCTTGAAGTCCCCTGTTTCTGAGTATAAAGACAGCTCTTGCCTTTCAATCCAAGATAAGCATGAGATTAATGAGCTTGGTACCACTTCTACCATCCCAGTCTCCAGACCACTAAGAGCACTTAAGGACAATAACCCACCATGGGCACCATTTCATAGTTTAATTAAGCTGGAAGGAGGAAGTTATTCTAAGATTCTGAACAGGTTCTTAATGAAAATATTGGTTAGGAAAATGATTGTGCCCTCATGCCTATCCAGTACATCTGGTAGGAGAGGATTGCCACTTTATTTGCATTCTGTGAACAATTTCAAAAGTAATTTGCAGTTTGGGACAAACAAAAGAAATCTGAAACAGTTGACTGATTGAAATCTCCTGCCTAAAACAGTGATCCTAAATTACTTTAATGGACTTCTTGCCTTTAAAAACGTCATTAACTGGGTTTGACTATTTAAAAAGTTATATTTATCCTGGCTTCAACTGATATTTATTTTTTTACTAAATAATTTTGCAGAAATGGGTGTGGAGCAGTACCACAGAGAGAAAGCATTAGAAGACTTTGGACTAGAGAAGACTGGATATAAAAAGGAATCCTTGGAGACCATTACTGGGGAGGAGCGAGATTGACTGTGAGTGAGGGCAACCTGGGGCTGATAAGATGGCCCGAGGGCATGGAGAAGGAGGATAAGAAAGTTGAGAGGATAAGGCTCTTCCTCTTCCATTGGCTTAGAGGTGTAAGCAGAAGATTTGCAGAGTCCCAGCAGGAGAGGCAGCAATGCCTCAGCCTCAGTTTCTGCAGTCATGTGTGGAGGTCCTCAGCCAAAGAGTCCTCCCTGGGAAGGGATGCTATCCTGAAGCACATGGTTGAAAGGAAGAACATTTATATTCACTTGGGGATGTTTATTTACTTATTTATTTGCAAGCAGAGGGAGATATAAGGAAGAGAGACAGATAATGGGCATGTCAGGGCCTCTAGCCATTTCAAATGAACAGATGTACTTTGTACATCTGGCTTTATGTGGATACAGGGGATCCAACCCAGGTCATTAAGCATTGTAGGCAAGTGCCTTTAGCCACTTAGCAACCTCTTCAGCCCTATTGGTGGATCTTAAAAACACACTTGTGAGCTGGAGAGATGGCCTAGTGATTAAGGCACTTGCCTGAGAAGCCAGAGGACCCAGGTTTGACTCTCCATAACCAACGTAAGCAATGAACAAGGGGACACATATGCACAGGTGGTGCACATATCTGGAGATTAACTGCAGTGGCTAGAGGCCCTGGCTCACCAGCACTCCCCTCCCCCCACACCCTTCCCCCCCCTCTCTCTCTCTCTCGCACACACACACACACACACACACACACACACACACAAAGAAAAAAAATATGTGATTTAAGAAACTTCTAATGAGGCTGGCGAGGTGGCTTAGCAGTTAAGGCACTTGCCTGCAAAGCCTAAGGACACAGGTTCAATTCCCAGAACCCAAGTAAGCCACATGCACAAGGTGGCACATGTGTCTGGAGTTCATTTGCAGTGGCTAGAGGCCATGGTGTGCCCATCCTCTCTCTATCTACCTCTTTCTCTCTCTCAAATAAACAAATAAATAAAATATTTTTTAAAAATAAAAAGAAACATCTGTTGAAATATTTAGCATATTTCACTTCAAATTGCTAATTACATGTGTAGTGAGATAATTCTGCCTAAAGTTGTCAGCAACTCTTTTCAAACATCCTCATGTTCCAGGAGAGGTCAGCAGTGGCTGTGTTCTACAGAATCATGAATCTGAAGGTCAGGATATGAGTGTCTGTTAGGGACAGAGTGTACCCCGCAGTACAGAGTGCAAGACCGCATCGGGTACTGAGTCACCCTGACAGCTGCACTCCTACTGCTGTTTTTATTAAGTAGGAACTTTGTATGGACACTTCATGTGTTAGTACCATCGTCTCCCTCCTCCCTGCCCCTACTACATTGAGGTCCCTCCTTAGGGAGACTCCTGGTATTCACCGTGGAGTTGTGGGTTAGGAAATGTGAGAACAGCAGTCAGACATTGTAGGGAGGGTGAGGCCCTGCCTCTGGATAGCCCCTCCTCACACTCTGTGGCTCTTACATTCTTTCTGCCCCCTCTTCAGCAAAATCCCCTGAACTTTGGTGTGTGTGTTTTTAGTATACATTAGTGTTGAGCTCTCACTAGTTTCTGGGTTTCTGCTTTGGTGCATTTTGAGCACCCTCAGTGTTTGTCTCCTTGACCCTGGCCCAGGTTGTCAGGCTCCCTTTAGAAGCAGCACTCTTGCTCACCTCACCAGTTCCTCTGTGGTTGCGCTTGGTCCTGGCTGCTGCACTTCTGCTTTTGATGATTGATTGACAATGAAGCCAAGACTCCTTTATCCAATAATTAGTCTAGGGAGAACAATTACAAGTTCTGTGCACCACAATGCCCCCCCCCCCCCCGCCCCAGTCCTCTGAAAACTTTTACTAGTTGATCACAGTGCTCTCTCTCCTGCCTGAGGCAGGACTTGCTCTAGCATTTGGTTTACAGTGGCTAGAGGCTCTAGTGTGCCCCTATAAATAAATAAAATATTAAAAATATTTTAAAATCACTTCTACAGAAATTTTCAGTGCATAAAAGTTCTAGTTTAACTTCACCTGCTCTATAATCAGGATGTACTTGCCTAGTGTCCCATGACTATCATGTACTTCCATGCAAGAACTTTCACATCCATAGCTTTAATCTTACGTTTAGTGCCACCCCCTGTGTGACACAGAACAAGAATTGAATGCAAAAACAAAAAGTGGTTTTGGCCATTTTGTATAGAAGCATTTGATGAACAGAAGTATTTTTTTCCCCAGCACAGTGAGTAGCTCATGGTTTCTCCTCTTCTCAGATTAGCACTAAACAGCCATGCCTTCAACTCACCCTGTTATGTGGACCTGCCACCTCTGTGGCTTTTCCTTGTACTGCTAACTGAGAACTTCCAGGATGAAGGGTTGAGTTGAAATTGCAATTGCTTCATGATCAGGAGACCAAATTCACTCTAGGAGACATAATCAGTTATTGATATGTTTAAAGAATATATCTGCTGGGCTGGAGAGATGGCTGTAGTGGTTCACGTGCTTGCCTGTGAAACCTAAGGACCCAAGTTCAATTCCCCAGGACCTACATAAGCACAAGGTGGTGCATGAGTCTGGAGTTCATTTGCAGTGACTAGAGGCCCTGATGCACCCATTCTCTCTCTCTCTTTCTCTCTCTCCTAACGAATAAATAATTGTTAAGAATATATTTGCTTTTGGTCTGGAGAGATGGCTTAGCAGTTAAGCATTGGCCTGTGAAGCCTAGAGACCCCAGTTCGAGGCTCAATTCCCAGGACCCACATAAGCCAGATGTACAAGGTGGCACATGCATCTGGAGTTTCTTTGCAGTGGCTGGAGGCCCTAGTGTGCCCATTCTCTCTCTCTCTCTCTTTCTCTTTCTCTCTCTCTCTCTCCCTCCCTCTCTCCCTCCCTCCCTCCCTCCCTCCCTCTTTCTCTCTCTTTCACTCATAAATAAATAAATAAATAAATAAATAAATAAATAAATAAATAAATAAAAAAAAATTAAGAAGAAAAAAGAATGTATTTGCTTTTACCATCTTTCTACTACAGAACAAAATCAGACACATTTTTATTCTGATTGTAGGTTACTAAACCAAATCTTTGTAATTACAGGTTGACATAATAGATACCACTGTTTTCTAGTTTGAAAATATCATTTTAATAACTAACTACTGAGACTTGGACAAAATTTCAGCACCCCTCTATGTCAATATAGGTAATGTATACCAGTTGATATCCCTGTGTTCCTTGTGCCTTGGATTTTAGTGGTTAAAGTAAATTTGTTATTTATATTTAACAATATAGCCTTTATTATTGTGGCTCAAATTATACAAAATTTCTAAAAGAAATAAAGCCCATTGCTTAGTATAAACAAAAACCTATTCTGGAAAACCACATAAAGTCAATCTAAATCAGCTTTCTCTCTTTTTAAAATTTTTTTGTTGTTGTTCATTTTTATTTGGTTATTTGAGAGCAACAGACAGAGAGAGAAAGAAGCAGAGAGAGAGAGAGAGAGAATGGGTACGCCAGGGCCTCCAGCCACTGCAAACAAACTCCAGATGCATGCTCCCCCTTGTGCATCTGGCTAACGTGGGTCCTGGGGAATCGAGCCTTGAACCGGGGTCCTTAGGCTTCACAGGCAAGCGCTTAACCACTAAGCCATCTCTTCAGCCTAGCTTTCTCTCTTTTAAAGATATACCTAGTCCCAAATATATATCCTCATGCATTTTATATAAGTCAGCTCTTAGGAATCTTTTTATTGTTATGAATTATTGCCAGCAAAATTGCTAACTCATGAAATCCAGTGTACAGAAATGCTAGATATGTTAAATAAATCTATCTTACTCCACTCAAACTACCTGCTGTTTTTCTGTGTCTTTGGTTTTAACATTTCTATGTCAAATTTGCAGGATTAATGACAAAGTTTAAAACACATTTTTCATCCTGGTATTTTCTATCCCAAACATGTTTTGGAGTAGAAACTCTGGAATCAGGAGAAGGATTATGTTACCATTGAACGTAATTTGAAGGAGTGGGAAATATAGCCAGAGTTGTAAGCATCCATGTTGACTATTGGCAAATTTGCCTTATCTAGCACATCAAAATGCTCATCAAATGCTTCTCACACACTCAACACTTTCCAACCATTTGCTAACATGAAATGAGACTGAATGAGAAAAGGTGTTTCACTCAGGATATTTGGTCAATAAACACCATAAAATTTTATTGAACTGTTTTCATCATCAATCTAAGAAATATTTATTTGGTGATGTGAGAGATGATGATGTGAGGATGAGTAAAACATTGCTTTCTAAAATTTGGTTTTCAAAACAGTTTGTAGCCACTGCCTGAGTGCAAAGCTGAAGGCAAACAGCTGGTGAGCACTCATTAGTGGGGAGCTCTGTGGAGATGAGCCTTGGACTCTAGCGTCATGCTTGACACTGACGTGACTGTGGGCAAGTCCTTAAGCACTTCTAAAATCCAGGCTCTTCTATAATTAGAATCCACAGTCTTCCCTCTTAGGTTATTTTCAAGCACATTGTAACCCTCCATCAAAGTGAGCCCACACAAGCAGAGGGAAGAGAAAAGGAGTATGACAGTAGTAGAATTATTTTTTAAAATAATTTCCTAGTTCAGTTTTACTCTTCTAAACATTTTCTATTAATGAAAGCTATAGGCCCAAGGCCCCTATTCCCATAAGCAAGCAAGCAATTGCTGTGAGAAGGAGAGATTACAGAATAGGATTTACAAGTTAAGGTAAAAGTAAATGAACAATCATCTTGCATACAATTCAAAGGTCCTCATCTTACTATGTCTATCACAAGCACTGAGACTATCCAAAGTAAAAGAGCCAGCCAAGACGCATATCACATCATATCATATCAATGAAGGTGACAAGCTCCTGAGAATAGCCCTAAAGCCAAGGGCATAGTTTTTGAGTCCATTGATTTAGCATGCATTGTAGACCTCAGCCTTTAACAGGACAGTCCTCAAAACCTGACCATCATAAAACCTGACTATTGACAGTTCAAGATGACAACTTTATGGAGAACCCTGGAGTTTCTTGATGACCAGGTAAACAGTTACAGATAATCATTTTTCTTCTTTGAACATTGGTGCCTTTTCGAATTGAGAGAAAGCAGCATTGAAGGAAATATTTCATAAAAAGTGGGGGCTGGAGAGATGGCTCAGGTTAAGGTGCTTGCCGATAAAGCCTAAGGACTGAGTTCAATTTCCAACACCCACTTAAAGTCAGATGTACAAGGTGACGCATGCATCTGGAGGGCTTGGTACATCCCCTTTCCCTCCCTTCCCCCCCCCCCTTTCTCTCTCTCTCTCTTGTTCCTCTTACAAACAAACTAACTAAATAAATAAATAATAAAAAAGAAAAAATAATAATTCCCAGTGCTTAGTAAACTTCCATAAGCTTGACACTCAAGCTCTGTGGCGAACCACCAACACTCCCCATGGGAGAGCTTTTGCAGTTAAAGTAACCATTATGGCCCCTTCCACAGAAAAACTTTCTCATAATCCTCTCACCCCTACTGGAGCTGTCATATCCTTTCCTTTTTGCTCTGGCTCCTTGGTTCTGGCTTCAGGCAACAATGGCAACAGGAGTGCTGTATTTCTGCATAGTCTTCTTAGTGTTATGTGCACCATAAAGTACTAGAAGAAGAGATAAAATGTGAGCCATGTGAGCCGTATGCTAAGAAGTAGCCATTGGGGCAGAGTTGTAGTCACAATCGAGGGTCTTGTATGCACATGTTGACTTCTACTAGTCACATTTGTACAAAGTTTATTCTTTTCCATCTTGATATGTTCATCTTGAGATAGACCTAATTAAATAAGAAAGAAATGAGTTTTGTGGGGTTTTTTTTGTTTTTGTTTTTGTTTTTCTGAGGTATGGTCTTGCTGTAGCCCAGGCAGACCTGGAATTTATTATGTAGCCTCAGGCTGGCCTAACTCACTGTGATCGTACTATCTCTGCCTCCCAAGTGCTGAGATTAAATGCATGTGCCACCACACCCAGCAGAAATGATATTTTTGAAGGTAATTACTTAGCATAGTGTTTGACATGACATCCACTCATAAGGTATTGGCTCTTAGATATTATCATGGGATGTCAAGCATAAAGTAGTAGAATTTGAGTATCATATCTAACACAAAATAAATCTTGAAATATTTATCAAGAAAAATTCCAAGTAGAAAATTCCTAGCTGTAGGGGAAAAAAAAAAAACAAAAACTTTACACTCATATGCTGTTTTATTATATACTCAAAGCAACTCTGCACATCAAGTAAGGCAATTTTTGTGATGCTACAGTAAAGAAAACAAGCCAGAGAGTTTATATCACTTTCAAAATCTACCCAGATTATTTGAGGCAGATAAGATTCTAATACATATGTTAATCCAACTTCCAAAGTCACATATTTTCATGGAGCCAAGAGTCTGCAAAATCTATCTGGTGAACTCTTGTGTCAGCTCAGATGGAATCAATATGCCTGACATGTAGAGAGGACAGCTTAAGTTATTATGAAGCACTTATAACAATTACTTCGTTTCAACAAAGAATGCCCAGCAATTGGCACCCCTGACCATAGAGGGGAGAAAAGCTTGTCTGTTTTAATTGTTACTAGACCCATCAGTTGTCAGATTTAATTATTCTGACCTTTCCTGTTTACAAAAATACCCTTTCCAAGAGAATGTAAAAGGAACATCAAAGAAGCAAAGCTTTGTAGTACTTTTTTTTCCCAACAAGGAAACTTTATAGGTGTCAATAGAATCAGCAGTGTGCTTTCAGGCACATGGAAATAAGGCTGGCCAGCAGCTGCTCTGGGGTTAATATTTCACTGTGTTATGACAACTTCCCATCTGGCAGTTTCTAAGAGTTTTATAACTTTACAAGTAATCTGATTTTTCTGCAATCAATACTCTTTCTTTCCTAAATAAATAAAAAATACTGTATAAACCAGATGCACAAGGTGGCACATGCATCTGGAGTCCATGTGCAAGTGCTAGAGTCCCTGGCGCATCCATTCTCTCTCGTTCTCTCTCTCGTTCTCCCTCCCTCTCTCTCTGTCTGTCTCAAATAAATTAATAGTAATAATAATAATAATAATTCAATGTGAATACACCAGGGAAAAGGCACAATGACTGGCCTATTGCTGTGGAGAGGCTGTGCCCACCACTGGACTGTAGGAGAACTGTTTTATATAAGTGTTATAGCTCTTACCACTTTGTGGCAAATTATTAATTTCTCCCCAAATAGCTAATGGGTCACTAAGAAAGTAAAGACTATGTTTTAGTTACCGTAGCATAGTTTGAATTCAATAACTTTCTAACAGGCACGTGATCTGTGTCATGGTCCAAGGTAGGTGGCCATGCTATGAAGACAAATGAGACAGAACACCAGTCCTGGGGGTACTGTGGACAAGTGGAGGAGAAATACATGAATATTATGTGGGAGGAATATGATGGATATTCAGACAAAGCACCATGAGGATGTGAGCAGATCCTGAATTCAGCCTTCGTAGTTCAAAGACAACTCCTCGAGGAAGTGCAGATTAAATATTTGTCCCTACTTTATTCTACAGAAAGCGGCTGGAAGCAGACATTCAATCAATACTCAGGAGTACAAAGAGCCAGAAATGAGGGAGAAAGGAAGTCACCCAGGCAACGTGGACTAAGTCCTTTTTGATTCCACTAAAGTGCCACCCACACTTTATATAATTTGACCACTTCAGCACATTTGTTAAATTGGGACTCATGTTGTCATCTTTTAAGACTTGAAGGAAATATCCCTACTCTTCCTGTATGTCAGAGATTCCCATGCTCTTTTCATGCATGGGTTCATATGAAAAATAATACTTTTGTAGCTCACTGGCTTTAGGAGACCTATCAAGCCAACCAACCACCACAGGCTGAAGAGAGCAGTGTATGGGAAAATGGTGATGCCATTTGTAACACAGTAATGTTCAGAAGCAACCAGCTAGGAACTGTGTCCTAAACTGGCTCCTTCCCTTTGCACTAATATGTCCTACCATGTTCTTGTAGATAAGCAATCCATCCTATATGGCCTTACATCAAGCAGCTCTCTTAGTAAAAGGTATAAGATTCAAAAATTGGGTCACTTATGTCAAACTCTAACAAAAAAAAATCAAGAATAAATATATGTATAAATAAATATAGCAGGTGATTATAAAGAAAAGGATCCCATAAACATATATGCCTGATAAGGTTGATCAGAAGCCATGCCAGAACCACATACTCACACATAGAACCATGGCCACCTTACACAGAAAATAGTTATGCAAAGATGTCTACCCAACAACTTGCACTCCAACCTTGTACTAACACCATCCTTGTCATTGACCCTTGTAGCCAACAATTATCGTAGCAAAACAACTTAGATTATCCTTCTTGTTTTGCTATTAAAAACTGCCATTTCCCATGGTCTCCAATGAACACACACCATTTCCTATTGCATATGTACTCCCATTGCAATGTTCATGCTTGAGTAAACTTATTCATTATTGGATAATGTCTCTGCATTTGATAGTGCTTTCAATCTATAAAAACAAGTGAATTTTCCCTACTTTAAAACAAATCTTCCTTCAGTCCTAATCCATCCTAAAAGTTATCCCAACATTCATTTATTTATTATTTATTTATTTATTTATTTTAGTACTAAACCTATGAGAAACTTTACTTGGCTTACTGGCTGTAGTTTTTGCTCAGTCTTGTACAAGAAAGTTAGATAGCATTTTACACACTGAAAATAACATTGTGAAAAGTTGACCCTGCTCAGTATGTTCAGGGAGCTTAACTCTCTTGAAAGAGGCAGGAAAGTCAACAGGATAGCATGTGACTAAGTGATGTTAGAAAAATAAAATAACAATAAGACAAGGAGATAGATACAAATGAGAACTATTTTAAACAAATTTCCTCATAAGACATCTTTCAAAAGATAATGTTTGAGTCCAATTAGGAGTTTTCAAAGTACTTTAAACAAGTCAGTGTGGTACAGAATATGATTTCAGAAAGCAAGTTCAAATATCCCATTATAAGAACATGCCAGTCATGTTCCGAAGGAAGCCAATACCCCTGGAAGCCAGCAGGCAAAGGGAGAGTGTTGAGAGATGGCCAAGGAACTGCAGCAAAAGCTGGCCTAGGTGGGGCTGTCAGTACCATGACTTTGTACTTTGCTGGACAAGTGGTTGGGAGTGTTGTGAAGCTACTGAGCAAGATAGTTTAACCTAATATTTTAGAAAAATCCCTTTGACTATGAGACTGAGAAAAAAAATTCCAGTTGAAGCAGAAGGCTCATATAGATACAATAGTCCAGGAAAGAAATATTAGGGATAGGACTAGGGAGGTAAAGTCAGAGGAGATGAAACTGCTGGGTTCTTGATTCACTCACATGAAGATGCAGATGTGCCAAAGATTTGGATGTGATATGTGGGATAAAGTAGAAAAGGGCCAGCTCAACTATGGATACATCCCACGAGTGCAAGGAGTCCAGAGCATGTTCTGTCTAGGAGCAGTGTTGGCATGCATATTGCCCATCAAGAATGATGACAGACCCTCTTCTACGCCACGATGGGTGGAAGCTTGATAATGAAGAGTGGGCTCATTTTTGGATATGGTTCTGACTTGTTTCCCAGATCCAGCTATGGGTTCCATTCCACTGAACAAATCAGTTAGCCAAATAAAGAGCAGTTGGTTTCCCATGCTGGCTGTGCACCACTATTGCACTTGTGTGAGCATCACACCAATTTGTTTGCTGCTAAGTAGGTTAGACCATGAGATGCTTGGACAGATATTAGTCATTTTCCCCCAGTCACTCATATAGCACCTTCTGGCACTAGATGTGCTAACTGTCTGGGGACCTCATCACTGAAGCAGACCTAAAATGAACCCAACATGGCTCAGGGAAATTTGCGGAAGATGGGGCAGAAAGAATGTTAGAGCCACACGTTGGTTCATGATATACAGAGACATTTCCTCCTACCCATAACTGATGGCTAACCCCACAATGACCCATATACCCCAACAAGAAGGGTCCCTGTGGAGGAGGAAGGACAGGGAGGAGGCTAACAATGGTACCAATTTGATTGTATTCACTGAGTACAAAACTAATAAAAAATAAAATAGTATGATGACAGGCTTTGCCACATCTTCTGCAAGAATGAAGACCATCCTCAGCAACCAAACTGTTGAGGTCCCAGACAATATCAACATCACTCTGAAAGGACACACAGTTCTCGTGGAGGGCCCCAGAGGAACCCTCTGGAGGGACTTCAACAGCATCAATTTAGAATTAAGTCTCCTGGGAAAGAAAAAAGAAGAGGCCACAAGTTGACAAATGGTGGGGAAACAGAAAGGAACTTGTTACCATTCGTACTGTCTTGATCAGTCCAGAACATGATCGAGGGTGTGACACTGGACTTTCATTAAAAGATGAGGTTCATGTATGCTCACTTTCCCATCAATATCGTTATTCAGAAAAATGGATCTCTTGTTAAAATCCAAAATTTCTTGGGTGAAAAGTACATTCACAGGGTTCAGATGAGAGCAGGTGTTGCTTAGTCTGGGTCACAGGCCCAGAGAGATGAATTAATCCATGAAGGAAATGACATTGAACTTGTTTCAAATTCACCTGCTTTGATTTAACAAGCCACACAGTTTAAAGAAAGGATATCCAAAAGGTTTTGGATGGTACCTATTTCTGAAAAAGGAACAGTGCATTAGGCTGGTAAGTAAGGTCGAATTTACCCAGCTACACAGAAACAAGATCCTGGATCATAAGAATAATTAGTTTTTATTAAAACAATATAAGACTTCTGTTTATTTCGGGGGAGCAAAGAATGGTGATCAGATTAGATGAGGGTGCTGAATGATTCAATGAGGCCACTTCCTGCTCAGAAACCTTGCCTGTCAATTTTCATGTTTTTTTTTTTAAAACAGGGACATGTCTCCTTTGCATCTTCAGAATGTCCTATATAACCTGGAAGCTCATTGTGAAACAATGAATAAATAGGATGAATGACATCTACACTAGACTTCACAATTTCTTTAGCTCCAGTCACAGCACCTGTTCTCTAGCCCCTCCATATTACTTCACATTTCTGAATCTACCCTGCATTATTCCCTTGTCATACTCTTCTTGTTTATGAGGCAGTCTCAGCCCCATTGGTTTTCTTCTATTCCATCACTCATATGCTTTTTGAAACCCTCTTCATGATCCCAAGTCCTTCAAGACCACATCCCCACTTCATCCACAACTTCTGTTCTATGTTCCCCTAGTGCAGCAAATCACACATTTTGGAGCTTTCTCTGAGTTTACACTTGTAATTTCCTCCCAAAATTATCAAGTCCAGGTCTAGAGAAAGCAGAATTCTCTTATACCAGATTCCTAAAAACCCTCAGAAAATCCCAAAATAAAACAGGACATTTCCCAGCAATATGTGTGGTGTCCTTGGAGATAAGGCCTTCCAGAATTCATTCTTCAAGAATACGCTTATTGGGTATGTCTTGCTATTAAGTCAAGTGAAAAAAAATACTTTTGCTCTCATGCAAAGTATATTTCTTACATTGTGATAACTTATTCATAAATTCTTAATGAGTTAGTTAAATAACTTTCCATGGCTATGAGGATGTAGTCCTAAAAAACAAAAAACACAATGAATGGGTTCTAAAAGAAGTGATATTCTTGGATTTAATTCTGAAGAGAGGAAATCAGGAGATAACTTGTAAACAGCTGTATAGTAGACAAAAACGAGATGTAGAAAGGAGTGAAACTTGTTTCTATTTTTCCTAGTGAACCAATAAATGAGCATACTTAAAACAGGAATAACATTTCTCTTCACAAAACAAGTTGATGAGGCTGGATAGCTTCAAAACTGGAAGATGTAAAATCAGAAGTGTTTTATGGAATACATATTTTCAGTTTCTTCTGTGTGCCTCCCCCAATCCCAGCTAAGAATGTGACCTAAAAAACTGAAGCATCAAAAAAACTTACCCACAGTTTCCCCTTTTGTTGAACCTCGGCAGACAGATCCAAGCTCTAAGCCACAGGGAAGTTGTTCATCCAAAAAGACTAAATCAAAAAGGTATTAGCATTATGGATGTGTCTAGTAGCCATTTAATAAAGAGAGCCTTTGGGGAATGAAAAATAATTCATCTAGTTATAAAAGTTTGCCAAAATACAATATATTTGCAATTCATCCCCCTAGAGCAGTGGCAGTTGGCTAATTCTGCTTCTTCCATAAGAAAGCTATTGAACAGCTGGAAACAGAGCACAAGCTATGAAAAATGAAGAGCTTTCAAATGTGAAGAAATGAGTCAATGAATGAATGCAATGGTTCAGATCTCTCCCATTCTCCCCTCCCTAACACTGACATTAGACCAACATAGAAGTTGGCCCAACTGCTTTCAAGTGCATTTGATGTTTCACCTGATTTTGTGGGTTTCAGAGGGTCCCAGAGATGGGAGGTTTAATTATTTGTGGTCTGAGATACACTGGGAAATGCTACCTTTATCCAATTTGTGTTTAAACACCCAGGCATAACAGATAAAACACTTATTTATGAAGTCACTTCTTTTATTTAAGGTTTGGCCTCCAAAAGCCATTAACCAAATATATATGTATTTTTTACAAGAGAATATGCATTTACATTCACTAACAATGATTTACTAAGCTATAATTTACTATTATGCATTATATTTATAATTTATTACTAATGTATTAATCTTGGACTAACAAAGCAATGATGATTCCTAAAGGAATTGAACAAGGTGTTCGTGGTTTAAGAGCAGTAGCATTGAAGAGATAAACTGAAACTAGCTAAAAAGATTGGAAAGTGGGCAAATCCTCACATATCTGGAGAAATCTGAGGGCTGCCCAGAGTCTGTAGAATTGTGTTGAAGAGAAGCTCCCAGGTGAGGTCAGGCAAGCCCTATATCATTTGGACCCATTTTCCTCTTGTTTTCCTTGGGTGTGGCTGAGTCATTGTAGCAGCAGTCAGTGCACAGTCAAACAAAATCATCTCCTGAGCTTTTTGTCCAGCTCAAGTACTCTTTACTCTTCTCTGTTCTTTCCTTCCACTGAAAAATCTGCTCCCCACCCCCAATATTGTGTTTCATGTAATAACATATCCCTACACAGTGCTCCTGCCTGATACCAGGAGTTGCTCTCAGCACTGTACATTCCTTACCTAATATTGCATTAACCCTCAGCAATTACCATTAGATGACATAAGAAGTTGAGAAGGAGTCTACACATGTTCCAGCTTTCTTATGCAGACTAAAGAAGATGAAATATGCAGAAAGGCTACCCCTATTTTCCTTACCTTCACTCCTGCAGTTGTCCTTTGGTGACGAGAAAATCGGTTGTTGCTCTATTATTTACTAAATCCTGCAGAGCACAGACTTTTATTCTCATAGTGGTTCCATTACTTTTACCTTCTTCACTTAAAAATTATTTCATACCCTAAGTGTTACCTTTTGGTGACAATATTTGCTACTACTAAAAAATTGCTTGCCCTGGAGAGACAAATTTGAAAGCATGTTCGGTCACCCTCCATTGCTTTTATTTAAAACTACACCAACTCATTTTCTTTTCAGAGTGTTCTTTCAAAGATGAAATTATATCAACAGAAATATAACATAAGAAATGCCCATGGTGACACTGAGCCCCATTGCCCAATATTTAGCACAGACCTGGCATGTTGTAGCATTTTATGAATGTTAATGAAAGAATTAATGTGTATGTGCCTATGTGTTTGTGTGTTCATATATATATGGATGCATTGTGTGAGGGTACACATGCACGTGTGTGTGTGTGTGTGTACAAATGGTAACCATAGGTTAATGTGACATGTATTCCTCACTTGTTTGCCACCTTTCATTTTAGATAAAATCTCTTACTGAAGGGAGAGGTCACTGATTTGACTACACTAGGTAGCAAGCAAAAACCAGGAGATAGAGAACCCTCTTGTCTCTACCTCCCCAGGCCTGGGATTATAGGCATAAACCACCATGCTCAGCTTTTATGTGGGTAAGTGCTGGGAATTCAAACTCAAATTCTCATGCTTACCCCACTGAGCCATCTCCCTGGCCCTCAATCACATTTTTAAGTTAAAGAAAATACTTTAGGGCTGGAGGGATGGCTTAGTGGTTAAGGCATTTGCCTGCAAAGACAAAGTACTCAGGTCCAATTCCCCAGGACCCATGTTAGCCAGGTGCACAAGGGGGCACACGCATCTGGAGTTCATTGGCAGTGGCTGGAGGCCCTAGTGCACCCATTCTCTCAATCTCTCTCCCTCTTTCTCTGTTAAATAGGTAAAAAAAAACAAAAAATTAAAAATAAAACACTTTAATATTGTGTGTCTATAATTAGGTTAAAAATCAACAATGGCTATTTTCGTGCCTGCTATTTGTTACACACATTTTGAAATAAAACATTTTTACAGCACTGGGAAATCTAAGGAAAGACATTTTCACTAAATGAGTGAGTTCTACTGATGCTTTATTTGAGATTGACTGCTATTTAGAAGATAATTTAGATGAGTCAGAGACTTAAAGGATCTTCCCAAACAAATGGCCATTCTTACCAGTCTGACACTGTCTCTTCCCAGGTGGAAGAAAGACCTGAGTCAACCCTAAAGTGTGCTGTTTATGCAGAGGGCTGCTCTATTTTACATTCATGGAAGACTGAAAATAAACCAGGGACATGCTGAGTATTTCTGGCAGATATCGGCTTTTAACAAGCATGAGAGAGTCCAGGTGCCACTCCCTGAAGGACATCAGAGGAGGAGAGAAATGCCACAGGAGAGCCCCACTACCACTCCCTGAAGGAGTTCAGAGGAGGAGAGAAATACCACAAGAGAGTCCCAGTGCCGCTCCCAGAGGGACTTCAGAAGAGGAGAGAAATGCCACAAAAGGGACACAGTGCCACTCCCTGAAGGACATCTGAGAAGGAGAGAAATGGCCCAGGAGAGTCCCAGTGCAACTCCATGAAGGACATCAGAGGAGGAGAGAAATGACCAAGAGAGTCCCATTGCCACTCCCTTAAGGACATCAGAGGAGGAGAGAAATGCCACAAGGGATTCCCAGTGCCAACCCTAAAGGACATCAGAGGAGCAGAGAAATACCACAGAGGGGAGTACCAGTGCCTGTCCCTGAAGGACATCAGAGGAGGAGAGAAATGACACAGGAAAGCCCCAGTACCACTCCCTAAAGGACTTCAGAGGAGAGAAAAGACACAGGACAATCCCTGCGCCACTCCCTGAAGGACATCACAGGAGGAGAGAAATTCCACAGGAGAGCCCCAGTGCACTCCCTGAAGAACATCAGAGGAGGAAAGAAATGCCAAGAGAGAGTGCCAGTACCCCTCCCTGAAGGAAATCAGAGGAGCAGAGAAATGCCACAAGAGAGTCCCAGTGCCGCTACCTGAGGGACTTCAAAAGAGGAGAGAAATGCCACAAAATACTCCCAGTGCCACTCCCTGAAGAAAATCAGAGGAGGAGAGAAATGCCACAGGAGAGTACCAGAGCTGCTACCTGAGGGAGTTCAGAGGAGGAGAGAAATGCCACAGGAGATCCATGGTGCCACTACTTGAAGGACATCAAAGGAGCAAAGAAATGCCACAGGAGAGTCCCATTGCCACTCCCTGAAGAACATCAAAGGAGCAGAGAAATGGCACAAGAAAGTCACAGTGTCTCTCCCTGAAGGACAACAGAGGAGGACAGAGATCCCACAGCAGATTCCCAGTGCCACTCCCTGAAGAACATCAGAGGAGGTGACAGATGCCACGAGAGAGCCCCAGTGCCACTCCCTGAAGGATATCAGAGGAGGAGAGAAATGCCACAAGAGAGTCCCAGTGCCACAACCTGAAAGACTTCAGAGGAGGATAGAAGAGCCACAGGAGAGTCCCAATGACTCTCCATGAACAACATCAGAGGGGGAGAGAAATGCCACAGGAGATTCCAGGTGCCACTCGCTGAATGACATCAGAGTAGGAGAGAAATACCACGAAAGAGTCCCAGTGCAATTCCCTGAAGGACATCAGAGGAGGAGAGAAATGCCAGGAGAGAGTCCCAGTGCCAGTCCCTGAATAACATCAGAAGAAGAGAGAAATGCCACAGAAGATTCCCAGTGCCATTCCCTGAAGGACATAAGAGGAGGAGAGAAATGTCATGAGAGAGTCCCAGTGCCACTCACTGAAGGACATCAGAGGAGGGGAGAAATGCCACGAAAGAGCCCCAGTGCCAGTTCCTGAAGAACTTCAGAGCAAAAGAGTAATTCCACAGGAGACTCCCAGTGGCACTCCCTGAAGGACATCAGAGGAGCGTAGAAATGCCACAAGAGAGTCCCAGAGATGCACACTGAAGGATATCAGAGGAGGAGAGAAATGCCACAGGAGACCCCAGTGCCACTCCCTCAAGGACATCAGAGGAAGACAGACATGCCACAGGAAAGCCCAATGTCACTCCCTGAAGGACATCAGAGGAGGAGAGAAATGCCACAAGAGTGTCTCAGTGCCACTCCCTGAAGGATATCAGAGGAGGAGAAAAATACCACAGAGGGGAGTACCAGTGCCTGTCCCTGAAGGACATCAGAGGAGGAGAGAAATGCCACAAGAGTGTCTCAGTGCCACTCCCTGAAGGATATCAGAGGAGAAGAAAAATACCACAGGATATTCCCAGTACCACTCCCTGAAGGACATCAGAGGAGGTGAGAAATGCCACGAGAGAGTCCAAGTGCCACTCTTTGAAGGGCATCAGAGGAGGTGAGAAATGCACAGGAGAGCCCTAGTACCACTCCCTGAAGAACATCAGAGGAGGAGAGTAAAGCCACAGAAGAGCCCCAGTACCACTTCCTGAAGGACATCATAGCAGCAGTAAAATGCCACAGGAGAGCCCCTGTGCTAGTCCCTGAAGGACTTCAGAGGAGGAGAGAAATTCCACAGGAGAGACCCAGTACCATTCCCTGAAGGACATCAGAGGAGGACAGAAATGTCACAGGAGAGCTCCAGTGCCACTCCCTGAGGGAATTCAGAGGAGGAGAGAAATGCCACATCATAGTCCCAGTGCCACTCGCTGAAGGACATCAGAGCGTAGAAATGCCACAAGAGAGTCCCAGTGCCACACCCTTAATGTCATCAGAGGAAGAGAGAAATGCCACAGAAGAGTCCCAGTGAAACTCCCTGAAGGACATCAGAAGAGGAGAGAAATGCCACAAGAGAGTCCCGTGCTGCTCCCAGAAAGACTTCATAGGAGGAGAGAAATGCCATGAGACAGGCCGAATGCTACTCCCTGAGGGACATCAGAGGAGGACAGAAATGCCACAAGAGAGCCCCAGTGGCATTCCCTGAAGGACATCACAGGAGGAGAGAAATGCAACGAGAGTGTCCCAATGCCACTCCCTGAAGGACATCAGAGGAGGAGTGAAATGCCACGTGAGAGTCCCATGCCACTCTCACAGGACATCAGAGGAAGAGAAACATGCGACAGGAAAGCCTCAATATCACTCCCTGAAGGATGACAGAGGATGAGAAAAATGCCACAAGAGAGTCTCAGTGCCACTCCCTGAATGACATGAGAGGAGGAAAAAAATAGCACAGGATATTCCCAGTGCCACTCCCGGAAGGACATCAGAGGAGGTGAGAAATGCCGTGAAAGAGTCCCATGCCACTCTTTGAAGAACTTCAGAGGAGGAGAGAAATGCACAGGAGAGACCAAGTGCCACTCCCTGAAGGATATCAGAGGAGGAGAGAAAGGCCACGAGAGAGCTCCAGTGCCAGTCCCTGAATGACTTCAGACAAAGAGAGAAATTCCACAGGAGAGTCCCAGTGCCACTCCATGAAGGTCATCAGAGGAGGAGAGAAATGACCCAGACAGTCCCTGTGCCACCCCCTGAAGAACATCAGAGGAGGAGAGAAATTCCACGAGAGAGTCCCTGTGCCACTCCCTTAAAGAAATCAGAGGAGGAGAGAAATGTCACATGAGAGCCAAGGTTCCACTCCCTGAAGGACATCAGAGGAGGAGAAAAATGCCACAAGAGAGTCCCATGCTGCTCCCTGAAGGACATCAGAGGAGGAGAGAAATACCACAGGAGAACCCCAGTGCTACTCCCTGAAAGACATCAGAGGAGCAGAGAAGAGCCACAGGAGAGCCCAGTGCCACTCCTTGAAGGACATCAGAGGAGCAGAGAAATGCCACAGGAGAACCCCAGCCCCACTCCATGAAGGACATCACAGGAGGAGAGAAATGCCACAGGAGAGCCCCAGTGCCACTTCCTGAAGGACATCAGAGGAGGAGAGAAATGCCATGAGAGAGTCCCTGTGCCCCACCCTGCAGGACATTTGAGGAGGAGATAAATGGCACAAGAAAGCCACAGTTCCACTCCATGAAGGACTTCAGAGGAGGAGAAAAATGCCACAAGTGAGTCCCGTGCTGCTCCCTGAGGGACATCAGAGGAGCAGAGAAATACCACAGGAGAGCCCCAATGCCACTCCCTGAAGGACATCAGAGAAGGAAAGAAACGCCACGAGAGAGTCCCAATGCTACTCCCTGAAGGACATTAGAGGAGGAGAGAAATTCCACAGGAGTGTTCCAGTGCACTACCTCAAGGACATCAGAGGAGCAGAGAAATGCCACGAGAGAATCCCAGTGCCACTCCCTGAAGGACATCAGAGGGGGAGTAAAATGCCACGAGAGAGTCCCATGCCACTCCCTGAAGGACATCAGTGGAGGAGAGAAATGCCACCAGAGAGTCTAAGTGACTCACTTTGAAGGACATCACAGGAGGAGAGAAATGCACAGGAGATCCCCAGTGCCACTCACTGAAGGACATCAGCTGAGGTGAGAAATGCCACTGGAGAGCCCCAGTGCCAGTCCCTGAAGGACATCAGAGGAGGAGAGAAATGCCAAGAAAGAGTCCCAATGCTACTCCCTGAAGGACGGTAGTGGAGAAGAGAAATACCACAAGAGCTCCAGTAGCAGTCCCTGAAGGACATCAGAAGATCAGAGAAATGCAGCAGGAGAGTCCCAGTGCCAGTCCTTGAAAGACATCAGAGAAGGAGAGAAATGCCACAAGAGAATCCCATGCCACTCCTTGATGGACATGAGAGGAAGAGAGAAATGCACAGGTAAGCCCCAGTGCCACTCCCTGAAGGATGTCAGAGGAGCAGAGAAATGCCACCAGAGAGTCCCAAGCCACTCCCTGAAGGACATCAGAGGGGGAGAGAAATGCGACAAGAGATTCCCATGTGTCACTCCCTGCAGGACATCAGAGGAGGAGAGAAATGCAACAAGAGATTCCCAGTGCCACTTCCTGAAGGACATCAGAGCAGAGAGAAATGCCACAGAGGATTCCAAGTGCCACTCCTTGAAGGACATCAGAGGAGGAGATAAAGGCCACAGAAGATTCCAAGTGCCACACCCTGAAGTACATCAGAAAAGGACAGAAATGCCACGAGAAAATCTCAGTGCCACTCCCTGAAGTACATCAGAGGAGGAGAGGAATGCCATGATAGGTTCCCACTGCCACTCCCTGAAGGACATCAGAGGAGGAGGGAAATGCCACAGGAGATTCACAGTGTCACTCCCTGAAGGACATCAGAGGAGGAGAGAAATGCCACAGGAGAGCCCCAGTGCTACTCCCTGAGGGACATCAGAGCAGCAGAGAAATGCCACAAGAAAGCCCCAGTGCTACTCCTGGAAGGTCATCAGAGGAGCAGAGAAATTCCACAGGATAGTCCCAGTGCCACTCCCTTAAGGACATCACAGGAGGAGAGAAATGCCACATGGTAACTCCAGTGCCACTCCCTGTAGGTCATCAGAGGAGGAGAAAAATGCCTTAGGAGAGTTCCAGTGCCACTCCCTGAAGGACATCAGAGGAGGAGAGAAATGACACAAGAGAGCCACAGTTTCACTCCCTGAAGGACTTCAGAGGAGGAGAAAAATACCACAGGAAAGCCCCAGTGCCACTCCCTGAAGGACATCAGAGGAGGAGAGAAACGCTATGAGAGAGTCCCAATGCTACTCCCTGAAGGACATCAGAGGAGGAGAGATATGCCATGAGAGAGTGCCAATGATACTCCATGCAGGACGTCAGAGGAGGAGAGAAATGCACAGGAGAGCCCCAGTGCCACTCCCTGAAGGACATCAGAGGAGGAGAGAAATGCCACGAGAGAGTCCCAGTGCCACTCCCTGAAGGACATCAGAGGAGGAGAGAAATGCCACAGGAGATTGCCAGTGCCACTCCCTGAAGGACACCAGAGGCGGTGAGCAATGATACAAGAAAGTCCCAGTTCCACTCTGTGAAGGACATCAGAGGAGGAAAGTAATTCCACAGGAGAGCCCCAGTGAGACTCCCAGAACTACATCATAGGAGCAGAGAAATGCCACAGGAAAGCCCCAGTGCCACTCCCTAAAGAACATCAGAGGAGGAGAAAAATGCCACAGGACACACTCACTGTCACTCCCTGAAGGACATCAGAGGAGCAGAAATGCCACTGGAGAGCCCCAGTGCTACTCCCTGAGGGACTTCAGAGGAGGACACAAATGCCACAGGAGACTCACAGTGGCACTCCCTGAACGTCATCAGAGGAGCGTAGAAATGCATAAGAGAGTCCCAGTGCCAGTACCTGAAGGACATCAGAGGAGCAGAAATGCCACAGGAGAGCCCCACTGCCACTCCATGAAGGACATCAGAGGAGGAGAGAAATGCCACAGGAGAGTCCCAGTGCCACATCCTGAAGGACATCAGAGGAGTGTAGAAATGCCACAAAAAAGTCCCAGTGCCCCTCTGTGAAGGACATTAGAGGAGGAGAGAAATACCAGAAGAGCCCCAGTGACCCTTTCTGAATGATATCAGATGATTAGAGACATGTTACAAGAGATCCCCAGTGCCACTCCTTGAAGGACATCAGAGGAGGAGAGAAATGGCAGAAGACAGCCCCAGTGGCACTCACCGAAGGACTTCAGAGGAGGAGAAAAATGCCACAAGAGTCCCTTGCTGCTCCCTGAAGGACATCAGAGGAGGAGAGAAATACCACAGGAGAGACCCGGTGCTTTTCCCTGAAGGACATCAAAATAGGAGAGAAATGCCACAGAGAGTCCCAGTGCCACCTCCTGAAGGACATCAGAGGAGGAGAGTGGTGCCACAGGAGATTCCCAGTGCCAAAACCTGATAGACATCAGAGGAGCAGAAATGCTACAGGAGAGTCCCAGTGTCACTCTCTGAAGGACATCAGAGGAGGAGAGAAATGCCACAGGTGAGCCCCAGTGCCACTCCCTGAAGCACATCAGAGGAGGAGAGAAATGCCCCGAGGGAGTCCCAGTGCCTCTCCCTGAAGGACATCAGAATAGGTGAGAAATTCCATGAGAGATTCCCTGTGCCACTCCGTGATGGACATCAGAGGAGGAGAGAAATGCTACAGCAGAGCCCCAGTGCCAGTCCATGAAGGACTTCAGAGCAAGAGAGTACTTCCACAGGAGAGTCCCAGTGCCACTCCCTGAAGGACATCAGAGGAGCGTAGAAATGCCACAAGAGAGTCAAAGTGCAACTCCCTGAAGAACATTAGAGGAGGAGAGAAATGCCACAGGACAGCCACAGTGCCACTCGCTGAAGGACATCAGAGCGTAGAATTGCCACAGGAGAGCCCCAGTGCCATTCCCTGAGGGGCATCAGAGGAGGAGAGAAATGCCGCAGGAGAGTCCCATTGCCACTCTGTGAAGGACATCAGAGGAAGAGAGTTGGGCCACAGGAGATTCCCAGTGCCACACCCTGAAGGACATCAGAGGCGGTGAGAAATGATACGAGAGAGTCCCAGTGCCACTCTTTGAAGGACATCAGAGGAAGAGAGAAATGCCACAGGACAGACCCAGTGTCACTCCTTGAAGGACTTCAGAGGAGCAGAAATGCACTGGAGAGCCATGTGCCACTCTCTGAAGGACATCACAGGAGCAGAGAAATTCCACTACAGAGTCCCAGTGCAACTCCCTAAAGGGCATCACAGGAGGATAGAAATGCCACATGAGAGCTCCAGTGCCACTCCCTGAAGGACATCAGAGGAGGAGAGAAATGCCACAGGAGATTCCCAGTGCCACACCCTGATGGACATCAGAGGAGCAGAAATGCTACAGGAGAATCCCAGTGTCACTCTCTGAAAGACATCAGAGGAGGAAAGTAATGCCACAGTACAGCCCCAGTGCCACTCCCTGAAGGACATCAGAGGAGGAGAAAAGTGCCACGAGAGAGTCCCAGTGGCACTCCCTGTAGGACATCAGAGTTGGAGAGAAATGCCACAGGATTTTCCCAGTGCCCCTCCATGATGGACATCAGAGGAGGAGAGAAATGCCACGAGAGAGTCACAGTGCCACACTCCCTGAAGGACATGAGAGGAGGAGAGAAATTCCCCAGGACATTCCCAGCCACTCCCTGAAGGACTTCTGAGGATGAGAGAAATGCTAGGAGAGAGTCCCAGTGCCATCCCTTGAAAGATATCAGAGCATGAGAGAAATGTGCTTTGGCAGAAGCTTCATTGCATTCTCACACAGTCAGTATCATTGCAGTTTCTTGGGTTTGGGGCAACGGCAATTGTGGTAGATAAATTACAAAAATGAAAGACAGCTGTTAATATTTCAGCTCCACAGTTCAGCAGAAATCAAAGTGAAATGGCTCAATGTAGTTTGCAATTTCTTCTATAGTGATTTGGTGCCCTACATATTTTGGCATCTGACTGAATAGGCTTCAGGTGAATAGTTGAGGATTGCCTGTTCTCTGCAACAACTGTCTTCTTGTTGATGTATGCTCCTTTCATCACCATGGGACTGGAACTGCTCACCATCACTCACTCAATACAAAGGGAAAGTGAAGTCATTGCTTATGTTCACTGGTTGTCTCATTAATTACTAGCAACAAATCCAGGTCATTTGTCTTCTCTATAAACTGGCTAAATCTAGTAGGCAACCTATTCCAGTTATTAAAGGAAAAGATAAAAGGTAACAGAAGGAAAAAAAAAGCTGAGGTCCCTTTACCTAACAAAATGTAAACATGCCTTTTAAAAACCAATGGAAACTTTCAAAAAATAGAAAATAAAAGCTGGAACCTTTGAAATGATGATGACAAGGTAAGTTCAGAGTAACCAAAATTCAGTACTCATAAGTTGCCAAAAAAATAAATAACAGCACTTTCTACAACTAGTTGTTTAGTAAGTAAGTAATTTTCCTTCATTGCTGTGTAAGACTTGCATGGAAGCAAACAATAAAAATACAGAATCTAGAAGTAAGAAAGAGAACACAGAAAATCTGTGAGAATGACATAAGGATAGAATAGTGAATGAGCCAAGGAAGATATACAGGAAAGGGAGAGGAGGACTTCTCTGGACTGAAGATAGTACATGTATCCCAAACTTTTTGTTTATATCTTTTTCCTCCAGTTCTACAACCTGTAAATGCTTAAGACCCATCTCTGGAATTTTAGAAATTGTGGAATCAAGGGGAGGGAGAAACCTCCTTAATTCCTGCTTGGGACATTTAGTAGAATTGTGAAGACACCCTTGGTTTTCATCCCTTTTAGGTTTTTTTTCAGATCAAGTTGATCCTTTTTGCCCAGATAGCCAAAGTTCCCTTTCGTATCTTAGATGTTTTATAAGAATAATGATCCCTTGCATGTTAGTCTCCCAGAAAAAGTGTGGCCCTCCTTACATAACTCCTTGGAATGCAGCCATGAGCAGTGCTTATGGAATTCAATCCTGATCCACTTCAAGGTTAGGAGTTTGTCTTCTGATAAAATCAGCACAAGGATAATATTTCCTTTCTCCACCCATGGAAGATGAGGTAATGAATGAATCATGCTACTAGCTAGCTATGTCTTGGCACAACTGTACAGCTAGGACCCCAACCTCTGTAACACATTAGGGCATATTTGAGCCTCCTCTAACTAGGGGTACAAAATTCATGGATTAGGTTGGAGCCAAAATTTCTCTATATTCTCTTATAGTTCTATTCCAGCCCTGATCCATCAGAGATGGGCCAGTGCTACTTTAAGCATGCTATTTCAGAACTCCTTCAACTAAGAATTAGGATCCATCTTCTAGAATCTGACCTCCTGCCCTGTCAGACTCTACATTCCTGCAGAATATATGATCTCTCCTCTATCCCTAAATTTGTCTCATAATATAATCCCCAACAGTTGACATGTGTGTAGCCTGCTATGTCACATTGTTCATACAATAGTCAAGGACTTTACAAAATATACCTGTGAACAAGTTCCTTAGATTTAGTGAGATACTATCAAATCTATGAAGCTTTTTGAGCATAATTCTCTACTTTGTTCTATTCCCCATCATATGCCCCTCAAAAGGCAGTAAGGCATGCAACCATCAAGACTAGAATGAACTCTCACATTAGTCTGAAGCACGGTGTACATGTACTCACATGGAAACTGGCTGGCATGTGTGCAGCTAGTCCATACTTGGAATGGTCACTGTGTGTTCTCTCGGGCCAAAGCACTTCTTAGAAGAGCAGAGAAGTGGTCAGAGGAGCGGCATAAGAGGACAGTCAAGCATTTGATCTCCAGGTGAAGAGCACACGTTGTCTCATCCAGGAACCAGATTCCTTTTACTGCAGTCAGCCAAAGGTTACAAAAGAAGAGAACAAAGACAAGTTTATCTAAGCCCTAGTAACCCTATGAAGGGAAAAAAGCAATAATGTACCCTCATGATGGTAGGTAATCAGCACATATAATCTTTCTGTAGAGCAATCAGAGTGGCACCATCATTGTTTGGGGATTAAGAGATATACTAACAAAATGTGTTTCTCACACTAAAAACAAGTATTATGAATTCTGCTTCAGGAAAAAATTCCAATTCCACAAATTATAACCCATTACTCTAATAGCCTCCCTTGTCTATCCAGAGATGCACCCTCTGGTTGTGACAGGGCGCAGACTTGATCATCAAATCAGTAGTCTCCTTGTGTCTGAACAACTTGGGAAAAACAATGGAAAACTGAACTAAATGCATTCATGAGCCCTGAAAAACACAAGCTCATAGAAAATGAGTGTTCTCTACTTGACAACCTTAGAAATATGGAATGGAGAACTTATGGTGTTGTACTTTTTAAAATTTGATAGTTCTTTGGAATTACATTTCCAAACTACTTCTTGTGCTCTAAAGCAGGGTTTTCCTTTTCCTATTTCTCTGTGAAACTATTCCCTCAAACAATTTTATCTGAATTTTTTTAACTGCTGCTCTGCCCTTCTTTTTTATTATTTTGAATTACTTTATCCTCTGCTTGCTCACTCACTCTCTCCCACTCACTCCTCCCATTTGAGAGTGGAGTTGAAAGATTAAGAGAAGTAGAAGCTTTGAAAAGATGAAAATTCGAGTAGTCCTCTATCTGACATTCACTAAGAGGGCAGTCCTTTATCCAGACACTTTTGCTTGGACAGTCTAACTTTCTCTGAACTGTTTTTGTTTTGCTTCAGTTATTTTTTTTTTAACTGAAAAACATTAAAAGTCTGCAAGCAGACTTTTTTACTGTGAGGAACCTCAAAAAATGTAATAGCAAATCTACTTTCTTCCCTGGCAATGTGTCTGCTCTAGAGTTAAGTCTCAGCCCACTGACCAAAACCTACAGCATCTAACAGAACTAAATTGTCAGCTTGAATTTGACCTATCTTGGTACCAAATCTGAACTCTATACCAAATGAAGACCCACTGAGTAAATTCATGGTTTGATTTTTGTCCCAGGAGACACGGATAAGAGGCTGTGTTACGAGGTCAAAGGCCATGCTCTGGGGTCTTGGTTCCACTCCTTATCTTGTTTGGACATCTTTGTGCAAGCTTTGTAAATGCTTAGCTTACCCATCTACACAGGGGGCTCAAAGCCCCTGACTCACCTGAGAAACATCCCCAGCAAAAAGGACATGCCCATGACCAACAGTGATTGCTGTGAACCACATGTTTGAAGAAAAATGAATTAAGCTGCTTTGCCACAATTTCTACTAAGTTCACTTTTCTCTTCCCTCCATAGACTCATTCACCTGGAAGTGTCGGGGAGAGAGCTCTGCTGTGTAGTGCACACAGACTACTGGAACAACTGGGAAGGCTCCTGTACCTGTCATCTGGCAACAGACCTATTACACAAGCAGGAAACTACCTCTGTAAGGGACCCAGCTTATGAGATGTTCATCAAAAAAGACTAGTTTCAGAAATCTCCCAGAGTCAGAGATATTTAGACTGAATCTAATAAAGAGTAGCTTAGCAATGAGAAAAATTCAGCAAGTTCCCTAAGCCTGGGCTCCCACTTACTGTGCTAGCTCATGCACAGCTAAATTTCCTCATCCCCACCATCAGTCTCTGACTCAGTGGAACACACATGCCTAGGTATATAGAGCTTGATACATGGGAGGAAGTAGTAAGTTTGCTTAAAGTTTCAATAATCAGTGCTAGAATTCTTCCCTACTCTCTGAGACCTTAGACTAATTACAAATACAATTTCTATCTCAGCTTCTACATATGAAAAATGGGGATACAAATGTCTGCCTTGCATTTACTTTGTGAAGCCCTAAAGTACTTCTTAACAAAGAATAAACTGTAAAAACATTACTTTAATCATTACTGTGTATATATATACTTTAAGTGATTTTCCTTGTCCATGAGGAACTCTTGGTTAGAAATAACTATGGTAAAAATTAGAGAGAATAGAAAATAAGTACAAAAGAAAATTTCTAGGGGAAATCAAAAAGAACAGATAGAGTGAATTTGCCTGAACCTTTAAATCAAACTACACAGACTTTTGAGAATCTGATAAAACCTAAGGACATTATTTTCAGGAGAACAAATCCATACATTATCACATAAGACATTATGGCTCCAAGACCTCCAGGTGAGCTACTACATTAGACCAGTATTTCCAAAACTGGTAGATAAAAACAAGTTAATGAGCCTGACCAGCATTGTTTTAAACAAACTCATACCTCATTCATGTCTCTAGAAAATAATATAACAAAAACATTAGAAGACATCTCATATAGCTATTGTTTTGTGAACCTTCTTCTTCTATCCATACCATGTACATATGATTTTAGAAGTGAAGTAGATCACAGAGCTTAATGCCTTTCTTCCATAGGGAAAAATGTTCAAAATATACTTTCTAGCCAGTTAGTAGTATTACAGTTACTTACCTCAAATGCCTGATTTCTCTAGTAAGTGCCTACCCATTATTTAAACTTTCCTGCAATATGTTGCTTAGAAAATGTCCAAACCTTCCTCTTAACATTCAAACATAAGAATATGAGCTCAATGATAAATGGGCTTGTTAAAAACAGTAGACCTTTTAATGTAGTGTTCTTCTACTGAATAATACAGAGCTTACAATTGAGAAAATCAATGTGTCAGGAAACCTATTTTTAGAAGCCCTAAAGAAGATTGTGCTGTGCACAATTTAATTGCTGTGTTGTTGTAAAATTTTAAGATTTAACATGCACTGTGTTTTATCCAAGAACACACAGCAGCCTCCATCTGGGCTTCACCTACAGTTCCTCTGAGGCCTTCAGAAGGGCTTGGAAAAGAGGCACTGAGCCCACGTCAAACATATCTAAGAAATATGAGTCACTCCCACAAAGGGAGCCTCCCATATGTATAAAAATGAAGAACAACCAAGCAGAGAAAACACTGCTCTTTAAGTTACTAGGATCAAAAGGTAATGCTGGATGCCTGAAGACATGTTATATAAAAATATCACATGAAAAGAACCACTGCATTAAGATGGCAACGCCCTGAGTTACAGCTGCTTTTGTGTTATTTCCTAAAAGCCTATCTTACTCTTAGTCATTGGCTCTAAGGAGATTCTCTGCAATGCTCTTACTTCTCTGCATCCGCTACTGAAAACTCTATACATTGTCCAGCTCACTATGAAGCCTCACCCTTAGATGCATGTCATGTAAATTCACAGCCCAGGGTTGTAGAATATGGAATGTGGATAAGAAAAGCCATATAACTGAAGGTATAGGAAAATATAGTCATTCCCTAACATGTTCTTATTTGTATATAAGAAGCAATTTTAAGAGAGAACTGGGAGAGACTGAGGGTATGTCTCAGCAGTTAAAGATGCTTGCAAAGCCAGTTGGCCTGTGTTCATTTCCTAACACTCTTACAAAGACAGATACAAAATGGCTGTGTGTCGGTGTTCATGTGCAGCAGCAAGAGACAATGACATGCCCATGCCACACATACACACACACACACACACACACACACACACACACACACATTTTCAGATAACTAAATAAAAGTTTTAAAAGAGAGAGAGAGGGAAGTAGGAGAAAGAAGGGAAGAGAAAGAACCTACTCTCTTTTTTACTTCACTGCTAAGCCTTTGATAAGAGAAAAGGGTATAAGGGAAAATTGGAAGGTTCAACACATTTTTTTCATCAAGTTTTTCATCACCAGAAATTTAGAGAGGGATGTCAAGGTGGCAGCAAGCCCTTCAAGACACTTTTGGAGAGAGACAATTTTTCTAATAAGCAGAAGACATGCTCACTTGTGCTTCTGATTGCTGCTACCAACATAGTTCAGTATAGTCACTGAAACCAAGTTCTTCATGGCTTTATAAGAACTTTACACAACACCAATGACCCTCACACCACCTCAGTACAAATAGTCTTTGCTTTTATCCCTTCATTTGAGACAGCAGTTCAAGGTTGACACAAATCTACCCTGGGCCAATCCTCTCAACTAAATACTTAATAAGTATTAATGACATGCAGTCAGGGCTAGCTTCATGAGTTGGGAGTTACATTTGGTCTAATGCTTTTCTACTACCATATTAAAATTCTTCATTTTTGAACAAGAGGGGCCCCATATTTTCATTTTGTACAGAGCTTACAGACTATGTACCAGAGCTGTATTGAATATATACTCAACAGAAAGCTGAGTGACATGTGTCCACAAAACTTCTTGCCTATTGAAAATATAAGTTATATATTTTTTTGTCTATTCCAATGATCAATGCTTTCAAGATTAAGTTGTCAACATAGTCTGGACTAGCCATAGCATTTCCTGTATTCTGCCTTCAGTTTCCCTGATAATGGCAATTTCTTCAGAATCACTCAAGTAAATAAAAAATGAAAATTCCAGGCTAGAGGGATAGCTTAGCAGTTAAGGCACTTGCCTGAAAAGGTGGAGAGGCTGCCTCTTCTGGCACTCTTCTGTGACCCCATATAAAAGGCAAGCTCTAAGACAGGTCAACCCATGCCAATAGGCATGCACACTTTATCAAAAGGTCTATCAGAGGCTAATCTGATCTAGAAAGTTCCAGAAACAATGTTGTTCCTGCTGTCTCCAGAGTTTAGAGACATTCCTAGCAATCTCACTGGTACTGCAGGAGTGTAGAAGCTAGTGTGGAGGCATAATAGCCACAGGAAGCAGTGCTTGGGCAGCCTCTTGAACCACATGGGATTTGAATCTAAGAATGCGCCAAGTTGTAGTTAGATCACGCACTTTTCCTTTGCTTCTTTATTGTCTGAGCTCCCAAAGAAAACAAACTTCTCCCACAACATGGAGATAATCCTTTAGTGACAAGGGGGATGAAGCGTAATGAAAGAAGAAAGGACAAAGTTCAAGGTAGAAGAGGTTATCAACATTGTGAAATGCCAAGGTGTGATAGAGTAGGTTAAAGCAAAAGAAAATAGCACTTACCAAATGGACCTTTTAGAGAGAAATTTATGGAGTCATAAGGATTGACTGCAGTACCTAAGAGTGGGGTAGGTAATGAAAAAAGAAGAAAGTGTGTAGACGTGTAATTATTTTGGTTAATACAATAAAAAATAAAGTAGTAGGTCTAGTGGATATCACCAGCAAGGGAAGAGATGTAACTCAAAGGTTCTTCCTAGGTTCCATATCACTGTGCTCAGCCAAGCATTTGATTTGCTTCTAATTATTTTCAATACATAAATTTCCATCTAATGTTTACTCTTAATAAATAATAACCTGGTAAGATGTGTGTTGACAGTTGAATGCTTTGGGGACTCTCTTGTCTGAAATATGGACAAAAAGTAGCATCAAATATTCCCTTATAGTTTTTTAAAGGAAAAAATGTATGTGAGAGACAAAGTAAAGAGAAGCAGGTGTACAGAGATTCTGAATAGGAAAGAAGCAGTTCAAAAGTCAGAGGACTACATAGGAGGGAAGGCTAAGCTAAGAGGCAAACAAGAGAACTCCATTAGCATGTAGCTTTTCCTCTGAGCTACAGAGCTCTCTCCTGAGAATGCTAAGGGAGCTTCATAGCATAAAGGTTTCCCATTTATTACTGTGATTCTCTACCACTGTGGAGGGTTATTTGTCTTTCTTTCTTTCTTTCCTTCCTTCCTTCCTTCTTTCTTTCTTTCTTTCTTTCTTTCTTTCTTTCTTTCTTTCTTTCTTTCTTTCTTTTTTCAAATAAGAACTCTTCTGGGGCTGGAGAGATGGCTTAGCCGTTAAGCGCTTGCCTGTGAAGCCTAAGGACTCCGGTTCGAGGCTCGGTTCCCCAGGTCCCACGTTAGCCAGATGCACAAGGGGTGCACGCGTCTGGAGTTCATTTGCAGAGGCTGGAAGCCCTGGCACGCCCATTCTCTCTCTCTCTCCCTCTATCTGTCTTTCTCTCTGTGTCTGTCGCTCTCAAATAAATAAATAAAAAATTTAAAAAAAAAAAAAAGAACTCTTCTGCTGTTCATCACAGCAAAGTTCAAGTGTATCAGTGCATTTTACTCATGCCTGAAGCCAGAGTCCCTGATGCAACTTCCAGGCACCATGAGGTACATTCCTGCTGTAAGCCCTTCTTCATTTCCACCAGTGGGTTGAGAGAGTGAGAGAGGTGATCTGACAAGTACTTAAGCCAGAATGTTAAGTCACTTTCCAGCTTTCTGGATCAGCCCTTTTTGCTTTATTTTCTAAGTGTGGAGTAACTGTGTACAATGGTGCAGATATGACATAACTTTTCTTAGATTGGTTCCCCTCCCTGGTAAGTATTATGAATAATAATAAGTGCTGAGTAACTAATTTCTAAAAAAGAAATTGCTTTTTTAAAGATCAAATATGCAAAGACCACTCTTTCTACTATGAATGTGTTTATTGTAGATATGTATAAAGCTCATTTAGCCATTATATCATTTTTATTCTTATTGGGAGCTGTAGCTGCTCTTTGACCATGAGAACTGAAGCTGTTTTTGGATCTCCAGGCACAGAGACCTTATCGTATGGCCTTGGCAAATAGTCTTCAGACACAGAGGCATTTGTGGAGCAGACTTTAGGCACGTAGGCACTGTCTGGAAAGTTTTATTTTCTGTATATAAGCTTGTGCTTGCCTGAATAAATCTGAGACCTTGATCAGAATATAGACTTGGTCTCCTTTGTGTCTCTTGTCTCCCATCCAGGTTAATTTCCCCTCAGGTCCTTGTTTAACTCCCCGCTGGCTGGGGCATATTCTGAATCTTATCTGGCATCAAAACTCAGATATAGATCTTCAAATTATAATTAATAGCTCTCTAGAAAGATCAAAACTCATAAGGATTTTGTAATATAATATATGATCAATATTTGACTGTCTTGGCAGATTGTGTTTCACATGTATTTTACTGGAGGCTAGCAAAGTTACTGAGAGATAGTTCTGGATTTAGACTCTTTGCTGATCCACCAGGTACTGTGTGACCTTGGGTGAGCTAATTAATATCTATTCACCTCTTCTCCTCCTTTGTAGAGAAGGATAGGAACTGCCTTGTTTTAAACATTCATATAAAGTATTAGGAAGATATGTAGCACATAGTAAAATTCAAACAGCATTATTTATTTATTTATTTATTTATTTATTTTTAATTTAATTTATTAGTTTTCTTTTTAGCAAATACAGGCAGTTTGGTACCATTGTTTAGGCTCACCCATGATCTACCCTCTCCCAATGGACCTTCCTTGTTGATGTAAATGGGTCATGCATTGTGGAGTTAGCCCATAGTTGTTGGTACGATAAATAAATGTCTCTGCATATCATGACCCAAAATGTGACTCTGACATTCAGCATTATTTATTATTATTAATAGCAATCACTTTTCTCCCACTACTTCAGTAGATTCATTCTGAAAACCTTCCTTCCAGAATTTAGTTTTATCTTAGGAATTAGAGCCCCAATTTGAACTTGCCCATGAAGGAAATTCCTCCCCTTTTAGCTCAAAAAAAGTAGTAAAGGCTGCTATAAGTCATGGAAAATTGTGCCTTACTTGCTTTGGGACATAGTGTTTTTTACTCCATATATCTTGGTTTATAACACCAGCAATTTGATCACCTTGGATTTTGATAACAGCAGTAGTTTAGGAACTGGATGAAAAGCAACACTGTAAACAAGAGAATATTTTCTTCTTTCCAAATGCCACACATGGCGATTGACCTTTCAGTCACATGTGGCCTAGTCAGAGTTCTTCTGATGTGCACAGTGGGCAGCCACATTATAAACACTCTCTGATGCCAGGTACCCTCAACCTCCCTGTGGCATAAACCAGTAAACTGTCACTTATCCTTTCCCAGATAAGGAATCGTAGGCTGCAGGAGGTCATGTTTTTATCCAGGTTCACATAGCTGGTTAGTAATTAATTGGACATCTGTTTGAACCAGTTATTTTGTTGTTTTGTTTTGTTTTGTTTTTGTTGTTTGTTTGTTCTCCAAGGCTCCTTTTATGTAGCTCAAACTCCCTCCAAAACTGACAAGATCCTTTAGTTAAATTCCTCTTAAAATGTGGAGACTAAAAAGAGGGGCTGGAGAGATGGCTCAGCAGTTAAGACACTTGCCTGTGAAGCCTAAGGACCCAGGTTTAATTCCCCATTACCCATGTAAGCCAGATATTCAAGGTGGCACATGAGTGTGGAGTTTGTTTGCAATGGCTGGAGGGCATGGTGCATCTCTCTCTCTCCCTCCTTCCCTCTCCCTCCCACTCTCTCTCTCTCTCTTTCTCTCTCTCTCATAAATAAAATATTTTTACAAAGCACACAAAAATAAAGACTTAAACAGTAGTAGCCAAACCACTGGATACAGTTTCAGTGTCTTGAGCAGCTTATTTAAGGAGGCTATACTGAGTACTCAGAAAAGGGAATTCCTTTATGTATTTAAGAAATGCTTCTTGAAGCACAAAGAAACATGAGAGATGGCAAAACCTATCAAACACATAGTAATCCCTCTCATTCTCTCAAAATTTTCTATAAAAAAATCCATAACTGAAAAATAAATAAAAGTAATTATTTAAATTCCTTATCCAAAGTACATGAAATTATGCCTAAAGAATCAACATGCTCCACTTAGGAATACTAAAATCTGAGACTGGAAGTAAGGTCATTTATTTGTCATAGAATGTATCAAAACTAGTTTTGTGAAGGGAACTTATATATAAATTCTCCTTTCTTAAAAATTTGTGTGCCCATTCTCTCTGTTGCTTCTCCCTATCTCTCTGCTTGCAAATAAATAAAATATTCCTAAAAGACTCGTATTTTAGTTTCCTCATTTGGCTTCTGGCTAAGTACACAAGGGTATTATGTATTATCCCCATTTACTTGATGATGTTTACAGACAGTCATCCTCAATATGATGGTCAATTTTATGTCCTATGACAACATACTCTCCATAAACAATTTCAGAGGAGAAAGGAGAATATTTTGATTCACTTTTCAGAGGTTTCAGTTCATGCAGGCTGGCTCCATGTGTCTGGGCCTATGATAAGGCAGAGGGATGTGATGGGCAGAGCTACTTACTTTGTGGCAGTTACAAACCTGGAAGACAAAGAGAGAGGCAGAGAAAAAAGGGGCATATGAGAGAACACACTGTCCCCATGGACCTACTTTTTCCAACCAGGTCCTTCACCTCCAAACATTTCCATCACTTCCCAATAATGCCAGCCTATTATGAAACCATACATGGATAAACCACTAATTAGGTCAGAGCTGTCCTGACCCAGACACTTTACTATGACTGGATACACTTTAGCTGGGGAACAAGCCTTCAAGCTACGAGCCTCTGGGGGATACTTCATATCCAAGCCATAAGACTAAGTTTACATTCCAGATCAAATGTTTACTAGTGGAGAGTTTTGGGAAGGTCATCCTATAGTCTCCAATACGTGTGTATAGGAAAAGATGGTGACAGTGGTATCTTACCAGGTAGTTTTGAAAAATAAAATAGATAATTTATGTGAAAGTCCTGTGGTGCTTGTTATTGTGTTTTCTTGCTACACAGAACTTTTTGAACACCATTTCTAGTTTTTTTGGCCCTTTCTCCTGAAAGCAGAAGCCAAGATTCCTAGTCATCTTTACACCCTGGGTGCTGACACATGGTCCAAGCTCCTGCCCTAATCCAAACCCCCCCCCCCCCAGTGGGAATGCTCAGTTTTGGCAGTATGATCTGGACCTTTGCACCCTGAAGTAGTGTTTACAGGATCTTGCTAAAATAAGTCAGCAATGTAATTTTAGATAAAATAGTCTCATAAAGTAACTGAACTTAGTAAATAATTTTGGCAGAAATGCTGGAGTGTTTTCTTTTGTTGGTTTGTTTGTTTCTAGTAACCAAGTAACACTGACTTCAGCAGGATCTGTTCTTGAACATGGGATGAAGTACGTTTCTCACACAATGCATTCCCCTACCCCTGTGTAGAACCCACTATGTAAAGAGTACAATCTAAACAGAGTTAATGTTTGTTTGTTTGTTTGTTTGTTTGTTTGTTTGTTTGTTTGTTTTGAGGTAGGTCTCACTCTAGCCCAGACTGACTTGGAATTCACTCTGTAATCCCAGACTGGCCTAGAATTCATATAGACCCTCCTTATGTGAGCACTCTGCCTCTTGAGTGCTGGGATTAAAGGCACGGGCCACCATACCTGACATAGAGCTAACTTTTATTGAGTCCTTACTTTGGTCCAGAATGAGAAACTAAACCATAGTGATTATATACATTGCAGATGGTTAGTAAATAGTAAAACGCAGCTTGGATTATCATCATCATGAATAAAGACTGCTTATAGATAAGGAATGGTGTTCAGAGAGGTACATCACAAAGTTCATTAACAAAACAGCCAGGATTCAGATGTTGCCATGCTTTCTGCTATTCTCTATTGTGGGGCACAAGGTTTATCCTTTACATACTTAGCAATTGCAAAGACAACTCAAGCCTGGAAGAATCCTCATTTGTCTCTCAGGAAAAAGGTAACAAAAGTACCCACACTACTAGATAGAAATAGAATCCTACCTTTTAGTCTTCAAGTTGTCCTCAAAATGAATCCATGCAGTGGCATTTCCCTAAAACTAAGCAGTTATTCTTAGACTGGTCTTGATTCCCTGCTGTCTTTTGCTCTGGAATTACAGGTTGAATTATATAGACAATAAATCTCCAAGGGTTTATAATAATGATGTTTCCTCTCTCTCTCTCTCTCTCTCTCTCTCTCTCTCTCTCTCTCTCTCTCTCTCTCTCTCTCTCTCTCTCTCTCCCTCCCTCCCTCCCTCTCCCTCCCTCCCTCCCTCCCTTTCCAGGCTCTTGTGCCTTATTCAAAGAAATGAAGCATAAAAAAACTTAAGTAAGAGCAAAGTGATTATAGAAGCTTGACTACACTGGTGGAGTGGGCCATTTGACTGAGAAAGTTCTCAAGGACCCATGGTTTCTTTTTAAATTGTTCACAAGAAGGGGTCAGTTACTAAGGAACATAGTTTGAGTATTACTCTATTTCGGTTGACAGACTTGAGTTACACAATCTTATCTACTGTATATGACCCTTCCCATGATGCTTTTGATTTAATCATATGCATGCATATACATAAGATAGTAAGTAGGGGGTCTCTCTCTCTCTCTCTGAATCTCTGAAAGTTCACTTAAAGGGACACAGTATACCTTACTGCACATACACCCAAAACCAAGTTCTGGCTGCTCAAGTCAAGCACTGTCCCTGGTTGCTAAGCCATTCCCTGTTCATTCCTGACTTTGGTACTTGTATTGGTTAGATGACTGTCTAGATAGCACCAAACAAGTGAAATGCTTTATGACAGGGACCTTCATTACTAACAGCTGGAAGTCTCTTTGCTCATATGGAAACTACTGAACACAGTAAATGTGGCTTCATCACTAAGGAAACTGAAGTACTCACTGTTATTCCCATGGAAAATAGTAAAGAGAACCTGTCCAACACAGACTAGTTTTTCAATAGTTGTCAATTTAGATTTCTTTAAAAGATTTATGATGTCCATGGTTTGTATGGGAGACTACATAAAACACAACTTATACATTTTATTTTGTAGCTGGAATCCTTTTATAAAATTTGTGTGTATGTGTTTGTGTGTGTGCAGGTACATACATGGGTATATGTACAAGTGTGCACATGTACAACTGGAGGTGTCAGCAATTCCATATGTCATTCCTCAGGAATACTGTTCACCCATTTTTTCACTATATACATTTCATTAACAATTTTGTACATGGACATAATGTATCTTGATCATAGGCCATTCTCCTCTATACTCCTTGTGTTGAACCCTTTCCCAGTCCAACCAGTCCCTCTATGAGTTGATTTTTGCCTTCATCCTCCATGATGACATGTTGGTGGGTCCAATATTGTGCCAGGAACAATAGCCACTGTGAGTTCATGAATGCAGAGTCTCCAAATGTCCAGAATATAATGTTCCAAAGCACTCCACAAGCCTGTAAGTTCTTTCTTCCATGTCTTCTGCAATGTTCTCTAAGCCTTGACAGATACAATAGGAATGTCTTATATAATTTTGAGCATTTAGCTGCTTCTCAGTACTTTGCTGATTGAGTCTCTCCAGTAGTCACCATCATCTGTGAAAAGACACTTCTCTGATCTATACTGAGAACCGCACTATTACACAAGCAATTTGATGAGTATAACATATCCATTTAACCAAACTGCAGTAGTAGCTTCCTTCTGTGGCATCTATGACCTTCACAGCCATGGGCTTTTGAATAGCTTTTCAGTACCAGGCTTGAATTCTTTCCTATGGACCAGGCCTCAAATCCAATCAGAAGGCAGCTGGTTACCCCATAACAATCATGCCACTATTGCAGCAGTGAGCTCATGTTGCCTGGATGGCTGGTTGTACAGTTTGCAGAGTTACTGTTTACCTTTTTCAATACAGGGTCTCTCATTATTCTGTAACTCACCTAACTAAGCTAGACTGTCTGAAAAGTAAGCCCCCAGGATGTCCTTGTGTCTATACCTCACAAACACTGGGATTATAAGCACATGCCACCATTCCCAGCATTTTAATATGTGAACCTCAGAGCAAACTCAGATCCTCATGCTTCCATAGCAAGCATTTTACTGACTGAGGCATGTTCCTTTCACTGGAAGCCTTGTTTTTATAAGAAAAGCAAAAATACAGGTTTGATCATTTGTACTTAGGTGTTTGGGTACATTCAAAACATTATCCTTCCTCCATTTACTTGGGAATACAATAAAGAGAAATATCAGAACCAAAGTTGCAGAAGCACCAAGCCGCTATGGCATTCCTGCTCACATTAGTAATAGTAAACTTAAAGCTTGAAAAAAAACAGTCTCATTTCAACTATAACGAGATTTGAATGATTTAAGAGATGCATTTGCAGGTGTTAAATACTTGCTGCTTATTTGAGACTTCAGACTCCTCTTGACATGTTCAGCATATAAATGCCACAGCCATACGTGGACCTACAAATTCAAAATTTAAAAGTTAAGCAATAATTTCAATACTGAAAGAAAGAAGTTTGACTTCTCCACACACATACACTAAATCCATTTGATTTCATACTCTGGCATCATTGTTACATGACTTTAGTTTTTTTACAGAACTAAAGGAAGCACAAAAAGGGTGCAAAATCTCCCTGGGTCATGTTGTGATAATAGAAACAAATGACTGATGATTGGCAAGTCAAAAGAGGAGATATTTCAGTGAGTGAATAGAAGCCTAAAATTAAGGGAAGATGAGAACTTCCAAGGCTTCTAAATACAACATAGCCTGAGGCCTGCTGTGCCCTGACCTGAAACAGCTGGGGCTGTTTGATGCTGGCAGCTTGAACGCAAGCTTTCATAAAGGTAGATTGCACCACCAGGGAAGCCTGATGAGACAGTGTGCATGTAAATAAGGCTAGAACACAGTAAGGAGCATGAGGGGGGGAGGAAATATGTAGGAATCACACGACAATGCCAATTGTAAGAGGGCCTGGCTTCCCTTGGCTCGGTGTGTAAATGAACAATGTCAGCTAATTATGCTACATATCAGAGATCTCACAGACACCCTGAGGATGCAGAAGCAAAATATATGATATACTAGTGGAAAGGTGTAAGATACTTCATAAGGCTACATTTCCAAAACAGCTTCAAGGGGGATTATAACAAGTATGGAAGAAGGATGTGAGTGCAAGGGGAAACCAGTGCTATGTGTGCAAAAGAAATGTCTGACTGTCTAAGGTGAATGTTCTCTATAGTCTAACAAGAAATTCATCAAATCTTACTTGAAACCTGCATAGCTATAGGAGAAGCCATGTGGTATGAAGAAGCAGGCAGGGCAGGAGGGGGTAACATTAGGGTAGGATGTCCCAATATCCCTACCTGTCCCTGGCCAAAGGAACTTCATGTCTTGTCTTGCTTTCTCTCCAGTTTATTTGCCCTATTCCAGTCACCAAAGCAAGATACTTTGATTAATTTAGCAGGAAATGATAAATTTAACAATTTCAAAGGGCATTTTCCCTACCAAAGAGACTCTTCCTCAATAATATCAACCAAAAACTAGTACTGATTTTCCCTTCACTCTCTCACTGGCAAGCATTTCATACTAGATGGACTTCTTGTTGACATTCCTTAAAATATAGTGCATATTTTTGACTGAGACTAACCTGGGTTGTGATAGATACTTGGGAATTGTAACCTGAATTCTCTCTGCTGCTAAATAGCATTTGTAAAAGCAAATCTTTTGATAAGGTTTTTATTGTCATAATAAATACCAACATTTGATAAAGGTTTTGAGCCTCATTGAAAAAAATAAACGAAGTGAAATAATATCTTCATATAGTTGTGGGAAATGTAGGGAAGGCTTTAACCTAATGTAGTTATATATTTTTATGAAATATGTAAAATTGAAATTGAAATTACTAGAACCAAATAAAAAATTATTTGTTAGAGTCTCTAAAAATACTAGAATATCCACAATACTGCATTTTCTCATCTCCCTGTCAAAAACTTTCAAAAAACCCTTTAAAAAATACCAGGGTCTTTAGCCACTGCAAAGGAACTCCAGATGCTTGTGCCACATTGTGCACCTGGCTTTACATGGGGACTGGGGAATTGAACCAGGGTAGTTAGGCTTTGCAGGAAAGTACCTTAACTGCTGAGCCATCTCTCCAGACCTGTATGTGAATATTATAATTCCATACTGCTTGATAAAAATGATTAACAAAGGCTGGGGATATTGCTTAGTGGTTAAGGCACTTGCTGGCAAAGCCAAAGGACCCAAGTTCAATTCCCCAGTCCCCATATACAGCCAGATGCACAAGGTGGTGTATGCATCTGGAGTTCCTTTGCAGTGGCTAGAGGCCCTAGTGCACCCATTCTCTGTCTGACTGCCTCCCATTCTCTTTCTTTCTCATAAATAAATAAAATTAAATAGAATGTTTTAAAAATAGCCAATTCAAAATAATACATAAAATATTAAACAGATAAATACCAAAGCAGAATTAAACCTAACATTTTGTTACACATATTCATGTTTTAGTGACAGAAATCTTGAGAAAATCTCAAAAGTTGAGAAATTTTACATCACCTCTTGAGCCAAGAGCAGATGAAATAATCAGAAATCTGCTAAGTTAGTGTTGTTTACTGTGGTAGTTTGAGTAGATAGCCCCCAATATATTCTGTTTTTTATTGTTTGTAGTTTGCATCTGCAGCCACCTGGCTGGAAGCAGTGTCACTGAGTGGATCTTAAGGTGTGGTGGTGGGTTTCAGATTTCAATCTAAAGATATGTGAAGTGTGCCTAGCTAGAGTTCCTGAAGTGTGCTGTGTGGCTTCTGACTTTTAGGCTTGTACTTCTCTCTCTCTGCTTGGTCCTGTGAAAGCAGGCTGGCTTCTTCTGCCATTATGGCACTCCCCTTGGATCTGTAAGCTTCAACAAATCCCTTCCTCCATAACTGTGCTTGGTCTTGAAGTTCATGTCAGTGAACCTGAAGCTGTCTGCTACACTCACTTACACACTGTGCCAAAGAAGTCAGGCCCTTCTATGTTTAGCATTTTCCCCACATATTTTTTCCCCTACTGTATTCTAGCCTTACTTACCTCTCTGATGGCATAATCTTTTATACAAGCTTGCCTTCAGGATCCCAGGATCAAACAACCTCAGCTGTTACAGGTCAGGGTACAGCAAGCCTCAAACTGTGTTGATGTGTGGTGGTTAGTGTATCAATGTGACTATCCATAAGATGCCCAGATATGTGATTAAACTTTATCCTGAGTATGTCTGTGTGGGCATTTGGGGCTGATGTCAATGCAGGCTTTAGTAGACTGAGTAAAGTCAATTGCCATCTGTAGCATGAGTGGGCCTAATCAGCTAACGGCCAGTTCCATTTAGAACAGAAGAAAAGAAATACTCCACCTTTGTTATAAATAATGGGCAGTCCTCTGGGGTGATAAAAGGAGCTAGAGCATTGATCTTCTCTAGCTTCCAGTTAAACTATCAAAACCCCTTGTATGCAGTGCCTGCCAGTGTCCCCATCAGAACTGACATCATCAGTTTTTCTGGTCCTGAGGCCTAAGACTTAGACATACATGTCCATTTTTATGAGTTCCCTGGTCCCTTGCCAATACAGATCTTGGGACTTCTCAGCTTTCATAATCACGCAAGTCGTTTGTAACGCACCTGCACATCAGGTTTGGTTTCCATGGAGTTGCAGGCAAACTTTGCTTTGATAAAACAAAGAATGAAGTCACTAACCCTGAAGATGGTCCAAAGTTTCCTTTCATGAATAACTTGCAGGAAATGAGTAATGCAGGGGCAGAGAACAGAATGTACTCTGCTTCCTAATAACTAGATGTATGTGTTACTTTCCAGAATCTGGCAAAAAGCAAGTTACAGGAGTAAGGCTGTAGTGTGGCTCACAATTTGAGAGGGAAGAGTCCATGACAACAGAGCAGGTAGAGCAGAGTGCCTGGTGCTGAGATGCCTCACAGCTCACAGACCCAGAATCAGGAAAAGGGACAAGGGGTGGTGGGGGGACTCAGTTGGCTCTTTCTTTTTCCTCTTAGCCAGTGTGGAACTCCATCCCCTAAAATGGTGCTGTCCATATACAAGGATGGTTTTCCTTTCCTGCTTTCAATCTGTTTGGAAACACCCTCATAGACACTCTCAACAGCAAGCTCATTCATTCCATAGGAACTTCATAATCCTAATCAAGTTACCAATAAAAGTTAACCAGCACACTAGATTAAAACCTTTTTCAACTCAAAGTAATATGCTTAAGGCCAAAAACTTCATCAGTGGGTCAACAGATTCAAAATAAGCATGAAAATGGGTAAGCAAGTTTAAAGATCTAAAATGTAGGGCTGGAGAGGTGGCTTAGCAGTTAAGGCACTTGCCTGCAAAGCCAAAGAACCTAGGTCTGATTCCCCAGGACCCACATAAGCCAGATGCACATGGTAGTGCATGTGTCTGGAGGTCGTTTGCAGTGGCTGGAGGCCCTGGTATACCAATTTTTTTCTCTTTCTCTCTCTCTCTCTGTCTCTCCTTCTTCCTCTAAACTTAATAAATAAAAAAAAGTTTTTAACTTTTAAAAAGATATAAAATTTAGTCAACACTTTCTTAAATTTAAAGAAAATGTCTTGTTTTTTGATTTTTTTAAAATATTTTATTTAGTTAGTTACTTGAGAGAGTGAGAGGAAAAAAATGGGTGTGCCACGACCTTTATAGCTACTGCAAACAAACTTTGGATGCATGGGCCACTTTGTGCATCCTGCTTTACATGGGTTCTGGGGAATCAAACCTGGGTCCTTTGGCTTTGCCAGCAAGTGCCTTAATCACTAAACCATACTTCCAGCCCTTGTTAACCATTTTTATCAATCAGTATGGCATTATAATGTTCACATACAGGTCTGGAGAGATGGCTCAGCAGTTAAGGTGTTTGCCTATAAAGCCTAATTACCTGGGTTCAATTCCCCAGTCCCAATGTAGAGCCAGATGCACAATGTGGCCCAATCATCTGGAGTTACTTTGCAGTGGCTAAAGATCCTGGTGCACCCATCCTCTCTTTCTTTCTCTCTCCCTCACTGTCTTTCATTCTGTGTCTCTCTCATTCTCTCTCTCTGACCCTCTCATTCTCTTTCTCTGTCTCTCTCATTCTCTCTCTGCTTGCAAGTAAATAAGTAAATAGTTTTGACTGTGTGTGTGTGTGTGTGTGTGTGTATGATATTCACATACAAAAAGTAAAAAGGGGTTCTATAACAGAAATCTACAAGACTAGAAAAAAAAAAACAAACCTTAAAGTGGAAACAAAGATTTCCTTTTTTTTTTTTTTTTGAGGTAGTATCTTGCTCTAATTCAGGCTGACCTGGAATTCACTCTGTATTCTCATGGTGGCCTCAAACTCATGGTGATCCTCCTACCACTGCCTCCCAAGTGCTGGGATTAAAGATGTGCATGACCATGCCCAGCAAGAAGAGTTAGTTTTTAATATTCAGCATATTTACATGAAAATAGAATTTTTCTTCTCTCTAAATTCATACAAATTTCTCTCAAAACACTGCCTGCTGCAATTATCCAAATAATTTTCATTTTTTATTTCAATTGGTACATAATTGTACATATTTATGGGCCTTGGTGTGATATTTCAAGAAGGCATGTGGTACATAACATTAGAGCAGAATGATTGGAACATTCCTTTCCTCAAACACATCATTTCTTTGTGTTGCAAAATTTTTAAACTTTTCTACTAGTTATTTTGAAATATATATTAAATACTGACCACCATTATTTCCCTGCTATTCCACAGAACATTGGAAGTTATTCTTCCTATCCTGCTGTCCTCTTAAACCTCACTACTGCTGGGAACTACTTCCCTACTTTCAACATCTATGAATTCTACTTTTATCATCCATGTGTGGGTGAGCCTTCAGGATGTGTCTCCCTGTGCCTCATTTATTCCATGAACATATTGTCCACATTATCTCCAATTACAGCATTCATTTTTTCAATTTTTTAATTATTTATTTATTTGAAAGCAACAGACAGAGAGAAAAAGAGGCTGAGAGAGAGAGAGAAAAGGTGTGCCAGGGCCTCCAGCCACTGCAAATGAACTCCAGATGCATGTGCCACCTTGTGCATCTGGCTTATTGGGCTCTGGAGAATACAGCCTCAAACTGTAGTCATCAAGCTTCACAGTAAAGTGCTTAGCCACTAAGCCATCTCTCCAGCCCCATTTACTTTTATGTGTGTATGTGTTACATGTGTGATATGGTGTGAATGTGTGTGTATGTGCATTCATGTGTGTGTGAAAGCATGCTGTGCCATGGTGCCAGTATGGAGATCAGCAGACAACTTTTGATTGTTGGTCCTTGCCTTCCCCCCCTTCAAGGCAGGATCTCACATTATTCACCACTGCTTTTCCACGAGGCTGACGGAACAGACAGACTCATCTGTCACTGTCTCCTTTCACACCCAATGGTGTGACTGAGATTACAAAGGTCTGCCAAGGCATCTGGCTTTAAAAAAAAAAAAAAAAAAAAAACTAATTATTGACAACTTCCATAATTATAGGCAATAAACTAAGATAATCCCCTCCTCAAGTTACTTTTGCCTTCACAAATCCACTCTCCACTATATCCCCTCCCCCTCTCAATTAGTCTCTCTTTTATTTTGATATCATCATCTTTTCCTCCTATTCTGAGAGTCTTGTGTAGGTGGTACCAGACACTGCAAGTTCATAGAGATAGAGGCCAATTTGTGTCTTGAAGAGAGAATTGTAAGCAGTCCTACCCTTCCTTTGGCTCTTACATTCTTCCTACTGCTTCTTCTGCAATGGACCTTGAGACATGTAAGGTGTGATAGAAGTGTGTCAGTGCTGAACACTCCTCTATACATCTTCTCAGCACTGTGGTGCCTTTAGAGTCATCCCAACAGGTCACCACCATCTGAAAAGAGAAACTCCTCTAACCAAATTGAGAGTAGCATTGAAATATGGGTATAAACATTAACAAAAGTGCTTACAGGGCAGTTTGTTTTTATCACTGCTGATGACTTCCCTTTCTATAGGCTGCATACAGCACAGCCTTTCCAGCTTTCTATCAGCTGGTCTACAGGGAGGAGCTTTTCAGCTCAGCTCCTGCTTGATTCTTCAGTGACATTGCAGCACAACCATGTGGAATCTTCAGCAATAGGGTCTTATCATCTATTTCCAGTGGAAAACTAAGCCTTAGTAGTGGCCTGTAATGTTTGAGGGGCATCAGTAACATCCCTGGCCAGCAACTCCCTGGAAGGTAAATGCCATCCCTGACATGGACATTTTCCTACCTATGGCTTCTAGGAATTCCATTATCCAAAAATTTGGGTTATCATATGGCTTATTCATACTATCTTGAATTTTGAGTAGCCATCCACCCACCCTTCCTTTACTCAATCTATCCCCCTGACCTCCTCTAGACCACTCTACCCCCAGCAATCTGTTCATCCACTTAAATATACACAATACCATTTCCTTAAGTCCTCACCTCTACTCCCTCCTTTTACCCCTTTCTAACTTACTGGCCTCTCATACTAATTTTTACTGCAACTCACATATTAGTGTAAAAGTTTGCAGCTAGGATCCACATATGACAGAGAATATGCGGAGTTTTGTTTTTTAGCGTCCTTTCCAATTTGTATCCATGTTATGTGTGTCACATACCTCATTGCTTCAGCTAAGACTTCTAGTACTATATTAAATAAAAGGGGGGACAGTGGACACTCTTGACTTATTCCTGATTTTAATGGAAAAGCTTCAGGTTTTTCCCCATTAAATATTATGTTGAAAGTCAGTTTGTCAATAATAGCCTTCATTACATTGAGATATGTTTCTTCTACTCCAGTTACTTTAGGATTTTTACCATGAAGTGATGTTAGATTTTGCCAAATGGCTTTTCTTTATCTATTGAGATGATCACATGATTTTTATTATTCAGTCCAAATATTGGTATATTGTATTATAATTATTAATTTGCATACATTGAACCATTCCTGCATCTCTGGAATAAAGCTACTTGGTTGGGTGAATGATCTTTCTGATATATTCTTATATTCTATTTGCTAGTATTTTGTTGAGAATTTTTGCATCTATGTTCATGAGGGAGATTGGTTTGCAATTTTTTTAACTTTGTTCAGTCTGTCTGGTTTTGGTATCTGGGTAATTCTAGATGTATAGAAGGAGTGTTGTAGTATTACTTCCTTTTCTTTTTTTAATTTTTAAAATTTTTTTTTAATTTTTTTAATTAACAACTTCCATTATTATAAAAAATACCCCATGGTGATACCTCCCTCCCCCAACTTACCCCTTTGAAACTCCACCCTCCATCATACCCACACCCATTTCAATCAGTCTTTCATTTACTTTTGATGTCTTGATTTTTCCTCCTCTTATGATGGTCTTATGCAGGTAGTATCAGGCACTGTGAGGCCATGGATATCCAGGCCATTTTGTGTCTGGAGGGAGCATGTTGTATGGAGTCCTGCCCTTCCTTCGGCTCTTACATTCTTTCTACCACCTGTTCCGCATTGACCCTGAACCTTGGAAGGTGTGATACAGATATTGCAGTAATGAGCACTGCAGTTATTTCTTTCCATCACCATGATACCTTCTGAGTCGTCCCAAGGTCAATGCCATCTGAAAAGAGAAGATTCTCAACCCAAAGTGAGAGTAGCAACAATATAAGGGTGTGAACATTAAGAGAAGTGCTTACTGGGCAGTTTGATAAGCATAGTATATACATTTGGCCAGACAACAGCAGACATTACATTCCTAGGGCTTATGACTACCCCTGTTTTAAGTTTTCCGTATCAGTGATGTATTCCCTTCCCATAGAGCAGGTCTCCAGTCCAATTAGAGGGCAGTTGGTTTCCACCATAACAGACCTGCCACTATTGCAATCGTTGGCTCATCTGGCCTGGCTGGCCAATTATAAGGCTTGCAGTGTTCGCTGATGAGTATCTTCATTGGTGATTTTTCATTTTCTCATTGAATTGCATGCAGAATGGCTTCTTCCAGCTTTCTGTCAGCTGGTCTACATGGAGGAGGTTATCAGCTCAGTTCCAGCAAGATTGCTCAGTGGCCTTGCAGCCCAAGTATATAGAGTCTTCAGCAATAGGGTCTTCCCATCTATTCCTGGTGGGAAACCAAGGGCCTCAGCAATGGCCTGTAATGTTTTGGGGGTATCAGGGATCTCCCTGGCCAACAACACACTGAAAGATGTCCCATCCCTGGCACTGAAAATTTTCGAGCAACAATCTCCAGCTCCTGAGTGTACCATTGTCCAAAAAAGTAGGATTACATATGTTTTATTTATATCCTCTTAGATTTTGATTAGCTGTCCCTCCAGCTTTCCTTTACTCAATCTCCTCCCCAGACCTCATTTTGGGTCTTTTCACCCCCATTAATCTATTCTTCTACTTACATATATACAATACCATCCTATTATTCTATTTCTCTTCCCTTTCTCTTTCCTAGCTTACTGGCCTCTGCTACTGAGTTTTTTCCTTCTCACACAGAAGCTCAGTCATCTGTAGCTAGGATCCACATATGAGGGAGAACATGTGAAGCTTGGCTTTCTGGGCCTGAGTTACCTCACTTAGTATAATCTTTTCCAGATCCATCCATCTTCCTGCAAATTCCATAACTTCATTTTTCTTTACCACTGAGTAGAACTCTTTTGTATAAATGTGCCATATCTTCATTATCCAATCATCAGTTGAGAGACATCTATGCTGGTTCCATTTCCCAGCTACTGTGAGTTGAGTAGCAATAAACATGGTAGAGCATGTACTTCTAAGGAGATGAGATGAGTCCTTAGGATATATGCCTAGGAGTGCTATAGCTGGGTCATATGGTAGATCAATTTTTAGCTGTCTTAGGAACATCCACACTGATTTTCACAATGGCTGGACCAGATTGCATTCCCACCAACAGTGTAGAAGGATTCCTCTTTTTCCATATCTTCACCAGTATTTGTGGTCATTTGTTTTCATGATGGTAGCCAATCTCATAGAAGTGAGATGGAATCTCAACATTGTTTTAATCTGCATTTCCCTGATGACTAGGGATATAGAACATTTTTTTAGATGCTTATATGCCATTCTTATTTCTTCTTTTGAGAACTCTGTATTTAGTTCCATATCCCATTTTTTAATGGGCTTGTTTGACTTCATATTATTTAATTTTTTGAGTTCTTTGTATATCCTAGATATTAACCCTATATCAGATGTATAGCTGGCAGAGATTTTTTCCCATTCTGTAGGTTACCTCTTTGCTTTATTCACAGTGTCCTTTGCTGTAGAAAGTCTTCATAATTTCATGAGGTCCCAGCAGTCAATCTGTAGTTTTATTACCTGAGCAACTGGGGTTGTATTCAGAAAGTCTTTACCAAGACCAATATGTTGAAGGGTTTTCCCTACTCTTTCCTCTAGCAGATTCAGAGTTTCAGGTCTGATGTTAAGGTCTTTAATCCATTTGGACTTAATTCTTGTGCATGGAGAGAGAGAAGAATCTATTTTCATCTTTCTACAGGTACATATCCAGTTTTCCCAGCACCATTTGCTGAAGATGCTGTCTTTCCTCCAGTGAGTATTTTTGGCATTTTTATCAAATATCAGGTGGCTGTAGCTACTTAAAATTGCATCTGGGCCCTCTATTCTGTTCCATTGATCTACATGTCTGCTTTTGTGCCAGTACCATGCTGTTTTTGTTACTATGGCTCTGTAGTATAGGTTAAAATCAGATATGGTGATACCATCAGCCTCATTATTGTTGCTCAGTATTATTTTAGATAATCGAGGTTTTTTGTGATTCCAAATGAATTTTTGGATTATTTTTTCTATTTCAGTGAAGAATGCCATTGGAATTTTGATGGGGATTGCATTAAATGTGTAAATTGCTTTTGGTAAGATTGCCATCTTAACAATATTGATTCTTCTGATCCAGGAACAAGGGATGTTTTTCCATTTCCTAGTGTCCTCTGCAATTTCTCACTTGAATGTTTTATAGTTTTCATTGTAGAGATCCTTAACTTCCTTGGTTAGGTTTATTCCAAGGTAGTTTATTTTCTTTCATGCAATTGTGAATGGGAGTGATTCTCTGATTTCATCCTCTGTGTGTTTGTTGTTAGCATATATGAAGGCTACTGATTTCTGTGTATTTATTTTGTATCCTGCTACATGGCTGTAGGTTTTTATCAGCTCTAACAGTTTGCTAGTAGAGTCTTTAGGGTCCTTTATGTATAGAATCATGTCATCTGCAAATAATGATAACTTGATCTCTTCCTTTCCAATTTGTATCCTTTTTATATGTGTCTCTTGCTTTATTGCTATGGCTAAGACTTCCAAAACTATATTAAATATGAGTGGGGACAGTGGACACCCTTGTCTTGTTCCTGATTTTAGTGGAAAAGCTTCCACTTTTTCCCCATTTAGTAATATGTTGGCTGTAGGCTTGTCATAAGTAGCCATTATTATATTGAGATATCATCCTTCTATTCCTAGTCTTTGTAGGACTTTTATCATGAAGGGATGTTGGACTATGTCAAATGCTTTTTCTGTATCTAATGAGATGATCATGTGATTTTTGTCCTTCAGTCCACTTATATAATGTATTACATTTATTGATTTGCATATGTGTAACCATCCCTGCATCTCTGGTATAAAGCCTACTTGGTCAGGGTGAATGATCTTTCTGATATATTCTTGTATTCTGTTTGCCAATATTTTGTTGAGAATTTTTGCATCTATGTTCATGAGGGAGATTGGTCTGTAATTTTCTTTTTTTGTTCTATCTTTGCCTGGTTTTGGTATCAGGATGATACTGGTTTCATAGAAGGAGTTTGGTAGGATTTCTTCTTTTTCTATTTTTTTTAAAATTAATTATTTATTTATTTGAGAGCAACAGACACAGAGAGAAAGACAGATAGAGGGAGAGAGAGAGAGAATGAGCACGACAGGGCCTCCAGCCTCTGCAAACGAACTCCAGATGCATGCACCCCCTTGTGCATCTGGCTAACGTGGGAACCTGGGGAACCGAGCCTCGAACCAGGGTCCTTAGGCTTCACAGGCAAGCGCTAACCACTAAGCAATCTCTCCAGCCCTTCTTTTTCTATTTTATGGAAAAGCTTAAGAAGCAATGGTGTTAGTTCTTCCCCGAAGGTATGGTAAAATTCAACAGGGAATCCATCTGTGCCTGGAGTTCTTTTAATTGGGAGATTTTTTTTTGGGGGGGGGGCAGGGTTCGAGGTAGGGTCTCACTGTAGGCCAGGCTGACCTGGAATTCACTATGGAGTCTCAGGGTGGCTTCAAACTCATGGCAATCCTCCTACCTGTGCCTCCTGAGTGCTGGGATTAAAGGCGTGCACCACAACACCCGGCCTTTGGGAGATTTTTGATAACTGCTCAGATCACCATACTTGTTATAGGTCTATTTAAGTATTAATATCATCTTGATTTAATTTAGGTAGGTCATATAAATCAAGGAAATCATCCATTTCTTTCAGATTTTCATACTTAGTGGAGTATATGTTTTTATGGTATGTCCCTGTGATTTTTTGAATTTCTCTGGTATCTGTTGTAATGTTGCCTTTTTCTTTTTTTTTTAATTTTTTTTTTTTTTTTTTAAATTTGAGAGCGACAGACACAGAGAGAAAGACAGATAGAGGGAGAGCAAGAATGGGTGCACCAGGGCTTCCAGCCTCTGCAAACGAACTCCAGACGCATGCGCCCCCTTGTGCATCTGGCTAATGTGGGACCTGGGGAACCAAACCTTGAACCGGGGTCGTTAGGCTTCACAGGCAAGCGCTTAACCGCTAAGTCATCTCTCCAGCCCTAATGTTGCCTTTTTCTTCTCTAATTTTATTTATTTGTGTCTCTTCTCTCTTTCTTTTGGTAAGATGTTCTAAGGGTTTATCAATCTTGTTTACCTTTCAAAGAACCAACTCTTTGTTTCATTGATTTTTTGGATTTTTTGTTTGTTTGTTTGTTTGTATTTTATTAACTTCTGCCCTAATCTTTATTATTTCTTCCCATCTACTGATTTTTGGTTTGCCTTGTTCTTCTTTTACCAAGGCTTTAAGGTGAAGCTTTAGGTCATTTACTTGCAACCTTTATAATTTCTTAATATAGGCAATAAAAGCTATAAATTTATCTCTTAGGACTGCCTTCATTGTGTCCCAGAGATTTTGGTATGTTGTGTTCTCATTGTCATTTGACTCTATGAATTTTTTGATTTCCTTCTTGATTTCTTCATTGATCCATTCATCATTTAGTAATGCATTGTTTAGTTTCAATAATATTGTGTATGATCTATAGCTTTTCTTGCTCAAGATTTGTACTTTGAGTCCATTGTGGTGAAATAGAATGCAAGGAATTATTTCAATTTTCCTGTATTTGTTAAGATTTGCTTTGTGTCCTAATATATGGTCTATTTTACAGAATATTCCATGTGCTGCTGAAAAGAATGTATATTCTGTAGCATTTGGATGAAATGTCCTGTATATATCTGTTAGGCCCTTCCTTCTATGATCTCATTTAGTCCAGATGCCTCTCTATTTTTTCCTGGGATGAAAGTGGGGTGCTGAAGTCACCCACTACCACTGTGTCTGGTTATCTGTGACCTTAGTTTTAATAGCATTTGTTTGATGAATTTTTGGGAGCACCCATGTTAGGTACATATATGTTTAGGATTGTAAAGTCCTCCTGTTGGAGTGTGCCCTTACTCAATATAAACTGACCTTCCTTATCTTTCTTGACTAACGTTGGACTGAAGTCTACCTTGTCAGATATTAGGATAGCAACCCCTGCTTGTTTTCTAGGCCCATTTGCTTGAAATACCATTTTCCAACCTTTCACCCTAAGATAATGTCCATCCTTTGTAGAAAGGTGAGTTTCTTGGAGACAACAAATTGGAGGATCCTGCTTTTTAACACAGACTGCAAACCTATGTCTTTTCATGGGGACATTGAGGCTGTTGATATTAAGAGATATTATTGAAAGGTGTGTATTTATGTTTGCCTTTTTTTTTTTTTTTTTGTAGTTCTGGTTCTACCTTTGCTCTCTTTTGCTAACTAGTATTTGAGTATTGTTTGTTTTTTCCAGGTTCCTTATATGTATGCTTTTCCTTTTCTTCAGCATGGAGGATTCTATCAAGTATTTTTTGTAGAGCTGGTTTTGTCTTCAAATACTCCTTTAGCCTACTTTTGTCATGGAATGTCCTTATTTCTCCATCTATTTGAATGGATAGCTTTGCAGGATAAAGTAACCTTGGTTGACAGTTGTTATCTTTCAGAACTTGGAATACATCACTCTAAGCCCTTCTGGCTTTTAAAGTTTATGTTGAGTAATCTGCTGTAATCCTTATGGGCTTGCCTTTGTAGGTAACTTGATTTTTCTCTCTAACTGCCTTCAATATTTTTTCTTTGGTTTGTGTGTTTGGTAGCTTGATTATAATATGGCGAGGAGAGGTTCTTTCTATGTTTTGTCTGGCTGGGGTTCTAAAGGCTTCCTGTATCTGCATTGCCACCTCTGTCCCAATTTGGAGGAAGTTTTCTTCTATGATTTTTTTGTCGATGCCTACTATGCCTTTGGAGTGGAATTCTTCTCCTACTCTGCCCTGAATTCTTATGTTTGATCTTTTCATAGTGTCCTGAATATCTTGAAATTCCCATTCATGCCTTTCTATTAGTTTGTCTTTCTCTTTGTTGGACTGTATTAGATCTGCCATCTGGTCTTCTAGCTTAGATATTCTGTCTTCTTCTTCATCCATTCTACTGGTGATATTTTCTACAGAGTTTTTTATTTCATTAACTGTGTTCTTCATTGCCAGTAATTCTGACTGGTTTTTCTTTATTATTTCTATTTCCTTATTTATGTCTTGTATTGACTTCCTTATTTCATTAAATTGGTGTCCTGTGTCTTCTTTGATTCCTTTGATTTGTTCTTTGACTTCTTTGAACATATTTACAATCATTCTTTTGAACTCTTTCTCAGGCATTTCCTCTAACTCGTTCTCACTGGAGTCATTTCTGATGCAGTAATACTTTTTGGTGGATTTATATTGTCTTGCTTTTGAGTGTTTCTTGTGTTATAATGTATATATTTTTGCATCTTGGATTAAGTTAATGCTTGGATTTTCTAGCTAGCTTGGTATTCTTATCTGTATCAATTGATCTGATGTTATATATCTTTAGGATAGGAGCTTAAGGTGTTAGTTGTAGCTCTTAAGACTCTCACAGTATCTACAAGTGTGTTCCTAGGGATTGGGTTTGCCTGCTATGGGAGTATTCAAGTAGGCTGAGTGGAACAAAATACAGATAGATTCTAAAATATAACTAAGCAATGTACACATTCAATGAAAAACAGCACCGAGTATTTATGCAAGAGTAGGTATTATAACAACCAGATCTTCTATCAACAAAGAGGTTAAGATTTCTGGTCTGTCAAAGGTTCCAAGTTAGCTTGTGAGTAAATGAGAACCAATCCCAGTTACCTTTTTGGATGATTTTGGTCTCAGTTATGCATCCCTCTCGTGACCTGTGAGATCAAGTAGGCTGGATGGATCGCTGGACCACTTTTCTGTTTTCTGGAGCTGGGCACTGCCTTTTCCTGTGGGGCAAGCCAAGCCTGGCAGCTCTGGCCCCACAGACCTGGCACTGCCACTGCTGGATCCACCACTGCTGTAGCGCCGCCGCCACCGCCGCCGCTGCTGCTGCTGGAGCTGGAGCTGCTGCTGCCACTGCTGAATTCACTGCTTCCAGGGCCGCTGCTGCTGCCAGAGCCAGCGCTGCCAATGCTGGAGCCAGAGCCAGAGCCGCCGCTTCCACTCTCACTGCCGCTGCCAGAGCAGCCGCTGCTGGAGCCGCTTAGGCCTGCCTGTTTGGGCTCTGGATTCTCTGGATCTCTCCTATTTGGGGCTGCCATTTTAATTTCTTATACACCTCACTTTTTAGTAAAAGTGTATATTTTGCTGGGTATTCTTTGTCTTTTTCTCCCCTAGGCTGCATTGTTGTGGTTCCTAAGCTGCCATCTTAACGAGAACTTCCTTTTCTATTTTATGGAAAAGTTTGAGAAGTAGTCTCATGCAGATCTGATAAAATTTACCAGTGAACCAATCTGGGTCAGGACATTTTGTAGTTGGGAGATTTTTTTATAATTGTTTGGCCTCTGTACTTGTTACAGGTCTATTTAAATGGGTTATATTGATCTGGGTGTGGTGACTCACACCTTTATTCCCAGCACTTGGGAGGCAGAGGTAGGAGGATCACCATGAGTTCAAGGCCACCTTAAGATTTCCTAGAGAATTCAAAGTCAGCCTGGGGTAGAGTGAGACTAGATAGTTGGGGGGAATTATATCATTTTGATTCAGTTTCAGTACATCAAATAAATCTAAAAAATCATCCATTTCTTTCAGATTTTCAAGCTTAGTGGAGTGTACATACTTGAGATATATCCTTGTGATTTTATGAAGTTCTTTGGTATTGGTTGTAATTGTGTCTTTTTCATCTCTAACTTTATTAATTTGTGCTTCTTCTCTCTTTTAGTAAGATTTGCTAAGGGTTTATCAATCTTTTTTATCCTTCCAAAGAAACATCTCCTTGCTTTATTTCTCTCCATTTGTTTTGGATTCTATTTCATTAATTTCTGCCCTAATCTTTATTATTTCTTCCTTTCTACTGATTTTTGGTTTGCCTTGTTCTTTTTTTTCCAAGGCCCTAAAGTGAAATATTAAGTTGTTATAACTTTTTAATATTGGCACCTAAAGATATAAATTTCCCTCTTAGTACTGCCTTCATTTTGTCCCAAAGATTTAGGTATGCTATGTTCTCATTATCACTTGATTCTATCAATTCTTTATTTCCTTTTTGAGTTCTTTAATGACCCATTCATCAGTCAATAGTTTACTGTTCAGTTTCCATGATTTTGTGTATACTGCATAGATTTTCTTGTTGTTGATTTGGGGTTACTATTGTGATCAAGTAGAGTAGGAGGAATTATATTAATTTTCCTGTATTTGTTAAGATTTGCATTATGGGGCTGGAGAGATGGTTAAGCGGTTAAGTGCTTGCCTGTGAAGCCTAAGGACCCCAGTTCAAAGCTCGATTCCCCAGGACCCACATAAGCCAGATGCACAAGGGGGCGCACGCATCTGGAGTTCGTCTGCAGTGGCTGGAGGCCCTGGCATACCCATTCTCTCTCTCTCTCTGTCACTCTCAAATAAATAAAAAATATTTTTTAAAAAAAGATTTGCGCTGGGCATGGTGGCACACGCCTTTGATCCCAGCATGCAGGAGGCAGAGGTAGGAGGATCGCCATGAGTTCGAGGCCACCCTGTCAATACATAGTGAATTCCAGGTCAACCTGACCCAGAGTGAGACTCTACCTTAAAATATATATATATTTGCATTATGTCCTAGTATATGGTCTGTTTTTGAGAATTTTCCATGTTCTGCAGAAAAGAATGTATATTCAACAGCATTTGAATGGAATATACTGTAGATAACTGTTAAGTCCAATTGTTCTATGACCTCATTTAATTCATATGTTTTCCTCTCTCTCTCTCTTTCTCTCTCTCTCTCTCTCTCTCTCTCTCTCTCTCTCTCTCTCTGTGTGTGTGTGTGTGTGTGTGTGTGTGTGTGTGTGTGTGTGTGTGCGTGTTTTCTGGGATGACCTGTCAATTGATGAGAGTGGGGTATAGAAGTCATGCACTATAATTGTGCTCAGTGTTATCTATGACCTTAAGTCAAATAGTGTTTGTTTGATGAAACTGGATCAACCATGTTAGGTGCATATATGTTTAGAATTGTAGTGTCCTCCTGTTGAACTTTTCCTTTAATCAATATAAAGTGACCTTCTTTATCTTTCCTCAGAAATGTTGGTTTGAAGTCTATCCTGTTTTCTAGGCCTGTTTGCTTGAAATACCATTTTCCATCCTTTTAACCTAAGATAATGTCTGTCGTTTTTGGAGAGATTAGTTTCTTAGAAGCAACAAATAGAAGGATCCTGCCTTAACCCAATCTGCAAGCCTGTGTCTTTTGGTTGGGGCATTGAGGCCACTAATGTTAAGATTCATTGTTGACCTTGTGGGAAAAGATGGTGGCATAGGGATCATGTCAAAGCAGTCTAGGGAGTGATTTAAACAAAACCACAGTAAATTACACTCTACTTTCAAAATGTGAAGGTGTATAGGTTATTACTGGCCACAACAGAGAAGCAGAAGAGACCAAGGTCTTCTAGAAAGGAAGAAATTCTCCATAATCCCGCTAAGGTGCTTGTGGCCTGAATCTGCTCAGATATATTCACCAACCCAGCCTGGTGCCAAGCTGCAGGTGCAGAGACCAAGCAAGGGGAGAAAAATTTCATTTCAAAGGCATAGAAGGTGTTTTTAACAAAATTATAGAAGAAAATTTTACTCAACTTGGGAAGGAATGCCAATGCAGATAAAAGAACTTTTAGAACACCAAACAGACAAAACCTGGAACTACTAATCACTCAAAACAAAGAAAACATATTGAAAGTATCTAGAGAGAAATCAAGTCACTAAAAGAGGCAAGCCCATCTGGATAAGAGCAGATTACTCAACACAAACTTTAAAAGCCAGAAGGGCTTGGAATTATGTATTCCAAGTTCTGAAAGATAACAATGGTCAACCAAGATTAACTTATCCTGCAAAGCTACCTATCCAAATTGATGGAGAAATAAGGTCATTCTACAACAAAAATAGGCTAAAGGAATTTATGACAACTAAGCAAGCTCTACAAAAAAATACTTGAAGGAATCCTTCATGCTGAAGCAAAGCACAAATATAAGGAAACAGAAAAAAATAAAGTATATTCAAATAACAGGTAAAAGAAGTGAGTAAAGGGAAAACAGGAAACACTAAAATATAAGAATAATGGTGAAAATAAACACATACCTTTCAATAATATCTCCTAGTATCAATGGCCTCAATGTCCCAATGAAAACACACAGGCTTGCAGACTGGATTAAAAGGCAGGATCCTGCTGTTTTTTGCCTCCAGGAAACTCATCTCTCAATAAAAGACACTGTCTTAAACTGGGTGTGGTAGTGTACACCTTTAATCCAGCACTTGGGATGCAGAGGTAGGAGAATCACTGTGAGTTCGAGGCCACCCTGGACTACAGAATGAATTCCAGGTCAGTCTGAGCTAGAGCAAGACCCTACTTCAAAAAGAAAGAAAGAAAGAAGAAAAAAAAAAAAAAAAGACGCCATCTTAGGGTGAAGGGATGGAAAATGGTACCTCAAGCAAATGGGCCTAGGAAACAAGCAGATGTTGCTATCCTAATATCTGACAGGATAGACTTCAAACCAACATTAGTGAGGAAAGATAAAAAGGTCACTTTACGTTTACTAAGGGAACACTCCAACAGGAGGTCATTACAATCCTAAACATATTTGCACCTAACATGGAGGATCCAAGTTTCATCAAGCACTATTAGACTTAAGGTCACAGATAACACCAAACACAATTGAGTGGGTGACTTCAGTACCCCACTCTCATCATTTGAAAGTCATTCCAGCAAAAAGTAAACAGATACATGTGGATTAAATGATGTCATGGAACAAATGGACCTAACAGATATATACAGAATATTCCATCCAAATACTGCTGACTATACATTTTTCTCAGCAGCATATGAATCATTCTCTAAAATAGACCATATATTAGGACACAAAGCAATTGTTAACAAATACAAGAAAAATGAAATAATTCCTTGTACTCTATCTGACCACAATGGGATTAAAGTATAAATCAGCATCATGGAAAACTACAGAGCATACACAAACTCATGAAGACTAAACAGTACACTATTAAATGATGAATGGGTCATTGAAGACATTAAAAAGGAAACCAATAAATTCATAGAATCAACAGCCAACATAATACTGGATGGGAAAAAACTGGAAGCTTTTCCACTAAAATCAGGAACAAGACAAGTGTGGCCACTGTCCCCACTCTTATTTAATATAGTACTAGAAGTCTTAGTTATAGCAATAAGACAAGTGACACACATAAAAGGGATAAAAATTGTACAAGAAGAGATAAGTTATATTTATTTGTAGATATGATTCTATTCTATTCATAAAGGACTCTAAAGACTCTACTGCTAGAGCTGATAAACAATTTTACCAGTGTAGCAGGATACAAAATAAATACACAGAAATCAGTAGCTTTTCTATATACAAACAAATGAAAAAAAAAAAAAAACCTCAAATATCCAAAACAATTTTGAGCAACAAAAATAAGGCTGATGGCATCACCACAACTGATTTAAAGCTACATTATAAAGCCATAGTAACAAAAAATAGCATGGTACTGGCACAAAGACATAGATCAATGGAACAGAATAGAGAACCCAAATGTACATCCAGGCAGATACAGCCATTTGATTTTTGGCAAAAATGCCAAAAAAATACATTGGAGAAAAGATAATCCTCTAACAAATAGTTCTGGGAAAAGTAGATATCTATATGTAAAAGGATGAAAATTGGTCTTTATCTCTCTCTATGCACAAGAATCAAGTCCAAATGGATCAAAGACCTTAAAATCAGACATGAAGTTTAAAAGTTGTAGAGAAAAAAGTAGGAGAAACCCTTCAACATATTGGCATAGTCAATGACTTTTTGAATATAGCCCCATTTGCTCAGAACATAAAACCACTAATCAACCAATGGGACTACATGAAGTTGCAAAGCTTTTATACAGCAAAAGACATTGTGAATAGTGAAAAGAGGCAATATACAGAATGGAAGAAATTCTTTGCCAGCTACACATCTGACAGAGGATTAATATCTAAGATATACAAAGAACTCAGAAAACTAAATAATAAGAAATCAAATAACCCAATTAAAAAAATGGGCTAAGGAACTAAGTTGAGAGTTCTGAAAAGAAGAAATATAGATGGCATATAAATATCTCAAAATAATGTTCTACATTCCTAGCCAGCAGGGTTATGCAAATTAGAACTACTTTGAGATTCCATCTCACTTCTGTCAGAAAGGCTATCATCAAGAAAACAAATGGTGATAAATGTTGGCAAGGATATGGAAAAGGGGGAACTTTCTACACTGTTGGTGGGAATGTAATCTGAAACAACCACTGTGGAAATGAGTGTGGAGGTTCCTGAGACAGCTAAAAATAGATCTACCATATGACCCAGCTATACCACTCCTAGGCATAGATCCCAAGGACTCTTCTCACTACTTTAGAGACACTTGCACAACCATGTTTATTGCCATTCTATTCATAATCGCTAGGAAATGGAACCAGCCTTGATGTCCATCAACTGATGAAGGTGGGGTGCATTTATACAATGGAATTCTATTCAGCAGTAAAGGAAAATTAAATTATGAAATTTTCAGGGAAATGGATGGATCTAGAAATTATTGTACTAAGTGAGCTAACTCCAACCCAGAAAGCCAAGAATCACATTTTCTCTGATATGTAGATCCTAGTTTCAAATGTTCAGACTTGTGTATGAATTGGAATGAAAATTGGTAACAGGGGCCAGTAAGCTAGAAAGGGGCTATAAGGAAGAGAACAGAGTGTGGGCTTAAGGGTATGGTACTGTATATATGTAAGTAGAAGAACAGTATACTGTGGGGTAAATGGCCTAAGCAAGTCAGGGGAAGAGACTGAGTAAGAGAAATGTTGGGAGAGGGTTAATCAAAACTAAAGATATTGTGAATAAGCCATATGATAATCTACTTCTTTGGATAATGGCATACCCAGAAGCCACAGACTGTTACTAGAAAAACTTCAGTGCCAGAGATGGGCTACCTTCCAATGAGTTGTTGTTCAGAGAGGTCCCTGATGCCCCCAAAACATTACAGGATATTACCAAGGTTTTTGGTTTCCCACCAGGAATAGATGATAAGACCATATTGCTGAAGACTCCACATACCTGGGCTGCAAGCTCATTGAGAACTCAAAGTGGAGCTTAGGTGAAAACCTCCTCAGTGTAGACCAATTGACAGAAATCTGGAAAAAGCTCTGCTGAATGCAGCCTTATGGGAGACAAAAGCCATCACTGGTGAAAATAATACACACTGCAAGCCTCAAGTATTGCCAGACAGGCCAAATGAGATAATAGGTGCAATAGTGACATATCTGTTATGGGGAAAATCAATGGCTCTCTAATTGGACTGGAGACCCACTCTGTGGGAGGGAAAACATGTCTGGTACTGAAAACCTAATCAAAAGCCTATGGTGAGAGAGATCATAAGCATTAGGAGTATGATGCCTGCTCTTATCTGGTTAAATGCATATATTATGTCCACCAAGCTGCCCTGAAGCACTTTACTTAATGTTAATACCTATATATTAATGCTACTCTCACTTTTGGTTACAGAAGATTCTTTCACATGGCAGTGACCACTGGGATGACTCAAAGGCCCCACAGTGCTGAGAAGACATGATGGAGGAATGTTCCAGCACTGAAACATTCTTATCACACCTTCCAAGACTCAGGGTCCATTGTAGAAGAGGTGGCAGAAAGAAGGCAAGAGTCTAAGGAAGGGTAGGACTGATTACAATGCAACCATCCATACAGAAACTGGCCTTGAAATCCACGACCTCACAGTGCCTAGCACTACCTTCATGAGACCTTTATAACAGGAGGAAAAGAGGATGACATCAAAATTAAAGACAGACTAATGGAGAGAGGGAGGGGATATGGTGGAGTGTGGATTTATGAAGGCGAAAGGTGGAGAGGGGAGGGAGTTATCATGATTTATTGTCTATAAGTATGGAAGCTTTCAAAAAAACATAATAAATAAAAATAAAATACTTGGGCTGGAAAGATGGCTTAGTGGTTAAGCGCTTGCCTGTGAAGCCTAAGGACCCCAGTTCGAGGCTCAGTTCCCCAGGTCCCACGTTAGCCAGATGCACAAGGGGGCGCACGCGTCTGGAGTTTGTTTGCAGAGGCTGGAAGCCCTGGCGAGCCCATTCTCTCTCTCTCCCTCTATCTGTCTTTCTCTCTGTGTCTGTCGCTCTCAAATAAATTTAAAAAATAAAAAAAATACTTATCTTTGAAAGGTGTGAATTTATTCTTTCCATTTTTCTTGTTTTGTAGAGCTTCCTATTTTTTAAATCACTTTTATAAACTATTGTTTGAATATGGTTTATTTGTTCCTATATAAACCATGAGTGTGCTGTCCTTTCTTTTGAGTGTGAAGGATCACTTCAGTATTTTCTGTAGAGCTTGCTTAGTGGCCATATATTCCTTTAGCCTGTTTTTGTTGTGGAATATCCTTATTCCTCCATCAATTTGGATGGAGAGTTTTTCTGGATAAAGTAATCTTGGTTAACAGTTATCTTTCAGAACTTGTAATACATCATTCAAAGCCCTTCTGGCTTTTAATGTTTATGTTCAGTAATTTGTAGTTATCCTGTTGAGTTTGCCTTTATATGAGACTTGATGTTTCTCTCTAACTGATTTCAATATATTTTCTTTGGTTTGTGTGTTTGGTAGTTTAATTATAATATGGCAAGGAGAGGTGCCTTCCCAGTTTTGTTTTCTAATGGTCTCCTGTATCTCTATTGGCACCTCTTTCCCTGTTTGGGGGGAATTTTCTTCTATGATTCTGTTGAAAACACCCACTATACCTTTGGAGTAAAATTCTTCTCCTTCTAATGTACCTTGAATTCTGATGTTAGAACTCTTCATAGTGTTCCAAGTGTTTTGAAATTCCCATTCATACAATCCTGTCAGTTTGTCTTTCTCTTTGTTGGACTGTATTAGATCTCTCACATGTTGTCTAGTTCAGATATTCTGTCCTCTCCTTGATCCATTCTATTGGTGAGACTTTTTACAGAATTTTTTGTTTGACTTACTGTGTTCTCATTTCTAGTATTTCTGATTGCTTTTTTAAAATTTAATTTATTAGTTTTCTTTTCAGCAAATACAGGCAGTTTGGTACCATTGTTTAGGGTCATCCATGATCTACCCCTCCCAATGGACCCTCCTTGTTGATGTAAATGGGTCATGCGTTGTGGACTAAAAGTATGTACCACCATTCCATGTAAATGTTTATTTTAAATGAAAATAAAAACTGGGCATCATCACACACAACTGTAATCTGAGCACTAGGTAGGCTGAGGCAGGAGCATTGCTATGAATTTGAGTCCAGCCTGGACTATATAATGAGTTCTAGACCAACCAGAACTACAGAAAAAGACTCAGTCTCAAATAATAATATTAATAATAATAACTAAAACAGAAAAGAAACAAAATGTTAAACTGTTGATGCAAAATGAAAAAAAAGTTCTAGAAAAACAATATAATATTTTATTGTTTAATGTATATGATTTAAAGTTTTACTTACTATTCTTTGGAAATTTTTGTTTGTTTGTTTGTTTTGTGTTTGTTTTTGGATTGGCTTTTCAAGACAGGGTCTCACTATAGCTCAGGCTGACCTGGAATTCATTATGTAGTCTCAGGGTGGCCTCAAACTCTTACAATCCTCCTACCTCTGCCTTAAAGACATGCACCACCACATCCAGCTTCTCTTTGATAATTCTTTATGACAATCATACAATGTCATTTTCTAGACAAGTTAAAAGAATAGCTTAGGGCCAGAGAGATGGATCAGTAGTTAAAGGTGCTTCTTTTCAAAGCCAGGACATATCCCAGCCACTTCAAAACTGGCAAGAGGGGTAGAAGGGATATCCGTGTTACGTAGAGAAGGCAATGGGGTTACAGTGAAATGCTTCATAATGTATTACTTACTCTGAGAAAGAGACATGTGAAGAGTGGAGGTAGGAGGATTGTCATAAATTAAAGACCACCTTGAGACTACGTAGTGAATTCCAGGTCAGTGTGGGCTAGAGCAAGACCCTACCTTGAAAAAACAAAAAAAAAAAAGAAAAGAAAAAAGAAAACAAAAAATAACTTCTTATTCCATTTATGTTTTATATTTTTAGTCTTAATTCCATTTGACTCTGCTCTCATCTTTATTATTTCCTTCTACAAACTTTGAGCTTGGCTTGTTCTTGCTTTTCTAACTTCCTAAAGTACAGTGGTAAATTACCTGTTTGACATTGTTCTACTTTTTTGATGTAGTCACCATTCTAAAACCTTAGGCTGCTTTTTCTGTCTCTGAAAGGACTTGGAATGTTGTGCCTCAGTTTTGTTTTTTTGGTTTTTTTTTCTTTTAAATTGGTACATCAAATTTTTCTCTCATTTATTTTTTATTAAGTAGAAACTTGGTATAGACATGTCATGTGTTGATATCATCATTTCCCTCCTCCCTGTCCCCATTCCACTGAGGGCCCCCCTCAGTGGGATTGCTAATGTTCACCATGGGGTAGGTTATGAGTTGTGAGAGCAACAGTCAGTCATGGGGGTAGCGGGGACAATGCCTCTGGACACTCCCTCCCACCCTATGGCTCTTACAATCTTTCCACCCCCCTTCTACAAAATTCTCTGAGCAGTGGTGGGTGTGTGCTTCTGTTTTCATTTGTTTCAAGAACATTCACATTTCTTCCTTGACTTCCTCCATGATCCACTGATCGTTTAAAGATAACTTGTTGGTGGGGGCTAAAGAGATTGCTCAGTGGTTTAAGGTGCTTGACTAACCAGGTTCCATTCCTAATGCCCAAACAGTGGCATGTATCTGGAGTTTGGTGACAGTGACAAGAAGTCCTGCCATATTCATTTTTACTCCCTCTGTCCTTAAATAAAATTATATGTGTGTGTGTGTGTGTGTGTGTGTGTGTGTGTGTGTGTGTGTGTGTATGCATGTATATGTATATATATTCAGTTTATTTACTCTAAACAGCAACACAGACAAAACGCTATAGAAACACAAAGGAAGTGGTGCTTACTGGAGCTGCTGGATGACCTTGGATATGAGGCTCATAAGCAACAGCCCAGGATGAGGAAAAGGGTGGACAGGGAGAGACTATGGTTCTGCCATACAGCCAGCTAGGAACTAGGAAGCTCTCTGGACAGTGTGAAGCATGCCTGCATTTAAGTAAAGGAACTAGTTCCTAGGGGCTTACCCACAGACAAAAGTCTATCATTTTACAGCAGTAGAAACCCTAACATCAACATTAATATAAAAGCAAGTTTACACAACAATCAAAAATACAAAAGACTGAAGGAAGAGACCCTGTTCAGAGACAACTTATATCTGCAAAAGGTTGTAAACAAGATCTTGCCAAGCCATGCTCTTGCTTGTCGTGGAGCCACAGGGCTGCTGCTTATGAGGGGCAAACTTCACCTGTACTGGAGCCCTTTCTTCATATTCCACTCTGTTTTGTCAGTAATTAGGATCTTTGGTTCAGAAACTCCTGTATTCCTACTAAGATCGATTTGCTTGTAATGACTGGCCTCCAGTCTTTGTCTTTCCCCAGGATAGACAACCACACTGTGCCCGAAGGGTACATGTTTGGGTGAAATAGTGGTGGCTCAAATTTCCATTGTAGTGGTAAGGACAGATAGTCGTCCATTGTAAGTAAACTGCTGAAGGTATCTTCAATTGTATTATAGTTAATCTCATTATAGTTTATTTCTCTGTAGACATGTTCATATTTGCTTTATATTTGTAGATGTTAGGATGTGAGGTATATGTACCTATTATTATAATTTCTTCTTGGTGTATTGATTCATTTGTCATTGTCACTTAATACATTGTTATTGCTTTTCATTTAAAATCTTTTTATGATACAAGTATGGCTAATTATGCTTTCTTGTGGATTCAATTTGCATAGAATGTGTTACTCTTTCCATTTACTGTCAGTTTGCATGCTGACAGGTAAAATGAGTTTCCTGTAACTAGCAAATATAGTTATGTCTTATTTTGCATTTTTAGTTTGATCTATTGAATCACTCTATATAGTATATAGAACCTAATCCATTCACACTTAGGTTGATTATGAATTGGTAGGACTTACCATTGACATTTTGTAACTTCTTTTCTATTTTTATATTTATTTCTTTTCCTCTCTCTTACAGTCTTAATTTATGGTAAAGTGAATTAATTTAGTAGTATGTTTTTTTTTACTTATGATTTTTTACTTGCTTACTTATAGGAATATGCTTATAAGAATCTGCATGAGGCTTATAAAATTTCTTTGGTTCATAGGAAGCTATTTCAAAATATTAGCCACTTATACTGATCTTAATTCTAAGGATAAAGAAAACTGAAAAGTCCTAACTCTGAAGTATATACTTGAATAAACCCCTCCTCATATTTAAAATTTTATGGCCTACTTTATATATTTTGTTGTTGCCTATCTCTTAGAATATTAATGCACTTAGAATTCTGTATTTTATCTTCATAATACAGAAACAACCTGTTTAAAATTTTCAAGGTTAGAATATTCTGAGGTTATCTATAAGTGTATTTTAAGTGAGTGCTATGCCTAATGCATTCTTGTCCTTTAGCACATTTGTTATTCCGCTTGAAGAGAGGAACCAAATTTAGAATTTCTTATAGGATTAGTCTGGTAGTAATCTTGATCTGATCATGTATTTTTGTTTGTTTGGTTTGGTTTGGAATGGCTTAACCTCTCCTTCATTTCTAAAAGATAAGTTTTCTGGGGATAGTATTCTCTGTGGCAAAAATTTTCCCCTTCACCTCTATAAATATATAATCCTAGTCCCTCCTGGATCATGAAGAATTCACCGAAAATTCTGCTATCAGACAAATTACAATACCCTTGTACACAAAACCAAATTAAGTAGAATTTGCTTACATGCTATAGTCTATGAATCTCCATTATCTTCAGCCTTGCTTAAAATATGTCTCTAAGGAGGGTTATTTCACTTTGGCTCTGCCTATTGACCTTCCTGTATCTGAATATTTGTATCTTTCTCCAGATTTGTGAGGTTTCCTGTTTTCATGTCTTTGGGCAAGCTTTCTACCCCTTTTGCATTCTGAGATACCTCTTGAACTCCAGTAGCCTGCATATCTGCTCGGGCATGCTGCCCCAAAGTGTCTGTATTTCTCTTTTTTTTTCCCCCCTCCTCTAATGATGAACTTGGAAATAGCCTCTTTGATGTCTTTGATGCTTTCTTCCATTTGATCTATTCAGCTGTTGATGGCTCACCATATTTTTTTTCATTTCATCTAGTGTACCGATGTACTTTTCAACTCAAGGATTTGTTTGCTTTATAATTACGTAAGTTCCTCCATTAAGTTTCTCTAATAAAGTACTAAATTGTTTTCCTATTTTCTTGAGCTTTGTTGAGGTTCCTTAAAAGACCCATTTTAAATTCTTTGAGAGTTTATACATGCTACAATTATATTGTTGGTTTCTGGCACCTTTTTTTTTAGTCTTGAGTGTGACTACAATCTCTTGACAGATTTTCTTTAAAAAAAAACAACTTTTTGTTGACAGCTTCCATAAATTCAAACAATATACTGTGATCATAATCCTGTCCTACCACCCTCCCTTTTCCTCTTTTAAATTCCCCTCCATTCTGCTCCTTATTTCCAGCTAGTCTCTCTACTATTTTGAGATCCAGTGGCTACAGAGAACTCAAAACTAAATCATATTTCTAACACACCCACCAATGCTCAGGAAACATTGCAGAAGAAGGGATGGAACAACTATAAAAGATTCAAAGTAGATAGGATTAGCCTGAGGTACCATCCTTCCACCCCACAGAGGCAGACTGACACCTGCAGGACCCCACAATGAATGCCAACAACCCCACAGAAGAGGACCTTAGGTAGAATGGGAGTGGGGGAGGGGATACAAGAATGCAACTTTTTAAATTAAAAACAAACAATAAATAAATTTTAAAAATATATTCCCTACCATAAACAATAATGCTAAATTCATGTAAGTTAAAATTTGAGGTAGAAAATATGAAATACAAATGTGCAAAACAATTGAAATATATGTTTCTCCAGAGAAGAAATGCAAATGGCCAACATGTACATTAAAAAGTGACTGATAATCACAAAGACAAAAATAATAGTGGAATGTCACTGCACACCTGTTAAAATGATATTGCTGTGTCTTGGATATAACTTGAGTGTCTCCCAAATGTTAGCTTTGGGAATCAAAATGGCAAGACTGAGAGGGCCTGTGGAACTTTAGGAGGTGGAGCTACTAATAGATCATTGCATCACTGCTGTTGATCCCTCAACAGAGTGCTGGGCACCCCAGAATTCCCTTTCTCTGAGTTTTCTAGTAGATGTGATCACTCACTGTAACACATGCTCCTATTATGAAAATTTTCAAAAACAAGTATAAGGGTTGCTAGAAAGAAACTGGACACTTGTACATCCTTGGTGGGAATGTAAGATGATAAATCCTAAGGAAAACTGTATAGATGATCCAGTGAATTTCAGCCCTTGATATTTACACAAAAGAACTGAAACAGAATCACAAAGAAATATCTACGTCTCTGCATTCACTGCAAAGTTACTCACAACAGGTAAGACAGAAAAGCAACCTAAACATTCATCAAAGAAGTAGATTTTTGAGCTGGGTGTTGTGGCCATGGGGTCAAGGCCACCTTGAGGCTACATACCGAATTCCAAGTCAGCCTGGGCTAGAGTGAGACCCTACTTAAAAAGACCAAAAAAAGAAAAGAATAGATATTTCATATTTTTTAAATAGGAATAAAAATATATACCATAATGTCACAGAATATTATTTAGCCTTTAAAAAAAAAAAAGAAATTTAAGCTGGGTGTGGTGGCACATGCCTTTAATCCCAGCACTTGGGAGGCAAAGGTAGGAGGATTGCTGTGAGTTCAAGGTCACCCTGAGACTCCATAGTGAGTTCCAAGTCAGCCCAAGCTAGAGTGAGACCTTACCTCAAAAAAAAAAAAGAAAGAAAGAAAGAAAGAAAGAAAGAAAGAAATGTAGTTGTTATAGAAAACTGATTCCTATGAGTGTTAAAATATCACTACTACATGACGGAGCAATCTCAGTTCTGTATAATTATCCAAAAGTATTGAAATCAAGATCTTCAAATAAAATTTGTGCTCCCATGTATATTTTATTATTTTCATGGTAGCCAACAGATAGAAACAATCTCAATGTCCACTGAGGAGTGGAGATATGCATATAGTGTATGTGTATACAACATTACTCATCCATGAAAAAGGAAGTAAATTCTATTATATGCTTTACTAGAAAACATGGGTGGCAAATGAAATAAACCAGTCACTGAAGGACAAATGACTCATAATTTTATTTACAGGATGCATGTAAAGTAGTCCAACTTATCTAAGCATATAGTTGAATGATGCTTGCCAGAGGCTGGATTAAGGAGTACATAGGGAGCTATGGTAAAATTCAGTTACTCAAGGTGAAAATGTTCTACAGATCTACAGCAGAAGCTGTGTCTAAAGTAAACTATATTCTATTGTGCATTACAAAATATTAAGAGGGTAAATCTCATGTTTTGACCACAGTTTTTTAAAGTGATGGCATATAATAAAATATAGATACTATCTAAATAATAATCAAGGAAATCCCCAGCCAGGCATATAATCTCAGCATTCAAGAATCAGAAGCAGGAAGGTAAGATGGTTCACCAGTTAAGTCAATTGCCTGCAAAGCCTAAGGACCTGGGTTTAATTTCCCAGTACCCATATAAAGCCAGATGCACAAGGTGGTGCATGCATGTGGAATTTGTTTCAGTGGCCAGAGGCCCTGGCATGCCCATATTCATTCTCTCTCTCTCTCTCTCTCTCTCTTTCTCTTTCTCTCCCTCGCATGCTCATTTATGTGGATACTTGGGAATCAAACTCGGGTCCTTAAGGTGTCACAGGTGCCTTAACCACAAAGCCATCTCTCCAGCACCAAATAAATAAATAAATATTAATTAAAAAAGAAATAAGGGGCTGGAGAGATGGCTTAGCGGTTAAGCGCTTGCCTGTGAAGCCTAAGGACCCCGGTTCGAGGCTCGGTTCCCCAGGACCCACATTAGCCAGATGCACAAGGGGGCACACGCGTCTGGAGTTCGTTTGCAGTGGCTGGAAGCCCTGGCGTGCCCATTCTCTCTCTCTCTCTCTCTCTCTCTCTCTCTCTCTCTCTCTCTGTCTCTCTCCTCCTCCTCCTCTCTGTCACTCTCAAATAAATAAATAAATAAATAATTTTTAAAAAATAAAATAAAATAAAAAAGAAATAAGGCCAGGAGTGGTGGCACACACCTTTAATCCCAGCTCTGGGAGGCAGAAGTAGAAGGATCGCTGTGAGTTCGAGGCCACCCTGAGACTCCATAGTGAATTCCAGGTCAGCCTGGGCTAGCGTAAGACCCTACCTCAAAAAAAAAAAAAAAAAAAGAAAGAAGGAACGAAAGAAAGAAAGAAAGAAAGAAAGAAAGAAAGAAAGAAAGAAAGAAAGAAAGAAAGAAAGAAAGAAAGAAAAAAGAAAGAAATGGGATGTAACTCAATGGCAGATTGCTTGCTTTGCGTCTACCAAGCCCTATCATGAACCACAGTTTATCTTTAAAACCCTGTAATGTGGGCTGGAAAGATGGCTTCATGAATAAGGCACTTGCCTGCAAAGCCAAAGAACCTCAGTTCAATTCTCCAGGACCCAAGTAAGCCAGATGCACAAAGTGGCGAGTGCGTCTGGAGTTCATTTGCAGTGGCTAGAGGCCCTGGCATGCCCATTCTCTCTTTCTCTCACTCTGCCTCTTTTCATCTTCCAAATAAACAAACAAAATAAAATATTTTTACAAACCCTGTCATGTGCCACAACATACAAAAACCTTAGGGATAATATATTAAGTGCAATAAGTCACAGAAGGACCAACATTGAATGGTTTCACTTATATATCTAAGGTAGTTAAACTTACAGAAGAATAAAGTGAAATGGTGATTGCTAATGGCTAAGGAAAGGGTAAAGTGGAAAATTGCTGTTTGATATGTATTACAGTCAGATTCACGTTGCTAGCAGAACTAACCCGACCAAGAGCAGGTTTGGGGGTAAAAGGTTTATTTTGGCTTACAGGCTCGAGGGACACACCGTGATGGCAGGGGAATAGGATGGCATGAACAGAGGGTGGCCATCACCCCCTGGCCAATATCAGATGGATAACAGGAACAGGAGTGTGTGCCAAACACTGACAAGGGGAAACTGGCTATAATAATACCCATAAGCCCCCAACAATACACTGCCTCCAAGAGGCATTAATTCCCAAATCTCCATCAGCTGGGAGCCTAGCATTCAGAACACCTAAGTTTATGGGGACGCCTGAATCAAACCACCACAATGGGCATGCAATTTCAGTCTTGCAAAATAAAGCAGTTTCAGAGATATGACATGAACTAATGTGCATACAGTTAACAAGACATCTAAAAATTTGATGAGAGTAAAAAAATAAATAAATAAATAAAAACTTTAAGAAATTAACAATACACACCCACTAAGATGTTCACTGTAAAATGAAACAGAAACAGTAAGAACTATTGAGGAGATAGAAAAATTGGAAGCTTGATGCATTGCTTATGGGAATGCAAAATGGTAGCATTGTGGGAAACAGATAGGCAGTTTGTCAAAAAGTTAAAGTTTCCATGTGGTCTTATTCTTAGTGATATACCCTAATATTAAAATTATATATTCATACCAAAACATCTCTGCTAAATGTAATGGTTATACTATTCAAAGTAGTTGGAAAATAGCAACAGCTCAATTATTTGTTGATGAATGAATCGATGAATTATACATCCATACAGTGGATTATTGTTTAATCATAAGAACAATGAAGTGCTCTTGCATTCAATATTGATGAACTCTGAAAGCATTATACAGACATGAAAAAATATATATACTTTATAGCAGCTATATTCTCATTTCTGGGACAAAGCACCCAACCAGAAGCAACTTAAGTGAGGAAAGGATTTAGTTTTGAGGGGAAGTTTCATTGTGGTGGGGCAACTGCCCCACATGGTGTATCAACAGTAGAGAATAAGCAGTCTTGGCAAGCTATCTCTGAACACCCAGTGGGCTGGACAAATTGACCCCAAAGCCTGCCCCCAGCAGCACAAATCCTCGAGTAAGGCTTCACCTCCCAAACGCTATAAGTATGAGACATAATCACAAACACTTGAGGCTATGGGGGACATTTTAACTGAAGCCATCACATTTGTATAATTCAATTTATATGAGCTCTCCAAAGTAGACAAATCTATAAAGACAAAAAGCCAAGGAGGTGGAGGAATGAAATGAACTGCCAATGGTAACTTGGATTCTCTCTGTAAGTTATGAAAATATCTAGAATCAGGTTGTGACAATAGCTGCAAAATGCAATACATGTACTAAAAATCACCAAATTGTATACTATAGTGAATGTTACATGAATTGCATCTCAGTTTGGAGAACTGTTAAGTGTATTGCTTTACTTCCAAATGTTTGAGGATTGTTTTGTTTTAGGTTTTTTCAAGATAGGGTCTTACCTTAGGCCAGGCTGACCTGAAACTCACTCTGTAAGCCCAGGCTGGCCTTGAACTCACAGTAATTCTTGTCTAAGATACCTAGCCTGTGGTAATTTGTACAGCAATCAACTGACTGTGAAAAGCTGTCAATGTATCTCACATATTACACACAAAATACATGCTGTAAAAACATAAAGATTTTTAAAAAATCACCTGTAAATGTCTCCAAAGATAAATCTAGTTAGCCATTTGATGTATATTTTCCCACTCTTTGCATGCTATAATCTGTTTCCACAAAATGATTAAGATTACATTTCTTTATTATTCTTTTCACTTAAAAATATTTGTAAATATTTTTCTACATCATCAATTGCTTGAATTCTGGTTGTTTGTTTTTAGGTAGTTACTCTAATTAATTAAAAAATCTTCATTATTGGACACCAAGGTTGTTTCTCAGTTTGTGGTTGTCATAAATAGTATTTAAATAATTACTCTCATTGATCTTCATGTAATATTTTCTAAATATAATTTTAGAGGTGGAATTTCTGTCAAAGAATGCAAATATTTCAAGATTTTTAACATGTATGCATAACTAAATTGTCATGTAAAAATTATATCAGGGAGCTGGAGAGATGGCTTAGCGGTTAAGCACTTGCCTATAAAGCCTAAGGACCACGGTTCGAGGCTCGATTCCCCAGGACCCACATTAGCCAGATGCACAAGGGGGCGCACGTGTCTAGAGTTCGTTTACAGTGGCTGGAGGCCCTGGTGCACCCATATTCTCCCTCTCTCTCTCCCTCTCTCTCTCTCTCTCTGTCACTTTCAAATAAATAAAAATAAACAAAAAATATTAAAAAAAGAACTATTTTGAAAAAAAATTTATCAGGGCTGGCAGATTGCTTAGTGGTTAAGGAGTTTGCCTATGAAGCCTAGGGACACATGTTTGACTCTCCAGATCCCATGTTAGCCAGATGGACAAAGGTGAGGCAAGTACAAGGTTGCACATGCCCACTAGGTAGTACAAGCATTTGGAGTTCGACTGCAGTGCCAATTCTCTTTTTCTCTCTCTCTCTCTCTCTGAAATAAAAATTTTTAAACTTTTTAAAAATTGTATTAGTTGTCCCTTATTTCAAGATTATAAGTGCATATTTCCCTACAGCATCACTAAATTTAATAATTTCTTGCTAGTTTGATAGATTAAAAATGTTTTTGATGTGCATCAAAATAAAATACCCACACATCTACTATCTTTAAAAAAAATCCTTTCATTAAAAATTAACTCTTTGGGTGCTGAAGTGTAATGGGTAAGGAAATAAGGGAATGTGATGGATAAAGAAATGTCATGATTAAATGTTACCTTTGTTAGGCAGGATATGGTGCTTTACAGATGCTACCTTTGGTATGTAAAATGATACCAGGCCATCTGTTTGAGTGAGATAACCACAAACAATTTTTTTACCCTCTACTTTTGTAACTAGGTTCAGATTTCACGTACTTGTTTTGAAATGTGACATAAATTTTGTCTTTATAACCCCTGACCAGAAGGAACTCCGGGCTGTACTTTTGAGTTCCTGGCTCAAAGTGTAGTTATGGCCAGAAATAAATGTCTCTACTTATTAATATCAGATTTGTGTTGGACTGGTAAATCTCTGAGTGGCCCCAAGCCCATTGTAATTGAGGGCTTGCCTGGGATCCACCGGGCACTCAGCTGATTAACTCCTGCATTTTTTTCCAACTGGCCTTAAGGCCCCTGAAATGCCCAGTGAAACACCAGAGGTCAAACCCCTCAGGCCAGCTTATGAAGTGCCTTCTGCTTCAGCCCAAGTAGGGTATTGGTAAGGCCTGGCACTGGCAAAGTTCTGGAACCTTAACACCTAGACATCTTCTGTGACTAAAGAAGACAAAGAGGCTTCAGAACCTCTGTCCTCCTTTAGAGAGAGACAGGGAGGCTCTCCAGAATTAAGTTTTATTTCTGTTTGCATACATTTTTGACTCACTGAATCTGGTCTCACAGAGTTTTGATTTCTTGGGACTCTACTCTGGCTGTGGGTTGGAGCTGCTGAGAGATGTTCCTCAGCCCCAGGGACATTCTCCAGGCCCTGGAAAGAAGGTGTGGTAGTCAGAATATATCAACACTGTGAGCAAAGAGTCATCTGGAGGAATGACTCTGGAGGAAGGAGGAGTCAGTGGAAGAAGTCTTGATGCAGCACTACTTCCCTAATCCCAGTTGGTGCTGAGATGTCCCCCCAACCCCTGGTCTGTTTCAGTTCTGTGTGGCTACGTGTTTGTCTTTCTGCTTAGTGTTTGTTTTGTCCTTTTGTACTTAACATTTCTGGATCTTCCTAGGAAACCAGCTGCAGTATCTGAAAACTCCACCATGGGACAGAGCACATCTAGCCCATTGCAATGTGTCCTTATTAACTTTTCATTCTTCCAATAGCAGGTGTCTGACTTAGGTGGCACATGTGATACCTTCTCCTTGAGGAAGTTCTGTGAATTAGATTGGCTGTCCCTTGTTGTGGGATACTGCCAGAGACAACTGAAACGATCCAAGAATCACTGAAGAAAGACCCAGGACTCAAATAGTATGTAAAAACAAAGAGCATTTATTCTGCAGTACCAGCCAGCATGCAGGAGTCAAAGATTCACACAAAATGGTGACCCTGAGAGGAGCACAGCAGGCCCCTTGAGGGTTAAGTCATCTTCTAATGTGATTGGCTAAACAAGCAACAGTTATATTTGTACACTTTTTAAAATTTTATTTTATTTTAATTTTTTTTATTTATTTATTTGAGAGCGACAGACACAGAGAGAAAGACAGATAGAGGGAGAGAAAGAGAATGGGTGCGCCAGGGCTTCCAGCCTCTGCAAATGAACTCCAGACGCATGCGCCCCCTTGTGCATCTGGCTAACGTGGGACCTGGGGAACCAAGCCTCGAACTGGGGTCCTTAGGCTTCACAGGCAAGCGCTTAACCACTAAGCCATCTCTCCAGCCCTATTTGTACACTTTTGATTAGCTGTGGCACAGATAATACCATCCTTGGACATGTTTAGACATGTTTTTGCGGCTTTGTGGAGACTGACTCAGCCCTGGAGCCTGCTATCTCAGGCAAGTCCATTTAGTGATAGTCCAGAAGTATTGCAGGAACTGACTTAGGCCCCTGGGTGGCTATCTTCCCCAGCCACATAACAGCCCTTTGTTTGTGGTTTATCCCAGAAGTCTTGCCTGCCTCTCTGGGAAACTGAAACTTAGGCCTACCTGCAAACTGGAGCAAATTTGATCTTCTCACTCCCCCCTTACGAGGGGTCTAGGGGTTGATATTGGGATTTTAATACCATAAGCTGAACAGTAGATGCATGTTCTTTGACAACCCTTATGAGAGTGTTAAGGATATAGGACCCACAGATCAGAGTGAGTAGCAACAGCATCAGGGGCCCTCCCACCACTGAAAGGAGGGTAGTGAGCCAAGAGAACCAATAAAAAGGGATTCATGCCAGTTTTCAGATTTTTGCCTCTTTTTCTCTATCTTGTAATCTTTCCCATATTAGAGACATTGATTCTTTGATGATTCCAGAATGGTTAGTGTAAACACAGCATTGTTCCCCTAGGGCTAGACATAGTCCACCTTTTTGGAGGACTAGGAGGTCTAGTCCACACCTGTTCTGAAGGGTAACTTCCGCTAGTGAAGATAAGGAAGTCTAGAGATGTGAGACAGCCTTTTCTAGCTCAAATAGATCAGCATCTATTGCTAGGCTTAGAGCATTGTCTTGGAGAACTAGGGCCAAGGTGCCCACTCCAGTGGCCCCAGAATTGCCAAGTCCTATCAGGGCGGAGACTAGGACTACAGTGACTGCCCCCCATTTTGATCTTCCAGTAGGAAAAGGGGAGAGTCGAGTCTCCATATCTTTGCCTGAATAATAAAAGATCTTAGGAGTTAGCTGGGTCAGCACACAGAATCCATCGGTGTGGTTGAGAGTAAAGTATGAACACAAGGAGTCAACCCAGTACATCAGGCCCACCAGGTGTCATCTGGAGGGATGAGGTACATCTCTGATTTGGGGCTTTTTGGGTGGTGTGGCATAGGTGTCTATCAGTATGGGGGACAGGGAATGCAGAGTCCATTCCCCTTCAACCAGTTTCAAAGTGAACCACCTGATGCCCAGGTGGTGCCAGTGGCAGGGCCCATTATCCTCAAAGGTGGTGTAATTCCCAAAGATGGCTATTCCCTTATAATGGGGGGGAGAGGGGCTTACATCTAAACAGAACCATCAGTCATCAGTGAGTTCAGGCCTAGAGTTATTTATCACTTGATAGGTGGCCCAGAGTACATCCCAAGGTCCAGATCAGGGTTGGGGATCCTGACTTGGGGCAGGACTCCTGGACGGGATATAAGTCACCCTAGCCTTATTTATTAGGTTGGGCCCTTCAGTAGGCATGGCTTCCTGCTCCTGTGGATTTTAACAGGTGGCAGGACCAGGTTGAGATCTAGTGGTACTTCAGGCCCGAATTTTATCTTTTGAGTTAGGAGCTTAATAGTGAATAATATCCCAAAATCACTATTTGGTTTATAGAGCAGAAGTCCCCATGTGTTTTTTACTCCCCAGTTGGTGGTTTTTTTGTACCTTTTGGGGTAAACTTTATAATGATTGGATTACAAGTACTAAAATCACATGGTCCACTGAGACCATTTGAGTAGAGTTCGGGCTGTAGTCCATATCCCCATCCTAGTGAGCCTGACTCTGGGCTCTATTTAACTAAAATGAGGTCATCCTTAACTGGGGGATCCTTAACTGGGGGTTCCCAGGAGATTGTTCCTGTTGACTTGCATCCTCAGCTTGCATAAAAGAATGAGTCTGCTCACCCCCACCCCCACATTTGGATTTCTGAGACTTGGATCTCCTGTCCCCCAGGCAGACAGAAGGGGGTGTGTCACACCATATTTCACCCACTTAGGAGGTAGCAATTTTGGAGTACAGCATAGGTATCCCAATCCCCTTCAGTCAATGTGCACAAGTCAAATGTTATGCCAGGGAACCAAGTTCCAATAGGGGCTAAGTGGGATGTGGAATTAACAATCATCCCTGTAGCCATGTTAGTAACTACCCATGTGAGGTTATATAGCTCATGAGGGTTAAGTCCAGTAAGGGCCAAACTCATAGTAGCAAGATCATGATTTGTAAAGTCTTAGCTTTAGTTGGTCCAGTGGGTGGGGCTGAATCTTCCACCCTTCTGGAGTGAAATCATCAAGAGGCCTCTCCCATTGGTGTTGCAACTGTTGAGTGGTTTCTCATCTCACAGGTTTGATGTGGAAGTGATGTATCCAGGTTCTGACTCCATCAACCTTCACTGCTGTGGGCATGGTCAAGATTACCATGTAAAGGCCTTTCCAGCATGGCTCAAGAGTTCTGTGATTGTGTCTCTTAATCTAGACTTCATCACCTGGTTCAAAGCAATGGGGGGTAGGAGGAGGAGCTGACACATATATTTGGCATGTGTCCAACCAAATCTGTTTTTGGACATTATGGAGAGCTTGAGGGATTCCAGGAACTTCTGATGGTCGAATTCTGCAAGGATCTCAGGTTGAAGGTTATGCAAAAGGGGAGAGGGCCTCCCATATACTATCTCAAAGGGAGTTGTGTTGGGGCGGAGGGGGTTCTAGCCTTCTACAGAGCATAAGGAAGGAGGGTTACCCAGTCACTGCCAGTTTCTAGGGTTAACTTATTTAAGGACTTCTTTAAAGTCTGATTCATTCTCTCTTCCAGGTCGATTATCAGATCCTAACAATGAAGGCAGTCTTTTGGGGGAGAATGCCTCGACCGAGCCTGAAAAGGTGTCCACAAGAACTAAAAGGTACTTGTATCCATATAAACCTGGTTTGACTTCGGTGTAATCTATTTCCCAGTTTGTGCCTGGTCTCTGTCCATATAATCAATTTCCTGGAGCCTTTTGTCCTACAGTCAAGGATTTACTGCCTTACAGGTAGGGCAGTGGGAAATGATCTCATTCACTAAGGGCCCTAGGTGAAAAATTTTATAGTTATTGGTACGATAAATGTCTCTGTAGCTAACTCCACAATGCACGACCCATATACCTCAACAAGGAGGGGCCAGTGGGGAGGGGGGTAGGTCATGGATGAGCCTAATAATGGTACCAAACTGCCTGTACTTGCAGAATAGAAAACTAATTTAAAAAATATATAGTTAGCATTTCTCAGCAGCTTCTTAAGTTTTCTAAGACCCAGATGGGTATTTTGATGAATCTGATGAATGAGCTGTTTAGCAAATTCTGAAGGGAGATTTATTCAGCCCTCAGCTATATGGAGCCATCCTTCTTTTCAAGAGTCCTTGGCATTTGGTTAGGACCTCCTTATCTTTTGAGCTATAATGGTGGATCAGATGGAGCCCTGGTGGAACCATAGCCACCAAGGCCATGGCTGTGGAGTCTAGTGCAGCCTCTTTTGCGGCCTTATTGGCCAGTCTGTTTCCTTTTGCTCTTTTATCTTCCCCATTTTGATGGCCCAGGCAATGGACAATGGCTATCTTGAGGGGCAGCCATATCATTTCTTTCTTTTTTTTTTTTACACAAATCTAGTTTAATGTAACATGAACAAATCATAAGTACATGTGTTGCTACCATATTCTATTATTGAAGCAAAAGTTTTGTATTCAATAAAAATACACAGAATGTATAAAATGTTTAATCACATTTCACTAACAACTGTAAACAAAATAGAATGTGAGACTTTCATATGTGAAGATACACATTTTGGAAGGAACCCAATTTGAAGTAAATCCATTAGCACATATATTGCAAGGGTACACAAAAATGTTTGTCATTTACAAATATACACAGAGAATAAATGTCAAAAAGTTAATATTGGAATCTAAGTGAGAGGTATTAAAGTGACTAGCCTCAAAGGATAAATTATTTATTTGGGTTTAAGGTAGCAGAGGTCCATGTAAATTAATTAACAAGTGAGTGAGGAAACATACAATATGCCATAGCAAGAAGTTAGAAACCTGAATACTGTGGAAAAGATTTATTAGTCTGTAAAAGTTGGTTCTGATAAACTATTGACTATTTGTTACAGTTAATTATTAGATTTTCATTACAGTAACATATTTCCCACATATCAAACTTTGGAAGCAATATGCCTTTCCTTAAATTATCACTTAGTGTTCTCCCCCCAACCCCTCAAAACAGAGAAATGGGTTTCTGAATATCAACTAGCCATTTATGGAAGCCATAAGATACAGATAGTCATAAACATCACACAAGCTACAATTGAAGTATATGGACAAACATTACCAACATTTATGACAAAAGATGTTGGTTTAAAAATGGCTTAAAGTTAAAAAAAAAAGTTAAAAAGTTGGTTTAAAGTTAAAAAGAGTTACTATAATCACACCATTCATGTCCTTCTGAAACCAAAATAAGGGAAAACTTTATTGCCATTCTGCCCAACCCCACATAACTAAAAACAGTATCAATGGATCATGAATCCAATGTACATATCACAGGATTAAAACTCCAGTTAACTGAGCTAAGCACTGAAGTGAGTTCAAAAGTAATACTAAACTTTGTTAACATGTCAGTACCATTTTAGAGCATCATCAGAACAAAGAGAGTTAATTATGAATTGGTCTGGCCACATTCTCTACTGAGAATTTTGCTTCATACTAAGAGAATCCCAAATGTCCCAGGAAACTGTAAAATCATGCTTTGTTACTTCTCAAAGGAAATCTGACCTGTTTGATGATGCCTGAATACCTCTCCATGGTTCTAGGAATTCTACATACCAATTCATTCAGCAACTGATAAGAATGTTTAAGTGAAAAGGAGACAAAAGGCAGACCTGTAGCAACACATACTAGATAGATGGATGTTTTTTAAAAATTATATGATAAATGTAAATCATAAAACAAAATGTACTTATAAAGGTACACCTATTTTATGTTACATAAAAATCTATAGACTGCAAACTGTGCATGCTTACCATAACATTTACCTGGGAAAGCCAATGAGTGGGATTTCTTGCAAATATTCACTGCCATGATAAAAACAATTCTGTACAAACTGCAAGGTCCCTAAGATAGCAGTTAAGAGTTTATATACAGAAAGATGTCACTATCTGATGAAATATGCAAGAGATGGAATTTCCCAGAGTTTATAACACAGAACAGTAACCACCACAGGCTCCTCCTCCATGGCTCTCGTCCCTGTGTGACAGTTTGACTCCTTTACTCTGGCTCTTGCTTTCCCACAGTCCTGGCATCTGAATGATCTTTTCAACAAGCTCTTCAAAGGCACACTGAACAGCACAGCAGGTTTTTGCACTTGCCTCTATAAATAACATGGAATGCTTCCGTGCAAATTTCAGACCTTCATTTCTATCAACTTCACGATTTTCCTTATCAATTTTATTTCCAACTAGCATGTTTACTATGTCGTTTCTTGTACAGTATGTTTCCAATTCATTTAACCAATTATCCAGTTTAACAAAGGTGTCTCTTCTTGTGACATCATAGACTAATATAACACCTTGTGCACCTCTATAATAGCTGGGAGTTAATGTTCTAAACCTCTCTTGAGCAGCAGTATCCAATATTGCAAGTTTAGCCTTATTTCCATCCACTGAAATTGTTTTCACCTTAAAGTCAACATCTATTGTTGCTGCAAGTTCTGGATCAAAAGTATCATCTGTGAACCTCAAGAGCAGGCTGGACTTGCCCACCCCGCTCTCGCTGATGATGAGAATCTTCAGTGTGGTCAACACATCCTCATCCATGCTGAGCCCGCTCCGCTCCAGCCACTCCCATATCATTTCTATTAGGGTAGGATCTCATCTTTATTTTTGATGGTTTTTCCTTCTGCCATGAGCAGCCCCCTTATAGATGAGCCTATGGACATGAGCTGTGGTAAAGGTGTATTGGCTGTCCATGAAGATGTTTGCAATTTTGTCTTTGGCCATTTTAAGGGCCTAAGTCAGGGCAATTAGTTCGGCCCTCTGGGCCAAAGTCCCGGGTGGTAGGGCAGAATCCCATACTACAGTTAAGAGTTACTAATTCAGTGCTCACATACCTAACTCTGTCTTGCATGTAACTGCTCCCGTCTGTGAAGTAGTCTGAATTCGGCCAGGGGATGTCAGTTCCAGCCTCACATTTTGGACATGGTTCAACACTATTGAGCAGTCATGTGTAATGTCCTGGTCTGGGTCTGGCAGTAAAGTAGCCAGATTGAGGGCTAAGGTAGTGTTGTATCAGATGCAGGGCAAGTTCAGAAGCAGAGACTGGTAATGCACCAGTTGGTTATTAGAGATCCCTCGATCCAGGGGATTCTTGAGAATCCCTTCAATGGCATGTGGGGTAATTATGATCAATTTCTGTCCTATAGTAATCTTATCTGAATCCTTAACCAGCAACACAGTAGCTGCAATGATGTGCAGGCAGGCTGGCCATCCTTGCTCTACTGGGTCCAGCTTTTGGGACAGTTAGGCTACTGATCTTTTCCAAGGACCTAGAGTTTGAGCCAGCACACCCTTAGCTATGCCTTTGTTTTTATCCACATACTGGTGGAAAGGCTTATAGATGTCTGGTAGGGCCAGTGCTGGGGCCTTAAGGAGTGCCTCCTTTAGCTGATGGAAGCCTCTGTCCATCTCTGGAGTCCAGTCCAGGGCATTCTCCTATCACCTTGTGGCCTCATAGAGATTCTTAGCAATTTCTGTGAATCCTGGCACTCAGAGTCTACAGAATCCTACTGAGCCCAAGAACTCATGAGCTTGTCTTCAAGTTTGGGGAGTGGAGGCCTGAGACAACAGGTGTTGCCCCCCCCCTTGAATATTTACCCTAAGTAAATTACCCCCCTTTGGCAGAGCTGTGCCTTTTTCACAGATACTCAATATCCCATCTGGCCCAGTTCTCTGAGCAAGGCGCCAGTCACCAAATGACAGATTTCTTCATCTGGGCCAGCTATTAGGAGGTCATCAACACACTGTAGGAGGATTATTTGGGGGTATTCCTGATGGTACTCACCCAGGGCTTCATGTAGTGCCTTGTCAAAAATGGTGGGCAAGTTCTTAAACCCTTGTGGTAGCTGAGTCCAGGTCAGCTGTCCATTGAAACCACAATCCAAGTCGCTCCATTCAAAGATCAACAAGGGTTGGTTAGCTGGAGCCAGTAGTAGGCTAAAGATTGCATCTTTAAGATCCAACACTGTATAGACATCCCACTCAGGCAGCAGGCTGCTCAGTAGGGTGTATGGATTGTGCACTGTGGGGTGAATGTCTTCTACTCTTTTATTAACTTCCCTTAAGTCCTGCACAGGCTAGTAGTTGTTATAGTGGGGTTTTCTTACCAGCATAAGGGAGGTGTTCCAGGAAGACTGACAAGGAACTAATATCCCCTGTTCCCAGAATCAGTTTATGTGAGGTGATAACCCCACTTTCACTTCCCAAGACATGGAGTACTGGCAGACTCTGGCTGGACTAGCATCAGCTTTTAGTTGTACTAAAATTGGGACCCAATATTTAGCTAGCCCCATCTGATTTCTTTCTTCCCATAGTCCTGGAATTTCCTCCCATAATTTTTCCAAGTATTGTTTCTTCTTGGCAGTCATTCTGGGTGGGGAATAGATTTGTATTCTTCTGCTAGAGATACAGTCAGAATGTGTATGGGACCATTTTTATTAAAGACCTGTACTTCCTCGGGGCTAAAATGGATTTTTGGCCCCATCTTGGTCAGGAGATCTCATCCTGGGAGTGGGTATGGACACCAAGGGATGACCATAAATTAATGGGTCACCAGTCCCATTCTCCAGTCCACCTTTCTTTGGGTAGTCCATGGATATTGGTTAGTTCTGATAGCCCCCTGGACCCATGTTTTCTTGTTAAACAGAGGCCCCCTAGGTTGTTTTAGGATGGAGTGTTGCACCCCCTTATTGATTAGAAACTCTACCAGTTTCCCCTCTACCTTTAGGATTACCCAGGGCTCATGGAGTGGATGTGAGCCCTGATGCCCTCAGTCGCTCATTTCTTCTATCTCCAAAACTTTTTGCCCTTTCTCCCTGTGCTTTTTGGGGAAGTCATTCTTCCAGTGTCCTATTTATTTGCAGTAAGCACACTGTCCTTTAGGAGACAGGGTCATCCCTCCTTTATTTGAAGTGTTTGTTTGTCTTTCCCCCTTCCATAGGCTATTTCTCTTAATTCTTGGGAATCAGATCTTTCTCTCCCTATAGCCACCAGTAGTGCTCTGGTGAGTCCATTTGTTTGTCTACTTTCTGTAGTCTTCCTATTGTTGTAGACCTTTTCTGCTATGGCTACAAGTTCTGCCATTTGCTTGCCTATGAATCCATCCAGTCACTGGAGCTTTCTGCAGACATCTGGCATCACCCAGTTGAGAAAAGCCATGTTCACAGCAGACTGATTTCTTTGCTTCAGGGTGGAGGGGTGTGTAAGTCTGGTAGGCCTCCAACAGTCACTCTAGGAAGGTCCCTGGGCTTTCCTCCTTACTTTGTATGACCTGGTCTACTTTAGACAAATTTGTAGGCCTTCTGGCAGCCTCCCAGAAACCACCCATTAGAATCTGGCAGTAGACCTTCAGCCTCTCCTTACCTGCAGGGTCGTTAGTGTCCCAGTTTGGGCAAATAAAGAGAAAATCCATGTCAATGTCATCCTGGACCACCATGGGCTGGCCGTTTGGCTCTGGAACTGACTTTCAGGCTATGGCTAGCACCTGTTCTTTCTCCTCAGCCATGAAGGGCACCTACAAAAGCTGTTAGCAATCATCCCACATACGTTGGTGGGTAATCATTATAGAGTCTAATAGTTCTAGTAGGGTGAAGGGTTTCTCTGAGAACTTGGGATTTTGCATTTTCCAGTTATATAGGTCACTAGTGGAAAAAGGGATGTGGCCCATATACTGTTGGCCCTCCTGATCAGGGAGACTGGTTGCTCATAGAAGCAGTGCAATCATGGTAGAGTCTGCCTGTCTTGTGGTCTGGGCCCATGTATGGGGAGGACTTATCATATTCCCTCTGTCCTCCCTGGGCTCAGATTGGCAGTGACCACTTGCACTATGGATTCCAGCATGGAGGTGGGTATATAAGGAAGTGACTAGAGGTCCTCCTCAGGAATGGAGGGGGGTAGGACTGCTGGCTTGCAGTCTTTTGGAAGCCCCAACTCCTTAACCTACAGGATAATTGGAGTTGGTGGCAAAAAGGGTCTGAGCCAGGGTGGGGGAGGGTCTCTCCACCAGATATTGCCAAACTGGGATGTACAAGACCTGGTCAGGATGCCCAGGATTCCCATACACAATACCTTTAACTTGGTAAATGTGGAAAGATAGAAGGTGCCTCCCTCCAGCCATCCCACATTGAAAGTTGGCCATTCATTCCTGCAAAATATGGTTAGTTTTCCCAGCCATACTGTTAAACCCAGATTGTCTGGAAGGAGTTGGAAATCCTTGAAGTGTGACTGGACTAGGTCCAGTGGGGTGGAACTTGCCACCTGTCCCACGGTGTCTCTCAAGAAAGTAGAAAAGGACGAACAAGATACAAACACACATGCCCAGAAACAAACCTCCTATGGAGTAAAAAAGAAAGCAAAACAATGCTGATGGTGGCCTATCCTGTAAATGGGCTCTGCCAGATGGGCTCGACCCATCAGTATCTATCAAAACCAGAGTCACACTGGAGCTCTCTGGCTCCAACAGATGGGGGTCCAGAGCACTCTTGGAACCCCCTGGCTCAGAAGTAATAATTGGTATGTCCACCTTGCCTTCATGGGCCTCCTAATTTTGTCCAGACACCAGATATACCAGGAAAACCAGGAACAGAGCAGAACAAAGACACATGTAGTACAGAGGGGTGCCTGTTATGAGCATGTAAGGACCAGCATATGGTCCAGGGACAGTTTAGATAAATAAGTTTTTTTCTTTGTGTGTGAGAGTAAAAATTCAAAGTCAAACTTTGTAAGCAAAAACTAAGAGTAAGCTGAGTACAATGACATAGTAAGAGATTAGCAGAAGGTGTGTGTGGAACCCTAGATAAGTAGTGGAAAATATAAAAACCCCAGCTGCTCAGCAGCCGTTGTCCCAGTCCTCCCGACACTATGACTGACTGAACGGCTGCTCAGCAGTCCGGACTAAGACCTCCGCAAGACGCATCACCGATCCGAATTCATCTGCCCGACACGCTGTCCGAACGACCGAGACTCACCTTGAAACACCACGAACTGAGAGAAAAGTCAGAGCACGGACCCGCGCCACCAGGTTATAAAGCATCAGAAATCTCGCAGACCGAGTCTCGCATTGCGACCGAGTCTCACGTTACTGCGTCCCAAGTCTCGCGTTATCAGGTTGTATACATGTTAGACTCATTAGAAATATTCTTGTGTTAGTAGTGATGAATATAGTTTGGTTATATATTATATTAGCTATAATATTAGTTGTGATAGTTTGGACTTGCTTGTGTGTGACTTTCATCCCAGTAAACTCCTTTGCGAGTACACCAGTGTCTGAGTATTATTGACCTTCGTGGGCGGAATCCTCTCAACCAATCATCTTTGAGAGTGCTCGCGACAGGTGCCCCAACTCACCGATCAGTAGAGAACCAATTGCTCCCCTAGAAACACTCCACTATCTAGTCTGGGGGATCACCAGCAATCTGGGACAAATCCCCAAATGTAAGTGTCCAAGAATCACTGATGAAAGACCCCAGACTCAAATAGTATGTAGATGAGCATTTATTCTGCAGGATCAGCCAGCATGTGGGGGTCAACCATTCATACAAAATGGCAACCCTGAGAAAAGCACACAGGCCTCTTTTAAACACAGCTAGGGGAATTTTAGAAGGGTTAGGTCATCTTCTAAATGTGATTGGCTAAGCAAGCAGCAGTTATATTTGTACAACTTTGACTGACTGGACATGTTTAGACATGTTTTTGAGTTGTTGCAGGAACTGACTTAGCCCTGAAGCCTGCTATCTCAGGCAAGTCTCTCTCTTTTTTTTTCTTTCTTTTTTTTTTTTTTTTTTTTTGTCATAGTCCAGAGGTATTGCAGAAACTGGCTCAGGCCCCTGGGCGGCTATCTTCCCCATCCACATGTCAGGGTCACTGTTGATTAACAGCCCTTTGTTCATGGTTTTTCCCAGAAGTCTTGCCTGCCTCTCCAGGAAACTGAAACTTAGGCATAGCTGTAAACTGGAGCAAATTTGATCCTCTCAGGAACTTTCAACCTCCCAACTGCAAATCAAGTCAGGGCTTGTCCTTGGGCAACCCGGACACCCTGACTACCCTGAGGAAATTGGAAATTGGAAATTAAAAATTGGAACTGAGACTAGTCAAGTTTTTGTTTAATAAATCCTAAATATAAAATCTGAAATTATACTCAAAGTAATTTCAAGGTTTTGTTTTGATCTCTGGAGTTATAAATAAAATGGGAATTTAAAATGAGAATACATAGCTTCTGAAAGAATGAATGGATGTTTTAGGGGAAGATATGTCTGAAGTCTATTTAAAAAGTACATTTGGAATGAATGTGTGTGTATATGAGTATATGTGTGGCTCATAGCCCTAAGGCTGCAGAATTATAAGGCTTTGCCTTTGTGTCTGTTCAGCAGCACCAACACAATGGGAAATTCATTGTGGGCAATATCCTCCAACAAGCCCACTGTCCTAGACTGCATGACCAACTTTTACAGTTCAGTGTCCCCCAGAAGGAAGACTGAATAATTAAAATCACAGGCAGTAAAAAATGCAAGATTCTGCTAGTATTAAAAAGTTGTAAAGGGACAGAATCAAAAAGGTGCCTTGTAGCCCTGAGGGAAGTCCAAAACTATCTCTTGAATTTTGGGGAGGGGGGGTTACAGTTTCCCACTGTGTTCCCCAAGGGCAAGAAGTAGATCAAAAATAGTTAAGTTATAACCAGGAGTGGTGGCTTACTTTCATTCCAACACTCAGGAGGCAGAGATAGGAGGATCGCCATGAGTTCCAGGCCACCCTGAGACTACACACTGAATTCTAGGTCAGCCTGGGCAAGAGTGAGACAAAAAAAAAAAAAAAAAAAAAAGCGGGCGAGAGAGAGAGAGAGAGAGAGAGAGAGAGAGAGAGAGAGAGAGAATAGTTAAGTTCTGGGTCATCCCAATCAGATGCTACAACATGGGAAAAACTGTCTTGATCTCACATGCTACTGCTGGTGCAGCTCTCCATAGCAAGGACAAATGTAGGGGACTTCTTATAAGAAAGTTGCAACTGTTTTTAAGTTTACTTTATCTCTCTATGCTTCTATTGGACTACTAACAGAAAACAGCCTCAAGATTTGTGTTTAAATTCAGAAGTGCTCAATATTGAGTTTGTCAGAAAATTTCTAATAATGTTTGAATCTGCTTTCATATTATAAAAAAAAAATGTTTCAGGACTGTCTGAGTAAATAGCACAAATCCAGCCTGGTCTACCCTTTACAAAGAGCTAATTCAAAAGGCCTTCTGAGCCAAGCGTGGTGGCGCATGCCTTTAATCCCAGCACTTAGCAGGCAGAGGTAGGAGGATCGCCGTGAGTTCGAGGCCACCCTGAGACTCCACAGTGAATTCCAGGTCAGCCTGGGCTACAGTGAGACCCCACCTCAAAAAACCAAAAAAAAAAAAGAAAAAAAGAAAAGGCCTTCTGAGACAGAAAAAATATTTTTAAAATGGTCATATTGAAAGTCTTATGGAAAGGACAATGAAATGAAGTTATTAATTATGAGATGAACAGACTAAGGAAGATAAACTGGAGAGAAAATTTTAAATGTTGGATAGTAAATGATGGAAAAGATTGTTACAGAGTGGTTAAATAGATTGTAGAGTAAAAATATGCAGATGAAGGTATTGTTGTTCAGGCTGATTTTGTTAGGTGCTTATCACTGAGGTGATAATTTAAGTCTTATAAAAGGTGTTTTGATAATTGTGACTTTGTTCTTAGGAAAACTGAGGAAGCTGCTCATGTCTTAGGAAAACCTACTGTATACAAACACTATTAATACAGTTTGTCTAAGCTTTATATAACAGTCATAAATATTTCTTTAGTTAAGCTATAAAATTGTTCAAAGGTAAAATGTACTTGTTTAAGAAATTACTTTGTCTTTCATATTGTCTCTAATGTATGTTAAAATTGGGCTAGCTTAACTCAACAATAACCAGGTTTGATTTTATTCTTAAGCTATGTGTAATCAGTCTCAAGGTTTTAATTAAGCAATTGTGTTATTTCTGGTATCTTAAGTTCATTGCTTATAAGGTATTGATAGTTAAGACATGTTTCCTGCCCTAGAAAAATAATCTTAAACTAATGTTCTCCTTACAATTTGTGGGATAATTGGTACCTGCATTGGCATAAAAACTAGTCAAAGTTGTTTTCAAACACAGATGCCAAATTTTTATACTGCCTTGTCTTTTCTTAGCATAAAAATTCTAGATTAAATCAATTACCATAAACTTATTGATACAATATTGTTTTCATAGCTATTAAAATGTTCTGCATGTACTTAGAACTGACAGATACTTAAAAGATAAAATGTGTGTTTTCTATGTCACCTAACAACTAAACTTAAATACTAACCAGAAGGATTTTTAAGCTATTGTGTCATTCCATGACCAGATCTTCATTGCTAGCCAGATATGTTCTGCAAATTTTTTAACTGAATCTGTTTTGATAATTAGATATGTATAGTCTTTCTGAGTGATTAATAATCATATGTAGAAACTATAAGGTTCAGAAGTGACCAAGGCCATGGAAACCACTCTGAAGCAAAGATGAAAATATTTATGCAGGGGCCTGGAGAGCTGGCTTAGCAGTTAAGGTGTTTGCCTGCAAAGCCGAAGGATCCCAGTTTGACTCTCCAGGACCCATATAAGCCACATGCACAAGGAGGCGCATGCATCTGGAGTTCCTTTGCAATGGCTGGAGGTCCTGGCATGCCCATTCTCTCCCTCCCTCTCAAATAAATAAATAAATAAATTTTTTTTAAAAACATTTATTCAGGAAAAATATGAGCTGCCAGGACTGACTCATGAGTGGAGCACAATCAACTTTGAGATTACAGATAGTGGGCTATATAGAGTTCTTCAGTTGCAGGAAGGTGAAGAAGGGAAAATAACTCCTTTGTTCTTTACATTTCAAATAGCTAGGGTGTGACACCAGAACAGTGTGCAGGTGTCCTAAGAGATAAGGGGGCAGGAAACCTAGACCCGGGGCATTGATAGGCAAGGAAGGGAAAATGGCTGAGTGGTTTCTTGAGTAATGTGGCTGACCCACTTCTTCATGTCTCTGTCACCTTCTTGCTGTAACTCCATTTTGTCCTGACCTAACATTCCAGCCTTTTGGTAATGATAAGAGATGAAGGTTAATTTTTCATGCTGACCAAAAGGGTGATGAGTTCTTATGGGACAGTCAATGGATCTCTCTTCAGGGCAGATGAGGAGGAGGCAGTTTCATGGTAGCTACAGGTAGCAGAGTGATGAGATCAATAGTGCCAGTGTAGCATGTTGTTATGACTTGATCCTGAGTGAAGGAGAGAATTCTCTCATACCATCCCTATATTGAGCTGGCTTCAGGGCAGTTGTGGGCAGACAACTGTTATAGAGAAGGTGAGGGACATGGGCTCTGTGCAACCCATGAGAAGACAGAAGGCAGAATAAAGGAGCTTGCTACTCTTGTCAAAACACCAGGTTTAAAGGGAGGGTGAGCATTCAGAGGTAAGAGATAGAGGGCTTGGGGCAAGAGGAGGCAGAGGGGCATTTTGAGATCAGGGGAAGAATAGGAACACAAAAGAGTTTAAGTTTGAGAGAGTCCATTGGGGTAGCATTTTACCACTAAAGATAGACACTGCCTCAGGGATAAAGGGTAGAAAACAATATTCCAAGCAAACAGGAATAATAAGCAGGCATAGCTATATTAATATCGATAAAATACACTTCAAACCAAGACAAAGAAGGCCACTTCCTACTTATCAAGGGAACGATCCATCAAGATGATATTGCAATCATAAATCTGTATGCACCAAACACAGGTGCACCACAGTTCATAAAACAAAACCTACTTGACAATAAAACAGAAATAACCACCAACACCATCATAGCTGGGGACTTCAATATACCATTATCAGTAATAGGCAGATCATCCAAACAGAAACTCAACAGTGAAGTAAGAGAGCTCAGCAAAACCATAGATCACTTAGAGCTAACAGACATCTACAGAACTTTCTATCCCAAATCCACAGACTATAAATTCTTCTCAGCAGCTCATGGAACATTCTCTAAAATAGAGCATATACTGGGTCACAAAGACTGCCTCCACATATTTAGGAAGATTGACATAATTCCCTACACAATATCAGATCACAATGCTATATTGTTAGAAATAAACAATGAAAGACCCACCAATAATTCCAACACCACTGGAAACTGAACAGCACACTTTTAAACAATAAATGGATAGTGGATGAAATAAAAAATGAAGTTGCAAAATTTCTAGAATTGAATGACAATGAGAGCAAATTGCACCAAAATTTATGTGACACAATGAAGGCGGTCCTCAGGGGAAAATTCATAGCACTCAAAGCCTTCATAAAAAAGACAGAGAGGCTGGGCATGGTGGTGCACATCTTTAATCCCAGCACTCGGGAGGTAGAAGTAGGAGGATTGCCATGAGTTCAAGGCTGCCCTTAGACTACATAGTGAATTCCAGGTCAGCCTGGGCTAGAGTGAAACCCTACCTCAAAAAACAAAAAACAAAAAAAAAAAAAAAAAAAAGGACAGAGAGATCACAAATCCATAACCTAACCATGCACCCAAAGGCACTGGAAAAGCAAGAAAAATCCAACCCAAAGAGCTCCAGAAGGAAACAAATAATTAAAATCAGAGCCGAAATTAATGAATTGGAAACCAAGGAAACAATTAAGACAATTGACTGTCAGAGACCGTGACCTGGCTGCCCTAAGGACAAAAGAGAACTAGCCACTCTCATGCAGCCCCTCCCCCGAGAACAAACAGCTGCTCTGGGAGATGTCACAAGAGAGATTCCGAGAAGATGTTCCAGAAAATTACAGCCAGGTAGCCCTACTTCTTCCTTCCTTGTACCCCCTTCTCCTTTTTCCCCTCCTTATTGCCCTGCCTGCTTGTTGATTATAAAAGAGCTAAAAAATCCGACATTAAACAAGACCTTGACAAATCCTCCGCTTGGTCTCCTTCTTCTTTCCCGCCCATTCTTTCAGGTTGCAGCCCTCCTCGACCACCCTATGTTAGATTGGTCCTGCGGGTTGGGGGAAATTAGCGCCCAATGTGGGGCTCGAGGCACGGGTCTTGACCGGACGACAGACCGCATTGGAAATCTCCTCGGGACGCCGAGAGACATTTTGAAGAGTGCCTGCCATTTCGTCGCTCGCGATTTTGGCTACAGCTCACTGTAAGTCAGGATCCTTATTCTTCATTCTCATCCAATTTTTAGAATGGGCCAAAAGCTTACTAAGGAAGCTCTCTTTCTTAAAGATTTAAAGAGCTCTCTCGGGGAAAGAGGGATAAGAGTTAAGAAAAAGGACCTCATTAAATTCTTTGTCTTTATTGATAAGGTCTGCCCATGGTTTATTATTTCTGGTCCCGATATCCATCCTGGAAAATGGCAGAAGGTTGGCAAAGATTTAAATCACTGCCTCCAAAAAGAGGGGCCCAATTCTGTCCCCTCCACAGTCTTTTCTTACTAGGGACTAATAAGAGACATAGTGGAGGGAGCACACTCAGACCCCGATAAACAACAACTCCTTTCTGTCACAGAACACTGCCTCCGTCCTCTTTCATGTAGCACTTCTTTAGTTTCACTTTCCTCTCCTCCTGAAAAATCCCCTTGCCCGTCGGTCATTATCGATATGGGTTCTAACTCCAATAACTCTGGTGCTCCCCAAGCAGTAGAAAGGTTGTACCCGCTTGCCCAAGCCCACTCCCCCTGAGACTGCTTCTCAATGTACACCCCTAATTAGCCCAGTTTTTTCAAGAAAATGAAATCCCAAGCCTCTTGATCTGGGTGACACTACCTCTCTTGAGGAGGAGGCTGCTAAATACCATAATCCCGACTGGCCTCCTGCTGCATCGGCCCCCCCTTTCAGACTGCCCCCTTACCCCTCCCAGCTTTGTGCACCCACTCTATTACCCACTCTGCTACCTCCAGGGTTTCACCCCTCTACCCTTACTGGTGCCAAAGAACATCTCACTAAACAGATAGCTGAGTTACAGGATGTGCTTAAGCTTCAAAAAGAGTTTGCTCAATTATCTACAGATTTAAGCTCTTTACAAGCTTCAATTAATGAGACCATAGTTAAACCCCCAAGTTTAACCATGACAAGAACCACTAAAAAGACTCCTGCCCCGTGGTATTCCCTGGCCTTTCCGGTGGTTACACGCTCCGCCACCGCCCCTCAGGTATCCTCTACGGATACCCCTCTAGAGGAATTTAACTCTCCCCTGGATTCTGAAAACAAGGATGGAACCTCCAAAATTGAAGAGGGTCCTGATGACCCCTTAGTTTCCCCCGCCCCTGTTGGAATCCCCGCTGCCACCCCAGCCGCCGGGGCCCCAGCTCTAGTCACCCCCCCCAGACATCCATTATCGCCCCTGAGCTTTGAAAAGATAAAAGAATTTCACTCAGCAGTACAGGCATATGGCCCAATGGCCCCCTTTACTCTTTCCCTCCTTGAGGATCTCTCTGGGTGGGGGGTCACTTAACCCCTAGAGAATGGACCCAAGTTGTTCAGTTAGTTCTAACCCGAGGACAATTTCTATCCTGGAAGGCAGACTTTATGGATGGGTGCCAATCCATCGCTACAGTTAATGTAAGGGACCCCAATTCGCCCGCTGCAAATTGGACCCTCGATAAGCTGACTGGCCAAGGTAGATATGCCACTGAGGCCCGCCAATGGGGCTTTCCTCCTGGCCTCCTGGCGCAGACAGCCAATGCGGCCCTTGCTGCCTGGCAAATGATCCCTATGTGGGGTTCTGTTACCTCCCCTTTGTCAAAAATTACTCAGGGTGCCCAAGAGGATTATACTGATTTTTTGGGCAGACTCACTGAAGCAGCAGAACGTATTCTCGGCCCGGGAGGCGCCGAATCCAAGTTCCTAAAACAACTAGCCTATGGAAACGCAAATTCAGCTTGCAGGTCCGTTCTGCGCGGCAAAGTCAGAACAGCCTCCCTCGAGGACATGATCCGACTTTGCAAAGATGTTGATACCTTCACCCACAAGATCTCTCAAGCAGTCAATCTTGCAACTGGGGCCGCTATTCAACAACCATTTTCTAACAAAGCCTGCTTTAAATGTGGCCAAATTGGGCATTTTTCCAGACAATGTCCCAATAATTCTAACATGACAGCCATGACCCCCTTGCCGTCTGCTGGGCCACAAACACGCCCACTCCAACCTGCTACTCTTTGTCCTCATTGTAAAAAGGGCAAACACTGGGTCAGTACCTGCCGTTTTAAAACAGATATCTCAGGAAACCCTCTACATCCTCTCCAGGGAAACGGGCTGAGGGGCCAGCCCCAGGCCCCTCAACCCATCCATTTCTTGCTGGCCTCGGAGAACAGTCAGCAGCTCACTACCCTGTGTCCAACCCCCCCAATCTTCCAACCCCCCTCAAATCAACCCACTTCCCACCTCTATCGAGCCACAGCAGGAAGCACAGGATTGGACTTGTGTGCCTACGCCAATACAATATTAACACCAGAGGATGGGGTCCAGGTCCTCCCCACAGGAGTTTTTGGACCACCCCCTCCTGATATGTTCTTTTTAATCTTGGGAAGAGCATCCTCCACTCTTAAAGGACTTGCTATTTACCCTTCTGTGGCAGACAATGATTATACAGGAGAAATAAAAATCCTGGCCAGTGCCACCCTGGGACCCTTAGTTATATCCAGGGGCCAAAGAGTGGCACAAGCCCTCCCCCTACCCTTACAGACCGATGGCCCTGCCCTTCATGGGCCTTGCAGAGACACCAACCCGGGCTCCTCTGATATCTATTGGGTCCAGGCTATCACCCGTGACCGACCCACCCTTCGCCTCCAACTAGATAAAAAATGGTTTCTAGGCATCATTGATACAGGAGCCGATGCCACTGTAATTTCAAAGGATCATTAGCCTTCAGCTTGGCCCCTTCAGTCCTCTGTTACTCACTTACAAGGAATAGGTCAATCCCGAAATACTTTACAAAGCTCCAAATTCCTAACATGGGAAGATCAAGAAGGAAACTCAGGGACAGTTAAACCATTTGTGGTTGATGGCTTGCCTATAAACTTGTGGGGGCGTGATATACTAGACCAAATGAAGGTCATTATCTACAGTCCAAATAAGACAATCACTCATCAAATGCTATCTCGGGGCTTTATACCAGGGACAGGACTAGGAAAAAATAATCAGGGCATTACTTAGCCTATTATCCAGCAACAAAGACCTATTCATTCAGGCTTAGGGTATCACCATTTTTCTTAAGGGCCATTGCACCTCCTGCATGGCAGGCAGATGAAATCACCTGGAAAGATGACTCTCCTGTTTGGGTAGATCAATGGCCCCTTCCCTCGGTCAAGTTGGCTGCAGCTACACAGTTAGTGCAGGAACAGTTAGCCGCTGGTCATATCGAGCCATCTACTTCCCCATGGAATACTCCCATTTTTGTTATACAAAAGAAGACAGGGAAATGGAGACTACTCCAGGATCTCAGGGAAATTAATAAAACTATGGTCCTCATGGAGGCTCTACAGCCAGGCTTGCCCTCCCCTGTGGCTATTCCTAAAGGGTACCAAAAAATAGTCATTGATCTCAAGGATTGCTTTTTCTCCATTCCCCTACACCCAGAAGACTGTAAACGCTTTGCCTTCAGCCTTCCTGTTACTAACTTTGTTGGACTTATGCCTAGATTTCAATGGAGGGTCCTACCTCAAGGTAAGGCTAACAGCCCTACGCTCTGTCAAAAATATGTCACCCAAACCATTGATCCATTTCGCTTCCATTGGCCTTCTCTTTATATTATTCATTATATGGATGATATTTTATTAGCAGGATCTGATGCCTCCCAACTTCATGCTGTTTCACAACAGCTTATAAAAGCTTTACAACAGAGAGGCCTCCAAATTTCTCCTGGTAAGGTTCAGATAAATTCCCCCCATTTGTTTTTAGGCTTTGAATTATTTCCACATAAGATTGTCTCTCAAAAGATACAACTAAGAAGAGACTCCTTTCATACCTTAAATGATTTCCAGCGACTCCTAGGGGAGATCAACTGGCAATGCCCCTATTTACACCTAACCACTGGCGAATTAAGGCCTCTGTTTGATCTCCTTAAAGGAGAAGCTGATCCCTCCTCCCCTCGACATTTTACCCCAGAGGCCATGGACGCCTTGGGTCTGGTGGAGCCAGCTATCTCTGCCCAGTTCATTACCTATTTTTCCCCTGATAAGCCTTTACATTTCATAATCCTCCCTACCCCCTTTTCTCCTTCTGCACTCTTCTGGCAGGGCAACCCCCTTTTATGGGTTCATTTACCCGCCACAACCTCCCAAGGTCCTCCCCGCCTATACGTCCTTAGTAGCACAATTGATTTGCTTGGGGAGAGAACAATCTCAAAAACTATTTGGGAAGGATCCAGAAGTCATAATAACCCCATACAATACATCCCAAGTATCGTGATTACTTCAGAATGATGATCAATGGGCAATAAGTTGTGTGCCCTTCCAGGGAAGGATGGATAATCATTACTCACCAGACAAATTAATCCAATTTCTACATAAAACACCTATTATTTTTCCAAATATTACAAAACATCTCCCCATCCCGGGTGTTAATCTGGTCTTTACCGATGGCTCTTCCAATGGCAGAGCCGCTTACTCTATTAATGGTAAAGTAACTCCACTGATTACACCATATTCCTCAGCTCAATTAGTCGAGTTACAAGCTATTATTGAAGTCTTTAGGGTCTTACCACATTCGCCTTTTAATCTGTACACTGACAGCTCATATCTAGCCTACTCTGTTCCCCTCTTAGAAACAGCCCCCTATATTAAGCCCACAACCAACACAGCCCCCCTGTTTTCCACTCTCCAGTCTCTCATTCATAACCGTGTCCACCTCTTTTTTATAGGACACATAAGGGCACACACTGGGTTGCCAGGACCCCTAACTCAGGGCAATAGACAGGTGGATCAAGCCACACAATTTATAGGCCTCACACAGAATCCTGACCTTAAGTCACTGGAACCCCTGCAACAAGCACAGGCTGCCCATAATTTACACCATCTCAATTCTCAAACACTTAGGCAAAAATTTCACATCACTAGAGAACAAGCCAGACAAATAGTCCGCCAATGCAAAGGATGTTTAACCTTCTTACCTGAGGGACATTTAGGCGTAAACCCCCGCGGGCTTATTCCTGGGGAACTATGGCAAATGGATGTTACCCACATGCCAGCTTTTGGCAAACTAAAGTTTATCCATGTCACTATTGATACATATAGTGGATTTATCTTTGCTTCCCTCCAATCTGGAGAGGCCACAAAAAATGTTACTAATCATGTCCTGACCTGTTTGGTGGTTCTCCCTCAGCCAAAAAAGATAAAAACAGATAATGGGCCTGGGTATGCCAGTAATGCCTTTAAACAATTTTGCTCACAGCTCGGTATCAGACATATCACAGGCATTCCCTATAATCCACAAGGACAAGGAATTGTTGAAAGAGCTCATCAAACTCTCAAAAATACCATTACCAAACTACAGTCGAGTGGGGGAATACTATACCCACTTACAGGAAACTATAAAAATCTGCTTAATCATGCACTATTTGTAATAAATTTTCTTACATTAGATCAAGAAGGAAAATTTGCTGCAGATTGCCTGTGGCATCCCTCCTCCGCCGACAATTATGCACAAGCACTTTGGAGGGACCCTCTGACATTCAAGTGGCAAGGGCCTGACCCCGTGCTTATTTGGGGCAAAGGACATGCATGTGTCTATGACACACAAACTAACAATGCCAGGTGGCTACCTGAAAGACTCATAAAGCTATATAACTCACCCAGGGTCCACCCTGAGAAAGATTGTAATTGTGCTTAATTCTAGGAGAAGGATGACCCTTGCCATGTTCCTGCTGACAACATGCTCCCTGGGGTCTAGCACTCCCATATACCAGACTTTTAATTACACCTGGATCGTCATCAATGAGGCTGGGGACACTGTTTGGAGCTATTCACAGGTTTCCCCACACATTCCTTGGGTTTCACTTCATCCAGACCTATGCAAGTTAGCTTTAGGGGGACCTCCCACCTGGGGAGTCCCAGATATAATTGCCCCGCAAGACCGGGCCCCTAAACAACATACATCAGGGACTGGGCCTGGATGTGGAAGTGACACACAGCGTGCAATACTAGCTTTACAGCGGGATGGACTCTATGTTTGCCCTGGGGGACATAGACCTAAAAACCTAAATTACAAATGTGGATGGGCTTCCTCAGATTTCTATTGCAGATCCTGGGGATGTGAGACAACAGGAGACACATACTGTAAACCGTCCTCCACATGGGATTACATAACTGTCAAAAGAGGAAATCCCCCCCAAAAGTCTTATACTGTCTCTGATCCAAAACCGCTAAATTCGGAATGCGGACATGATTCTTCTAGAAAGGGTGGTGTAATCCACTCAATATCAGCTTCACGCCAGAAGGCAAAAGACAGGATTGGACCAACAGAGGCTTTGAGTGGGGCCTTAGGTTATATGCCTCTGGGACAGACCCCGGCCTTACTTTTAAAATTAAACTTCTTAAAACACCCCCTCAGTTCCCTAAGGTTGCAATAGGACCAAATCCCGTTCTTCATCAACCCCCTCCCAACCAAGCAAAGAAAAAAATCCCTCTTTCTCCCCCAACCCCACAAGCTGTCACCGGCATCACCCTGTTCCAACCTACCTTACCACTAGGGTTGCCTTCATAGGCAGACCTTATTCTGACCATGGTTAATGCCTCTATAGAGGCCATACATCAGACCAATGTATCAGAATTTCAGGAATTCTGGGTATGTTATTCACCTCAGCCCTCTTTTTATGAAGGGATAGCCTTATATGCAGAACTAACTGTGACCAATGACACCATGGCTTTATGGTGGCAATGGCAAGATGGGGTTGGCCTCATGGTCGCCCAGGTATCTGGGTGTGGGATGTGCCTCCTGGGTCCGTCCATGCTTCCCCCTATAGAGCTTCAAACAACCTGCAATCTCACTCATGTTGTTAACTCTAGCTTTCTCTGTATTGTTGCCCCTGCTGGCACTTACTTTGCATGCAATACTGGTCTCACTCCTTACATTGTAACTTCCACCTTCTGAGCTCACAAAGATTATTGTGTCCTTGTACAACTCTTCCCCAAGCTAACAATACATTCCAAAGATGAGTTCCACCATTTTTGGGAGGGAGGAACATCTCCGTCATGTGCCAAATGGGAGCCTATTACTGCCATCACTCTTGCTGTTATCCTGGGGTTGGGTGCCACCGGAGCAGGCACAGGCATCGCTTCATTAGTCACCTCCCAACAACAATTTAATCAACTCTCTTTGGCAGTAGATAAGGACTTACAGGAATTACAAAAGGGTCTTCAAGACTTAAAGGACTCTATGGTATCTTTATCTGAAGTAGTCCTCCAAAAGAGACGAGGGCTAGACCTAGTCTTTCTACAAGAGGGGGGACTCTGTGCTGCACTTAGGGAAGAATGTTGTTTTTATGCAGACAAAACTGGCCTAGTTCAAAATAGTATTGACAAGGTCCATTCCAGCTTGGAGGAATGAAAGCGTAACCAGGAAAAGCAGGAGTCATGGTACCAAAACTCGTTCTCCATTTCTCCTGTTTTCCACATTACTCCCCTCTATTCTTGGTCCCTTCATAGGACTCCTCCTTCTTCTTTCCTTTGGACCTTGGGCATTTAAACGACTAACTTCTTTTGTGAAAGAACAGGTTGATTCTGCCACCAGAAATTCAGTGTCTGTCCATTACCACAGGATGCAGCTACAAGAAGAAGAGGGCCAAACAGATGAGACACCCCTCAGCTCTCCTTCAGCCTGACTTGATTTTTCTCCCTTGGATGACGATAGGTCATGGTTTCAATTCCCTAAATGGCTGTAAGGCTCCCAATGATGGGATTATTATGGTACCAAGCCCAGGGGCACACCGCTAAGCTATGGCCGCAGCCAGAGACGAGGCCATCCACATAGCCTAAGACAGGCGGATCACCTTCCATGAGCTGTGATCGTGGCTAATGACGGGATTATTGTGGATCCAGGAGTGGAGGCAGCCCTCATAGCTTAAGACAGGCGGGCCATCTTCAGTAACTGGTGCTGGGATTGGAAGCATGCCATATAGCATAAGACAGGGTGCCACGCCATTTCAATTATACAAAGAGGGAGGAAATGTCAGAGACCATGACCTGGATGCCCTAAGGACAAAAGAGAACTAGCCACTCTCATGCAGCCCCTCCCCTGAGAACAAACAGCTGCTCTGGGAGACGTCACAAGAGAGATTCCAAGAAGATGTTCCAGAAGATTACAGCCAGGTGGCCCTACTTCCTCCTTCCTTGTAACCCCTTCCCCTTTTTCCCCTCCTTATTGCCCTGCCTGCTGATTGATTATAAAAGAGCTAAAAAATCCGACATTAAACGAGACCTTGACAAATTCTCCGCTTGGTCTCCTTCTTCTTTTCCACCCGTTCTTTCAGGTTGCAGCCCTCCTCGACCACCCTATATTAGATTGGTCCCATGGGTCGGGGGCAATTGACAAAACAGCTGGTTATTTGACAAAATAAACAAGATTAACAAACCCCTGGCCAATTTGGTCAAGCAAAAAAATGAGGAGCTTCAAATTAACAAAATTCAAAATGAAAAAGGAGAGATCACAAAGGACATAAATGAAATTGGGTGAACCATCAGGATTTATTTCAAAAACCTCTACTCCACAAAACTGGATAATGTGGAGGAGATGGATAAATTCCTGGATGCATACCATCTATCAAAGATAAATTCAGGGCTGGAGAGATGGCTTAGCGGTTAAGCGCTTGCCTGTGAAGCCTAAGGACCCCGGTTCGAGGCTCGGTTCCCCAGGTCCCACGTTAGCCAGATGCACAAGGGGGCGCACGCGTCTGGAGTTCGTTTGCAGAAGCTGGAAGCCCTGGTGCGCCCATTCTCTCTCCCTCTCCCTCTATCTGTCTTTCTCTCTGTGTCTGTCGCTCTCAAATAAATAATTTAAAAAAAAAAAAAGATAAATTCAGACCAGATTAATCTCCTCAATGAACCTATCACTCATAGAGATTGAAAAACTAATAAAGAAAAACCTCCCCAAAAAGAGTCCAGGTCTAGATGGCTTCTCAGCTGAATTCTATCAAACCTTCATGGAAAAACTCAATCCAATCTTCCTCAAACTGTGCCACACAATTGGAAAACAGGGAAAGCTACCCAATTCCTTTTATGAAGCTAGTATCGCCCTAATTCCAAAACCAGGCAGAGATGCCACAAGAAAAGAAAGCTACCAGCCTATTTCCCTGATGAACTTAGATGCAAAGATCCTGAATAAAAGCCTTGCAAAATGAATCCAACAACACATCAAAAGCATTATACACCTTGACCAAGTGGGATTCATTCCAGGAACAAAGGGGTGCTTCAACATACGGTAATCTGTCAATGTAATACACCACATAAACAAGGTTAAACATAAAACCACATGATTGGGCTAGAGAGATGTCTTAGCAGGTAAGCACTTGCCTGTGAAGCCTAAGGACCCTGGTTTGAAGCTCATTTCCCCAGGACCCACATTAGCAAAAGGGGGTGCAAGCATCTGGAGATAACTTCCTTGAAAGAGTAGACCAGATTTGACTTATACTATTTACCCAAAATAAACATAGATTTTGGAACTTTGTTTCTTATAACTTTCCTGAAACCAATTTTTTTTAAATATGAAAGCAGGGATGGAGGTATAGCTTAGCCTTAATAGCCTGCACCATAAGCCTTAATAGCCCACACCGTAAGCCTTAGTAGCCCGCACCATAAGCCATAGCAGCCTGCCTCAGACCACACTTTGCTACCCCCACCCAAGGACCTGCACAAATGCTGACCACCAAGGTCATAGGAAACTGATTGATCCATGGGGGGCTTAAGCAATTTAAACTAATTGGCTTAGAAACTATGGAGTGGCACAAACTGACTGGCTCGCACCCCGCGGGCTCCTGATGTTAAAAAATGATTGGTCTAATGCACAGGCTTTCTTAGAAATCCTATAAAAACTGTCCCGTTCTTGCATTCGGGGCTCTGCAGTCCTCTACCCCTGTGTGGTGTACGACTGTGGGCCCCAGCACGCTTGGAATAAAATCCTCTTGCAGTTTGCATCAAGACCGCTTCTCAGGAGTGATTTGGGGTGTTGCCTTTTCCGGGCAGAGCATGGGGTCCCCGTTTTAGGGGTCCTACAAGATCTAGGATGTAACACCAGAATAGTGACCAGCTATCCCGGGAGATAAAGGGACAGGAAACCTAGACCTGGGGCATTGTTAGGCAAGGAACGATAATAGTTGGGTGGTTTCTTGAGGAATGTGGATGGCCCACTTCCTTCTGTCTCTTGTCACCCTCATGCTGTAACTCCACTTTGTTCTGACCTAACAGAAGCCAAAGTGAATTGGAAACATTGGATTTAAGAGGATAACCAGTATTTTGGTTCCTGCTCCCAAGTCAGAAGGCTATTGGAGATGATGGGACATTCTAGCCTCTGGTAAGTTATCTGTCTTCTTAATCAGGGAGGATATGGAGCTCCAGAGATGGATTCCAAGTTGATGTATCTGCAACAAGAGAATCACATCAGAGGAAAATCAGTCCTCCAGGGTTCCCAAAGGAGGGAGGGCCACTTGGTCAGCATGGCCTTGACTTATCCTAACAGATGACAATGCTGAGAGTCATAGAAGTCCTCAAAGGTCCATAAACATCTCTCCTGTAGTGCCATTATTGACCTCCAAAATATTTAGTTAATTCTGGCAACCTACATGATCTTAATCACCCAGTAAGAAAAATATAACTATAAAATATTATAATATAAACAAAGACTCAGACTAATAATCTCCTCTGTCTGATGCTGGCTTACAATTCTAAACTCTAACATTAACTCATGCCTTCTGCCTTTGCCTGTCCCTGATTAGTCAGCCACTGCTGCCTTTAAATAAAAATTCCAAAAATTGTCCTCACTGGTTATGTTTACCTGGTAGTTACTGATTTGTGTTAGTCCAATCTCTCCTTGATATGTCTTATTAAAGGAGGAGTGTCACTAAAGACAGACCTCAGACCCCCTTCCTAACATGTAAAAGCAATTTAGAGTTATAGCTGTTTGTATTTGCTGACATGGGGGGCGCGGGCTGCTGGTTGTTTTGAAGGCAGCTCTTTGTTCAGATTTATAGAGGAAAATGAGACTTTCCTGCCATTGATGGTGCTATCTCAAATTTATAAGACAAGGGGACCCACATACCCTCAAGAAATTGGGCCCATACCCATCAGCCAAGGGGTATAGAGTCATCACACCAGAATCAAGGGAACAATGTCCTCAGCTGATCATAGCAGCTAACAGATTACCAGAAACCCAGAGGGTCCCTTCCAGGTCAATCTCTGGAGGATCCCTGCCCATGAGGAGACTACAGCCCTGCTGTAGTCACTCTGTAAGCTGACTAGTATTTGCATAGCAGTAGCTTGAAGAATTCAACATGAGATATCAAAAAAAAATTGTTTTAAATCATATAGAATACATAAGATAACTGTCATGTTCTGCTTCTGTAAACCGGCTGCTCCTTACTTGTATAAAAATTTGTTTTCTTGGTCACCTTGGCTCACCATTCTGATTACTGCAATCTCTGCACCCATAATGCTGTTATTTTTAGGACTGATTGTAGGCTCCTGCATTCTAAATGCTCTAATCAAGTTTATCCAACAGAGAATTCCCTCAGTAAAATTAATGGTCATTAGATCCCAATACCAGCTCAATGTGATGGTAATAAGGAAATGTCATAAGGAAATGTTTCCTTTTTGGGGCAGGATATGGTGCCTTGCAAATGTTACTTTTGGTATGAAGGATGTGGTGCCTCACAAATGTTACCTTTGGTATGTAAAATGGTACCAGGCCATTTGCTTGAATAAGATAACCACTAACCTTTTTTTTTTTTCCCCTCTGCTTTGACAACTAGGCTCTGCTTTCACATACTTGTTTAGCAATGTGACATAAACTTTGTCTTTATAACCCCTGACCAGAGGGAACTTAGGGCTGCACACTTGAGTTTCTGGCTAGAAGTGTAGTCCTGGCCAGAAATAAATGCCTCCATTAATATAATATGTGTGTCAGACTGGTGAATCTCTAAGTGACCTCAGAGTCATTACAGTAGAAATGGCTCAGTGTTTGCCTACAAAGCCTAATGACCCAAATTTGAGTCCCCAGGACCCACATAAAGCCAGATGCACAATGATGCATCCATCTGGAGTTATTTTCAGTGGCTGGAGGTCCTGGAATCCACATTTTCTCCCCCCCCCCCCCCTGCAAATAAATAAAAGTTTAAAACACTTTATGTCTTCTGCCAAGTTAAAATGTTATATTTAAAAATAAATCAACTGGATGATCAATTCTATTTTTATGCACATGGAAGAAGCAGTTATGATGGAATGTTCCTTCTAAAACTTCACAGTAGAATTTTACTTACTAATCCTTATTAGATGCACAACTCATTTACTAAAAATACCAGATATTATATTGCTCACATTAAGAATCATCCTTTAGTCATAGGATTTTATGAGCATCTACTTATATAATCAATTATACACTGTCATGACTTGGAGAATTGTTTATGCTTGAATATACATGCTATATTAGTGTAATGGAAATGCCATTTATCCAATACAATATCATCATTTTCTCTTTCTGAGGTTGCATCTCTAATACCTATAAGTGTGGTCTCTCCAGAGGCAGGAAAGGAAGCAGCAAAGACTAATCACAAGAAGTAACACATGGCAAGATATAAAGTGACACAAAAATAATCATTTTAAATGATTTAGAACTAAATAGCATCAAATCAACAAATATTTACTGAAGCACTCTATCTTTTGCATCCTTCAGTCCTGTGTTTCTGGACATTGTACACAGGTTTCAAGCAAGCAGCCTTCCCTCAAAGGTATTGTTAGGCTCTAGTGTGTTTGTCAGTGCTTTCTTCAGACTTGCCTATTATGTTCTTTATCAGTCACATGACAACATGGAACCCGCTTTATAGAGAAGCAAAATACAAGTTCTTCCTGTCTGGCATTTCAATGTAGTGTAACTCAGGGCCATGATAATACTAAATACTAAATCCATGTCTAGTAAAATAACCCATAAGGGACTTTAAATTTCTCTAATAACACATGTGTAGTAGACAGCCTGAGGTCACTGAGATGAACTACCAAACCAGGCACAGTTATGGAAGAAGAGATATTTACTGAAGCTTGCAGATGCAGGGAAAATTCCATAATGGCAGAAGAAAAAAAAAATGCTCTGCTCTTACAGGACCAAACAGAGAAAGAAAAAAAAAAAAGCAATCACACCACACAGCATGCTTCAGGAACTCCAGGCACTTTGCATATCTTTAGACTGCAATTGCAAGTCCACCACTACTTAGGGCTGGACCCTAAGATCCACGCAGTGAAACCTCCTCTAGCCAGGTGGCTGTGGATCCAAACTACAAACTAATAAAATGCTGAATATATTAGTAGCAATCTGTTCAAAGTACCACATTCTACCCCTGGCCCCAAATAGATTCATAACCATCTCACTTTGTAAATTGTATTCAGTCCAATTTCAAAGGTCCCCAGGTCTTTACCAACCTAAGATAGTTTCAAAGTCCTAAGTCTCCTCTGAGATTTCAGATCGTCTCTTCACTGTTAGTCCTGTAAAATCAAACAAGTTATATTCTTTCAACATATAAAGGTACAGAGTAAATATTCCTTTGGCTTTGCAGAAAAATACCTTAACCACTAAGCAATCTCTCCATCCCCAACCTGAGTTTAATCTTACATCCACCATAAAACTCAACAACCATCAAGCAAACATCAAAATTCTGCAGTTCAAGCCCAATATAATCAGTGACTGACAGTCTCCAGATTTTCCAATTCCACCCCTACATCTGGGCTGAGTAGCTATGGAAAATTTCCATGCCAGGCCAACAGTGCACTCCCATGGTAGCGCTTTCACAGTCCTGGTATATCCAAAACATCCTTGGGGCTCCTTACAAACCATGGTCCATCTTCCAAAGGCTCTTCCAGCCTATTCAGGGTTATCACACCCTGCCTCATGCCACATCTCAGCAGCAGTTTCTAGAACCCTGTATGTACTTCTTGACCATTCCATCCATTTTTCATGCTTCAAAACCAATACCAGGTATGCAGAACATAGCAATACTCTTAATTCAGGGACAGAATAAATCATAAGCTTGAAGATCAGTTTCTTTATTTCCTTCTCCAGTCAACTCTTTCAAAAAGAGTTTGCATGTCTATAATAGTCTCCTCAGGCATCCTTTCTATTGTTTTAATGTAAAGCAGTTGGGCCATCTTCCTTACAGTTGCCAATGTATTTGACAATAGCAACTTCAGTAATTTAAAACCAGACTCAGTGCCTGTAATTTTAACTTGCTTGAGGTTTTTCAACCTAAAATCTTAAATCTCTCAGTCCAATACCTTTAGTCAAGAACATCAGTCCATTATAAATTTAACCTTGATCAAACAAACTCTCTGGGCCTGGGAAGCAGAATGCAGCCAGCCCTTATGCCATTTCCAACAAAGTCCTTTACAGTCTTTCCTTCCCTGTAGAAAGTTCATAAGCCAAGCTTCCAAATACACTTATCTCTGCACTTAGCATTTTCAAACTTTCATCAGAATAGTCCATAATATTTGGCTCACTGATACAGAAGGCATCTTAAGTCACAAGTTCCAAGTTCATTCCCATTCCTCCAAAACTAAAGTTCCAAAAGACCAAAATCCGCATGGCCAGGTTCATCTCACACCACTCCTAGTACCAATTACTGTAGCAGACAGCCTCAGGTCACTGAGATGAACTTCCAATCCAGGCAGAGTTATGGAAGAAAGGATATTTATTGAAACTTACAGATACAGAGGAAGTTCCATAATGGCAGAAGAGGTTGGCCTGCTCTTACAAAAACAAACAGAGAAAGAACAAAAAAAAGAAAGAAAACCACACAGCACACTTCAGTAACTCTAGGCACTTTGCATATCTTTAGTCTGGAATTTCAAACCTACCACTATACCTTAGGGCTGGACCCTAAGATCCACCCAGTGAAATCTCCACCAACCAGGAGGCTGCAGATCCAAACTACAAATTACTAAAGCACTGAATATATTGGGAGCCATCTTTTAAAACTACCATGAAATGTAACATGTAATAAATTTCCCATATCCTAACAATTTTAAAACAGATATTATCACTTATTCTAATTTTCAAAATGTGCTTTAAATCTAAATACACAATTATCACATGGCAACACCACTTAATTGCATAAATTGTTATAAATATGAGTCAAATGAAAATTGAAAAGCAGCATGATGTAAGTAAACAATCTGAATTTAAATATATTTTGTCTATTTATTTGATACAGAGAAAGAACCACTGTAAACAAACTCCAGATACATGTGCCCTCTTGTGCATCTGGTTTATGTGGGTCCTGGAGAACTGAACTCTGATCCTTTGGCTTTGCACAAAAATACCTAAGCCACTAAGCAATCTCTCCATCCCCAACCTGAGTTTAATCTTACATCCACCATTTACTATGTGCATGTTCTTGGTATATTTCTTTTGTTTTTCCAGTGAAATATTAATTTATTTATTGACTTATTACAATTTTTGTTGACAATTTTCATACATGAGCATAAAGTATTTTAGTTATAATCCTCTCCCAGCAACTTTTTTGTTCCCCCTTCCCCATCCATTTTCCATTGAATCCCTTCTTTCTAACTAGTTTCTCTTCTATTTTGATGTCTTTTCTTTGCCTTTCCCCATGAGGAAATGTTGATGGGCTCAATATTGTGCAATCTTGCTCAGGTAACAGCAAGCACTGTGAGGATATGGATGACATGGCCAGTTTGTGCCCAGAAGACAACATTCCAAAGCACTCCTACCCATCCTTTGATGTTTACATTGTTTTGGCCCCCTTTTCTGCAATGTTCCCTGAGTTTTAGAGGTCATGATAGAAGTGTCTCATTTATTGCTGATGACTCAACAACTCTTGTTTTCAGCACTTTAATAAGTTTGGAATCTATCAAGTAGTCATACCGTCTATAAAAAGAAGCTTCTCTGACCAAAAATAAGAGAAGCCTAATGTATAGTCATAAACATAAATATGAAGACAGCAATTTGATGGGCAAAACATTGAAATTTATCCAACCAACAATAGGGCCTCCTAGGGCCAATGAACTTCCCAGCCATAGGATTTTTTATTAGATTTTCAGTACCAGCCCTGAATTCCTTCCTGTGGATTGGGTCTCAAATCCAATCAGAGAACAGTTGGTTATGGCCATAACTGTCATGCCCCTATTGCACCATATATTCCCATGTCTCAAAGAACAAAGACTCCAGGAAAATCTGGGTGAAGACTGAGAACAATCCAGCAATATCAAGTTGTAATAAATGGTGACCACCAATACTAAGACAGCTGAGAAGGGAAGATTCTGAGTCTTAGAGAGACAAGGACATGTTACAATTTTCTTGTTGTATATGTCAGACCTTTCTTATAAACCTTGAGTTTATCCATCCACCAATATCACATATTCAGAACACTGAGTTCTAGATAAAGAAGTGCTGTGTGTACTTGTGTATGGGTAAGGCTTAGATAAAAACAGTGGCCCTCTTGGCTCAGTGAACAGCACTTCAGTTTCATAAACAAAACTGTTTTCCTTTGACTCCTTTGTCAAAGCTTCTTTAAACCTTTTTTTTACTCCATAGGCATCCTTTAGATGAACACTGACCTGCACAATCACACACAGTGTTAGCTAATGACAGCTACCCATTTTAAAACAGGTCACAGAGCCTGTAGAGCCATTAGGATGCTTGTCTCAGGAGAAAACCTTCTCTAAAAGTGCCTTGAAACTTCATTCTTGCTTTGTATGTCAGAGTCCTGATTGCTTCTGTCTCTTCTGTCAATGAGGTTTGTCTTGGCTGTTATTTCCTTTTATAATATGTTATCTTGTCAAGATTATTCCAAATAACTAGCTCTATGTTAAAACCTAAGAAAGGATTTCTGAGTAAGATGGTGGCATAGGAGCCACACCAAATCAGCCTAGGGAAGGATTTAAGCAATATTCCAGCAAAATACATTCTTCTTCTGAAAAGTGAAGGACTATAGGTTATTCTTAGTCACAGCAGAGAAGGCAGAGAGATCAAAGTCTACCAGAAAGGGGAAAAACAGCCAGAGTCCCACTGAGAAATTCATGGCCTGCAGTCCACACTCTGCACACCCACCCAGCACCACTCCACCAGGTGTGCCAGGCAGCAGCAGCAGCAGCAGAGACCAAACAGATTTTTCAACTGCATTAGCACTCTTGACAAGTTAAGAAAGCTGAAGGAAAGACAGCTGAGATCAACTAAAGAACTACTGAAAGGGTAAGCAACTCCAAAAGCCTAAACTCTCCCATCCCCCAACATCACAACCACTAATCTCCAGCATTCAGCCCACAGTGGCAACACAGCCAGCACAGCTGATCAGAACTCCAGCTCCACAGCACAACACCAAGGGATTGAGGTGGAAGCCACCCCAAAAGGTAACAAGGCCAACTGACAGGAAAAAACTTTAAAAACCCAGGTATATAGGCCTTCATTGGAAAAGCTAATCTCTTTTTTCTTGTCAAGGCAGGTTATGGGGAATATATTCTTGGTTGGCTTTACCATTTTCAAATAAGCTGTATTTGGGGGTGGAATATTGTTGCCTTTGGTGCTTTCATTATATATAGGGCCTTTGTTTTTTGCTTCTGTCATTATTGGGGGCAGGGTCTGATCCAGATCCAGGTTGACCTGGAGCCCAATTCAGAATAGAAATCTCTACCACCAAGATGACAAGATTAAGGGTGTAAAACAACACACATCCTTAGGGATTTTGGCTTTATATGAATATCTGCTTGTTTTAATCCCCAAAATTGCATACTTTGTGCTGGTTTTTATTGATTAAGTATGTTGCTCAATTGAAGTTTAGAACTTGCCGGTAAATTATTCTACCAAGTCCACTAGATTACTTGCTTTGCAAGCAACCTCAACACCTAGGATTACTTCTATGGCTTGATAGGGGGACAAGAGCTACACCTGGAACCTTGAACTGATATCATGAAGGTATATAGAAGAGGATTGACACCTCTATGAACTCTGCAGATAAGTAGAAAATCCAAGCATCAAATCAATTCAGGATGCAAAAGTTACTACATTATAATACAAGAAACTCAAAGAATCAAGATAATACAGCCCCACCAAAAACTATAAATCCATCAGAAATGATCACATATGAGACTGTTTTAGATGAAATCCCAGACAAAGAATTAAAGAAAATGATGGTATCTATGCTCAAAGAAATCTGAGAAGAAATAAAGGGAATCAACAAAGAAAACAAAGGAATTAAAGAAGAAAACAAACTTCTGAAAGAGAACACAGGAAACCAGCTTAATTAAATAAAAAGATCATTATAAGACATGATTAAGGAAATAGAAATACTGAAGAAAAAACAGGCTGAAATACTAACTCTGAAGAATACAGACAGTGAAAATTTTAAAAACCCTGTGGAAAGTCTCACCAGTAGAATGGATGAAGAAGAGAAGAAAATATCTAAACTAGAATACCAGTTGGTAAACCTAATATAGTCCAACAAAGACAAAGGCATGCTAATAGCAAGGGATGAATGAGAATTTCAAGATATCCAGGACACTATGAAAATATCAAACATGAGAATTCAGGGTATAACAGAAGAAGAATTTCAATCCAGAAGCTTAATAGGTGTTTTCAACAAAACCATAGAGAAAAATTTCCCCAAATTGGGAAAGAAATACAAATGCAGACAGAAGAAACTTTTAAAACACCAAGCAGACAAAATCTGGAAAGAACCTCTCCTCGACATGTAATAATTAAACTACTAAACATGAAAACCACAGAAAATATATTGAAAGCAGTTAAAGACAAAAAGCAAATTGCCTACAAAGGCAAGCCCATTAGAATAACTGCAGATTATTCAACACAAACATTAAACACCAGAAGGGCTTGGAATGATGTATTCCAAGTTCTGAAAGATCACAACTGTCAACCAAGATTACTTTACCCTGCAAAGGTATCTATGCAAATTGGTGGAGAAATAAGGACATTGAAAAACAAAAACAGGCTAAAGGAATTTATGACAACTAAACCAGCTCTACAGAAAATACTTGAAGGAATTCTTCATCCTGAAGAGAAAGCAACACATACACTGGAGGAAATAGGAAAAAATAAACCCCACTCAAATAGCTGTTATAAAAATAAATAAAGGGAAAACAGGAAACACTACAAAACAAGAAGAGTGTCAAGAATAAATACATACTTTTAAATAATAACTCTTAGTATCAATGGCCTCAATGCACCAACTAAAAGACACGAGTTTACACACTGGATTAAGAGGCAGGATCCTGCCATTTGTTACCTCCAGGAAATGCATGTTTAATAAAAGATAGACACACCTTAGGGTGAAAGGATGGAAAATGGTATTTCAAGTAAATGGGCTTTGGAAACAAGCAGGGGTTGCTATTCTGATATCTGACAGGACAGACTAAAAACCAACATTAGTGAGAAAAGATAAAGAAGGTCATTTTATACTGATTAAAGAAACACTCCAATAGGAGGACATTACAATCCTAAACATATATGCACCTAACATGAAAGCTCCCAGTTTCATTAAAAAATAACACTCTTATACTTAAGGACACAGATAACATTAAACACAATTATAATGTAAGTCTTCAATAACCCACTCTCATCAATTGACAGGTCATCCTGGCAAAAAATAAGCAGAGAGACATCTGAATTAAATGATGTCATGGAACAAATGGACCTAACAGATATCTACAGAATATTCCATCCAAATGCTGCAGAATATGCATTTTTCTCAGCAGCACATGGAACATTCTCTAAAATAGACCATATAATAGGACACAAAGCAAATCTCCACAAATACAGGAAATTTGAAATAATCCCTTATACTCTATCTGACCACAATGGGATTAAACTGCAAACCAGCAACAAGAAAAAATACAGGAATTCATGAAAAATAAACAGAACACTATTAAATGATCAATGGATCATTGAAGAAATAAAAAAGGAAATCAATAAATTCATAGAATCAAATGATGATGATAATACAACATACAAAAACCTTGGAACAAAATGAAGGCAGTCCTAAGAAGGAAATTTGTAGCTCTAAGTGCCTATATTAAGAAATTAGGGCTGGAGAGATGGCTTAGCAGTTAAGTGCTTGCCTGTGAAGCCTCAGGACCCCAGTTTGAGGGTCAACTCCCCAGGACCCACGTTAGCCAGATGCACAAGGGGGCGCATGTGTCTGGAGTTCGTTTGCCGTGGCTGGAGGCCCTAGCACACCCATTCTCTCTCTCTCTCACTCTCTCTCCCTCTTTTTCTCTCTGTCTGCTGCTCTCAAATAAATAAAAATGAACAAAAAAAAAGAAGAAAGAAATTAGAGAGTTCATAAATAAACAATTTAATGCTTCATCTTAAGGCCTTGAAAAAAGAAGAACAAGGCAAAAATCAGAAGATGAGAAGAAATAATAGAGATAAGGGCAGAAACAAAAACCAAAAAGAAAAATCCAATCAATGAAACAAAGTGTTGGTTCTTCAAAAGGATAAACAAGATTGATAAACCCTTGGCATATTTGACCATAAGAAAGAGAGAAAAGACAAAAATTGATAAAATTAGAGATGAAAAAGGTGCCATTACAAAAGATACCAAATTCAGACAATTATAAGGACTTATTTTAAGAATATTTATGACTCTATGAAAATCTGAAAGAAATAGATTTATATGACCTACTGAAATTAAATCAAGATGAGGTAAACCATTTAAATAGACCTATAACAAGCACAGTAATCCAATCATTTATAAAAATGTCTCCCAGCTAAAAATAGCCCAGGCCCAGATGGATTCACTGGTGAATTTTACCAGACTTTCATGGAAGTACTAACATCACTGCTTCTCAAACTTTTCCATAAAATAGAAAAGGAAGGAATTCTATCCAACTCCTTCTATGAAGCCAGTATCACCCTCATACCAGAACCAGACAAAGATAGAGCAAAAAAAGAAAACTACAGACCAATTTCCCTCATGAACACAGATACAAAAATTCTGAACAAAATATTGGCAAACAGAATACAAGACTACGTCAAAAAGATTATTCATCCAGACCAAGTTGGCTTTATCCCAGAGATTCACGGATGGCTCAACATATGCAAATCAATAAATGTAATACATCACATAAATAGTGTGAAGGACAAAAATTACATGATCATCTCAATAGATGCAGAAAATGCATATGACAAAATCCAACATCCTTTCATGGTGAAAGTATTACAGAAACTGGGAATAGAAAGAACATATATCAACATACTAAAGCTATTTATAACAAACCTACAGCCAACATAATACTAAATGGTGAAAAACTCAAAGCTTTTCCACTAAATTCAGGAACAAAACAAGGGTGTCCACTGTCCCCCCTTTTATTTAATATAGTACTGAAAGTCTTAGCTATAGCAATAAGGGAAGAGACACTCATAAAAGGGAAACAAATTGGAAAGGAAGAGATGAAATTATCACTATTTGCAGATGATATGATTCTATACATAAAAGACCCTAAAAATTCAACCAGAAACTGTTACAGCTGATAAACACTCTTAGCAAAGTAACAGGATACAAAACAAATACACAAAAATTAGTAGCTTTCCTATATATTAACAACAAATGTGCAGAGAATGAAATCAGGAAATCTCTCCCATTCATAATTGCCTCAAAAAAAAAAATAAATAAATAAAGTACATTGGAATAAACTTAACTAAGGAAATGAAGGAGCTCTGCAGTGAGAACTCAAGCGAAAAAATGCAGAAGATAGAAGGAAATGGAAAGATATCCCATGTTCTTGGTTTGAAGGAATCAATACTGTGATGTCAATCTTACCAAAAGCAATCTACACATTTAATGCAATCCCCATTAAAAATCCAATGGCATTCTTCACAGGAATAGAAAAAAAAAATTCCTAAATTTCATGTGAAAGCACAAAAATCTGTAATAGCCAAAACGACTTTGAGCAACAAAAATAAGGCTGTTGGTATTATCATACCTGATTTAAAGATATGATACAAAGCCATAGTAACAAAAACAGCATGGTTTTGGCACAAAGACAGGCATGTAGATGAAAGGAACAGAACAGAGGACCCAGATGTTCATACAGGCTGCTAGAGCCACTGATTTTTGACAAAAGTATTCATTGGAGAAAAGATAGCCTCTTCAACAGTGGTGCTGGGAAAACAGGATATCTATATATAGAAATATGAAAATAGATCCTTGTATTTCTCCATGCACAAGAATCAAACACAAGTGGATCAGGGACCTTAATATCAGACCTGAAACTCTGAAATTGCTAGAGGAAAGGGTAGGGGAAACCCTTAAACATATTGGTAATGACTTTCTGAACATAACACCAATTGCTCAAAAAATGAAACCACTAATCAGTTACTGGGATCCCATGAAATTACAAAACTCTTGTGCAGCAAAGGACACTGAATAGAGCAAAGAAACAACCTACATAATGGGAGAAAATCTTTACCCGTTACACTCCTGACAAAGTATTAATATCCAGAATATACAAAGAACTCAAGAAACAGAACAATAAGAAATCCAACAACCCAGTCAAAAAAATGGGCAATAGTACTAAATAGAGAGTTCTCACCAGAAGAAATACAGATGGTATATAAACATCTAAAAAAGTGTTCTACATCCTTAGCCATCAGGGAAATGCAAATTAAAACTCTCTTGAGATTCCATCTCTCTCCCATCAGAATGGCTACCATCAAGAAAACAAATGACAATAAATGTTGGTGAGGATGGGGTGAAAGGCGAACCTTCTACACTGTTTGTGGGAATGTAGTCTGGTACAGCCATTGTGGAAATCAGTGTGGAGATTCCTGAGACAGCTAAAAGTAGATCTACTATATGACCCAGCTATAGCACTCCTAGGTCTGTATCCTAATGACTCTTCTCACTACCTTACTTACACAACCATGTTTATTGCTGCTCTATTCACAATAGCTAAGAAATGAAACCTGCTAGATGTCCATACACAGATGAATGAATTATAAAGATGTGGACAGATATACAATGGAGTTCTATTCAGCAGTAAAGAAAAATGAAATCATGAAACTTGTAGGGAAATGGATGGATCTGGAAATGACTATACTAAGTGAGGTAACCCAGACCCAGAAAGCCAAATGTCACATGTTCTCTCTCATATGTGGATCCTAGCTACAAATATATAGACTTGTGTGTGAGCTAGAACCAAAAATCAGTAGCAGAGGCTCATAAGCTAGAGGAAGGCTATAAGGGAGGGAGGAAAGGGAACGTCTTAGGGGATGGTTATATATATATATATATATATATATATATATATATATATATATATATATATATATATATATATATATATATATGTAAGTAGAGGAACCGATTACAGGGAGGGGAAAGGCCTAAGAAAGGGCAGGGGAAGAGAATGTGTAAAAGAAAAGGAGATGAGGGTCAATCAAAATTCAAGATATTCTGAATAAGACATATGAAAATCTACTTTCTTGAATAATGGCACAGCCATAGATTGTTACTAGAAAATTTTCAATACCAAGGATGGGATGCCTTTCAGTGAGCTCTTGGCCAGGGGAGAGTCCCTGTTGCCTCCAGAACATTACAGGCTATTGCCAATGCCCTTGGTTTTCCAGGAGCAGTGTCACTGAGAAATCAAGCTGGTGCTGAGCAGAAAACCTTCTCCCTGTAGCCCAGCCAAGTGAAAGCTGGAAAAAAACTGCACTGTATGCAGCCTTATTGGAGACAGAAGTCATCAGCAGTGAAAACAATGGACACTGGAAGCCTCAAGTTTGGCCAGCCAGGCCAAATGACTGAACAAGTACAATAGTGCCATGTCTGCTCTGGGGGAAACCAAGTGCTCTCTAATGGGACAGAAGGCCCACTGTATGGGAGAGAATACATGCCTGGCACTGAAAACCTAATCAAAAGCCTATGGCAAGGGAGGTCATGAGCCTTAGGGGTATAAAGCCTGCTCTTATCTTGATGGATGCGTATATTACTCTCACAAAATTGCCCTGAAAGTGCTACACTTAATGTTCATAATCATATATTAATGTTATTCTCACTTTAAAAAAATTTTTTTGTTCATTTTTATTTATTTGAGTGTGACAGAGAAAGACAGAGAGAGAGAGAGAGAATGGGCGCGCCAGGGCTTCCAGACACTGCAGACGAACTCCAGATGCGTGTGCCACTTTGTGCATGTGGCTAACATGGATCCTGGAGAATCAAGCCTCAAACCGGGGTCCTTAGGCTTCACAGGCAAGCGCTTAACCGCTAAGCAATCTCTCCAGCCCTATTCTCACTTCTTTTTAGAGAAGCTTCTCTTTTCAGATAGCGGTGACCACTGGGATGACCCAAAGGCAACATAGTGCTGAGAAGAAGGGACAAAAGAGTGTCCAGTACTGAAACATCTCACACCCTCCAAGGCTCAGGTTCCATTATGGAAGAGGTGACAGAAAGAACATAAGAGCCAAAGGAAGGGTACCACTCCTTACATAAGCTGTCCAGACAGAATTTGTCCTCAATATCTAAGACCTCGCAGTGCCTAGCAATACCCACACAAGACCCTCACAATAGGAAAAAAAGATGATGACATCAAATTAAAAGAGACACTAATGTAGAGAGGGAGGGGATATCATGGGGAGCAGAGTTATGAAGGGGAAAGTGAGGGAGGGGAGGTTTGTTACAAGTATAGAAATTGTCAATAAAAAATATGTATTTTTAAAGAAAAAACCTACAAGAAGTGACCAAATTTTGTACATCAGTTTCATTAATTACTCCATCATTAAGTAAGTGATGACAGGCTGGAGAGATTGCTTAGTGACTAAGGCACTTACCTGAGAAGCCTAAGAACCCATGTTCAATTCCCAGTACCCACTTAAGCCCGGTGGCATATGCATCTACAGCTTTTGCAATGGCTAGAGACCCTGGCAGATCCATTCTCTCTACATAGATATATACCTCTCTCTCTCTCAAAAAAGTTAAATAATTACAAAAATAAGTAATTGATGGGCTTATAAATTCTTTCTCATAGCTTTTGAATTTTCTTAATTAAAAAAAAAAAAGACTGGGCTGGAGAGATAGCCCAACAGTTAAGGTGCTTGCTTACAAACACTGATGGCCTGAGATCATTCCCCAGTACCCTGTAAAGCCAGAGGCACGTGTATCTGGAGTCCATTTGCTGTGGTATGAGGCCCTAGTGTCTTGCTCTTTCTCTATCTCTTCCTCTCTCTCTATCTCTCTATCTCCTTGCAAATAAATAAAAAAATAATTTAAAAATACTAAACTAACCATTTCTGACTTTCCTTTTATGTCTTCAGCTTCCAAATACTTAAGATGGCCTTCAGGATTATGGAAGAATCTTAAAGATAGCACTGGGGGGGGGGGGGGGCAGGAGGCGTCATATGACCCGCTCGGCTTCCTGGCTCCGCGTAGCCGCTCTCCCGAGTCCGCCGTGTCGCCCTGCGGCGCTCATCTCCCGCCTGCTGGACTCGTTCGGCTCGCTCTTCTGCAAGGAGGAGATGGGGCTGACGCTTGTGGGGCTGCAGTGCTCCGGCAAGACCACCTTCGTCAACGTCTTCGCGTCAGGTCAATTCAGTGAAGACATGATTCCCACAGTGGGCTTCAACATGAGGAAAGTAACTAGAGGTAACGTCACAATAAAGATATGGGATATCGGAGGACAACCCCGATTCCGGAGCATGTGGGAACGGTATTGCAGAGGAGTCAATGCTGTTGTTTACATGATAGATGCTGCAGATCGTGACAAGATAGAAGCCTCTCGAAATGCACTACACAATCTTGTAGATAAACCACAGCTACAAGGGATTCCAGTACTAGTTCTTGGAAACAAGAGACCTTCCAAATGCCTTGGGTGAGAAACAGCTAATTGAAAAAATGAATCTGTCTGCTATTCAGGATAGAGAAAGTTGCTGCTATTCAATTTCTTGCAAAGAAAAGGATAATATAGATATCACACTTCAGTGGCTTATTCAACACTCAAAATCTAGAAGAAGCTGAAACATCTCCTAAAGTCTTCCAGTTCTTCTTGGCTATAATTATTGAATTATAGAATTATTATTATTATTATTGTCCATTGCTCTGAAGTCCTTCCCATAATATGGTCCTTCCTAAACCCAAGAAATTGCCTTTTTCAGAGTTTATTTCTCATGTGCACTGCTGAAGATGTGTATCCCTGGCCCTCATTCCGATCACCTAGAGTTGTCATGATAAAAGCACACATCAAAAGACTTCACACACGTACTTGCCTGAGTGTGTAGAGCTTTATTTTATTTTATTTTTTAAAATAAAAGAAAAAAACACACTTTTGATCATCTTAACTCAAGAAAATTCTATATTTCCCTCTGGTCTTTCTGGGCAAGATTTTTATATTGGCTCGCAGTAAATGTCTACTTATGATATTTATTATAGAGTCCAGTAGCTTAATACTGATACTGACTTGACAGCATGAAATTTCTAGTGCCACACCCAGTACTTAGAAAACCGTTAAGCCAACGTGGGATATAAACTTAATGGTTATCTTATCTCACAAATGCATGTGAAATGTGTCATTACAACATAGGATTAAAGGATGGTCTGTCACAAGTGAGTAGAGGCACCAGATGGATGTTCTTTGTTCTTTACACTGGAGAGTTCCTACCTGGTGAACTTCAGAGACATTCTGCTCTCTGAGAATCCTCACTGTCAGCTAGCATTTGGGGAGGCAAGAGGAGTTAGAGCATGCTGTTTTGTATCTGTCCAGATCATTACATTTTTTTCTTTCCCTTTCTACATACTTTTTGTAAGGGGTTGGGAATTGAAGATTTTCTCAAAAGCTTTCATGAATTTAGAGCATTCTGGCCAATGTAATAAAACCTGTTAAGGATGTCTGACTTTATTCAAAATCCATGTCTGTTCTTTGTATCTCCAGCCACTGAATTGTGCTGCTCCATGACCTTCCAACTCCTGACTTTTATATCCAGTCATAAAAGTTGACTTTCAGTACAAGAGACACTTATAAACAAATAAAATTTTTTTTCTTACCATTATAAGGATTGACACTCTTGTCTGGTGCCTTTAGACATCTTGATTATTATGACAACTCTAGCCCTGCCAGCTTTATCTAGTGTAATCATGTGCAATGTCTACAGGTTACTTAATCATCCATCACACAGAGAACTGAGGAACTGATGCTATTTTTTGCTTGCTTCTATGGTACAGAATTGTATAAAAACTTAAAGCAAACATATTTGATAGTCTGTGATCTTCATATACATAAAGGGACATATTGATGTTGGTTCACTTATAAGCTGTTATTTATACAGAAGCTTTAGTGGATAAACCTCTGTGGTGACACCTCTTACATGTGCCTCACACTGTGTGTGACTTTGTTTCTTTTAAGCAGCACTTATGTAGATGATGCATTTCTAGATGTATTGAGCACTCCGAGTACAGCAACAGCAAGTTCTTTTAATGAATACCCATTTTAATTTATAGAATGCCATGGCCTTAAAAAGATTCTGTACAAATACTGCACTGTGTTGCACAGACATTACTTGCTTTTCTCCATTCACATTTTAAATGAGTCGGATCTGGGCTTTTTAAAGTTCTCTTTAAAATGGAACAGATCATTCTCAGCGAACTTACCCAATCACAGAAAAAAAATCGACACATAGTCTCACTCATCTGCAACACCTAACCTGAATTTGCCCAAGATGCCTTACATACCCAGCAAGTACCTCATGGACTAGACAATAAGATGGATGGGAGGGCGGGGAGGGAATCAAAGGGTGGAAAACAGTAATCCGGACCCAAACGGCAATGGTACCATAAAATTCTACTTCCTAAAAGACAGACCAAATGACTGAACCTTCACTAGTCCCTTACAGGAAACACCTGAACCACAAGACACTGGAGAGGGTAGGATCAAGACTGACCTAAATCTCCTACATCTTCCCTCCCTCCCTCTCCCCCTCTCCCCTCTATCTCTCTTCTCTCTAACTCTTGTATATTAGTTATCTTTTTCCTCAATTTCTTAGTGGACACTGACCTGTAACCCCCACTTCCAGCTTGGGCCTACAATCCACAATGAGCTTTTGATCAAAGAAACCTACAAGGTTTCCCAAAACAATGACAGACTTCTGTCAGAGTAATTGATGACCCACCAAAGGCCAGTGGTAAGACCCTATTACTGAAGACTCCATACGCAGCTGACACGTAAAATGGAATGACATGGCTGGAAGCCAGGAGAGAGTCAGTCCCCAGACAGTCAGCATGTCTAGTGCCAGAAGGCGCTACATAGGCGACTGGGGGAAGTGACCAAGATCTGTCCAAGCAACACATTGTTTAACCTAAGTAGCAACAATTAACCGGATGTGATACCCATACAAGTGCAATAGTGGTACACAGCCATGGTGAGGAATCAATTGCTCTTGATTTGGCTAACTGATCCACTCAGTGGTACTAGACCCTTAGCTGGAGCTGGGAAACAAGTCAGAACCATACCCAAACACAAGCCCACTCTACAATATTAAGCTACCATCAATCACGGGGTATAAGAGGGCCTACACCTATCAAACTGTCTATCAAAAAAGTAAGTGTTATCTCAATTTTCTGGGTGCTAACTCACTCTCCGTTGGAGAATCTGCTTCTCTTTTCCAGATAGATGCAGATCCTAAGAAGAGAGCTGCCCCAACATACCTCAGAAGGGGCCCAACCGAAACTAAGGACAACTGGCGAAATAAGCAAGGGTGATGTTTTCCTGTGAACTGGATACCAGCACAAAGGGGAAGGAGATCAATTCAGAGAAAAATCAACTCCTACCAAATCAGAGAGCCAGAGCCTCAGAGGCCCCCAACACCTCAGCACTGAAGCAGACCAAAAATGAACCCAACATGGCTCAGGGAAATCTTGCGGAAGAGGGGGCGGAAAGAATGTCAGAGTTACATGTTGGGTCATGATTTGCAGAGACATTTATCATACTAATAACTGGGGGCTAACTCCACAATGCACGACCCATTTTCAATAATAAGGAGGGTCTAATGGGAGGGAGTAGATCACAGATGAGCCTTAATAATGGTACCAAACTGCCTGTATTTACTGAAAAGAAAACTAATAAATTAAATTTAAAAAAAAAAACCTGAAAAGAAAAAGAATAAATAAATAAATAAATAAATAAAGTTCTCTTCTTATTCTTTGGGCATGTTGTGTACTTCCCAGATGGGGTGGATGGTTTTGTGAATAATGAAGAGATATTTAAAATGGCTACTATAGCTTGACCTCACTAATGGTCACTGTGAACTGTTACAAAGAATGTGGCAACTTGCTTGTGCCTAAAAGGAGGGATTGGAACTAGATTGTGTGACTAAGTGGGGACTGCATAGGTTTGTTAATTGACCTGTAGCTTCAAGTGTTTGTGTGTCTTTTTATTGCTCTTAGCATTTTAAGACAACTAAAAGCTACTACCAACATTTTACTGTGCATAACCTCTGCATGTGAAAATTTAACAGCTACCGAACTTTGTAAATATGTACGTTTTTTTTTTTTATTTTGGTGGATGCATTTTTGTCTGTTATTGCTTTTCTCAGCTTTATTCAATAAACTTGCATTTTTAGGAGTTAAAAAAAAAGATAGCACTAGAATCTAGAACCTTCTAAGCATGTTTACCCACAACATCTTTAAAGGAGGCCCTTTTGAGTCCTTCCACATAATACTATTTAACTGCTTCTTTAAAATCACAGAAGGCTGGCTGGTTGTAATGGAATACGGCTGTGGCCCCAGTTACTCAAGATGCTAAAGCAGAAGGACTATTCACACCTGGAAGTTCAAGGCCTGCCTGGGCAACATAGGAGACCATGCCTCAAATTTACACCAAAGAATCAATCACTGAAACATGACAGACTTGCTGCTTCTTCCCCTTGTGCTTGTCAGTTTAAGCTTATTTGGCCCTGAGCTCACTACTCAACAAAAAACAGTTAATTACCTCTAGCAAGATTCCATTGTTGCTATACTGATGTCTCCATCTCATAAAAGAAAATTGCAAAACCAACTGATTAGCCAGTATTTCGAGATTTTTGTGACAAAGAATGGGATTTGTTATTGCGCAAAAGTTGCTAGGAGCAGAGCTGGCTGGACAACTGGTGAAAGCAGGAGCTTGTGCAAGCCTAGTCCTGCCTCCTGCCGTCTTCCTGCCAATTCATACCATCTGCAGCCTTGAATACAGAGGTTCTTTATACAAAAGGCGAGGTGGTGATAACGAAGTTACCAAGAATTAGTGACTAGCTTATGCTTACTTCTAATCATGCCATAGAAACCACACCCTCCAAGGCTCAAAGAAACTTGCAGAAGAGGGGCCAGAATGCAAGAGCAAGAGGGTGGAAAGTGGAGGTGTGGAATGCTGTCTTCTGGATATGACAAGTCCACCATACTCATAGACACACAGGAGATGTGATTTCCTGCACATGATTGAGCCTGTCAATATCTCATCAGAGATGAAACCCCACACCCCCTAGAATAAATAGTGGAAACGGGTGGTTGCTGGGAGAGAAGTAGTGATGTCCTTTATGGGGAAGCCACTAGAGGACTGCCCATTCTCCAGTAAACAACCTCCCATCCACGATTATGAAAGCTACTCTAATTAAAATCAGTGTGTAAGAAGTAAATACATAAATAAGCTAAACTAGACATGGAAATAGAATGGGGATCTAATGGAAAGAAGGGTTTCAGTAGAAGGAGAAAGAGGAAGAGAGTAGAGAGAGCAAGATGTACTATATACCTGAAATTATAAAAACTGCAAAAAATAATAAAAATGCTGGACAAAAGAGTGCAATTACAGTTACTAAAATGTGAATTTGGGCTGAAGAGATGACTTAATGGTTAAGGCATTTGCCTGCAAAGCCAAGCGACCCAAGTTTGATTCCCCAGGACCCATGTAAGCCAGATGCACAAGGTGGCACATATATCTGAAGTTCCTTTGCAGTCAGAGGCCCTAGAGTTCCCATTCTCTCTCTCTCTCTCTCTCTCTCTCTCTCTCTCTCTCTCTCTCTCTCTCTCTCTCTCTTTCTCTCTCACTCTCTCTCTCTCTCTCTCTTTCTCTCTCATAAAAAAATTAAGAGATTTTTAAATATGATTTTTTTTCTTTTCTTTCACACTTTTTTTTTTTAGCCTCTAACTCACAGCTATCCTACATCTGCCTCCTGAGTGCTGGGATTAACAATGTGTGCCACCACACCCAATTTATGATGCATTTATTTTCACCTTACTAACCTTCTAAAAATATGAAAACTTAAAAAACAAAAAAATATGAAAACTTTAATTTAATCATGAATTTTACCATTCATGTTTATGTTATGCAATAACAGCTTAAAATATAATCAGTATGTGGAATCATCAAAATTTCACACTTCATATTTCTCTCATAGCTGACACATGATATATGATTCTTAGGAAGCATAGAATAGCCACACAAAGCTGACTCATATTTCTGCTTCATTTCCTGGCACCAGAACATTCTGCCTTTGCTTACCAATGAGTATGGCAGGATAAAATAAAAATGAACTGTGGATCACCTGCCTTTCCCTTTGCATATTTATTATTTCTAATGCAAGTAGTTGGCAAATAAAGGAAAGCAGGGAATTAAAAAGAAAATGAAGATTATTCATGGTCATTTGTGCTTCTTCAGATGTCATTGTCTTCTTTGTACATTCAAATCAATTTATGTCCAAACAAAGTGTGGTCTCTCTCACACATCTGTCAGTCCCCTGATTATGCAGCCATAGATTTAATATGTCTTTTGTATTGCTCAAGCCACACTAAACCCTCAGAAATTATACATGTGTTCACTGGAATTTTGAGCCCCTGGAATATTGCAGAGAGTATATTTGAATGGAATGGCAAGAAAATGTGGACACACCTTTGTTGCTTGCTTGCTTTTAATGAAAGGGTCTCACTATGTAGCCCAGGGAGAACATTAATTCACCACATTAGCTTTCTTCATGAGTACTGGGATTATGGCTGATCCCACCATGCCTAGGAAACACATATCAAATGTACTAGGTGTACTCATATGAATGCCCCATTGACCCTCACACTTCACTTAAAAGTTCAAAGATAAACTTATTTACAATTTCAAGAAAATGGCATTAGAACAATCAACCAAATATGTGGCCCTTCTGAGCACAGGTTCTTGTGTGACTGTCGAAAGACTATCTTTGCTGCTGAAATGTGTTAGACAGAAAAGGCTAATTCTCCTTTCACTGTGAGGATGATCAGCACTTCTAGTTATTGAGTACTGAGTACTATGTACAGAGCACAGAATTAATTCTTTTATATTGGATACGATTCACTGAGCACCGAGTTAAATCGTTTATGTTCAGTACTATGTACTGAGCACTGGGTTAAATCCTTTATGTACACTACCTCATTTAAATCAGCAAATAACTCCATTAGAGAATCTGCTTCTCTGTTTCAGATGGAAGCAGGACCTGAGGAGAGAAACAGCTCATCACACTTCACCAGGGCCCCAGATGAAACCACAGAGGAATTGAAGATGTGAGCAAGAGTGCTGCTTTCCTGATGAACCTGATATCAGCACAAGGGTGAAGGAGATAGACACTGAAAACACTCAACTCCTACCAAACAAGATATCCAGAGGCTTCTAAGAGACCATCACTGAAATAGACCTAAAACAAACCCAACATGGCTTAGGGAAATTCATGGAAGAGCAGGCAGAAAGATTGTTAGAGCCACAAGTTGGGGCATCATGCATAGAGACATTGTCTCTTCCCCTCAACTGATGGCTAACCCCACAATGCACAACCTACAATCCACAAGGGGATCACCAGCATCTCCAATGAGGAGGGTCCCTTTGCAGGGGAGCAGGGATGAGGGTAAAAATGGTACCAATATGTGCTGTTTACATACTGAGTATGTCCATAACTAATAAAAAAATTCAGCAAATAACATTTTGAGATATATATTATGATTTCTGCTTATAGGATTGGAAATTAAGAACTTTATAACTAAGTGATTTGCCAAATATTCTTCAACTAAAAGATGATGAGCTACTAACTCTAAAGCCCATCACATCTACTACTTCTTACAGAATTTGCTTCAAATTTTTAATTACAGATTTAATTGTTACTATCTGATACACAACATGGAATAAATATCTATATGCTAACAAAATAAGTTTATTAATAAAGTATCAAAATATACATACTGCTAAAAATCTCATTGAGACTTTGAGCTTAATATGAAAAAGAAAGCATACATCTATACTGTCTTCTTCTGAGGCTTCATTAAAATGTTCTCAGTACTTTTATGTTGTAAACCACCAACTACAAATAGAAAAGTACAGAAACTTCAGTAAACAAGCAAATTCAAGTAAATCAAAGGAAACAGTGCACAAGAAAAATACATTTGTAAGTACAAAAGCAGACAAAAGTAAAACATGATGAAGTAGAATATAGGTACTCCTACAGTGCCTGAGTAGGATGACAGGTACATGGTATTTGGTTTATACATTTACGTAATATGTATATATCATATGCTTCTTTGACAATGTGACTAATTTTTCACCAAAATTAATAGCTCTAAATAAGATGTTGCACCCGTAAAATAACACACCATGGTATGAAAGGAGAGTCTTCATATAATTAGAAAAGTTAAAAATTAAAACAACTGCATAAATCTTCAACATAAAATTCATATAAGCCTAACATTCATGTAAGCCTTTAATCCCTGCACATGGGAGGAAGATTAGGATGACCACAATCAGTTCAAGGCCAGTCTGAGACTACAGAGTGAATTATAGGTCAGCCTGGTCTAGAACAAGACACTACTCAAGAAAAGAAAAAGGAGAAGGAGGAGGAGGAAGAAGAAGAAGAGGAAGAGGAGAAAGAAAGAAAACCAGATAATAATTCTAAAGAAATCTCCTAGACTACAACAAAAGGGCACTGTAACCTAGAAGAAACGAGGACTATTCTAAAATGTTTTATGTATAAATGATGAAGAAAAAGAAAGAAAGAAAGAAAGAAAGAAAGAAAGAAAGAAAGAAAGAAAGAAAGAAAGAAAGAAAGAAAGAGAGGGAGGGAGGGAAGAATGCAAGGAGGGAGAAAGGGATGGAGAAAGGAAAGAAAACAAAGAAAGAAATACAAAGGGAAAAGATGCTCACAGAAGTGCTGATACACTTCAGGAGGATCTAGGCTTCAGATTGAAAGGCTTCAGTCCATGACAGGATATATGTGTACCCTGAAACTCCACATAGTTCTAAGGATGAAAAGATAACCCATCAAACTGCCAAAAAGGAAAGACAGTTCACTGGCAAAGCCATGGGAAGCAAAGACAATAGCCTTCTTGTCAGACCATAGCACATGGATCATAAGAAGTCCAAAATATTTTTCAATCCAGGTTTCTATAGCAAATCTTACATGTGAGTTTATAATAAAGCCATTTTCAAACAAGCAAAGAATCAGAAATTTACCTTAAATGCATCTTAGGAATGGAAATGTATCTCAAAAAATAGGGAGCAGTCAATCAAAGTAAAGAAGAAAGAAGGCATTGGGTCCTCAAAACAGTGATTCTTTTCCCCAGGAAAAGAATGAATGGAAATTCCTGGATGAGGCCACATGATAGTTGTTGTAGAAAGCTCTAGGGGCCAGAAGACAGATGTTTTGGTATGAGAAACTCAGAGCGATGAAAATAGACAGACTAAATTTTTTAAAAATTGGGAGTTCCAGGTAAGATGATTGCATAGGCATAAAACCAAACCAGCCTAAGGAGGGATTTAAGCAAAACCACAGAAAAATACACTTTTCTTCCAAAGAGTGAAGTTGTGCCAGTTTTTATCGGCCACAGCTGAGAAGCAGGAGAGCCCAAGATCTACCAGAAAGTAGGAAACCAGCCAGAATCCTGCAGAGGCACTTGTGCCCTGTGCAGAACCACATGCCCACCTGGCACGGTGCCCAACTGTAGGAGCAAAGACCAAACAAGGGGAGTTTCCAACCTCATCAGACCTGAAGGGGAGAAGATCAGCTAAGGAGCAGCTGAAAGGGATACAGGTGGGACCAGCTGAGCAGTTTTGGTACAATTCCTGGCTTCCTGCACTCTCCCATCCCCCAACTGTCAGAACCACAGAACCTCTGGAGAATACATTCAGCATCCCCCCCCCCCCCCCGCTGCCACCCGTGGCAGGGCATCTAGCACAGCTCATCAGAGCACCAGCTCCACAGCACAACACTGAAAGACAGAGGTGGGCACTCATCATTGGTGAGACTGGAAGCCATCTCAAAAGGTAACAGGGCAACTGACAAAAATAAAATATATATATATAGGTTCATAGGCCTGCACTGGAAGTGCTAATCTCTTTCCATGTCAGGGCAGATAATGGGTTACATATTTGTGATTGGCTTTACCATTTTCAATTAAGCTATATTTGGGGGTTGACTACTGTTCCTTTTGATGCTTTCAAGTTCATAGGACCTTTGTCTCTTCTGCCATTATTGTGGGCAAGGTCTGATTCAGACCCAGGCTGATGTGGAACCCATTTCAGAACATTTCAGCACAGAAATCTCAAGCTCCCAGTTGACAGGATTAATGGTGTAGAACAACACACACCCTTAGGGATTTTGGCTTTATAAGATTATCTGTTTGTCTCAATCTTCACATTTGCATACTCTGTGTTTGATTTTATTGAGTGTGTATATTGTGCAGTTGAGTTTTAGAATTTTGCTAGTAAATTGCTCTACATAGCCCACTAGAATACTTTAGTAACAGGCAAACGCAACACCTAGGATCACTTTTGCAGTTGGATTGGAGTACAACAGCTACACTTGACACCTTAAGCTCCTACTTAGAAAAGACATAAAGCTGTATTTCCAAGTCTAAGAGTACTACAGATAATTAGAAAACCCAGGCATCAAATCAACTTAGAATGTAAATATATCTACATTATGGTACAAGAAACACAAAGAATCATGACAATAAAACCCCACCAAAAATTATAAACCCATCATAAATGACCCCCAATGAGACAGTTTTAGATGAAATGCCTGACAAAGATTTCAAGAAAAAAAAATGATTTTATCTATACTCAAAGAAATCAAAGGAATTAAAGAAAACAAACTCCTGAAGCAACTCCAAGAGACCACAGGAAACCAGCTTAATGAAATAAAGAGGTCATTACAAAACATGAGTAAGGTAGTAGAAATACTGAAGAAAAACCAGACAGATATGCTAGCACTGAAAACACAGTCAAATAAAAAAAAACTCTGTGGAAGCCGGGCGTGGTGGCATACGCCTTTAATCCCAGCACTTGGGAGGCAGAGGTAGGAGGATTGCCAGGAGTTCAAGGCCACCCTGAGACTACAGAGTTAATTCCAGGTCAGCCTGGCCCAGAGTGAGACCCTACCTCGAAAAACCAAAAAAAAAAAAACAACTCTGTGGGAAGTCTCATCAGTAGAATGGATGGAGGAGAGAAGAGAATATATCTAAACTAGAAGACCATGTGGAAGATCTAAAATAGTCCAACAGAGGAACACAAGATAATAGAAAGGTAATAATGTGAATTTCAAGATATTCGGGACACTATGAAAAGATCAAACATAAGAATTCAGGGTATAGTAGAAGGAGAAGAATTTCAGTCCAAAAGCATGGTAGACATTTTCAACAAAATCATAGAAGAAAATTTCCCCAAATTGGGAAATAAACACCAATGCAGATACAGGAAGCTTTTAGAACACCAAACAGATAAAACCTGGAAAGAAGCTCTCCTTGCCATGTTATAATTAAACTACTAAACACACAAACCAAAGAAAATATATTGAAACACTTAGAAAGAAAAAGAAAGTCATCTATAAAAGCAAGCCCATCAAGATCACAGCAGATTACTCAATGCAAACTTTAAATATTTTTTGTTTATTTTTATTTATTTATTTGAAAGTGACAGACAGAAAGAGACAGATAGAAAGAGAAAGAATGGGTATGCCAGGGCTTCCAGCCACTGCAAATGAACTCCAGACACATGCGCTCCCTTGTGCATCTGGCTAACGTGGGTCCTGGGGAAAAAAGCCTCAAACCAGGGTCCTTAGGCTTCACAGGCAAACACTTAACCACTAAGCCATCCCTCCATCCCTCAACGCAAACTTTAAAAGGCAGAAGGGCTTGGAATGATGTATTCTAAGTCTTGAAAGATAATAACTTTCAAACAAGATTACTTTATCCCAGAAAGCTATCTATCCAAGTTAAAGAAGAAATAAAGACATTTCACAACAAAAACAAGCTAAAAGAATATCTGATAACTAAGCCAGTTGTACTTGAAGGAATCCTTCATGCTGAAGAGAAAGCAAAGCACACACATGATGAAACAGGAAAAAATAAACCACACTCAAATAACACTTAAAACAAGAGAGTAAAGGGAAATAAGGAAGCACTACAAAACTCTTAATACCAATGGCCTCAATGCCCCAACCAAAAGATACAGGCTTGAAGACTGGACTAAAAGGTAGGATCCTGCTGTTTTTGTCTCCAGGAAACTATTCTCTCAGTAAAAGATAGACACCGTCTTAGGGTGAAAGTATGGAAAATTGTATTTCAAGCAAATGGGTCTAGGAAACAAGCAGAGGATACTGTCCTAAAATCTGATGGTATAGATTTCAAACCAAAACTAGTGAGGAAAAATGAAGAAGGTCACATTATCCTGATTAAAGGAACACTACAACAGGAGGACATTACAATCCTAAACATATATGCACCTAACATGGGGGCTCCTAACATCTTCAAACAAACACTATTAGACTTAAGTTCACAGGTAATACCAAACACAATTGTAGTGGATGACGTCAATATCCCATTCTCATCAATTAAGTCATCCAAGCAAGAAATAAACAGAGACATCTGGATTAAATGCTGTCATGGAACAAGTGGATCTAACAGATATCTACAGAACATTCATCCAAATGCTGCGGAAAACACATTTTTCTCAGCACCACATGAAACATTCTCCAAAACAGACCACATGTTAGGACACAAAGCAAATCTTAACAAATACAGGAAAAATGAAATAATCCCTTGTACTCTATCTGACCACAGTGAGATTAAACTACAAGTCAGCAACAAGACAAAGTACAGAGCATACACAAATTCATGAGCACTAAACAGTACACTGCTGAATGATGAATGTGCCATTGAAGAAATCAACAAGGGAATCAATAAATTTTTGCAATCACCTGGTGATGAGACTACAATATAACAAAACCTTTGGGACACAATGAAGGCAGTCCTAAGAGGGAAATTTATAGCTCTAAGAGCCTATATTAAGAAATTAGGAAGTTCACAAAGAAACAGTCTAATGCTTCACCTTAAGGCCTTGGAAAAAGAAAAATAAGGCAAACCAAAAATCAATAGATGTGAAGAAATAATAAAGATTAGGGCAGAAATTACTGAAACAGAAACAAATAAAACAATCCAAATAATCAATGAAACAAAGAGTTGGTTCTTTGAAAGGTTAAACAAGATTGATGAACCCTTAGCAAATTTGACCAGAAGAAAGAGAGAAGAGACAAAAATCAATAAAATTAGACATGAAAAAGGCACAATTACAGCACATACCAAAGAAATTCAGAAAATCATACGGACATAATTAAGAATTTATATGACTGTAAGTATGAAAACATGAAAAAAATGGATAATTTCCTTGATTCATATGACATACCAAAATTAAATCCAGATGAGAGAAACCATTTAAATATACCTATAACATGTACAGAGATCCAAGCAGTTATAAAAAGTCTCCCAACTAAAAAATGTCCAGGCCCAGATGCATTCATTGGTGAATTTTACCAGACCTTTATGGAAGAAACTTTTCCATAATATACAAAATGAAAGGAATTCTACCAAACTCCTCTACAAAGCCAGGATTACACTGATACCAAAGCCAGACAGACTGACCAAAAAAAAAAAAGAAGAAGAAAAGAAAAGAAAATTGCAGACCAATCTACATCATGAACATAGATGCAAAAATTCTGAACAAAATATGGGCAAACAGAATATAAGAAAATATCAGAAAGATTATTCACCCTGACTAAGTAGACTTTATCCCAAAGATGCAGGGATGGTTCAACATATGCAAATTGATAAATGTATTACACTATATATGTGGACTGAAGGACAAAAGTCACATGATCATCTCAATAGATGCAGAAAAGTTACTCAACAAAATTCAACATCCCTTCATGGTAAAAGTGCTATAAAACTGGGAATAGAAGGAACATATCTCAACATAATAAAAGCTATTTACAACAAACCTACAGCCAACATAATACTAAATGGGTCAAAACTTGAAGTTTTTCCCCTAAATGCAGGAACAAGACAAGGGTGTTCTCTGTCCCCACTTTTATTTAATGTAGTTCTAGAAGTCTTAGCTATTGCAATAAATCAAGAGCACTCATAAAAAGGATGCAAATTGGAAAGGAAGAGATTAAAATATCCTTATTTGCAGATGATATGATTCTATACATAAAAGATCCTAAAGACTCTACCATCAAACTGTTAGAGCTCATTAACACTTTTAGCAACACAGCAGGACACAAAATAAACACACAAAAATCAGTAGCCTTCCTGTATAATAGCAACAAACATGTGGAGGATGAAATAAGGGAATCTCTCCCATTCACAATTGCCTCAAAAATAAATAAATAAATAAATAAATAAATAATAAAGTACCTTGGAATAAACCAAACCATGGAAGTGAAGGATCTCTACAATGAGAACTTTAAAACACTCAATTGAGAAATTGAAGAAGACACAAAGAAATGGAAAGACATCTCATGTTCTTAGACTGGAAGAATCAATAGTATGAACATGTCAATCTTACCAAAAGCAATCTATACATTTAATGAAACACCCATTAAAATTCCAATTGCATGCTTCATGGAAATAGAAAAAAAATCCTAAAAATTCCATTTGGAAGCACAATAAACCTCAAACATCCAAAATAATTTTGAGCAATAAAAACATAGCTGATGATATCACCATACCTGATTTTAAGCTATACTACAAAGCCATTGTAACAAAAACAGCATGGTACTGGCACAAAGACCGATACATAGATCAGTGGAACAGAATAGAGGACCAAGATATTAAGCCAGGCATCTACAGCTATCTGGTTTTTGACAAAAAATATCAAAAATGTTCATTGGAGAAAAGATAGCCTCTTCAACAAGCGGTACTGGGAAAACTGGATATCTATATGTAGTAGGATGAAAATAGATCCTTGTCTTTCTTGATGCATAAGAATAAAATCCAAATGGATCAAGGGTCTTAATATCAGACCGAAACTCTGAAACTACTAGAGGAAAAATTGGGAAAACCCTTCAACATATTGGCATAGTCAATGACTTTCTGAATATAACCCCAATTGCTCAAAAAATAAAACCACTAAAAAAGTAAAATAAATATAATTAAAAAAATAAAACCACTAATCAACCACTGGGATCTCGTGAAATTATGAAGCTTTTGTACAGAAAAGGACACTGAATAGAGCAAGGAGATAATCTATAGAATGGGACAAAATCTTTGCCAGCTATATATCTAGTAGTATTAATATCCAGCATATAAAAACAACTCAAAAATCAGAAAAATAAGAAATCAAACAACCCAGTCAAAAAATGGGCTATGGAACTAAATATAGAGTTTTCATCAGAAGAAATACAGATGGCATATAAACATCTAAAAAGGTGTTCTACATTCTTAGCTCTTAAGGAAATGCAAATTAAAAATATAAATAAGTACCTTGAGATTCCATCTCTCTCCCATCAGAATTGCTACCATCAAGAAAACAAATGACAATAAATGTTGGTGAGGATGTGGTAAAACGGGACCCCTTCTGCACTTTTGGTGGGAATATAATCTGGTACAGTCATTGTGGAAATCAGTGTGGAGGTTCTTGAGACAGCTAAAAATAGATTTACCATATGATCCAGCTACACTGCTCCAAGGCATATATCTTAGTAAGTCTTCTTACTACCTTAGAGATACTTGCACAACCATGCTTATTGCTGCTCTATTCACAATAGCTAGGTAATGAAAACACTCTATATGACCCTCAACAGAAGAATGGATAATAAAGATGTGATACATATATACAATGGAGCTCTGTTCAGTGATAAAGAAAAATTAAATTATAAAATTTGGAGGGAAATGGGTCTATCTGGAACACATTATACTAAATGAGGTAACCCAGGCCCAGAAAGTCAAAATGTCACATTTTCTCCCTCATAGGTGGATCCTAGCTACAAATGTGTACATTTCTGTGTGAGCTGGAACCAAAAGTTGGTAGTAGAGGCCAGTAAGTTAGAAAAAGTCTAGGGCTGGAGAGATGGCTTAGCGGTTAAGCACTTGCCTGTGAAGCCTAAGGACTCTGGTTCGAGGCTCAGTTCCCCAGGTCCCACGTTAGCCAGATGCACAAGGGGGCACACGCATCTGGAGTTTGTTTGCAGAGGCTGGAAGCCCTGGCGTGCCCATTCTCTCTCTCTCCCTCTATCTGTCTTTCTCTCTGTGTCTGTTGCTCTCAAATAAATAAATTAATTAATTAAAAAAATATTTAAAAAAAAAAAAGAAAAAGTCTATAAGGGAGGGAGGAGAGGGAAGGACTTAAAGGGATGATATTGTGAGTGTGTGTGTGTGTGTGTGTGTGTGTAAGAATAGATTACAAGGAGTGGAATGGCCCAAGCAAGGCCAGGGGTAGAGATTCAGTAAAAGAAAGGTGAGGAGTGTCAAGAAAAATTCAAGGTATTCTGAATAAGACTAAAACCTACTTTTTGGGATATGGCACATCCAGAAGCCATAGATTGTTACTATAAAATTTTCAGTAGCCAGGGATGGGATACTTTCCAGTGAGTTGTTGGCCAGGGAGATCCCTGTTGCCTCTAAAACATTTTTTGCTATTGCCAAGGCCCTTGGTCTCCCACAAGATACAGATGGTAAGACCCTATTGCTAAAGACTTCAGGGATATGAAGACTTCATATTCCTGGGCAGCATAGTCACTGAGAAATCAAGCTAGGGCTGAACTGAAAACCTCATTCCTGTAGACCAGCTGAATGAAAGCTGGAAAAAGGTGCACTGCATGAAGCTCTATGGGAAGCAGAAGTCATCAGCAGTGAAAACAATGGACACTGAAAGCCTCAAGTTTGGCCAGCCAGGCTATATGACTAAACAGGTGCAATAATGGCATGTTTGCTGTAGGGGGAACCAACTGTTCTCTAATTGGACTGAAGGCCTGCTCTATGGGAATGAATACATGCCTAGTACTGAAAACCTAATCAAATACCTATTGCAGGGGAGGTCATGAGCCTTAGGGATATAAAGCCTGCTTCTTTCTGGTTCAATGCATATGTCATGCTCACCAAACTGCCCAGAAAGCACTACACTTAATATTCATATTCATATATTAACACCACTCTCACTTTTGGTTAGAGAAGCTTTTCTTTTCAGATCAGATGACCCAAAAGGCTAGCTGAGAAGAAGTGACGGGAGGAGTGTCCAGCATAGAAGCGTCACACCCTCCAAGACTCACGGCCCGTTGCAGAAAAGATAGTGGAAAGAATGTAAAAGCCAAAGGAAGGGTACTACGATATACAATACAACTGCCGAGACAGAAACTGACCTCAATATTCATGATCTTGCAGTGCCTAGCAAGACCCTCATAATAGGAGAAAGAGATGATGACATCAAAATAAAAGAGACACTAATGGAGTGAGGGAGAGGATATGATGGAGACTGTAGTTGTAAAGGGGGAAATTAGGGAGGGGAGGGAATTATCATAGTTTATTGCTTGTAGGATAGAAGTTGTCAATAATAAAATTATACATTAAAAATATAAATAAAATTTGAAGTTTGGAAAATCTTAAGGATGAAACAGAGGCATTTGGTGAAGTGTAAAAAGGAGAACCTCTTTGATCTTAACACAAATTCTACAGTGGGTGATGCAGGGATGGTAAGTCTGTCCCCACCAAGAATGGAATACCGGCATGTTACTTGGCTCTATAAAGAAGAGTACATGTGTGCTTGTGTGAACTGAGGTCACAAAGAAAGCTGATTAAGGCAGAAGTAGAAGTTCTAGACATAGACTGCATGCTAATGGCTATGCACAAGAACCTAAGATTGAGTGTGGCCAGCACAATGATTAGTTACCCTTAGCTAATGAAGGACTATGAGCCATTGAGGTTCTTACCACATAACCCTTCAGCATTTGATAATTTTGTGCCTTCTATTGTGATTTTTCCTCTCTACCATCAATGGAAGGAAAGGAAGGAGGCTTGATACAGAGTCCAGATTGTGGAAGTGCTCTGCAAAATCTTGTAGCCAGACCAAAGGAAAAGACAAGGCAAAAACTGTACTTTAGTGAGTCCCATATTGAGTAGCTGTGGCCAGGAACTAGCATCCTTACCATATTTAGCCACTGGTTAGAGGTCCTCAGAAAAAGCACAGTGACCCCTCTGTTCAAAACCCAAAAATCAGACCAGAAAGGTGGCTTAGCAGTTAAGGCACTTGCCTACAAAGTCTAAAGACCCAGGTTCCATTCCCTAGTACCCATGTAAACCAGATGTACAAGGTGGCACATGTATTCTGGAGTTCATTTGTAGTGGCCGGAGGGCTGAGTGCACCATCTCTCTCTCTTTCTCAGATAAATATATTAAATATATATATACTTTTAAAACTAGCAGATCACAAAAGCACTGTGGCACAGGTTGCCAACTGTATCCATTACTTTCTCATTACTCAGATAAAATACATGACCAGAATCAACCTAGAGAAGGAAAGGACTGTTTCAGCACACAGTGTTGAGGGAATGTTTCCTCAGGATGGGGATTAGCAGAGAGAAAGTAGAGAGGGAGATGAATGCTGAGTGCTCAGTGTCTCCTTTTTATACAGTGCAGGACCCCAGCCCATGAGATGGTGTCACCCAGAGTTAGGGTGGGTTCTAATCTATAAAATCCTAACATTTATGCCAAGATATTTGATGACATGGTAATTCTAAATTCTACCAAGTAGACAATCAGAGATTAACCATAATACCAACTAACTATACAGTCTTTCCTAGAGAAGCTCTCTTTAAAAAAGTTTTAAGTGACACAGCACACTTCTTCCAACATGGATACCTAGACCCCAAAGGACAGAACCACAAGGCTAGATTCAACTTCTATATCATATAGAAATCTAATTTTTTTGAGTACTATACACTCCTTATTTACCTTAATATTATATTTAATGGACAAGCTCTCTTACTCAACATACCCAGTGGTGATGAGGGGGAGAAGAATTATAATGAAAAGAACCTGGTTATCAACTGCCACTAGTTCCGTATTGTGAGAATTCCAAGAGCTCATAATTGTTTATGCTAGCTAATCTAGAGCTACAGATCTGTTGTCTATATAACAATTTTCTATACTTTCCTCTGTTTTTGTCCTCTGCGGAGGGCTTGGGGATGTATTACTTGTCTACTATCCTCTTTAGTCACATTATTTTATTTTTTTAATATTTTATTTATGTGAGAGAGAGAAAGAGCCAGGGGGGGGAGGGGATGGGTGTGCCAGGGCCTCCAGCCACTGCAAACAAACCCCAGTCAATTGCACCATTTTGTACATCTGGCTTTACACAGATTCTGGAGAATTGACCCTAGCTTCCTTTGGTTTTGCAGGCAAGCACCTTAACCGCTAAGCCATCTTTCCATCTCCTTAGACACATTTGAAGTGGGGGAAGCACAACTTCCACAATCTATTTCCACTAATGTAGGTTTACAGATTTACATATTGTTTTCAAGATCAAAAACTCACAGGCTTTTGCAGCTCTGATATGCAGATCATTTGTAACATCCCCTCAAAAATGCATTGTTTCCTGAACCTTTAGAGCTCAAGGTTAAACATAGTTGAGGATTTAATCCACACATCGTTTCTAGATTGAAGGTTTGTGTTTCTCAATCCTCTATACTTTGTCTACAACACTGGCATAACTGGCAGTCAGTGGAAGCTAACCAAGACAACAGTGGACAGAGGCAAAGCAACAGCAGTCATCTCACTTCCCATTGTTTGACAGAAGTGCTTGTACCTTCTGCTAAAGTTGACAGTTCTTAATTGTTTGAATTTGGATTACAGAACACAATTGCTTTTTCATCTTTGGAGACTAAATCATCAGACCCACAGTCATTGAATAATATCTTGGGGGCTGGAGAGATAGCTTAGCAGTTAAGGTGCTTGCCTGTGAAGCCTAAGTACCCAGGTTCAATTCCCCAGTTCCCATGTAAGCCAAATGTGGCTGCACATGCATCTGGAGTTCTTTTGCAGGGGCTGAAGGCCCTGGCACACTCATTTTCTCTCTGTCTGCCCCTCTCTCTCTCTCTCAAATAAATAAATAAATAATTTTTAAAATAATGCTTTAGGTACCAAGTTCCTCAGAAAAGTTGTATTTTCTTCCATTTCCACTTCTGAACTAGCCTGAGTTCCCCTTTTTTGTATGGCCTTTCAACCAAGGCAAGCAGCAGCCAACAGACATCACGTTCTTGTATGGTTTCCCCAGGAGTCCTTGTTCCCTAGCTCATAATCAGCCTGCACAGCCTTCAGACATATGCTGACCACCATTTAACCATTGAGTTTTTAAAAATGGCACCCTCTTTTCATTCTGCAATATCTGCTTCTTTTAAACAACAAAAAAGTGCATTAGTTTAGGTTTCTTTTATATATAGTACTCTACTTTCATATCCTAGTTTCACCTGGGCCTTGCCTGAGACATGAGGGATAACTTATCTCCTCAGGTCTCACTACCTTCTGAAAAAGACAAACATATTCTCCAACAGAGAGTGAAGTCAAAATAGATTAGATTGAATAAGTGTTATTAATTTAGGGGGATTTGGATGAATGCAGCCTCTATTTTAGCCAAACACTAGTGGGAGCTTGACACTGGAAAGCCAACTCTTTGTCTCCATAGGATTCAGACCTGGTTCCCACTTCCAGATATGGGTTCCTTTCTACTGAACATATCTCCTATTCAATCAGAAAGCCACTGGTTACGCATCAAGGCTGTGTGCCACCATTGCACTGGTGTGTACCTCTTGTCATGCTGGTTGTATCTGAGTAGCTTAGACCCCTGCTTGCTTACACTGTTTTGGCCACTACCCCCAGTAGCTCATGCAGTACACTAGACAGGTCTCTCCATGTTCTGTGTCTGTCGTCAGTAATAGGGTCTTGCCTTTTACCTCAGGTGGGTAATCAAGTGCTTCGATACAAACCTGTCTTGTTTTGGGGACTTCATAGGTCTCTCCCATCAGAAGCTCAATGTGTGTAGCACCAATTTCTGGTATGGGGAGTTACAGGCCGGAGACAATTTTTTTAAGGTTAGGCTTCATCCCACCCTCTGCAGGGCCCTTCTTGTTGGGTGTTCCTCATATACTCCTGCTGAGGGTTAAATCTTTTAGTCTATCTTCAAGGAGAAAGGTTTCTATGGTGCCTGTTCATTTTGGGTTTAGTTTTGTGTTTATTTTCCCCCTACCTCCCCTTCTCCTCCCCCAAACTCTTTCATCCATATTGTTTGGCCTCAAGCTGCCTATCCAGGATGCCAGCAACTCGAGCTGATCCAGGTTAGGGACAACAGATGAGTGGGAACATGTGGTGTTTCTCTTTATATGATTGTGTTTGCTGAGTATGATCTGTTCAAGTCCATCCATTTTCCTACAGATGTCATATACTGTACTCCTTTTCCTTAAGGACATCATTTCCTTTTCACTCACCACCTCCTTTACTACAGCATAATGCCATGCACAAACACCATGAAGGAAAGCAGGGAAATGGTGACCATACGGCCTAACATAAATGTCAAGATTCTCTTACCAGAAGAGGCAAAGAAGGCAAATTAGGGAGCCTCTTCTGCCAGCCCCACACTCCCCCTGACAACAGACAATATCCAGACTAGTTCTCCTAAGGCAGATTTCTCCTGTGATTCACTTCACTAAGACTCAGGAATCCTGACTGCCCAGCCCCTAAAGCATCAGCTACTTCCAGGTCCTCTTTCAGAGACAAGCTCATCTCAACTTCCTCATTAAGTCTTCCCAGTCTCTGGATGGTAACTGATGCAGTTTACATTTAATTGTTCTCTAATGTTTAAATGAGAGTGCTGTGTCTGCAATGACTGAGGTGTATTTAGATGGTTGTGCTGTGTCTGCGATCACTAAGGCTGTGCTGATCACAAGGAGGCTTCAGGATTTATCAACTTTAGTTGACCCCCACAATACACAATGAAGGAATAATCATAGCGACTGCTTAATAATTAATGACTGATGGACCCAAATACTAAATCCTTTAAATGTATAAAAATTAAAAGGGCAATAACTTAAAAACACAGCCATTTTATGGGCTGGAGAGATCTCTCATCTCTTAAGGCACTGACTTGCAAAGCTTAATGACCTGGGTTCAATTCCCCAGTATCCACATAAAGTCAGTTGCAGAAGGTGGCACATGTACCTGCAGTTTGTTTAAAGAGACAGAATGTCCTGGTGCATCTATTCTCTCTCTCTTTCTTCCCCTCTCTCTCATAAATAAATATTTAAATACATTTTTTTGGTAATGTCATGGTTTGATAAATACACTGTTGGGGTTGGAGTTCTCATACAAGTCAAGTTCAGTAGTTCACAAAGGTAACTTTTTAGAGTTTGTAATAGATTTATTTATAATAACTAATAATTATAAATAATCAAAATGCCTTTCACCTGGTGAATTTTAGGATAAAGTAATACAATTAATACATTAGGATACTAACAAAAAGAATTATTAAACCATGAACAAAATCCAAGGTATTATGCTAAGAAGTAACTCAAAAAGCTGTTTGCTTTGTGATATTCTAGAAAAGGAAAAAAAAAACTGACATCCTCTCAGTGGTTGGGGAAGTAGTAGCTGAATGCAGAAACAGGAAGGAGCTTTGCTATGATTCCAATCCTCTTGATGCTTCCTCAGAACCATTAATTCTGCCTTCATTAGGAGGGGCACTCTTGTACACTGGGACATGTAAACTGGTACCCCATGGTCTAGGGCTCCCTAAAATGGAAAAAATGACCTTATAATTTGTTCTAGACATCTGTATGTGTGACACCCAGGTTGTTTATTGAAACATTATAGAATCACACAGGACAGGGAGGCAAAGCATCAGAGTTTGGAAGCCTACACCAAGTAGCAATTGATGTGAGCTGGCATCAGGTAACCATGGCTGGCCTCAAACTCACTATGCAGTGGAAGAACTTGATTCTCCTGCCTTTGCCTTCTGAGCATTGGGATTGCAGGTGCCTAGACCAAGGTGAGTGCTTTTCATGGAATGACCAATACGTAGCATGTAGTATACATGCTTTCTGGCTAAGAACAGGTTGTGATAAATGATTATCATTTGTTGATTAGCACTGAGACTCTAAATACATAAGAAACTACTAGCAATGGTTATGGAAGAGGTACTGAGAGAGGAGAGAAATGGATATTTAGTAACTGAAGGAGAGGAGCTTCTAGTTGTCTCCCTTCCACATATAATTTAGTACTGGCTTATTTAAGGATGCTAAGAGGATGGCACTATTTAATATTTGGTAAGGTAGTTGAGGAAGCAGGGAGGCCTGACATAAAGCGAAGAATGCTGATGCAAAGCTGAGGAGGACAGGCCCACTGCAAATGCTCCCTTTCAATCCCACTCTACAGGAGAAGCAGAAATCCCATTACAGGAAATCAAGTGCACTTTCCTCCAGGTAGGTTCAAAGTAGAAGCTAAAAATAAAACCAATGAAAATAAAAAAGGACACAAACAAATGTATCAATTGTTTAGGTACCAGGTAAGAAATTCAGAACACCAATTTGAGGACAAATTCCATTTGTGAGAGTGCAAGCAGGTGGCATGGAACCTAGCGCAGAAAAATAGCTTTCATCTGTGACAGAATGTATGAGTCCACAGCTTTCTGATTAGTCTTTCTCTGCTCTGTGACTTTGCATTTCTCTCATCATGTCAAAGCCCCTGCCTTCCTGGTGCCTGGACTTCCTTCCATGGATTCTTGCTTCTTTTTGAAAAACTATCAATGGTGTGTTTGTGAATTTTTACATTGCTGATATCAAGTTTGTGTGGGTGGTGATAACAAATTTCCGGTGTGTTCCAAGCAGGACAACTGGGTTGAGGCAAAGAGGGCCAGACACAAATAGCAAACCACTGTCCACCTACTTCTGGGAAAACTCTTGGCCCACGGTACCCAGTGAGGGTGGTCAGGTTGGCCCCAGAGTGATACTGGCCTGAAGCTTTTTCACATTCTGACTATTGTAGTCATCTTCACAATGCTGGGATCATCCAAACCAATCACAGCTTGTGGGAGGAAAAGGTTTATTCCATTTATTTCAAGTTTACAGATGCAGGAGATGTTCCATCAAATGGCAGGGGGCACTGAGGGAAAGCCAGCTCCCATTCACAAACCCAAGCACAGAGACACCACCAAAGAGCCAGCACTACAAGCAAGCAAGACCCCCTCAGCTCAGACTGCTCTGCAAACCTTTAGGCTGGAATTCACATCCACCCCCAATGACATGTCCTCCAGCCAGGCAGCTGGAGACCAATGTTACAAGCTTTAATAAAACACCTGAATCTTTGGGGCACATACATTCAAACCACAGCACTGACACAAGGAATTTTGCTTTTTTTTCTTGTGGCTCAGTAGCTTCTTGGTAGGGTAATACCTAGGAATTTTACAAAGCTTAACCTCTTGGTTTTCACCATTCTTCTCACCACCAATGGGGTTTGTTACAGTAGAAAGAGTCTCTCTCCTTCTCTCTCTCCCTCTCTCTCTCTTTTCAACCTTGGATTAAGCAGCTGAGTTCCCATCTTGTCCTGGCCCTTCTGGAATTCAGCACAGATCTAAAAGAGAGGGTGTCATCTGCAGTGGGGCTTCCCTTCAGTGGTGCTGGCCTGTTAACCTCAGGGCTGACAGTTTCAGTCTTCAGGGCTTCAGGATCTTGACTTTAATGCCCCACACCTCGGCCTTTTAACCTGACAACTTGTAGGATGGGAAGGCACATAATGTTTTTAATATATTTCATTTCTTTCTTCATGTTAAAGATTTATTTTTTTTTTTCAGGCTTAATCCACTTTTATTTTTTTTCTGTATAAAACCCTTATGTGGTAGCCACAGCTGGAGCCTGGGTCCTCTGCACTGAGACTCTGAAAAATATGGAACGCTTCACGTATTTGCGTGTCATCCTTGCGCAGGGGCCATGCTAATCTTCTCTGTATCGTTCCAATTTTAGTATATGTGCTGCCGAAGAGAGCACTAAAGATTTATTTTTAAAAATTCAAAAATACTAAGTATAAGCAGGAAAATAAGATTAATCTTTGCAACATAGAGTGCCACTAATATTATTTGGGTATATATTCTTTAATGAATATTTCAAACACATTTGAATGAGAATTATATTATAGTGTTCAAATTGTCAGAAACCTAATAATTATTAATGACCATTCTTATATTTATAACTGACAGGATTTAATCAAGCCTGCTAGCATCATTTTCCTAGCATCTCTATATCATTTTTCCTAAGGCACATATTTCAGCTGACTTTATGCTTCAGTTTTTACTACGAACACATGCTTACCTTTTCAAGGTACAGTGACACATCACACCATCTACAACCATAAAACAAAGCATGCTGTATTTTTATGTTTCCATTTTTTGCTATTCCATGGGTTGTAAGCATCAATATATAAATTTTTAATAAAAAAGATCCTTGCAATATACACTTAATTTTTTATGCATTTCAATGTTTTATGAACATCACAATTTTTGACAAGAGACAATAAGATTTATTCTCTCAACATTCAAATAAAATTTCCAAAAGACACATCTTCCCTTTAGCATGTTAATCATTAAGTTAGATCTACCCCTTCCTGTCTGCATCACAGTTATGATGAAAGTAAATGAAGAAATAAATTTCAGAGAAGTTTGAGCTTTCAGAAGAAAGAACAGCATCTAAAGGTGAAGTATTATTTTATTCACAAATTCAAGATTTATTTTGAAATAGAGCATCGCATTGTTTTTGTCTATAGATATTTCCCCATCATTAGTTTCCATCTCAATAAAAAATCAAATCAATGATTGCTTGACTGCCTCCCTATTTCCTGTAATGTGTCATCAGGTCCCAAATATTTCACTAAAATGATCTCCTTTTTGTATTGTAAAACAGTGCATCCTGCTGAGACTAAATGGCACCCACTTATATTATAGAAAATTACAGAGATAAAGATTACTCATAAAAACTCAAAAAGGAATCTACCCATAATAGGCACCAGAACCATGAAGATAAGATGAAACCAGGAAGAGGCACAGTCCTAGCAAATGGCTCATGCCTTTAGTTTTGACTTAGAAAACATTGTTGACAGCATACATTTTTATATTGGATTTGATGGTGATGGTGTTTTTTATTTTTATTTTTAGTTATTTATTTAGAGATAGGCATGCCAGGGCATCTAGCCATTGCAAACAAACTTCAGATGCATGTACTACCATGTACATCTGGTTTACATTGGTACTAGGGAATCAAACCTGGGTCCTTAACTTTTGCAGGCAAACACCTCCTGAAGCTGTTTTTTAAAAAATGAAACAAGGGTTGGAGAGATGGCTTAGCAGTTAAGGTGTTTGCCTGCAAAACCTAAGGACCCATGTTCTATCTCTCTCCAGATCCCATGTAAGCCAGATGCACAAAAGTGGAGACAAGCTTCTATTGTATAAGCCAATTCCCTTTTTAGAATATATAGTCATTCTGTCATGTATTGGTTACTAGTCTTGTTACTCTGACAAAAGACCTGACAAAAGCCACTTATGGAGGAAGGCTTTATTTCAGCTTATCGTTCAAGGGAAACAGACAACATGGTGGGAAAGGCACAGCAGCGGGAGCACAGGGCAACTGGCCCCATTCCATCCACAGTCTTGAGCTAGGCTCTGTAGTTTCATCTTTGTGTTTAATTCTAACTTTTGTAATGTCTCTGCTATATCTGAGAGAAAAATCCAAAGAATGAGCCTTGAGATATGGCAGCCTTATTACAAGGTTTAGAAACTTATAATGGGGGGCTTAAGAGATTGCTCAGCTATTAAGGTTTTGCCTGCAAAGCCTAACAACCCGGGTTCAATTCCCCAGTACCCTTGCAAAGTCAGATGCACAAAATGGTGCATACATCTGGAATTCGTTTGCAGTGGCTAGAGGCCCTGGTGCACTCATTCTCTTTGGCTGTCTCTCTGCTCTCTATCTTTCTCTGCCTGCAAATAAATAAATAAAATATTTAAAAAGAAGACATTTACAATGGTGTCAGCCTTTGTCACTAGATGTTGAAGCAACAATTTTGCACTTTCAAAGCCTCTTTGTTTTTATTTCTCCTTTTGGCCCTGTGTTTCTGAGCTCTATGACAACTCTCTTTTACTGCCTTTTGTTGTAGAGTTGCTTATGACTCTGGGATCTCTCTATATATTTGTTAAGGCTAGATGAATGCTTTCCACATGCTTCTGTGCTATTGCTTGTCTTGTCTGTTGTGTTCTTTTGATGACAGCCTCTGTCCATAACCATAAGGATAGACTTCAGTGTCCCCAGGGATTTCTCAGGGACTGTAATCAATGTTAGTTCGTTAGTTCTATTTTCCTTCCTTATGTAATAGTTTCTTTAAAGCTAATTTGAAGAAATAAGTCAACCATTCTGACTCATTCATAGTTATAAAAGCTAGAACCCTTGCTGTTGTTTATTATAGATAAAGCCATGCTCTGTGTTAAATCCTAAAGTCAGTCATCATTGAGATAATTATCAAACCCACAGCCAACTGAGACCTGTGGGGAAAAATATTCCCTTTGAGTGTCAATTAGCCTCATGCACATGAACAGTCTGTCCACATAGTCCTTCCTCCCCAAAATACAATTAAAACAAAACATGAATTAAATCAGATTTTATACCATCTATCTATCATCTCTGCCTTCCTTGGACTGCTAGAAATGTACAAGGATGCTCCAAGCAATTCAAGGATTCTAGTTTTGATTTTAATTCTTAGCCTGTAGATCTTATAGTGCAAACATCACACAATCTACATCACTGACCCATAAAGCATATGATAATATCTGGAAGGTAAGCCAGTATCTGAGATCATTTGTTATGGCAGCCATACAGTCCTAATACAGACATATATTATTTATTATGCTCACTTTAAAGTAAAGCAGAGAAGTCAAGGTCTGGGTTATCAGTAGGCCAAGCATGTGCACTGTGGGTTTTGGGTCTCAGTCAAGGACTCTTCCACAGTGGAAGTCAGCTTGCTATGTGTAATCAAGTCCATGTCAGCAAAGGACCTAAAGAAGCTATAAGCACAGAGATTTGGAAGAGGCCTTGGTTTTCTGGTAAAGAAGTAATACACACTTTAACTCTCAAAACCATGTGGACTTGAACTGAATACATTTCACCCTTGAAGTAATTTTGCCCAGGGATATGTCAGGTACATAGCCTGAAGATGAAACCCAAAATTCTACTTTAAAGCATTTTACTTAGATTCTGGAATACATAAGAGCCAAGTTCACATATCTATAATTTTAAGCAATTTAAAATCAATTCATGTTAATGATCTTCCTCTAGCTTAGTGCTAGAAATCTTGGCTTGTAAGAAATCAAATAAATGGCCCTGACCTTCTTCAAAAATTGAAAAGAGGTTCCTAGAATTAATTTGTTTTATTTGGACAGTAGGTTGAGTGTCAAAGGTAATATATCCTTTAGAAAAACTGTCTTAACATATTAAATTATGAAGCAATCTGGAATTCCCCCAAGGTTTCTTTGTATTCCTGAAAGTATAAATACATGTTTTAAAAGTAAATAAATATATAGAAAGGGCATAATAGCTGTACATTTCCTAAGTCCGTGAGGGCATCACTGAAATATAAGCGACATGACCAATGACCCTTAGAATAGTGCATCACAATGTCCCCCGAGGTTCAAGATGTTTCAGGACTGTATACTCTGCTATCATATTCATAGGCTTTATCTCTAATCATTGATGGGGAAAGTAGTTGCTTAAACAGTGACTTTTGGAAATAAGAAGTCTATCTCTCTACTGTCAAGTCAGAGGGCATGAAATTCTTCTTTACATTATTGCTGTGGATTTAGGTTTCTCCAACTCCATCTTTTTATTACTTTTATTATTGGGTACACTTACACAAGTTCTACTCATTTGCTATAAAATTATTTTAAAACACAAAGGAAAAAACATACTCTTCACTTAAAGAATTCCAGTCATTCATGGAAAATGTTAATAAAAATTAAAAAAAAAAGAATTCCAGTCATGTTATAATATATGTCATCACCTACATTAGACTTCTTTCTTTACTGGTGAGACCTCTGTAGTCACTGAGGTAATAAAAACTAATGGCAAGGAGCCTCTCAGAAGGCACTGCTGAGGCCCATCAACCTGAAAGATATGGATGTTGTTGTTGTTGTTCAGTCTTCCTCAAGCCCACGATATCCTGGAACTCACTCTGTTGTCCCAGGCTGGCCTCAAACTCAAAGTGATTCTCTTACCTCTGCCTTCTAAGTGTGGGGTTAAAGGAATGTGCTACCGTGCCCAGCTTAAAGGGACTTTTTGACATGGCACACATATGACTCAAAAAGTCTGATGGGCCAGGTTCAAATCACCAGAACTCACATAGAGCCAGATGTGCAAAATGGCACATGCATCTGCAATTTGTTTGCAGTGGCAAGAGGCCCTGGCATGTTCATATTGCCCCCTCTCTTTCTCTCTCTGCAAGGAAGTAAATAAAATATTTTTATTTAAAAGCACCTCCCCCAAGATTGTATTTCCTAGTCATCTCAAGTTCTCTATCCACACCAGCAACTCTGCATTTAAAGAATGAGATCTTCATCAGAAGAAATGAGAAAATTGAAGAAGTTTCATGCTCAATTTGAGGTGCTTGTCCATCTCTTTCTAAACTCTTGGCATTGAATGATGTTTAGTTTCTTCTCCAAAGCATTAAAGCTGGGCTTTAATGAAAATTCACCCAACTGGTAGCTTGCATTCATCCACACGGTCAGGATTAGTGCACTGTGTACAGTGGAGATTAAATACTGATCCTCTTTGACTTGCATAAGATGAAGAGCCTTCTTAAACAAGGAAAAGTAGGCTGTCAGTGGTTGGTCATGAAAATGGCTTATGATCTAGTAATGCTAGGTAAGGTATAGCTTCAAAATGTAGAAATCAGAGGAGAACAAACACAAAGGAAGTGTTGTAGTTTGAATGAATGGCCCCCAGTGTAGTCAGAATTTTATTGAAGTTTGTAATTTAGATCTGCAGCCACCTGGCTGAAAGGGATATCACTGTGGGTGGATCCCAGGGTCCAGCCCTAAAGTGTGGGGGTAAATATGGAATTACAGTCTAAAGATATACAACGTCCCTGAGCTTTGCCTGGAGTTCAAGGAATGTGCTTGCTTATGGTGTCAGTTGTGTATTTTTTTCTCTGCCTAGTCCTGTGGAAGTAGGCAAGTTTCTTCTGCCATTATGGAATCTCACCTGCTTCAGTAAATCCCTTCCTCCCATAACTGTAGCTGGTCTAGAAGTTCAACCCAGTGACTTGAGGCTGTCTGTACAGGAAGTAAAATCTCCAACTGACAATTGTTTTTTTAACATTTTTATTTGCAAGGAGACAGAGGGGAGAAAAGACAGAGAGCAAGACAGAGAATGGGTCTCTAGCCACTGAAAACAAACTCCAGATGCATACATCACCTTGTGCATCTGGCTTTACATGGGTCTTGAGGAATTGAACCTGGGTCCTTTGGCTGTGCAGTCAAGTGCCCTAACTGCTAAGCCAACTCTCCAGGCCTATATTTTGTTTTTACTGATTCCTGTCTCTCCCCGCACCTACCTCCCCATCACCCCCCATACCACTCCTGTATCTTTCTTCTTTCTGTTCACATATCACAATTATCCTTTTGCCCACACCTTCCCCTCTTCTAGTTCATCTTTATATGTGCTTTTCAAAAATATTCTTATTCAAATGAACTCTAGATATATGTGCCACTTTGTGCATCTGGCTTTACATGTGTACTAGGGAATTGGACCTGGGTCACCAAGCTTTGCAAGCAAGCACCTTTAACCACTAAGCCATCTTTTCAACCCCTGTATTCACTTTTGCTACAGTTCTATGTTTATAGGCTTTCTCCACATTTGCCCACTATACATATGCATTTACAAATATTACAAACTAAAACCCACATATCAGAGAGAACATGTGGTCTTGCTCTTTCTGAGTTTGAATCACAATATTCAATAGAAGTGGCAAGAGTGGGCATCATCGTTTTGCTCCTGAATTTTGAAGAAATGGTCTCAATTTTTCTCCACTTAATATAATGTTAGTTGTAAGTTTGTCATATATGGCTTTTAATATTTTGAGGCATGTCACACCTATTCTGATTTTTTTTCCAGGACTTTCAAAATGAAGGTGTGTTAGACTTTGTTGAATGCTTTTCCTGTATTGATTGAACTGATCATTTGATTTTTGTCCTTAAGTTTATTGATGTGGTATATTACATTAATTGATTTATGTACATTGAGCCATCCTTGCATACCTGGTAAGAACCCCATTTAGCCATGATCTTCTTGGTGTGTTCTTGGATTCTGTTTGTAAGAAACTTATTGAGAAGTTAGCATCTATGTTCAGCAGGGAAATTGGTCTGTAGTTGGCATATTCAGCTGGTTGCTGCTTGGATGAGCCTCCAAATGAAACACAGAAAGGGATTTATTTCAGGCTTGTAGATCCAGGGGAAATTCCATAATGGTGGAGGAAGCTGGCTCCCTTTACACAGATCTGTGCAGTGAAAAAACCACTACCAGTATGACCAAAACCTACAGCAAAACAAACAAGGACCACAAGTAGAACTCACTATGTGTACCTTAGGCTGGAATGCAGATCCACTCCCAGTGACACGCTCCTTCACCCTCCCCCAGGAGTCTGCTTGCTAGGAACAGAAGCTGCAAGCATTTAGGTAAGGTCTCACTCTGGTCCAGGCTGACCTGGAATTAATTATATATTCTCAGGGTGGCCTCAAACTCACAGCGATCTTTCTCCCGCTGCCTCCTGAGTGCTAGAATTAAAGGCATGCTCCACCACACCCAGCATAGAAGCTGCAAACTTAATTTTAATAACATCTGAGTCTATTAGGGTACATAGATTCACACTCTCATAGAAGTTTTCTCTTTTACTTGTGTCTTTATCCTGTTTATGGTCTGGGTGATGCTGGTTTCATAGAAGGAGTTTACAAGTGTTCCTTCCCTTTCTGTATTATAGAGCACCTTGAGAAGAGTTTGGATTAGGTAATCTTTAAAAATTTGATAGGATTCCTCCATGAATCTATCTGGTCCTGGGCTTTGTTTTGTTGTTGTTGTTTGGTTTCGTTTGGTTTCTTTTGTGCTTATTCGAGGTAGAATCTCACTCAGCTAACCTAGAATTCACTATCTACAAGGCTGGCCTCAAACTCATGGTTATCCTCCCACTTCTGGTTCCTAAGTGCTGGATTAAAAGGTGTGTGCACTATGCCTGGCTGGGAGGCTTTTTATTACATGTTCAGTCAATCTCATTTTCTTTAGTGGGTCTGTTCAAGTTATTGATGTCATCCATTTTTAATTTGGGAAGGTTATATGTGTTCAGAGATTTATTCATTTCTTCTAGATTTTCCAGCTTTTTAGAATATAAATTTTCCAAGTATTCCCTAATGGTATTTTGGGTTTCCTTGATGTCTGTTGTAATAACTCCATTAATTATCTCTAAATTTTGTTAATTTTGATTTTCTCCCTTCTTTCATTAGCTTGGCTAATAGTTTATCAATCTTGTTTATTTTCTATAATAACCAACTCAATTGATTAATTCAGTATATTGTTCTTTTCTTTTCTATTTCATTAATTTCTTAATTTCTACACTAATTTTTCTTACCATCTACTGGGTTTGGGGTTGGTTTATTATTTCTCTACAGCTTTGAGAGGACTGTTAGGCTATTTATTTGAGCTCTTTTTAATTTCTCTGGGTCCTTATAGCTGCAAACTTTCCTCTTAGGACTACCTTGGCTGTATTCTGAGGACCTGGTAGGTTATTTTTTTCATTTTCATTTGTTTCTAGAAATTATTTAATTTACTCCTCAGTTTCCTGAATAACCCATTGTTTGCTTAAAAGTGTTTAAGTCTCCAACAATTTGAGTAGTTTCTGTATTTCCTCTGTTAATTTCTATTTTTATTCCACTGTGATCTGATTGAATACATGAGATTATCTCAATTTTTTTAGGTTTGTTTTCTGGCCTATTAGGTGATCAACTTTGGAGAAGGTTCTATAAGGCACTGAGAAAAACATGCACTGTCTATAGAAATAAGAGGTATTGAAGTTTCCCACTATTACTGTGTCTAGACTTATGTGCTATTTTTGGTCCTTTAGTGTTTGTTTTATGAAGTTAGAGACTAGGAATTGGTGCATCAACATTTACAACTGCAATATGTTCTTGGTGGATTGTTCCCTTTATTACAATGAAATGTCCCTTTTTGCCTTTTCTGATAAGTTTGGGTTTGATATCTATTTTCCCTGATATAAGAATGGATACTCCTGCTTGTTTGCAGCTTCCATTTGCTTGGTAGTTTTGAGAGACCAAGGAGAAGTAATGTACTGCATCTGGCTTCTGTGACCTCACTTAGTGGCTGGACAGTCATGCTGCCATTTAAAATCAGACAGCCATTTTGACTCAAATGAGGAACTAGCTGACTAATGTGCTATTTTTGCTTCTGTATCCATCCTTACTTAGCTATAGCCCCTCCCCCCTGCCTCAATTCCTGGAAAGACTCCACCCAAGGACATTCCAGAGATACCTAGCCACAGAGGCTCTGGCCTCTTGCAAAAGATAATTTCTGCAAACAGCTCTTGCAAAAGATAGGTTCTACAAACAAGTTACTGACCTAAGATAATTAGGCTGGAGTTCCCATGCGTGCCCTCTCTGACATTCCCGCGCACGCCCTCTTAGAACCAATCATTTTAGAAGTCACAATATGATGTAAACTTTTCTTTATAAACCCCTTTCCTCTGAGGGTCAGGGCTTTCTGTCTCACTACCACTGTGCCAGACTGTGCGGACAGAGCCCAGGCCTAGACTTGCAATAAAGAAACCTGCTGCTTTTACATTCGAGTGTCTCAGCTTCTGTGGCGGTCTCTGGGTGACTCCTGGGTGACCAGCAGTCTTGGCTCCTGGTCAGGGATCTTGGCACAACATCTTGGGGGCTCGTTCTGGATCCCCAGAGACCCCCAACGAACCTGTGACCCTGAAGATTTCTTCGACGGCTCGGGTAAGTTTTCCACTTGAGCACTCTCTTTTTACTTTCACTCTGTTGGCTAGCCCCATCTGTTTTCTGATCAGGTCATATGTGCTGGTGGACACACCATAAGGACAGACCTGGAGGAGGCATGAGATGTTCTTCCCCCTCATCTGAGTGGGGGCTCTGTCCTGGAGAACAGAACAAACCTGCTAATCTGAATAGGGGTTCTGTCCCAGAGGACAGAGCAAACTTCTGGGGAGACCTACTCCCATCCGTACCATTTTTGGCATTATTGAGCTGTCCCCTAAGGACTCAGACTCTTCTGGCTATCATAGATCTGAATCTGACTCTGTAGCATGCACATATGTTTTGAGGGGGATCCTGTGTGTCTGTGTAATACTTGTGTGTCTTGTCATTGCCCTAATCCTGTGGACATTTCTCTCCTGACTCAAAAACATGGGACAGATTCCTTCCTCCCTTTTAGGACTCTGCCTCTCACACTGGAAGGATGTCAAAGCACTTGTCTATAACAATAGGGTAAATGTTAAAAATGACAGATGGATTACAGTTTGTTCCTCTGAATGGCCTACCTTAAATGTAGGATGGCCACCAGAGGGGACCTTTCATCTAAATACTAGAGGTTGAAAAAAAATTGTTTTTTGCCCTAGGAGTGGACACCCTGATCAAATCCCTTATATTGTGACCTGGAGGAACCTGATAGAAGAGCCTCTCCCCTGGGTGAAGTCTTTCCTCCCTTCCTTGCCCCCTCCTTTACAGGTGCTGGCAGTTACACCCAAAAGAAGCACCAAGCCCACTGCTGAAGCCTCGGCCCCAAGTCTTGTAGGGGGCACTGAAGAAGCAGATATCTCTCCCCCACCATGCTTCTCCGCCTACTCACCCACCCCTGGTTGCCTGGTTGCCTTCAGGGTGAACCACGGCACCCCACCCCGACCCTAAGCAAAAGTCCAAAAACCCACAGCTGGTGCCTGAACAGGGATCTTATGAGATGGACAGGGTGGGTGAGTGCTCTCCCTGAGGGACTAGGAGACATAGGCCCATGCGGCCTTGCCTCCATATTTTGAGGGCTGGCAGGTTTCTCTTTCTCCTCCTTTAGTTTTGGTTCATGCCATTACGTAGGACCAGACACAACAAACTGGTAACTGATGTTTCTTGGCCGAGGCCACTCTTCAGTATTGACTGAAGGCCAGCCATCCTCCTGCCTGGAACCTGACAGCCCATTGGGTGTTGGCAAAAACCCTCTATCTATTTCTCTCTGACACACAAACACACACACACACACACACACAAATAAATAAATAAATAAAAATAAAAATAAAACGGTAACACATCGACCTCTTAAAAGCCTGTAGGGCAGGTCGCTGGCCTCTTAGACTTGTGGACAGGCTCATGCTGGATCTTTGGGTAATCCCCCATGTGCTAATCAGCCCTCAGGAAACTTGCCCTCTGGTCTTGGCATTTCTAATCTTTCTCTGTCATGGGTAACATTGCCTCCCACCAAAATATACATATCTCAAATTCATGGAATAAGAGATCTTCTGAAAGTTAAGGGAATTAGCCCTCCCAGAGGGAGGCAGGCTCCTTTTGGGAAGAAGTCCTCCAGGTCCTTTCTGGATTTCTGGGCATCCATGTGGACCCAGATAGCTTATCTGGCTAGGAAATGAAAAGTTCAGGAAGGAAATTTCCCCTCACTCCCTTCAAGCAGAAAAACTACAAGCCAGCTTTGCAAGTGCTCCAAAGCATCTTAGGTCCCATTCAGGTGGCAGACAGACAATGGCGCCTCTGCCCATGCAGGTGCCATGTCTCCATCTCCTCTCTCAGTGGACCCCGACTGGGCCCACTCTTTCTTCAGAGGCCTCCCAGTGGGCTGCCTTCTTCAGAGGCCTCCTGGCAGTCCTGGAGCCCCCCCCCCTTTCCCCTTCAGGTAGTCAGAATCCTTGGCCTCCTGGCAGTCTTCTTGGCCATTACCTCCATGTGTACTAGACCAGACCCCTGGTGAGTGCTGGGAGTAAGGCAGGGCTGATCTAAGGTGTATACAAGCCCTGCCCAGCCGCAACAGCACACCAAAAAGCGGCAAGAAAGAAAAAAAAGTCACACTTAACTACAGCCTATAAAGAGCTGAAGTTTTACATTAAAAATGTGTCAACTTTGTTACATGATGTCATAAATATAATTACTGAATTTATGTTCTAAGTCAACTTCAACTTTCATAAAGGATTATTAAAAACAACAGAATTCTCTCTAAAGTGGTAACTTATAATTTGTCAGGCATTGAAAAAAAAAATTATAATGTACTTAAAAGGAGGAGGCAACTGACCTGACTTCTAGGCTAGCCTGCCTCAAGATAGCAATAATATTTGCCTTAGTTTGATATCTTATTGGTATTAAATGACATAAAATTGTCTTTAGACTACTCACTTGTTAGTGAGTAATAGGATTAATTAATTGGGTGTAGTTTTTCATAATAGCCTTATTTTAAAAAGGTGGTTAATAATGGGATGAGATGAATTGATTGAATGAACTGGGAAGGAATTTTTCAATGTTAGGACATAGAATGCTCATTAAAAATGCTTTTTGAGTGATACTTAGATGAGAATGATAAAGTATGTGGATAAAGATGTGCATATATAGGAAAAAATCTTCAGGCTAAACCTAAATGCCATGCCTAAAAATAGAGATATTTCAACTGTTTACAGACTCTTAAGGATACTCTAAAAGTTTTATATAGGGACATAGTCTTAATCTAAATTCATCTTACATTAGACACAGGTGATGCCTATGCTAGTTGGGTCACAAAGTCATAAGTACAGGTGTAATTGGAGGTTTAACCAAAAATCTATCACCTTGTGTTTAGCAAATGGGTAAATTTGCTATGTAAAAACAAACAACTTCAAAATAGGATAAGGAATGTCAGGATGCTTATCTCTCTGCTCTGTAATTTCATTTTGCTCTTGCTTTCCAACATATGCCACTTAAATTCATTGAAAGATGGACTCTGAAAAAATGAATGGAACCCCTTTATGCAAGTTTAAGCCATGTGTCCCCCAGACTCTGACTAGAGACAAAATGGCCAATTGTCTCTGACAAGGAAAAAGGAGTACAGCATTTAACTGTGGTTCTCTTTATAGTTTTCTCTTTTGAACACCTAAAGTCACATCTGTTAGGTAAAATTTCTCAGTAGACAAAATGTTAAATAGGTAAACTGTGTCAAGGTATATGATCAGGTTACAAACTCCTTACATAAGACAAGCACCAGGCTTACCTATTGTGTATATTAGGGTAAGGGCCCCTTCATTGAAACATTTAATTGGATTAAATCTAATGTTTACCTGATGCCAAGGTTTTAATCAGTGGAGAAACTGAGTCTTATGATAAGGCCTCACTCATTAACAGGTCACCAATGCTAGTTTGTTATGATTTAAGGGTTATAAAACTGGCTTTAAGACTCTCTCAGTAAAGTAAATTAGGTTCCTCTTTTCAACAAGGTTTTAGCTATTCTTAAGATAAAGGCTCACATAGAAGTAGTTAATTTCCAAAGGTGAAGTACTCATACCTAAAGACATTGTGCCTTTAAAGATAGCTTCTGTCTTATATATTGAATGGTCATAACTAGTTTTAATCACTTAGGCTTAAGTGATTTAAGTTCAGTAATGATAACTTTCATCTTCCTGGGATATGTTGGGATAGCTTGCTTAAGCTTTATCAAATTAAAGTCATGGGTAAAACATAAAATTGTTTTATGTTAATAAAACTTTCTGTGATACATAAAATCAATAGCTATCAAGTTTAAGCCAAAATCATTGGTTGTCAAATAATTTTTTTTCTTTCAAAAAGATTTATCAAGGGTTATATTAGAATTTAGTTAGATGTTTTGGTTTAAAAAAAAAAAGTTTCAAGCTCTGTGGTGCTGTTTCCAATGTTTTCTGGGTAATTTGTACCAATACAGGTATCTGAACTAATCAAAGATGTTTTCACACACAGTAGCTAAGACTTTATACTGTCTTACTTGTCCTTTTCTGACAATTTCTAGGTTAAATGAGTTAGTCTGTAAATCACTTGGTACTGTTTTCCAGACTGGTAGCAGGTTCTGCCTATATTTATAAATGTTAAATATTTAAAAAGTGAGATATTTATAAATATTAGATATTTAAAATATGAGATGTGCCTACTTTCTATACCTCATATATAAGGCTTATGCTGCCATAGTACAACTAAAATTTTAAAGATAGGACAAAATGATTTTAGAAGCCCTTGTGCTATTCTTTAACTAAGTCTATTTCAGTAATCAAATGTGCTCTATATGTACATACATCCAGGCTGGTATAACTTCCTTCCTAAGTGGATTAATTACCTACATAGAAGCCAAAGCCAATTGGAATCATCAGAACAAGAGACACCAATATTTTGACCTGTGCTCCCAGGTCATGAGGCCACTAGAGATGATAGGACACTTCTATACTGGGCCCCTGGTAAGTCACCTGTCTTCCTGAGCAGGGAGGATATGGAGACCCCAAAAAATTCATGTACGGTCTGAAACAGGAGAGTCACAATTGAGTAGCAATCAGTCTTCCTGACTTCCCAAAGAAGGGAAAACTACTTGGTCAGCATGGCCCTGACTCATCCTAACAGACAGAAGACACAAGAAAGCTATGGGGCTACTCCAGGGTCCCTAAAGTCTCTTTGGAGAACCATTAATGACCTCCAAAATTAATCCTTAATTAAGTGTGGCTATATCTTCATGGTCTTAAACACTCAGAGAGAAATGTGTAACCAAAGATAAAAAAATACCTTACATATATGAATGGCCTATTGAGTAACACAAGAGCTTTCCAAGAGGGGAAACAAACACTAAGACATGTTTTCTCCATAGTTTTAATTCTATAATAATAAAAAAAACAAATATAGATATTCAAAGGGTTATTTTCAAACCTAAAATATGTAAATAATCCAGGAGACTGGGTGTCACCATTGCCGCAAGACACTGGAACCCCACTGGAAGGGACCCTATGCTGGAAGGAACCCTAAGTCTTCATCCTGACCATACCTACTGCTCTGAAGATGGATGAAATTGCCACTTGGATTCATAACACCCACATCCAACCAGCAGATCCACTGGCTGAACCTGAGGACTATCAGCCACAATGGAAATGTAGCACCCCACTCAAGCTTCAACTCAAATGTTCCAGATCCTGACTGTGCTCCTAACTGTATGTATTGTGGCAGCTACTCCCAACCAAGTCTATAATCTGACATGGATAATAACCAACACTTCCATGGGGGAAATTGCTTACTCCAAATCACATCTTGCCCCACAGGGAACCTGGTTTCCTGATTTGATCTTCGACCTCCATCAACTAGTGGCTAACTCATGGGACTCTGGCAAATCAGGAAATTTCTTATTTCTACGTATGCCCTTAGGGAAAGCAATAATCAAAGGGGGATGTGGCGGACCTGAAGACTTCTACTGTGCTGGCTGGCAATATGTGTCTACCAGAAGGGTATATTGAAACCCACCTACTAAGGGGGACTATATGTGACCTCAGGAAAGAATGTTGTTTTTATATCAACCAATCAGATATAATTAGAGACTCAATGGAGAAGATATGAGAGAATTTGGAAAAATGAAAGAAAGTTGAGATATAAATTATTCATGCCTAGTCTCCCCAACATTTTGATCATGAAGTAATGTTGTATTTTGTCAAAGGCCTTTTCTGCATCTATTAAAATGATCATGTGGGGTTTTTTTGTGATTAAGCTTATTTATGTGTTGCGTTACATTGACAGATTTCCATACGTTAACCAACCCTGCATTCCAGGGATGAAGGCTATTTAATCAAGGTAGATAATGCTTTTGATGTATTGTTGAATTTTGTTTGTGAGAATTTTGTTCAGGATCTTTGCATCTAAGTTCATCAGGGATATAGGCCTATAGTTTCCTTTTCTTGTTGTATCTCTATAATTTTGGTATTAGGGTGACAATAGCTTCATAAAAGGAATTGGGGAGTTCTCCCTGCTCTCCTATTATGTGGAAGAGTTTGAGGAAAATTGGTTTTAGTTCTTCTATGAAGGTTTGATAAAATTTGGCTGTGAAGCCATCTGGTCCTTTTAGGGAAGGTTTTTGATTACCATTTCAATATTGATGAGTGTGATAGGTTTGTTTGGGAGATTAATCTGCTCTGGGTTTAGTTTTTGTAGTGGTATGCTTCCAGATATTTATACAATTCTTCCAGATGATCCAGTTTTGTGAAGTAGAGGTATTGGAAGTAAGTCCTGATGATTCTTCCAATTTCACTTATGTCTGTTGTGATCTTTCCTTTTTCATTTCTAATTTTGTTAATTTGAAGTGTCTCTTTTTTTTTCACTTGACAAAATTGGCCAGGGGTTTATCTATCTTGTTTATCTTTGCAAAAACCAACTCTGTTTCATCAAATTTCTTAATTGTTTTCTTAGTTTCCAGTTTATTAATTTCTGCTCACATTTTGATTATTTCTTTCCATCTGAAGCTCTGGAGTTGGATTCTTCTTGTTTCTCCAATGACTTTAGATGAATGGTTAGGTTATTGATTTGGGATCTCTGTCTTTGTTATGAAGGCATTTAGTGCTACAGAATTTCCCCTAAGGATGTTTTGGGCCCTAAAAGGCCCAGGCGTGAGGCCCAGTGGAACTTCCTGAGCCTAGCTAAAGTTTGGCAACCTGTCTCTGGCCAGCTATGACTCAGCAAGATGCCTAATGGCTTCTTGCCTGCCACCTCCGCATAGGAGTTGGAATTATCATTTCAATAGTCACAGTTTACTATTGGCCCTTACCTCTCCCCTGCCCCATCCTAAAATCCCTGTCTTTGTCCCCATTATATAGGCAACTGCATACAACAATAAAGTGAGTTCCTGTGAGTTCCTGCTTCCACAAGACTCCTGACTCAGTGTGGTTTTTCTCTGGTGACTAGGAGAGATTCTGGGTGGTCCAATGTCCACCCTCTTCCTCAACCCCTCAGGAGGAACCAGCAGGCATGGTCCTTCCTCAGCACTACCTGCCCACCGGTGGCATCTGGCACCTAACATGCAGCTCTGGGAACCTGGCAGACTAGCGCCCTGTGAGAGGCATGTGTTGAGGAGGTAAACCGGTGTGCGGTTGAGTTATGAGGCAGTCTTCACATTTAGTGTGCTAAACTTTGCTTCTATAACCTGCACTTGCTTGCCAACATCACTTCGGTCTCTTTCTCTTTCCTTTCCCTTTCAGTTCGCAGACAAGCTGCATCTGTGGCTTTTGTACAACATGTTTACCTATCTTTTGGATCCTTGTGGTTGTGTTGTACTTGTGTGTCTTTGGGTTGCTATTGCCCTAATTTTATGGACATTTCTCTCTCAACTTTATAATAAGGGGCAGTCTACCTCTAAAACCAATCCTGCCTTAGAATCTCTCAGGACACTCCTAAAGAGTAGAGGGCTTAATTTGGCTGATAATCAGGCTCAGCAGACCTGGGATTGCCTTCTCAAACTGGCGCCATGGCTGCCGGAAGGAAATCTCTTTGATTGGGACACATGGGATAGAGTAGAGTCCTTTGTTTGTCAGGCACATGTGGATAAGGGTCAAATACCCCCTTCAGGAGTCCTCTCTATGATCTCAGCCTTCAAGCACTTCTTCTGTCCAAGGCCAACCAAACATAAACAAAAGATAGAAGAAAAAGAGAGTATACAGGACTGGAGAGATGGCTTAGCAGTTAAGTGCTTGCCTGTGAAGCCTAAGGACCCCAGTTCAAGGCTTGATTCTCCAAGTCCCATGTTAGCCAGATGCACAAGGGTTGCACATGTCTGGATTTCATTTGCAGTGGCTGGAGGCCCTGGCATCCCCATTCTCTCTCTCTCTCTCTATCCCTATCTGCCTCTTTCTCTATCACTCTCAAATAAATAAAAATAAACAAAAAAGTTAAAAATAAAGAGAGAGAGAGAGAGTATACAGCCTGATCTGGCTACTCCTCCTGGAGATACAGCTTTTAAAATCCCCAAAAAGGATACATCTTTATATTCCTCACTCGATCCCTTTGAGAGTGCTCCCTGGCCTTCCAGGGGACCTCCTCCACATCCTGCATCAACTAACCCTTTCTGGATCCTCTCGTCCCCTCCTTCACATTTGGCCACCAAGCTGCCAGAAAATAAAGCTACTATTTATTTCCTGTCAATCTAAATCCTGGAGGCAATCGCCCTGCTGCCTGGTATCTGTGGGAAGCTCAGGACCTTAAGGAGCTTAAAAAGGTGGTCTTTGAGGATGGACCCAATTCTCCTTGGGCTGAGACCCTATTACAGGGACTTGCCCATCAACCTTGTACAACCCAAGACTGGAAAAATCTAGTCAGGGCTGTCTTTTTGGGTCCCCTATACATTAAATGGTGTGCCTTTTTTTTAAGAGATGAGTGCCACACACAGGCAGAATGATACCAAAGTCAACAGCCCCCTATGCCGATAACATTTGGGATGCTCTCCGGTACCTCTGGCTACACCTGACCCGTATAGGGACCAGGTCAGGGCACTGGGCTTGGTGGCATGGAAAAAACTTGATGAGGGATGCTCTGAAACCCCCCTTATGAGTATTACTCAAAAACCATTTGAGGACTTGGCTACATTCATAGATAGGGTGGAAAAAAGTCTCCAAAGAAAATTTCCCCCAGGGGCATTACTGGATCAGTTTACTAAAATGTTGGTCTGGGAAGGGATGACGGCTGATCACCACCTCACTTGTGCGGGGCTCAGGGACAAATCCATGAGTAGATGGATTGTAGCCACCAAGGACATTGGCACTATCTCCCATCAGGCTAGGGCCATGGCTTCCACCCTTCAGGAAAATAAACAGAGGGATTTGGCCACTGCAATCTGTGCATAACAGTTAAATTCTAAAAAGTCAACATGTTTCAGGTGCAGGGACAAGGGATACTTTAAAAAGGAGTGCCCCAATAAGACAAAGCCTCCCCTGCCCTCTGGAGGCACGACCAATGCCCCTCGCATCCACTGCCCTAAATGCAATAAGGGGTTTCATTGGGCTAAGGAGTGTCATTTGAAGTTTGACATACAAGGAAAGCCTTTAAACTCCTCTCAGGGCTCCCCCTAGTCCCGTTAAATAAGGGAAAAGAGACCATCAAAGCCCATTGGACCATCCCTCTGGCCCCAGCTTTAGACCCAAAATTATTTTAAATATTGGGAATAAAAAATTCAAACTTCTCATTGACACTTGAGGGGACTGAATGGTCCTGAGAAAGGAAGAAGTGACCCCCTCCTGGTAGCTTTTGCCCGGCCCTCCCCTACTGGGTGGTGGTGGGCCGTCCACCTCCTGGGAGACTGCCACGTGGCTCCCTTGGCCTGACCCAGGTGGGGACAGGAGAAAAGTCCGCCCTCTTGTGGTGACTGGGTTCAATTCTTTTTTTTTTTAATTTTTATTAACATTTCCATGATTACAAAATATATCCCATGGTAATTCCCTCCCTCCCCACCCCCACACTTTCCCATTTGAAATTCCATTCTCCAGCATATTACCTCCCCATTACAATCATTGTAATTACATATATACAATGTCAACCTATTAAGTATCCTCCTCCCTTCCTTTCTCTTCCCTTTATGTCTCCTTTTCAACTTACTGGCCTCTGCTACTAAGTATTTTCATTCTCACGCAGAAGCCCAGTCATCTGTAGCTTCTAACTTACTGGGGCAAGACATCCTTGGAGATGTCGAGGCTTTCATCACTACTGACCATAAGGCCTTTTATAATTATTTGTTAGATAAAAAAATATCAACAACAGTTTGAGGAAGGGAGGGAATGTCATCCCAATTACTCCAATGAACACCCCCAATTCTAAGGGCCACTTCCCAGCTCCCCCCCCCCATTTAAAATCCAATGGAGACCGGTGGATCCTATATGGGTTGAGCAGTGGCCTCTCCCCTCTTCTAAGTTACACCAACTCCACATACTTATTGATCAACAGTTGGAGGCCGGACATATCCGTCCCTCCACTAGTCCCTGAAACTCTCCTGTCATTGTCATAAAAATGCCTAATGGGTCCTGGAGATTTTTACATGATTTAAGGAAGATCAATGAACACATGATCCTCTTCAGAATCCCCCAGAGGGGACTTCCATGGATCCCAGCTATTCCCAATATATACCATATTACTATCATTGACATTAAAGATTGCTTCTTCTCTCTCTCCATCCAGGAGACATGGAAAAATTTGCATTCTCTGTACCACTGTTAATTATTGTGGCCCAGATAGGAGATTTGAATGGACTGTCTTACCTCAGGGCATGGCTAATAGACCACCCATTTGTCAATATTACCTGTCATCCATTTTCTCTTTTATCAATCTCCCCAATACACTGTTTTATATTTACATGGATGATATTATTCTTGGGTGCCTAGATTCCTCCACACTCAGGACCTTACCCACCAATGTCTAACTATGCTTCATACTCACAGCTTTAAAGTAGCTCCTGAGAAAGTTCAAACTGTGCCTCCCTTTAAGATCTTGGGCTCGATCCTTACCCTAGATACAGTTTCACCTGTTAAACCACAACTTTATGTTCAGGATGATTATACCTTGCTTCAACTCTAGAAGCTCTTGGGAGAAATTAATTGGATGAGGCCTTGATACTCATAATTACTGAATAGCTGTCCCCTTTGTTTGACCTCCTAAAGGATCTTAACTTCTCCTCTAAGGTAATTTTGTCCCCTTGTCGTAACAAATCTTTCATAAGGTACCAACAGACTATAAATACTGCTACCCTAAAGAGGTCAATCCTGATTTGCCCATCCCCCTCTACATTTCCTCTGGGGAAACATTATGCACCACACTGTTGGCCCAGGAAGGTGAGCCCATCCACTGGGTCTACCTGTCAATCAGTGGGGTCCCCAGAGTTTATTCTATAACCAACCAGGTTGCTGATTGCATTATCAAGGGCAGAGACTCCTCTGTCCGTTTGTTTGGCACAGAACCGCACCTGATTGTCACTCCCTTTAAGATAACAGATTTCACCTGGCTTCAGAGAAATAATAACAGAGTTGCTATGGCTCTCGGGGGGTTTCTAGGTAAAATTGATTGACATTATGGCCCCACAAATGGATGAGTTCTTTCTCCAGGTTAGAATGGAACCCCCACCACCACCAGACTTTTTCTGTCTCAACCTAACCCTGACTTTCTTACTGTGTTTACCAAGGGAGGGCGCCTGTGGGCTTCCCTAGTCATTTGCCCTCCCTTAAAACAGGAAAAAGAGCCTATGCCCATAAAGTCAGTCTCCCATGAGGTTGAGGGATCAGCACAATTCAAAGAACTATTTGCTGTCATGCTAGCTTTGGACATTATTCAAGAGCTGTTTAACTTATTTTCTGACAGCCTTTATGTTGTTAATTTATTACCCAACCTGGTTGAGGCCCATATTAGACTGGACTCCAACCCTATATCTCTTTTGATGATTCAAACTCATACCCTACTCAAACAAAGAATTAACCCCATTTTTCTTCAACATCTCAGAGGTCATCAAAACTTACCAGGATTTCTCTCTCAAGGAAACAATTTGGCTGATAAAATGGCTTCTAAGTCTCAGTGTAATACTATTACAGAAGCTACATGCTTCCACTTATTGACCCATGTCAACTGGAGAGGTCTCAAGCACAGGTTTCCACAGGTACCAGTCAAGGACCTTAAAAAAATTGTCCGGACTTGTAAGTCCTGTCAGCCTTTCCTCAAAGTACCCCCCCCCCCCCTTCAAACTACAGGAAGCAATCCTCAAGGGCCCACCCTAATCATCTTTGGCAAATTGATGTTACACACTATTCTCCATTTGGAAAGCTTAAATATATTTTTCTTTCAGTCAATACCTTTTCCCGTGCTTACTTGGCATTGGCACATGCCAGGGAAAAATCTAAACATGCCATTAGTCATATGCTTCAGTGTTTTCCCACTCTTGGGCTGCCTGATCAAATTAAGACAGATAATGACCCCTGCTTCATAAGAAAGGCCTTTATAGATTTTCTCCAGACCTGGAAAAATCTCACATTCCACAGGCATCCCATACAACCCCTGGGGCCAGGCTATCATTGAAAGATATAATCAGACTCTCAAGTCTCAATTACAAAAACAAAAGGGGGAATCCTTACCCCCACACAACCAACTAAAAAAGGCATTATTTATTTACCCTAAATATTTTAAAATTTTCTAAAGAAAATAAGCAATTATCCCCTTTTCAAAACCATTGGTCCTCATCCATTACCTACAGTTCTATCTGGGTAAGATGGAGGGACCCATTGACTGGGGCCTGGAGAGGTCCTGATCTGCTCCTCACAGCAGGGAGGGGGTTTGTATGTGTCTTCCCTCAAGATGAAAAAAAGACCCATTTGGGTACCAGTGAGAGACCTAATATATTTGTCCCAACAAGGGGACACTGACAATCACTTCTCTAGGGAGTGTCCCACCCCTAAGGACTGTTTGTAAAATGGTCCTTCACCCTACTAAACTAAATAACTCCCTCCCTTGTGAAGGATTGCTGGCTTTGCCTCCAATCTGGGCCTCTCCGGCTGTTTGCAGTATAGTTGCCCATACAACCTTACCTTAAAAAGTTACTCAGCCACCTTCCCCATCCCCATCCAGATATCCCCAATGTTTCCTCTGAGCATTTGGGCCCCGTCTTCTCCTAATAATTCCAGTATAGATGTGGGATACATTCATCCTTCCTTCTGTACTTTTGACACAACTGATCCCAGTGCTCAATGCTGCCTGCCTTCTCGAATGGTTCATGTTTGTGGAGGTGGGATGGCCTATGACTTTCTGCCCACCAATTGCACAGGCCTTTGTGCCCCAGCCACCTTAATCCCAGATGTAGCTATCATTCCTGGAAATGAGGCCTTCCCTAAGCCCTCTTTCGATTATATCAGAGGAAAACCTATCTCCAACAACAGCTAGATTCCCTGGCTGAGGTAGTCCTACAAAACAGGAGAGGACTAGACCTACTAATGGCCGAAAAGGGAGGTGTATGTTTGTTTTTACAGGAAAAATGCCACTTTTATGCCAATAAATCAGGAATTGTCCAGGACAAGATTAAGAGGCTCCAGGAAGACATGGAGAGGAGGCAGCAGGACCTCCAGGACAACCCACTGCGGATGGGCCTACATGACTTCTTACCCTACTTTCTCCCTCTACTTGGGCTCCTCTCCCTCTTTCTCCTTCTCCTTATCCTCACTGTTGGGCTTTGTGTAATTAACAAAATTACACAATTTATTCACCAGTGGCTAGAGACAATAAAACTTCATCAGGTCAAAATATATTATCACAGGCTAGCAACTCAGGAATTAAGTTCCTCAGATGACCCACTGCCACCTCCCCTGCCCTCCATGTGACCGATGATGGGTAAGATCTCAGACTGACTGAGACAACCTAAGACAGGCCATGGAGTGGGTTCTCAGTGAGCTAAACACATGGTACCCAATGACAGGTAAGATTCCCCAGAGGGGGACAACCTAAGACAGGGGCCATGATGACTAATGCTCTTACAAAAACAAAAGGGGGAGATGTTAGGCCCTGAAAGTCCCAGGCATGAGGCCTAGTGGAACTTCCTGAGCCTAGCTAAAGTTTGGCGACCTGTCTCTGGCAAGCTATGATTCAGCAAGATGCCTAATAGCTTCTTGCCTGCCACCTCTGCATAGGAGTTGGAATTCTCATTTCAATAGTCACAGTTTACTATTGGCCCTTACTTCTCCCCCCATCCTAAAATCCCTGCCTTCATCCCCATCATTATATAGGCAACTGCTTACAACAATAAAGCAAGTTCCTGTGAGTCCCTGCTTCCAAATCAGTGTGATTTTTCTCCAGTGACTAGGAGAGATTCTGGGTCATCCAATGTCCACCCTCTTCCTCAACCCCTCAGGAGGAACCAGCAGGCATGGTCCTTCCTCAGCACTACCTGCCTGCCAGCAGATCCCGGCAAGGACTGCCTTCATTGTGTTACATAAGTTTTGGCATGATATGTTTTCATTGTCATTCTATTCTAAAAATTTCAAAATTTCATTTTTTTTCATCCATTACCCATTTATTGTTTAAAAGTGTGTTGTTCAGTCTCCAGGAGCTTATAGAGTTCCTGGAATGTCTCTTGTTGATTTCTAGCTTTACAGCATTGGGGTCTGATATCATGCAGGAAATTATTTTGATTTTCCTGAATATATGGGGCCAGGCTTTATGGCCCAATATATGATCTGTTTTGAAAAGGTTCCATGGGCTGCTGAGAAGAATGTGTATTATGCAGGTTTGGGGTAGAATGTTCTGTAGATATCTGTTAGGTCTAGTTGATCTATGGTGTTGTTGACCTCTCTTACTTCCCTGTTGATGTTCTGTTTGGATGATCTATCCATTGATGACAGTGAAGTACTGAAGTCCCCAACTATGATGGTGTTGGTGGTTGATTTGTTGTCAAGTAGGTTTTGTCTTATGAATTGTGGTACACCTGTGTTTGGTGCATAGAGAGTGATGATTGTGATATTCTCTTGTTGGATCATTCCCTTGATGAGTAAAAAGTGAACTTCTTTGTCTTTTTTGATTACTTTTTGTTTGAAGTCTACTTTATCTAATATTAGTATAGGAACACCTGCTGTTTTCTTATTTCTGTTTGCTTGGAATATCATTTTCCACCCTTTCACTCTGCAGAGGTGTCTGTCTTTAGTGGTGAGGCTTCTTGAAGATAGCAGATTGAGAGGTCTATTTTTTCGATCCACACTATAAAGTTGTGTCTTTTGATGGGTAAATTAAGGCCATTAATGCTTAGGGTAATAACTGTGAGGTTTGATTTAATCCTTGCCATATTGTGATGCTTTATGGGGGTTTGGTGTTTTCTTGCACTTTGTCATTTTATGAGCCTTCTCTGGGTTTGTTTATTTTGGTCTGCTTCTTGTAGGCTGTTGTGATTGATTATTTGACTCTTCTGAGTGGAGAATTCATTGAAGTATTCTCTGTAGGTTTAGCTTTGTATTCATATAGTTGTAGAGCTGACTTTTATCATGGTATGTGTTTCTTTCACCATCTATTATGAGGGATACTTTTGCTGGGTACAGTAGTTTGTGTTGGAAGCCACACATTCTTATACCTTGTAGTGTTCCATTCCAGGCCCTTCTGGCTTTCATGATGTCCATTGAGAAATCTCAGGTAATTTTGATGAGGTTACCTTTATATGTAATGTGTTTTTTCTCTCTTGCTGATTTTAGGACTTTCTATTTGTTTTTGTTATTTAGAATCTTAATGATAATATGTCTGGGACAATTTCTCCTTTGGTCCAGTCTGCTTGGAGTTCTTTTAGCTTTTTGTATCTTGATGGGGCTTTCTTTTGAAAGGGTAGAAAAGTTTTCCTCAATAATTTTGTTGAATAAGTTCTCCATGCCTTTGGTCTGAAATTCTTCCTCTTCCAGTATACACATGATCAAAATGTTGCACCTTTTCAGGGTATCCCATATTACCCTCATGTTCTGTTTATAAAAATTTTTGAACTTATTCAAGTTTTTGCACTCACAAACTGTTTCTTCTGTGTTGTCTTCCACTTCTGAGGTTCTGTCCTCCACATGACTGACTCTGTTCTTGAGGGCTTCTAGACAGGATTGGTTTGTATTTTTTTATTGCTTTTTTCTGTATAGTATCCATCCCTCTGCCAAGGCCCCTTTTCAGGTCTCTTTTTTTATTTCTTTAATGTTTCTTAGAACTTATCCTTGTATTTATTTATGTCTTAATTGAACTTAGCTAGCTTATGATTGAGGTATTCTGGGGGGAGTTGTTTGTTTGTTTGTTTTGTTTTTGGCTCTCCTTAAGATCATTTAACTCTCTTTGGAAGTCTCCTTTTTTTTCTATTAGGTCCAACCTAGCAAGGACAGCTGTCACATAGTTATTGGTATTTTGTTGATTTTATGTAAGTTCTGCCAATTGTTTTGTCAAGGTCACATATCATGTGTCTTCATTTTGGGATTCTGATCCTGTTGTCTCTTCTATGTTTTTATTGGAGACTTCTATGTGGAACTAGGCAACCTTGTTGGGGTTCCTTCCATCTGATGTTTTGTGTTGTTCCTTTTGTGCTATGGTCTGCCCATGACAGTGTGAAATCTTATTTAATTCAGGAAGAAGCTGTAGTTTACTCTTGAAGTGTCTTCAGTGATTAGGCTTTTGATGGCACAAGAGCCTGTTTTCTCAAGCAGGAGGAGTGAGTGCAGCCCTGGTTGAGACCCAGAAACTCAGTGGCAGGGACAGGAGCCTGGAGATAGCACATTCCCAATGGCAGGTGGTGGGGAAAGGATAGGGAACAGCATGGACCCAGTGGCTGGTGCCAGTGACAGAATGGAGACAGGGAAAGACATGGGTCAAAGTTTCTTTCAGCTAAACCATTTCCATTCTCGGAATTTGGCTCTATCATTAAGTACATTTTTGCTTAAAGAATATATTTTGTATAGATAAATCATGTGTTGGTACTATCGTTTCCTTCCTCCCTGCCCCCATTCCACAGGGGGCCCTCATCAGTAGGGTAGCTGCTATTCCCCATAGGGTTTAGGGTTATACTTCAGTAATGAGAGCTTAGGAGCCTCTGAATTTCTGCTTTGGTATGTGTTGTGTATCCTTCAACCTGGTGCTGCTTGTCAGGCTCACCATGGAAGCAGCACTCTTGCTTATCTCCCAACTTCTGTGGCTTCCCCTGGGCCTTGACTGAGACATGAGAGGTTGTTTATCTCCTCTGCTCTTACAACATTTTGTAAAAGAAAAACAGATTCTCCCAATGAAGAGTAGAGTCAGCTTAGGTTAAATTGAATAAGCATTATAATTTAGGGTGTTTGATCAATGTAGCATCTCTTTTAGCCAAACACATTGGAGAGCATTATCTTTGTCTCCATAGGTTTCTGACCTGGTTCCCAGTTCCAGATGTGGGTTCCTTTCCACTGAGAAGATCTCTTAGCCAATCAGAAAGTCATTGGTTATTCACAAAGGCTGTGGGCCACCATTGCACTGGTGTGTACTTCTTGTCAGGTTGCTTGTTGCTGAGAAACTTAGACCTCTGCTTGCTCACACCATTGTTGGCCACCTTCCCCCAGTAGTTCATGTAGTTCTTTCCATCAGTAAATGGGATAACTGTCAGGGGACTGGCTCTCTTCCAGTTTCCAGTCAGGTCTCTCTGTGTTCTGTGCCAGCAGCATATGGTGCCTTCAGCAAAAGGGTCTTACCTTTACTTCAGGTGGGTAATCAAGTATTTTGACAGAAGCTTGTCATTTTGGAGACAGAAGATTCAAACAATCAATCTTAAGACCCTACCAGAAGAATATCACAAAAATCAAAAGTATAACAGGCTTAAAGAAGTAAAATCCCAAGAAAGCACCAAACCACATAAAACACCCCATCATGGCAGGAATTAAATCAAAACTCACAGTTATAACCTTAAATATTAATGGTATTAACTCACCCATCAAAAGACACAAGTTAACAGGGTAGATAAAAGAAATGGACCTTTTATCTGCTGTCTTCAAGAAACCTACCTCATCACTAAAGACAGATATTTCCTCAGGGTGAAAGGATGGAAAATTATATTCCAAGCAAATGAAAATGAGAAACAATCAGGCATTTTTATATTAATATCTGATAAAGTATACTTCAAACCAAAAGTAATCAAGGACAAAGAAGGCCACTTTTTATTCATCAAGGGGACACCACAATCATAAATCCATATTAACCAAACACAGCTGCACCACAGTTTGTAAAACAAAACCTACTTAACAACAAAACTGATATAAATACCAACACCATCATAGTTGGGGACTTCGATACCCCACTGTCATCAATAGACAGATCATCCATGCAGAAAATCAACAGGGAAATAATATAGCTCAACAACAAAATAGATCAACTATTGGTAGATAGTTCAATAGATCAATTTTTGGTAGTTATACCACTGACAGAGGCCTGATATCTAGGATCTACAAAGAACTTAAAAACTAAACAATAGGGCTGGAGAGATGGCTTAGCGGTTAAGCGCTTGCCGGTGAAGCCTAAGGACCCCGGTTCGAGGCTCAGTTCCCCAGGTCCCACGTTAGCCAGATGCACAAGGGGGCGCACGCGTCTGGAGTTTGTTTGCAGTGGCTAGAAGCCCTGGTGCGCCCATTCTCTCTCTCTCTCTCTCTCTGCCTCCTTCTCTCTCTGTCTGTCACTCTCAAATAAATAAAATAAATAAATAAATAAATAAATAAATAAATAAATAAAAAAAAAACTAAACAATAAAAAAAAAATCAATCCACTGAAAGAAATGGGGTACAAAACTGAACAAGGAGTTCTCAGAGGTAGAAAGACAAATGGCTAACACACATTTAAGAAAATGTTCAACATCTCTAACCATCAGGGAGATGAAAATTAAAACAACTATGAGATTCCACTTTACCCCAGTAAGGATAGCAAACATTAAAAAAAAAAATCCTCTCTTTTGTTTAATTGGGACAATGAATCTGAGAAATAAATTCACATATATTCACTAGAATAGCCTAATATTAATATGATATTCTAAAATATCATTTTTCTAATCAACAAGGTTTTGTAGTTATTATAAAGAAGTTTTCAATGGAAAGTACTAAAGATAGCTCTTAGGGAGAAGCATGCTATTTTCAATGCATATGTTTTCTATGTATGTTCCTACATATGTGTACATTTATATGTGTTTGGGTGCAGGTATGTGACATGTACATGTGTGAATCCTATGCCTGTGGAAACCAGAAGACAACAAAGGACCAAAGGTGTCATTCTTAGTGACACAGTTAACCTCCTTTGAGATAGAGTCTATTATTGTCATGAAGCCCACCAAATAGGCTATTATAGACTAACAGGCAACCATGTCTCAGGGATCCTCCTGTCTCTGCTTCCTCAACACTGGGTTGAAAGGTGTGCCTACTACACCCAGCCTACAGAAACATTCATGAAGCACATTCAGTCCTCAGTTTATCTAGCAGGTGATTTTCTCTGCTGGCTTATTGCATTTGGCTTTTGCATCCTGTGGCCATTTTAACTGTATGTGAATAACTTCATTTAATGAGGTAAGTCATCTACAAATAATGAACCAGCTCTTTGTTTCATCAGTTTTCTTAGTTTCCAATTCATTAATTTCTGATCTGATCTTGATTATTTCTTTCTGTCTGGAGCTTTCAGGATTAGATTCTTCTTGTTTTTCCAATGCCTTTAGATGGATTTGGCATCTCTCTGGTTTTGTTATGAAGGCATTTAGTGCTTAAAAAAATTTCCCCTAAGGACTGCCTTTATTGTGTCCCATAGGTTTTGATGTAATTTGTTCTCATTGTCATTCAATTCTAGAAATTTTACAATTTCACCCACTACCCATTTATTGCTTAAAAATGTATTTTTCATTATCTCCAGGAGCTGATGGGGTTCCTGGCACATATCTTGTTGTTAGTTTCCAGCTTTATAGCATTGTGATCTGATATCATGCAGGAAATTATGTCAATTTTCCTGAGTATATAGAGGCAGCCTTTATGGCCCAATATGTGATCAATTTTGGAGAAGATTTCATGGACTGCTGAGAAGAATGTAATGTATATTCTTTAGATTTTTGGTAAAATGTTCTGTAGATGTCCATTAGGTGTAATTGATATGGTGTTGTTGAGCTTTCTTACTTCCATGTTGCTTTTCTATTTGGATGATCTATCTATTGATGATAGGGATTGAAGTCACCAACTATGATGGTATTGATCTGAATTTCTTCCCCTTATGCTATACCCATGATTCAAATGTTGGGACATTTAAGGGTATCCCACAGTTTCCTCACTTCTGTTCACAAACCTCCCCATACTCCAAGGTCTTTTAACTGAGCCATAATACCAAAAAAAAAAAAAAAAAAAAAAAATCCTTAATGGCACAGAATAAATATTCTCACTGCAAAAGATGGCTTTGGGCATAGCAAAGTCTGACAACTCTAACCAGTGACAAGTTGCCAAGTCTAAACAGTGACCAGTCTCTGGAGTCCCAATTCTTCCTATCTAGCTAGGCTACTCACAGGTTTGAGAAACTTTATCCACTGCTGATAGCTCTCCTTAGCAGCCATCCCATAGTCCTGACATCTCCATTGAGTCTCCAACCCACAGTTCATCCTCATGGCTCCAATGGGCTTCCATATAGGTAATCCAACAAGACTGCTTCACATTGCCCATGGCCACTTTCAAAATCCAAAACTGTTGTAAATTCAATGACCCTCTCTTTCCTGCATTTGCATATGTGTACTCCATAATACCCGGTGAGCTACCAATTTGTTAATCCAGGGAAAAATAAAGCAGACTTTGAGGAAAAGACATTCCAGCATTCAGGACCCTTTCAACTATTCTGCATTATTCCTGTTGTCTCAGTCTGTATCAGCTGGCTCAATCACAAAGGTTGTAATCTCCCAAATAATTGTATCTGAATAGACAGCAGTTTTGGACCAAAGATTTCATTTTTTTCTGTGCCATATCACTCTGCTCACACCAGTTCATTTCTATGCAATGCAACCCTGCACAAGTTCTCAGGACATAGGATAACAGCAAGACTCTCACACAAACTACTCTTAGCACAGTCAGGACATAGCTCTTTCTTCCCTCATAAGCCAAACCTCACAGTCCATAGTTCTTACTGCATTCTTTCAACTCTGACCAGAATGGTCCATCAAGCTGTACTGGCAGCACTGCAAGGCATCACTTAGTCCATGATTTCAAATTCTTTCACATTCCTTCCTCAAAAATCAGCTCCAAAAGGCCAAAACACACACACGCAGGATTCTAGCATCTACAATCCCACTCCTCTGGTACCAATTTTACTGTTGCAGTCAGCTTCACATTGCTCACAGAAAGTATGCAGCTTGTGGGGAGAAAGGGTCTATTTTGGCTTACAAACTCCAGGGGGAGTTCCATGATGGAAGGAAAAATGATGGCGTGAACAGAGGGTGGAAATCACCTCCTGGCCAACATTAGATGGACAATAGCAGCAGGAGAGGGTGTCAAACGCTGGCAAGGGGAAACTGGCTCTAACACCTTCCAGCCTGCCCCCAACAATTCATCATCTTCAAGGGGATCCAGTTCCCAAATTGCCACCAGCTTCGAATTCAGCACTCAGAACATACAAGTTTATGGGAGACATCTGAATCAGACCACCACACCCATTTTTCTTCCATTCTATTTGCTTGTTTCTTTTGTCTTGTGTTCTTCTATTGGTTTCACTCAGACATGAGTTTTGTTTTTTTTTTTTTTAGAAGGTAGGTTTAATGTTAAATCCAGCAGATTTGATGGCAGATTTAATTTTGCTCAGCTGAATGGTAACCTTTTATGTTATTAGTCTGTGCCTTTTGGATAGCTTACCAATATATAATAATTTGACTTAATAGTAATATAGTATAAGAAAGGTTTGGTTTCTATGAATTTTAACATCCATATTCAAAAACAATAACTATGTCATTATTAATGTAAGGTATGAGAACCAACCATAAAAGCTAGATCAGCAGGGAGAAGGGAGGAGTGAAGGAAAGAGAAAAGGGGAAAAATATGATAAAATAAAAACAAGAAAGAATAACAGAGTTCAATACAACAGCAGCAAAATCCAATTAAGCAAAACAACACTAAGAAAAAAAAAAGCATAAAGCCAGGTGTGGTGGTGCACACCTTTAATCCCAGTACTCGCAAGGCAGAGGTAGAAGGATTGCCGTGAGTTCAAGGCCACACTGAGACTCCATAGTGAATTCTAGGTCAGCCTGGGCTAGAGTGAGACCCTACCTTGAAAAACCAAAAACAAAAAAGCATGAAAAAATAAAATAAGTAAATGAGTAAAAATATTAAAAAGTAAAAGTAAGACAAGAACAAAAAAGGGGATTAGCTTTATGTATATATGGGCAAATGTTTATTTATCCTTACCTCAGATTATGTTTCTAATAGTGCCACCCCAGCCAGCCAGCTTGATTCTGTGCAAATATTTTAGCGGAAAGACAAGTTTATGTGATGAAGTTAACTGGGTGTGGTCACCCAGGCCAACTAATCCTGCACTCTGAAGGCTGGTGTAGGGGAGTGGCTGATGCATTCAGAAACATCCTGGACTACAGAGTGATTTTCAGCATAGCCCTAGCTACAGAGAAACTGCAGGAAAGATAAGGCAAGATACTAGGAATGATCAGGAAGCAGGTTTTATTTAGGCTGCAGCCTCATTCATAGGACACAAGTCCAAATTCTGAATCTTTAATTGAGGAAGATCTTACAATTTTATACCTTAGGTTGTGAGTTTCAGCAAAGAAAGAGAGCCCATTAATTGACTCAAAACCCAGACAGTTTATAAGAAATGGGTTTCTTGGGCCAGAGAGATGGCTTAGTGGTTAAGGGCTTGCCTGCAAAGCCTAAGAACTCATGTTTGAATCTCCAGGTAGCCAGACACACAGTGATGCAAGCACAAAATGTCACACATGCACACAAAGGGGAACATGCATCTGGAGTTCATTCGCAGAGGCAGAACGCCCTAGCATGCCCATTCTCTCTTTCTCTCTACCTCTCTCTCTCCCCCTCTGTGCCTCTTTCTCTCCCTTTCTCAAAAAATAAATAATGAAAAAAGAAATGGGTTTCTTTTGGAACAGAGAAAAAAATGTAAAATGTCCCCGTTTGAGACAGACAAAAAAAAAAAAAAAAAAGGATGCTCATGTTAAAGTAGGGGGAGGTTCAAGATAGATGGCTGTAGCTAACCACAACCCTGTCAGCAGGCTTTTGCTATCAGAAGTACAGAGAAGAAACATGAAATCCTTGTTTAAAAATCGTTTTTCTTAAATATTTTTTCACTGTGTCTTATATCAAAAACATGTTTCAGACCACAGGGAAAAAGGGGGGGGAATAACAAATTATAACAACAATCAACAACCATTTTTTTCCTTGTCCTATCAGCCTCAGAGTGGGCTTGTCCACCACAATGACAAAGAAATTGTGGCTGAAAGGATACAGAAGTCTTGAAAATCCAGCAGCGGTAGCTTTAGATGCTGAGTTCCTCAGAAACTGCTGGGCCCATCATTCTGTTCTCCCCAGCACTGCCGACAGGGAGTCTTGGGAATCCCAGTGATCTGGGCAGAGAATGAACCAACAGTCTGGATTGTAGATCCGTGCTTCTGATGTTAATGCTAAGACTCTAGGTGGTCACTCTGTCAACCCTGCAGGTCTGGTGTGCATGGCACAGGCTTTCCTGCGTCTCCAAGGCTCACGCTGGCGCAAACGGGATGGGAGGGCAATTGTGTTAGAACACGCAGCAGCTGGCTGGACCATTCTAGTTCCCTGCCAGCAGCTCCCTCCCACTTCTCTGCCAAGATCTAATTTGGCTTATGAAATGCTTTATTGATATTGGCTTTTATTTAAAAAGGACAAAATGGAGCCAGACGTGGTAGCACACGCCTTTATCTCAGCACAGGGGCAGCAGAGGCAGGAGGATCACCATGAGTTTGAGGCCCCCCCTGAGACTACATAGTGAATTCCAAGTCAGCCTGAGCTAGACTGACACCCTACCCCAAAAAAAAAAAAAAAAATGGGAAAAAAAGTAGAGGGGGAAAAATAAAAGGACAAAATAGGGAGAATTAATTAATGTGTCTTTTTGTCCATCTGGTTTGGAGAGGGAGTCCTATTCCACCATCTTAACTGGAAGTCCCCTGAATCTAATCTTATTAATATCTGGTATTTTGAACCTTAAGTTTGTGTCCTGATTCTCCATAATAATTTACATATAACGTAGTATACCCTGAAAAAATAGTTGAAACAGATATCGGTGAACATCTGAAAATGATCTGTGAAAGGACAGCTTTGATTTCACTGAAAAGAGAACCTATTTCCCATTAGTAGCCCAGCACCATGTTAAATGTACTCCTGAGACTGCAAATACACTCTTATCTCTCCTGCCTTAGTTTCACATTCTGTTCTGTGGCAAGGAAAATGGAAATCTAAAATGCAATTTTTTTTCCTACAGGTAGCATTTTATGTACTATTTATTGAGTCTATATTGCACATCAGGTATCTAAACGGACACCTAAAAATGGCTTCTTTCTACAATAGCCTTTTCAATTACCTCTCAGTGCTATGCCTTTGTAACTCTTGGGGATGACATAAAGCCCATGGACTGGACTTTCCCAGACATGTCATTATTGCTTTCAGGCAACAATGACTGCTCACTGGGAGCTTCAATGGCCTCACCCCATCATGTGGTATTTTGTTTTTATATTAGGCCATTCCCCCATAGCCCATCCACATCCACATCTCATCAGTGCAAGGGAGAAACTTTCTCAGTTCTTAGAGTTTGTTTTCCTCTATTTACAGTAGAAGGACTGACTGCCTCTCCAGGGGATACAGCAACTCACAGACTCCCGATCTTCTCAAAATATTTCCATCATAACCTGTGAAATAAGTTTAAAATTCTAGCCTCCAGAGCCATTGCTGTATGAGGAACTATTGACAAAATGATTCTGTTAAAGTATAATTAATACTTAGAAAAGGCAAAATACTCTATATGATGTTTAACTGGAAATAAATGTTAATATCTTCTCCAGTCTACCCAGTCTTCCTAGAGCTTCAGTTAGAAATTAATGCTCGCTGGGCATGGTGACACAAGCCTTTAATCCCAGCATTTGGGAGGCAGAGGTAGGAGGATTGCCATGAGTTCGAAGCCACCCTGAGAATACATAGTGACTTCCAGGTCAGCCTGGGCTACAAAAAAACAAAAAGCGAGAGAGAGAGAAATTAATGCTGATATGTTATATCTTTACTCTCAACTGAAAATTTATATACTCACTTTATACGCAGGGAACATAAAGTGATCCTTTCCACCAATATAGATTTAAGCACGTTTCCCACTGATGCCACCCTTGCAGGGTCTAACTGGAGCTGACCATGTAGATAGTGGTAGAGGGCAGAAAGTAAGGCAAGAAGAAAGAAGGCAGAATGAAGCCAAGGTCCTTAATAACTGTGTCATTCCACCTCTCTCACTCTATTTCCAAATATTCCCTTCCCAAGTTCATCTTGCCAAAAAACCAAACTTCTTCCTGATTCTAAATACACTCCTAGTTTTCCTATAGTGGTGTCTTCTCTCCAATGAAATATCTCCTGTCCTTGGCACTGTGTGTCCAAATTTTGCCACCTCTTCAATAAAGCTTTCCCTGACTGCCCTAGCTGACAGTATTTTCCAGTCCTCTGAACTATACCTTTGCTCTGGCTATTTCATATTCTATGAAAGATTTTGTCTATTTGTCCATTCTTCTCCATTGAGAGAACAGAAGCAATGTTAGAGCAGGCCTTACATAATAAGCATCAAACTTTGCCCATAGTAGGGTTTCACTGTTTATGGAGTGAGAATCCCCAAAGTGAAACTTTAGGAAAACATTTCATGCCTTCCAGGTGACTGAGTTCAGCATGAAAGATGAAACTTCTTATGACAGGAAATTCAAACTCCACTGAACACGGCCATCCCATCAAACAGGAGCAATCTAGGTTTGGGAGTGTAAGTTAAAAGAAATACTAAGGGTTGGAGAAGTGTTTCAGCAGGTTAGAGCACCTCCTATGCAAGCCTGAAGTTCTGAGGAGGCCTGACAGACCACTTGAGTACAATATCCCAAACCTACATGAACAGCTGGACATGGCTGGGCATGTATCCCTATCCTATGTGGAGCAGTGACCTGAAAATTGAGAATCAAGAATCTCAAGTTACAGTAAGCTCCAGGATCAGTAAGCAACTCCAGCTCAAATAAGAACTAGGGAAGAGTGATGGAGTTGAACACCCAATATTCTACTCTGGCCTCCACAGGTGAGCACATCCCATCAAAGATGAACACACCATTTTCAGTACATGTACATACACCACACACACAATAAAAAGAAAAGAAAAAACACACAATAGTGATCCAGTTATTATATTAAATAAGAATATTTTTATTATAATTTTTATTAATTTTTATGATTTATAAAATGCATTAAAGTATCATTTATGGGGTTGAAGAGATGGCTCAGCAGTATTTATGGATTTATGTGGGTCCTGGGGAATCAAATATTGGCAGTCAGGCTTTGCAAGCAAGTGTCTTTAACCAATGAACCATCTCCCCAGCCTCTAAAGTATAATTTACCATGCTAACACAGGGTTTGGTTTTGCAGTGCCTCCTTAAATCTTTTATCTGAGGCATATGCCTGGCTCACTTCACTCTACTTCCAGCCCTAGAATACATAGTCTTTCTCAAATAGACTCCATTTTCAGGGATCCAAGCAACTTGTCTATTTGAGCATCATGCTGGCCAGCCACATGGAGTTAAAAGGAGTGTAACACAAAGGCCTTGGACAAGGACCTATAAAGAAATAGGCCACAAAATTCACAGACAAAGCTTTTGCTTCACTGTTGAAAATGTTATCCCAACCCTAAAAGCTTTGTGCCAAGAAACAAGTAAGATGCACATGGTTGAGAGTGCTGGATTTTAAGGCTGCATAAACAGCCAGGATCATGAATATGATAGGGATAACATGTTCACTGTGCTAGGAGACATTTTCCTTCCAAGCCTGACCAGTAGCTATGGTATGGTATAGTAGGATGGGAACTGTGGCTGCATGTCTTCTTCTGGTCATTTCAAGAATGCAGGAATGCCTGGAGCACCCATCAGTAGATGTATCAGAGTGTCCTAGTAAGAGACATGAGTGTCAGTGTTGGGGCTTTCTTTACTAGCTATGTTTTTCCAAATAAGGTGACTTTAGTCTCTTTCTATCCTTACATATATGAGATACATCCAAGCCCTTTACAACTTCCCAATCTATAATTAGCATTGCATTTTACAGCACCCCCCCCCACAAAACACAGAGTAATAAAGCTATAAGTGATCCCTCCTGGCCTTTAGTGGTTTTATATCCACAAATGTAACAAGGCTTACAGTTGGATCAGTCAGAGATGAACCAACTAAAGCAATGTGGAAATAAAGAGAGAAAATATATAACTTCAACACCAGGCTGTTCTTTATTGGAGAGCAAGTTAACAGCAAGGATAGCCAGCCCCATTCCACAGGTTTGAAGCTGCTCAGCCCAGAAGCACATGAGATGGATATTTAAAGGAATGGCAGAGAATGGGGGAAGAGAGAGGGGAAAGAATGTAGCAGGACCACTGTTGACTTGTTTTCCCAGGTAGGAGTCTTGGGTTTTGACTAGTTTTTGATGATAGTGGGTGTGCATCGCTCCTATGCCATGGTGACTTTATCAGGTTGTGGTTTGGGAAGTTATTTACAACCCAAAGAATCTCCTGCATGCTAAAGCCTGTTTCAGGGCCACCATGTCCCAGTAATTTCTGTGACTCTAATGATGGCTGGGACCCCAGACTCAAGAACCTTTACACATCCAAAGATATTTTAATTCCTAGACTTAGCAACTAACTTTAAAACAAATTCTTACAATGAATTCACTTTTATCCAATCCTAGGAATAGTGCCAGATCTTAAATGATAGTGTCATTATGTTTCTTCAGATTTTCATTTATGATGTCCTTATTAGCATTTTAGTGACCAAAAATCCCTATTAATAGACTTTCTTCTGTCCTGATTTCAGAAAGATTAAGTGTAATCAATGTGTCCCCAGTCTTTAAGTCCTCCTTGGTCAGCTCTTAGTTACTTTCCAGTCTGACCTCCTACCCTATATGCTTGTCTAAAACCAGCCCTCTTCTGCAGTATTTCTGAGGAGATCCAGAACCCATCATTTACCATATTTCATTCAAAACTGTTGGTAAATGTTGGTATGTGAATCTCCATTTAACCAATATCCCTAAAAGCAATGCTGCTTCACCCACATCTATCATCTACAGGATAGACAAGCTGACAGCAACCAGCCTATAAGGCTGTAACACGGCACTAAGAGTGAACAACTCAAGGGCAGGCATGGTGAGTATGGGTGCAATATTACTCAGAAGACAGAGGCAGAAGGTTGTGATTCTGAAGTCAGCTTGGCCTACCTAGAAAAGTCTGGGTCAGCCTAAGCTAGAGAATGGAAATGAATAAAAGGCTAAAGACCCAGAACCATATACAATAATATAAATGGATGAATCTTTTTAAAAATGTTTAAGGTTTAGAGAAACTTTACTAAGTGAAGGAAAGAGAAGGAAGTACAGAGAACTCCCACCATGAAGGAGGTAAAAGAAGGTAAAGCCTGAGCTGGAGAGATGGTTTAGAGGTTAAGCGCTTGCCTGTGAAGCCTAAGGACCCCGGTTCAAGGCTTGATTCCCCAGGACCCATGTTAGCCAGATGCACAAGGGGCTCACACGTCTGGAGTTAGTTTGTAGTGGCTGGAAGCCCTGGTGCGCCCATTCTCTATCTATCTGCCTCTTTCTCTCTCTCTCTCTCTCTCTCTCTCTCTCTCTGTCACTCTCAAATAAATAAATAAAAATGAACCAAAAAAATATTTTTTAAATAAAGAGGGTAAAGCCTGCTCTTTGATCCAAATTGGGTTATTCATAGACTCTGAGTGAAGGCTGAGCCAATCAGCCATGATGCCAAGTTTTGGCACTGAGTTTAAACAACCACAATGCCAGGATCAGAATTACACCTTCCAGAAATGCCCCTACCCAGGAAAGAGGCTCAGGTTGTTTATGGGAAAATATCTAGAGAACTCCTTTAGTAGAGAGATGAGGAGGGGGCTGGAGAAATGCCTTAGTGTTTAAGATGCTTGCCTGCAAATCCAAAGGACCCAGGTTCAATCCCCCCAGGACCTACGTAAACCAGCTGCACAAGGGGGCACACACATCTGGAGTTCATTTGCAGTGGCTGGAGGCCCTCGCATGCCCACTCCCTCCCTCCCTCTCTCCTTCTCTCCCTCTATCCCTCTATCCTTCTCTCTCTCTCTCTTTCTCTCTCTCCTCTCATATATAAAGAAAAATAAAATATAGAAAAGAGAAATATAGAGAAGCCAGACTGTTCTCTGATCTCTAGCAAAGTGGATACTACAAGGGCATTCCTGCTTTTTACTTTCAGGGGCTCAGTCATCCTAAACTGCCTTAATCCCTCTCTGAAGCTGTAACCCTGCCATTAGGGAATTAGGGCAGAGACCCATCTGGATTCTTCTAGCTGAGTGGAATGGTTGGCTGTAGCAGTTGGGAAACATCACCAGTGAGTCTACCTAAAAGACCCCAAAGTGTGTAGGAAAACAGAAGATAATGCTGGGAAGAAAGAACAAAAGCCAGAACTTAGGGCTGAAGAGATGGCTTAGTGGTTAAGGTGTCTGCCTGTGAAGCCTTTGGATCCAGGTTTGATTCCCCAGTACCCATGTAAGCCAGGTGCACAAGGGGGCACATGCATCTGGAGTTTGGTTACAGTGGCTAAAGGCCCTCACATGCCCATTCTCTCTCCCTTTCTCTCTCTCTCTCTCTCTATTAAATTAATTAATTAATTTTTTTTTTTTTTTGGTTTTTTGAGGTAGGGTCTCACTCTGGTCCAGGCTGACCTGGAATTAACTCTGTCATCTCAGGGTGGCCTTGAACTCATGGCAATCCTCCTACCTCTGCCTCCCGAGGCTTGCGCCACCATGCCCGGCTATTAAATTAATTAATTAATTTTTTAAAGCCAGGAGTTAATGGGGAGGAGTGGAAATAGAAACTCCAGAAACTGTTGTGACTGGTTATAGATGATAGACTATAAGGTTTCCATTCTTGTAGAATTTTAGGCCTTGAAGGGAAATCAAGGGATTCCAGGTAGAGGAAATTAGATTCTTTCAGGACCATCTGAGTACAAACTGACTCCAAGCAAAAGGAGATAAGGTTAAAGCAGCACTTGAGTATAGAAGGTCTAAGAACTAACAGAATTATTATTAGGATTATTATAGGTATAATTTTTTTCACTATGAAAATTTTGAGACCCATGTTTAGTACAATTTATCAAATGACATGGTCTATACCTGCTCTTGTAAAGCAGATAAGACATTAGCATAATGCTTACATAACATTTAACCTTGAAAGTGGCATGGACATCACCAAGTTGTGAGCACATCTATCTAAAGTGATATGGATGATTCTTTAAAATATCATGTAGGATCATACTACAGAGTCTACGTGGCCAAATTAATCTCAGATGGTGGTTACTCAAGACAGATGCAGTAACTGGAAAGGAGCAGGATGAGCCCTCTAGGAGGAAGATTCTGTTTCTTGAACTGAGTTCTGGTTACATTTGTATGCTATTGTGAAATTTCTTCAAACATTATGCTCAAGATTTCTGTACATAAAGGACACTCAAAACTCATCAAAGAAAAACTTCAGAGGTTGCAGAGGGGTCAACATTAAAGTAGACTTATTACACACACACCAAGGCTCAGGGAACATTGTAGAAGAAGGGACAGAAAGACTGTAAGAGGCACCCCATGGGAAGGAGTATCCTGCAATGTTGTCTGTCCCCCTGATCCCCACAAAGACTTTAATACATTTGTAACCTCATGGTGAATACCAATAATCCCACTGAGGATGTCACTCAGTGGAATGGGGGCAGAGACAGTGGTATATAAGAGGATAACGCAAGGGGAATGGAACCAACTTGTGATTCGCTCATACAGTAAAATTCATAATTAATAAAAAAAAAGTCAAAAGTTTTATAAAAATAATAATGTTTTTTTCAATATGCAACTGCTTAAGTCTATTACTAACCTGTGTTTTCAATAGACCTTATTTTTAGGGAAATTTTAGATTCACAACAAAATTAAATAGAAAGCACAGAGATCCTTTACATTCTTGCTCCTCTACATGAGCAACTGTTTCAACTGATAAACCTACATTAACACAGCATCACCCAAAACCAACAACTTACATCAGGTTCACTACCGGTTTTCATCATTTTTTAGGTTTAAACAAATGTATAATGATATGTATCCAGTACTAGACTGTCATTCAAGAGATTCAGGGGAGACCCAAAGATGTTTTAGATGTAGCAGGACTGTGAAATGACTACCATGGAGCACTGGTGGCTCAGGATGGAAGTTTTCTCCTAGTTCCTCAGTCCAGCAGGAAGAGTGGAAATAAAAACTCCAGAGACTGTTGTCACTGGTTATAGATGATAGACTTAAATTGCAGATATTTGGTCTTTACCTGATGGCTATTGATTTTTGCACTGATTCAGTCTCTCCTTGTTATTTATTTTTGTAATGGAAATGTTTACTTTATGCCATTATGGGTTGGAATTATGCAACTTATTTTGATTTTAAAGGCTCACAGTTAAGAGACAGTCTTGAATCTCAGATGAGAGTTATTACAGTGGAACAATCTTAAAGTTGGTAAAGGTTATGAAGACCTTTGAAATTCTATTGGAGAGAGGCAGTTAGACAGAAAGGGCCATAGGAGAACTATGGATCTTAATTCCTATCCTCCAAGTAGTGATAAAACAAATGTCAGCTGTTTAACAGCACACATTCACCCTGCTTTCTGCAGTAGATAACCAATAGCTTGAGTTACTCAGATTATCCTGGAGCTTGAGCCCAGTCCCTTCTGGACACTGCACCCAGGTATTCTGACTTCTTCTAGATTTAGACCCAAACACAGGATAAATAGCCTGACTTCTCAATAGGCTTTGGGTGTTTTGTTTTGTTTTGTTTTTTCCTCTCTCTCTCTTTTCTGGCTCCAAGGCTGTTTGTCTCCCAGCACTCAAGGTTGTTACCACAAGTAAAGTCTTGTCCTTCCCACCCTGGAAGCTTGTATGCTGCTGATATGGGAAAGGATGATTTGTTTTTTTCTTATTTTTAAAGCCTCTCTTTATATTCTTTTTTTTTTTTTTTTTTTTTTTTTTAGGCTCATGGACTTCTACATGGGACCTTAGACCACATGGATGTACTCACTCACGCTTTGGTTCCTGGATGGAACAAAATGTAATGATTTACAAAAATAATCCTTCTCAGTCTTGTATTATTTCTTTAAGTAAAACAGACACAATCTCAGAATTGGGGTTTGCATTTAAATGCCCAAAATAAAAACCTATCTCAAGTGGAGGTCCCATCAAGATATAAAGAGGGAATTTTTATTCAATATTCCATTAGGAGAGGCCTACATTTCAAAACACTATAACAATTCTTGAAGCATGTTCATGATGTTCATGATGTTCATGGTCGCCTAATCCTAATTTCAAGGAATTTTTCTTTATGGTGCCATAGATCACAAAAGGTAAACTGTTAGAGGTGGTAAAAATAATAATAATAAAATAATCAAACAAAAGAAATGGTTTTCTCTCTTCTTTTTCTTTGTGATTGTTTCTCTTTAAAGGAAGGTTTTAATAAGGCTCCTATATAAGATTAATAAAAGGAAATTATAATTATTGAATGTCGTGGTATGAATAATTTTTCAGTGGTGCTTGGAATAAAGGATAATGGTAGGTGCTATATTTGTGGAAGGCACTGGGAAGAAGATAATTAAGAATAAAAGAATGGCCGGGTGTGGTGGTACACGCCTTTAATCTCAGCACTCGGGAGGCAGAGGTAGGAGGATTGCCATGAGTTCAAGGCCACCCTGAGACTCCATAGTGAATTCCAGGTCAGCCTGGGCTAGAGTGAGACCCTACCTCGAAAAACCAAAAAAAAAAAAAAAAAAAAAGAATAAAAGAATGTACTGAGAAAGTAGAAGAGAAGCATTCAATTTCTTTTAGAGGAAAATAATAAGTATAGTTCAAACCTGTCACTCCCAAGTTTCTAATAGAGATTTCAAGGCCTCCAAGCTGCTTAAAGAATTAGGAGGAATGATAAAATCTGCTGGGTGTGGTGTCTTAAACCCTTAATCTCAGCACCTGATATTTTAGTGGATTGTCAATAAAGACAGGATTCAGTTGGGTGCAACACAGCTCTGGCTTACACCAGGGACTACCCTAGATATTGTAACAAAGACCTTCTCATCCTTAACCCATTCTAAAATAGTCACAGACCATGGTGGACCTAAACCCCAGGCCTCTACAAGAGGAGATGAGAAGTAGGTCCCAGGTTAACCCCTCTCCCAAGAAGAGCACTGTTTTGGTTTGATTCAATTGTCCCCATAAGCTTAAGTGTCCTGAATTCTAGGTTCCCAGCTATGGAGATTTGGGAATTAATGCTTCCTGGAGGGAGTGTATTGTTGGGTGTGTACTTATGGGTGATATAGCCAGTTTCCCCATGCCAGTGTTTGGCACACTCTCCTGTTCCTGTTGTCCACCTGATGTTAGCCAGGGGGTGATGTCCACCCTCTGCTCATGCCATTGTTTTCCCCTGCCAAGATGGAGCTTCCCCCTTGGGCCTGTAAGCCAAAATAAACCTCTTTTTTCCCACAAGCTTCTCTTGGTTGGGTGATTTCTACCAGCAATGTGAGCCTGACCACAACAGGCACTTAGGTTAACAAGATAAGTGTAAGAGCACAAACCTCCACACTTGGGCCCACATTGCATTTTGTAGATCTCAAATGCCACGACTTGGGTGTACAGAGTTGGGGATGGGAGCTTGATCTCTGTGACCAGCTGACCAGGATGAGTACAGTTATCCTAGCTCAGACTCTCCTTGCTCCAGGAGACATATAGACCACACTATATGTCCCCTATATTGGGGAGGGGCAAGACAGGGAGTATGATTCAGGGATCCTGCCAATAGGAGAAAATCCTAACTTCCTTTTCCCCAAACCGGGTTCTAGAGGGATGCCCACTGCCATACTACAAGATGTGAGACAGGATGGAGCATAGCCTGATTCTAGATTTCTTCTGTTTCTTTCTTCTATTTCACTTTAGATGGGACAATCAGCTTCCAAAACATCCCCAAAGTCTTTATTAACTCCAGAGACTATGAAGGAGGATTTGTAAGTTACAAATATTGGTAGCCAACCTAAATAAGAACTTAGAACACTTGCTCCAGGCTGCAACTTCTGGTTATTATAACTGGACCTTAGAAAGAGAAAGAAAGGGAGTAGAAAGAGAAAAGGGAAAGATGGAAAGAGCAGAAAGGGAGATTTTTAAAGAGAGAAAATAAGGAAAAACTTCACCCGGAGATTATAGAAGTAATGAAGGTTACACAAGCAAAAGCCCTTCCACAAGACATTTCCAGGGCTTGCTTTCTCTGTTGGCAGATAGGGAACCTTTGTACAAACTGTCCTAAGAGGAAGGAGTTCCAGCCTCCACCAGGACCATGTCCTAAATGTCATGGGAACTACTGGAAAACCCATTGCCCTCTGAATCAGAAAGACTTGAAGGTATCACTCTCAACAGATTATTGATGGGCCTCATGACTTCCTGTATAGGTTCTTGTAATTCCAGCCCATCTTGAGGATCCCTTGGTAACTACAGCTGGCAAAATATACTATAAATCTTCTTATTGACTCAGGTGCTCAATTTTCAGTGTTTCATTTTCTTCCCTAGCACTAGATCTAACCATAAAACTGCCTTTAGAGGCATCTCAGGTCAGATTCAGAAAAAGTTTTTTACACAGCCTCTTGCTTGCTTCTGGGGATACTATCTCTTCCATCATTCCTTACTTATAGTCCAAGAGACATCAACCCCAGTACTGGAAAGATATTCTTTCTAAATGCCAAGTACAGTGGAAGGACTGAGACCAATGATGATAGCCATAAAGAAACAGATTCCTTAAAGAATTTCCTAGCACAGATAACTCTCCTATTCTTGGAGTATGAATGGTGCCTAATAAATGAAGATTAGTTCAGGATCTCCAATTAATTAATGACGTGATCATCCCCCTTCATCCAGTGCTAGCTAATCTTTATATAGTTTTAACTCAGATTCCTTCTGGATACACTTATTATTCACTCTTAGACTTATATTAGAAGGTCAAAAACACAGTTTAAGTCCTGAGTGAATTCAGTCTATTATAGTCTACCCCCTCCCTCAGACTCTAAAACAACTGAGGGCTTTCCTTAGAGTTACAGGCTTTTCCAGGATTTGGACCTCAGGCTTCACAGAGCTGAAAAGACCCTGTTCAAACCTCTTAAGGAGTTACAGAGGTGTCCTTCAGCCCCTTTAATACAGGAACATGATGCATTACACTCCTTTCAACAACTTAAGGACTTAAACCCCAGCTTGGAATTACCTACCCAAATCACAATTGCAGTAGTAGGACTGTTAATCCCTGAGGCACATAAGCTGACTTTGGAATGTCCCCTTACTGTACATACTCCCCATGACATACGGAGCACTCTTCACTCAAAGGGACACATGTGGTTACATAATAGTTGAATGGTAAAATATCAAGCCCTCGTGATGGCAGGACCTGAAATAACCCTTAAAGTTTTCTCTCAACAGTGCTACTTACCATTCAGATGATAAAAGGCTTGAACACTCATGTAAAGAGGTCTTATTAGAAACTTATACTGCCAGACTAGACCTTAGGGACCAGCCCTTAGCTAATCATAATCACCAATTATTAACTGGATGGTAGTTCTTTTATCCAGGATGGAACTAGAAGGTCAAGATATGCAGTGGTAACATTATATGGGATTTTTGAATCTGGCCCACTTCCAGCTAATAACAGTGCCCAACTATCAGATCTGATAGCTGACCAAGGCTCTGAATATTACCAAAAGGAAATGAGTACATATTTGGACAGACTTCAAATATGCTTACTTAATACTACATGGCCATGTGGCTACTTGGAATGAGAAAAGTTTGTTAAATACCTCAGGAGACTTCATAGGAATCTATGACAGAAGGTAGCTCCTATACCTGTGGACCCATAGAAGACCTCAAGCTGCTTTTCAGATAAGGTTTTCCAGATATGTAGACCAATGGAACAAAATATATGACCTAGATATAAGTCTGGGTAGCTATAGCCACCTGATCTTTGACCAAAAAAAAAAAAAATTCATTAGAGAAAAGACAGACTCTTCAGCAAATGGATATATATGTGTGTGGGTGTGGGTGTGTGGGTGTGTGTAGAAGGATAAAAATAGATCCTTATCTCTCTCCATGCACAAGGATTAGGTCCAAATGGATCAAAGACCTTAATATTACACCTGAAACTTTAAAACTGCTAGAGGAAAAAACTAGGGGAAACCCATCAATATATTGGCATAGGCAATGACTTTCTGAATATTATACTAATTACTCAGGTAATAAAACCACAGATCAACAGCTGGGACCTCATGGAATTACAAAGCTTTTGTACAGCAAAGGACACTATAAATAGAGCAAAGAGGCAACCTACAGAATGGGAGAAAATCTTTGCCAGCTATACATTTGACAGGATTAATATCCAAAAATATACAAGGAACTCAAAAAACTAAATAGTAAGAAATAAAAAAAAAAACTTGAAAAATGGGCTATGGAACTAAATAGAGAGTTCTCAAAAGAATAAATACAGATATTATATAAACATACAAAAAGAAATGTTCTACATCCCTAGCCATCAGAGAAATGCAGACTAAAACTACTTTGAGATTCCATCTCCCTCCTATCAGAATGACTACTATCATGAAAACAAATGACCATAAATGCTGGCAAGGATGCAGAAAACCAGGAACACTCCTACACTGTTGGTGGGAATGCAATCTGGTCCAACCATTGTAAAAATCAGTTTGGAGGTTCCCGAGACAGCTAAAAACAGATTTACCATATGACCCATCTATACCACTCCTAAGGCATATATCCTAAGGACTCATCTTACTACCTTAGAGATTCTTGCTCAAACATGTTTTTTGCTGCTCTATTCACAATAGCTAGGAAATGGAACCAGCCCAGCTGTGCCTCAACTGATGAATGGATAACAAAGATGTGGCATATTTATACAGCTGTAAAAAAAATGGAATTAGAAAATTTGCAGGGAAATAGATGGATCTGGAGAGGATTATACTTAGTGAGAGAACCCTGGCCTAGAAAGCCAAATGTCACATGTTCTCTCTCATATGTGAATCCTAGCTACAAATGATTGGACTTCTATATGAGTAGGAATAAAACTCATTAGCAGAGCCCAGTAAGCTAGAAAATGGATATAAAGGGAATAGAAGAGGAGGGAGGGGGGACTTAATAGGATGGTATTATATATAGGTAAGTAGAAGAACAGATTAATGGAGGTGAAAAGGCATAAATGAGGTCAGGGGAAGAGACTGAGTAAAGGAAAGGTAGAGGGAGGGCTAATAAAAATCTAAGAGGATATAAATAAGTCATATAGAAACCTACATTTTGGGGCAATGGAACACTCAGAAGCCATCAATTGTTACTAGAAATTTTTCAGTGCTGGGGTTGGGATAACTTCCAGTGAGTTCTTGGTCAGGTTGATACCCTGAAAACATTACAGGCCATTGCCCATTGCCAAAGCTGTTCCCCACCAGGAATAGATGGTGCTGTAGTCAGGTTTGCATTGCTGATAGAAATCGCCCAACCAAGAGCAGCTTGTGGGGAAAAAAATGGGTTTATTTTGGCTTACAGGCTTAAGTGGAAGCTCCATGATGGCAGGGGAAAACAATGGCATGAGCAAAGGGTGGACATCACCCCCTGGCCAACATAAGGTGGACCAGAGCAACAAGAGAATATACCAAACACTGGCATGGGGAAACTGGCTATAACACCCATAAGCCTGCCCCCAACAATACACTGCTTCTTGGAGGTATTAATGCCCAAATCTCCATCAGCTGGGAACCTAGCATTCAGAACACCTAAGTCTATGGGGGACACTTGACTCAAACCACCACATATGGTAAGACCCTATTGCTGAAGGCTCCACATATTTGAGCTACAAGGTCACTGAGAAATCCTGCAGAGCTGAGCTTAAAACCTCCTCCATGTAGATCACTGACAGAAAGCTAAAAGAAGCCATTATGCATGCAGTTCAATGGGAGAGAAAAAAATCACCAGTGAAGATACTCAACAGTGGACACTGCAAGCCTTGAATTTTGCCAACCAGACCAAATGAACCAACAAGTGCAATAGTGGCACATCTGTCATGGTGGAAACCAACTGCCCTCTATTTGGACTAGAGGTCTGCTCCATGGGAGGGACTAAATCCTTGATATTGAAAACCTAAAACAGGGGTACTCATGAGCCCTAGGGATGTAAGGGGTGTAACGTCTGCTGCTGTCTGGCTAAATGTACATATTATGCTCATCAAATGGCCCAATAAGCACTTCTCTTAATGCTCATACCCACATATTAATGCTATTCATACTTTTGGTTAGTGAAGCTTCCCTTTTCAGATGGCAGAGACCTTGGGATGACTCGAAGGCACCATGGAACTGAGAAGAAGTGACAGAGGAATGCTCAGCACTGAAATATCTTTATTACATCTTCCAAGGCTCAGGGTCCATTGCAGAAGAGGTGGTGGAAAGAATGTAAGAGTCAAAGGAGGATAGGACTCCTTGCTACATGCTCCTTCAGACACAAAATGGACTGAATACCCATGACCTCCCAGTGCCTGATACTACGTACACAAGACCATCATAATAGGAGGAAAAGATCATGACATCAAAATAAAAGAGAGACTGATTAAGAGGGGGAGGGGATATAATGGAGAATGGAATTTCAAAAGAGGAAAGTGGGGAGAAGGAGGGAATTACAATGGGTCATTGTCTACAATTATGGAAGTTTTCAATTAAAAAATATATTAAAAAATAAAAATTTTAAAAAGCAAAAAAATATGTTTTTCATGGTAGCTGGACCTTATATACTCAATTACCATTTTATCTCTGTTCATTTAAAAGTGGCTCACACTCAGATAATCATGCAACAATCCTACTTCATCTGCGCAGGCCCCCTTGATCATCTGATTACTCACTACTTCTAATCAGACTGCCAACCTCACAATGTTCAGATGGTGACATAACAGGACATTTGAGTGACAGATTTCTCTCCTGGGCCTTTAGATAGCCTCCCTCTGGGAGAGACACTAACTACAACTAACCTATGACCCCATTCAGCAGGGAGTAAAGACTGATATGTCCTCTTGTAACAGCAGTTAGCATTTCTTCCTATGAGAAGGGGAAAATGAGAGGGACATAAGTAGCATTAGGGAGAGGCACTTAAACAGGAAGGCCCATAGAAGAAATATGGATTTTTTTTTTCCTGTCTGCCAAGTGGAGATCAAACAGCAGCTGCTTAACATGATACATTCACTCTGCTGTCTGTAGCAGCTGCTATAGAGCTGCAATTACTCAGGTATACATGGCATTCAAGTCTGGCCCCTTCTGGATGCTGCACCAGGGTGTGCTGACTTTCTCTGGATTCAACTCCTAACCCAGAATAAAAACTCTGGCTGCTCACAAGGCTTTTGGTGGTTTTCTCTTTTACTCTCTTTTCCAGCTCCTAGGCTGTTCATCTCCCAGCACTCTAGGTTTTTGCCACTGGTAAGGTTTCGTCCTTCCCTCCCTGGCAACTTGGCTGCTACTAGGGTGGGAAAGGATGATGTGTTGTTGCCTTATTTTTAGAGTCACTCATATTCTTTATCATGTTCTCCCCCGCCCCCAGCCTCTGTAGACACACTGCAACTTAACTAGCAGTATTTCACCAGGCTGATAACTCAAGTTCTATAACAGCTGATTTGAGTATCTTCTTCCCACCAAGAAAAAGCAAAAGAATAAAAGGAACATATATCACAAGCATAGGAATGGAAGAAGTTCATCCATAGATGAAAGGGTATAACAAATGAATTGAAAAGTCCATGGAGAATAGGAACTGGCATGACATGGAGGGAGAAGCAGAAATGACTTGATGTGAAGTGAGTAAGTACATCCTCTGTGTGAGTATTTAATGATAAAGTTTGGGAAATACTGAAAACTTCAAAAGTACCAAAAGGTACAAGTGATAGGTACTGGTTTATGGCCTTTTCATTGGTCCCTTCATCTTTTGCAGCCAGGGTGATACCCTTTCCTACTGTCAACACACCCCTATGCCAGGCAGGTTAATTCTTTGAAAAATTTAAGTCAGAAAAGCTATAGGTTTGAGGAATATAAACCTAGTAGAAGGCAAATACTAGACTCCCCATGTTTTCTTTTATTGATCTTCCATCCAAAACTCTTACAACAAGTGTAGTATTTCTCAGTTGGTTAAGATGAATCTGAAAACATTACTCAAATGATCCATTGTAAACTAGTTTTTCTTCAAGTAGTGAGTTGAACTATTAGGTTGCATAAAAATTGAGAATTCTCTGGAGAAACAGATCAACTCAAAAGATCTATAAATATGGACATTTTGAGTTCCTACCAAAAATGCTCCAAGTACCTCTAAATAACACAGTCCTACCCCTCTTCACACATGTCCCTAGTCAACTCCTTAAATACAATCAGGGAAAAAAACTTTAGCTGGGTGTGGTGGCATATGCCTTTAATCCCAGCACCTGGGAGGCAAAGGTAGGAGGATTGCTGTGAGTTCAAGGCCACCCAGATGAATTCCAGGTTAGTCTGAGCTAGAGTGAGGCCCTGCCTAAAAAAAAACAAAAACAAAAAAAAGCAAGAGACATTCTTGATGTGATTAGAAAGATAAAAAAATGATTTCATCCATGAAAAAAAAAATCAAAATGATCTAAGAATGAAAAGGAACACTTGTAGCAACAGGAATACTGCTCCTACTGCTAGCCTGACAACCAGCTCCAGGGTGATGGTGACAGACACAGTGGTCAAGCAAAACCCATAAAAGAGCTGGATGTGGTGGTGCACATCTTTAATCCCAGCACTTGGGAGGCAGAGGTAGGAGGATTTCTGTAAGTTTGAGGCCACTATGAGACTACATAGTGAATTCCAGATCAGCCTGGGCTAGAGTGAAATCCTACCTCAAAAAAGCAAAAAAATTCAAAGCAGAAATCCAGATGCAACAATAACTCATCACTAATTCAGACTGCTAACAGACCTGTCATGGCTCAGAGAACATTACAAAAGAGGGGGCAGAAAGACTATAAGTGCAGCAGAGTGGGTAGGAATATCCAGCTCCACCCCCAACCCCCACTATCCCCCAGGGACTGACTTAGGCCTTCCTGACCCTACATGAATACCATAACGCAGCTGAGGAGAGCCTCCAGGGTAATAGCAGAGCAGGGTGAGGAGATGAAAGAGGTGTGTGTGTGTGTGTGTGTTTTAAAAGAAGAAAGGAACAATATATTAAAAATATATGTCAATGTAATTGAAATCAAAGGCCTGGAAAGATGTTTCAGTGGTCAAGAGAGCTTGCTTGCAAAGCCTGTCAGCCCCTAATTCAATTACCAAGTACCCATGCAGTGCCAGACACAAAGTAGCGAGTGAGTTTGGAGTTCACTTGCAGTGGCAGGAAGCCCCAACATTTTCATTTTCTATCTTTCATTCAAATTGATAGATATATTTTTAAATTAAATTAGAGAAATACCAATGAAACCAAAAGCTAGTTCTTTGAAAATATCAACATACTGATAAGTCTGTAGGAAGAACTCTGTGGATAATGACAATGACTATATTTTATAAGCTAGAAGTGTGGTTGACATATGATTGTTAGATGACTTGGGATTATATAACTTTGTTTTAATATCATAAATTATGCTGATTAAAACAAAAAAATTGAGACATAAATCTCTCTGAAAATAACAGGATGAGAAAAGGAATTAAGAAAGATGTGAGGGCTGGAGAGATAGCTAAGTGGTTGAGTGCTTGCCTACAAAGCCTAAGGACCCCGGTTCAAGGCTAGATTCCCCAGGACCCACATTAGCCAGATGCACAAGGGGGCGCATGCGTCTGGAGTTCGTTTGCAGTGGCTGGAAGCCCTGGCATGCCCATTCTCTCTATCTGCCTTTCCCTCTCTGTCTGTTTCTCTCTGTCACTCTCAAATAAATAAATGAAAATAAACAAAAATAAAAAAAAAAGATGTGAAAAGGTTGGGGAAATGGCTTAGAGGGTAAAACATTTGCCTGCAAAGCCTAAGGACTGTGGTTCAACTCCCCAGGACCCATGTAAGCCAGATTCACAGGGGGCGCATCTGTCTGGAATTTGTTTGCAGTGGCTGGAGGCCCTGGTGTGCCCATTCTCTCCTTCTCTCTGCCACTTCCTCTCTCTCTCTCAAATGAATAAAGAAATAAAATATTTTTAAAAATACAGAAAAATATGAAAAAGAGTTTTAGAGGGCTAACTTATCAGTTCCAATATCAAACAACTGGAGAGGAAAGAAGTTTAACAAATTGAATTGTGTAAGGAAACACATGAATATTCAAGGCACAAGTTAACAAACTGTCCACTGAACACTCAGGACAATGAAAAAGAAATGAAACTTACTATAGCCCATGTTGGTGCTGTTCCAGAGTACCAAAGAAGAGAAGAATCTAAAATCTTCCAGAGTAAAATTCAGCTATATACAAAAGATTCAGAATGGTATGGAATTCCATGCTTTCAAAATATTATGGAAAAAATAACTTAGAGTACAATATCTACCCAAAGTATCAAGCAAGTTTTCAGGGACAGTTAATGAAATGTCAGATATGCAATGAATAAGAAGTCATCTGCCATACTCTCTTTCCTAGGAAGCCACAAGAGGTGTGCCTCAGAAAAGTAATAGCGATGATAATGATGAAGGTGGAGTCTCGGCGAGGACAGAGGTAGCACAGGGCAGGGCTGCAACAAGAGTCTTAGGGGAAAACCAGCCCAAATGGGAAAACATCCATGGTGGGATTTAGGAGAAAAGTCTAAAAATTCATGAAAATAATAGGTTATCAGAAATGTTTGCACAGAGCCAGGCATGGTGGCACATGCCTTTAATCCCATTACTCCGGAGTCAGAGGTAGGAGGATCACTATGAGTTCAAGGCCACCCTGAGACAACATAGTGAATTCCAGGTCAGCCTGGGCTAGAATTAGAGACCCTACCTCGAAAAACTAAAAAGGAAAAAGATAAAGATAAAAGAAATATTTGCACACTTGCAAATTAACATTAATAAGCATCATGATAGAGTCCTTAAAATTAATAGAAACACTGATAAATGCAAATAGAAAAACAAGTTACTAACAGCGTAGAACAAAAAGGTTTATAAGAAAGAAAATAAGGGGCTGGAGAGATGGCTTAGCAGTTAAGCGCTCGCCTGTGAAGCCTAAGGACCCCGGTTCGAGGCTCGGTTCCCCAGGTCCCACGTTAGCCAGATGCACAAGGGGGCACACGCGTCTGGAGTTCGTTTGCAGAGGCTGGAAGCCCTGGCGCGCCCATTCTCTCTCTCTCCCTCTATCTGTCCTTCTCTCTGTGTCTGTCGCTCTCAAATAAATAAAAAATAAAAATTTTTTTAAAAAAAGTGTTATGTATAAAATGCAACTAAAAGCCACATTAAAAAAAAAAAAAGAGGGCTGGAGAGATGGCTTAGCGGTTAAGCGCTTGCCTGTGAAGCCTAAGGACCCCGGTTCGAGGCTCGGTTCCCTAGGTCCCACGTTAGCCAGATGCACAAGGGGGCGCACGCGTCTGGAGTTCGTTTGCAGAGGCTGGAGGCCCTGGCGCGCCCATTCTCTCTCTCCCCCTCTATCTGTCTTTCTCTCTCTGTCTGTCACTCCCAAATAAATAAATAAATAATTTAAAAAAAATTAAAAAAAAAAAGAAAGAAAATAAGGCTACTATCTGGATTCATAGTAAATTATAATAAATGATAAAGTAAAATTTAAATATCAATATATACCTCAAATTATTTTTTCCAAGAAGTTGAGCAGGCAAGTAAATTACAGGGAAAGATAGAAGTTCAAGATACTGTACTCTGGTGGCAAGTCCACAGAGAACGCAGAGGAAAATAGCAGAAGAAAGCTGAGCAAGATAAAAACAGTTATCAGGAAAAGGGTGTAGAGATGTGCAGAGGAAAGGCCAAGGACAGCAGTCTTGTTACTATGTTATTTCATTTTTACATATATTAGTTGCATGGAACAATCATGTGAGGGTAAATGAACTAAGCATTAGGTTTCAAGAAAGCTCTCTCTGCTCCTGCTGCTCACCAACAGCTGTGCTTGGACCAGATAATTTCTACCTCCTGTTATGGAAATTGACTAAGCCCCAGCTGTGGTCCCACTTCCCCAAAGGTTGGTGACTTGGAATTCATTCTCCATTGTGAAATATTAAAAGAAGGAAACTTGGACTAGAGAGGTGGCTTAGCAGTTAAGGCACTTGCCAGCCTGATCCTATAGGCTTGAGTCACCTGTGCTCAAAACTCCTTCTATTCCCTCACAACCAACACATCCCATGCAAGACCCCTCTCTCCCAGTGCCATATTCCCCCTCCTCTGCCCAAAAATCCTTAAAAATTATCCCCTCCCTTTACCAGAGTTTCAGTTTCTTTCCTTTTCATTCATTTTCTCCTGGCATAAGATTAAAAACTTATGCCCAGGACACTATCTGTCTTGATCCTCTTTCAATCCTGAACCTTACATGAACCACTCAAATGCTGAATGGCCAAGGAATACATATGTCATTTATTCTTTACTTAGAAAACTTTAACATTGATTTAGTGTCAATAAAGGCATATACTGAAAATACAGTATTCCTGCATCATAGAGAGTGTAACAGTATCGTATTCTTCTTAAAATTGTTATTTATGGGCTGGAGAGATGGCTTAGCAGTTGAGCGCTTGCCTACGAAGCCGAAGGACCCCGGTTTGAGGCTCGATTCCCCAGGACCCACGTTAGCCAGATGCACAAGGGGGCACACGTGTCTGGAGTTCGTTTGCAGCAGCTGGAGGCCCTGGCGCGCCCATTCTCTCTCTCTCTCTCTCTCTCTCTCTCTCTCTCTCTCTCTGCCTCTTTCTCTCTGACTGTCACTCTCAAATAAATAAATGAAAATAAACAAAAAAAATTGCTATTTATCTACTTTTATGTAAGTCCTTTTCTATGATATTTTCTTTATTGATTTATACAAGTTTATATTTAGATGATGGCAGACCTATTAATTACTCTAAACTTTATTTCCTACACTATAAGAAAATTTAAAATATGGTTTAAACTCAGGAAAAAAAACAAATAACAAACTTAAATTATGATTTCCTTGCTAACATAGGTTAGAAAGAGGAAAAATAAAAACATTAGGCTAGATATAAGGAAATTGGGATCTTATTTTATAAAATGTGATCTCTTCTTCAAAACTCTATAATATATAAATAAATAGCTGCTTGCCCATATCAAAGTTATTTAAACTGTGTAATCATTTTTTAACATACCATTTTCTTAATTGTCTTTGGTAGATTGGTTGAGTGGGTTTGTTTTTTGTTTTGAAAAGGAAAATTTCATGTACTTCAGTGAGGTAATTTGTAAAGCTAAGCACTCCTCTCTGTCTCAATTTTTCAAACAAATCCCCAGTGGACTCCCTGAGTTAAATTAGCAGAAGAATAATATTTCACAGCTCATTAGTGCATGGAATCAAGCAACTGAATCATAGCCTAGCAGAATGAAAAAAAAAGCCATGGTGTGGGACCCATTTTGTTAGCTCCACAGTAAGCTTGCAGGCCTCCAAAAAAGGTAGTCATTAAGTATGTACCATAACCACAAGCAACTTTTGAGGAAGGGAAAGGGAGAGGGCAGGAGAGAGGGAGGGCCAAGGGAAAGGGGAACAGAGGGAAGAAGAGAGGAAAAGAGAAAGAATAGGAGGGAGGGAAAGTGAGAGGGAGTGAAGGAGGAAGATGTCTAAAAGAACCACTAGAACTTAAACTTTTTAAATGTCTTATCAATATCACTTTATATTTTTAGGCCAAACTTCTGCTGAAATTCTATTGAGTTTCAGATTTACAAGCCTTCCTCTGCTCTAGGAGTTACATTTAACCATGGTTGAAAATATTCCCCAAAGGTTGGTGACTTGGAATTCATTCTCCATTGTGAAATATTAAAAGAAGGAAACTTGGACTAGAGAGGTGGCTTAGCAGTTAAGGCACTTGCCAGCAAAGCCATAGGACCCAGGTTCATCTCCCAAGTATCCACAGGAAGCCAGATGCACAAAGAGGAGCATGCATCTGGAATTTGATTGCAGTGGCTAGAGACCCTGGTACACCCATTTTCTCTATCATAAATAAATGTGGAAACTTATTCTGATCCTGAGGTTTAGAGATAAGGATTGTGAAGGATGATTAGGGTTAGATAAGGTCAATAGGACTAAATTACTTGTAACTTTAATAAAAAAGAGATGCCAGGGTTTAGCAGTTAGGGACCTTTGGACACTCTAGATCCCACATAAGCCAGAGGCACAAAGGTGAGGCAAGTGTAAGGTCAAACAAGCCCACTAGGTGGCACAAACGCCTGGAGTTGGATTTCAGTGGCTGAAGCCCTGGCATGCCATCCTGTCTCCCTCTCTCTTTCTCTCTCTCTCTCTCTCTCTCTCTCTCTCTCTCTCTCTCTCTCTCTCTCTCACACACACACACACACACACACACACTCTTTCTCTAAAATAAAAAATAAAATAAAAAGAGAGACCAAAAGTCTCACATATACATGCATCTGTCTACATCTTGCCATTAAACATCCTCTATCACTTTGAGATGGATAGTGAAAAAGACATTGTCACATACAGTCTTTCAACTTTGGACTTCTGAATCTATGAGTCAAAACAAACCTCTTTTAAAAAAATATTTATTTATTTATTTGCAAGCAAAGTGAGAGAGAGAGAGAGAGAGAGAGAGAATATGGGTATGCCAGAGACTCCAACCACTACAAATGAATCCCAGATGCATGTGCCACTTTGTGCATCTGGCTTTACCTGGGACTGGCAAATCAAACCCAGATCAGTAGGCTTTGCAGGCAAGCTCCTTAACCACTGAGCCATATTTCCAGCCTCAAACCTCTCTTTAAATAAAATGTCTGCCTTAGGTATTTCAGAATAGTAAGGCTAAATAATCTAATATAGTCATGTTTTCATATTTACACTTAGGTGTAAATATCTTAAAGGAGGTCCCAATCAGAGAAAAAGATAATACTTTCAGAAAAAGAAAACTATTGGAATTTCCATTTCTATTCATCTCTTAGAAATAAAATGTAAGAGTATTTAATGTGGGGCTAGAGAGATGGCTTAGTAGTTAAAATGCTTGCCTATGAAGTCTAAGGACCCAGGTTTGATTCCCCAGTATCCACATAAGCCAGATGCACAAGTATGCATCTAGAGTTCCATTTGCAGTGGCTGGAGGCTCTGATGCACCTGTTTTTATTCTCTCTCTTTCTTCTCCCTACCTCTCTCTTCTTGCAAATAAATAAAAATTAATTTTTAAAAAATATTTAATGTATAGATTGTCACCATCACCCTTGCTCAGTAAGCACATTAGAAATCTTGCTTTTCATACAGGAAACATATTGTTCTAAAGTAGGTGAGTTCCAGCATAGGTGATGTCCTCATGTGTTCATCCTCTGATGTCAGCAGCCTATACCCTATGGCAGCTTACAAGATGCTAGTTTAGAGGAATTGTATATGATACTGCCAGTGTTATCTAAAGTAAACTTCACCAGGACAAACAGCTTTAAAATTGTCCCATGGAGATAAAACATGTTGAAGAGAATACTAGTGATGCAGAAATGGAGATATAAGTGACAAAAGAAATAGCATCATAGAAAGTTCTAACCCTAGTATACTCTTGGTCAGTCATACTATGAGAATAAAAACACTTAAATTGTATAAAAATTAAAATCACCTCTGTGTAGACCAGCTGACAGAAAGCTGGAAAAAAAGCTACAATGCATACAGCTACATGGGAGAAAGAGAAGTCATCAGTGGAGCTAACAACAGTGGATACTGCAAGCCTTAAGTTGGGCCAGCTAGGCCAAATGAGCCAACAGGTGCAATAGTGGCATGTCTGTTATGGGAAAAACAACCACTCACCAATTGGACTGGAGGCCTGCTCCATGGGAAGGAATACATGTCTGATACTGAAAACCTATGACAGGGAAGTCATGAGCCATAAGGGTGTAAAGCCTGCTAGTATCTGGCTAAATGCATATATTATACTCAACAAACTGCCTGGTAAGCACTTTTCTTAATGTTCATACTCATACATAACATATTTTGTATGGATTAGTAAAACTGGATAAAAGTTGATCAGAGATTTAAAACTGTAAAGATAGCATCTTAATTATGAATTTATAGTTACTATGATTATGAACCATTTTATTCATATATTATTTTTTCTACTTTTAATTTTTTGACAAAGTCCATAAATATAGACAATATGCCATGATCATCACCCCTTCCAAAAATTTCCCCTCCACTGAATCTCTTCTACTTTCTAACTAGGCTCTCTTATATTTTGTTGTCATAATTTTTTCCTCCTATTATGCAGCTCTTGTATAGGTAGTGTCAGCTGCTGTGAGGTCATGAATATCAAGGCCATTTTGTGTCTGGATTACAGCATTGTAAGCAGTCATCCCCAAACTTTGGCTCTTATATTCTTCCTGCCATCTCTTCCACAATGGTCCCAGAGTCTTGGTGGTGTGATAGACATGTCTTATTTAATGCTGATTACTCTACTGTCACCCCAGGGGTCACCACAATCTGAAAAAAGAAGTTTCTAGATAGTGTAGCATTAATATATGGGCATAAGCATAAGTGTTTAGAAGGCAGTTTTGTAGAATAATATATGTATTTAGCCAGACAATAGTAATGGTTCCCCTGCCAAAGCTTACAACCTCCTCACCCATAGGCTTTTGATTAGTTCTTTAGTACCAGGCATGAATTCCTTCCCATGAAGCAGGACTCAAATCTAATTAGAGAGCATTGGGTTTCTCCCAAAACAGACATGCCACCATTGCACCAATTGGTACATTTGGCCTGACAGGCCAGTAATAGAACTTTCAAAGTCCACTACTGGTTAAGACCACTGATGGCCTTTTTCCTCTCAAAGGCTTCATGCTGCCTCACTCTTTCTAACACTCTGACAGCAAGTCATCAGGGAGGGGGCTTCCAGCTCAGTTCCAGCTTGCTTTCTAAATGACCTACATCCCAAGCAATGTGCATATTCTCCCTGATAATGTTTATTCATTGATAGATGAAAACTTCACAGCCAGCTTGAGTTCTGAAACTACCAAGTTCTCTTTTATCCTACTTTTTAATTTTTATTTCATATGTTTTAAATGTACAGAAAACATTGTCATTATTCTCTGTAAGTTATAACTCATTCATTATAGAGGCAACAGTGCATTAAAAGCATGAACATACAGTCAGACTGCCCAATTCTACCACTATTACTCAAGCTGGGCAGTTTATTTAATTTTTCCATGTCTCAGTGTCTTCATATGTGAAATAAAGATAAATGTACCTATCTCACCAACTAGTAAAGTTCTCACAACAGTGCCTTGAATGTAATAATCTCTAAGTATCATTAAGTAAATCATTAATATTTAAAGACTTCATTATACATATATTAGGATAAACACAATCTTTTACTGACCTGTAAACATAGTCAACTAAGTTTTACACCTGTTATTCAAGATAATCCTCTGTCTCATTTTCATTATTTGACAATTTAAAACTTTTAAAAACTGTGTAACAGGGCTGGGGAGACTACCCAGTGGGTAGAACAACTGCCTGCACAAGCCTAACAACCTGAGTTTGATTCCCCATAACTGTAACCCAAGGCCTCTGTGGTAGTTTGAATGGATGGCCCCCAATATATTCAGTTGTTTGTTTGTAGTTTTCATTCTGCTACTACCTGGATAGAGGCAGTGTCACTGGGTGGATCTTAAGGTGTGATGGTGGGTTTCAGATTTCAATCCAAAAATATGCAAAGTATACCTAGCTGGAGTTCTTGAAGTGTGCTGTGCTGTGTGGCTTTTGGCTTGTACTTCTGTCTCCCTGCTTGGTCCTGTGAAGGCAGGCCAGCTTCTTCTGCCATTTATGGAACTTCCCCTGGATCTGTAGGCTTTAATAAATATCCCTTCCTCCATAACTGACCCTGGTCTAGAAGTTCATCTCAGCAAACCTGAAGCTGTTGGCTACAGAACTTGGTACCAGGAGTGGGGTGAGATGAACCTATGTGGATGTTGATCTTTTGGAACCTTTGTTTTGGAGGAATAGACATAGACTTGGTGCTTGCAACTGAAGATGTCTTCTTCTGGAGTGGTAAGCCAAGTTTTATGGACTATTCTGATGGTAGTCTGAAAATGCTAAGTACAGACAACATTAAACTTCGAGGCTAGGCTTATGAGGCTACTGACATAAGGGCTGGCTGTGTCCTGCTGCCCAGGCCCAAAGAGTTTGATCAAGGTTAAATTTGTAATACACTGATGTGCTTGGCTAAAGATATTAGACTGAGAGATTTAAGATTTTAAGCTGAAAAACCTCAAGCAAGTTAAAATTACAGGCACTGAGACTGGTTTTAGGTTACTGAATCTACTATTGTCAAACACATTAGCAATCTTAAAGGAAGGTTGTCCAATTGCTTTACCGTGGAAAAGATGTCTGAGGAAAGACTATCATAGAAATGCAAGCACCTTTGGAAAGAGTTGACTGAAGAAGGAACCTGTTTTTCAAGGTTATGATTTATTTTGTCTGTGAATTAAGAATATGGTTGTGTCCTGCACATCTGGTATTGGTTTCAGAAGCATAACAAATGAGAGGAGTGGTCATGAATTACACACGGTCCCAGGAGCTGCTGCTATGATGCAGCATGAGGCAGGACATGATACCCTGATAGTCTAAAAGAGCCTCTAGAAGATGGACCATGGTTTGCAATAAGACCTAAAGATGTTTTGTTTATGCCAGGACTGTACAAGGGCTACCACAGAGCACATTTTTGGCCTCTGATGGAAGTGCTCCCAGGCTACTCTGCCCAACTGGAGGGGCGGAATTAAAAAACCTGGAGAGTGTCAGTCTCTGGTTATGTTAAACTTGAACTAGAGAAGTTTGATATTTGTTTGATGGTTTGTTTACATTGTTTTAGTCTCTCCTTGCTATGGATTATACCAGCTAAAAGTTTACTCTGTGCTTTTATATGTTAAAAGTGTTTAACTTGTTTGATTTTACAGGTCTTAATATCTTAAATTGGTCAAGACTGTGGGGACCTTTAAATTAAACTAAGTACAATTTACAATGTGTAATGGTTATAAATCTATTGGGGGCCAGGGGCAAAATGTGGTAGTTTGAATAGATGGCCCCCAATATATTCAGTTGTTTATTTGTTTGTAGTTTGCAATCTGCTACTACATGGCTAGAGGCAGTGTCACTGGGTATATCTTAAGGTGTGATAATGGGTTTCAGATTTCAATCTAAAGATATGCAAAGTATACCTGGCTGGATTTCCTGAAGTGTGCTGTGTGGCTTTTGGCTTGTACTTCTCTCTTTCTGCTTGGTCCTGTGAAGGCAAGCCAGCTTCTTCTGCTATTTATGGGACTTTCCCTGGATCTGTAGGCTTCAATAAATATCCCTTCCTACATAACTGTGCCTGGTCTGGAAGTTCATCTCAGCGAACCTGAAGCTGTCTGCTACAGCCTCCAATAGCAAGAGGGGAGGTAGAAAAAGGTGAATCCTGGAAGTTCTCAAGCCAGATATCCCGGAATACACCATGGTGAACAATAAGAGATCCTGCCTCACACAAGGTGGAAGGCATGAATCGATACCCATGGTTGTCCTTTGATCTCCAGCATGGCACACATATACCTGCATACATATCACAAACACATACACACACACACACACACACACCTATATCATATACACACAGATAAACAAAGTGGTAATCATTTATTCATTTTATTTAATATATGGCAAAATGTTTTCATAATTTTACATGTAAGTTTACCACTTACTTCCCAAAACTGCAAAAGAGCAAAAATAAGGTATCTGAGATAAATAACCTAGTTAAATAACACTCAGGATCTATCGATTTTACCAGTTGCTCTACTACCACTACTGATAATACATAGGTAGTAACTCCAAATAAATGCTCTCCTGGAATAGGCAAATAAGTAAATAAATAAATATGCAAAATAATAGCATAACTAAGCTAGACATCAGTTACACTTGGCTGAGAAAATACTGACATTAGGATTCCCAATAGTGTCACTGCATTGAATGTTCCTTATGCTCATGCTTAGATTGGTTCATTGAGCACCAAAAGTTGACCATGGGAGACACACAGAGGCCATTAGCCTTCCCAAATTATCAAACATCAGCAGGCAGAACGGTTCAGATAACTGAAGGTTACCAATGGTCAAATGTGGACAGGATATATGTGACTCAAGCCTCAGGAGCCAAAAGTGGCCATGCATTCCAATACTGACTTCAAGGGCACACATGCTCCCAAGGGATAATACATGGGCCATTGAGCATGATGTCTGAGATGAGAAGTTGAGTGGAATGTGGGAAGATGTGACCCCAAAAGAAGCTGAGTGAAGACTTGTAGAGGGAAACTCCACCTGTGTGATACAAATAAAGAGAAATATGAAGCAGGGAATACGGATCAAGACACAGTGATCTGAAAGAGTGTAGCCTGGACAGGGGTGTGCAAGCAGCCCAGTGTAAGCAACTGAGAGCTTGAGTGGAAACAGGTGAGATCAGAATGCAAGTCAGAATGAAAATGAGGGTGTTTGGGGAGATCTCTCAATGGTTAAGGGTGTTGCTGCACAATCATGAGGACCTGAGTTCCCTGCTTCACGTCACCATCACCCACATAAAAATCCAGGCATGGCTGGACATTCCTATAACCCCAGCCCTCAGGGGGCCAGAAACAGGATGACTACTGGGGCTCCCTGGTCAGACAGTTTGGGCCTCCACAAGGTGCATGCATTTGCATACAAAACACACACTCACCATAAGATACACATACACCACATAGTACACACAAACACCAAAATGAGTAGATAAATACATTTAAAAAAAAAAAATTTTAAGGACTTCTGGTCAGGATGGTGTCAACCTAACTACATAGCACTTCCCAGGGAAGGAAAAGTAACACATGAAGGGTTCATTGGGTCTTTTGGGGGGAGCAGACTCTAATAGACCTCTAGTGGGAAGGTGTGGAGGGGCAAAAAAAAGGTGAATCAGCTGATTCCCATGCTTCTGGGTAGTTCATACATCCCCCAATCCTCTCAAGCAGCTGTCCTAGCTATAGTCCCAGTCACAGGTCCCTCCTGCACTAACTGCAGGCAAGGGGACCCAGGAAAGCATAGCTCCACCTGCAGTGCTGCATGCAGATGAACGCCCTCCCCACCCCACACAAATGCCATCCCACTATCCCTAGCCCGCCCAAACACCATCCCACTCTCCCCACCCCAAGTGAATGCCATCCCACTTGCCACTGCACACCAACACCATCCCAATTACCTCATTATGAGGTGCCAATGGCATCCCACTCACACTAATGCCATCCCACTCACCTCCTCATGTTCCAAGGTCATCCCAATCGGCTATCTCCCCCATCCAGTCCACAGATACAAGCCAGAGGGCCAGCATAGCTCCACCCATGCCTCCAGGCTTGGGACCACCTTCCCACTCACTGCTGCCCCCCCCCCAATCCCCATGTGGAAACCCAGGCAGGCCAGTGTGGCTCCACCTGTGTCTCCAGGCACTGGAACTCACCCCCACCCCTTGTGCAGACTCAGGCAGGCCAGATTATCTCCCCTGGTGCTTGCAGGCTTGGAAATGCTAGCCCACTTGCCACCACCCACCCCACCCCTGTGCACAAGCCAAGGCAGACCAGAGTAGCTCCACAAGTGCCTCCAGGCTTGGGAACGCCATTCCACTGGCCACGGCCCCCCATTCCCCTGTCCACTTTGGGCCACCTGACCACACACTCCCATACCCCAAGTGATGGAACAACAAGCCTCTACATCAGGTCCTCCATCCCCCCACCAGAGCCTCATGGGCTCCTTCTCTCTGAGCAGGCAGACCCAATTACCACCAGAAAACTAAAGGAAGCAAACATATAAAGGAATAACTACTGAACACACTTCAAGGGTAGACTATAGCTTCCTCTTAAGTTAAATAAGGCTCCTACACTGTGATGGGCAGACCACAGCACAAAAGGAATAACATGAAAAATCAAATGCAAGTAAATACGATAAGATCACCCAATCTCAAATGGATGTCTTTAATCAAAACAAAGAAGAGACATTGGAATCAGAACCCCAAAATGAAGATATAAACTATGCAACCCTGACCAAACAAATAGCAGAACTTGCAGAAAAGCAACAAAGGGCCAGTAATCATATGAATGCTATCCTCCCTAGAACAGACGTAAGAGATAAGAACCTGGAAGGGGTCCAAAGATAGCTAAATGATCTGAAGAAGAATGAAAAAAAAAAAAGGACCTCAATAACCAGCTGGCTAAACTCAATGAAGACAAAGAAATGCAAGGATGAATTCCAAGAAGCATCAAGAAAATCAGAAAATGATGTGAAAAGGGAACTTGACAGAGAGATCAAAACTATGCATAAAAATAGTATAAAATGCAAACTAAATTGAATAATCCCAAAACTCTATAGCAGCTCTCAAGAATACAGTCAGCCATGTGGAGGATAGAAATTCAGAACTGGAAGACAAAACAAAAGAGACAGTTCACGAGTCCAAAAGTTTCAATAAGTTCAAAATTTTTTGTGAACAGAACATGAGGGAACTGTGGGATACCCTTAAGTGTCCCAACATTCAGATCATGGGAATACCACAAGGGGAAGAAATTCAGACCAAAGACATGGAGAAGTTATTCAACAAAATTCTCAAAGAAAATTTTCCCACTCTCTCAAAAGAAAGGCCCATCAAGTTATAAGAAGCTAACAGTATGCCAAACAGACTGGAACAAAAGAAAAATTCTCCAAAACATTTTGTTATTAAGACTCTAAACATCAATACCAAAGAGAACATCCTAAAAGTATATAGGAAAAACAATACATTACATTTAAAGGTAACCCCGTCAGAATTACTTCAGACTTCTCAATGGAAACCCTGAAAGCCAGAAGGGCCTGCAATGGAACATTGCAAATTCTAAGAACCTATGGCTTCCAACCCAAACTACTCTACCCCGCAAAAGTATCCCTCATAGTAGTTGGTGAAAAAAAAAAAAAAAAAATTTCCATGATAAAACTCAGCTTTACAATTATATGAACACAAAGCCAAACCTACAGAGAGTATTTCAGGAAATTCTCCATAGAGAAGAATCAAATAATCAACGTCAAGTACCTACAAGAAGGAGATCACAATAACCTAACTCAGAGAAGGCACAAAAAAAACTACAAAGTCCAAGAAAACACCCAACCACATAAACCACCATAATATGGCAGGGATTAAATCAAACCTCACAGTCATTATCCTAAATATGAATGGCCTCAATTCACTCATCAAGAGACATAAGCTAACAAAGTGGATCAGTGGATCTCAATCTGTTGTCTTCAAGAAAACCACCTTACCAATAAAGACAGACACCTCCCCAGGGTGAAAGGGTGGAAAATGATATCCCAAGCAAATGGGAATAAGAAACAAGCAGGCATAGCTATAATAATGTTGGATGGCTTAGCGGTTAAGCACTTGCCTATGAAGCCTAAGGACCCCGGTTCGAGGCTCGGCTCCCCAGGTCCCACGTTAGCCAGATGCACAAGGGGGCGCAAGCATCTGGAGTTCGTTTGCAGAGGCTGGAAGCCCTGGCACGCCCATTCTCTCTCTCTCCCTCTATCTGTCTTTCTCTCTGTGTCTGTCGCTCTCAAATACATAATAAAATAATAATAATAATGTTGGATAAAAAAGACTTCAAACAAAAAATAATCAAAAAAGACAAGGCTATTTCCCACTTAACAAGGGAACAATCCAACAAGAGGATATCACAATAATAAATCTTTTTGCCCCCAAACACAGGGGTACCACAATTCATAAACAAAACCTACTTGACAACAAAGCAGAAATAATGACCAACACCATCATAGTTGGGGACTTCAATACTCTGCTATCAGCAATAGATAGATCATCCAAACAGAAACTCAACAGGGAAGTGAGAGAGCTCAACAAAACCATAGAACAATTAGACCTAACAGACATCTACAGAACATTCTACCCCAAATCCACAGACTACACATTCTTCTCAGCAACCCATGGAACCTTCTCTAAAATAGATCATATACCAGGTAACACAGCCTGCCTCCATATATTTAGGAAGAGCAACATAATTTCCTGCATGATATCGGATCACAATGCTGTATTGCTTGAAATTAACAACAAAAGATGCATCAAGAATCCCATTGGTTCCTGGAAACTTAACAACACATTTTTAAACAATAATGGCTAGTGGGTGAAATAAAAAAATGAAATTGCAAAATTTCTAAAAATGAATGACAATGAGAACATATCATACCAAAACTTATGGGAGACAATGAAGGTGGTCCTCAGGGGAAAATTCATAACACTAAATGTCTTTATAACAAAGACACAGAGATCCCAAATTAGTAACCTCACCATCCACCTAAAGGCACTGGAAAAGCAAGAAGAATCCAACCCAAAAAGCTCCAGATGGAAAGAAATAATTAAGATCAGAGCAGAAATTAATGAATTGGAACTTAAGAAAACTGATGAAACAAAGAGCTGGTACTTTGAAAAAATAAATAATATTGACAAACCCCTGGCCAATTTGATCAAGCAAAAAGAAGAGATTCTTCAAATTAACAAAATTAGAAATGGTAAAGGAGAGATCACAACAGATATAAGTGAAATTGGGAGAATCATCATGATTTATTTCAAAAACCTCTACTCCACAAAACTGGATAATATGGATGAAATGGTTGAATTCCTGGACACGTACCACCTACCAAAGCTAAACTCAGAGCAGATTAATCTCCTAAAGATTGAAAAGGTGGTAGTTCCTTTCCCTAGGTCCTCTGTGCTGCCCTGTGTGGTCAGCCTATTCTCTGCTGTCCTGAATCTTACACATGTTTTGGCCTATTTGAAGACCAGGAAAATGATAAATCCTAAAACCGGCTGCGGAGAGACGGTGGCTTGGTTGGGACAGTCACCAGGGATGGCAGAGCGTGAGGATGGAGCGGGTGTCTGGGCTGCTCTCCTGGACGCTGAGCAGGCTCCTGTGGTTCACACCAACAGTACCTCATTGCTCTTTGGCAACTCTTCTTGGGCTATACTTAAGAGTGAAACTTCAACGATGTTTGCCATTTAAACACAAGTTGGAAATTTACATTTCCAAAGGAACCCACTCAGCAGAAGAGGACATTTTGCAGTCAACAAGCAGATCAATGACAAGGAGCAAGTGGCGGCCGCCATGGAGAACCCCAGCCTGCGCCAGGTCGTGGAGCAGTGCGTTCTTGAGCCTGACTGATAGGCATGTCAAGAACCATTGAACCACAGTCGTTTGATAGATTTAAGTTCTCTGTAAAATGTAGAAACCTCACGTTTAACTTCATGTTTCATGTACAGGCGAATTGTACCTCAGATGCATTTTTTTAAAGAATTGTTTCCAAGTGGATTTTAGTTCTAAGGTAGTGTCTAATTTGTTTAACCAATAACATTCTCGGGATTTGTAACACTTACATGATCATACAGAATAATATCTTCTAGCTATTACGTGTCAGACAAGTTACTATTTTTCTGATGCCAATTCTGACAACTACTTTTCATGTCAAGTTATCTACTGTGCCCACATGTGTTCAATTTAAGTTGTTCTTCTAAAATAAATCCTCTAAAATAAATCCACCATGATTCTTATAATGACTAAAAAAAAAAAAAAAAGAAAAGATTGAAAAGGTAATCAAAAACCTCCCCATAAAGAAGAGTCCAGGACCAGATGGCTTCTCAGCTGAATTCAAATCAAATCTTCATGGAAGAACTGAAACCAATTTTTCACAAACTGTGCCACACAATCAGAGAACAAGGAAAGCTCCCCAACTCCTTCTAAGAAGCTAGTATAACCCTAAAACCAAAACCAGGCAGAGATGCCACAAGGAGACTATATGCCTATTTCCCTGATGAACTTAGACTCAAATATCCTGAACAAAATCCTTGCAAACCGAATCCAACAACACATCAAAAGCATTATCTGCCATGATCAAGTAGGCTTCATCCCAGGAATGCACAGTTAGCTCAACATATGGTTATCTGTCAATGTAATACACCACATAAATAAGCTTACACACAAAACCACTTATCATTTCGATAGATGCAGAAAAACCCTTTGACAAAATACAACATCACTTCATGATCAAAACATTTGCAAGAACTGGCATGGATTGTTTATATCTCAACATAATAAAGGCTATATATAAAGCTCCTAAAGCCTAAATAATACTTAATGGAGAGAGACTAGAGGAATTCCCATTGAGATCAGGAACAAGACAGGGGTGTCCATTCTCACCTCTGCTCTTCAATATAGTACTGGAACTCCTAGCTCAAGCAATAATACAGGAGACAGAAATAAGATGGATACAAATTAGAAAGGAAGAAGTTAAGTTAGCCCTATTTGCAGACAATAGCTACATTTTTTTTTTCTTCCCTTTGGTAAAACCTGTTAGTAACCTCAGTGAAGTAGCATATCAGTACAGCAAGTTATTGGAAGCCAAGTTAAAAAAATAATAATAATAAATAATAATAATAATAAAATGAAAACTTCTTTTAAAAGAACTGGGGCCACAAGTGAGGATTCTATGACTTACTACACTACCGATGACTCCCTATGTTCCTGCTAACTTGGGTCCCTCATATGGAAATTAAGGAAGCAGAAGAAATCCCAATTTCTCCCAGTACCAAGACCTGAGGAATTTTCCACACCTCTGGATGTAAATAGGGATTTAGCATTCAGAACCCACTGTGCCATTTTGCCAAACCACCAATTTATCACTGCCCTTTTCAGATGGGGCCTCCAAGTGTTACTCACGTCCCAGGCAAACTCTGCAGAACTGCCACATTAATCATTTCACACATGTTTGGGGTTGATAGCAATGACTGAGTCAGTTTCAAACCTCATCAAAGTGGTTTTCTGATTTTTCAGAGTTGTATGAGAAATTGTTCTTTCTTGAGACTGGAAAGATGAAAGCATAATGAATTTGCTGAAACTGTCTGATATCAGTGCTTCACTCACACTGAGTTGGGCACTAAAACTATGCTGTTCCTTCAGCATCTTCTGACTGGCAAGGCAGAGACCCCCTGAGCATTTGGTATCAACAACTAATACAAACATGGCTGAGGGCTGGAGAGATGGCTTACAACTTAAGGTAAGCCAAGAAGCCTAGGGACTCATGTTAGACTCTCCAGGTCCCAAGTAAGCCAAATGGAAGGTGACACAGCATGCAATGTCACACATGCACACAAGGGGGTGCACGTGACAGTTCAATTACAGTAGCTTGTGTGGAAAAAAAAAAAAAAAGAGGTTTATTTTGGCTTACAGACTTGAGGGGGAAGCTCCATGATGGCAGGAAAAAAAAATGGCATGAGCAGAGGGTGGACATCTTTCCAGGCCAACATAAGGTGGACAACAGCAACAGGAGAATGTGCCAAACAAGAGCATGGGGAAACTGGCTATAACACCCATAAGCCTGCCCTCAACAATACACTCCCTCCAGGAGGCATTAATTCCCAAATCTCCCTAAGCTAAGAACCTAGAATTCAGAACACCTAAGTTTCTGGGGGCCATCTGAATCAAACCCCCACAGTAGGTAACACTGCCCTGAGTGCACTTACTTTCATTAACTCATTTAACCATCATACTATTGTCAGACTAAGGAGCTAAGATTTAGTGAAATTAAGTCCTTTGCTCAAGGTCACAGAGCTGGTGTCATGATTTAATTGGTTTTCTTTATTGAATAGAGAGAACTGAGTATAATTTGTGTTATTTTTAATGTTCAAGAAGTACCTTTTGCTTATCTGAAGTTCCTTGTAAAAAGCCATTACTCACTTTGAGACTGGCCATCTTCATCTGAGCCAGAGACTAGGGTCTCTGCACCACATAACTGCATTTTAGTTCATTGCCTCTAGATGGAACTATTTTTTCTCAGGTAGCAAATTCCTCACTGTAAACAAACCTTTTAAGGAGAATGGTGTTGGGCTTCACCCACAAGATGTTTTATACAGGCAGATTTATATACAAGATTGCTTCTACTTACTTGTTCATTTTTCAAAGAAAAAGTATAGCAGCAAAAATTTCAATAAACATTGAAAATATTTTAAAATATCAATTACTTAACGTCTCACATTTTCCCTGAACATTCTCTAGGCAAAATTCCTGATTATCTGTATAACAAGAAAATCAGTCTCTGGAAACTGATTTCCTACACTCAGACTTTGCCCTTCCACTAGACTCCCCGTGTATGTGACCTTGAAAAAGTTATTTAACCATCTTAATCTCAGTTTTCTTCTCTATAAAATAGAAATTCACTTTGTTCTTTGTAAAATAGGACAAATTATTCAAATACTGAAATTGATTTCAGGTATTCAAAAATGTCACAGGCATTGCTCATCCTCTTCACTAATGTGGTTATCATTATCAACATCAAATGTCAGAACAGCTTCTTTTTTTTTTTAATTTTATTTATTTATTTATTTATTTGAGAGTGACAGACACAGAGAGAAAGACAGGTAGAAGGAGAGAGAGAGAATAGGCGCGCCAGGGCTTCCAGCCTCTGCAAACAAACTCCAGACGCGTGCGCCCCCTTGTGCATCTGGCTAACGTGGGACCTGGGAAACCGAGCCTCGAACCGGGGTCCTTAGGCTTCACAGGCAAGCGCTTAACCGCTAAGCCATCTCTCCAGCCCCAGAACAGCTTCTTTATTTGGTGTGTGTGTGTGTGTGTGTGTGTGTGTGTGTGTGTGTGTGTGCGCGCGCACGCGTGCACCCATGCATGTGCAAGTACAGGCATGCACATACCATGGCATATGTAAAGAGGCCAGAGCAGGGCTGGAGAGATGGCTCAGCAGTTAAGGCATTTGCCTGTGAAGGCTAAGAACTCAGATTCAATTCCCCAGTACTCATGTAAGCCAGATGCACAAGGGGGCACAAGCATCTGGAATTTATTTGCAGTGGCTGGAGCTCTCTCTCTCTCTGTCTCTCTCTCTTGATAAGTAAGTAATTTTTTTAAAGAGGTCAGATGACAACTTTGAGTTGGAACCCACCTCAAAGGCACTGTTTCTCTCTATGGTTCTCACTCTGCTGTTCTGTTCTGTAAGCTTCTGGGGGGAAATCTCCTGTCTCACCCTTCCAACTCACCAGCAGCATGCTGAGATTACAGAAACCCATAACTACTTCTGACCTTTTACATAAGGTCTTGGAGAGGATTGAATTTGGGTACTCAGTACTCAGGCTTGAGGAACAAGCATTTTATTCACCAAGCCATCTCCCAGCCTTGAAAATATCTAATGATCAGGCACATTTCCAGACTATTTCTTCCCATACACATCAGGACTTATTACTCTATGAGATGTCTGACATCAACTCAGGCCTCCACATACACATATCTCTATGTGCATATGCACCGTCACACACATGCACCTACACACAAATATATAAGCATGCATGCATATCACACACACACACATGCAAAAAGAGGTCTTTTGTTGTGTGTGTGTAGTATGTGTGATGTATTGTATGTATGTATGATGAATATATATGTGTGTGCAAATGCACACATGTCCTGTGCATACCCATGTGGAGGCCAAAAGAGAACATTAGATGTCCTTCCCTATTGCTCATCCCCATGTTTTCTTGAGACCAAGTCTCTCACTGAATCCAGAGATATAGTTTTCAGTCAGCTGGCTGACCATCAATCCCCAATGATTCACCAGTCTCTGTTCCCCTACAAGATGGGGGTACAGACATGCATGGCCACACCCAGCAGTTTATATGGGTCATAAAGAATCAAGCTCAGGGTGGGCAAATCAGGCCCTCATACTTACACAGGTATTCTTACCAATTGAGCCATCTCTCTAGCCCCCAAAAGGAGGTCTTAATATAAAAACAATGAAGGTAGGCCCACAAGTAGAAAGAATGCAAATTCTTTTAAAAAGTAGAATTTTTAAAACTTAACCTTCCAAAAATATTTCATGTCTAATCTTCAGTAAAATCTGGTAGAATTAATACAATATTGTTAAATTAAAAATAAATTCTGGGAGCCAGGCATGGTGGCACACACCTTTAATCACAGAACTCAGGAGGCAGAGGTAGGAGGATTGCCATGAGTTTGAGGCCATCCTGAAATGACATAGTGAAATCCAGGTCAGCCTGAGCTAGAGTGAGACCCTACCTCAAAAAAACAAAAATAAATTAATTAATTAATTAATTAATTAATTAATTAATTAATTAATTCTTGGGGCTGCAGATATTCCTCACTGGTTAAGGCACTTGCCTACAAAGCCTAATGACCTGGGTTTCATTCTTCAGCACCCACATAAAGCCATATGTACAAAGAGGCACATACATCTGAAGCTCGTTTGTGACAGCTAGAGGCCATGGCATGCCCATTCTCACTGTCCGTCTCACTTCTCTATGTCTCCCTCTGCTTGCAAATAAATAAATAAATAATATTTTTAAAAAATTATTCTTAAAACATTATGAAATGTTTAAAAGAAAAATTAAGAGACTAGGAAAACCAAAAATCAAAAATCTTAATATATGCACTTATAATAAATAACTGCACAGGAATATTGAGTAAAAGTAGTAAACTCCATATTAAAATTTAAATTGTTTACTTATAAGCTATAAATTGTGAAAAATAAATAAACATAAAATGTTACTCCTATTAAATTATAATTTATAGCACTTGCTGGTTAATATTTTCTAAGGTATTTCCATTTGTAACTATCAAGTCAATCATGTGACAAGTCTGTGGCATGCTTGTGACTTTATATTTGTATAATGAGATAAACATCTAGGTAGTCTAAAACTGTATGATATTGCAAGACAAACCTATTCCTTTTACTTCATCCCTAGAGAACAGAAAAAATTCCAAATCCTCAATGTTTAAATAATTTTTTTAAATGTCATTTCAGTTAGGATTCCAGAGAGTTGATAATGGGAGGAGTGAAGTGTGTTTCCTTTGTATACGAAGAGTGGTAGTTGAAGATCACCTCTGTTATCTGGGAAGTGCTTCTCCAGTGCTAATTTATTCATTAGTTTGTGGACAACAAAAAATGTTTATCAAAACTTTATGGGCTGCAGCGATGGCTTAGCAGGTAAGGAGTTTGTTTGTAAAGCCTAAGGACCTAGGTTCAGTTCCCCAGAACCCACATAAGCCAGAAATGCACATGGTGGCATTCTCTCTCTCATATATAAATTAATAAAAATAAATATTTTAAAGGCTCTATCTACATTCTACATAGACAAATCCAATGTTTTATTTACTGGTCTAGCTAGCTGACAGATGTGCAGACTTTTCCACATTCTGGTGCTTGTGGACTGGTGTTAAAGAATATAGAAGTTGTTTCAGGAAAAAGTGTAAATTTAACATTAGAAGTTGCTTTCCAGTTTTTCAATTCATTATAGTACAGTATATGACTATATGCAGTGTAAAGTCATTATTAATGGCTTGTGTTGATGTCCAGGCTTCCAGTGGTGAGAGGTGCAAAGCATTTATCTACCATTTTGGAAACAATGAAGAACTCAGAGCAGATTACCATTCTCTTCCCTCTACATACAACATACATATATCTTGGAACATTGAGCTCATTTCCCCTTAATTTTCCAAGCTTTAAAATTATTACAACATTACAAAACATTGAGGTTGAGTCCAACAAAATAATAAAATAAAATAACAAAGACAAAATAGACAAACATATAACAAAATAAAATAGTTACATTCTCTTAGAAAAACAAAATTCTGCTCTAATAATCCATGAGAAAAAATAATACTGGTGTAGTTAACTCCTAGAAATAGATCACTTTAATGGAGCTTACAGTAAGCAATAAGATACTTTTAAATATATCCTAAGAAACCTTGACTTACTTTATTAAATCATGACCCCAGAAAAACACATAAGGTTTTGGTGTTTAGATAAGCAGAAAAGGGGAAACTGAAATATAGCATTATGAATATTGCTTGAAAATGTATTTGAACTCAAAATTAGCATCTTTCTTTATTCGATCAAAAAGAGGAATATATAGTCAATGAAAATAATATCAAGACATCTAGCAATCTAAATAGGTATTATGCAATGGTGTTTATTACACTGCATAGGCCTAGTCCTTGGAAAGTATCACACTGAGAGGAAACATTTGTAATCTCCTACTGCCATCTTATGTAATGTCTTGTCACTGCACAACACAAAAGGAGGAAAATACTTGAAAAGCCAAGAGTAATTTCTGTAAATTGTATATCAAATCCACATTTCTCACATAAAAATTAAATATCTAGCTAGACATGATGGTGACTGCCTTTAATCCCAGCACTTGGGAGGCAGAGGTAGGAGGAACGCCATGAATTCAAGGCCACCATGAGGCTACATAGTGAATTCCAGGTCAGCCTGGGCTACAGTGAGACCATGCCTTTAAAAAACAAAAATAAATAAATAAATAAAATAAAATATCTATTGTTCTACTTCCCACTTGGTTTACAGTAGGATTCTAAAAACTGTGAAATTTAATTTTAATTCCTTCCCAATTATGTCTTCAACTTTCTACTCTGATCATACATACCCTATTTTACATACAGTTTCTTATAATGTAAAGTGTTGTATAGAACTGCATTTTATTCAGGTGTATAATACAAAATCTAAAATTTATAATTTATAATAAATCAGAAAAGTACCTCTATTCTTTATAGCAAATATTGTCATCAAACTTTCTTACAGAAATCCTTCCTGATACTAAGTCACAAAGCCATCAAGCTTATAAGCAGAATTTTAGTGTGCCAAATATAATTATATGTAAATATTTTATTTTAAAATCACAATGGAAATACAAGGCTGAATTTGTGTTACCTTTTCCATAAATTCTAATAATTCTGGTTAATACATGTCTTTAATCAATTACAATTCCAGTAACCTAATGCAACCTGGAAAGCTGTCAACCCAGAGTTCCCTTCCTTTTATTTATTATGAACACAAACATCCCAGCTCAAAGAGATAAGTATGAATTACGAATATATTCATCTACAAAAAAAGACAGTATTTCTTCCTCTGTGAACTGCCTGTTCAGCTCTTTGCCTCATTTTGTGAGTGGGGTGTTTGACTTGTTACTGTTTAGATTTTTGAGTTCTTTGTAGATTCTAGAGATTAGGCCTCTATCAGTTGAATAACCCGCAAATATTTTCTCCCATTCTGTGGGTAATCTATTGGCTTTGTTTATTGTATGCTTGTCTGTAAAGAAACTCTTCAGCTTCATATGAGCCCGTTGGTTGAGTGACTGTTTAAGATTGTGAGCTACTGGGGTTTTGTTCAGGAAGTCTTTTTCCATTCCTATATCATGGAAAGTACTTCCTAAATTTTCTTCCAGTAGTATTTGAGTTTCTGGTCTTATATTGAGGTCTTTGATCCATTTGGATTTGAGTGTAGTGCATGGTGAAATGTGTGGATCAAGTTTCAGTTTCCTGCATGTGGTTATCCAGTAAAGGGCCCCGGCTGAAACTAAGGAAAATTGGTGAAACAAGCAAGGGTGCTGTTTTCCTGATGAACCAGATACCAGCACAAGGGGCAAGGAGAAAAATCAACTCCTACCAAATCAGAGAGCCATAGCCTCAGAGGCCCCCAACACCTCATCACTGAAGCAGATCAAAACTGAACCCAACATGGCTCAGGGAAATTTTGCAGAAGAGGGGGCTGGAAAGAATGTCAGAGCCACATGTTGGGTCATGATATACAGAGACATTTATTATAACAATAACTGTGTGCTAACTCCACAATGCACGACCCATATACCTCAACAAGGAGGGGCCAATGGGGAGGGGGTAGGTCACGGATGAGCCTAATAATGGTACCAAACTGCCTGCACTTGCAGAATAGAAAACTAATTTTTTTTAAAAAAGCAGATTAAAGATTTTTTTTAAAAGGCAGTAAAAGAACCCACTATCCATATCTTACAGAAATAAGACCTTGGGCTGGAGAGATGGCTTAATGTTAAAGGACTTGCCTGCAAAGCCAAAGGACCCAGGTTCAATGCCCCAGGACCCATGTAAACCAGATGCACATGGTGGTGCATACCTCTGGAGTTTGATTGCAGGGCTGGAAGCCCTGGTGCACCCATCCTCTCCTCTCTCTCTCTCTCTCTCATAAATAAAAAAAAATAGTTTTAGTTTTTTTAAATGACTTTGTCTCTACCTTTGTTTTTAGTTTTCAACATCAGTAGTTCATAATGATTTTTCTAGTTTTCCATCCTACCATGTGTGTGAGAGAGAGAGAGACACAGAAAGAGAGAGAGGGGGGTGTATATGTCATAGAATACATATGAAGGTCAGAGGACAACTGAAAGTTATCCATCACTGCCTTCCACCTCTTTGAAACTGGGTCTCACAATGTTCTTCACTGCTTTTGGCTGGTGAGATGGCGCCAGAATTTCTGGTGGATTCTCCTTTCTCTACTTCAGTTCTCTCCTACAGGCACGTCTGGGAATATACACACCAGCCATAGCTTCTGGCTTTTATGTGAGCTCTGCACTCTGGTACTCACGCTTATACACTAAGCCATTTCCCCAGCCACATACATTGACTCTGTTCATGTGTGTCCCTACACAGTCACAAAATACTTGTTATAGTTCCATGTATTAAGTTAGTGTCAAGATTGGGAAATGTGGCCACAGAAAACACCAGATGCTTCTATCTGCTTGTATTACCAGTAAGAACTGTGTCACCATTTCCAGCTGTAAGGGCAGCTGAGTTAGGCCAGCAAATGAATATTCAGTCTATCAGACACTGTGAATCAAATTACAAAAGCACTAGAGAAGAATGGCAAGTAAGAAGAAATGAATATATCTCAGTGGCAGCAGTAAAGATGCCAGATATAAATGCCCAGGCAAGAGTAGGCACTGACTTGAACACTAGGATGGGTCAGTGGGGGGGGGAGGTGAATATGCCCACTAATGCATGAACATGATACATATATGGGCAGTGTGCCTGGGCCAAATCAGCCTCTTCCGTAAGAAACAGAGCCCACAGCCTACCCTGCTTTCTGCTGTGGAGCTCCACTTCTCTTACAACTCACCTGGGAACCTTAGTGGGGAGCCTGATGGAACAGCCTAGAATGGGGGCTGTGGCATACCACAACTGGCACCCATCACAGGACCTTCCAAAAGGATAGCTTCATAACCCAAAGCACAGAGAATATGATAATTAAAATGGGCAGATTTAAAACTGAACCAAATACATTTTAAAATAATAAACATTGCTGATTATAAATAAATCTTAAACCCAACTTTGAGGAAAAGGAAGAAAAAGGAATCTCCACTTTAGCATTTGGAGAGATTTTAGTAAAACTTTTTAAAATTTTTATTTGTTTATTTATTCATTTTGGTATGTAATATGTGGTGTGTGTGTGGTGTATTGTATTGTATTCAGATGCATGTGCCCTGTGGAGGCCAAAGCTGGCTGACCAAGGAGCCCAGCTTTCCTCCTGCCTCTGACCCTTTCAGTGGTAGGGTTTCAGGCATGCATAGCCATGTCCAGCTTTTTACATGGGGCTGGGGATTGAACACAGATTCTTAAGGTATACAGCAAGTACTGTTAGCAATTGAGCAATCTCCCCAGCCCCTGAAATACTTTTTATTCAACATATTTTATATAAAAATCCATATAACAAGAGTTATTGATCTTTTTCAAAACTTGGTCTTTGCCAGACCCTCTCACCTTTAATAAATAAGAACCAGGACAGGAGAGATGGCTTGGTGGTTAAGGGTACTTGTTTAGAAGGCCTGATGTCCCAAGTTCAATTCCCCCAAACCCATGTAAAGCCATGAGCACAAAGTGGTGTCTACAGAATTTGTTTGTAGCATCAGGAGGTCCTGGTACACCCATTCTCTCTCTCTCTCTCGCTCTCTCTCTCTCTTCTTCTCCCTAATAAATAAATAAAAATATATTAAAATAAATAAGAACCAGAATCATAACCCATATGAGGTACTGGAATTTAGGTAAGGGAAACAAGTAAACATGTTGAAGAAGCCAGGCATGGTGGTACAGGCCAATAATCACAATACTTGGAGCCTGAGAAAAGAAAATTCATAGTTTAGGTCAATCTGGGATACACAGCAAGTTCCAGGCTAACCTCAGCTACACAGTGAGAGCCTGTCTCAAAAAAAATAAATAAATAAAACAGCAACAATATGTGGAACACAAGATTTGACTGGTTCCTTTCCTCCTGTGACCTAAAATGATCATGCATATCATTCAGAGAAAATAAATAAAAGGGGAAAGGACCCAGAGTCATTTACAAGAACAAATCAATATAAAGCCAACTGAGTTTTAGATAGATAAGGATTAGAGGGCAGAGGGCATACAAACACAGTGAATGTTTCTCTCTGGCCCTGAGGGTATCTAAGATATTTTCACAGAAATTACTATAATAGACCAATGAGGACATCGGCCAAGAAAAGGCTATTACAAGGGAAGAATTCTGAAAGATCTGGGGCCAGGGTGAAGTGGTAACGTTGAGTTACAAATAATTATCAGTCAGAATGTTGCCAAGTCACCTTTCTATATTCATAAGTTCATATCCAATCTGGAGTTCATTTGCAATGGCTGAAGGCCCTGATGCACCCATTCTCACTCTATCTATCTGCCTCTTTCTCTTTGTTTCAAATAAATGAATAAATAAATAAAAATATTTTTAAAAAGGAGGAGGAGGGACAGGCAAAGAAGGAGGAAGAAGAGAAGGGGAAAATGGAAGAGAAGCAGGAGAATGAAGAAGAGGGGGAAGAGAGGGAGAGGTTGAGGAAGAAGGTGAAGAAAGGAGTAGGGCCGGGCATGGTGGCACATGCCTTTTATCTCAGCACTCAGGAGGCAGAGGTAGGAGGATTGCCATGAGTTTGAGGCCACCCTGAAGCTACATAGTGAATTTCACATCAGCCTGAGCAGAGCAAAACCTTACCTTGGGGGAAAAAGAGAAAGAAAGAAAGAAAGAAAGAAAGAAAGAAAGAAAGGAAGGAAGGAAGGAAGGAAGGAAGGAAGGAAGGAAGGAAGGAAGGAAGGAAGGAAGGAAGGAAGGAAGGAAGGAAGGAAGGAAGGAAGGAAGGAAGGAAAGGAAGGCAGGAAGAAAAGGAAGGAAGGAAGGAATAGTAAGGAAAAGGAAAAGGGGGAGGCACAGGTGGAAAATCAGTGGCTTACAACTTTCACTGAAGTTGGAATCTTCTAGGACTCTTCCTGGGATTCTCTTTAAAAGGCTAAAGAGATGGATCAGTGGGTAATGCCATTTCCATGCAAAGTCTGATAACTCTGATTCAAATCCCCAGAACCCACATAAATCCAGATGAAAAAGTGGTACATGTGTCTAGAGTTCATTTGCAGTGGCAGTATGACCTGGCATGCTTATATGTTCTCTCTCTCTCTTAAATACATAAAAACATTTTTAAGCGCCAAACCATCTAAAGCTGTCTAAATAGGAACCCTTATTAAGTGAGCCCATGCTCTTTGCTCTTAACCCACCATGCCTTTCTGACACAGAGAAATAATTTAAAAGCATAACAATAGATGATATCAAGCAAATAATATTATTTAGATTGAAAATAGCCAAAGCAGAGAGCTGTGTTCCAAACCAAGAGACAGCTGAAAAGAGTGGTACACCACAAGTATGACGGTTTTTACAACCAGAATATAAAACAATTTAGAGTAGCTCAGGCACCAAGAACTAATCAGTATCTGATTGATAAGATATTGAAAAAAAAAATAAGGCAAAACTTTCTTCCTGGTGCTCTCACTCTCCAAGGGCTGTGAGAACCATGCAGCATGAAAGGACACTGGATTCCTGATGGATTCAGCATATCTTCTATATTCACTATAGTTTTTCAGATTGTGTTGTTAAAAGAGCATCAAATGTGGAAGCAACTTTGCTATTCTGCTGTCTGGAGTGTTATTTCATTAATACAAAAGCTAAACTTGGAGAATCAAAATACAAACTGAAAATTCTTTCATAAGCACCTACATGTTTAACAGTATCAGCATGCTCTTGTCTTTTAAAAAAAATTACTTATTTATTTAAAAGTGTAGTTGATACAGAGAGAGAGAATGGTCACACCAGGGCCTCTAACCACTGCAAATGACTCCAGATGCATGCTCCACCTTGTGTATCTGGCTTATGTGGATACTGGAGGATCAAACCTGGATCTTTATGCTTTACAGGCAAGCACCCTAACTACTAAGCCATCTCTCCAGCCCACCATGTTCTTTAACAAGTAGAACTCAGAGCACCTCCATCTAACTTCTGTTATGTTTGAAATTTATGATATATAAGTGAACACAAACCACTGCTACATTGCCTATCATATAGTAAGAGCTATTGATATTAGCTATTTTATTATTAATATGTAACTCACATTAGCAATTCTATCATTGTAATTTTCCCTACCATTTATGTAACTATTGACAACTATAAATATTAATACTGATATTTACATTCACACTATGATTATTTATGCTTCCATGTCCCTAGTATAAAACACAGAGGAACTTTAGACTTAGAGTTTATAGGGTGAAAAATATAAAACCCTCTTTAGGCAAATAGCTGTAGGTGTAAGACAGTTAATTGATATGAGCTTTGGGATCAGCAGATTAGATATGAATGCTGATTGTGCTTCTGATTGACTTTGTACACTCCAACTCAGCTCTCCATGGCTCAGTTTCCACAACTGTAATACTGAATAATAACAGGAAGGGGACCTGAGGACTGTTGAGACAATGAAACAAGACAGTATGTGGAGAAGCACCTGTTGCAAGTGTTTGTTACATAAGGACTGAGATACAGCACATGCATTGAACCCCACTCAAAGAAAATAAGACACTCCTCTGCCTTTGTGCATGTAAAAATATAAAACTGTTTGAGGAACATTATATCAAGTAATTTTAATAGTTATTTTCATATTTAAGCTTGTCTATACATCTATCAAGAAAACCAGAATGAAGCTCTTAAGTATAGAGATATTATTAGAGAAACTCTGAGGGTAGTAATATCAGCGTTGTACACATAGTGGGCCCTCAGCAAATCTTAACTTTATAAATAATTTGATTACAAAAAGGATACTTGGGTTGGAGAGATGGCTTAGTGGTTAAGGCACTTGCCTGGCAAGCCTAGGACCCAGGTTTGATTCCCAGTACCCATGCAAACCAGATGCATAAGATGGCATATGCATCTAAAGTTCATTTGCAGTGGCTGGAGGTCCTGGCATGTCCATATTCTCTCTCTCTCTCTGCCTCTTTCTCTCTTTCAAATAAATAAATAAATAAATTATAATTTTTTTAAATTTCCTTGCTTTTTGATATGCCAATGTATCATTTTCTGTGTTATGTTCTTTTGTGGTAATGCAGTTGGGCATGCTCTGCTTCCAAGCAGTTGATAGAATAGCAGCTCTGTCAGTCTGAATTGGAGAGAATATTTGAGTAATGGCAACCTTATGGTCTGAAACCTTTGCAGTATTAATAAGCTTTTGCTTGATGAAGGAAAATACATACTTGTCAACTTTGATCAGGCCAAGCATTTCAAGAGTGCTCATAAAGTTCTTAGTAATAAGAAGTAAAATCCAGAATGAAATTGTTCCTTCAAAAGATCCCTCCACATCACAACAAGTGAACATGATAATTACACTCTCATAGAAGAGTCATACAAAAGATGTATGGAGTGCAATTCTAAAATTCCACGGTTTCTTTGCTTTTTAAAAATAAGTTTATTACTGAAAGTATCCACTTTGAATTTTAAATATTGTGCTCAAAGATATATCAAATATTAAGGCTAATCCAAGAACACATAAAAAATATCATCCACCTCAATCAAGTAAGTTCCATCCCAGTGATGCAGGGATGGTTCAAACAATGGAAATTGATAAGTGTGATACATCACATAAACCAATTAAAGGACAGAAATCCCATGATTATTTCAATACATGCAGAAAAGGCCTTCAACAAAATACAATACCTCTTCATGATTAAAACACTGAAAGACTAGGAATGGAAGAATCATATCTCAACATAATAAGGGTTTTATATATAACATAGCTAAGGCCTATATCCTACTAAATTTTGGAAAAACTCGAAACATTCCCAATAAGGTCTGGAACATGACAGATGCCCACTCTCCCTACTGCTATTTAACATAGTACTTGATGTCTTAACATGAGCAATAAGACAAGTTAACAAAATAAAACAGACTCAAATTAGATAGGAAAAAGTCAAACTAACCCTCTTTTCAAAGTGTATGATTCTACACATAAGTGACCTGAAAGACTCCACAAAAAACAAAACTCCTAGAGGTGATAAACTCAGGAAAGTAGGAGGATATGAAACCAACAAACAAGGGGCTGGAGAGGTTGCTTGGTGGTTAAAGGCACTTGCTCGCAAAGCCTGACACCTGGGATTGATTCCCCAGTACCTATGTGTTGCAGTCAGTTTCATATTGCTAACAGAAACCACCTGAACAAGAGCAGTTTGTGGGGAAAAAGGTTTATTTTGGCTTACAGACTTAAGGGGAAGCTCTATGATGGCTGGGGAAAACAATGGTATGAGCAGAGGTTGGACATCACCTCACCAACATCAGGTGGACAACAGCAACAGGAGGGTTAGCAAATACTAGCAAGTGGAAACTGGCCATAATACACACAAGCCTGCCTCCAACAATACTCTGCCCCCAACAGGCATTAATTCCCAAATCTCCATCAGCTGGGAACCTAGCACTCAGAACACATAAGTTTATGGGGAACACCAGAATCAAACGACCACATTCTACCTTGGCCCTCATAAACTGATAACCATCTATGATGTAAAATGCAATGCATTCAGTCCAACTTTAAAAGTCCCCATAGTTTATATCAATTCCAATGATGTTCTTATATCCCCATAGTCCAAGGTCTTTTAACTGAACCATAATACCAAAAAAAAAAAAAAAAAATCCCTCCAAAACCCATAATGGTACAGAATGAACATTCACACTGCAAAATATGGCACTGAGCATAGCAAAGAAATACTCAGCCAATACAAGATTTAAAACAAGCAGGGCAGACATCAAGCTCTATAACTTCAAGTCCAACAACTCTAGCCAGTGAAAAATCTCCAAGTCTGATAATTCTAACCAGCAACAAGTCTCTGGCATTCCAATTCCACCCCTCCAGCTAAGCTACTCAAAGTACTGGAAAACTTCATCCAGGGCTGGCAGCTCTCCTTAGCAGCCTTCTCTGGTGTTGGCATCTCCACTGCAATCCACAGTTTATCCTCATGGCCTCATGGGGTCTCTATGAAGGCATCAAGCAAACCTGCTTCACACTGCTCATGGCTATTTCCAAAACACAAGACCCTGTTGCAAACTCCTCCTGCATTTGTTATTCTCCACAATACCAGGTTGGGTGCCAATTTGTTAATCCAGTGAGGAGTAAAGCAACCTTTGAAGAACAGGACACTCCTTGAGCTCTCAGGTCCCTTCAAAATAGTCTATGTTCTTCCTGTTGTCCCAGTGCAGGTCAGCTGGCCCAATCTCAATGCTTGTAATCTTTCAAACAATTTTCAGGTGAACGGGCAGTAGTTTAGGCTCAGAGATTTTCAATTTTTTTCTCTGCCATATCCCTCTCCTCACACCAGTCCACTTCTACGCAATGCAAACCTGCACAACTTCTCAGGACACAGGCATAAGAGCAAGCTTCTCACACAAACTGCTAGCCCAGTCCAAGCAAAGCTCTTTCTCACCTCATAAGCCAAAACTCACAGTCCATAGTTCTTACTGCATTCAGGTCTTTCAACTCTGACCAGAATAGTCCATCAAGCTGTACTTACAACACTGCAAGGCAACTCTTAGGCCAAGGTTTCATATCCTTCCACATTCCTCTTAAAAATCAGCTCCAAAAGGCCAAAGCCACACAGTCAAGTATCTAGCAGCAATCTTACTGATCAGTAGCACTTTACTGTTGCAGTCAGTTTCACCCTGCTGGCAGAAATCACCCAACCAAGAGCAGCTTGTGGGAAAAAGAGGTTCATTTTGGCTTACAGACTCAAAGGGAAGCTCCACAATGGCAGAGGTAAATGATGGCATGAGCAGAGGGTGGACATTACCCCCTGGCCTACATAAGGTTGATAACAAGAACATGAGATTATGCCAAACACTGGCAAGGGGAAACTGGCTATAACACCCATAAGCCTGCCTCCAACAATACACTGCCTCCAGAAGGCTTTAATTTCCAATTGCCATAAGCTGCAGAACCTAATCCAGAACACCTAAGTACATGGGGGACACCTGACTCAAACCACCACAGAATAGCAAAGAAATATTCAACCAATAGAAGATTTAAACAGGACAAACATCAAACTCTGTAGCAACAAGTACAACAATTCTTGTCAATAACAAGTCTCCAAGTCCGATAATTAAAACCACTGACAAGTCTCTGGAGTTCCAATTCCACCCCTTCAGCTAGGCTACTCACAGTCCTGGAAAATTTCATCAAGCTGGCAGCTCTCTTTAGCAGCTATCTCATGGTACCAGCATCGCCAATGGGTCTCTACTGAAACCCACAGTTCATTCTCACAGCTCCATCCTGTCTCCCTGTAGGCATCCAGCAAGCCTACTTCACATGGCCCAGGCCATTTCCAAAACACAAGCCCATGTTGAAAATTACATGACCCTCACTTTCCTGTATTTCTTATATTCTGCAATACCAGGTCAGGTGCCAATTTGTTAATCCAGGGGATAATAAAGCAGACTTTGAAGAACAGGACACTCCTTCAGCATTTAAGTCTCTTTAAAAGTCTCTGCATTCTTTTTGTTGTCCCAAAACAGGTTAGCTGGCCCAATCTCAATGGTTGTAATCTCTCATACAATTGCAGCTGAACAGGCAGCAGTTTCAGCTCAAAGATTTCATTTTTTTCTATGGCATATCTCTCTACACATACCAGTCCATTTCTACACAATGCAACCCTTCACAAATTTTCAGGACATGGGCATAACAGCAAGCTTCAAACACAAACTGCTTCTAGCCCAGTCCAGGCAAAGTTCTTTCTCACCCTCACATGCCAAACTTCACAGATCTCCTTAGTTCTTACTGCATTTGGGTCTTTCAACTCTGATGAGAATAGTGCATCAAGATGTACTTATAGCACTGCAAGGTGTCTCTTAGGCCAAGATTTCAAATCCTTCCACATTCCTCTTAAAAATCAGCTCCAAAAGGCCAAAGCCATACATTTAGTTTTCAAGCAGCAATGATCCCACTCCTGGTACCAACTTTACCATTGCAATCATATTCACATTGCTGGAAGAAAACACCTAACCAACAGAAGCTTGTGGGGGAAAAAGGTTTATTTTGGCATATAAGCTTGAGGGGAGGCTCCATAATGGCAGGGAGAGATGATGGCATGAGCAGAGGTTGGATATCACCACTTCGCCAACATCAGGTGGACAACAGCAACAGGAGAGTGTGCCAAACACTGGCAAGGGAAAACTGGCTATAATACACATAAGCCTGCCCCTGCCAATATTCTTCCTCCAGGAGGCATTAATTCTCAAATCTCCATCAGCTGGGAACCTGGCATTCAGAACACCTACATTTATGGGTGAATCAAACCACCATATCTCACAAACACACACACACACACACACACACACACACACACACACACACATATACACACACACACTTGCTTGTCTTCCTATTTCTCTCTCTCATATAAATAAATAAAAATATCTCTTGAAGCCGGGCATGGTGGTGCACGCCTTTAATCACAGCACTCGGGAGGAAGAGGTAGGAGGATCATGGTGAGTTCAAGGCCACCCTGAGAGTACATAGTGAATTCTGGGTCAGCCTGGGCTAGAATGAAACCCTACCTTGAAAAACCAAAAAAAGAAAAAAGAAAAAAAACTATCTCTTGAAAACCAACAAACAAATATCAGTAGCCTCCCTATATACCAATGACAGTGTACAAAGAAAGAAATCAGAGAAGCAGTCCCACTTACTTAGCCACAAAAAAATTAAATATTTTTGGAATGCCCCTATACCAGGAAGTGAAAGACCTCTACAATGAAAACATTAAAACATTAAGAAATTGAGGAAGATATGAAATGATGGAAATACCTACCATGTTTATGAATTGAAAGGATTAATATCACAAAAATGGCTACCCTGACAAAAGCAATATACAAACTCAATGCAATTCCAATCAAGGTTCTGGCACCATTTTTTACAGAAATAGAAAAATGTCTCAAAATTCATATGGAAGCACAAAGGATAGCCACAATGTTCTAAGCAAGAATACTACTTGTGGTATCAACATACTCAATTTCAAAATATACTACAAAGCCATAGTAATAAAAGCAGCATGATAGTGGGGGGAAAAAAAGATAAACAGAAGGAAATAGAAAATCTAATTATAAATTCTAGTAATTATAGCTACCTGATCTTTGACAAAGAGGCCAAAAAATGCACACTGGAGAAAAGATAGTGTTGTAGTCAGCTCCATGTTGCTAGAATAAACACCCAAACTAGGCACAGTTTATGGGAAGAAAGGGTTTATTTCAAGCTTACAGATCCAGGGTAAAGTTCCATGGGTGGTAAAAGAAGCTGCTTCCACATATCCAAGCAGAAAGAAAACCATCACCAGTCAGCAAACACCAAAAGCAACAAGCACAGATGGGCATCAAACCTCAGGGAACTGTAGCAAGCAGAACCCCAGAGCTTATACTGCTCTCTTACACAGTTGGGCTAGAATTTAGATCCACCTCCAGTGACACCTTAGGGCCTGACTCCAAGTTCCACCCCTACTTGCACCTCCTCCAGTCAGGCAGCTGAAGATACAAGTTCCAAGCTTTATTGAAACACCTGAATCTATGGGGGACATACATTCAAACTATCACAAACAACATTTTCAACAAATGGTGCTGGAGAAGCTGGGTGAACCACATATGGAAGAATGATTGTAGACTCTTCTGTCACCCTCACAAAAAATCAATTCCAAATGGAACAAGTATCTAAGAACTGAAACTCTAAAATTACTACTAGAAGAAAAAGTAGGAAGGACATTCCAAGATATAGGTATAGGGAAAGATTTTCTGAGTAAGACCTCAATAGCCCAAGGAATTAGACAAACATTGGAATATCATGAAATTAAATATTAAATATTAAAATATCATGAAATTTAAAAGCTCTTATACAGTTAAGCAATAGAGTCAATAGACAACCTACAGAATGGGAGAAAATCTTTGCCAGATATACATCTGACAGAGGCTTAAATATTTAGAATATTAAAAAAAAAAAACTCAAAAAACTAAGCAATAAAAAAAGTCCACTCAAAAAAATAGGGCAGAAAACTGAGCAAAGAGTTTTCAAAGGAAGAAATACAAGTGGTCAATAAACATCTCAAAAGATGTTCAACATATTTAGCCATAAGAAAAAAATGCAATAAAATTACTTTGAAATTACATTTCACTCTAGTGATAATGGCTATCATCAAAAAGTCAAATGACAACAAATGCTGACAATAGCATTGGGAAAGAGGAACTTTTATCCACTGTTGGTGGAAGTGCAAACTTGAGAAGCCACTATGGAAATCAGTATGGATGCTCCTCAAATATGTAAAAATACATCTAACACTTTATCCAGGTAAACTACTGCTTGGTATACCCCCTAAAGATTCTAGCCTTTATTATAGAGGTACTTTCTAAGCCATGTTTGTTGCTAATCTATTCACAATAGCTAGGAAATGGTATCAACCTACATGCTCATCAACTGATAAATGGATAATGAAGATGTGGTACATATATGCATTGGAATTCTACCTAGCAATCAGGAAAAATAAAATACTGAAACTTGTAAGAAAATCAATGGACTTGAAAACAATCATACTAAGCAAGTCTTCACAGGCTCAGAAAGACAAATGCTGCACATTCTCTGTCATGTGCAGATCCTTTCACGGAATAGATTAATTTGTTTGTAAGTTGTAGTAAGCATTAATAGTATTGGTAAGGAAAATAGAATGAAACTTGGAGAGAAAGGAAACAGGGAGAGATGATAGTAGGATATACTTAATAGGCAAGTGAAGGGGCAAATTATAGGGGATGGGAAGCTATTAGGGAAAGGGAATGGGAAAGAAATGAGGAGAAGAGATACTCAAAATTAAAGATGACATGAATTAATACCAAAGAAAACTTCCTCTTGGTTAGCTAATTAAAATATGTAATTATTTTAATAAAGGAGACTAGGTAGGATAGTTTAGGCATCAGCACCCTGTAGGCATGAAGAAACAGGCCACTGCTGTTAAATCTCAGTCAAATTCAGTTATGCCCTACCATAAGCTGTTGGTCAGGGAGACACATGAGACACCCCACCCTGCCAAATAATATAAGCAATTGCTAGAGTACATGGTTGCTCACAAGATCTAAATAGTAATACCCTATTGCTGAAGACACCACAGGGTATGGTCTTGTTACACAAGAGATCATGTTGGAATTGGGCTAGCTCTCACAGTGATGGAAAGTTCTGTGAGCTTCTGGGGGACAAAGATTACCAACAGCATAAACAAGCAGTGTATCCTGCAAGCTAAAAAATAACTACATAATAAATAAATGATAATATAGGAAACTAGACATATTTAAGTTTCTGGATTTGAAAATAATTCTCTCATTTGTTTGTATTTTATTGTCTTACTGGTGGTTTTTTTATTTGTTTGTTTTTGAAGAACAAAGTTGTAATTTACAGGGGAAAAAACTTAAATATGAGAGACTTTCACTCAGGTCCCATATAAGTATATAATAAAGGACATGTCATTTAACCTCCAGTGGCCTTAGTTTTCTCATTTTTAATAAGGATATTTTCATATGGTCTCATAATAATTAAAAGATCTAACATATAAAAAGAATCTATCACAATTCCTGGCCCTTCATAAAAGATATGAGTATTAATATCACTTTATATACTTAGACCCTCAGACTTATTCATCAGAATTCAGCAAAACACATAAACTTCAGCAGTATTGTTTTTTAAAAATCTGTTTAAGAATTAACCAACACTGAATCCTGAGAACTATATAACCAGCACTATGGGCAAGATGTGCCCCCTAGTGCAATAGTGGCATGACTGTTGTAGCAGACAGCCTCAGGTTGTTGGGATGAACCTCCAAACCAGGCACAGTTAAGGGAGGAAGGGATTTACTGAAGCTCACAGATAAAGGGGAAGTACCATAATGGCCGAAGAAGCTGGCCCACTTTCACAGGCTCATGCAGAGAGAGAAATCTACCACCCAACACACACAAGCACTCTTAAGGAACCTAGGCAGAACTCAGGCACTTTGCATATCTTTAGACTGGAATTCCCCAAGTAAACCTTAGGGCTGGACACTAGGATCCACCCTCAGTGATACCTCCTCTAGCCAGGTGACTGGAGATCTAAATTACAAGCTTTAAAAAACTCCTGAATCTATTGGGTGACATCCATTCAAATCACCACAACTGTTATGGGGAAACCAACTGCCCTCTGACTGGATTTGAGAACTGCTCCACAGGAGACAATTCATTCCTGGTGCTGAAAACCTAGTCAAAAGATTATATCTTGAAAGGGCATAGTCACTAGGGCAAAGCTACTATTGTTGTTTGGCTAAATGGATATGTTGTGCCCATCAAATTGACCTCTAAATGCTCATGTTTATGCCCTTATATGAGGGCTGTTCTCATTTTTTATCAGAGAAGCTTCTTTTCACAGATGGTACTGACTAATGGGCTGACTCAAACTCATCAAAGTGCTGACAAAAAAATTATATTGAACTCTCAGCATTAGATATCTGTCACACTTGCCAAGGCACAAGGCACATTATGAAACAGGTGGTGGAAAGAACGTGAGAGCCCTGGGGAGGATTGCTTTGGAATGTTGTACTCTGGCAAGTGCTGGCTATTGCATTCATGACCTCACAGTGACTGTCAATACCTATACAATATTGGGCCCATCAACATGCTGTTCAGTGAGAAAATCCATCTCAAGGAAACAGGCCAGTGAGTGAAAAGAGGGGGATATCTGATGTTGGCTGGCCTCCATACGTGTGCTCATTGGGTAAATGCATCTGCAAACACATGTACTATAATGCATACACATCACACACCACTACACACACCAAAAAAATGTCTTCAAAAATTTCTCTTCGTGGGCTGAAGAGATGGCTTAGCAGTTAAGCGCTTGCCTGTGAAGCCTAAGGACCCCGGTTCGAGGCTCGGTTCCCCAGGTCCCACATTAGCCAGATGCACAAGGGGGTGCACGCGTCTGGAGTTCGTTTGCAAAGGCTGGAAGCCCTGGTGCGCCCATTTCTCTCTCTCTTCCTCTATCTGTCTTTCTCTCTGGGTCTGTCATGCTCAAATAAATAAATAAATAAAATTTAAAAATTTTTTTAAAAATTCTCTTCGTGTTAATGATAAGTTCTTAAGTAAGTACTCCTACTCATTTCATTTTCCTCTAGTTTAAAAAATGAGGAGAGGCTGGAGAGATGACTCAGTGGTTAAGGCATTTGCCTGCTAAGCCTAAGGATATGGGTTTGATTTCCCCAGTACCCGTGTAAAGCCAGATGCACATGGTGGTGCATGTGTCTGGCGTTTGTAGAGGCTAGAGGCTCTGTCACATCCTTTCTTTCTTTCTTTCTTTCTTTCTTTCTTTCTTTATTTATTTATTTATTTATTTCTCCCTCTCTCTCTCTCTCTCTCTCTCTCTCTCTCTCTCTCTCTCTCTCTCTCTCTGCCTCTGTCTCTCAAATAATTAAAAAAATAAAATTTTTTAAGTTGGCTAATGGGGTTATTTTACTCTCTAGTGGCTACCCAAACTGTTGGGCTCTCCTTTGCTGTCCTCACTGCCTTGGACAAAAACATAATCAAAAGCAAGCTGGACTATACTTGTGCCAGCACCAGTTGTCCAGGAATCTCCACAGCCATCTTGAGCAAAGATATAGACACTACTGCTGATCACCCTGGCTCCTAAAGACACTGCCTCAGCAAGAACTTGCATTAGCAGTTCGCACCAAACATTGTGCTATCACAAACCACAGTGAATTCTTGATGGCTCAGAAGTCATTTCTACCCATGCCAGAGGGGAAGCACTTCCCCAGGCAGCCTAGTAGAGGGAGTGCTGTGACAGGCAAGCCAGTGATCCACACAAAATGCAAGCCTCAATGCTTGTGACTGATGCTAAGAGGCATGGTTCTGGTTGCTCGAATCACTCCTCTCAGACTGTATGAACGGAATGCTCAAGCTCACTGACATGCATCCTTGGGCTACCTTTCCCATGATGGCAACATTAGGCCCAGGTTTCTCTCCAGGGTTGTTTTCATGCCTATTTTCAGTGGTGTAGGCTGAACTGGTATACAAAGGAGGGAACCACAGTGGCAGTGACAGCTGAGTGGTCAGCAGGCCAAGCTGTGAAAGCAGCAAGGCTTTGGACTGCTTGGCAGCTAAAGAAGTAACAGCTGGATAACTGCAGCCAAGGGCATAAAGTGCAAACACAGCGAGGATGGCAAAAGAGAGTAGGGAGCTTAGGCTGAAAAGGACAAAGGCTATAAGGAACCAGAAAAAGAGAAACTGACCCAGCAGAGTCCCAAAGAACTACCAGGATCTCAGACCTCAAGCCAAGAGCTGTAACACAGACTAGTGTTAAGGCATAAGGAATCCTAAGTTCCTGGCCCTATGTAAGAGCTATAAAACTGACTGCTGTGAATGGGCTAAGGAATTACAATAACTTAGCCTGCCTAGAAGCTGAAACGCCAGCTGCTACCAAGAGCTGGGAAGTCCTGAGCTCCTAGGCCTATATGAAGCTGAAATAATTATAGGTCTGAAGGTCTTAACAAGGCTGTAGTAGGGCTGAAAAATTAGGGGTTGCCCCTGCTGCTGTTCCACCTACCTAGAACTGCCTTATTTGCTGCCAGCTCCAAGGGAAGTAAAAACTTCCAAAAACAAGCACTTAGAAAGCTTCTCACTGTTTACCCATAATTCTCTGTGGGTGAGTAAAAGGTTATCCCCAGCCAGCTAATTGACAACACTAAGGGGAAACTGAACAACGTTCACCAATGTGAGTGACAACCGAAGGATCTTCAGGGAACGCATGGCTTGGAAACCTCTTCCATTATACCAGCCCCCTATGAAGACAGAAATTAAAATCACCTTAAAAGCTTAATCCATTTTGATGGACTGAATGATTTTGTTTAGTCCCTGCTATGTAATTATGAGGGAAGTTCCCTGCAGGCCTATTATTTCAAAGGATAATCAGTCTGTAAACACATTAAAGACTATAAGTAGACAAGAAATAACAAATCAGACAACATTTATGAGTCATTCAGCCTTTGCCAGGAGTTTACACATTTTATTCTCTCACCCCTGCTTCCCTCCACTCAAGTTACCCAAGGTACTATGGTTAGCAAGTGATGGTATTCAGAGCAGTCTGATTCAAAAATAAAGACACTTAGTAGTGCATGTTTGGCTCAGAAATACACAGATGGACTTCCAGCCAAGATGGTGACTGCCTAGCTGTGCCACAGATCCCAGGGAAAGAAAGGCAAGACATTAAGGATTCACTGGGTCTTTTAGGGGACAGCAATAATAGATTGCCAGTGGGAGGCATAGAGGGGGAAAAACAGGGAATCGCTGATTCCCTCGCTGGCAGGTAGACACACCACCCCACAAGTAGCCACCACATCCATGGTGCCACTGGGCCGATGGATCCCTGCATGTAGAAGCTTAGACTGTTCCACCCACTCGCTCACTTACTGCTCCAGCAGCTGCAGTAGAGCAGGCCCACAGCAACTACCACGCAAACGTGGACTGTGTCTGTCGCTTGTGCCAGCTCAGGTGTCATCCCCTACCTGTCTGCCATGCTGACTGTCTGCCAATGTCCTATTGCAGGGGAGCACAGACCGCTTCCATGTCCCAGTGTTCCCCCACCAGAGTTTGGGCAGCTTCAGTGCTTGGTGCCTCAGTGTCCCTCCTAGCATGAGTGCAGGCAGCTGTGGCACATTGCTGTGTAAGAGCTCAGGCAACTGTGGTGCCCCAGCTGGGCAGTAGATCAGGTGGCTTTGGCAAGTAAGAGCCAAAGCCCAGGCTGCTTGGAAACTGCCTCAGGCTGCCTCAGATTCTCATTGTGCTTGAGCCCAGGCTGATCCACCCACCTACTTGCCCATACACTGTGATGGGCAGAACACAGTGCAAAAGAAATAACATGAAAAATCAAATGCAAGAAAATCCAGTTAACTCACCTAGTCCTACAATGAACATCTCTAATCAAAACATAGAAGTCTCATTAGGATCAGAACACCAAAATGAAGCTATGAGCAATGTAACCCTGACCAACCTACTGCTAGAACTTGCAGAAAAGCAACAAAGGACTGATAATCATGTGGATGCTGCCATCACTAGACTAGACCTAATAGATAAGAAAATGGAGAGACAGATAGAAGAGAGATGGAATGAGCATGCCAGGACCTCTAGCTGCTACAAATGGACCCTGGATGCATGCACCACTTGGTGCATCTAACTTTACATGACTACTGGGGAATCAAACTATGGAACTTAGGACAATAGGCTTTTCAGGCAATTGCCTTCACTTCTGAGCCATTTCTCCAGCAGAAAGAACTAGGTTCTTAGAACCAAGCAGTACTCCAGATTAACAATGATTGGGAATGCCTTCACAGCTGACTAGGCTCAGGACAGAGAGAGAACAGAGAATGTCAGGGCTTCCAGCCACTACAAATGGACTACAAGATGCTTGCACCACATTGTGCACCAGGCTTTAAATGGATAATGGAGAATTGAACTCTGATTTTCTATGAGTAGCAAAATCAGAGGCAGATTCAATGTTAATTCTAAATCCAAAGTAACATTCCTTTTCTTGTATTATGTTTTCTATCAGTAAGAGAGAACTTATCACCCATTGCTTAGGTACGCAAAAGGAATCTCAGAAAGAAGTTTTTTTTTTTTCCATGAGTTCATCTTATACTGTCTACTAAATTAAGGTCTGGAAGAACAGATTTCCATGTAAGTTGTGGTAATTTGCATGTCCCCCAACAGACTCAGGTGCTTCACTAAAACTTGGCTTTCCAGCCTCCCTCCTATAAACTGTCTGCTTTGGATGTTCATCCCAGCAATGTGAAACTGAGACACAAAACTTGGTACTGAAAAGTGGGGTCTTTGCTGAGATAATTCTTGACAATGTGGATTTTGTTCTTTTGCAATTTGTGTGCTGGAAGAATGGGACAGTACTTGGTAATTGTACTGCAGATTGCTTCCAGATGGATAAGCCAACTTTTGTTGGTTATTCTGGTGGGAGTTTGAAAGTGCTAAATGAAGAGAGAATTGTATTTGGAGGCCTTGCCTATGAACTTACTAAAGGAAGTAGACCCTGCAGAGTACCATGCTGGACTGGGCTACTGGCATAAGGGCTGCCAGCATTCTGCTCCACATGCCCAGAGAGTTTTTGATCAAGGTTGGATTTATAAAGGTAATGGACTGAAGTACTTGATGAAAGATACAGAACTGAGAGATAAATGATTTAAAATTGGAGAAATTCAAATTTAAAATTACAGTCACAGAGACTTGCTTGATGCTACTGAAGCTGCTATTGTCAAACACATTAGCAATCTTGAGGAAGATGACCCAGCTAATTAAAACAATTGGAAGAATGCTGGAGGTGATTCAAAACAGAAAAACTGAGAGGTAGCAATGCTAACTCTTGAAAGGAGATGACTCAAAGAAAGATGCCTGCTATTCAAGGTCACAATTTATTTCATCCCTGGATTAACAACACAGCTGTGTCCTGCACACCTGGTATTGGTTTCAGAAGCATGAAAAAAAATACCTGGAGTGGGCCATGAAGTACACACAGTTCCAGGAGCTGTTGCTGAGATGTGGCATCTGAGGCAGGACATGAAGTTCTTGAATGGAGACAGCAAGGCCACTGGAAGATGCACTGTGGTTTGCAATGGAGACCCAAAGATGTTTGGCTTACATACTAGGACTGTGCAAGAGCTACTATGCAGCACTGTTGGCTTGGGATGGAAGATTTCTTTGGCTACTCAGCTCAGCTAGAGCTGAACTAATAATGTAATGACTCATCCCTGGTTATTGATCATGGACTTGAACTACAGATATTTGTCTAATGGTTCCTGATTTTATATTGGTAAAGTCTCTCCTTGTAGGAATGGAAAAATTTACTCTGTGTTATTTGTTGAAAGTATGTAACTACTTTTATTTTATAGGACTCTTAAGAGACAGTCTTGAATCTCAAATGAGACTTGAGATTTTGGAGCAATCTATTAATTGGTAACTATTATGGAGACCTTTGAAGTTGTACTAAATACAATTTGCAATATGATATGGTCCTGAGTCTATTTGGGGTTGGGGAGTCAGAAGGTGGTAGGTTGGAGGTATGTCCCACCAATCGACTCAAGTGTTTATTAAAACTTGGGTTTCTAGCTGCCTGGCTAGAAGAGGTGTCACTTGAGCTGGATCCTAGGGTCCAGCCCTAAGGTGTGTTCAGGTATTGCTGGATCTGATTGAGTGTAAAGGTTACAAAAAGAAGGATAAACTCTGACTGGGTCCCTACTGTTTGCTGTCTCTTTTTGCTTGCTTGTGATACTACTGACTGGTGTAAGTTTCTCTCTGCTTGGGCCTGTGAAAGGAGGCCAGATTCTTCTGCCATTCATGGAACTTCTCTCTGGATCTGTACACCGAATGAAATAAACCTTTTCATCCTATTAAAAAAAGAAAAAGAAAAAGAAAATGGAAGGAGTTCAAAGACAGTTAAGAGATTTGAGGGAGAGTTAAAAAAAAAAAAGAAGACCTCAAAAATCAGCTGGCCATGCTAAATGAAGACATAAAGAAATGCAAAGATGAATTCCAAGTATCATCAAGAAAATCAGAAAATGATGTGAAAAGGAAGCTTGACAAAGGGATGGAAATCATACATAGAAAGATAGTAGAAAATGCAAACCTAATTGAACAAGTCCAAAACTCTCTAGAAGCTCTCAAGAATAGAGTCAGCCATGTGGAGGATAGAAACTCTGATCTGGAAGACAAGATGGAAGAAACAGTTCAAGAGTTCAAAAATTTCAGTAAGTTCAGCAGTTTCTGTGAACAGAATATGAGGGAATTATGGGATACACTTAAATGTCCTTATATAGGGATCATTGGAATACCACAAGGAGAAGAAATTCAGACCAAAGGCATAGAGAACTTATTTAACAAAACAATTAAAGAAAACTTCCCCAGTCTCTTAAAAGAAAGGCCCATCAAGATACAAGAAGACTTCCGGTTAAGATGGTGGCATACGTACCATGCCAAAGCAGCCTGGGGGGGGGGGGGGACAAAAAACTCAGCAAAATACGCACTTTTACTAAAAAGTAAGGTCTATAAGAAATTGAAATGGCAGTGGAGAAGTAGAAGAGATCCAGACCATCCAGAGCCTGCACAGGCTGGCAAAAGCAGCCCCAGCAGCTCCGCCGACCATGGCAGCGGCAGCGGCCACAAAAGCCGCCAGGCTTAGCTCAAGCCACAGGAAAAGCCAGGTGAGGGGAGCTCCACTCACACTGGAGCTCTCTGCAATTCAAGAAATGTGAACAGAGAGTGGCAGTGAAAAATGGAGGAGCAGATCACAAAGTAGAAGAACACATGGAACAGCGAGAGAACTAGAGAAGCATTGGTTTCCTCCCCTCCCCCACCGCCTATGCCCAGCTCCAGCGAACAGAGCAGCAGTCACAGGACCTAGGCATGACAACTTGAGCTGACAGCAGGACCCAAGCAGGAGCACAGTCCGGCAGAAACATGAGCAGCTCCGGCACCAGCAACAGTGCCCCCAGCAGAGGCAGATCCAGCAGCAGCAGCTCGAGCAGTGTCACCTTCAGAGGCAGCAGTGGTGGATCCAGCAGTGGTAGCTACAGCAGCGGCAACAGTAGCGGTGGATCCACAAGTAGCAGCTTCAGCAGCAGTGGCAACAGATCCAGCAGCAGCAGCTTCAGCAGCAGCAGTAGCAGTTCCTGCAGTGGGGGTGCCAATCTGCAGGGCCACAGTTGACAGGCTTGGTTTTCCCTGCAGGAAAAGCCTGTGCCCAGCTCCAGAAAACAGAACAGCAGCCCCATGACCCAGCCAGCAACTTGACTGAAGCCAAAATCATCCAAAAAAGTAACTGGGATTGCACCAGGGAAGGGTCTCACTTGATCACAAGCTGACTTGGATCCCTCAACAAACCAGAAATCTTAACCTCTTTGTTGATAGAGGATCTGGTTGTTATAATAACTACTCTTGCAGAAATATTCGGTGCTGTTTTCGATTGAATGTGTACAGTGTTTAGTTAAATTTTAAAATCTACCTGTATTTTATTCCACTTAGCCTACTTGAATACTCCTATAGCAGGGAAACTCAACCCCTAGGACAACCATTGCAGATACTCTGAGAGCCTTAAGAGCCACACCTAACAACTTAAGCTCCTACCCTAAAGATATATAACATCAGATCAATTGATACAGCTAAAAATACAAAGCTAACTAGAAAATCCAAGCATTAACTTAATCCAAGATGCAAAAATATATACATTATTACACAAGAAACACTAAAAAGCAAGACAATACAAATCCCCCTAAAAGTATTAATGCATCAGAAATGACCTCCAGTGAGAACGAGTTAGATGAAATGCCTGAGAAAGATTTCAAAAGAATGATTGTAAATATGTTCAAAGAAGTCAAAGAACAAATCAAAGGAATCAAAGAGGAAATCAAAGAAGACACAGGACACCAATTTAATGAAATAAATAAGGCAATACAAGACATAAATAAGGAAATAGAAATAATAAAGAAAAACCAGTCAGAATTACTAGCAATGAAGAACACAGTTAATGAAATAAAAAACTCTACAGAAAATCTCCCCAGTAGAATGGATGAAGGAGAGGACGGAATATGTAAGCTAGAAGACCATGTGGCAGATCTAATACAGTCCAACAAAGAGAAAGACAAACACATACAAAAGTATGACTGGGAACATCAAGATATTCGGGACACTATGAAAAGATCAAATATAAGAATTCAGGGCATAGTAAAGGAGAAGAATTCCACTCCAAAGGCATAGTAGGCATCGACAAGAAAATCATAGAAGAAAACTTCCTCCAAATTGGGAAAGAGGTGGCAATGCAGATACAGGAAGCCTTTAGAACCCCAGCCAGACAAAACAGAGAAAGAACCTCTCCTCGCCATATTATAATCAAGCTACCAAACACACAAACCAAAGAAAAAATATTGAAAGCAGTTAGAGAGAAAAATCAAGTTACCTACAAAGGCAAGCCCATCAGATTACAGCAGATTATTCAACACAAACTTTAAAAGCCAGAAGGGCTTGGAGTGATGTATTCCAAATTCTGAAAGATAACAACTGTCAACCAAGGTTACTTTATCCTGCAAATCTATCCATTCAAATAGATGGAGAAATAAGGACATTCCATGACAAAAGCAGGTTAAAGGAGTATTTGAAGACAAAACCAGCTCTACACAAAATACATACAAGAATCCTCCATGCTGAAGAAATGGAAAAGAAGACATATAAGGAACATGGAAAAAACAAGGAATACTCAAATACTAGTTAACACAAAGAGCAAAGGTAAAACTGGAACCATTAAAAAAAATGACAAACATAAACACACACCTTTCAATAATATCTCTTAATATCAATGGCCTCAATGCCCCAACCAAATGCAAACTGGGTTAAAAAGCAGGATCCTACATTTTGTTGTCTCCAAGACACTCACCTTTCTACAAAGGATAGACATTATCTTAGGGTGAAAGTTTGGAAAACGGTGTTTCAAGCAAATAGGCCTAGAAAGAAAGCAGGGGTTGTTATCATAATATCTGACAAGGTAGACTTCAGTCCAATGTTAGTGAAGAAAGATAAGGAAGGTCACTTTATATTGATTAAGGGCACACTCCAACAGGAGGACATTACAATCCTAAACATATATGCACCTAACATGGGGGCTCCCAAATTCATCAAACAAACACTACTAGAACTAAGGTCACAGATAACACCAAACACAGTGGTGGTGGGTGACGTTAACAAACCGCTCCCATCAATTGTCAGGTCATCCCAGAAAAAATTAACAGAGAGGCATCAGGACTAAATGATGTCATAGAAGGAATGGACCTAACAGATATATACAGGACATTCCATCCAAAGGCTGCAGAATATACATTCTTTTCAGCAGCACATGGAATAGTCTCTAAAATAGACCATATATTAGGACACAAAGCAAATCTTAACATATTCAGGAAAATTGAAATAATTCCTTGCATTCTATCTGACCACAATGGAATTAAACTACAAATAAATAGCAAGAAAGGCTATAGAGCATACACAAAATCATGGAAACTAAACAGTACACTACTAAATGATAAGTGGGTCAAGGAAGAAATCAAAGAGGAAATCAAAAAATTTATAGACTCAAATAATAATGAGAATTCAACATACCAAAATCTCTGGGACACAATAAAGGCAGTTATAAGTGGTAAATTTATAGCCTTAAGTGCCTATATTAAGAAATTAGAAAGGTCACAAATAAATGACCTAATGCTTCAACTTAAAGCCTTGGAAAAAGAAGAACAAGGCAAACCAAAAATCAGTAGATGGGAAGAACTAATAAAGATTAGGGCAGAAATTAATGAAATACAAACAAACTAAAAAAAAAAAAAAAATCCAAAGAATTAATGAAACAAAGAGTCGGTTCTTTGAAAGGATAAACAAGATTGATAAACCCTTAGCAAATCTGACCAAAAGAAAGAGAGAAGAGACACAAATTAATAAAATCAGAGATGAACAAGGTAACATCACAACAGATTCCAGAGAAATTCAAAAAAACATAGGGACATACTATAAAAGCATATACTCCACAAAATATGAAAATCTGAAAGAAATAGATGATTTCTTTAATTTATATGACCTACCTAACTTAAATCAAAATGAGATTAATCACTTAAATAGACCTATAACAAACATGGAGATCTGAACAGTTATCAATAATCTCCCAACTAAAAAAAGGCCAGGCCCAAATGGATTCACTGTGAATTTTTCCAGACCTTCAAGGAAGATCTAACACCAGTGCTTCTTAAGCTTTTCCAGGAAATAGAAAAAGAAGGAATTCTACCAAACTCCTTCGATGACACCCTGATACCAAAACCAGGCAAAGATAGAACAAAAAAAGAAAATTACAGAAAAATCTCCCTCATGAACATAGATGCAAAAATTCTCAACACAGTATTGGCAAACAGAATACAAGAATATAACAAAAAGATTATTTACCCTGACCAAGTAGGCTTTATCCCAGAGATGCAGGGATGGTTCAATATAGGCAAATCTATAAATCTATAAAACACTATATAAATGGGTTGAAGGACAAAAATCACATAATCATCTCATTAGTCGCAGAGAAACTGTTTGACAAAATCCAACATCCCTTCATGATAAAAGTACTACAGAGACTGGGAATAGAAGGAACATATCACAATATAATAAAAGCTATTCATGACAAGCCTACAGCCAACATATTACGAAATGGGGAAAAACTGGAAGCTTTTCCACTAAAATCAGGAACAAGACAAGGGTGTCCACTGTCTCCACTTTCATTTAATATAGTTTTGGAAATCTTAGCCATAGGAATAAGGCAAGAGACACACATAAAAGGGATACAAATTGGAAAGTAAGAGATCAAGTTATCATTATTTGCAGATGACATGATTCTATATATAAAGGACCTTAAAGACTCTACCAGCAAACTGTTAGAGCTGATAAAAATCTACAGCCAGGGCTGGAGAGATGGTGTAGCGGTTAAGCGCTTGCCTGTGAAGCCTAAGGACCCCGGTTCGAGGCTCGGTTCCCCAGGTCCCACGTTAGCCAGATACACAAGGGGGCGCACGCGTCTGGAGTTCGTTTGCAGAGGCTGGAAGCCCTGGCGCGCCCATTCTCTCTCTCTCCCTCTACCTGTCTTTCTCTCTGTGTCTGTCGCTCTCAAATAAATAAATAAAATTTAAAAAAAAAAAATCTACAGCCACATAGCAGGATACAAAATAAATACACAGAAATCAGTAGCCTTCACATATGCTAACAACAAACACACAGAGGATGAAATCAGAGAATCACTCCCATTCATAATTGCATTAAATAAATAAATAAATAAATAAGGTACCTTGGAATAAACCTAACCAAGGAAGTAAAGAATCTCCACAATGAGAACTTTAAAACACTCAAGCAAGAAATTGTAGAAGACACTAGAAAGTGGAGAAACACCACTTGTTCCTGGATTGGAAGAATAAATATTGAGAAAATGGCAATCTTACCAAAAGCAATCTACACATTTAATGCAATCCCTATCAAAATTCCAAAAGCATTCTTCATGGAAATAGAAAAAACAATCCAAAAATTCATTTGGGATCACAAAAAACCTCGAATATCTAAAATAATACTGACCAACAAAAATAAGGCTGGTAGTATCACCATCTCTGATTTTAACCTATACTACAGAGCCATAGTAACAAAAACAGCATGGTACTGGCATAAAAACAGACAGGTAGATCAGTGGAACAGAATAGAGGACCCAGATGTAAGCCCAAGTAGCTACAGCCTGATATTCGATAAAAATGCCCAAAATACTCATTGGAGAAAAGACAGCCTCTTCAGCAAATGGTGTTGGGAAAACTGGATATATATCTCTAGAAGGATGAAAATAGATTCTTCTCTCTCTCCATGCACAAGAATTAAGTCCAAATGGATTAAAGACCTTAACATCAGACCAAAAACCCTGAAACTGCTAACGGAAAAAGTAGGGGAAACCCTTCAACATATTGGTCTTGGCAAAGACTTTCTGAATACAACCCCAATTACTCAGGCAATAAAACCACAGATTAACCACTGGGACCTCATGAAATTACAAAGATTTTGCCCTGCAAAGGACACAGTGAAAAAAGCAAAGAGGCAACCTACAGAATGGGAAAAAGTCTTCGCCAGCTATATATCTGATAGAGGATTAATATCTAGGATATACAAAGAACCCAAAAACTTAAATAATAAGGAATCAAACAAGCCAATCAAAAAAATGGGTTATGGAGCTAAATATAGCATTCTCAATGAAAGAAATATGAATGGCATATAAGCATCTAAAAAAATGTTCTATGTCACTAGTCATCAGGGAAATGCAGATTAAAACTACATTGACATTCTATCTCACTCCTACCAGATTGGCTACCATCATGAAAACAAATGATCATGAATGCTGACAGGGATGTAGAAAAAGAGGAACCCTTCTACACTGCTGGTGGGAATGCAATCTGGTCCAGCCATTGCGGAAATCAGTGTGGAGGTTCCTAAAACAGCTAAAGATTGATCTATCATATGACCCAGTTATAGCACTCCTAGGCATATATCCTAAGGACTCATCTCATTTCCTTAGAAGTACATGCTCAACCATGTTTATTGCTGCTCAATTTATAATAGCTGGGAAATGAAACCAGCCTAGATGTCCCTCAACTGATGAGTGGATAATGAAGATGTAGCACATTTATACAGTGGAGTTCTACTCAGTGGTAAAGAAAAATGAAGTTATAAAATTTGCAGAAAAATGGATAGATCTGGAAAGGATTATACAAAGTGAGGTAACCCAGGCCCAGAAAGCCAAGCACCACATGTTCTCCCTCATATGTGGATCCTAGCTACAGATGATTGAGCTTCTGCATGAAAAGGAAAATACTTAGTAGCAGAGGCCAGTAAGTTAAAAAGGAGATATAAAGGGAAGAGAAAGGAAGGGAGTAGGGTACTTAATAGGTTGGTATTGTATATATGTAAGTACAAAGATTGAGATGGGCAGGTAATATGATGGAGAATGGAATTTCAAAGATGAAAGTGCAGCAGGGGAGGGAGGGTATTACCATGGGATATTTTTTATAATCATCAAAAATGTTAATAAAAATTGTAGGGCTGGAGAGATGGCTTAGCAGTTAAGCGCTTGCCTGTGAAGCCTAAGGACCCCGGTTCGAGGCTCGGTTCCCCAGGTCCCATGTTAGCCAGATGCACAAGGGGGTGCACGCATCTGGAGTTCATTTGCAGAGGCTGGAAGCCCTGGCGCGCCCATTCTCTCTCTCTCCCTCTATCTGTCTTTCTCTCTGTGTCTGTCACTCTCAAATAAATAAATAAATAAATAAATAATTTAAATATATATACATTTAAAAAAATTGTGAAAAGAAAAAATAAATAAATAAATAATTTTAAAAAGATACAAGAAGACAACAGATTGCCAAACAGACTGGACCAAAGGAGAAATTCTCCAAGACATATTGTCATTAAGACTCTAAACATTGACACCAAAGAGAAAATCCTAAAAGCAGCTAGGGAAAAACAGCACACCACTTTCAAAGGTAATCCCTTCAGAATTACTCCAGACTTGTCAATGGAAACCCTGAAAGCTAGAAGGGCCTGGAATGAAACACTGCAACGTCTAAGAACCTATGGCTTCCAACCCAAACTACTCTACCCAGCAAAAGTATCCCTCATAATAGATGGTGAAAGAAAAACTTTCCATGACAAAACTCAGCTTTACAATTATGTGAACACAAAACCAAACCTACAGAGAGTATTTCAGGAAATTCTCCACAGAGAAGAAACAAATAATCAAACTCAAATGCCTACAAGAAGCAGATCACAATAACCAAACTCAGAGTAGGCACAAAAACTTCAAAGTCCATGAAAACACCAACCCACATATACCATCAAAATATGGCAGGGATCAAATCAAATCTCACAGTCATTACCCTAAATAGTAATGGCCTTAATACACCCATCAAGAGACACAAGCTAACAGGATGGATCAAAAACTTAGACCCCTCAATCTGTTGTCTTCAAGAAACCTACCTCACCACTAAAGACAGACACCTCCTCAGGGTTAAAGGGTGGAAAACAATATTCCAAGCAAATGGGAATAAGAAACAAGCAGGCATAGCTATATTAATATCAGATAAAATAGACTTCAAACTAAAAATATCCAAAAAAGACAATGAAAGCCACTTCCTACTTATCAAGGGAATGATCCCTCAAGAGGATATTACAGTCATAAAACTGTATGCACCAAACACAGGGGCACCACAGTTCATAAAACAAAACCTACTTGACAATAAAACAGAAATAACCACCAACACCATCATAGCTGGGGACTTCAATACACCATTATCAGTAATAGACAGATCATCCAAACAGAAACTCAACAGGGAAGTAAGAGAGCTCAAAAAAACCATAGATCACTTAGACCTAACAGACATCTAAAGAACTTTCCATCCCAAATCCATAGACTACATATTCTTCTCAGCACACCATGAAACATTCTCTAGTATAGACCATTTACTGGGTCACAAAGACTGCCTCCACATATTTAGGAAGGTTGACATAATTCCCTGAATGATATCAGATCACAATGCTATATTGTTAGAAATCAACAACAAAAGACCCACCAAGAATCCCAATAGCACCTGGCAACTGAACAGCACACTTTTAAGCAATAAATGGATAGTGGATGAAATAAAAAATGAAATTTCAAAATTTCTAGGATTGAATGACAAAGAGAACACATCATACCAAAAGTTATGGTACACAATGAAGGTGATCCTCAGGGGAAAATTCAGAGCATTTAATGTCTTCATTAAAAGGACAAAGAGGGGGGTGGAGAGATGGCTTAGCAGTTAAGCACTTGCCTGTGAAGCCTAAGGACCCCAGTTCAAGGCTCAATTCCCCAGGACCCACATTAGCCAGATGCACAAGTGGGTGCATGCGTCTGGAGTTTGTTTGCAGTGGCTGGAAGCCCTGGCGTGCCCATTCTCTCTCTCTCTGCCTCTTTCTCTCTGTCTGTTGCTCTCAAATAAATAAATAAAATAAACAAAAAAAATTTTTTTTAAAGACTGAGAGATCACAAGTCAATAACCTAACCCACTGTGGTGGTTTGACTAGATGGCCCCCATTATTTCAGTTGTTTATTTGTTTGTAGATTGCATCTGCAGTCACCTGGCTGGAGGCAATGTCACTGGGTGGCTCTTAAAGTGTGATGGTGGGTTTCAGATTTCAATCTAAAGATATGCAAAGTGTACCTAGAGTTCCTGAAGTGTGCTGTGGCTTTTGACCTATGGGCTTGTACTTCTCTCTTTCTCTGCTTGGTCCTGTGAAGGCAGGCCAGCTTCTTCTGCCATTTATGGAACTTCCCCTGGATCTGTAGGCTTCAATAAATATCCCTCCCTCCATAACTGTCCCTGGTCTGAAAGTTCATCTCAATGAAGCTGTCTGCTACAGAACTTGGTACCAAGGAGTGGACTGAGATGAACCTGACCATGTGGATATTGATCTTTTGAAATCTTTGTTTTGGAGGAATAAGCATGGACTTTGTGATTATAACTGAAGATGTCTTCTGGAGTGGTAAGCCAAGTTTTATGGACAATTATGATGAGAGTCTGAGAATGCTAAGTGCAGACAGCATTGAACTTCGAGGCTTTGTTTATGAACTTTCTAAGGGGAAGGAAAGACTGCAGAGGACTTTGTTGGAACTAGGCTACTGGCATAAGGGATGGCTGCATCCTGCTGCCCAGGCCCAGAGAGTTTGATCAAGGTTAAATTTGTAATGGACCGATGTGCATGGCTAGAGATATTGGGCTGAGAGATTTAAGATTTTAAGCTGGAAATCTTTATACAAGTTAAATTTACTGGCACAGACACTGGCTTTAGATTACTAAAGCTGCTATTATCAAACACATTAGCAATCTTAAAGGAAGGTTGTCCAATTGCTTTACCATGGAAAGGATGCCTGAGGAAAGACTATCATAGAAATACAAACACTTTTGGAAAGAGTTGACTGGAGAAGGAACCTGCTTTTCAAGGTTATGATTTATTTTGTCTGTGCATTAATATGTCTGTATCCTGCACACCTGGTATTGGTTTCAGAAGCATGAAAAATGCAAGGAGTTGTCATGAATTGCACATGCTTCCAGGAGCTGCTGCTGAGATGCAGCATGATGCAGGGCATGATGCCCTGATAGGATGAAAGATCCTTTGGAAGATGGGCTGTGGTTTGCATGAAGACCTCAAGATATTTTGAATATACCAGGACTAAGCAAGGGCTACCATAGAGTACACTGCTACCCTGGGATGGAAGTGTTCCCTGGCTACTCTGCCCAGCTGGAGGGGTGGAATTGGAAAGTATGGAGACTGTCAGTCTCTGGTTATGTTGGACTTGAACTGCAGCAGTTTGATGTTTGTTTGATGGTGGTTGAGTTTGCATTGTTTTAGTCTCTCCTTGCTATGCCTTATACCAGTTGAAAATGTTTACTTTGTGCCTTTATATGTTAGAACTGTTTAACTTGTTTGAGTTTACAGGCCTTAATATATTAAATTGGTCAAAATTGTGGGGTCCTTTGAAATTTAACTGAGTACAATTTACAATGTGTGATGGTTATAAATTTATTGGGGGCCAGGCGTGGAATGTGGTGGTTTGAATAGATGGTCCCCAATATATTTAGTTGTTTTATTTGTTTGTAGATTGTATCTTCAGTCACCTGGCTGGAGGCAATGTCACTGGGTGGCTCTTAAAGCGTGGTGGTAGGTTTCAGATTTCAGTCTAAAGATATGCAAAGTGTGTCTGGCTGGAGTTCCTAAAGTGTGCTGTGGCTTTTGACCTTTAGGCTTGTACTTCTCTCTCTCTCTCTCCCTCTCACTCTTCTTGGTCCTGTGAAGGCAGACCAGCTTCTTCTGCCCTTTATGGAACTTCCCCTGCATCTGTAGGATTCAATAAATATCCCTTCCTCCATAACTATTTCTGGTCTGAAAGTTCATCTCAGTGAACCTGAAGCTGTCTGCTACACCAACCACTAAAGGCACTGGAAAAGCAAGAAAAATCCAACCCAAAGAGCTCCAGAAGAAAAGAAATAATTAAAATCAGAGCCAAAATTAATGAATTGGAAACCAAGGAAACAATTAAGGCAATTGACAAAACAAAGAGCTGGTTCTTTGACAAAATAAACAAGATTGACAAACCCCTGGCTAATTTGATCAAGCAAAACAAAGAGAAGCTTCAAATTAACAAAATTCAAAATGAAAAAGGAGAGATCACAATAGACATAAGTGAAATTGGGAGAATCATCAGGATTTATTTCAAAACCTCTACTCCAAAAAACTGGATAATGTGGAGGAGATGGATAAATTCCTGGATGCATACCATCTATCAAAGCAAAACTTAGAGCAGATTAATCTCCTCAATGAACCTATCACTCATGGAGATTGAAAAGCCAATTAAAAAAAAAAAAAAAAAAAAAAAAAAACCACCCCAAAAAGAAGAGTCCAGGACCAGATGTCTTCTTAGCTGAATTCTATCAAACCTTCATGGAGAAGCTCAAAACAATCTTCCTCAAACTGTGCCACACAATTGGAGAACAGGGAAAGATACCCAATTCCTTTTATGAAGCTAGTATCACCCTATTTCCAAAACCAGGCAGAGATGCCACAAGAAAAGAAAACTACCAGCTCATTTCCCTGATGAACTTAGATGCAAGATCCTGAACAAAATCTTCACTAACCGAATCTAACAATGCATCAAAAGCCTTATCCACCTTGACCAAGTGGGATTCATCCCAGGAACACAGGGGTGGTTCAACATACAGAAATCTGTCAATGTAATACACCACAAAACAAGGTTAAGCATAAAAACCACATGATCATTTTGATAGATGCAGAAAAGGCCTTTGACAAGATACAACATCACTTCATGATCAAAATGTTGGAGAGAATTGGCATGGTTGGTTCATATCTTAACATAATAAAGGCCATATACAAAGCTCCTAAGACCCAAATAATACTTAATGGAGAGAGACTGGAGGAATTCCCATTAAGATCAGGAACAAGATAGGGTTGTCCATTCTCACCTCTGCTTTTCAATATAGTACTGGAAGTCCTAGCCCAAGCAATAAGACAGGAGAAGGAAATAAAAGGGATACAATTTGGAAAGGAAAAACTTAAGTTAGCTCTATTCACTGATGACATGATTGTATATGTAAGAGACCCAAGAGACTCCATCCCAAAACTCCTGTAGGTGATTAACTCCTATTGCAAAGTAGCAGGATACAAAATCAATGCACAAAAATCAGTAGCCTTTCTATATGCAAATGACAAAGATACAGAGAAAGAAATAAGGGACATGGTCCCATTTTCAATAGCAACAAAAATAATAAAATACCTTGGAATAACGTTAGATAAGGAAGTGAAAGATCTATACAACAAAAACATTCAAAAAAGAAACTGAGGAGGACTTGAGAAAATGGAAAGACCTCCCATGCTCCTGGATAGGCAGAAATAACATTGTGAAGATGACAATACTACCAAAGGCAATATACAGATTTAATGCAATTTCAATTAAAATCCCTACAGTGTTCTACACAGAGATAGAAAAAATTATCTAAAATTTCATATGGAAAGGCAGAAGGCCTCACATATCCATACATATCCTCAGCAAAAGAAATACCATACCTGATCTAAAGATATATTACAAAGCCATAGTAATAAAAACAGCATGGTACTGGTATAAAAACAGGAGTATAGACAAATGGAATAGACTTAAAGACCCACGTTGGGTCAAACAACTATAGCTACTTGATATTTGACAAAGGCCCTAACAATATAGTCTGGAAAAAAGACAACATCTTCAACAAATGGTGCTGGACAAACTGGATAACCATATGCAGGAAACTGAAACTTGATCCACACATTTCACCATGCACTACACTCAAGTCCAAGTGGATCAAAGACCTCAATATAAGACCAGAAACTTGACTAGTACTGGAAGAAAATTTAGAAAGTACTTTCCATGATATAGGAATGGAAAACAACTTCCTGAACAAAACCCCAGGAGCTCACAATCTTAAACAGTCACTCAACCAATGTGATCACATGAAGCTGAAGAGTTTCTTTACAGGTAAGCATATAGTAAGCAAAACCAATAGATTACCCACAGAATGGGAGAAAATATTTGCAGGTTATCCAACTGACAGAACCTAATCTCTAGAATATACCAAGAACTCAAAAATCTAAACAGTAAAAAGTCAAACACCCCACTCACAAAATGGGGCAAAGAGCTGAACAGGCAGTTCACAGAGGAAGAAATACAAATGGCAAACACACACTTAAGAAAATGTTCATCATCTCTAATCATCAGAGAAATGAAAATTAAAACAACTATGAGATTACCCCAATAATGATAAAAAAAAAACATCAAAAAGTCAAATTAAAATAAATGCTGGTGAGGATGTGGAGAAGTAGGAACACTCATCCACTGTTGGTAGGAATATAAGACGGTACAACCACTTTGGAAAGCAATATGGAGACTCCTGAAAAAACGGACTATAGAGATACCAACAGACCCAGTTATTCCCTTACTGGGCATCTACCCCAAAATCTTCAAACCAAAGACCAGAGAGATTTGCTCAACCATGTTTGTAGCTGCTCAATTTGTAATAGCTAAGAGCTGGAATCAACCCAGATGTCCATCAATAGAAGAATGGATAACTAAGATGTGATATATCTACACAATGGAATTCTATACAGCAGTAAGAAAAAATGACAATGAAATTCGAGGAAAAATGGTTGAACCTGGAACAGATCATTCTCAGTGAACTTACCCAATCACAGAAAAATAATTGCCACATAGTCTCACTCATCTACAGCACCTAACCTGAATCTACCCAAGATGCCTTACATACCCAGCAAGCCTCTCATGGACTAGACAATAGGATGGGTGGAAAGGGAGGGAAGGGCAATGGAGGGAAACACAAATCTAGACCCAAATGGCAATGGTACCATAAAATTCTACTTCCTAGGGGCTGGAGAGATGGCTTGGCAGTTAAGCACTTTCCTGTGAAGCCTAAGGATCCCAGTTCAAGGCTCAATTCCCCAGGACCCAGTTCACCAGTTGCACAAGGGGGCGCAAGCATCTGGAGTTCATTTGCAGTGGCTGTAGGCCCTGGTTCGCCCATTCTCTCTCTATCTGTCTATCTGCCTTTCTCTCTCTGTCTGTCACTCTCAAATAAATAAATAAAAATGAACAAAACAATTTCTACTTCTTAAAAGGCAGGCCAAATGGCTGAACCTTCACCAAGCCCTTAGAGGGAACACCTGAACCACAAGACACTGGAGAGGGTATGATGAAGACAAACTTTAATCGTCTACAGCTTCCCTCCCTCCCTCCTCCTTCCTCCGCTCTGAACCCCCCCCCCCCCCCCGTCTCTCTAACTCTTGTATATTATTTAACTTTTTCTTCCTTTTCTCAATGGGCACTGACCTATAACTCCCAGTACCAGCATGGGACTATCATCCAAAATAAGCTTTTAATCAGAGAGACCTACAAGGTTTCCTAAAAGAAAGACAAATTTCTGCCCAAGTACTTAATGACCCACCAAAAGTGGATAAGACTCTATTGCTGAAGACACCTTATGTGGTCTGACAGGTAAAATGGAATGGCATGGCTGGAACCTGAAAGAGAGTCAGTCCCCAGGCAATCAGTGCGTCTAGTGCCAGAAGGTGCAACATGGGCAACTGGGGGAAAATGACCAATATCTCTCCAAGCAACTCATGGTCTAACCTACTTAGCAGCCAATAACCTGTTGTAATGCCCACACAAGTGCAATAGTGGCCCACAGCCATGGTGGGGAACCAACTGCTCTTGATTTGGCTAACTGATCCCCTCAGTGGTATGGGACCCATAGCTGGAGCTGGGAAACAAGTCAGGACCATATCCAAACATAAGCCAGCTCTCCATTATCAAGCTACCATCAATTGTGGGCTACAAGAGGGCCTACACCTATTAAAATCTCTATTTAAAAAAAGTAAGAGTTGAGCTGGAGAGATGGCTTAGCGATTAAGTGCTTGCCTGTCAAGCCTAAGGATCCCGGTTCGAGGCTCGATTCCCCAGGACCCACGTTAGCCAGATGCACAAGGGGCACACACATCTGGTGTTCCTTTGCAGTGGCTAGAGGCCCTGGTGTCCCCATTCTCTATCTATCTGCCTCTGTCTCTGTCACTCTCAAATAAATAAATAAAAAACAAAAAAAAAATTTTTAAGTAAGGGTTATCTCATTTGTCCTGTTGCTAACTTACTGTCCATTGAAAAATCTGCTTCTCTTTTTCAGATAGATGTAGATCCTAAGGAGAGAACCACCCTATCATACCTCAAAGGGGCCCCAGCTGAAACTAAGATAAATTGTCGAAACAAGCAAGGGTGCTGCTTTTCCTGGCAAACCAGGTAGCAGCACAAGGGTGAAGGAGATCAACACAGAGAAAAATCAAGTCCTACCAAATCAGAGAGCTAGAGACCCAGAGGCCCCCAACACCTTATCACTGAAGCAGACCAAAAATGAACCTAACATGGCTCAGGGAAATTTTGCGGAAGAGGGAGCAGAAAGAATGTCAGAGCCACATGTTGGGTCATGATATGCAGAGACATTTATCCTTCCCATAACTGTGAGCTAACTCCACAATGCATGACCCATATACCTTAACAAGGAGGGGCCAAAGGGAAGGGGTCAGTCATGGATGAGCCTAATAATGGTACCAAACTGACTGTATTTGCTGAATTAATAAAATAATTAAAAAAAATTTACAGGCTGGAGACATGGCTTAGCGGTTAAGCGCTTGCCTGTGAAGCCTAAGGACCCAGGTTTGAGGCTCAATTCCCCAGGACCCACGTTAGCCAGATGCACAAGGGGGCACACACATCTGGAGTTTGTTTGCAGAGGTTGGAGGCCCTGGCACACCCATTCTCTCTCTATATATATCTGCCTCTCTCTCTCTCTCTCTCTCTCTCTCTCTCTGTCACTCTCAAATAAATAAAAATGAACCAAAAATATTAAAAAATTAATTAATTAATTTAAAATTTTTTTAAAAAAAGAAATACACAGATGTTTGGGAAACTGTCAGTCCATCCATGACGTTTTACTTCAGGTATTAAGGAAATACAGATAACGGGACTTGTTTTAAGGAGAAGAAAGATACAACAAGTTGCCAAATTCTTACATATTCTGCATAACTGTCAGTCAATCCACCTTGGCTTAGCTACCTAGGCTCATGCCAACAACCTATTGACATAGAGGTATTTTGCAAAGCCTGAACAAGTCATTTCAGTAAATCCTATGTAAATGCTAAGAAATAATCAGTATTCCTTCAGGGTATATCTACCAGAGAGTAACACTAATGGTAGTTAGACAGCATTTTTCTTGACTTTCCTTTCATTTCTTGCACTCTAGTGTACATATAAGGGAATCTTGAATAGAGCCAGGGTGCATGGCAGCTAGAAACTAAAAACTCAGGAGCAAACATTCTTCTTGATGTCTCTCAAGAACTTTTCTTTTTCTTCTTATGACTAAGTACCATACTAGTTTTGATATACATTACATCTAATAGTGAGGAGCATTACTTATATGACCATAGCCAAATTGTTTAACCTTTTGAATATCTCATTTATTATCTTTTTTGTGCATTCCAATCCTACGTTTATTCAACAGTTTCTTTACACGAAGTACAAACACAACCTCATCTAAAACGCTACAAAGTTACAAAACTCAAATTTATAGTACTGACTGTACAATGAAAGAAAAAGCAAAGTACATGTTGCCAAAGTAACCTGCAAGGCCATCATGAATGGCAGGTGGAATGGGGGCGGAATAATATATCTTGTGGCGCTGGCTCACCAATTTCAAGGGAAAGGGAGACACAGGGCAGGGGTGTGTGCGTGAGGACATGGAAAGACAGAACCATTTATGGGACCTTCCAAGGTTTAACCCTAGAGGTTAAAGAAAACTCAGCAGGGGCAGAAGCAGGCCTAACAGAACAGCGCTTGGTCCCTTTCCCGCAGATGGTGCTTAGCAAGGGCTTGACCCGGTCAGTGTGGAAAGACTGCTATCCTATGGAGGCTTGCTTGGCTCTGCCATTGAACAGACTCAGGGATCAGAATGGGAGAACTTTCTAGCCAGTGAACTATAGGTCACCTTTATGGGCACAGTCCTGAATCAAAAGCACTTCTGCAGCCAGAATCTACCCACAGAAAAAGAGGTCTGAATGGCTGCCTTTAGAGCCTCACAGATGAGGAATCCTTCCCTACTGATCCACCTTTGGCCAGAGAAGGGACAAACTGAGATGGGTAGGACATAAGTTATGGGAGTGAGGGTCGATGGCCCTGTTTATGGAGAGGATTTGGAGCTGGATCAGCTCCTGAGGCAGCAGCCGCCAGGAGAGTGGGACCGCCTGCGCACAGGGGACCTGCACCTGGGGGAGCAGGACCTTCTCATCGAAGGTGGAGACCTGCGCCACATAGGAGGAGGTGGCAGCATTCTCCTGGGAGGGCTGAATCGCCGAGGGGGTGTCCTAGGCCAGGGCACCAACACAGCAGTAGCAGTAATCTCCTGGCCATCAATTTGTCCTACATGCATGTGTTTCAACGCCTTCTCGGCTTCATCTGGATTCTCAAGTTCCACATATTCATAGCCGTTGGACAGATGAGGATCCATGCTTTCTACGGGCATGTCAATCATTTTAATTTTCCCACACGTAGAAATATCTGATGTGATGCTTTGTCACATTCCTGGTAAGCCTCCCTATGTACACTTTGGTGGGTTTAGGGGACCGACTTCGCCTTTTCCTCTCTTTTTCATCTCTTTTGGGTGGTTTGGATTTAGAGCAAGAACGGCGCTGGTTGTCATGCCTGCGACAAGAAGGGCTGGGGGAGCCAGAGGAGCTGCTGGAACTGGAGCTGCGGGATGTGCTGGAGCTTCCTGAGCAGCTGGAGGCGGGGGACGAGCTGGAGCCACCTCTGGAGACAGTGCTGGTGCTGGAGCCTGAGCTGGAGGTGGAGCCAGACCGAGACCCGGTGCTGGGGCTTCCACTAGAAGCATTGCGCCTCTTATGAGCCTTATCCCTGCCACGGTCCTTCTCGCTTGACTCCTTGGTGGCCCTCTTTCTTATCTTTAGAGTGATCCTTGGACTTCTCATCAGAGTGGTCCTTAACGTTTGGTAGGAGAAGGAGCCCTAGTGCTGGACTTTTTATCATTTTCTGACTCCTAGCAAGCTCTTCTGTTTCACTCCTGATAAATCCATTCTCCCCTTCTGAGAAGCAGTGGTGGCCTAACTTATCTGAACTCTCACTTCTAACTTGAGCCTGAGAAACAATCCCTAAGTGATTGCAATTTACACCAAAGAGCAGCATCTTCCCGCGGACGCCAACTCCTCCTGCTCTTCTTAGATGTAAAGGCCAGAACGATGCTTCATTTATTATCTTGTTTAAAAAACATTTTATTGACAACTTCCAGAAATATAGACAATAAAGCATGATCATAATCCCCTTCCACTATCACCCTCTTCCTCCTCCCAAACCCACCGGACATTGAATCCCTTCTTTCCACTAGTCTCTCTCCTATTTTTTAAAATTATTTATTTATTTGAGAGCAACAGACAGAGAGAGAAAGAGGCAGACACAGAGAGGGAGAGGAAGAATAGGAGCGCCCGGGCCTCCAGCCACTACAAATGAACGCCAGACACTGGCTAACGTGGATCCTGGGGAATCGAGCCTCGATCTCCGGTCCTTAGGCTTCACAGGCAAGCACTTAGCCGCTCAGCCATCTCTCCAGCCCAGCCATCTCTCCTATTTTGATGTCATTATTTTTCCTCCTATTACACAGGTCCTATTCATTTTCTTATAAAGTGAAATAATATCACCTCCTCATAAGCAGTGACACATTACCTAAGAGGCAGAATAGGGGTGTGCCAAATCAACTAGCAAGGCATCACAATGAAATAATAAAACATTGTTAAAAATCCTCAGCACTGCAAAACAAATTGATGAATAAATTTGACATAAGAAAATACCAATCATTAAAGCAGTGATTTTAGAATATCATAGGATTGACTGGGCATGGTAGCTCATTCCTTTCATCTCAGCACTCTAGGGACTGAGCAGGAAGACTGACATAAATTCAGGTCAGCGTGGGCTACATAGCGAGTACCAGGCCCACCAGGGTTAGAGATCAAAACCATGTGTCAAGATCAAACAAAAAATTATGCCATGGGTACTAGGTGAAATTCCACTAGGCTTGTGTTTATCCTGAGTGAGTAGTAACAAAGCTTTCTCCACATTCACTGCAATTATGTCTCACTATGGCATTGTTTATAAAATGAATGTGAAAAGAAGGGATTATACACATGTGAAATGTGATTGGAGCAATAATTTGCTTTAAGTAAGCTCTCAATAAATGTTAACTAATTTTTGATACATATATCAGCTTCTTCATGTTTTTTCTACCTTCTGCTTTCTCCTAATAGCCAACTCCAGCCCACACTTTAGTACAATTTATGTCTCTTAGTTCAAATCCTTGAAAACAAAAAACTTCAATTGGACCCAAGCAATTACAGGCTAAAATGGAGGCTAATAGAGTAGAATTGAGTTACATGAGTATATAACTAACTAATCCCTCTCTGTGTCTTTCTCCCTCTGTCTCTATCTCTCTGTCTGTCTGTCTGTCTGTCTGTCTCTCTCTCTCTCTCTTTCTTTCTCATTCGCTCTCTCCCTCTTTCACAATAGAGTTTGAGAAGTCAGCTTTTTCTTAAGTTCTGCTATGGTAAAAATCACCCCCAAACCTTGTCCCATGTTGACTGCTGACTGTCACTCTGACTCATTCATTTTGTTCATTCCAGGAGTCATGCTTCAGAAAGAGCCTATCCATCTGTGAGACATCATACTTGTATCCAAGGGAAACAAGCAATGGGGAATTATTGGCAGAAAATCAAGTTTCTACTTAGAGAGTATGTAAGTCACTTATACTCACATAAGTCAAAGAAAAGCACATAATCAACCCTGGATATGGGACATTTAATCCTCCTATGAGGAAGGCAATGAATGCTTGGGAAAATAATACAACCTAGAACAAATACTGTGGAAAAACAAATTTCTAAACAAAATCTTCTACAATCATTTGAAAGACTATAATGTTTAAAGGGAAAAACTTACAAAACAGCATACAATGTTGGGAACTACTGCTTAAAAATGAAAGCTTAACAGCTTTCCAGACAATAGGATGAAGTTTCTCTTTCCATACATAAACAAATCAATGCTGAAAATTTTTGTGGACAATGACATGATAAATTATCCTAAATTATCTTAACATTATACTAAATGTTAAGAAAGAATATTATGCTTTTTCATCTTGATACACAAATGACTCCTGGAGAGAGATTTTATTTTTTTTTAATAAATTGGGAAAGCAATTGTTTCCAGTAGTATAACTTTTATACTTAAATCTTAAGTCTTTTCTACTTCATTAAAATTAAAATGTGAATTTAGGGGAACATTTTTAAAATTAATTTTAAATACCATTGGAAGAATTTAGTTTCATAAGAATTTGGTAATAAGGACCCCTAAACCTCACTGCCATGAATCTGTGTGAGCAACCAGTCAAGCAGCTGCCTATGGGTGGGTGACTGAGATCCCTGTGGGCAAATTCCCCAGTCCAAAATCCCACCACCATGTGTTTGAGTGAGTGCCCAGTTCAATAGTCACCTATGGGTGAGTGAGCTCCAAGGCTGAAACTTTCACCCCCAAATCATACCACTACATTGTCAGTGTGAGCACCTACTCCAGCAGCCACCTATGGGTGAGTGAGCTCCTACAGAACCCCCCCCAAAAAAAAATCCTGCCACATACCCCCTAAAGCAGCCAGTAGAGACATTGCTGCCACTGTAGGGAGTGAGCTCCAGGTCAGGCATCCCACCCCAACCCTGCTGCAGTGCAGTGGGCAATATATGAGAATTCTTAGTCCCTCCACCACCACCACCTTGTGCCCCTCTTGATGAGCTTCTGTTCCTTTACTCAAACCCACCCCCAGATCTCTCTGGTTGCCTAGTGGACCTGCCACTATAGCCCAATAATTCTGGACAAGTCAAACAGATTATCTCTGGATAGGCAAATCCCAATCCAAGAGCCAAGGTAGCATATCCCCACCATGAATGCCTGCCCCCATTTTAGAGGTCTCCCTTGATAGCTACTTAGAAAAAAATTGCAGGCCAAAAATGTTAAAACATTATTATGCTAAATATTCACAATAAGCTTGAAGAGAACATGAATAAACATGATGAAAGTCAAAAGAGCTCAAACAATCACTGAGTGAACTCAGTAGACTCCAGATTGAATTCAAAGAGGACATTAACAAATGCCTGAGTGAACTGCATGAGAACAAAATCAACTAAATGAAATGAGAAAGTCAAACCAAGATAAGAAATTAGAACACAATAAAAAGAAAGAAATACGAAGAAAAAAACCAAACATAAATGAAAAATGCAATAGCCCAAATAAATAGCTTTTTGGAAAGGCTCACCAACTGGAAAAAAAAAATGTGGAGGACAGAAAGAATATCAGGACTTGAGGACAAGGTAGAGGAAATAGATTAGGATGCCAAAATCAGTGACAAGTTAAAAAAAAATAAAAGACTATGAGCAGAACATTATGAGATACCTTGAAAAGACCAAGTGTTTGAATTATGGGCACACAAGAAAGTGAAAAACTTTAAGTCAATGACATAAGAAATAGTTTCAAAAAAATTACAGAAGAAAATTTCCAAAATCTAGGAAAAGAGAAGCTTATCCAGGTATAAGAGGCATACAAAATACCAAATAGACAAGACCAGAAAATAAATTGTCCATGACATAGTCAGGCACTAAATGCATAGTCCTAGTATATCCAAAAGAACTTCAGGTCTCCCTTACAAAACATGGTCCATCTTCACAGCACCATATGATGGTTTTTGTGTCCATTAATGAAAGGACATCACACTGCTTCACATGCTGCATCACAGGAGTGGCTCTGGAAGCATGTGCATTTCATGACCCACTTCCCTATGTTTTTCTTGCTTCCAAAATCAACACCAGGTGTGCAGCAGCCAGATTAACTGTTGTTGTCAGCTCAAGGTTGCTGAGGAAGGAATTTTGGGAGTTTATGGAAGGAAGGAATTTATTTCAGGCTTATAAAAACCAAGGGAAGTTCCATCACTGTCAGAAGAAACTGGCTCCATTTCATAGATGCAAACAGAGAAGTATCACCAACAGCCAGCATCACCAGCAAGCATTATCATATTCAAACTACCACAATATCCAAGAGCCTACTGGAGGAACAAAATAATAATCAAAGTGAGAAAAACTGTTAAGCAAAAGAAGACTAAGAAATAGAAAACCAAACAAAATCATCTACGTCACAGGAATCAGTTAGCACCTTTCAACAATAACTGACTATTAATGGCTCAACCTATGAATCAAAAGACACAGACTAACAGGCTGGAGCAGAAAACAGAATCCATCCTTTTGCTATCTACAAGATCACTTCACTTTCAAAGACAGACACCACTTTAGGGTAAAAGGATGAAAAAAAAACATATTCCAAGCAAGTAGAAATAGGAAACAAGCAGGTGAATCTGTACTAATACCTGACAAAATAGATTTCAAATCAGAAGTAATCAGAAAACATAAAGAAAACCACGTTTTATTGATCAAGGGAATAATTCACTAGAGGCCATTCATACACACTAAACACATGTGCACAAAATTTTATAAAACAAAAGCTACTAGATAAAAGTTCAGAGATAAATCTCAACATAATAGTGAGTGACTTCAGTACCCAACTACCACCAATAGACAGGTCATCTAACCTGAAATAAACAGAAAAAGGGAGTTAAATGATACTATAGAGCAAATGGACCTAACAGACATTTACATAATATGCCATCCCAACACCACTGAATACACATATTTTTAGCAGCCCATGGAACTTTCTTTAAAATAGACCACATGTTAGAACACAAAGCAAATCTCAAGAAATTTAAGAAAATTGAAACAGCTCTTTGTATTATATCATACTACTGTTCAATGAAGCTATAAATTAAAAAGAGAAACAACAGAAATTACACAAACATCAAGAGGTTATAAAAACACACTATTGAACAATAAATGAGTTGTTGAAGAAATCAAGATGAAAATCAAAACTATCCTATTGAATGAAAATGAAAAGACAACACACCAAATCCTATGGAAAACAATGAAGGTAGTCTTAAAGGGGAAAATCATAGCTGAAATATTTACATTTCAAAACTAGAGAGATCCTAAATAAAGAATTTAATGATCCCCCCAAAGGCTTTGGAAAAACAAGAACAAACCAAATCCAAAAGTACCAGATGGGAAGAAATAATCAAGATCGGAGCAAAAATCAATGTAATGGAAAGTAAGAAAACAATTGAAAGGACCAAAAACTAGTGTTTATTTTTTGAACAGATAAACAAGATTGACAGATGCTTACCTAAATTCACCAAGAGAGAGAGAAAGAAGACACTAATCAGTAAGATTAAAGATGAAAAGGAAGATATTATAAGAGATACCAATGAAATTGAGAGAATCATAAAGACATACTTCAAAGAGCTGTATCTGACCAAACTAGAAAATTTATAATAAATGAATGGATTTCTTAACATATAGGCTCTACAAAAGTTAAACTTAAAGAAAATTTAAAAATTAAATAGAGGTATAACAAGTAACAAGACTGAAACAGTCATTAAAAATCTCCCAACAATTGACTTCCAGTTGAGATGGTAGCATAGATACCATACCAAAGCAGCCTGGGGTGGGGAAAGTGACAGTAAAATACATTCTTCTACTAAAAAGTGAAGGTGTATAAGAAATTATCAAGCACAGCAGAGAAGTAGCATAGATACAAAGCATCTAGAGACCACAGAATCAGGCAGAAATGGCTCCAGAAGTGGTGGCACCAGGTCCATGGAGCCATAGTCACTAGGCTCTTCCTGAGGAGCAGGAAAAGCCAGGTCAGGGGATTTTCCACTAACACCAGCCTCCTCACAAGCTCAAGAAACCTAAAAATGAGAACAGCAGGGACCATTAAGCAGCTATTGAGGAAGAGGATTGCAGAGACCAACAGAGCAACTTCAGCCACCATCTACAGCCTCCCCTCCCCCCACCACTATTGCAAGTACCAGCAAGCACCAAAGACCTGGGAAAGGGAACTCATCTACACAGTACCCAGCACTGATTGGATCAGTGACTCACTGACACAGCCAGCCAACCTGAGCCCACTACACAGCCAAGTGGGAACCAAGTGAGCACATAGCATAGTTGAGACCAAAGCCACCCCAAAAGATAACTGGGCTTATACCAGGTCAGTACTCACCAAAAAAGCCTGGTGTATAGGCTTGCATCAGAAGTGCTAATTGCATCTTCCATGTCAGGATAAATTATGTCAAATATGAAGGATGGATGGATGGATTTGCCATTCTAAATAAGCTATATTTGGGGATTGTCTTTTCTTGTTTCCTGATTTATAGTGCCTTTGTCTCCTCTTCTATCATTTATTGGGGCAGGGTCTCACTTGGACACAAGCTGACATTGGAATCCACTACAGACCAGAAATATCAGCCTACCAATTGACAGGATTAAGGGTATGGGACAACACATATCCTTCAGGACTTTGACTTTGTTAGAGGATATCTTGTTTTAATACCTACTCTTGCATAAATACTCTTTTAGTTTTCACTGAATGTGTATGTTATACAGCTAAGTTCTAGAATTGACCTATAATTGTTCCACTCAGCCTACTAAAGTAGTCACATATCGGCCAAACCCAACATCTAGGGTCACTTTTGTGGCTACTCTGAGAGTCTTCTAACAGCCACACCTAGCACCTTAAGCTCCTACCCTGAAGATATATGATACCAGATAGATTGCTACATCTAAGAATACTGAATATAATTAGAAAAACCAAGTGTCAACGTAATCCAAGATGCAAACATCTCTATGTTATAATATAAGAAACACGAAAAATCAAGACAATATAATTCCACCAAAAATGATAACCCATCAGAAATTACCTACAGTGAGATTGATTCAGAGAAAATTCCTGAGAAAGATTTCAAAAGAATGATTATAACTATGCTCAAGGAAATCAAAGGAATCACAGAAGACACAGGACACCAATTTAATGAAATGATGAGGTCAATACAAGACATAAATAAGGAAGTAGAAAAAATAAAGAAAACCTAGTCAAAAATACTAGCAATGAAAAAAGCAGTAACTCAAATAAAAAACTCTGTAGAAAGTCTCACTAATAGAATGGATGAAGGAGAAAACAGAATATCTAAAGTAGAAGACCATCTGACAAATCTAATACAGTCCAGAAAAGAAAGACAAGCTAATAGGAAGGGATGAATGAGAAATTTAAGATGTTCAGGACATTGTGAAAAGTTCAAACATAATAATTCAGGGTATAGTTGAAGGAGAAGAATTTCATTCTAAAGGCATAGTATGTATTTTCAACAAAATCATAGAAGAAAATTCCCCCAAATTAGGAAAGAGATACCAATGAAGATATAGGAAGCCTTTTGAACACCAAACCAACAAAACCTGGAAAGAACCTCTTGCCATATTATAATTAAACTACCAAACATACAAACCAAAGAAAATATATTGAAAGCAGTTACAGAGAAAAAGGATATTCTGCAACAAAAACAGACTAAAGGAATATATGACAACTAAGCCAGCTCTACATAAAATGTTTGAAGGGATCCATGCTGAAGAGAACAGAAAGCACACATATGAGGAAACAAGGAAAAATAAAATCATGCTCAAAAAACACTTAAGACAAGAGAGTAAAAGGAAAAAAGGAAGCACTACAAAACAAGAAGGCCAAGTACAAATGTACAGCTTTCACTAATAAATCTTAATATCAATGGCCTCAATGCCCCAACCAAAAGACACAGGCTTGCAGATTGGATCCAAAGGAAGAATCCTTTTGTTGTTGCCTCCAAGAAACTCATCTCTCCATAAAAGACAGACACTATCTTAGAGTGAAAGGATGAAAAATAATATTGCAAGCAAGCAAATGAGCCTAGGAAATAAGCAGGTGTTGCTATCCTAATATCTGAAAGGACAGACTTCAATCCAACACTAGTGAGGAAAGATAAAGAAGTTCACTTTATACTGATTAAAGGAAAAATTCAACAGGAAGACATTACAATTCTAAACATACATGCACCAAATATGGGTGCTCTCAATTTAACCAAACAAACACTATTAGACTTAAGGTCACAGATAACCCAAAGCACAATTGTAGTGGGTGCGGTTAATACCCCACTTTCATATATTGACAAATCATCCTGGCAAAAAATAAACAGATAGACATCTGGATTAAATGATGTCATAGAACAAATGGACCTAACATATACCTACAGAACATTCCATCCAAATGCTAGAGAATACATAATTTTGTCAGCAGCATATGGAACATTCTCTAAAATAGACCATACATTAGGACAGAGAGCAAATTTTAAAAGCTAAAGGAAAAATGAAATAATTCCTTGTACTCGATCTTATCACAAATCAGCAACAAGAAAACCTACAGAGCGTATACAAAATCATGGAGATGAAATAGTATACTACTGAATGATGACTGGGTTATGAAGAAATCAAACAGGAAATAAAAAAATCATAGACTCAAATGATAATGAGAACACAACATACCAAAACTTTTGGGACACAATTCAGGCAATAGTAAGAGGAAAATTTATAGCTTTAAGTGCCTACATTAAGAAATTAGAAACCTGGCAAGTAAAAAACTTAATGCTGTACCCTAAGGCCTTGGAGAAAGAATAATAAGGCAAACCTAAAATCAATAGGCAGGAAGACATAACAAACATTAGGGCAGAAATTAACAAAATTGAAACCAAAAAAATATCTAAAGAATCAATAAAACAGAGTTAGTTCTTTGAAAGGGTAAACAAGATTGATAAACTCATAGCAAATATGACCAAAACAAAGAGAGAAGAGACACAAATTAATAAAATTAGAGATGTAAAAGGCACCATTACAATAGATACTAAAGAAATTCAGAAAATCATAAGGACATACTTCAAGAACATATACTCTATTAAATTAGAAAATCTGAAAGAAATAGATGATTTCCTAGACGTGTCTGACCTTCCAAAATTAAATCAAGATTAGATGAACCATTTAAATAGACCTATCATAAGTACAGAGATCCAGAGCAGTTATAAAGAAATCTCCCAACTAAAAAAATGTACAAACCCAGGTGGATTCACTGGTAAATTTTACCAGACTTTCATGAAAGAACTAACACTAATGTTTCTCAAACTTTTCCATAAAATAGAAAAGGAAGGAATACTACCAAACTCCTTCTACCAAGACAGCATCACTCTGATACCAAAACCAGAAAAAGGCACAACAAAATATAATAAAATTACACACCCATCTCCCTCATGAGCATAGATGAAGAAGTTATGAATAAAATATTGGCAAAGCAGTGGGGCTGGAGAGATGGCTTAGCGGTTAAGGCACACGCTTATGAAGCCTAAGGACCCAGGTTCAATTCTCCAGGTCCCATGTAAGCCAGATGCACATGATGGCACATATATCTGGAGTTCATAGAGGCCCTGGTGTGCCCATTCTCCCTCTCTCCCCTCTCTCTCTCTCTCTCTCTCTCTCTCTCTCTCTCTCTCTCTCTCTCTATTAAATAAATAAATGAAAATAAAATCTTAAAAAAAAATATTGGCAAAGCAAAATATAAGAATATATCAGAAACATCATTCACCCTGACCAAATAGGCTTTATCCCAGAGGTGCAGTGATGGTTCAACATACACAAGTCAATAAATGTAACACACTATATAAATAGACTGAAGGACAAACCTCACAGGATCATCTCAATAGATGCAGAAAAGGCACTCAGCAAAATCCAACATATCTTCATGGTAAAAATCTACAGAAACTAGGAATAGTAGGCACATATCTCAACATAATAAAAGCTATTTATGACAATCCTGCAGCCAACATACTAATACTAAATGGGGAAAAACAAAAACCTTTCCAATAAATTCAGAAATATAACAAGGGTGTCCATTCTCCCCACTTTTATTTAATATAATAATGGAAGTCTTAGATATAGTAATAAGGCAAGACACACTCAGAAACAGGATACAAATAGGAAAGGAAGAGATAAAATTATCCTTATTTGCAGATGATATGTTTGTATACATAAAGGACCCTAAAGACTCTACCAGCAAACTGTTAGAGCTGATAAGCACTTTTAGCAACACAGCAGGATACAAAATAAACACACAGAATTCAGTAGCTTTCTTATATACTAACAACAAATATGTGGAGGATGAAATCAGGAATCTCTCCCATTCACAATTGCCTCAACAATATATAAGTAAATAAGAACTAGAGAGATTGCTTAGCAGTTAAGGACTTGCCTGTGAAGCCTAGGACCCTGGTTCAAGGCTTGATTCTCCAGGACCCATGTAAGCCAGATGCACAGGGGGGCGCATGCATCGGGAGTTAATTTTCAGTGGTTAGAGGCCCTAGTGTACCCATTCTTCTCTCTATCTATCTGCCTCTTTCTCTCTCTGTCTGTCTGTCACTCTCAAATATAAATGAGAACAAACAAAAAAGTAAAAATTATAAATAAATAAAGTACCTTGGAATAAACCTAACCAAGAAAGTGAAGGATCTCTACAATGCAAACTTTAAAAAAATCAAGCAAGAAATTGCAGAAGACACTGGGAAATGAAGACATCCCGTGTTCTTGGATTGGAAGAATCAATATTGTGAAAATGTCAATTTTATGAAAAGCAATCTACACATTTAAGGCAGTCCCCATTAAAATACCAAAGGCATTCTTCACAGAAATAGAAAAACAATCCTAAAATCCATTTGGAAGCACAAAAAAACCTCTAATACCCAAACCAATTTTGAGCAACAAAAACAAGGCTGGTGGTATCACCATACCCAATTTTAAGCTACATTACAAAGCCACAATAACAAAAACAGCATGGTACTGGCACAAAGGCAGACTTGTGGATCAGTGGAACAGAATAGAGGACCAAGATGTTAATCCAGGCAGCTACAGCCATCTGGATTTTGACAAAAATGCCAAAAATATTCACTGGAGAAAATACAGTCTCTTCAACAAGCGGTACTGGGGAAACTGTATTATTTATATGTAGAAGAATGAAAATAGATCCTTGTCTTCCTCCTTGCATAAGAATCAAGTCCAAATGGATCAGGGCCCTTAATATCTGACCTAAAACTCCGAAACTGCTAGAGGAATAAGTAGGGGAAGCCTTCAACATATGTGTCTTGGCAAAGACTCTCTGAATATAACCCCAGTTGTTCAGGAAATAAAACCACAGATCAACCATTGGGACCTCATAAAATTACAAAGCTTTTGTACAGCAAAGTACACTGAATAGAGCAAAACTGCAACCTAAAGAATGGGAGAAAATCTTTTCCAGCTATATATCTGAAAGAGGATTAATATCCAAAATATACAAAGAACTCAAAAAATAAAACAATAAGAAATCAAACAATGCAAATGAAAAATGGACTATGAAACTAAATAGAGAGTTCCCAAAATAAGAAATCAGATGGCATATGAACATCTTTCTAAAATGTTCTACATCCCTAGTCATCAGGGAAATGCAATTAAAACTACATTGAGATACCTTCTCACTCCTGTCAGAATGGCTGCCACCATGAAAACAAATGACCATAAATGCTGGCAAGGATGCAGAAAAAGAGGAACCCTTCTACACTACTGGTAGGAATGCAATCTGGTCCAGCCATTGTAAAAGTCAGTGTGGAGGTTCCTGAGACAGCTAAAAATAGATTTATCATATGACACATTTATACCAATCATAGGCATATATCCTAAGGACTCTTCTCACTACCTCAGGAATACTTGTTCAACTATGCTTACTGCTGGTCTATTCATAATAGCTAGGAAATGGAACCAGCCTAGATGTCCCTCAAATGATGAGTGAATAAAGAATATGTGGCACATTTATACAATGGAGTTTTACTCAGCTGACTGAAAGCTGGAAAAAAAAAGTAGCACTGCATGCACCCCTATGGGAGACAAAAGCCAGCAGCAGTGCAAACATTAAACACTGGAAGCCTCAAGTTTCACCAGACAGGCTAAATGACTGAATGGGTGCAATATTAGTATGTCTGTGCTGGGGGAAACCAACAGCTCTCTTATTGGACTAGAGGCCTGCTCTATGGGAGGCAATACATGCCTGGTACTGAATACCTAATCAAAAGCCTATAGCTAAAAAAAAAAATTTAATTAAAAAAAAATTTTAAGCCTATAGTGGTGGGGGAGGAGTCAATAGCCTTAGGGTTGTAAAACCTGCTATTGTCTAGCTAAATGCATATATTATGCTCACCAAACTGCCCTCTAAACACTACATGTTTATATATATAATGTTCATATTCATTTATTAACACTACTCTCACTTTTGGCTAGAGAAGCTTCTCTTTTCATATGGCAGTGACCACAGGGATGACCCAAAAGGCAACACAGTACTGAAAAGTGGTGGAAGAGTGTCCAGCACTGAAACATCTCTCTCACAGTCTGCAAGGCTCAGGGTCCATTGTGGAAGAGGTAGCATAAACAATGTAAGATATTTCTGAAGACTCCACATACTTGGGCTGCAAGACCACTGAGGAATCCTGCTGGAACTGAGCTGATAACCTCCTCCATGTAGACCAACTGACAGAAATCTGGAAAAAGCCATTCTACATGCAGTTCAATGGGAGAAAGAGATACCACCAGTGAAGATACTCAGCAGTGGACACTGCAGCCTTATAATTGGCCAGCTAGGCCAAATGAGCCAATGGGTGCAATAGTGGCTCATCTGTCATGGTGGAAACCAACTGCCCTCCAATTGGACTGGAGGCCCACTCCAAGGGAGGGAATACATCCCTGATACTGAAAACTTGAAACAGAAGTTGTCATGAGCCCTAGGGGTATAACATCTGCTGATGTCTGGATAAGTGTATATACTATGTTTATCAAACTGCCCAGTAAGCACTTCTCTTAATATCCATACCCTTATATTAATGCTACTCTCACTTTGGGTAGAGAATCTTCTCTTTTCAGATGGCAGTGTCCTTGGGACGACTCAGAGGTATCATGGTGCTGGAAAGAAGTGACTAGAGTACCAAGTAACATCTTGATCACACCTTCCAAGGCTCAGGGTCTAATGTGGAAGAGGTGGCAGAAAGAATGTAAGAGCCAAAGGAAGGGTAGGACTCCTTACAACATGCTCCCTCCAGACATAAAATGGCTGAGATATCCATGACCTCATAGTGCCTGACACGACCTACACAAGACCATCATAGAGGAGGAAAAGATCATGACATCAAAATAAAAGAGAGACTGATTGAGATGGGGAGGGGATATGATGGAGAATGGAATTTCAAAGGGGAAAAGGGGGGGGGAGTATTACCATGGGATATTTTTTATAATCATGGAAAATGTATTAAAAAATTGAGAAAAAAAATAAGATTTTTAAAAAAAAGAATGTAAAAGCCAAAAGAAGGGTACAACTCCTTAACAATGCAACTGCCCAGACCTCACAGTTCCTAGAAATACATTCACAAGACCCTTATAATAAGAGGAAAAGATGATGCCATCAAAATAAAAGAGAGACTAATGGGAAAAGGGAGAGAATATGATGGAGTGTAGAGTTGTGGAGGGGAAAGTGGGGAAGGGGAAGGAGTTATCATGGTTTATTGTCTATAATTATGGAAGTTGTCAATAAAAAATTATGCAGTAGGGCTGGAGAGATGGCTTAGCGGTTAAGAGCTTGCCTGTGAAGCCTAAGGACCCCGGTTCAAGGCTCAACTCCCCAGGACCCACGTTAGCCAGATGAATAAGGGGGCACACGCATCTGGAGTTCGTCTGCAGTGGCTGGAGGCCCTGGCGTGCCCATTCTCTCTCTCTCTCTCTCTCTCTCTCTACCTGCCTCTTTCTCTATCACTCTCAAATAAATAAATAAAAAGAATAAACAAAAACAAATTATGCATTAATGGAGAAAGAAGATACAGAGACTGCCAGACACTGGACTTGAAATGTAGAAGTCTGATGTTTGCTTGATGGTGGTTGAGATTGCATTGTTCTAATCTCTCTTTCCTATGCCTGATACCAGTTTAAAATGTTTATTCTCTGCCTCTATGTGTTGAATGTATATAACTTGTTTGATTTTACAGGACCAACAGCTAAGAGAAAATCTGAAATCTCAGAGGAAACTAGGTACTTTGGAACTATCTTAAGTTGGTGAAGACCGAGGGGACCTTTGAAATTGGACTGAATACAATTTACAATGTGTGATGGTTTTGAATCTATTGGAGACCAGGGGAAGAATGTGGTAATTTGAATAGATGGCCCCCAATACATTCAGTGCTTTATTAGTTTATAGTTTGGATCTACAGCCACCTGGCTGGGGAAGGTGTCACTGACCTTAAGATGTGCTGGTGGGTTTGAAATTCCAATCTAAAGATATGCAAAGTGAGCCTAGCTGGAGTTCCTGAAGTGCACTTTGTGGTTTTGGCTTGTGGCTTTTGGTTTTTGGGCTTGTGGCATCTCTCTCTCTCTCTCTCTCTCTCTCTCTCTGTTTGGTCCTTTAAGTAGGGGGAGGGGGCAGCTTCTTCTACAATTATGGAACTTCCCCTGAATCTGTAAGCTTCAATCAATATCTCTTCTTCCATAACTGTGTGGTGCTTGGAAGTTCATCTCAGTGAACCTGAAGCTGTCTACTACAGGTATGACTTCTTACAATGCAACTGTCCAGACAGAAATTGGCCTTGATAACCATGATCTCGCAGTGCCTAGCAATACTTTCACAAAACCCACATAACAGGAGGAAAAGAGGATGACATCAAAACAAAAGACAGACTAAACAAGAGAGGAAGGAGATATAATGAAGAGTGAAGTTGTAAAGGGGAATATTGTCTGTAAGTACAGAAGCTGTCAATAAAAAAAAAACAACTCCCAACTAAAACATTTCCAGGTTCCAATTGGCTCGCTGAAGAAATCTCTCATATTTATACAAGATCTGAAACAACCGCTTCTCACTATTTCATAAAATAGAAAAGAAGGAATGCTCCCTAACTCTTTCTGTGAAGCCAGCATTACACGAATGGCAAAACCAGACATCATAGCACACAGACAAAAACAAGAGTCCAATATCTCTTATGAACAGAGGCACAAAATTATCAATAGAATTTATGCCAAACACATTCAAGAACATATTAAAAATATCATCCACCTCAGTCAAGTAGGTTTTATTCCAGAGATATAAACATGGTTCACATATGGAAATCAATAAATGTAATACATCACAGAAGTACACTTATGGATAGAAATCACATGATCATCTCAATATATGCTGAAAAGAACCTCAACAAAATACAACATCATTTCTTGATAAAAAAAAAAAAAAAAAACTTTGGAGAGGGGCTGAAGAGATGGCTTAGCAGTTAAATGTGCTTGTAAACCATGACAGCATGGGTTTAATTCCCAGATGAACAAAGTAGTGCATGTGTCTAGAGTTTGCTTGCAGTGATAGAAGGCTCTGGCATACCCATTCTCTCTTCCTCTCTTTTCTCTCTCTCTCTATCTCTCAATGAATAAATAAAAAGAAGGGAGAATTGCCATGAGTTCAAGGCTACCTTGAGACTACAAAGTGAATTCCAGATCAGCCAGGGCTTAGTGAAATCCTACCTCAAAAAAAAAAAAAAAAAAAAAAAAAAAAAAACAACTTTGAAGAGAATAAGGATGGAGAGATAATTTCTCAACATAATAAAGGGTATATATGGCAAACCTAAAACCAATGTCATACTAAATGGAGAAAAACTTGGAGCATTTGCACTAATATCTGGGATAAGACAGAAGTGTCCACTCTCCCCATTGCTCTTTAAGTGTTTGAGTGCTTGAACTTTTATCTAGTGGAATAAGACAGGGGGAGAAAAAAAAAAAGAAGGATGCAGTTAAGAAAGGAAAAAAGTCAAACTATCCTTATTTGCAGATGATATATTCTGTATTTAAGAGAGCCTAAATATTCTACCAGAAAACTCAGAGCTGATTGAACACCATCAACAAAGTGGCAGTATACAAATCAAACACACAATTAGAAGTCTTCTTCTATACCAATGACAAAAATACTGAAAAACAAATCAGAGAAATAGTACCAGTCACAGTAGCCACATAAAAATAAATATTTCAGGGGCTGAAGAGATTGCTTAGTGGTTAAGGCACTTGGTGGTGAAGCCTAAGGACCCAGGTTTGATTCACCAGTATCCATGTAAGACAGATACACAATGTGACACATGCATCTACAGTTCATTTGCAGTGTCTGGAGGCCTTAGAAGACCCATTCTCTCCTTCCTCTCTCTTTCTGTCCCTCTCCCCCGACACTCTCTCCATACATATATATCCCTAACACTATCTATTTGCCTCTTTCTTTCACTCCCAAATATATAAAGTAAAATATTGTCAAAAATTAAATATTTCAGAACATTCTTAACCATGCTTGTGGATTGAAAGAATATTATGAAAATTGTCATCCTCCTAAAAGCATATATAAATCCATTGCAATTCTAATCAAAATTCCAGTATCACTGTTTATAGAATAGAAAAAAAAATGCAAAATTCATATGAAATCACAATATACCCAAAAATGTCCATGTCAAAAAGAATATTTCTAGAGATTTACCATACCTGATTTCAAATTATACTACAGAACCATAATAATAAAAACAGCATAATATTGACTCCAAAACAAACAAATTGATGGAACAGAATATAAGATTCAGGCATAAGTTCATTTAGCTGCAGCCTCCTAATTTTTGGCAAAAAGACCAAAAACACATGTTGGAGAAAAGACAGCAATTTCAAAAATAATGTTGATATGTAGATCTGATATCCACATGTGGAAGAATGAATCTTTCACCATACACAAAAATCAACTCCAAATAAATCAAATATCTCAACATAAGATGTGAAATCAAGAAATGGCTAGTGCAACATGTAGAGAGAACACTTCAAGATACAGGCATAGAGAAGGACTTTCTGAATAAGATTATAGTAGGTCAGGGAATCAGGCTACTAATCAATAAATAAGATCTCTTAAAACTAAAAATCTATTGTACAGCTAAGGAAACAATCAACCAAGTCAATAGAAAACATACAGAATGGGAGAAAATCTTCACTAGCTATGTATCAGGCAGAGGATTAATATCTAGAATATGCAAAGAACCCAAAAAACTAATTAATAAGAAGTCAAACAGCTGAGCATGGTGGTGCTCATCTTTAATCCCAGCACACAAAAGGCAGAGTTATTGCTGTGAGTTCAAGGCCACCTTGAGACTACATAGTGAATTCCAGATCAGCCTGGACTAGAGTGACCTCAAAAAAAAAAAAAAAAAAAAAGTCAAACAACACAATCAAAAATGAGTCAAGAAACTGTAGAGAACAGGAAGCTAGAATGAGGTCAGGAGGGAGGAGAAATGGGGAGGAAATATGGGAGGGACTAGTAGACAGATAACTGGGGGACAGAACACATACAGGGGGTAGAAAGGTCTAAGTAGGGGTTGGGAAAATGGAGAAGGGAGAGGAGGGAGGGAGGGATATACAAAACTAAAGACGTTATGAAAAAGTCATATAGAAGTCTACTTCTAAATTAAATTAAATGTATTTTTTAAACTTTTAAAATATTTTATTTTTATTTATCTATTTACTTATGAGAGACAGTGTGTGTGCCATGGCCTCTAACTAGTGTAAATGAACTCTAGACCCATGTACCACCATGTGCATTTGGCTTACATGGGTTCTGGGGAGTTGATCCTGGTTCCTTAGACTTTGTAAGCAAGTCCCTTAACCACTAAGCAATCTCTCCAGCCTAAAAATGTGTTTGTTAAGAAGAGAGAAAGAGTTTGGACAAAAGTATTCTGCTGTAGTGGAGAGTGATATGTATGCCTAGAGACACAAGTAGTTATAGGTAAACCCCAGTGCCAGGCATGAGTCACCACCTCAGTGAGTTATTGGTCAAGGGAGGCCCATGAGTTCCCCCAATTCTGGATATTGCCAAGGCTTATGGACAGCCACCAGAACTAGATTAAGACCACATTGCTGAAGATATCACATGCTACAGTTGAAGGACACTAAGAAATCAAACTTGAATTGAAGTCGAAGTCCACTCTCTGCTGGCTAGCTGACATAGTACTGGAAAATGCTATGCAAGCTTCAAGGAGAGGCAGGTCATCAACAGTTTTGACTTGCAGTAGATTCTGCAACCCACACAACTGGCAAGCCTGGCAGTTTCAGTTATGGGGGTAAATCACTGCTCTCTAATTGGATTTGAAACCCTCTCCATGGGTGAGAATCTATTCCTGACACTGATAACTGGTTCAAAATTCCTATGGCTTAGAAGGTTTTAGGCCATAGGGAAGAAGCTACTGTTCTTTGGCTAAATAGATAACATGTTGCCCACCATATTGCCCTCTAAATGGTTATGTTTATGCTAATATGTCTGAGGTGTTCTCAGTTTTGATTTGAGAAGATGCTATTGACAGATAACAGTGAATACCAGTAAGACCCAAGACTCATCAAGGTAGGGCCTAATACTGGAGAAGACATCTCCATAACACCACCAGGTCTTAGGGAACACTGCAGAAGAGGTGACAGAAATAACATTAGTGCTGCTCTCCCTTTTAGCCCCAGAAGCTTCTCTAGGGAGATGGTGGTAGATACTGAGGAGTCTCAAAACTCACCAAAGTACTGGGAATAAAGGCTATTGAGAGCCCAACACTAAATGAGACATCTTGATCACACCCTCCAAAGATCAGGGAACATTGTGGAAGAGGGGGTGGAAAGGATGCAAGAATCTGAGGATAGTAAGAATTTTTGGACACTGTCCTCTGAACATGAACTCACCAGTGCATTCATGAATTCACACTGGTAGTTACTACTCACATAAGACCTGAAAAATATTGTGCCCATCAACATATTGACATAGAAAATGTATGAAGAAAAAAATAATAAGACATCAAACAGAATGATGACTCAGAAAGAGAATGTGCTCAATGGAATAGGTGTAGGGAGAGGGGACAAAAAAAGGAATGAGAGGGGAATATTGTCAAGTTGTAGTATGTTCATGTATTAAAATTTTCAATGAATATTTAAGTCAAAGAATATTTAAATCAAAAAAAGACATCAAAACAGGAGAGGGACTAGTTGGAAAGAAGGGGTTCAGTGGAAGGAACATTGGAGAAGGGGACAAAAGAAGATAATGAAAGGGAAATATGATTATAATATATTATGTACATATATGAGAACTGTCAATGAAGAAATAAAAAAAATTTAAATATAACAAAAATTAGAGATGGGGGACTGAGGAGATAGGCCAGTGGATAGGGGCACCTCTGGGCAAGCATGAGAACCTGAGTTCAATCTCCAGAAACCACATAAAAATCTGGGCATGGCAGCATACTTCTGTAACCCAGCACTGAGGAGAGCAGAGACAAATGGATTACTGGGGCTCCCTAGCCAGCCAGTCTAACCAAGACACAGTGATCTCCAGGCTCAGCGAGAAACTGTCTCATGATAGAACAATAGAGAACACCCAATGTCCTCTTCTGGCTTCCACATTCATGCTCATGGGACACACATAAGTGTACATACTGCATACACACACATACTATACACACATTCAGAATAATAATCTGTCCTATGATACTAGAGTAGCTCAGAAAATCTGTAGACAATATAATAAAAAAAATATTTTTTCCAATTGGTCATAACAGAATAGACAAAAAGTCCAACTTCAGATGTTTGAAATTTTTTATCTAAAATTGCTAAGAAAATGCATTAGTGTACATAACTGGCAGGGGAGATATCATGATCATGAAAAGGCATTATTATGTAAACCTTGCTGAAAAAATAAATGAGGTAGCTGAGAAGAGTTGTGGCAAAAAGCAATGAGTATTAACAAATAGTTCATGTCAGGTCTTCTCTTTAAAAATCAATAAGCTTCTCATTGCTTTCTCTACTCTGTAAGGAGACCCCAATGTCCACACCAATGTATTTGGTAAATTCCTTGATGCATGACCTTATTTTATTCTGTGGCTATAAGTTTGTGTAACTGCTTCCATATTGGGACATGTCATTCAGAGCAACCTGAGTCCATGTTTCCCAACCATGTTCATTCATTTGACTCAGAAGCAACTCTTATTCTTTTTGAAGTGAGGCCTATGTTTTGCATCAGCAGAGGTGAGTGAAGAAATGACAAATGGATTTAGGTATTCTGGAAGTTTTCAGTTTTCAAGGTGTAGTATACAGCTTCAAATAGCTTAGATGAACTTCTAAACCAGGCACAAGTTAGAGGAGGAAGAAAATTTATTTGAAGCTTACAGATCCAGGGGAAGTTCCACAATAGCAGAAGATGCTAGCCTGCTTTCACAGGTCCAAGCAGAAAGAGAAAAAGCCACCACCAAAAGACACACCAGGCAGCACATGCAAGCAAGCACTCTTTGGAACTACAGGCAAAGCTCAGGCACTTTGCATATCTTGAGGCTGGAATTCCAAATCCACCCCCATGCCTTAGGACTAGACCCTAGGATCCACTCACAGGTATACCTCTTCCAGCCAGGTGGTTGCAGATCTAAATTTCAAACTTTAATAAAATCCTGAATATATTGGGGGCCATTTTTTTCAAACTACCATAGAAGGTATTCATTTAAAAATAAAAAGGAATGCATGATACAGTCCTAATTTACTCACACCACTTCCCTGGGAGTCATCACTTTATATTTCTCAATTATTACTTCAGTGTCCAAATAAACCCACCTGGAAGCTTTGTAAAGGATAGATTCCTGGGTCGCACTTGCAGTAAAACTGATGAAGATCTGGAGCCTAGCTTGAATATGCATCTTATCACCCAGCCCCATCCAAACCTGATTTTTTTGGACACATTAAAAAACATGAGCCTAAAGCAAATGATCTCCCAAGGTTCCACATAGATTTCTCTCCCAAGTGATCAAGAATGTAGCAGTGACCAGTAATCGCCTACCCGTCTCTCATCCTGATATCCTTCCTGATAAAGAAGCAAATGGTCCAGGCCACTACAGTTATTTAGATTTAGATTTTTTTTGTTTTTGCTTTTTGTGCTTATAAACACTAAATTTGTTATGAACACAAGTATATATCCAGTTTTAATGTTTGTTCTAAAAAGACATGAAGAAGAGTACAAAATTGGGGAAAAAAATTCAAATAGACTCTAGTGAGTTACAGACCTAGTTAGGGGGGAAAAAAAACTATTTTTTCAAGAGTGGGATCTAATCCAAACTGTGGGACCAAATAAACACCATCACAGTATGAGAATGAAAAATACAGTCAATGGCAAAATAGGGAACTCACCACTAACCTTTTCAATGGTTTTGGAGGAGGAATTATATATGTGTGTGTGTGTGTATATATATACATATATACACACACATACATATATAATTCATATATATACATACATACATGGTGGTTCTATGAAATTTTTCCCTTTTGAACAGATTTTAAGCTGATGATCCTAGTAAAAAGGACCAACCTGCCTGTAGTTTAATATGTAATTACTTTAAATATGACATAATCTTTCCATAATCATTTAACAATCTTTGTGTACTTAGCTGTATAATTTTTCATCTCCTCAGATTCATATATGCTACTTTCCAATCAAACTTCCGCTAGTTTGTCTAATACATTTGATATCTTTCCTATTGTGGAAAAGGAGCACATAGTAATATTTTCCTTTAAATTCTATCTTTTCTGGGCATCAAATGCATCTGTAGTTTCTTTAGGACAATGTGTTAAATTCTCTTTGGGTACTTTGAATATCAAAGACACTATTTTCTTTTCATGATATCATATCTTGAATAATCCATTTTCTTTCTATCTTCTGATATATTATTTTTCCTTCCAGGAGTGACTGACATCTTTAAAGTAACCATACCATTAAAATGTTGTTTACAATGAGAAATGCAATGTCTTTGAACTAAAGTCTGTTTTGTATTTCATATACCAGAAAGTGACTGGTGTCCATATTTAATTTAAAGAGAGATGGATGTACATTACAGTAAACAATAATGGGTTTCTAAAGTTTGCACTGGATACAAAGAAAATAACTTTCCTTTGAAAATCATGAGTGTATTAGTCAGGGTTCTCTAGAGGAACAAAACTGCTAGAATGAATTATTTTAAAAAGGGAATTCATTGGATTAGCTTATAGTAGTCCAATAGCAGTTGTAGGCCCAAGAATCAAGGAACCTGGTAGCTCCTCAGCCCACATAGCCAGATGCCTCAACAGTCCCAATCTGGCACTTCAGATGGCATGGAAGGACTGGAGGCTTCCTGAGGAGCCACTGGGTTTCTATTCACGTGGGTCTTCAGTTGATGCTGGTCTTCAGTCCGTACTGGTCTTCAATCCACGTTTGGAAGGCATCAAACAGCTCTGGCAGCCAAGTGGGAAGAAGGAAGAGGCTCTTTTCACCCAAAGCTTCCTTATATGAAGTCCCCCACTGAGAGGGGCCACCTGCTCTGGGGGAAGGGCTCACTCTGGGGGAAGGACTTCCTCCTTCAGTTAATCCTTCCTAGAAGCAACCTCAAGGATCTACCCAAAAGGGATTTCTGTGGATTACTAAACAGATCAAGTTGGCAACACCTTAACTATCACAATGAGCAACAGTAATTATATCTTCCTTAAGAAAAATAAGCTTTATTGTTTCTTAGGTGTGAGGCTCATGGCTTTTCTTACAAGATGTACAGTAGATGTCAAGTTTCCTTTATGAGTTACATTTTTACTATAAATTAATGAATACGAAGAATATTATTAAGTGAAAACTGACCGTCCCCATCATGGACCTTCCACATGCAAAGCACCACAGAAGGCAAAGAACCTGGGGAGGAAGTTCTAGGGGTGGGAAATGCACATATCTGAGACCTGCTCATGTGTTTTTGCCCTTCCATTTCTATTCTCCCAGAACAAGAAAAAACAGTTCTATCCTGTACATACAAAGAAAATGTGGGACATAATTTTGAGGTTTCTTTTTTGCAAAAACAACATTTTTCTGATTTGTCTATTACTGAGCTGCCTAAAACAATAACTACTATACAAGTGTTAGTACAGAGAACTTAAAATTAGGCTAGTCCAACACTAATTTCTAAGTTGGCAGCACAAAATAACCCACAAGTGCTTTGTTACATTGACATTTTAGGTATAATAGGTTAAATAATATTAAAATTCATCTTATCTGGTATTTTATTTACCTTTTTAAATGTGACCAGTATAAAAGTTTAAATTGTGCCTGCACCTCATATTATGATCTATTGATCAGCACTAGTCTAGGCTCTCTTTCATAAAAACTGAATAATATGCAATTTCAGGCATAAGATTCAATCTAAGTGAAAGACATCATATGTTATAATGACAACGGATGAAATTATCCAGCCAGCAAAGGACTAAATATGTGACCTCAAAATCTATCACCAAATAAATTAAGTATCTATATGTAAACCAAGAGTCTGAGAAGACTAATTGCCATAGCAGTGAAAGGTCAGTCCTGCTCAATCAGATCTGGTGGAATGTGGCCACTGGGAGAATCCTTACTCCCTACAGTGTCTAAAGCATACATGTTTGTACTTGTAAAGGATGAGGGTGGCAATAACAGCCATTTACTGAATGCCTAATTTACATCAGACACTTTATAAAGATGTGTGGCTTCTGAACAATCCTAGGAAATATATTTACTAAAGGAGGGTAAGTAGTGAATCAAACATCTCACAAGATTCAGTGGTTTCACCAAATAAATGTTATGTTTGTTTTGTTTGCATTGGATGGAGTGGCAAGAATAGCAGCAGGCTCTGATTACTGACCTCTTCTGTCTTACAGCCCTTGATAAGTCTCTGGAGTCCTTTCCCACCACATGGAGAAGACAAGAGATAAGAGTACATGTAACATTTTTGTGGGTCAAACCAGGAAGTGGTAGACTTTATTTTCACCCACATTACATTATAAAAATTCAGCAATGGATACATTGGTCTACAAGACAGGCTGAAAATACAGTTGACCTACACCAGGAAGTAAAGAACAACATGGATACCAGTGAATGGCAACAGGCTTTGCATGTAGGTATTATTTCTAGCTTACAGGTGAGAAACCTCAATATCAGCAACATTAAGTCTTCAAGTTCACACATGAAGAAATCCACATTCCTGTATGTAGGTATGTATGTGCATTCTGTGTGATCCTAAACTCATGCTTTTACCAGAAAGCACTGCAGAATTCACAGGCCTTGTCACCATTTTGATAGAAATACTTAGCAGGCGTGTTCAGCAAATGGCCAGAAATGACTGAAGTTTATCCTCACTTGTCATTACAAAAGAGCTATGATGGGAAAACTACCACGTACCACAGAATTTTAATTTTGCCACATTAAATTGTATACCTGTATCTGGGAAGGTGGCTCAGATGCTCCACAAGCCTAAGACCTGTATTCAGATACCCAGTGCTCATGTAAATGTTGGGCATAGTGGTATGTCCCTATAAACCCTGCGCTCAGGAAGCAAAGACAGGCAGATACCTGGGCCAAGCTGGCTAAGCAGAATAGCTGAATCAGTGAGCTCTGGGTTCAGTGAGACTCTGTCTCCGGATGGCGAGTAATTGAGGAAGATACCCAGCATTCACCTCTGACCTCCCCATGCACTTGTTTGTGTGTCCTGAGATCAACCTTTAACAAATACAAAGAGTCACTGAGGTAGGTAGTTCAATTGCCAAAATGCTGAGTAGGCCCAGATATTCCATAAATAACTACAGTCTGGGAGGACTAGTATGAGAAAACCAAAGAACATTTGTGTTTTAAAGAATAAAATAATCTCTTATTTATCCAAAAACCAAAACCATCTAGAGCACTTGATAATAGGAGTACTTTTCAAGTCCTAGTAAATATCAATTGTTATTTGCAATGGTGATCCCAAGACATACCAAGGTCTCAAAGTTTCTTTTGAATCACCAGGAAGGGCTTTTCTCATGTTTAGTTTACCATCATTAAGGACTATTATAAACCTTAAACTTGATATTGCATGCAACAATTTTATGTTAGCTGAATCACATTGCTCTGATATGAGCATTGCATTGCCTGCTATTTATGAACAAACAAAAAGTAATGGCACTGGCGAGAACAGCACATGAGCCAGTCCTTCATAGGCAGATGACTGAGTTGGTTGTGCAATACAGATGAAATTGCTAGGTATAAGTGAAAACCATTAGACTAATTTGGCTATAAATGAAATCAGAATCACAAGGATAAGTGAAAAGAATTGGAATAGCTCCTGCAAGTTTATGTATTTCAAATCTGAATTTATAAGGAAGAGCATCTTCGAATCTAAAGTATTGGCAAAATGAGCTCTTAGTGGCTACTGAATTACACAATTGGTTCAGGAAGGAAAGTCCAACTGGAGGCAGATATAGGAAGCTATCTGCAAGGATAACAAGGGTAAGGAGAGGGGAGAAATTCAAGGATGCTCATCACTATGTTTTTCCTATTTGGATATTCATCATGTGCCAGGAACATTTCATTTACATCTATACCTTGTTAATCAGGATTCCTGACTCTACTGCATTCATGAGCATATTTCTGAGAGAATAATTTTCATCCTCAAAGTATTATCTAATTGTAACCCTCACTGGGACCATCTTGTACTCTTCTCACAATATATGACATTTTCTAAACTTAATATAGTCAAGATGATTTCCACAAGGAAAAAATAAAAAGATTATATGCATTAATCCTCTCATGGGATGAAGTTAAACCTCTTCCTCTCTCAGGTACTTATTCTTCACTAGGAGAGTGGCATTTCCATGCCACTAGGTTCATAGTCTATGAGGTAAGTTTTCTTCCATCAAAACTTCCTCAGAAAGGCTGAGAACGTGGCTTGGTGGATAAAGACACATACTTGCAAACCCTGACAACCACATGTTTAATTCCCAAGCCACCAACATAAGCCACAGAAAGTGGCACAAGCATACAGTATTTGTGTGTGGTGGCAAGAAGCCTTGGACTATGCATGCACAGATGTGTAAAAACTAAATTAGTGCTTTTGGTTTTTCAAGGTAGGATCCTGCTGTAGCCCAGGTTGACCTGGAATTCACTATGTAGTCTCAGGCTGGCCTCAAACTCACAGAAATCCTCCTACTTCAGCCTCCCAAGTGCTAGGATTAAAAGCATGTGCCACCATGCCCAGCAATCAATAAATATTTTAATTAATTAATTTATTTATTTGAAAGAACAAAGCAGATAGATAGGTAGACAGAGAGAGTGAATGGGTACACCAAGGTCTCCAATCACTGCAAACAACCTCCAGACACATGTGCCAACCTTGTGCATCTGGCTTACATGGGTTCTGGAACTGGGGAATAAAACCTTGGTCCTTAGGCTTTGTAGGCAAGCACCTTAACAGCTAAGCCATCTCTCCAAACCCTAAATTTAGGGGGAGAGAAAAAACCTCCTCAAAGACAACCCTCAAAGCCAAGGCTACCTCAGGTTCAAAGGCAGGGCAGGACTATAGCATTCCACTATGCTAAGTACACAAGGAAGTCAACACCACCACAGCTCAAGCACTGGGGTGTATGCCTCCAAATATCTACTTAAACATCTAATGAATCCAGTTGTCTGACCTGTCAGTCAGAGGCTCATCCTATGTGTGTTTGAGCTAAGCCCCTGTTGGAAATGGCATTGCTTTGAATCCTGTGGACATGTATTATCATACTGGGTGCTCTTCTGTTTATGTTGCATGGCTTTTTAAAGAACTCTGCCCTCCCTTGTCATTCTTCTTGGAATGCCTCCTACCACATCTCAGTTCCTTTTCTCATACATAACTGGTTCTCTTATTGTACTGCAGTTGATTTCTGGCATATTCCTCAAGGCTTCACCTCCCAAACTCAGAGAAGCTGTACTGGAACATTTTTGTAGATGTAGACAGCTCCTGAAGAGGAAATCTACTACCACTGGCTTACAATATTCTATTCCATTAAGATTATATTAGAAAGATAGGGCTGGAGAGATGGCTTAGCGGTTAAGCGCTTGCCTGTGAAGCCTAAGGACCCCGGTTCGAGGCTCGGTTCCCCAGGTCCCACGTTAGCCAGATGCACAAGGGGGCGCACGCGTCTGGAGTTCGTTTGCAGAGGCTGGAAGCCCTGGCGCGCCCATTCTCTCTCTCCCTCTCTCTGTCCTTCTCTCTGTGTCTGTCGCTCTCAAATAAATAAAAAAAATAAAATAAAAGATTATATTAGAAAGATAGATAGATAGATAGATAGATAGATAGATAGATAGATAGATGATAGACAGATACAAGTGAAAGGAGCTATAAATTCAGAAATAGCAAGCTGAGAAGTCAGTGAAATAGACACAAAAGTGATCAGAGAGAAATAAATTAGACAAGGACAATTATAGAAGTCAAGAAAGGCTATAAGTGAAACAGAGTTGTGTGTATTTGTTTGGCATTAGCTTTGCCAGCAACAGGACAAATGCTGCAGGTAACACAAATGATCACTGAGCCCTGGGATGCAACATGACAGGATGGAAAGAGTAAGTTTTAGACTCCCTGGAGGAACCTGGGGCACAGGACTTGCAAAACTGTCTGCGGTCTATTTTGTACACTTGCAAAAGGAACCTAGGTATCTTCAAACCTCCAAATTCTATGTTTTCCTTCCTATAATATTTACTTGATTAGGTTTTTTTTTAATTAAGAATATACTTTGTATGGACACATCATGTATTGGTACCATCACTTTCCTCCTCCCTGCCCCCATTCCACTGAGGGTCCTCTTCAGTGGGATATCTGGTGTTCACCATGGGTTATAAGTTATGAGAGCAGCACTAAGTCATTGTGGTGGGTGCACAATGACTCTGCATATTTCCTCCTACCCTGTGGTTCTTACAGTCTTTCTGGCCCCTCTCCCACAAAATTCCCTGAGCTGTGGTAGATGTGTTTTCAGTCTATTTTAGTGTTGTGCCCTCAGTACCTTTTGGATTTCTGCTTTGGTACATTTTGAGTATCCTCAGTGTCTCTCTCCATCACCCTGGCACAGGTTATTAGGCTTGCAGTAGAAGCAGCTTTATTGTTTATCTTACCAGTTCCTTTTTGGTTTCACCTGGGTCCTGATATGTGAGGAGTGGTTCATCTCCTGATAGGGTGTCAGGTATCATTTCCTGTCTTGTTGGTAGAAGTTGGTTGTCCTTCATTATTGCTGCCTTCTGAAAAAGAAAATCAGATTATCCAACAGAGAGTAAGATCAGCAGTTAAGGGGGATAGCTATTATTAATTGAGAGAGATTTTGATGGGTGTAGCCTATCTTTTGGCCAAAGACTAGTGAGATCTTCTAAGAGAAGCTAGAGAGCCATTCAGTGGAAAGAAACCAAAGCTGGAACTAGGAACTGAATCAGAATCCTATGAAGACCAAAATTATGGACTCCAGTGAGAAGCTCCAACTTCATCAACTTTTCATACATGTATAATCTTTACTCCTTGGTGGTTTTACTAATTTATTTAATATGTACCTCTCAATCCCCTGTTAGGTTCCCAGTGGTTGGCTATCTAGCCATAAACAAATTTCATTTGTCTTAAGCATGCTTAACATCTTTTAATATATATATCGTATTTGTGACCAGAGAAAAACATTGTGTAAATAGTACTCTCTTATTTGTTACAATTTCCCCAAATGTTGCAATACACAATTGTAAAATAATCTTTGTAAAAACAAGAGAATAAATAAGCACCATCAGTACCCTATTAGAATTATGAATTTAAGTTTTGGAGGTCAAAATGACTATAGACAAAGAGATCCCTCATTCACTGCTTTCAAGAAAATCACAAAGCAGTCTTTCCTCAATTAAGAGCTTAAACTTGCAAACTGTCAGACATTTCTTACTCTCTTGGGTACAGTGTAAATCAACTAAGATTTAATTTCAATCAATGATTGTTACTACTACTACAGTAGAATCTATAAAATACTACTTCTTCCCTCATTGAGGCATTCAGTCTTTCGTATAAACAATTAAAATGCTATTACATTATGCAGCCTAAACATGTGAAAAAGCAAAAAAAAAAAAAAAAGCCAAATGCTAGAAAAGACAGTGATGTTAAATGAAATGAGAAGGAAATGAACAAAGGAGAAAATATGTTAACCCAAAGTTATCTAAAAATAGAAATGTCCTTTGGGGTCATCCAGGAATCAGGAGGTATTGAATCTAGCAACAAAAGACAGGGCATCTTGTCTGATGAGATGACAAGGCAGGAAAACTGGCTCATTTCATTTCCCCCCAAAGAAAAGAGAGGAGCTGAAGAGTACTCTCTCTAGAAAGAGTTGTAACTGTAAAAGTGAAGATTTGACTCAACTCTGCATGGATAGGGAATCAAAGTCCCCATAATCTGTGCTGTACACCTTGTGCCCACCGTCCTATCATTATTTAAGGTACCAAAAGATAAATGTTTGCAATCTATGAAAGCAAGAAACAAGCCTGGAAGTAAGAATGGTCATGAAGAGCTAGAGTATATTTGGGTATTTATGAGGTAAGGTAGGATATTGTCTCACTTCATTTCTGAAAGTTTGGAATCCAATTTAACAAAATAAAACCTCATTATAAAACCTCACAAACATTGGCATACTCCATCCAGTCACTCCCATATGCCTTACTCTGTCATCTAGCTGAGCACTTATAGACCTGCCTTGTGTGGAACTTACGAATCCTCAAGGCTGAAGGGTATACAGCTTTGAATTCTCCTCCACTGTTTATTCTTACTAGTCAAGATAGCATGAAATTTAATCTAGCTTCTTATTCAAAAACAGGAATTTATAATAAAACTACAAGAATATTTTTAAGAGCCTGGACTGGACTAAAACTTGGCCTAAGGAAAATTCAAAAAACATGGGTTCAAAATGGATTTTGTCTTTCTTCATGGTACCTGTTAACGTTACCTTTGTGTTGCTGAGACAAACACCTCACCAGAAGCAGCTTATAGGAGAAAGGGTCTATTTCAGGTTCACAGAATCTATCAGAAGGTCCATCATGGCTTGCTTTCATACATCCACAGCAGCGAGACAAAAGCTAACACGAGCAAGCACAAATACCAACCAGAGCTCAAACTGGCTCTCTACATACCCTACGGCTGGATTGAGATCTGCCCTCAGTAACACACCTCATCTCACAGAGTTCTGTCCACTAGAAATTTAAGTAGGAAGCTTAACCTTAATCAAAAATCCCTGAAGCTATGGGGGATATACATTCAAACCTAAACATTCTGCCCTTTGCCCCATAGACAATGACCATCTCACAATGCAAACTGCACTCAGTCCAACTACAAAATTTTGAGTAAATATAGATTCTAACATAATTGGAAGCCTTTGAAGAGGGGAACTTGAGGATTGTTTTAGAGGCTCTATCATGAAAAAAGTGTAAGAGCCAAACAAAACATACCTACTATTACCCATATTGGTGCTTTTGAGAAAATACAGAGAGAGAAAATTATGGGGACAAGAGAAGGAAAACTCCTCACCCTAGATTCCGATTGAAGATTCACCAATGAAAATTAAGAATTCCAGAAAATTAATATTTGCTTAAGGCCTTTCTCCCTTCCCAGTTGTAAACCTACAGTTTTCTAGCACACTCACCAGAAACTCCTTTGAAAACACATGTGGCTCTTAGCTTTATCTTATCAGATTGTAGTCCCACTCAAGGTATCTAAAGGTTTTTAGCAACTTTTGATTTGTTTTTGTTTTTTGTTGATGGTGGTGTTTTGGTTTTGTTTGTTTTTCGAGGTCTCATTCTAGTCTAGGCTGCCTCAAATTCACAGTGACCATCCAAGTACTGGGATTAAAAGTGAGTGCCATCACGCCCAGCTCTTAGCAACTTTAAAAATAATTTTTTTTTAATTTACTTAATTGCAAGGCAAGAGGGAGAGAGAGGGGAGGAGAGGGGGAGAGAAAGGTGTACACCTAGACCTCTTTCCACCACAAAGGAATGAACTCCAGATATATGTGCCACTTTATGCATCTGGCTTTATGTAGTTACTGAGGAATCAAACCCAAGCAGTCAGGCTTTGCACCCTTTAAATACTGAGCTATCTCTCCAGCTCTCTGAGCAACTTTTTGAGACATTACTTGAGAGCCACCAAATGGTATATATGCTAAAACATTTAAATTGTGACCCTCTTAGAGAAGCCCACACCATGTTCTAGGATGTGTCTTACTTTTGAGTGCCTTTCTTTTAACACTCATTCTTAAAATCTGTATTAAAATATCTTTAATAAACTCTAATTGCTCCATACTAGCTAGTTCTAAAATTCTTCTCTGCACTGAAGACACAAATCCTGGGGACTGCCTGAGAGTTGAGGTCTCTAAAAGATTAAGGGGGACTCCTTAGGTGGCTGAGGGTGGTAGTGTGGAACTGTCTGGCTTCTCACCACTGACACTTCAGTGACACTTGATTCTCTTTTTCCCATGTTCAAGGCCAGAACCAGCCTAAGGGTTTTTCATTAGTTTGGGTCCATGGAGATGACTTAGGAGGCCAAAGAACTTCACGCCTGGGACCACTCAAATTCGATTGGCCAACACCCGCATACAAAACTGGGTGTGACAACAAATTCTCCCTAAATTAATAATGCTTATCCCTTTTAAACTATGCTGACTTCACTCTCCACAGAAGAATCTGTTCTTTTTCAGAATGTAGGGAGATACAAGGAGATAAACTACCCCGGCACTTCAGCCAAGCTGAAAGCCGCACATAGTGTAACTTTGCTTGTCTGTTTTCTAGTCTTTGGATACTGGCTATACTAAGCATGAGGAGGGTCTTTCTTCCTTTCTTTCTACCTTCCTTCCTTCTTCCCTCCCTCCCTCCCTTTTTCCTTCCTTCCTTTCTTTCTTTCCCCCAGCTTTTTTTCCTTTTTCTCAATAAATCTTCTTTGCTTCACCTCTGGGCATCTCTGTATCTCATGTTTCGTGTTGAAGATACAAAGGCTTTGATACTATAAAAATTTGCAATGTAGCCGGCACCAATTTCCTCTGCTTTCCATATGCCAAACTCTCTGCATACATTGGCACCGTATATAAACACACAGCAACTATAAAAAATACTAACCTCTTGAAAAACTGAGATTCGAGCTAACACAAACTGCGTGATATGACATGGGCAAAAAGTAGTTGTCTGGACTAACCAGCAAAAGAAAAGAGATGGAGGAAGGGAATATGGAAAGAAAAAAGAAAGGGGTTAAACTGTAAAAGCAGTAAGAGCCTAAAAGAAAAGAAAAAAAAGGAAGCAACGTAAAATCCAGTAAAACCAGGTAATCTCGAACTAGGGCCGTCACGTGAGCGTCCCCACTTGAGCTGGGCCCTCCCCTGGTGACAGGGCGCGGGGTGAAGGCCGAGGAGCGGGAGCGGAGAAGGCGGGACGTCTCCCCGCCGGGCCGCGTCCCTCCCGAGCTCGCTCCGCGCAGCTCCCGGCATCCTTCGCGCCGCCGCTGGCAGGCCGCGTAGGCGCATGCGCCGGCCTGTGCCGCCGTCGCTATGGGAACCCGGCTGCCGCCGCTATGTCGCTGCAGCCGGCCCCGCGGTCGCGGGTATTCGTGGATCTGGTTCCGTGGGCTGACGGGGGACGGGAAAACAAGCCGGCGTGTGTGGGAGACGCGGCGCCCTACCCGCCGCCCGCGCAGGCGCAGGCCGTGAGCCGCGAGGTGCACGTGAGCGGCGCGGCCGAGGTGGCGGCGGCTCCCGACCGGGCGCTGGTGGCCGTGCGGGTGAGCAGCACCAAGGAGGCGGCGGCCGAGGCCAAGAAGAGCGTCAGCCGCCGCCTGGACTACATCACGCAGAGCCTGCAGCAGCACGGCCTGCAGGTGAGCCCACGGTCCCCAGGCCCGAGACGGGCGCATCGGGGTTCAGCCCATGTTTGAGCCCGTCTTGGGCCGGACCTCTAGGCGAATGCTGCCATGCAAAACCAATGCAAATTGGGTAGTTTTTGTGATGACACTTGCTACAGTGGTTTTGTTTTGTAAACTTGAAATGGGGAAATGTTAGATTTGAAATGTTACTTGCAAATGCTGGTCTAAGGATACTGTGGGGCCCCGATCAAAGCTTTCCATCAAAGCCTTTTCAGTATACTTGCAAACTAACCTGGGTGGGGGCTAGCTTCCATTTTCAGTTTACAAAAGTTACATCTTCCCGAAATTTTTTTCAACTCTTAGTTTGAGCTTGCATTATAGAAAAGTCAGTATGCCGTAGATGTTACAAGTGCTTCAGCTTACTACTAGTACATGAGACATCAGTAAATAGATCTTGCCTTAAGAAAGTACATGAGACATCAGTAAATAGATCTTGCCTGAGAAAGGATGAAAACAGCTTTATTCAATCCATTGGGTAGCTGTTAAGCACAGCTAACATAAAGAGATCACACACTGCTCTGAACTTTAACAGAACAGTATTTGAACTGAAGTTCCTAAAATCACAAGCTAGCTTGCTTCCAACTCCACCCAGCTTCAGATAACTCCATTAAAAGAAAATTAGAATACATAGACCACCATTCTGGCTTCATTTTACAAAGTAGAATCCTGAAGCCAGGATGGTGATTTATTCAGAGTACCACTAATTGGCAAAAGTGCAGGTAGATATTCTTGCTTCCAGTGTATTGCTACAAATCATACCTCCCGAAAGCAAGTCTTTATTTTAAAAAAGAAAAAATATTTTTATTGGATTTACAAGCTTAAGAATTATTGAAAAAATCATTTGGAAAAAATTTTCTCCAGTGATCATACAATTTAGAAAATTTTAAATGGTAATTGTAAAACAATGAATAAAATGGGTTTAATATTTAGAAATCTCTTCAACCCGTTGCCAGTGCTGCAGCCATATTTGAATAACATAACTGGTTCAAAAGTTATTCACATAAAATGTAAATTGAGCTCATGTTTCTCGAACTTCTAATATGTAAAATAAAATAATGTGCTAAGTCCAATTTGCAGTAATTACATTAAGATTTAGTATTCAAGGAAGACATAGGAAGGACAGTATCTCCAAAGTATCTACTAATGGAGGAAAGCAGTCATGTAGGTAATTGGTTCAGCAGCTAATATAAAATCATTTTTACTGCCTTTCAAGATGAATTGTGGCTCATCACAAAGTCTTTTATTCATTTCAAAGCTTAGAATATTTGGTTGTAAAGTTTTATAAATACTTAAAGACCCTCTCATAATCTAAATACTTTCTTAATAGATAGACCCTCATTCTTTCTCTTCATTTCCTCTCATTTCTCTCCCCTCTTGGTCTAGCTGACTTCTGTTTTATTTTTAACCAGGCAAAACTTACTTTCTTGGCATTCTTTTTTAACACTAATCCTTAACATACTGTATTTCTACTCCTTACTAATAATAAAACTCATCACTGTGTATGATTTATCTGCCTTTCCTCCATATTCTACCAACTTCAGAATAAAAGCCATTTGTCCTCGTGCATTCATGAGGTGGGCTATCCATATCACAGAATGCATACAATCAAAAAGGATTTAATGAGGGCTGGAGAGATGGCTTAACGATTAAGGCGTTTGCCTGCAAAGCCAAAGGACCTCAGTTCCAGTCCCTAGGACCCACATAAGCCAGATGCACAAGGTGAGGCATGCGTTGAGTTTGCCAGTGGCTGGAGGCTCTGGTGCACCCATTCTCTCTTTGCCTCTTTCTCTCTCACTCTCTCAAGTAAATAAATAAATGATTTAATGAATCAAAGGAAAAAAAGAGAAAAAGTAAATGTATAAGCCATTAGCTTTATTAATGAGAAGATCATAGGTTTATGAGCTTGGATGAAGGTATAAGCATCATGTTTAGCACTGTCTTAATGGAAAACTGTTTTGAAGTTGTGAACAATATTTTATTTAACCAGAAAGTATTTATTAAGCATTTTCTAATACTGTTCATTTTCAAAAGGCACTTAACATATTGCTTAGTTTAGGAGCTGCTATAATGACATACAGTAAACTGAGTAGCTTGTGAACAGCAGAAATTTAGTCTTCATAATCCTGGAGGCTTGAAAAATCTAAGACACAGAGGTGATGTGTTCTGGTGAGGATGCATTTCCTGTACATAGATGGCGCCCTCTCCCTGCATCCTCACATGGTAAAGAGGACCAAGCAGGTCAATGGGGGCTCTATTTATAAGGAACTTAATTCCGTTCATGAGGGTCCACCCTCATCATCTGACATTTCTCAAAGACCATCTGATATCATTACACTGGTAATTAGTTTTCAAGATGGGAAATTGGGGGACGGGGCACAAACAATTTATAGTTAATCCTTATTTTGTTTTCTGCTTTGTATTTCCCATTCAGACTATTAAAATCTTATTTTGTGCCGGGCGTGGTGACGCATGCCTTTAATCCCAGCACTCGGGAGACAGAGGTAGGAGTATTGCTGTGAGTTCAAGGCCACCCTGAGACTACACAGGAAATTCCAGGTCAGCCTGGGCTAGAATGAGACCCTACCTCAAAAAATATCTTGTTTTTCAATAAACATATACTGTAATAACTGTAGTATATATTATTATCAGGCATTTTGCCAAGCATGTAGAATGAGTAAAATTTGGACCTTCTGCTGAAAGAGTCTCATGATCAGAATAGGTTATATAGTAAATCTCATGATGAAAATACTTGATACAATAAAGAAGTGATACTTGATATAATAAAAATCTTACTTGAGGAGTTCCAGAAAGGTTCCTTTTTTAATTTTTAAAAATTTATTTATTTATTTGAAAGAGAAAGAGGCAGATAGAAAGAGAAGGGGAAAGAATGAGTGTGCCAGGGCTTCTAGCTACTGCAAACAAACTCCAGATTTATGCAACACCTTGTGCATCTGCCTTATGTGGGGACTGGGGAATTCAACTTAGATTTCTAGGTTTTGCAGGCAAGGGCCTTAACCACAAAGCCGTGTCACCAGCCCTCAGAATCATTTCTTGAAGGAAGAGACACTTATGTCAAACATTCCAGCTGTGTGTTAGAATGTGTGTAGACAGCATATATGTTCACAGCACTGTAACCAGTTCAGTGTGGTTTAAGACATAAAAGACAGTGGAAAATGTAAAGGGAATTACTAGCTAAGACTCCGGGGGCGGGGGGGGGGGGGGGAACTGGAGACAGAAAATGGAAGGTGACCTTGTATGCATACATGTTTACCATTAAATTTTTACTTTTCTCATTGCTATGACAGAAGCAACCTGAGGGAGGAAGGATGTATTTTGACTCTCATGGCCGGGCCTGGACCAGGATCAGGTTATAACCTTCAAAGGTTCACCTCTAATGACCTACTTTTGCCAGCCAGACCCCTTCATCTAAAGGCTCTACAGCTTTCAGAATAGCACCACAAGTGTTTAGAACATGAGCCTGTATGGGAATACTTTAGATTCTGACCATAACAGTGCTCTGCTGAAGTATGTGAGTAACCTTGATAATTAAGAGAACTACTTTTTCTTGCCACCCTTGTACAAATGCTGTCTAAGATTCCTACTCTGTAAAGTCAGTATTTCAGTTGCTGGCTTACATGTGAGAACTCTCAGAACCAGAGGATTATCGACAGATAGCATGCCCACAACAGAGTTTAGTTACCATGCCCTGACTACTATAGTATGATACTATTTGATTCTCAGTGAGTGATTTATGTTTTGGTAATGGGATGTAGAAGATAATATAGATATACCTCCCTCATCTGCATGCTGCCAAAATATGTCAGTCATTTGCCTGCAAGTGCCCTGTGTGCATCTCTTTGCTGCTACACATGCTTCTTTCCTCCCTGCTTGGGTCAGTGATGGCTGTAGGGTTGGCCAGGTTCCATGTGACATACTGAAGCAGAACAGAGGAGTAGTTACTGAGTCAGACCAGGGAAAGGAAATTCCCTTGCAAGGAATTGTCCAGTGTAAACTATAAGGATATTTGACCTTTTGGTTTGAAAGTGTTCTAATCCCAAGCCCCATTCTCCAACAGCTAATTAGGATCAAAAGGCTATGTACAAGACTGTCTTCATAGCACTAAACATTAAACTTTTAAAAGAAAGTAAAAGAGAAAATTTATGTGACCTTGGGTTTGAAGATGAATTTTTAGATATATTACCAAAAGCACACTGTGCACCAAACAAAAAGATATTTGTCTTATCAAAAAGTTGTAATTGGGCTGGGGAAATGGCTTAGTGGTTAAGACGTTTGCCTGCAAAACCTAAGGACCCCGGTTCTCTTCTCCAGGACCTACCAAAGCTAGGTGCACAAGGGGGTCGCATGTGTCTGGAGTTCTTATGCAGTGGCTAGAGGTCATGGCGTGCCAATTCTCTTTTTCTTTCTATCCGCCTCTTTCTCTCTCTCTCTCTCTCTCTCTCTCTCTCAAACAAATAAATAAAATATTTTTAAAAAATTCTAATCACTAATAATACATTAAGACAATAAGAAGACAATTCGCAGACTGGGAGAAAACATTTGTAAATTATATATCTGATAAGGGCTTGTGTCAGGAATTTACAAACTTAATCAACAGTTTGGCAAAGAGTTCCATACAGAATACACAAAAAGGGCTGGGAAGATGACACATCTGGTAAGAGCACTTAATGCAAAAGCTCAACACCTGAGTTTGATTCCTAGCACCCACTTCAAAAGTTGGATTGCCACACATGCCTGTAACCCCACTCCTGAGGGGGACATGTTTACACCATCCAATGTTGTTTGGATAAATGCAAAATGAACACACCACAGGCAAAATATAATTTAATGGAGGGTTGGGGGGGGTGTACTCTAATGCCCCCCTCCCACTGACTGTACTCAAAGCTTTTATTCAGATTCAGGCAGTGAAAGCTATGTGGAGTCAGAGCATAAGACAGATCACAAGTTTGCATCAAACTAGATCACAAGTTTGTTTAGGTGTATTTCATCAGGAAATCTTTAGAAAAGCTGTGAGTTTTCCATCTTCAAGAAGCTCCACCTAAGGCTTATAGTTTCCTATGTCCCCAGGCACAGCCTGTGCAAAGATGAGCCTTATTCCATCTAGTTAGTTTGATATCCACAGGACAGAGAAAAAAGAATAGTTGGGGCTCACTAACCAACCAGTCTGACTATAAAAATAGCAGTTCCCGGTACATTGAGAGACTCCATCTCTGGGAACAGTGTAAGAGCAATAGAGGACATCTGACATCTGCATAAGTACACACAGAGCATGGGCATCTGTACTCACACATGCATACACTGAACAAACACCACACATACACAAACACTTCAGCAAAGAGTGTGTACAGATGACAAATGAGTAAAGACATGTTCCCTGTTACTTATGATTAAGGAAATGGAAATTCAAACCACAATGGTTAAGTCGAGTATCAAGAGTGGATTCAAAATGCTTGTGAAGTGCAGAGTAATAATAATTCTCAATTGTTGCTGGGTGTCATTGCAAAATATACATCTGCTTTGAAAGATGCCTCACAGTTTCTTATAAAGTTAAATGTAAACTCACAGAAACCAGCACCCTCAGGTAATTGTGAATTGAATACTTATTTTCACATAAAAATTTGCACATAAGCTAGGCATGGTGGTGCACACCTTAATTTCAACACTTGGGAGGCAGAGGTTGGAGGATCGCCGTGAGTTCGAGGCCACCCTGAGACTCCATAGTAAATGCCAGGTCAGCCTAGGCTAGTGAGACCCTACCTCAAAAAACCAAAATTTGAAAAAAAAAATCTGCACATAAATATTTATAGAAGCCATTCTCATAATTGCTAGAATTATATGCCACCAAAAGGTGTTTCAACAGGGGAGTGGACAAACTGGTTATCTATACAAAAGAATATTGCTCAGCAATAAAAGCTATGAAAATTGATTCTCAGAATACTATATGCATATTTCTAAGTAAAAGAAAAGGTCAGACCCAAAAGGACTATATTTCATTATTCCATTCTTGTGACATTCCAAAAAATAGCAAAAACTATTGAGACAACTGAGATGAATGGTTGGCAGCATGGCTGACTAAAGGGATGCACAGAGGACTGTGAGGTAAAGAACTCTTCTTCATTAGCACAGGAGTGCTAAATACAAAACTGGATTTATCACAACCACTAGAGCTGGCTTAAGACAGAGTGATTGCATTACAGGCATGTATATCTGAATTCAATCTCTAGAAGCCAGGTGCATGGTGTGCATTTATAATCCCAGCACAGGGAGACAGGTATAACCCTGGGGCCATTGACTTGCTAGTCTGGCCAGTTTGTGAGCTCCAGGCCAGTGAGATTCTGTCCCAGAAAAGGTAGGCAGCACCTGAGGAACCACTTTAGAGGTTGTTCCACATGCATGTGCTTACATGTTTGCACAGCCACACAGACATGTATCCGTACCTGCACAAACAAAACCATAGAGCTGTAAATGAGAGTGAACATTAATATCTGAAAACTGGGAAAAGGTATCAAGCAGGCTGTCAGGGATCAATCCCAGGACAGAGTTTAGGACATGACAAATGAACCCAGTTTTATTATACATGAATGACACAATGTTTTGTTTTGTTTTTTGGTTTTTCAAGATAGGGTTTCCCTGTAGCCCAGGCTGACCTGAAATTCACTATGTAGGCTCAGGCTGGCCTTGAACTCACAATGATCCTCCTACCTCTGTCTTCTGAGTGCTGGGATTAAAGGGAAAATACTGTTTTAACCAGAAATGAAGGGGGTATATGAAAAAGACATCAGTCCTGTACTCGATTAGTAAGCCTGTTTTCCCAAGTGGCACTAGTGGCCCATCCTGAAACCACTGCATGTCCACTGGTATTAGCATGTGCATGAGTCGGGAGCATGGTGGAAGCCAGGATTCTCACTGCTGGAGGAGTGAGGTGGAGCTTTTGTTCAGCTTCCTTCAGTGTTTGTGGAAAGATACAGAAATAACCATGGATGTATGTGTATGTGAGTTTGTGCATGCACATACACATTATTTTTAGGATTTATATTGGCTCTTTGAAAAGGTTCAATCCTTTCTGCAAGAAAGGTATGGCAAAGCTCATGGCAGTAGCAGCATCATATTCCTTACATCTCCATGGACCAGGAAGCAAAGACCTTGATACAGCCCTACCCCTTCAGCCCTAAGTAGGCCATATAAGTACCATGTCCTAAAGGTTTCACAACCTCCCAAAACAGCACCACCAGCTGGAGACCAAGGATTGAAACACATGAACCTATAGGGACATTTCACATTCAAAGCATAATAGTGTATGGGAATTAGTATATTTTACCTAGCTCTTCCACTGAGAGGATCTGGAAGGAATGACACTCAGGCAGTAGCAAGCATGCTCAGCAACCAGATGTTAGTTCTGAATTTCAATCTCAAAAGTACCAACCTCCTCGGAGAAATGGCTGATTCTAAGGTTGAAGCAGAGAAACTATTACCAGTTTGACTCACTGTACAAGTAAGAAGTGCTGAAAAAGTATAGTGTAAAGTATGGTGGTTCATACCTTTAACTCCAGCATGTGAAGATTAAGAGGATCACTGTGAATTGTGAATTCAAGCCCAGCCTGGTGAGTTCCTAGAATGAGAACCTGCCTCAAAAAAAAAAAAAAAAAAAAAGATGGAAATATGCCAAAGGGATATAGGAGCAAACCTCAAAGAAATTCCAAGGACCAAAGACACAACAATTTGAGCAAAAAGAAAATACATGTTTTTTGTTTATTTTTGGTTCTTTAATTGTGGGCTACATACACTCGGTAATAAAGATGAAAAGAAAAAAAAAACAGTAATTTACAGTGAAGGAACCTGGCAAACACTACCTTAACCATGTGACCAAGGTGTAAGGAATGTCAAGTGGATGGCATGTAACCCTGATACACTGTGAGAAAAAAGTCCCTTCATCTCGGTGGTACTCTCCTGAAACATAACCTCAGTCTAATCATGGGAAAACATTAATACCCCAAACTTTGAAGGTCATGGAAATAAGGAAAGACAGAAACCCTCACAGACCAGAAGACCCTAAGATGCATGATGAATGAGTGCAACATAGGGTCATGGATTTGATCCTGGAATAGTAAAAGAGATGATGGTGTAAAAGCTACTCAAATCAAGTTTGGAGCTTCGTTCCTGGTCAGTGATAGCTTTCCAGTTCCAGTAGATCTCTTATGTTAACTTAAGATGACAATATCACAAGTCTTAAGCAGGTGTTTGGGGAGTCTCTCTTTCTTGGCAATTTTTTGGTAAATTCAACACAATTTCAAAATAAAAGTTTTATTTTGTTAAAAGTTTAGAATTATACATTAGAATATGTTAATGAAAAGTCTGTACATAGATATGTTTATATATTAATAGAGTTTGTAGTAAGATATTTACTTAAATTATTAACAATAGTAGGACATTACTTTTTCTTTTTCTTTTTTTTAAACAAGATGTGGTATATTGGCACATGATTAGGCAGCAGTAAGACAAGGCATGACATGCTGATATAATCCAGAATGTAAATAGGTCTTGAGAACAGTACACTAAGGGAAAGAAGACAAACTTTGTAATATGAAAATATTAATTTCTGCACCTGTGGTTGCTTTCTTATACATAAAAAGTAAACAAAATGCTTTCAAGTTATAATGTGGTTAAATGAATTTGAACTGATGAACTGACACTGACATGTAGTAATAGCCCTAAAAAATAGAAAGAAGCTGGATTTAGGCAGGATAAGGTTGACAACAGGAAGCTCAACTGCCAAAAGGAACCTTAAAGAAAGTGTTTGATGTACTTTTGCATGAAATCAAATAAGACTATTGAGACTGGGGAGATGGTTCAGCAGTTAAGAGCACTTGCTACTTAAACATGAGGGCTCTTGGGTTGAAGGCCATGAAATTTACTCCGCAGTATCCACTTAAAAAGCTGAGTATAGGGTTGGAGAGATGTTTTAGCACCTAAGGTACCTGCAGGCAAAGCCAAAGGACCCAAGTTCAATTCTCTAGTACCCATGTAAAGCCAGATGCATAAGGTGGGGCACATGTCTAGAGTTTGTTTGAGTGGCTAGAGACCCTGGAATGCCTATTCTCTTTCTCTATATGCCCCCTTCTTTCTCTTTCTCTCTCTCTCTCAAATAAATAAATAAATAAAGTATGAAAACATTCTGGGCATGGACACACACATCTGTAACCCCAATCTGTAGAAGGTGGAGACTGGAAAATCCCTTGGGCTCCCTGAGTGGTAGCAGCTTCAGGTTGAGTAAGAGACCTTGTCTTAAGGAAATACACAGATGAACAATAAGAGGGAGGACACCCAACATTCTCCTCTGACCTCTACTCATGCATGCAGAGTGCACACAAATGCATATACTTACTCTATACACATACATACCAAAAAAATGTGATTTTTTTTCTTTCCAGCTAACTTTGCTAAAATTATGTCTGTAGTAGTTTTTAGTCAGAAATCATACATATTACATGAAGGTGGAAAAGCATGTACAAATGGAGCAAAAATAGATTCCCATGCCTTAAAAGAGCATTAAATGTTACAAGAGTTGTTAAGTGAAAAAAGTCTGATTAAGCTGGGTGTCATGGCATAAGCTTCAGAAGGCAGAGGTAGGAAGATTGCTGTGAGTTCTAGGCCAGCCTGGAACTACAGAGTGAGTTCCAAATCAGCTTGTGCTAGAGTCACACCTTACCATAAAAGAAAGTTATGTCTACAGTACTATTTTATCCTTATCTGTATTCTTGGTTTTCTATAGTAAACAGGTATTACCTGTATATTTTTAAGTATTCATGTTTTTATGGGAGTGACAGAATTAGAGCTGTTATACTCAAAGCTTTTGAGAATATTCTTCAAAATATAAACTACTTGTAATTAGTCTCTATCTTAAATATTAGCTTACAGCTACTATTCTAAGTCACCAGATAAAATACAGTTAAGTTACTATTTGGCATAATAACCACTATATCTTTGTTTACCATGTGTTTTGAAAGAAACAAAAGTGTATTTTGCTTGGCCAAAATGGTATCAGTAGCTAAAGAGGGATGATTTGGCAGTTAAAGGTACTTTATTTTTAATTTTATCTATTTGAGAGAGAAAGAAAGCAAGAGAGGCAGAAAGAGAAAATGGGCATATCAGGCCCTTCAGCCACTGCAAACAAACTCCAGATGCGTGTGCCACTCTGTGCATCTGGCCTACATGGGTCCTGGGGAATTGAACCTGGGTCCTTTGGCCTTGCAGGCAAGCATCTTAACTGCTAAGACAACCCTTTATCCCTAAAGGTACTTTCTTACAAAGCCTGATGATAACCTTGATTCAATTCCCCAGTACCCATGTAAACCAGATGCACAAAGTGGCACGTGCATCTGGAGTTTGTTTGCAGTGGCAAGAGACCCTAGTGTACCCTATTCTCTATCTCTCTGTCTCTCTCCCCCTCCCCTCCCACTCCCTCTCTCTCCCTAAATAAATATTTAATTTTTAAAATTTTATTTTTAAAATATTTCAAAAATTTAAATATCAAAAAGGAGTTTATTTTACTATAGTTATAAGCTTTTGTGGGGTGAGAAACATAGAGACTAGGAAGAGAGCTCAGTCAGTAAAGTGCTTACCTAGCAGCATGAAGACCTAAGTTTAAGTCCCAAAACCCACGTAAAAATGCCAGATGTGGCAGTATGCTTATAATTCCAGTGCTGGGGATTATAGGAAACATGGGTTTGATGGACAGTAAACCTAATTGCTGAACTCCAGGCCAATGAGAGACCCTGTCTCAGAGGTGGACAGCATATCTAAAGGATGACACCCAAGTTTGCCCTCTGGTCTCTACTTATGCCTACATACACATGCAGACACACACACACAAACATGCACAAACATGTATGCATGCATACATATATTAAAAACTTTTTTAGAAATTAATAAATTTAACTTTTTCATCAGAATTATATACTCTGTATTTACCAAAAGCATCAATAAACATTAATGCTACTATTTTAAAAACAAGCTGGCTCAAGGACAGTGTTTTAGCAATATATCATTATAGTATAGTCTCTGCTTCTGCCTTGTGCCTTCTCTATTCACATCCTTTATGTACTACTTCTTAGTAAATCCTCACAACAGTGTTATGCAGTACATAATATTAACCTGATTTTATAAAAGTGGAAGTTAACAGCTCAGAAAATTGTTTAGTATGTGCTTTGTAAAGTTGTTACCTTATTTATAAATTAAACATTTTAAGCTCTTCACATACTTCTATAACTAAAAATGCCTTATGTACCCTAAGTGCATACTTTATTTACAAACACTTGCACAACTTTAAATGGAGTGACAATTATGATTATTTTTAAGTAAACATTTCTAGGTCTGGATTTATTTGATGGCAATTTTAAGAAAGTTTTGAAGCATCCAGAAGGCAGTTCTTTTTGCATGTTTTGTCTTTCTGATTTTAAGGTTGGGCTTCTAATTTATGTGTAGAAATACTGCATTTAATAGCTAAATTGTTTGGTGATGTTAGTAATTCTCTTTCAGGCAGAAAATGTAGCAGTGACAAAAGATTTTAGAAGAGTGGAAAATGCTTATCACATGGAAGCTGAGGTATGTTCTAGAAATAGCATGACTATGGACTTATTGCTGAAATCTACCAGAAAAGTGCTTCTTGTAGCACTGATAGAAGATTCATTTTCTCAAAGCCATTCTGATTTATGTATCTGGTTAACTATTATAATATATTTAATAAGATTTACTTGATAATTTTTGTTTTGTTTTGTTTTGTTTTTGTGTTTATCAAGGAAGAGTCTCACTCGAGCTCAGGCTGATCTGGAATTCACCATGTACTCTCAGAATGGCCTTGAACTCACGGTGGTCCTCCTACCTCTGCCTCCCAAGTGCTGTGATTAAAGGTGTGCACCACCATGCCTGGCTCAATAAATTTTTTTATTAAATAAAAATAGCAACTGGAAAATAACAGTTAAATGCTTCCCAAATAAGCTATAATAAGCTTATTTTCTAGTTAGCAGGAATCATTGCAGGACAGAAATTTCTCTTTAATAAAAATTAAATGATGGGTGCTCACTTCAGTAGCACATATACTAAAGCTGAAGCGATACAGAGAAGATTAGCATGGCCCCTGTGCAAGGATGACACACAAATTTGTGAAGCATTTCATATCTTGAAAAAGTATAGTTAAATAATGGGGCTGGGGAGATGGCTCAGCAGTTCAAGCTTGTGAAGTTTACTGACTTGGATTCAATTTCCCCAGCATCCATATACAGCCTTACACAAAGTGGTATGTGCATCTGGGTGTCTATGTATACATGTACACTCTCATGCAACTAAATAAAACTTTTTAAAAATTAAATGAACAAAGCTATAAAAGAAGGATTGAGCCACTTTTTTACACAAGTTCACTGTGCTACGGCATTATTTAAAATCAAAAACACTTAACCTATACCCCAATTAAAAAGAAGGCAACTATTTCATAATACTTTATTCTTGGCAACATTTAGATCCTACAACTGCTGTATATTTTACTTTATCTGTAAGGGTTTGATTACCCAGGTTTTATAATAGCAGAGCATGTTCTAGTTGCAGCAAGACTTCTGCCTGTTTCTGACTCCCAACATCTGGGGGATGGGGTGCTTAGCTCAGCTTCCACCAAGAATGACATTCAAGTGGATACTTCTTTTTGAGGAGTATGTGGTTCATGTGTGTGAGTTCAGGGAACATGCCCCATCATGCATGTGCAGATCAGAGGACAACTTTGGATGTCGGTCCTCACCTTCCACCTGTTCAGTGCAGGGTCTCTTATTGTTCACTGGCCTATGAGCTTCCGTGGGATTCTCCTATCTCTGCCTCTTTTCGTGCTATGGGCATGCTGTGATTACAGGCACTAGCGCTATGGTGTCCAGCTTTATATGGGTTCTGGGGATCTGAACTCAGATACTCACTCTTGCACAGCAAGCACTCTAGCCACTGAGCTGTCTTAGTGAGAGAATCTTTGTCTCTAGAAGTAGAAAATATCTTAAGCAATAGTGTGGTGCTGGTTTATTCAGGTTCCAGACAATGATGGGATGACAACTCTTACATGATTGTACTTGAAGTTCTGGCCAGTGCAATCAGGTCCAATATAATAATGGTGATAATGATCTAGATAAAAGTTTTTAAAAAAAGATGTAAAACATTTAGAGCACTCTAGTTGAGAAAGAAGAGGTAAAAATGTCTATTCAAGAGCAATGTAACAATCTACTTAGAAAAATCTCATAAAACCTACAAAAAAAGCTAATAAAAAATTTCTAGGGGTAAATCTGATAAAATATACTAAAGAGTAACATTTCTCAGAGAATGAAAGGTATAAATAAATGGAGGAATTTGTCTTTCACAATTTGGAAAACTTGATATTATTATTCTCTTGAAGATGATTTATATATAGACTCATTACGTTCTTAATCCAAATCCCACCTACATCTTAAAATGTAAATTGGCAAATAGTATAATATACATTTGGAAATGTGAAAGATCTACAACTACTTTGAAAAAGCACACTTATTCATAATATCCTCAAACTGGAAACAAATGTTTTCAACCAAACTGGTTATATCCATGCAATAGGTAAGCAACATAAAGTAGACAATTAGGGATTGCATGTGCATTACTCTGAGGGAGAGTGAGTCTCCAAAAGCAATATAGTGTATGTTTCCATTTATGTGACATTCTGAAGAAGACAAATATGGCACTCAAGAACAGAGCAATGGTTGCCTATGGTTTGGTAGTTGTGGGAAGAGCTGGTAGGAAAGTTATCTGAGGGGATTTGGGGCATAAGGGAACAAACGTGTTTTTGTTTTTGTGTTTACAGAGCTCATTAGTAATAGAATTTTACTCCAAAGAATCATGAGGTGATTTTTATTTTCTGCAGACAAGTAGTAGATGCCTGGGTTTCTTTATATTACCAACTCTACTTTTGTGTGTGCTTGCAAGTCTCCACAGCAAGGCGTTTAAGCTGTGATAGTAGAAGATGCCCACAAGGATAACAAGAGTACAAATATTGCATGCCCAGAAATACCGAGCACGAGGAGCATATGTGAGCTATAGAACCAAAGACTGGTCAAGGGACTACCATGAAAATGATGTCTTAGAGCCAAAGAAGCAAGAATATGGAAGGGAGCAGTTGGCAGGAGTGAAATGTAGGCAGTGTAGAAGAGCAAATAGAAACCATGAGGGAAGATGGAGATCACTGGTAACTCCTCAAATTGTCTGAGAATAACAAATATGAAAATTGATGAGAGATTAAGAAAAAAGTAATAATGATTAAATGGGAGTAAAATGGGTGGTTATTTAAGAGACTGGTCTTGGAGAGAAGACTGGTAGATCAAAAGTAGAGCTGGGCATGGTGGTGCATGCCTTTAATCCTAGTGCTTGGGAGGCAGAGGTAGGAGGATAACCATGAGTTCAAGGCCACCCTGAGACTACATAGTGAATTTCAAGTCAGCCTGGGGTATAATGAGACCCTACCTCAAAAACAAAAAAAACAGGGCTAGCAGATGGCTTAGTGGTTAAGGTGCATGCCTGTGAAGCCTAAGGACTCTGGTTCCAGTCTCCAGGTCCCACGTAAGCCAGATGCACATGGTGGCACATGCATCTGGAGTTGATTTACAGTGGCTAGAGGCCCTGGCAAGCCCATTCTCACTCACTCTCTCCTTCTGTCTGTCTCTAATAAATAAATTAAAAAATCTTTAAAAAAAAAAAAACAGGGCTGGAGGGGTGGCTTAGTGGTTAAGATGCTTGTCTGCAAAGCCAAAGGACCCTGGTTCAATTCCCCAGGACCCATGTAAACCAGATTCAGAAGGTGGGGCATGCATCTGAAGTTCATTTGCAGGAGATGAAGGCCCTAGAATGCCCATTTTCTTTCTCTCTCTCTGTCTCAATGTCTGCCTTTCTCTTTCTCTCTCTCTCTCTCTCAAATAATTTTTTTTTTTTTTAAAGTAGAGACCAGTTCACTTTGGGGACTTTGCATGCTTGGAGATTCCCAGTCTTTTGCAACTTACGGTGATGAATTGAATCTTTACTCCCTTGCTGTTGTTTGCATACGGCTGTTTAGAAGAAAACACTTAGTCTTCCATAAGTTGAAGAGACTATAATTTGGGGGTTTTTGTTATTGTTGCTGCTGTTTTGGGTTGTTTGTTTTCAAGGTAGAGTCTCACTCTAGCCCAGACTGACTTGGAACTCACTCTGTAACCCCAGGTTGGCCTCAAACTCACAGTGATCCTCTTACCTTTGGAGTTAGACCTTTGGATTAAAGACTTGTGCCATCTTGCCTGAAGAAACTCCAATTTTAGAGTATAGCTGAATGTGAGACTGCTTCCACAGATTTAAAGGCAGATGACATGGGACAGTAGATTCAATTCTGCATAAAAACAGGACTGGAGAGATGACTTAGCAGTTAAGGCATTTGCTTGTGAAGCCAAAGGACCTAGGTTTAATTCTCCAGGACCCACGTAAGCCAGATGCACAAGGGACACATGTATCTGGAGTTTGTTTGCAGTGACTGGAGGTCCTGGCATGCCCATTCTCTCTGTGTCTGTTTTGTTTCGCATCACTTCTCTTCTCTCTCTTCTCTCTTCTCTCCTCTCCTCTCTTCTCTCCTCTCCTCTCCTGCCTTCTCCTCTCCTCTCCTCTTTCTCTCCCTCTGCTCTCTCTCTCCCTCTCCTCTCTCTCCCTCTCCATTCCCCTTGCAAATAATTTTTTTTTTAAACTGCTGGCTGGAGACACCTCAGTGGTATCAGTGAAGGAAGACACCATTGCTTCCAATCAGAAGTCTAATGACATAAATTAGCTAAGGAATCATTAAAAAGTTATCAGGGTAAGGATTTAGACAGACAAACCTGAAAAAAATGATAAAATAGTTTGAAATTATCAGTATCAGCCTCAGAAATATTTTTCTTAAGCTCTTGGGTTTATTTTCCCTCCCCTTGTGCTTTTAAGATGTTGAATTTCCAAAGTAAATACTGCTGATAATGATCTCATTTGACTCTTTAGTGGTGTTTTGAAGAGGGTATTTTATTGTTTTTTTACGTTCTTAAATATTATTTAAAATAATATAAGTGTTTAATTGCATTTGCTCTGTTTATTGTAATGTATTCTAAGTTAATGTGGAACTATATGGAAGCTTTCATTGAAGTCCACCCATAAATTTGTTTTTTTAAGTCTTCTTTCTACCCATGTGATGCAACTGAAAAGTTATTTCACTTATGTAACATTTTATTTGCTTGAGGAGAGCGTTCTATTTTTTTAAATTTTCATCAGAACTGTTGCTAAGCAAATTCTAGTAGAAAGCTGCTTATTTTCAAGGATGAAAAATAACCACAGTTTGAATACCAGGAATTTTCTCCAGAAACTTGTGAGTGTTTTTTGTTCCACTGCAATTGTAAATAAAGTTGGTAATGAAAAAAAAAAAAAAGTTTGAAATTAGATTAGATACATTCAAAATATATAATCAAAGATTGTTAACAACAAAACAATGTAATTTTAAGTATCAGATATATATATATATATCTGTTATTTGTTACAATAAAAATGGATAATTTGACTTTACTTCTTTTAATCAGATTTAGAGAAAATTTTGAAGTAACACTTAAGACATGAAATAACATCAAGTGTCTTTTCACTTACAGGTCTGCATTACATTTACTGAATTTGGAAAAATGCAAAATATTTGTAACTTTCTTGTTGAAAAGCTAGATAGTTCTGTGGTCATCAGTCCACCTGAGTTCTATCACACTCCAGGTTCTGTTGAGAATCTTCGGTAAGTGTAAGCACATCTTTACATTATTAATGCTAAGCAGAACATTCGTGCTTGTGCTTCAGTTCGTTGAATGTCATACTAATAGTCTCTGCTTTCAATCCCTTAGCCGGCAAGCCTGTCTTGTTGCTGTTGAGAATGCGTGGCGCAAAGCTCAAGAAGTCTGTAGCCTTGTTGGCCAAACCCTAGGAAGACCCTTACTAATCAAAGAAGAAGAAACAAAGGAATGGGAAGGCCCAATGGATGACCATCAGTCACCCAGACTCTCAAGTTCATTGACCGTTCCACAGAAAATCAAGAGGGCAACAATACATGCTACCTCAAGAGTATTTGTAACTTTTGAGGTAAAGGGAAAAGAGAAGAGAAAGAAGCGGCTCTGACATGTAGCTGGCATCTTACATTTGTATTTTGTCAGTGTGCTTTTTTTATTATTTCTTTTTGTTCTGAACACATATAATCTGTCACTCTTTGAATACAGTCTCATAAAGTACTTATATGTACTTTCTGGTTTCTCAAACTTACTCTGAGAAATACTCTTGGGAAATAAATATGTTTTATATATACTTTTTATATACTAACAAGTCATACAAGTTCAGGTATAACATTTTTACCATAAGGAACTATTGAGACTTTTATTTCATTGTTCTCTTAAGGAGTTTTAGTCTTTTTCAACTGTTTGTACATGTAACCAAGTTTTATATAAAAACTAGTCTTCAACAAATGTTTTAAATTGTGAGATAAAAATTTTAGATATGATAAAGAATTCTTGTATCACATCAAACTCACCACTTCTGTACAAGTGATGATGGGAACCTGTGCACGACTCTGGGCATGTGCGCTGGGTGCTGTGGCTGTTCCATGGATGCGGTGGAAGACAAACTGCTGAGCCCAAGCAAAGCAGCAGCAGCGAGCACAGTGGAGGCATATTTTCATTGGTTTCCCTGGTCCTCATTTCCGTGGGGCAACACAATGTGGCCACACAGACATTCAGTGTCTGCCATGGCTGAACACTACTGAACTGTGAAGATTCCCTAGTTTTTGTCATGAATGGAGACAAATGTTCTCTTTGTCCTGGAAAGAGGCTTTGCCTCAAACATGTTTGCTGCAAACTCAGTGTTGAGAAATGGACCCAGTAAAGTGTCTTACATTCTTGCTATACCTGACAAGAAGTGTAGGAATGTAAGATTCATGCACAACTGTCTCTCATATATTGTTAAGATGCAGACCAGCATCTCCAGCTATTCTTTCTATCTATCTCCCTCTCTCTGTCTCTTAAATATATATATTTAAATTAAATTTTATTAGATGTACGCATACTTAGTGTGTAAACAACACATGTTAGTACCATCATTTCTCTCATCCCTGCCACTTTTCTGAAGAGGCCCTCCTTGTTGAGGATGACTCCATGGGGGTTGTGGGGGCAACAGTCAGAAATGGGAGAGAGGCAATGTCTCTGTGCATAATGTCCCAACTTGTGGTTCTAACAGTCTTTCTGCCCCCTCTTCTGCAAAATTCCCTGAGAAGCCATGTTGGGTGAATTTTAAGTCTACTTCAGTGACGGGCTGTTAGGAACCCCTGGATCTGTGCTTTGGTAGGTGTCGAGTGTCCTCAGTGTCTACCTCTTTTACCCTTGTCTGATACCAGGTTCACCAAGAAAGCAGCACTCTTGCTCATTTCCCCATTTCCTCTGTGGTTTCAGCTGGGGCGGGGGTGAAATGCACTGGGTGGTTTATGTCCTCAGGTACCACTCCTATCTGAAAAAGAGAAGCAGAATCTCTAACAGAGATAAATGTAATGACCATTATGAATTTAGAGAGAATTTAAAGGCTGTAAACCCTCTTATAGCCCAAGATTCGTGGGACCTTGACAATGGAGAGCAAAATCGTTATCTGGATATGATTCAGACTTATTTCCCAGTTCCAAATATGGTTTCCTCTCCACTGAGTGGATCAGTTAGCCAATCCAAGAGCAGGTGGTTTCCCACCATGGCTGTGTGCCAGTACTGCACTTGTATGAGCAACATGTCAGGTTGTTTTTTTTGTTGTTGTTGTTGTTTTTTGTTTTTCTGAGGTAGGGTCTCACTCTGGCCCAAGCTGACCTGGAATTAACTATGTAGTCTCAGGGAGGCCTCGAACTCATGGTCATCCTCCTACCCCTGCCTCCCAAGTGCTGGGATTAAAGGCATGCACCACCACGCCCAGCTGTCAGGTTGTTTGCTTCTGAGTCACCTAGACTTTGAGTTGCTCAGGCAGATGTTGGCCACTTTCCCCCAGTAGCTCCTGTAATGCATTCCAGCACTACATGAGCTAATCTTAAATACATATTTTTTTAAATCTTTCCACAAAGCAAAACATTATAATTGATATTTTCTGAAAGACAACAGAGTTTTAAAAAAAATAGGATTTATTTATTTAAGGGTCAGAGAAAAAGGCAGCTAGAGAGACTGGGCACACCAAGGCCTCTAACCACAGCAAGTGAACTCTAGATGCATGCACCACCTTGTGCATTTGTCTTATGGTAGTACTGAGGAATCAAACCTGGGTCCTTAGGCTTTGCCTGCAAGCATCTTAACTGCTGAGCCATCTCTCCAGCCCCAAGTTTTGTTTTTTTTTTTTTTAATTAGGATATTTGTAACTGCCTCCTAAGGTCCTTATTGAAACAGAAACTGTATATAATTGATGAAACTTAAGAACCCACTCGCTTACAACTGAAAAATAGCTGTTTTTCTGTAGTAGTATTTATTTTTTTATTTTTTGTCTTTTATTTTTATTTATTTGAGAGCAACAGAGAAAGAGGGAGAGAGAGAGAGAGAGAGAGAGAGAACGCTCGAGCATGCACACAAGCCAGAGAATGGGTGCACTAGGGCCTCCAGCTACTGCAAAGGAAATCCAGACGCATGTGCCCCCTTGTGAATCTGGCTAACATGGGTCCTGGGGAATCGACCCTCAAACTGGGGTCCTTAGGCTTCATAGGCAAGCGCTTAACTGCTAAGCCATCTCTCCAGCCCTATTTTTTATTTTTATTTTCTTACTTGGTTTTTCAAGGTAGGGTCTCACTCTAGTCCAGGCTGACCTGGAACTCACTATGTAGTCTCAGGGTGGCCTCAAACTCACAGCGATCTACCTACCTCTGCCTCCCAAGTGCTGAGATTCAAGGCATGTGCCACCATGCCTGGCAGCAGTTTACTTTTAAAAAATTATTTTACTTTAAAAAAATTATTTTATTTTAGAGAAAGAAAGAACTGGCCTTCCAGGGCTTCAGCCACTGTAATCGAACTCCAGACACTTGTGCCACCTAGTGGGCTTGTGCAGCCTTGCACTTACCTCATCTTTGTGCTGGCTAAAGTGGTTTCTGGAGAGTAGAACTTGGGTCCTTAGGCTTCACAGGCAAGTGGCTCAAGTGCTAAGCCATCTCTCCAGGACTACTTTTTTTTTTAATGAGTATTCTTACTTGACAGTCAACTTGAGTTCAATTTAAGTCAGTAAGACCTGGAAAAATAGTTGGTAATTCAAGAAGTTATACTTTATATCCCATAATGTTTATTGTGTCCTCAAGAATGTAAGAAAAAGAAATCCCATTTCTCTAAGACTTTCAGACAAGTATGTGATAGTAAGGAGCATAAAGAAATAATGAATTATGAAACCAAAATAGAGTTAACATACATAATAAAAATAGAAATTACAAATTTAATGGAAAGCAGATGTCTTTTTAAAGACAATCTTTTTTAATGATTATTGTTTATTTTATTTATTTGCAAGCAGAGAAAGAAATAGGAGAGAGAGGGAGAGGAGAGAATCGGCACACCAGGGCCTCTAGCCACTGTAAACGAACTCCAGATGTATGTGCCCCTTATGTGTCTGGCATATGTGAGTCCTGGGGAGAATCAAACCTGGGTCCTGTGGCTTCACAGGCAAATGCCTTAACTGCTAAGTCATTTCTCCAGCCCCCAGATGTCTTTTTCATACCAGAATGCACACTGTGTAATTAGTTTCATTAAAAATAGCAAGGGTAGCTGGGCATGGTGGCGCACGCCTTTAATCCCATCACTTGGGAGGCAGAGGTAGGAGGATTGCTGTGAGTTTGAGGCCACACTGAGACTCCATAGTGAATTCCAGTTCAGCTTGGACTAGGGTGAGACCCTACCTCGAAAAACAAAAAAACAAACAAAAAAAAAAAAGCAAGGGACTGAGGACATAATTTGGTGGTAGGTACAGTGCTTACCTATACACAAGGCCCTGGGTTCAATCCTCAGCACCAGAAGAAGAAACAAAGAATCCCCCCCCCCCGAATAAAACAGACATTTAGTTTGCATTTATGAAACTGACAATGACAATGGCTAAAAAAGATCATCGAAGTCTACCAAGAAGGAATATTTGTGCTATTTTATAAGAATAGTAAGTATGCATTTAAAGGATATTTCTGGTTCCACCACTGTTCTGGAATATATCTTCAATATCCCAACCAACAAACAAAACCCAACTCCCAAACAGCCATGTCACCTGTAGATGATTACTAGTTTTGTACCATGAACAGATACTGGCTGTAGCTTTTGATTGTGAACTAATTCTATAATAACAGTGCAGGGTTAAGGAAGGCTAACCTAATCTGGAATGATTTTAAAACAAGTTTATGATATCTGAGTTAAAGGCATCTTCCAAATGTCATATATCTTTCAAACTAGATGTGTCTTTTAGAAATATTCTATTATCTTTCCTTGATAAACAACTTTGTATAGTCAAAAATAGGCAGATAATGGGCTGAAGGGATGGCTTAGCAGTAAAGGTGCTTGCCTTGGCAAAGCCAAAGGACCCAGGTTCCATTCCCCAGGACCCACATTAGACAGATGCACAAGGAGGCACATGCGTCTGGAGTTTGTTTGCAGGGGCTGGAGGCCCTGGCGTGCCCATTCTCTCTCTCTCTCTCTCTCTCTCTCTCTCTCTCTCTCTCTCTCTCTTTCTCTCTCTCCCTCTTTCTGGGACAAATAAATAAATAAAATATTTTTTAAATAGGCAGATAGTTCCAAGGCTTCATATACTTGAGGTTTTTACTCATCACATTAACTACATATGAGTTATTACTGTCCTTCCACATGACTATGAAGTGTCCAAGAGAAGGTCTATATTGTGACATTTTTTCCAGTGTCTGGCTAATAAAAGGAGTGGGAAAGCTAGCTGTCAAACATTCTACTTTGTTTTTAAACAAAAGGGACCATCTGTATCAGTTTACCTGAATGCTAGTATACATAGACGTGGGGAAGGGAAATACATGGGGTTGATTTGGATGTCATACATTTAAGTTGTGTAGTTGTGTTTGCGCATTTTAATCTTTAGTTAGCGTGTTGTTATTCTCTGAAGCTTAGCTTTTTCAAAACATGCTGTAGCTGGGAGCATAGTCCAGTGGTAGTGTTTGCCTACATGTCTGAGGCCCTGGGTTCCATCCACAGGATGTCCAAAAAGATAGCCTATAGCCGTGCCACAACCTGTCTGTTGTGCAAATCAGTCTCAAGTGTTCTGGAGTTTCTGTCCATTTCAAGCACATTACCTTAGCAGTAAGTGTGAGGCTTTGTCCTTCACCCCCAGTACCACCAAGGATGACGAGCTTCTGTGACTCACCAGCAGGTAGGGCATAACCCACTGCCCAGAGGAAGTTGCTTCTGAAGTTTTTCTAAAGAAATTTTAATTTTATTCATATATTTGCAAACAGAGAGAAGAGAGACCAAGATAATGGGTGTGCCGGGGCCTCCAGCTGCTGTAAATGAACTCCAGATGCATGTGCCACTGTGCATCTGGCTTTATGTGGGTATGAGGGACTTGAACCCAGATTGTTAGGTTTTGTAGGCAAGTGCCTTAACCACTGAGCTATCTCTCCAGCTCACTTTTGAAGTTTTTTTTTTAAGCACAAATACACTTTTATTTATTGACTTTTCTTAAATCCTTTAAGGGTACAGCATCACACGTATTCTGTGTCCAATGGTCTTGGCAGGAAGGTTGCTTCGGAATTTGGCTCGTACCATGCCACTGTTTCCATGGGCTCGAGTTACCTTTCCCCAGATGACTCTTGTTTTATTAGGATTGCCACCAGGAGTCACTGTATTGTTTTTTGCTTTGTACACATAAGCACATCTCTTGCCCAGGTAGAATTCAGTTTCATGTCGGGCATAAACACCTTCAATTTTAAGAAGTGCCGTGTGCTCTCTTTAGTTCCAGAGACCCCTCTTAAGGCCAGCAAAAATGGCCTTGCACCAGAGTCTTTCCGACATATCTATGCCTTTTAGAAATCCTGTTCCCAGCAGGCCTGCACGGGAGCCAAGATGGCGGACTTTTGAAGTTTTGACTCTAAGATGGCATCTAACAAACTCAGTTGGCAGTGCTTTTCATATTCAGATGCTTCAGTTGAATCTGTTTCCATTGGAATTAAATTTAATTTTAATTAAATTTACTTTAATTTTAATTAATAAGATTATTTCAGAAAATCACATTTATACTTGATAGCAGTAATGAATGAGTAGCTCATCCAAAGCAGCTACACTTTCTTTCTGTTGAATCAGTCATATATGCATTTCATTTTCATCTTAAATGAATGACTGCAAAAACTCACATAAATCCCTTCTAGTCCAAAGTTGCAACAACATCAAAAGTGTTCTTTTTTTATGCTAAATTAGTCATGAAAAGTTCAAGGTACTGCATTTGAAATGGAGAAGGAACAAAGAATAATTAATTCAGCCAAATAAAATACAAAATTATTTTAATATATCAAATAACAATATTTACAAATCACAGATTTCTTCATCTTCATTACAGCCATTCCTAAAATGACAAAGATTCAATGATACTGATTTACATGAACTGCAACAAAATCAGTGTACTATGAAGCTGGGACCTTTAAACAATTTATTTGTTAACTGCAAAGGTCAGCATATATTTGAAGAATGACTGTATTGGTTGCAATATGTAGAGATGTTAGGTTCTCAAAATATTACCTGTAAAACTGCATTAATTTAAAATATGCATTATTAACTATTTACCTTGAATAAGAAGTAGAGCACCGCTTACCTCAATATTAAACCCACTACTATAGAAATGTTTTATCTTCACCTCACTGGCCATTATTAACTACAGGTTTGCCACGCTGCTTCATGATGGTGCTGAAAACAGTACTAATGGCTCTGAGGCCAGGTCAGAAGAGGGGTGGAAATGCCAGCAGCATGCATGCAGCCACCCAGTGACTGCCTCTGCCTGTGGTATTCAAGACATGAGCAGATAGCTGGCACCTGAGGGGATGCTAAACTGCTTGAAAGACAGTATCATGGTGGGATGGGTCCTGCAATGTCACTTCCAGAAGTCTAGACGGAGGTCAGGCCATACTTTCTATGCTAAGTTCTTGCTGACTAGCTTTCTCAGGAAAAAGAGAGAGAGAGAGAGAGAGAGAGAAACTGACATGAAAGAATCAAAGGTCAATTACTTTATTTCCAAAGTTTGAAAGGGACTTTGCATAAACCTTACATATGCAGGATCCTTTAAACCATTCTGTGTTTTGGGTCGGTGATATCTTTATTTCAGGTATTAGGACCAGTATTTTTCTTCTCAAATGGTATTAATGCTTTTAAATTCATAGAGCATGCTATTACCTGCAAAGTTATATAACCATTATATTAATGAATATATTAAGATGTCTAGGTATACAAAGCTATCAAAACAAAAGAAAGGCATTTTTTAAACTTAGGTTTGTCATTTCTTTTAGAAAAAAAGGGGAGAAATCTTAAAAATTTAGCATCTTTCTATTACTACTGACACCTAGGATTTAAAAAGAGAGATTCTTCTTTAAAAAAAAAAAAATCTCACCCTGTCACCCCAGCTAGCCCAGAGCTCTTGGGTTCAAGTAATCTTCCATTCTCAGCTTCCCAAGTGGCTGGGAATACAAATGTGCACCAGACCTCTAGCTTCTTCCTCTTTTTAAGTAGAAAGTAATTATTTCTCCTCATGGTTACCTGGCCTAAAATGTTTGTGTAGGACTAATGTGTAATTTATAAATATTAGGTAGAATACTAGAAGACTGGTAAATCTTATAGATGTTCAGAAAAGAGCTTTACTAATCTTCATTTTTGTACAAAAAATTTATCTATACGATGCATTTCATATATTAATTCAAATGTATTTTAGAAAGGTATATGCAGATCAAATTAGGATGCAAAGGCAAAACGTGAAAGTGCGTTTACATGATATAAATATCCTTTGGACTAGGGAGATGGCTCAGCAATTAAAGGTTTTTGCTTGCTAAGCCTGATGACCTGGATTCATTTTCCCCAAGTGCACACATAAAGCCAGATGCACTAAGTAGTGCATACATCTGGAGTTTGTTTTTGGTGGCAAGAGGCTCTCTTCCCCACTCTCTGCTTAAAAATAAATTAAAAAAAAAAAAAAACAGGCAAGGGGGCTGGAGAGATGGCTTAGCGATTAAGCACTTGCCTGTGAAACCTAAGGACCTCAATTGGAGGCTAGATTTCACAGGACCCACGTAAGCCAAATGCTCAAGGTGGCACATGCATCTGGAGTTCATTTGCAGTGGCTGGAGGTCCTGGCATGCCCATTCTCTATCTGTTTCTTTCTCTCTTTGTTGTTCTCAAATAAATAAAAATAAACAAAAAAATGTTTTTTATTCCAGGCATGGTGCATGCCTTTAATCCCAGCACTTGGGAGACAGAGGTAGGAGGATTTCCGTGAGTTCAAAGCCACCCTGAGACCACATAGTGAATTCTAGGTCAGCTGGAGCTAGCATGATATCCTACCTTGGAAAAAAAAAAAAAAATTCAAGCATGGGATGCACTTGTAATCTTAGCACTGGTCAGGTAAAAACAGGAGGATCTGGGCTGGAGAAATGGCTTAGAAGTGAAGCCTAAGGATCCTGGTTCAAGGCTCGATTCCCCAGTACCCACATAAGCCAGATGCACAAGGTGGCGCAGGCATCTGGAGTTTGTTTGAAGTGACTGGAGACCCTGATGTGCCTATTGCCCCCCCCCCCCGCCTCTTTCTCCCTCTGTCTGTCTGTCCCTATCACATAAATAAATAAAACTAAACCAAAAAAAAATTGTTAAAAAATAGGAGGATCCCTGGGGCTTGGTGGCTAGCCAGTCTATCCTAATTGGTGAACTCCAGGCCAATGAGAGACCTTGTCTCAAAAATAAAAAAAAAAAAAATAGTGGACTGTGTCTATGAAATAAAACCTTTTTAAAAGTGGTATATAAGGGCTGGAGAGAAGGCTTAGTGGTTAAGGTGCTAGCCTGAAAAGCCTAAGGATCCAGGTTCTATTCTCCAGTAACCACATAAGCCAGATACACAAGGTGGTGCATGTGTCTGGAGTTTGTTTGCAGTGGCTGGAGGCCCTGGCATGACTATTTTTTCTCTCTCTCTCTCCCTCTCTCTCCCTCTCCCTCTCTCCCTTCCTCCCTCCCTCCCTCTTTCTCTCCCTCCCCCCCTCTCTCCCTAATAAATAAAATAAATGTATGGGCTGGGAGAGATGGCTTAGCGGTTAAGCACCCCCCAGACCCATATAAGCCAGATGTACAAGGTGGCTCATGCATCTGTTCATCAGTGGCTAGAGGCCCTGGTACACCCATTCTCTCTCTCTCTCTCTCTCCCAGTCTCTCTGCCTCTTTCTCTCTGTCTGTCACTCTCAAATAAATAAATAAAAACAAAATTTTAAAAAATAAGAACGTAAAACGGCATATAAAATAATATATCAAATGCTATAGCTGTCATCTCTGATAAATTCAGGTAATTATATATTTTATTTATTTATTTATTTGACAGAGAAACAGAATGGGTGCACCAGGGCTTCCAGCCACTGCTAACAAACTCCAGATGCTTGCACACCCTTGTGCATCTGGCTAACATGGGTCCTGGGGAATCAAACCTGGGTCCTTTGGCTTTGTAGGCAAATGCCTTAACCTCTAAGCCATCCCTCCAGCCCAAATTCAAGTAATTTATACAAGCATGTGGAGTTTGTGTAAAAGAGAAAATAGACTTTTCCCATGAAATATGAGTACTAAACACATAAACAGACATACAGTATCATGACCAATACAGTTTCAGTTGTCCTTGGAATGCCATGTCACAATTATAGATGATTTCATCCTAAGAATGTAATCATTCAATCTGTCTATGATTTTCTGTAATTTTTGTTATAATTGTATTCCTTACAGACAATTTAGTTTCCTCATCAAGTATACTTTTCTAACCTTTTATATTTAAAAAGAATATAAGTTGAATAGTATTGTTTGGAAAATCATTTTAAGATAATTGTTTTTACATGGTGAAATATGTTTGTGGGTCAGTGATTTACCTCTGGAGCACTTTGGAGCTTTCTTCTGATGTGGACAAAATTGGTCCATTCTGATAGTAAAACAAGTACTTGGTAAAAGTCCTATCCCAACGTTCATCAATTAAATGCATTTCGTAATATTTTAGTATCATATATTGATATCACAATAGTTCAAGAAATTATAAGTGAAACTAGCATGGTGTGGTGGCGCATGCCTTTAATCCCAGCACTCGGGAGGAAGTGGTAGGAGGATCACTGTGAGTTCGAGGCCACCCTGAGACTACATGGTGAAATCCAGGTCAGCCTGAGAAACAGTGAAACCTGACTCAAAAAACCAAATATATATGTGTATGTGTGTGTGTGTGTGTGTGTGTGAAATTATGAAGTCTTAATAGTATTTGGATTTATGGAGACCAAAAAGCTGTCTATATTCTCTACTTTAGCCCTGGAACACAATAACTTTCTTTAAATATTGGTAACAACTCAGTGATTTCTTCCTCCCAAAGATTAAGTAGTTGTACTACACAGAGCAATATGTGTGTGTTGGAATAAACTATTTCAGGTATGTAGAATGTTGAATACTCTTTTCTGAATAACCTGGTTTTTTTTTTTTTTTCAACTGCAGAAGCATATTGTAGGGGAAGAAAATGTACAAGGAAGAGACAGCTCTGGTCCATTGTCCTCATCTTCATTTTGTGGCTACTATTGTCAGATCTTGTACCCTAAGCTGAATTTGAATGCACTTTTACTCAAGGGTGACCTAGAACTCCTGGTCATCCTGTCTACATCTCCCAAGTGTTGGGATTTTAGTCATGTGCCACTGTGTCTGCCTTTTCATCCACTTTTTTCATTTTTCTTTTTTAAATTTTTTTGTTTATTATTTATTTATTTTTTAATTTTAATTTTTATTTATTTATATTTTTTTAATTTGAGAGGACAGACACAGAGAGAAAGGCAGATAGAGGGGGAGAGAGAGAATGGGCGCGCCAGGGCTTCCAGCCTCTGCAAACGAACTCCAGACGTGTGCGCCCCCTTGTGCATCTGGCTAACTTGGGAGCTGGGGAACCGAGCCTCGAACGGGGTCCTTAGGCTTCACAGGCAAGCACTTAACCGCTAAGTCATCTCTCCAGCCCTGTTTATTATTTATTTATTTGAGAGTGACAGACAGAGAAAGAGGGAGAGAGAGAGAGAATGGGTGCGCCAGGGCTTCCAGCCACTGCAAACAAACTCCAGATGTGTGTGTCCCCTTGTGCATCTGGCTAACGTGGGTCCTGGGGAATCAAGCCTCGAACTGGGGTCTTTAGGCTTTACAGGCAAACGCTTAACCGTTGAGCCATCTCTCCAGCCCTTTTTTCATTTTTCCTTAATAGATAGCTAATGAGTAAATAGTCTCAGAAACTATTAAATTAATAAGAATAGATACTACCCTTAATCTTAGCCAAAAGGCAGAGAAGCAATCAGAAATTATATTTTATCCTCTAAAGTTACTAAGTGGCCTAGTTTTTCTTTAACATCATTTGGCTTAAGCATATAAATGCTCAAAACTAATTTTCCATTTATTTGTATTTTTAGATGTTTACTTTTGTGCATATATGGAGAGAGTGGTCCAAGGTCTTTTGTCACTGCAAATGGCTACCTGTCCAGCCTTACACTGTCTGGGGAATTGAACCCCAGGTTGGCAGACTTTGCAAGCAAGTGCTTTAAACTGCTGAGCCATCTTCCCAGCCATGTCAAACTAGTTTTTACTTAAAAAAAAAATAAATATTTATTTACTAGAGAGAGAGAAGGAGGAAGGAAGAGGGAGAGAGAAAGAAAGTGTACAAGTGCCAGGGCCTCCTGCCATTGCAAAGGAACTTCAGATACACGCATCTGGCTGAATGTGAGTACTTGAGAATTTAACCTAGGCCTTTGGGTTTTACAAGCAAGCACCTTAACCACTGAGCCATTCTCCAGTCCCAAACGAGTTTCTAAAATATTTGATATGTTCCTGTTTATTCTTAGGCTAATTATAATTTTCCATATGCAAATCATCAAAATATTGTTTGACAAAATTGTACTGATTGTAATATGTAGATGTAATGTCATAACTGATCAAGTCATTTTTCCTACCCATACCCCAATAGAAAAGGCAAAAATAAGCGTGATTTTAATATAGAACTTTCTCTGTAAAAAGACGACAAGCTGCCATTGGATTCTTTGTTTATTTTTTAAAGTTGACATATGAATTATATCAGTGTTTTAAGTATTCTATGTCAGGTCTTCACTTTTTAACACAAATAGTAAGATATGCCCAAGTCACTTCATAGCTTTCATTTGTCAAAAGCCACTATATTGAATAATCACATTATTTTCTACTCCTGAAATTCCAAAATAGCATCTTAAAAAAAAAAGTTTTGTGTGAAGCCAGGCATGGTGGCGCATGCCTTTAATCCCAGCACTTGAGAAGCAGAGGTAGGAGGATCACAGGGAGTTCAAGGCTACCCTGAGACTACAGAATGAGATCCAGGTCAGCCTGAGCTAGATTGAGACCCTACTTCAAAAAAAAAAGTTTTGTTTATTTGCAAGCAGTGAGATACAGACACTCCGAGACACATGGAGAGAGACAGAGACAGGGAGGAATATGGTCGTGCCAGGGCCTCCAGCCACTGCAAACAGACTCCAGAAGCATGTGCCACTTTGTGCATCTGGCTTATGTGGGTCCTGGGGAGTTGAATCCAGGATGTCAGACTTTGCAACAAGCACCTTAACTGCTGAGCCATCTCCCCAGACCCCCAAATAGTATCTTAAGTAATGGATAAGCATCACCTGTAAAAGATGGAAGCTCTTTTATCAAGGATGAAAGGAGTGAGAGAGAATTATACTATAGCAAAGCTTTTGTTGCTGGAAGTCTGAGTGGAACCATCATCATTCCCCAAGAAGAAATGCTGAGCTGACAGTGCTTTGAACTGAACACAGGGAGAGCAAAGGTGGCCCTCTACAGACCACAGTGACAGGACTCCTACATGTATCGGTGTAGTTATAAGGAAAAAACATAAAAACACATTTACTAACTTTTATGTGCAAATTCCTCTAGAAATACATTTAAAATACACAATTTTTTCTATTGCTACTATCTAATTGAATGGGCTACTAAGTTTTTTTGGTATTGGACTGAAAACTAATTAGCATTATACATAGTAATAAAATGTCACTAGGCCAATTAGGTTCCTTTCCAGTAACATAATGTGTATCACCTGATTCATGTATCAAAAGTTTGCTTGATATTTGTCACAAATACATTAAGGACAAGGCTTAGCATACAACAAAACTTCTCTCATTAGGAATAGAAGTATATGTGTGTGTGTGTGTGTGTGTGTGTGTGTGTGTGTGTGTGTGTGTGTGTGTGTTTTAGAGAGAGCATGAAAGGATCTCACTCTAGTCCAGGGTGGCTTGGAACTTGCTGTGCAGCCAGGGTTTGTCTGGAATTCACAATTCTGCCACAGCTTCCCATGTGCTGGGAAGCAAGTATGTATTATCACACATGGCAGAAGCTTTGGTTGAACTCCTGAGAACCACTTATCCTTAGTTCCTGTGTTAATGATAATAAAAGTCTAGAAGTCACACGATGGCCATTGATTCCATGTGCACATGTGTTCTATCCACATGATAAAAATGGAGACCCTCTGATTACACTGGACCTTTCTGTGGAGTTGAGTTGTTCCCTGTAGCTGTACAGCATGGGTCACTCAGGGTTCAGTAAACCCCTACAATATCAATCATCGCAGTATGTTCATCTTCCACAGACCTGGGTTTAGGCATATAGTAGGGATTAAGAAAAAAATCAGTGTGCACTTTAGAGACAGGGATGCTAGAGGTCCAACCCAGGATCCCCCACATGCTTAGATGAGTGCTGAAGCAGTGGGCTATACCCAGAGCTGTAATAAGTGTTTTATTTGGTTTTGTTGTTGTTTTGTGTTTTGTTTTGTTTTTGTTTTTTAAGCTAGGGTCTCACTCTAGCTCAGGCTGACCTGGAATTCACTATGTAGTCTTATTCTGGCCTCAAACTCATGGCAATCCTCCCAAGTGCTGAGAATAAAGCGTGTGCCACCATGCCCTGCTTCATACTAAGTGTTTTAAACACCCCTCAGCCCACTTATCACCAACAGTATGAGGTGGAAGATGGTGAGTCATCTATCTACCTGTCACTTTCTCGCCCGGCAGCACATGGGTGTCTTCATGTCCAATAGTACTGAAGGGATGAAAGAATTCAACTCTCTTCTATGATGTTCTTGCTGTGGTCAGCCAGTGTCTGGCCTTAGAACACTGATAGAAACACTAAGAAGTGGTAGCACAAAAAGCCAGTGTGAAGACTGTAGAGAAAATATCGACAACACAAGAAAAAGTACATGCTGAGAGGAGAGCTGTGGGTTTTAAGGAAAAGCAAGCAAGTAACTGGATGGCCTCGAGGTTAGCACTGTTTACAGGATTTTAGCCTCACATCTCTTGGAAAATCCACTATGGATACCTATGTGCATGGCCTTGTGTTTCCTAGGGTACATGGGGGAGCTTTCTCAAGGAAAGCACAGATAAACTTACCAGCGTGGACTGTATACTCTTTTGCAGCAAGACTGGGCTTCTCGGGGTTGAGGAAATGGCTCAACCACTCAGTGGATACAGTGCTTACCCTGAAAGCATGAGGACCTGAGGATGGGTGCACAGCACTAGAAAAGCAAAGGCTAGTGGGTACCTAAGGCTTTCTGAGTAACTACTCACGCTAAATCAGTAAACTTCATATTCAATGAGGACTGTCTCAAAAAATAAGGTGGAGATCAAGTGACTCAATGTTGACCCTTCATGCCTATATGCACACACATATACATGCATGCCCACCTGCACACATGTATACACATCACCACACATCCACATGCACAAAGAGGGAGAGCAAAAAGAAACTTAAAGCCAAATACAACTCTAAATCAGTGGGTCCCTCATAGATGGATGTGAAAAACAATCATTTACGACTTCCGGTTAAGATGGCAGCATAGGTACCACGCCAAAACAGCCTAGGGGGAAAAAAGACAAAAAAAAAAAAAAAAACTCAGCAAAATACACACTTTTACTAAAAAGTGAGGTGTATAGGAAATTGAAGCGGCAGCAGAGAAGTAGGAGAGATACAGACCATCCAGAACCCACACAGGCTGGCAAAAGCAGCCGCCAGGCTCAGCTTGAGCCACAGGAAAAGCCAGGTGCAGGAGCTTCCACTCACACCGGGACTCTCTGCAACTCAGAAAACATGAAGGGAGAGCAGCAGTGAGCAATGGAGGAGCAGACCACGAGGTAGCAGAACACGTGGAACAGTGAGAGATTCAGAGCAGCTGCGGCTCCCTCCCCTCCCCCACCGCCTGAGCCCAGCTCCAGCGATAGAGCAGCATCCCGGGACCCGGCCACGCCAACTTGGGCCGACAGCGGGACCCAAGCAGGAACATAATCTGGGAGCAACATCAGCACCTTCAGCACCGGTAACAGCAGCCCCAGCAGCAGCAGACCCAGGAGCGGCAGCAGCGGCTGACCCAGCAGCAGCAGCTTCAGTGGCAGCAGCAGCTTCAGCAGCAGCAGTGGCTCCAGAAGTGGCAGCTACAGCACCAGCAGCAGCAGCGGTGGGCCCAGCAACATAGATTCAGCTGCTGACAGACCAAGCAGAGGCACCTTTAGCAGCAGCAGTTCCAACAGCGGGGGTGCTGATCTGCAGGGCCACAGTTGCCAGGCTCGGTTTGCCCTGCAGGAAAAGCCAGTGCCCAGCTCCAGAAATCAGAACAGAAGCCCGACAATCCAGGCAGCAACTTGACTGAGACCAAAATCATCCAAGGTAACTGGGATTGCACCAGGGAAGAGTCTCACTTGGTGACAAGCTGACTTGAATCCCTCAACAGACCAGAAATCTTAACCTCTATGTTGATAGAGGATCTGGTTGTTATAATAACTACTCTGGCATACATTCTTGGGGCTGTTTTTGATTGAATGGGTACAGTGTTTAGTTAACTTTTAGAATCTACCTGTATTTTATTCCACTCAGCCTACTTGAATACTCCCATAGCAGGGAGCACCTAGGAGCACCTTTGTAGACACTCTGAGAGTCTTAAGAGCCAGACCTAACACCTTAAGCTCCTACCCTGAAAATATATAACATCAAATCAATTGATACAGCTAAGAATACCCAGCTAGCTAGAAAATCCAAGCATTAACTTAATCCAAGATGCAAAAATATGTACATTATAACACAAGAAACACTAAAAAGCAAGAGGATATATATCCACCTAAAAGTATTAACGCATCAGAAATGACCTCCAGTGAGAACGACTTAGAGGAAATGCCTGAGAAAGATCTCAAAAGAATGATTGTAAATATGTTCAAAGAAGTCAGAGAACAAATCAAAGGAGTCAAAGAGGAACTTAAAAAGGAATCAAAGAAGATGCAGGACACCAATTTCATGAAATAAAGAAGGCAATACAAGACATAAATAAGGAAATAGAAATAATAAAGAAAAACCAGTCAGAATTACTAGCAATGAAGAACACAGTTAACGAAATAAAAAAACTCTGTAGAAAATCTCACCAGTAGAATGGATGAAGGAGAGGACAGAATATCTAAGCTAGAAGACCAGGTGGCAGATCTAATACAGGCCAACAAAGAGAAAGACAAACTTATAGAAAAGTATGAGTGGGAATTTCAAGATATTCAGGACACTATGAAAAGATCCAATATAAGAATTCAGGGCAGAGTAGAAGGAGAAGAATTCCACTCCAAAGGCATAGTAGGCATCTTCAAAAAAATCATAGAAGAAAATTTCCCCCAAATTGGGAAAGAGGTGCCAATACAGATACTGGAAGCCTTTAGAACCCCAGCCAGACAAAACCTGGAAAGAACCTCTCCTTGCTATATTATAATCAAACTTCCAAATGCACACACCAAAGAAAAAATATTGAAAGCAGTTAGAGAGAAAAATCAAGTTACCTACAAAAGCAAGCCCATCAGGATTACAGCAGATTATTCACCACAAACTTTTAAAGCCAGAAGGGCTTGGAGTGATATATTCCAAGTTCTGAAAGATAAAAACTGTCAACCAAGGTTACTTTATCCTGCAAAATTATCCATTCAAATAGACGGAGAAATAAGGACATTCCATGACAAAAGCAGGTTAAAGGAGTATTTGAAAACAAAACCAGCTCTACAGAAAATACTTGATAGAATCCTCCATGCTGAAGAAAAGGAAAAGCACACATATAAGGAACCTAGAAAAAACAAGCTATACTCAAATACTAGCTAACTGAAGAGAGCACAGGTAGAACCGGAACCACACACACAAAAATATGGCAAACATAAATACACACCTTTCAATAATATCTCTTAATATCAACGGCCTCAATGCCCCAACGAAAAGACATAGGTTTCCAGACTGGGTTAAAAAGCAGGATCCTACAATTTGTTGTCTCCAAGAAACTCACCTTTCTACAAAGGATAGACATTATCTTAGGGTGAAAGGTTGGAAGACAGTGTTTCAAGCAAACGGGCCTAGAAAACAAGCAGGGGTTGCTATCCTAACATCTGACAAGGTAGACTTTAGTCCAATGTTAGTCAAGAAAGACAAGGAAGGTCACTTCATATTGATTAAGGGCACACTCCAACAGGAGGACATTACAATCCTAAACATATATGCACCTAACATGGGGGCTCCCAAATTCATCAAACAAACACTACTAGAACTAAGGTCACAGATAATAGCAAACACAGTGGTAGTGGGTGACTTTAACACCCCACTCTCATCAATTGACAGGTCATCCCAGGAAAAAATAAACAGAGAGGCATCTGGACTAAATGATGTCATAGAAGGAATGGACCTAACAGATATATACAGGACATTTCATCCAAAGGCTGCAGAATATACATTCTTTTCAGCAGCACATGGATCATTCTCTAAAATAGACCATATATTAGGACACAAAGCAAATCTTAACAAATTCAGGAAAATTGAAATAATTCCTTGCATTCTATCTGACCACAATGGAATTAAACTACAAATCAGTAGCAAGAAAGGCCTTAGAGCATATACAAAATCATGGAAACTAAACAATACACTACTAAATGATGAATGGGTCAATGAAGAAATCAAGAAGGAAATCAAAAAATTTATAGATTCAAATGATAATGAGAACACAACAAAATATTGGCAAACAGAATACAAGAGTATATCAAAAAGATCATTCACCCTGACCAAGTAGGCTTTATCCCAGAGATGCAGGGATGGTTCAATATACACAAATCTATAAATGTAATACATTACATAAATGGGTTGAAGGACAAAAATCACATGATCATCTCATTAGATGCAGAGAAAGCATTTGACAAAATCCAACATCCCTTCATGATAAAAGTCCTACAGAGACTGGGAATAGAAGGAACATATCTCAATATAATAAAAGCTATTTATGACAAGCCTACAGCCAACATATTACTAAATGGGGAAAACCTGGAAGCTTTTCCACAAAAATCAGGAACAAGACAAGGGTGTCCACTGTCCCCACTTTTATTTAATATAGTTCTGGAAGTCTTAGCCATAGCAATAAGGCAAGAGACACACATAAAAGGGATACAAATTGGAAAGGAAGAGATCAAGTTATCATGATTTGCAGATGACATGATTCTGTACATAAGGTACCCTAAAAACTCTACTAGCAAACTGTTACAGCTGATCAAAACCTATAGCCATGTAGCAGGATACAAAATAAACACACAGAAATAAGTAGCCTTCATATATGCTAACAACAAACACACAGAGGATGAAATCAGAGAATCACTCCCATTCACAATTGTATCAAAAAAAAATATAATACCTTGGAATAAACCTAACCAAGGAAGTAAAGAATCTCTACAATGAGAACTTTAAAACACTCAAGCAAGAAATTGTAGAAGATGCTAGAACGTGGAGAAACATCCCCTGTTCCTGGATTGGAAGAATCAATATTGTGAAAATGGCAATCTTACCAAAAGCAATCTACACATTTAATGCAATCCCTATCAAAATTCCAAAAGCATTCTTCATGGAAATAGAAAAAACAATCCAAAAATTCATTTGGGATCACAAAAAACCTCGAATATCTAAAATAATACTGACCAACAAAAATAAGGCTGGTAGTATCACCATCTCTGATTTTAACCTATACTACAGAGCCATAGTAACAAAAACAGCATGGTACTGGCACAAAAACAGACATGTAGATCAGTGGAACAGAATAGAGGACCCAGATGTAAGCCCAAGTAGCTACAGCCTGATATTCGATAAAAATGCCCAAAATACTCATTGGAGAAAAGACAGCCTCTTCAGCAAATGGTGTTGGGAAAACTGGATATATATCTCTAGAAGGATGAAAATAGATTCTTCTCTCTCTCCATGCACAAGAATTAAGTCCAAATGGATTAAAGACCTTAACATCAGACCTGAAAATCTGAAACTGCTAGAGGAAAAAGTAGGGGAAACCCTTCAACATGTTGGTTTTGGCAAAGACTTTCTGAATACAACCCTAATTGCTCAGGCAATAAAACCACAGATTAATCACTGGGACCTCATGAAATTACAAAGATTTTGCTCTGCAAAGGACACAGTGAAAAAAGCAAAGAGGCAACCTACAGAATGGGAAAAAAATCTTCGCTAGCTATATATCTGATAGAGGATTAATATCGAGGATATACAAAGAACTCAAAAAGTTAAATAATAAGGAATCAAACAAGCCAATCAAAAAATGGGCTATGGAGCTAAATAGAACATTCTCAAAGGAAGATACAAATGGCATATAAACATCTAAAAAATGTTCTATATCACTAGCCATCAAGGAAATGCAGATTAAAACTACATTGAGATTCCATATTACTCCTGTCAGATTGGCCACCATCATGAAAACAAATGATCATAAATGTTGGCGGGGATGTGGAAAAAGAGGAACCCTTCTACACTGCTGGTGGGAATGCAATCTGGTCCAGCCATTGTGGAAATCTGTGTGGAGGTTCCTAAAACAGCTAAAGATTGATTTACCATATGACCCAGCTATAGCACTCCTAGACATATATCCTAAGGACTCATCTCATTTCCTTAGAAGTACGTGCTCAACCATGTTTATTGCTGCTCAATTTATAATAGCTGGGAAATGGAACCAGCCTAAATGTCCCTCAACTGATGAGTGGATAATGAAGATGTGGCACATTTATACAATGGAGTTCTACTCAGCAGTAAAGAAAAATGAAGTTATGAAATTTGCAGAAAAATGGATGGACCTGGAAAGGATTATACTTAGTGAGGTAACCCAGGCCCAGAAAGCCAAGCGCCACATGTTCTCTCTCATATGTGGATACTAGGTACAGATGATTGGGCTTCTGCGTGAAGATGAAAATACTTAGTAGCAGAGGCCAATAAGTTAAAAAGGAGACATAAATGGAAGAGAAAGGAAGGGAGGAGGGTACTTAATAGGTTGATATTGTATATATGTAAGTACAATGATTGTGATGGGGAGGTAATATGATGGAGAATGGAATTTCAAAGGGGAAAGTGTGTGGGGGGGGGAGGGAATTACCATGGGATTTTTTTTATAATCATGGAAAATGCTAATAATAATTAAAAAAAAAACAATCATTTACTCCAGTGATACATGGGCTAAGAGGAAAGTCAAATAGAGATGGATTAAAGCAACACAATAGCCTGATACACTGTGGAGTTTATTTGTGCCCTGACCAAAACAAACTAAACTGTGTGTGTGTGTGTGTGTATGTGTTTGTGTACATACAGCAGGAGATATCTGGAAATTTGAATATCATGATGTTTGGTGTTATTTCTCTTAGTACATATTTCTCACAATATGTTTTATAAAAAACAACTTTTTATGATACTATATTTCTGACAAGAACATAGGATGGGTTAGAAAGAAAAGAATGAAAATCAGGTTGGTCATTAGTGATGGTGGTGAGGAAGTCAAAAGATGTGCAAAATTCAACTGAGTGATAGCAAAGATGGGACCACAGGTATTCAAGGGACAGTGTTGTCTCCACTAAGAGAGGGTGAGAGCCTGCTCGGGGAAGAACGATGGGGCGAGGACAGGGGAGTCAGGAGGAAGGTAATAGCTTTCTCCTGTATAAAAACATGATAGAAGATCTGTTTGCCCATCACAGCCAGGAAATTGGAGAATATTCAAGAGACACAAATCTCAGAATCTAGCTCAAGAATTGTTCCAAAGCAGGAGCAGGCATGGAAGTGTGGAGTGAGTACACCAGAGCCCAGTTTCCCATCTCCTCCCAGTTCACTGGTCCAGGTTCCCTGGGCCAGTTATGTGCAGGAGGGCATGACACAGAGTGAGTAGGCCAGATCCCTGTTCCCTGGTACCTCCCAGTCCTCTGGTCCTGGTAGGTCCCATTGTGCCTTGCTTGGGGAGGTCTGGTCCCTGGGTGAGCTGTGGAATCAGGTCTTTTGCTCTAGTATCATGACTGGCCACTGGGTACCAACAACCCTGTTCACTTGAGTCAGAGGTTGCATGGGCCAAAGGACAAAAGCTTGCTTCCTCCTCAATAATATAGTCTTCCTAAAATAGGTAGACAAAAATGCAAAAAAGCCAATGAAAGAAAACTGAAAGATCTCCAAGGATACCTAGTCCTACAATGGAATCCTCCAATGAAATCACATAGAAATCAACAGAAATTCATTCCCAAAATGGAAACACAACACCAAAGAGACTGTGGTCAAAAAAAATCACTGAAAAGCCAGGCATGGTGGTATACGCCTTTAATCCCAGCATTAGGGATGCAGAGGTAGGTGGGTCACCATGAGTTCGAGGCAACCCTGAGACTACATAATGAATTCCAGGTCAGCCTGGACTAGACTGAGACCCTACCTTGAAAAAACAAAACAAAGAAAGAAAGAAAAATTTGCTAAACTAGGAGCAAACCATCAAAGAACAAATAATCATATCAATGAAATTGAATAGAATTGTATCCTAGAGCATTCAGCTTTTGACAGTAAGCTTAACTTGATCACAGAAAATGCTAGACCCCTCCAAAGAGATATGAATAAATTGAAGGTGAGTCAAGAAATGGAAGATCTCAACAACCAGTTGATTAGGCTTAATGAAGACGTGATCAAATGCGAGAATGAATTGCAAGAAGCATCAAGAAAGTCAAAACTTGAATTGAAATCATACCTCAAAAAATAGATGGCTACTTGCCAGGCATGGTGATACACTCCTTTAACCCCAGAACTTGGGAGGCGGAGGTAGGAGGATCACCAAGAGTTCAAGGCCACCCTGAGACTACATAATGAATTCCAGGGCAGCCTGAGCCAGAGTGACACCCTACCTCCAAAAACCAAAAAAAGAGACAGAGGGAGAGAGAGGGACATGATGCAAAATAACAGAAAACAAAAGTCAAATAGAAATTATAAAAAAACCTCTCTAGAATCCTTCACCAACAGAGCTACTCCTGTGGAGGAGAGAACCTCTGACCTGGAAAGTAAGAGAGAAGAAATTGATTGAGAGGCCAAAAACTTGCCCAAGTTCAAAAAGTCAAGTGAGGTACTTTCACTTAAGGTGGTGGTATAGGAAAAGCAGCCTAGGGGAGAAAAAGCACACACACACACACAAACAGCAAAATACACTCTTCTACTAAAAAGTGAAGGTGTGTAAGAAATTATCAACCACAGCAAAGAAGTAGGAGAGATCCAAATCATCTGGAGACCGCAGAAGCAGCTCCAGCAGCAGTGGTACCAGGAACCCATGGTTGCAATCATCAGGCTTGGCCTGAGCCACACAAAAAACCAGGTGAGGGGATTTTCCACTCACACCAGCCTCCTTGCAACCTCAAGAAACTTGAAGGGGAAGATGGCAGGGACCAGCAGAGTGGCTCATGAGGAAAAGGATCAAGAGGACCTGCAGACCTTCAGCCACCATCCACAGCCTCCTCTCCCCCCACTGCCAGTACAAGCACTAGCAACCAAAAGAGACTTGGGGAAGGGAACTCATGTACACAGCACCCGGCACAGGCTATCAGAGCAGTGACCCACTGACCCAGTGTTGCAGTCAGTTTGTATTGCTGGCAGAAACCACCTGACCAAGCGCAGCTTGTTGGGGGAAAAAAGAAGCTTATTTTGGCTTACAGGCTCAAAGGGGAAGCTTCATGATGGCAGAGAAAACAGTGGCATGAGCAGAGGGTGGACATCACCCCATGGCCAACATAAGGTGGACAATAGCCACAGGAGATTGTGTCAATCACTGGCAAGGGGAAACTGGCTATAATGCCTGTGGTGGTTTGATTCAGGTGTCCCCCATAAACTTAGGTGTTCTGAATGCTAGGTTCCCAGCTGATGGAGATATGGAAATTAATGCCTCCTGGAGGGAGTGTATTGTTGGGAGCAGGCTTATGGGTGTTATAGCCATTTTCCCCAAGCCAGTGTTTAGCACACTCTCCTGTTGCTACTGCCCACCTTATGTGGCCATGGAAGTGTGCCAAACACTGGCAAGGAGACATTGGCTATAATACCCATAAGATACACCCCCAACAATATACTTCTTCCAGGAGGCTTTAATTTCCAATTTCCATCAGCGAGGGACACTAGCATTCAGAATCCTAAGTTTATGGGGGAGACTTGAATCAGACCACCACACCCAGCCAGCCTACCTGAGCCCACAGTACAGCAGAGAGGGACCCAAGAAGGCACACAGCATAACTAAAGCCAAAGCCATCTTAAAAGGGAACTGGCATTACATCAGGTCAGTATACACCAAAACAGCCTGGTATACAGGCTTGCATCAGAAATGCTAATTAGACTTTCCATGCTAGGGTAAATTATATGTTAAATATGATGGATGCTCAGATTTTCAATTCTTATTTTGAGCTTGTCATTTGTTGCTTCCAATTTATAGGGTCTTTGTCTCTTCTGTTGTTTGTTGGGGCAGGGTCTCACTTGGTCACAAGCTGACCTCAAAACCCACTACAGACCAAAAATCTTAGCCTCCCAGTTGACAGGATTAAGCGTGTGAGGCAACACACATCCTTAGGGACTTTGACTTTGTTAAAGGATATGTTTGTTTTAATACCTACTCTTGCATAAATATTCTGTGCTGGTTTTCATTGAATGTATTTCATTGAATGTTTAGTTAAATTTTAGAATTTGCCTATATTTTGTTCCACCCAGCCTACTAGAATACTCTCATACCAGACAAACCCAACACCTAGGGTCACTTTTGTGGTTACACTGAGAGACATAAGAGCCACACCTAGCACCTTAAGCTCCTACCTGGAAGGTATATAATGTCAGATTTTTTTCTTTTAATGTCAGATTTATTGATACATCTAATAATACTACAGATAAGCCGGGTGTGGTGGCATACGCCTTTAATCCCAGCACTTGGGAGGCAGAGTCAGGAGGATCACCATGAGTTTGAGGCCACCCTGAGATGACATAGTAAATTCCAGGTCAGCCTGAGGTAGAGTGAAAGCCTACCTCATAAAACAACAACAATAAAAATACTGCAGATAATTAGAAAACCCAAGCATTAAATTATTCCAAGATGCAAAAATCTCTACATTATAATACAAGAGACACCAAAAAAATTAAGACAATATAAATCCACCAAAATTATAAATCCATTAGAAATGAACTCCAGTGAGACTGATTTAGAGGAAATACCTGAGAAAGATTTCAAAATAATGATTATATATATTCTCAAAGAAATCAAAGAGTAAATCAAAGTAATCAAAGACACAGGTAACCAATGTAATGAAATAATGAGATCAATACAAATCATGAATAAGGAAATAGAAATGATAAAGAAAAACCATTCAGAAATACTAGCAATGAAAAATACAGTAGGTCAAGTAGAAATCTCTGTAGAAAATCTTATCAGTAGAATGGATGAAGGAGAGAACAAAATATCTAAAGTAGAAGACCAGGTGGCAGATCTAATATAGCCCAACAAGAAGAAACATAAACTTAATTGGAAGGTATGAATGGGAATTTCAAGATATTCAGGACATTATGAAAAGATCAAACCTAAGAATCCAAGGTATAGTAGAAGGTGAATAATTTCACTCCAAAGGCATAGTAGGCATTTTCAACAAAATCACAGAAGAAAACTCCCCTCTATTTTTTTTTTCAAAATTTTTATTTATTTGAGAGCGACAGACACAGAGAGAAAGACAGATAGAGGGAGAGAGAGAGAATGGGCGCGCCACGGCTTCCAGCCCCTGCAAACGAACTCCAGACGCGTGCACCCCCTTGTGCATCTGGCTAACGTGGGACCTGGGGAACCGAGCCTCGAACCGGGGTCCTTAGGCTTCACAGGCAAGCGCTTAACTGCTAAGCCATCTCTCCAGCCCTCCCCTCTATTTTGGAAAGACATGCCAGTGCAAATTGTTGCAGTCAGGTTGTCATTGTTGGCAGAAATCATCCAACCAAGAGCAGCATGCGGGGAAAAAAGGTTTGTTTTGGCTTACAGACTAGAGGGGAAGCTCCATGGTGGCAGGAAAAGTGACAATATGAACAGAGGGTGGACACCAGCCCCTCACTAACATCAAGTGGACAACAGCAACAGGAGAGTGTGTCAAACACTGTCATGGGGAAACTGGCTATAACACCTATAAGACCACCCCCAACAATACACTGCCTTCAGGAGGCATTAGTTTCCCAATCTCCATCAGCTGGGAATCTAGCATTCAGAACACCTAAGTTTATTGGGGACACTTAAATCAAACCACAACATTCTGACCCTGGCTCCCCATAAACTGATAATCATCCATGATATAAAATGCAGTGCATTCAGTATGACTTTAAGAGTATAGTTTTTATCAATCCTAATTATGTTCAAACATCCCCTGTAATTCAAAGTCTGTCAACTAAGCCATAATACCCCCCCCCAAAAAAATCCAAAACCCAGAATGGCACAGAATATACATTCACACTTGAAAAGATGCCATTGGGCGTAGAAAAGAAATATTCAACCAATACAAGATTTAAGCAGGGCAAACATCAATCTCTGTAGCTCCAAGTCCAACAACTATAGTCACTAACAAGTCTCTAAGTCTGATAATTCTAACCAGCAGCAAGTCTCTAGAGTTCCAATTCCATTCTTCCAGCTAGGCTACTCACACAGTATTGGAAAATATCATCTGGGTCTGGCAACTCTCCTTAGCAGCTATCTCATGGTCCTGGCATCTTCATTGGGTCTCCACTGCAAGCCACAGTTCATTCTCATGGCTCAAAAGGGTTTCCATGCAGGCATCCAGCAGACCAGCTACACACTGGCCATGGTCATTTCCAAAACACAAAACTGGGTTGCAAATCAATGACTCTCTCCTTCCTGCTTTTTTTTTTTTTTTGGTTTTTCAAGGTAGGGTCTCACTCTGGTCCAGGCTGACCTGGAATTAACTCTGTCATCTCAGGGTGTCCTCAAACTCATGGCAATCCTCGTACCTTTGCCTCCCGAGTGCTGGGATTAAAGGCGTGCACCACCACGCCCGGCTCCTTCCTGCATTTCTTATATTCCCTAATACCATGTAGAGTGCCAATTTGTTATTCCAGTGGGGAATAAAGCATACTTGGAATAACAGGACACTCCTTGAACACTCAGACTCCTTCAAAAGAGTCTATAATCTTCATGTTGACCCAGTGCAGGTCAGCTAGCCCAACCTTAATGGTTGTAATCTCTCAAACAATTGCAGGTGAATGGGCAGCAGTTTAGACCCAAAGATTTTATTTTTGCTGTGCCATATCCCTCTGCTCATACCAGTCCATTTCTACACAATGCAACCCTGCACAACTTCTCAGGACATGGGCATAACAGCAAACCTCTCACACAAACTGCTTCTATCCCAGTCCAGGAAAAGCTTTTTTCTCACCATCATAAAACATCACAGTCCATTGTTCTTATTGCATTCATGTCTTTCAACTCTGACCAAAATAATCCATCAAGCTGTACTTATAGCACTGCAAGACGTCTCTCAGGCCAAGGTTTCAAATCCTTCCACTTTCCTTTTGAAAATCAGCTCCAAAAGGCCAAAGCCATACAGTCAGATCTCTAGCAACAAATGACCCCACTCCTGTTACCAACATTACTGTTGCAATCAGGTTTGCATTGCTGTCAGAAATCGTCCAACCAAGAGCAACTTGTGGGGAAAAAAATGTTTATTCTGGCTTACAGTCTCAAGGGGAAACTCCACAATTGCAGGACAAAACAAGGGTATGAACAGAGGGTAGACATCAACTCCTCACCAACAATAGCAATAGAAGAGTACATCGAACACTGGCATGGGGACACTGGCTATAACACCCATAAGACCACCCCCAACAACACACTTACTCCAGCAGGCACTAATTCCCAAGTCTCCATCAGCTGGAAACCTAGAATTCAAAACACCTAAGTTTATGGAGCTTACCTGAATCAAACCTGATACAGATATAGGAAGCCATTAGAACACCAGACAAAACCTGGAAAAAATCTCTCCTTGCCATATTATAATTAAACTACCAAACACACAAACCAAAGAAAATACATTGAAAGCAGTTAGAGAGAAAAATCAAGTCACATACAAAAACAAGCCATTCAGAATAACAGCAGATTACTCAACACAAACTTTAATAGCCAGAAGGGCTTGGAATGATATATTCCAAGTTGAGAAAGACAACCATCAGCCAAGGTTAATATATCCTGCAAGGCTATCCATTCAAACAGAGAAATAAGGACATTCCACAACAAAAGCAGGCTAAAGGAATATTTGAAGACAAAAATCAGCTCTAGAGAAAATATTCAAAAGGATCCTCCATGCTAAAGAGACAGAAAATCACACATATAAAGAACCTGGAAAAAACAAACCATATAAAAATACTAGTTAATAAAATCGAGCAAAGGCAAAACCAGAAGAACTACAAAACAAGAAACATGGCAAAGATAAATACACACCTTACAATAATAACTCTTAAAATCAATGGCCTCAATGCGCCAACCAAAAGACACAGGTTTTCAGACTGGGTTAAAAAACAGGTCCCTTCATTTTGTTGCCTATAAGAAACTCATCTTTATACAAAGGATGGATACTATCTTAGGGGGAAAGATTGGAAAATGGTGTTGTAAACAAATGAGGCCAGAAAAAAAGTAGGGCTTGCTATCCTAATATCTGAAAGGCCAACATTAGTTAGGAAAGATAAGGAAAGTTACTTTATATTGATTAAAGGAACACTCCAACAGGAGGACATTACAATCCTAAATCATATATGCACCTAGCATGGGGGCTCCCAATTTCATCAAACAAACACTGTTAGAACTAAGATCACAGATTACACCAAACACAGTCGCAGTGGGTGACTTCAACACCTCACTCTCATCAATCGACAGGACATCCTGGCAAAAAAAAATAGAGATGAATCTGGGTTAAATGAGGTCATAGAACAAATGGATCTAACCTATATCTACCAGACATTTCATCAAAATACTATAGAATATACATTATTTTGAGCAGCACATGCAACATTCTCTAAAATAGGCCATATATTAGGACACAAAGCAAATCTCAACAAATACAGGAAAATTGAAATAATTCTTTGCACTATATATGATCCCAATGGGATCAAACTATAAATCAATACCAAGAAAAGCTATAGAGCATACACATACAAAAAAAATCTAAACAATACACTACTAAATGATGAATGGGTCAATGAAGAAATCAAGGAGGAAATCAAAAAATTCATAGAATCAAATGCTAATAAGAACACAACATACCAAAACCATTGGGACACAATGAAGGCAGTCCTCATAGGGAAATTTATAGCTTTAAGTGCCTGTATTAAGAAATCAGAGCCACAAGGAAAAATGAGATGGCAGATATCAAAGCAGAGGCCAAGAGACTCAGAGAAGAAATGAGTAAGGAAGAGTAATGAAATGGTTGGCTGGAGATTAAAGAAATTACCCAGGTGGCAAGTCTAGAATCGGTGAGAGCACCCACGTGGTAGATCTGGAGTGTAAAGGAAAGTACCCAAGTGGTAGATTTGGAGCCCAGAGGAAAATCATGCAAGCAATCAAAGTGAGAGATTACACCAAACTATAAAACAGGCGCCGGGCGTGTTGGTGCACGCCTTTAATTGCAGCACTTGGGAGGCAGAGGTAGGAGGATTGCCATAAGTTGGAGGCCATCCTGAGACTACATAGTGAAATCTAGGTCATCCAGGGCTAGAGTGAGACCCTACCTCTAAAACTAAAAAAATTAAAAAATTTAAAAAAAAACAGAGGTAAGCCAAAAAGTTCACATCAAGAAACAGTGCTATGTTCTCCCACCAGTAGAGACCAGACTCATGTGCACCCAAGCAGCAAATGGCAAAAGCCAAGGAGATGCATGCACACCTAGAGTTGGCCAAAAGAGACTAGGGACAGGAAGTCTGCAGTAGATTTGAAGGGTTTGGGCCAGCTACCTGGACCATTTATTTAGGTATTGTGCTAGATTTTGGACAGCAGGGGGCGCTGTAGATCAGGCTCTATCAGTCCTTGCAGCAGGGCGAGGACGCATCTGGTTCTCTCTGAGCCACAATCTGTAACTGAAACTTCCTAAAAGAGAGAGAGACACTGAGTCTCCCAAATAACTGACTGCTGCCCTCATAATGCATGACCCACAATCCCCATGGGGTTGACTTGCATCCCCAAGGAGGAAGGCCTCTACAGAAAAGGGGCAGGGAGGAGGAAAAGGATGGTACCAACATGTGTTGTTTACATACTATGTCCATATCTAATAAAAATAAAAATAAAAAAGGAATAAAATGAAATGTCACACTTAAAAAAAAGAATTGCTACAAAGCAAAAGGAAGCACTCAAGAAAACTGGAACATATTAGTTTGATGAGAAAACAACAGAAAAGTTGATTTATCATAGAATCAATAGGTCCCATATGAAGAATCATATACAAAGACAGACCTAGGTTGTAACAACTTACAAAACACCTGAAGACATTGAGTAGACAGTAGTACCAAGAGCAGATGAAGAAAAATCAAATGAAACTAAAAGTCACATGTGCTGCCCGTTCCTTTTTCAGGGAGGTGGCTAGCACCCTCTGCCTACCTGCACCTGATTCACCTGTGCAGAAGATGCAGAGGGAGGAGGTGGAGTCTGGTAGGGGAGGAGGTGGGGTCTGGTAGAGGAGGAGGCGGGTCTGGTAGGGGAGGAGGTGGAGTCTGGTAGGGGAGGAGGCGGGGTCTGGTAGAAAAGGAGGCGGGTCTGGTAGGGAAGGAGGTGGGGAGGAGGTGAGGAGGAGGAGGCGGGGTCTGGTAGGGGAGAAGGCAGGTCTGGCATGTGGAAGAAGTGGGGTCTGGTAGGGGAGGAAGTGGGGTGTGGTATGGGGAGGTGGAGTCTGGTAGAGGAGGTGGCGGGGGTGCAGGGTGGGGAGTGGGGAGGGTGTCTGGTAGAAAAGGAGGCGGGTCTGGTAAGGAGGAGGCAGGGTCTGCTAGAGGAGGAGGCCCAGTCTGGTAGAAGAGGAATTGGTCCTGGTGTGGAAAAGTAGGGGGCGTCTACTAACCTTCACTTGATACCATACCTTATCTTCAGCAACTTTCTGACGCCCCACCCTTTGTGAAAACCCGAGCATCCCTCCCGCAGTACCTTCTTGGCATGCCCATCCTTTGTTCGCTGGTGTCCTGGACGGAGGGGCACTGGGTCTTCCACATCCCTCACTCACCTTCTGCTGCCAGCAGCAGCGCATCTTGCTTCTCTCCACATTCACTACACAGTAGAGCCGATTCCATGCCAAAACTAGGTCACCAGGAATCTAAGTAAGCCAGCAAATAAACCTGGCTTGACACATTTTGGTGGCTCCCCATGGCCAGCAGCTTCTTGGGATTCAGCTTTTCCTCCTCAGTCTCCTTTCCCACGGGCTCCCAGAAGATTGAACACATGAGCCTGTCTGGATGTTCCTCATCCCCCAGCTCCTCCCTAGCTTGTCTGGCCAACTTCCTGGCATCTAAGTTTAAAATTTCAGCACTTTGGATTGGCCGCCTCAGTGAAGTTAGATGACCTTGTGTTTGCACGGAGAGCAAACATCTCTTCCTGGTGACCTACCTACCCCACTCCGTGAGAACCTGCATGTCCTGTATTCCACATAATGGCAGGCTGATGTTAGGAAAAATTAAAACTAGCTTCCCTTGCTCTCCCAAGAGGATTTAAGGCCAGTGCTACCTACATACAGGGATTTTTTTCTGAGAAATGCCTCCTTAGACAAATGTGCATAAAGTATGTGTCTGCAAACCTAGGTGTTACAGCCTGGTACACATCTAAGGCTGTGTGGGACCACCCCTAGGTATGTGGTCTGTCCACAGAAATGTCATCATGCCTGACATACGTGGATTTGTCTGATTTTACATGGTATGGTGGTTTAATTCAGGTGTCCCCCATAAATTTATGGATTCTGAATGCTAGGTCCTTAGCTGGCAGCAAGTTGGGAATTGGATCCTCCTAGGAGAGTGTTGATGAGTTATAACCAGCTTCTCCTTGTCAATGTTTGGCATACTCTCCTGCTGTTATTGTCCACCTAATGTTGGGCAGGAGTGGATGTCCACCCTCCCTGCTCATGCCATTGTTTCCCTCTGCCATCATTGAGCTTCTTCTCCAGTTTGTAAGCTAAAATAAACCGATTTTCCTCCCACAATCTGCTCTTGGTTGGGTGTTTTCTGACAGCAACTGGAAACTGACTCCAACACATGGCCAGGATCCAAGGACCATAGAATACTGCCTAGTATTTTTTTTCAAAATTGCTCTGCATATAACCCCACTGTGTGATCAGGGCTAACATCCACTGCTCTGTCCAGAGAATTTAAGCAAAGCTTTCACCAAATGTGCAATACAGGAAGTTTTTGTTTGCTGTTTCTAATCCTCTCCATCACTCAGTGACAGGCCAGCCAAGAATCATAATCACCCTGCTTGAATGTGTAAGACGCAGGATGTTCAGTGGACAACTGGACACATCTGACTTCTCCCATTTCCTCCCACCATAAATTTTCTGGGACAGCCTTCAAAAGAAGATTTGTTTTGATGGTGTTTTTGTTTGTTTTTTGTTTTTTTCTGGAAAACTTTGGTGGTAAGATTCATTCTCACATCTAACCAGATCGTGTGTGTCTGTAATGCCACCAATGAGACTGAAGAGGGACAAGGTAAGATTCTGCTGATATAAAGGAAAAGTAGCCCATCCACTTTGAAACTTTTTAATACTAGAAAAAAATTCCTTGTATAGAGGCATAGATGAATTTATCAGTAAACTACCTTCAGTAACACTGGCCACCAGAAGCACAGGATCAACAGGTAGAAGTCTCTGTGGCCCGCTGAAGGAAGGAATTCATTGCTTTGATGTGTTTCTAGGTATGTGGGAGGGGCTCTAAATTAACATAATGCTTATACTACTAGGCAAGTGTGACTTGGCTTGCTACCTGCTAGAAGTCAGGAATGTACTAGATAAGACCAAAATTCAAGTGGTCTTGGGTCCAAGATAGCAGGGGTGCTGGTTTTACTTTCCTGCCCTGCCTTGGGCCCACGTATTCTAAAAGTCATAGCAGGGTTCCCTGTCAGTAGTCTCTGCTCTTACACTTGAGGTGAGAGAGAAGCTGCAGAGGGAGAGGTGTTTTCGGATCCCTTTAAAGCAGCCACATCTGGTCTCTCTCTCTCTTTTTTAATTAACAACTTCCATGATTGTAAACAATATCCCATGGCAATGCCCTCCCTCTCCCCCACATCTGGTCTCTTAAAGGGAACATCTATAAAGTATATGACAGCAACAACACTATATCCTCAAAGGAATAATGTTGTTACTGTTGCAATACTGTATTGGTAATATAATGTATCTATCTCAGGATCAACAAATTATTTTAGACACACGAAAAGGCAAAGGAGTCTTTATTTTTAAACTTCCATCCTTTTGGAATTGCATTAGGTACTCAAAATCTTTTTTTAACATTTCACACATAGGTCATTGGAACCTCTAATGAACCAGTATTTACATAATGGCTTCTATCAGACAATCATGTTGGAAAAACTGCTTACTGAAATTATGTATTGTTTTATGTAGACTGAGAAATCAAGAGGCTCTACAAAATAGCTTAGAAAAACAAGTTTTCTATTTATTTAAAAATAAGTTTATAGTTACTACATTGCAAGGACAGGAATTCTTACACATACATTCTAGTTTGTATAAAAGGATTCAAAGAATTATGCATCAAAACTAACATAGAAAGTGTCCACGTTAACAGTAAAGAAAAGTCAATATGTACAAGAAAGGGCACTGCTACCGTGGTGTGAGACTGCTGTTACAATATGATAATCCAAGTCCAGAAGGAATAAAACAAAAACATCAAGAAAGCTAAATAATTATTCTTTTTAAAACTCTGTTACTTATTACATACAACAGATTTGCTTGTGTTTAACATTTTCTGTACAAAATAAACATAATTTTCATTTGAAAATGTGTCAGTTTCACCTTCAACCCTCTAGGTCAGTTACTTTTTAAAAACTGAGCTGTGTTCCACACGTCTAAGTATCCCATGACAGGATTTATGTTTTCTAAAAGATCTTGTAAGACCCCTGTCTTCTTACAGTTTAATATGGTCCAAAAATGTAACATATTTTATCTCATCTTATTGTCTATCATCGTAATAAATCTACACACACTCTCTTCAAAGTAATCAGCATGTGTGTGCAGCTGCCTCATATGCACATGTACTATATATCATCTTGAACCTATTTGCTTAGCTCCTTGGATGTAGAAACTCACCCACGCACTAGTATGTATTTGGTTTGTGCCATATAAGATTAATTTCCTGATAATTTTATCTGCATTAAAAAGTATTTCAAAACAGCTATTGAAACTAAAAATATATATTTATAGTTCAGATATTATACTCACTGTTTTACTGTAGTGTATACAAGGCTTATCTCTAGAGCACTCAAAGTGGTACTTACGGTCTTACTGACTCAGTTCTACCTCTTTCTGGGTACTGTACATAGTTCAAAATCACTTTTCATTTGGAGTACTTTGCTAAGTAATTCAGGAACAAAAACAGTTTCTTAGTAAATGTAGTATTACTTTTAACTCAAGTAACTTGGAAATTAGAGGAACTAAGGGGAAATGCAATGATGCAAGTAACAAAAGGTGTATTGTTTTTCCAATCAGAAGGTAAGTTCTGACCTTAGTCAACCTACTATATTAGACATATCTTCTAAATCAACAGAAAAAATGCACTGAAGAAAAGTTATTCCCCGTCACCACTTTTAAAATACACACCTCCTACATACGTGAACATTTATAATAGCCCTTTAATCACTGAAGTATCTTGGCCCTTTCAATTTATTCAAAAATAAACTTCAGGTAACAAAAACATTAAAGATGATTTTTTTTTCTCAAGTTGGAAAACTGAAAATCAAAGTTACTTCTTCTAGTTTACATTTGAGAAATATATAGATTGCTATGTATGTATAAAATGGAATGTCAGAATTAAACATTGCAAACTGGAACTATTTTATAACATGTACATGCATTTTAATACACTTGCTATATGTAGGTTAATCTAGTCTGCTGTAGCTAAGGACAGTATGGCTGTTCACATGTATGGGGCATGAGAATATTTTCTCTGTTCACTGTGCAATGCATTTCTAAGTGAAACCGAATTCAGTCAAGTTCATGTCTCAGAAGTGACTCAAACTCACAAACGTTCTAATTAACGCATTTGTCTCTACATTTGCAGTGAAGCAGTGCAATGAAACAAGGGAAACAAGGCCAACCAACAGCCAATTCATAATCATATGCAGAAGACAGGCTCATGCTGGAGGAGTAAATGGCAAAGATAAAAAAATTTATAAAGTTACAGATTTATTGTGGTCGACAGATTATATTTTGATTAAATCTTTAAAATTTAAAATTTTGAGTATCTGAGGGATGGAGAACATTGGGATAGAGAGAATATTCTGGTTGAGTACTACAAATATGTAGGTTGATACTTGTTTTTTGAGACAAGGTCTTATATATGTAGCCTAAACTAGCCTTGACTTTGCTTTGTAGCAAAGGACCTTCTTGTCTCCACCTCCCAAGTGCTGGCATTACTATGCCCACCTTGTAAATTGATTTGTACAACTCTATGCATGTAACAAGTTTAATGAAACTTTCAATAAACTTGAGGGTTTTTTTTATTGCTTACCTAACCCAAGTGGCAACATTTCCTTCTGGCTTTTAGAAAGCACATGATGTTATTTTCTTAAAGAGGATATTGTAAAGCCAAAGAAAAATGTGGTAATAACTTGAATTTTTCAGTTCAACTTTTGCAACATAAAGAAGCTAAATTATAAAAATATAAAATCTATTATCTGATCCTAATACATTTTAAAAAGTGTTTTAGTTACAAATAATCTGACCCAAGTCATTTAGTTTCACCAGTGTTTGAGAATGCTCAAATATGGTCATACACACACAGTAACTGTAAAACAGAACCAATACATTTACTTGCTGTATGAAAGATAGTGAACACTCACTTCACTGCTTAAGAGTTGGAACTAATCTGTACACCATTCTAGAGGTATATCACACTAAGATCCCACACTCTTCCTTTTTCTGAATACACCTTAATACTATACACAGATTTTACAAAAATGAATTTTAGTCTATTATATTTCTAATACAATGCAGATAACATCAGGAAATTACATACTTCAAATAGATTGCCTTCAAAAGCAACTAATTAATTTAATGACTTAAATTTCAAACATACACATTATCTTTTTAATAATGGAATTGACTCATTTTTCTATACAACCAAGCCATCCATTTCTGCATTCTGAAGAGTTTAACTACTGAATTTTAATTATATAGTTCAATATATTTGTTAGAAAAAAATAAATGTACAAAACACCTGAAAATTTTGAAATTATTTTCAACTGTAAAATCACAGCAATCTAGTCAAGGTCTGGAAAATGTTTACTTACCCTCACATGAGGATTTCTGTACAAGTGTAGTGACAATCAATCAAAAAAGCCCAAATGTATCTCTTTTTATTCTCCTCTAAGACAGTTAAATGAATTAACATCCTTATCAGAAATAAGTAAAGAATAATTATATGATGTAATTACATATTTTGCTAAGGTTCAACTGAAGACTATTCATTAGGATCATATGGATACATATCTGCCCTAATATTCCTTTTTAAAAATGTAGTATCTGAAAATTTTGGTTACATTTTTGTACCATTTTAGTCCTCAGAAAATACTACATTCTTTAAACTTTAAAAAAAATGGACACTAATTTTTAAACAATAGAAATGGCATTTATGTTGGTTTTCAAGGTATAACTAATGTACCATAAACAAATAAATAACTGCTTTCCTTTCCATAGCAGTACATATAATAATACATTCTCCTAAGTCATAGTTATCATTTACAATACAGAACTTTACTAATGATGCAAAAAATAATAGAATACAAGGCACAATCATTAAATGGAATTTCTTTTTAGGGTGTATCTTGACATACTAGCATGATAAGGAAACCGTAAAAAGTGCAGAAAAAAACAATGTGCAATGAGACCATTGTATAAAATATGATTGCATAAAAAGTGATTTGGCCTACTTTAACCTTTAATAATTGAAAATAACCAGTCTTTCCCTTAAAATTAAACTATAAAGTATGGCATCTTAAAATTATTTTTATTCTACCACTATCTAAAAAATCCTGAAAAAAGAATTTATACCTGGGTAATAGTATGTATGTGTTTGTATATATATTCAATTATACCCATTTATCAATATATATACATACACACACAGACAATTATTGTAGGTCATTTTAGCCTATCAGATATATAGTTTAGAAATGACATTAATAATCCAGATCAAGTAAACATCAAATCCCATACTTTTTTCCTGTATTTTCCTTGAATCCTTTAACCACTTAAACATTTTCTCTAAGATATCTCTGTCAAAGGACCCACCAGTGCATTATTTCCTATTATTAGTACCAAAAAAGATATATCTCAGCATAAGTCTTTAATAACGTGCTCTTTAGAATATACAGCCTTTCCAATATTGAAAAGTATATGCTGTCCTGACAGTCAAAAACAGGTTTTCCACTGCACTGATCCTCAGTCTTTGGCACAATAAACAGAGATTGAGTGATTGATGTAAGAATCAAGGTCTGAAAAATTAGACAGTCACATATTTTCCAATGTGGATATGTTTTGTTTTCAGCAATACATTTTCTCTTACATTTGGCAGAATGGAATAAAACAAAAGCTTTCTCTAGATCCACTCGAATGTTCTATAAATGTACACCTTTTAGTACATCATATGGTGGGAACTTGATAACAACCTTTTGAGGAGACACATTCTTAACTTCCTGCTACTCTGTAACTTGTCTTTCTAGGGGTGTGTACCTTGCTTAGTCAAAAATAACTCATTTTAACATGAAATGTTCTATCACTAGAATACTATGCTTCATAGGAGTGTAGCATAACTGTCTCTTCCATAAATAAGCCAGGAATTTATTATAGGTCCTCAATTTCTTTTTCAAACAGTAAACGAAATGAATGTGGAAATGTATAATCTAAGGGCAATAAATAGCAAACATTTAAAATATATATGAGAGTGTGTGTGTGTGTATGTATGTGTATATATATATATATATATATATGTATGTATGTATTTTATTTTTCATTCAAAGAAGTGTCTTCTAACTTTTTCTTCTCCAAGTCAAACAGTAATGTTCCCTAATCCATCATAGCAGCAAGGAAGCAGAAGCCTTAGTTCTACTGACTCCTTAACTGTACCTGCTTAGTATACTTTTAAGTAAAATATTTTGGTTCAGTTACCAACCAATTAAGTTAGCTTTTGCTTTTTCAGTCAACTTTCGGACTCGTCCTCGACTAGAAGTTCCAAAAGTCAATGAGGTGTCTTCAAACAACAGTTGCCTTTGCTCCTCTTCTGAGTCATCCTCATTGTAGAAAGCTGTCCTCCGACCTTGGTTTCTAGTTCTCATGTGAGGTTCGGAGCCCTTCAGTTCCTCAAGCTCCTCCTCCTCATCTATTGTAGGATCATCTATTTTTTTCCGGTTACTTCTTCTTAACATTTTAACGTTTGCAGGAACTATGAGGTCTGAATCTAATTTTTGTGTTTGCATCTTCCTTTTAGGTTTTCTGCCTCCACGACTCTTTTTGTGTAACAAATCCTCCTGAGCAACATTAGTTTCAGAAAGAAAACTGCATGTGGAAGTAGGAACCACATCACTTCTGATGGGATGTAAGTTATTTTGTTCTGAGTTTTCTGACTTTGCATATTGTAGTTTTTTGGGCTTTCTGCCCCTTTTCTTATGTACAACTTCACTAGTAGTGGTAGTAACTTCTACCTTGGGTTTCCTTCCAGGTCCTCTCTTCACAAGTTTTGATGGCTGCCCTCCATGGCCATTTACTTGGATGGTTCCTGGGATAAGAACACTGTTTTTACAATCACCTGAAAGGGAACAACAGCACACTTGACATATACAGTTGTGTAACAACAATCAAAATTTACTTTTTACTAAAATGAGAAGGAAAAAAAGAATTGACAAAAGGTTAACAGTTGGAGACTATTACCAATTCAGCCAGACTAATCAGGTAGTTTTATGCCCTAGGAATCCGGTCTCCCACACTGAAGTCACAGGCCCTTGCCTCCACAATTGGCTTTTGTATGCATGGGTGCTGGGGATCTGAATGCAGGTTCTTATACTTCTGTGTGGCAAGCACTTTAATGAACACAGCAATAATTTCACAAGGAAAGTAAAGTTTAAAGTCAAATAAAGGGCCCGTTAATGCTGTAACTGATGCTAGCCAAAACTAGGTCAGAAATCCCAAATTTGCTTTTGTCATATCCTAATATATAAGAGCTTTGTTTGAAACATTTAATGATTATGTGTATTTGTACAGAGCTTAATATTAATACGCACATTCAACTATTTCTTCCTTTTAATAAATTGACCAATGAAAGGAGGGGTGAGAAAATAAAGACTAGAATAAACTCTAGCTTTTATTCATCTCCTTTGGATGTGACCATATTAACTTCCAAGATATTAGAGAGGAGTTTGGTGTCTAAATATCTCCTTATATTCCCTGATGCACAAAAAATCTTCTCTCTTAATCCTCTGAAGGTTTTTAGGAACACATCACCCAAAGTAGCTAACTATGTCCTCAAGACTAATGAGGATTAGGAAACAACAATTATGGGGTGGAGAGAGGGCTTAGTGGTTAAGGCACTTGCCCGCAAAGCCCAAGGACCCAGGTTTAATTCCCCAGGACCCAAGTAAGCCAGATGCACAGTTGGCGCATATGTCTGGAGTTCACTTGCAGTGGCTGAAGGCCCTAGTGTGCCCATTCTCTCTCTCAAATAAAATAATAAAATTAAAAATTAAAAGAAACTATTGAACGGCAGTTTCTTTACATGCCCTTTAAATAGTTCTAGTTCTTTCTGGGTAGGTATGGGTGCCACAACACATGGGTGAAGATTACAGGATAACTTTTGTGTGTCAGTTCAATCCTCTCACCTTGTATTAAGGCAGAATCTCTTGCACACTGCTCCAGTCACTAGACTAGATGGTCTTCAAGTTTATGGGAAATTCTCCTGTCTGTGCCTCCCACCTAACCATAGGTTTACTGGAATTGCAGAAGCCTGGACAAAGCTTCTGGCTCTTACGTGGGATCTGGAGATCCAAACACATACTCATGCTTGCATAGCAACCATTTTTATCATCTGAGCTTTCTCCCCAGCCCAAGTCTTAGTCCTTTTGCTGCTGTTACTCGCTCTTGTCCCCCATCCCCCAAACTCATTCTACTGAACTCCTTCTTCCATTGAAGTCATATTTATGTCTTTTTTAATTGAACGACAAATGGAATTATAGTACAATACAGATTTTACATTAAACAACCATGTGCACCAATATTATGGCTCCAATTCCAGTGTTCCAAAATCCATGACAAGACCATTATGCTTCACAAAAATAGAAGAAAAAAGTGCTAGAGATCAAATTTTAAGTACATAAAGACCAAGGAGAAAATGAAAAAAAAAAAAAATCTTATGGATTTTTCAGGTGAAGGAGATACCATATACATACTGCCAGTAATCCATTTTCCTCCTCAAAGTTCTGGTTGTTGTTTATATGTGGTGAGTGGTTTCCAATGTAGTTTTTTCAGGTGTGTGTATCTGACATGCATGTGTGTGGGTATGGGCACATGCATGTAGAGGTCTCAGGGGACAACTTTGAGTGTTAGTTCTTGCTCTTAACTTTGAGGCAGAGTCTTTTATTCATTTACTTCTGTGTTTGGCAGGCTGACCAGCCTGCATGTTTCCAGAGGATTCTCCTGTCATTGCTCTTCTACCCTTAGGCATACTACGATTATAGTATGGATTTATGTTGGCTCTGGGGATCTGAACTTTGCTACTCACACTTGTGTGGCAAGCACTGTAAATTCTGAGCCATCTCCCAGACTACAACAGAATGTTTTTAAGAAGACATGGAAATTGCTTTTAAAGAGAATGATTTCTTTTTTAGTCATGAGTTTAAACTGTTATTTTGTAAGAAAAAAAAATGGGCAAAGATTCACTGCAAGTCACAGCAAGTAGTAAAGGGAGAAGGCAAAAATTTCTTTATTTTCACTATCAGAGTATTATTAGCCTTTTATTATTATCTATTATTACGTCTTATATTAAGACCAGTGACAATGACTCTAAACATTCAGTCCATATACCACTACAGGAATGCTACTCTGAATTCTAATAACCCCTTGAAAATGAAAGTTTTATGTGAATATGCATACATAAATTATTGTAGGTTTTGTCACTTTTCAAAGGCATATATATGTTCCTAAATAAATTACATATATTTGGGTTAAAAATTAACCTTTCTTAAAAGGCCATCTTCTAAAATTCTTTTCTAATTAAATTTTTAAAAAGTCTTTAAGCCGGGCGTGGTGGTGCACGCCTTTAATCCCAGCACTCGGGAGGCAGAGGTAGGAGGATCGCCGTGAGTTCAAGGCCACCCTGAGACTACAGAGTTAATTCCAGGTTAGCCTGGACCAGAGTGAGACCCTACCTCGAAAAACCAAAAAAAAAAAAAAAAAAATCTGTTATTTTTTTTTTTGGGGGGGGCGAGGTACTGCAATCGAATTTCAGATGCTTGCACCACCCAGTGGGCAGGTGCAACCTCGCGCTTGCCTCACTTTTGTGTGTCTGGCTAAGATGGGATCTGGAGAATAGAACATAGGCCCTTAGGCGTCACAGGCAAGTGCCTTAACCACTAAGCCATCTCTCCAGCCCAAAAGCTGCCTTCTGGATCAGTATGGTGATGACACTAGCTAACCAAGTGGCTATGGAGCAACTAAACAACAGCTATGCAAACAGAAAATGGAATCTGGGGGCTGGAGAGATGGCTTAGTGGTTAAGGTGCTTGCCTGCAAACCCTAAGGACCTAGATTTGATTCCCCAGTACCCACGTAAGCCAGATGCACCAGGTGGTGCATGAATCTGGAGTTCATTTGCAGTGGCCAGAGGCCCTGGTTGTGCCACTCTCTATGTGCATCTTTCTCTCTTGCAAATAAATATTAAAAAAAGAAAATGGAATTTTAATTCAAATTAATTTAAATATTGAATCATTTATATTGTACATTACTGATCACATGTTAAAATGGCAGTATTTTGGACATATTAGAGATAAACATTAAATTTCACCTGTTTTTATAAAATTTGTCAACTAGAAAATTTCAGATATTTATTCTATTTCCATCAGAGAGACCTGATCCTTAGTCAAAGAGTTAATTTAGCTGCCAATATTTATAAAGCCTACCCTTAATAAGCTAAATATATGCAACATCAGAATATCTGTGATACTCAAAATTTATTTATCAAGGGGCTAGGAAGATGGTTCAATGGTTAAAGACTCAATGGTTAAAGATGCTTGTAAAACTTGTTATTCCAAGTTCAATTCCCCAGCTACCCACAGAAAGCCAGATGAACATTTCAGTTGCAGCAAGAAACCCTGACACTTATGTACTCACACATACATGTAAAATTTTTTTAAGTTATAAGTCAGTTTGTGTAGTGGAATCACCCTTATTATAAAGTTAAAACCAGTTCACTACATGCACTTGATTTCTCTAAGATTCAGGACTGATAGAAACAAGACCAACATACTACTAATAATTCTAAATTTGATCCAGAAAGGAAAGATTTTAAAATGTAAACCATTCATGATCAAAGTCATTTGCTTATTTATTTATTTGTTTTTGAGGTAGAGTCTTGCTCTAGCCAAGGCTGACCTGGAAGTCACTCTGTAGTCTCAGGCTGGCCTTGAACTCATAAGTGATCCTCCTACCTCTGCCTCTTGAGTGCTGGGATTAAAGGAGTGAGCCACCACAACTGGCTGCTTATTTATTAAACACTTATTTTATATATTATATACATATACATATAATATATATTATTTATTAAACAAGTGATCCAAAGCTAACTAAACAAAGGAGCTCAGACTGTTATAGGATTAAAGGCATGCAAAAATGGTATTTTGTTTTTTGCCGAAGTATAAGTACAATATAAGGTAATGAAGAAGGTTTTCCAGAAGTATGAACAGAGGATTCTTGGAGATATTTCAAGATCTGAAAGGTAACAGATAACCAGAAGAAGACTTTTCAACAAAAAGTCAAAGATTTTAAGTGGTTTAAGAAGACACGAGCTTAAAAGGGAGAGAGAAGGGAAGGAGACTGGGAATGTTAGGCAAGAGCCATATAAAGAAGTCTTAACAGGTGAGAGAGGGAAGGGAGGGAGGGAGGGACAGGCTGATTCCATATTTGATTTGAGCAAGATAAGACTATAATTCTATGTGCACGCATGTACTATATGCACTGAGAAGTGATCTGAAAGACTCCTTTGCCTACAATGTGGAAGACAGACTGGTGAACGTGGATTTAAGAGATGTTCTTTAGACAAACCAAACAAAAATCCTTAAGGACTCGAAGAGCCTTGGATGTTGAAGAGAAGGCTAAGATAATGCACTTACTTTGGATGTTTTAGCCAAGAAATTCTGATTAAGGTTTCCAGGAAGAACATTAGAGAAGCAATGTCTAAGACATACTTTGCAACTCATACTGTTTTAACATGCCTTATGCTAACTGTGTAACTTTTAAATGGGTAACTCAAAAGTGGAACTAAGTCCAACTACAGCAACAATATTTGTAAGAAGAATCTACCGTATTTGAAAGGATTACAAGAATTTTTTATTTTGAGGCAGAGTCTTACTATGTATCCCCAGCATGACCATGGCCATGGAATCCTCCTGTCTCAGTCTCCTACACCCTCTAAGTGTATTTTACCTTGATCAATGATGGCAGATGTCTTTGAAAGAGTAGGTGCCTTTGAGAGTATGGATGACTTCATTTTACGTTTGACTGGCTTTTCCTTTTCCATGTTTTCTTTTGTTGAATTATTCCGAGTGCTGGGATTAAATATGGACGGACTAGGACTTGAAAGAGTATTCAGGACCTTGGAATGTTTCACGGAATTATCTAGTACTGAAACACAAGACGGAAAACAGATTTGTTGAGCCCCAAATAGGCAAAAGTTCTGGGATTTTGTTTCTTATCTTACCTGTTTCAATAAGCCAAGAGCTTATGTTTAAATGATCCTTAGAAATATTTTTCTATAGTGCTGGGAATGGAACCCAGGGCCGTATGCACGCTAGCCAAGCACTCCACATCCCAAATCCAGGAATTTATTTTCTTTCTTTTTGTAGGTATGTGTGTATATGTATGAATGTGTTCACATATGTGAATGAATATATGTACATGCAAGAGCACATGAATATGGGTGCATGCATGTGGAGGCCAGAGATCGACTCTACCTTGTTCTGTAATACTGGGTTTCTCAATGAACCTAGAGATCACCAATTTGCCTAGACATGCCAATGAGCTAGAAGGGAAGGAATCTATTTCCCAACAAAACGCAACAATAAATCTTGACAGGTGCAGGCCATCTAAATGTTTTCTTCACATTTCAACATTACGAAGACAAGTCTTCGCAACTCCAAGTACTAGGATGCAAAATCAGGCAGTTTGTACCAACCTGTTTTTTTTTTTTTAAATTCTACAAAGATTCTCCTAAATTTCAGTTTTTCTTTTTCTATTAAAGACTTTTTTCTTTTTTTGAAGAGGAAAAACCACAGCAGCTTCTAGAAATTAGTGAAACTCATGGAAAAATACAAGCTTAAAAAAAAAAAAATCATACTTCAATTCAGAAACTTTTAAGCCTTACTTGTTTTTCCTGGCATTGTAGATGTATCAGCTTTTGAAATAAAAGTCTTTGTGGCCGATGATGTAGATGGTTGCTCAGTGATAACTGGATCTATAGCCACACGATTGCTTCTGGTTCGAACCACAGAACTGGCTTCTATTTTACCATTCATCTGTGCAGCACGGGGCCTTGGCAGTGCAGCCCGAGCAGGTGCAGGAAGTGGAGAGGTGGAGGCTTCAGATTCCAGCTGATTTAGTTTTAAGGGCCTTTTCTTCCTTTCAGGGCTGTGAGTAAGATCATGTCATTTAGACCCTCTTATAACAGTTTTATGGTAATGCTGGATTCATTTTTTGTTCTATTATGAAATATGTTAAAAATATGAGATTTGTAGTGGATTTCATATGGTTGTGAGCCTCTGAAAAGTGGAGATTTAGTGAAGGACCATTGTAATGCTATAGTTATATGACAGAAAGCATGATGCCATCACTAGCCTAGAAATGCTGTTTTACTGTATAGATTTAGCAGTTTGAATTTAAGCACTTACACTAGTAAAGCTTTAGTTTAAAAGATTAAAAATCCTCCACACCATAGGAAGTTGCATGTCAAATATATCATTCTGCAACATAGGGAATAGTAAAGGAAGTATTAAAAAACACCACGTTCTGTTAATGTGAAGACAAAGTTACACATCAGTTAATGCCATCTAAAGAAACTAAATACCTTGATGCAGCACTGCTTGAAATAGAGCTGCTTCTGTTTCTTTTCTTCCTCCTTTTGGTTATGGTATTTCTCTTATGAAAACGAAGAGCAGACTTATAATCTGATAAAACTGAACTAATGTGTTCTTCAAAGAAAGCAGACAGCCGCAAACTCATGCTATAAATCTATGAAGAAAAGAGAACCCCACAAAATCATTGAAAAAGCATGTCCATTTAGTATTATAATTCAAATACTTTTCTACTAATTATTTTGTATTTTTTAAAAATTTATTAGTTTTCTTTTCAGCAAATACAGGCAGTTTGGTACCATTGTTTGGGCTCATCCATGACCTACCCCCTCCCAATGGCCCCTCCTTGTTGTATTTTTAACAGATTTTATAATCATTTTCTCTGCCTCTTCTGACAAAAAAAAAAAATTACATTTATATTTGAGTTAATAGTAGAAATTTTCTGAACTTTGACATTTTTTTTGAAGCAAGCCCAACAGATTAACCTTTTTTTTTTTAAACACCAGAGCATGAGAGTCAAAGAGAGTGAGAGAGGGAGAGACTTGGTGTGCCAGGGCCTCCAGCCATTGTAATCAAACTCCAGATGTGTGCACCACCTTGTGTGCATGTGCAATCTTGTGTGCTTGCATTATGTTGTGTATCTGACATACATGGGACCTTGCAGGATCAAACATGGGTTCTTAGGCTTCACAGGCAAGCACTTTAACCACTAAGCCATCCCTCCAGCCCGAGTTTTTTCTTTTTGGATTAATTTTGAGATTTTTTTTTTTTTTTTTTTTTTGAGGTAGGGTCTCACTCTGGCCCAGGCTGAGCTGGAATTCTCTGTGGAGTCTCAGGGTGGCCTTGAACTCAAGATGATCCTCCTACCTCTGCCTTCTGAGGGCTGGGATTAAAGGCATGTGCTACCACACCTGGCAACTTTAAGATTTTTAACATTATCTGGATTCAGGTAGGGATAAGACTTATCATTGTGAACTCTAATATACTCAAACTGTTAATATGCAAACAAAAAATTAAGCCAGACAGTTATGATATATAGCAAAACAAGGTATAATAAATAGTCATATCATATCAAAAAAATAAAATATTCTTTCCTAAACACCAAAGAATGACATCAATAGGGCTGGAGAGAGTTAAGGCACTTTCTGTAAAACCATAGGGCCTGAATCTGCAAGAGTTAAAATCTATAGATGCCATGTAAAACAGCTGGACATAGTTGTGAACCATAATCCTTCAGGGGAGCAGAGACCTGATAACTGTTGGAACACAGTAAGCCCTGGAATCAGTAAAATAGACTCTGGCTCAAAACACGAGGTGTAAGAGTGAGAGAATGGGACATCAATAGTTCTTGAATGACCCTTGTCACAGACAAGAATGTGGGGCACCATAAGACATACGCACAAGCAAAATACAAAGAATGACATCAGCAATGATTCACAAAAGTAACAGAGAAATAAGACATTATTAACATAAAACAGCTTAATTTGTTTGTTTTAAATGAGAACATTTAGTCATTTAATATACTTTTAGCAAAAGAAAACAATTATATACCCTTGATCTTTTGCTTGGTGTATATGCTTTGGAATTACTAAAAATAAGTCTGACATCTTTACATAGCTCCATTGGTGACTCATAATTTCCAGCCTCTAAAGTTTCTCTAACAGTAGCAAAATCCATTGGAGTGTCAATGATGTCTCTGTAGTCCTAGGAGAAAAGGAAAGAGGTGGCATTAGTACTACCACAAAATATTGCTTGTCAGCACAGAAGTCAAAAGATTTTTTTAAAACGATAAATGTAAGTCCTAGACCCATTAATAATCACTCTTGTAAAGAAACATAACAAAGCTGGATGTGGTGGCACATGTCTTTAATTCCAGCACTTGGGAAGTGGAGGTAGGAGGATGGCTCTATGAATTTGAAGCCAGCTTGGGACTACAGAGTGAGTACCAGGTCAGTCTGGGCTTGATTGAGACCCTACTTCAGGGGGTGGGGAGGGGGAGAAAAAAAAAAAAGAAACAAAATTCTTCAAAAACTTTAAAGGAGCTGTAATTCTAAAGGGTGTGGAGTCACTGAAACACAAACTAAACAATGAGGAAATGAAAGCAATTCAAGTATATGTGAAGGCTAAGTTACAGTAACTTCAAACTTTCACAGCTCCAAAACTGGATGCTTTCAGTAGTCAAAATAATGAATGTAAGCTGTTATAACAGAGTCTTTGCACTTCTTTCCACAGGAACTGCCCAGGTCAACTGTACATAAGACAAGGTAACAGCACAGGTAACAGACCACACAAGTGAAGGGGGACAGTATCAGAGAATGATATGACATAGCAGAGGATTACAAAAGCATCACAACATGATGTATTTTAGCAGTACAAAATGAACAGCATTGATTTCAGCCTTTTATATTCTTCCTGCCTTTTGACTCTACTCTTCTTTTGTTGAATGGCTAAAGAGTAAGCTTATATAATTGATGAGACTTCTGATACACTGTTTAGTATATACTTAGGTATAAATCATCTTATACGGCTGTTAGTGCAGCACACAAACCTTATTAGTATTAATTCTCACTGAGTTAAATGCCATTTAAAAAAATTATAGGGGACTTGTATGATTCATGGAACTACTCAGAGGAGTGTCATTAAACCTGATATGGTGATAAATGTCTATAATCCCAGTTATTTAGGAGGTGGTGGTGGCAAGAGGACTAGGAGTTCCATCTCAGCCTGGGCTACATTGTCTCAAAAAGCAAAACAATAAAGTGGTGTTCAAATGCTAAAAGATACTCCTGCTAATGATTTTTACTTTGATTTCATTATGGTTGAAAATATAATATATTCCAAGTTTTACTTTTTTCCTGTCTGTTCTGTGTTTTTATTTATTTATTTATTTATTTTTGTATTTCGTATTTTTCTAATCCTGTGTGTTACTTGACCAAGTTTTAAATTTTGTTATTTTTATTTACCTATACCATTTATAACTTGTTTTGGTACAAACTGTTTTATAACTTGTCTTTGTTCAACTGGTTCTCTAGGTCTTTTGAATACATACTCTTACATATACTGAGAATTACACTATACAGTAGGTAAATCTCTGCAGATCTAATTCGTAAACCTGGTTGATGAATTTAATTTCAATGACTGTACATTTCATTTCCAAAATTCTTAGATGGTTTTTGTTTGAGTATGTATGCCTTATCCTCCTAAGAGCTTCCTTTCCTTATGATTGCAACTTCACTTATGCCTTGAAACAAAGTTATACACCAAAAATGTAACTGGCACCATTATTTTTTCTTAGTTGTACATATACAGACATCTTAAAAAGAATGTCTCTTTTGTTGCTAAAGTGTAATATTTCAGAATAAGCATTATCTCTTGTTTTGGGAAAGAGGGATGCTAATGTTTCCAGTTGTTGATTCCACTGTCTCATAAATGGTATATTACACACACACACACACACACACACACACACACACACACACACACAAATATCTATCTTAGGGTGGAGAGTTGGTCATCTTCAGCAGATACTAGGTTTTAGTTTTTCTCCATGATCAACTTCTAAACTACAGGTATAGTATAAATATGTATATATACACACAACGTAAGCTTAAGGGAGAGATTTTGGACACAACAAACTGGAGAGATTCTCTGTGGAAGGACTTATCTTATACTTTTATTTTTTTAAATATATTTTACTTATTTATTTGAGAGAGAAAGAGGGAGGGGGGAGAGAAAGAGAGAGAGAATGGGTGTACCAGGTCTTCCAGCCACTGAAAATGAACTCCAGATGCATATGCTCCTTTGTGCATCTGGCTTACGTGAGTCCTGGAGAATCAAACCAGGATCCTTTGGCTTTGCAGGCAAACGCCTTAATAGCTAAGCTATCTCTCCAGTCCCCTATCCTAAAAAACTACAGAGAACTTGCAAGAAACAAAGGGAAATCTATTTTCTGGAAATTAGAGCACTATATAACAAACATTAGCTTAGTTCTTCTAATTTGGTGGGGAATTATGAGGTTCCAACAAACCCAATTTACCCCATTGCTAAAAATAAGTATTTCTCTTACACGTTAAGAATCTGTTTCCAGCCAGGCGTGGTGGTGGTGCACACTTTTAATCCCAGCACTCAGGAGGCAGAGGTAGGAGGATCACCAGCCACCCTGAAACTACATAGTGAGACCCTACCTCAAAAAACCAAAAAGAGAAAAAAAAAATTATTACAATAATTTATGTTTACTGACATTTGTCTACTTTATCATTGCAAATAAGAATAACTATGTAAAAAGCAGATAATAAAGTTAGGTGGTATCACATCTAAATCATCAATCTTTTTTTTTTTATTTTGGTTTTTTGAGGTAGGGTCTCACTCTAGGCCAGGCTGACCTGGAATTCATTCTGTATACTCAGGGTGGCCTCGAACTCTCAGCAATCCTCCTACCACTGCCTCCCGAGTGCTGGGATTAAAGGCTTGCACCACCAACGCCCAGCTTAAATCATCAATCTTTATAACAGGAAAAAGGAATAAAAAACAACAACACTTTAATCTAAATTTAGATTTCTATGCCGGCAACAGTGAATATATAGATCATATTTACTCAATTTGTTTTTTGCCATTATTCCCTACAGATCATACATTGGCATAACCTAAATATATGTAATAATGCTATCTGACATTTGTGCGTAATGAACCTTTCAGCATTTCAATGCAATTTTTATGTATTCTCATTTCATCTCCATATTACTACAAGAAATAGGTATCATTTATTCTAGTTTACTAGACAATAGCTAAATTGTTGAACTTAGTGTGGAGAAGAATTAGTAAAAATAATCTTCACAGCCACGCGTGGTGGTGCATGCCTTTAATCCCAGTACACGAGAGGCAGAGGTAGGAGGATCACCATGAGCTCGAGGCCACTCTGAACACTGAATCCCAGGTCAGCCTGGGCTAGAGTGAGACCCTACCTCGAAAAACCAAATCAAACCAAACCAAACAAACAACAACAACAAAAAGCAAAACACTTCAGATGGGAAAACCAACACTTGCTCAAAGTCATATAACTGGTTAAGAGCAAATCTTGAAACACAACCCAGTTCTTTGGATGCATATTTTTGAGCTCTTTCCATTGTATCACACTTCTAAAGATTCAAATGGGTATTGGAACATGTATGAACTAATGAAGAAATCAACTACTGTAATAAAAATTATTTAAATAACCTACAACTGCATGAAGGAAAGGCAGCAATCAAACATGGAAAAGAAAATATTTTCAGGCCCAGGAAGATGGTTCAGTGGATTAAGGTGCTTGCTGGGCAACTCTGAGTACCTGAGTTTGGATATTCAGATCCCATTTAAAAAAGATAGAAGCTATGATGGGCTTCTGTTAGTCCCAGTGGGCCTAAAACAAGAAGGGAGGGGGGACAGAGAGACAGGAGAAGCTCTAAAAACTCACAAACTGGAGAGGTAATAACAGTGAAAAAAAACCCTGCTTCAAAATGAGGTGAAAAATGAAAGCTGTGCACTGACTTTAACATGCATGCTATAGTGCATATACAACAAACAAGCCAAGTATTTTTAGAAATACTTACTGGGTATTCAAGAAGATCTACTGGCTGACGGAAAGGCTCAGAATCCTCACACTGAAATATGAGATTTAGTAATTCTTGGCATTGTTTCTTCCAAGCTTGAATATCATAAGACTGAGCTCTATTACGTAGCCTTCTTCTGGGTTGATGATCCTGAAATAAAGACATAAAGTCCATCAACAAGCTCCTCTTACACAGTATAATTTGTGAATTTAATAGTTAATTAGATGCATGCTGTATCTCTTACCAAAAATGCTCAAGACCATAAGCATTTCAGATTTGGAGGTTTTGTTGTTATTTAAATTTTTGGAGTATTCTAAGTTTTAGAGATGCCCAACCTATATAATCTAGCAATTCAAATAAAACAGTCACTTAATTCTAAGAAATATGCATTTTATAATTAGAGCTTATTTAAAAGTAATACTTAAATTGTCCTTGAGACTGCTAATAAGAAACAAGTTTTTAATACATTTTTCTCATAAAAAGCACTTCTGTAATAAACAAAGGCTATCCAAAATAAAACAGTATTACCTTCCTTTTTCTGGTAGAAGTTCCTGGAACATCAGCATCTTTCTCTTCTTCCTTTGGAAGCAACAATGTATTAGATTTGTAAGACATTTCTAGATTTCATTATACTCAACAGCTTACTTGAAAATTACTCTCTCTACCTAATTGATTTATTACAATCTCCCCTGCCAAAAACTAATTTTCATAATAGCTTTTATCTGAAAACTATATGCAAGTTTTATATATTACATAACAGCAATGTATTAAATATAGTAAAATGTACCTCAGAGTCAGACAAAACTTTCTTCTTCATTGAATTATAAAGTGGAATTATGTTATAACAAGTCTGATCCCTAAATAATAAAAAGAAAATGTTATTAATTATAGATATGAATTTTTATTTTAAAAAAATCTCCTAAAACTAAATTTTAAGATAAAACCTAACCATACACACCTCTCCCTTTGCTGACTACAGTACTCATGAACACACATTAGATTTGTCTCCTCTTTCATTGTGGATTATTTTATTCACAGAACTCTCAATTCTTTTTTGTTGTTGTTATTGTTTTGGTTTGGTTTGTTGAGGTCGGGATCTTGCTCTAGCTCAGGCTGACCTAGAATTCACTATGTAGTCTCAGGGTGGCCTCAAACTAACGGTGATCCTCCTACCTTGCCTCCCAAGTACTGGGATTAAAGGCGTGTGCAGCACACCCAACTTTTTTAGAACTCTCAATTCTTTGCTCCCAGATCACTACTTATGCCTGGGATGACTTCATTAATTGCTCAGTCTTCCAGATCAAACTTACATACCTCCTGTCTTTGAATTCCTCCTTGCTTTAATTTATTTTCCAGATGTATGTGGTTCTATAAAGTTTTGTCTTTTGCTATTTTCTCTTAAAACCATCATCTGAAACTCCATATCCAAACCTAATTCCCCCACCTATTTCGTTTGAAGAAATAGCATGCCACTCTTATAATAACGGGAATCTTAGATTTTTACTATGCTATCACTTGCTTCCTCTGTAAGACTTAATCAGTGGTAAAGTACGCTATGAATTCTACTCTCACTGTATTTCTCCTTTCATTATTGAGTAAGACCTTGTCCCCTCTTACTTGGTCAACAGTCTGCTATTTATGCTTTTGGATTCTTCTCTATAAAAGTATTAAGACACTATATTCAAACAGGTATTTTAAGACATGATGTAACATCTATTATTTTAATATTAAAATATTTTTATCATCCCTTTTGTTCTCGAAGCTCCTATTTTAAAGCCTAGTTCCTTAGGTTGGTACTTGAGGCCCTCCATGATCTGATCCCACTTCGTTTATGTATAGTGTTGTGTTCCTATGACTTCCAGCCATACATTGTCTACTTTACCAACTTACTTAAAAAAAAATTCTTTTTTTAAAATTTTAGACAGAGAGAATTGGTGTACCAGGGCCTCTGCCACTGAAATCAAACTCCAGTCTGAACCTATTGCACATACTAGGCAAGAATTGTACCCCAGCCCCCAAAATAACTATTTTAAAGTGATTTTCATATATTAATCCAAATGGGAAAAACCTTTCTTCTATTTCATTATAAGATTTTTTAAAATAAAATTCTAGAGAATTGATTGGTTGAAGTTGTACAGACATATTCATTTGAGCCCAACTAATAGTATGATTAGCAAACTTCCTGAAGAAAAGCAAACTCATAGCAGTAAAAGCCCCAAACTGTATAGAGGATGTAACAGGCTGCTTGTCTCTGTGCTAGGTTCTCCTTGCATAGTGCCCCACAGTAACTTTTTTCTGACTTATTTTATTTAGTATAACCTCAGACTGTAATTATGTGCACCCTTTAGCAAGAACCACCACTGATATACTGGAAAGCAGATCCTAAGAGTATGCATAGAAAGGAGAAAGAAGCTGATGTGTTGTATATGTGTATATATGACTTTTATGTGGATTATAGGGATTGAACTCAGACCCTCATGCTTGCATGGCAAGCACTTTACTGAGAGATCTCTATACTCAGATTTTTTTTTTAATGAGTATTTGATTTATCATTTAAAAATTAAAGGTAGGAAGCCTTTAAAATACATTCTACCCCCTTTTTAATTGGAAAAAAAAGTATACATAAATAGTGTTATGAAATCAAAGTAATATTTTGCACTAAAATGTATGACACATGCCTCTGGCTTCAATTTATTAGCAGGTTCAATTCATTCTACAACTATATAAAATCCAAGAGATAAGGGAGAAATGGTGTTTCTTTAAGTGGGAGTTATTACTCTATTCCATGAAACAATAAACTTGATTTTGCAGAAAAAAAATCCCCCCCCCCCCAAACACAAGGTCTTTCTTACATTGTTTAGGCAATTTCCAATCCTCTTGTCTTAGCATACCAAGTAGCTGGGATAAGGAAGAATCTTAACATTAAAAGTTATTACCTTGGGACTGGAGAGATGGCTTAGTAGTTAAAGCAATTGCTTGTGAAGCCTAAGGACCCAGGTTTAATTCCCCAGTTTCCACATAAGCCAGATGCACAAGGTGGTGCATGCACCTGGAGTTCATTTGCAGTGGCCAGAGGCCCAGGTTGTGCCCATCTCTCTTTCACTCGCAAATGAAATAAATAAATACATTTTTTAAAAAGTTACTACCTAGCTGGTATATCAGAACCTCTATATGTCAATACAATGTTATAATGAAAACTTCTCAAATCAAATGGCAGGCATTTATTACTGTGTTATCACATAAGTTAATCTCCCAAAGCCTTAGCCATCAGATAATGATCTTTCACACAAGATTATGTTTGCCTTAAAAGAGCTAATGGAAGAAGAAAACATTACATGTTAAATCAATATTTACTATTATTGTTAATGTTCAATAATTGGATTGAGAAAAGAATCTGCCTTTTACTTAAACTAAAACATCTATAATGCTGTATTTTATAACCTAGCAAATGAACTACATTTACATTGACAATATACATGTAAAAAGGACTGTATTTTACATTTCAAAATTAACTATTACACTAGCATGAGTATTAACTTACTTTATAAAATGTAGAAGAAGGTCAGTCACAAATTTAGCAGATTTCACAATTGGGCTTCCTGGTTCATTAAATGTTCGTGTATTATGCTCTATATATCGAACTTCCCACATTAGTGAAGAAAGTCGCCTTAAAAAAAAAGTATTAAAAATCTTAACCTTATTATATTTAAGAAAACAAGCACACAAGACATTCTAATTTTTATTTACAATTTTAAACCAATTGTATTGCTCATGTCTTGAGTTATTTCTAAAAGAGCAAACCCCCCTATTTAAATTAGGAGTAAAAGTCAAAGTAATATGTATTTACACAGAAAATATATAGAAGAAGATAGATATAACCATGCTATCAGTAATGCTGCTATTTAGTAGGGGAATAGAAGTGACAGAAGAGGAACAAGTTTCTGTTTTATATGTTTCTACATGTGTGATATTACTAACTCCCTGACTTCTGTACATAAAAGGAAACAATAAATGTTTATACCACAAGCAGTCAAATCACAGGACAATCAAAAGGTAACGAACAGCTTGCTTATGAGATACAAAAACATGAGGAGTTATTTTAAGAAATTGAGAATTACTTTCTGAATATTTGATAATGCTACAAAAGATAATTTGTTTCGAAAACAAAGAAAAAATAAAAAATGACTTAAAAGAGCATAAGGTAATTGTGGCATAACAAAGAAGATGATATTATGAACAGATACAATAATGTGGAAGAAAAATATGTAAATTAAGTATGCAGAGGAATTTCTGTGCATTTCACAATTCTCATTCTAATAGAATCACAGACTTCTTCAGTGCACTGCAGGAATTATGTAAAGTAAGTCATCAAATACAAGTATGCAAAACTGATAGTGGTGGTGTACTCAGAAAATGAATAGTATCAGAGAAGAAAAGCACAAATTGCAGGAGGTAAAAAAAGCTTAAAATAGTATAACATCACACTATTTTAGGAAGAAATTATATCACTGTATTAAGAATATAGCTGAGATCTAGAAGTATTATTACAAGGTTGAATAACAGATGATTTCCTATATATATTCAGCTTCTCTTTTTCCCTTAGACTGTCTACAAAGCAAGGTTAATGCCAAAGAAACTTATTTATGCTATAACATATCATGAAATGAAATACATGATGGCAATTAACAGGTTTTAGCAGTGTTTCTATGAGTATGTTTATTCACAACTGTAGGAGAGAGCAACACCTCATTTTTCTAGCTATAGTTCACCCATTAGTGTATAGGAACATGTCTCTCTTTCATCTTCTGTCTCTGAAGTCCTAGGCATAAATCCTAATCTTTAGCAATTTAGGGACTACCAATACTGTTAACTCCATCTATTATTTTTAACTTCAAGCATTTTATATGAAAACAACAAAGTATGCTTTGAAGGCAGATAGTCTAAGAGAACTATACATTCATTCCTCACAATTATCCTTTTGAAAAGTTATCAATGATACAATAACAACAACTTAAAACCAAAATCAATCTCATTTTTCTTTATTCCAGTGGCTCCCAGCCAGGGGTGTTATGGCCCTGAAGATTTTTGGCAAAATCTGCATACATTTTTGATTTTCACAACTAGTAGTTCCTACTGGTGGCATCTAATGGAAAGGGTAGAGGATAGGTTCTCATACTAGACTTTTCCAGAACCAAATACTAGTAAGATCTAAATGTTTTCCAGTGTTACATGTACAAATGCAACAAAGAGCAAAAGCCACATTTTACATAGAAAAATACAATCAAATTTCTTTGAGTTAGAAGAATGGAAAAGAAGTTTCAATGCAATATTGTACATAGTTAACATGTTGTCCTGGTAGGAAACAAACACAAAAAATGAAAACTAAAACTATGATTTTGTACCAGGCGTGGTGGCACAGGCCTTTAATGCCAGCACTTGGGAGGCAGAGTTAGGTGGATCGCCATGAGTTTGAGGCTACCGAGACTACATAGTGAGTTCCAGGTCAGCCTGGAAAACAAAAAACAAAAACAAACAAAAACAAAGATTTTACTATGTGAAAATTATAAATGTAAGGGTATTTTTGACAAAATATCTTACACAAATTGCTTACAAAGCCTGTAAAAATAAGAACTCAATGGTAAGTGAAACTAATCCCAGAAGATACAAATTACCTAAAATTGTCCAGCTTAAGCTAAAACTCTATTAAAAAAAATCTCCTGAATATTTTTCAGTTGCATTTTCATAAGCATTCATATGGTGGATATAAACAAAAATAATAAATTATTCAATTGTTGATATTTAAAGCAAAACCCACAAAGACTGAAATATATTATCTAAGAGAGATTTAAAGTTTGGCTTGATATATCAGGCCTTAATTCAAACCTGCTGAATCAAATCCTACATTTGAAAAATATATTTTATTAATTTATTTGAGAGGAAAAAAAGAATGGAGGGGGAAAATGAGTATGGGCGTGCCAGCAGAGGAACTATGGACACATGTGTCACTTTGTGCATCCAGCATTATGTGTGAACTGGGAAATCAAACCTGAGTCCTTAGAGTTTGCCCACAAGTTCCTTATCTGCTGAGGCATCTCTCTAGCCCCAGATACTACATTTTAATTCTATCCCTATGTGATTCACACGTCCATCTATGCACACATAAAATTGACAAACACTGTTATTGAAGATCAGTAAATGGTTTGTTTGGGTTCTAACCTGTAAAACCTGTTTTCCAGTCTTTGTTTAATTGTACTTAGATCCGTAGGATATGCCACTACAGTGCAATACATGGGATAAGCTTGTAGATCCACAGGGGCCACAAATGCTGAAGCAATATCTAAAATAAATAAGTTTATAAATTTATTTTTGTATGTTTAAAATAATGAAAGATCCCATTATAAGTAAACACTAGTCTGTCATTGTCCTTTTTAAATGCAACAAATTGCATTAAAGCGTTATCTTTGACCTTTTGCAAAACTTGTCATCTATCTCATTGCTACATTCTCTGACAACGCAAGTTGATCTAGACCTTCGATGCACAGCAGAGAGAGCAAAAAAGCTAGAACACAGTTGAGATCACTCATCACTTTTTAAACTATTTCCAACTTAATATAGATAAAAAAAAAAACCATAAGACAGCATATATAAAGTTTTGCCATTTAGGGCTGGGAATATAACCCACTGATCAAGACTTGCCTATCGTGTATACAGTTCTCAGTTTGGTCCCCACCACAAAGGGGAAAAAGCTCCTTCAGATTTGAAAAATCCATCAACATGTGTCCTTTACCTTCAGTTCTTACTCATAACAATTTCTCTATTCTTTGAAGTTGATTCCTTACTGCTAACCACTGTGGATGCTGAGTTCAAATAAGTCAGTTCTGACAGAATTGTTTTCTTTATTAATTAGGCAAATCAGTTGATACTGCCTGTTTTCTCCCCTTACAAAGATTCTGCTATGTATGAAAAAGAAAGCTGGGGTCATCAGCATAGCTATACTTAATATTTAGCTTTCAATACTTTTTCTTTCTCCAATTTACAATATGTTTGCTTGAAGATATCAAGGATTTGCAAACTGAGCAGTGGAGAAACTAGATTTTTCAGATATTTTTGGCATTTATGGAAGGCCCGTACTCTGAAATTCACCTAACCTCATCTAACTTACATATTAAAAATCCAGTGGAAGGTCTGCTTTCAAACAAAAATTTCAATTAAAAATGTTTAAAATATACTGATAAGAGATTGTGGAAAATTGCTAAGTGATCCACAGTATTATTTGTTTAGTTTGCTTTCTGTCAACATTTCCTGTAGTGAAGCATTATTATTTACCTAGTGTCATCAACTGGTTTATTCCTCCAACAATCCTTTCACATTCTTCATCCCTGGGATTGGTACCCCATTCTCCATCAAGAGGTTTATAGATTAATGATCTGCATTCAACATCAGTTAAAGGAACACTGGTACCTAGTTCTTCTGGAAATACAGCTGAAATACAAATAGTAAATCATATCAGGGCTGGGGAGAAGGCTCTGTGGATAAAGCCATTGCTGCTAAAACCCAAGTATCTGAGTACAGAGCTCCAGGCCACATGTAAAGGTGACAATCTATATAGGGCTTCTGTAATCCCAACACACTGATGCCAAGATAGAGGACAGAGACAGAAACCAAAACTCATAAACAGCACTGTGAACAAAGAATGAAAGGGGCCTCTCAGGGCCTCCGTGCAGATACAGCCTCCACGTGAGTTGGAAGGCAAACAGCAACCATAAGTTGTCCTCTGACCATCACACATGTACAGTGGCATGTACACTTATTCACACTCATGAACATACACCACAAACACACCCACCCAAAAGTGAAAAGCACATCAAGAAAACATTTAGCGAGCTGGGCGTGTCAGCATACACCTTTAATCCTAGCACTTGGGAGGCAAAGATGGGAGGATTGTTGTGAGTTTGAGGCCACCCTGAGACTACATAGTAAATTCCAGGTCAATTTGGGCTAGAGTGAGACCCTGCCTTGAAAAAAACAAAAAATAAAAATTTGCTAATCAGCATTTAGTTAATTACTTTTCTTGTTATAAAACACCCTGACCCAAAACAAAAAAAAATTTAAGGAAAGAACTATTTCAGCTTGTGGTCTGAAGTTATAGTCCATGATGCCAGGGAAGGCATGGTGGCAGAAGCATGAAATAAATAGAGCTGGTCACATTGTGTCCACAATCATAAAGTAGAGAGAGATGAATCCTGGTAGTCGGAAATTTCTCTCTCTCTCTTTTTTTTAAGCAGTCCAGGATTCCAGCCCATGAAAATGCCACCACCCACATTAAGAATGTATCTTTTTACCTTAATTTAACCTACTTTAGAAAATCATTCACATGTTTGTTCAAATCTTTGGTTTTGATGGTGATCCTAAAATCTATCAAGTTGACAACACGCGTCTTTTCCTTGCCAATCTGACATACAAACATATCAGCTTTAAGTCCTAACTTTCCACTCTTTGTTCCCACATTCTGTCTAATTTCAAACATCCCCATGATCATTAGAAGTTCAAACTCTGTTCTAAAATGGAACTGTAGTCTCTTCTGAGAATCAGGCAGTTTTACTTGTGAATACCTTTAACATCAAAAGACAAGATATGTATTTCTAGCATACAATGGCAGTATAAACATTTTTAATCCAAAAGAGGAGGAATGAAGTCATTGTGAGCAAAAAAGCAAGACAAATGATCCAGGCCTCAAAAATGACTGGGGTAGGTCCACCCAGACAGATCTGGGGAAGTGCCACTCCAAGCCTGCCTGCAGTTTTCCTTAGCAAGGTATCTAATGACTCTGACATCTCCAAAATCCTGGGGTCTCCCCTGCAACTTAAGATTCATCTTCACAGCTTTATGGAGGGCCCACTTAGGGGCTCACTGCAGAAATTCTGACCTGTCACATTCTGCCTGGCCTCAGCAGCAATCTGGAATGGTGGAAACACTCTGTGACTCTCAATCTTAAATTAATCATGCCTCCCAAACCAATACCACATGGACAATGCTGTCAAGTTCTGCTGCTAGCTTGGGATGTAGTGTGGACACTAGGACCACAGGTATTGTCATGTCTGTGCCGGGTTGGTGAAACAAAAACATTTTCCTAGGCAAATGTTTTTGAACACGGACCCCTGATGCAGCATTCTTTGCTGAGAATTTGTATTCCCTCAAGTTTCAGCCTTCAGTGTAAAAAGTCTTGTCCCCAGGGCATCTTTTGTATTATCCTAATGTAGAGCACAAGATTTCTCCTTAATAATTATAAATGCTTTCTCAGCATGGTTCTTGTGAGAAACTTTAAACTTGCTCACATTCCTTTCTTTGTTATACTACACATTTTTTCATATCTTCTTCTCCATTTGTTACTTTCTGTCACATTTGGTTGGAATAAGAGCATTCAGTAGCCATGCCAGCACCTCACTGCTGCTGTGTCTTGAAATTTCCTCTGCCAATTGGTCCATTACTTTTGAATTTGGCCTTATTTAATTTCTCAGAACATGGGTGGAATGCAGCCAAATTCCTAGGCAGTATATCACAGGAATGGCTCCTCACCAAGTTTCTGATAGCCTTTACTCACCTCTGAAATTTTATGAACCAGGCCTTCATTGCCCACATTTCTCTCCACATTTGCATAGTCCAAATTCCCACCACAATGGCTAATTAAGCTATGTTCGTACTAATTAAAAGGTTTTGCAGTCCTAAATTCCAAATGCTTGCATATTTCTCCCTCAAACCAGCTCCAAAGGTTTATGAACTACATGATCAAGTTTAACACAACAATTTCCTGAAACCAATTTCCTATAGTAGGCATTAGTCATTGTTTTGACAAAATACCTTGATAAAACCTACCATAAAACGGCTTATTTCAGTTCAGTTCAGTTTGAAGTTACAAGTCCATCATGGTAAAGGCATGTGAACATGAGCATGAAGCAAGATTGGTTACATTATGTCTATGAATCTATTTGGCTAGTTTTCTTTTTTATGCATTCCAGGACTCTAGGCCATAGAAGTGACATCTTCCACATGAAGGATGTATCTTTTTACTTCAATGAAACAAATCTAGAAAATCCTCCACATACGTAGAGTTTTGTTGCCATGGAGATCCTAAATCCTGTCAAGCTGACATCTGAGATAACCATCACAATTTTTAGAAAGAACTGACATCACCAAATTAAAGTATAAATTTTTTTTTTTTTTTTTTTTGGTTTTTCGAGGTAGGGTATCACTCTAGCCCAGGGTGACCTGGAATTCACTATGTAGTCTCAGGGTGGCCTTGAACTCATGGTGATCCTTCTACCTCTGCCTCCCGAATGCTGGGATTAAAGGCGTGCACCACCACCCCCGGCTTTAAAGTATAATTTTTAAAAAATATTTTGTTTTTATTTATTTGAGAGAAAGGGGGAGGGAGAGAGAGAAAGAGAGAATATAGGCACACCAGGTCCTCTAGCTACTGCAAATAAGCTCCAGACTCATGCACCACCTTGCGCATCTGGCTTTATGTGGGTCCTGGGGAACTGAACCGAGGTCCTTTGGCTTTGCAGGCAAGTGCCTTAACCACTAAGCCATCTCTCCAGCCCAAAATATAATTTTATAATTACTTGTTAAATGAGTTGTTTTCTTTTTAAAAAATTTTGTTTATTTTATTTATTTGAGAGTAACAGACAGAGAGAGAGAGAGAGAGAGAATGGGCGCACCAGGGCCTCCAGCCACTGCAAACGAACTCCAGATGCATGTGCTCCCTTGAGCATCTGGCTAACGTGGGTCCTGGGGAATCGAGCCTTGAACCGGGGTCCTTAGGCTTCACAGGCAAGCACTTAACCAATAAGCCATCTCTCCAGCCCGAGTTCTTTATTTTCATAAAGTAAAATGTTTCTTAAAGACCAATAAAAACCATTAAAAAAAACTTTTAAAAACAATACTCTCAGTGAGTTAAAGTACTAGCTGATGAGGTATGAAGAGAACAAAAACAACCCTGCCCAATGCCATAAGCACAGATATACTTAAAGAGAAAATAAACAGTTATTTAATAACACTAATGCCTCATTTTGAATATCTAAGGTACTACAATGCTATTCTTATTTTTCTCATATTAGTCCAGTTAAGACACAAGTCCAGTGTGACTTTAAATCCAAACTTGAGGAGGAGCCATGAAATAGGCTACACAGTTATGAAAGTGCTCTGCATTTATAAACTGCTCTCTAATAGTGAGCTGGAAAATTTTACATGAACTCACTCTGCCAACATAACCATTTTCTCATTTTTTTTTAATTTTTTTTGGTCATTTTTTATTTATTTATTTGAGAGCGACAGACACAGAGAGAAAGACAGATAGAGGGAGAGAGAGAGAATGGGCGCGCCAGGGCTTCCAGCCTCTGCAAACGAACTCCAAAAGCGTGCGCCCCCTTGTGCATCTGGCTAACGTGGGACCTGGGGAACCGAGCCTCGAACCGGGGTCCTTAGGCTTCACAGGCAAGTGCTTAACTGCTAAGCCATCTCTCCAGCCCCATTTTCTCATTTTTAAGCTTGTCCAAACTGGGTTAACCTTCTCCCATAGTTTCAGTTTTCATCACTTTATAGAATACTTTAATTACTCGATAATCCCATTCATAAATGATTACTTCTGCAATATTAAAAATAAGATTTTATGTTTAAAAATATTCCTTTTTTGGTCTTTCGAGGTAGGGTCCCACTCTGGCCCAAGCTGACCTGGAATTCACTATGGAGTCTCAGGGTGGCCTCAAATTCACGGCAATCCTCCTACCTCTGCCTCCCAAGTGCTGGGATTAAAGGCGTGCGCCACCATGCCTGGCTAAACATGAAACTTTTTAAACCAGGCGTGGTGGCACACACCTTTAATCCCAGCACTCTGAAGGCAGAGGTATGGGGATTGCTGGGAGTTCGAGGCCACCCTGAGACTTCATAGTGAATTTCAGGTCAGTCTGGGCCAGAGCGAGACCCTACCTTGAAAGACCAAAATAAATAAATAAATAAATAAATAAAAAAGATTCTACTCTAAATAATCATTTATAATCTGTCCTATCATTTTAATTCTTGGCATATACAATTGTGTCACATTTAAAAAATTTTAAACAAAAATGGGTAATGAAATAGAAAATGTAATCTCCATGCTATAGTAACATCCTCTTTTTCCTTTCAGGAAAAGGTAGATGTCATACTCATTGCCTGGGGCTAAATATCCAATCCCATAGCAAGATGATGATTATTACTGTTAATAATTATAACTACCTCTTTCTATTGAGCTTTCACATGTTTCAGGATCTATGTTAGGATTTTTACTTAATTCTCAAAGTAGTCCTATAAGGGTATTTGTTCAGTTAACTAAAGACCAAGTTCTAAGAAATGGATTTTCAGACTTTTAGGAATATGCCTAGATTACACAGAAAATGGCACTGCAAGCACAAGAATCTAGGCTGGATGCAAAACCTCATCTCTTAGCTAGTATATTATACTTTTAAATATCCTGATGCAGCTACAAAATGTGTTTATCCACAAAAATCTCATTTTAAGGATGAACAATAACAAGCCACTTCAATATTTCATTGTAGTAAATTAACTTCAATCTGATAAACCAGTGGGCAAGGACTATGTTTATCAACTTCCCTGCTGAGTCTCCTCTAATCTTATGGCCAACACATAGGTTTTCAATATTTGCTGAATGAATATTTTCTGTTTGAGGTTTAGGATCATATGTGGTGGCAAGTAAGTATATCATGAGGATTTTTTTTTTTTTTTTTTTGAGAGAGAATAGGCATGCCAGGGCCTCCAGCCACTGCAAATGAACTACAGATTCATATGCCACCTTGTGCATCTGGCTTACGTGGGTCTTGGGGAATTGAGCCTCTAATTGGGGTCCTTAGGCTTCACAGGCAAGCACTTAACTGCTAAGCCATCTCTCCAGCCCCCTTTGTTTTGTTTTTGAGACAGGGTAGTCTCATTCTGTAGCCCTATCTAACCTATAACTTACTAATCAGACCAAGCTTGCCTTGAGTTCTCAACAACCCTTGTGTTACTGCCTCCTGAGTGCCTGTGGCAGCAAATTACTGTCCTTATTTAAGAAATAAGAAGCTGACACCATGGGTACAAGTCAGAGAGGATACTCTGTACTTACCATTATTAGGTATAAGTTCCATATCCCAAGGACTCATCTTTTCTGTATCTCCATTGTCCCAGCTTTAAGAAAGGAAGAATCTTACATGAAGAAAATTAAGTATTATACTGCACTCTTTACAAAAATTAATCAAAGAAATATTTTCTTTTCATTAATAAAAGGGAAAAATGCAAAGGAAGCCTTGCTCAATAGAAAATAGAATCAATATTTTCTTACCAAACATTATAACACTGGAACAAGCTATCAGGGTATTCAGGTTGAAGAGGTTCCTGACTTTCAATTGTTCCAAACCACCAGGCATCATCTATGACTGACCTGAAGCGGTCACCTGGATAAGAACAAAAGCCATTTAATTACTTCGAGATGTATTGTTGCTTCTGTTAATATCTTTTCCTAAATTATAACTCTAAGGTAACTAAATTATGATTTCACAAAATAAAAAGTGAACACACGTATACTAAAAATAAGAAAGTCAAATCACCAACACTGAGGGTACTTACTGAGCAAATTTGAAGTGTGACTTAATGTCATAAACCTCTTCTTAAATTTCATCAGTTATGAGAAACTTACTTTTGACATGAGCATTGCTTTCAGCAATTTTAATTCATCATTAGGACTATATTTAAACTTCTCTTTAAAATATAAATGCTTCAGGCATCTTTTTTTTGCCCAACAAATATTTATAACCTGCTTTTAATTTACTTTCTATATGCAATTTTCCCCAAGCAATAGTCAAGATAGCAGCCTTAAAACAAAAACACAAGAAGTCTAGCTTGCCCTGTTTCATCTCTAGGTTGCTATCTCTCTCTTTCTCTCTCTCTCTCCTTCCTTCCTTCCTTCCTTCCTTCCTTCCTTCCTTCCTTCCTTCCTTCCTTCCTTCCTTCCTTCCTTCCTTCCTTCCTTCCTCCTCCTCCCTCCCTCCCTCCCTCCCTCCCTCCCTCCCTCTCTCCCTTCTTTCTTTTTTTTTGTCGAGGTAGGGTCTCACTCTAGTCCAGGCTGACCTGGAACTCACTATGTAGTCTCAGGTTGGCCTCCAACTCACGGCGATCCACCTTCCTCTGCCTCCCAAGTGCTGGGATTAAAGGCGTGTGCCACCACACCTGGCTTAGCATACTCTTTTTACACAGATTTGTTGTTTTCTCTCTCTCTCTCTCTGCTATTGGTATTTTAACAAGAAAGAGAGAATTTTAAAAAATGGATATAGCCAGGTGTGGTGGTGCATGCCTTTAATCCCAGCACTTGGGAGGCAGAGGTAGGTGGATCGCTGTGAGTTCAAGGCCACCCTGAGATTACATAGTGAATTCCAGATCAGCCTGGGCCAGAATGAGACCCTACCTTAAAAAAAACAAACAAAAAAAAAAGAGTATGCTATTTCCTTTCTAGTTGCATTCATCTGCTCTCATATTAAACTGCTTTTCACAAAGACTATCTAATAAGCTACAAATACTACGGCCTGTTTTTTTTTTTCTTTAAGTTTTAAAATTCATTTTTGAGAGGAGGAAGAGAGAAAGAGGGGTAGAGAAAGAGAGAGAGAGAGAAGGAGGGAGGGAGAGGGGGAGGGTACACCAGGGCCTTCAGCTGCTGCAAATAAACACCAGACGCATGTGTCACCTTGTGCAACTGATTTATGGTTACTGGTGAATCAAACTAGGTCCTTAGGCTTTAACTGCTAAGCCATCCCTCCAGCCCCAGCATGTTTTTAAATATGAATCATCTCATCTACAAAAAATTTGGGTAGAGTTTTACTTCTGTGTCTTTCATTCATAGTACTAAGACCAATTTTCTCCTGGTTAGTATAGGCAAGACTGAAAGATGTGGATTCAAACAAACTACCTGTGTGACTAAATATATTAACTAGTTACGTCTGAGCTTTGCTTTTCTTTTCTTTATTGACAATATGAAATGGTGATGTCTACATAAGAACAGTTTTTGAGCAATGCCCTCTATTCAAGAATTTTTCAGCTATGGCTATACTACCCTGAACACACCTGATCAAGACTGATCTAAAGTACCTTTTTTTTTCTCAAGGAAGGGTCTCACTCTAGTTCAGGCTGACCTAGAATTCACTATGTAGTCACAGAGTAGCCTTGAACTCTTGGCAATCCTCCTACCTCTGTCTCCCGAGTGCTGGGATTAAAGGCATGCACCACCACGCTCGGCTACCTTTTCATTTAAAAAATATATAATGAAGGAATAATGGATCAAGTTATAAACTGATCAGAATCAGTTGTATTTTCAAACCTATAAAGAAAAAAGTATGTATTTTTGCCTTACCAAAAAATGATTTAAAAATTTAGGTAGACATACATAAAATAGCACAAATGTTTAAAAAAGTAAGAAAAAAATAAGGCTAAAGAAAATTGGAAATCAGGATTAAGTTAGTGGAAAATATTTTGCAAATTTGATTTTGACTGGACATACAGATGGATTCAAGCTCGGTCAAGCATGCTAGCAGGCAATGTAACTATGAAAAAATGATGTATTACTAGATTAAGTTTCTTATTATTTCTTAGATGCGTATTAACAATAAACTTAGAAACTATTTTATGACTTAAACAGCATTCTTCAACATCACCACAACCTTAACATACCCACGATTTTACCATACCTATTTCTTATGACAGTACCCAGTACCAGTGAGATAATGCTAAATACAAAGAACAGGATAATATACATCTAGCCATAATGAACACCACTGTAAACTGTAAACATTTCTAAAGGCCAAAGTAAAAATGACCATTAATGTGATTTTAGACAGAAGATTATAGATGAATACATTTTAGTTCAGATGTAAGAGACCAATTAGAATATTAATCTTTTCTTTAGTATTTTTTTCTTTTTGATAATTTTATTTTTTAAATCATATATATATGCACAAACATATATTAGTAGGTTATATACTATTATCCCCTCATCCCAACTCCCATTACCATGGAGGCCCTCCTCAGTGAGGTTAAGGTAATCACTGTGGGGTCATGAAGGCCTCAGTCAGTCCCTGTGGTGTAGCAAGGAAACATACCTCAGGGTATTCCTACCCACTCTGTGGCTCTTATAAACTTTCTACCCCTTTTCCAGAATGTTTCCTGAGCCATGGCAGGTCTGTTGGCAGTCTGATTTAGTGCTGAGTTCTTTGTAGTTTCTGGATTTCTGATTTCATAGGTTTTGATTAATCTTTGTGTCTGTCACCATCACCCTGCGGCTAGCAGGTTGCCAGGCTAGCAGTAAGAGCATTATTCATGATGTTGTTTACTCTGCAATTTCTCCTGGGCCCTGGCAGATGTGGTAGATAAAAATTACAAGATTTAAATGAAAAAAAGTTCTGATGGAAATATCTAATTCACTAATCAACTGTTAAAAGTATCACTCTCAGCCTGGCGTGGTGATGCATGCCTTTAATCCCAGCACTCAGGAGGCAGAGGTAGGACTGCTGTGAGACTACATAGCGAATTCCAGGTCAGCCTTGGCTAGAATGAGACCCTACCTTGAAAAACCAAAAAGTATCATTCTCTCTTGTACGCAACTGTATATAAAAGGTTATGTGTGCTACATGTAACCCATGTTTGCAAAGTTTTAATTTTATTCAAGTTACTGCTTTAGCTTTAATGTTTGATTTTCTATAAATCTGTGGTTAAATCAATTCATTCTCTTAGAAATACTGGCTGTATTAATATTCTAATATAATTTTCTACAACATCAACTTTTGTTCTTGAAAATTTTACTTCCACTGCTTTTTCCCCATAATGACTTCCCTTTTATACAATTTCATCTGGATTTGTTACTTCCTAGAAATTTCTTTAGGCTTTTATTTTTCTGGACTTCTGTATACCAAAGAGATTACACATTTCTGTTTTACTGCTGCCTCTCTGTTGTATTTTTTAAGTAAAATTAATTTTTCAATTAGCATACAAAGTAATTGGTTTCATTATGGAATTTTTATACATGTACTACTATATTATATTGTCTCTCCCACTCCACTTTTGAAAATTTAATTTATTTTTATTTGAGAGAGAATGGGTACACCAGGGCATCCAGCCACTGCAAAGAAACCCCAGAAGCATGTGCTACCTTGTGCATCTGGCTTACGTGGGGCCTGGGGAATTGAAACTTGGATCCTTTGGCTTTGCACGCCTAACCACTAAGACATCTCTCCAGCCCCCACTTCACTTTTTTAAAAAAGATATTTATTTATTTATTTGAAAGAAGGGGGGAGAGAAGGGAAGACAGAGAGAGAGAGAGAGAAAGAGAGGGAGGGAGGGAGGGAGGGAGAGAGGCGCGCACACCAGAACCTCTAGACACTGCCAACAAACTCCAAACGAATGTACCACCTTGTACATCTGGCTTATGTGGGTCCTGGAGAATCAAACAAGCATCCTTAGGCTTTGCAGGCAAGTACCTTAACCACTAAGCCATCTTCTCCAGGACCCCCACCCCCCCCAACTCCACTTTTTAAACCAAGTTTACCAAAATCAAACAAGAAAAAATCACACCATTTTTTTCCAATGGCACTGGAAAAGATGGACTGATGTGTCATAGAAACATCACAATACACTCAAGAAGAGGCGTGTAATAGCTTAATGGATAGTACGTCCATTTGCACATACAATATCTTAAAAAGCTTAGAAACATTTTATGATTTTAAAATATTCAACAGAGATAATTAACTTAAAAAAACTCAGTTTAGCTTTAGTTCCAGCTCAGCTTTTAACTCATTTTGTTAAGGCTTCTTTTGGCCTTTAGCATGAATCGCTATTATTAATACCATTAAATCTTTAATTCAGTATATAAACAGATGAAAGGAAACATTCTACATAAACTTACAGTAGTTAGCCAAATGCAAGAGAAAACAGTTTTAAAACTCAAATATCAATTGAAGTATTTTGAATTTTAAAATGTGACATAATGTATTACTATTAGCATCCCTACAAATGGAAAACATTCTTCTCTAATTATGAAATCATTTATAAGGAGTCAAAAAGATACACAGAATACCTTTAACTTCTGAATAAATTACCCACCTATGTTCCACCGCCTATATTTTGCGTCATCAAATTGTTGTCTCAAGACTAGGAAATCTATAACGTCAGGCATATCATGGTATCTAATTATAAATACAAACAAAATTGATTAGTTCACATACCTAAAACATGTTCAAATTTATCTTAATCTTGAAAAATACTACAGTACTACGATGCTATGAAGCTACCACCTCAGAACCAATCCTTACTTCATGGTAAATGATCCACCAGTTAGTTTACCAGTGTCAGGATCTAGAAACGCAAGCTTAAGGCAGCAAAGGGTAGGCAATCCCACTTCATACTTTATGCCAACTATTTTCATCAGCTCTTGTTCCTAAAATATAGAAAATAAGAAATCACCTTTGAAAAATACAACAGTTGGGAAATGATTTTTTTTTTCAAGTGAACATAATCACATTTTATTGCCTTCATAGCAAAATTGGCTTAGAACTGGATCACTTGGCCCTTTCTCTTCTTATCTCCTCCCAATTCAAAATGCTTGCATCTCTTAATAGCCAGTATTCTCTTAGATCTGCAGCTGGGCTCAGCACACTCAAGCCTCAGCACAATCTTCTTTGCAATTTTAGCCTTTTTCTGGAATATAAGCTTAGTCTGCCCACCGTAGCCACTCTGCTTTCTGTCATAACGCCGCTCTCCCATGGCATACAGAGAGTCCTTTCCCTTCTTGTACTGGGTCACTTTGTGGGGCTGGTGCTTGCCGCACTTCTTACAGAAAGTCTGGTGAGTTTTAGGGACGTTCACCATGTTGGCAGGAGTGCTATCAGCACCAAAAAGGGGAGCATTTCTTGATTTTAATCTTGATCTAGGTGTTCATACATGGGCTTACGTGTGAAGTGCATTGAGCTGTATCCTTAACATCTGTGCTTTATAGTTTGTAGGCTGCACTCCAAGTTTTAAAGTTTAAGAGTTGCCCAACATAAATTCAAAGACCTTTAAATTTTTGACCTACTTATAAACCTAGCAGTATTCATCAAATTTACATAGTTTACAACTTAAGACATTTGTGTTAGTTTTTACTGTGAATAAATTTCATATCTACAAGCTGAATCCGAGTATAAATTCAATCTATGTTTCTTTGACTAAACAAAGCACCTTAAGGATAGTTTTTATAATGAAAATAACAATTGACCATTTAAAGTTCACCCTAATCCAAAAAAATGTTAAATAATAAGTCAATGTCATACCCGTAGTTCCATTTTATGCCATGGCTGTTTCTTGGGATTTATACTATAAATTTTATTTTTTCGGGCCATTTCAACATATGCTTCATGCCCTTGCCGAAAATAATAAACCTGAAAAGCAAATAAAATTTGAAATTTAAATGTTTTCAGGATACAAAATATCTAAATTGCAGAGAAAAATCTAATAACATTTGATCTTACAAATTCTAAAACTTTTTTAACTTTTGTTTCTCAAAAAATATGTAATCATAACTAAAAAAATTTTAAGTAACATATCTTTGAATATATACTTAGAAATTTAAGATTTAGTTTTTTGTTCCTTTTTAAAGTCAAAATAAATTAACCTATGCTAGAAAATAAAGCCATTTGTAACTCAGGGTCATAGTAAGTTTATATTCATATGCTCTTTGTTATTTGTTATGTGCGTAGTTTACGTATGTTTGTATGTATGTTGGTATTTAGAAATTACAGTATTAAATTTACTGTGCTTATCTCATTTTATTGAAAACAAAATAAGGGAGATATAGCTCAATGGCTTACCTATGAGGAAAGGTTTAAAGATCAAAAGTTTCAAAGGATTCAGACTTTAGAAACAAAAATTATATACATATGGGTAAATGAAACACTTTTTGAAACAAAAAAAATGATAAACATTTTTCTTTTAAATCAAACAAAAAAATTTTATTTATAAAAACAAAGTAGCAATAACATCCTTCATAAAAAATGCTAGATTTAAAAATTAAAAATAGCTCAGTCTAGTCCTTATAATATTGAGGTTTATTACCTACCACAGTATTTACAGTAGTCTTAAAAATTGAGCTCTTTAGTTGTACTTTTTTCATACATATCTATGGATATTTAAAATAGTTATTTTTTCCTTTGATTTGCATGTGTTTCTGTTGTGCGTGCTTGCAAATGCACCTTTGAGTAAATTGTACTCTTCTTTAAATCTAGAGCTCATGATGCAGCTAGTCTTACTAGCCAGCTTGCTCTGAGGAGTCCATCTCTGCCTTCTATATACCATGATTGCAAGTGGCTGCCTCTTCTGCTCACTCAGAATTTATAGTTTTTACACTTCTAGGCAAAGTGCTTTACCAATCTCCAGGTGCCTAGAATTAGGTATGCTTTTGAACCCACCTTAATTTTCTTCTAGGCATGATTCAAGAGCTATAAAAAAGATTTGAGGCCATTACTTAGAAAGAAAAATTTAAATGCTTAAAAGTACCTCATCACCCATCTGTGGAACAAATGGACATCTTCGAGGAAGAGTATCTGTAATCCATGTTGAAGGTAGCCATTCTTCTAATGTCAAACCATTTTCAGTTAATTCTCCCACAGCCAATCTCTGAGAAAGTTTGGAACATAATGAAGTAATATCATAAAAATAGAAGAAACGAGCCTTTGGTTAACAATTTTGTTCTAATATTAAAAGCAACAGCACTGACAACCATTCTATAACTTTTCCAAATCACCTATAGAGTTCTAAAAGCAAAACCAAAATCTAGAAGTAGCATTCAGGTAAACTAGGTTAAGGCAGCACCCGGTAACCCTCTAAGTAAAAAATCTGTATAGTCGCCATCCCTTCCCCCTTTCAATATGATTAAAATTTAAAAAAATATTTTATTGATTTATTTGCAAGGAGGGAAAAAATGAGCACAAGGGCCCATAACCACTGCCAACAAACACCAGAAGCATGTGCCACTTTGTGCATCTGGCTTTACATGGGTACTGGGGAATCAAACCTGGGTTGTTAAACTTAGCAGGCAAGTGCCTTCATTGCTGAGCATTCTCTCCAGCCCATGATTAAGATTTTTTAAATCTTAGTCTCAGTGCAGTGTTAGTAAGAAGTCAGTAAAATATTCTTTTGCAAGTTAAGTAGTACTAGATAGACACATGAATTAATTCCATGAACTGGACATTACACTTACAGACAGCCTGAGAATGATCTCGAGTGTATGTGCATGCAGAGGACAGAGAACCCTGGGTTTCATCTTTAGCAATTTCATCTACCTTATTTTGAGTCAGGGTCTCTCATTGGAGGTCACCAAGTAGGAGGCTACACTAGTTGGCCAGCAAGGTAAGAGGAATTTTCTTCCTCAGTACTTGAATTACAGGTACCCATTGCCACACCCAGTATTGTATGTGGGTACTGGGAATGAACACACACCCCCATTCACACCTGCAAGATAAGCACTTTACATGAGTGAACTAGCCTCAACCCTTTTGTTTGTTTATTTTCCATAGGCCAGGTTGGCCTCCAAATAGCTATAAGGTTAAGGCTGGTTTTAATTTTCTGATTCTCTAGCTTCCACATTCCAAGTGTCAGGACTGCAAGTGTTTGCCGCCATGCTTAAAAGAAGCCATTCACTCACAGTTCACTTAATTTCTTACAAACAAAAATTGTATCTTTCCAAGTAACTACTGTTAAACTAGGTTCCTTACTTTTACTTCTCATGGATTTAACAATAAACCATGCCTCTGAGTGGAAGTTTAAGTTAACTTGTAAGCAACAAGTGAGCATAGTGCTATTGATATTATTTACACACATGGAAAAGGCACCAAAAACAACAGTGAAACTAATGCTATTTATCTGTAAAACACTGTAGGTAACTGATTCAAAGTGCTGTGATCCTGTATTTACACACTGACTTCTAAATTTTATTATCATTATTTTCCAAGGTAGGGTTTCACTCTAGTCCAGGCTGACCTGAAATTCACTATGGAGTCTCAAAGTCAGTGATCCTCCTACCTTTGCCTCCTGAGTGCTGGGATTAAAGGTGTGTGCCACCATACCAAGCTTAAATTTTACTGTTTTTATTAAAAGAGTCACCACTATTAATTAATATCTGCTGAAAGAAGCAATGCCATGATATTAAAGAACACTACTTCCAGAAGATAGTTTTACAGTTGCTTCACAATATTTATTTTTCTATTCTTTCTATTAACCACACATGTTCTTCTCAGTTTAACACTTCAGGGAGTATTCTTACTTGAAAGAACAATGGATAAGTAAAAGCTTTTGGTACTTTGTATATGTGAGATGATTTAACTAAATGTCTTAGTCAGAAGAGAAATAAGATGTGACTTATTCTAAAGGGATCACTGAACACATCAGAATGAGGAATGACAAATTGCGTATGCATTGTCTATGGCTACTTTCAGGTATCTAATGAACTATGGCTCTTCTTTTAGATGTTAGACCTCAGAGAAAAAGGAGAAGCAAAATGACAGACAGAAGCTAAGTAGTGCAATAAAAATGATGTATGCATATGGGTGAATATTCACATGTCTGAGCAGCACATGGAGGCCAAGACAAGAGTCATACTTCAGGTATTCACCTCTAAATGGCCTGGAACTAAGTATGCATACTTGCTGACAAGTGAGTCCCAGGCATCTACTTACTTGTCTCTGTATTCCTAGCACTGGGATTACGATTATGAACAAATCTGGCTTTTTGTTTTGTTTTTCCAAGGTAGGGTCTCACTGTAGCTAATGCTGGCCTAGAATCCACTCTGTAGTCCCAGGTGACCCTCCTACCTCTGCCTCCCAAGTGCTGGGATTAAAGGCGTGCACCACCACGCCTGGCTCAAATATGGCTTTGTTTTACATAGATTCTTGGGGACTGAGATGATGCTTTACACTAGCACTTTGTATTTGCCAGCTCCAGTAATACAACCTATTGATTGCTTACACCAGCGTCAAGGTAATGTATGTGATTTAAAAAGTGAAGTGCTGAATACATGTAGGACAGATTTGCAGGGGAAATTTAGGAAATAATTTTGTTTTGTGTTTGCTATAGCTGAGATACATTATTAATCTAGGTGATGGACAAGCAATGACATGATTCACAAGCAGCAACTGAGTTATGTAGTTATATACAGTTTAATGTGTCAGGCCTTTCTGTGTCTTGGGACTTAAATCTGGTGCTATGGGGATATGGTAAACTTTGTGCCTAATGGAAGGAAAGCATGTCACTGGGGCATGCCCTGAGGATGTGTATTTGGAGCTCCAGAGGCTTCTCATTCTCAGTCACATTAAGGTGAGATTTGGTATATACCAAGATATTGTGTCTCACCACTTTCCCCAAACAACAGCCAATCAATCATACAATGAAATCATTAAGCCCAAATAATCATTCCTCATTTTGATCATCTCAGGTATTTTATCACAAGCAACCCCAAAACTTCCACCAACCACAAACTCCCTTTGGAGTTTATTCGGAACAGTTCTAATTTTTATCAGTTTTATATACTGAGTTCCTGAGTGAACTTTTGTTTGAAAAAGGTTCCTGGGCTAGAGAGATTGCTCAGTGGTTAAAGTGCTCTCCTGCAAATCTTGGCTCCATTCCTCAGAACCCACATAAAGCCAGATGGTATATCTGGAGTTTCTGTGCAGCAGCTAGAGGTCCTGGTGTCCCCATATCCCCTACCCCCCTTCTCTTTACAAATGAATAATTAAAAATATCTTTTTGGGCTGGAAAGATAAGGCATCTGCCTGCAAAAAGAAAGGACCCAGGTTCGATTCCCTAGGACCCATGTAAACCAGACGCACAAGGGGGTGCTTGTGTCTGGAGTTTGTTTGCAGTGTCTAGAGGCCCTGGCATACCCATTCTCTCTGTCTCAAGTAAATAAATAAAATATATGCTTTTTAAAACTATCTTTTTAAAGAAGGCTCTCAAGGCTGGAGAGATGGCTCAGAATTAAGGCACATGCCTGAAAAGCCCAAGGACCTGGGTTCAATTCCCCAGTACCCACATAAAACCAGATGTACAGAATGGCACATGCATCTTGAGTTCATTCGGAGTAGCTAAAGGCCCTGGTATGCCCTTTCTCTTACCTGTCTCTTTCTCTATCACTGTCAAATAAATATTTTTTTTAAAAAGGTTCTTTTGGCAAGAGAGAAAGGGAAAGTTTGAAAAACAAAAATCACAATTCTAGGATAGTTATTAACTATTAAGTATTTCTTCCCATAAGGAAAATATCTACATTTATACTGACAGCTAATAAGTTTTGTAGAAAGATGTGAAAATCACAGATTAAACAGGAATAATCACATTATAATGAAGATTTTGGCATCACCAGCAATCATTATGAGACACATCTCAATCACCATTAAGTCTTTGGGAACCTAGAATGTTTGGTTAAAACATATTTCTTTCACTAATTATTTTAGCTTTTTTTTTTTTTTTTTTTTGCAACTGTGTGGTGTACCCAGTCAGTGCACATGCATGTGGAAGCCAGAGGTCGACCTCTGACATCTTTCTCAATCCTTCTCCACTTTGTTTACTGAGGCAGGATCTTGCCCTTAAAGTCAGACCTTTCTAACTTAGTCTGAACCCCAGTCCTCAAAAGTGTGCAGCAGTGCTTCATCAACTAAGGTATCTTCCCAGCACTACTTAACCATTATTCTGCATTTCTCAAAATTAGCAGCTTATGATTTAGATTTTCTTATTTTGGAAGTAAAGTTAACATAATTGCTTAAAAAAATTTTTTTTGTTTATTTTTATTTATTTATTTGAGAGTGACAGAGAGAAAGAGGGAGGGAGGAAGAGAATGGGCCCACCAGGGCCTCTAGCCACTGCAAACAAACTCCAGATGTATACACTCCCTTGTGCATCTGGCTAACGTGGGTCCTGGGGAATTGAACCTTGAACCAGGATCCTTGGGCTTCACAGGCAAGCATTTAACCACTAAGCCATCTCTCCAGCCCCAGTTAACATGATTTCTTTCCACCTGTTGGAATGTTTCTAGGCTCACCTCCAATTTTCTTTCTTCTAGGAAGCCTAATCTGAAACTTGAACACAAGATGGTCCCATTTAATTTGTGAATTATTATCTCTAAAATTAATTTAGCAATTAAAAATAATTGTAGATCATGTAGCATTTCTTCTAATACTATCTTGGGGCATTGAAGCATCTTGTTAGTCACACATAAGTTTTTTTTTTTTAATTTTTTTTTATTTGAGAGTGACAGACACAGAGAGAAGGACAGATAGAGGGAGAGAGACAGAATGGGCGCGCCAGGGCCTCCAGCCTCTGCAAACGAACTCCAGACACGTGTGCCCCCTTGTGCATCTGGCTAACGTGGGACCTGGGGAACCGAGCCTTGAACCGGGGTCCTTCAGCTTCACAGGCAAGCGTTTAACCTCTAAGCCATCTCTCCAGCCCACACGTAAGTTTTATATTAAGTATTTTGCCTTACACTTGTTTTCATGGATTACGTTATTTTATAGACTGAGCACACTTCACAGTTTATTGCATCTCTGAAGAATTCTTTTTTTTTTTTTTTTTTTAAACAAACTCCAGAAACATACACCACCTGTGCATCTGGCTTACATGGATCCTGGGGAACTGAACCTGGGTCCTTTGGCTTTGCAGGCAAGTGCCTTAACTGATAAGCCATCTTTCTAGCCCCAAAATTGTTTTAATTAGCATTTTTAGTATCTGCCTTACTGCCTGCTTAATTAAAGCTGAATTAGTTATATAAAGCATGTTTTTATGTATGCAGTAGTAAATGACTTAGCCTGAGCTAAAGTGAGACTCTACCTTGAAAAAATAAAACAGAATAAAACAAAAAGCAAATCACAATAAACAAGATGAAAAAGACTGTTTACTTAATTAGCCAGATTAATGGCAATTTTTTTTTTTTGGTTTTTGAGGAAAGGTCTTACTCTAGTCCAGGCTGATCTGGAATTCACTCTGTAGTCTCAGGGTGGCCTTGAACTCATGGCGATCCTCCTACCTCTGCCTCCCAACTGCTGGGATTAAAGGCATGCGCCACCACACCTGGCGGCAAAATTGTTTTTAACCGGTCTGTCCACATTAATGAAAATTTTAATGTAAAAACAAACAGGAAATAAAGTAATGCAAATAACACATAAAACAACAGTTAAACTCATATTTTTCAATGCTCTTCAACAATATGGGCCCATGGTAAGCTAACATTTAATTCTACAAGTGGTAACTTGTAATCAAGTTTAAAAAAAGCAGAGCCAGGTGTGGTTGCACATGCCTTCAATGCCTGCACTTGGGAGGCTGAGATAAGAGGATTGCTGTGAGTTGGAGGCCAGCCTAAGACTAATTCCAGGATACCCTGGGTTAGAGAGCAAGACTGTACCTCAAACCCCCCCAGTCCACAAAAAGGTAGGTTTTTGTTTACCCAAACATGCTTTCTTATTACACTATTTTAGAGAGCAGAAAGCACATCCTTCATATTATATGTACTTGAGAGCAAAATTTAAGCCCTTCTTTGTATCATAAAATTGACAGACATTTCCGTATTTTTTTATTTCTTGCTTTCTCTGCTCTCTTAAATTATCCAAAATATTACTCACTTAAGCACTGAAAAAATATGCCCACACACACTATAATTAATTAAAACTAAAAAAAATTTGTTGCAACACATCTGTTTTGCCCAATATTTGATTTTTATTTGCCTTGACTCAACTATGACAAGTTGTCACTTATATTATGTTATGCTTCCCCTAGGCTTTCTGTTGATTTTTACAATTAGGATTAATATAAAGGCACTTAATAGAAAAGCTCTCTGTTTTTAATATTATGTTTTTCTCTTCATACAATGAATGGCTAAATCTCATTTCACTGTCTATAGTAATATGGTCATGTTTTAAGATTAAATTCTCCACATTTAGAATATGACAATTTTCCAAGTAAATATTCATAGCAAATGTGTTAACTAAATATATCTTGATATACTACATTACTGTGTAATTCTGAGTTTTCTCTATCATTGCTACTTTGTCTCAATAATATTTATAATCAATTGTACTTTTAAAATGTAAGTTTTAGAGGGCTTGGGATATAGCTCATTGGTAGAGTACTTGCTTAGTATGGGTGAGGCGCTGGGCCCAATCCCTCGTACTGAAAAAGAAAAAAAAAGTATCCTTTAAGTCATTTTTCATAAAAACACTAAGTTTAAAAGTTTTAAAAATCAACCTTTTGTTTTCTTTCTTTGGGCTTTTTTTTCTTTGGCGATGTTGGTCCATCTTTTTCTTCACTTGCTTTCTTTCTTTCTTTTTTAATATGTTTTTGTTTCTGATTTTCAGATTCTTCTTCTTCATCTGAACTGCTTTCTGCTTTCTTGGTTTTATGCTTAGGAACTTTCTTTGGTGGCTGCAAATTAATTCCTGCATCTGCAGTCCAGTCAGAATAATCACTGGAGTAGTCACTAGAAGTAGAAAAGGGATTTTAAAAATAAAAAAATAGGATATTACTATTTTAAGACCTTGTACTGCAATATCTCTATCACACCTCCCAAGGCTCAGGGTTTAATATGGAAGAGGTGACAGAAAGAATGTAAGAGCCAAAGGAAGGGTAGGACTCAATACAATGGCCTGGATATCCATAATCTCACAGTGCCTGACACTACCTACACAGGAGACCATCATAATAGGAGGAAAAGATCATGATATCAAAATAAAAGAGAGCTTGATTGAGAAGAGGAAGGGATAAGATAGAGAGAATGGAGTTTCAAAGGGGAAAGTGGGGAATGGGAGAACATTACCATGGGATATTGTTTACAATCATTGAAGTTGTTAATAAAAAAAAAAAATTAGGCTTTAAGTTCCTTAAAAGAAAAAAAGAAGAAATCAAAGCTTTCCACAGAAAAACAAATCTCAGAGCTGGGTGTGGTGGCACACACTTTTAATCCTAGCATTAAGGAAGATAAGACAAGAGGATTGATGTGAGTTTGAGACCAACCTGAGGCTATAGAATTAGTTTCAGAACAGCTTGGGCTACAGTGAGACTCTGCCTCAAAAAAAAACATACACAAACTTTAGTGCTTGTTGTTAATTTTCAAAAGAATATTGAGTATGAATTTTTTTATGTTTTGCTAACATTGTTTGGAATACAAGAAACAAGGAACTGGGCTCAAGAGATGGCTTAGCAGTTAAATGCTTGCCTATGAAGCCTTAGTATCCTGGTTAGAGGCTCTAGTCCCCAGGACCCATGTAAGCCAGATGTACAAGGTGGCGCATGCATCTGGATTTTATTCACAGTGGCATGCCCATTCTCATTCTGTCTCTCCCCCCCCCATCCCCTTTTCTCTTTCTGTCTGTTGCTCTCAAATAAATAAAAATTTAAAAAATTTTAAAAAGAAACAAGGAACTGATGGCAAGAACTAGTACAGTACAAAGAACCGTGGAGAATACAGCAGGTAGCAGCAATGACACTCAGGGAATTCCTTTTATGAAGGAGGCTTGAAATTTTTTAGTTGTTGTTTTTTTGTTTGGTACTAAGGATTGAACTCAGAGCCTTCCATATGCCAGACAACCACTCTAACACAAAGGCAGAACAAATTGGAAGTTCTGAACCAATGTTACACAACTGGTGTTCTTATGGTAGCCAGATACTGAACCAGCAGGATTAAGGAGTGCCTACATAGTAGAAAGGTAAAACTTATACACTTTGTTTAGCATATAAAGAAAAGTAGTTTTGGGTATGAGTATGGCTTGGTGGTATAACATTTGCTTAACATACAAGACCCTGGCATCAACACTCAGAACCATAATAAATTTAGTTAAAATTTTTTTAACCTATACTTTAATTATAGTATGGTGGGTTTAATGTAAAATGTTTGGGTTTTAACTTTCTACCTAGTTCCCAGCTGGTGCAGCCTTGCTAGAGGAAATATACTGCTGGAGCCAGTTGACTTGTCTAGTCCACTGGAGAATAGCTTGCTCTTGTGGTTTTCTCTTTCTAATGCTGATGTGTGAAGATGTGAGCTGGTTGTATACTTTCTCCAACATGATGAAACTTCTCCTTGAAACCACAACCCTGAAATGAAATCCTTTCCTCTCATAGGCTGCTTCTGGTTAGATGCTTTATCCCAGCAACAAGGTTACTGCTACATATTGCTTTTCACAATTAAGAAAAATGGGATGTTATCTTTCTGTTTAAATGATAGTATATGAGATTATTTACTTATTTTACATACTTTAGTAAATATAAATGCCTTAATGGAATCTAACTTGAATTGTTAAAATCTATAATCTTAAATCACTAGCTTATGTGATGTATGACCTTGCATCTTAAACATTAGTAAGCAACTCAGTGGCAAAGAAAAATGAAGTTATGAAATTTGCAGGAAAATGGATGGATCTGGAAAGGATTATACTAAGTGAGGTTAACCAGGCCCAGAAAGCCAAGTGCCGCATGTTCTCTCTCACATGTGGATCCTACCTACAGATGATTGGGGTTCTGTGTGAGATAGAAAAAACTCAGTAGCAGAGGCCAGTAAGTTAAAAAGGAGATATAAAGGGAAGAGAAAGGAAGGGAGGAGGGTACTTAATAGGTTGTTAATGTATATATGTAAGGAGAAGAATAGATTATCAGGGGTGAAAAGGCCCAAAGTGAGGTCAGGGGAAGAGACTGAGTAAAGGAAAGGTGGAGGGAGGGCTAATCAAAATCTAAGAGGATACAAATAAATCATATGGAATCCTCCAGTTTTGGACAATGGAACACTCCGGAGCCATAGATCATTGCTAGAAAATTTTCAGTGCCAGGGATGGGACACCTCCATGGAGTTGTTGGCCAAAGAGGTCCCTGATGCCCCCAAAACATTATAGGCCATTGCCGAGGCCCTTGGTTTCCCACCAGGAAGAGACCGTAAAGACCCTATTGCTGAAGACTCCACTCAGTGGCTGCAAGGCCACTGAGAAACCCTGCGGGAACTGAGCTGATGACCTCCTCCATGTAAACCAGCTGACAGAAAGCTGGAAGAAGCCATTCTACATGTAGTTCAATGGGAGAAAGAGATACCACCAGTGAAGATACTCAACAGCGGACACTGCAAGCCTTATAATTGGCCAGCCAGGCCAAATGAGCCAACGGGTACAATAGTGGCATGCAATAGTGATGGAAACCAACTGCCCTCCAATTGGACTGGAGGCCCGCTCCATGGGAGGGAATACATCCCTGATACTGAAAACTTAAAATGGGGGTAGTCATGAGCCCTAGGGGTGTAACATCTGCTGATGTCTGGATAAATGTATATACTATGCTTATCAAACTGCCCGGTAAGCACTTCTCTTAATACTTATACCTTTATATTAACGCTATTCTCACTTTGGGGAGAGAATCTTTTTTCAGATGGCAATGACCTTCGGACAACTCAGAGTGTGATAGTACTTGAAAGAAGTGACTGGAGTACTGGGTAACATCTCAATCACACCTTCCAAGGCTTAGGGTTTAATGTGGAAGAGGTGGCAGAAAGAATGTAAGAGCCAAAGAAAGGGTAGGACTCCTTACAGCATGCTCCTTCCAGACATAAAATGGCCTGGATATCCATGACCTCATAGGGCCTAACACTACCTACACAAGACCATCATAAGAGGAGGAAAAGATCATAACATCAAAATAAGAGAGAGACTGATTGAGATTTAAAAAAAGAAGAAAGAAAATGTCACTCATGATCAAACATCATTACTTGGTTTAAAACATAACTGAGACATAGATTTCTCATAAAATTGTGAGGTCCAAAGGACATTGAGAGATTCTGGCTGTGGGAGGCAATATTGAGGAAGGCCCGTGCTCCCAGTCTGACACATGTGTGGACCTGCTGCATACAGTTTTGTGAATTTGGACACTGAACCTCTCTGAGCCTTAGTTTATGGCTTACTCAAAGGATAAACGAGAAATGCTTGCCTAGTAGGTGACAGGTACTCACTTGTCCAGTGTGTGCTCCCTAAAACACATCCCACAAAAAGCTGCATTAACTGGAATAACTGAGTATAGAAATGAGATATTCAGTAGGCATTTGCCCTAAACAGGTGACTCTCCCTGTATCCATTATGTGTTTTGCATCTGACTCATGAAAAAAAAAAAATTAGTAAGCTATTATCAACTAAGTGATTTTTCTAGTGTTGAATTCCATCACTACCTTGTCCCAGTCTAAATCATCTTTAGTTATTTACTAAACACTCTCTAACAGTATTCTTCCCCAAAGAGAAGCATATAAGTAAGATGCTTAAATTTCATTGTGAAATTTAAAACATAAATAAAAATGTTGTCATATGCTCTCCTGACAACCATGAGCATTCTATTTACATTAATCCCAAGCCATGGCCATTGCAAATGGCTCTTGCCAACCACATCTTCAATATCTGGAGTATTCAAGCCTTACAGATCTGATGTTAACATAAATATAAACCTAGAACCCATTTCTTTACAACAAATGTCAACAACTGCTACAGTATCCACTGCATTTTCAATACAGGAGTTCCCACACTGTTCCATGATTTGAGATACTCTTAGTTTCACTGCTGAGCCAAAAGAAAGTGTGTTTTTTCCTTCACTGTCCTGTTTCAAAACATAAAACAGATATTACAACAGGTACTAGTAACTTACCACCAATAATAACTATGTGAACAGAAAAACCCCTGATTTTAGAACTGACACTAGAATCTTTTTAGAATTCTTATAGCCTCAACCTAATACTTTTCTTGGTACTTTAATTTTAGGAGTCACTGAAGGAGGAAAATAGTATAAGAACAAATAATAACTGCCACCCACTCAAAGAGTATATTCTTATTAGCTACTAAGACCTTGCAAGGGCGGCAAAGGCTATCAGCCCTGTAAAGACATGAAATGTCAATTTAAGCAGTTGAAGGATTTCTCACTTGCATTGTCAAATGAGACAGGAACAGAAAAATGGAGACTGTATTCTTTGCTGGTCAAGACTATTATTAAAAGTATTTCCTAAATTTTACCAAATAAAATAGTTAATTTTAAGAGACCTCAAAGCTTTCATAACTTAATACCTGAACGTTTCTCACAATCAATTAGTAGTGTACCCAGTTGATAATCCAGCAATACAAAACAACATTTACAAGGCACTAAGTTCAAAGCATCACTTTACAGGTTTAACTGCAATTTTACTCTAAAGAAAATACATCTGAGAAAAAACCCAAATCTTGGCTAAACAAATGAATCTTTGAAAACCTTATATTCAAGATTTTGAAATGTGTTACTAATGGAGAAAATGGAAATCTTAGGGTTAGGGAAGTGGCTTAGAACTTGCCATTCAAGCATAAGAAGTCAGAACTCCAGCACTCATTTAAGAGCAAGGTATGGTGGTGTGTGCCTGTAATTCCAGTGCTGAGGAAACAAGAGACTTGGAAGAATTCCTATGGCTTGGATCTGACTAGCTAGCACAGCTTAATCAGTGAGCTTTAAGTACAGTGAGTGAACCTCTTCAACAAGTAAGGTGGAGAATGACTGAGGAAGACACCCAACACCAATTTCTAGCCTCCACACACATGTGCTCCCACATGCACACAACTCATGCATACCACACCCACACACATTTAAAAAACAAAAACGTCACCTAGAGATTTTACATAACATTTGGAAAAGTAGGAACATTTTCACTTACCTGGAACTGCCATCACTATGCCAAGCTCTTTCTTCTTCTTCAGATGTCCCACCACTGACAGCAACTACTTCACCTTCCTAAAACATGGAAAACATAATTTAGTAAATGAACATCCAATGATAAATTATACTGATCATGCTGTGATACTGGAAATCATGTTAACTGCAAGCATACAACTTTTCTGTTTTTATTCAGAAAAGTGAGACGTCATTAAATGTTCATGAAGACATTACTGTATTTTTGGATTCAGAGTAGTTCTTCAAATTAGCAGTTTTCATTCAATTTATCAGTGTTGGGACAGAATTCTGGTCTTGCACATGTTATGTAAGGTTTTGACTATTCAACTACATGATCAGTCCCTAGTTAAAAAAAATAAAAAAATAAAGGGACCTGTTGGGCTTGAGAGATGTCTTTGCAGTTAAGCTCATACCTGTGAAGCCTAAGGACCCCGATTCAAGGCTCGATTCCCTAGGACCCATGTTAGCACAAGGGGGCACACACGTCTGGAGTTAGTTTGTAGTGGCTAGAGGCCCTGGTGTGCCCATTCTCTCTCTCTGCCTTTCTCTCTGTGTCTGTTGCTCTCAAATAAATATATATAAAAATGAACAACAACAAAAAAGGGACCTGTTGTATCCCAGGCTGGCCACAAACTCATGATACGCTTGTATCTACCTACCAGGAGTTGGAATTTTAAGTGTATGCCAACATGCTACCTTTTTTTTGTAAGCCTCAAAACATATTTATTAAACAGAATGACATCAAATTCCATAGTCAACATTTGAAATTAATAGTTTGGAGACTATTTAAAACTAACTTATTTTCTGTTGATGCTTTCAGAGTCTTAATATAGGGCACACTTATACTTAGAATAGCTTTACCTTAAAAAAACAGGACATTCCATTTTAAGCTTTATCCAAATGGAAAGGGGATTAAAAAAATAGTCACTATTTTGCTCAGTAAATAGGTAAAAGTATTTTCTTTACAAGGCTATAATTTTTGACTAAAAATTCTTTTGGAACTTGTTTAAATAAACTTTGTGTTCCAATAATAATAGCTCTCATATTCACTGAGCTTTCCTATGTTCCTTTGGTTATCATCCCATTTTGTCTTAACAATCATTAGTATTAAGGAGATTATTTTAACATAAGAAAGTAAAGCTTAAAAAAAGTTAAATTTGGTCAAGGCAGCAAAATAAACAAAAAGGATTAATTTGAACCCAAGATTATTTCAGTTGAAAGCCTTAATAACTTTTCACAAGAATGGTTTAATGTTACATTTACTGAGATTGTTCAAGAGGATGAGATTCAATAATTTACAACTTAAATTCTATAGAAGAAAAATTTGCCATTTCAGTGTTTTAGTGAAGAATGTGAGTTAATTAGTTATTCTAAAGAGTTTAGAAACCTATCTGAAATCTAAATAAATGATTATTTTCATATTTCATTTTATTTCCTTAAAGGTAAAGAAAAACTGAATTATTTCTACTCCTCAACTTAAAAAATATGGAAGTATGAAATATTTTAATATTTTATTTATTTATTTATTAGAAAGAGCAGGGAGAGGGGTAGAGAAAGAGAATGGGAGTGCCACGGCCTCTAGTCACTGCAAACGAACTCCAGATGCATGCACCACCTGGCGCATTTGGGTAGTGTGGAATCGAACCAGGGTCCTTTGCCTTTTTCAGAAAGCCCCTTACCCACCAGGCCATCTCTCCATCCCCAGTAGGTTGTGTTTTCAGAGAACTCTAGACATGACCTCAATTCCTCAAAAAGGTGCCAAAGCACCAACAACTTAGTCATAAATTTTCATGTGACTAGTGTGACTTTCAAAACTATTTAAAATGTTACAAAACTCACATTTAAATAATAAAACTATAAGTCTCTTAAAACATTTTTATAAGGCAAGCATTTAGCCCATAGGTATTTGTGTGTCATTCCATACAATCACTAGATGGGCACCAACCATTCAAGGGAATAAATTTAGCTTAGAGTTTGAGACCAACTTGAACATAGTCTCACTTAAACAGAACAAAAAAACAAAGCAGAACCTAAAAAAAAAAAAAAAAAAAAAAAAAACCTCACCTGTCATGGTTTATATTAATTGTAGTTGTGTCAAAATGATGGGTTCATTTTGACCCAGCTATCTTGGGACTTTTTGACTTTTTTTTTTTCTGATTAGATAGGATTTTGCTATTTTGCTTAGACAGGTCCTCAAATTCCTGTACTCAAGTGCTTCCTGCCTCAGACTACAAAGTGCTGAGACTGCAGACACTTGCCATGGTGCCTTGTTTGAAAACTAATTTTAAATGTGTCTAAAATACTCTCAGACAACATTTAAGGTTAATGCATCTCTGATGAGAACATAAGAGATGATGCCTTTAAGTTCTGAATAAAATTGGTCTGTGATGGCCTGAGAAAAATATAATTTGATTGTGTATTTGATTGTATTTGTGGAAATATTTACAAATGAAAAAAATTACAGTGAGAATGCTATCAGTTGATATTGAGCTTAAGAACTAACCAAAATTCACAGATGCCTATTACTACTGTTCCATTTACACTATACTAGAACATCATATTAATTTAAAGGCATAGCTTTAACATAAAAGGAGTATGCATTTAATCCCTGATCTACCATTTAATAGTTATACAGATGTTTATTCTAGGCATCTCTGAACCTCAGAAGACTTACATTTAAAATGAGATGAATTGAGACTAAAAATAATTAGTACATGCAGATTTATTTTGTGGATTTGTAATTATGAATATATGCCATGCCTGGAAGTAGGTTATTTAGTAAATGAAAACTATCAACAGCATTTAAGACCGAAAAAGCCATCTTTGAGTTACATTTACATCAATGAATACAAATAATCAAAGTCAATATTAAACATATATGGAAAATTGACAGAGCTACATAGATAGATCAGTGGATAAAGTGCTCACCACTAAGGTCTGAGTACTAGAGTTCAAGACCCCACATAAAAAGCCAGACGCTGTGGCAAGCTTCTGTAATCCCAGCACTCTAAAGGTGAGATGGGAGGTAGAGAGATAATAGAAATATATGAAGAGCTATTCTGTAGCTACATGAGATTTTGCCACTTCTCCTCTCTTAGGAGAAAGAGAGGTATACGGATGGGATGAACATTTCAGGTACTTTTGATATTTTTGAGCACATGGCTTAGATGAAGCCCATGTAGGCCATAAGCATTCACAATATGCCATGTACTGCACTGAGTTAAAAATGATTTTGTATGTTGAGCATGGTGGCGCACGCCTTTAATTCCAGCACTTGGGAAGCAGAGGTAGGAGTTCAAGGCCAGCCTGAGATTACATAGTGAATTCAAGGTTAGCCTGGCTAGTGGGAGACCCTATCTCAACAAACAAAAAGCAAACAAAACAACAACAAAAAAAGAGGGCTGGAGGGATGGCTTAGTGGTTTAGGACTTTGCCTACAAAGCCAAAGGACCGAGGTTCGATTCCCCAGGACCCACGTTAGCCAGATGCACAAGGGGGTGCAAGCATCTGGAGTTCGTTTGCAGGGGCTAAAGGCCCTGGCATACCCATTTTCTCTTTCTCTTTCAAATAAATAAATAAAAATAAAACAAAATAAAAAGAGTTATAATTTTCTAGAAGTTCTCACTGAGCCTAGCTAAAGAACAGCATTAGAGGGCTCTCTAGAGAAACCTTGCATCAAATGAGGTGAAACAGTGAGGACAGACTCGTAAGTTGCATACTGTGGCTGAACAACTGCCCTAACACACACAAATGATACAGGAAATCGTAAAGATGCCTAACTCTTACATCTGAAGAACTAGTGCCATTTTCTATGTCTTCCAAGGGCCTAGGAGCTTCTTCCAGTGCAGATCTTGTACGATAATTGTGTTGATTTGCCTGCTGTTTTTTGGATTCTCCAAGATCCAGGAAATGTTCATGGGCATGATTCTGGAAAAAGCAAAATTAAGTTTATTCATAATATGCTTAAAGAATAGGCTATTTTTGTTTCAAAGTTAGTATTTTTAATTACAAAAAATTTATATTAACATTGAAGTAGATTATGGTACCAATTTAAACACTGTATCATGTTAAATCAGAGAATTATGATAAAACACAGAGACAAACAAGAAACAAATGATCGTAAAATTTTCCAGCTGGGAAGCCAGGTGTGGTAGTACACGCCCTTAATCCCAGCACGCAGGAGACAAATGTAGGGAGATTACCAGGATGAGTTCAAGGCCACCCAGAGCTAGCGTGAAACTCTACCTGGGGGGAAGGGGGGGTCACTCTCCAGGTGGGACACAAGTGATTAGCTATTTTTCTTCAGCGTAGATAATCTTAGAAAGGCATTAGCAGAGCTAGCGAGATGGCCATTAAGGTACTTGCTTGTAAAGCTGAAGGACTCTTGGAACCCACATAAATCAGATACACAAAGGGGTGCATGCATCTGGAATTGATTCACAATGACTAGAGGCCCTAGTGTACCCGTTCTCTCTCAATTAATTTTTTTTTTTAAAAAAGGCCATTTGCAACAGACAACAACATAACAAATAATCCCCCAAATTGACAAAGTCAAACAGTAACAACAGAGCCATACTCAAGGAATAATATGCACTGAAAAAAGTTAATAAAGCAACTTCAAAAATGGGAAAACAGGGCTGGAGAGATGGCTTAATGGTTAAGTGCTTGCCTGTGAAGCCTAAGGACCCCGGTTCGAGGCTCGATTCCCCAGGACCCACGTTAGCCAGATGCACAAGGGGCGCACGCATCTGGAGTTCGTTTGCAGTGGTCAGAGACCCTGGCATGCCCATTCTCTCTCTATCTGCGTCTTTCTCTCTCACTCTGTCCATCGCTTTCAAATAAATAAATAAAAATAAACAAAAAAAAATGGAAAAACAGAGTACCATATCTATGAAGTATAGGGTCTTGACATAGAAAAACTAGGTAAGTATAAAAACAATCAAGTACAGGTACTTAAAAATATATATATTAAATTTGAGGCTGGAGAAATGGCTTGGTGGCTAAAGGTACTTACTTGAAAGCCTACTGGGCTGGATTTGATTCCCCAATACCCATGTAAAATTAGATGCACAAAGTGGCACATACCTCTGGAATTCATATGCAGTGTCGGGGCCCCAGCACACCCATATTCACTCACTCTTAAATAAATAAATACAATAAAAAAACTAATTCAGACGAAAAAAACCAGCAGGGCGACCACATGAATTGAAATGTACATTAGTGAGCTTGAAGATGAAATAGAGGCTGTTCATTATTCAAAGCATTAAATGAAACAAATAAGAGCTAGGCATGCACACATGCCTATAATCCCAGCACTTGAAAGCCTGAGTTGTAGGCCAACAGGAATCATTTAGCAAGAGCTAAAAAAAAAAAAGAAAAAAGAAACAACAAAACAAAAAACATCTAAAACAAAACATCTTTTCTTTTTTCTTTTTTTGGTTTGTTTGTTTTGAGGTAGGGTCTTACTCTAACCCAGGCTGACCTGGAATTCACTACATAGTCTCAGGGTGGCCTCGGACTCATGGAGATCTCCAACCTCTGCCTCCCGAGTGCTGGAATTAAAGACATGAGCTACCATGCCTGGCTCAAGACATCATTTTTTATAAGCTTTCAGTGCTGAGTAGAAATTAAAGAGAGCTTATATTTCAATATTATAGTGAAACCTGAGATTAATGAAAAACTTAATTGCCTAATAAAACAATGGACTTAACATCAATGGGGGGATGGAGAGATGGGTTAGCGGTTAAGGTGCTTGCCTGAGAAGCCTAAGGACCCATCGATGCTCCAGATCCCATGTAAGCCAGATGCACAAGGTGATGCAAACTCGCACATGTGCACAAGGTGGCGTATGTGTCTGGAGCTCGAGTACAGTAGTTGAAGGCCCTGGTGTACCAATTCTGTCTTTCTCTCGGTTTCTCTCATATTAAAAGTGGGGGGGCAGTCTGTTGGACTTTCCTCAAAAAAAAAAAAAAAGGAGCGTGCAGAATATAACCTTGAACCTAAAATATATTCTTAAACTAAAAATGAAATGAATGTTTACATACAATTATAGATTCACTCTAAACAGAGCTTCTCTAAAAAGATTACTCAAGCCTGGTGTGGTGGTGTACACCTTTAATCCCAATACTCTGGAGGCAAAGGTAGGAGGACCACTATGTGAGTTTGAGGCCAGCTTGTGCCACAGCAAAACCCTAGCTGGGGGGATTAAAGGGGTTGTTCAAGTTTCACCATTCTGTAAAATTTTAGAAAATATGTATAATATGTATAAGAAGGGGAAAAATGGTTCATACCTCACAAGTGGACTAATCTATGGTTAAGAATTCATTCTTATGTTTCTTTCATTTGACATAAATCTCCTCAAATCCATGTCACTACAAATTACTCTGTTGTCTTTCTCTAAAGGTTTGTTCACCACTTGATACGATACTTCCATAAAATAAATTCTAAATCAAAGAACATCAACATTCTAAATGTCTGTTTGTTTGTTTGTTTTAGCTTCTCTTTCAGATGGTCATGCTGTGGCCCTGACTGGCCTTGCATTTATAGAGGATTCTCCTGTCTCAACTAAGATTCCATACTTGGTTATTTTAGATGTCTTAATGAATGATGAAGTCAACTAGAAAGCTAGTTATCAACTAACATCTGTGCTCCTGGTCTTCAAAACCAAAATAAAACATGCCTTGTTGGGGTATCATGTGACTGCATGGCCAGAGGGAAATGTGGAACATCACTGAACAACATTTATACCCTGGCAGCATTTATGCCCTGTGCACCTTCCTTTTTTGAAAGACCCTACATCCTACAACCTTAAATGAAGATTCTGCTCTTGTTGAGATATGTGGACAAACCAAGAATGATCAGAAAAATGAAAGCTTCAGTCTTAATAATAAGGTCACCATATCAAGCTTGGTAAGGCTTCCATAGGGGAAGAATTACATGTCCAATTTGTTTAACTCCCAGTAAGTTGGTCAGAAATTTTTTTCCTTGTCACTGCTCAGATGGTATTGACCTTAAAAAGTTTTTTGTACATAGTCTTCCTCAACTTCAGATTAAGGCTAGGAGAGGAAAGAACGTATACTTGTGACTGTAAAACTCAGGAGATTAATAATCCAGGCAGGTTTCTTTATTGAGTGCATGACCCACTGAAATCCACTGGATTTAAATGTCGTATAGCAATTTTCTCCAAAATTGAAACACTCCATCCTGGAGGGACACTCTGAGAACTCAAGAAGTAAACAGACCTCAGAAATCTCAGAACACTGCTGAAATTTATAAGATACACAAGGTTCCTTCTCAGGATATAAGCAATAGCCAGCACTAGGGAGACTCTCTCCAAGCAGCCTAGCTGCCTGCAAGCATGATCACCCACACTGCAATGAACTTTCCAGTGAGACAGCTAGCCCTCACCCATACTTCTACAAATAACCCTAATAAATTCAATGGCTCACCAAGTTTGACTTGGGTTTGGAACTGCAACATTGGTCTGCCATTAATGCTCTATCTGTGGTGAAGACATGTGCTCACACCCTCACAGGAAAGCTAACACAACACCACAATAGACTATAGAGAAGCCAATAGGGAAAGACCAGTAAAGACAATATACCTGATTTCACAACGAAAATTAGCTGACTTGAAAGTATACAATGACAAGCACAAAACAGGAACTTATAGGAAAAAAAAAAAAAACCACAAAACTCCATTGTATCAAAGTGTGCAACGAATGCAGTACTAAAGAGCTTTTGTTTAGGTAGATGGGAGCAAAGAATGACAGCCCAGGTTTAATTCCCCAGTAACCCCCCATAAAGACAGATGCATAAAGTGGTACATGTGTCTGGAGTTTGTTTGCAATGGCTAGAGGCTCTGGTGCACCCACACTCATGCTCTGTCTCTTCCTCAAAATAGCATTTTGGGAAAAGGTGTACTACAAGAAATGTAACTATATGGTTTAAGAAAGCAAAAAAAAGTAATCCAGAGATAACCATAGTTAATTTTATTAACTATCCTGTTTACAATATTAACAGACTTAACTTTAAAAGTGGTTTGGGTCTTAAAATGGTCATAATACTAATCACCCAGCAAATGTTAAACATTAAATTAATCTTTACCTTTGACACAGGAAGTACTTTATTTTCTTTCGGAAGGGTTAAGTGTTTCCTTTTCTCTTCTGACCTGTAAGTCTTTATTTCTTCCTCTCCCTTTGCAGTTCTCCATTCTTCTTGCCTACTAAGAAAGTACCAAAGCCATACATGTTAATCTAAAATTTAACAACTGATTCCCCCTAAAAGGGATGTTAGATATCAAGGAAGGATGTTAATCCTGATATTTTCTTTCCAAATGAAAGCATGTAATAAAGATTTCTGAGTTTAAAATCTTAAGTTTTAGGCTAAGGACATCTATTAAATGGCTGGCCTGGGATTTTTTGTTGTTGTTGTTGTTGATTTGAAACTTTTGCCAATGTTGGGAGGACAACAAGGTATATGGCCTGTGCTTTGGTCTCGTGTGTGTGTCACACAGGTAAACAAACTGTATTCTTCTAAGCACTGAAGATCAGTAGAGCTCTGTAAGAACTACTACTTCCCAGTGAGACAGGTCAGGCTCCACTACTGAAAAAACCTGAAGTAAAACTGAGGCAAAAGCAAAAAAATATTAATTTTGAATTTTAATTTTATGAAACGCAACCTCACAATAACAGTGAATTGTTTGCTTTAACCACTTTCAACTTGGATGTTTCACAGCTGCAAGAGAATTTAATCTTTGAGCTTTAAATTTTCTCAAGAGATCTCCTAGTGGGAAGGGTATGTGCCTCCTTAGCACAGTAGGCAGATTATCAGTCTCATGATGGGAAGGGAGTTTATAGCAAAGTTCTCAGCACCCATACACTGGTGGTACTTTAACAATAGACTACATTAACGTCATTTTATTTAACTGAGGAATCCCCAATGTATGCTCAGAATCATGGAATGGAAATGAATGGAATTAACTTTTGTGAAAAGGACAGCTTCATATTAATTTTTTTAACTAAAAAAAGAAAATAAAGAAGAAATGGTTCAGAAACATTCCTATGTTCTCTATCCACTTTTCCTCAATGGTATAATCTTACAGAAATACAGCATAATACAACACATGATGCTAACATGGATTCAAGGCACAGGCCTAATTCAGACTCCCCAGGTTTACTGCTACTTGTTTGTGTATGCTAGCTCCAGACCAAGTTGGCATGTGTCACCTTCTCTATCACTACATACTTAACCACAAGCAAAGATCTTTTCTTAACATACCCAGCTCTTTCCTCCACTTCAATCCTGCCTCCTCTCAATCTCTGTAGCTACTCATTTATTCTATTAACGCAGTAACTTTCATTTAAAAAATACTCCTTAAATGGATTCTAACTGGATGCAACTTTAGGATTGCTTTTATTAATTGTAATTCCATCACGATTCATCCAGTTTATTTGATTGGTTTCATTCTTTAAAAAAAAATTACTTTATTTATGTGAGAGAGAGAATGGACAAATCAGGGCCTCTAGCCAGTACAAACAAACTCCAGATAAACTCACCACCTCGTACACCTGGCTTACGTGGGTACTGGGGAATCGAACCTGAGTACTAAGGCTTCAAAGGCAAGCACCTTAACCACTAAGCCATCTCTTCAGCCCAGGTTTCATTCTTTATGATAGAGCAGGGTGTAACAGTTTGTTTAGCATTGTTTCCCTAGCTTTAGACTACCACAAATAAATCTGTTATTTAGTTGTCAACAAGGCTTCATGTGAACATGAGTTTATGTATATGTTCAGTATAAATTCCCAAGGTACAATTGCTGAATTTTATTAGACATATTTAGGTTTCTGATAAAGCACAAAAAGTTTCCAGAGTGTTTGGACCATTTTATAATGCCATGAAAATTGCATAGTGATCCACTTAACCAATTTTCTTTTTAGCTTTCCTAATGTTTAGTGCTCTCACTTGTTTATTATGTTAGCTATTTTGAAAGGAAGGCAGTGATATTTTGCTATGGTTGTAATGTGTATTTCTCTAATGGCTAATGATGTTGAGTAACTTTTCATGTCTTTTTCTCATTGTGATTAGGTCCCCCTGCCCTCCTCCTCACCTTCTGAGACAGTTTGCGTATATAGCCCAGGCTGACCTTTTAATCACCCAGTTTCAGCCTTCACAGTACTGGGATTACAGGTATAATACCCAGCTGGATTGTTTTATTTACTAACAAGCTTTAGGAGTTCTTTACATGTAATACAAGTCCTGTGTTGTAATATTTGGTGATATTTAATTTTAATTCTAGATTGACTCATTTCAGAGCCATTTAGAGACAATCCTCAAATTATCTACCAAGGTAATTCCTAGTACTAAGTGTTGCAACCAAAACTCTTGGAAGTTTCAAAGAATAACTTTTAAGGTGAACCACAGCTTATTCACCTTAACCTCATGGTTATGAATAAAGAGATAAATATATGAGAAGAGCATGTGAGGAGATAAAAAATCTTGCTCTTCAAGTTTCTTTCCATATACAAGAACCTAGAGAACGAATTAGCAAATATCCCTTTTCATTCATTCATTCATTCATTCTTTAGGAAGAGGTGGATTAGTCAATACTATGTTGTAGAATGAAAAAGTTAGTATACATGTGAATGTGGAAACCAGAAGTTGATGTGTTGTCTTCTTAATCATTCTATCTACTAAGGCAGAATCTTTTAGCTAAAAGTAGTGCTTATCAATTTGACTAATATAGCTAGCCAGCCTGCTAGGGCTGGGGAATGCTTTCTCCTAAGTGCTGGGAAGTACCACCACACCAGATTTGATTTACTGGGTACTGTGGATCTTAACTCTGGTTCTAAACTTTCATGCAAGCCACTGAGCCATCTACCTAGCCACTACTCTGCATTTCAACAAGCAAACTTGGGAGAAAAAGAACTATGGACCATGACTACTTGCATACAGGTTTTGTATAAGGTAGCATATCTGGCAAATCAAAGCCACAGTCATTGGAACTGTACTCTAAAAAGACAATATTCTGATGTACTGTTTTTATTCATATCTGTCTCTTTTTGTCAATAGTTCAGAATTGTGTTAAAAAGATGGATGCTGTTTATTGAAATACCTACCCCCCTTTCAAACCTCAACATTTATCAAATTTATATCTTAGATATATTTAAACCTAAATTACAACACAAATTCTAAGAATTGTCCAATTAAAAGTCATAAACTATATGAACATTATGATTAAAAAAATACGAGGCTAGAGAGTTGGCTAAGCAGTTAAAGGCACTTGCTTGCAAAGCCCTGCTGGTCTGGGTTGAATTCCTCAGACACACATAAATCCAGGTGCATGGAGTGGCACATGTATCTTGACTTCATTTTCAGAGGCAAGAGGCCTGGTGCATCTATATCTCTCTTAAAAGATTAAAAAAAAAAAGGGACCATACTTTAAAAGAGATTAAAAAATAAATCAAGGGCTGGAGAGATGGCTTAGAGGTTAAGGTACCTGCCTACAAAGCCAAAGGATCCTGGTTCGACTCTTCAGGACCCACATAAGCCAGATGCACAAGGGGGCACATACATCTGGAGTTTGTTTGCAGTGGCTGGAGGCCCCGGAATGCCCATTCTCTCCCTTTCTCTCTCTCTCTGCCTCTTTCCCTCTCTCAGATAAATAAATAAAATATTTTGAAAAGTTAAAAAATAAAGACAACCTCAAGGTACCTAAGCTTGACACTGCAAAAGAATGCTAGTCTAGTCTAGTAGTCCTCTGAGCTTGAGTCTCCTGGTTTCGTCTCCCACTGTCGTAGGTACAGTGTGATCACAAACCCATGTGTAACTTTGCATCCAGCTTTACGATGGGGAATCAAACTTGGATAGGTAGGCTTTTCAGGCAAGCACTTTTAATCATTGAGCCAACGCTTCAGCCTCAGAACTAGAATATGAAACTCACATTCACATTGATTGTCACTTTTTACCTATTATCAGAAGTCATTATTAATTAGGCACATATGGGCATCAATGGTATTAATTTCATGAGTGAAGAATTAAAAGGAACTAAATACAAAATGCTCTCATAGCATGAACAATGAAGATAGGATTACTTTAAAAATCATTTGAAAATCATATATGTACACTTTTAAATATAATTTTTGCCCCTTTTTGACTTCATCTTAATACACAGAGCCTACCTTCTCTATCATTTACATAAATCATTCTAAAAAGAGCATATAAAGAATTGAACCTTTCAACAGTCATGAATAAACTAGTTTTCCAAATAACTTTAAAAAAAATAAGGGACATTTTCAAAAATGCCATTGAGAATGAACACAAGCAACTATGGCAAATAAAATTACTTATTCCCCTTACCTGGCTACACCAGTTGACAGCTCAGGTACCACCACCCTTCGACTCCAAGCTACAAGATCCCGTTCTGTAGCTATCTCACTTCTTGGTGCATTGCTGTGCATTTGCCGTACACCTTCTATCTGTCCACTACGCCTCAGTCCTACATTTGGTGGCGAATGAACCTCAGAAGTGGAACTTACAGAGCCTAAATTAAAAAAAAAAAAATCAGTATAGCAAGTTCTACTTAGAGACACATGTGTATTAGTTTATACTCCAAAACATGTATCTTCCACAAGAAGCTCCATATTATGGGGAATAATTCAATTGTATTAGGAACAAACCAAAAGCAAAAGTATATGAACAAATAAATCAATGAATCCTAAGTATAGAGTGTTAAGCTCAAAATAACTATTTTAAATTGCTAAGTCTTTTAGGAACATTGAAAAATCAAACCAAAGGACTTTTATGGCTCATGAATTTAATCTAGTAGCACTAACTACACAACAAATAAGAGTAGTGATTTATTAAAAATGTAATTTTCAAGCCAGGCATGGTGGCGCACGCCTTTAAACCCAGCACTCGGGAGGCAGAGGTAGGAGGATTGCCATGAGTTCAAGGCCACCCTGAGATGACAAGAATTTGTTCCAGGTCAGCCTGGACCAGAGTGAGATCCTACCTCGAAAAACCAAAAAAAAAAAGTAACTTTCAATAATTTTACAGTTCATTCAATAAACTTATTTTTAGATACTTTTCTGAACTGATCTGTAAGCTCTCTGGAAAGCCACTTGCCTAACATGTACAGCATCCTGGCTTCCATCCCCACCACTGGGAAGAAAAAGTATTGAACATCTAATAATTTTTTTTCTATAAGAATTTACAATTTTAGCTGGGCATTGTGGCACATGCCTTTAATCCCAGCACTCGGGAGGCAGAGGTAGGAGGATCACAGTGAGTTCAAGGCCACCCTGAGAATACAGAATGAATTACAGGTCAGTCTAGACTAGACTAAAACCCTACCTCGAAAAACAATAACAAAAAAAAAAAAAAAAAATTAAAGCATTTACAACCTTATATAAAAATTTATATATATTTAGAGGTAGGAGGATCGCTGAGAGTTTGGGACCATCCTGAGACTACATAGTGAATTTCAAGTCAGCCTCGGCTATAGTGAGACCCTGCCTCAAAAAAAACTATATATATATATATAATACATATTATATACATATATATTATATTATGTATTATAACATATATATACATATATATATAATATATAATAACTTACAACCTTATATTATGAACACATTTTAGATCATTCAATATTGATCAAAAACATGATCATCTTGTCAGCATGCTTTTTTATGGGTGAACCAAGATTGTTTAATCATTTCTGTTGGAGGTTTAGACTGTTTCCAATTTTCAAGTATTTCACTAAAGTGAATCTTCACTTACCTCGATTTAACCGGCTGGAATTACTGATACCTGCTTCACCAGAACGCCTCAGGTCTTGCTCTTGTTGCAGTCTTTGAATCATGCTGTCGAGTGGACTGATTTCCTGATTTGCTTGCTGGCTTAAAACTTGGTTCAATCCTATGTAATACCATACAAAATGCTGAGAAAATTATAATTACTTCTCAAGCACATTCATATATGTGCACAATTAGGTAAAGAATTAACTGTTTACCATGATTCAGATACACATAATCCTCATGGTAACCAAGCTACATATTTTTTTGGGGGGGGCCTCCATTTTATAGTTTAAAAAAACTGGTCAAAGTTATATATGTAGAAAGCTGCAAAAGTAGGGCTAGAGAAGATGGCTTGGTGGTTAACGTGTTTGCCTGCAAAGCTAAGGGACCCATGTTTGATCCCACGTAAGCCAGATGCACAAGGTGGTACATGTCTGGAGTTCATTTGTAGCAGCTGAAGGCCCTGACATGCTATTCTCTCTCCCTCTCTGACTCTCTGTCAAAAACATGTAATAAATAAATAAAAAGAGAGTTTTAAAATTAAAAAGAAAAAGAAAGTGGCAAAGTAAAGATTTCCTCTTACATCATGACTTCATTCAAGAAGAATCTGATAACTCACTTAAAAGAACACTTTCAGGGCTGGAAAGATAGCTCATCAATTAAGGGCGCTTGCTTACAAAGCCTGATGGCCTGTATTCAGTCCTCTAGTAGCCCATAAAGCCAGATGCACAAAGTGGCGCATATATCAGGAGTTTGTTTGCACTGGCAGAACACTCTGGCATGCTTATACTCTACTTGCCTCTTTTTCTTTCTCTCTCAAATAAATAAATAAATAAATAAATAAATAAATAAATAATATTTAGAAAAATAAGTAAGAAAGGTTCAAGGAAAAGAAAATGACATTTACTAGGAATAGGGTATTTTACATAAAATACTTGTAAATGAGTAAGATGAAATAACTGGTACGTGGTCACAAAGCCAGAAAGGAGTAAAATCAGACAGAGATATGACCAAACTACACATCCTTTTTTGATTGGCTGCTAGTAATGTTTCAATGCTTATGAATGTTATAGTTTACTCAAGTTTGCAAGAGAAGTAGTACATTTAGGCAACAATGTACAAAACTGCATTAACTGTTTATTACTACAATAGCCAACACCTATTTATCTGGCTTTAAAGGATTTTCTAAAATAAATTTATCATAAACCTCAATTTGCAAAAAATTTGCAATGCTGCTGAAGTTTTTATAGTTATTTTTCTTTTGTTCTAGCTTTTTAACTATTTTGCACTTGAGAAATTAAAATGGCAAAAATTTACACAGTGAATTCTATAAAACAGAAAATTGAAATTTAGTGACTCAAGAAGCCATTATTAAAACAAAATTTATTTTTTAAAAAATCAATGAAAACTTGTATGTTAATAAAAACATGCTTACTTAAAGAAAAAGAAAAAAGAAGCACGAATTATAGCTAAAGGTTCACTTGTAATCCAGCATTCATATAATGACATTTTTAATACATAAATCATTTCCTTAGTTCCCTGTATCTGAAATCCCAGTTAAGGTATATAATTTAAGTGCTGAGAAAAACTGATTTTTGCTAGTTAACTCCATGAGACTGAACACATTCTTCATCTTGGTCTGGAAATACTGAGAATTTTCACATATAAATAGCTAATTTGGCTTCTCAAGTATTAGTTGCTCAGATTCTGAGTGCATGAAGTTTCCATGTGCACAGTAGTTTCTCATATTACAAATATTCATATCTGTATATAAGAATGAAAGTGTAGGAATTCCTCTAGCTTTCGGTTCAGCCTCCATCCCAGTGGGCATGTCTATAATCTCTGGCTCAGCTTTTTTTAAACTGATAATATCCATATTCACTACAATTTCACATCCAATACATTACAAAAAATTTCTGTGACTTATAGGATCATTATTCACACAATATAAAAAGTTCTTTGAAGATATGTCCATTGTACTATAATCAAAACCCTAAAATATCTTCATAATCTTCTATCCCAAAATTTAATTCCTGGTTTAATTTTTATAGAGCTTGTTCACTTAACATCAGTGCTGCTTAGCAAATACAGGCAAGAGGAGGCATATCCACACAACTTGTTTCATCTGATCATTCACTTATTCAAATCATTTGACTTTCACAATTCATTACTTCACAGAAACAGCTCTTAACATTTTTCAGCCCTATCATTTCACAAACTTTTAAATTTGTTCATTTCTTAAAGTACTCTTCAATGGCAATCTAGTTTTAGCTTTTTTCACATACTATTATTCCCTTAAAAAAAAAAAATCACAGGCTGGAGAGATGGTTTAGCAGTTAAGCACTTGCCTGTGAAGCCTAAGCACCTTGGTACAAGGTTCGATTCCCCAGGACCCACGTTAGCCAGATGCACAAGGGGGTGCATGCATCTGGAGTTCATTTGCAGTGGCTGGAGGCCCTGACGTGTCCATTCTCTATCTCTATCTGCCTCTCTATTACTCTCAAATAAATAAATAATTTTTAAAAATCACAATTTTAACAATGTATTTTTTAAATAATTATGTTCATTAAATCTGTCCAAATCTATTACAGTACGGACTATGTTTAATTTCCTACTAAGTACTCAAAGCTTAACAGGCAGGTCAGGAACTTCAAAAAACAGTCCCAGTAGATGTTGCTAAATGAATAAAGAAAATACAAAGAGGAGGCTAATTAGTCTGCTGCTGGAAGTTGACAAGAATCAAAATTATTGCCTTAAGCCGGGCATGGTGGCGCACGCCTTTAATCCCAGCACTCGGGAGGCAGAGGTAGAACGACTGCCATGAGTTCGAGGCCACCCTGAGACTCCATAGTGAATTTCAGGTCAGCCAGGGCTAGAGTGAGACCCTACCTCGAAAAACCAAAAAAAAAAAAAAATTATTGCCTTAAACCTCTAATATTTTCTTTATCTATCTTGTAATGCTTTTTTTGGTTTATTTTTATTTATTTATTTATTTATTTATTTGAGAGTGACAAACAGGGAGAGAAAGAGGGAGAGACAGTGATAGAGAATGGGCATGCCAGGGCTTCCAGCCACTGCAAATGAACTCCAGACGCCTGCAGCCCCTCGTCATGCATCTGGCTAATGTGGATCCTGGGGAATCGAGCCTCGAACAGGCTTCACAAACAAGCACTTAACCGCTAAGCCATCTTTCCAACCCTATCTTGTAATTCTTACACATTAGTCATAGAATTTTGAGAGATACCAATACTTCTTGTTTGCTCAAATAAAACCAAAGTTTTACAATTTAATAATTTTTTTAAAAGATTCTAGTAAGAAAAGGAAAACTTGGTTCCTATGAAAAATAAGTACCTACCTGAAGAAGTTACTCCCATCTGAGGGATGAGTTGCTCCTCCCTGCAATTTTCACGACCAGGAACTAATCTCTGATATCTTGATGGATGAGGATTTCCATCAACATCAACCAAAAAAGGGGGAGGCATGAGATGAGGTGCCTGCTGTGTCTGCTCATCTAACACAAAGTTATTGGCATCACGGATCAGCGGCCGATAATCACTATGAAAGAACATCTGGTCTGCTATCTGTAAAAAGAAAGATCCATGAAAGATCAGAAAAATAAAATCTTTTATCACGATAAAATTTATAATATTTCTAATGAAAATTAACATTTTACTACTAATATAGTATCAAGCTGTAACTTAAAAGAATTAATAGGTCTGATGGTGTAAGCTCAGTGGGGTACAGTACACCCATGAAATCCTGGGTTTGGTTCCTAGCATGAAAGAGGTTGGTGGAAACAAAGATTCTCTCACTAAATTAAATGTAAACAAATATTGATATTTTATACAGTGATTTTTACAGTAAGAAAAGTTGCTGCTTCTGGTTTTGTTTGAAACCAGTATCACAAGTTACATACATTCAAATCCAGGCATAAATCATTCAATGGTACGTTTACTTTCACAGACATTATCATGTTTTATCTTAAATCTTTAGGCCTATGTTCAACATGATTGACCTAATTTTATTTTTTTAACTGAATCCAGTGTCTCTTGCATGCTGTACAAGTGAGCTACAGTTTCATGTATTATTAAAAACAAAAAATAAGCCGGGCGTGGTGGCGCACGCCTTTAATCCCAGCACTTGGGAGGCAGAGGTAGTGGGATCGCCATGAGTTCGAGGCCACCCTGAGACTCCATTAGTGAATTCCAGGTCAGCCTGGTTTACAGTGAAACCTTACCTCGAAAAACAAAAAACAAAAAAAAAAAATAATAATAGGGCAAGATTTCCTAAGAGTAATAATTTCTCTCTAATATTTGAAATATACAATCAAGATAAATCATTACAACTATTAAATCAAAAATTTCATTGGTTAACTCACAATGGATTAAATTATTACCCATTCATTTTTGCTACCATAAGCCCCACCATAAAGAAAATAATAATTTTTGTCACTGATCCAAAGGATCTTCAGTAACATTAGGAGGTCATATATTTTTGAGAATCACATGAAAGTGAGATTTGTAAGCTATATAAATATGTACTGTCTATGTAATTCAACACAATTTCAAAAGGCCAATTTATACATACTGTCTCTCACTCCAAACTTACATATCCCAAGTTAAGGATTCAAATGTAGACTGGTATCATGACTATTAAATATTAAGGACTACTTAATTACAGAAAAGTAAGATTTTACAGCTCTTCTCTTCAACTGACTTTTTAAACCTTAGGTGTCCGTATTATTTAAAACATGGTATTTAAAGCTTTCTGACTTAAAAATATTCTTTCTCACCCAGTCCAGTAATTTAAAGCACCCATGGATTAAAAAAATAAGAGAAATGATATGTATTTATCATACTCTACCTTGTCATACTTGCTGCTGGACCCAAAACCAAAGATTAAAAGATGTCCATGAGAGTCTGTACATGCAAAATGCTGACCATCAGGAGAGCATTTGCAGTCAAATACTGCACCATGTCCTTGGCCTTCAATCTGAAACATATTTAACCAACAATCAGACAACTACCATTTACGAATTAAGAACTGGTGCTACTTTTAATAGAATTTTATGATAAAAGATTTATACATTCTAATTAAAAGAAGGTTATGAGTACAATAATAAAATCTGTAAAAATTCAGAAAAAGTGCCTTGAAAAACAAAGAACTCTATCCACAGACCAGACCAGACACAATTCAGGAAATAAAAGAACACCGATCTCTCCCACCCATAGAATTTTGCTTCACATTTTTAACCCAGAGTTAAAACATAATTGAACCATACATTCCATCTATATCCATTCATTCATGCTAAGAACATGGAGCAACGATAGCATTTTTTCTTTTTCTTTCTTTTTTTTTTTTTCCCTTTTTTGTAACTCTCGGAAGTAAGTAGCCAGAGATCACTGCTTACAAGACACTAAATCTTACTGTTTGGTAATAAACTCTCTGATGGTCAGACTCATCTTTTAAATGGTGAATTTTAAAGGTTAAGAAAAGGTTTTTTTTACCTGATAACTGTTTTCTGTTTTCCAGTTCCATTAATCCAGAACGAATGGATTTCTCCCTGCAACCTGTCAATCAAACAGAGGTGGCCAATCACCACTCTGAATTGTTTGCTCTCAGTGCTTCTTCAGACTATGTTCCAGTTGAAAACTTCTTGAGCAGTGTTCTGAAAGAGGTAAAAATTCTACCCTATCTAAAGGACAGCTAGGGGCTGAATTTCAGAAACAACTAAAATAGGGAGTTCACTCCCTAACAAATAATAACTAAGGATGATTTTCAACAAATGTGATTGGATTTCTGGATTAGCAGAATCGGAACACACACACATTATCAGGTAAGAAATACCTCCTTTCTGTTCCGGTATCCACTGATCTAGAACAAATTGAACTTAATTAGTTATATCCTAGGAAATGCTTGGAAAGAAAGAAGCAGTAATTTCTTTTAGTGTTAAAAATTTTCATATAAGGATGAATAGTTCACCAAACCCAGGAGTTAAAAATACAGAAGAAGAATCAATTTCCAAGAATCCTAACAACTAGGTGAAAAGAGAAAACATTACTATAAAAAAGAAGATTTTTACATAAGAAGTTAATATCATACTGCCGATTGGATGGCCTCAAAAAGACAATTAACTTTTCCTAAATGTATACAACAATACTTATTAATGTTGTTTTGGATGTGATAACAGAAAAGACTAAGTTTCCATAAAATAGAGTCATCACATTAAAGAAAACTAGAAAGCATGTCTCATGTCTAATAAACAAAAAACTTACCATGTAAGCAAGGAAATGGATCATTAAGGAATTAAGACAGTTTCTTGGGTGTAAAGAAACTTGGAGGATGAGAAGGCAGAAGAGGAAGGTCCATGATACTAAGTTTGACTTTAGAATCATCCAAAACCAAGAAAACTACTCCAAAGTAGCCTAAGAAATTAGTAGCCATATATTTTAGAATATGCCAAAATTGAATTACTGCTAAGTAGAAATGTCAGGGTTCATATTTTGAAAGTTCAATTATTTTTCTAGTATATAAAACATGTTGTCATAAATAACCACACAGACAATTTCATGTTTTAAAGAATTTTATATCAAAAATGTAAAATTAAAGAAATTGCCTCAGCCATGCTAGATGGTGTATTTCTCAGTTTACTTAAAATTTCTAAGAGAAGACATAAAGCAAAAATCAACTATTTTATAAATGTCTCCAAATTTGTAATTATGGATAATTTTAAGTTATAATAACATAGAGGAAATTACAGCTGGAATGTGGTCCAATTCAGACATGCCAAAAGCAATGAGTGTGGCATCCTTTCTGGGATGTTTTGGCAATTTTGATCTTTACATCACTTTTTAGGTAGGGGCAGGCAAGTGACGTAAGCATATACCCATGCTATCTATCAACATGGTTGCACTGACAGATTATCTACAAAGAATACTTGGTGGCGGGGGGAGATGCTGGGGACATGGCTTAGTGGTTAAGGTGCTTACTTGCAAAGCCAAAGGACCCAGGTTTGATTCCCCAGTACCCATCTAAGCCAGATGCACAGGGTGGCACATGTGTCTGGAGTTTGTCTGCAGTGGGTAGAAGCCCTGGCATGCCCTTTTCTCTTTCTCTCTCTGCCTCTTTTCTCAAATAAATAACAAAAATATTTTTTCAAAGAATTATTTGGAGGGACTGGAATTTATAAACGTGTTAAAAAGCAAACAGAAATACAGCAATCATAGTGATGTGTTCTAGAGAATACATTCCACTGCAATTTTCTTAGTGACAATAATGTGTATCTCAACAGTGACTTTAGTATGAAAAAAAATTAGAGTTAAATCTTATAAGATTCTATTATTTTGATTATTTTATCATTATATTATTAAAGGCATTAAAAGAACCTACTAATGAAAAGATCAAGATGGTTTTATTTTGTCTTTTGTTTTGAAACAGGTCTCAGATAATTCAGATTGACCATAAACTCCTGGTCTTCTTGCTTCTACCTCCCAAGTGTTGGGATTAAAGGCCAATGTCAACTTGGCTTAAAAGACCAAGTTTGGATGTACCTCAGTGGTAAAGGACTTGCTAAATGTTCATTTTTTATGAATGGTTCTTCAGATAATAAACATCCATATTTATAAAACTCACATGAGGTTCTCTAAGCAGTTAATGATGTAATATAGAAAAATATTTGTGAGTAGCTTTTTTTCTATCTCCCCCTCCCCCGCCTACCCCGCAGGGTATCGCTACAGCCCATATTGACCTAGAATTCACTATGTATCCTCAGGATGATTTCAAACTAACAGCAATCCTCCTACTTCTGCATCCTGAGTGCTTGCGTACACCACATTTGCCTGTTAGAAAAATATTTGACTTTCCACATACAATTAAAAGTACTATAGCTATTTTTATGAGTTTTACAACTAACAAGGCCAACAGAAAATAAAGTTACACAGGTTCTCTCTGAAAAGGATTCCATCTTTATAAAACCAATCAAAATACTTGGGGTGCTGGAGAGATGGCTCAGAGGTTGAGGGTACTTGCTTGCAGAGCCTGTTGATCTAGATATGATTCTCCAGTATCCACATAAAAAACTAGATGTACAAAATGGCACATTGATCGATTTGGAGTCTGTTTGTGGTGACAGTAGGCCCTTGCATGCCCATTCTTCTTCACTCTCTCAAATAAATAACTAAAAAATTTTTATAAAAGATTTATGAGTAAAAAACTCAAAGGAAAAATATAATAGTGAAAGCACTATTTAAATATACATGTGTGACAAGAAATGAACTTTACTTATAAAAGGATCTTATTTCCATGAAAAAGGTAAGAGTATCATAAAATTAAATGTACTGCCTAACAAAATAAGTCAACCTAAAATTTAGTAATTCATAAGGGTTATGTTAACACTTAACTCTTGTTATAGTATAAGAATGACAAAAATTTTTTGTTGTTTTGTTTTCAAGATAGGGTCTTACTCTAGCCCAGACTGACCTGGAATTCACTGTTTCTATGGGTGGCCTCAAATTCACAGCAACTCTCCTACCTCTGCCTCCCAAGTGCTGGGATTAAAGGTGTACACCACTATGCCTGGCTTAAGAATGACAAATTCTCAAAGCCAGTAAGTTTTAGGTGAACTATCATAATGAAATCAAGAATGTACACTATACACTGTTAGACCACATAAAACTCATATACATTACACAACACAAAAGAATAGCTAAGATAATCGGTATACTATTTACCAAGAATGGCAAAGAAATATCAAAAGGAGGAAGTTTAAAAAAGGCATTCTGAGGAATTATATATATATATTTTGAAAGAAGATGAGCAGGTGAAACATGCTAAAGAAATGGCTCCTTTATTAGAAAACTCTATTTGGCAAATTTTACAAACAATTACAAAAAATGAGTATACTATGACCTTATTTAGGATTTGGAGACAAATGAATACTGTGACCTTGTTTAGGATTTGGAGAATTAATTAAAACTTTAAGATATTAAATCAGTACAAAAGTTTGTAAGTTTTAAGAACTTTGTTGATGATGGCATTTAAAGAACAAACAACTCATAATTTTGTGAAGCAAAAGAATACAAGGAAATGGAGGAATGAGGTTTGAACTCCAAAAAGAACTCTATTAGTCATGAGCAAATCTGATATTGACATTACAAGTCCTATTCCATTATAAAATCCTGGTGTTCTGGAAGGTTTTTTTCAAAGAACTAGACAAACCTTGACCTGGAGCATATTAAAACGTCTACAATACATATTAAAGGTACAAAGGCTCATTAATTCAATCATGATGATGGAAGACAGAGATAAATAGATCTAGTGTGAGAAGAACATACTTCTTGAAGACCTTAACATCAAGCACTAAAAATAATCTTTTCAATTCTGGAACCAGGGCTACATTGCTTTGCTCATGGGGAAAAAAAAAAAATTTACAAGGAAGGAAGGATTTTACTTTGAAAATACTGCAAATTTAAAATTATGCATCTTCTATAATAATTTTGATAGATTCATACATCAAAGCTAAGAATTGGAACTTACACAAGAATTATTCTTAGAAAAATTCAGGGGCATGGGGAAATTACTCTTAAGAATATATACTACAGCCGGGCGTGGTGGCGCATGCCTTTAATTCCGGCAGAGGTAGGAGGATTGCCAAGAGTTCGAGGCCACCCTGAGACTCCATACTGAATTCCAGGTCAGCCTGGACCAGAGAGAGATCCTACCTCGAAAAACCAAAAAAAAAGAAAAAGAAAAAAAAAAAAAAGAATATATACTACATACTGAACAAAGACACTAAGATGTATGTTTAAAATTTGATTTGGAAGCTGAAGAGATGGCTCAGCAGTTAATGGCACATGCTTATAAATCCTAATGGCCTGGTTTCAATTGCCAGCTACTCACATAAAGCCACATGCACAAAGTGGCGCATGCATGTGGAGTTCATTTGCAGTGGCAAGCGGTGCTGTGTGCCCATTTTCTCTTTGCAAATAAGTAATAAATATTTATTTAATAGTTAAACTTCCTTAATTTATAGTAACATTAGTATCATTAACTAAGGATTATTTTTTCTTTTGTTTTTGAGTTAGGGTCTCACTTTAGCACAGGCTGGGGTAGAGTTCACTCATACATCCAGGCTAGCCTTGAATTTATAGAAATCCTCCTATGGCTGGCTGCTGAATGCTGGGATTCAAGGCATGTGCCACCACACCCGGCCTGTAACGGTAGTTATTTAATAGAAGTGGTACCAACATGAATTTATATAAAAAAGAAAGCAGCAATATATCCTTCCGTGATAAAACCCTCAATCAAATTATTGCATAAAATGGATATAATTGACTTTGAAAATTCAGTTATAAATTTTCATTAAAAATAAAATCACCAAAGCAAATAATTCATCTCTAAATACAAAAGAATTTGTTTACCCATATTCTCATTCTGAGGAAATCATTATTAGTTATCAAAACTGATTTTCTTTCTTTGGACTTCTTTTTTTCCTCAAGATAAGAGTCTCCTTCTAGCCCAGGCTGACCTGGGGTTCACTCTGTATTCTCAGGGTAGCCTTGAATTCATGGTGCTTCTCCTACCTCTGCCTCCCAAGTGTTGGGATTAAAGATATATGCCACCATGCCCAGCCTTTTCTTTGGACTCATAAGGATTTTGACCTCTTATCTATTTTGCCAACATACAAATATTTCTTAAAGTTCAGCTCTAAGCCTTCTCCACTGTACTCTTGGTCTCCATAAGGAAACCAACACCATCCTATCTGGAGCACTTCAACATTTCTCTCTTTATTTCCACAGCATGCCTAGTCAGATTATCTCCAGTATCGCCAAGTCCTACCTGCCTATTTCCACATAGGGTAGTCCATTAAAATGAACAAAGGTAAAAAATGAACTGAAAAAAAAAAAATCAGTTCTCTTTTAAGCCTTTTCAGTTTCCACTGACAGTACTGTAGTTGCCAAGGTCATCCTTGATCAACAATCTGAATGTTTCCCTCCTTGTCACTTACTGCCAGGACAGCCTTTATCATTCAGAAAACAAGAAGTGCTACAAACTGTTTTCCTTCACAGACTTTCTACTATGCACTTATGAAGGATCACAGTAGTTCTCCCAACACTTAGCACATAACACACCTGAAATACTACTATTAGCAAAGAAACTATGGCTGTCGTAGCTTTGGAGCTACATTTAACCAAAATCATCAGAATGTTCACTATTTAGACTTACAAGATTATTTGAGGCCACTGTTAATGCACCTTAGTTCATGTTTTTAATCTTAATGCCCTTTATTTCCAGTGTGCACTCCAAATAAACTTTCTAAATTGCTTGTGACCTTGTCTTAACACTTTGTTTCTCTTATTTGTAATACCTATTCTCTTTCTTACTGACAAGTATTTATTATTCACTTTTCAACACAGAGTTCTGACTCATTCTCTTCAAAAAAGATTTCTTTTACCACCTAGTCTGAAATGGTCCTTATCATCTTTAGATATAGTAACTGTCTTGTCATGCCTAATATGTCTTGCTCTCATTTAAAACTATTCCATATGTCTTTTCAAGTATGTTTAATTCCCAGCTCAACTGTGGACTTACTGAAAGCAGCCATGTCTTCATCACTGAGGCGCTCACAATTTGTGCTAAACAAAGTGAGCATTAATAACCAAAATGTCATCAATTGCATGCTTAAATTCTCCGTAATTTCACATACTTTCTTGTATGACTCAAATCTCAAACATTTTATGAGAGTGGACAATAGACTATATCATAGAATTACTGCATGAGTTATTGGCAAGTAAAAAATATAGTAAAACTAGCTGGAGAGATTATGGCAACAAACTTAGGATGTATTTGTTGATATATCAAGATATAAAGAGAATTAAAGAACCTTAGAAACTTGAAAGTGACATTAACGCTCAGAAACCTGAAGATAATTCCTTACTCAAAGACAATGAAACAACAAGACTAGAAAGCATTCAGAGTTCTTTTAACACAGAGAATACAGATATATGACATTATTTTAATAGATGGTAAGGCGGGAGAGACTTGAATTTTGGAATCATGGAACATAGTATGATATGAAACTATATCTACTTTGAGCTTCTCTTTCCTAGATACATACATCTCAAATCATCTAAAACTAAAATAAAAGTCACACTGAGAACATGCTAGTTTCAGAAGTATGCATATGCAAAAATTCTGAGTGGTTTATTGGCAGCTTCTGTTTGTTTGGAACGTTGCAAGGAGAAATATATTGTTCTGGATTAGTGGACACTGGAACACTTTTCAAAAACTCTTTAAGTAAAAGAAAAGTTAAGAGGTCAATTATAAAAATAAGGAAAACTTCGGTGAAACAAAAACTGTTATTTGGAAATTACCCATGAAACAACAAAAGTAAAGATAATATCAAAACCAGTAAAAAAAAGAACTTTCTAGGAAGAGACATACTGTATTCTTCAATTAAAATCACAACTAGAGAGGAAGCAATAAACTACAGCATTGAATAACATGACAAATATAGAAAGATATGGAAAGAGTATTTAATAAACAGCTAGGACTACAGAGAAAGGAAACAAAACGAAAGTACAAGAGACATGAGTAAAATCTACTGACATAGGGTCTATAAATCTATGCAAAAAAACCTTTTGTTTACTATCTAGTATTAAAATGGTTTACTATTAAGGAATGTGAAAGTACCACTTTATGTCTTAAATTAATATCCACTTAATTTAATTCATATTTAAATCTCAGCCATAAATATGATCATTTAATGAGAAAGCAAGAGCCACAAAAGGCAACTGATTTCAGGAACACTTAAACTTTTATCAACTTCTAAAACTACCTGCTTCCCTTGTAAACAGAAATGACACAAGGCCACAAGCTTCAATCCAACCAAGTAAACATATATTTTCATGTTATTTTTTCAAATACCTGCCTTTTAGTACTTATAGTTTAATTGCTTTATAGTTTAAAAAAATGCATTAGAACAGAGCTATGATGACACTATCATTATGCCAATGCCAAAAACAAACATGGGCTTTCTAGTAAGCTTTCAACAATTAGTTTGGAGTATTGTTAATATATTCTACATAATTCCATAAAATATCTATGTGTTAACATTTCCCTGGTTACTTAAGCTTTATGTAGAAAGTGTTCAGCTGAAATATGAATCAAGTACATGATGTGGCTATAAAGAACTAAAAACAACTTAGGAGTTGGATTTAAAGGTTTTTTTTTTGGTTAAGGTATGATGTCTTAATGCTTAAAGTTCTCTGTAACATTCTTAGTCACTAGGGGAGACAAGAACAGAGAAAGGAAGGAAGAAGATGAAAGAAAGGAATAAAGATTTCTCTCTAACCAATGCTCTTGAAAGTTGAAAACTTTATTTAGTTAAAGGAGAGAAAAGAGATGAGTGGTAAAAAGAATATGTTGTCTATTAAATTTCCTTCCCTCTGTTAGATCCTTTTGCAGCATTTTATTACTTGTGTGCAATTATAACAAGTCCAGAGCCTGCTTCCCAGATGCCTTTATTATTCAGATCATCAAGGAGGAGATCAAGTCAGAAGTAACATTACATAAAATAATCCCATTATTTTTTCTAAAGAATATTGCTAGCAAGTTGAGAATTCACTTTAAACATCTTGAAATTAGAAACTTATTCAAGCATTATAGGAACTAAGTGAGTATTTTGACCTGAATTCTCAAACTCAAACCTTTTATTTTTATTTCCCAAGTTAAATTAGTGCTAAAGTACAAGTTTTTTTCTATTTTTTAAAGAATATTTATATTTTCTCTATTATTTTTAAGAATCTATACATTTAAAGATAGTTTACATGTCACATTTTTCTCACTTTTTTGGCTTTTTGCCCAATGGTGAACTTACTCATTTTATGAACTTTAATAACGTAAAATTCCTTGAAATATAATATCTAAATTTATAGCATTTCTACTCTTAAAAAAAAGTCCTGGAAAGCCATTCATTGCCAAATCCTCCAAATTAGGATGACCAGACAGCCCTTCCTACCTAATGCTCATAACACGCTAAATTCAACAGTGCTTTGCATTGAGATAGAATTTAGACTCTTCAAAGCCCTGTGGAACCTAATTAGCTCAAACATGTGATTATTAGCTACACCAAAGCCCAATAATGGTAAATGAGCATCCCTGAGCACTGACAGTGAGACCACCAGGTTCTAGTCTATCCTCCAACACTTGTTTTCACAGGTGCAATGCTAGGTGCTTTGTCTATCATCTGCCCATATATGAAACAAAGAGCAAAATGAACAGAAGAGGGAAAAACAGAAAGCACAGCATTTAAGTAACTGGTGAAGTAAAAGAAATCATGAAATAACTCATAAGATCCACCCAAGAGTTAATACCACTATAAAATTCTCTGTCCCCTAGACATATCACTGAGTATAAATGAAAGTAAGCTATGAGTAAATTTAATAATAAGAACACATTAGCAGGGCTAAGAAGATGGCTCAGTCTGTAAAGTACTTGCTATATATAAAAGCATAAGAATCTGAGTTTGGATCCCTGTAGCTCGCTGGCTTGCCAAATTGGTGAGACCCAGGTTCAGTGAGATCCTATCTCAAAAAAATAAGGCAAGTGATTGAGGAAAAGACCTGTCATCAACCCCTGGCCTCCACAAGCACACATATGTACACACTACACACACACCTGTACCCACACATACAAGCATGCATACATACCACACATGTATGCAAGGACAAAAAAACATGGGATGAAGGCTCAAGTGTCAACACAGCAGATGTGTGATCAAGGCAAACCTAGACAAAGTAATTTATCTTTGTAATGTAAAATAGCTCCATTTATGAAAATCTGAAATAAAATTTACCCTAATTACACAAGGTGTTTATGAGCCCCAAATGAAGTAAGGTTCATGAAAGTATTCTAATTTCTTAAAAATCATTCAAAAAATTAAAAGTAATGTCTATTTTAAAACTAGTAATTTTCCATTTTTTAAATACAAGATTTCTTTTGTTTTGAAATCCTTTCAAGTTTCCTAGTTTGAAGATTCTACTTATTAAAGATTTTTTTTTCTATTGGTCTTTAGAGATTTTTCTGTTATCCATATGGTCAGAACAATAAAATTTCCTCAACTAAAATTCTAATTTAACAAAATAAAAAAAAAATTAGGGAAAAGGGAGTGTTTCAAATAGGGTCTCATGTAGCCCAGCCTGGTCTGTAATTCACTACGTAGCCAAGGATAACCATGAACTGTCTTCACCTACCAAGTGCTAGGATTACAGAGGTGTGCCACCACACCATGCTCAAAAAATAACTTTTAGTAGTTAAGTAACACCTTCTCTAATGTCATGGCTGACTCCTAATCACATCACTAATTTGTAATGATCTACACACAAATCGCATCAATCTGAAGGGGCTGCTGAAATTGTAGAATCAATATCAGTGTCACCAACTTACCTGATAAGGGAAAGTTCACCTTTAAAACTGAAAGGTGAAATCAGGATTCAATTATTAGAGGGAACTTTCCCTTCATACACTGTACCAACTGTAAGAATTTTTTCTGGAAATATGAAATTACTAAGTGCAGCCACTAACATATGCATAGTTCATTGTCATTTAAGTGGTTAATAAAACTAAGGAATTGAGTTCCTTATTCAATCGAGATGTTCTAAAAAGGAGAAATATGAAGACAGAAAAGGAGAAAAAAAAAACTACTAGCATATTTAAGAATTTGCTGTTTGAAAATAAAACTCTATATAATCACAAAGGAAATCCATTCATAATTAACATCTATACCCCAAATTAGAAACACTTTCAGAAAAAATCAGAATTTTACTTTTATTTATCTTATGTACACTATGACAGAGCTGCAAAGACAGCCTAAGATAATGATTTCAATAAGATTTCATTTTACTTCTTGCTTATTACAAAGAGCTTTATTTTCACTAATAATCAAGCACAGTGTTCACATTCATGTAATTTTTTTCAGAAACCATTAAAGTATCAAAAATGACTTTAGAATGTGTATGGCACTGTGGGATCAAGTCTTCCACTTGTATTAAACAAGCATCCTACCACTGAGATAAATTCCCAGCCTAAGAATAAGCTCTGTGAAATTATCTACTTGCAAATACCTCTAACCACACTCCTATTATCTTACTAATTTTCTAGGTGTGTTTATTTATTTGTAAGTAGAGAGAAAGAGAAAGACAAGAGTGAGAAAGAGAATATGAATGAATGAGTATAGGGGGTACCAGGGCCTCTTGCTGCTGCAAATGAACTCCAGAAACATGTAACACTTTGTACATTTGGCTTTAGGTGAGCCCTGGGAATCAAACCCAGGCCAGCAGGTTTTGCAGGAAAGAATCTTCAACTATGGAGCCAGATCCCTGCCCCTTATGTTTTAGGAAAATCTGAATATGTTGAAATAGTAGGAAACATGTATCTTTTTTTGAATGGTGTCCCAAATATATGAGTATTTTTTTTTTAATATGACTACATACACTACAGTGTTAGAGAGGAGGGGAAGCACTACTTGTTACACTGAATGTGTAAGTAAACAAATGTTAAAATCATGAGAAACATAATGTGGAAACAAAAGGGTGTATGCCCAAATAAATATTTAATACACTACAACTTGATCAAAAGCAGTAACTGTCTCATTTCTTGGCTTTAATTTTTAATTGGTATACTTTAACCAAATTGTGTTACCCTTGGAAAGTGCTAATGGCATATAATAATAACGTATTTATTTTAAATTTATTCATATAGGTTTTCTTACCTATATTATACTTCATTTGTGTGTGTGTGTGTGTGTGTGTGTGTGTGTGTGTGTGTGTGTTAGGTAGGGCCTCACTCTAGCCCAGGCTGACCTAGAATTCACTATGCAGCCTTAGGGTGGCCTTGAACTTACAATGATCCTCCTACCTCTGGCTCCCAAGTGCTAGGATTAAAGGCGTGTGCCACCACATCTGGCCATTCCTGTGAATTTCTGATCAATATTCTGTTACTAAAGCTAAACTAAACAAATTAAACCAATTATCACATCATAGGAACTGCAATATGCACAATTAATTTGCTTTTAAATTTAGTACCTCAAGATATGGAATACATAATTCCTTATTGATAGAAATTTATTGACAAAATAAGTCATTAAGTTTTAAATGGATTTCACTTGTGATATGCAGAGTGCCTTAGTCAAAAAATCCCCTAATATTTAACAGGTATAAAACAAAAAATTGATATAATTACCATATTGAAATAAGATCGAATTTTGACTCCTCTTGCTAGATCCCACACAATCACATTTCCGTCATGGCCAGCAGAAAAGAGAACTCTTGGATCGAATGGATGTGGCTCAAGAACAAACACCTCATCTTCATGACCCTGAAATCGTTGCAGTAACAAAGGGTTTATAAATACTTAAAATTAAAAAAACAGCACAGCAATATTTCTAGAAATTAAGTGATAAGATTAAATTGGCAAAAAAAATTTCAAAAGGACAAATGTATAAATAATGAACTTCACTAACAGTGCTTTAATGACAAATGGGAATACTGTGAATGAGGCCTACACAACAAACATAATGCATCTCCAACAATCCTGTTCAACTACTCCCTGGCACCCACAAGCAATAGTTTTTAGATGACTTAAAAGACATCAGTTTTTGCTGAAGATTTCTACAAACAGCTTCAGTAGTACCAAAAGTCTTTTTCCTCACCATTAATATGTGAATAAGCTGACCAGTATAAGAATTCCAAACTTTGAGAGTCATGTTGTTAACTGCAGTTATGACTGTGTTATCATGTCGGTCCCAGGCTACCATAGTTACTTTCAGTTTTGTGATTTTGTCTTCTACTCCTTGAAGATTTTGGCTGAAAAACAGAGTATTTGTTTACACTCCTTTCTTCAAGTAAGACAAAGCTAAAAAGGTGTATTATTTTAATTTAAATTTTATACTTATTAAGAGATAACTAACTTTATAGTAATTAAAAATAGATTGATTTCACACAAATTTAGCAAAAGTTATTACATGGAGTCAAGAAATCTACACTCTGCAGAACTTCAATACCAGTAGAGGTCATTAGAACAGATGCCCTACTCAGACTATGTAGATGCAGAAAGTCTGTGCCATACCGTCCCACCTTTTATTTTTGTTGCCATGCCCTACTGACAACTCTATTCCTTCCTTCCATCTGAAACAACTAACACAAATAAAACTAGAGAGAAATAATGAAATAGTAAAACTAAAACAACAGCTACAAGATATATTAAATTCATTTTAGAGCTGGAGAGATGGCTTAGCAGTTAAGGCACTTGTCTGTGAGGTCTAAGGACCTATGTTTGACTTTCCAGGTCCCATGTAAGCCAGACACACAAGGTGACACAAGTGCACAAGGTTGCACATGGGCACAAGGTGGCACAACCATCTGGAGTTTGAATGCAGCAGCTGGAGGACCTGGTGTGCCATTTCTCCCCACCTTCTCTCTCATTTTAAAAAAAAAAAAATTAGCCGGTGAAAGCCATTGGGTATAAGAAATCATCCTTTTGAGAGTAAAGGATGTTGCTCACTTGGCAGAATGCTTGTCTAGCAGCATGCATGAAACCTAGGCTTCCATCCCCAGCAGAGCATTAAACCAGACAAGTGTGATGGCACACACCTATAATCCCCTCACTTAGGTGGAGAGGAGGATCGAAAGTTCAAGGCCATCCTCCGCTACATAGTAAATGTAAGGCCATAAATTTAAGGCCAATCTACACTACATGGGACTATCAAAAAACTACAAAATACAAACAAAACAAAAATAAACCCTATGAGACAAATGAAACATTGTAATATGTTTTGGTTTGTTAAAACAATGAAAGTTATAACTATTATCTCTTTCATTATCAGTAACTCCTTAAGTTTTGCAATCATTTAACATGGCATACAACTTTGTAAGCAAGAACCATAAGGATTAGCAATACAATATAAAAAAATGATATAAATATTTCAAATTTCACCTCTTACCCTGCTGGACGAGTGGCCATATCCAGTAAAATGCTCTTCCATTCTCTTCGCTTAAACTGCCAAATACGTGCTGTTCCATCACGACTACCACTTACAAACCTGTTATCAAAGGAGTCCAATTACCCAAAAGAAAAATACATAAGCCTTACCAAAATGAACCAATCCTAGAATTTTGTTTTTAAAAGACAGCATTCATTTTTATTTACACAGTATTCCAATACAATAGAAATTCTCTCAATTTCCATAAATCTTTAAGAACTAAAAGTTTATGTCATCTTAAAATACTATTCAGGGACTAGAGAGATGGCTTAGCAGTTAAGCGCTTGCCTGTGAAGCCTGAGGACCCCGATATGAGGCTCGATTCACCAGGACCCACGTTAGCCAGAGGCACAAGGGGGTGCACATGTCTGGACTTTGTTTGCAATGGCTGGAAGCCCTGGCATGCCCATTCTCTCTCTTCCTCCCTGCCTCTTTCTTTCTGTCTGTTGCTATCAAACAAATAAATAAAAATTAAAAAATATTATATCTATATGCACACTTTAATTTTCACAAGTAGGTCCTAAAAATCACTCAAAATGATTCAAATCTATCTTAAAAATAATTAACATTTTCCAAAAAAATTTCTTTAAATATTGAAGAACTTGATATGTTCCTTTTAAAACATGAAAACAAGATCATCTTTTACTATCTATAAATCTGTTTCAAATACAATACAATGCTTTTCTAATTTCTATCAATATCTCTTCTCTGTACTTTGATATACAGGAAAGATACAGGGTAGATTTCTTAAATAGGCTATTATTATAAAACCATGGACAGGGCTAGAGAGGTAGCTTAGTGATTAAGGCACTTGCCTGCAAAGCCAAAGGAACCAAGCTTGATTCCCCAAAACCCACAAAAAGCCAGGTGCACAAGGTAGCACATGCATCTAGAGTTCCTTTGCAGTGGCTAGAGGCCCTGGCATAACCATTCTTTCTCTCTCTCTCTGCCTGTTTCTCATTCTCTCTCCAATAAATAAATTTTAAATCATGCAAATCAATATTGCAAACAAAATATAAACTCGTGTTTTTTCCAGGTGTGGTGGTGCACGCCTTTAATCGCAGCACTCAGGAGGCAGAGATAGGAGGATCACTATGAGTTCAAGGCCAGCCTCAGATGAGACTACATAGTGAATTCCAGATCAGCTTGGGCTAGAGCAAGATCCTACCTTGGAAAAACAAACTGAGAAGGAGGAGGAACAAGGAGGAAGAAAGAAGGAGGAAGAGGAGGAGGAAACAACAACAAAAAATCCCATGTCTTCATTTCTTAGAATGGCTCAGTCAAGACCTTTATATTAGGTAACTAATATCTATAAAACTTTAAATCTAATAGAATAATTTTCATTTCATAACTTTAAAATTGAATTAGACAAATATACCTTACCTGTTGCTAGTGTTGGAAAACTGGATACTGTCAACTTTGTCCTATATATAAACAGATAAAGCAGAGGTTGAAGATAAAGTGTTAGACACATTTAAATTATACTCACTTAATTCCTTGCACTAATACTTACAGTATGAAACTCCAATTCTGATATTTTCTCTGGCTGACCTGATCCAAAAAAGTAAACTCTAATAATATGGTCTGTGCTTCCTGTGGCCAGAAACATTCCACCTATTAAAAATAAGATCACATATTTATGAGTAAAACACAACTTTAAAAACATGATACTATTACTCTGCTGATATTCTTCTCTTGTCTCTTTTCCCATCTATCAAATTCCTTATCAAACTCAAATTATGTTGCCTTTATGAATTCTGTAATAAAATGAGCCAACTTTCCCCCAAATTTACTCAGATTTTATTTTGTAAGTCTGTGGTGGTTTGATTCAGATGTCCCCCATAATCTTAGGTGCTCTGATTTGGGAATTAATGCCTCCTGGAGGCAATGTATTGTTGGGGGAGGGCTTAAGGGTGTTATAGCCAGCTCCCCCTGGCTAGTGACTGGCACTCTCTCCTGTTCCTTTTGTCTACCTTATGTTGGTGAGGGGATGATATCCATCCTCTACTCATTACTCATGTTTTCGTTTTCCCTGCCATCATGGAGCTTTACCCTTGAGCCTGCAAGCCAAATTAAACCTTTTTCCCACAAGCTGCTGTTGGTTGGGTGATTTCTGCCAGCAATGTGAACCTGACTGCAACAGTTAAGTGGTACCAAGGTGTGGGATTGCTGCTACACACCTGACTGTCTGGCTTTGGCCTTTTGGAGCTGATTTTCAAGTGGAGTGTGGAAGAATTTGAAACCTTGGCCTAAGAGCCACCTTGCACTAGTGTATTATAGCTTGATTGACTACTCTGGTCAGAGTTGAAAGGTCTGAATGCAGTAAGAACTATGGACTATGAAGTTTGGCTTATAAGGGTGAGAAAGAGCTTCTTGGACTGAGTTAGCAGTTTGTGAGAGAAGCTTGCTGTTATGCCCAAATCCTGAGAAGTTGTGCAGGGTACTTTGTGTAGAAATGAACTGGTGTGAGCAGAGGGATACAGCACAGAAAAACAAAAAAACTTGGCGTGAATTGCTGCTCATTCAGCTGCAAATGAGCTATTATAACCTTTGAGATTGGGCCAGCTGACCTGCACTGGGGCAACAGGAAGAATGTAGACTCTTTTTGAAGGGGCCTGAATTTTTCAAAGTCTGCTTTATTACCATCCCCTTGATTAACAAACTGGCACCCTACCTGCTGTTGTGGAGTATAAGAAACATAGGAAAGAGAGGGTCATTGAGTTTGCAACATGGTTTTGAGTTTTGGAAATGGCCATGGGCAGTGTGAAGCAGGTTTGCTGGATGCCTGCATGGAGACCCCACGGAGTCATGAGGATGAACCGTGGACTGCAGTGAAGACCCAGTGGATCCAAGACCATGAGATGGCTGTTAAGGAAAGCTGCTGGCCCTGATGGAGTTTTTCAGGACTATGAGTAGCCTAGCTAGAGGGACAGAATTGGAACACCAGAGACTTGTGGCTGGTGAGAATTATTAGACTTGCAGATTTGTCACTGATTAGAGGTGTTGGTCTTGGAGATAGACTTTATGTTTGCCCTGTTTAAATCTTGTCTTGGTTGAATATTTCTTTGCTATGCTCAATGCCATCTTTTGCAGTGTGAATGATTATTCTGTGCCATTATGCTTTGTTTTCCTTTTTTTGTACTATGGCTCAGTTATAAGATCTTGGACTAGGGGGTGTATGAACATTATTGGAATTGATAAAAACTATGGGGACTTTAAAGCTAAATGGATGCACTGCATTTTACATCATGTATGGTTATCAGTTTATGGGAGCCAGGGGAGGAATGTGGTGGTTTGATTCAGGTGTCCCCCACAAACTTAGGTGTTCTGAATGCTAGGTTCCTAGCTAATGGAGATTTGGGAATTAATACCTCCTGGAGGCAGTGTATTGTTGAGGGGTGGGCTTACGAGTGTTATAGCCAGCTCCCCCTGGCTAGTGTTTGGCACACACTTCTGTTCTATTGTCCATCTTATGTTGGTCAGGGGGTGATGTGCACCCTCTAACTCATGTCATTGTTTTCCCTACCATCATGGAGCTTGTAAGCCAAAATAAACCTCTTTTTTTTTTTTTCCACAAACTGCTCTTGGTTGGATGATTTCTGCCAGCAATGTGAACCTGACTGCAACAAAGACATTCTATGATGTGTTACTTGTTTGTACATGAAATTTAAATCTTAGTCCAGATGAGGTGGCATACCACTTTAGTCCCAAGACTTGGGAGGCTGAGATAGTAAGATTACTGTGAGTTCAAGGCCAGCCTGGGATTACAAAGTGAGTTCCAGGTCAGCTGGGCTAGAGTGAGACCATGCCTCAAAAATACATAAGTATATAAATAAAAATTAGGGCTGGAGAGATGGCTTAGCGGTTAAGCGCTTGCCTGTGAAGCCTAAGGATCTCGGTTCGAGGCTCGGTTCCCCAGGTCCCGCGTTAGCCAGATGCACAAGGGAGCGCACGCGTCTGGAGTTCGTTTACAGAGGCTGGAAGCCCTGGCGCGCCCATTCTGTCTCTCTCCCTCTATCTGTCTTTCTCTCTGTGTCTGTCGCTCTCAAATAATAAAATAAAAATAAAATAAAATAAATTAAAAATTAAAAATTATAATTCTTGAGAGGAATACTTTGTCATGTCTTATGTAATGAAATATTTGTGCTTTTGCTAAGTTATCCACTCTGCAAACTCTTAAAAACAATGTATCTTTAAAAATATTTCAGAATAGTATAGATATATTTGGCATTTTTGAATAGATGTTTTCCAACAGATTCAGTTTTATTAAAGCTTCTTGGATATCCAGCTACCTGGTTGGCTGAAGTGTCACCAGGTGGGTCCTAGGGTCCAGCTCTAAGGTGTGGAGCTGGATGTGGAATTTCAGTTTAAAGGGATGCAAAGTGCTTGATTTCTGTCTGGAGTTCCTGAAGTGTGCTTGCTTGCTTTTTGGTGATGGCTTTTGGAACCCCTCCCCGCAACTTGGTTCTGTGAAAGAGTGCCAATGTCTTCTGCCATTATGGAACATCCCCTGAATCTGTAAGCTTCAAATAAATTCCCTTTCTCCATAACTGTGTCTGGTCTAGCGGTTCGTCTAAGCACCCAGCAACCTGAGTCTGTCTGCTACAGAATTGGAACCAGGAGTGGGGTGAGATGAATCTGACCATGTGGATTTATCTTTTGGAATTTCTGTTTTGGAAGAGTACGCATGAACTTGGTTGGTGCTTACAACTGAAGATGACTTATGGAACAGTAAGGCAAGTATTATGGACTATTCTCTCAAGAGGCTGAAAGTGCTCAGGGCGGAGAAAATTGCATTTGGAGGCTTAATTTACGAACTTTCTAAGGGGAAGGAAAGCCTGCATTGAACTTTACTGGAACTGAGCTACTGGCATTAAGGTCTGGCTGGGTTCCGCTGCCCAGGCCCAGCGTGTTTGATCAATGTTAAGTTTGTAATGGAGATCTGCCTGGAGATCTTGAAGTGTGCTTGCTTGCTTTTTGTTGTTTAGCTTTTGGCTTCCTCCTCTCAATCTTCCCACCCTACCTTTCTCTATCTCTGTGCTTGGTCCTGAGAAAGAGGGCAACTTCTTCTGCCGTTATGGAACTTCCTCTGGATCTGCAAGCTTCAAACACATTCCCTTTCTCCATAACTGTGTCTGGTCTGGAGGTTCATCCCAGAAATCTGAGGCTGTCTGCTACAATGTATGACTATCCTATAACTTTATTATTACTAAAAGGAACACTGTATGGCAGCAATAGTGAAATTTTTTTCAATTTTTTAAAGATTTTGGTAAAAATAGACTCACATCAATTTATCACCCCTTACCTCAGTTAATAATGTGATCTTCAACTATTAAGTCAATAAAGTTAAAGTCAAAGGTGGACAGACAGGTACTGGAAACACTGCATATTGGATCTATTTACATTATGCTTTTTGCTTTCTGACATAGGGTTTCACTCTATCTCAGGCTGACCTGGAATTCACTACTTTAAATACTCATGTCATAAGAAAACTAAGACTGACATTTTACAAAATAAAATTAAAGCTTAATTAGAATATTATCATTGTTATAAAGCTACTTTTTAAAGAGAAAATAATCTAGAGCAAAATAAATATGTACAAATAAATATTTTACTTGCACTGCCAAATCAAGATTTTATTCTTAATGAGACAACAATGTAAAACTGATTCGTTAATCTCAATTAAATATTTGCTTCTTCTCCTACTAAAGCAGTATGGTCTTTTTTGTTTTAAGTGTCAATCATATGATCATATAACTAAATCCCAGCAAACTAAATCAAATTCAATTTCTCACTCTTTTTCAAATTTTATTTATTTATTGAGAGTGTATGTATGCATGTGCCTGTTTTCCTGCAGGTATGAACATGCCACTGTGTCTGTGTGGAAGTCAGAGGACAACTTTGTGATTTAACCTTGCCTTCCGCCTTGCTTGAGACAGGGTTTTTTGATGTCCACTGCTTCCTTCATAAGTTTCTAGGAAATTATTCTGTCTCTGCTTCCCTTCTCACTGTAAACTTCTTGGGATTACAGAAGGTCACAAGAGCATCGAGCTATTAAGTGAGGGCTAGGGATGCAATCTGAGGTACTCAGTTTTGTGGTGAGGGCTTTAGACAATGAGCCATCCCTTCAGCCACCAATTTCTCACTTTTGCTTACTTTTTATCTATGGCAAATGCATAAGAATATGATTTCTAATACAACAGAAAATGTTTTCCATAATGTCATGTTTTTCAGGAGATGCTTTCTAGCATACAACTTTCAAGTGAAAACTTAAGGGTTTAAACAATCTTACCAGCACTAAAGGAAGAACAGATCATTTGAACTCCAGGCCTAGGACGCTCTGTAAATTTTGCAGGTCTTGGACTGTAATGTAAAAAATACACAATTAAAAATATCCTAAAGAAATAAGGAAAACCAGAAAGAAGCCATTTCAAAAAAATAATCACAGCCAGGTTACCTGGGCTATAATGAGACCCTACCTTGAAAAAACAAAAAAATAAAATCAAAGGAAGAAATTAAATAAGGAATACAAGGCTACCTTGTTAAAAATGAATTCAAGATCATTATGTCACAATCATCAGATCTCAAATTCTAGTGAAATTTTATAGTACCTCCAGATATACATGACCATTTATATGTGGAATAATCCTAAAGGCACCATCATACCAGACGTTAGGTATTACTTGTATTCACTTCTAATCAAATCACACAGGTTTTCATACAGCAAACTAGCAACACGCAAATATATAAGTAAGTTATCTATAAACATCAATACATTAGCCAATTTGTTGCATCTCTGAGGCTTATATGTACCAATAACTAACATTTTCAGCATAAGATGCTATTATTCAAACTAGTGAGCTATAGAAATGGATTATATATTCAATTTACTTATATTAACTATATATCATAGATATTAATTAATTAATCAATATAGTTTAACTATATTGAAAAATAAAATTAGATTTTAGTTTTATGATTATTTAAGGAAAAACATACAGATTAATATTTGATATATCAATTACACAGTTTAAACAGTAAGTCTTTCTTATACTATAGAATATATCATCAAACATTTACAAACTTTTTTAAATTGGTATTTGTAAATTACTTTTTTAAAAAATTATTTATTTATTTATTTGAGAGCAACAGACAAAGAGAGAAAGACAGAAAGAGGGAGAGAGAGAGAATGGGCGCGCCAGGGCTTCCAGCTTCTGCAAACAAACTCCAGACGTGTACACCCCCTTGTGCATCTGGCTAACGTGGGACCTGGGGAACCGAGCCTCGAACCAGGGTCCTTAGGCTTCACAGGCAAGTGCTTAACCGCTAAGCCATCTCTCCAGCCCTGTAAATTACTTTTAATTGCCATACATTTCTTGATTTACAGGTTCCACTTAAAGAAACATGTCCACGAAAGCATCCCTAAAAAATATCAAGCCTTACTGAGACGAAATCTATATGAAGAACAATTTACCAAAATCAAACTGAAATTATGGAGTCAATTAAATGTGCTATTTCATACATTCTTACGTATTGCAAGTGTTAATTTTTGGTTCAAATGCCAAGCAACCGTTTAGTTAGAACTCATTTTTAGGTTATGCAAATAATCCTATGAACTAACAAATTTACACAGACTTTACATTTTTAAAGGGAAAAATAATCAACTACAAAAAGATGATCCCAGAGTTCCTATGATTCAAATGCAATGAGTCTAACCTATGTCCAGTACTTAGAACAGTTCCTAGCACAAGTAGTATTTTAATTCTGTTCAGTACATTCTACAGAGCCCATTAATGGCAAAGGTACCTTCTTAGGGGTTCAGAAACAAGATATTTTTGTACTTAGCTACATGATCCTTGGGGGGGGGGGGGAGAGTTAAAAATTGTATAACATACTCTGTTCTTTCCAAATTTGATGATTTCTAATAGCTATTTTCTCCCCTAAAAAAACTGTAAAAAATTTAAGAAAAAAAAAAAAACTAAAGGCAAACAGGTTCACATAGAGGTGAAAATACTGAAAGATAAATAAGAACTACTATTTCTGTCCACAACATCAGTAAAATATTTCAACTTTTACGTAAATTACTGTGAAATCCACTAAATCTTACGGACCACTGTGTAGATGGTTTGTAAATTCCTAAAATGCCTTCAAACTTGAATATTTGTACCCTGAAAGTGGGCAAAATGGCCAAGTAAATGCCATGAAATTATTAGATGCATTAGTCATATATTCAAAGCTTCTCTGTAGAACATATACAGCACTATCTTTCTTTCTTTCTTTTTTTTTTTGGTCTTTTGAGGTAGGGTCCTACTCTAGCTCAGGCTGACCTAGAATTCACTCTCTAGTCTTAGGCTGATTTTGAACTCATAGTGATCCTCCTACCTCTGCCTCCTGAGTGCTGGGATTAAAGGAGTGTGCCACCAAGCCTGGCTCCTTACTGTATTTTTTTAAAATATTTTTTATTTACTTGAGAGAAAGAGGCTGACAGAGAGAAAGTGTGTATGGGTGTATCAGGGCCTCCTGCCACTGCAAAAGAAGTCCAGATGCATTTCCTATTTTGCGCATCTGGCTTTACATGGGTACTGGGGAATCAAACCCAGACTGGCAGGCTTTGCAAGCAAGCGCCTTTAACTACTGAGCCATCTTCCCAACTCTCCCTCCCTCCCCACCCATCATGTTATTACATTTATTTAAGAGGCATGGTGTAAACTAAGCATGGTTGATAACGTCTGTAATCCAGCAATTGGCAGGTATCCAGTATGGGCTACACAATGATTTTCAAACCAAAATCCTCTACACAGTGAGACTAACTGAAAAACTTTTCAAAAAGATGCAAGGATAGCACATACAGCATAAGATCAAAGAGCAAAGTATTAAAATATTGGTCTTACCAATGTTTTTAGCTAGGGGAAAGCCATGTAAGCTTTCTTTATCTCAGTGTCATTAACAGAAAGATTAAATTGTTTTGCTATCTTGTATTGAAAACCAAGATCGTAATAAACCTGAAAGCACCAATGTAAAATGCTATTATGGGTCTGACGTAGAACTTAATGAAACTTCAATAATTTTCTTCAGTTTTCTTAGTGAAATTTAATGCTTGTAGACTCAATAATGTAAATAAAAGTATTCTAAGTAGCACTAGCAACTCTAATATTTTCTCAGAGCAAAAACAAGCTGGTGAAACAAAACTGTGTAATACAAATGGTATTAAAATAGATATTCTTACATCAAATAACTAGAGACAAAACAAAGATAGAGAAAAATAAATGCAAGTTAATGAGAAAATTTCCTTCAAAGCATAAAACTGAAAAGGGGTCGGTGGAAAGCCAAAAAGAATTTCTATAATTTACTCAAGAAAAAAGGCAAGTATTGTTCCCTTGCTACCTTCTTTTATAATTTCAACCATTAAACAAACACAAGTATTTTATGAAATAAAGGAGCAACTGACTTTATTTTTAGGGTTCCAGCATCCCATAGCCAAAAACAAATAGTGCCATCTGCCCCAGTAGAAGACAGGTATCTCTTTGAGCCACTGCACAATGGTGAGAACTGAAAAACAAGCACAGGAAAAAAGAACTAGTCTTGAAACAAGGATACTGACATAGTTCAAATAATAAAATCTATTTTTTCATTAAACTAACTACTACTAATGATAACAGAAAACACTCATGTCAACCAAATCACGACTACCAGGGTCCATCTAATTTATAAAGAGAACAGAAATACTTTTTGGTTTTAAATCGTACACAGTAAAACTTACATTAAATTGTAATTAAGAAAGTGGTACTAAGGAATCAAGTAATTACCTGTAGTGATGTAATAGATGCACTGTGCCCCTGAAGAACAGCTAAAGGTGCACAAGTTCGAAGGCACCAAACACGGATCATTTTATCACAACTTCCAGCTGCTATCATAGTATTCTCATAGTTGACAGCCATGTCTGATATTTCTGCAGCATGTCCTCTTAAAGTAGCTAACAATCTCCCATCGTCTGTGGCCCAGATTTTCACAAGACAGTCATCAGAACCCTTGAAATAAGAATGGATACTAGGAGAATTAATCTTACATATAAGAATACAAGTTTGTAACACACATAAAGAAATCATGTGCTATTTTAAGCACTTAAAATAGTAAATATATTTCTTTGTGGTTTCCCTCTTCATAAAGCTATTTGTTTTATTACATTCACTAATAAAGAACTGCGTACTCACCAGAAAATAAGAGAAATGGGATTAAATAATCAACATTTTCCTATGGTCACCCTTCCCAACAATCTATGATTACTTCTACATCTTATGAAAGATTCTGAATTTTTGAAGTGATAAAACAAATTTGATTGCAAAACAAATGTAATATACACTGGTGACTAATATTATGTATGTTATTTTCTTATTAAAAAAAAAACTTTGGGGGAAGGCTGAGGAGATGGCTTAGTGCCTAGGCACTTGCCTGCAAGGGCAAAGGACCCAGGTTCAATTCGCCAGGACCCATGTAAAGCAGATGCAGAAGGTGGCACATGCGTCTGGAGTTCATTTGCAGTGGCTAGATGTCCTGCACATCCATTCTTTCTCTCTCTCCTCCTGACTCTCCCTCTCTCTGCCTCTTTCTCTCTCTCAAAGTAAAAAACAAAACAAAAAAAACACCTTTTGGGGTAGCTTCTCCTGGAAAGCCGATAGTGTAATATGTAAGATTATCATTATTATCATTAATCTTCAGCTAAAATTATAACAGCTGAAGCTCCTTACTTAGTCAGTATTGTCAATAAAAATACATAATTTTTATTTGATGCAGTTTTACTAACATTTCATGTCTGAATTGATAAGATCAAATCTTAATGTAGAAAACAAACAAAACCGAACATGGGCTAGAGAGATGGCTCAACAGGGCCAAAGGCACTTGCTTGCAAAGCCTAATAGCACAGGTTTGGTTCCCCAGACCCACATAAAGCCAGATGCACAAAATGGTACATGCATCTGGAGTTTGTCTGCAGAGGCTGGAGGTGCTGGCACACCCATACTCATTCTCTGTCTGTGTCTGCCTCTCTCTTTTCAAGTAAATAAATGAAAATATTTTTAAAAAACTAAAGTCACAAAAACAAATCCTGACTCAGTAGAAAACCTACAAAGGCGTATGATTCATACCATTTTTCTTCTTCATACTGACAAGAGATACAGACTTGTTAAATGATCATAGACAGTCCTACCAGTTTGTTCAATTATGTGATTTAAGTCAAACTCAGTATATTAAGTAAAATATTCCCCAATTAACTACAAAGCTAGTTATGACTGAGCTTCGAAATGAATTAGATGGAGTAGCAAGTAATTTAGTGTGTGGTAAAAGCAAGATAACAGTGCAGTAAAATCGAGTTATTAGAGCAGAAGAGATAATTAGGAGAAATAAAAGGATAAGAATTTTATTGCTGAAGATCTACAGGAAGTAAAGAACCATGGCAGAGTCTGACTTCCATTAAGATGGTCTACTCCACCACCTGGCATAGGGAAGAACCCTATAAATACTTGTTAAATAATTAAAAGGGTGCCAGGTGTGGTGGTGCAAAACTTTAATCCCAGCACTTGGGAGGCAGAAGTAGGAGGCTTGCCATGAGTTCGAGTCCATCCTGAGACTACACAGTGAATTCCCGAACAGTCTGGGCTAGAGCAAAACCTTACCACTACCCCCTGCAAAAAGGCTTTGAAAGGCTTGTTTGATTTAATTTCTCTTAATTTCAAAAGCTTAATCAATTCACTCATGTATCATCCAACACTTAATGCGATATAGCATAATTGCCCACCGAACCTATGGTTCAGCAACCCAAGTATAGACTGAAACTATTGGAGAAATAATAGGCATCTGTACTCAACATTTATATACTTTTTCTTGTCATTATTCCATAAACAATAAAGTATAATTACTATTGTAAATACTGGAGAAATGATTTCAAGTATACAGGATGAACATAGGTTATATACAAATTATACATCATTTTATATAAGCAACATCCAGAACTTGGATATCCACAGATTCTGGAATGATGCTCCACAGATATCAAGGGACATTGACTGACGATATTCATCACAAAAATGTAATTCTAATTTTACATAAAGAAATCATGACAAACGTTAAATCATGTTTATGTTTCAAAACACTAATATGATTCACTTTGTTTGCATGAGTGTGGAAAGAGTTTGCTTTGCACTCTACCATGGTTATTTCATGTTTCCCATGTTAACCAAAATGACTCCAACTTTTTGATCAAATATACACTTTAATGAAAGAAGGGGAACCTGTGCTCCCTATAGTATCTTTTCACAAATTAAAATCTAACTGAAGTCTCACTATATTCCTGAGTTTATTACTTAGAACTTATCAATTTAGTATTGCTTTATAAAATCTATTTAAACAAGTGGCAAAAATAAAAAAGCAATGCATATTCTCCCTCACGTATTTATTATTCTAATTAACCTTTCTTTTTTCCCTTCAATTTGCAGGAGAAAAAATTTTGATTGCTAACTCAGGGAAATCTCTCTACTCTCCTATTTCATGACCTATCCTTACCCTTAATGCCACAGATCTTCTGACAGAATTTCACACAGAACTTTTCAGCATCACTATGCAATTTCTATCTCATGCATTGATACTTTTGATCACTAATTTTTAAGGAAACCTGAAAGTAAAGATGATCTCAGAACAAACTGATGTAGGTTCTTTTAAATGACTGTAAGAAATACAAATGCAGAAAAACAATGAACTGAAAAGTAATACAGTGAGAGCTGGAGACATGGCTTAGCAATTAAAGCGCTGCCTGCGAAGGCTGAGGATCCAGGTTGGATTCCCCAGTACCCACGTAAGCCAGAAGCACAAGGTGGCACATGCACCTGGAGTTCACCTGCAGAGGCTTGAGGCCCTTGTGTACCCACTCTCTGTCTCTTTCTCTCTCTCAAATAAATAAATGAGATTTAAAGCTGGGCGTGGTGATGCATACCTTTAATCCCAGAATTTGGGAGGCAGAGGTGGGAGGATCATCATGCGTTCAAGGCCACCCTGAGACTCCACAGTGAATTCCAGATCAGCCTGGTCTAGAGTGAGACCCTACCTCGAAAACCAAAAAAAAAAAGAGAGAGAGAGATTAAAAAAAAAAAAAGGAATGCAGAAGGAAAATAATAGGGAGAAACATATAAGCACTATATGCTAGGCATAATGACACTGACATATGCATGTAATCCCTGAACGGTCAAGGGTGAGGAAGGAGTTCAAGGTCATCCTAGGTTATTTAGCAAGTTGGAAGCCAGCTACAAGAAACCCTGTCCCCAACCCTAAAAAAATTGACAAATGTACTCTGAATGTGTTCTTCTTTTGTCATGTTAGCTACAGGTTGAATGTAGGCATCATGAATGGTGGACAAGTGCTCTGCCACTGAGCTACATCTTCAGCCCCTTACAAACAAGTTTTATATACTGTGGAAGATAACATGACATTGTAGTCTTTAGTCAAAGGAAAATTGATAGTAAAATAAAAGCACTATTACAAATAGTGAATAACAATATTAACATAGGATACATTTCTTTTCAGAAATATGAAGGATACACTCAAACGTGGGTGGCTCCAACCCATGGGCTGGGTTCCACCATTCATGTTCCTCTACTTTCTCCCTGCTGATATGCTTCCATTTGCCACACTAGGACTCTGAAACTTTAGGTCCAATAAACCCTATTCCTGCCATATGCTTCTGGTTGGGTATTATGTCCTAACAATAAGAAACAATAGAAAAGTACGTAACCCAGGTAAGAAGCCCCAGTCCTACTATGAAAACAATCACATAACCCTTACAAACTCAAACCCAGTTGTGAATTTTGATAAGACACTAAAATTCCACATGTAGACAGGTCATAGATAGATAGAAATCCCATTTTGTCACTCAATATAATTCAGAAGCCAGTAGCTGGGTGTCATGTTGAGAACCTATATGGCAAAAATGAGCTACTGTTGGGCGTGGTGGCACACGCCTTTAATCCCAGCACTCAGGAGGCAGAGGTAGGGGGATCACTGTGTTCAAGGACACCCTGAGACTCCACATAGATTCCAGGTCAGTCTGGGCTAGAGTGTGACCCTACCTCGAAAAACATAACAAAACAAAGAAAGAAAGAAAAGAGCTACCATGGGAGACTGAGATCTGAAAACAGCCTCAAGCTGCATAGCTACAATTTGGCTGCCACAGACCCCTAGTGAGGAAAGGTCAAGGGAGGTAACTGAGCATACACAGGGCATACACTGACAAACCAAAATGCATTAAGTGGCAACAATGAAGTATGTAGGTAGCCAATTTCAGAGAATAACCCAGGAGTATGTGATGGCACAGAACCTGGACAGTGGATAGATCAACCTCTGGAGTCATGTATGTATCATTCAAACTGTTTTTCTCTACATCGGGTTCATTAATATTCAAGAGATCTAAGGAAAGCATGAGGGTAGGTCTTCTGCCTGATCTTGGTACTTCCCAATTCCTAATGCACTTAGGAAACTACCCTCAACTAAAACACTAGAACACCGGTGGGTACAATCTGAGAAGTCTGGGAAGGTCAGAGAACCTGCCCAGCCACAGACTACAAAACTACCTATGACCAGCAGAGACCACTGATATGCAAAGCAAAGCTACCTTGAAGGTAACTCTGGTGGTCATCAGACACTAGTCCAGCATAGACTCAGCATCAGCATAGACCAAAGGGAAGTCAACAGTTGACGTTCCCCATCTCTATATATAATAATTGGCAGTATCCAATTTTTTTTTTGCAATTTTAAATTTTTTCTCAATTTTTATTAACAGTTTCCATGATTATAAAAAATACCCCATGGTAATACCCTCCCGCCCCCTACCACTTTCCCCTCTGAAATTCCATTCTCCATCATATCCCCTCCCTATCTCAATCATTCTACTTACATATATACAATATCAACCTATTAAATAACCTCCTTCCTTCCTTTCTCTTCCCTTCATATCTCCTATTTAACATACTGGCCTCTGCTACTTTTTTCTTTCTCACACAGAAGTCCAATCATCTGTAGCTAGGATGCACATATGAGGGAGAACATGTGGCGCTTGGCTTCCTGGGCCTGGTTTAAAGCAATGAGTATAATCCTTTACAGATCCATCCATTTTCCTCAAATTTCATAACTTCATTTTTCTTTACTGTTGAGTAGAACTCCATTGTATAAATGTGCCATATCTTCATTATCCACTCATCAGTTGAGGGACATCTAGGCTGGTTCCATTTTCAGCTATTATAAATTGAGCAGCAATAAACATGGTTGAGCACATACTTCTAAGGAAATGAGATGAGTCCTTAGGATATATGCCTAGGAGTGCTATAGCTAGGTAGATCAATCTTTAGCTGTTTTAGGAACCTCCACACTGATTTCCACAATGACTGGACCAGATTGCATTCCCACCAACAGTGTAGAAGGGTTCTTCTTTTTCCACATCCCCGCCAACATTTATGATCATTTGTTTTCATGATGGTGGCCAATCTGACAGGAGTGAGATGGAATCTCAATGTAGTTTTAATCTGCATTTCCCAGATGACTAGTGATGCAGAACATTTTTTTAGATGCTTATATGTCATTCATATTTCTTACTTTGAGAACTCTCTATTTAGCTCCATAACCCATTTTTGATTGGCTTGTTTGACTCCTTATTATTTAACTTTTTGAGTTCTTTGTATATCCTAGATATTAATCCTCTATCAGATATATAGCTGGTGAAGACTTTTTCCCATTCTGTAGGTTGCCTCTTTGCTTTTTTCACTCTGTCCTTTGCAGTGCAAAATCTTTGTAATTTCATGAGGGCCCAGTGATTAATCTGTGGTTTTATTGCCTGAGCAATTGGGGTTGTATTCAGAAAGTCTTTACCAAGACCAATATGTTCAATGGTTACCCCTACTTTTTCCACTAGCAGTTTCAGAGTTTCAGGTCTGATGTTAAGGTCTTTAATCCATTTGGACTTAATTCTTGTGCACAGAGAGAGAGAAGAATCTATTTTCATCCTTCTAGAGATATATATCCAGTTTTCCCAACACCATTTGCTGAAGAGGCTGTCTTTTCTCCAATGAGTATTTTTAGCATTTTTATCGAATATCAGGTGGTTATAGTTACCTGGACTTACATCTGGGTCCTCTATTCTGTTCCATTGATCTACATGTCTGTTTTTGTGCCAGTACCATGCTGTTTTTGTTACTATGGCTCTGTAGTATAGGTTAAAATCAGGTATGGTGGTACCACCAGCCTTACTTTTGTTGATCAGTATTATTTTAGATATTAGAGGGCTTTTGTGATTCCAAATGAATTTTTGGATTGTTTTTTCTACTTCCATGAAGAATGCCTTTGGAATTTTGATAGCAATTGCATTAAATGTGTAGATTGCTTTTGGTAAGGCTGCCATTTTACAATTCTGATTCTTCCAACCCAGGAACAAGGGATGTTTTTCTACTTCCTAGTGTCTTCTGCAATTTCTTGCTTCAATGTTTTAAAGTTTTCACTGCAGAGATCCTTTACTTCCTTGGTTAGGTTTATTCCAAGGTACTTTATTTTCTTTGATGCAATTGTGTGAATGGGAGTGATTCTCTGATTTCATCCTCTGTGTGTTTGTTATTAGCATATATGAAGGCTACTAATTTCTGTGTATTTATTTTGTATCCTGCTACATGCCTGTAGGTTTTTATCAGCTCTAACAGTTTACTAGTAGAGTCTTTAGGGTCCTTTATATATAGAATCATGTCATCTGCAAATAATGATAACTTGATCTCTTCCTTTCCAATTTGTATCCCTTTTATGTATGTCTCTTGCCTTATTGCTATGGCTAACACTTCCAGAACTATGTTAAATAAAAGTGGGGACAGTGGACACCCTTGTCTTACTCCTGATTTTAGTGAAAAAGCTCCCAGTTTTTTCCCATTTAGTAGTATGTTGGCTGTAGGCTTGTCATAAATAGCCCTTATTATATTGAGATATGTTCCTTCTATTCCCAGTCTCTGTAGAGTTTTATTTTATTTATTTATTTATTTATTTATTTATTTATTTATTTATTTATTTATTTAATTTTTTTTTTGTTTTTTTGAGGTAGGGTCTCACACTGGCCCAGACTGACCTGGAATTCACTATGGAGTCTCAGGGTGGCCTTGAACTCATGGCAATCCTCCTACTTCTGCCTCCCAAGTGCTGGGATTAAAGGCATGTGCCACCATGCCCGGCTTTCTGTAGACTTTTTTTTTTTTTAATTTTATTTATTTATTTGAGAGCAACAGACACAGAGAAAGACAGATAGAGGGAGATAGAGAGAATGGGCGCGCCAGGGCTTCCAGCCTCTGCAAACGAACTCCAGACACGTGCGCCCCCTTGTGTATCTGGCTAACGTGGGACCTGGGGAACCGAGCCTCGAACCAGGGTCCTTAGGCTTCACAGGCGAGCGCTTAACTGCTAAGCCATCTCTCCAGCCCCTCTGTAGACTTTTATTATGAAGGGATGTTGGATTTTGTCAAATGCTTTCTTTGCATCTAATGAGATGATCATGTGATTTTTGTCCTTCAATCCATTTATATAATGTATTACATTTATTGATTTGTGTATATTGAACCATCCCTGCATCTCTGGGATAAATCCTACTTGGTCAGGGTGAATGATCTTTCTGATATATTCTTGTATTCTGTTTGCCAATATTTTGTTGAGAATTTGTGCATCTATGTTCATGAGGGAGATTGGTCTGTAATTTTCTGTTTTTGTTCTATCTTTGTCATGTTTTGGTATCAGGGTGATGCTGGATTCATAGAAGGAGTTTGGTAGAATTCCTTCTTTTTCTATTTCACTAAAAAGCTTAAGAAGCAATGGTGTTAGCTCTTCCTTAAAGGTCTGGTAAAATTCAGCAGTGAATCCATCTGGGCCTGGGCTGTTTCAGTTGGGAGATTTGTTTTGTTTTGTTTGTTTTTTCAAGGTAGGGTCTCACTCTGGCTCAAGGTGACCTGGAATTCACTATGTAGTCTCAGGGTGGCCTTGAACTCTCAGCGATCCTCCTACCTCTGCCTCCCGAGTGCTGGGATTAAAGGCATGTGCCACCACTCCCGGCTAGTTGGGATATTTTTGATAACTGTCCAGATCACCATGCTTGTTATAGGTCTATTTAATTGATTAATCTCACCTTGATTTAATTTAGGTAGGTCATATAAATCAAGGAAATCATCCATTTCTTTCAGATTTTCATACTTTGTGGAGTATATGCTTTTATAGTATATAGTTCCTATGATTTTTTGAATTTCTCTGGTATCTGTTGTGATGTTACCTTTTTCATCTCTGATTTTATTAATTTGTGTCTCTTCTCTCTTTTGGTCAGATTTGCTAAGGGTTTATCAATCTTGTTTATCCTTTCAAAGAACCAACTCTTTGTTTCATTAATTCTTTGGACTGTTTTTTTTTTTTTGTTTCTATTTCATTAATTTCTGCCCGAATCTTTATTATTTCTTCCAATCTACTGAGTTTTGGTTTGCCTTGTTCTTCTTTTTCCAACGCTTTTCTCGAGGTAGGGTCTCACTCTAGCTCAGGCTGACCTGGAATTCACTATGTAGCCTCAGGGTGGCCTCGAACGCGTGGTAATCCTCCTACCTCTGCCTCCCAAGTGCTGGGATTAAAGGTGTGTGCCACTGCGCCCAGCAGCAGTATCCAATTTTTGAGGACCACAAAGAATCTATTTCAACACTCTGCACTCCTTTTTAAAACTACGCTTTCAGATTTTAACGTTTTTGTTTTTATTTTTTGAGGTAGGGTCTCACTCTAGCCCAGGCTGAGTTGGAATTTATTATATAGTCTCAGGGTGGCCTCAAAGTCACAGCAATCCTCCTACCTCTGCCTGCCAAGGGCTGGGATTAAAGGCATGTACCCAGCTAGATTTTAACTTTGTTAATGTCCTTCAGAGATATATGTAATTTTATTAACAGATCATTTTCATTACTGGACAGTACCTTTTTCTTCATTTTTTTTCAACTTTGTACTGTTTCCATTCTCACCCATTATTAGTAAGTTTTTAAGCCTGTATTTTTCACTCTTCATCTTATGTTTATCTAATTTTGTCTTTGAGCCTTTTCATTAATGGGAACTTTTTTTCTGATTTATTCATTTCTCATTCCCCCTACGGCATTCTTCTAACCTTGTCATCTTTTCCCATTTTTGTATTTTTAGCCTTACCTTTCCTTTGTTACCTCACTTTCCTAACCTCCTTTCTTTATCTCATTCACTTACTATTTCCAAACTTAACTATTTGGGGGGGGGGAGGACCATGTATGTGGTGTGTGCATGTAGTGGAGGCCAGAGGTATATACACCATGTGTCTCCCACATTCAACTGGTGACTTATTAGTGGATTTTAATTGACTGTTAAGTGTATTTCTCTATTATATGTCTGGTTTGATGTTGTTGCTATTGCATTAATTTTCTCCTAATTGAGTAGTACTGAGGAATGTACCTTCAAGAGTAGGCTGCTTACATTTATACAATGGAGTTCTACTCAGCGGTGAAGAAAAATGAAGTTATGAAATTTGCAGGAAAATGGATGGATCTGGAAAGGATTATACTAAGCGAGGTTAACCAGGCCCAGAAAGCCAAGTGCCGCATGTTCTCTCTCACATGTGGATCCTACCTACAGATGATGGGGCTTCTGTGTGAGAAAGAAAAAACTCAGTAGCAGAGGCCAGTAAGTTAAAAAAGAGATATAAAGGGAAGAGAAAGGAAGGGAGGAGGGTACTTAATAGGTTGTTATTGTATATATGTAAGGAGAAGAATAGATTAATGAGGGCGAAAAGGCCCAAAGTGAGGTCAGGGGAAGAGACTGAGTAAAGGATAGAGCTAATCAAAATCTAAGAGGATACAAATAAATCATATGGAATTCTCCAGTTTTGGACAATGGAACACTCCGGAGCCATAGATCGTTGCTAGTAAATTTTCAGTGCCAGGGATGGGATACCTCCAGTGAGTTGTTGGCCAGGGAGGTCCATGATGCCCCCAAAACATTATAGGCCATTGCCGAGGCCCTTGGTTTCCCACCATGAATAGGCCGTAAGACCCTATTGCTGAAGACTCCACATACTTGGGCTGCAAGGCCACTGAGAAACCTTGCTGGAACTGAGCTGATGACCTCCTCCATGTAGACCGGCTGACAGAAAGATGGAAGAAGCCATTCTACATGTAGTTCCATGGGAGAAAGATACACCACCAGTGAAGATACTCAACAGTGGACACTGCAAGCCTTATAATTGGCCAGCCAGCCCAAATGAACCAATGGGTGCAATAGTGGCACATCTGTCATGGTGGAAACCAACTGCCCTCCAATTGGACTGGGGGGCTGCTCCATGGGAGGGAATACATCCCTGATACTGAAAACTTAAAACAGGGGTAGTCATGATCCCTAGGGGTATAACATCTGCTGATGTCTGGTTAAGTGTATATACTATGCTTATCAAACTTCCCAGTAAGCACTTCTCTTAATATTCATACCCTTATATTAATGCTCCTCTTACTTTGGTAGAGAATCTTCTCTTTTCAGGGGGCAGTGACCTTGGGATAACTCAGAAGGTGTCATGGTGTTGGAAAGAGCAACTAGAGAGAGTACCAGTACCGACTAACATCTCGATCACACCTTCCAAGGCTCAGGGTCTAATGCAGAAGAGGTGGCAGAAAGAATATAAGAGCCAAAGGAAGGGTAAGACTCCTTACAACATGCTCCCTCCAGACATAAAATGGCCTGGATATCCATGACCTCATAGTGCCTGATATTACCTACACAAGACCATCATAAGAGGAGGGAAAGATCATGACATGAAAATAAAGTGAGGACTTATTGAGATGGGAAGGGGATATGATGGAGAATGGAATGTCAAAGGGAAAAGGCAGGAGAGGAAGGGTATTACCATGGGATATGTTTTATAATCATGGAAAATGTCTTTTAAAAATTGAGAAAAAATTAAATTAAAAAAAAAAAAAAGAAGAACAGGCTGTGTGGAGGGGGCCGTGGAGCAGCCAGGGTGCTAAGGAGGAGACAACCTGACACGCTGCCAGTTACAAGGCTAATCTGACTCTACTGCATGTTCCTGGGATGGAACCCTGTGCTCTTATTAGCATTGCTTTGTTCATTAACAGGTAAACTTTAAATATGGAACCCTGTGCTCTTATTAGCATTGCTTTGTTCATTGACAGGTAAACTTTGAATAAAAGTAGTCAGAAGACAAAAAAAAAAAAAGAGTAGGCTGCTTAATAAGAACCTACCCAAATAAAACCAAAAGATATACAATTCAACAGACATGAAAACACAACACAGAACATGAGGAACATGAAAAAGCAAATGACTCCTTGAAAGTTCAGAACCACATGCTGGACAAGATACAGAAACAGAGAAAATACTAGATGGTGGTTTCATATATGCAGAAGGAAAACTAGGTCCATGTTTCTCACTCTGCAAAAAGTCAATTTAAAACATATCAAAATCCTTAGTTTGAGACTGCTGGGGAAAAGATGCCAACACAGGCAAGAACTTTCTGAAAGGTTCTAACAGCACAGGAGATAGCCCTAAAAACTGACAAATGAGATCATATAAAACTTAAAAAGCTTCTGTTCCACTAAGGAAGCAATCACCAGAAAGAGACAGGCTACAGAATGGAAAAGAATCTCTGCCACTAAATTAGACTATCAATTACCTAGAATAAGTACAAAAATTAATTACCAAAGAACAAACTAATCAATAAATGAGCTACTGAATTGCATAGACAGTTCTCAGAAATACAAATGGCCAGTGCTGGAAAACAAATTCAACATCCTTACACATTGGGAAAATGCAAAGTAAAACAGCTTTTGAAGGTTTACTTCACTCCAGTGAGAACAACTATCAAGAAAATATGGCAAAGTGGATTATGATCACGGTACATGGTATTTATGGAAGTTGTCAATAAAAAGTTTTAAAAGGGGAGCTGGAGATGGCTCAGCAGTTAAAGGCACTTTCGGGCAAAGTCTGCTGATCCAGGTTCAATTCCCCAGTATCCATGTAAAGCCAAAGGCACAAAAATTGGTGCATGCGTCTAGAGTTTGTTTGCAGTGCCAAGAAGCCATAGTGTGCCCATATTCATTCATTTGCTGTCTCCCCCTCCTTTTTTCTCTATGGTAAGTTAAAAAACAAAACAAAATATGGAAACATACTAGAAAGAGTGTGGGGTAATAAAGGAATCCTAATACATTCTAGTGGGAAAGTAAGCTGTGTATGTAGCCACTACAGAAATCAATATGATAGTTTCCAAAAAAAATACACACACACACACACACACACAGAGCTATCATATGAATTAGCTATACCACCCATGGGTACATAGTCCTAAGAGTCTAAGTCAACATACGATAGAGATACTTGCACATGTTTACTAATGTGTTGATCACAATACTTAGGATATGGAAGCAATTTAGATGTCCATCACCACATGAATAAGGGAAATGGAATTTTAGTCAGTCATAAAGAAAACTGAACATGACAATTACAGGATAATAGATGAAAATGGAAATCATTATTTTATTCTTATTTTTATTGACTTGACCTAGAGAGAGAAAATGGGTGTGCCAGGGCCTGCAGACACAGTAAATGAATTCTAGACGTGTATGCCCCTTGTGCATCTGGCTAATGTGGGTCCTGGGGAGTTGAGCCTGGGTCCTTTAGCTTTGCAGGCTTAACCTTAACCTTAACCTCTAAACCATCCTTCCAGCCCTAGAAATCATTATTTTAAGTGAGATAAACAAGACTCAGTAGACACATACTGCCTATACCTCTCATATGTGCAACCTACATTTTGTGTATCTGTATGCACAGATATTTTAAGTAGAAAAGTAATCATGAGAGGGAAGGAAGAGATTTGGGTGGATGAAATTTCTATTGACTGTCACTTAGGAAAGGCACCTTGGGGCATGCTTATGAGGGAGTAACTAGATTAGATTAGGACATGCCTGTGTGAGGGCTTATCTTGAATAGATTAACTGAGGTGGGAAGATCCACTTTAATTTTGGGGCCAGCATTCCATGGACTGGTGTCCTGGATTATATATAAAAAAAGAGAAAGCTATTTGACAGTAGCATGCTTCCTCACTGTGGGTTGAATATGAAGACCACCAGCCACAAGCTCCTGCTGCCATGCCTTCCTCACCATGATGGACTGTAACTTTGAACTATAAGGCAAAATAAGCCCTTCCTTAAATTGTTCTTGTCAGATATGTGGTCACAGCAATAAGAAAGTAACTACAAGGGGGAAAAGAGAGGAAAATGGATACATGTGACATGGAAGCACAAAAGGGGGTGAAGACACAAAGCAAGAGGCAGGGCAGACAAGCAAAACAAAGCATGATGACACAAATGTATGAAAATGTCTTAGTGAAATCCATTACTTAGCATTCTAACAATTGTAAAAACAAAAAAGCAAGGGAGAGAAAGCAATTTTAAAGCAGGTCAAAAGACACAGCAAGTAATGGAAACCTCAGCCAATAAATATATATATATACACACACACACACACACACACACACACATACACACACACACACACACAAATACATACATATACATATATATGTTATATATATATATATACATATACACACATACATATGTTATATATATATATATATATATATATTATAACACACACACATATATATATACATTATATGTAACAAATACCTGAGCAGTATTTTCTGAATCAGCAAAGCAGAGGGAACAATATAATGAACTAAGAACATAAACAAAGCTTAGAAATGAAAGCACTAAGGATTATTTCTGAAAGAACAACAGTGAAAAACCTGCTAAATTTATGTGGCAGGATTATAGAAACACTAACATATAGTTAGTTCTCGGGGTTGCAGACAGGATGTGGAAGTAACGTAAAAATAACAAGTTAAGCTTGGGAAGGTTTAACCTAAGGGAAAAATCAGAGGGTTTTGAAAGTCTGCTAAAGGGCTTGAATTGAACCTCTTAAGGTAGCTGCTAGAAATGCTGTGATAAGCTCACTCACCATGCTTTACTCTGGCCCTATTAATTCCTGCTTTCTCAATAGATCTGAAGGCACAGGTCTGACTCTAGAGATAGAAATCTTGGTTGTTATCAGCTTATAGATAGTAGTTGAAAAAAATGGGGGTAGATGAGACTGCCAAGAGACAGCAGTTAAAAGTAATTATCTCGAAAAATCATAAAATTGAAAATTTATTTTGGAACTTAACTTTTAAATCAAACTCCATTATGCTAGTGTTTAATCCCAAGCCAGCATGAAAGAGCAGTGTATAGTTATTTTTCACAAAAAATAGACTTGTATTAGTTCCCATAGAAGAGTGCTCCCTAACATGTTATCACTTGTTCGCGATCATCAAACTAGCACATACTAAAAAAAAAAAGGCACAATAAAATAGAATGTGAACCTTTTAGCTTGCCCTAAAAATAAGACTCCAAATTTAGTGTTGTTTTTTTTTTTTTTCTTTTCAAATTTCAATATATTGAAGGAGAAATAGGAGAAAGCTAGCTTCTTTCAGGCAGTTTGTTAGAGACAAAAGCCCAAACAGAACAAAGGGATGCCATTCTGCCCATCTTGGCCAAAGGGAAACTTGGATCTGATTGCTCTCTCAAAGATGGCCCAGCAGGAGCTTCCTGCTGCTTCTTCAGCTCTCTGAGTCCATGAACCAATGAGATCATGCCTCCACCACCTGAGCCTGATTGACAAGGCACACCCTAACTTGATGTCTGATTCATACAAAGGGGGTTATCCATATAGCCCAGTCTCTTCTTCCTTCTACCCTATCACTGGCTCACTCTCTCTCCTCTTCTTTTGCTCAATGACCTGGACTGAACATCCACTTGAGTCTGTCCCTCCTTCCTAGTGGAGCTGGGACCAGCTAGCCGGCTAGAAAGGAGAGAATACTTACCTTAGCTTGGGTATTTTTTTTCTTGCCTTCTATCTGCTTGATGATCTGGGTAACTTCTCACTTTAATCACATGTATAACTTTCCTCTAATTTCTGATTCTACCGTGTGTATATTCCCTTCACACTCTAGATCTACCACATGAGTACCTCTCCTAAACTCTGCTACCTGTGTCATTTCTCTAAACTCTGGATAACCATGGGTTTTTCTCATCTGAATTTTCTGGTCTCTGCTTTGGTACTTTCTCTTTTCTGCCCTGTGATCTCCATCTGGATACACATTCTCTCTTCTTTTGCCTTGTGACCTGGCCTGAACATCTACATGAGTTTTGGGAAGACAGCCTGGAGATAGTACTTACTGTACAAGTGTGAGTACCTGAATTTAGATCCCAAGAACATATAGAAAAGGCAACACTTTAGCAAGCATCTGTAATGTCAGTGTGCCAAGGGCTAGAGAGAAGATGCAGACACAAGAGCCCCAGAAGTGTGCAGGCTGACTTATGCAGCAGTAAAGAGCAGAGACGGTGCCTCAAACATGGTGGAAAGCCAGAACAGCAGCTCAGGTTATCCTCTGACCTGCACACATGCACTGTAGCACAACTATTCAGAAAAAGCACTTATTTAACCTGGAACACAATAGAGTACATATTATTTGTGAAAAGGCACAGTGAGGGAAGGTGAAACTTTAGAAAAATAAAGATTTGCCCAAACTGAAGAAGCTGGTTTTACTAACTTCTAAATTTGCTTTTTTTCCCCCCTGCTACATCTGAAAAGGCCACACATACTTTATTTAAGAAATACAGTGAGCAGAGGAGATAGCTCACTGGGTAAAGCTCTTGCAGCTTAAGCATGAGAGCCCTGAGACAGCCTGAGTTCAACTTCCTAGCACCCATATAAAATGCTTGGTGTGGCCACACACATCTGTGACCCTAGTCCCGTGGGGAACAGACTGCAGAATGGCTGGGGCTCAATGACCCAAAAAATGACAGCTCTGGGTTGAGAAGGTAACTCCAGCTAAATGAAATAGAGGAGACTGAAGTTCTCTTCTACAGATGTGCATACACCATGCTTACTCTACACACACGTGCTCAAGATGAATTTTTAGAAAAGAAAGAAAAATAAAGAAATAGGCCTTAAAAGGAATTATTTATTCTGCTGAAATTACTACAATCTTTAATAGTTTAAGTATTGTCTGGAGATGAGTAATAATAATCAAGCTTGCAGCAGTTGTATCTCTTACAATGTATCTCATTTCTCCCATCTAAAAAAAGTCCAAATTTTGTGAATCACTATGTAAATAGTTATATTTTTTTTAAATATAAAATTTGAGGACTAAGGAGATAGATGTGTCAATGGATAAAACAGCTTTCCAGAGAACTCTAAGCTCTTGAATTGGGGCGCCCTGACCCCATGCTGGAAGCTATCGCAGGCTTCTGTAATCTCAGTACACCTATAGCATGGAGGCATCGACAAGAGACCCAGTTTCAACCTAGGACATACCAAAAGTTGTTCTCAGACTTCCACATGTTCACTGTGGTATGTGTGCATGCACACATACATTTACATACACAAAAAATTTTAAACTAAATAAAATGCTTAAAGGACAAAATTCAGATAAATAAAATAGATACTACCATTTTCCATGAAAAAAAAACCTAACTACCCAGATTAGATTCCCCAGTATCCAAACGAAGCCACATGAATCCCCCACCCCCTAGCCAATAAAATATTTTTCAAATGTAGGTAATGTCTAATAATCCATTTGGCTCTTATTCTCTGATGAATGAAGGCATCTCACAAAACTCTCACATGGCTTTCTATTTTGTAAAGTACTGGGTATTCTGATTTGTCTCACTCAAGGAAAAAAATGCTATAAATCTACTGACACAACAATCTCATGAAACCTTAAGACACAGGGCCACAAGTCACTTAAATATGATTCAGAAACAATGTTCACAAAATTTAATAATTATTTTCTAAAAATCTAGTTTTGTTGAAACTATTTGTCATTTATGAAAAGAAAAACTAAATTTCTGAACAACTTGATAAGGTTCTATTTGTATGCCTTTTTCATTAAATACTGTGACTATATAAGTAAAATATATTTTCATGTTCATTATAGATGCTGTTATAAAGCAACTGAAGAATAGAGGTGGCAAAATATGTGAAATGTTAAATAAGGAAGAAAATACTTTACCAGATATAGAAGTAAAGTATAAAGAATGGTTGATGTTAGCAAGCACAGAATCACACACATTTGCAAACAGGTCAATTTTGTTTAGATATCAAATAACCTTAAAGTTAAAATGCAGATCTAAAAAGGGGCAGCTTCAATTAAGTACAATTACTACTTTGGTATAAAAATAAGTTAGGTGAATTTTAACTATAAATAGGAGACACAGTGTTCATAGAAATCCACTATTATAGAGAAGAGTAAATGAAGAAAATTCTATTTTTTCTGTTATTATATACTTAGAGTTAGGCATTTTACCTATTGTCATTATAATAAAGTCAAAAACATCATAAATGCATTCAAATTCACTTTGTTACTTAAGCTACAAAACACTAGGCTGGCAATCAGAACTAAAAATTGCTAATAATTTAAACTTAGCTGAAGTGTTTTCAAGAACAAGCTTACTAATCAAACCTCTGTTTCACTTCCCTCAGAATCAGCCCCCCCCCAAAAAAAAATCAGGGTCAATCATCTCAACACATACTGAATGTTTTCATCAGAGGTCTATCTAGACCAGCAACGAACCAATTTTACCACCATCACTTGCTCTGATCCTACTGTCAATATGCTAAATGTCATCTACGACAATAAGCATGCTAATTCTGCTACACTGCAAATTCAAATAGCCTACTTCACTTGGTAGGCTAACCCTAATCAACAATCTTCTGTTTTCTAAGTAGTCTCTATTTTACTACTCATTCCTCCTGTCACCTAAAACCCAGTCTATTCCATAACCAGAATTCTCAGCAGATAAATTAAATATTCAGTCCTACAGAAGTTTCAAGATTTATAACGTATCTGTATGTCTCCATCACCCTGATTCATCAACTTTTGATTTTTTTCTGCACTTAGTCCATCACCTTTCTTCCCTGTTTCTTATATAATCACACAGGTGTATGGGCATACACACAATTAAATATTTTTTATTTTTACTCATTTAAGTGCATGCTAAAGAACTGATACTCTATCACTTCGAAATATCCAAGTGTATATATTTCTCCAAGATAAGTACACTTCCTACAAAACCAGGCAAACCAATACAGATAACACTACCATCAATCTACAAGGGCCCACCCAAATTCTATCAATTATATTCATAATATTATATTCTTATATTATATTCATAGTCTTCCTTTTTGGCACAGGTCTCCATACAGCATACAGAAACACATTATACTTCATTGTTGTTTCTTCATGCTATTTCAGCCTGGAATACTTTCCCATCCATGTCCTCAGCAGTTCATAAAGAATACAGTCCGCACAACAGCTCAGAACATGGCTTATTGAATGGTGTCTTCATGACCCGATCCAGGCCATGCTATCGCTGCACAAATGTTACACAACACTTCACAGAAAGCACAATGCCATTCCTTCCTCCTACTAGTAAGATGAACTGAGGTTTCTACTGTTTGTCTCCCTCAGTTTTTCCTCTTAGTCAACAGGTGCCTTGTGGGTCATACTAAGAGATGATCATCTCCCACAGTTGGACTGCTAAGAAGTGGCAAAGTGGTAACTGAGAGCAGCCCTTTGCTGACACACCATTTTGGGCTGGGCCAATGTAAAAGAGTCATTAGTCCCTTGGCAAAAGCTTTCAAATCAATCTACATCAGCATTTAGGAAATAAATCTGCAAGGCCTTAAAATACAGACAGATGAAAGAAAATGCTGACTGGTCCATTAGCAAATTGTTACTCTAATAAATAATAATGCATTCTCTCACTTAACTCTCTTGGTCATTCATGATCTACTATCATAAAGCTTTATCTACCTATCAGTTTTCCAGACTTATTCTCAGAGAACTAGTCAGTATCTAGTGTGCTATTAGTTGAATGAGAAAATAACCATCATCCATTGCACTTTACTAGGTAAAATGAATAATGCATATAAACATACCCTACTACCACTTGAAATGATAATCATAAAAATAGAAGGAAATTTTAAAGTCAAGGCTCTCTAATCTTTGCATTTAATATTGTGACGAAACCTTTTAGACTGTATAATTACACGTCACAAGTAGAAAATTACAAATGAGATGAGTTTGGCACAAATGGAAAATTATATCACATTGTTACATTATTCTCTGTGATAAACTACTAAACTGCCATTGTAGTTCAACAGTGACCACTAACTACATCTATATCTCAATTAAAGTTTTTTTTTAATGTTTATTTATTTATTTATTTGAGAGCGACAGACACAGAGAGAAAGACAGATAGAGGGAGAGAATGGGCGCGCCAGGGCTTCCAGCCTCTGCAAACGAACTCCAGACGCGTGCGCCCCCTTGTGCATCTGGCTAACGTGGGACCTGGGGAACCGAGCCTTGAACCGGGGTCCTTAGGCTTCACAGGCAAGCGCTTAACCGCTAAGCCATCTCTCCAGCCCTCAATTAAAATTTTAAATACAGAAACAGGTAGTGGAAGAGATTGACCCACAGGCAGTATTTTGTTTATCCTTGGTTCAAAACACTCTTCAAACATCATATCTACTATTCTACTAAACTTGTAAGACAGCAATAGGCACAATGTTTCATTGTGGTTCCCTTCAAAAAAAAAAAAAACAAAACACTACAGATTAGGTATCAAATTGCTATCAAATCAGACAACCCTACATAATATGATGTTTACAATTCATATTTTTCTAAACAAGAATTTTCATAAGGCACTTTACTAACACAAATACTGAAGAAACTATCTCAGTGATAAAGAAATAACGTTGTAGTCAAGATTAAGTGCAAACACAATACAGTGCTTCTTGCTGCTTACTTTGGTTCATTACTGCTTTTGAAGGATTCCTTCCAGACATTATAAATGCCAAATTTGTTTTAGATAGAGTTAAACATTTAGTTTATGAAATTCAAGTGGTTAAGTATCCATTTACTATTTAAGTGAAAATTGCTAACTGTAAACATAAGCCAACATCTTCATTTGGATAAAACAACCTGTCAGAAAATTTTACTTTTGTTTCATTAAAAAAAAAAAAAAAAATGGGAGATATGGGCTGAGGATATGGCTCAGCAGTTTAAAGGTACTGGCTTGCAAGGCTACTGACCAAAGTGATAGGAAAATCATAGAAAAAATTCTGAGCATTCTCTAATGAACTACATAGGACTTTGTGATGTTTCGCATCTCATTCTTTAAGATATCTGAGGGTTTTAAAAGACCTTTGAGGTTATATGCTATTTCTTTTTATCCTGTTTAACAGGGGTAGGAGGAAGAGGGAAGAATAGTTTTCCAGCTTTAAGCAAGAAAGTTACCTTGAGGTGTATTTCAATTTATTTTGAGGTGCCTCAACAGTTATATTCAGTAAAGATAGTATTTATTATACCTTCTATGGTTATAGATAAGATATGCTCAGAATTTTTCTACTATTTTCCTATCACTATTTAAAAGGAAATTGCTCAGGATAGCAATTGATTTTCCACAGAAAAATGTAAAATGTAAAATGTAAAATGGTAGTTAATATTCTCCCTACAATTTGCTTAGTAATTTACTTGAAACATGTCTTTGATTTAGAATTAAAATAACAAAATATTTTATAAAAGGCAAATAAGCATGTGATACAATGTTAAGAACTATACTTATTCATAATATAATCCTACAATATAACTAACTGTCCCTCATGTCTTTTGGGAAACTTATAAACTTGGATAAATCCAAATTTAGATAAAATCTTGCTAAAGTATGTTTTTTTAAAAAAGGAATACCTGGACTTCAAATTTCCCATTAAAAGAACAATAAATTGGGCTGGAGAAATGGCTTAGCAGTTAAGGTGCCTGCCTGTAAAACCAAATGATCCACTTTCAATTCCCCAGGACCCAGGTAAGCCAGATGCACAAAGTGGCACATATGGATAGAGGACCTGGAGCACCCATTCTCTCTCTACCTGCCTCTTCTCTCTCTCAAACAAATAGTAAATTGTTACTTCAAGTTCTCCTATAAGCAATGTTTCTTCAATTCCATCTGAGTAAATACTTTAGAAACAACTTACAGTAAATATCCGTCTGCCAGTTCGATCAAAAGTTACACAGTACACCGATGACAAGTGTCCAAGAATTCGCTTATGCATCTTCATGTGCTGATAAACTGCAGTTGGAACAAGTCGCTCAAGTCTGTATTTGCCATTCAGCTTCCTTGAAAACAGAGTATCCGCTACCAAGAAAATGAGGGAACATAAATGTAACCTACAAACAACATTTTCTTAAAATTACCAGATTTTAATAAATGTTTCATATTTTGTCACATGCTAGTAAAGATGCTTTCTAATATATATATGGCTTCTAGTTAGTTTTCAAAATAGACAATATAAAACATTTCACTAGAAAAACTATAAATCCTCACTATTCTCATTTTCACCCAAAATCAAAAAACAAGGCACAAAGCTAGGATTAACCCCAAACTTCTTTACTCTTTGGCCAGGGTGCTTCACAAAAAGAAAAGTAGTCTAAATATTACTTCTTTAAAAAGTCCTCTAGGAAATAGTTTTCCTCCCAAATGCAGCTAAAATTTGGATTCCAATGACTTTTATTTTCAACCACAAATACTTGAATGTCCTAAATATGACTCAGAATTTTTAAAAATCTTTGCGAGAGTGACAAGTAAGCTGCCATTTGTACTACTAGATACGTAATTAAACGAAGGATCTTCCCAAACACCTGTAAGGATTCCTTCTCTAGAATCCATTCATTCCCATTCTAAGAGCCTACTGAAGCTGATTTGCTTTCAAACTTCAGATGCTTACTCCAACCCAAAATGCTCTTTTAAGTAAACTGCTACCATAGTTATTTTCCCATATAACTTATAGATGGGCTAGGTGCTCAAACATATTTTGACTAGTCTCAGACTTTATCATTACCCTATCATCTTAACAGAAAGCTATTTTCACCAATGGAGACTCTATCTACATTGTGGAGTTAGTACTACAGTTTCTCACTACCTACCTACCTATCTACACACACATACACACATGCAGTTTAACCCAGGCTTACAGTATAGAAATTATGTCATAGAGTCGATAAAACAAATACTTCAGGTAAGCTGGACATAGTGATGCACACCTTTAATCCCAGCACTCTGGAGGCAGAGGCAAGAGGATCACCAAGAGTTCAAGGACACCCTGAGACTACATAGTGAATACCAGGTCAGTCTGGGTTACAGTGAAATCCTATCTCAAAAAACAAAAACAACAACAACAAAAAATACCTCAGGTATATTGTGAAAAAAAAAATTAAAAACCTATTATTTACTTATGAGAGAAAGAGCAGCTAAATAGAGGGAGTGGGCATGCCATGGCCTCTAGCCACTGCAAACTAACTCCAGATGCAAGCGCCACCATCTGGCTTACATGGGTCCTGGGGAATGGAACCTGGGTCCTTAGGGTTCATAGGCAAGAGCCTTAACTGCTAAGCCATCTCTCCAGCCCTCAGTATTTTTTCACATACAGTAAATGTCTAGCTCATCCTACATTTGCTTGGGTACTTATGTGAAGTTATGAAAATGGATGAGTTACAGATTCTAAAGCAACAATACATCAAATAAAGATTATATTATTCTTACATATTTTCTTACTAAAGCAAGTATCTTATATTCTTAAGTCTGTTACCATACAAATTTATACAATAAACTATTCTAACACCTGGGTGTGTCTACAACTAGGTTTGACAGCTATGAATTAGCACATATAGGTTTAAGTTGGTTATACAATAATTTAGACTCAGTAAGTCATCACAAGTTAGCCCCAGACACTTTTTCTTAATACACAGAAATGACATGGTAATAGTTACCATCTAATACACTGGTTCCAAACTTACTTTGTGCACACAAAACCAGTTATCAGGTGTCCACCAAATGCAAACTCTATCTTATTCAAATACCACAGACTAATAACATATCAGACTTATCTGTCAGCTAATGACATATCACACAAATGCACTGTCAAGATATACTTTTATTCCTCCTCTCCAAAAGTTACAAAAGTCTCAAAATGTCAAATTTTAAGAAAATATGTAACACTGTTTAGGTATGAAAATATAATTGTTGGAAATAATCAAAATATTAAAACTATTATTTCACAATGACAATCAAGCACTATATATGCCAGAACAATTTTAGATGAATCTGTTATAAATTTATTTTTAGGGCCAGCCATGTTGGTGCATGCCTTTAATCCCAGCACTCGGGAACCAGAGGTTGGAGAATAGCCGTGAGTTCAAGACCACCATGAAACTACATAGTTAATTCCAGGTCAGCCTGGGCTATACTGAAACCCTACCTTGAAAAAAACCAATAACAATAATAATAATAATAATAAAATTTATTTTTTAAAATTAGAACTAATGTATTGTTTAGGTAATATTTTACACATAAGAAAATTTCCATGCTAACACAAGGTTACTGAATCTTTGTGGTAAACTTGAATATGTGGGAGTCAACTGAAAGAAATGCCTTTTCTCAAAACCTCTTGCTTCTCAGAAACATGAAAAAACTGAAACATACTATATTAAAACTATTTCATACTATCCTTCCTAATGTTCAGCTACCAATTACCTAATGAATTTCTGTGTACTATGACTATCTGAAAGGAACAGGTATCTTGTTTTGAATCAGTTCACAAACTTTTGCAACAGCACTAAAAATTAAGACATACTAAGAAAATAATATGTAGAGATCCCAGGTAATAAGTTGGTGATTCAAATTTTATATAAAGAAGAAAATTATGTATGTTTCAATTTTAGTACAATCAAAAAGGCTGAATTTGAGGAAAGTCTGACCACATCAAACAGACAGTGTTTACAAAGATAAAGAGGGGAATTATCTAGGATTTATCCATATGTTGTTATACCATCAGTATACCACCTATCTGCCCTAGAAAACTATTACACTGAAGAAGATAAATTGCCTTGTGTTTTAATCACAACCAAATGCAGAGCCTTTTAAACAAAAAGGAATATAATCTTAATCATAATTTACAGTTTTATGGTGAAAGGCAAGTAGCAATTATTCACATCCTGATAATAATAGGTTAAATGGTTGTTTGAGTAAAAAGGAAAATGTCTCAGATTACAGGAATTTAAATTTTGTTACACTAGAACATCAATTCTTAAACTAAGCATGGTTAAACAGACATAAGAGGATACAAAAGTATAGTTCCTTTACATGACTTTATTTATAGTTTTACCCTTGGGTTTAAAAGTACAGTAATTTTTGTAAGTATGGTGATAGGGGAAAGTCCTAAAGCCTACCAAAGCAACACTAACTCCTCTTTTATTAGCAAATCTTTCTTGTCCTCCAGGGCCAAGATGACAGCTCCTCTGGGAAGTGAATACGGTCATTTCAAATGCATCCTAACCATGCAAGTGAACACCAATCCTCTGCTCAAAACCATAGATTCTTCATTGCATTCAGAATAAACACCAACTACCTTAGACATCAAACTATTATGATCTTACACAAAACTGTCTCCCATTACCTCTTTCATCACACATACTTTCCCCCTTGGTCTAGTCCAGTCACTCTAATCTCCCCTATTCTTCCAACACATCAGACAGGCACTTACGGTCACTGGCATGTGTAATGCCTTCTGCCTATAATGCTAACGCTTTTACATCTTTTCTCAAATTCTGCTACCTTTTTCAATGAGAACACAATTGATCCATCCATTAAAAACAGCAACCCATACCCTTCTAGACGGAATAAGTCCTTTTGGTTTGTGTAGCTATGTAATTACTCTTTGTTGTTTACAGTTTGACATGACACATTTACTTATTTCCTACTCCTTCTGTAACAGACAACTTAATTCCATACATATCAGGATATTTTGTTGGTTTTGTATTTTGACTAGCTTCAGAGATATGGATAGCTCTTAAGATCAATGTATATTTAGTGTATTAACAATAACTAGGTTTATAAATGAAAAAAAAAACAGGATTTCTTTTTCTAGTAAGTAAAAAGATCCAATATATCTCTAAATAGTACTTCATTTTAACTACTCTGATAAACTGACTTAATTTGTGAATGAGAGCAGAAGTAAATATATTTACTCCATGTGCCAGGATCAAACTATATCCCAACAAGCTCTTACTAGTCCTCTTCTCGTTATTTCTCAAGAACTAATTTCTCTAGCCATAATACACAATTTAGGCAATAAAACTAATGAAAGAATTTAAAAGCGTAAATATCTACCCACAGTAGTCACTACATATGTTTTGCAAAAGTTTTCCTCATAAGCAACATTTTAAGTTTCCCTATATACAGTTCAATGGATTAAAACAAGCTTTAAGCATAACAAGCTTTCTGTTTTGAGGTACTGTTTGTCACCTTCAATTTCTCCAATATTACTGGGCATACATTTCCACTGGCTTTACACTTACAAGGTTCTTTAACATTTCACAATTAATCAAATATCACATCATCACTTCTACTGGTGGTTTTCATTTCTTGATCTATTCTGCTTCAACATGAAGACTCCTCCTTACTAAGAAAACAAACACCCACTGACATTAACTCTTATAGTTTACATTTCTCATTACGAAGTGGTATCTAAAGATGTTTTTCTTACCCAAATAACTAACCACTACATCTAGCTTTTCATTTTACTAATCCTTGTCTTTTCTGTAATTTGTAACTGGCTAATCTATGTTAATACCAAAAATTTTTAACTTTATTGAAACTTTGGCATTTATCTTGGCATTCCTCTTCATAATCAGTATATATGAAAATGTATCAATTATTTTTAAAAAATTTAAATATATTTTTAATATATTTTGTTTGAGAGAGACAAAGAGAGAGAGAGAATGGGTGCACCAAGGCCTCTAGCCACTACAAACGAACCTCAGACGCATGTGCCCCCTTGTACATCTGTCTTATATAGGTCCTGGAGAATCGAACTGGGATCCTTTGGCTTTGCAAGCAAATGTGTCTTAATCACTAAGCCATCTCCCGAGACCCTAAAAATATTTTCTTGAAATCTCAGCACCACCATGAAATGACATCTTTTTATCCAGTTTTCATTGCTGAAACCAAGTTTTCAATACAGATGATTTTAGAAAAAATAAACTATACAAGTTATTATTTGTACCAGGCTCATAAAAAAAATGTAGCTGCCATAAGAGCATCTACAATAACCTTAGTAACTACATTTTAAAAATAGCACAAAGACACAAGAGAAAAAACAGCAAGTAAGCTGGGCATGGTGGGGCACATCTTTAATCCCAACACTCGGAGGCAGAGGTTATGAGGATCACTATGAGTTTGAGGTCACCCTGAGACTACATAGTGAATTCCTAGGTCAGCCTGAGCTAGAGTAAGACCCTACCTGGGGGGCAGGTGGGGGGATAGCAGCTAAGTAATAAATCAGAAATGCTATCTCCCTACAAAATATTTATAGACTTTTTCTCCCTTTGTAAAGCATCTAGTAAAGAGACAAGTAAGAGACAAGTAATAATTTCCCAGATTTCTGGAAAAACTTTAAATGACTATAAATTAACAAGAATGTAGGTCACAGTTTTCTATTCCTAGTTTGTACTTAAAAAGAACCTAACATGCTATATAACATGTATTCTACTATAGAAAAACTTCCCTCTTAGCAATTGAAAGTGGAGCCCACAAAACTACTGACTTCTACCAACTCATTCACACAGCCTGTGGTCACTGAATGAATGCAAGGGAAAGACTATACTTCCAAACCTGAAGAAACAATTTTTGTGACTTGATTAAATGAAGAGATAAGATTAAGGCAGAATATGAGAGAACTCAGAAGTTATCTCAGTACAACTTGGGCCCTTTCATGATAAGAAAGAAGAGTACTTAGATAAGAAATACAATGAGGACATTTCACTAGAAGGCTACTTGAAATAATACTTAGTAAATTCATTTAGTTACTCTGTTTTGAATAATCTAGTGATTTGGTTAAGGAAAACACTTTGGAAACTCCCTGGCATTTTGGGGCTAAATAGTAAATTAGAATTTATAATTAACAAACATCAAAAATGTTCCTAAATTAAGGGCTGGAGAGATGGCTTAGCGGTTAAACGCTTTCCTGTGAAGCCTAAGGACCCCGGTTCAAGGCTCGGTTCCCCAGGTCCCACGTTAGCCAGATACACAAGGGGGCGCACGCGTCTGGAGTTTGTTTGCAGAGGCCTGAAGCCCTGGCACGCCCATTCTCTCTCTGTCCCTCTATCTGTCCTTCTCTCTGTGTCTGTCACTCTCAAATAAATTTAAAAAAAAATTTTAAAAAAATGTTCCTAAATTAAAACACAAATGATTGAATTCTAGATAATGAGGAGCTGTGTTGCATTTTATTACCCACAAAATAAAGACTTACTAAATATAAACTAATAATCTATTACTGTAAAACTTATAAATCTATAAAACTAAATTTGAGTGAATCACAAAAAGTGATCAAAACTTGAGAGCACATAAAAACAAATTACAAGGTTATTTCTCATGTATGCCATGTTCAACTTTAGATAGCAATTAGATTTCCCAATGAATATTCTTGTATTCATAACCAAACAACTCAAAAGCAATTTCCCAGTGACTTCAAGTCTACTGTAAATACAAATAGTTATCTTTATAGGGTAATGGCAACTTCAGAATTTCTATCACATAGATATACAGGGCGGTATAAAGTATTTCACAAAGCATAAAACTACATGAAAATGTTATTTATTTAAAAGGACAATCAAGGTGCTTTAATTTAAAAAAGGAGATATGAGCTGGGTGTAGTAGCACACACCTTTAATCTCAGCACTCAGTAGGCAGAGGTAGGAGGATTGCCGTGAGTTCGAGGCCACCCTGAGACTACATAGTGAATTCCAGGTCAGCCTGAGCTAAAGTGTGACCCTACCTCGAAAAACCAAAAAAAAAAAAAAAAAAAAAGATATATGACAACAATGGTTAAATAACTGACAACAATGGTTAAATAACAATAAAGCATGCAAATAATCCTAATTCCCTAACAGAGTCCTGATGCTAAAGGCAGGCATTAAATATCTTGAAACACTGACTATGAAGAAAGAGGAAAGTCACCATGACTTGGACTTAGAAAGGGCTCAAAGTAGGACTTCAAGAATTTAAAAGATTAAAAGACCTATCAAATGTAGTTAACAATACAGACAAATGTCAAAGTACATGTATGAGATGTAGCAGATTTGGAAATACTGGCCATTATTCACTTAAGTGTTTTACTGTGTGCCAGACAATAAATAAATTTGCATATATTCGTATTTAATCCTCATCTATCTTTTGAGATGAGGGCTACAGGGCTACTGTCCTTAGTAAGGAACTGTTCCTTACCAATAAGGAAACTGAAAGACAAAATGTAATGTTCCCTAGGTGAAACCAAGGTTTAATGCCAGTAGAATGGGGTTACAGTGTATTCTTGAGTACTACATGTAACATATAGATTACATTCTGGGGGAAAAAGACTAAAGATAACCATTGAGGCTAGAGCACTTTCCTATACTTTCTCCATTGGACACACACCTTTTTAATTAAATAAGTATTAGTCTACTTCAAGGAAATTAAAAAAGCAATCTAAAATGTCTACAGAGATTAATTTAAAGCCAAATATTTATAAAAATAGATTTAGGGACAAAGATGCAATAAAAGTGTATTTTAACCAAAAAAGAAAGCAAAAGAAACTGAGTACACTAAAGTACATGAGCAGAAAATGTCAGTGCCAATTTGACAATGGACTGAGAAGTGTGATGATTTATATTGTAAATGTGACAGGACCTGGAATCTCCTAGGAAACAAACCTCTTGGGTATTCCTTTGAGAATGATTAGGTTACCTTACTGTGGGCCAGCAATTCCACATGCTAGAATCCTGGGCGGGTTTAAAGAAAGCTAGATGAAGAATACTTGAACTCATGGTTGTCTACTTCCTGACTGCAGACCCAACAGGAGCAGCTATTTCAGGCTGAGCCTTCCTCACCATGATGAGCTAATACATACAGACTTAGTATATTAATTTTGGGGCCAAGAATAATGTGGAAAATATTTTAGCATAGACTTTTTTTTTTCTACAGCACCATAGCACCATCAGGATCAAATTATGATAAATCACTATAGTACTAACTCTAAGGAACAATGGCTCCAACTTTAGTAAAATTAAGAGACAACTGCAGTATTAGAAAGGTAATTCCATAAAGTTTATTTTATTTTTTATTACTGTGTGTGTGTGTGTGTGTGTGTGCGCGCGCGCGCGCGCGCGTGTGCACATGTGCTACTATGTGCATATGGAGGTCAGAGGACAACCTTGGGGGCTGATCCTTTCCTTCGATCTTGTACAAGTCAGGGTCTCTCTTGTTTTGCTGCTGAGAAGGCCAAGCTAACTGGCATGCAAGATTCAGGATTATCCAGATTCAGCCTTCCAATACTATCAGCTCACTGAGATTCTGGTACACCACTTTGCATCTGACTTTACATAGGTGCTGAAGATCCAAACTCTAGCTGGAAGGCTTCTAGAACAAATGCCCTTAGCACTGAGCAATCACCTCACCGACTCCCCCATAGCTTTTTAAGAAAAAAAAAATAAAGAAGATGACAAAAGGTAGTGAAGAATAAAAGATGGAAATAATCATAATCAACTGGGGATCAAACAAACCTGGATTTTTCTCTTCCTAGTACTAATATAAATAATATATAGAGGTGCTACTCTCCAAATCTTCACATATTCATGTTTAGTACTTAGGTTGTATGCCCTCCTTGAAACATCACCATATTTTTAAGATGTAGCAGATACCATAAAAGATGAGTAATATCTAAAAATGAGAAGCTAAACATTCACTGAAACTTAATGTGGGAAGAAATGATGATCCTAAGAATAAAGCAAAAATTATGATGAACTAAGTATGTAAGTAATTAAAAAAAATAGCTACTCTAAGAATTGCTAGAAATGGGATTTACTCTTCCCCTGCATACATGCCTAGATTTAAAATGAATGTAATTTCAACTAGAAAATTTATCCATGGTGTGCACTTTTAGTTTTAGGTATTGGCAAATTTTTTAGTTATCTTAATAAAGATCCTATTTTAAAATTGTATTTTCATATTTTGGGGGGAATGATGCTGATGATCAAACTTAGGTCTTCACATGTATGCTAAACATGCATTCTACTCTTTGTCCTCATTTTTCTTTTAAATTAAAAATAAGGTTATGGGGGCTGGAGAGATGGCTTAGCAGTTAAGCTCTTGCCTGTGAAGCCTAAGGACCCAGGTTCAAGGCTAAATTTCCCAGGACCCACATTAGCCAGATGTGTAAGGGGGTGCACACATCTGAAGTTAGTTTGCGTGGTTGAAGGCTCTGACGTGTCCATTCTCTCCCCCCCCTTCCTCTTTGTCATTCTCAAATAAATAAAAAATAAAAGTTATGGGTCTGGAGAGATGGCTCAGCCATTTAAGTACTTATCTGCAGAGCCTAACGAACAGAGTTCGATTTCCCAAGCCAGATGCACAAAGGGGCACATGCATGTTGAGGTGGGGGGGGGCAGATGTTGTAATGCCAAGCGTTTGTAATCTCAGCATACTTAGAACAGGAGGGAGGTAGGTGTACACAGGAGAACTGCCCAGGAGCTCATGGTCAGCTAGCTGAACAAAAAGAGCTATACACAACAAGTCCAACAACATGGAAGGTGAGGACCAATGCTTAAAGTTGTTCTCTACCTCCATATGCTTGCAGATACTCACAAAACATACACAAGTAATATATGAGTGCCACACAGAAGGGCAAGTGCAAGAAAGAAGACTGAGAGGTGGGAGGAGATGCATTTTGACTATTTCAGTGAACAGTAAGGTGAAAGGATTTGAAGAAGAAAGTAGAACAGAATGTGTGCTTCACAATAATTTATTGTAACTTTCTCCCCTGGGCACAACAATGAACTAATAAAAAGGAAATTACCGAAAGCAAAAGCTGATTTAGCAAAAGAAGTCAAACAGTTCAAAAAGCAAAATTTCAGGCCAGGAATACAACTCAGTTGCTAGAGAAGTGCTTGAAGTGCTTGAATAACTCATATGAAGGCCTGGGTTAAGTCCCCATGACCACATAAATCTGGTGTGGTGGCACATGTATATAATCCCGGAACTGGGGACTAAGGACAGGCAGAAGAGAAGTTCGAAGTCATTTTAGATACAAAATGAGTTGACAGCCTGGGGTAAGACCCTGATTCAAACAAACAAAAAATCATTTTAGAAAAACTGTTATCAGTTTGCTGCCAGGATCCTGTAATGTTCTCATGGAGTTGAGTATCTGCTTTCACATCAATCTGGCAATATCTGAAAGAATATCACGTTTTCTGGTTTCTGGAGATCCTATACTGAGACACAACTTAAAACACTGCTATACACAAATCCAGAAACAGACATAGCTGGCATAGTATTAACACATACACTTTTACAGAAAAGGCAGAAAGTTGCTTTATATATGTAATATAACACCAAATGCAGCAGCTCTAAACTGAAGTTACCAGAGAGAAAGATTGAACTTAACTTCCTTCCTAAGCATTGGTTTCCTCATTGATAAATGGAAATAGCCTATAAAGTTGCTATGAAAACAAGTGAGACTAAATGCTTTGCAAACTCAAAAGTATTTTATATCAATATTTACACTGGCTGTCCTCATGCATTATAAAAGTAAATTCCTTTATGAACTTTTGTGGGTACCATTTTCCCCAGTAGCTTCCTTGAGGAGGTAAACAAGTTATTATGGTAATTTCTACTTAGTCTTATCATGAATTTCTAGTTTCCAAAGATTTTAGTAGGAAAATGTTCAAGTCATAATTGAAAGGATGGGAGAAAATGAAAATAAAAAGCCAAGAGACATTAATTATGAAAAAATAATTATAAACTGCTTCATTTACAAAGATATGAAAACTCAATCATTTCTAGGAAAATCCATGATACAAACTGAAAGGAGAAATGGAGACTGCTTTCTAAGTAGTGCTTGAACAGCCTGCCAGCTACATCATGGCACAGAAGATAATCCTCATGTCCATAATGTAAAAGAATTTGGTCCCATTATTTACAAAAGAAACTTTAAACAATTGCAAAAGCACTAATTTCAACCCCCTATGGAAACTCATTCTTCTAAGTTCACCCTCTGTTTTTTCAACAGTAATTTGAAAGGTAATTAAGCAAAGTAAAAAAAAGTATATATAGTACTTTGGAATAAAGAACATTATTTTTAAAAGCAAACACAAAAGCAAAAATTACCAGAAAGTAAAACTGCAAATACAATGTGCCAAGTTTCATGTCAGCTAACCTTGTTTTTATTTTTAACAGAAATAAGGGGAACATATGAGTGAGTAAATGAGAGAGAGAGAGAGACCACATGACATTTGAGGTCTTCTAAAAGGCAACTGGGAGAATATCTACCAAACTAAAACTGTGTCAAATAGAAATATGCAGAGTATTTAGAGAAAAAGAACAACAGAAAGAATTTAAGTAAGCCAGGAAAGATTAAACATAAATTTTAAAGGGTTACACTAAAATTTCGGCTAGAAAAGCAGAAGAAAATGAATTCTGAAAGAAAAATGGCTACTAGGAAAACCACAGAACTTTGTAATTTAGTAAATTATTTAACATGTTAATATTGAAATTATGTTAATGCATATATTAATAATCACATAAAGTAACCTATAATCTATGTGAGAAATATGAGCAAAAATAAATCTAGGGAAAAATTTTCATTAAATATATGTGAAATTACCAACCACAGCACAGTTCAAATATTAGAAATATGGCAAAATCTCACATCGCAAAAAATCACTGCCTCGGTTCTAACTATTTTTCTTAGAGATTCTCAACAATGTAAATGGGTGTATGGGTAAAAAAATTGGCTGTCCCGGCAAAATTGTTTCATTATACATAAGTATTTCTAAGAAATACTAAAACTATGGAACCTAACAGCAGCCTTCCACAGAAGCACGAAGCAAAACAACGGAGGTGTATGAGGTGATGATAAAGGCATATATTCACTGAGGTAAAAACACAAGATAAAAATTCTAGATATAAAAGTTAAATTTGCTAATGTGACAAAATATAAGAAAAATGCAAATAGTAATCAGCCAAAGACTTCCTTTACTTAGTATATTGCAACCTTTGCCATAAATTAAACATACATTAAATGAATATATAGACAATACCTTAAAAACTGTTCTAGGTTGGAATCTATTCTTTGTTGTCTTCCTCTCTCTACATAAATTCATTCAAATAGGATTTGCATATTATAGACAAATACAAAATAAATTATATCTCCAAATAGGCAGAAGTGGACAAGGAGTTAAGAGAAGGAACATTTTTATATGATATACTTTACAACCATATCAGCAGTATTTAATACTCATCTAATCAACCATCAAGAATCTGGCCTAGCCGGGCATGGTGGTGTATGCCTTTAATCCCAGCACTCAGGAGGCAGAGGTAGGAGGACTGCCATGAGTTCAAGGCCAGCCTGAGATGACAGAGTTAATTCCAGGTCAACATGGACCAGAGTGAGACCCTACCACGAAAAACAAAACAAAACAAAACAAACAAAAAAAAAAAAGAATCTGGCCTAAACTGGGCCTGGTGGTGCTCTCCTTTTATCCCAGCACTCGGGAGGCAGAGGTAGGAGAATCGCCATGAGTTCGAGGCCACTCTGAGACTCCACAGTGAATTCCATGTCAGCCTGGGCTAGAGTGAGACCCTACCTAGAAAAACCAAAAAGAACCTGTGCTAAAAGGTTCTGTTACAGATGTTATCTTTCATGTCAACCTCCCTGAGTAGCAAGTGTTACTAGAAGGTGTAGTTGGCTCTGCTTCCACCCTGCCTCTATGACGACGTGACACAGGCTCCCTGTTCCTGACATACTTTCCCCACTATGCTAGACACTACCCTCTAAAATGATAAGCCAGAATAAATGAACTCCTGTTAAAAAAAAAAGTTGGGGACACAGCATAGCATAATGGAGCACACAGGCTAGACTGAACTCTGACTTGGCATCTAGTGTAATCTTGGGTCAAATTACCAAATCTTTCCAGAATTCAATTTCCTTCCTCCTACTAAAATAAGAATAAGAGACCCTACCTACAGACCATTTAACATTTAAAAAAGAAAATACATGAAAAACCTAACAATAGTGCCTGGCACATGATAATTATTCACAAAGCAAAGGCTAGAGGAATATTATTTCTCTTCAATCATTCTTACACTTTCATTGTCTAACTACAGGGCTGCCTGACACTGTATTAAAAAGGCATGCACAACATATTCACCTTAATATGTAGCTCTGCAGCTTTTTATTCACATGGGAAAGCTCCTAAAGTATTCCACCTACCCTTTTTTCATTAAAACTACTTAACTCCTTAAGGTAATTTTCTAAGTGCAAATACACCTGAAGTCAAATCCTTTACTGTTTTAATAGCTGTGTACTACAGTAAGATTATACATTGGAGTCACTATTTAAGGAGGATAGTAGTAGGTAAAAAACAATTGACTATGATTATCTGCCATGCAAACATCGCAAGTTAATTTTAGAAACCAGGTCATAGGAAATGCCCCAGAGATCATATGACAGAAAGACAAAAAGATATAAACATGAAAGAAGTGATAACAAAAAAGTCTTATTTGTTTAACTCAAGTACTAGAGGAGAGGAAAAATAACAAAGCAGAAAGGTTATCTTTTTAAAAAGTGAGGCACCACTGTTTTAGCCTTTCTCAATCAGAACTTCAGACTAGGCTAGACTTTTGGCAGAGACCGACTTTAAAGAGGAAAATTACTATATAATAGCAGGGATTTTTAAAAAATGTATTTATTTATTTATTTACTTATTTGAGAGACAGAAAGAGGCACAGAGAGAGAGAGAGAGAGAATGAGCACATCAAGCCATCCAGCCACTGCAAACAAACTGCAGATGCATGCGCCCCCTTGTGCATCTGGCTTATGTGGGTCCTGGAGAATCGAACAGAGGTCCTTTGGCTTTGCAGACACACGCCTTCCCCTCTAAGCCATCTCTCCAGCCCAATAGCATGGATTTTTGCACTCAGTGGTACAGACATCCCCAGGTAGACTCCTTGGTACAAATTGGATCTATCACAAACTTATCAAATCAAGAATTCCAGATATAGTGTTTCAACCTACTTGTGAAGATCATGAAAATGTGGAGATCCCTAGCACCCTCATAAACTGCATGTTGGTACCAGAATAAGATGTACAAAAGGGTGTCTATACTGGGAAAAGGATACAATAAAGATGCTTAGACTAAAAAAGCACATACACTTCAAATTCACAGAGTATTCCTTCAGTAAATGCAAAACTGAACGTGGTTAAACACTTGGTAAGAATCAAGCCACAAGGACTTCCCACAGAAGAAACATGTCTACCACTTGCCTAGCGAGCACTGGGAAGTTAGTTGTACAGTAGCACCTGAAGCCTGTGGAGCGGGAAGCAAAGGCTGGTGCCACAACAGCTTCGGACTGAAAAATGCAACTTACTTCTACTTAATAGAAAGTGTTTTCGCTGGACATGGTGGTGCAGGCCTTTAATCCCAGCACTTGGGAGGCAGAGGTAGGAGGATCACCGTAAATTCGACGCCATCCTGAGATTACATCATGAATTCAGGTCAGCCTGGGCTAGACTGAGACCCTACCTTGAAAAACCAAAAATAAAAGAGTTTTCATCAAAATTTATTTTAGCAAGGTGCAGTGGCACCCACCTTTAACCCCAGCATTCCAGAGGCAGAGAGGCAGGAGGGTTGCCATGAGATCAAGACCACTACTCTAGGTCAGCCTGAGCTAGAGAGAGACCCTACCTCGGAAAGCTAATAAAAAAAAAAGAAAAAAAGATTGTAAATCCAGTCATTTTCACTGGCAAAACATGCTATGATCCTTTCTTACTATATAGATTTGAAGATTTTGATTCTATTACTTCGTTTAATTCTCTCCCTTTTTGCTGTTAAGAATTTTACTCCAAAATGGGTAAGAATAAAGTTGTTTGAACAATCTAGCTAACATTCTAGGTCCACTGACAACTTGTCTGTACAAACTGCTTTAATTAAAATGACTCTGGGGACAGGAGAGATGCCTTGGTGGTTAAGGCACTTTCCTGCAAAGTCTAAGGACTCAGGTTCCATTCTCCAGTACCCATGTAAAGCCAGATGCACTAAGTGGTACATGCATCTGGAGTTTGTTTGCAGTGGCTGCAGGCTCTGGCATGACCATTCTCTCTTTCTCTCTCAAATAAATAAATAATTTAAAAAGAGACGGAGAGGGCTGGAGAGATGGCTTAGCGGTTAAGCGCTTGCCTGTGAAGTCTAAGGACCCTAGTTCGAGGCTCGATTCCCAAGGACCCACGTTAGCCAGATGCATAAGGGGCACACACATCTGGAGTTTGCTTGCCATCCTGAGACTACAATGTTTGTTTGTAGTGGCTGGAGGCCCTGGCGCGCCCATTCTCTTTCTATATCTGCCTCTTTCTCTGTCTGTCACTCTCAAACAAATAAATATAGAGAAAAAAATTTTAATAAAAAGAGAGAGATTGGGAGCTGAATGTGGTAGTGCACACCTTTAATACTAGCACTGGGGAGGCAGGGGTAGGAGGATCATTGTGAGTTTGAGGCCAGCCTGGGATTACAGAGTGAGTTCCTGGGCTAAAGTGAGACCCTACCTCAGAAAACTAAAGGACAAAATAATAAAGAAATACATGAATAAAATAATCAATGACAAGAATGAAAGGGGGGGGGGGAGAGGAGCAAAATCCAGTATACATGCTAGCAATGGAAATCTTCAGATAAATGAAATGAATTTAACAAAAATTGATGGGATTAAGACAATGTTTAAGGGCTGGAGGGATGACTTAGCAGTTAAGGCATTTGCCTGCAAAACCAAAGGAGACCCAGGTTCGATTCCCCAGGACCCATTTTAGCCACATGCACAAGGGGGTGCATGTGTCTGGAGTTCGTTTGCAGTGGCTGGAGGCCCTGACATGCCTTATTCTCTCTCTCTCTCTCTCTGTCAAGTGAATAAATAATTTTTTTTTAAAAAAAAAAAGACAATGTTTAAGACAGCAATAGCACAAGGTTGTGGGGCCAAGAAACCTGATGATTCACTGAACCCTAGTAATGCCCCCTGCAAGCCCACTTGTGTCACTATTCTAACAAAACAGACTTCAGACCAAAATTAATCAGAAAAAAAAAAATCACTCAAACAATGGGATTTCATGAAGCTGAAAAGCTTTTGTACAGATAAACATACCACAAACAGAGCTAACAGACTACCAACATAATGGGAGAAAATCTTGGCCAGCTATACCACTGACAGAGGCCTAAGATCAAGAATGTACAAAAAAAAAAAAAAAAAAAAGAAACAAGCAATAGGAAATAAACCCACTCAAAAAATGGGCTAGAGAACTAAATAAGAGAATTCTTAAAAAATGAACTCAAATGGCCAGTACTCTAAAAATGTTCACCATCCTTGACCATCAGGGAAATGCAAAATAAAACAACTATGAAATTCCAACTCATTCCAGTCAGGATGGCAATCATTAAAAAAATCAAATGAGCCAGGCACAGTGGTGCAGGCCTTTTATTCCAGCACTTGGGGGTAGGAAGATGACTGTGAGTTCAAGGTCACCCTGAGACTACATACTAAATTCCAGGTCAGCCTAGAACAGAGTGAGACCTTACCTTGAAAAACCAAAAACAGGAGGGAGGGAGGGAAGAAGGGAGGGAAAGAAAAAAAAAGGGCGAGACAGCTCAGCAGTTAATGCAATTGCCACCAAAGCTTAACGACCTGGGTTCAATTTCCCAGCACCCATGTAAAGCCAGATGCACAATATGGTATATGCATCTAGAGTCTGTTTGAAGTGGCCAGAGACCTTGGCATACCTATTGTCTGTCTCTCCTCTCTCTCTTTATGCTTGCAAATAATAAATTCAACAACAACAAAAACAAAAAAAATGAGAATTTTGCAGCTTCAACACATCTTACAGATTCAAAACACCAAAAAAGCCAAAACAAGAAAAATAAGACATCATAGTCAAACCACAGAAAAATCAAAGAGGAAGAGAAAAACCTTGAAGCAATCAGAATAAAAGAGGTCACTTTCAAAATAATAATTATAATAGATTTAAACACAAAGATATCAACAATTGTATGTAAAGGACTATTAGGCTTCACATAAAACACAAAGATTATTACATGGCTTTTTAAAAGTACTATTTTAAAAAGATACAGAAATAGCCGGGCATAGGGGCGCACGCAATTCATCCCCCCACTTAGGAGGCAGAGACAGGAGGATCGCTGTGAGTTCGAGGCCACCCTGAGACTACAGAGTGAATTCCAGGTCAGCCTGGGCTAGAATGAGAACCTACCTCAAAAAATAAAAATAAAAAAATACAGAAATATAAAAACATACATAAAACTGAAACAGAAAATCAATGGGTTAAATAAAAGTATAAAAAACCCTAACAAAAACATATAGTAAGTATCCAGAAAAGGAAGAAATAAGATTTCATTAGATGGAAGAAAAAAATAACATTCCCAGTTAGGCAACAGAGTAAAAGTGAGGGAAAAGGCTATAATTTATACGCAAAGACCTCTGAAAGTCAAAGGTTGACATGATAGATGAAATATAACATCTCTAAAATATCACTATTTATATTCCTTTAAGCGGAAGAGCAAAAGCAGCACTGAACAAAATTACTATTACAGTGTTAGCATACTGGAAGATGCTGAGTATAGAAGTATGCTCCACGAATCCAAGGAAGCAATGTCTGTTAGTAACAAGGATGAAAAGGTAGACCTAGGAAGACTAATCTCAAGTTTTTCCTTCTTTGGAACCTTATAGGCAAAAATATGTGCCATGCTTATTAAAGAAAAATACATTACTTATGAAAAATGATAATTTGAACTATGATAACAATGCCTACCAGCTCTACCTAATAATACAATTTTAGTAAAAAAAATGTTTTTGTCACTGGATGTGGTGGCACAGGACTTTAATCCCAGCAGTCAGGAGTCAGAGGTAGCCATGAGTTCGAGGCCACCCTGAGACAACATAGTTAATTCTAGGTCAACCTGGGCCAGAGTGAGGTACTACCTTGGAAAAACAAATGAAAATTATATATACATATATATACACACACACATATATTTTTTGTCAAAGTAAAACACAAAGAGACCAATTAGACTACATAAGAAACAATGTATATAATCCACAATCTCTGAGTGCTGATGTACATTAATATGAAGTTTTCTGATGTCCCAGTAAATAAAAATTCTTTATTTTTAAGAATTCTTTACCAAGTGGATATCAACTCCATAGTGAACTCAAACTCACCAATGCTGGGTGGGCTACCATAGTTAATTGGTGACTCTGGTGGTCTTCCGCAATGCAATGCAGCCAGGGCAGATCCTTTCCACACAACATGCTTGCAGCCTATCAGACAGAAATATTTTTATCCATACACAAATATGACAAAAATAAGACTACTTGAAATATGAGAATGCTAGGAAGTGTGCATACTTTTATTTGTGCGCAGCAAAGACTGTCTTCCAGCTCCTAACAAAGTTTGAACTCCAGGAACACTCTGAGGAATTTCTTGCTCAAGAAGTGGTCCTAGTCGATGGCATATTTGCAGTAGGTGATCTGGTGCAAGATGTCTGTAATACTTCACCTATAATGTCAAAGATGAACACAGATATTTGCTATATAATGTCCAGTATGACATTTATAGCAAGATATATTTCAATTTATCATTTTGATCTTCAAAAAATTTTATGCAAAACTTGTATCACCCAACTATAAAATAAATGTTTTGAGAATTTGACATAAAGCAAGGTTCCAGAAAAAAAAAAAAAGAAAGAACTAAAGGCAAAATTCTAATTGTTGCTTTAAGCAAGATACAACTATAAAAATAAAAAGACCATGGGCTGGGGAGATGGTTCAGTGGTTCAGATGCTTGCTTGCAAACATGACAGCCTGGGTTCAATTCACCAGTACCAAAGTAAAGCCAGAAAGCCAAATGCACAGAGTGGCACATGCACCTGGAGTTAATATGCAATAATATTCTCATTCTCATATTCTTTATCTCTCCCCTTTCTTCTCTCCCTCTCTTCCCCTCCTCTCCCCACTCCCTGCTTGCAAATAAATGAAAGTATTATTTAAAAAAATAGAATATTTTAGGGACAACTCCAAAAAACTTACTAATCTCTGCCAGGATTTTAAGTCATGATATGAATTGCTTATTTTTAGTAAGCATATGACCTAAATAGCAACTAACTTAGAACAAAAATGTTATTTTATCTTTCTGTGTTTATTAAACAACAAAAATATTTCCCGTTGCAGAACCTAATTCAGTGAGTCATTTTCGAATCATGCTCTGTGACCACCTGGAGATTCTGCCGGTCAAATCTGTAATACTAAGAATTCATCTTTTTCACTCATGGGTATATATGGTGGCAGTGGCCAGAGGTCCCACACATGACATGATATCAAACAGATTGAATGAAGGACATTCAAGTTCTTTAACAGTCATCTAATGAATCAGATATTAGATTCACAAAATTGTATAGCAGTCTACTCATCTCACCAGTTTGTTTTAGAAAATAGTTATAAAAATGTTACTTGTACTAACATGAACTAGGATTACATAGCAGTATTTAATAGCTTTCTAATGTGTTATTAAGTTTCTATAATAAATACACATTAACAAAAATACCTAATTTTTACTAGTGAAAAATGGTCTTGAGACCAAGTTTGAATATTAATCGAGATTATAAGAATAATGGAAATCTTTGTATCAATTCCCTAAAGCAAGGCTGATGGGGAAATAGGTGCTTGTTAAATCATTTCCTTCTATTTTGTTCATCTGTTACACATTTTTTCTTCCTCAGGACTGAAGCTAGAACTCGGAGCTCTGAGCATGCCATACAAGCACTCTAACATTTAGCTACAACCCCAGCCCTTATTCTCTTAGCTGCGGAATAACAGACATATATATTTTTTTAAGTTAACTACTAAAGGGCTGGGGAAATGGCTCACAGGAAAAGAGCATTTGCCCCACAAGCATGAGGGCCTGAAACAGCTTGCATTCAATGCCCAGCATCCATGTAAACAAGTTAAGCATGGCCATATAGACCTGTAACCAGTCCTCTGAGGGTAGAGACAGGAGAATCACTGATACATACACCTGGAATTCATTTGCAGTAGAAGCCAGGAGGTACACCCATTTCCCCTCACTTGTTCTCTTCCCCATACTCCTTGTAAATAACTAAAAGTATTTTAAAAAAAGAAAATATAACAAAATATTTTTACCATGAGAAATGCATGAAGTTATAGTATACTAATATGCTTAACTGGTAACCATACAATACATGCATGTATTATATCACACATAAACATGTAGAATTATTGGGTGGCAATTAAAAACAAAATTTTAGGGCTGGAGAGATGGCTTAGAGGTCAAGACACATGCTTACAAAGCCTAAGGACCCAGGATCAATTCTCCAAGTCCCACATAAGCCAGATGCACATGGTGGCACATGCATCTGGAGTTTGCAGTGGCTATAGGCCATGGTGTGCCCATTCTCACTATCTCCCTCTATCTCAAATACATAAAAATTAATCTTGGAAAACAGAATTTTATTATAAAAAGGAAAATGAAATTTAAATGAAAAAGCTTAGGTGTTGGAGAGAAAGCTCAGTGGTTAAATGTGCTTGCTTGCAAAGCATGTTGGCCCAGATTCAATTTCCCAGCCACCCATGTAAAGCCTAATGGGTGTTATTTTCCAACAGCAAGAGATTGGTTTACATGTATGTTACATGAAAGTAACTTTTTTTTGTTTTGTTTTTCGAGGTAGGGTCTCACTCTAGTTCAGGCTGACCTGGAATTCACCATGTAGTCTCAGGGTGGCCTTGAACTCATGGTGATCCTCCTACCTCTGCCTTCTTGAGTGCTGGGACTGAAGGTGTGCGCCACCACGCCTGGCCGAAAGTTAATTTTTAGGTTTTGAACATTTATTAAGTTCCTTTCAGTTGTAAACTTATGTATGATGATTATTTTAATGTGACTTCTAAAACTGCTCAAAATTCCTTTTAGCAGTTTTACTTTAACAAAATTAAGTTCATTACTTCAGTTTTGTTATTATCTTGTTTTAGCATTTGTTGGCAAAATAACTATTAAGTAATAAGCCTAAAAATCCTTACTATAGAATTGTACTTTTCAATTAATTATAAAATCAAATTCTACTTTTGAATAAAATAGTAGGAATCCACTTTGACCAAAGCTTTCTTTGACAGAATATTCCAATTTTTTTATAATCAATTTTTATTTTCCAGTTAGAAGAGAAGCTGTCAGTTTTTAAACTCTTTCTTTCTCTCGCAACTTAAATATAGAAACTGATTTTCTGCTGGCAGTTTTCTAAGCCAGCCATGTCCACACCTCATTCTCCTCATGTCTTACTCAGTTCCTCACTGCCTTCCTTCCAAGGCCTATGCACACCACCTCATTCTCTTCTTTCTGTACATTCTTTGTGTCCTCACAGGACATTCCTTTTTATGGTTCCCTTCATCTCCCTTAGCTATTTTGTGGCATCTATAGTAACTGTCTTACATATCTTCCAATACTGAAAACATCAGTAGGAATCTAGTGGGAACTCTGATCCTCATCACAAAGAAATACCCACATAGGTCCTACCCCTCCCCCCCCATCAGGGCCATCATAAAGACCTTTGGCACTATACTGAAACTGCTGACTAATTTGTCCAAGTCCTGTGTAACACGATTAAAACTTCTTTAACTCTGCCTACACAATACCTAATGAAGTAATATGTTCAACAAATGATTAAACTTGGCAAATGCAGATATTACTGACCTCTACTCCCCCCCCCAAAAAAAAACCCAAAACATTTTGTTAGCACCTATCCAAGTACATAAAAATAGAGCAAAGGGGGCTGATCGTGGTGGCTCACACCTTTAATCCCAGCACTCAGGAGGCAGAGGTAGGAGGATTGCTGTGAATTTGAGGCCAACCTGGAACTATAGAGTGAGTTCCAGGTCACCCTGGGTTAGAATAAGACCCTACCTTGTGAGAAAAAAAAAAAAATAGAGGAAACAAAAAAACACTTTTAATTTATGCAATTTTATTGTGATGGTTTTGATTATTTTTCAAAGGCACAGAACATTCTCCAAACCATAACCTAGACTAAACAGGTATAAGTGCATATACAGTAAAAGTACTCTTATGTAAGTGGCACCAGGGTGCACCTATGTCAATGCTTTCTTAGTCCAAGAAATGCTACCACCAAAAGGTGTAGACTAACAACGTTTATGTTGTCTTTTTCCAGAACATAAAATCTGCTAAGCCCTCGTCCACACTCCTCAATTTATAATAGCATACTTGATGGAGGTGAGGGTATGAAGCCTGCTGTTTCCTCTTCATTAAACTTATAAAGCTACACCTGTACCTATCCTGTTTCTTACTAACATTGTACCTTTTTTTTTTTGGTTTCTTTGTTTTTCGAGGTAGGGTCTCACTCTAGCCCAGACTGACCTGAAATTCTCTCAGTAGTCTCAAGGTGGCCTTGAACTCACTGCAATTCTCCTACCTCTGCATGGGATTAAAAAGGCATATGCCACCACACCGAGCACAGTGTGCCTCTTAATGTCTAAAATCTAATCCCTCTATCTATGCTTTGAATTCTAACTTCTCAGTAATCCAAAACTAGTAACTAGTTCTCCTTACCTTCATACTAAGTGCATTCCTATTCATTCCTGAATTTAAACATCCTCATGTTGCTTCTACCTTAGGAAAAGCCAAAAATCCTACCTGATCTGTTATCCAACCCTCTGAATTTTAATGATCCAGCTACCATATTCCCTTTTTCTTCTGAGACATGTTTTTGTTTAAGTCTGTCTCATTTCAGAATCCTCCAATTTTCTCATTTCTACTGTAAAATAGCTTTCAACCCTATAACTTAAAAAAGAAGTTCACCTAGTTATTCATCCTTTAATCCATGTCTTAATGTTTTGGTATTATCTCATGCTGTTGAATACTTTCTCAATTTCCTCTTAACTTCTGAGGCATCCCCTGGCTTTTCTCTTATCTCTTTAACCTTTCCTTCTCTTCTTTATAAGCTTATCCTCTTCTCCTTAGCCATTCAAATGAAGTTCCTTGAGGTCCTCATTGTGAAATCCCAAAGCCATACTTTATTTTTGCTCACACTGTGTATTCTTTCTTTCCTTGGACAAGTCTTATGCCAACAACCAAATATGCATGGATTTTCATACTTGCATATTCAACTTTCTTAGGAAACCTGGAATCCTAATAAAGCTTCAAATATGCACTTGCAAAAGTGAACTCAAGTATCCTCATGTCAATACTCCACACAAAATATTCTGAAGACTGGTAAAATGTCAACACTATCTATCTATCCAAACTTTAAAGGCCAGAATCCAAGAATCATTTCTTAACTACTTATTCCTTCCTCCCACCCCATCACCAATATCCAATCACCCAGTTTTTTGCCTTTCTATTCTTAAACCTATGTTAACTCCCTAACAGCCCACACAAGTCAAATCATCTTTGCAATTAATTCCTGTCTTCCCCATACTCATGCCTTCCAAATAATCCCAACCTACTCTCTGTACTGCAATTAGAATGCTCTTCCCAAAACGCACATCTCATCAACTCATCCTTACAAGCCACAGGGAACAATTTTCAAAACCCTAAGGATAAAAGTAGCAGATAAAGCTACAATGACACAGTGACAATACTAAATACTCATCCAAAATGGCTACAGGAAATCAATGTGAACAGTTCTACTTTTCTCAACATTCTTGAGATTACACTGTATACCAAGAATTTAAAATCTTGATTTAGTTAATATGAAATTTATAACTAAACTTACCTCACAATTTTTAATAACCATCCTTAGCTCAGAGGCCTTTAGAAACATGTTTCTTGCACAATTTACTTTACTTACTGACATGAATATCAAGGTTCCAACATCAGCAACAAGAGAATTCTGGGAAACTAAGGCAACTCTTTGTATTTCTTTTCCACTGAGGTCAAAAATCAGTTATATCATACCTTTCTCAGATCACATATAACTAATATTTCTAGAGTCATTGCAACTTGAGTGACACAATTATCTGAGAATTTACAGTACAAAAGGGTAAAGGGATAAAACTGAGCTGGCTAGTTTACAACCCTGCATCCTTGAGTTCATAGCTTCTTTGAGGGTGGCACACAAGCAATCATCCTTTCTAGCCAACAAATTTTGCCATTATCAGAAGACAGTATTAAAAGGTGTTACCAGCAGAGTAAGACACTAGAAGCTACCAAACTTACTATCATTAAGAACTATCCTTGCTGGGCATTGTGACTCACACCTTTAATCCCAGCACTTTGGAGGCAGAGGTAGCAGGATCACCATGAAAATTCAAGGCCACCCTGAGACTACATAGTGAATTCCAGGTCAGCCAGGACTAGAGTGAGACCCTACCTCGAAAAACAAAACAAAACAAAACAAAAAAAGAACTATCCATATTCAAACAACCTGGGTTGCACTTGCTTACAGTGAGCACGGAAAAAAAACACTTCTACGATTAGGATTTCAAGTAACCACCACTCAAGGGCATCATAAATTATTATTTAAATCATCATGTTCTTAGCACAGCATTTGACATGAGTTGACTTATTGTATTTACATTCCCAATTACAAACTTTATATTTACTATGTTAGGGGAAAACTAACTAAACAAGGGTATAAGTTCTGGTTTTTAGAAGTCTACATACAAGTATGTATTCTATATTGAGCATACTCCTCTCCTCTCATCCCTGCCCCTCCTATTATTCTTTTGTTTCCCCAGGCAGTTTCATTTTTACTTTTATCCCTTACTTGCATGACTGTTTTGTATTTATTAATCATGTTTTCAATGAGCTTTTCAAAGATCAATACATTCATGCTAATTACTTGGTATGCCTGTGTTGATTTACAAATGCTATTTGTTCCTGTAGCATATAACTGAATCTTTTTGAAAATGAGATTCACTTAAGTTTGCCCCCAAAATAATCTATGTTGACTACACTATTCACTTCATCTACATGCTTTCAATATCTGACTGGTCCAGTAAATTCTGTCAAATCCAAAAGGCTATTTACTACTGTTCTCTATCATATTTTACACTCTAAAAAGCCTGTTTTTATTTCTATGACTATTAAATAAGAGATTTCAAATTTTAAAAAAAGTTACTCTAAGATTTATTACTAAAAATCTTGGTTATTAAAATTCTCAAAATGACCAAATTTACAAAAAAAATGTACAAGTTCAATTTTATCTATCACCTTTTAAAGCTAGTATGCACTTTCTAATCAGATGTCTAACATCTCCACAGGAAAATAAATTTCGTGCAAGTGTATCTGAAAACTTTTGTTCTTTATAAGCAAACAAATTAAGGATTTCCTATCTCATAGGTAAAGAACTCAAGTCCATTTTTCGAATGATATACCATCAGAAAAAAGAAAAAACTAACCAAACCTAAGTCTCCTGATTCCAAATCTACTGTGGGTAAGGTCTTGTTCTAGTCCAAGCTGACCTGATAATCACTCTCAATTCCCAGGCTGGCCACTCCTATCTCTGCCTCCAAACCCAACCTCTACAGTGCTTTAAAAAATTGTATTACTGTTTCCTTCTCGGAACTAAGTAGTTTTTCCCCATCATCACACAAGCTTGGTCACTAAAACCTAACAGTTGTGGTGGTGCACACCTTTAATTCCAGCACTTAGACAGTGGTAGGATTGTGAGTTCAAGGGCAGCCTGCGGCTACAGGAGTGAGTTGCAGGTCAACATGGGTTAGAATGAGACCCTACCTTGTGGGCAAAAAAAAAATAACTTAGCAAAACCTACATATATACATACATGCCAAATTCTCTTGAGCTAACTAATTTGAGAACTTTCTATGTTTATGACTTCCGTATAATTAGAAGCCTAACAGTATACAACCTTATCACGTATCCAAATTACTCTGGAGGGTTATTTCTTCTAATTGTGAGTAAGCAATTGAAATACAACTTGAAAGACAATCTTATTTAAAGAATTTAGCCAACCATTAAGAACTCATCTAGATAATTTAGTTTGTATTTCAATACAATTCTCAATATCAACCTGTCAAAGAAAATGCAATACAGAATACTGCTAATGTTATTCATCACAACCTGATGTCTTATTTAAAAAAAAAAACAAACAAGAATGAAATAAAGCAAAAAAAAAAAAATCCTCTATTCAGAATTAAAGCTTCCATACTTCCATACAGAGTAGGAATACTCTAGTAAAGTAGCTTTTTTTTTTTTTTTTTGTAAATCATAAAGAACAAGTTAGGTCCTTAAAATAATACATTTCTAGGATTTTAAATCAAGTAATATTTGCTAAGTGAAGTTTGTTCACTAACAGAGAATCTCAGTAAGAGACTATATCTCTTTAACAAGTATATAATTTAAAACTCAAATTTATGAATCTGGTATAGGTTATTGTCTACTAGCCAAAAGAAGGAAAAATCCTTAAACTGCTTACCCTACAATGTCAATGCAAATAGTACTAACAACCGGTTTCATTTTTAGTTATGCTTCAGCTTTCTGTACTCAGGATAACTATTACTTCATATACAGTATCAGTGAAGTTTTTCAATCAAGACAACTAATACTACTCATACAATGTCAGTGAAGTTTCAATAATGCATGTTTCACCAAGCTGCCTACAACTTAGTACTTCCTCAAACTAAACCAGAATCAACTGATACAAATAAAAGTGGTAATTTCTTGCATTCTTATATTTTAACCTTGAGCACGATATGCTATATACCTATTTTGCACCCAAAACAAGAGAGCAAATAGATCCTGTCACCAAGACCAGAGGCCAACACAGCAGGAGTCCAGAATTCATGGACTTTTTGGTACTGCCTCATTTGTAATGCCAAATAACAACCAGCAGCTTATCTAATAAATCTCATTACAATTTAATTTTAATCTAAGGAAAAGATAGACCAGACTATGTTGCCACTTCAATTTTTTTAATATTCCAAACTTATCTTCCCTTTATCTGGCCTGGCCAAGTTCATGTTAGTTCATACATTTGTAGTAAATAACTATGGGTTGATGACATAGTGACCAAATATTCTCAAATTGATATGCATCTGTTGAATATAGCTGCTTTTTGTTTTTCAGCACCCTACATTCTCAAGTTTCATATATTCAAGACTTTTACCAATTCAAAGTAACTTATTTTCAGTTATCTTTTCAAAATAGCTTTTCATAAAATATTCCAATGAAATTTATTGACTTTCACAAAATAGTCATGTCAATAAAACAGCTTCTCACAAGCAAACTAATGAAAACTGAAAACCTTCAAATATTTCAAATTTATTCCTAAAAACTTCAATTTAACTATTAATAGCCTTTCTTATCCTTCAATAAAATAGTAACAACTTAAAATCCTTACTACCTAGTTTTTTAAAATGTGTCAAGTACTCAAGTAATGCCTTATTTTCCTGAAATCAAAAAACTTAAATCTGAAAATTACTTTAAATGACTGTTCAGTATTGCCTACTATTTAAAACCAAGTGGATTAATAGTAAAGATATTTTTTTCTGTAAATCCTAAAATTTGAGAAACCTATTTAATCAATTTAATCAACCTATTTGATACCATATAGAATAAACTGCGTAGGACTCAACTTTATCTGTTGCAATTCCAGAAGGATATGGTAGACAACAGAAAATTTGGCAATAAAAAGAATGCCTGCAGGTGAAGAGGCTCCACATTAAATCTACAAAAACAAAAACGTGTAGCCTGTTTTATAAAGTAACTCTGAATGATAAAAAAATTAAATCTTATCAAGTTATTTATTTGAGATAGATGATTGATTGATTGTGAGCGGGGGTATATGTGCACCAGGGACTGCCTCAGCAAACAAACTCTGGGTACATGTGACACTTTGTGCATCTGGTTTTACATGGGCACTGGCGAATCAAACCCGGAAAGTCAAGCTTCGCAATCACATGCCTTTAACCACTGAGAATTTTTTTTTAATATTTTTATTTTATATTTATTCATTTGAGAGTGACAGAGAGAGAGAATGGGTGTGCCTGGGCTTCCAGCCACTGCAAAGGAACTCCAGAGGCATGCGCCCCCTTGTGCATCTGGCTAACATGGGTCCTGGGGAATCGAACCTCAAATGGGGGTCCTTAGAATTCACAGACAAGTGCTTAACTGCTAAACCATCTCTCCAGGCCAACTGAGAAATTTTTTAAGCCCACTTGATAGAATTTATTTAATCTAAAAGTAATCTAAAAGGACAAGAAAATATTAAATTCTATTTAGAAAATATTTTGGAAAAGGTTAACAAAAACCAAAACATATCTTGCAATTTCCAAAAAGAGCACAAGCCACCATGACTTAAAATTCCTAATTTCTAGCAGGAGGCCAATTTAACACCCAGTCCCTCTTAATGAACTCCTAGATGCCCAATAATCATTACAATGCTCCTAATAATCATTACAAGCAAAACCAAAGAACAACTACGAAACTCCTCTTGTCTTTAATTCAGAACAACTACCCAGACATTTCTTATGGTTTGTTATTACACAAGAATTCATAGCAAAATTAGCAAACAACTTTTCTATCCACACAATGTTTAAGCAATTTATTTATTTATTTATTTTTTACATTTACTAAATTTTGTTCATTTCTTAGGCTTGGTCATTTCATCATTGAGTCTATGAAGTATGTATTAGTAGCAATTTCTAAAGTTTTAAAGTAGTCTTTCTAATAAATTGTGGGTATGTTTACAAAGTTATATGTACTTTTCACATATAAATATTTGCCTTAAACACAACTACAACACCTCAAAGCTCCATTTGGAACAACCTTTACTATCATTGCAAATGCTAATAACAACATACCCAATGCTTACATATTCTATGTGTCTCACTAGTTATTACTCATAACACCTCTTAAGGCAGACAATTAACCCATCTTACACAATGAGAAAGAGATACTTTCAATACTTTTCTGCCACTCAATAATCCTATTAATCGCCATGTGGTCAGGAAAGAAACAATTCACTTTTTGTGTTCATGTCACTTTGCAATTTAAGTATTAGGACTCTAACATGGACTGATTTCATTTTTAAAAAATTTTATAAGTGCTTCAAATTATTAAAAATGATGCAAGGCCCAATAATTGTGTAAAAAAAGGTAATTTTGGATCCTTCATCCCCTCAGCATACATTGCTATTTCCTTCATACTAACATACATTTCCCATTATAATAATTTTAAGATACTAAATAAAGCCCTACTTTTTGAGTTGTCAAGCTAAGTTTACTATTTTACTAACACTTTACTTAAAAAAAAAAAATAGCAACTTTACTGGTACACATTTGCCTCCTCATATGTCTCTCTCCTCCCAGAAGACTCATACTGAAGTCTAGAAAACACCTTAATAATAGAATACAAATTCTGATTCAAAAAACATACTATTTTCCTAAAACTCCCCTCCTAGGATTTCTACCTTCATTTTCCCATTAGTCAGCATGCTTTGAATAAATGTATACATACCAATGTCAATACATACTTCAGTAGGGCATATCATGGGTTCTACTGATATCTGAATTTGAGACTATAAATAATCTATGAAAACTAATACCTAAATCATGGTAGAAAACAGTTATTACATAGCAAGGGAAAGGTAATCAGCAATGGCTGGTATATCAATCATCTTCATCTTTACATGAAGAAATGGTTTTACCACCCCCAAAATGACACTATGAAAAGGACTTATTGTTCTGAATCAACATTTACATTTTGGGAAAAAAAAATGAAATATAGTTGAGTACTTAGAAACAATGCATTGCTGTTAAACTAGAAGTTCGAACTCACTGGTTTTCAAGTTAGAAATTTAAAATCCACTTTTAGAAATGAGAGGACTAAGGCAACAGCAATTCTAGGGTTTGCCCAGATGACCTGCAAGCTGTTATCAGGACTGAAGAACCAGTGCATATCTCCTGACTCCCAAGCTCTTCAATTGGGGAAGGGAGAGGAGGGGAGAGGTGCTAACAAAGTGGAAGCATTTTGAGCAAATATATTACTTTTAAAAAGTAAAAATTACATTATTTCAACATGTAGCAAGACATCCTAAAAAAAAATGTAATCTAAGGGGATAATTAGGAAGTAGAATAAGCCAAGTGCTCAAATAAAGAAATAAACTAAAATCCGGCGGTTCATGCTTTAATCTCAGCATTTAGGAAACTAAGGCAAGATGTGGTTCCAGACTAATCTGGGTTAGAAAGCAGGTTTCAAATCAGCCTGAAATAGACACTGCCTCAAAATACTAAATCCCAAAATATAGTTAGATTTTCTTAGTCTATAAAAAGTTTGCCTAAATACTATGGCTTCATTTAAAAGAATTCTGATGAATATTTGAAAAAAAAATTCTTTTGCTTTTCAAACAATTTTAATATCCTATCAAATTCCATTCGCTATTTAAATGTTTTGAATGTTAACACAGATGTTAGTAATTTATCATGACATTAATATCAAAGGCAGAATTCTCAGAAGCATTTCCTTTTTTAATCACAAGTAAAATAAATGCACTAATTTTATTTTTTAACTTTTAAGTATTCAAACTGCCCTTAAAACTTCATTTTCTTCTTGTCCAAAATTCAATCACTGTAATTCTATCTGTAAGCTGACTAGATACTAACCAATACTCACTTTAAAACTCATTAAAATAAGAATACACATCCCCATCCTAAACAACTCTAACTTGAGATTTTCTAGAAACGGCAATTTGACATACTGCATCAACAAATCATTTCCAGGTATAAACAGAAAATACATCTTAAATAGCCTAATAAAAGCAATGTTCAAAATTCAATTTGATAAACACATAAAACTTTTTAAGTAACAAGAATAAATTAAGAGAAATATATCTGAGATTTTGTATGTGCTTACCTAGGCATAAAACTTCAAGGTACACTAAAGTGCATAGAAACCTTTATGTCTAGATGTGTGGGTTAACATATATAATTTGATGGATATGCAAGCACCTCAAATGGTGCCTTCTACCTGGTACTTTAATGTGAATGAATAAAAAAGAGAAAACGAATCAAAGAACTCAAGTTTTAGTAAGAATTTGAATGGTAAAGCAAAGCAAACATGAATATGTGTGCTAAGGTAAGGTAAGGTAAACAGTCTGGAAGCCTGAAAAACTATTTTCATGCAAAACAGGCAGATTTGACAAATAACACTAACAGAGACATATTAAATGTGGAAAGTAGGCTAGGAATATAAATTCTTTTATTAGGATGAGACTCCCTCTCCCAATCAAATTAAACCTAAATCTAAATTGGCACTACTGTTTTATCTAGATAAAACAGCTACTTCTACAGGAGCTGGCACACCTAAAATTTTGCTAGGCATCATTAGTTGCTTCATTCAGAAGAAAACAAAACAAAACAGCAAACATCATTACCAGCCTTCATGAAAACAGTAATCCTCAATGGGTTAGATGGATGTGTGGATTAAGAGATGTGTAAAATGGGTTTTGTAAAACTTATCCCATCCTCACAATGCAGTAGTTTAACCTTGATGACAGTGTCCTCAAGTAGTCATACAGATATGGAAACAAAGATTTTTGTCAAATGTTATAAAACCTAAAATTAACGTCAAATGTTTACTTCAAATTCCATCCTCTTTGGCCCAAGTACTGACTCAAAGAAACTACCCTAAGTCACTACCTGAAAACACTAAATCTCCACTAGATTTTAAATCTAAGGACCACTGCTTGAGTAACAGCTGCTTGGTCACCAACAATTTACATTGAAGCCTAAGACAAAAGCTAGACGTACTACATTCAGAATGCAACAAGCCATGTCCACTATTACACGCCTTCAGCTCACAAACCTTTATTCTCAACTACATGAAACTCCTAGGCATTCAGCCCCGACCACGTAGCACTGTTCAGTACAAAAGCACAGTTACATGTCTAAAAAAGGAGTGCCCGGCACACATTTCAAAGGCTTGGTGTGTCCTGGTATGACTACTTCAACTACTCAACATAAATATTCATGCAAACAACCTCAATCAGTTTAGGTCAAGCCAATGCTGGGCAAGTTACAGCTCCTTGAATAACAACTTCACAGAAACAACTTTACCTTGCCATTCGCCAAAGTAGTAATAGTTCCACTTTCAGAATGCAACTTCAGACACTATTAAAACATTCTCTTGGAAAACCCACAATTAGGCAAAAAAAAAAAAAAAGGTTATTTTTCAAGCCATAAGCAAAATATATCTCCATGTAAACTCAAAAAAAAAAAAAGGAAAAAAAATTTATTAGCCAAGTTCCACCCCACAGTCAATATGTGGGTCAAAATCAAAACTCCCCAGCGGCCTCCATTAATAGTTTTTAACTGAACAATAATTATAAAAATTAGACCATAGCTGTTAAAACTTCCAATTTCACACTTCTACAAATGCATGATTTTGTAAATGCAAAACTGCAGCAGCTTGCTAACATGCATCCATCTGAACGCCTCCAAATAAAATATAAAAAACCCAAGGTCTGAATTTAAAGAAATCAAAAAGGAGAGGTTAAAAATTGAACTTAAAAAATAATCACTGTAGCGGAGGTTCGGCCGCGGCTGGGTCGCCTCCGAGTTTGGTGCTCAGGCCACTTGGAGCAGTCAGCCAGCAGCTATTGTGTGGCGCTGGAGAACGCCGAGCCCAGCCGAGCCAGCCGCGCGGGCAGCGCTAGCGAGGAGCCGGCGGGCGCGCTCCCCGCTCCCCGCGCGCGCCCCCGCGGCCGCACGGACGCGCGCGCCGGCCCCTCCTCCTCGGGCCTTGCACTGCACAACACTCATGACGTATCTTTATTTCTAGCACATTAACAAAATATCACAAATACATTGTCCACGGCCCCTGCGGCCCCCGGGGGTACCGCCATCCCCCGGCCCCAGTCCTCGAAGCCCTCGCTCCGACCTTCCAACCCTGCCCGTGGCCTTTGGAGCCCGCACGATCCCGGGCCAAGTTTTTGTCTCCGTAAAAAAAAAAATTGCGGGAAATTCAATTTTTATTCGACTCGGGGAAAAGTTTCTTTGCCGTGCGCCGCGAATGTCTCACCAGATTCTGGTAGGTCCGGGGATGCTCCTTCCCGGTCCAGTCGGTGCGCCGGGGCAGCAGCTGCGGGGAGAGCACGCCCCGTGAGCCCGGTCCCCACGGCCCCGGCCCCGGCCGCTCCCCTCCCCCGCCCGCCGCCCGCCCGCGCCCCGCCGGGGACCCTCCCCCAGCCCCGAGCCCCGCGCCCCGGCGGCGGCCCCGAGGCGGCCGCGAGGCGGGGGGACGCGCCGGGCCTGCGCCGCCCTTACCTCCTTCTCGGCCACCTCGCGGATCAGCACCTGCAACAACAAAGCGGGGCGAGCTGAGCCCCGCGCCCCGGCCCGCCGCCCCGCCGGCCCGCCGCCGCCGCCCTCCTCCCCCCACGCCCGTGGGCCGCCGGCCGCGAGCGCCGGCCCGGCCCGCGCCGCCGTACCTGAGCCGCTTGCTGACAGGGTCCATCTTCCAGGAACCGGGCGATGAGGAAGTAGAGCTCTGCGCGGGAGAGAGGGACGGGGGAAAGACACGGGCTGAGCGGCCGGCGGCGGCGGGGGGCGGGGGCCCGCGGCGATCCCGCACGGTGCGGCGGCCCCGGCAGCCCCCGACTTACCGGATCGCAGCTCCGAGAGGCCTTTCCTCTCACGAGACATGTTTACGGGTCACTTGCGGGCCTCGGGCGAGTCGCCCGGCCGCCGAGGGGACGCGGGGACGGTGCCGCCGCCCGCCCTATAGCTGTCAGTGTGCGTTCACGAGCCGAGCCTCGGCTCCACCATTCAAGCAACGGCGGCGGAGGCGGAGGAGGAGGAGGAGGAAACAACAACTCTCAGGCAGCGGGCCCCGGCCGCGGCCGCCTCCGCCGCGGATCCCTCCGCCGCAGGAACGAGTCCGCGCCTCCGCCGCCCGCTCCGGGCTCGGGGCCTGGCCCGCGCACCCGCCCTGCCCGCCCGCCCGCTCGCGCCGCGCCGCGCCGCGCGTCGGGAACGGGAGCCCCGGGCCCCCGCACCCCGGCCGGCCCGGCCCGCAGAGATTTGTTTATTTTTTTATTTCCAGCCGAGAAGACGTCGCAGCCGAGGCGGCGGGTTGGCTGGCAGGCGCTTTCTCTGTGGAGGCCGACGGGGGAGGGGGAGGAGGGAGGAGGCCGCGGGCTGCGCGGAGGGATCTGACGCACACAGAGCCGCAGCACTGGCTCTATTCAGCGGCGCTGGCTCGGCTGAGATGGAAGTTACTTTCTATGTAGCAGAAATAGGAAACAAATGAAGCAAAACTGCCCCAAAAGAGGGGAGATGCCGGAGGATGGGGCTCACGCGCGCACAGCACACACACACGCGCGCTTGGGGAGCCCTCGGCGTGGCGAGGCGCTGCCCTCCCGGCTTATTCAATGCTAGTGTTGCTCTCTGTCTCTTGCCATGTGCATGTGTTATAAATGCTGCGGATTGGCATCCCTGTAAGTCTTGTCCTGCGCGATTTCTGCAGCCTATGCAACTGTTGTGTAATTTATTGGAGGGCTGTATATTGCCGTATAGAGATTCGGGCTGCCTTTTTTTTTTTTGTTAAGCACTTGGGTTTTGCAAACCCGTTATTTCCTGAAGCCACCTATGCATATTTCTTTTATGACTGCCGCTGCCTGAAGCATACGTTTAAAAAAAAAGATGTTTCTGTATTGTTAAACGGACAAGACGAACTCCGGATTTGTACTTTGGCTCACCTTTTTTTTTTTTTTTTTTCCCCTGATTACAAAAAGGCTAGCGGTGACTCATTAGGGATTTGGAATTAAAGAACCTTAAAGCTTTTTTGAGTGTTTACAAGAAGGGATCGTGTAAAGCTAAGGGGGGAAAAAAAAGACGCTAATATTTATCTCTAGCTGATCTGAGGTAAATTACTGACAGATCGATAACCTACCGAAGGTTATTGAAAGAATATACCACAGTTTAGTTTAATCACCAAGGTGATTAGCGATTAAATAATTTAAATTATCTGGGTATCTTGCAGTTGACTTCGTCATGCTAATTAATGGCTTCTAATTTGAGGTGTAAACCATTCCTGTTTACAGTTAAATCACGGGAAGACTTCTTGAAAACTGACGAAAAGCGAAAAAAAAAATCTTCCGTAAATCAGAATATAATTACCAGCTTCATATGCTAAATCATATATGTGTGTTTTGCTGATGAGGATAGGGGCCTTGTTATTTAAAAAACGAATATGGGTGAAATTAATGGAAACAATGGAAAAAGCCATTTGTTGGAAAACAAGGACACTAAGTGATATTTATGTCCAGATGATTTAAGCACTTTCCAAAGCGACTTGAGAGTTTAATTTTTTTTTAAGGTTGGTATTTTAAAGAGAATTGGAATAGTCATTCTTTTGTTAATCCTTAACAAAAGATTGTCCTTGAAAGTCTTAGGTAATCAGCTGCATTTATGGGTCTAGTTTTAGAAAGTAATTTGTGAGGAAAGGACTAAGAAGCCTTATTGTGGTTTTCCAGGTTGTTTCCTCCAGCCTGTATCCTGGCTGCCTTCCTACCTAGTGGGAAAGGCTGCTACTGCCTTGGGCTGCGCTGCCACAGCGCAGTGGTGTGATTCCCTGCACACATCTAGGAGTCATCACGCATGCAAGAAGAGGGAAAAGCCTCTTCAAACCCTTTGGAATGATGGGATGTCAAATTGCCTTTTGTAACTCAATAAAATAAAAAACGAGAGGTTACTATGATTGGTCCTATTGTCACCTAGCTATCAAGTAACTGCTATTTATTGGCATAGCTATCCTCAAATTCTGAAAATGTTCACAGTTTTAAGACATGTAATTTTAAATTCTTACTGTGATGGGCAACATATCCTGCTTCTAGTTGATTAGGCTTAAAAAGATATTTATATGCCCCTTTGTATTTCTTTGTATGTTTGGTGGTATTTTAACCTAACTTTTATGTTCTTCAAATAATTGTAAGATTATTTGAAAATTCACCATTGTGAATTTCTTCAGAGAAACAGAATATAAGAACTAGAAATTCTAATTGAGATTTTCTCATTCTGAAATGTGTATATTGATTGGCCTGATTCTTACTAGTAGATGTTTATGAAGAAAAATTAACCAAATTATGGCATGGAATGTAACATTGGGGTAAAGTTTTCTATGCAGACCTTGTGGATGCTATGCTACACATGGAAGCTGGTATGATTGTCTTATGTATGCTTTCCATATGAAAGCCGTGGGAGCTTCCTCCTAGGTACACTACTAAAACTTAAGGTGTTTAAGAAAGTCAGCTTCTTCTCATTTTGACTATGTTTTTAAATTCTTCTTGAAATATTAACTTGAAATAGTTGTACCCCTTGCCTTTGAACTAATTACTATCAATGTGCTGTTTTTAAAACAGAGAGAGAGTGTCCCAACAAAAACTAAGACTTCTTTTCATCCAAATTGCTTTTTAGCTCTGGATGTTCAATTGAAACTTACAAAGTTTTTCAAATGTTAGAAAAGAAAAAAGTAAGAGAGAGAAAAGAAGAAGAAAACCTACTTCCAAACGTTTCTTTAATATAAAACACAGTTTTGAAATCCACCATCAATTAACTCGTTCATTAAGTCACTTATTGTGCACATGTGTGCAGAGTCTATGCATATCAGATAGAAGGAAAAGTCTTATTTAGAAATCCTATTTTTTGTTCTCAAAGCAATGATGCATGCATTTTTCCACAGCTATTCTTTTGCATATAAGGGCATCCATATCTCTCTTTTTATTCTTCCCATACCTCAAAAATAAAATGTTAGTTTGAAAAGCTCTCAATAGGTTTGGACTCAGAAAGTTCACACAAAAAAAGTTGAAAAGCCTACAACTAGTATTTTTATATAATAGACTCTGTAAAAGAATTATAAACTTTTTGGTTTTTTAAAAAATATTTTTATTTTTATTTATTTATTTGAGAGAGAGACAGAGAATGAGCATGCCAGGGTCTCCAGCCGCTGCAAACAAACTCCAGATGTGTGTGCCCCCTTGTGCATCTGGCTAACATGGGTCCTGGGGAAATGAGCCTCAAACCGGGGTCCGTAGGCTTCATAGGCAAGTGCTTAACCACTAAGCCATCTCTCCAGCCCAAAAGAATTATAAACTTTTTAAAGATAAAAGTTTCTATGAAATTTCTCACTTTGCACTTGGTGTCACATAAAGCAAGCATTTAACAAAAACTTTGTCTTGATCTTCATTAAGCATTTGTACTAAAAAAAAAAAAATTAAAATCTGCCAGCAATTCTTCTAGAATAAAATGAGGTATTATTTATAAAATTTTAAAGTTCCCCAACATTTATGACATTTGACTCATCTCCATTGGCATGGTGAATAATATATAACTTTAAATTTTTCCACAAATACCACTTGGCAAATTTTATATTAAATCTAAATTCTGTTTTGGTATTCTGCTTTACAGTAAATGTTTTACAATGAGGTATGGAAATACAAAAGTAGAAAGCACCCTTCTCCAAAAACACCATTTTAAAAATACTTATTTGCTCCAGAATACAACATTACTGGGTTAAAAGAGTATTGTTTAATAAACGACACTCCATTTTGTGACTTACCCTCCAATACTGTATGTTTCTGTCTATGCCTGTGTAATTTTCACTGCTTCCTTACTTTTTCCCTCAGGGAGCATGAATATTACATTTGAAGCACATAAGTAGCTATGGTATTTGGCTCCCACAGAAAGATAGGGCTAACCGACTTTAGTAAACCATCCTATTATTTAATAAGTTTTGCTCTTTAGCATTATTTAATAATTCTCTCTCAGAGGTCACTGAGAGCTTTTATGTAAATCAGAGCAAATTTCCTCTTAATCTGTAACAACGATTATCTAGGCCCCAACAATCCTGCCCCTTCCCCATTTAAATGTTGTTAGTAATTCATTCAAGCTTTCTCCAAGTAAAATAACACTAGGACTTCAGATATTTTTTATAATTTGCTAAAGAATACATATCTTCATGTATGTATTTACATGTTTAAAAATCATTCCATCAGCTTAGCAGTACAAAGGTTGAAGGAGAAAAACAATTTCAGAGCATATTCCCCCAGGATGTGGAGCAACACAGTGAACAAGGTAGAAGAGGCTCCTCCATATGGCAGGAAACAGAAAGAAGTCTGCAAGCATGTTCTACCAGCAAGAGGCTGGGTGGACGGGGGGTGGGCTGGACCACACTGGGAACAGTGGAAGAGGAAGAGGTAGACATGGGGGAGGAGGATGCAGAGGCTTTGCAAAGTGCTGGTGACAGAGCTTTAAATAAAGCATACCATTGCTGATGTGATTTTAAGATAGGATTTCAGGGCAGAAGTTTATATGCACTTGAATTCATACACTTTAAGATGGAAAAACTCCAATTCAAGTTACAGAAAGCAGTGGGTGGGGAGAGGTTTATCTGACAAGTGATGAGGAATCTCTTCATACAATAAAAACACTATGAGGGATGGAGAGATGGCTTACGGTTAAGGTGCTTGCCTACAAAGCCTGAGGACCCAGATTCGATTCTCCAGGTCCTACATAAGCCAGATGCACAAGGAGGCACATGAGTCTGAAGTTTATTTGCAGTGGCTAGAGGATTTGATGTGCCCATTCTCCACTCTCTCTCCCTCTATCTCAAATAAAAAAATTTTTAAAAATCTACAAATGAAGAGCACCCAAGTGACACTTGGCAAAGAAGTAGAACATGATCTGAGCTATCAATGTCAACAAATCTCAGCAAGTAAAATCTAACTTAAAACTGAGAATGGGCTGGAGAGATGGTTTCGTCGTTAAGACAATTGCTTGCACAGCCTAGTTCAACTCTAGTTCAATTCCCCAGTACCCATGTAAAGCCAAACACACAAAGTGGTGCATGCATCTGGACTTCACAGCTGCTGGAGGCCCTGGTGTGCTCATATTCTCTCTCTCTCTCTCTCTCTCTCTCTCTCTCTGTCCTTGCAAATAAATTTTTAAAAAAAAAACTGAGAATAAGGGCTGGAGAGATTGCTCCGCAGTTAAGGAGCTTGCCTACAAAGCCTAAAGACCCCAGTTCAAGTCTCCAAAACCCAGGTAAAGCCTGATGCACAAGTTGGTACATGCATCTGGAGTTCATTTCAGTGGCTAGAGGCCCTGTCATACCCATTCTCTATCTTTTCTTGCTCTCTGCCTCTCAAATAAAATACTTTCAAAAACTGAGAATGAATTTAGTTTAAGGTAAAATTTAATGATACGATGTTAGATTTAGAATGATTTGATAGTCAAAACTGTTCTTTCCAGTTTCAGAACTTCTGTAAGGCCCATTGATTATTTGTAAATTGCTTTTGTTTATCTTCATATATGTTTCTACACTTTGTGACTTTTGCATTATCCTTTTGGATGGATATACCCATATACATTTATTGAAGTAATGACTGCCTAGCAAAAAGAATGAGGCCCATCATATAGTTATAGAATAACACCAATATTATTTTAACTGAAGTGTGTATGCTTTAATTTGGAAAAGCTTATCATTAGATTCTGGGATTACAAATCCTACTTCACTCAAAAGTTCCAGATTTGTGCTTGGGTGCACAAAAACATGGGTGAAGATGAAATGATTTTAGTGTATTTTTGCAGTCGGGGGGGAGATTAAGGTAGAGTCTCGCTGTAGTCCAGGCTGGCCTAGAATTCACTATGTAGTCTTAGGGTGGCCTTGAACTCACAGTGATCCTCCTACCTCTGCCTCCCAAGTGCTGGGATTAAAGGTTTGCACCACAGCACCCAGAGATTCTAGTGGATTTTTAATTCTCTTTCAAACTTTTCAAAAAAACTAAGTCTTTATATGTGATATTGTAATAAGAATACACGTGCTATTTTCTCCTCAACAATCACATGTCATGTCATTGGACATCATTGGGAGACTGTCTTTCTTAAGAATATTTATAAAGTGTATCATATGAGAAAGAAGAAATACATTATAATATTGTCTGTCATCCGAATCTTCCTGATTTGTAAATGTTATACTGGGTACTTATTTTAGTCATTCTTTATTTTGGTAAGTAATACATATTATTTCCCTCTTTCCTTGATATTCTTATATTTCAGTTTTTTCTGAGAATGCCTAAATTTTTCCTTCTCTTCTTTAGTTTCTAATAGTGAATTAAATGTAAGAAATAAGATGTGTAAAGAACTCAGAAAATAAATTCCATTTTATGTGATCAGTTTGGGATGTATCAACTCTAAGTAATAGATGAATCTGGTCTTTGCTTTTTATAGTGGTGTCTGTCACAGGAAAAAAATCTTCAAGATCTTATGCTTTTGATGGTCCTGGTTATTACACAAAATATTGGAAACTATACAGTTAATGTCAAAAAGAAAAAAAATAGGGCTGGGGAGGTGGCTCAGTGGTTAAGGCACTTGCCTACAAAGCCTAACAACCTGGTTTGATTCCCCAATTCCCATGTAAAGCCAAATAAATAAAGTGGCAAATACACCTGGAGTTCATTTGCAGAAGCTGGAGAACCTGGCACACCCATTCTCATTCTGTCTCTCTCCTTACAAATAATACTTTTATTTATTTACATGGTGGTTTGATTCAGGTGTCCCCATAAACTTAGGTGTTCTGAATGCTAGGTTCCCAGCTGATGGAAATTTTGGAATTAATGCCTATTGTTGGGGGCAGGTTTATGGGTGTTATAGCCAGTTTCCCCTTGCCAGTGTTTGGCACACTGTCCTGTTGTCCACCTTATGCTGGCCAGGGGGTGATGTCTGCCCTCTGCTCATGCCATCATTTTCCCTTGCCATGATGGAACTTCCCCTTGAGTGTGTAAGCAAAACCTAACCCTTTTTTTCCACAAGCTGCTCTTGGTCAGGTGATTTCTGCCAGCAATGCAAACCTGAGTGCAGCAATTTATTTTTGAGAGAGAGAGAATGGATAGGTACACCAGGGCCTTAGCTGCTGTAAACTCCCCTCTTTTTCTTCCCTTATCTTCCCTCCTTACTTTTCTTCTTTCGTTCTTTCCTTTCTTTCTTTCTTTCTCTGTTTTACTGAAAGGAAAAACAAAGTCTAAATAGCAAAATTTTTCTGTTTATGCAGTATATATGCATTTTTGTATTACTAAATTTTTCTTTTTCAACATGTTTGACAAAGTCAAAGTAAATGTGGCCCCTTCTGACTTTTTTTTTTCAGTGAATGGAATTATTTCAAAGGTATTATGCCTCTCTCAGACTCTTAATTTGTAGTGCTTCCAGGAAGGACTTATGTTGACCTGCACATCTTTATGATTAATATTGCTTAATTTTACCAATTTATTTAAACTTGGAAAATACTTTATTAGGTCTAGATCCCTCATAATAGCTTAATTTTTTAAGTAATTTGTGTTGTACACCTAGCAAATATCCATGGCTTAACAATACTGCAGATATTTTCCACTGATGCCTATCAACAGGAACTTTTCTGTTTGGCTTATAAACATCATTTCCTCTTTCAATAACCCAAATTTTTCCTCATTATTGGTTTTTCTTCTTTTCTCCTTTTACTATTAATAATATTTCAGTCAAAATTGCCTTAAAATTTTTTTTTTTAGTTATTTGAGAGAGAGAGCGACTGGGTGCTCCAGGGCCTTTGGCCAGTGCAAATGAATTCCAGATTCATGTGTCATATATACTGTGTTTTACAAATACAGCGGGGGGAGAGTCCACCAAGTTATTTTTAGCAACTACAAAATAACAAAGTTTTATGAAATAATCATTTGAGTGTCATATAGATTCATATACTTTTACATTTTTTCATGAAAATTCTTCTAGAGTACACTTTTCATATTTAAAAATTAACAACTGCCTTCTAACAAGTTATACAATTATAGAATCAAAAGTACTGTAACCATCAGATTGAAACCTATAAACTATGGTCAAGAGTTGCAGCCAGGTGTGGTGACCCATGCTGTTATTTTTTATTTATTTATTTTTATGTTTGACTTTGAATTTTTATTAGACTCTGAGAATTCTCATCAAGGCTATCTTGTCTATTGAGATTAAGAAAGATAATAGGAGCCAGGCATGATGGTGTACACCTTAATTCCAGCACTCAGGAGGCAGAGGTAGGAAGATCACTGTGAGTTTGAGGCCACCCTGAGAGGACCTAGTGAATTCCAGATCAGCCAGGGTTAGAGCAAGACCCTACCTCAAAAAAAAAAAAAAAAAAAAAAAAAGAAAGAAAGGAAGAAAGAAAGAAAAGTAATAGGTTACTGAGGCAATTGGGCCTGCTACTCTTTTTTTTTTTTTTTGTTATGTACACAGTTGTATACATTCAAGTTGATACCATAGTTAGCCTCCTCCCTGTCCTCCCCCCTCCGCAGGTACCCTCCTCGTTGGAGAATATGGGTTGTGCATTGTGGGGTTAGCCATCAGTTATGGGTAAGAGCAATGTCTTTGTGCATAATGACCCAACCTGTGGCTCTAACATTCTTTCTGGCCCCTCTTCTGCAAATTTTCCTGAGTCAGGTCTACTTCAGTGATGAGGTCTTGAGAACCTCTGTGTTTCTAGTTATCTGGTTTGGTAGGAGTTGAATGTTCTCTGTCTCTTATCTCCTTCACCCTATGCTGGTACCAGGTTCACCAAAAAGCAGCACTCTTGCTCATTTCCCCAGTTACTCTTAGTTTCACCTGGGGGCCTTTGGTGCTCTGATGGGCTGGTTCTCTCCTTAGGATCTATGTCCATCTGAAAAAGAGAAGCAAATATAGAATTCCATCATATAGATATACCACATCTTGGTTATCCATTCATCTAATGATGGACATCTGGGTTGATTCCAGCTCATAGCTATTATGAATTGAGAAGGTATAAGCATGGTTGAGCAAATCTCTCTGAACTGAGGTGTGGAGCTTTTAGAAAATAATGCCCAGTAAGGGAATACATGGGTCTTCTGGTAACTCTATAGTCAACATTTTTAGGAGTTTTCATATTGCGTTCCATAGTAGTTGTACCATCTTACATTCCCACCAACAGGGTTCCTATTTCTCTACATCCTCACCAGCATTTATTTTCATTTGAATTTTAAATGTTTTCTATCCTTACTGGGGTAAGGTGGAATCTCATATTTGCTTTAATTTGCATTTCCCTGATGATTAGGGATGATGAACATTTCCTTAAGTGTGTGTTTGCCATTTATATTTCTTCCTCTGAGAACTGCCTGTCTTGTTGTTTGCTCCATTTTGTGAGTGTGTTGTTTGACTTTTTGTTGTTTAGGTTTTTGAGTTCTTTGTAGATTCTAGAAATTCGGCCTCTGTATGTTGGATATTGAGCAAACATTTTCTCCCATTCTGTGGGTATTGGCTCTGGTCATTGTATGTTTGTGGAGAAACTTTTCAGCTTTGTGAGATCCCAATGGTTGAGTGATTGTTTAAGATCATTAGCTACTGGGCTTGTTCAGGAAGTCTTTTCCCATTCCTATATCATGGAAAGTTTCTCCTATTTTTTTTCTTCCAGTAGTACCTGAGTTTCCAGTCTTATATTGAGGTCTTTGATCCATTTAGTTTTTTTTTTTTAAATTATTTCTTTTTTTTTCTTTTTTCTTTTTTCTTTTTTCTTTTTTTTTTTTAATTTATTTGAGAGCAACAGACACAGAGAGAAAGACAGATAGAGGGAGAGAGAGAGAATGGGTGCGCCAGGGCTTCCAGCCTCTGCAAATGAACTCCAGACACGTGCGCCCCCTTGTGCATCTGGCTAACCTGGGACCTGGGGAACCAAGCCTCAAACCAGGGTCCTTAGGCTTCACAGGCAAGCGCTTAACCGCTAAGCCATCTCTCCAGCCCGATCCATTTAGTTTTGATTGTTGTGCATGGTGAGATGTGTGGATCAAGTTTCAATTTCCTGCATGTGGTTATCCAGTTTTTCCAGCCCCATTTGTTGAAGATGCTGTCTTTTTTCCAGCCTATATTGTTAGGGTCATTGTCAAATATAAAGTAGCTGTAGTTACTTGGCCCAAATTCTGGATCCTAGATTCTGTTCCATTGGTCTATACTCCTGTTTTTCATGCCAGTACCATGCTGCTTTTATTAGTAGGCCTAGTAATATAGCTTTAGATCAGGTATGGTGATGTCTCCAGAGATGTTTCTTTTGCTGAGGATATACTTGGATATCCAAGGCCTTCTGCCTTTCCATATGAATTTTGAGATCATTTTCTCTATCTCTGTGAAGAACAATGATGGGATTTTGATTGGTATTGCATTAAATCTGTATATTGCCTTTGGTAAGAATGCCATTTTCACAATGTTCATTCTGCTTATTCAGGAGCATGGGAGGTCTTTCCATTTTCTCAAGTCCTCCTCAATTTCTTTTTTGAGTGTTTTTATGTTTTCATTGTATAGGTCTTTCACATCCTTGGTTAATGGTATTCCAAGGTATTTTTTCTTGTTGTTGCTATTGAAAATGGGACAGTGTCATTTATTTTTTTCTCTGTATCTTTGTCTTTTGCGTATAGAAAGGCTACTCATTTTTGTGCATTGAATTTGTATCCTGCTACTTTGCTGAAAGAGTTAATCACTTTTAAGAGTTTTTGTTGTTGCTGTGGGGGTTTTTTGTTGTTGTCTTGTTTTTTGTTTTTTCAAAGTAGGGTTTCACCCTTTTCCAGGCTGACCTGGAGTTTGCTATGGAGTCTCAGGGTGGCCACAAACACATGGTGATCCTCCTACATCTGCCTCCTGAGTGCTGGGATTAAAGGCATGTGTCAGCACGCCTGGCACCTTTAAGAGTTTTGAGATGGAGGCTCTTGTGTCTCTTATGTATAGAATCATGTCATCTGTGAATAGAGCTAACTTAACTTCTTTCCTTCTAAATTGTATCCCTTTTATTTTTTTTCTCCTGTCTTACTGCTTGAGCTAGGACTTCCAGTACTATATTGAAAAGCAGAGGTGAGAGTGGACACCCCTGTCTTGTTCCTGATCTCAATGGGAATTCCTTCAATCTCTCTCCATTAAGTATTATTTGGGCTTTAGGAAAGCTTTATGTATAGCCTTTATTATGTTGAGATGTAAACCACCCAGCCAGATTTCTCCAATGTTTTCATCATGAAGTGATGCTGTATTTTGTTAAGGCCTTTTCTGCATCTATTGAAATGATCATGTGGGTTTTATGTTTAAGCTTATTTATGTGGTCTGTTATATTGACAGATTTCTGTATGTTGAGCCACCCCTAAGTTCCTGGAATGAAGCCTACTTGATCAAGGTGGATAATGCATTTGATGTGTTGTTGCATTAGGCTTGCAAGGATTTTGTTCAGGATTTTTTCATCAGGGAAATAGGCCTATAGTTTTTTTTTTGTTTTTCTTGGTGCATCTCTGCCTAGTTTTGGTATTAATTAGGGTGATACTAGCTTCATAGAAGGAGTTGGTAGCTTTCCTTTTTCTCTGATTGTGGCACAGTTTGAGAAAAATTGGCTTTAGTTTTTCCATGAAGGTTTGATAGAATTCAGCTGAGAAGCCATCTGGTCCTGGACTCTTCTTTTGGGGAGATTTTTGATTACCTTTTCAATCTTGATGGGTGTGATAGGTTTGTTTAGGAGACTAATCTGCTCTGAGTTTAGCTTTGGTAGGTGATATGTGTCCAGGAATTCATCCATTTCCTCCATATTATCCAGTTTTGTGGAGTAAAAGTTTTTAAATAAGTCCTGATGATTCCCCCAATTTCACTTATATCTGTTGTGATCTCTCCTTTTTAATTTCTAATTTTGTTAATTTGAAGCATCTCTTTATTTTGCTTGATCAAATTGTCCAGGGGTTTGTCAATCTTGTTTATTTTTTCAAAGAACCAGTTCTTTGTTTCATCAATTTTGTTGATTGTTTTCTTAGTTTCCAACTCATTAATTTCTGTTCTGATTTTAATTATTTCTTTCCATCTGGAGCTTTTTGGGTTGGACTCTTCTTATTTATCCAGTGACTTTACATGGATGGTTAGGGTTAGGTTATTGATTTGGGATATCTCTATCTTTGTTATGAAGGCATTTAGTGCTATGAATTTTTCCCTGAGGACCACCTTCATTGTGTCCCATAAGTTTTGGTACAATGTGTTCTCATTGTCATTCATTCCTAGAAATTTTGCAATTTCATTTTTTATTTCATCCACTACCTATTTATTTATGTTTAAAATGTGTTATTCATTTTCCAGGATCTGATGGGATTTCTGGTGTATCTTTTGTTGTTAATTTCTAGCAATATAGCATTGTGATCTGATAACATGCAGGCAATTATGTCACTTTTCCTAAATATATGGATGCAGTCTTTGTGACTCAGTATATAATCTATTTTAGAGACGGTTACATAGGCTGCTGAGAAGAATGTGTAGTCTGTGGATTTGGGGTAGAATGTTCTGTAGATGTCTGTTAGATCTACTTGTTCTATGGTTTTGTTGAGCTCTCTCACTTCCCTGTTGATTTCTGTTTGGATGATCTATCTATTGCTGATAGCAGAGTATAGAAGTCCCCAACTATGATGGTGTTGGTCATTATTTCTGTTTTGTTGTCAAGTAGGTTTTGTTTAGGATCCCCTGTGTTTGGTGCATAAAGATTTATGATTTTGATATCCTCTTGTTGGATTGTTCCCTTGGTAAGTGGGAAATGGCCTTCTTTTTCTTTTTTGATTACTTTTTGTTTGAAGTCTTTTTATGCAACATTAGTATAGCTACGCTTGCTTGTTTCTTATTCCCATTTGCTTAGAATATCATTTTTCACCCTTTGACCCTTAGGAGGTATCTGTCTTTAGTGGTGAGGTAGGTTTCTTGGATACTGCAGATTGAGGGGTATAATTTTCTGATCTACTTTGTTAGCTTATGTCTCTTGATGAGTGAATTGAGGCCATTCATATTTATGGTAATGACTGTGAGGTTTGATTTAATCCCTGCCATATCATGGTGGTTTATGTGGTTGGGTGTTTTCTTGGACTTTGTAGTTTTTTGTGCCTTCTCTGAGTTTGAGAATTGTGATCTCCTTCTTCTAGGCACTTGAGGTTGATTATTTGATTCTTCTGTGTGGAGAATTTCCTGAAGTAGTCTCTGCAGGCTTTGCTTTGTGTTCATATAGTTGTAAAGCTGAATTTATTGTGAAAAGTTTGTCTTTCGCCATCTATTATGAGAGACATATTTTCTGGGTAGAGCAGTTTGGGTTGGAAGCCATAGGTTCTTAATCTTTGCAGTGTTCCATTCCAGGCCCTTCTGGCTTTCAGGGTTTCCATTAAGAAGTCTGAAGTAATTCTGATGGGGTTACCTTTAAATGTAATGTGTTGTTTTTCTCTAGATACTTTTAGGATGTTCTCTTTGGTATTGATGTTTAGAGTCTTAATAACAAAATGTTTTGGAGAATTTCTCCTTTGTTCCAGTCTGTTTGGCATGCTGTTAGCTTCTTGTAACTTGATGGGCCTTTCTTTTGAGAGAGTGGGAAAGTTTTCTTTGATAATTTTGTTGAATAAGTTCTCCATGTCTTTGGTCTGAATTTCTTCCCCTTTTGGTATTCCCATGATCTGAATGTTGGAACATTCATCGAGCAATTTCAGAGTTTCAGAGTTTCAGGTCTCATATTAAGGTCCCTGATCCACTTGGATTTGATTCTTGTGCATGGAGAAAGACAAGGATCTGTTTTCATCTTTCTACATATAGATACCCAGTTTTCCCAGCATCACTTTTGAGGAGGCTGTCTTTTCTCCAGTAAATATTTTTAACTTTTTGTCAAAAATCAAATGGCTGGGGCTGGAGAGATGGCTTAGCATTTAAGCCCTTGCTTGTGAAGCCTAAGGACCCTGGTTCAAAGCTCGATTCCCCAGTACCCACGTAAGCCAGATGCACAAGGTGGCACATACATCTGGAGTTTGTTTGCAGTCTGGAGGCCCTGGTGCGCCCATTGTCTCTGTCTCTCTACCTCTTTCTCTCTCTGTCTGTTGTTCTTAAATAAATAAAAATAGACAAAAATATTTTTTAAAAAATCATATGGTTGTAGCTGCCTGTATTAACATCTGGGTCCTTTATTTTGTTCCATTGACCTACATGTCTGTCTTTGTGCCAATACCATGCTGTTTTTGTTATTATGGCTTTGTAATAGAGCTTAAAATTGGCTATGGTGATAACACCAGCCTTATTTTTGTTGCTCAAAATTGTTTTGACTATTTGAGGTTTTTTTGTGCTTCTAAATGAATTTAAGGATTTTTTTTCTATTCCTGTAAAGAATACCATTGGTATTTTAATGGGGATTGCATTAAATGTATAGATTGCTTTTGGTAAGATAGACATTTTCATAATATTGACTTCCAATCTAAGAACAAGATGTCTTTCCATTTCCTTGTGTCTTCTGCAATTTCTCACTTGAGTGTTTTTAAATTCTTATTTTAGAGATCCTTCACTTCCTTAGTTAAGTTTATTCCAAGGTACTTTTTTTTTTATGTTTGTTTTCTTCTTTGATTCCCCTCATTTCTTCTCTGATTTCCTTGAATATAGATACTATCATTTTCTCAAAATCTTTGTCAGCCATTTCATCTAAAAGAGTCTCATTGGTGATCATTTATGATGGATTTATAATTTTTTTATGTTTATTTTTATTGATATATTTGAGAGTGACAGAGAGAAAGAGGCAGAGAGAGATAGAGACAGAATGGGCGTGCCAGGGCATCAGCCACTGCAAATGAACTCCAGATGCCTGCGCCCCCTTGTGCATCTGGCTAACGTGGGTCCTGGGGAAACGAGCCTCGAACCAGGGTCCTTAGGCTTCACAGGCAAGCGCTTAACCACTAAGCCATCTCTCCAGCCCGGATTTATAACTTTTGATGGGACTGTATTGTCTTGGTTCTTTGAGTTTTTTTGTATTATAATGTAGTGACTTTTGCATCCTGAATTGATTTAGTGCTTGGGTTTTCTACTTATCTGCAGTGTTCCCAGAGGTGGCAATCCACTTCTGTCTACCCTCAGAATATGAGCTCATGGTGCCAGGTGTAGCTCTTTTACCCCAATCTAGCTGCAGAAGTAATCCCTTTCTCTTTCTCTGTCAAATAAATAAAAATAAAAACTATTTTAAAAAAATCAAGGGCTGGAGAAATTGCTTAGTGGTTATGGCACTTACCTGCAAAGCCTAAGGAACCAGATTCAATTTCCCAGTACCCACATAAGCCAGATACACAAGGTGGCACATTGCATCTGGAGATTGTCTGCAATGGCTTCAGGACCTGGCAAGCCCACTCTCTCTTTCTACCTCTCTCTATTTCTTTCTCTCTCTCGCTGCAATAAATAAATAAAATATTTTTTAAATGTCAGAAAATCATGTGACACTTAGATATCAGCTCTGCCTTTTCCCAGTTTTCATAACAGTATCATTTGAATATAAAATGAAGAAATTATATGTCTCAAAAGGTCCCAAAATACAAAATCATAGCCAAAACAAAAGGCCTAACCTAAAGAAACAAACATCATATCTCTCTCCCCCAAATATCTCTTTTCACCAAATTTAACCCTGTCCTTTGTAGTATAATTCTTTAAAATGCCTTTTAATCCCTATCTTATATTTACACCTTTAAGAATAAGAGAGAAAGAAAACATATATTTGTAAGTAAGACATCACATAAGTGAAATGGTGCATTGGCATGGACTCTACAGCAAGTGCAAAAGAAGGTCTGGGTTATGACCCATACACCTGTAGTGTAGTGGCCACACATATGCTCATGGAAAAGAGTTGGAAATGACCCTAGATTTCCCAGTCCACTCCTGGCCCTGGAAGAGGTTTGGACAAACACTCTCCTTTCCAAATGTCAGTCAGCCCTGCAGTCTTCTGAGATGATTGGATAAAGAGTAAGCTTGCAGAATCATCAAAAGAGAGCAGTTTACCATGATGCAGGCAACATGATCTCTGTATAAGAAATGAGGCTTGCCGATTTCAGTGGGCTTGTTTTGGGGGATACATAGGCATAACTGGTGAAAGCTTATGATCAAACTTCCAAAAAGACTGACAGGACTTCTATATCAGAGACTATTTAAACAGCCCCATAAGAAATAAGCTTGGAGGCTTACCTGCTTCTATTAAAGAAAGCTTCACCATGTACTTAAACCACCATGCATTCTGCAAGACCTTCCTTTCCCCTCAGGGCCCTTCTTCCTTTATGAGAAAGAAGAGGGAATAGGTGAAGAGGGAGAGAAGGGAGAGGAGAAGATAGAAGTGAAATCTGCTTGGAAAGAAATAAGGAGAGATTTAAGTAATTAATAACATCAAATCCTAGTTCTCTTACTTAAAGGCCTTGCTTAGCATTAATTTTCTACAATTTAAGAATAGATATTTTCCCAGTGCCAGGGATGAGATACTTCCCAGTAGTCAGGGAGGCTATAGTAGCCCCTTGCACTCTAGGTTGCCCACCAAAACTAAGTAAGTCCCTATTGATGAACACATCATATTCTTTGGTTACAAGATACAGAGAAATCAAGCTCAAATTGAGTCAAGATCTTTCACTCTGCTGGCTAGCTTTCATAGTGCTGAAAGATGCTATGAGGTTGCTAAGGGAGAAAGTAATCAACAGTTTTACCCAGATGTGGACACTGTTGTGCTCCACATCTAACCTTCAAGACAAGATATACCCACTGGTGCAATAGTAGCATGACTGGTAGGCTTACAGCCACCTTTGGATTGGATTTGAGGCCTGTCCTACTAGAGGAAATCCATGCCTGGTATACAAACCTGGCCAAAAGTTCATGGCTAGAAAGGCCATAGTTGCTAAGATGGGAAACCTATTACTGTTTTACTGTTGTTATGCTAAGTATGCCTTCTAAATATCTATGCTTATGTTGATAGACTTGTGCTGTTCTCAACCTTGATCATACAAGTTTGATTTTGCAGTGGGTAAATGTTAGATCAGAGATAACTAGCTGTCAAAAGTGCTGAAAATAAGTGGCTGTTGTGGGATCCAAGGCTTGGGGAACATTTTGGAAAAGAGGGTGGAAAGAACATAAGAGCTAGTGGATGGCGGGAAATGCTGTGGAATTCTGTCTTCTGGAGAGGGCTTAACCCTTCCAGAGTAGCTGTTGACAGTTAGTGCTTACTGGGGGAGAGGGTTTTGTTCTTCAGTGGTGTAGCCACTGTTAAGTGGCCCATATTCCTGCAAATAACCACCCTCTGCACCTGCTTCTGACATGTTTATTTATGCAAGCAATGCTAACTTAACCCAGTGAGTCAAAAAAGGTCATGAAGGGTAAAAGGGAATTAGTTGGGAAGAAGGGGTTTGGTAGGAGTATGAGAGGGGTAAGATAAAGTCGTAGGGGAATATAATCAAAATACATTACATACATGTACGAATTTGTCAAAAATTCAAAAGGAGAGATTCTTAGCAAACTCATAGAGCTGACATGAGGAGTGAACAAGATACTACAATTTATAATAAGTTAACATACTGAGTATTCCATCACAGTTCAGTACTGTCAGCGGTCAGACCCTGAGAGTTTAATAAATGGGATCTCATTTATTCCTTGCAAGTCCCCACTAAGGAAGGTACTTTGAAGATAAAGAGCTAAGGCATAGAGTGGTAGAGTGACATCCTCTGTCATGAAGCTAGTGACATGGAAAGCTAGGAAATCAAATCTTAGAGGGCTGGCTCCAGACCCTCAAATAGCCAGTCAGTATACTTGCTCTTGTGCTCTTAGCATTTTGAGTTTCCAAAGTGCTGTGTCCTCATATTAGTGTGTCATGACAATATGGTGTAAGATAAATAATAGGGATTCTAGATACAGAAAGTAATTTCTAATATTGTTTCTGCCCAGTGACTTGCCTGTATTTCAAGACATTGATTTCTTTCAGATGCATTTTTCCCATCCTTAAAAGGGAAATGATAACATCTACCTTTTAGTGTTATGAATAATAAAACATTCTTAGAAATTTTCAGTTTCATGATATTATTGTTGTCTCTAACTGGCAAGAAAAAAAATATTTTATTTGACCCAAGAATCAAAGGGATTATTTGGAAAAAATGTGTATTTCACACATAAACTAGCCTGTTACTTGACTATGTTTACTATTTACTACAGTGTCATCCTAATAAAAAGCTATAGAGGAAACATTCTCTAAGTTTCTTTTGTTTGTTAGCAAGTTCCTAACCTTGGGTTGTATGAGATAGTCCAGTATCCATGTAGCAAAGCCTTATTATTTGCTTATACTAAATCATGTTTGGTTTCTGCCACTTATAGGCAAGAAGGCTCTAACTAACAGTACTATTTACGAGCAGGTTAGATAGGCCACTCAGCCTGCTAGACTAGCTGTCTAATTAAACTCCTTTAATGAGCTTCTTTGTCATTTGCTATAATTTTCACTGGCAGATCTGGTACACTTATGAATCTTTTTTGGCATTAGTAGATAATATGATAATTGATCTGATCAGTTTTCCAATCTTTTTTCCATGCTATTCTTCCATTCTGATTTTTCTAAAATTTTCACTGTTGTATTTTTACATTAAGGAATTCTTTATATAGAATAAATAAATTTGAAGGTATAATTTGTTAAATGTTTATAAATGTATGAACCAGTATAACTACCACCCAAATAAGAACATAGCAAATTTCATCACCTATAGAGTTCCTCCCACATTCTTTTCCAAGGAAACCACTGTTTTAACTTTTGAAATTATGGCTTCAGCTGGGCATGGTGGTGCATGCCTTTAATCCCAGCACTTGGGAGGCAGAGGTAGGAGGATCACCATGAGTTCAAGGCCACCCTGCGACTACAGAGTGAATTGCAGGTCAGCCTGGGCTTGAGTGAGACCCTACCTTGAAACAAACAAACAAAAATTTATGAATTCACTTTGATTGTTCTTGATTTTTGCATAAGTATATCACCTAGGAAAGTACTTTGTCATGTCTGGATTCTTTCCCCCTCCTGTGTCATTCTGAGAATCATCTATACTAATGGATGCATCCATAGTTGATAACTCTAAGTGGCTATGTAGTATTTCATTGTGTGAATATACCATAATGTATATATTATGCATTTACCCAAAGAAACATTTGATTTTCTTCTAGTTGGTTACTACTAGGAAGAAGGCTATTGTAGTCATGATACCTGAATATTAATATGTATAAATCATTAGAGATATATATCTTCTACTGTTGGATACATGCATCGAGACAGAACTGATGGATTAGAGTGGACTTTTTGGCATTAGTAGATAATCCTCAATATTTTCAAAGTGATTATACCATTTTATCCTGAAATATATGGGCTTCAATTGTTACACATCCTTTTTAAAATGTAATGTTCCTGGCCTTTAATTTTAGGAATACTGGTGCATGAGTTGTGGTGGTTTTAATGCAGAATGCTTCCCATAGACTCATGTGTTTGAATACTTTATCCCCAGTTAATGGTGCTGCTTGAGGGGCTATGCAACCTTTAGGAGGTGGCGCTTTGCTGAAGAAAGTATGTCACTGGGGTGGGCCTCGAAATGTTACAGCCCAGCCCTGCTTGTTATCTTGATACTTCTCCCTTGCTAATGTGAAGATGTGACATAGGCACCCTGCTCAGGCCTGCCATGCCTCCTCTACCATAATGGACCCTTCTGCTCAGATTTCATGGTGGTGCATGCCTTTAATCCCAGTACTTGGGAGGCAGAGGTAAGAGGATCGCTGTGAGTTCGAGGCCACCCTGAGACTCCATAGTGAATTCCAGGTCAGCCTGGGCTACAGTGAAACCCTACCTCAAAAAACCAAAAAAACAAAAAAAAAAAAAAACAAAAAACTTATTTCCTTCTGTAAGCTGCCTTGGGTCCAGTATTTTTTCCCCAAAATGAAAAGGTCATATATATGGGTAATGAGATTTCTGTGGTTTTCATCTACATTTTCCTAGTGAGAAATTTATGAGCCAGTTCTAAATTTATATGAAAGTACCAAAATACCTTAAATACTCATGCAAATATTGAAGAATAAAACATAACTTGTTGAAAGACTAATTCTGCAGATTTTATGACTGACCATCATAAGTACAGTGTAGAAGAGCAACCAGACAGCCCACCTGCAAGGTGCTTTCTGATTTCCAACAGTTGTGTCAACTACTCAATGCAGTGGACAATATTAAGTTCTCTGCAATAAACAGTTTGGAACAAATGACTCTCTATGTTAATTTTAATGAGATTATTCGATCTAAATTCCAACAGTTGTAAGGCTTCCTTAAAAGGTTACAAGAGCTATCTTCATGATTGTGAGTAGATAAGAAAATAGAATGTAGAAATATCATAGCTAGGAAGAAATGAAAATTGGTATTACCAATCAAACTTACCAATTTTTTGTTGTCAAATCAAATTTTCTTAAGGATGACCTGGAATTCACTATGTAGTCTCAGGGTGGCCTCCAACTCATGATAATCCTCCTACTTCTGCCTCCCAAGTTCTGGGATTAAAGGTGTGCGCCACTATACCTGGTTCAAACAAGCAAATATAAAAAAGGGATCTGAGCTGGGTATGGTGGCGCACACCTTTAATCCTTACACTCAATAAAGGGGCTAGAGTGAGATCCTGCCTCAAAAATACAAAAAAAAAAAAAAAAAAAAAAAAAAAAGAAAGAAAGATCCATAGCCTGAGAGAATATATTTCAAAAATACTTATCTGATAAACAACTTTTATTCAGAAAATCAAAAAACTCTCACAAAATCAACTTAAAAAAAAATCTAAACAGCCCAATAAAAGGGTGTGAAACACGAGAGCATGATTTTACAAATAGTTCTCAATGTTATTCCATGATCTTTCTTACTATATATGCTAGTCCCATCCACACTGTTTTGAAGACCAGACTCACTTTGCATTGGCATGCCCATGGCGTCCATCTTGCTCATAGCCTTCATCATATGTTAACAACTACTTGCTTGATATATGCTCTCCACAAAGAGATAAGTCAAGAACTATCTCCCTAGCAATGTATTTACTCATAGTTGAATACATAATTTCATGCTGTAGGAAAATTTAAAAGGCTCATATTAGTCTTTGAAAAGACTAAGAAGCATAATCAAGGGAAAAGTAAACTGAATTCACATCAGGAAAGTAATGATAAAAGGTTTGATGAAACCATATTTAAAAAAAAAAATCTTTTAGCCAGGCGTGGTGGTGCATGCCTTTAATCCCAGCACTTGGGAGGCAGAAGTAGGAGGATCACCGTGAGTTCAAGGCCACCCTGAGACTACATAGAGAATTCCAGGTCAGCCTGGGATAAAGTGAGACCCTACCTCAAAAAACCAAAAAAGAAAAAAGAAATCTTTTATTTTGTTTATTTACTTATTTTAGGGGGAGGACAGATAGAGAGAATGGGTGAACCAGGGCCTCCAGCCACTGCAAACAAGCTTCAGATGCATGTGCCACCTTATGCATCTGGCTTACATGGGTACTGGGGGATTGAACCTAGGTTCTCAGGCTTCATAGGCAAGTGCCTTAACTGCTAAGCCATCTCTCCAGCCTGAACCCATATTTTTGTAAAAAGTGAAGTTAGAATTGCAAGAAATATATAAGTTATCTCAAAAAGTTAAATGACAGAAACACTATATTAAGCGAGTGCCCCATACTCTGCCCCCAGCAGAAGTGGTAATTATTATCATCTATATAGCAACTGTAATATCACCAGATGTCTAAAACTAATAAGAAGTAGGATGTATTAGCACCCAAGATGTTAGATGTTTTATGTTTGGGAAAATTATTTTTTTAAAAAAGAAAGTCACTTCTTTCTTTCTTTCTACCAAGAGAGTGAGAGAGAGAATTGGTGTACTAGGGCCTTCAAACACTGCAATCAAACTCCAGATATGTGTGCCACCTTGCATGCATGTGTGACCTTGCACATTCCCATCACCTTGTACATCTTGCTTATGTGGGACCTGGAGAGTCAAACATGAGTCCTTAGGCTTTACAGGCAATCGTCTTAACCACTAAGCCATATCTCTAGCCCTGTATTTCTCTTTTTTATTTAAACCTTCAGAAAAGCCTTGGGTAAAAATGGTAAAAACAGTCATACTTGTCTTTTGTTAATATTAGAGGAAAAACATTTAATATTTCACCATTAAGTCTGATGTTTATGATGGCTCTTCTAGATGCTGTAAATCAAACAGAATTTCTCTTCCCAGTTTGTTGACATTTTTTAAAAAATCAGGAATGTGGGCTGGAGAGATTGCTTAGTGATTAAGGTACTTGCCTGCAAAGCCTAAGGACCCAAGCTTGATTCCCCAGAACCTATGTATGCCAGATGTACAATATGGTGCATGCATCTGGAGTTTGTTTGTAGTGGCTAGAGGCCCTGGCATGCTCATTCTCTCTATATCTGCCTCTTCCCCCCTTTCCCCTTTCATAATAAATTAGGAAATTAAATATATATATTTTTAAGTAAGGAATAGTTCTGGCATTTTATTTAATGTTTTTACACCTTGTGATATAATCACATGGTTTCCCTTTCAAATATATTAATATGGTGAGTTACACTGAAGGATTTTTAAAAGTTAAACCACCTTGTATTCCTGGGAAAAACTTCACTGGAAATCTATCTACTTTTTAGCCCAAGATGTGACAAATTTTGTTATAAAAATTTCTATTTATGGCTTATGAAAAGTACTAATCTGCAGGGTTTTTCCTATAGTGTTTTGGATTGGTTCTTGTATCTTAGTAAAGCTGGGATCACAGAATGAGTTGGGATGTTTTCTTTTTGTTTGACTGAGTTGATTGTTGTTTGTTTGTTTGTTGTTGTTGTGTGTGTGTGTGTATTTTGTTACCTTCCCTGAATGTTCTGGCAGAATTTCCCAATAGAGCCATCTGGATTTGGTGGTTTTTATGTAGAAATATTAGTAGCTAGGCATTTAATCTAATTAATCGATATATGTTTGAAATTATCTATTTCTTCTTAAAAGGTTTTTTTTTTGTTAGTATATGCAGAATACATCCTTTTATACAGACCTATGCTTTGCAAACACTGGCACCTACACTCCCCCACCAGCCTTTTGGATTCCTGCATTGTGCAGCACAGTATGGAGACTTCTTGGAAGCAAACTAAAACAATTTTGTTTTTCTCATTTGTGTCTGGTCTCTTAGGCTCACTGTCATTCACTGCATACTCTCCTATTGTTTTGATTTTTTAGATGTCATCTCACTAGGTAGCCTATGTAGTTGAGGCTGTCCTTAAACTTGAATTACTTCTGTCTCAGCCTCTCAAGTGTTGTAATTGCAGTTGGGAATCACCATGCCCAACCTGATGTCCAATTTATTGAAAAAAAAAAGTTTCATACATTTTACCTCAGACAGCAGAATAAATTAAGTTCTGTTGTTTCATCTTGGCTGGAAGCACAATTCCATTCTACAACTTTAAAAACATTTCTTAGTAAAACTTGGCCAACTTATCTCTCTACATTATACTTATATTTTTAGTCTACTTCAAAACTTTGACACTCTCAAATAATATGACTTTTCTCCAAGATGGGTAGAAAGCAATCTTTCTACTGTTTTATTTATCTCAATGCTTGACTCATATAATTTTTCACCCATCAGCTTCATAAAAGGTCTTCATTGTAAGCTACTGGGATCAATTTGTCAGTAAGACTTTGTGTGATGAATGTGTTCCCTAATTTTTTTTTTTTTAAATCTAAGCAAAAGACTTAACTGCTGTGCCCAATTCTTCCTCACCACTGCATTATTCTTTGCAGAACAGCTTGGAAACCAGCCATATTCTTGTCTGTGTCCATCTTTTTCCCACCACAGTGGGTTGGAATATTACAAAGACATGCTTTTAACTATTTAAGAAAGGAAAGATAGATATTCTTCTATATTTACTCATGTAAAGTATATATTTGTCCATCAAAAGAATTGTGAATTCAAGTACTAAAATTCGAACAGTAGACAAATCTTAGCTGTGACGTCTTTGGGGCTATCAGTGAGACATGCCATCTAACGAGCTTTTCATGCTTTTGTATGTATTCTCTTGGGGTTTATGTGGGTTGACATAGTTTCTCTTTGCTGAGCTATCATCCAGCAAACATCAAAGACTATCATAACATGGAAATTACATAGACATCAGTGTCAGGGAAAGGTTACACTCCCAGAAGGTATATTGCACACATCACATCACAAAATAGTTTCCTTACCTGGCACCAGGTATGCGGGTACTTTGGAAATCTACAAATACCTGGAAATGCAATTGTTTTTATATTTATATTTTTTCTGTATCTGAAATACATTGCTCCGTTTGTTATTGATTAGCTTTGCATCATTTTAGTAAGATATCTGAGATGTTTAACTTACAAAGAGAAAGGTTTCTTTGGCTGAGAGTTTTGAAGGCTCCAGTCCGCTATCAATGGCTTCACTGTTCCAGTCCTATGGCAGGTCATCACACCATGGCAGGACTACATGATAGAGGAAAGTAGCTCATCCTAGCAATGAGGCAGCAAAAGAGAAGAAAAAGGAAACCAGAATCCCCTCACTGGCCCTGCCCCAGTGACCTAGTTTTTTTTTTTTTTTTTTTAAAGAACTCCACTTCTTTTTATTCTTATTTATTTATTTGACAGAGAAGGAAGGAAGGAGGGAGAGAGAGAGAGAGAGAAAGAAAGAGAGAATGGACATGCCAGGGCCTCCAGCCACTGCAAATGAACTCCAGACACATGCGCCCCTTTGGGCATCTTGCTAATGTGGGTCCTGGGGAATCGAACCTAGGTCTTTTGTATTGCAGGCAAACACCTTAACCACTAAGCGGTCCCTCCAGCCCCTAACCTAGGGTATTCTTATCAAACTCTTCCTCACCAATGTTCTGACAGTTCCAAATACCACCACCTTTAGGGTCAAGCTTTTGATACATGGGTCTTTGGAAGGCATTCACTATCCAAACTATTGCAATAGTCAAAGAGAGTTTTGCATCCATGAAGTGCTGAGGTTTCCATGTAATCCTCTTGACAAATTGTCAAAACACCATGGACTAGCACCCACAATACAATTATCTGCAGAGGGAAAATAAGAAATGCAGAGGATTCAGGCCCAGAGTGGGCTTTTTTTTTTTTTTTTTTGCTAAGTAATCTCTTATCACATTGCAAACCTCGAACTCATGGTGTCCTACTACCTCTGTCTCTCAAGTCCTGGGATTAGAGGCATGTGCCACCGCAGCTGGCTAATGACTTTCCACTTCAAACATACTGGCTGCAAATGTCAGGATTTCCTTTTTAGTTGCTGAATAATGTTCCTCTCTCCATATATGTATCACTGCTCCATATCATGCCATTATGTATAATGCTACAATGAATATAGAAATGCAATATTTCTCTGTTAGTGGTTTTTCTTCTTTGGATAAATATGAAGAAGTGCCAATGCTGAATCATACAGGCGTTCTATTTTTAAATGCTTTTATTTATTTGAAAGCAGAGAGACAGACGGATAGACAACATGAGTATAGGCACACTAAGGCCTCTTGCTACTGCAAATGAATTCCAGACACTTATACAACTTTGTGCATCTGGCTTTACGTGGGTGTGGAGAATTGAACCTGGGCTAACAGATTTTGCAGGCAAGCACCTTTAACCACCTGAGCCATCTCCCCAACCCATAGATGTCCTACTGTTAATTTTTTGAGGAACTTTTATGCTGCTTTCCATAATTTTTATGCTAATTTACATTTCTACCAAACATTAAGAAAGGAAATAGTTCCTCTCCTCCAATGATTTGTATCTATTAACTTTTTGATAGTAACCATCCCAAGAGGGGTGAGGTGATATCTCTGTGGTTTTGATTTACAGTTGCTTGATGATTGTGGTGGTGAGAACCTTTTCATGTATCTGTTGGTCATTTGTATGCCTTAGTTAGGAAAACAAAACAAACAAACAAACCAAGAACAGGGCTAGAGAGATGGCTTAGCTGTTAAGATGATTGCCTGCAAAGCCAAAAGACCCCGGTTTGATTTTGCACTACCCATGTAAGCCAGATGAACAAGGTGGCACATATGTCTGAAGTTTGTTTGCAGCGTCTGCAGGCTCTGTTGTGCCTGTTCTCTCTCACACACACTCTCTCTCTCTACCTTTCCCTCTCTCAAATAAATAAATAATAAAAATAAACAAACAACAATAAAAAAACAAGAACATCTTTTCAGATCCTTGCCACTGTGTTAAGCGGGGTCCTCTAGCAGAACCAAATGTGTGTGTATGTGTTGTGTGTGTGTATGGGTGTTATCAAAGAGGATTCACTACAATGGCTTGCACAGTAGAGGCCAGGTAGCTCAATGGTTGTTCAGTCCATGAGACGAGGTGCCTCAGCAGTTCAAATTTAGTGCTGAAGGCCTGGAGGATTCCCAGAGAGTCACTGATCTATAGTCTGTGTTGAAAGACTGAGGACACAGGAGTCTTGATGTCAGCAGAGGATGGCTGCAGTGGCCACAGTGACACACTCACTGAAGGAAGTAAAGGCCAGATCTCAGCATCATACCACCTGCAGGAAGGTGCCACCCACTCTGAGGTCTGAGGGTGGGTCTTCCCCCTCAGCTAATCCTCATTGGAAATGCCCTCATGAACCATCCCATCAAGTGTCTCCTAGTTAATTCCAGATCCCATCAAGTTGACAATCAAGATTAACTGTCACAACCATTAAGCATGTGAATTACTTATACATGTTGAATATTAACCCTTTATTGCACATACAATTTGCAACTAGGTTTTTCCATTCTGTAGGTTGTCTTTTTGTTTTTAATCATTTCCTTTACCGTGTAACTATGTAATAAACTTTCTAGTTTACTGAAGCTCCACTTGTTTGTTTTTCCTGCATGTGCTTCTTTTGCTATCATGTTTTTAAAGAAAATATCACATAAACAAATATCATAGAGCTTTCCCTTATGGTTTTTGCTTGTGAGGGCTTTTGTCCATTTAAAAAATATTTTATTTTTATATATTTATTATAGAGAGAGAATGGGAATTCCAGGGCCTCTATCCATGGCAAAGAAAGAGGGAGAAGAGAGAGAAAGAGAGAGAGAATGGGCACGCCAGGGCTTCCAGCCACTGCAAACGAACTCCAGACGCATGCGTCCCCTTGTGCATCTGGCTGACGTGGGTCCTGGGGAATTGAGCCTCGAACCAGGGTCTTTAGGCTTCACAGGCAAGCGCTTAAATGCTAAGCCATCTCTCCAGCCCATTAGCCAACTTTTAACTCAAGAGAACTGAAAGGTAGATAACTATTCTTTGTATTATGTATACACAAAAAGTTTGCATCACAGTAAATAGAAAATTAAGTTTTCCATTCTTCTTGTGTTAGTTATCATAACACAAGTCATTTCTTTTTGCATTCAGTCTTCCTTCTTCTACCTCTTGGGGTAACATGTTGTCACACTGAGCTGACACAAGCCATTTCTAATAACATCCCTCCTCCACTGTGACTTCTACAAGGGCAAGAGACTTGTTATGGCCACCACTGTCCTCTATGGTCCCTCTCCACAGACACACCATTGGTGAGTGATGTGTCACCAACAAGACCTCTCTGCCCATCTTGCATAGCTATCCATACAGCTGTGTTTGAGTAAAGTTGGGCAAAAGACAGAGACCATCTCTGGCCCATTGAACCCCAAATGGACTGTTCTATGCCAAGCTTGGAATGAAAGACACTAGCACCTCATACCTCAGGTCCTGGAACCAACAACTGAGATAAGAGGGAGCCTCCCATGCCTATATATTTTTAAATAATATCCACTCTGGATATGGGTTAAGGGCATCTTGATGCCACCTAAGTTATGCTGCAGTGACTAGTGACACAGTCATGCAGTAGCCACACAGCAAGAGGCGAACACAGCCAAGGCTGTGGGGCATCCCAGAGGAGTAAATTCAAGCCTGAAGAGGTCTGGCTCCTCTGTGAGCACATTCAGCATTTTTTTTCTTTTTTTATCTTCTGCTCCACAAGAGGCAATGTGCCTTCACATATTCCTGAACCTTTAGTGTCCAACACAAGGCATGACCAAAGGAACATGTTTAGGAAATTGGGAGTGTCAACCAATCCCAGACTCTTCCAGGTCTGATTCAGTCACCTCTTTGAGAATTTTTTTTTCTTAAACCAAGTGTGGGGGAATCACACCTATAATCCTAGCATTCAGAAGTCTGAAGTAGGAAGATTGTCGTGAGTTTCAGGCTAACCTGGCCTACATAATGAGTACCAGGCCAGCCAGAGCTATGCAGCAAGGCCCAGAGAAGAGAGAGAGGAGGAGGAAGGAGCTTGTCTTTTCTCCCCTGGTTTATCTGTTAGCTGTTTCTGAGCTCCTCACATGCTTCAGGTCATAGAAGCCTGCAGGCTGACCCTCAGCACATCCTGGCGTCCTCCCTTCCTGAGATGTCCTTCCTTTCTCAACCACCTGTTCCATTCACTTTAACATTTCAGTACGACTACATGTCATGCTCTCATTGGAACCACGTCCTCTCGAACACCTTTTAAAAAATATTTTTATTTATCTGCTTATTTGAAAGAGACAGGAAGAGGCAGATATATAGAGAGAATGGCCACATCAGGGCCTCTAGCCACTGCAAACGAACTCCAGACACATGCATCACGTTGTGCAGCTGCCTTATGAATGTACTGGGGAATCAAACCTGGCTCATTGGGCTTCGCAGGCAAGTGCCTTAACCCTTGAGCCAGCTCTCCAGCTCTAGAACACTTCTCTGACCTTTCTCTTTAGAGGCTCCTCTTCCCATGGCCGCTGCACCTAGGTGGGCCACTCTGCCCCAACATGGTCCCCAAACTGGACTCCCAGTGGCTGCTGGTTTGCCAACCAGGAGAGCAAAGATGACTTGGTGGCCGTGGGTTTGCCAGTGGAGAGGGCATAAGAATTACAGCTGTAACTCTTGGTGGTCGTGGGTTGCTGGCCAACAGGACAGGAAGATGTTGCAGCTCTGAATCCCTGATAGACTTGGGTTTCAGGTCAAGAGGCAGTGAAGCAGGAACCGGGACTGTCAGAGCAACAGTAGGTCCCACAGGTTCAGGAGCCAGAGGCTGACGAGAGGGCAGACATGGAAGGCCCCGCTCTCAGTGGAAGCAGGTCCAAGCCTGGAGCTGCTCTGGCCCCGCAAAGCAGGGCCGAGTTCAGCCCCGGCTCCAGAATGGCTCCGAGGGCTTAGGAGCCCAGCAGCCCGAGTTCTAGAGGCCCGGAGGATCCAGTTGTCGCCTCTCTTCAGAGTGTGAAGGGAAAACAAAGTAAGGCATTGTTAGGACACGGGTGTGGGCCGTCATTCTCCTGGAAGCTGAGACTGGCCACCCCGTGAGGGCCATCGACTTCTCAGGGAAGATCGTAGCCTCCCCTGGCACACCAGGCGGACTGTCCTCCCGGCAGGATCTGAGAGCTGCCCCCTGGCAAGCCATCCTCCCAGGCTGGGAGGCAGACAGTCCCCGGCAATAAACCTAGGTAAAGGCGTGAGCCACTGGGGAGCAGGGAGCGCACCCCCTGCTTCGACAGTGCTGCCCAGGTGCCACCACGGGTACCAAACGGACCATGGACATTTCTGGGTCCTGAGGAAAGAGTTGAGTGTCCGATAAGCCATGGTTCCGAAAGGCATGCACTCCACTTCCAGAGGGCTGACGCATATCCGAGGCTGATGTCGATTTCTCCTTCTGTCTTTGTCATTATGAGCATGTCACAGCCCAGCTCCTCACCCTCCTGATCCATCTATGCTGGCAGCGGTGGGGGCGTCCACACGTCGTGGGGGTCCACATCCACTTCAGACCAGAGGGGCGGCTGGTGGCTGTGGTGCAGTCACAGGTGCGTGTTCCCACACCACTATGCCTGCCTTCGTGAAAATTGCTTGGCTGCATATACATGGGCTTATTCTTTGGTAACAAATCTTCTGGTTTAGCTCACTTTTTGATTTTGAGACTGTTTCTTTGGTAAAGTCAAGTCATCCTTTAAAAAATGTTTCCTCGTCCCTTCTTCATGTTCTTTAATTTTTTATGCATATCTCAGATTCAAATTATACTTCTTTCTTATTTTGGCAGTTTCCCATTTCAATTCTTAAATGTGGGAATTAAATAATGTATATAAAAACAGTTCTCTACAGAAGCAGAGTTATCAGTATACTCAAGCACAAGCACATCGAAGTATTTTACTACATTATTAATGTTCAGGGATATATTTGACATGTTATTATTTAAGGCAACAAATAGAGCTGTAGATTCTGCCTTTTTGTACTAAACGTTTTGGGGGGGTCTTGTGAAAAAATATTTATGTGTTTTTCTAAACTTAGCAAGTAATTATTTAAGTTTGTCCATTATAGCCATTGTGTTCAGTTGAAGTACTTTTCTCCTTGAAAAGAAATTATTTGTGCAATGTTGATATAAAATGTTAGGATGCCAAAAGGAGCTAAATTCAGTACTGGCAATTACAATCTCAAAGACATTATAAGATTGTAGGAAATACTTTTAATGTGCTCTATTAATTCATGGCCACAGTATGAGTGACTAGGATGATATGGTTTGGTCACCCTTGTATGTGGCTTCCTTGGGGAGTGGTGGGCAGTTGGTGGCACGGGGGCTGATAACAAGTGGCAGTACCTTGGCATGATAGAGCTGCTAGTTTTAAGACCCATCTCTGAACCCTAAGCAGATCAAAAGCATTGAATCTGATCTGTTAGTATCAAACTACAAGACTCCACACTGCTTTCTGCTAAAGTCCAGATAAACAAAGGTATTCAATTACTTTTAAAAAATTAAACATATTTTCATAATTAAACTGCTTTATAAAAGGTCCTATTAACATTGACGTATTGTAGTAAATTATTCATAAAAACAAAAACACGAAAAACCGGGTTTGGTGGTGCATACCTTTAATCCCAGCACTCCGGAGGCAGAGGTAGGAGGATCACTGAGAATTGAGAGTTTGAGGCCACCCTGAGACTACATAGTGAATTCCAGGTCAGCCTGAGCTAGAGTGAGACCCTACCTTAAAAAACCAAACCAAACCAAACGAAACACATGAAAAATGGAAAACCGTACATATTCTTAATTCTATGGAATTCACTTAAATGATAGATTCAGTTTTTTTTTTTTAATAGCAATACTTTGGCAACTATGGACTCAATAAAATATCTCAGGTCAATTGATACCAGAAGAAAAGTAAGGGCATATGAAGACCAGCATATGGCTAGTTCAATTTACTATTGATCGACTAATTATCTTGCCATTTCAGTTGTCAGTAGCCTCAAAGCACATACTTTTCAGTTTTTACTGAACTAGGTCATTAGAATATTTTAAAGTTGTAAATTTTGGCTTATTTAAATCCCAATTAGCCTATATTCTATTACAGTTTTAAAAGACCCCCTCAAAGAAGTGATGAAATTTGTTTCACAACACTAATTGCTTTTAATATGCTTCCTGGTGGACATAAGAAGCCTTAAAGCTTTTCTTAATTTTTAAAAACATGGCAGCAGAAATTTCTATAACCTTAATAAACAATAAGTACTGGAGCTTTTTTTTAGACATGTTTACTTGACAAATAGAAGGTTAGTCACAGCGAGTGACCTGACAGACGCACACAGAAAATACATGAATGCATCAACTGAATGTTGCTACCAATTTTGACATACCTCATCACTTTCATAGTAGCTTTAGAGAAGGGAAAACTGTGGCAAAAAAAGATAAATTATTTTAACTGTCAATAATATTATTATCTTATTCATAGAATGCATACATTTTTTCAGCAGCAAATTGGAACCTGAGAGTAAATTTTCCTTGATATCTGATATCTGAGATTTCTTTTTTAAGAAATGTACTAAATTGCCATCAATGGTAGATAATACAATGGTAACCCACTAATTTCATAATCCATACTCAAACCTTGAACTCTTCAGGACTCTTAGGCCTGACAGAATTTCTATGTGTACAAGGAATATTGGTGGTTTTCTTGTACATGCTATTTCAGTAAAATCAGTTTTTTTTTTTAAATTAAAAATTGCTTTTCTGAAAAGCCAGCTGGTAGCTTTGATGGATGGCTGCTCAGTGCTCTAATGAAAGGCATTCTCTTCTTGTAAACAAAATCCCAATTTAACTTATAAGTGAAACATCAGAGAACCACACTGAACAGATTCTTTCTGTACACAGGCTTGCACATGCATAGACAGTGACTACTGACTTCTACTAACCTTCATGGCTGAGTATGAACAAGTGCCTTTAACTGCTCAGCCATCTCTCCAGCCCTAGCTGATGAGTATTTAGGTAAATACACTACAAACTATGATACAACTGTATAGACAATTCATGAAGAGAAATGACTTAGAATTGAGAAAATAATACAATATACTTCAACTTCTGTTTTGCTGTTTTGTATATCAATCTGAGTCCTCAAGTCCTTTTTATGCCTATCACACTTTTGAATGTTACAGCTAGAACTGTACATTGGAAGTGTTAAAGATATGAAGCAGCACAAATTAATTCTGATATAATCAATGGAAACTGTATGGTTATAGCATAGAGTATCTCTAATATCAGAGGCACCTATCCACAGTTCACTAGTTCTTTTAGTACTCTGTTGCTGATGTCTTGATCATGTGCTCTGTAGTACTCGGTAAATTTCTTACATACTCTACTAATGCATATTTTCTTTTCTTTCTTTTTTTTAAATGCCGACACTGCAAAAAAAAATTTTTTTTTGTACTTTTATTTATTTGAGAGTGACAGAGAGTGAGAGAGAATGGGCGTGCCAGGGCCTCCAGCCACTGCAAATGAACTCCAGATGTGTGTGCCCCCTTGTGCATCTGGCTAACGTGGGTCCTGGGGAATCGAGCCTCCAATCTCCCTGCCCACATATTTTCTTTTTGAGGCCAGGCTTAACATTATACTCACCAAGACATTGATTCCTGCCCTGGGTTTTACTGCTTGATCTACTCAAGTCAGTAGCACAGCTGATACACCCAACTGTGTAAGCCTGCATTCTGACAAGGATTAGTTAGATGGTGATCAAAGCATATCAGTTTTACCACGTTCAAGCAAAAGGAGGATTGACTTGGCTCACATAACTGGGAAATAATTGAACAAATTATAAGTTGGTAAGTCTCCAGTAACATGGAAAAAGGGCCTAGGCCAGTGTCAGTTGTATGGTTATAAAAAGAGAGCATTTTCTAGGAGCAGGAATGATGTAGACAGCTGTAGATATACTCTACAGAAGAAGAAATAAAATTCCCATATTGCTTATCTATCTTCTCTGAAGTCTCTGTAGTACCTTGGTTCTAGGTGGAAAAATCTGGGATACAAGTTTAATCAGTGAAGATAACATAACAGCAGATCTCTGATACACTCTGAAATTTCTTTCTTCAACACTAACTTTAAATTTTTTAAGTCAATAGATTTGCAAAATTTATATTGCCAGAGACCCAGAGGCCCCCAACACCTCCTCACTGAAGCAGACCAAAAATGAACCCAACATGGCTCAGGGAAATTTTGCGGAAGAGGGGCTGGAAAGAATGTCAGAGCCACATGTTGGGTCATGATATGCAGAGACATTTATTTTACCCCATAACTGTGGGCTAACTCCACAATGCATGACCCATATACCTTAACAAGGAGGGGCCAAGGGGAGGGGCTAGGTCACGGATGGGCCTAATAATGGTACCAAACTGACTGTATTTGTTGAATACAAAACTAATTAATAAAAACATTTTTAAAAATATTTGTAATAAAGTAGAAAGTATGTGTGATAAATTATGATGTCATGTTAGGGGGGAAAACTTGTTACTGAAAGTTGAATTAGCCATTTGTTTCCATAGAATAACATTATTAATTGTAAGAACAAATGGCTGACAAATTGTGATTATTCACAAGGGTATTTTTGTAAATGCTTTCTGAAAAATGAAAATTATGAATGTAATTTTTTTAAAGATTTTTATTTATTTATTTGATTATTTGAGAGTGACAGAGAGAGAAAGAAGCAGATAGAGAGTGAGAGAGAGAGAATGGGCGCGCCAGGGCCTCCTGCCACTGCAAACGAACTCCAGATGCGTGCGCCCCCTTTTGCATCTGGCTAATGTGGGACCTGGGGAACCGAGCCTCGAACCGGGGTCCTTAGGCTTCATAGGCAAGTGCTTAACTGCTATGCCATCTCTCCAGTCCATGAATGTAATTTTTAAACACACTATTTGGTGTCAATGAAAATTAACAGCCTTTACCAAGCTGGACTTGGTGGCACACATCTTTAATTCCTGCATTTTGGGAGGCAGAGGTAAAAGGATCACTGTGAGTTTCAGGCCAACCTGGAACTACAGAGTGGCTTACAGGTCAGCCAGGGCTAGAGTGAGTCCCTACCTCAAAACAACAAAAACAAAAACCAAAAAAGAAAGTTAAGGCCTCCAAGTAAAAAATCGGATTTGAGAAAATTTTATCCAGTAGTAAGAACTTGAAAACTTTCCAATATTTAAAAGCTTTTCTGAAGAGATAAAAATGACTATGTGTTTTTTAATATTCTATGATAACATGAGAAATATTTGAAAACTGTTAATTAGTGAATCAATAGTTCACAAATGACCAATGCAGGAAGTTATAGGATCATGCTAGAACCAGTACAGGAAGTTACAGCTTCAGGCTAGAACCATTGTAGGAAGTTATAGTTTCAGGCTAGAACCATTGTAGGAAGTTACAGCTTCAGGCTAGAGCCATTGTAGGAAGTTATAGTTTCAGGCTAGAACCATTGTAGGAAGTTACAGCTTCAGGCTAACACCATTGTAGGAAGTTATAGTTTCAGGCTAGAACCATTGTAGGAAGTTACAGCTTCAGGCTAGAACCATTGTAGAAAGTCACAACTTCATGCTAGAACCATTGTAGGAAGTTTCATCTTCAAGCTAGAACATTGCAGGAAGTTACAGCTTCAGGCTAGAACCATTGCAGGAAGTTACAGCTTCAGGCTAGAACCAGTGCAGGAAGTTACAATTCTAAGCTAGAATCAGTGCAGGAAATACTAGAATTATTTCAGTTAAGTGACAGAATAATGCTTAGTAGTAGACATTCAAATCTCAGAACAAACTATTGAATTTATGCACAGAGGAAAAGTTAAATCATATAGTTTCTGTTTGTGATTCCTCATTATAGCCAACCTTTAAGAAACTGCTGCTTGCTAAACTTCAGTGTCCTACCAAAGAAGAGAAGCACAATTGTCCGGAAAATTATTGAATATTCTTACCTTTATAATTGTCTATCAGTGAAGGATAAATCTTCATCTTTTTAAAAAATCTTTTTTAAGGGCTGGAGAGATGGCTTAGCGGTTAAGTGCTTGCCTGTGAAGCCTAAGGACCCCAGTTGGAGGCTCAGTTCCCCAGGTCCCACGTTAGCCAGATGCACAAGGGGGCGCAAGCGTCTGGAGTTCGTTTGCAGAGGCTGGAAGCCCTGGCGCACCCATTCTCTCTCTCTCCCTCTGTCTTTCTCTCTGTGTCTGTCGCTAAATAAATTTTAAAATAAAATTTTTAAATCTTCTTTAAAATGTTGTTTTTTAGGACATAAACTCACTTTACAGCCTAGATTGGCCTCACATTCACATCCTCCTTCTTCAACCTTCTAAGTGATGGGATTACAGGCATATGCCACCATGCCTGGCAGATTTCCTTGATACATTTTAACACAAGTGGTGCTTGACTTTTCCTGGAGGAGAATATATTCCTCCCAGATACAGAGGGCAGTGATAGATCAATGAAAGGATTTCATCCAAGTTTAGTCTAGTGAACCAATGAATTTATCAGGGTTAGTTATAGGAACATGAGTAAATCTGGCATCTGTGTCACTCACAAACTTTACTCCAGCATGGTTGAGGGCTCAGGAATGCTGCATCACTGGAATCCCCACTGTAACTTGCAGTCAGCTCTATTACTGAAGAGTCCCCGAAACTCCAGAGAGAGTTTACGTCCCACATAACCATGAGTCTAAGTTTCACGGTCTTCTTGCCTCTTATTTTGTTGTGTGTATGATATGTGTGTATTTACATGTGCTAACGTTCATTTGTGTGAGTGTGGGCATACACATGTCCTGGTACTGTGTGAAAGTTGAAGGACAACTTCAGCTGTGAGTCTTTGATTTCCCCCATGTTTGAGGCAGGGTCCCTTTTTCTCTTCTGTTTGCTGGGCGAGCTGGCCTGCAAGCTTCCAAATGATTATTATGTCTCTACCTCCTTTTTCTCTAGCTACATCCACTCCTTTGTTAATCTAATCAAGTTTTGTGGGTTTACACATTGTTGCAGTCAGGTTCGTATTGCTAGCAGAAATCACCTGACCAAGAGCAGCTTGTGGGAAAAAGGAGGTTTATTTTGGCTGACAGGCTCAAGGGGGAAGCTCCATGATGGCAGCAAAAATGATGGCATGAGCAGAGGGTGGACATCACCCCTGGCCAACATCAGGTGGACATTAGCAACAGAAGAGTATGCCAAACACTGGCAAGGGGATTATAACTATAACACCCATAAGCCTGACCCCAACAATACACTACCTCTAGGAGGTGTTAATCCCCAAGTCTCCATCAGCTGGGAACCTAACATTCAGAACACCTAAGTTTATGGGGGACACCTGAATTAAACCACCACACACAGGCACTGATGAGTTCCCATTAATATTTTCCATCAGACTTTGCCCTTAAATCACAGACTTTTATACTTGACAATCACTTGATATCACCATATGCAGTTTCAGTAATTACTTCAGACTTGAGAACCAACTGAGATCCCACCTTCCCTGCCCTGGACACATCTGTCTCACTTGCAGCCTTTATCATTTCAGCATTTATGGAAGTTTGAATGAATGTCCCTCCTAGACTCTCAGGTATTTTATTAAAGCTTATAACTTAGGTCTCCAGCCACCTGGCTGGAGGGGGTGGCACTGCGGCTGGATCTTGGGGTCCAGCCCAAAGGTGAGTTTGGGGACAGAGCTTAATTCTGGTGCATAGGTGGGCACAGAGGTTTGAGCTCTGCCTGGGCCCCTGCTTGCTGCTCCTTTGGTGTTTGCTGGCTCGTGGTGGTTTCTCTCTGCTTGTATTTAAGGAAGTAAGCAGCTTCTTCCACCTCTGATGGAACTCTCCCTGGATCTGTAAGCTTGAAAAATAAAAATATCTTCTTCCTATAAACTGTATCTGGTTTGGATGTTCATCCAGGCATTGTGGAACTGACTACCCTTATAATTAGTGTCTCTGCTTTTGCCTTTCTCTCATAATAGGACATCATAGCAGAGTGAACTATTTAAAATGTAATTTAACCATGTTTCTTTAAATTCTTCCAAGAGCTTTCCATTTCACCCTGAGTAAAAATCAAAATCCTCACTGTAGATGTCAATAAGTGATCTGGCCTCTTGTCACCTCGCCAACTTTCTGTTCTAACAAGCTTCCCCTTCCATCCTACTTCTCAACTCCATTTCAGCAACATTGGCTTGGCTGTCCCTTGAACACATAAACCACACTCCTAATTTAGGGTCCTTTCCACTTATAGCTCCTACATCTGGAATGTTCTTCATTCAGATATTTACATGGATAATGTTCTCACTTCTTCCAGGTTTTTGCTTGATGATCATCTTATTATAAAGATGCTCCCACAACACTCTTCAACTTCCAGGTAAAGGCTCAAGATTGAATAAATGCATCTCCCTCATCACTCTCCTCAAACTTACTAAATGGCAGTTAATGAGTTAATGAGCATAGCTTACTCCACAAATTCACAAAGATAAAGAGAATAAAAAAGAAGTAAATATAGAAGTGTCAATAGAAAAAAAAGAAGACTTGAATGACAAATTGGGAAGCCAGAAAAACGTGATAGAAAATAACACACACACACACACACACACATCCTGCTCTATGTATCCATTCCTGTTACCTGGCTTTTCTCAATAGCCCTTAATTTAGGTAAGTGCAAATCAATATAAACACAAGATATGTGTTTATCTTTTACTTTCACTGTCTGCTTCCTCACCCCCACCCCACTCACATACCCAGGATAGCTTGTAGGCCAGCACTCTTTTCAGTTCTGTTGAGTGCTATATTGCCAGGCTTTAAAATTATGAGAGGATCAAATTCAATGCTAACTTTGGACTAAATAAGTGAGACCTTAATGAGATGTACTTTGTGGGGTCTGTGAGTGGCAAGAGAATCAAGCATTTAGTTTTGGATATTAATTTGAGAGCCCAGACATAGATATTTAAAAAGAATTAACTGAAGGGCTTTCAGTTAAAGAGGTTGCATTGAACACATACATTTTTCAGCTTCTCTTGAAAAATTACTGCAGTGATTATAACTATATTTTTAAAAACAATATATACAACACTAAACGACAAAGAGAACAAGAGGCAAACAGTATACCACCAGGGTGGAAAAAACGTGGACAAAGACAGATGAATGGAAGCTGACTCACTAGACCCAGGAAAGCTGAGGCTGCTATGGGAACCAGCAGAGACTAAACCTGACTTGCAGTACAAAATCCTACCCACCAAGCCAAGGATCAGGAATTGATCAGCCTGGCCCCTCTACTGGTGGAAGTACCTGTTGAGTAATAATAAACTTAGCTGAATAAATTCTACCACAAGAGAAGGTTAATCAAGGGATCTTGATCAGAGGATAAAAGGGTACATACACTTAAGTATGGCAAGTTCAAATGTTTGAATACAGATTTTATTAAGTCAAAGTTGACTTCAGAATGCTTAGACCCAACATAGCAAGAAGCAGCACTTATGCTACTGTTGTTGTTAGAATATATGTCTCTTATAGACTTGGGTGTTTTATTAAAGCTTGTCTCCAGCTGTCTGGCTGGAGGAAGTATCAATGGGGCTGATCCTGGAGTCCAGCCCTAAGGTGTGTTGGAGGTGGATCTTAATTCCAGTCAAAAGGTATGCACAGAAGTCTAAGCGCTCTGCCAGGGATGCAGGGGCCGGGGGAGTCCTCTGCTGTTTGCTGGTGAGTTTGTGTTTGTTGCTTTTGGTGTGTGCTGCCTGCTAATGATTGCTCTGTGCTTGGTTGCATGGGAGCAACTTCTTCCTCCATTGATGGAATTCCCTTGGATATTAAGCTTGAAATAGATTGCTTCTTCCCCAAAACCATGCCTGGTTTGGATGTTCATCCCAGCAATTTGAAACTGACTACAGCAGCTACTAAAGGACATGGAGGCAAATAAGCCAAAATGACATTAGTTTGATATTTAGCAATGATAACCAAAGGAATTCACTCACATAAACAGAAGTTCAAAATAATGAATTCTATATAACATTTTCTTTACTTTGTATAGCCATTTCAAATATTTATTTCTGTTTCTTTGAAAGTACATAGATTGTTTGAACATTACCTTGGTACATGAATGCAGACATTTTAAAGTAATTGCAAACATCCTGGATTGTAAGTCAGCATAAATATTGATTTCTTCTGCACTGTGTATAAACTGATGACACAAAATCTGCTTTGCATACGATAGCATCACAAAACTTCCTTCCACACTCATAATATATGAATGTGTCTACAAGTCTTTGGAGACATAATGATACTATTTTGCTTTTGTAATATTATACTTTCATGTGCACACATCTTGATTATAAAACATATCCTATACTTTGTTTACAGCAAAATTGCATTGTTCTTGGAAAACATCATGCATGTTTTCCCCTGGAAAGTCCCATCTCTCCTTGTCTGCCAGGAAAAGCTCTCATTATCAAGAACTATTTTGACTGTGACTTTAAGGGTCTCCTTGACTCCCTCAACTGTTACTATCCCATTGCTTTCATAATATAGCATCTTAGTTAGACTTTAATAATAGAAGTCACTGCACTGGTTTATGATTCTCAGTCTGTTATTTTTTAAGGCTATCCCACAGTTCCCTTGTATTCTGTTTGCATGATCTTTTTGAACTTAGCAAAGTTTCTGGACTCCTAATCAATTTCTGTCTTGTCTTCCAGCTCAGAGGTTCTGTCCTCCACATGAGTGACTCTGTTAGTGAGGGGTTCTAGAGAGGTTTTAAAAAAGCTCTATTTGGAGCTGGAGAGATGCCTTAGCTGTTAAGTGCTTGCCTGTGAAGCCTAAGAACCCCAGTCGAGGCTCAATTCCCCAGGACCCACGTTATCCAGATGCATAAGGGGGCACACGCATCTGGAGTTCATTAGCAGTGGCTGGAGGCCCTGGTGCGCCCATCCCCTGTTTCTCTCTCTATCTGCCTCTTTCTCTGTCTGTCACTCTCAAATAAATAAATAAAAAGTAACAAAAAAAAGAAGCTCTATTTGGTTTTTGTTTTCTGTTGTGTTTTTTTTTTCTTTGTGTTCATCTCTTTCTGGAGGTACAATTTCAGTTTGCGGTTTTATTTTCTTGATACTTCCTAAAATTCATTCTTACATTTGATTATGTCTTCATTAAGCTTAATCAGCTGGTTATTGAGATCCTCTATATGTTGATGTCCATTCAATTCATTTATCTCTCTTTTGAGGCCTCTTTGGTTTTCATCAATTAAATTAAACCTAGTGACAAAAGCTGTGTGCTATAAGAGATGATTCTGCTCAATTTTATTTATGTGATTATTGGTTTTTTGATTATTTGCTTCCATTTTAGCAATTCTCTTGATAAGGGTTACATACCTTGTGGTGTTTTCATTTTGGGTTTCAATTTCTGTTGTTTTATATGTTTTCATTGGAGGCTTCCATTGTGGGACTAGGCACCCTTGCTAGAGATCTCTTGGTTTTCTGAGTTTCATTGGTTTTGTTGCATTGTGGCCTACTCATCTTGGGGTAAAAGTCTTATTTTATTGAGAAGGAAGCAAGTATTTCTCATTATAGGATCTTCAGTGAGTGTTCTGTTTTAAATGTGAACTGGATTGGAGTATAATGGGGTCATAACCCCAGATGCACAGACTGTGGAGGTTGCAAGTGCATAAAGGGTGCCTGGGGAACTGGGAGGTGGGGAACTGGGAGTTGGAGCACAAGAAGCCTGTAAGCTGGGGAGCCAGGAGCAAGAGGCCAAGTCCCACAGTGGCCCATGCACCTTCGGGCACAGGGGATCTGAAAGTTGAGGAACCCGAAGCAGGTCAACCAGGAGGTGGAACAAAAAGCCTGCTTCCACAGCGCCCTCAGGGTCCAGGCTACCCCAAGCCAGCAGCAGGGGTGACCGGGACCAGCGTACTGGGAGGTGGGGAATGAACCACAAGCTCTAGCCTATTCACTCTGCACATGCACCCTTGGGAGTCAGGGACCCAGGGGCCATTCAATCAGAACAGTGGAGCAAAAGACCTGTTTCCACAGCACACAAGCAGGGCCCAAGCCAGCAGAGGGTACCAAGACCAGAAACTGGGAGATGAATAATGAAATGGGAGCACTGGCTTACTCACTGTAGATGCACACCCTCTAGAGCAGCTGGTTAGGGAGTTGGGGATCCAGGGACAGGTCATTCATAAAGGAGGAGCAAAAGGCCTGCTTCTGCAGCACTCAGACAGGGTCCAGGCCACTCCAAGCCAGAAGCAGGTGTACTGGACCAGGGAAAGGCAGGTGGAGAACAAACTGGGAGCCTAAATGGGAGCTCTGGCCTACTCACTCAGTGTACACCCTCTGGAGCAGGGAATCCGGGAGTTAGAAACTCAGGGGCAGGTTTGGCCTTTTCTTATTCCTCAGACTCCACATTAGGAGTTAGTATGAGTATTCCAGCTAGCATAGGCACATTCACAGAGGACGCTAGAGACCCATCTCCCTAGTGCCCCTCCTTCTCCACACTGCTAGACCCATCTTCCTAGCACATGAAGCTGTGAAGGAATCCAGAGCCAATCAGGTGGTGGGAGGTATTTTCTATGGATGCTACAACAGAACGCTACACCCCTCAGAGCTGTTAATTTGTTTTCTTTTTTCCAGGTAGGGTCTCACTCTAGCCCAGGCATGCCAGGGCCTCTTGCCTCTGCAAATAAATTCCAAATTCCAGATACATGTGCCACTTTGTGCATCTGGTTTTATGTGGGTACTGAAAAATTGAACCCATGCTGGCAGGCTTTGCCTTTAACCTTTACTCACCTTTAACCACTGAGCAATCGCCCCAGCCCTTAAAAGCTTAAAAGCAAATTATTTTTTAAGGGAAGTACAGAGCCAAGGAAAGGCACCCTCATAGTGAGAAATCCCATGTGGAGGGCCTGGGAAAATTGTGAAAACAAGACAGATAAAAGAAAGTTCAAAGAGCTCCTGCCACATGGGGACCTACAGGGGATAAAGAGCCCATGTGGAGAATAAGGGCTAGGGGGCTCTGTCTCTGCTAGGCTGGACCATTAGGCCTGGGAATACTCACCAGCAGCTGCAAGTTCCTAAGGGGTCAGGCAATTCAGAAAGCCGGCCCTCCCCTTGCAAAGGTGTTTATAACCTTATGGTGGTGGGCCCTGACTTCTGGCTCAGGTGAACCAGAGAGACAGCTGATTAGGGCTAGGGGCTGTCTCAGGAAGAAGCTATCCCTGACACTGAGTTCCGGCTGCTGAACTTGACCAACCACAATGATTACATCCTATGAAAGATCTCCCTCCCAGGAAAGATCCAAGTTGTTTGTGGGAAAACAGGTCTAGGGAACTAGAGGGGCGGCTTGGTTAGCTCTCCCACCATCAGCTCTGCCCAGTTGACACAGCTGCAAGCCTCAGCTCTATGGGGGCAGGGCGGGGCGCGGGGGGTGGGGAGGGCGTCGTTGGAGGCATGTGGCCTGAAACCTATTGCTACTTACTGCCCCTGACTGGGGCCTGAATGATGGGCTTGAATGTCGGTTCCTAGGAGCTGGTGGAGAAACCTTTCCAGCCAAGCGCCCAAGTTTGAGGCTTGGCTGGGCAGGATGGACAGAGACCGGCAGGGGTCAGAGCCGGTCTCTGGCAGCATCCCGGCAGCGCCCCTGTGTGGACCGGTCAGCCAGGGGTGACCCTACCCTTACAGCCTGTGGCCAATCCAAGGTAAAGTCTCGCCCTCCAGACCACCCAGAGATAAGCCCCGCCCAGCGCAATTCCAGTGGCCCTAGGATAGAGCACTTCTCAATTCTGCAATTCCAGTAGGGTGGAGTGGCCCCTGGAGATGTGATGTGTGGCCTGGTGGATGGGGGTTGTGGTGGAGAGTCCCCAGTCCCCAGAGAGGTCCGGCCCACCTGCTGCCTGGCCGCTGCAGTGGTCGCCAATGCTATTCATTCCCTTCACCTTAGTCAGAGGTCTTGATCTTAGCCGGCAGCAAGAAGAGCCGAAGGGAAATGCCCTGAAGTCAGGCCCACAGCTGGATTGTGTTTCCCATTTCCCCCTGTAATATAATAATCTCGGTTCTCTTCCTCAAGAGTTCCCCCTGTACAAGTCACCAATTTGTAATGGTGTGCTCAGGGGCCAGGAAACTCCTTGAGCCCCAAATTCTAGGTTCATTTCTAATTCTTATCAAATAATTAAATAAGACTGAAAAGGATTTATTGAGGGAAGTACAGAGCCAAGAAAAGGCACCCACGTGGCTGGAGATCCCACCGTAGAGGTCTTGGGAAAACTGTGAAAACAAGACCTAAAAAGAGAGTTCAAAGAGCTCCTGCCATGTGGGGAGCTACAAGGGACAAAGAGCCCATGTGGATAATAAGGGCTAGGGGTCTCTCCCCTTGGCTGGCCCTGGACTGGCCCGCTTGGGTCTGGGAAATCCCAAGCCATCCAAGGGAAAACACACCAGCAGTTGGAACTTCCCAAGTGGTCAGGCAGCTCAGAGCAAAGTCAATTCTTTTTTCTCAATTTTTATTAACATTTTCTATGATTATAAAAAAATATCCCATGGTAATACCACCACCACCCCCACTTTCCCTTTTGAAATTCCATTCTCCATCATATCCCCTCCCCATCTCAGTCAGTATGACTTTTATTTTGGTGTCATGATCTTTTCCTCCTCTTATGATGGTCTTGTGTAGATAGTGTCAGGCACTATGAGGTCATGGATATCCAGACCATTTTGTGTCTGGAGGAGCATGTTGTAAGGAGTCCTACCCTTCCTTTGGCTCTTGCATTCTTTCTGCCACCTCTTCCACATTAGACCCTGAGCCTTGGAAGGTGTGATCGAGATGTTACTCAGTACTCCAGTCACTTCTTTCCATCACCATGATACCTTCTGAGTCATCCCAAGGTCACTGCTATCTGAAAAGAGAAGAATCTCTACCCAAAGTGAGAGTAGCATTAATATAAGGGTATAAATATTAAGAGAAGTGCTTATTGGCCAGTTTTATAAGCAAGCATAGTATACACACTTATCCAGACATCAGCAGATTTTACAGCCCTAGGGCTCATGACTACTCCTGTTTTAAGTTTCAGTATCAGGAATGTATTAGCCCCCATGGAGCGGGCTTCCAGTCCAATTGGAGGGCAGTTGGTTTCCACCATGGCAGACATGCCACTATTGCACCCATTGGCTTGTTTGGCCTGGCTGGCCAATTATAAGGCTTGCAGTGTCCACTGTTGAGTATCTTCACTGGTGGTATCTCTTTCTCTCATTGAACTATATGTAGAATGGCTTCTCCCAACTTTCTGTCAGCCAAAGTCAGTTCTTTAAAGGACCAAGCTGATTCCAAAAACAAAGCACAATTAAATGAACACAAACTCTAGTATCCAACAATGTAAAACAATAATGTCAGACTGTAGCCAAACATTTCCAAGTATACAAAGAAATGAGAAAATATAACCATGATTAGGTGAAAAAAATCAGTGATAGCTACAGACTCAGAGATGAGAGAAATGTAGAATCAGGTGTCAAGGATGCTAAAACAACCTCACAAATATATTTGTACATTCCAGAGGGTTGAAGGAAGCATAACATGATAATAAAAAAATAAAAGACAATTCTTTGAAATGAAACTGAATTTCCACCTATGAAACACACATGATCTGAAAAGAAAAAGCAGTTGGATGGGATTAGTAGAGACTCTTTATACACTGCAGAACAAAGGTTTGGTGTAGAGAATGACATATCAATAGAAACCATCTGAAATGAAGTAAAGAGAGAAAAGATTAAATAAATAAAGTTAAGGGTAAATGAGTTATAATATACTATGACACTGTAATATATACCTAAGTGAAATATCAGAAGAGAAGGACAAATTGATTTAAAGATTTAGAGAATGATGGCCACAACTTCTCCAGATTTGGTAGAAATTATATACACACAGATCCAAAAACCTAGTGAGCATTCAGTAGCATAGACATGAAGATAATAACAAAGGAAAATTGTCACGAAAAGGGAAAGTAATTTGCCAAGAAAAATGGTTTAAATATTTAAGGCAAAGTTTTGCCTTTTCTTAGTTTGGAAAATGCTGCTTTCACCACCAAAAATATATTTGCAATAATGTGTGATAAAATAATAACTTTTCTTGGAGAGCTAAGGTCACAGAGCTACCAATAATCCTATATCTAAAAATAGACTGGCTTCTTCAGTGAAGAAAATGTGTTAAGAAGTGGCTTGTCTGTGGCATAGTGTTGGAAGAAGTTGTACCAACTGAAATTTAAAGCAATTTGTAAAAGTGCCAAGGGTGTTAGCATGATAGCACAGATCCTGGCAGCCACAATCAGGAGAGGAGTTTGCATCAGCCTCCAGGCTATTTCATGTAGGTTTCCACTAAGGTCAGGGTCAATGACAGGAACATGTACAGTTCCATGAGGAATTTCTACAAAAAAAGTCTAGCCAAATATCAGGGACAAACTCAAAGCAGCAGACATCAAGAATTATTTTAATGAACTCCTTAGTTAACCTAATACAGAAAATGATCTGTAATTTGAAAATATTGGAACAAGCTGGGCATGATGGAGTATGCCTTTAATCCCAGCACTTGGGAGGCTGGAGTAAGAGGATTGCCATGAATTCAAGACCACTCTGAGACTACATAGTGAATTCTAGGTTGTCCTGGACTAGAGCAAGACCCTACCTCCACAAACTAAAAATAAGTAAAGAAATGAGTAAAACCAAAAGTTTCTTTAAGGAATTACAGCCAAAACATTGCATAACAAGAACACAGATCTAAGAATCTCAGAATACACACTCAGGTGCTCAAAGTATACAGACATTAAAAAAAGAATTTCTATACACTACCTATTCAACACGATATAACCCAGAAGAAACAATTCTGAAGGCATTAAGAAGAAAAACATGCACTGCATCTGCTGTGGGCCTGGAAGGGTGATGTTGCTGGGGCACCATCTGCCTCGTCTGCCATTTTCAGTTTTCAGAGTCTGTTGACCCTAATCTTGCTGCTTATATCTATATGTACATGTGACACATGTGCTTATATCCGATCATTGGAATTCAGCATTCTGATCAGAAATAAAATTGGATTGTTGGGGGATATTTTGGAAGTGTGCCAGAAATGGTGAATGAGAAAGTCTCTATGTTGCAAAGTGTTGTGTAGTGACGGCCTTCAGCATCCTCTTCATGCAGTAACTTGGAAAAAGTGACACTTGAGTTTCCATCAGATTTCACTGTAAACAAGGACTTGTCTGTAGAAATAACGGAGGAATGGCTAACCCATTTAATCTCTGAACATTAGATGAGCTAAATATTCAGATGCTATTCTCTCTCTATATGTTATTGAACCAATGATCTGTATAAATAATTAAGATGCAATTATTTAATGCACAGAGTTTAAGAGCCTTTAACAATCAACTACAGTACTGTTACTCAATATTATATTTTGCAAATATTGTTCTGTTTTGTAGTAAAATAGCTTAAAGGCACACAGTAGGAAACAAAATTGGCAAATTACTCAGTTCTTTTCACTGGAATTTGGGAATGATAAATCTTTACAGAATGGCTAGCCTTTTCATTGATGAAAAAAAATATTATCGTGGATTGCATTATTATTATTAATTCTGCTTTTCACCTAACCACACCAGAATACCTCTACTCTTAGGAAATTCTGTAATTTATTTCAGGTATTTAAAATGTTTAAGACAAGCCAGGCATGATGACACATGCCTTTAATCCCAGTGCTTGGGAGGTTGTGGTAGGAAGATCCACACGAATTTGAGGCCTCCTTAGAGCTACAGAGTGAGTTTCAGGTCTTTCTGGGTTAGAGTAAAACCTTATCTCAATAAACCAAAAAAAAAAAAAAAAGGTGCAATTTTTAAGCACTAGGATAATATAAATCAGATGAGTTACAAGTAGAACTGTGAAAATGTTCAAAGTTAACATATAAGTGAGGCCTCTATTCAGGTGTGGACACATGATTTAAGTGTAACCAGCTAGCTGTCACTCTTTGGAAAAGACAATATTCTTAGGATGAAAAAAGCAAAATTGAACAATTGTAGAATAATGATCCTATATTTTTCATTCTTATTAAAGTCATGTCTTCTAAATAGAACATTTGTTTTAACTGTCTGAAGTGTATTTTTTTCTTTAATACAGCACTTTAAATCTAGTTTATGTTCTGTCAACTTGTAGTGGAATTCATTACACATACTCTACACACACACACACACACACACACACACACACACACACACACACACATATATGCACATATGCAGACTCACAGAATAGAAGTTGAGGCAGAGTGTCACTAGATAGTCCAAACTATGTCTACAGACAGCTAAGTTTCCAGTTTTTGAAGACTGTTTTAAGATATTTGTAATGACTTTCAATGAAGTTTCTAAGAATACTTACTTGGGTTTTGTTTTGTTTCCAAAGAACTATAGGATTTGGATTTATTTCTTTTAATATTCAGCATGTCCATAGCTGGTTAAAAAGGTTATTTTCCTTTGCATGGGGTGCTGTGGTAATAATAATAATAATAATAATAATAATAATAACAATTATTATTATTATTATTATTGCTTTTTTTGAGGTAGGGTCTCACTCTAGCTCAGGCTGACCTGGAAATCACTCTGTAGTCTCAGGGTGGCCTCAAGCTCATGGCTCCTACCTCCACTTCCCAAGTGCTAGGATTAAAGGCGTGCCACCATGCCCGACTAATTATTTTTACTATAAACTGCTATTTGGGCTTACATTGGGTCAAGTAGTTTTTAGTGTCCCAAAAATAAGACTCTGTCAGCATATTTGTGCACAGTTAGTCACTTTTCTGGGTCTGATTTCTGGTGGCCATCTGTTCTCCATCTCTGCTACCAACCATAGTTTTCTTTTTCTTTTTCTTTATTTGAGAGACAGAGAGAATGGGCACTCCAAGACCTCCAGCCACTACCAACAAACTCCAGACGCATGTGCCACTTTGTACATCTGGCTTACATGGGTCCTTGGAAATTGAACCTGGGGCCTTTGGCTTTGCAAGCAAGTGCCTTAACTGCTAAGCCATCCCTCCAGCCTCCAACAAGATTTTTCTGAAAGCTTTGTTAACTTTTTAAAATGCTAACACAAATCTAATATGAAAAAGAATGAATAAAGAATTCAGTTGAAGGCAAAAGAAGGAAGAGGAGGAAGAGGAGGAGGCCTGCCATACATGTAGGAGCAGAGGTGATAACTAAAGCTAACTTTATGTCACAAACTGTGCAAACAATAATATAATGTAGAGGCATCTTTAAGTATTGAAGGAAATAAAGACACTTAACCTTTATTTTTATACCCAGAAAGAATATCTTTCAAAAGAAAAGGCAAAAGAAGATTTTTTTTTTCCCAGTAAAGCAAAAACTGGTTACAGGTGTCACTAGTTAAAGAGATGGCTGAGTGGTTAAGACACTTACTCATAAAGCCTGATGGCCTGAGTTTGATTCCTCAGTACCCACATAAAGGCCAAAAAGGCCTGGAATGGAGCACTTCAAAGTCTAAAAAACTATGGCGTCCATCCCAAGCTACTGTACCCAGCAAAAGTATCCCTCATAATATATGAAAGAGGTGAAAGGAAAACTTTCCATGAAAAAAGTCAACTCTATGATTATATGAACACAACGTTAAACCTACAGAGAATACTTCAGGGAATAATCCACACAGAAAAGCCAAACAACAAGTCTCAAGAGCCAACAAGAAGATGATCACAATAACCAAAATAAACCAGGCTCAAAATAGTAAATAACACAAGAAAGTACCAATCCCCCACCAAAAAAAACAACAACAACAACAACAACAACAACAACAAAAAAAAACACTTAATCATGGCAGGGATCAATTCAAACCTCATAGTAATAGACTTAAATATTAATGGTTTTAACTCAACCATCAAAAGACACAGGTTATTAGGATGGATAAGAAACTGGACCCTTCTATCTGCTGTCTTTAAGAAACCTACTTCACCACTAAAGATAGATACCTCTTCAGGGTGAAAGGATGGAAAATGATATTCCAAGAAAATGGAAATAAGAAACAAGCAGGGGTTGCTACACTAATATCTGATAAAATAGACTTCAAACCAAAATTAATCAAAAATGGCAAAGGAGGCCACTTCTTACTCATCAAGGGAACAATCCAAAATGATGACATGACAATCATAAATCTATATGCACCAAACACACTTGCACTACAGTTTATAAAACAAAACCTACTTGACAAAATAGAAATAAATACCAACACCACCATAGTCAGAAACTTCAATACTCCACTATTATCAAGAAACAGATCATCCAAGCAGAAAATCAACAGGTAAATAATAGAGCTCAACATCATCAATCAACTAGACCTAACAGAGATCTACAGAACTTTCCACCCCAGTTCAACAGAATAGACATTCTTCTCAGCCACCCACAGAGCCTTCTCCAAATAGACCATATATTAGGCCATAAAGCATGCCTCTATAAATTCAGGAAAACTGAAGTATCTTCTTGCATCATATCAGGTCACAATGCTTTAAAACTAGACATTAGCAACAAGGGACACATCAAGAACTCCACCAGCTTCTAGAGACTTGACAACTTTAAAACAATGAATGAGTAGCGGAAGAAATCAAAAAGGAAATTGTAAAATTCCTAAAATTGAATAATAATGAAAATACAACTTACCCAAACTTATGGGACATAATGAAGGCAATCCTAAAGGGAAAATTCATAGCTCTGAATACCTTCATAATAAAGACAGAAAGATCCCAAATTAATAACCTTACTGCCCACCTAAAGGCATTGGAAAAACAAGAAGAATCCAACCCAAAGAGCTCCAGACAGAAATAAATAATCAAAATCAGAGCAGAAATTAATGAATTGTAAACTAAGAAAGCATTTGAAAAAACTGATGAAACAAAAAGCTGGTTATTTGAATAAATAAAAAGAATGATAAACCCCTGACTAATTTGATAAAGCAAAAAAAAAAAAAAAAAAAAGAGAAGTCTCAACAAAATCAGAAATGGAAAAGGAGAGGTCACAAGAGACATCAATGAACTTGGAAGAATCAGCAAAGCATACTCAAAACCTCTACTCCACAAAATTGGATATTCTGGAAGAAATGGATGAATTCTTAGCCACATACCACCCGTCAAAACTAAACTCAGAGCATATTAATCTCCTAAATAAATCTATTGCATGCATGGAGATTGAAAAGGTAATCAAAAACCTCCCCCAAAAGAGAAGTTCAGGACTGGATAGCTTCTAAGCCAAATTCTATCAAACCTTGATAGAAGAACTGAAACCAATTTTCCTCAAACTGTTTCACATTATTGGAGCCCAGGAATCCTCCCCAGTTCTGTTTATGAAGCTAGCATCATCCTAATACCAAAACCAGACAGAGATGCAACAAGAAAAGAAAACTATAGGCATATTTCCCTAATGAATTTAGATGCAAAGATCCTGAACAAAATCCTCACAAACCAAATTCAACAACACATCAAAAGCGTTATCCACATTGACCAAGTAAGCTTCATCCTAAGGATGCAAGGATGGTTCAACATATGGAAATCAGTCAATGTAATATACTGCATAAATAAACCTAATCATAAGAACAACATGATCATCTCAATTTATGAGAGTAGGCCTTTGACAAAATAAAATACCACTTTATTATCAAAACCCTGGAGAGCATAGGCATGGAGGGCTTATATCTTAACACAATTAAGGCTATCTAAAGGCCAAATAATACTAAATGGGGAACAACTGAAGGAGTTCCCACTGAGATCGGGAACAAGACAGGGGTGCCCACTCTTAACACTGTTCTTCAACATATTACTAGAAGTCATAGCCAAAGCAATAAGATAGGAGAAAGAAATAAAAGGGATACAGATTGGAAAGGAAGAAGTCATTAGCCCTATTTGCAGATGAGATGATCCTATAAGTAACTGTAGAAGACAGCTTCAGGTTCACTGAGATGAACTTCCAAACCAGGCAAAGTTATAAAGTAAGGGATATTAATTTAAGCTTACCTATCCAGGGGAAGTTGCATAATGGTAGAAAGAGTTGCCCCCCTCTTAAAAGGACCAGGCACAGCGAGAGCAAGAGCGAGAGCAAGAGAGCGAGAGAGAGAGAGAGAGAGAGTCATAAGCCAACAGCCAGATAGTACACTTCAGGAACTCTGGGTAGAACTAGGCACTTTGCATATTTTTAGAGTGGAATTTCAAACCCACCATCACATCTTAGGGTCACAGTGACACCTCCTTCAGCCAGGTGGCTACAGATCTAAATTAGAAACTGTAATAAAATACTGAATATATTGTGGGTCATCTATTCAAACCACCACATTCAGAAGAAGCTGGCTCTGCTTTCAGGTAGAGAAAGAGAGAGAAAGACAGAGAGAGAGAGAGAGAGACCAAAGTGATCTGAAATTCTCCATCTCAAAACTTCTAAATGTGATTAATTCCTTCAGTAAAATGTCAGGGTACAAAATCAACACACAAAAGTCAGTAGCCTTTTTATATGCAAAAGACAAATATACAGAGGAAGAAAACAGTGAGACTGTTCCATTATCAATAGCAAGAAAAAAAAAATTAAATACCTTGGAATAACACTAACCAAGGATGTGAAAGACCTATATAATGAAAACATTAAAAAAAAACTCAAGAAAGAAATTGAAGAGGACTTGAGAAGCAGGAAATACCTCCCATGTTCTTGGATAAATAGAATTAATATTGTGAAAATGGTAGTTCTGCCAAAAGCAATAAGCAGATTTAATACAATACCAATAATAATTCCAGCACCATTCTTCACAGAGATAGAAAAAATGATCTCAAAATTTATTTTAATGGCATAAGGCTTCAGATAGCCAAATATATCCTCAGCTAAAGAAACACCTCTGGAAGTATAATTATATTCAATCTAAAGCTATATCACAAAACCACTGTAACAAAAACAGCATTACACTGGCATAAAACCAAAAATATAGACCAATGGAACAAGAATTGAAGATGTTGACCTTATGTCAAGTAACTATAGCTACATGATCTTTGACAAATGTGGCAATAATGTAGGTAGTCTGGATAAAAGACATCTTTAACAAATGGTGCTGGAAAAATTAGATAACCATATATAGAAAAATGAAATTAGACCCACTAATCTCACTATACACAAAAATCAAGTCCAAATAGATTAAAGACTTCAATATAAGATCTGAAACTCTTCTCCTACTGGAAGAAAAAAATAGGAGCAACTCTCCATGATATAAGAGTGGTGAAAGACTTCCTCAACACAACCCCAGTAGCCCAGGAAATTAAACAGTCACTCAACCAGTGGTATCTCATGAAGCTAAAAAGCTTTTGCACAGACAAACATACCATAAACAGAGCCAATATATTATGCAGGGAATGGGAGAACATCTTTATCAGCTTGTACCATTGACAGAAGCCTATTATCTTGAATTTATAAAAACCCTCAAAAACCTGAACAATAAAAAAAAAATCGAACACCACACTACAAAATGGGGCAGAGAAATGAATAGGGAGTTTGTAGAGGAAGAAATACAAATGGCTAACATGCACTTAAGGAAATGTTCAACATCCCTAATCATTAGGAAAATGCAAATTAAAATAACTGTGACACTCCACCTGTTGCAGTTAGGTTTGTGTTGCTGGCAGAAATCACCCAACCAAGAGAAGCTTGTGGGAAAAAGGGTTTATTTTGGCTTATATTCTTGACAGCAATCTCCATGATGGCAAGTGAAAATTATGGCATGAGCAGAGGGTGGACATCACCTCCTTGCCAACACTGGGTGGACAACAGCAACAGGAGAGTGTGCCAAACACTGGCAAGAGGACACTGGCTATAATACCCATAAACCCACCCCAACAACACACCGCCTTCTGGAAGTGTTAATTCTTAAATCTCCATCAGCTAGAAACCTAGCATTCAGAACACCTGTTTATGGGGGACACCTGAATCAAATCTCCACACTACCTTAGTCCAGTAAGAATGGCAATCATTAAAATATCTAACAACAAGCTGGGCATGGTGGTATACATCTTTAATCCCAGCACTTGGGAGGCAGAGAGGTAGGAGGAGCACTGTGAGTTTGAGGCCACCCTGAGACTACATAGTGATTTCAGGTCAGCCTGGACTAGAGTGAGACCCTAATGACAAATGTTGGTAAGGATGTGGGAAAGAGGAACCTTCATCCACTGTTGGTGGGAATGTAAACTTGTACAATCACTATAGAAATCAATATGTAGATTCCTGAATAGGATGAACATAGAGCTACCAACAGACCCAGTTTCCCTCTTACCGGGCATTTACCAAAAACGCTCCATATATCACTACAGAGACATTTGCTCAACTATGTTTATATCTGCTCAATTCATCATAGCTATCAATTAGAATCAGCCCAGTTGCCCCTCAATGGATGAATGGATAACAAAGTTGTGGTACATTTGCACAATGGAATTCTACTCAGTGCTAAGAAGAAACAATATGATGAAATTTGTAGAAAAAATGCTCAGATTTGGAAATTATCATTCTCAGCAAACTCACACAATCACAGAAAGACAAATGCCACATGGTCTCGCTTATCTGTGTTTCGTAACCTGGACCAGCTCCAGTTACTGACAAACCTGACAGGCAACTCAAGGCCCAGACCATAGGAATGGAAGGGTTTGGGGGAGGAGCAGGGGAGGGTGGGGAAAAATAAAACATAAAACTAAATCTAAAATAAATTGGTACCATAGAAACCTTTATCCTTGGATATAGACTAAAAGATATAACCCTCAACAGGAGTAAGGGAGGAGCACCTGAAAACAAGGGCCCTGGAGAGGATGTGATGAAGCCTAAGCTTTAAAAAAAGTTATTTTTTTGTCTTTGGCTTGTAACTCCCAGTGCCAGGAATTGGTTGCTACCCACAATGAGCTGTTAATCAGAGAGACCTATGAGGTCCCCAAAACAAGACAGGTTTTTGTCAAAGCACTGATTACCTTCCTGAGGCAAAAGGTAAGACCCTATTGCTGAAGACATCATATGTTGCCAACACAGATCATGGAGAGACCTGGCTGGAATCCAGAAGAGAGTCAGTACCTAGACAGTTAGCCCATCTAGTGCTGGAAAGTGGTTCATGAGCTACTGGGGGAAAATGGCCAACAACGGTCAAAGCAACCAGAGATCTAAGCTACTCAGAAGCAAACATCAGGATATACACAGCAGTGAAATAGTAGCACATAGCCTAGGTGGGTAACCAATAGCTTTCTGATTGGCTAAGAGTCCTGCTCAATGTAAAGGAACCCATGTCTGGAATTTGGAACCAGTTCAGAATCCTATGGAGACAAAGATTATGCTCTCAGTATCAAGCTCTCACTAGCCCTTGACTAAAAGAGGGGTTACATCTATCAAGTTCTCCCTAAATTAATGAAGCTTATCCCATTTAAAGTATTCTGACTTCACTCTCCATTGGAGAATCTGTTCTTCTTTTTCAGAAGGTGGTGAGACCCAAGGAGATAAACCACCCCTTGTGCTTTAGCCAAGCCACAGCTGAAATCACTAAGGAATTGGGGAGACGAGCAAGAGTTCTGCTTCCATGCTGAAACTGATAATCAGTACCAGGGTGAAGGAGACAGACCCTGAGGATACTCAACACTTACCAAAGCAGAGATCCAGAGGCACCCAAGAGCTCATCACTGAAGTAGACTTAAAACTTATCCACCATGGCTCAGTCGCTCAGGGAATTTTGTGGGAAAGGGGGTAGAAAGATTATAAGAGACATAGGTTAAGACATTACGCTCAGAGGCATTTCCTCCCTCTAAAAAAAACTGACTGCTACTCCCACAAGGCATAAATCACAACCCCATGGGGAATTCCTGCAACCCCACTGAAGAGGGTCCCCAGAGGAATGGGAGCAGGGGCGAGGGAAAAGAGGGTACTAACATATGATGTAGCCCTGCAAAATATGTTGCTAATAATAATAAAAAGAAAAAAACTAAAAAAGATACTATCAATGTGAAGTTATTTAAATCTTTACGTTCTGTTTTATGTAAATTCAATAATATTCCATGTGTATTTTATACAACAGACATCTCAGTTCAGATCAACTATCCATATTTTATGTTCTCCAGAGTCACATGTGATTAGGCCTGCCTTACTGGATGGTACAAGTCTAACCACTCAAGTTTTAAAAAATATTTTTATTTATTTATTTGCAAGCAGAGAGAGACAGAGAAAGAGAAAGAAACAGAGAGAGGAGGTGGGGGAGAATGGGCATGCCACTGCAAATAAACTCCAGATGCATGTGCCACTCTGTTCATTTGGCGATATGTGGGTACTGGAGAATTGAACTCAGGCCATTAGGCTTTGCAAGCAAACACCTTAGCCACTGAGCAATCTCTCCAACCCATCACTCAAGTGTAATGAAATAGTATTTTGGTTAGAGTAAAAGAACAGCAAAGCCTAATGACATAGCTATTTGGGAGGTTTAGGCAGAAAGATTACAATTCTAAGGCCAGCCTGTGCTACAGAGTAAGCTCAAGGTCAGTTTTAGCAATTTAGGAAGACTCTGTCAAAATAAAAAGTAATAGAAAGACCATGAGTAGATCTCAGTAGTAGAGCAACTATCTAGCATATACAAGGTCCTAGTTTCAATCTTCAGTATTGGTGGGGGAAGAAAAAGGACAACAGACAAGACCTGAATATAGTACTGTTTCTGATAAATCTCCTGTGTATTTCTTGCATGTGTTTGCATGTGTCCTATGTGTGCATTCAGATGACAGGTAGTGCCATGCCCACCTGGCATTCACACGGGTGCTGGGGCTACACTCTGGTCTTTATGCCTGCACAGTAGGTGCTTTGTCCACAGAGACATCTGCCCAGCCCAGAAATTCACTTTCAATGTAAAGACATGGACTAATTAAAGATAAGAAGGGTGAAAAGAAAGCTACTTTTGATAAATTAACATCAGATAAAGACTTCAAAATAGGACAAAGGCTCATTACATAATGACAACGGGACAGTTTAGCATGAAGATATAGGATAATTGTGTGCCTAATAATCTTCAGTTACATAAAGCATAGTGAGATATTATTGAAAAGAAAAATAAACCAAGCTAAATTATATTTAGATGCTCCAACATTCCCTTTTGGGTACTTGTTCAAAAATAAAATTCAATCAGTAAGAATATGAAAGTACCAAACAATACTATGAGCTAACTTGACCTTGTTGATAAAGACTACTGTATCCCAAAGCAACAGAACTCACACTCATTCTAAGTGCACAAAGAAAAATGGTAAGCAGACTTTATTTTAGAACATTAAACTTGAGCAAAGTTCAAAGAGCTTAAGTCATGCAAAGTGTGATCTCTGACCACAGTACAAAATCCTAAATACCTGGAGCTTAAATAAAGTGTTTATAAATAAAATATAGTTTAAATTGGAAGCCAGTGGAGCTGAGGAGATAGCTTGGTGGGTAAGAGTGTTTGCTGTGCAAGCATTAGGACCTGAGTTCAATCCCTCATACCCTATAAAAAGTCATGTGTTGCAGTCTGCTGGCAGAAATCACTTGACCAAGAGCAGCTTTGGGAGAAAAAGGAGTTTATTTTGGCTTACAGACTTAAGGGAAAGCTCCATGATTGCAGGGGAAAACATGGCATGAACAGAGAGTGGACATCACCCTTTGGCCAACATAAGGTAGACACAGCAACAGGAGAGTGTGCCACACACTGGTAAGGGGACACTGGCTATAATACACATAAGCCCGCCCCCAACAATACACTGCCTCCAAGTGGCATGAATTCCCAAATCTCCATCAGCTGGGAACATAGCATTCAGACCACCTCAGTTTGTGGGATACATCTGAATCAAATCCCCACAATCTGCCCCTGGCCCCCGTAAACTGATAACCATCCATGATGTAAAATTCAATGCATTCAGTCCAACTTTAAAAGTCCCTATAGTTTTAATCAATTCCAATGATTTTCAAACATCGCCATAGTCCAAGGTCTTTTACCTGAGCCATAATACCAAAAAAATCCCTGCACAACCCATAATAGTATAGGGTAAACATTCACATTGGCAAAAGATGACACTGGGTATAGAAATATTCAATCAATACAAGATTTAAAACAACTAGGGCAAGCATCAAACTCTGTAGCTTCAAGTCCAACAACTCTAAGCAGTGACAAATCTCCAAGTCCTGTAATTCTAACCACTGACAAGTCTCTGGAGTTCCAATTCTGTCCCTCCAGCTAGGCTACTCACAGTCCTGGAAAACGTCATCCAGGGCTGGCAGCTTTCCTTAGCAGCTATCTCATGGTCCCAGCATCTCTTCTGGCTCTCCACTGCCACCCATGGTTCATCCTCTCTGCTCCATCTTGTCTCCATGCACGCATCCAGCAAACCTGCTTTACACTGCCCATGGCTGTTTCCAAAACATAAGACGGCATTGAAAATTCAATGGCCCTCTCTTTTCTGCATTTCTCCACAATACCAGGTATGGTGCCAATTTGTTAATCCAGTGGGGTATCAAGCAGCCTTTGAAGAGCAGGACACTCCTTAAGCACTCAGGCCCCTCCAAGAGTCCACGTTCTTCCTGTTGCCTTAGTGCAGGTCAGCTGGCCCAATCTCAAAGGTTATAATCTCCAATTGCAGCTGAATAGGAAGCAGTTTGGGCCCAAAGATTTCAATTCTGTGTCATATCCCTCTACTCACACCAGTCCATTTCTATACAAAGCAACCCTGCACAACTTCTCAGGACATGGGCATAATAGCAAGCCTCTCACATGAACTGCTTCTAGCCCAGTCCAAGCAAAGCTCTTTCTCACACTCACAAACCAAAACTCACAGTTATTGTATTCAGGTCTCTCAACTCTGACAGAATAGTCCATCAAGCTGTACTTATAGCACTGCAAGGCATCTCTTAGGCCAAGGTTTCAAATCCTTCCACATTCCTCTTGAAAACCAGCTCCAAATGGCCAAAGCCACACAGTCAGGTGTCTAGCAGCAAATGACACCACTTCTTGGTACCAACATTTTTGTTACAGCCAAGTTTGCATTGCTGGCAGAAATCATCTGATCAAGTTCAGCTTTTGGGAAAAAAAAGGGTTTATTTTGGTTTATGGACTTGAGGGCAAACTCCATGATGGCTGGAGAAAAAGATGGCATAAATAGATGGTAGACATCACCACTTGGCCAATATAAGGTGGATAATAGCCACAGAAGAGTATGCCAAACACTGACATGCAGAAACTGGCTATAACACCCATAAGCCTGCCCTCAACAATACCCTGCCTCTAGTTAGTATGAATTCCCAAATATCCATCAGCTGGGAACCTAGCATTAAGAACACCTAAGTCTATGAGGGACATCTGAATCAAACCACCATAGTCATGCATGACTGCACATATGGTAATACCAGCCATTAAGGGTGTGAAAACAAGACAATAGTTGAGACTTTCTGGTCAGCCATTCTAACAACAACAACAAAAACAATGATCTTGAGACTCAGTAAGATACTCTTTCTTTTTTTTTAAAAAATTTTTTTTGTTTATTTTTATTTACTTATTTGAAAGTGACAGACAGAGAAAGAGGCAGGTAGAGAGAGAGAGAGAGAGAGAGAGAGAGAGAGAGAGAGAGAGAGAGAATGGGCACACCAGGGCTTCCAGCCACTGCAAATGAACTCCAGACACATGCACTCCCTTGTGCATCTGGCTAACGTGGGTCCTGGGGAATCGAGCCTCGAACCGGGGTCCTTAGGCTTCACAGGCAAATGCTTAACCGCTAAGCCATCTCTCCAGCCCAGATACTCTTTCTTAAAGAAATAATGCAGAAGAGGAAGAGAGAACACCTGATAGTCTCATCTGGTTTCCACATGCATGCATACAGGATACAAGCATGTACACATCCATGTGCATACACCACACATGGACACCAGCACACCACATATAACACATGCACACACACACACACACACACACACACACATACACACACACACACACACACACGAAGTCATGAAGGAATTAGTGAATACTTTCAATTGAGTAAAATTGAATATATATCATATCAACATTTATGTGACATGGTCAATGCATGTTGAGGCAAATTTATAGTTCTAATTCTGACATTTAAAATGAGGATACTTCTAAGTTTTCAGCTTAATAAACAAAAGTTTCTTAAGAGGAGAAAGAGAAGAGCACATTAAATGCAAAGCAGGGCTAATTCTGGATTAGCAAGATTGCTCAGCGTTTAAGGTTCTTGCCTGTAAACTCTAGCGACCTGCATTCAATTCCCCAGTACTCACATAAAGCCAGATGCATAAAGTGGCACATGTGTTGTGAGCTCATTTGCAGTGACAGGAGGCCCTGGTGTGCCCTTTCTCTCTTTCTGTGGATTGGGACCACAAAAATAGGAATTGCCACAGAGCATATCCATGTCAAAAGAATAGAAAGGAGACATGAACAGCTCTAGGCCAACAATAGAAGAAGTCAGATGAACTTGACAAAATACTTGAAGGACACAAAACATCAACATGTTTCCTTAAGGGAAAGCAAACAAATAGAATATTTATTAAAGAAAATGAATTTATAGCTAAAAACACTGCACACAAAAAGCTGGAGTCATTGCAGCAATTTCTACACAACTGTGAGGTCCTTACTGCAGATCCCCACACTTGTGCAAAATGTCAGGTGTTCTGATGCACACCTGTAGCCCCAGTGCTTGGGAGACAGAGACAGGTGGATCCTCAGGACAAGCAGGCTAGCTAGACTAGCTGAATTGATCCAGGGAGAGATCCTATGCCAATAAAAATAAGATGGAGTGATAGAGGAAGACACCTGGCATTAATCATTTGCTTTCACAAGCACACACACATACCCAGACATGCATGCACACCACACACACACACACATACGTGGCACATGAAAAACTATAGGTCCAAATGAGTTCACCAGCATATTATGTCAAATGTTTAAAGATGAAACTGTACAAATGCTATATAGGTTTATCCAGAAGAATAACAGAGGAAGAAACATTTTTTCAGCTAACATTGTAAGGTTAGCAATAGTCCAATAAGAAAATTGAAGGGGTGGGGACCTCTGCAGGTCAATATTTTTCTCAAGGATATAGGTGGTAAAATCCTGATCATATCAGTAACACCCACACAGCCATACATAGGTTAAAATAAAACACTGTGATCCAGGCGTGGTAGTGCATGCCTTTAATCCCAGTACTCAGGAGGCAGAGGTAGGAGGATCCCCATGAGTTCAAGGTCACCCTGAGACTACATAATGAATTCCAGGTCAGCCTGAACTAAAGTGAGACCCTACCTTGAATAACCAAAAATTAAAAATTAAAAAGAAAATACTGTGCAAGAACCAAATTGAATTTATCTTTGAAATTCAAGATTAGTTCAGCATAGAAAATCAATGTAATTTACCATATTAAAAAAAGGAAAAACTGATACATGCTTTTCAATAGGCAAAGAACAAAACAATTGACAAAGTTAAATACCAAGCCATTATAAAAAATTCCCAGAAAACTAGAGATTAAAGAAATACTATGCATCTGTTAAACAGCTATCAAAGCTGCCTGAAATGGAATTCTCCATCTTCAGAATGTGTGCTTTCCCATAAGAATGAGACAAGATATGCTTCCTCAGCATGCCTGTTAAACAGCACATCAAAGTTTTTTGTTTTTTGTTTGTTTGCTTGCTTTTTTTCGAGGTAGGGTCTCACTCTAGCTCAGGCTGACCTGGAATTCACTATGTAGTCTCAGGATAGCCTCGAACTCATGGCAATCCTCCTACCTCTGTCTCCTGCATGCTGGGATTAAAGGTGTGAGCCACCACACCTGGCTTGTATTAAAGATTTTAATACACATAATAACCTAAACAACAAAATGAATTAAAATCATATAGACTATAAGGAAAATGCTATTTACAGATTACATATATAACAAATCTAATGGAATTTATCAATAAGTTATAAGACTGAGTCAGGTATGATCACACACATCTTTAATCCCAGCATTTCAGAGGCTGAGATAGAAGGATTACCCCAAGATTTCAAGGCCAGCCTGGACTAGAATGAGACTGGCCTCAAAAAAAAAAAAAAAAAAAAAAAGCTACAAGAACTAGTAAGTGAAATTAGCAATGTTGCAGGGCAAGAGGTCAGTATATGTCATCTAGTTAATTTCTAAACATTAGCAGTGAGTAGAAATTTAAAATTATATGTATACATATTTTTCTGCCTAAGTAATCCACAGATTCAGTGTATTTCCAGTTAAACTTCAGCACATTTTTTTGTAGAATTGATAAATTATTTGACATTTCAAATCATGTAAAATAACCAAAATAATTTTGAAATAAAGCCACAAAGCAAGAGGATTTCCCTTTTTTGATTTCATGTATTTCAGAGCAGTCCTGGTGTGGAGGATGATGGAACACAAGAAGTGAGGAAACAGATGAACATGTGACCACTGAGTTTGGAACAGGGAGGTCCAGATTCAGTAAGGGAAAGGATGAGAAGGCAAGGAATGAAGAGATTGATGGGAATGAATCGAAAACATTATCTCCTACTATATATATAAGACAATTCAAACTTGATTATATGCATATGCATAAGAGTTAAAATGATAAATATATATGCATATATATATATATATTTATAAGACAAGAGAGAGTGAGCAAGCATGGGTACACCAGAGCCTCCTGCCACTGCATACAAACTCCAGATGCATGTGCCACTTTGTGTATCTGGCTTTATATGGGTACTGGGGAATCAAACCCAGGCCTCAAGCTTTGCAAGCAAGCATTTTAACTGCTGAGAAATCTCTCCAGCCCCATAAAAAAATTTTTAGATGAAAAAGTAGCACAAATTTTCAATGATCTTAGAAGCCACAATGATAAAGAAAACAAGAAGATAATTTGATGTCTTCCAAATTCAAACTGTGCTTCAAAAGTCAGCAAAGTAGATGAAAAGACATGCCATAAACTAAGAGAAAATATTTGCAGAACACATTATCTGATAGAGGACTTATATCTAGAACATATATCTATAGATTTCTTAGCACTCTAATAATAAGACAAAAAATTCAAGAACTGAGCAAAAGATTTGAACAAATGTTTCTTTAAGGAAGAAACACAGGTGGCAAATAAGTACATGAAAATATTCTACGTCATTAGATGTTAAGAAAATGTGAAATAAGACCACACACATCTGCTGGGTGACTCAAGCTGAAAAATGACAAACCCTGGGAGGAATGTTGAGCTGAGACTCAGACTGCTAGAAAGAAGTTAGGTGGCATATCCACTTTGGAAAAGAACTTGCAGTTTCTTATAGCAAACACGCTTTTTATATGACGTGGTAGTTCTACTCATGGAATTTAACAGGAGAAAAAGAACACTTATCTGTATAGAGATTTGTACAAGAACATTTTTGAAAATTATTCAAAATAGGTTCAAGATGGATGGGAATGATTACAAATACCATTGACTTAATGAATTAACAGGGTGCAGTATATCCATATTAGGGGCTACTACTCAGGAATCAAGTGCCTATATACAACCCTGATGATTCTATAAAGCATTATGGTGAATGAAAGAAGTCATACACATTACCCATTCCATTATGTGAAATTCTAGACAATGTCAAACTCTAATGTCAGCAAGCGAATGGCTGTTTTCCAGGAAGTAGGAGTAGGACTTGAATGTAAGGGCAGCATGAAGTAATTTCTCACGGTGATAGAAATTCTGCCCTGGGACTGTGGTGGTTACACTCTATAATCAATTTTCCCAACTCATTTAAGTATACATTTAAACTTCGTAAATTTCACTTAAAAATTAACATGAATGCTTAACAGAGAAAAAAATTGTAGATAAGGAGAACCCCTTCGGTATTGCCACATTACCCATAGTGAAGTTTGATGAATCACTTACATTAACCACAGAAGTATAAGCAAAAGAAGGGTTTTCCCAAGGATAGCTTGGAAACATAGAGGAAACAAAGCTTTTCTGTAATGCCCATAGAGAAGTGGCCACAGGAAGTTTTGGCAATAAGGAACCATGGAAGGTGAGGGGGCCTTCATAATTTGTCCTCGCCTACCTCAGCAGCCTACCCTTTCTCACACTTTGTATTTTACTCTTCCTTTTGGTCCCCAGAGCATCCCTCCTACTCCCTTCACTGTCTAGATCAATCATTAACATCAATTATCCGGTTACTATACCCATGATGACAAAGCCACCGAAAGCTTTCCCCATGTCGTCAAAGTGCTTTTAAGCAATGTGCTACTTTAACTGAGATTGCAAATGTAGAAAGGGAAAGATAACATTTGTGGAGGAAGGCTAAGGGGGGAACATGAGAGAGAACACTTGTAATTTCAGAATTATTCTGCCATAGCTAGTAACATTCTCTCATATCATTCTTTATGTGTTTCATAAAGTTCTAGAAGCCACTTGTTTAATATCTGTTTTCTTGAGTGACCTGTTAGCTCCTTAAAAGCCTGTCACCTTCTTTGCAGGAGCTCCCAAAACCAAGCATGGTGTTTGGCTTTTCTCAATCTCTTACTAGTTAGTTATTCTTACTATGGGCTTCAGCCACACTGAGTCATGGGCAGGGATCATTGCATGCCATTGCACTTTCATTGCTTCTTGGAATGCCAGTCCTGTGCATATCTCCATGCTACTCCAATGGGCACATTCTTACTTTCATTTCCAATGGAACTTAAAGATCTTCATTAGAAAACCTCCCTGACTCCAGATATTTGTTCCAAGACTGTACTTTCTAAATCTTTCTTATATATCTAGCTATTCATTGAAATGTGCTACCGTGTCCTTTCCCCCTTTTGAAATCATTTTTGGCTTTTGCATACCTGCTAAGTAAGTGGCACTCTATGAACCTTTAATCAATCTTTGTGAAGTGGATGATTTAGCTTCCTACCAATTATATGATGTACAAAGAATAGCACTGCATCTACATGACTGTTAGGCCTATGTGAAGAACTGGTCCCAAATCCCTTATATGGAAACTAGTTAGAGGGTGAGTCAACACTTAGTAAGGTAGATGCCCAACCTCAAAAATCTTGGGAGAGAGCTGTTATGGGAACTTCCAACAGCTGCTGAAATGAGATATAAATAGATAGTAAGCAACCCTATTTTGTCAAAAAGTTCTCCAAGGGAAAATAATACATTCACATCTATGATTCCTTTAAAATCAAAGATTAGCTACATTAAGTTGGAATTTAAATGCAAAAATCATGAAAAGATTATGTAAATTTTTATATGGCCTAATTCAACCTTTTGTGAAGCAAGTGTCTAAGTTAGCTCAAATGATTTTTCTTTTAAAGTAACACAATTCTAATACTGACTTCTAAGAATTAGAATTAAAATGTGATTACTGGAATCTTCTAACCCTCAAAAATAAAACCCAAAGCCCATTGTCAGCATGTAAGACAAATAATATGCAGATGTAGTTCATAGCTGTGTTAGCTTTGTGAACAATGCTTTAGCAGAAACTTAAAAAAGACTATGCAGAAAAGCCCATACTTCCATTTCTGTATCTTTTCCTAACATCCTAGAGAAGTAGGTAGCTCAGAAGCAGGTGTTAAAACAGATTACCTCATCAATGAAAATTAATACATTTTCACTTGATCCAAAAGAATAGGCATGATTTAAAAGAAAACAACAATAAAAAAAAATCCCTTCATCTTCTCTTGCTTGGCATGTATGTATAAGATGTCTTATTACAAATACTTGAAGATCTTTTAGGGTGAAATAATAAGACATCCCACGTGAGAAAGTCCATAGGTAACACCCCCAAATTGTTTGTGGTTTGCTCTTCTTGGGTTATAATGGAAGTTTGAGATCTGTATTCTTAGTCTTAGCTATGACAATTGAATCACTTGCAAATAGTGCCAATTTTTTCCTATCAAATAAACCCAGCCTACCTGGAATTCAGACAGAGCCAAGGCTGCCTCGGTACACATTTGGTGAAAGTGGCTGACAGATGACCCTCCTTTTTCCCTTCATTTCATCAAATTCAGTGGAGGAAATCCTCCTGGGAGCACATAGCCAAAGAAGCTAGAATATTTTTCACCTATCGGAAGATCTGACTACAAATTCATTTCCATTGTCATGAACTTTTCCTAGAATCTATGTGTAGAATTAAGATAAATTGTCATGTGCATGGGTAAATGTTACCCTGAAATTATTTCTTTATTGTTTTTACATTTAGTCAACCAAATTTATTAGACAGCTACTAAGGCAAGCATTGTGTTCCTTATTATCGCTGGTCTCATGGGACGTTTAATATAGTGGATAAAGATGTAAAAGTCAATATGCTAATGACAGGATTGTACATTGCAGTGTGGTGAAGATAATAGTAGGGGATAAGAGAAAGCATGTGCAATGACTTATGTGTGAGAAAGTCTCTCCAAAACGTGGTATGTTAGTTGAAACCTGAAGAATGAGGTGTGTGTGTGTGTGTGTGTGTGTGTGTGTGTGTGTGTGTGTGTGTTCCAAAGAGAATCATGTGCAAACCATAGGACAGGGAAAAGCTAGGAGGATGGGAGTCTCTGAAAGAAGCTAACAAGGGTAATAATTGGAGAAATAGGGACATAAATGTGCAAGATCATATCTAGTATCTGGTCTGGAGTTTCTTCCACTGGCATAGCAAGTCACTGAAGGATTTTCAACAGGTAAGTAATATGATCTTCTATGCTTTGTGTGCCAAAAGAATTAGAGACCACAAGGTTAGAAAATGATGCCAGATTGGGTCTTTGCCCTGAAGCTAGTTTAGTAAATAGAGAAAAGGCATAGCCTCTTAGAGTCTGGTCCTGGGGTAACCTGAAGGTAACCAATCCAGGAATGAATTACTGTGATATTTCCATTTTAATGACATGGTATATCTTTATAAATTAATAATATTTAAAATGATAACTGAAGCTGGGCATGGTGGCACATGCCTTTAATCTGAGCATTCAGGTGGCAGAGGTAGGAGGATCACCATGAGATCAAGGCCATTCTGAGACTACCTAGTGAATTCCAGGTCAGCCTGGGCTAGAATGACACTCCACCTCTGAAAATAATAAAAAAGAAATTAAAAAAAAGATAACTGAGTTTGGGGTGGTGGCATAGACCTGTAATCACAGCATTTAAAAGGCTGAGGCAGGAGGACTGAGTTTGCCCTATATGGCAAGTTCCAAGACAACCTAGGCTATAAGACCATGCCTCAAAAAGAAAAGAGAAAGGGAACAAAATATATGTGCATTAGATGACCTTGCATTAAGACACTCATCTTTTTATTTTTTCATCTAGAATCTATATAAATGAAAATCAAATTCAGGCAGGCAAAGAAAACAAAGAACAGAAAGAAAGAGAACTGGCCAGTCTTTCTTCCCTCTGCCCAACTCATAGCTCTGTGACTGTCTTAGTTGATGTCAGGAGCCTGTTCTTGACCACAGGAGCATATGCTGTTTCTGAACATTTGTCCTTACAACCAACTTACATTTCTTCTTAGGTTACTCATACTTTGTCTTTATAAAAAGCATCAGCATTATAATAAATAATCTGAGTAGTAGAAGTATGGTCTTTTGATGTTTGATGGAGATAATTTAACATTTTACTTATTCACTGGCTGCACATATGCAGTGAAACCTGCACTACCACATCATGATCACATGGTTCTCAACAACATGTTATTGAATCTGCAGTTACTTAACCTACATATGGAGGTCCATGTCACAAACATATTTCATGGTACCATAGACCTAGTTCAAATTATTAAGACAAAGCATAAAACTTCTTAATACATTATCAAGGAATTATTTGCCTACTGTTTTTATTGAGCATGCTTTAGTAATGATAATGAACATAATCATTATCATCATCAAAGTCTTCACTGGCCCACTGGACACTCTTTTCAGGCAAAGTTTCATATGGCTCAAATTATACACAAATCAAAAACGGGGCTCCTGGACTCTGTGATATTTACAGCTCAGTAATGTCTAAGGGTAGGAATGGGAGCCAGTTATGGCACTTTTAGATCCCATGTTCACTCCCCACACATCCTTCCCCATTCAAAAGGCAGGTGCTGATGCTCACAAAACTGGGAAACCATGTCTTTAGTCATAAATTTTGAGCACATCTGTGGCAATCATCATCCACTTCTACAGAGAGGTAGATATTAAAATTCTCCCAGAAACTGAAGATGTGAATGCTGTTATTTTTTTATTTTCATTTTTTTTTCTAGGTAGCATCTTGTTCTAGTCCAGGCTGACCTGGAATTCACTATGTAGTCAGGATGGTCTTGAACTAGTGGTGATCCTCCTATCTCTGCCTCCCAAAGGGCTGCAATTAAAGGTGTGTGCCACCACACCTGGTGAAAGCTGTTACTTTTAAAGGGCAATTTGGCTGCCCTGAGTAGGGAAGCCCCAGCTGATGATTGCCTGGCCTGTCTATGCTGATGTATGTAGGGATAGGGTCAAGGTGACTGCTACCCTCTCCCCACATTCAGTACCACTGGTTCAACACAGACTGGCTTGGGGAGCAGACCCATGATATGCTCACTCCCTGGTCTGCACAGCCCTGACTAGGGCTGCCTAAGCTCATCATTCCCAGGCCTGTACACCTGCACCTCCCTGAGTAGGGAAGACCCTAGCTGATCACACTCCCCACTGAGACCCTTGGGAGCCTGTAACAACAAGGAAAAGCTTGCTCAGCTTCCAGTGTGTTTAGCTCAGATCTTCAAATAGATCATCACACCACAGCCACCTGAATCAAGGCTGACTAGGGTACTCCACACAGGTGCCACAGAGTCACTACTGCTGCATTTTCAGCAAGACAAAAGGACTATCTTAAGATGGACAAACCCCAGTGCAAAACAAATAACAAAAAAGGGCAAGATAGCCTGTCAAGAAAGCTTACTCCCATAGTGAAAGCCTCCAACTAAAACGACATAGAGGAAGCTTCAGTAGAATTCCAAAATGCAAGTATGATAAGCATATTCAACAAAGCTAAATGAGGCCATGAACAAGTTGGCTGATCTTGTGACTGTGAATAATGTTATGCCCACAGGCAATAGATTGTTATTAAATTTTAGTGCTAAAAGATACTTTTTAGTGAGTTGGCCAGAGATGACCCCGGTGCCCCAACAAAATTGCAGGCTGTTGTCAAGGCTCTTGATTGCCCACTAGAACTATAAGGGATGACTCTATTGCTGAAGACTCCACATGCCTGGGCTGCAGGTCACTGAGAAACCAAGCTGGAGCAGAGCAAGAGACAGAAGCATACTCCCTGTCAGGATGTTAGAAAGAGCCTGTTGGGGGGGAAAAATCATCAACAGCAATGATCCCTGCAAGATTGATGGCTGGTCAGCCAGGGCAACTGAAACAATGTAAGAACCAAAAGAAGGAGTGTTAACACTACTGTCTTTTAGTCATAAAGTGGTCTTGATATTCATGACCTCACCTCACTTGGCTGATGCTACCTACACAAAACCTGAAGAAAAATGATAAGATCAAAATAGAAGAGAGACTGGTTAGAAAGAATAAGAGATTCTGTGGAGGGGAGAATTTGGAGGGGGGAAAAGAGGGTGTTTATATCTATGGAAGTTGTCAGTAAAAATGTTTTAAAAATGAAAGAGAATAAAAAGAACTTGATAGATGGCTGAATGCAATGATAAGTGGACAGTAGAATGAACTCAAGGAGGACAAGATTATAACAGGAATAAAGTCCAAAAGAGATAATATAATTCAAACTAAGAAGTGAACATGGACTTTGATAGAGATGAAGATGCCTAAGAAAAACCCAATTGCAAACAAAAATGAAACAACTCATTTGAAAGGCTCCCAAGAATATCTCATCAACAGAATAGATCATGTGGAGGGAAAACTATCAAGATTTGAAGACAAGACAGAGGAAATATATTGGTAGGACAAAAATCAATAAAAAGTTCCAAAAAATATATGAACAGAACACGAGGGAAATATGGTATGCCTTAAAAAGCCCAAATATTCAAATATAGGCATTAAAGAAAAGGAGGAGCTATAGGCTAAGGACACGGAGAATATATTAAATAAAAGTATAGAAGAAAACTTTTTTTGAATCTTGCAAAACAAGGACCCATCCAGGTAAAAGAGTTGCATAGAACACCAGATAGATAGGACTATAGAAGAAATTCCTCAAGTCATATTATAGTTATAACACTGAACAGAGAAACACAGCTCTAAAGAGAATACTGGATGGAATACTTTGCACTAAAGATAATAAAAAAATACTCAAGGGCTACAGGAGGGAAAAAATAATCAAAACTAGAACAGACCTCAAAGCACAAGAAGATCAAGAAAACACCAAACTTCACAAAGTCTTCAGCTTGACAGGGATTATTCACACCTCTCACTTATAAATCTGAACATCAATGGACTCAACTCCCCAGTGAAAAGACACAGGTTAACAGAATAAGAAATTTGGATCCATCCATTTGCTATCTTCAAGAAATCCACCTTACCATTATAGATGGACACCACCAGATAGGGGGAGAGGGCTCATAAAAGTATGATCTGATAGGAACATGTCCAATATGCTATATATTCATACAATAAAGTTCTCATTAGAAAAAGCACTCTCAAAATTCATATGAAACACAAAAGACCATGAAAAAATACTACTTGTAGTATCATCATACCTGACTTCAAAATATACTACAAAGCCATATGAATAAAAATAGAATAATACTGGCACAAAACAGACAGATAGATCAATGGAATAGAAAATCCAGGAATAAGGTATAGTAACTACAGACACCTGGTCTTTGGCAAAGAGGCCAAAAGTGCACACCAGGGAAAATATAGCATTCTTTTTTATTTTTATTTTTTGTTTGTTTATTTATTTGAGAGCGACAGACAGAGTGAAAGAGTCACATAGATAGATAGAGAGAGAATGGGGGTGCCAAGGCCCCCAGCTACTGCAAATGAACTCCAGATGTATGCACCCCCTTGTGCATCTGGCAAACGTGGGTCCTGGGGAATTGGGTCTTGAACCAGGGTCCTTAGGCTTCAAAGACTAGGGCTTAACTGCTAAGCCATGTCTCCAGCCCGAAAAGATAGCATTCTTAAAAATGGTGCTAGAGAAACATGTGGAGGAATGAATCAAGATACTTTCTTTCAACCGGCACAAAAAATCAACTCCAAATAAGTCAAGGACTTTAATAAAAGACCTGAAATTCTAAAATGGCTAGAAGAAAACATTGAGAGAATACACCAAGATATAAGCATAAGGAAAGACTTCCTTTGTAAGACTCCAGTATTCCAGGGGATATAACAAGCAACCACTGGGATCTTATGAAACCAAAAAGCTAGTGTACAGCTAAGCAAACTATGATCCCACAGTAAATATTGATAATCCCACTCAGGAGGGCCCTCAGTGGAATGGAGGCAGGGGAGAGAGAACATAAAAGCATTACCTGATGGGAATAAGCAACTTGTAAAGTGCTCATAAAATAAAGTTCTCAATAAAATACATAAAGGGCAGCTTATAATTACCTACAAGTTTTTAAAGTTTTAAGACCTATTTCATGGCAATTATTATTTTTTATATTTTATTAAGTAGAAACTTTGTATGGACACATCATGTGTTGGTACCATCACTTCCCTCCTCCCTGCTTCCATTGCACTGAGGAACCTCCTCAGTGGGGTTGCTGGTATTCACCATGGGCTTGTGGGTTATGAGTTGTAAGAGTCATTGCACGGAGGGAGCAATGCCTCTGGACATGCCCTTCCATTCTGTGGCTTTATATTCTGCCCTCTCTTCCACAGAATTCCTTGATCATGGCAATTATTTTATTTGAACTGAAAACCTATATATTTGGGGAAACCAGTGTTTCACAATGTTTGCCTGAGAAAATGAGGCTCATGGTAGCTCCCCAAGTGAGAAAAGGTGAAACTACCTGTAGTGGTTTGATTCAGGTATCTACCATAAACTTAAGTGTTCTGAGTGCTAGGTTCCCAGCTGATGGAGATTTGGGAATTAACAACTCCTGGAGGCAGTGTATTGTTGGGGGCTGCCTTATTATAGCTAGTTTCCCCTTGCCAGTGTTTGGCACACTCTCCTATTGCTTTTGTCCACCTGGTGTTGGTGAAGAGGTGATGTCCACCCTCTGCTCATGCAGTTGTTTTCTCCTGTCATCATGGAGCTTCCCCCTTGAACCTATAAGCCTAAATAACCCCCTCTTTTTCTCCCACAAGCTGCTCTTGGTTGGGTGATTTCTGCTAGCAATGTGGACTGACTGCAATATTACTGTATCAAAATTTCAAGGATAGTCAGTTGTGGTGGCAAATGCCTTTAATCTCAACACTTGGGAGGCAGAGGTAGGAAGATTTCCTTGAGTTTGAGGCTACTCTGAGATTACATAGTAAATTCCAGGTCAACTTAGACCAGAGTGAGACCCTACTTCAAAAATAAAACAAAATGTAAACAAAAGCAAAAAGAAAAACAAAAAAATTCAATGAAAATTTTCAGAGAACACAAACTCAAAAATCATATGAAGTGAAAATGAGAAATCAAAATGTTGAAATAGCTAAAGCAGTACTGAGCTAACAGAACAAAGCAGGAGGTACCACAGAACCTGACTCAAAATAGAAAACAACCGGGGGTAAAACTCAGCAAACATGCAATATATATTCAGGCTGTGGGTTCAGTCCTCAGCACCAAAGATTGTATTTTAAATATATATATATAGCATTATAAACAGCATAGTGTAGACATAAAACCAGATATATGGGCCAATGGAGTTGAATACAGATCCTAGACATAAATACTTCTATCTAAAGCAAATTGATTTTTCTGTAAAGGTGCTAAGAACACATCCTAGGGAAAGAGAAGTCTTTTTTAGTAAATGGTAATGAAAAAGGGGTTACCAGGGCTGAGGAGAGCACAGGGGAAGGAGGTAAGTGGAAAGTTTAGTCAACAGAAACTAAATCACAGTTATTTACTTCTGGTATTCTATTGTACAGTAATAAGAATGTAGATGGTGAGGCACTGTATATTTCAAAACAGTAGAAAAAATGTGAGTGTATTTACTATAAAAAAATGAAAAAAAATGTTTGAGAGATAAATGTCCTTGCCCTGATTTGAACTTTACACAGTGCATGCATAAATCAAAACATCACATGGCACCTAAAAAATATATAGTTTTATGTGTCAGTTGAAAGTAAATAAAAAATATTTTTTAAGTGGAGCTGGGGCTGGAGAGTTGGCTCAGTAGATTAAGTGCTTGCTACTCGACCCAAGTATGGAAGTTTGATCCCCAGACCCCACATGAGATAGAAGCAATGGCAGGCACTGGCATCCCAGCTGACAGAGGTGGGAGGTGGAGACAGGAGTTCAGATGTTCACAGTGACCACAGCAGTGAGAAAGAAAGAGAAAGAGAGAGACAGACAGACAGACAGACAGACAGAGACAGAGACACAGGGAGAGAGAGAAAGAGAGAGTGAGCCTGCCTCCAAAAAGACGCAGAAGGTGAACATCAACACCCAAAAGTTGTCATCTGACCTTCACTGTGTGCCATGGCACATGCAGCCTGCATGCACTCACACATGAACACACACACACACACACACACGTACATACTATTTTAGTTCTTTGTGATTGCTGCTTTTTAAGTTTTAACTTTTTATTGTTTTATTTATTTGAGAAAGGGAGAGAGAGAAAAAGAGGGAGAGAGAAAGAGATTGAGAGAATGAGAATGGGTATGCTAGGGCCACTAGCCACTGCAAACAAATTCCAGATGCATGTACCACCTTGTGCATCTGGCTTTACATAGGTACTGGGGAATAAAACCTGGGTCTTTTGGCTTTGCAGGCAAGCACCTTAACTACTAAGCCATCTCTCCAACCCCTTCTTTAACTTTTTATTGATAACCTTCACACATATATACAATATACCATGACTATAATCCCTTCCCACCACTCTCCCTTTCTCCCCTCCCCGATTTCCCACCACTAAATTCCTTTTTTCCCCTGTTTTATTGTGATGTCATCATTTTTCTCTATCCTCTTATGCAAGTCTTGTGTAGGTAGCATCAGCCACTGTGAAGTCAGGAGTACCATGGCAACTTTGTGTCTGGAAGACAGTATTGCAAAGCATTCCTTCACTTCCTTTGGCTCTTCCATTCTTTCTATCACTTCTTCCGCCATGGCCTTGAAGGATGTAACAAAGATGTAACACTCCCCTGTCTCCTCCTCAATCTCTACTTTCTTAAAAACGTTATTGATTTTGGTGATTGTAATCCAGAATTATTGTTGTGCCTTTTCATGATAACAACAGGGGTGCTGGTCATTTATAACACATTTGAATGATTGCTTTGTGCCAACTCCAGGCCAAACACTGATTTACTTCTCACCATAGCCTTGTGAACCAGGCATTTCCTTTGTCACTTTATGTTGAGGAAATGGAGGCTTTGTGCTCAAGATTCTATTCTCAATGCCTCTTGGAGAGGTGATGCCATCGTCTGAAGACCAGCTGGTATGTTCTGCACCCCTTTCCCCTGGAAGATCTTGCTTCTTGACAACCCATATGGATCTTTCAAGATCCATGTTGGAGTAACAAGAAATTTCTAGTTTTCTTGAGTATAGCAAAAACTGAAGCCTGAGTTAAAAATATAATTTGCTCCAGTTGAGGATCCTACTTGTTGAGTGCTGTGGTTTGAATGTGAAATGCCCCACATAGGCACATGTATTTGTATACCTGGCTCCCAGATGGTAGCACTGTTTGGGAAAGTTGTGGAATCTTTAGGAGTGGAGGCTTGCTAGAGGAAACGGGTACTGAGGCTCCATTTTAAGGTTTTATAGCCCTGACCCACTTCCTGTTCATCTTCTGCTTCTGGACTCTGGTTGCTATATGATGAACCAAGCTGCCATCCCTTCCTTGGCATCATGGGATATACCCCCTTAGAATATCAGCCAGGACAAACTTCTTTAAGTGGCTTCTGGCTCCTTGCTTCAAAGCAAAGAGAAAGTAGCTAATACACATCTTGAGCTTTTCTGTCTTCATTTTGCATTGTGGATGTGATGTGCATACATATATACATGTCCTTGTGCATTTACATTTGTGTACATCAATGTGGAGGTGAGTGGTCCACAAAGGCTGTCTTGATTACTCTCCACCTTATTTACTGAGATAGGCCCTATCACTTTAACCCAGAGCTCACGGATCCAGCTAGTCTATGCCCACCCTCCCAGGGCTTGGAGCCCCTGTCTTCACCTCCTGAGGACAGGGGTTATAAAGGCAGATCACCATGCTCAGCATTGGGTGCTGAAAATATAAACTCAGGTCTTCAGGCTTTCACAGCAAGTACCTTACTGACTAAGCCATCTCCCTAGGCCTCTGAGCTTTAACTTCTGATTATATCACTCATAAGCATCAATATCACTTTGTGTATGTGTTCATGTGTGTGTGGGGTACTCATTCATCTGTGCACATGCACGTGCAGGTTGGCGTTGGGTGTTTTTAACAATCACTATGCACCTTATTTTTTGAGACAGGGTATCTCACAAACTACGGAGCACATCCATTCAGCTAGATGAGAAGGTTCCCAGTAGGCCCCAGGAATCCTCCAGTCTCTACCTCCCCAGAATTGGGATTACAAGTGCACACTGTTGTACCCAGCTTTTATGTGGGTGATAGGATTCCAAATTTAGATCCCCATGCTTGTGCAGGAAGCACTTTAAAGTCATCTTTCCAGATTCCATTATGTTTTAAAGAAACCCTCTATTTTTTGAGAGCCATTCTAGATTTTTGGCACTAGCATAAATTATAGGGAATTTTCCATGCCCCATCTTCACTCATGCATTAACCTCCCCTGTTGTCAATGTCCCACCAGGGTGCCATCTTTGGTAAACATTCATTGATACATCATTGTCATTCACAATCTTCAGTTTACATTAGGATTCATCCTTGTTTGGGCAAATAGATCATGACATTATGTAGAGCATTATAATGTCATTTGGGGCAGAAAAGTTTCCCTGTCCTAAAACTTGTCTGGCTCTTTCCATTCACCCCTCTCTCCCTGTCTGCTCATCCCTGACAACTGTCAACATGGTGATGTTGTTTTAGAATGCCACACAGATACAACCAGATGGCATATGGCCTTTTCTGATACTCTTTCCCTTATTAATATGCATTTTAAAGCACCTCCATGTCTCTTCATGGCTTGATAGTTCATTTCTTATGGTGACATATGAAGTTCCATTTTCACTGTATACCACAGTTTACTTATTTATTCACCTACTGAAGGGCAATCTTAGTCATGCCAGAAACTTTTCAAGTAAAGCTGATTTAAATATTTTTTTTATTATTTTTGGGTGGACATAGTTTTCACTTCCTGTGAGTAAACATCAGGGAGCAAGAGGATGGTAAGAGTATATTTAGTTTCCTGAGAAGCATCCAAACTGTCTTCCAAGGTATTTGGACCCTTTGAGAGAAGCACGAAAGCTAACATATTATGTTTTGCTGTTTTGTATAAAATTAACTTTTGCACATCAACTTTGTATTCTGAAGCTGTGTAGTCATTTAATAATTCCATGAGTTTTTCCTTTGCTAAATGTTTTAACTTTTGTAATCTTCTGTTTTGATTTAAATCATGCTGGTAGTAATGACTAAATGCTTCATTGTCAAGTTCCTATTGCAAAGATTTGAGTATGAGCTCAAGTACATACTTGCCTAGCGTTTGGTTTGAATGTTGAACGCCTTCCATAGAGTCACATGTTGGAACACTTTACCCCCAGCGGGTGGGTTGTTTTGAAAGGTTGTGGAACTTTTAGGAGGTGAAGCTTTGCTGGAGGAAGTGGGTCCCTGGAGGTGGGGTCATTAAGGTGGTGGAGCAGTGGTTCCCACTTCCTGTCTTCTTCTCCTGACTCTGAAGGGAATGTAACTAGCCGCCTTTTTTACACTCTTGCCCCGAAACATTTCCTCTTTTTCTTCCTTTTTTTTCCCTTCCTTCCTCCCTCCCCCTCTCTCCTTCCTTCCTTTCTTCCTTCCTTTCTTGAGGAGAGAGAGAGAGATGGGGGGCAGGGAGAAAGAGACCAGACGAATACCACCTTGTGCATCTGGCTTACGTGGGTCCTGGGGAATAGAACCTAGTTCCTTAGGCTTCTTAAGCAAGTGCCTTAACCCCATCTCCCCAGGCTGATTATATCTTTTCTTAAACCACGAGCCAAAATAAGCCTTTTTAAAAGGTTTTCCTTAAATTGCTTTTGTCATCATAACTTTATGTCCCAGCTTCCTGCAGAAGCGCAGCCTCCCATTTCTTGCCAGGCATTCACAGTTGCCAGCTGCCCTTTCTTTGCTTTGCTTTCTATAGACGGTCCATGATGCTTCTCTCTTTATGCTTCTGATCTTTTTCATTTCCTTTCCTTTCCTTTTCTTTTTTTCTTTTAGAGGTAGGGTCTATCTCAGGAGGCTGACCTGGAATTCACTACGAACTCCTACCTCTGCTTCCTAAGTGCTGGGATTAAAGGTGTGCGTCACCACATCCAGCAATTTCTCATCTATTTTAAATGCAAAGAACTTTGACAAATAATTATAATGTTATTTACAATACCTAAAATGCCTTTTTTTCTTTTTCTTTTTGGTTTTGTAATAGATTTATTTTTAAAGGGCAAAACATTTAGACAATTTAAATACAAGTCCAACAGAGTTGACATCAACGTGTTCTCGCTTCCAGATACTCGCCAGTGTTACCTGAGTCCTCTCAGCAACGAAGGGGTTCTGGTAACTTTATTCATATACATCCTTCTTATCTGCAATGTAATCTACAATTTCTTGTGGACACATAAGCTTTTCTGCATCTATATCAGGAATTTCAAACCCAAACTCGTCTTCCATGGCCATAATAATCTCCACTTGGTCCAAACTGTCTAAGCCCAGGTCTTTCATGAAATGGGAATTGACCGAGAGCTTTTCAGGATCAATCTTGTCATAGAGTTTCAAGACATAAAGAACTCGGTCCTTGATCCCCTCTAACGTCAGAGGAGGCGCATCACTCTACTGGCGGTACAAATGTGTAACCCTCCCTGGTACCTGCGCGAGCACTGAGGCCGGCTGTGCAGCCCCAGGATTCGTGAGGCGCGAAGCGGTGCTGAGCGGCCGGGCCAGGGCCAGCGTGGGAACCCTGGGCAATTGCGCGAAGGCCAAGGGCAAGCGGCGCACACAGACGGAAAGGACACGAGCCGCCATGGCTACGCCAACCCAAGATGCACTCAAAATGCCTTTTTTTCTTAAAAACTTGGTTACTTTCACTATTATTAATAAGTCAACTCTCCAGCATTAATATATATTGGAGGAAGTATGTTCATTTATAAACCTCAGGCATGCATGATTAAAATACCCTTTTCTTCTGCTTGTGCAGTAACCATTTTCAACTATGACAGGAGATATGCCATTGTATTATATATATTGAGTCATATTTTAATTCCCTGAATTGGATAGTTGGTTCAGCATGTATTTTGTGCCATTCTATGTTTCTTTAATATTCCATAAATAATATATTATAATGGTATGAGTAATTCTTTATTCATGCTACTTCTGCTACCAGCTGATTTTAAAGTGTAAATAATAGTAAATAATTACATATTATTTTCTCTTAAAAACAACAGAAGCCCAACATAAGTAATACCTGGAAAATTAGGCCATGCATCCTCCAGCATAAGTTTTCAGAAACTTTGCTGTTCATTGATTCATTCCATAAACATTTGCTGAGAGCGTCTATGTGCCAGGCAGGGTAAAATGGATAAAATTATTCTTTCAAAGATCTCATGGCTTATATGGAAAAATCAAGTAATTATGCCAATAATTATTTTTTAACTCTTTTTTTTTTTTTTTTTTTTTTTTTTTTTAATTTTTATTAACATTTTCCATTATTATAAAATATATCCCATGGTAATTCCCTCCCTCCCCACCCCCACACTTTCCCATTTGAAATTCCATTCTCCATCATATTACCTCCCCATTACAATCATTGTAATTACATATATACAACATCAACCTATTAAGTATCCTCCTCACTTCCTTTATCTACCCTTTATGTCTCCTTTTTAACTTACTGGCCTCTGCTACTAAGTATTTTCATTCTCACACAGAAACCCAATCATCTGTAGCTAGGATCCACATATGAGAGAGAACATGTGGTGCTTGGCTTTCTGGGCCTGGGTTACCTCACTTAGTATAATCCATTCCAGGTCCATCCATTTTTCTGCAAATTTCATAACTTCATTTTTCTTTACTGCTGAGTAGAACTCCATTGTATAAATGTGCCACATCTTCATTATCCACTCATCTGCTGAGGGACATCTAGGCTGGTTCCATTTCCCAGCTATTATAAATTGGGCAGCAATAAACATGGTTGAGCATGTACTTCTAAGGAAATGAGATGAGTCCTTTGGATATATGCCTTGGAGTGCTATAGCTGGGTCATATGGTAGATCAATCTTTAGCTGTTTTAGGAACCTCCACACTGATTTCCACAATGGCTGGGCCAGATTGCATTCCCACCAGCAGTGTAGAAGGGTTCCTTTTTTTCCACATCCCCGCCAACATTTATGATCATTTGTTTTCATGATGGTGGCCAATCTGACAGGAGTGAGATGGAATCTCAATGTAGTTTTAATCTGCATTTCCCTGATGACTAGTAATGTAGAACATTTTTTTAGATGCTTATATGCCATTTGTATTTCTTCCTTTGAGAACTCTCTATTTAGCTCCATAGCCCATTTTTTGATTGGCTTGTTTGATTCCTTATTATTTAACTTTTTGAGTTCTTTGTATATCCTAGATATTAATCCTCTATCAGATATATAGCTGGCGAAGATTTTTTCCCATTCTGTAGGTTGCCTCTTTGCTTTTTTCACTGTGTCCTTTGCAGTTATGCAAATAGTTATAACATGGTATATGTTAAGATAGTTACTTACCAATGGGGGGAGATGAAGGACTTCTTTCTACCTATAGGAATTATGGGAGACCATAGAAAGCAAATCTAATTTAAGATGGACTTGAGGAACAGAACGAATGCTGCAGAGGCAGGAAATGTGGAAAGCATACAGCAGGAAGCAGCACTTGGGAGGGAGCTGATCACCCAAGAAAGGAGAATGGAGACTTTGGGTAGCATCAAGAAGGGCAGTGTGGCTGAATGCAGGAAATGTAGCGGAACCAGAACGCAGGTGAGGTGGAGAGACAAGGGGCCGGGGCATGACGGAATGTGGAAAAGCTATTGGAGTGGGGAGATGGGTGAGTGACTTGGAGAGACAAGGGGGATGACAGAATGTGGGGAAGCTGTCAGAGAGGGGAGATGGGTGAGTGAAATGGAGAGACAAGGGGGGATGACAGAATGTGGGGAAGCTATTAGAGAGGGGAGATGGGTGAAATGGTTGGAAGTGGAGCAGCCAATTCATTTGGGGCCAAACTTTGTCTTAGAAAGAAGAAATTATATTGCAGTGATTTTTAAAAATTATTTTTAGTGTTTTATTTATTTATGAGAGAGAGGTAGATAGAAAGAATGGGCACATTAGGGCCTCTAGCCACTGCAAACAACTCTAGTTCCCTGTGCCACCTAGTGCATGAGTCCTGGTGAATCAAACCTGGGTCCTTTGGTGTTGCAGGCAAGTGTGTCCACTGTGGAGCCCTTTCTTCAGCTCAGATTGCATTAGTTTTACAACTTGCTTGCTAAAGGGAAGACAAGCAGGAAGAAGGTAATTTGTGAAGATCATCAGCTGTGAAAGGTAGGCTCTTTTCAGAGTGTTCAGTGTCTGACAGGAGCAAAAGATTCAAAAGGAAGAGAGGGAAGGATGGGGAGGGAGGGAGAGGGAAAAGGAAAGAAAGAAAAACAGTAAGAGTGAATGAAGCACTTTGATATGGCTGTCCAACCTGTCTCATATTCTTCCTTTGTGACAAGGCAATGCCCAGTTCTAGCCCCCTTGGTGTTAGGTCAGGTCATGAGGAGAGTTTAGCCTAATAAACTATGGTCAAAAGTTTAGTGTGTTACTTCTGGCCAGAGGAAGTGAAGAGCCCATGCAATTTCCTAGTCTCTTTTCCTGTCAGGGAACCAAGGGGCCTCATGCTGATATGGAGGACCACAAGATCACAACTGACTGAACACAAGCAACACACACACACACACACACACACACACACACACACACACATAGTTGCTTGTGGGCAATCTCGGTTGTCAACTTGACTGGATTTAGAATCATCTTAGACACTCACCACTGGACATGTTTGTGAAAGCATTTCCAGTTTCCTCAAGAGGAAAGATTCGCCCTGAATGTGGGTGGCATCTTTTTATTGGATGGGGTTCAGGAATTAATGCATAGGAGAAAGCAAGCTAAGCTACAGCGTTCATCTCTCTCTGCTTTCTGAGCGCTGGTGCAATGTGACTGGCTGCTTCATGAAGCTCCTGTTGTCCTGGCGTTCCCACCATCATGGACCATACCCTTAAACTATAAACCACACAGATATCTACCTCCTTAAGTTGCTTTTGTCACAACAGCGAGAAAATGAATATAATTGTCCTGCAGAACTAGTCATGTCCGTAATAGATGTGGCTATGAGGCATGGGGTGGTGATATAATTTAAAGTTGAGCCGGGCGTGGTGGCGCACGCCTTTAATCCCAGCACTTGGAAGCCAGAGGTAGGAGGGTCACAGTGAGTTTGAGGCCACCCTGAGACTACATAGTGAATTCCAGGTCAGCCTGGGCTAGAGTGAGACCCTACCTCAAAAAAACCCCCCCAAAAAAAAATGATTTGTATTAAGCCCATTCCATATTGGATTTAGATGATGTTTGTACATTAGGGCAGCATAGCATGAGTGATCTTGACCAAAACACAGTTTAAAAAAATACTTTATTTCTGCTAGGGAGATGGATTAGCAGTTAAAGTGCTTGCCTGTAAAGTCTAAGGACTGATGTTGGACTCTCCAGGTCCCAAGTAAGCCAGATGCACAGTGACACAAGTGTGCAAGGCTGCACATGTGCACAAGGGGCACAAACATCTGAAGTTCAGTTGCAGTGGCTGGAGGCCCTGGTGTGCCAATTCTTGCGCTCTCTCTCTCTCTCACTCTTGCTCTCTCTCTCTCATTCTTGCATAAGAAGTCAGTCTATTGGGCTTGCCTCAAAATTTTTTATTTAATCTTGTAAGCAGAGAGAGATAGAGAGTGACTGAGAAAGAGAATGAGTGTGCCAGGGCCTCCAGCTGCTGGAAATGAACTCTAGATGCATGCTACACTGTACATCTGGCTTTATGTGGGTACTAGGGAAATAAATCTGGGTCATTAGGCTTCATAGGCAAGTGCTTTAACCACTGAGCCCCATATCTTTCAGCACGTTTTGGACATACATGTCAAAGGAGGCAGAAGATGGAATCATGGTCATAAGTTAAAGGCCTTAGAGAAATATGGCCACTTCTTTCTCTGAACCATGTAGAAAAGGTAGGGAAGAACAAAAATATAGGAAAAATTGGAAGTAAAGAACAAGGAAGTTGAAAGGCATTTAATCATAATGGCTACTAAATTACTGTGATGTCAGAAAGTAAGTCTTCTGATGAGAAAGTTGAAGAAAGTAAAATTATGGAGTTGTTGAGGAAAGTTAATAAAAAGAATGAAAAAGAGCCTGTTAGAAGGAAGGAAGGGTAAGGCATTTTACCTGCCCAGTTGAGGCTCCAGCTCATGTGTTCACAGCTAACAGTGTTTCATCATTTTCTAGGGCAGTGACTGCTATTGTAAAAGGAATGGGGGGAAAAAAAGGAAAGGTTACTCTATGGTGAGGTGATGATCTCTAGATTATAAAGGAAGTTTTGGAAAAACATACTTGGAGTGCCTGGCCATCCAAGAGGGGAAAGAGAAGACAGTAGGGAAGGCTGGCAGAGTGGGCTATTCTATGAGAAATGGGATGTTTTAATGGGATTAAAGGATGGCTTTACCAGAACTATGCGAGTCTATGTGGGTAAACAGGAGAGGATTCTTCTGCACGTCATGTCATGTGGTAGTTCAGAGTATAAAATCTGCACTTTACTCACTCTTCTGCCCCTTGTGCACTGTGCCACATTGGGCAAGTCAGGCACATTTTCTGTCCTGTGCTATAGGCTCCTCACAGGAAACTTTAACCTACATCAAAGGGTTTTGTGGCAGATGGATAAATGAGTTCAAACCCTAAAGTTCTTAGCATAGTGTCCAGCATAAAGTTCTGAAGAGAAGTCACTGGTGATAGGATGTATGCTGTCTTGGCAGCTGAGATGCCAAGGAGGTGGAAACATGCCAAGGGCTTGGTGGATGCTGAGTGCGGGCACTGTATATTGCCAAGATGCTAGAGAACTGAGTCCCAGAGGGCATGCGGAAATGAACAGCCATTCCTTTCAAGAGTTTTTAGAGAATGTATTACCAGGAAAAAGCCACATGTCTGGCAGTGGAGTAGGAGGAGGAAAATGCAGTTAAGCAAAAACTATAGGGATATGTGTATGAAGGATACCAAGGGACTTTGATCAATAAGTTTTTTTGAAAAAAACAGAGCCATTAAGGGCAGATGAGAGTAGAACAAAATAAAAGGTTTCTTAAAGGAGAATGGGAGATTATGTGGTTGGTGCCAGTATTGCTCAGTAGGAGGGAGGGAATTAATTTTCTTTTAAGTTTTGTTTACCTCAATTAAAAATATCCATTTCCTTTTCTACAATGAGTTTCTAGACTATAGACCAAGTGGCAATTAAAATCTGACTGTGGGATTTTTTTTTGTTGTTGTTGTGTAAGCAATGTAAGTGCATTTACCATGTCCAAGATTATTGAAAAATAAAATGATTCCAGTGTTACTTAAAGGATTCCATGTCATGAAAAATGATATTGAGCTCACTAATAGATTTTATAAAGCTGTCCTAATGTTAGTACTAAAGTTAGATAGTAGTAGAAAAGGAAAGTAATAAAGCTCAATTTTATTTATAAGTATAAAAAATAACATTCTTAATGAAAAATTAGAAAAGATAACTGAGCAGTGTATGAGTAATGACCTAGAATAGTTTATCACCAAGATCCAAATCTCGTTTCATGACAGGAGTTCTTTTGTAACATAATTTTATTACTTAAAAACATTGTAATGGGTGTTGAAAGGACATTTGGTTAAAGTCAGTGTAAATTTCTATCAAATTCTAATAAATAATAGGAATAGAAGGGAACCACCTAAGTATGATAAATCTACTCACACAAAACCAAGAACAGGCGTCATTGCAGACTCCATTTAAAATTATTCTGGCAGGGCTGAGGATGATAGCGTGCCTGTATGTATAACAGGCATTGGAAGAGAAAGGCGTGGCACTGGGGAGAAGACAGCACTTTCAACAAATGGTGCTGGAGAAATTGGATAATTATATCTTCTGTCATCCTGCACAAAAACCAACTCCAAATAGATCAAAGACTTTAATGTAAGACCTGAAACTCTAAGATGACTGGAAGTAAAAAACAGGGAGAACACTCTAAGATATAGGCATTGGGAAAGACTTTCTGGGTAAGACCCCACTATTTCAGGAAATACAAGAAACACTCAACCAGTGGGATCTCATGAGACTAAAAACTTTTGTACAGACATGAATACCATAAAAAGAACCAACAGACAACTCATAGAATGGGAGAAAATCTTCCTAGCAATACCCCCAACAAAGACATGATATCTAGAATCTACAAAGAACTCAAAAAGCTAAGCAGCAGAAAAATCAAACAATCCCCTCAAAAAAATGGGACAGAGAACTGAACAGAGAATTCTCATAGGAAGAAATACAAATAACCACTACTCCCTTAAAGAAATGTTCAACATCCTTAGCTATCAGGGAAATGCAAATGAATACAACTTTAAGATTTCACCTTAATCCAGTGCGGATGGCAATCATCAAAAAATCAAATGACAATAAATGTTGGCAAGGCTATGGGAAATGAGTAACCCTTATTCACTGCTGGTGGGAGTGCAAATTTGTACAACCACTATGGAAATGGGCTTAAAGACTCCTGAAAAAGATGAAAATAGATCTATCATCTGACCCAGCTATTCAACTCCTGGGCATTTACCCTAAAAGACTCCACTCTTTACTTTAGAGATACTTGCTAAACCATGTTTGTTGCCACTCTATTTACTCTATTTATTTCTAGGAATTGGAATCAACCCAGATGCCCAACAGATGAATAGATAATTAAGGTGTGATATGTTTACATAATAAAATTCTATTCAGCAGTAAGGAAAAATGATATAATGAAAATTTTAGGAAACTGGGTGGATTTGGAAAATATCATCCTGAGCAGGGTCAAGCAGTCTAAGTCAAATGCTACATTTTTTTCTCTTATATGTGGCTTCTAAAATGGACCAGCTGAAGAGGAGAGCAAAAGGCAGTAAGCATTAGGACCATGGGAGTATAACTAAAATAAGGCCAGGAGAAAGTGAAATAGCGAGGGAGGGGATGAGGATAACAGACAAACTCATAGAGGGAAACAATAGGGGGTGGGAAAGTAGTTAGTACACCCTTTGTGATACCAGTATACAAGTTATAGTCCCCAATTAACAGAGGTGGATGGACCAGACTGACATTTCAAGTAGAAGGTGGAAAAAGCTTAATTCTAAAACCAAATGCTCTGGCTTGTGAATCTCAGGACCAGAACTGGGCTACCTCCCAGAGTGAGCAGTTGGCCAAGAAGATCTATGAGGTCCCCAAAACAATGTAGGCCATTGCCAAGCATTTAATTACCCAACTGAGCTAAAAGGTAAGACTTTATTGCTAAAGTCACCACAGGTTGGCATCCAAGTACACCAAGAGACCTGTGGGAACTGATAGGAAAGCCAGTCCTCTCCTGACAAATCCTCATGGCCCTAGAAAGTGCTAGAGGAGCTACTATGTGATAATGGTCACCACCAGCAGGAATAAACAGGAGACCCTGCAAACCATGCAACTCACCAGATGGACAAGATGTGCAATAGTGGCACACAGCCCCGTGGGTGACCAACTGCACTCTGATTGGATATGAGGCCCAATTAGAGGGAGAGAGCTCATAACTGGGTCTATGAACCAAGTCAACACCCCACAGGTAGGAAACTCACAACTCCCAGAGAGGACCCCACACTTTTCTCTGGACAAGTTGAGTAGGTAGCCTCATCAAAAAGTCTCTCAAAATTATGTGTATACCCCCTTAATCAAAGCTGCTCTCACCCTTGTTTGGAGAATCTGTTTTATTTTACAGATGGCAGAGAATACTGGGGAGGTACAAGGCCCAGCAATTCAACAAGAAAAGATAGCTGATTGCTCACCATAAAAGTGCCACATTTGGGCTGGAGAGATGGCTTAGCGGTTAAGCGCTCGCCTATGAAGCCTATGGACCCCCGTTCGAGGCTCGGTTCCCCAGGTCCCATGTTAGCCAGATGCACAAGGGGGCGCACGCGTCTGGAGTTCGTTTGCAGAGGCTGGAAGCCCTGGCGCGCCCATTCTCTCTCTCTCCCTCTATCTGTCTTTCTTTCTGTGTCTGTTGCTCTCAAATAAATAAATAAATAATGAACAAAAAATATAAAAAAAAATATTAAAAAAAAAAGTGCCACATTTACTGGGATCCAGGAGAAACCACAGGAAAGCAGCAACATGAGTACTCCCAATGCTAGCCTGATAGCCACCAGACATAGAAACTAACATGGTGGTGAACTGAAACACATCATAACACAAATAGAGAAGCTACAGAGAACTCAACACTGAGACTGTTAATACACCCAAGGCTCAGTGATGGTTTCAGAAGAGGGGATGAGAAGATTGTAGAGCCATAGGCTAGGTAGAAATATCTTAAAGGACAGCAACCCACAAGAAACTAACAGAGGCCTTAATTACTCCACAGTGAACACCAAGGACTAAGGAAGTCCCTCAGGGAAAATGGGGCCTGGTATGAGGGTATAAATTCAAAATCATAGTAGTACAAAATAAAGTATGAGTAATATTATAAAATATTATAAAATAAAATAACAAATTTGACTAAAGACTAAAGTAATAGTTTAAAAAATCTTATTGAAGGTCACATCAGGAGTAAACAAATTTACTATTACAATAGCATCAATTCTGCCCAAATAATGAATTTAATTAAGATCTCTTCAGTTCTTGGATGGAGATATGGCTTAGTGGTTAAGGTGCTTACCTGACAAGCCTAAGGGCCCATGTTTGACTCTCCAGGTCCCATGTAAGCTAGATGGACAAGTTGATGCAAGTGTGCAAGGTCACACATGTGCCAAGGTAGAGTGCGTGTGTGGCATTCAATTACAGTAGCTGGAGGCCCTGGTACATCAATTCTCTCTCTCTTCTCTCTTTCTTCTCTCTTTCTTTATCTCTCTCTCACATAAAAAAGGCCAGTCTGTTTGTCTCAGAAACAAAATCTCTACAGTTTAAAAACAGTGTTATATATTAGATCCTACATTTTATATGAAAAAAAAATCCAAGAGAAGCTAAGAAACATATGAACATATAAAATAATGAGAACCCTTGCCAAGTTGTTAATCTATGATATAAAGCCATCTTTATCAAAACAGTTGAGTGTTATCTTAGGAAAAAGCTAACTTATTAGTAGCCTGAACAAAATTACAGAAAATAGGAACTAATTATAGTTTGAAGGTGGTATTTCATGTCAAAGAGGACAGAGTAACTTAGGAAATTAGCAATCATGTTTTCATCTTATTAAGTATTATTAACTTTGTTTTTGTTTTTTTTTTTTTGGTTTTTCGAGGCAGGGTCTCACTCTGGCTCAGGCTGACCTGGAATTCACTATGTAGTCTCAGGGTGGCCTAGAACTCACGGCAATAGTATTATTAACTTTGTATTTGAACAAAATTAGTTGGATTATTACTTTATATCATATATATATATATATATATGACAATTGCATTGATATTAAAAACTAAAAATGTAGTAAACTTTCAAAAAGGTAAAATTTAGTTGACTATATGTGAACATTAAATATTGGGGATATGTTTTCTAAATTTTAAATTAACTGTACTTGTTTACCAAATACATAAAACATAAAAATTGTACATATCTATGAAGTTCCGTGTGAAACTTCAAGCCGCATATGCACTGGACAATGTTTAAATAACAGTACACATATCAGTCTCTCAAACATTTAGCATTTCTTGATTACAGGTACTTTTCAATGCTAGTTAGTAATTCAGAAATGATTCTTAAACCTACATAATTAGGGCAGGGGCATGGCTTGGTTGGTAGAGTGCTTACTGTGTAATCCAGAACTCACATAAAAAGCTGGCCATGGTCATGCACACTTGTCATCGAAGCACTGAGAAGAATGGAGACGGGAGGGTTGCCAGGCTTACTGACCAGCCATTCTAAACAAGAACGGTGAGGTACCAGGCTCGTTGCAGACCATGTCTCAAGGAGATAAGGTAGAAGAATGACAGAGGAGGATACTCGCTGGCCTCCTCACATGTGCTTGCTTCTACACACACACACACACACACACACACACACACACACACACAGAGAGAGAGAGATAAATACAAAGTTGATCCTAAAAATATGTTAAGAGTTTTTTTGGAAAGACTTTCTGCTAGTTGGGGTGCATTTAGCAGCAAGTGCCACATAGTCAGCCATGTACAGACTTAACCTCTAAAAGGATTTATCACTCACATGATTGAAAATCTAGAGGCATGGTGGCTTGAGTCCAGCATCCTTTCCTAGTTCAATTTTATCTGAATTGTGTCATCTTTGGTCAGTTTTTTATTTGGTTCCTTCTGAACCTGATACCAAGAAGAACTACAGCAGGTTTTTTTTTTTTTTTTTTTTTTTTTTTTCCGGGAAGTGGCCCTTACCCTTGGCAGTGGTCAGGATAAAAGGAGCCCATTCCTTCTCACTGGCCCTAGCTGGCTGCTGCTGTGAAGCCCATGGTTACAGAAGTAAATCAATTGGTTTAGGTTGAGGTATGTGCATAGAAAGATTCTCATAAAATTTTATTTTCTCTCACACATAGTAGAGCATGACTTTGAACTTCTAATCATATTGCTTCCACCTTCCCAGTGCTGGGATTGTATGAGTGCACCACTGAACCCAGTTTGGTTTAAATGGTGCTGAGAATGGAACCCAAGGCTTCATGTATGCCAGGCAAGCACTCTCTCAACTGAGTGCCATGCCCAGCTTGTCAAATGGAATTTTTAGAAGTCAATGTATTATTACCATAATTGGGAAACTGATAAAGCTATTTTTACTTCAGGAACAAAGTTACGGCATAATAATGTAAGCTGAATAAAATATGGACTTAGATAATTATTGTTTATTTGTAGCTATGTCCTTGCAGGACATCTTTTTAAAAACATACTTTGTTTATTTACCTATTTATTCGTGAGATAGAGAGAGGAAGAGAAATAGAAAGAGAGAGAGAGAGAGAGAGAGAGAGAGAATATAAGGCATGCAAGGACCTCTAGGCACTGCAAACAAACTCCACCTTGTGCATCTGACTTTATGTGGGTATAGGGGAATGGAACCTGGGTCCCTTGGCTTTGCAGGCAAGTGCCTTAACTGCTAAGCCATATCTTCAGTCCCAGGAAGTATTTTTTAATGTAATAATTTTCTTTATGAAATGGTCCCCAAAATATTGAGTGTGAAAGAAAAATTTCCTCCAACAATTTTCTATGAGCTGAATTATATTTTCACACATTTTAATTATAAGGAATTCTAAAGTAAATAGTTATAATAGTAATTCATTTATAATGTTATTAGATAAGTGATTGTAAGTGACATAACTAGCTGTACTTATTCAAACACTTCTGTTAGCATTTAGTTGTTGAGAAGTTAAATTAACTCATCAAACGCGTCGGCTTCCTTGGAGCAATGAAATGGTTGACTGACAAGCTAGTATTCCGCTTCTGCTTCCACCATTGTCCTTGTGTCCTGCCCTTCATACAATGTTAACTTATGTCACTCTGAGCTGAGAGAAGGAAGTGTACTTGATCCCTTTGATCTGACGTATTTAAGATCACTGAACAAATCCTGTGGAAGTCAAGCATCTTGGCAGCAGCAAAGGTATGGGATGTCCCAACTCACTTTCGCAGTGCGGCCTCTCGTCTTACCCACGCTCGGGGCTCAGGTTCTCCAGCCCGGGGAGCGCTACCCAGTGCGCTATTTTTAGCCCGGAGCCTGCCGGAAGAAACCAGAGCGCTTGAGCGCACGCTGGGGAGAAAGAAGAGAGCAAAGCTTGCCCGGAGCACCACCGTGCTTTATCTTTCTGCTGTGGGTTTCGGCTAGGGGGTCCAAGAAATAACCAAGAATCAGTGCTGAAGAGAAGGGGGGCTCGGAGAGGGGAGAGACTCTAGTGGGACCAGAGGGCCAGGCACATTTGTGGGCCACCAGAAGCTGTGGAACTGGGTTATGAATCAGGGAAAATTGAGGGCAAAGAGACTTTTTACTTTTCTTTGAGGTGGGGCTCACTCTAGCCAAGGCTGACGGGGAATTCGCCATGTAGTCTAAAGATGACTTCGCATTCATGGCGATCCTCCTACCTCTGCACCCGCCTCCCCCGCAAGTGCTAAAGGCGTGTGCCACCACTGAGAGGCTGTTTTTAAGTCAGTCAAGATCTGAAGTAAAAAAAAATAAAAATCTTTATAAGCTTTTGTTTGTTTGTTTGTTTGTTTGTTTGTCTTTGGTTTTCAAGGTAGGGTCTCTCTAGATCAGGGTGACTTGGAATTCACTATGTAGTCTCAGGGTGGCCTTGAACTCATGGCGATCCTACCTCTGCCTCCGAGTGCTGGGATTAAAGGTGTGTGCTGCCACACCAGGCAAAAATCTTTATAAGTTTTGACAAAGTGGCTACAAATGACTGGAACAGAACGTAGGACTTTCCAGCCATATGAATTTAGACAAATTGCTTATATCTCTCTGAGCCTCAGTCTTGTTATCTATAAAGTGAGAGTATTCAATAGTTATCTTACAGGGTTCTGAGCCCCGATGAGTCTAATGAGAATAAAATATTCAGCATGGGGCCTTGAACGCAGAGAACATTGGCAAAAAGTGGCTACTCTTACTTTGTCTTAATGCCTCTGTTCTGAATAAATTGTTTTACGATGTTCATAAAAAGGCAAAAATAAACAAGTAATAGGGCAAAGGGTTCCTTCCAACTCTTTCTCCTAAAGCACACACATGCACACATACACACACACACCGAAACAGATTACAGATACCTTCCTGGTAACATCATTCACACATAACAAGTCAATGCTGAAGAGGGTGATTACACTGCATTACTCGGACACTGTGAACATCTGCTTTTCAGTTGCTCAGCAAGGAGAGGAAGCCTCTGCACTGTCATCGTGAGCATGGGCTAAGTGTTGTATGAGTTTGAGGGCTGAAGAAAGTAAATCAATTTATCTACTTTAGGCAATGTCCTAACTAAATGGAGTAGATCCCAGGGGCAAAATTAAATAAAAGATAGGTAAATCAATCAATATTAACACAAAGAACAAGAAGACAGAATGCAGTATGTAAGTCCTCAAGATGATATTTGATGATGATTATTAAACTTCAAAACAAGAAAATATAAAATTAATGTTAGAAATATAATTGTGTGTTCTAAGCAAAAACCAAATGAATCAGAAGAGATAGTCTTGCACTAGCCACAACCTTAGATTATCTGACTTCTAAAGTCCTTCCACCTCTCAATAAAAAGTAACATTGTTATTTCTCTCTAATGTCTCTATTGACTGTATCCTAATTCTAAAATTAACAGAAATAAGTTATAATTTTTTTTCCTAGATGACTTCCTGGAAGTCAACTTACAGGCAGAGGTTTGTGTGCACAAAACTTTTTGAGACTCTTCCTGGGATCAACACTTATGGGGGAAAGGAAGGAAGCAGGATGAGACCAAGAAGATGGTCTGTGACATGGTGACAAGACTTCAGCTAGCATGTGTGTTTGGATTAGAGCAAGGGGCCCGCCTTTACTCTGGATGTGAGATGCCCAAGGCCTATTTCTTAAACTGGGTTATGACCTTGTATGGGCTCAGTCGTGTAACTGAAGGTGGGAGTCCCCAAAATCTGACAACAGTCAAGGTTTCTGAATGTATAATGACCAAATAATTATTATTTATTGATTTAAATTCTGCTGAGAGTCTTCTTTGGTGGGGTTATTGGTATTTATTGTGGGGACCAAGAGGCTTCTGAAGGTGGTGGGGTGCCTGGTGTCTCTGGCTATTTGTACCCACCCTGCGGCTCTTACACTCTTTCTGCCCCCTCTTCTACAATGTTCTCTGAGACTTGCAGACAAAATAGAGACCTGATTTAGTGCTGCTTTCTCTGTAGACTCTGGGTCTCTATTTTGCTAAGGTTTGAGTGACCACATTGTCTGTCACCATCTCCCTGGAATAAGCCTTGAGAGCAGTATTCATGTCCTTTCTTTCTCTGTAATGACGTCTGGGCCTGGGCAGGTGAGGTGGAAGTAACCCATCTCATGTAGGTAGTCAGCTCTCTCTTCTTGATGTATGCTGGTCCTTCCCAGTATTCTCCAGGAATCTGATCCACATGAGCATGTCACCATGCCATCCATAATAACCAAAGTTTAACTCGACGTCAAATGCATCATTAATCTGATGGTGTCTGTGTGGCATCATGCAACTTCTTGGCAGCCTTGGTTCCAAACATACAACATGAGCACTTTGCACTGCACATTTTGTCATGCCACACAACCCCCACAAATGCTTCCTGAAACACCGCAGGTCACACAAAAGACTAGCATATTTTCTGAGTTGTAGCATTTGTAATGTGCAGAGAAAGTTTTCTGCTCTTCTAGAAACATAATGGCTGAAATATGGAAGCTACACTATTGTATTTTATAATCATTTCTTAGCATGTATCAAATTATATCTTTGGAGTTATTGTGACAGAATGTTTTGATTTTTAATTTAAAACTTAATTATATTTATTCTGTATTGTAAATGTTATTGCACAATATTTACATGTTATTGTTCATGTGTGTATTTTCACCTGAGTGAGTGTAGCTGTATTAATGCCATGACACATGTATGGAGGTCAGAGGACAACTTTCTGGCGGGTCCTCCCCCGTCCACCTCATTTGAGGCAGGGTTTCTCACTCTGGATTCTCAGTCTGCTCTTCTTCGCTGTGTTCACTATAAGCTTCCAGGAAATTCTCCCATCTCTTACCCCATCTCACCATCAGCATCTGAGTCATGGGATTACAGCACCCATCACAGCACCTGGGGTCCGGGGATTAGACTCCAATATTCTGCATTCAATGGAAAGTGCTTTACCCAATGAGCAATCTTGTCAGCTCAGAAATGATTTAATTTTAAAAATTACTATTTGAGCTGCTGTTAACTTGAGTCTCAGAAAAAAATTGAAATTCATTAAGTGAATTTTGACTTTGGATTAAGACAGAATTCCTGAAATGGCTCTGAACAGACTTCTGCCATTTTGTTCTACATATTTATGCAGAGCAGTAATTTCAGCACTTGCATATCAATCAACTCTGAGGAGTATTAAAGATGCTCTACATACTGCACCTTCAAACATTCAGACAAAATTTAATTCTGCATGCAAAACTAAGAAAGCACACCCATCTTATTAGTGTTCTAATTTGCTTTCATCTTTAATGAGTGACAAAATTGTATGAATAGCAAACAATTGTTTTAAGTTCATGATTTATTATCAGTAAATGTTTGATTATGCCTAGTCTATATATCTGTATACCCAAGATCACCTAAAAATTTCTCAGGCAAAAAGGGTCACGAGTGAAAAAAGTTTAAGGAACTCTGGCCCAAGGGAAGAGGCTCAGGATTAGGGAAGGCAGCTCTGTTGCACTTAAGGAAAATCCTGGGCCCTGGCCTAGAGGAGGGGAGCTCGGTATCAGAGCAGGAATGTGAGCAGCCCAGCATAGCATCCTCCACCGAAGTCCCGGAGAGCAGGTGTTACCTTCCGCCCATGTGCTGGCTGGCAATGCGAGGCGGCAGTCAGTTGAGATAGCAGTCCATTGCACACCCCACACACATTCCCATACCCTCTATTTCTGTCATGGTGTTGGCAGATGGATTAAGATGGTGGCAGGCAGAGAAAAATGGGATCAATTCCTTGCTTTGGAGCTTCTCTGGGTTTCAAAAAATGTAGGTCTCAAGAAAAACAAAAATATTTGGAAAAAGCAGGAACTACATTTTATTTTCCCCTGGGGATACATCTCCAGCACAGGTTCAATGGTAAAACACCTGCGTAGCATGCACAGGGTTCTGGGATAGAGCCCTAGAACTGTGCAAAGGGGTAAAAAAGCATAGAAATAGGTCAGAAGTATAGCTTAGTAGCAGAGCGCTTGCCTAGCATGTGCGAGGTCTAGGTTTGATCCCAGTAGGTAATTAAAAAAAGCTTCTCAGCCTTTCCCTGACTATACAGATATTCTCTAACTTCATGAGAATAAATGAACAAGTCCTGTGGAAACATTAGATAGGACTTGGGTAGCTGAGACCATGGGACAGGACTTGGAAGCTGAAACCATGGGAATAAAAGAGGGAATACAATAGCCCTTTCCCTCAAGGAATTTACCAATTTGCAGGCAGATAGATTTGACAAGTAAAGAACTGGCTTATACTAAAACACATAGGATGGGCCCTAACCTGGTACAAAGTCTGAGAACGGCTCACCAAAAATTAGGCGCTTAACTGTGAACTTGCAGCATAAACATATACAGTTTAGAGAGAAAGTAGAATGAAAAGGAGTTTCAGGAAGAAAGGAAGACCTGGAAAAGCATGAAGAGGGAATGTGGCATGAGTAAGAAGTTGAGAGAAGTCTGAGCTGGCGAGTGAAATGCAGAAAGAAGGGAATACCAGGAAGGTAGGTGAACTAAGCATGCTTAGTGGTAGCCAGCAGACAGCATTTCTAGAAAGTGTGGCTCATTCTCTACACCCCCCTCTCCTTTCTCCTTCCTCCCCCTCTCTCCCTCCCTCCACAACCTAGCCTCTGGTCTCCATTCTTCCCTCCTCCTCCCTGCCCTCACTTTCTATGTGCCTGACTGGAGCAAGTAATTCAAGGAAGTAGAAATTCATGACAATTGGGCAGGAGTTGGACTTTTTGTCCCATTCCCCAAATTAGTATAATTGATCTATTTTAGATCAATTCAAGTCACAGATTAGCAAGATGTAAGAAATTCTTAGAACAACAAAATACTGCATGCAGTGAGGTTGCCTAGCCATTTACTTTGTGTATGATTTTACGTAACCAGTGAGAAAAGTTATGAAGAAGTCTATGGAGCTTAAGCTTGAAGGCCCCTCATCTACGCAGACCTCTCTCCTCACCTTTGGAGGGCCACTGTGACTTTGTATTGAGGATCCAGCCTCACCTATGTCATATAAGCGTCATGCCTCATTAAACCTAGCTCTACTGTTGGGGTTCTTAGAGAGAAATAAATTATAATTAAAACACTTAGCCCAACCCTGACTGTCACCTTTGTCATCTACAAAGCAGATTGAAAGGAATGGAAGCAAATAAAAAAAAAATCAGACATCTAAACCTACATATGTAGATGGAAAAATCACCATTTAAAAATATTTTCAAGTCATTTTTAATCATAAAAATAGTCAGGCATTGTAAAAATTCAATGTAAGAGGGTGTTGAGTTAAAAATCTCCTTTCTTTTCCACCCTCCTTTGCTGTTGTCCCTCTCTCACCTCCTTCATCACCTAGGATAACCATACATTAATAGTTTGGTGTCCATTTTTTTCAAGTTTCATCTTTACATGCAAAGGTATCTTACAACAACAGATAAAGGTTTTTTTTTTTTTTTTCCTAGGTTGGTCTTTCTCTAGCTCAGGCTGAACTAGGATTCACTCTGTAGTCTCAGGGTGGTCTTGAACTCACAGTAATCCTCCTACCTCTGCCTCCCAAGGGCTGGAATTAAAGGCGTGAGCCACCAAGCTCAGCTAGAAAAGTACTTTTGTTTGTTCTTTTCTCCTGATATCTCCCTTTAGCAGAAAACAGGCACAGAAGATGAACACTGACTAGGTGACTAAAGAAACACACACATGTGCACACATACATACATACATATATGTATACATACAAACAATGTGCATGAATGTGTATGGTTTGTCAAAATCAAGAAGCCCAGAATTTAAGGCAGGCAAAGCAGTCCTTTCAGAAATTTGCCAACTCATAAAACTCATAAAATGCTGTTTTATTAAGTGTTAGCAGAGAGCACTCCACACACATGGCCTCAATGATAGTGCATTCTGAAGGCATATCTTTCAGTCTGTCTACATGAGTCTGGGTGTGAAAGCAGTGGAAACAATTTCAAAGAAGGGAAGCTATGTGTTTGTTAGATATAAACATTTAGTGCAAGAAGCTCTTGTGTTGACGAATAAAAATTAAAGCTGCCTCTGCATCCATTTTTTATAATTCAAGTGAACATTAAGCAAAGCAGAAAGCAGACATAGTGCCTATTAGAAAATTACTTAAAGTCATATGTACATATATTGCATAAGTAGATATTCCCAAAACTTATGCCACCCATTTTAAATACTGTGCCAGAAGTATTTCTACTGCTTGATGTAACCAACATTTTGCTGGCAAATATTCATTCACCTGAGAAAATTATATAGATTACACTTTCTACACTTTTAATTAAAATAGATCCAATTAATAAATAGAGAAAAGAATATTTTTAAAAATAGGATAGATTTATATGTAATATAATATATATATATACATATATATAGAATAGATTTAAAATAGAATATATTTATAGGATAATATGATAAATGTGAATAAATTAAGCTACAATCACATATTCTTTTCTCTATTAGTTGGATTTATTTTAGTAAATAAGCTGGTTAATTTACATGTAAAGTATTAAGGTCAGGTCTATTCACGACATAAATTTAAAAATGCATACCCATAATATTATACCTGTTTTTATAAAAGAGTTATGACAACTTTATACATGAAAATAAAACTCATTTGAAGGCTGGATGGATGGCTTAGTGGTTAAGGCGCTTTCCAGATAATCCAAAGGACCCAGGTTCAATACCCCAGGACCCATGTAAGCCAGATGCACAAGGTGGCACATGCATGTGGAGTTCGTTTGCAGTGGCTGAAGGCCCTGGCTCACCCATTCTCTTTCTCTCTCTCTCTCTTTGCATCAAATAAATAAATAATTTAAAAACTCATTTGAATAATTAAAATTCTAGACCATATTAGGACACACGCAGATTTTTATGATAAAATAAAAATAAAATTGGCCTGTTTCCCTTTGCATATGTTGCAATACAAAGTCTGTCTTTTGCTTGTGTAGTGCAGTTGTAGACTTCATAGATAACACACACACAAAATACACATTTTCTCCACATTTATTTCTTGATCTATTGCTTGCTGAAGCTCAGTAGGGTTTGTACCCACAAACAATAACTTGCAAGTTCAATGACAATTAGTGTTTAACTGCAAGCAATTCAAGCAATTTTTGTCTAACTCAACAGGAACCAGCTGGGAGGATGTGGGTCACCTCACAGAATCAAAGGGGAAGCTGCTGTTCAAGGATCCCCATGAAGAATCACCAAGGACAGAGCCCACCATAGTTCTAGGGATCAAGGTAGGAAGGGCCATTAAGGTACGCTGTTGATTGACTGCATTAGCTGTTTTCTGCTCAGTGTGTGCAGACTTGCAGGAGAGTCTCATCAGTTGAGCAGGTTCACAAGGCCACCTTTGCCTGAGGTGGGTTGGAAAGTGGTCACAAAATACCCATGAAGAAGCTTACTAGTTAGGAAGCCACAGGTTCCCAAAGGAAAAGCAATTGTTCCCCTGAAAGAGAAAAGATTTGGGACTAACAAAATAGCATGTTCTTAGAGTCTAAAATATAGGCTACCATAATATTTATTTGTGAATGCTGCATGTGACTTAACCATTGATAAAGTATTCATATGGCAGGTTATTATAACCAAACAAAGCTTTCATTAAAAATAATGAATAAGGAATATAAGGTCATTCCTTATTCATGCTATTTCCTCCATCCACTTGTTATTGCTATGCTTTCAGTGGGATCTGCAAGCCTTAAACAGATAATATTTTGCACTTGAATAAGAGTAGCTACAGACCAGGACCTAAGCTATATTCCCAGTTGCTTCTTCATTGTGCTGGGAGAGCTTGACCAACTGAACCTATCCTAGGGTTTAGCTTCTTTATTCATAAACAGAAGATGGAAATAAATTCCAGCTGCAGTATTCATTCTATGTTTAATTGGAAGCAAGTAGATTTCTCTGCTACTAGTTCCTGCTACCCTTTGACAGGGTCAGGCTACTCTGTAGAGTGTTTAGAATTCTGAAAGCTGACAAGTGGCAGGAGGAGATTCAGTCTCTGCTGAGGAGTTGGCATGAGTCTATTTATTTGTTCCCTCGTGTGGTCATTTACATCCCTGTAGTGTGGCAAGCATCAGGGGACACAGTTGAGCGACACTACTGTCTAGAATCTCACACATTCTGTTCTTAACCATTCCAATATAACAAAGTTTCATGAATTTGAAGAAAACTTAAAAAAAATACATCCCAATGTGTGAACTGTAAGAGACAGGTTATTTATAAGGGTTTATGAGAGCAAGAAAGAGGGCATGTTTTTCCACTACAGATAGAATCAGAGAGGCAATGGTGATTCTGAGGGGACTTAGAGACAAATAAGTGCTTGGTGCATTCATTCATTCAATAGTTACTATTTTTAAAAAAATTTATTTATTAGAGACAGAGACAGGAAGAGACAGAGAGAGGAGGGACAGAGAGAGAGAGAAAGAGAGAGAGAGAGAGAGAGAGAGAGAGAGAGAGAGAGAGAATGGGAGTGCTAGGGCCTCTACCCACTGCAAATGAACTCCAGATACATGTGCCACCATGTGAATCTGGGTTATGTGGGACCTGGAAAATCGAACTGGGTCTTTAGGCTTCACAGGCATGCACCTTAACCACTAAGCTATCTCTCCAGCCTCAATAGTTACTATTGAGAAAACACTGTTAGGCAATGAAGAATGGTCATGAGAATGGGTGATGGCATAACAGATGAGAATGGGAATGGAGAGGGAGGAATGGAAAGATATTTTAAATATAAAACTCATAATTCCCCCTTCACTAGAACAGAAGAATACGAGTGGTTGCTCTCTGCTAGGCATGTTTCTAATTGTTTTCCAGGTGTCAACTCATGTAGCAGAAACAGGCTCTGCAATTATTCCTGCCTAACAGTTGAGATGATGATAAAGTTTAATCAATCTTCCCAGGGCATGAAGCAGGCTGGGGATTTGAACCCAAACAAATCAGACTCCAGAGTTGGGCATTTAACCACTGTGCTACACCACCTCAGCTGCACAAAACAATCAACCAAAATAAAGTTAGTAGGGTTGATCTATTTTAGACTAATTTAAAATATAGAGCCAGCTTGAAAGAACAAATTAGTACTCATAGCTATAAATATTCCTCTTAAAATTACACCATCATTTTCTGCTTATAGCTTCTTTCCCTACTCCTCCCACTCCAGGACTAACTTGATCCCCAATTCAGCCTTTATTACAGAATCTTTGGCTACAGATGAACACTTGGATAGAACTGAGAAGAACTTAGAAATTAGGAAGTGTGTGATTTTATTTAAATAAAGGAAAGCAACGCTGGTTCATACTGATTCAAAAATGGATGCAGGTGAAAGCCACTGCTCTTGAGTTTCTCAAGAGATATGATCTTGTGCATTTGAAAAAGCTCTGGAAATATAGATTCATACACTACTGTGAGACACTCTGGTCATGTTTCCTCCTCAGATTTAGAAGTAGTTTTGAAAGCTATGGCATTTTGCTGTTCAATTGCAGGGTACCACTCATATTCATAATCATGTATTGGTATACATACATTAACCTGGAAATATATTTTCATGATACTAGTTTGGTTTTAAAATTACTTTAAGGTAATGACTAAAACAATTTGGGACTAAAATCATTAAAATGTATATTCTCATAATATATCATAGCACACAGATAAGTTTGACAGATTATATAAAAGAGAAATTTTGATGTGTAGGTTTCTTTCCATTAATGAAAATATTAAGTCTGAGCAGTGAAATTTTTTCTCTTAGAATTCTTTCTACAGAACCACAACTTGCAGACATAATTCCTTCCTCTGAACTTCCATATGCCTGTCTTATCATACCCTGCCTAGATTATAAGTGACTGATAAATGTGTGAGCATTTATACACTTTCTTGGACTTAAGTCATAAGTTACTTCATACGGCTGTAGGCTGTAAGTTTGGCTCGCTTATGCTATCATTTTCCTAATGTATGAACAATGAAATAGTGTCAAAATGTTAGTGTTCATGTATGCTTGGGTGAGTTGGATGAGGATATATAGTAAAAAGTGATCTTGCAAGTAAATTGATCCTATAAGAAATTAAATTAAAATTTGATGTGACTTTTAAAATACCAGGCTCTAATAACAATAATAATAAATTAGAGAAAATAACTTGTTAAGTCTAGGTGACAGGACATTATATGAAAGTTAAAGTAAAACATAAATTTTATAATTGTAGTATAAGTCATTAAAAACTCTCCATTTCAAACTGGTAAACTGGTATATTTTTACATTACCACCTTCATCAGGTATGGCATTCTTGATTTATATCTTGAACATCATTTAAACATGTGAGTGGTAGTGAAATTGGAAAATAAAATCCATTTTTCACAGCTATACTGAGACAAAAAGGATGAGCCCCATTTTATTCTTGCATGATGCAGACAACTTTCAAATTTACCTCTCTGGTCAAACCTCACTTTGCAACCTGAGCCCAAACAACTGAGAACTTCTCCAGCTTCACGTGGACCCTTAAATTCAGCTTGCATCCCAACAACCTGCTCATAGTGTCTCCAGTTAGTGCCAGGTAACCAGCAGCCTCAGCTGCTGAAGCAGACACCCAGTTCCTTGTGGACTCCTCCGTCCCTCCCCAAAGCCTGTTTAAGTCTTCAAGTTCTGTCTCTTCTCCCTGGCAAACACCCTTGCACTGGTGTGCTCCTCCTGGTCTCTGCTCACCACTCCTGCTCACACCTAGCCCTCTGCCACTGTCCTCAGTTCACACTGCACCATGCTCATCCCATCAGGTGCAGGATTCTGTGTTTATGTTGCTTCCTCAGCCAGAAGCAACTTATCCCTTCCATCCTGACTCTGTGTTCCCGCACACATTCACGAAGTCATTTTCTTCTTCCCCACTCCCTCACCTTTTCTGCTCCTATTGTGCATATGATCTTAAATGTCCCTTTCACTTACCCATTTTCCTACTAGATTGTTAGCAAGGATCTCTTCATTATACATCAAAGAACCTGGTGTCTACACCCATAAATATGAATGAATTAACATTTAACACAGAATCCCTGACCTTTATTTTATTTTATTTTTTTGCCATTCTTGTAAAGACTCTTTCCTTAATTTGAACTTTGAGAAAAAAATTCTGCAAGCGATCCCGATCTCGTTTGGTTTCCTGGTTTAGCTTTCTCCTGCTTCTGCATCCTGAACGTGTGATTCTTCATTTTCCTCGGGGTCCCTCCATGTGTACACTCTCTTGTATACTTTTAGTGGCTTTATTTTTAGACTTTAAGTCTTTTGTATGAATTAGGGAGCAGATTAGCTAGTGCTGGGCCATGTTGTCCCTTGAGAACATGCTCCCTCCTTGTTCCCCCAGAGGGAAGGCTGTGCTGGGACCTGGTAGGTCCTCTGCACCCACTTGGTGCCCACAACTAATCTGAATCTGGCTCCTGGTTTCTGCTCATTGACGCCTCGTAATTGGCTTGGACTTGGCTTCCTGCCTATACCTTCGCTTCCTAGCCCAGAGCTGTGGAGCCTGCTGCTTGTTTGGTTCTGTTCCCCGCCAGCTCCGGGCAGGGCATGTGGCTGTCATGGTCATTGCCTCGTTTTCAAGCATTGTTTTCCACCCACTCTTCCAGCTGATCTGTACAGCACCCTGAAAAGGAAGACATTCGTCACCGTCAGATCCTCCCTGACTTACAGTGAGATGGCAGCATACTTTTTCTTTTTTTTGAGAAATGGTTTCATATTTCCCATGTATCCCTATGTAGCTAGGGATAACCCTGAACTTCTAAATCCTCCTGCCTCCTCCTCCAAGTGCTGGAATTACACACATGCTACTGCACCCAGCTTTAATGGTTATAAATTTAATAGCTTTGTTTCTCATAACTGACTTTCACTTCCTCACTTACCAAATGATGTATGTATTTTTTTCTACTTTTGTAATTTACTTGTGCGTGCATGTGTATTTATGTGTGTGTATGTGTGCGTACTTGTCATGGCACAACCTCTGAATGTTTCTCCTCTCCTCCCACCCTTTTGAGATAGGCCTCTCTTGAAGCTATTGCTTGTGACATTCTGGATTCTCCTGGCTCCTTTTCCCATTGCTTCACAAATACAAACACAAGAAGCATTTGAGGCTTTATGCTTTACGTGGGCGCTGAGAAAGAATGAACTCAGGTCATCAGGCTAGCCGACAAATGGCTTTAGATGCTAAGCCATCTCCCCAGAGCCAACAGTGTGTTTTAAACGTAAGTATTCCCAGTAGCTGTGTTATGTGTTTTACATAACCTCTTTCAGATCCTCATTTTTTTTTCTCTTTCCTTTACTCAGATCCAAGGCAATGTCCAGACTACATGTGAGGGGGATGAGCTGAGTGGCTTGAGGGACCCTCAGTGGTCCCTGCAGTAGGATGCTCATCTGGTTCCTGAGCCAGTGACTGCTGGTGGCTCCGCTGTCCTCACCACTTGTCCACTTGGCTGCTTGCATCACCTCTGGGCCTTTGTAGTTCACAGGTCCTTTCCTGCTTTCCCCAGCAGGAATCACAGACATTTCTGGATACCATACTCATGGCACAGAGGCCAAAAGTGCAAGAGAACAACAAATTGGTCTCGACAATGCTGTCCATCAGTATCCCTGTAAGACCATTCACCCCATTTCTCCTCCCAGTGTTCCCCAAGGAGCCATGCAAAGTCCATCTGCTTTCAGTGTCCCCAAAGCATCTTTACGGGCAGGGCATCTACCTGGAAGGATGGTTGGCAGTGGCATTTATTTCCTAACTCTTGTCTCCTCTATACAATTTTCTCCCTCACCAAGGATGGGCTAACTTTTTCTCCATGTTCTTCCTAAGTTACAACGTCTGCCCTCAGATCTTATATTAAATTTTGTCTACCCTGACATTTGGTAACTTCTATTAAGAGAGTCAACATGGGCTGGAGAGATGGCTTAGCGGTTAAGCGCTTGCCTGTGAAGCCTAAGGACCCCAGTTCGAGGCTCGGTTCCCCAGGTCCCACGTTAGCCAGATGCACAAGGGGGCGCACGCGTCTGGAGTTCGTTTGCAGAGGCTGGAAGCCCTGGCACGCCCATTCTCTCTCTCTCCCTCTATCTGTCTTTCTCTCTGTGTCTGTCACTCTGAAATAAATAAATAAAAAAAAATTAAAAAAAAAAAGAGAGTCAACATATTTGCTTCTCTTTTTCAGATGTATGCAGAACCTGAGGAGAGAATCAGTCCTGGCTGAAGTCATAGAGTTAGTGGAGAAATGAGAAAGAGCTCTCAGAGAACCTGGTATCAGCACAAGGGTGAAGGACATAGACACAGAGAACATGCAACTCCTACCAAATCAGAGATCCAGAGACATAGAGACTCCCAAGACCTCATCACAGAAATAGACCTAAAATGAACCCAACATGGCTCAGGGAAATTCGCAGAAGAGGGGGTGGATAGATTGTTAGAGCCGTAAGTTGGGTCATTATGCACAGAGACATTGCCTCTTCCCCATAACTGATGGCCACTCTCTCATGGAGTGGACAGGGAGAAAGCTAATGATGGTATCATCATGGCTGTATACACACTATATGCATAACTAATAAAAAAAAAAGAGAGTCAACATAGAGCTAAAATTATTCCGAAAATGTCCGAGTCTTTGGACAAAGTCCAGATTTCAAGATCTAGGGAGGAAAATAGATTCAAAATATCTGCTTTGAATATTAAAAGATACATTTTAAGCCTCCTTTACTTTTTGTATTCCAGCTATAGTGTAATCCTAGTGTCTTGGGGGAATGAAGCCTTAAGGAATGTAAAACTCATTAATATATGCCAAAACATTTCTATTAAAGTATTGATTTAGATAAAGCCTATCAACCACAGCAAAATGTCACTATTTGCATGTATTTTCAATGATGACGTCAGTCCAAATTAGCAAAATGCTTGTCGTTAACTATAGCTGAAGATAAAATATTAAATATATTAACATAAAGTAAAATATTAAATATAAGAAAAGGACATCTATTATTGAGCCTTTGGAAAAGTCAGAGTGTATATTTTGTAGAGATCAATGTGTCTTTTATATGTGCTGAGATACATATATAGTGCAGATACATTACGTATATATGTTAAATATTCTACCTATATAAGCCTATTTACCAAGCAATGTTATAGAGCAGGAAATAACACAGGAAGATTAATGACTAGTTCAATGTCCAATATTTGCTGTCTAGCTAAATTTGCCTGGCTGGAATTAAATGTATTACTTTCACAAAACCTATCTTTTTATGTAAGATAAAGCAGTCCAGAGATGGGGATGATAGTAACAGTGTCTTTCATGCAGGTGTTTGGCTAGATTAGTGAATTACAGCTGTTCTTGCCACAAGTATATACTATGTAGGCTGTGTATAAACACTGGGCAACAATATTTTCACCCTAGTAGTCATGTCACTGCATATGTATCTTATAACATTATGTTGTATAGTATGCAATGTCTACCTTAAACATGTTTAGTGAAATGCATTTAAATAAAAAGGAAATGATGCCATTTTTTGAAAATAAGTTATATGAAGATGTTTTTTAGCAAAAGTGAAAGACTGTAATTACTATGCTTTATGTAGAAATGACATTAAAGTCCTTGAAAATACTTTTTTTCCCTCTAGTATAAATTTTTTCCATTGTTTATTTTCTTAATAAATCTTCATAAATTTTTGCAAGGAAAACTTAGCTACCAGTTCACCTAGCTATTCATAAAATCAACTTCAGAAGAATTTATCTTAGTGCATTTTGCTGTATAAGTTTTACAACATAAAACAGTGAGGGCTGGAGAGATGGCTAAGCTGTTAACGGAACTTTTTTTCACAAAGCCTAATAGCCTGAGTTCAATGCCCAAGAACCCCTGTAAAGCAGATGCATAAAGTGGGGCATGTATCTGGAGTTTGGTTGCAGTGGCAGGAGGACTTGGAGTGCCCATACTCCCTGTTTCTCTCTCTCTAATAAATAAATAAAATTAATTTAAAAAACCATAATAAGTCCTTATTATATTTGTCATTTAATATAATTTATCTATGTACCTTATGACTATAAGATGTCAAAAATATTCAGTCTATTTTCTAATATAAAAAGTTAAAGGCCACAGACACATAGGTTCACTTACCAAATAACCACTTAAATGACTGAACTGGCATAATGTAGAAAAATCCAAATTTTCAGACACTAGATTGAATACTTAGATATATAGAAAGAAAATATGTGTGTAACTTACTCGTTTTAGAAGAAGATGTTTATTAACCAACATAGGTAGAACTATTAGACTAAAGATAACTTTTGGAAATTGGAACTATTAAAATAAAAATGAAAATAACTCAGTATACAAAAATAATATAAAAATTCTAAAATAGAGAAAATGGCCATAAAAATAATTTGAAATCTTTTTCTAAACCTCATATTAGAGTTTCACTTCTGGTATTATTGTCCACTAAAGGAACCAAGGCTCCTTAGCGAAATTGCTGGCTCTAAGAGTGGACCATGAACTCCTCAAGACAAGGCTGAAATAGAGCCAGGAAGTAAATAAGCAAATACAAAGGTAAAAGGGGGAGAAGAAACAAATCTCCCATGCAGAAGAATTCCAAATAATTTATAAAAATATTCTACGTAAAAGTAGTGAAGTAAAACTCTCTACTCCCTCAACATGGGTTTGAAAGCTGCCTTCCTTCTGAAGGGCACTGTGGAGAATGTTTGCAACAGAGAAGCCTAAGAAACTCACCTTTCCTAGAGATCAAGGTAATATCCATAGTGATCAATAATGTATGTAGAACGTACCTTTGGTATGATATGATGAAAATGACACACCTTCTATGATCTTCCTCCCGAAACCCATAACATGATTCAACCATGAGAAAAACATCAGACAAATGTCCACTGAGGCATAATCTGTAAAATGCACTCTAGAGTCCTTGGAGCTACCAAGGTCATCAAAACATGGATAATTTAAGAAATTATCACAGTCAAGAGGAGATTAAGAAGAAAGGAATACTGATTGCAATGTGGTATCTGGGATGATATTCAGAAGAGAAGATACTAGGAAAGGACTAAGCACACCTGAATAAGGTGTTGATTTTATTTTATGTTTGAGGTAGAGTCTGGCTCTGGCCCAGACTGACCTGAAATTCACTATGTATTCTCAGGATGGCCCCTAACTCACAGCAATCCTCCTACCCCAGCATTCCAAGTGCTGGAATTGAAGGTGTGCATCATCACACCTGGTTAAAGTGTGGATTTTAGTTGATAATATTGTATTGATATCTGCCTATTCATTATGTGTATATTGTACTAGTAATCTACTAATTACAAAGATGACTGTATGTGGACCTTATGATATCCACATTATTCTATAAATCTAAAACTATACTGAAATAGAAGGTATACTTTTTTTTAAATTTTTTTTAAATTTTTTTTAAATTTTTTTTTATTTGAGAGCAACAGACACAGAGAGAAAGACAGATAGAGGGAGAGAGAGAGAATGGGCACGCCAGGGCTTCCAGCCTCTGCAAACGAACTCCAGACGCATGCGCCCCCTTGTGCATCTGGCTAACGTGGGACCTGGGGAACCAAGCCTCGAACCAGGGTCCTTAGTCTTCACAGGCAAGCGCTTAACCGCTAAGCCATCGCTCCAGCCCAGAAGGTATACTTTTAAAGTTATTGTAATGAACTGCACAGTTCAAGGTCTAACTATGAAATAGAGAAAACTATGCTATATTTGGGAGGCACTAAGTCAAATCTAGAGTGGAAAAGAGGAGCAGGATGAAGACCCTATTTCTTGAACAAATAAAAGAAGAAGGTGGGCTGGAGTGATGACTTAGTGGTTAAGGGGCTTGCCGGCAAAGCCAAAGGATGCAGGTTCAATTCCCCAGTATGCAGATAAAGCCAGATGCACAAGGAGGTGCATGTGTCTGGAGTTAGTTTGCAGTGACTGGAGTCCCTGGAGCACCCATTCTCTCTCTCTCAAATAAATAAATAAAATATTTTTTTTTAAAAAAAGAGAAAAAAATGAATAAAGCAGAATCAAGAAACATATGAAAGCCGGGCCTGGTGGCACATGCCTTTAATCCCAGCACTTGGGAGGCAGATGTGGGAGGATTGCCATGAGGTCAAGGCCACCCTGAGATTTCATAGTGAATTCCAGGTCAGTCCTGGGCTAGAGCTAGACCCTACCTTGAAAAGCCAAAAAAAAAAAAAAAAAAAAGGAAGAAGCATATGAACCTATCATAATGTGTGGAGCTTATTGGATGTTGCTAAGACAAACTAAAAAATAAAAATAAAATGAAAAATAAAAATAAAATGGAAGTTTTAGCAAGCACTAAATGCTCAGTGACATTAAGAATGTATTATTAATTTAATTTTTTGGTGTAATGATCCTGTTTTCCATTTAGAGATATACAGTGAAACATTTAAGCATTAAGATATGGGTTATGTTGGAGCTGGAGAGATGGTTCAGCGGTTATAGTGCTTGCTTGGGTTTGATTCCTCAGTATCCATGTATAGCCAGATGCACAAAGTGGCCCATGTATCTAGAGTTTGTTTGCAGCAGGAAGAGGACCTGCTGTGCCCATACTCTCTCTTTCTCTCAAACAAATAAATATAAAATATAGGTTATGTAATAATACAGGATGAAAAGAACTGGGTGGGAGTATAGACAATGAGTTGGTAAATGTGGAAGATGGGCCAAGAGCATGGAGATTTTTAATGCTATTCCCTATGCCCACATTTAAATTTTTCTATAATAAAAAGAGTAATGAAATAAACCTGTAATGGGAAAATAGTTCTTTAATAAGCCATACTGTATAAGCCTGTTTCTAAATAGTAAAATGTTTTCACTGACACCACCAATTCTCAGACTAGAAACTATAATATAGGAGGTGACATTTAAGCTGCATCTGCAGGAAATCAAAACCTACTGGTCGATTTGATTCATCCAGGCAAAAACTAGTTGCTATAGAAGAGAGAAAAACAAATCAAACTGCCAATTTCACTGAGTTTACACATAACAAGCAATTAACATTTACTGATCAATAAATCAGCAAAATTGGTATTTGTTTTGGCATCGTAATGGCTTTGACTGTCCACGATGACTTTAAGAAGACAAAGATCACCAGGGCTAGCTCTAGTTGAGTTTCCAAGGAGTCATGTGGGATGGACAATACTGTGAACACACACTTAAGATGATGACAAGACATTATCGTTAGCTTGATGGTTAATGCAATCCTATCAAGAGTTGTCACATAATGGAGAGAACTGATTTCAATGATTTATATACCACCTTCAGAAAAATAATGCAGGGACTCTAATATATAGAACTCTAAAATTCACAAAGCACTCTTGTGTCACATAGATCATGTTACCTCATTTTGTGACTCAGACAAAAATAGGTAACATTATCTGTGTCTGTTAGGTAGACAGCAGGCTCTGGGAGGCCTGGTGGTGTTCCCAATGCCAGAGGCAGAGGAATGGGAACTGGAACCCAGGTGTTTTGGCATGGAGTCCAGCACTCTCTGTTACACACAGTGGCTCTCAGAGGGAAACACATGATATATTCGTGCAACCCCTACTTGAGTTAGAGTAGAAAGTTGGCATAAGGAATATATTTAGTTTAGGAACACTTTTTGTGTGTTTTGCCAATCTATTTAAATTTTGTCATCAAACTGGTGCTTCTTTTAAATGATTGTGTGTTGTAGTCAATACTCTGGGCAAAGTGATGCTTCATTAATATAACATCCTGTTTGTTTGAGGATGTCAGGTTGAAATCCAGAGATTAAGCTCTGTGAGTATGTTACTAAATACTACTAAATCCTCTTATATAGAAAGAAGACAAATTAGAGCAGATTAAAATATTATATGATAATAATAATGTCAATTAACACAAAGCTCATCAGTAGCAACCATTATTAGCAAGTGGCTTTGTTTTTTCATCATGTCTTTTCAGGGAAGACTCTGTTCCTCCTCAGTAGATCTAGTCCACTTACTTGTCATGCTTTTACTGCTGCTTGAATCCATTTTTTCAGCCTATTTTATGTGCAAAGAAACCACTCCTAATAATTGATGTGCCACCATTGGTTAATGATCAAATTATTTTGAGCATGCTTTACAATTAATCCATTTCTTTCCTTTGCATATATTCTATATCTTTGTAACTTCCCAGATGACTTTCTTCACTTTTGCCTTTGTTTTGAATTAAAGGCTCTTGGATGGTTCCTTCCTGAGTATTCCCTTTGGAAATAGACAGATATTTATTCTGCACTGCAGTCTGTCCAGCCAAGAACAAAAGCGTAAATGTGTATTACAAGCAGGCTTAAGAGGATTTTATCATCAGGCAGTTCCACAGTGAAAACATGCCTGATTCAAAAACACAGGAAAAAACTAAATATTAAGGCTTTGTATTTCAGCAATTAAAAACAAGCCAAACTGTCAAAACACTGTACCAAAACAGAAAATGGACACACTTTCAAAATTTTCTCCCCAATTCACTGCAAATAGCTTGATTGCATTGGAGAATGTGGCCCTTAGGGTTGTGAATGTGCATTTTGCCACTTTACCACAATGGAGAAAATCAAACTAAGAGGATCTAAAATGTTACTTCACACACAGAAATTTAGGAAACTGGAAGAGATAAATTAGAAGAGGTTCTGGGCTGTAAAAGGTGGCCTGGTAGGGCTGGAGAGATGGCTTAGCGGTTAAGCGCTTGCCTGTGAAGCCTAAGGACCCCGGTTCGAGGCTCGATTCTCCAGGACCCACGTTAGCCAGATGCACAAGGGGGCGCTCGCGTCTGGAGTTCGTTTGCAGTGGCTGGAAGCCCTTGCGTGCCCATTCTCTCTCTCTCTCTCTACCTATCTACCTCTCCCCGCCCTCACTCTCAATAAATAAAAATGAACAAAAAAAAATTTTTTTTTTTTAAAAAAAGGTGGCCTGGTAAGTCCTGGCAGAGTGGTGATGGGTGTTTCTGGGACAGTCTTGGGTGAGAGTCAAAGATGAGGGTTTGGGGCCGAGGTTTGGAGGAGTGGAGATCTTAGTGTAGGCTCACAGCAAGGAGTCAGGGATATCATCTACACATGCCATTGGGTGATTCATTTCCTTGCTTGATGGAGTATTAGCTTTCTATCAGTAGCAGATGATCACAAATTTGAAGCAACAGACATTCACTGCCATGTGTTTCTGGAGGTGAGGAATCCTGTAAGGATCTCAGCAGGTAGAAATGAGTGAGTCATTGTTCTGTTCTTTTCTGAAGGCCAGCTCAGCAGGCTTAATCTTGCTGACCCATCTCTTTCTTTGAACAGCCCAGGGAAAGGTTTTCAAGGATTTATGTGATGAGTTTCAACCTACTTGTATATTCCAGGATAATCCCCATCTCAGGGGCTATATCATAACCACATCTATAAAGTACTGTTCTGTGACAGAAAGATGCTCACTGGTTCTGGAGATTTGCACAGTGGCTCTTCTTTACCTGTGGATCATTCTTGTACCTGTCACAAGCACAAGTAAAGAGCAGAATGACAACCACTTGAGGTAGGGGCTCTTTCCTCCTCTACTCTTCACCTTCTCCTCATCCTTCTCTTCCTCACCTATCTTCTATCTGTCTGTCATCAACTATCTATCTACCTATCATCTATCTATTATTATCTATTGTCCATCATATATATATATATATATGGTCTACTTATCTGTCTATCATCCATATATCATCTATCTATCTATCTATCTATCTATCTATCTATCTATCTATCTATCTATCTATCTATCATCTATCAATCATTTATCTGTGTCTCATCTCTCTGTCATTTACCTGTGAAATGTACTAAGTGGATCTGGGCCCACCACAATATACTTCAACACATCCTAACCATATATGTGAGTTGTTTACTTTCAGCTCACACCTTACAAACCACAACATTTATCATTGTATCTATTACTCTCAACAATCATACCCAAGACCCAACAATAATATCCAAGAGCATAAAAATTTGTAGGGAATAAATGGTTTTATCATTAACTGAGTGATTTGCCAATTCCTAGTAGAAATCTTGCATCTATATACCAGCCATCTTCTGGTTTAGGGGTTCAAATACTTTTGCCAAAATTCAACATGCTTATCCTGAAAGCATCATGAAGTAGATCATCACATATGTGACAATAGCAGTCAATTTGGATTTTCTGAATGAATAAAAGTGAACATGGATGTGTTACCTTAGAGAAGGACCTCCAGGCATTTCCACTTTCTCTTAGTTATGACTTGTGTGACCTTTGGGAGGCAGAAGATTATTTTATGTTCTTAGGTCCCCAAAAATGATCCTAATTAAAAAATGAAAGTAATTTGTTTTCAAAGAACAGTTCCAATATAAATTTTTAAAACATATAAATATTTTTGGAATAATTGCATTGATCCATGGAATTAAATTTTTTTATCTTATGTAAACAGAATTTACTTTCATGCTAATTAAGCTTAATCTCAAGGCTCCTAACTTTCTTTCTTTTTTTTTTTTTCAAGGTAGGGTCTCACTCTAGCCCAGCCTGACCTGGAATTTACTCTGTGGTCCCAGGCTGGCTGAAACTCACAACAATCTTCCTTCCTCTGCCTCCTGAGTGCTGAGATTAAAGGTGTGGTAATATTTTACTAAAAAAGTTTCTAAAAATTACATATGTTTCAGATTCTGTAAGACTTAGGATCATTTACCGCTGGCTGGAGGAGTTTTATGTCTGAATTGTCTAGGTTTTTAAATAATACTTTCTTTAAAAACATACAGTCACATTCACTATTTTCTATATCTTACATGTACTAGACTACTTTATTCATGATTTTTCACTCCCTTGCCATGTCTCTTAATAGTGCACTGGGCACTTAATAGTGCCCTACTGACCTTGTTGCCAATGGGGTGTGAGTGCAGAGAAGTTTGCTGTGTCCCAGAAGAGACCTTCAGGTGCCCATGTGCACTCAACCTCTGCTCTTTGCTGAGTCTTATATGCTCCAAATTGCGGCTGTTGTTGAAGAAAAGACACATTGAGGAAGCCCAGCTCAAACCCAACTAGCCTACAATTCTGAAGTAAATGTTTGTTGTCCTACAGATAATTTGGCCATTACTTTGTTGATGTAGCAAAAGCCAGAGTGAACAGGATTCTGGCTGGCTGGTTATCTATCTATCTATCTATCTATCTATCTATCTATCTATCATCATCATCTGTCTATGTCCATCATATATCTATCTTCTATCTATCCTCTATAATCTATTATCTATCAATGATTTATATATATATGATATATATATATTTATAAATATATATATATATATATGTATATGTATATATTTGGGTTTTTGAGGTAGGGTCTCACTCTGGCTCAGGCTGACTTGGAATTCACTATGTAGTCTCAGGGTGGCCTCAAACTCATGGTGATCCTCTTACCTCTGCTTCCCAAGTGCTAGGATTAAAGGCATGTGCCACCATGCCCAGCTTATATATTTATTTATCATTGATCTTTCCTAAGATTTCCCAAGTTTCCAATATGAATATGACATTCTGATTGTCTGTAAGTAGTATATCTTTTGATGGTTGTGAAGGACTGACTCCTTTGTCCTTTGTAAGGGTTTTTTTTTTTTTTTTTTTAAAGAACATTTGGCAGGTATGCAAAAGGAAACCAGCTGACATCACTGGGACTTCAGAGCACAAACCTGTGCTACATGATCATCATTTTCTGAAAATGCAAAATCCAACCCTATCTTTTTATTGCAAATTACTTTATAAATTATGTGGATTTTTTTTTGTCTAATTATTTTTAATTATGCCCCTATAGAGTTAGTGCAAAGTTCTCTAGTTGTTTATATGAAAACATCATATAAAGGGTGGCTATGTCCCCTGACAGGCACTATTTACATTTTAAAGTATCCATACAAGAATCTCTGGCTGATCCTCTCCAGTTTGATCAAATTAATGTCATTTCAAATATTACATTTCCACCTAACTTCCCCAATCAGTGATAACAGCTGTTATTTTTATGAGTTCATTAAGTATAATATTTCCTTAAGCATACAATATTATCTAGAAATCTATGCCTTACTTAAAAGGTGAGGTGATTCCAAACTATTAACTTTTTTGAATATGTGAGATCAAAAACGTGTGTCCTTGGCAAGAGAAGCTGTCTTTGAGAACAGTGTGCATGCCTTTCATTTTATGGCTGCTTTGATGGGCCAAATGTGTAACTCTGGCCCTGGTGGAGTCTATCTTTAAATCTGAATTGTAAAAATAGCCTTATTCAAGTCAAACGTGTTATAAGTAGCCAGTTGTAGCTATGTAAAAATCTTAATACTATTTAAATCAACATATGTTTTAAGCAAAAGAAAAGAACAAAACAAAAAATAATGTTCAATAAGTTAAGTTTAAAAATAATTTAAGATGTAGAAAATGTCAAAATTCTTGTATGCTTTTGTGTGTGAGAAAGAAAAAAAGAAAAGAGAACTCAAATGTACTTTTCTCTAAAATTAAAAAAAAAAATCTAAAATAGTAAAAAAATGACTGTAGGGGCCATCATGCCATAAGTTATAGTGAGACACAACCTGTGTTAGGAGAAGTAAGTGGGCTAAGATAAAAAAAAAAAAAAGTGTCTTTGGGGAGAAGGAGTAAGCAAGTGAAAAGCAAAAAGGACTTTTGGAGCATGGTGTGAATATGCAAATTTAAGTTAAGTTGATATATATTTGGAATTGATCTGAAAAGAACAAATCTATTAGTCTGATTGCATTATTTTTTGTATTAGACTGCTTTCTTAGCAAAGAAGACTGTCTTCTTTTAAGGAGAGATCCCTGGCATGTGCTAGCTAACATTTGTTAAGGGTGATGTCATGCTGTGTAACTGACTAGGCACAGATAGATCCTCTCAACAGGCAATACTGACATTAGGCCACTTAGTTTTGCATGTACCATGAGGCATTGCCAAGCACTTATTCTTCCTAAATTCAATTGTTTTGCTTTTAATCAGAAACAAAAAATGTCCCTCTCACAATTGCTAGAGATTTTATAAGATCCTAGAAGTAAAGTGTGATGGGGTGCACAAAAAAAAAAAAGCCTTTGTCAATTTAAGGATTATGATGTGGAATGAACAGAAACTGATTGTCTAGGAGGGCCCTAACTCCAACGAGGCAAAGAGGCATTAGAAAGATAGACGAGGGGACAGTCCTGTGACCAGGTATTCTAATCACTTTTACTTTTTCAAGATGGAAATGTTCTGGAGAGCCTTTTCACAGTAATGTGGATATATTTAGCACTATTGAAGTATACACTTAAAAATTGTTACTGTTTAAGTCAGCTTTCCATTACTATAACAAAAGATTCAATATTAAATTAGGAAAGATTTGCTTTGGCTCAACCTTTTAACCCATGGTTCTTAGCCTGGTGGATACATAACACACTGTGGATGCATCGTGTGGTACTTCCTAAAGAGCCCACTGCCTACCAACAGTGCCCCAGGATGAAGGCCACGCCTTTAACACATGGGCCTCTGGGGTCATTCAAGATCCAAACTACAGCAGTGAAGATGGAAGAAATTGTTTATCTTAGAAAGCTATTAAAGTGTTTTATAGAAATACATATCACAAAATTAGATTAAATATAGAAATGAGAGAACATAGAAAGTAGGACAGAATAAATCTGAATAGAAAAGAAGATAAAATTAAATGAGAAGTGTTTTCTTCACAGCATGGATGTTACAAGGCTTTGTGCTTTTGACTCTAGGCTGTTTAGCAGTCATTGCCAACAGGGAGGCTATAGTGTCTCTATACAGTCACAGGAGTCTTATGATCTTAACAAACTGAATTTATAGTGTGCTCTCAACTAGCTAAAAAAGAAATATATAACCTTAGAAGGAAAAATGTATTTATATATACACATATTTATAAAATCCTAGAAATACACCAAATGTTAACTAGGTGATGTGGCAGGTTGCCTTTTGCTTCTTTATACTTTTCTATATTTTCTGAAATTTTCCACAGTTGACTTACAACTTAGAAGAATGCTTTTTTGGCTCTGGTATAAAGTTTTGAAGGAGGAAAGGAAGAGGTGTCACATGCCCAGGTCTAGTGCCAGGTCAGAGTGGCTGCACAGGGCAGAGAAGGCACTCAGAAGGGGGAGGACCTTGGTGTGGCTGAGCTGCTGCAGAACATACTGTCTTGGGGCAGTGCAGGCTCACTACTCTGGGTTCTGGTGTAATGATGGGACCAGGTGCTGGGGGAAACACTCCTGCTTAGCTGCGTGCTGATACCCTGGCTTCTAGTTGCTAGAACGGGAAAGGGCACAGGGGCCGTGGGACAAGTGGACAGGGCTTTGACTTCTCAGTCTCTCCTGAGGACCATAGACAGGTGCTGTTTGGTTTTGTCAAGTCCTAAAACCCTAATTTTATTCCCAGGCCATTTGATTCTACTAATTCAGGTAAAGAGAAATGGAAAATGTGGAATTCAGTTAACAATTCTGGAATTTCTGACATGTTTATTGACATATTTTTTTTTCTTTTTTATTGACAGCTTCCATACTTACTAACAATAAACCATGATAATTCCCTCCCCCATTTCTCCTTCACAAATCTACACTCCATCACATCCCCTCCCTCTCTCCATTAGTTTTGTTTTTGTTTTGATGTCATCACCTTTTCCTCCTATATGAAGATCTTGTGAAGACAGTGCTAGGCAATGTGAGGTCATGGATATTGAGGCCAATTTCTGTCTGGATGATTGCATTGTAAGCAGTCCTATCCTTCCTTTGGCTCTTATGTTCTTTGTGCCACCTCCTTTATAATGGACCCTGAGTCTTGGGAGATGTGATAGAGATATTTCAGTGCTGAACACTCCTCTGTCACACTTTCTCAGCATTATGGTGGATTTTGGATCATCCCAATGTCACCACCATATGAAAAGAGAAGCTTCTCTAAACAAAAGTGAGAGTAGCATTAAAATATGGGTATGGATATAAAGTAAAGTGCTTCCAGGGCAGTTTGATGGGCATAATATATGCATTTAGCAGACAAAAGCAGACGTTGTACTCCAAAGGCTCATGCCCTCTCCCACCATGCACTTCTGATTAGGTTTTCAGTACGAGGCATGTATTTCCTTCCATAGAGCAGGTCTCCAGTCCAAACAGAGAGCAGTTGGTTTCCTCGATAACAGACATACCACTATGGCACCTGTTGGTTCATTTGGCCTATCTGGCCAAACTTGAGGCTTGCACAGTGTCCACTTTTTTCACCACTGATGGCTTCTGTCTCCCATTGGGCTGCATACAGTGCAGCTTTTTCCATCTTTCTGCCACTGGCCTATAGGGAAGAAGTTTTCAGTTCAGCTCCAGTTTGATCTTTCAGTGTCTTTGCAGCCCAGGCATGTGGAGTCTTAAGCAATAGGGTCTTATCTATTCCTACTGGGAAACAAAGAACTTTGGCAATAGTCTGTAATGTTTTGGAGGCATCAGGGACCTCTCTAACCAGCAACTCACTGGAAGGTATCCTATCCCTGGTACTGAAATTTTTCTAGTAACAGTGTATGGCTTCTGGGTGTGCTATTATCCAAAAAAGTAGATTATCATATGGCTTATTCACAATATCCTGAATTTTGGCTAATCCTCCCCCCTCCCTTCTTTACTCAATCTCTTACCCTGACTTCACTTAGGCCATTCCATCCCCAGTAATCTGTTCATCTACTTACATATATACAGTACCATCCCCTTAAGTCCACCCCTTTCCTCCCTCACTTATAGCCCTTTTATAGTTTAGTGGACTCTGCTACCTATTTTTATCCCAACTTACACCCAAGTCTGAACATTTGTAACTAGGATCCACACATGAGAGAGAACATGCAATGTTTGGCTTTTTGGGGCCTGGGTAACCTCACTTAGTATAATCTTTTCAAGATCCATCTATTTCCCTGCAAATCTCATTTTTCTTTACTGCTGAATTGAACTCCATTGTATAAATGTACTACATCTTCATTATCTATTCATCAGTTGAGGGACATCTAGGCTGGTTTCATTTCCTAGCTACTATTAATAGAGCAGCAATAAACATGGTTGTGCAAGTATCTCTAAAGTAGTGAAAAGCGTCCTTGGATCTATGCCTAGGAGTGGCATAGCTGGGTCATATGGTAGATCTATTTCAGCTATCTCCAGAATGTCCACACTGATTTCCACAATAGTTATACCAGCTTGCATTCCCACCAACAGTGCAGAAGGGTTCCTCTTTTCCACATCCTCGCCAACGTTTATTGTCATGTGTTTTCTTAATGATAGCCATTCTGACAGAAGTAAGATAGGATCTCAAAGTAGTTTAAATTTGCATTTTTCCTGGTGGCTAAGGATGTAGAACATTTTTAGCCCATTTTTAATAGGGCTGTTTAAGTTATTATTATTTATTTTTCTGAGTTCTTTGTATATCCTAGATATTAATCCTCTGTCAGGTATATAGTGGGTAAAGATTTTCTCCCATTCTGTAGGTTGCCTCCTTGATCTATTTACAGTGTCCTTTGCTGTGCAAAAGCTTTGTTATTTCATGAGGTACCATTGGTTGATTAGTAGTTTTATTTCCTGAGCAACTGGAGTTATATTCAGAAAGTCATTGCCTATATCAATATGTTGAAGGGTTTCTCCTACTTTTTCCTCTAGCAGTTTCAGAGTTTCAGGTCTGATATTAAGGTCTTTGATCTTTTTGGACCTGATTCTTGTGCATGAGGAGAAATAAGAATCTATTTTCATCCTTCTACATATAGATTTCCAGTTTTCTCAGCACCATTTGTTAAAGAGGCTGTCTTTTCTCCAATGAATCTTTTTTGGCATTTTTGACAGATAATTTATATACCATAACGAGTATCTGCTCAAGTGTACAATTCAGTGATTTTTTTTCACAGATGTGCAACATTATTTATCACCCCAAAGAGAAAACTTATACCTATAAGTTGTCCTTTCCCAGTCCTAGGTAATAACTAATCTGTGTTCTTTTCCTTTTTTGAGGTAGGGTCTCACTCTAGTCCAGGCTGACCTGCAATTCACTATGCACTCTTAGCCTAGCCTCAATTCATAGTGATCCTCCTGCCTCTGCCTCCCAAGTGCTGGGATTGAAGGCATGTGCCACCATGCCTGGCACTAATCTGTTTTCTGTCTCTACAAACTCACATGGTTTTTTATGACTGGCTTCTTTCACTAAGCATTTTTTAGGTTACTCCATATTATAATATGTATCAGTTCTTCACTTTTTAAAGTGTGTAAGTGTGTGTGTATAGTATGTGTGGCATGTAATTCGTTGTGTATGTGGTGTGAGTACACGCATGTGCAGATGTCATGCCCTGTGTGCATGTGTGCAGATGCCCAAGGATAATGTCAGTTGTTCTCTTGTCACTCATCCACTTGTTTACTTTACATGGAATGTTTCACTCAGCCCAGCGCTGATGTTTTTGCCTTTTTTTTCTGGTCAGTGAGCCTCAGTGACTCTGGGTTTGTACCCCCCCCCAACTGGGGTAATCCTCAGACATGTGTATCAATGTCCAACTGTTTACATAGGTGCTAGGGATTTGAACTTGGGCTGTTTTAGGCCCTCTCAGACCCTCATGCTTGCATGGCAAACATCTTAACGAGTCCCAAGCCCTTCTTTTTTTATGGCTTCATTTTGTGAATATACCAAGTTTATTTTGTCTATTAAGCAGTTAAAAAACATGTGGGTTATTTCTAGTCTTTGCTAGTGCTGTCAATTTTTCCACTACAAAGTCTTTTTCTTAAAGGTTCTTAAAGTTTTAATTGATGGTTACTTTATTGCATTTAAATTAATTCAATGACTAATACTCAAAATTTACAAATAACATGAATGACTGTCAATCAACTATCCTTTGAGAGAACCAATTATTATGCTAAGGTAATAAATTTCATTTATAAGACATCATTTTAGTTCCTACAGCTTTAAGTTAAAGTCCCATTTCTCCAGGGTTTTTTCTTTTTTATAGTGGAAATGATACACAGTCTCCTGTTGTTAGCTCAGAGGCCACTGGGAAGCACGGAGATGAGACCTGAGGTTGAGAGTCCAGCTTTCGAATTACAGAAGAATGTAACAAGCATTTAACTTTATTGTTTTCCTGTAGCACAATTTTCAAAGCACTGGCATCAAATGACCCTGGTGATTTGGTTTCGTGAACAGCTAAAAGTGATCTAAAATGAACATGCTATGGTAGATAAAGGCTCTCTTTTTTTTTAAAAAAAAATTATTTATTTGCAAGCAGAGAAAGAGAGAGACAGAGAGAGAGAGAATATGAGTGTGCCAGGGTTGCCACTGTAAATGAACTTGGCTTTATGTGGGGACTGGGGAATTAAATACAGGCCATCAGGTTTTGTAGGCAAGCAACTCTAGCCACTGAGCAATCTCTCCAGCCTGGTTAGGGAGCTTTGCCATTTTCTCAAGAAGGTGAGCCGTGGCCCTGGCTTAGTCTGTTTGTGTGTTCACAGTGTGTGTTCAAAGAAGGAAAATTAGTTCCATGCTCTGTTGGTCATCACAGATGACCCCTCCCTGTACCCTCCCATACTGTTTGTTCCCAGGCCAAGTGGAGAAGAACAGATCCCAAGAATGAGATTTCAGTTACCAAGTGTAACTTCTTCCAGGGGTGGGCTATTCAGCAGGCCTGTTCAATCCAAGACTGTGGGTTGCATTTGATCATAGTTATGAATGCTATTGTAAAATTATCTAAAACATTCTGAGGTTTTTTTTTTTTTCTAACTTGATTAAATGGTTCTGGAGGATGAGCTTTTCAGGTAACAATATTTACAATATTTTGTTGCCATGTCCAAAGATTAAATGCACATGCAAGGTGTTTGAAGATCTAGTAATGACAGGTAGAGTCCTTTTTCTTCAACCCCATTCTGGTTCTCTCTTCTGTTCTCCAGTGCAGTGTCTGGGTTCCCCTACCTGACCTGCTTGGCAGCAGCAAGCAAAGGGAATGGCAAGTCTTGAATGAATGTTGAAACCTGGAATGGCGTTTCTGAGATCAAAGGCTACCTTAGAACAGCACTTTTTCCATAGTCTCTTTCAAGCCCAGGTAGCCTGTCTCTACTTACAAACTAGCTCTTTGTCACCTGACTTTGCCTTTGCCACGAAAATCTGTCCCTTCAGCTAATTGCTGTCACTAACATCCCCTGGCCACAGTACTTTACGTTGATAAAAATGAGGTGTTTCATATCATAGTCCAATGTGAATGGCAGATGCCCTGGGTGTGGTGGACATGCATCACCACTATCATCAGCACATAACCTGGCCATCATAGGACTGACTAGGTCTTCAAGTATTGTCCATCACCACCTCCAGCTGCCATTGGCAAAATGCTCATGTCCCAAGGTACACTGTAAAGATGTGTTGCAGTCACCTTCATGTTGCTGGGACAAAGCCCCCAACCAAGAGCAGCTGATGGGGCACAGGATTCATTCTGGTTTACAGTCTTGAGGGGAAGCTTCATGATAGAGGGAATTTATGGTAGGACACAGGCTGGACATCACCTTCTTGCCACAGCAGGTGAAAAACAGCAACAGGAGAGTGAGTCAAGCTCAGGCAAGGGGGACTGGCTATAATACCCCTAAGCTCACCCCCAACAACATATCTCCTCCAGAGAGCCTCCATCTCCTCAACTTTCCACAGCTGGGGACCAAGCATTCAAAACATGTTAAGTTTTATGGGGTACATCTGATTCAAACCACCACAAAGGGATTCACAAGGCCAGAAATTTAGGGTATGGAAAACTTATCAGTGTCTCTCTTATTCAACTCCAGAATGACAAAGAGGAAATTTTTTTTTCCTATTGGTTACATTGCCTCTAGGACAGGCTCATGGTCACATATTAGCAATACATTCTGAGATTTGGGATTGAATTTATTATTATTATTATTTATTTATTTGTTTACTTGCAAAAGTCAAAGAGAGAGAGAGAGAGAGAGAGAGAATGGGTGCCTCAGGGCCTCCAACCACTGCAAATGAACTCCAGATACATGCATCACCTTGTGCATCTGGCTTACATGGGTCCTAGAGAATCGAACCTGGGTCCTTTGGCTTTTCAGGCAAGCACTTAACTACTAAGCAATCCCTCCAGCCTAACTTTAATTATTAATAAAGTTTCACTCCAGGGTTGGATTCTTGAATATTCCTGGTTTTCTACATCAGAGCACCACCTCAATGGCATTGATGAGGACTTGAACTAACTGTCCAGAGATTTCAAAAAAAGTGATGTTCAAGAGCTATGCTGGGTCTCTCAGAATAAAGTTTGAATTTGGTATTGTAAAGGTCAGCAGAAGTCCTAGAATGTATTGGGGCTTTGATTCTTTCTAATATACCTTCTTCCTTCTTCCTCCCTCTCTTCCTCCATCTTCTCCCTCTAACATTTCTGCCCCTACTGACCCTGGGTATCACACCCATGGCCTTATACATGCTAGGCAAGTTCTTTACCAATGAGCTACACCCCCAGCCATGTTGGAATGTTTTTAATCATAGAATAAAAATTCACACTGGGCAAACAATTCTGTAGTGTGAAGAACTGTGCCCCAAGTCATTCATTCTGTGGTGCATGGGACTGTGCCTTGAGTTTTAGGAGGCAAATGACCATTGTGGTAAAGAGTCAGGCATGGGAGCCAATCCCTTCCTGTGATGTTGGGCAATTTACTTCAATATCCATGCCTCACTTTCCTGATCTGTTGAATAGGGGAGCTTGAGCATAATAGGACTCACTTGTATAAAGTGGATACCTTGCTTGTCCCCTGTTCTTCCACCCTCCAGTATCTACTTATCCAGTAAAGGCTGGGAATCAAAAGTCTACTTAAAAAAACATTTTTATTTATTTATTTACAAGGAGAGAGAGAGATAATATGTGCACCTGCACCTATCACCACTACAAGCAAACTCTAGATGCATGTGCCACTTTGTGCATCTGGCTTATGTGGATACTGGGGAATTGAACCTGGGTTGTTAGGCTCTGGAGACAAACACCTTAACTTCTGAGCCATCTCCCCAAGCCAAGTTTACCTTTTATTACAATTACCTTCTAATTGCTGGACAACATCTGGTCAGCTTATGGGAGGAAAGAGACTTATAGAATCCAGGGGAAACCCCATCAATGGTGGAAGAAGCTGGCTCACTTCCATACATCCAGGCAGAGAGACCTCACCAGACACCTAGCAAGCAGCAATAGCCAGAGTTCAAAACTGCTGTGAACACATCTTAGGGCTGGACTATAAGGTCTCCCTCCCTTGTAATACCTCCTCCTGCAGGGCTTTGCCTGATGGAGACTCAAGTTACAATCTTAATCAAAACACCTCAGGCTATAGGGACATAAACTCACATTCAACTACTACACCTTTTGCCCCCGACCTGCGGGGCCAATGTTACGCAGGGTGGTCGAGGAGGGCTGCAACCTGAAAGAATGGGCGGGAAAGAAGAAGGTGACCAAGCGGAGGTTTTGTCAAGGTCTCGTTTAATGTTGGATTTTTTAGTTCTTTTATAATCAACCAGCAGGTAGGGCAATAAGGTGGGGAAAAGGGAGGAGGGGGCATAAGGAAGGAGGAAGTAGGGCCACCTGGCCGTAATCTTCTGGAATATCTTCTCGGAATCCCTCTTGTGACGTCTCCCAGAGCAACTGTTTTTTCTTGGGGGAGGGGCTGCATGAGAGCGCCTAGTTCTCTTTTGTCCTTAGGGCAGCCAGGTCATGGTCTCTGACATTTCCTCCCTCTTTATATAATTGAAATGGGTGAGGTACCCTGTCTTAGGCTATATGGTATGCTTCCAGTCCCAGCACCAGTTACTGAAGATGGCCCACCTGTCTTAAGCTATGAGGGCTGCCTCCACTCCTGGATCCACAATAATCCCGTCATTGGCCATGATCACAGCTCATGGAAGGTGATCCGCCTGTCTTAGGCTATGTGGCCTCCAGGGAATGGGCCCTACAATATTCTCGTCTCTGGCTGCAGCCGTAGCTTAGCGGTGTGCCCCTGGGCTTGGTACCATAATAATCCCATCATTGGGAGCCTCACAGCCATTTAGGGAATTGAAACCATGACCTATTGTTAGCCAAGGGAGAAAAATCAAGTCAGGCCGAAGGAGAGCCGAGGGGTGCCTCATGTGTTTGGCCCTCTTCTTCTTGTAGCTGCAATCTGTGGTAATGGACAGACACCGAATTTCTGGTGGCAGAATCAACCTGTTCTTTGACAAAAGAAGTTAGTCGTTTAAATGCCCAAGGTCCAAAAGAAAGAAGAAGGAGGAGTCATATGAAGGGACCAAGAATAGAGGGGAGTAATGTGGAAAACAGAGGAGAAGTGGAGAACCAGTTTAGGTACCATGACTCCTGCTTTTCCCGGTTGCGCTTTCATTCCTCCAAGCTGGAATGGACCTTGTCAATACTATTTTGAAGTAGGCCAGTTTTCTCCGTATAAAAACAACATTCTTCCTTAAGTGCAGCACAGAGTCCCCCCTCTTGTAGAAAGACTAGGTCTAGCCCATGTCTGTTTTGGAGGACTACTTCAGACAAAGATACCAAAGAGTCCTTTAAGTCTTGAAGACCCTTTTGTAATTCCTATAAGTCCTTATCTACTGCCAAAGAGAGTTGATTAAATTGTTGTTGGGAGGTGACTAATGAAGCGATGCCTGTGCCTGCTCCGGCAGCACCCAACCCCAGGATAACAGCAAGAGTGATGGCAGTGATAGGCTCCTGTTTGGCACGTGACGGAGATGTTCCTCCCTCCCAAAAATGAAGGAACTCATCTTTGGAATGTATTGTTAGCTTGGGGAAGAGTTGTACAAGGACACAATAATCTTTGTGAGCTAAGAAGGTGGAAGTTACAACGTAAGGAGTGAGACCAGTAGAGCATGCAAAGTAAGTGCCAGCAGGGGCAACAATATAGAGAAAGCTAGAGTTAACAACATGAGTGAGATTGCAGGTGGTTTGAAGCTCTATAGGGGGAAGCATGGACAGACCCAGGAGGCACATCCCGCACCCAGAAACCTGGGTGTCCATGAGGCCAACCCCATCTTGCTGTTGCCACTGTAAAGCCATAGTGTCATTGGTCACAGTTAGTTCTGCATATAAGGCTATCCCTTCATAAAAAGGGGGCTGAGGTGAATAACATACCCAGCATTCCTGAAATTCAGATACATTGGTCTGATGTATGGCCTCTATAGAGGCATGGTCAGAATAAGGTCTGCCGATGAAGGCAACCCTAGTGGTAAGGTAGGTTGGAACAGGGTGATGCTGGTGACAGCTTGTGGGGTTGGGGGAGAAGGAGGGATTTTTTTCTTTGCTTGGTTGGGAGGGGGAGAAGGAGGGATTTTTTTCTTTGCTTGGTTGGGGGGGGGTTGATGAAAAATGGGATTTGGTCGTATAGCAACTTTAGAGAATTGAGGGTTTTTTTTTAAGAAGTTTAATTTTAAAAGTAAGGCCGGGGTCTGTCCCATAGGCATATAACCTAAGGCCCCACTCAAAGCCTCTATTGGTCCAATCCTGTCTTTTGCCTTCTGGCGTGAAGCTGATATTGAGTGGATTGCACCACTCTTTTCTATAAGAATCATGTCCGCATTCTGAATTTAGCGGTTTTGGATCAGAGACAGTATAAGACTTTTGGGGGGGTTTTAAGTATGGTCTCATTAATTGAAGCTTGTAAAGAGCTTAAATCTGTAGATAATTGAGCAAACTCTTTTTGAAGCTTAAGCACATCCCGTAACTCAGCTATCTGTTTAGTGAGATGTTCTTTGGCACCAGTAAGGGTAGAGGGGTGGAGCCCTGGAGGTAGCAGAGTGGGTGCACGAAGCTGGGAGGGGTAAGGGGGCCGTCTGAAAGGGGGGGCCGATGCAGCGGGAGGCCAGTCGGGATTGTGGTACTTATCAGCCTCCTCCTCAAGAGAGGTAGCGTCACCCAGATCAAGAGGCTCGGGATTGCAATTTTTTGAAAAAACTGGGTTAATGAGGGGCATACATCGAGAAGCAGTTTTGGGGGGAATAGGCTCGGGTAAGGGCAGATATAACTTTTCTATTGTTCGGGGGGCACCAGAGTTATTGGAGCTACAACCCATATCGATAATGACTGATGGGCAAGGGGATTTCTCAGGAGGAGAAGAAAGCGAAACTAAAGAAACACCATGCGAGAGAGGGCGGAGGCAGTATTCAGCAACAGAAAGTTGTTGTTTATCTGGATCTGAATGCGCTTTCTCCACTATGTCTCTTATGAGTCCCCAGTAGGAGAAAATCGTGGAGGGAACGGAATCAGGTCCCTCCTCTAGAATATGGCGATTTAGGTCTTTACTGACCTTTTGCCATCTTTCAGGATGAATATCAGGACCAGAAATAATGAACCAGGGACACACTTTGTCAATGAAAACAAAAAAATTTAACGAGGTCCTTTTTCTTAACTCTAATTCCTCTTTCCCTGAGTGAGCTCTTTAAATCCTTAAGAAAAAGAGCCTCTTTACTAAGCTTTTGGCCCATTCTGAAAATCGGACGAGAATGAAAAATAAGGGCCCTGACTTACTGTGTCCCGTAGCCGAAATCGCGAGCGATGAAATGGCGGGGCACTCTTCAAAATGTCTCTCGGTGTCCCGAGGAGATCTCCAGGGCAGTTAGTCGTCTGGTTGAGACCCGTGCCTCGAGCCCCACGTTGGGCTCCACTTGCCCCCGACCTGCGGGGCCAATGTTACGTGGGGTGGTCAAGGAGGGCTGCAACCTGAAAGAATGGGCGGGAAAGAAGAAGGAGACCAAGCGGAGGTTTTGTCAAGGTCTCATTTAATGTTGGATTTTTTTAGTTCTATTATAATCAACCAGCAGGTAGGGCAATAAGGAGGGGAAAAAGGGGGAGGGGGTACGAGGAAGGAGGAAGTAGGGCCACCTGGCCGTAATCTTTTGGAACATCTTCTCGGAATCTCTCTTGTGATGTCTCCCAGAGCAGCTGTTTTTTCTCGGGGGGAGGGGCTGCATGAGAGCGGCTAGTTCTCTTTTGTCCTTAGGGCAGCCAGGTCATGGTCTCTGACAACCTTTCTTTTTTTATTGTCAACTTCCATGATTGTAAACAATAACCCATGGTAATGCCCTCCCTCCCTCCCTCCACTTTCCCCTTTGTAACTCCACTCCCACTCACATCCCTTTCCTCTCTCCATCAGTCTCTTTTATTTTGATGTCATCATCTTTTATGATCTATTATGAGGGTCTTGTGTATGTATTGTTAGCAGGCACTCTGAGGTCATGGATACTTGGGCCATTTTGTGTCTAAACGAGTGCATTGTAAGGAGTTCTACCCTTCCTTTGTCTCTTACATTCTTTCTGCCACCTCGTCTGCAAGGGACCCTGAGCCTTGGAAGGTGTAATAGAGATATTTTAGTGCTGAGCACTGCCCTGTCACTTCTTTTCAGCACCATGGTGCCTTCTGAGTCATTCCATGGTCACCTCCACCTGAAAAGAGAAGCTTCTCTAACCAAAAGTGATAGTAGTATTAATATATGGGTATTAACATTAAGAGAAGTGCTTACTGAGGAGTTTAGTGAGCATAGTATATAAATTTAGCCAGACACCAGCAGATGTTACACCCCTAGGTCTTGTGACTACCCTGGTTGGAGGTTTTCAGTATCAGGCATGTATACCCTCCCATGGAGTGGGTCTCCAGTCCAATTAGAGAGCAGTTGGTTTCCCCCATAACAGACATGCCACTATTGCACCCGTTGGCTCATTTGGCCTGGCTGGCCAAATTAAAGTTTGCAGTATCCACTGTTGAGTATCTCCATTGGTGATTTCTCTCTCTCCCATTGAACTACATTCAGTGTAACTTTTTCTAGATTTCTGTCAGCTGGTCTACACAGAAGAGGTTTTCAGCTAGCTCCAGCAGGATTTCTTAGAGACTTTGCAGCCCAAGTATGTGGAGTCTTCAGCAATAGGTTCTTACCATCTATTCCTACAGGCAATGGCCTGTAATGTTTTGGGGGCATTAGAAATCTCCTGGGCCAAGAACTCACTGGAAGGTATCCCATCCATGGTACGGAATGTTTTCTAGTAATAATCAGCCTATGGCTGCTGGGTGTTCTATTGTCCAAAATGTTAGGTTTCCATCTGACTCTTAGATTTTGATTTTCCCTCTCCCCACCTTCCCTTTACTCAATTTCTTCCACTGACCTCACTTAGGCCTTTCCACCCCCATTTGTATGTTCTTCTTACTTACATATGTACAATACCACCCTATTAAGTGCCCCCCCCCTCTCTTTTTATTCCCTTTATATCCCTTTTGTAGCTTACTGGCCTCTACTACTGAGTTTTACTCCAACTTACATAGAAGGCCAATCATTTATTTTTTTATTTTTATGTTCACAATTTTTATTAACATTTTCCTTAATTATAAAAAATATCCCATGGTAATACCTCCTCCCCCCTGCACTTTCCCCTTTGAAATTTCATTCCTCATATTACCTCCCCATCTCAATCATTGTACTTACATCCAATCATTTCTTAAACCCTTTAAGACTGGAAAGGGGCCTGGACTATGAAGGGAGCCAGCATCAAACAGAAAACTTCTCTGGTGCAACCTAAAACCTGTTTGCCTATGTGTACCCTTTGATAGTTGAGTGATTTTTCTCCAGTGGTGAAGGGCTCTTCCCTTGGTGCTGATTGGTTGTCCCTCCACGCACTGAGCTCCATGCTTTATAATCTTTCTGGAAGTCTGGCTGCTCCTTTGGTAGTCACCAGGGCAACAAGGGGCATGGATCCACTTAGCACAGAACTTTGGTGAGCTCACACTCTCTCCTGATTAGTTCCTTGGATGTTCACCCTGTCTGTGGGATTCTTATTTGCATTTACCAACCAGGACCCACATGGATCTATAGATACCTTTACATTTGTCTCCTCAGTCACACAGACCCACCAATCAGCAAGAGGGAAGACCTGCCCGGGGCCAGTGCAGATCACATACAGACCTCCAGACCTGTTCTTGCCCGCTGAGGCCCTGGGAGCCTCCTGTGCTCAGGGTTTTAAACCAGCACCTGTGTACAGACTTGAGTTATCTGTGCAGACTCACTCCTGCCTCAGACATGGACAGGTAGCACTCAGCTCCTGCTTTCACAAAACCCACCTACTTCTGCCCTGGCAATGCTGGCTTCTGCTTTAATGGGATCCCAAGATCTGTTAAGAGCTGAGAGCTACAACACTTGACAACAACCTCTCCTTTCCTTTCCTTTCCTTTCCTTTCCTTTCCTTTCCTTTCCTTTCCTTTCCTTTCCTTTCCTTTCCTTTCCTTTCCTTTCCTTTCCTTTCCTTTCCTTTCCTTTCCTTTCCTTTCCTTTCCTTTCCTTTCCTTTCCTTTCCTTTCCTTTCCTTTCCTTTCCTTTCCTTTCCTTTCCTTTCCTTTCCTTTCCTTTCCTTTCCTTTCTCTTGCTTTCTTGCTGTCTGTTTCTTTTTTCTTTTCTTTTTTGATATTTTTGAGGTAGGGGCTTACTCTAGCCCAGGCTGAACTGAAATTCACTATGTAGTCTCAGGCTAGCCTCAAACTCATGGCAATCCTTCTAACTCTGCTTTCTGAGTGCTGGGATTAAAGGTGTGTGTCACCATGCCTGGCTCAACAACAACCTCTCTTGACCAGTATGGTAAAGCCTGTCAAAGATTCTCAGAGCTGGGATGTTTTCATGACCTCTTGGTAAAAACTCGATATCACTAAGTCAGTTGGAATCACTACCTTTGCCCTCTTGATAGGCAAACAAGCTGCCCCCAAAAGTCCAGTTTAGGTTCCTGATGTTATTGTATTCCTGTGTAAATACATCCTCATCTGTCCATTCTATTCCTTGGGGGCCAGAGATGGCTCAGCAGCTAAGGCTCTTGCCTGCAAGACCTGAGGACCCAGGTTTTATTTCCTAGTATCCATGTAAAACCAGATGCACAAGGTGGCACGTGTGCCTGGAGTTTGTTTGCAGCGGCAGGAGGCTGTGGCATGTCCATTCTCTCTCTCTTGCTCTATCTGCCTCTCTCACAAATTAATTAATTTAAAGAAGTCAGGCTTTCCCTACTTTCTTCCTTATGATGTGAAGATGTGAGCCCAGCTTCCTGCTCCTGCCATGTTTTCATGATGAAACTTCCCCTGAAAACTGTGAGCTGAAATACACTCATTCCCTCCACACACTGCTTCTGGCTGAGTGTTTTGTCCCAGCAACAAGAAGGTAACTGATACAGGCAGGTTCAGCAGTGGCAGCTGTAGCAGCTTCTTCAAGCTGGATTCTTGCTCTGGGACATTTTTGTTTTATTTATTATTTTAAATATATTTATTTATTTGTAAGAAGAGAAAGAGAGATATAAAGAGAGAGAGGAGAGAGAGAGAGAGAATGAGAATAGGCACACTAGGACCTCTACCCATAGAAAACAAACTCAGATACATGTACCACTTTGTGCATCTGTCTTTACATGGGTACCGGGGAATCAAACTCTGGTGTTTAGGCTTTGCAGGCAAGCAATTTAACCACTGAGCAATCTCTCCAATCCTTAGTTTTGTTTTTAACTTACTGGCTTGAGTGACAGTGAACCTATGTTCTTAGAAAAAAAGATTAAAAAAATACCCTCACCTCTGTTATAGGCTACATGGACTGATTGGCTGCTTAGAACTTTAATAATTCTGGCAAGTGCTAATATTGCATATCTGGAGTCAAATTTTCTTGGGTTACCTTAGCCCCCTTAGTAGCCATACATTGCCTACCTCTGTATCTGACCTGACAGCCTTGTGATTATCATGTGAAATCTTTTGGGATATATTAACTTGACAGACCAACCCAAAGGCTAAGAATGCCATGTGATAACTATGACAGAGATTTCCCCACTTTCCTGTATCTGGCCTTCCTGATGGTCCCACAGATGTACTTAAAATGTGCTTTAATTTATGACTTTGTCTGTTCTGTAATTATCAAAACTTCAAGAAACTGTTACCACAATTGGCACATGGTATTTGAAGTAACTGTGAGTCTGTGTTCTCTTAATCCTTTTGAATTGAGAGCAGAGTTTCTGCATTGGCAGTGACCTTGAAAATAACAACTTTCCTAGATAGTTTTGTATTTGCCTGAGAATGACTTCCAGCAGCCCAGCTTGGGTCCTGTCCTATTCCTTTAGCCATTCTGGTGATTTTGCAAACATCAATTCCCTATGTTAAATCCCAGCCTGCACGAATCTTTTTTTCTGCAGTAACTTCAAGGGAATCAGTATATCATAATGTTTTGTGGGAATGAAATAAAATATGCAAAGTATAGAGCTTTGTATGTACCAAATACTAAATATTATGCACTTTACTGTTATGCATAGTGATGACCAAACTGTGTGTATATTAGGGTTCTCTAGAGGTATAAAATAGATAGAACAAATGTGTATTACAGAGGAGATTATACTATCAGATTGGTTTACATTATATGGGCTGGATAATCCAACATCAGCTGTCTGTGCACTGGAGAGTCTTGAGAACCTGGTAGGTGCTCACCCACGAGCCTGGATGACTTAGCAGTCCCAGTCTGGCACTGAAGGCTTGGAGGATTCCTGAAGAGCTACTGGTCTTCAGTCCACATGGGAAGGCCAAAACACCTGGTTCTGATGCCAGTAAAGAATTGCAGCAACAGGGCAGATGCACTCACCAGCAGAGCATGAAGGTGGGAGGGAAAAACCAGCACTCTTTCTCCTCAGACCTCTTTATATCTGGGTGACAGTCAGAAGGGGGATTGACCACTCAGGGGAAGGCCTTCCCCCTCAGTTAATCCTTCCAGGAAATGCCTTTGCACACCTGCTGAGAGATGTGTCTTACTCCATTCCTGATCCAATTGAGTTGACAGTTGAGATTAGCTATCATGCTGTGGAATTAGTATCTATAGGATGTGCTAAAGAGTTACACTGTTAAAGATGGTTTGAGGAATGTGTGTAGACAGCAGCAAATAAGTAGAGTTTTGTCATACACATTCAATTTGCCCACATTTCTTTCCAGGTGCTAATTTAGGAAAAACTATTTAGTCTTCTGCTGACCCCATTACTTTGATAATTGCCACATCACCTGATCCCAAAAGGGCACAACCTCAAATTATTCATTAACATTGTGAATAGGGATGCAATAACAGAACAGAACTATCTTATTAAAAACCTCTTTTCCAATAAATTTGTTAAATTTCAGAAGCCAGCTAAAAGTTAAATAACTTACTATTCTAAAATCAAATACTAGTATAGAAGAAAAAATTTGAAGCAAAATTGTGTTTGGTCACTCTGTGAAAATTCCTTTATTCAAGACATAAAAAGCCCAATTTAGCACTCTTTATTTCATCTTGAAATCCATTCAGGCTGCCTTTCCTAAACAAATTACCTTTTCAGTGTCTACTTTGCATTGTAACCATGGAATTGTTTTCTTTTATGGTTCTTCTTATAGAGCCCATATTTTGAATCCAAATTGACCATTAACTTGCCATGCATAAAAAAATTTTCTACAACACTATCATTAATAAAATTTGGGTGGTTTTTCTGGGGGAAGGCAGATGTTTGCTATCAAGGATAATGATGATGATAATTTTTCATTCAAGAAAGTATAAATAGCTTCTTGAAAGAAATTGTGATAATCCATTTTTATATCACCCCTCCTCCCTCCTGCATAGCTTGTCACACATCTTTTACCATCCAAGTGTTGCCTGATGTCACCCAGGAGATAAGGTCAACTCTGGTGAGATGTTACCTGAAGCCAGTAACATCATCTCTTGGCAGGAATTATTCCTAAATCCCTATTTTTTTTCTCATCTGTAAAATAAGAGTACCGGTAGCTTCTCCTGGGATGCTTACAAGGAGATAGTATAATGTATGTAAAGTGCTCAGCTATGCACCTGGCACATTAGAAAACTATGGAGCTAGCTGCAGCCTGTGGCCACAGCAAATTTCTCTATTTTTTTCACCAAAATTTCATTGCAGAGTACTTGTGGTTGTTTGATTCAGGTGTCTCCCACAAACTTAGGTGTTCTGAAAACTAGGTTCCCAGCTGGTGGAGATTTGGGAATTAATGCCTCTGGAGGCAGTGTATTGTTGGGGGTGGGCTTATGGGTATTATATCCAGTTTCACCTTGCCAGTGTTTGGCACACTCTTCTGTTGCTATTGTCCATGTAATGTTGCCCAGGAGGTGATATTCACCCTCTGCTCATGCCATCGTTTTCCTTGCCATCATGGAGCTTCCCCTTGAGACTGTAAGCCAAAATAAACCTTTATTTTTTCCCCACAAGCTGCTCTTGGTTGAGTGATTTCTGCCAGCAATGCAAACTTGACTTCAACAGTAATGTTGGTACCAGAGGAGTGTAAGCTCTTATTCCCTTTGGAGCAAGAGTGTTGTGAATTAACACTATTGTGTGTGTATGTCCAGTATGTGTGTGGGTGTGCTATGCATGGCATATGTACATGTGTATGCAGAGCCACATGTACTAGATATGTACCAAGGAGAGCTTTGGATATTTTTCTCTATTGCTTATCCTTGTACTTTCATGTACTTTCTTTTTTAAAAAAATTATTTTTATTTATTTGAAAGAGAGAAAGGGAGGGAGGAATGTGTGTACCAGGGTCTCTATCTCCTGCAAATAAACTCCAGACACATGTGCCATCTTGTGCATCTGGTTTACATGGGTACTTGGGAATTGAACCTGGGTCCTTAGGCCTTGCAGGCAAGTGCCTTAACTGCTAAGCCATCTCTCCAGCCCCCAGGCTTTTTGACATAGGTTCTGAGAAGTTAAACTTGGGCAGTCTCAGGCCCTCCTGGACCCTCATGTTTAAGTGGCAAGTGCACGTAACTGGTGAGCCATCTCCCCAGCTCTCACATCAACACTATTCTTTTTCATAAAGTCAACTCTCTAGAGTACTTGACTGAGTGCTCCTAAAATAAGATAGAGCATTATGATCTTCGTAAGTCACTATTTATGAAAAATAATAAACTAAAGATAACAAAAAGGGGGCTGGAAAGATTGCTCAGGAGTTACAGTGCTTGCCTGCAAAGCCTAACCACCTAGGTTTGATTCCCCAGTACCCATGTAAAGTCAAATGCACAAAGTGGCATATGCATGTAGAGTTCATTTGCAGCAGCTTGTGGTCTTGACATGCCCATTCTCTGTCTCTCTGAAAATAAATAAATAATTTTTTAAAGGATAACAAACTAGTTGGGTGTGGTGGCACATGCCTTTAATCCCAGAATTTGGGATGCTGAGGTAGGAGGATCACTGTGAGTTCGAGGCCACCCTGAGGTTTCCTAGTGGATTCCAGGTCAGCCTGGACTAGAGTGAAACCCTACCTCAAAACAAAATAAAACAAAACAAACAAACAACAACAAAAGGCTATAGAATTAGTTCAGGAATTCTTTTTCATCTAAAAAAACCCAACAACTCTACCTTTATTTTTAAGTTTACATCACCCCATATTCCCAGAAAGATGTTGACCCAAGAGCTAACCAGGCCCCATTCTGTTTGGCTTCTGAGATAATCCAAGACTTCAAACATTTGGCCATTGACAAATGAAGAAACTTTCTTTGCAGTTGACCACCTGTTTATTTCAGTCAACAAAGCCATGAAATTATATCTGAAAACTTTGTGTCTGAGCCCAGAATCTAAACTCAATCCATGGATGATTTCATGCTATTTTAAGACAGAAAATACAAACTGTTCATAAAAGTATTAAATACTTCTATAGTTGTTTCTGAGCATGTTTAATGTTTATGAATGTAGCTCAGATTATAAACAGAGGGTCTTAAAAACCAAAGAGGCCCACTGGTGGTAATTGTGGCTCTGAATTTTTCTGCCTCAATTTTGTAGAGCCTTAGGATTGTGTTTTCCTCTGCATCTGCCAAGATGCAGCAAGCTGTTTGAGCTAGGAGAATTCTGAGAGTTCTGTTAGTTTTGAGTTATCGAAGCAGCATCTACCCAGCTCCAAGGAGCTGACTAGGTCTTGGAAGCTGAGAAACTGGTTTCCTTCTAAGCAAACAAATGTCCCTTGTCAGTTTGGAGCATGCCTCCCCTAGTCTAAGACTCAAACTTCTCACAAGTGTTTTCGACTGTATGTGTCATTCCGGTTGTCTGCCAGTTACATAGTAATCAAATACTGTCAAAGTTATGCTCACTGATACCAATGTGGCAGTTTACAACAATGGCCATTGACTTCTACTCTGAAATGGTCTGGAAATGACTGAACTGGGTGATCTGTTCCTGAAACCTTTCTAGTCAGAGTGCTTGACACCAGACATTACAACAGAAAAACTGGATATATATACTGAGTAATATCATTCTTCTGTGGAAGAGAAAAGTTATCTTTTTATACATACCCCAATTTTTAAAAGACTTTATGGAGACATAATTTATATAACACAATATGAATTATATATTAAATTTATATATAACACATATGATGTAAAGTTGAATATAATATTGTATAATATATAAATAGTACAGATTATAAACATAATACATACTTATATTTGTATATTAGGATATATAATAACTAATGTATTTTATATATATTCAATGTAGAATTAAATTATTTTGGGAGTAAATATAATACTGAATTATAGAGCCACTCTCAAAATACAGATTTAGAACACTTTGGATTATTTATTGCTAGTAATTTAAAATATAATTGATATTTTACATATTGAATGCTGAGATCTTGCTTTACTTTTTAAATGGTATTGTATAGATATTTTCTCAGAACTGAAACATTCTCTTGGCAACAGTTACTAGTGAGAGGAAACTCTTGAATTGGTCAAGATGTCTGCAAGTTGCGCGGGGAGCTGCAGGGATAGTCTTGGGAGGTCACCACCCATGCTGAGGTGGGCTTTTTTTTTTTTTTTTGTGACACAGCTGCCTTTGAGTCACCCATGACTTTGTAAGCAGCCCCTCACCTGTGCTATCCCCAGTGATCTCACTGTTTCAAGTTGGACATTGGAGTCCTTACTTTAGTCTTGGGTGACTAGATATTTATCTGCTCATTTCCTTCCAGGTAAACAATCACACAACAAAAGTAGTTGTTACAGTTTCTCTTCCTAGGCACGTGTTCTTTAAGGTTTTCTGTACAAAGAATCCTATTGTCTGATAGTAAAGATGAATTTTCCTTCCCTGTATCAAATCTGCTTCCCTCAAGAGAAGGAAGAACTGGGAGTAGAGCTTGGTCTTAGCTGGTACAGCCCATCAAGGTATCTGTGTGGCAAGAAACAAGAACTTAGTCTTTGTGGTGGTGCAAAAAAAAAAAAAAAAAAAAAAAAAAAGAAAAAAGAAAGAAAGAACTTAGAGAGAGAGAGAGAATGGGCACACCAGGGCCTCCAGCTACTGGAAACAAATTCCAGATGCATGCACCCCTTTGTGCATTTGGCTTTAAATGTGTCTGGGAGAATGGAACTGGGATCCTTTGGCTTTGCAGGCAAACACCTTAACTGCTAAGCCATCTGTCCAGTCCCCAAATATCTTATTTTTATTTATTAGAAAGAGAGGGAATGGGGCATGCCAAGGCTTCCAGCTACTACAACCAAGCTCCAGCCACATGTACCACCCTGTGCATCTGGCTTATGTGGGTCCTGGGGAATCCAACTTGGGTCCTTCAGCTTTGCAGGCAAGTGTCTTAACTTCTAAGTCAGCTCTCCAGCCCAAGAACTTGCTCTCAGTGTCAGAAACTGTCTTTTCATAATTACTGTCTTCTTTATAGCTAGTTATAATAATACATTATATTTATAGGTTTATATATATTCTTTATAACTGTGGTTATTCATAAGAGTCAATGAGAAACTCCCACACTCATGTTAAAACAGAAAATAAATGTGTGGCTGGCAATTCATAATGCCTTTTGGTGGCATTTATAGATGCAGCCTGTCTGTATGTTGCCTGCTGTAATGTGTGCCATGTGTTCATAACCATCACCTCAACTGACAGTGCAAGAATTATTCACTTCCCCCTCCACAAAAAATGATCTTTTGTGGGCTGGAGAGATTGCTCAATGGTTAGGGTACTTGCCTGCAAAGCCCAAGGACCCTAGTTTGATTCCCCACTACCCATGTAAAGCCAGATGCACAAGGTGGCACATGTGTCTGGAGTTTGTTTGCAGTGGCTAGAGGCCCTGGTATGCCCATTCTCTCTCCTTCTCATAAATAAATAAGTAAATAGGGCTGGAGAGATGGCTTAGCGGTTAAGCGCTTGCCTGTGAAGCCTAAGGACCCCAGTTTGAGGCTCGGTTCCCTAGGTCCCACGTTAGCCAGATGCACAAGGGGGCGCACGCGTCTGGAGTTCGTTTGCAGAGGCTGGAAGCCCTGGCGCACCCATTCTCTCTCTCTCCCTCTATCTGTCTTTCTCTCTGTGTCTGTCACTCTCAAATAAATAAAAAATAAATAAATAAATAAATAAACAAATACATAAAACTTTTTCCTTCATAGTTCCTCAAAAGTACTGGATTTTAATATCTTTTCCAACTTCTTTTAACTTCATTATCCATGACTAGTTTATTGTTGAAGCCTTGCTTATCACATTACCACATAAAGCACATTGCTTTAAATTGAACTCTGGCCCTTGTTTCCTTGCTCACCTGGAAAGACAAAGGCATTTTCTCCATCATCAAAGCTCATCAATACTCTTCAAGATAAAAACATCAAGCTTTACGCTATCTCTCTTCTGGGTTAATGTAAATTCCCACTGGCCTTACTTGTAAATTGCTTGTAGTCACCAACGGTCGGTTTCATCTTTCTTCTTATAAGTATATGTCTTCACCGGCCTACTCTTTCATAAGCTCCATTCCTCTCATAGGATCTTTCATTACATCACAAGTCTAGTTAACTCTCCACAGGTATGTCTTTCAGCCAGCTCCAGCTATGAAACAGAGAACACTGGTCTCTGTGAAACTGTCCTTACAAATATTGCTTGCTCCTCCAGCCACTCCAAAGTAGCACACTTGTATTTACAATCTGCCATTCTGGCTGTGAGGGTGGGGAAAGTGTTCTGCCTTGTCATCTGTGCCCACCCTTCCCCTCCCTTCTTCCCCTCCACCTCCAGCATAGCCCAGGTCCCTTACAAAAGTTCCTCTTCCTTTTCCTTGGTGACTGAGCACTTTTCAGGAGCTTGGTGTCCTGCTAGACACTGGGATCATAAAGGAATTGCCTAGGGCTTTCATGAACCCAGATTCAACCTCTAGGGAACATTAAAAGGACAACTTACAGGGCTGGAGAGATGGCTTAGTGGCTAAGCGCTTGCCAGTGAAGCCTAATGAGCCCAGTTTGAGGCTTGATTCCCCAGTACCCAAGTAAGCCAGATGCACAAGGTGGCACATGCATCTGGAGTTCATTTGCAGTGGCTGGAGGCCCTGGTGCGCCCAATCTCTCTCTCTCTCTCTGCCTCTTTCTCTGTCTGTCACTCTCAAATAAATAAATAAAAATAAACAAAAATTTCAAAAGGACAACTTACTGTGATCAGTGCAGTGACAGAGGGAGACTCTGCTCTCGCAAACTGCTGTGGAAGCAGACATAACACACCCCGGGTAAGATGAGCAGAGGCTGAGGGAAGAAGGTGGCATTGAGATGCAGCTTTGAAGGAGGTTTGCCAGAAAACAATCTATCCAAGCAGAGTAGAGTGGTGTCATAGACTCTTTTGGCCATCAAAGCAAGTACAGTGAAGGCACACTTCTGTTTAGTTCCATCTTCTTTTCTGTTTCCTAGTCGTGATCTTGGGTACATCATTTATACACATTTTGATTTCCCACCTTTGAAATGGAAATGGTATAACAGCTGCCTTTGCAAAATACCTGTGAGAATCACATGAACTGATGCATGTGCAAACTCAATTGTAGAAACTCATTTTCTAAAGGTTTATTCAAAAATGTCTTAACATCCTTCACATATGGTGTGAAGGTTTATATTCCCTATTTGGAAGCCAATGTATATTTGTCGTTAAAAATTGTATTTGTGTTACAGGAAATGTTTGGGATAAGAAGTGTTTTGAACTCCAGATTTGGGAATATCTGTATATACATAACAAGACTTCTTAGGGATGGGACCCAAGTTACATATGACATTCAGTGTTTCAAATGCATCTGTTTAGTCTTTTATTGAGAACCTTCATACATAAACACACTGTAATTTGATCATAATCCCTTCCCATTACCATTGCCCTAGCCCCACCCCCACTTCACTTGAACTCTTTCTTCTGTCTAACTGGTTTTTTGATGTCTTTTTCTTGTTTGTTTGGTGGGTTGCTTTTGCCCTCCTCCACCATCCATGTCAAAATGTTGATGGGCCCAGTATTGTACAGGTTTTGTGGAGGTAACAACAGCCAGTAGCTGCTTTGATGTCATGAATAGGACAGCCACGTCATGTCTGGAGGATAGTGTCCCACAGTACTCTTCCCCACCCTCTGGCCCTTGCATTCTTTCTGGCTCCTATTCCACCATGCTCTCTGAGCCTTGGGGAATGTGATGGAAATGTCTTTTTAGTGCTGAACACTCAGCTGCCACTTATTCTCAGCCTCTGGCGAGTGGTTAAAGCTACCCGTTATTTATTGCCTTTAGAACAAAGAGGCTTCTTTGGCCAATCCACAGCAACCTATGGCTTCAGAAAGTTGCACTTTACACTTTCACAGGGAGTTTGTGTCCAAGTTGTCTCTTTCTCTTTTTAGTTTTAATTTTATTTTTTAGAGGCTAATAAGGAAATAGATTACCTTATATTTTTTTAAAGTATCTTCCTTAGTTTGGTTAACCCTGCACCCTTCCTCTCCTTCCCTTCATCCTCATCCCCCTGGCCCTACTTTTTTTTCCTGGCCTGCCTTTCCATCCCTAGTATTCCACCCCTGTACTTTCATGCCTACTACCCTTTCCTCCTTAGCCCTCCCTGACACACCCACAGCCTTCTTTCTAGCTTCCTGACTTCTACTGTCTTACTTCAACTTATAGGCAAATCTAGAAATTCAAAGTTAGGATCTGCATATGAGAAAGAACTTGTGGCATTTGTCTTTCTGAGCCTCCCTTACTTCACTTGGTCTCATATTTCATAGATCCATTCATTTTCCTGAGAATCTCATAATTTCAGTTTTCTTTACCATCAGTAAAACTCCATTGTGTGTATGTGCCACATTTTCATTACCCAGTCATTAGTTAGTGGGCATCTAGGCTGATTTAATTTCCTAACTATTGTGAATAGAGCTGCAATGAACATGGATAAGCTTGGAGCACATATCCTGGAGTAACATAGCTGGCTCCCATGGTAGATCTATTTTTAGTTTTGAGAAACCTCCACACTGATGTCCACAGTGGCTGCACCAATTTACATTCCCACCAAGAGTGAATAATGGTTCTTCTTCCCCCACACTCTCACCAGCATTTGTTGTCATTTGATTTAAAAATATATTTATGTATTTTCACACACACACACACACACACACACACACACACACACACACACACACACACAGGTGTGTGTGTGTTATAGCCCAAGCCCCTTGCTACAGCTAGCTCACTCTTGCTGCTACCCTCAAGCTGCTGTGGCAAAGCAGGATGACCAGCCTCTGCTCTGTCGTACTTCCTCTGCCATGAAAAAGTTTCCCCTCAACACTATAAGCTAAAATAAACCCTTTCCTTCCACAAGATGCTTCTGGCCAGGTGTTTTGTTCCAGCTTTGAGAAGATAACAGCAACATCAACTTAACATTCATGAAGAGTTTTTAAAATATGCTATTTGTAGTATCTAAGTCTAGAACTTTGTTTTAAAATAAACATACTGAAGATTCTGAGTTTCTTTTTTGCCAATTTAAAAATTAATTAATTTTTTTTAAGTCTGGGTCTCATTGTAGCTCCGTCTGGCCCTGGGCTTACGGTGATACTCCTACATCCTGAGTGCTGGGATTAAAGATGTGTGCCAGCTTGATTTTTGCAGTTTTAAACATTATATATAGTTTGGAACCTGAACATGTAATATGTACCTACAGCAATGCCATTCATAGCATTCAAGTCTCCAGTACAACAGTAGCTGCACCTTTGTAATGCATAAGATATCTTATTTTTTAAAATCCAAATTTATTTTACATGTGTATTCTATTTCATTATGTCTTCTTATGAAATCATGCCAAAAATTGATGTGCATGATTCATTGTACATTATTTTTCTTTCAGATTAATATCTACTTTATGTTCAAAGTAGTATATTGAGGTTTTAAAATTATATCTGGGGGTTGGGTTTCAGTGGCTATGAGCAAATGCTGTGCAATCATGGGAGCCTGAGTTCAATCTTCAGCACCTATGTAAAAAGCCAGGCACAGCTGTGCAGAACTGAACAGAGTAGAGATAGGAGGATTTCTGTGGCTCCCTGGGCACACCCATTTGTATACAACACGCACACATACACACATACACCACACACACACACACACACACACACACACACACACACCACAAAGTATATATAGACCCCAAAGTATATATAAATTTAAAAATAAAATTATGGGGCTGGAGAGATGGCTTAGTGGTTAAGGTGTTTGCCTTCAAAGCCAAAGGACGTGGGTTCAATTCTCCAGGGCCTATGTAAACCAGATGCACAAGGTGGCACATGCATCTGGAGTTCGTTTATGGTGGCTGGAGGCCCCGGTGTGCCCATTCTCTGTTTCTGTCTGAAATAAATTTTAAAAATTAAAAAAATAAAAATAAATAAAATTATGGGGCTGGAGAGATGGCTTAGTGGTCAAGGCACTTGCCTGCATTGTCTGCATTGCCTACAAAGCCAAAGGACCCAGGTTTTATTCCCCAGGACCCATGTAAGCCAGATGCATGAGTGGCACATATGTCCAGAGTGTGTTTGCAGCTGCTGGAGGTCCTGACATTCTCTCACTCTCAAATAAATAAATAAATAAATAAACAAAAATGAAAACAACCTTAAAAATTATGCCTGCAGATAGAGTTTATTTTCCATAAGTTGTATTCCTGGGTAGTTGCAAGAATGTTAACAAATCTTTGTCAGGTGAGTGGGACAGTCTGATGGGATTGCGAATAGTTATGTATGTGGTGAGAAGGTCTGGAAATTCTTAGTTGATCTGGACTCTTCTTGTCATTACTTATACAAACTTCAGTTTTCAATCTTCTTCTTTGTCTCTCTTTGTAACTGGAAAAATATTACTCAGAACCACCTTTGATTTTTCTTTCCTTGAAGTCCAAAAGGTGTCCATGATGTAATATCTTATGCCCACTAGGTTTGGCATTATAAAGCCTTTTCTGGGAAAAATATAATTGGCATGGCTCAAAGTTCAAAATCCACATCTCCTGTGAACCAGGCAAGGAAGGCAGCCGCTTCTCTGTGGCCTTCCCTCGAGTGGCTGGAGGACCAGTGCCGCTTGGACATGGGTCTGTGCAGCCCCGTGTGTCTTCACTCCTGAGCTAGTGCTGGTGCACCCTGCATTCTGCCCTTCACACTGCTAATTTAGTGAGCTAATTAGAGTAGTTAGGGGCCAATAAAGGCAAGAATCTGTTGGAGTTTTGTCTCATTTATTTCTTTCAGAAGGACTTGCAAGGAAGCTCCTGTTAGCTTTTGGAACGGGAACAGAATCTCAAAAGCTTGGCATGAGAAAGAGCTAAAGGCGCCAACCTTCCAAGCCAAAGACTCCAGTCACAAAGAGTCCCAATTCAACTTTTTCCCTTGAGGCAAACTTCAAAGTATGCAGAAATCAAAAACTCATATAGTGAAAATAAACGGAGGGATGCCATACTTAGCTAGGACTTGCTGGAAACACATTCCTGCCCCTCTGCCTCAATTCTCTCTGTCTCCAGAACACTCTCATGGCAGTTACTTGTCAGGAGGACAGGGCAGATTTGTGAGGTGCTTACTGTATCCCCACATGCTTATTTTATGTATATTTTCATTACCTGTATTTTAGAAATGTGGACTTTGCAAGCACAGTGACCTTGTTTCCTTCCTTTATCTTTTCCTTTCAGCAGGTTTTAGGATAATATGTAATCTTGCTTTATAGAATCAAGTTGTTTAATGATTGAAAAACAGCATGAAATGACTGTGACAGAGATCAGAGAAGAACAGAATCTGGAAACACAGTGTTTGGAGTTGTAGTTTTTTGTTTTATGTGAAACATGAGCTACCTAAGGAATTTCATAGCCAGGCATAAACTAAAGTTTTGAAATTCATTTGGTCATTAAGCTTGAGTTAGCAGAATAAAGAATGACTAGGTTTGAATCTCTTGGATTCTATTGTTTCTGTGTGCTCCTGGCATGGCCTGGTTTCCCCCTCTGGTGAATTGCTAACCTCCTGGATTTGGGGGTAGCAAGAAAAGAATGGCATCCTTGCAACCTGTGTAAGGGTATTGTTCACACATCCACACACATGCACAAAGAGTAATGACTGACCAGGGTGACAACTGCTTTGGGTCATTTGCACCTATATGGTACTATTAATCTGCAAACTTTTCTGAGTATTTGGTTAAAATTTAATGCAATTTCAGCTGGTAGGTTTAAAAATTTATCAAGCTGTTTGCAAAGTCTTAAAACTAGTTGTCTATTAAATTTGAACTTCTTGCTGGAACACTGTGGACTTCATAAAAGAAAATGTAATCAGAAGCTGTGATTATTAGGCAGATCTTACCTCATATAATTTCTTTAAAGAGGTGACATTTTTACCACCACTGTTTCAGAATTCTGAAGTCCATGCCATTTAGATTTGGACTATCATCAACTATCAATTAGTGTGGGACTGCTCTCCCCTTTTAAGCATTTTTTTCCCATGCCACTGAAATTTTACGTCAAACTTGCTATTAACTGGCCTGGTTGTACAATGGGGAGGTCTAGTTACTTGAATATGGAAAGAGTTAATGAGGAAAATCATTCTCTTAGAGCTCTTGGGTTTCTTTTATAAAATTAATTAATTCACTTAATGCCCTTCTACAACAATGTGTGTAGCACTAAACACTACTGAATCTTTCTTCCAGAGGACAAGGTGTTCAATGCCTCAGTGTCTCACTCTGAAAGTGCATTACTATTACATAGAACCACAGTTAGGGAACGCAGGGGACAAGACTGAACTTCCAATGCTCTCTGCATGTGCCTGCTATGGCATTCTTTGCATTAGTATTCTGTGACATCATCTTGTTTCCTCACAATCTGCAAAAGTCCTCAGGCCCTGCAGTTTCCTGCCAGAGTTTAAATTCTAGTCTCATAGTTTATTCACAGAACGATGGTGGCCAATATAGTTAGGTCTCTCTTCCTGAGTTTTCTCATCTGTAAAGTGAGTAAAACATTAGAACACATCACAGTCTATTAATATTCATGTAATAAATATTAATTATACAAAGGCATTCTAAAGAAAATTCCTGTACCTGGACTTAGCCAACCTGCAAAGTCTAAGGACATAGTCCCCAAGACTATCATTTATTTGAGAAAGAGAGAGAGAATGAATACGGGTACTCTAGGGCTTCTTGCCACTGCAAACAAATTCCAGACACATGAGCTGCTTTGTGCACCTGGCTTTACATGGGTACTGGGGAATCGAGCTTTCAGGCTTTGGAAGCAAGCACCTTTAGCTACTCAGCAATCTCTCTCGGCCCTAATGATAATATTTTTGTTTATTTGGTTTTTGAGGTAGGGTCTTGCTCTAGCCCAGGCTGACCTGGAATTCACTATGTAGTCTCAGGGTGGCCTCGAACTCATGGTGATCCTCCTACCTCTGCCTGGAGTACTGGGATTAAAGGTGTGTGCCACCACACTGGCTCTTTTAAATTTTATTTATTTATTTTCCTAACAATAATTTTTGACAGTTTCTGAAAACTTAAGGGGTTTTCAGATCTATTCCCAATTTTGGTAATTCACTGGAAGGTTCCACAAAGCTCAAAGCAATTACAGTTATGACTTATATTTATTACAGTGAAATGATACAAATTTCAACCAGAATGGAGGAGGGTTCCTATCTTGAAATTTTCTTACTTCTCAAGAAGATTTACTCTCTAGAGTCAATATGTGGTACTATACAGGGTGTATTGCCAACCTAGGAACTTCACTGGGCATTTTTGTTGACTTCATCATGACACAGGCATAGTTGACTGGCTAGATGCCCTTGTAGTTAGACTCAGTTTCCCATTTCCCTCTTCATCCCTGAGGCTAAGCTGATACCACATGATCCAAAGGACTGACCATGTGTCATGTGCTAGTCTAAGCTGTCAGGTATGGATGAAGGTTAGACTTCTATTCGGGACAGGCCAAATTCTTTTTGTTTGAGACAAGGTCTCGTATAGCTCAGACTGTTCTCAATTTCTATGTAGCCAAAGATGACCTTGAACTCCTGATCCTCCTTTGCATTTGAATTACATGGGCATACCACCATATCCGTTTTTATGCAGTGCTAGGGACAGAGCCCAGAGTTTTGTGCATGCTGGGCAAGCATTTTACCAACCGAGCCACATTGCCAGCCTGAATCAGGCCAACTTCTTTAGCCCACAGTTGGCTTAGAGCAAGCACTCTCCTAATGTTTATGAAGATGATTATTAATCATTCTCTTCTATAAAAAGATCAAAGAAGCCAGGAATGGTGGTGAACAACTTTAATCCTAGCACTTGGGAGGCAGAGGTGGGAGGATTACTGTGAGTTCGAGGCCACCCTGAGAATACAGAGTGAATTCTAGGTCAGCCTGGACTAGAGTGAACCCCTACTTCAAACCCCCCCAAAAGAAAAATGATCAAAGAAAAACCTCTTTCCAGCTTCATTTTTTTTTTTAAATTTTTTATTTATTTATTTGAGAGCGACAGACACAGAGAGAAAGACAGATAGAGGGAGAGAGAGAGAATGGGCGCGCCAGGGCTTCCAGCCTCTGCAAACGAACTCCAGACACGTGCGCCCCCTTGTGCATCTGGCTAACGTGGGACCTGGGGAACCGAGCCTCGAACCGGGGTCCTTAGGCTTCACAGGCAAGCGCTTAACCGCTATGCCATCTCTCCAGCCCTCCAGCTTCATTTTTATATTATGAAAGTGTACAAATGTACAGAAAAGCATATTGCAATTAGGCACAGTGGCACTCGCCTGAAATCCTGGCACTTGGGAGGTTAGAGTAGTAGGAGCAAGGCGCTTCAAGGGCAGCTTGGACCACTTAATGAGTTCCAAGACAGTCTGGGCTAGAGTGAGATGCTGCCTCAAAACAAACAGGCAAACAAACCATAAGAAAAAATATTGCATGAAGCACTTGTATATATACCACTGGATCCAACAAGTAACATTATGCCATGCTTCCTTTATATGACCAGTATCTTGTATGCACATGCGTTCATATATCACGTGTATGTTATATATATATGCATATTCTTGCTGAAACATTTGAAAATAAGTCAGATATTAAAACTATTCATCTTAAAGTTTTCAGTATGCATTCTATAAGAATAATCATAATGTATAACTTAGACAACTCATGGTTTCCTGATAAATAAACAATATCCAGACTATATTCTAACTAAAGAGGAAATGTGAGCTACTGAGGGACCTGGTTAGTTGCCAGACTTCTTTTCCCCAGAAATTATGTTCATTCTGTCTTTCCCTGTAGAAAAATCTACAGTTTTTCTTGCTGAATCAAGTCCAAGCATTTGGGCCACCATTCAGGTCTCCCTAGCAAGGTGTGGGTCTCATGTTCTTAGCCTACATTCTCACATATATTTGTGTAGTGTTACTTGAGTGTTTGCTGTGTGCCAGGCACAATGCTGAGTGCCTTCAGTACGTTCCCCGTTTCTCACAACAACCCTCCATTTCAGTTGCACGAGCATATCTTTTGCACACACTGCATATTGATTATTTAGAAGAATTCTCCCATCACCTTGAATTTCAGAGGGCCCCTGGTTCAGAATCCTGCAATTTATATACAGTGGATCCAGCAAATGAAGGACCATCTCGGTGATGAGGTAATGGCCAAGAGAGTAAATCTGTATCAGTTACTTTTCTTACCTCTATGACAATAAAGCTGACATAAACAACTTAAGGGAGAAGGGTTTTTGGCTCATGGTTTCTGAGGATTCAGTCCACAGCCCTTAGCTCTGTTGCTTCTGGGCCCTTGAGCTGAACATCCCAGCAGCAGGAGCATGGGAGGAGGCTCAGGGGAAAATACTCAGGGCACACTGTAGACACTTATTGACTGGCAGGGTTTTATAGTTTTGACGACTTAGTATTAAACTGTGATGTAAAAAGAAAACTTGGGTTGGAGAGATGACAGCTGAATGAGCTTGAGGACCTGATTTAGACCCCACATGAAAGAAAAGACAACTGTACTCAGGCCTATAACCTTAGCGCTGTGGTGGGTGGTGTTGGAAAGACAGAATTGCTGACCAGCCAGCCCCAGCAAAAACCAGAGAGCTCCAGGTTCAGTGAGAGACTGTCTCAGGGAAATAAGATGGAAGCGTGATGGAGGAGGACACTCGACATCCTCCACTGCCCCTGCATGCTCATGCAGTGAGTATATGAACACACACATGCACACACCACATATATTACAAACATCAGGAAGAGGATATCCCCAAGAGACTATCTTGCTTTATAAGAAAGAATCCAAGAATTAATGTCTCTTGGGGTTGTGGTGACTATAGCACAGGACTCAGAAGCCAGTAGCTACGGAACAGTTACTTGTCAAACAATCCTACTGGTTTTTTTCTTTTCTTTTTTATAATTTATATGTTTTATTTATTTGAGAGAAAATGGGAGGGAGGGAGAGAGGGAGGGAAGGAGGGAGGGAGGGAGGGAGAGAGAGAGAGAGAAAGAGAGAGAGAGAGAGAGAGAGAGAGAGAGAGAGAGAGAGAGAGAGAATGGGTATGCCAGGCCCTCCAGCCACTGCAAATGAACTCCAGATGCATGCACCCCCTCGTCCATCTGTGGGTCCTGGGGATCAAATGGGGATCCTTTGGCTTTGTAGACAAACGGCTTAACCACTAAGCCATCTCTCCAGGACCTCCCCCCCCCCCGGGGGGCTTTTTGTTTGTTTTGTGCTGGGGATTGAACCTAGGACCTCACACTCAATAGGAAAGTGCTTTTTCACTGAGTTATAGCCTCAGTCCTTTTGCTCAATTTTATTTTAAGATAAAGTCTCTCTACGTTGCCTAGGATGACATTGAACTTGTGATCCTCCTGCTTCAACCTCCTAAGATTCAGGGATTACAGACATATGCCTCCACCCTCAGTGAGTAGGGTTTTTTTTTTTTTTTTTAAGTAAACTACTTTTTAAGGGTATAATTACCAAATTTCATACATTAAGTTTTATCAGAGTGAAAGTTTATTTATTTATATTATTTTTTGTTGGGCCTTGAAAGGTCCAGACACGAGGCCTAGTGGAACTTCCTGAGCCTAGCTAAAGTTGGGTGATCTGCCTCTGGCCAGCTATGACTCAGCAAGATGCCTAATGGCCTCTGGCGGGTTACTTCCGCATAGGAGTTGGAATTCCCACCGGCGCGCATGCTTAGAACCAATCATTTCAAAAGTCACAGCATACTATTGGCCCTTACCTCTCCCCCCATCCTAGAGTCCCCACCCTCGTTCTCAACGCTATAGAGGTAACCACCTGTAACAATAAAGTGAGTTCCTGCTTCCACAAGACTCCCGGCTTGGTGGTGTGTTCCTGGCTGTGGATACTCACCCTCCTCCTCAATCCCTTGGGAGGAGCCAGCGGGCCTGGTCCTTCCTTAGCCCAACTTGCCAGGGGAGCCCGGCAATTTTTGAGGATGTGCCTTGAATTCTGTCAGTGTAAGGATGACCATAAGCTTCTCATCCTCCTGCCTCCACCTTCCAAGTGCTGGGAACACAGGGTGCAGCATGATGCCCCAGCTGAAAGCACACTTTAAAATCACTTCATTCTGAGTTAGCTTATATTATAGAAGAATACAAAAAGTTCTCAGGAAAAAATTCAGAGGAGACTCAGCTCTAGGGGCAAAGCTACATCACATCATCAAGTTCTGTGATTTCTGTCTCTCAGGCCACTTTCCTCCCACCCTTCACCTCCCCCAAGACCCTACAACCTGTTAGGCCAAAGTTTCCCAGTCACTTGTGGGACATCAGTGGAAAAGCAGCAAGAAACTCAGATAATTATTTCTTGGAAGTGCAACTAACCCTTAATTGTGCCAAACCCAAATTGTCATTTTTTGGCAGGCACTGTATGGCAACCAGATGAATAATACTTAATGTTATTCAATAAGTTAGCTTACTCAAGTTTTTGTGACTTTGTTTATGGCTAACATCTGCTAGGGTCATTGAGATATAGTCCTCAAAATAATTCCTCCATTAGAGGATTGACATTAAGGGTTTAGTGTGGAAGAGGTTAGGGATCTGTAATGGCTCTTGCATGTTATTTGTGTTACTATGTAATTAATGTTGGCTTCCCCACTACTCTGAGCCCCCTAAGAGTAGGGAGACCTGAATGTATGTCTAGTGTTGCACAAAATGCTAGATATTTAGACAGTTAATCTGTTTTCGATAAAAATATAATAGATAGGCTTTGGTATTATCCTGGAGTGCTCTGCCCAGTAAAACATACTTTGTTTAGAGATTTGATGAGCTTGCAGAAGATAGTAAAATTTGTGAAGGAGGAAAAAAGTGACCAAACGTCAGGTCGAGCTGAATGAAATCACTATTTCTTCAGGTTCAAAAGGAGAGAAGGGCTAGAGGGATGGCTTAGCGGTTAAGGCATTTGCCTGCAAAGCCAAAGGACCCAGGTTCAATTCCATAGGACCCACGTTGGCCAGATGCACAAGGGGGCGCACATGTCTGGAGTTCATTTGCAGTGGCTGGAGGCCCTGGTGTGCACATTCTCTGGCCCCCTTCCTCTGTCAAATAAATAAATAAAAATAAATAAAATTTTTAAAAAGGAGAGAAAATAAGTATTTTCAAAATAAGTATGTTCAAGGTAAGATAATTATATCTGAAAATTTTCTGCTATCATATTCCAGTATTTGAATTTGAAAGGTTTATCTAAATTAATTACCTTTTAAAAAAAAGCCCCACATGTAATCCATAAGGATGGGAGAGAGAAAGTGCTTTTAGTAGGTTACGATAGGTATTTTCAGATATCTGAGGAGCTGCTGGGGACAAAATTAAATTAATTCATATGTCCCTAATCCTAGCAGAATTGGGATTAATAATTACAAATAATACTGAGATAGTTTCTGACTCCGAAATTAAAAATAACTTTTTAACTTTCAGAATTACTTAGCTGATAACTTCTTCTTCCTCTTCCTTTTGTGACAGGGTCTCATGCAGCCCAAGCTGGCCTTGAACTATGTAGCAAAAGCAGGCCTTAAACTAATCCTCCTGCCTCTACCTCCCAAAGGCTGGGATTACAGGAATGGTCCCATCACACCCGGCTCTTGGGTGCACTGCCTTAAAAGCAGGAGGTGCTCAGTCCTCAGCATCTTTGCCAGGTCCTCTTGCAATGGAGAATGTAAACCACACCACACCAGAGAAATGTCGATGACCTCAGAGGTTCTTCCATCTTTCGAGTTTACGATTTGTCTTCAAGGAATTCATGAGGCCCTTAATCTAGGCCCATGTCTATTATCTCTAAGGGAAGACTCTGTTCAATTGGTAAGATTTTTATGATTTAAAAAGACATATGTCACAAATCACAGCATTGTCACTAGAACAGAACCACAACCGACAGAAAGATCTTTTTAAAATTATGGTGTTAGTGTTTAAGAAGCTTTATGTAAATAACCAGGTGAGATGAAGATGGTTAACTTTTTGCACAAATTCCAAAGAACACTGGAGAGAACTTTACTCTGTATGTTGGGATTACACCATCCAATAAACTCAATTTAGAGATAGTATAGCAGTGGTAACAACCCAAGCCTGGCTGTTTCCTGTACGTTAAAGACTAAGTTCAGTTCAGCAGTATTTGCTGGGTCTTCATGTGTAAGGCCCAAGAGGCCCAAGGGACAGTGGTTGCCTGCCTGCCTGCCCTCCAGGAGCTAATGACTCATCTGCTCACTTCAACTCTATATTACCAGTTCCTGAATCCTAATTTCCAATACCCTATGGAGAAAAATACTTTCGTTCTCATAAATGGTCTACACCTTTAATCTCAGCACTAAGGAGGCTGAGACAGGAGGATCACTGTGAATTCAAGGCCAGTTCAGGTTTAGAGTGAGACCCTGTCTTAATTAAAAGAGAGAGGAAAAAAAAGAAAAAGAAACAAGAGACAAAAAAAACAATAAGATAGAGGGAGAGTTTTCCATGGTCTCAAAGCCAATAAGTAAGCAAGACTGAACTGGTATGGCTTCAGAGTTTACAAGCTTACCGGAAAAAAAAAAGTGTGTGTGTGTGTGTGATGTTTGTGTGTACATGCCACAAGGCCTGTGTAGAGGTCAGAGGAGCACCTCAGGTGTTGGTCCTCATCTTCTCCTTGTGTAGTTGTCAGCTTCAGGCCACTGAGATGAACTTTTAAACCAGGCAGTCATGGAGGAAGGGATATTTAGTTAAGCTTACATATTCAGGGGAAGTTTTATGATGGCCGAAGTTGGCCCCCTTTTCACAGGACCAAGCAGAGAGAAAAGCCACCACCAGCAGTACATGAAAGCACACTTCAGAGAGTCCAGGCAAGGCCAGGTACTCTTGTGTATCTTTAGAACGGACTTTCAAATCTACCACCACATTTTAGGGCTGGACTCTAGAATCTGTCCAGTGACGTCTCCTCCAGTCACATGGCTGCAGATCTAAATTACAAACTTTAATAAAATTGTGAATATATTGGAGGGCATCCATTTAAACAACCCACTTTTTTGGGGGGGATTTTTGAAATAGGGTCTCAGTCTAGCCCAGGCTGACCTGGAATTCACCCTGTAGTCTCAGGGTACTTATGCCTGTGTGGCAACTTCTTTATCCACTGAGCCATGTCCCCAGCCTATAACACTTTTTCAAATTAATTCATTTTTTCAAGCTTTGTGCATGTATAGACTGTATGTTGATCATGTACCTCACTGTCCTCCTGCCCCTGCCATTTAAGTGAAGCACAAGTTTTCTCTTCACACTGGTCAAAGGAGACACTGACCTAGAACTGATCTGCTGAACATCATCATCTCAGATCTCACAAAACCATGTGAACTCATCCAATTCCAGTTCAATTGATGTTTATAGAAAATCACTTGTATTTTAGGTGCTGCACCAGCTGATTTCACAGCGACTCTTAATATTCAATCCTAAGGACTTTGTCATGTAGATATTACCTGTATTTTAGAGATAAGAAAATTGAGAGTAGAAGTTAAAAGACCTATGTTCACACAATTACTGGGAAGTAGTGCTGGGCCTTAACCTAAGTCTCCTGACTCAGTGTCTTATGCTTTCAGTGCCTAATAAAAGATAAATATTGATGATGAAAGTATCAGCCAGTGGCTATTAATATACTTAATAGCTGTGCAAACATCTTCAATTATGTATTTCCATCATTCCTCAAAATACTCTGCACCTATGAGCAATCACTCTCCATTTTTCTTCCCCAGCCTCCAGAACGTGGGGCCCCTTGCCTTCCTGTGGGTCATATATTCTCCCATCCAAGTACTAACCAGGCTCAACCTTGCTTAGTTTCTAAGATCAGGCAGGATCTGGCATGTTCAGCATGGCATGGACATAGACGTGGGCCATATATTCTCAGTACTTTATATAAATGGAAACAGTATGTAACCTTTTATGTGTCCCTTCTTTTACCTGGCATAGTATTTTCAGCATGCTCCATTCTTCTTTCTGGCTGAATAATATTCCATTGCATGGACTTTATCTTTAATCTATTTATTAACTGAGAAACAAGTGGATTGTTTCTGCTAATAAGCTTACAATGTAATGTACTGTTATCAATGCTCAAGCCCAGTCCTCTTTAGTCTAGATCCAGGAGCTGCACTTATGGATGATAAATCAATGTTTAACTTTCTGAGGAGCTGACTGATTTCCAAAGTGGCTATAGCATTTTATACACCCCACCAGCAACAATGCTCATGTTTCTCTGCCCTCTCTCCAACATGTGCTATTTTCCTTGTACTCATAAACCCCTCCAGTGCTGTGAGCTTATTTCATTAGTTTTGAGCTGCATTTCCTAGAGACTGATGATGCTGACTATCTCATCTGGTGCTTGTGTCCAGTGTTTTAGAAAATATTCACTCAGGAAATCTTCATATTTTAAAAATTGTCTTCTTAGGCTGGAGGGTTGGCTTAGCAGTTAAGGCGTTTGCCTGAAAAGCCAAAGGAACCAGGTTCAATTCCCTAGGACCCTCGTTAGCCAGAAGCACAAGTGGGTGCACGAGTCTGGAGTTCATTTGCACTGGCTGGAGGCCCTGGTGCACCCATTCTCTCTCTCTGCCCCCTTTCTTTGTCAAATAAATAAATAAAATGTTTAAAAAGTTGTCTTCTCAGTTTTATGTAACACACACACTTCTAGAATCTAAACCCTTAGGTAGATGATTTGAAAACATTTCCCCCTATTCTGTGGATTATCTTTATTTTCCTAACAGTTTTGAATTCTGATGTCATCCAACTTAACTTTTATTTGATTTCTTGTGCTTTTGGTGTCTCTCCTGAGAAATTAGTACTCAGTTTAAGGTCAGAAAGTTTTACATGCAAATATTAGATTGGACTCTCTGTCATCCCGTAGAAGTGTTGCATAACACAGGTGTGAGCCAGAGCTTCCATCCAATGTGGAAAGCCTGGCTTATTTTTACTGTGGGGATAGGACATGCTATTAAAGAATTAATTAATTAGGCTGGAGAGATGGTTCAATGGTTAAGGCACTTGACTCCAAAGCCTAATGACCCAGGTTCTATTCCCTAGTACTCAGGTAAAGTCAGATGCACAAAGTGGCGCATGCATGCATCTGGAATTCGTTTGCAGTGTCAGGAGGCCCTGGTTCACCCATTCTCCCTCTCTATCTCTTTCTCTCTCTCTCAAATAAATAAATAAAAATATTAATAAAAATTCATAAATTTGTTTCCCCAAACTGACAATTCATATAAAGTGCTTATTAAAAGGCATGAGATAATTCTGGTTATTATGTTGATCAATATAATATCCTGAGATTTAAAAATCAATGTTTAGAATAAACTGATAGAAAATAATGAAAGTTTAGAATTAATTTCCAAGAAAAAAATCAAAAACACATTAACATGATTATCTAGAATGAGGATGGCTTTTCTCATGTGTTCATTCAGCAACCCAAGGGACAGCATTGTACCTGTAACCAAGAGAGCTAAATCTCCTGAAACTTGGGGACAGAAAGAAACCTCCATTTCCTGTCTTACTCAAATGAATTGATGATATTAGTGCACAAGGAGATGGCTTATTTGTTGTCAGACCAACGTATTTGACTTTTGGTTTAGGCTACTGTATCACAGAACATAGAGTTGGGAGTGTCAGAGCCAGGTGCTTCTGATGCATCTACCTGTCCCAGGACCTTCTGGGAAACCTTAAAGGAGAATTTTCAGTGTGCAGGGCACCACTCTAGATTGTACAGGTAGTCCTATTCTACCACAGGAGGTGCTGTGTGACTTTGTCATTGTGGATTCATAGGGATAGCATGATTCCCTGCAGAGCAAACCAGCATGGAGAAGAGGGGCTCTTTCAACATATGTAAGTATCTACGGGGTAGTGGTGCACCGAGGGTGTGCACTACTCCATCATGCACGTGGCACAGGCAGGTCCTTCCTCTTAGCTCTGTCTCTTTGGGTCCTTCAGGTTCTAGGGAACCAGTCTGCAGCCCCAAGGTCATTTTGAGTAACTGTCATTCTATAGTAGTCACATGTGTGAGCTTCAGCGAGGCACTAATGACAGTCATGTACTTAAACAGACATATACCAGTGGGTGACACAGAATTGTTGTTTTATGCCTGAAATAAAAGTAATGGCATTAATGGTTATTATGAACAATGATTTAAAACACAGTAACTTCTCAAAAAATAGGAAAAAACAAAATTTGCAGAAGAAATTCAGATGACCATTAAACATCAGGAAAATTCAGTATTACTAGCATTGAAATAAATTTAAAATTAAAACAGAGATATTTCTATTATAATAATTTGGCCAAAATGCAAGAGCTGGAAAAGGCAGGAAGACACAGTGTTCATGTGCAGTTGATGGGGATGGAAACTGGAGTGACTTTTTTGGCAGTTGTCAAAATGTCAAATGTACATTTCCTTTGATTTAGTCATTCCATTTCTGGGAAATTACTGAGTTGAGCAGAAACATGTAAGTAGGCAAAGCTTCATGTGAAGCATGTAGACTGCCATCTCATTAGCAATACCACCATATCAGATATGCAGGTGCAAAGTGTCTCCAGCTGTATTTTATTGGTTGAGTCCATTCAAACATAGTATGAGTCCTTCTTTTAAAAATGACATGTGGGCTGGAGAGACTGCTTAGCGGTTTAGGAGTTTGTCTGCAAAGCCAAAGGATTCTGGTTCAATTCTCCAGGACCCACATAAGTCAGATGTACAAGAGGGTACACACATCCGGAATTTGTTTGCAGTGGCCAGAGGCCCTGGCATATCCATTCTCTCCTTCTCTCTCTCTCAGATAAATAAATTTCTTTTAAAAAAACATGACCTGCATGTGCACATATATGCGTCCTACACATACACAGCAATTGCTTCTGACATATGGAAATGGGGAAAGGAAGATTTTTTTAAACTTCTTGCTTTATGAATTATGGTAGCATCTGATATTTCCTAAAATCACTCATAATTCCTAACATGTAAACTGATGGAGATTCTAGTACAATTTTGATAGGACAGCAACCAGCAATGCACTTCAATTGTGTATTAACAGAATATTGAACATATTTTTTGTAAAGCAGTCACAGGATACCAGATGCTTTTCCCTGAGGGGAAAGTGGTTTTTAGCATGACATAAGGTACATTTCATAACAAGAAGCCAAGGAAAATAGATATGGTAATGTCATACAATGTAAGCAACTGACAGACTTGGGACAATGACACAAGTTCAAATGCTTAGCCTCAAAATATATACTAGAGGAGGGATCTTGTTTTGTTGATGATGACAACATACAGGCATTTAAGCTGCCGTGAGTCCCTGAGCAATGCAGCTATTACTCTTCACTCTAAAAGATGTGCATGTCCATCCAAGCAGAATGCCCAGCATTCAGCTTTCCCAGGGTGCTCACTTGTGGAGAACCTAAAAAACTTTGTCTAGAGAATAACTCCTCCCTTTCCACAACTGTCATGTCATTCCATAGGCAAATAACAAGATGAAGATGATGAAAAGATGAAACGATGAATCCTGGATTCTCCCCTTCCAGGATGTCACACACTCCCATTTTCTCTTCTGGAAGAAGCTCTCAATAACTCACTGTAACTCTTTCCTGGGCTGACACAAGCTGCAGAGTGGCTATGAGAGGTGCACAGCTCTCACAGCCTGGGAGCCTATCAAATGGAAAAGCCCTTCAGTGTCAATATGATCTAGTGCTGCATTAGAAGTGGGAGATTTTCAAGGTGGGAACGTATGTTATTTTCTTCCTTCTAGCTATAGTTTAGTAGAACTCTGTTTTGTTTCTAAGAACTTTCTAAAACATTAGTATTTTACTAACTTTTACTACATATGCCAGTCACTCTTGTTATGAAGTGAGTTATATGTTAGATTCTTCACTAGTGGTCACAAACACTTTATTAAAATGACAACAATGTTAAGGATCAGAAAATTGGGGAAACAATCCTGTTCCCCTTTTGAGAGGTATTATCATGGTGCTGACTCTAGAATTCTTTATAAAGTCATCGGCAATAATAAAATGGAACGCTCCTTAAACTTTATAAAGCTACAAAAGGGCAGGTATTCTGCATCAAGAAAACCTTTTATTTTAAACCACAGTCAGCAGGTGGCCACAACTATCCATATTTCATTAAAATCACAGAAAACTTAGGTACAAAAGCACCACTGATTATTGCTCTAGAGAAACAGCATGGAAAATTCAAAACTGCACAGTGAAAACACCACACTATACACAGGACTGAATTTTTAAAGCAAGGGTGTGGGATGCTGAAATGATTATACACAAAGCTTCCAATATTAAACTGATAATATTTTACTTGAAGCTGGTGGAAATTTCAAAAAAGCATGACTATAAGAGGGCAAGATGTCCATCTTTATATATATTTTGTGTCAACTAGTAGAGTCCTAAAAAATTAGCATTTACAAAATACTTGGTAAAAATAGCTCTTAAAAGTTGTTCCAAGAGGTACATAAAATCAACCCCAATTTTTCATGACAATTCAGTCTCCCCTGTTAACTATAGGTTCAGTTTTCTGTGCCTGTAAAAAAGAAAGAAAAAACCAACATATTAAAAACATATACAGTTACCACAACTACTCTAACCACAAACACACTTTTGAACATCTGCAATATTTTTTTCCAGCTCTGCTATGCAACCTACCTCAATTCAGAGAGGAAAGCAGACAAGGCAGGCATGCGCTATGCCAACACTTCAGCACACTTACTTTCTTATAGTAGCCTTACCTGCATGCTGCACTGCTCATGATAAGACACACACACTATCTGATTCTAGTCACTGCACACATACCCTTCACGCTCACTGTTTCAATCTGCCCCTTTACTGACAGTGTGCTGGGAGGGGTACTTCTGGAGGCTGAGACATTAACAGTTGAGCGAGAGATGTGGATCTGCAATAACATTCCAGGCAATAAAAAGAGACATTATGAACATGCTACCATGGGCTGAAGGATCTAGCAATTTCTTTCAGACACTGATTCGGTCAGTGGGAGGTATTTATGGAAAGTACCTCTTCAGCCTTAGTTTCACCATTTTCAGATGGTGCAGTACCTTCCTGTCCAGCTTCCTGCGTTTCCTCTTTCTTCCCTTTACCGCCTCTGCTAATCTCTGTTCCAGGTTCTTTCTAACGGAAGATCAAAGCACAAAGAAGGAGCAGTTAGACATAGAGTGATGCTAGCTAAAGTCAATGAGCCACTTGGAACACAATAAATAGAAATAGAAATAGAACACTTGCCACCACAGTGGTCTTCAGGGGAGAATGGGAACCCAGTATTTCTGGCTTACTCTGCATTTCCATTAACAAGGTAACAGGCTGCTTGGAAAGTCTGTCACACAGTCAGTCCCTTCTGTGAGAAATGAGCTGGCCACCCTCATGGGCCTCTCTGGAGCCACATTTCTACCAGGATGACAAGTGACTGCAGTAAAGAGCATCAGTATGCTGCTGAAGGAAGCAGGCCTTGGGAGACGCTCAAAAGGGGAGGGGGCTTTGGCTCCCACTTTCTGATGGGACCCTTCAGGTAGCCTGCATGACTAGAATGCATATAACTGAAGACCCAAATGAAGAAAAGGTAATTTTAAGACCAAGCCACAAGTAGAGACCTCTGCTTCTGAAATCATGAACTCACACCCCTACACACAATTTCAAACAATACACAAAGGATGATGTAGTGCAGAAAAGCCACTTTAGGGAAGTTTCTTGGTAATCATTCACTATAGTTTCCTCATCTACAAAATAGAATATTTGTATCTAAAGTAGGATGTTCAGATCTAACTCCATAGGGTTGAGGTGAGGGCTACAGGAGTAAGGCAGTCAGAACAGCTTCTGTCAGAGTCACAGGGCTAGTGTTCATGGTTTGTTTGTATTCATGATCATACTGATCAACGGGCAGCTTTGTGAGGTTGGAAACCCCTCCCTTGACTGCTGGCCTTGGGGGCAGCTGCCAGGCCTAGGTTCACCCACACGAACATGCCGTGAACCGCATGTTCTGAGGAAGCTTCCAGCCCCCTGATATGGTGCTTCTCCGAGCAACCTGCTCAGCCTCCTGCGCCTCATTGACCAAATGGAAAACACATTCCTGCTAACACATAAAACAGTGCTTTATGTCTTTAAAGAAAGCCCATAACAGTGGTAATGGCTTTCTGGTCAGTACATTTTAGCTTAAATCATTAAACATGATCTTTCCTTGGATGATTTTTGGATATGGAATTATAATTTATTCATTGTTTGAAAGTCAAAGGTGGGAAAGAGGGGGAATACCTCTTACCTTAGCAGATGTTTTTCTTGGTTTAGGCTCAGGTTTTGGTGGAGCAGGTTTCTGCAAAGGCAATTTAAATTTTAGAGATACTGAAACCCTGGTTCAGGAGTACCCAAAGGAACACACAAGGACTGAAAGGGACAGCCACCAGTCCTGTGCTTTGTTCACCTGAAACTCGTCCTTGCATTGGGTAACTGTATACAGATCTCAACATTTCCTAACTGTTTTCATCCTAGGTTCACAAGAGAATGGAAGGTGGGAAGGAAACACCCACTCATTAGCCCCATCCAGGACAGCTTTTGGGGTCAGATAGAAGCTTCTCACTAAACTCTCTATACTTCCATTTATCGCTGCACAGGACAGAGGAATGACACCAACCCTTTGGCCAAATGTCTCCATGCATTCTGTCCTGCTGGCCTTCTCCAAAGGGTAAAAATCACAGTAGCCCTATAGCAAAAGCCCATAGGCCACCAAGACTGCATGGTCGGTGAAGGCTTTCCAAGCTGCGTTTAGATACCACCCTTTGGACACAGATTTCAGGGTCTGCAACCAGGCATCTTCCTGTTTCCTCTTCAACATGATCGGTTCATGGTAAGAATCTATGCCACCAAGACACTGGGCTCATTCATCTCCAGAGATTTATATTAAGAATGTGACTATAGTGCCTGTTGACCCTGGAAATCTAAGATTTTTCACCCTCTAGGAAACAATTTTCTTCCTGTCTTGTGTGGTCTTCTGTATATCCAGTGAGCAATGTCCAAGGCTATGGTCATGGTCCTGCTTGTCCCAGGATGCACCCCCCCCCCAGCCCAAGGGCCTGAGACCAAGTACCACATGGGGATGTTGGGCAAGAGAACCAGTTTAAGACACAGGTACTCCAGGTACTATAAGACAAATATTTCTCTCATAGAGCTAGAAAAAAAAGTGTCCATTTCTTCTGGGATGAGAAGAATATCTCCCCTGTGAAGATCTTCTAAATGCCCACTTCTCAGCAACACTAAGAGATTCAAGGTTCAGAACAAATCTATCCCTTTTCATCAAGGGTATAGAGTGAACTTGGAGATTAGATCAGTTCTGGAAGTTGTTTGTTAGGAATGACCGACCTTTCAAGGTAGGCTAGTGGTACTTGCCTATAATTCCTCTTACTCAGGAGTCTGAGACAGGAGATATCTGTAAGATTTAATTTAATTTAATTAATGTATTTATTGGGGGGTGGAGAATGGGAACAGCAGGGCCTCCAGCCACTGCAAACAAACTCTAGACAAATGCACGACCTTGTGAATTTGGCTTATGTGGGTACTGGGGAATAGAACCTGGGTTCTTAGGCTTTGCAGGCAAATGCCTTAATTACTAAGCTATCTCTCCAGCCCTTCTGTAAGTTTGTCTTGTTTTGTTTTTTGAGGTAGGGTCTCGCGGTAGCCCAGGCTGAACTGGAATTTGCTATGTAGTCTCAGGGTGGTTCTGAACTCCCGGGAATCCACCTACCTCTGCCTCCTAAGTGCTAGGATTAAAGGCGTGCACCACCACACTCAGCCCTTCTGTGTTTGAAACCAGCCTGCACTACAGAGTGAGTTACAGGTCAGTCTTGGAAAATAAGAAATGTCTTCATTGGTGATTTTACCCTGCTAAGTCTGCAGGCTCCTCCCCAAGTATAGGAGTTTCTATGGCTCCTAAGTTTGATGACTTAAAAATTTGTTATTCTGTGTCTTATTAATATATGCATTTTCTTGATTTTCATCAAATAATTACCTTTGATATTTCCTATGAGATAGATCTTTCACCTTGATTCAGAGAAAGGAGGTTTTATAGTCTAATCTTCTGGCTTCAGATGAGGCTATGGTTACACCATAGGAAATACTCAGTGAAAGAGGCTTATATTTCTGGTTCCAGGCACTCAGGAAAAGCCTTCTTTTAAATTATGAGTTCCTTTAACTCACAGGGGCCATGCCCTTAATGGGCTAGAGATTTACAATAGCTCTTTAGTCTTTCTGCTTTTTTATTTATTTATATATTTTTTTGAGGTAGGGTCTTGCTCTAGCGCAGGCAGACTTGGAATTCACTATGTAGTCTCAGGGTGGCCTCAAATTTATGGTGATCCTCCCACCTCTGCCTCCCAAGTGCTGGGATTAAAGACGTGTGCCACCATGCCAAGCTCTGCTGACTTTTGCTTGTAATGTTTTATGGACTCATGTAAAACACTTCTCAACTCATGAAAGGCATGAATGCCCACTTCTATGCACATGCATGGCTGAGGGTACAAGTCATGCCTGCAGGGTCTGTGACATGCAGGATGAGGTGTTTGCTGTCAGCCAAGATGCCAGTGCCTCCTACCTTCTCAGGGGACACATTAAGACTGTATGAATCTTCTACCAGAGTCAGATTGGTCTGTTTACTGGTAGAATGAGGAAGATGAGAAATGGAACAGACAGAAGCCAGCAAGAAGCACATTCAGACTGGTAAGAAGGAGCCTCCCCTGCCCATCCTGCTCTGTTCTAATTCTTATCTCCAGTGGGAGATCCCAGTGACAAAGCAGAATTATCACTTTCTCACAGGCATTCAAGGTTTGGAATGTAGCTCAAGATTTAGAGAACTTTAGGAATATTCTGATATAGGAATAAAATATTCTGAAGAATGGGTTGTGGACAGAAAATCAGCATTCCAAGTCAATTCAGAATAACAGAAACAGAATTTGAAGACGAGGTTTGCTTAATGCACTTACTTCATCTCAAATACATAGCAATGCCAATCTTCATGGGCTTCACCGGACAGCCATTCACTGACGTGTGTTCAAGTCAATTGCTTGGCTACAGAGATTCAGTTTGCTAGAAGTTGTTGCCCCCAAGTAATTTTTAAAAGCGAAGCAAACTCAAGGAAAATATCACCTAATCCCCCCCTTCATGGCTTTGCTTTGGACAAAGGGAACACATGAGAAACAGAATCAAAGGGCCTCTGAGGTACTTACTGCTGACAATCTGGCAGAGCGTCTTGTAGGCTACAAAAGGAATAGAAAAATATGTTTTTGTAATTATGCACAACCACGTTGATTTTGAAAATTAATTCTACATATATCTTGCTTTGTCAAAAGAAAAAACGTATGACGCCACATCACACTCTCCAGATCAGCACAGTGAAACACCTGCCAAGTCCTGTGGATACTTCAGAGAGTGTTTCTCAAGCGATGTAGGCCAAGGTGCTGGAGAGACAGCTCAGGCAGTAAGTGCTTACTGTGCAAACATGAAGACATGAGTTTGATCCCCAGGAAACATGTAAAATTGTCAGGCGTGGAGGCCACCAATGTTTGTAATCCCAGCACAGGGGAGATGGAAACAGGCAAACACATGGGCCTCACTGGCCAGCCAGTCTAGCCTACTTGGAGAACTCCCGGCTGTTGAGAAAGCTTGCCTCCACAAAGGTGGGTGGTATCTGAGAGATGGCATCTTTATGCAAATAGACATGTATATATGCACAGGTCCACATACAAATAAGAGGTGTAGGCCTTTCCTAATTGAGAGTGCGAAGGGAAAGAAAAGAAAAATAAAAAAAAATTCTGACCATCCTAAACTATAATCTCTTATTATCAAGTTGGCAGTAGGACCATTGAAGTACCTTAAGAAGTGGCCTCTAGCTACAGAGGCCCCTAAAACAATATAGGCTATTTTCATTGTTCTTGGTTGCCCACCACAACTAGATTCTAAGTCCTCAATGCTGAAGAAACTTTATACTTTGGCTGTGGGCCTCAGAGGAACTGGGCTAGTACTGAGCTGGAAGTTTCTTCACTGCCAGCAAGCTGTCCTGGTGCCAGAAGGTATGATGTGAGTTGCTAGAGGAGAAAAGTCCTCAAGAGTCCTATCCAGCTATGGACCCTGTGTACTCCACAACCCACAACCAACCTACCAGGCAAAATGTGCCCACTTATGCGTTAGAAGCATGAATATTAATGGGAATAACAAATCACCTTTTGATTGGATTTGATTCCTGATCCATAGGAAGGAAGTTATGCCTGGTACTATAAACTTAGCCAAAAGCCTGTAGCTAGGAACAAAGGTCTTAGGTGGGAACCTACTATTTTTTATTATGCTAAACAGACACATGTCAAGCTACCTTCTAAATATCTATGTTCCCATAGATTAGGACTGCTCTTAGTCTCAATCACAGATGTTTCTTTTTTGCAATGGACAGAGGTTAACACAGACATAAATAGCTGACAATCTGCCAATAGTAAGTAACAACTGTGTACTTAGGACACCGCAACCACCCCACTCCAAGGCTCAGGGAACCTTAGAGAATAGGATATGGATAGAAGGAAAGAGAGGGAGGAGGGGACGAGGGCTGTGGAATGCTGTTTTCTGGATATGGTATAGCCAATAGCTGTGGTTTCCTGCACAAACTGAACCTGTCAATACTCAACATGATGGGGGAAAGTTTCGTGAGATCATGTACCTCCCATGGTAGCTAATGGCAGCTAACAATTGCTGGGAGAGGGGGAGTCATCATATTCTATAATGTGTAGCCACTGCTAAGTTGCCCATTCTCCAGTAAAGATCCTCCTATTCATGAGCATCCAAGCAGCCCTGGTTTAACTCAGTGAGTCAAAAACAAAACAAAACAAAACAAAACAAAAAAAACCCCCATGAAATTAGGAAGAGGATTGATTGGGAAGAAAAGAAAAGAGCTTTAGTGAGAGGGAAGGGGGATAAAATAAGTAAATTGGGGAACTAAGACAAAAATATATTACATTATGAAAGTGTCAAAATTAAAACAAAATAAATGGTCTCCAGTCTTACTCTTGTTCCTTAAAATGTAACCAAAATCTGTAAGTTAATAAAAGTAGAGACTTATGTAACTGCATAGAAACCAGTAGTATTTCCTCACCTGTGCTATGCTATAAAATAGAGTGACTATAAATGCCAAATAGTTAATAAGAATTTTTTTAACCTCAAACAAAATAAACACTCATCTACCAAAAGCATATATGTTCACTAATCTTTAATGTCAAAGCTCAGAAGGTTGAATTTGGAGGTTATTTTTTCATGAAATGCTTTCTTCAAGGATTATGCAGGTTGAGAGCCAATGACATGGTAAAGGAAATGTAGCTGACAGGCCTGTCCTGGGCATGTTAACAACGTCACACAGCATTGATGTTCTACTTGCTACTCAACAGAAGCCAGCTCCTCTAGGGACTTCACATTCTGAAACTACAATTAACGTTCTTTGCAAATGAATACTTCCCCCGTTTTGTCTGTTTCACTTACTTACTAATCTCTAGCAGAATAGTGGACTACTCAACACAGTACAATTCAAAGAACAGCTGGTGAATAAATGACTTCAAGCTTTCCCCCATCCATGTTGGTTTATGTAAATACTGACACATTATTATTGCTTAAATGTTTCAGGTAATCTTGCTTAAGGAGGTCAGCAAGAAATGGTCAGTGGGAATCCACATCATGATGAGAAAAACTGTGGAAATTCTTGAAGCCATGTTGAGGTCAGTCTATGTCAGCCAGTCAGGCCAAACTTTAAGAAATATTGTTCACCATCTCAAAATAGCCAGAGAAGGTAAACTCATCTTCTTTAAACAGAAGGAAAGGAAGGGCCAGAGTCTCTATGAATATTTTAACCTTGAGGGTCTTGGGGGAAGATCTGACGTGGACTTAGGTCAGCCAGCCCAGAGAATAGGATGGCATGCAGGTTAAGCAGTTGAATGGCATAGAGTCACCTCCCAGAAAAGCATGTAGTAGTCAGCACACAGCTCACAACACAGCCCAGTGGGCTAGCCGGGGGGAGGAGAGCAGGAGAGCGTGGGTCAGATTCTCCACAGGAAGCACTGTGCCTGCTGTGATTATCACAGGCGCATTCATGGTGACACACCCACAAGTCCTTAGGAATCATGATTTGAATCCTTAAGTGCCTTTCTGGGGATGGTCGGTCACATGAATTGGTTATCACTGAAGAAAGGCAACTATCACTACAACTGCCCAATAAGTAAACATCCTGTGCTTCTTCAGTGTGCTTTCTGAGTGCTTTCAGAGTGCTGGAGCACCCACTAGTCAACACCAGAGATTAAAGCCTCTGTGTGGCCTTCAGAGAGACCCCCTCCATGACACCCCCCCAAGGGGAAAAGCAGCAGCCTCTGGTGGGAAGAGAATGCCTGTCTGGTTGGCTGCTCACGTATGTGCACTGTGATGGCTTTACCTCGCGCTTCACCTCATCTGTCTCATATCTGAATCCCCAACAGCACCACTCTCTCTCTATTTCAGTAGCACCAATGCCTAGCAGGGACCTGCAGTAAATGAAAGAAGCACCAGAAAGGAGAAAGCTACTTATTTATAGAATGTTAGCCATTCAACAAAACTGCCCATTACCAGTTGTTCTTCGCAAAATCTTATTAAAGAGAGGCCAGAAAAAAGTGAAATATTCCCCAACTGCGACATTCTTGCTCCTGTCCTTGCCTCTCCAGGCAGGCACTTGAACATGTTAAATAGGCTGAGAAATGACAGAAAGCCTTTTGGGATTTCCAGAAAGACGTTCCAATCATAGCACAGCTCCATAGGGCTTCCAGCTGTTTGATCCAAATGTCTTAATTCAGGTTCAGAACAAGAGTTCCAAAATAAAAATGCTTAGGAAATTGAAACAAAAAGCAATTCCCTTCTATAGGCTATCCAAACCAGCCAGACTCTAAACAGTATATGCTTTACTATACGAGCCTAAAATTTACCAGCTCTTCTACGTCATAAAAAGAGACTTACTGAAACTTCCTTTTCAGTAATCATCATAGGAGATTTTTGTTTTCATTGCACAGGGCGAAGGCTGAGACCAACCTTTCACTCTGTCAGCATACTGCTTATGCATGCAAGCATGGATGTCTTCCTGGAACGTCCCATCCACTTTCACAGCCTCACAATGTACACATGACTGGGCTAAGTTTATTGGCAATGTACAGGCTAGTCTGCTGTTTATTCCACTTTGAAACACCAGCATTTGAAGTATTTGTTCAAGATAGCCTGGTGGAGTAGGGTAAAGGGAAAAAAAGATATTAAGCTCTTGATTTGCTGAGTAAGTATGAAACCTTCAGGAAAGTGGTCAAAGGAATGATTCTCAGAAAGGGAAGACAGGTTTTCACAGTGACAGGTCACCATGAGAGTGTCAGGATAAATGTGAGGGTTTTCACCATAGGTTGTTGGTTCTGGGAACATTAGAGTGACCCAGTAAGCATTCATTAACTCACTGCTTATCCCTTGATAGGAGAAACATCCAATGAAGGCAATTCTGAAAGACATGGAGTCTATCTTGCTACCCCGCTTGCAAAGCAGCCTTCAAGTCTGTCTCACAATGGCACAGTTCAGAGGGAGAATTGCATTCTAGTAGGATCGCTTTTGCTTCAAATGTACAAACTTTGAAAGTATTCTTACTCCCACAAAATGTCTTTTTGCATCTGAGCCTCACCATATAATTTTAAAGCAAAACTTAGGAGTCGAGTTGCTTTGAATTCTCAAAACCTAATGGGAAGTTAAGTTTTTAACTGCCTTCTTTTCAAAACTAGGGAACAAGGAAATACGTACATGACAGTTTTGTTGGGGTAAATGAAGAAGACCAGGAAGAGGAACCTGGATGACACAATTCTATGACTGTAGCAAAAGGAGCATGGGGTCAGGAGACCAGACGTCTTTCCTGGTTCTGCTACTGGTAATTTGCAGAAATAATGTGGAAAATCACATTATTTCTCTGAGAAGACTGTTGCTTGAGTGATGCAAGGATAATCACATTTGCCTATCAGTGCCTGACGTTTTTTTCTTCCTTTTCCCTGATTTATTTATTTATAGCAAACATCCAATGATTTAAACTTATTCATTTTCCCCCACTAAAATGGCAGCTCCATTATGGTAAATATTTTTGCTGATTTTTCAGGGCTTGAAGTATCTACAAGTGCTCATACATTTTTTAAGGAAGGAATCTGGGGCTATGGACGTGGTTCAGAGGTAAAGCATGAACTGAGCATGTGAAAGGTCCTACTTTCTACCAGTAGCACCCCAAAAAGGAGAAGAAAGGAATGTGTTTTAGGGTTTTTGTACACAGCAGGTGAAATAATGAACATGAAGGGGCTTTGTAAGCTCCAGAAGAATGATTCTAACTTATTTTGTACACCAGTGATTATCCAAGTCTCCTGAAGTACTTTACTCTGCACAATGCTCTCAAGTACACAGCAATGCTGGGTAACTGTCAAAGGAAGCTCTCCTTCTGTCACTGTGACATACTCGTCATAATCAGGTCTATGCATACTTAATGACAAAACTGAAATTCAGTTTGAAGTGAATTTCAATTCAATGGAAAAAAATCAGTCAACAGATTTTTTTTTTTTTTTTTGAGGCAAGCCCAACAGACTGGCCTTTTTTTTATGACTGGGGAGAGAGAGACAGAGAGACAGAGAGAGAGAGGGGGGGGGGAGGGGGAAGGAGGGAGGGAGAGAATTGGTGCATCAAGACCTCCAGCACCTGTAATCGAACTCACACGTGTGCACCATGTAATGTGCATGTGTGAACTTGCGCACTAGTGTCACCTTGCATCTGGCTTATGTAGGACCTAGAGAGTCGAACGTGGGTCTTTAGGCTTTGCAAGCAAGCACCTTAACCACTAAGCCATCTCTCCAGCCCCAGTCAATAGCTTTTAACAATATGCCACTAGCTAACTGACCATTGCAAATTTCAAACATATATGCTGATGGCCTGGAGACACATAGTATGTTTGCATCTGGACTTCACTTAAATGACAGGTAAGGAGTATTACCTAGAAAATATTTTTGCTAATAAGAATATAAAAATACACAAAATATGTAGAAACAACACAATAAACCACAAGAAATATGAAGACTAAAAATCCTTGAGCTAGCAACATACGTAAGACAGTCACACAAGCAGAATACATGTGACTTCTACATATATTCTAACCAGGCTGCTTTGCTTCTAGCACACAGGGAGCGGGAAGATGTTCTATACCAAACACCTCCTGAATGTGTACTGAGCCTCTAGGCTTTCTGACTGACTGATCAACTTAAATGTCAGCCCTCAAGGGGAAATTCTTTTTTTCAGTGTCCAAATCTAAAACCATGAAGGAAGGTTAGTTACACCATTCACAAACTGTTCTAAAAATTATGTCTTGTCATTTTTTTATTGGTTCTAGCATGTGTGTGGTGGCTTGACTTTGGATTACAAATGTCATGATTATTCTAAATTGCTAACAGTTAACTGCTAACACATAAATGACAAGGGCAGGTGGCTGTGTTTGTTTTACTTTTAAATTACTTCTTTATAGTTTCTGTCAAAGATTTTCTAGTTGGAGGAATGAGCTCCTGAAGGGATTTTGGTATCATGGCAAACTCCTCTGAATTATTAACCATAACATAAATCACCCCATCAAAGAATCTGTAGCTGGATATTGTTTTTGTCTCTCTCATGACCCCTTTTAGTTTCTAAGTTCAAGTATAAGAGTCAGTTTCCCACACACTGAAAAGCTCTATAAAGGGAAATAGCTGTCATCAGAACTACATCTCATGTTCCATGTTTTAAGTCATCTCTTTTTTGATGCCCATAATATACCACAAAGGTCCAAATGTGTACCTGTCTTCCCAATTCCTAACCTTTTAAAAGATTTCTATACTTAACACAAAGCATTTTGAGTCATTGCCTAATGAGTCAGTTACCTCAATACCATATGTTTTCCCAATTTATTTATTTTGTTTACTTGCATGCGTGTATGTATGTGAGAGAGAAAGAGAGAGAGAAGGGGGGTGAAACAGGCATGCTAGGGCCTCTTGGGTCTGCAAATGGACTCTAGATACATGTGCCATTATGTGCATCTGGCTTTATGTGTACACTGAAGAATCAAACCCAGGCTAATGGAGCATTGCAAGCAAGTGACTTTAACTGCTGAGACATCTCCTTAGCCAGAGTTTTCCTAACTAAAAAAATACTTTAATATTTTGACATATTGTCTACTTATAGTTTTTGACTTTAAAGATGAATCCTCTTAGGTGAATAGAATCTAAAAGGGAATTTATAATTTACTCACTGGAGCACAAAATTTATGACATCAACTGCCTTTCATTTCTTGTTATGAAAATCAGATTCTTTTTTTTTTTTTTTGTGAACTTATCTATTATCTTGCTCTCTGCCCAGAAGGAATTCTTAGCATCCACTTTGATAGATAGCAGGATCAACAGGTAGAAATTTAAACAACAGAGTAAATGGGAAAATGCCTCAACAATGTACTCAGATGAAGTGTACCTAAGCTAAGGGACCTGCACAAGGGGAATCATATCTCTGCTTATGTAGTCTCGGCAATCTGGTTTATAATAGCATTCCTTCACATGCAGACAATTCTAACAATATGAAACACTTCAACTTCCAGAATTCGGTAGAAACTGAAGGCATACTCACCTCCGGTTTAGTTAGTTTGGCTCCATCTTTGCCCTCTGCATTCTCTGGAGACTAGAAAGAAAACATTCAGAAATTGTACTTAAATTAAAAATCATATCTAAGAAGATGATTAGACTATACAAGGATATTTCTATTCCTGGGACCAGACAAACAAACAGATTGTTTGCAGGAAAAATACGTTTTGCAAAGGATATTCTTCCCATACATATGTGCACATGCATACACATCCAAGGCATGTACCTGTGCAACTATGCTACCCTTAAAATAAGATCGAGGAAAGAACTGCTATTGACCTCTTGTTTGTAGTGTCCACATACTCTAAGCAATTTTCATTTATCTTTGAGGAGTTCACTAGGACTCAGCAGTCAGTGGCAGGGTGCCTGGGAGACAGCCTCTGTTTCATTTGCTTGGAGGAGTTACTTTGCCCCTTTAAGGAGATAGTAGGCTGACAAAAGTGTAAGCCAATCCCAGAAGCATATTTTCAGCCCCTATTTGCCTGGCTTTGAATTCCAGCACGTTTGTTGATATGATTTGATAAATTTACCACAGGCTGCTATTTTTCCACCATCAGTTCCAGCATTGTTTACTACATTCCCAGCCAGCCCTAGCAGGACAGTCAGGTACCCTGCCACTCTGAGCTGATTTGCCTCTAGATTTTGCACCATGACATGGGATAGCACTTCCCACTCCTGTGACAGCTCAAACCTGACAGGAAATAAGGGTTGTATACAACTACAGAGAAATATACTTCATACTCCCCTATATTTCTAAGAGTAATGTACTTTACACACTTCCTATATACCAATGCATCTACTGACTAAGAGTAAGGAATATTAAAAACAAGAAAGCAAATTAGAAATTAAAATCTTTCACGTATTTTACATTAACATAAAAGTGGAAAGTCAGTACTCACTGTGCCACAAATGGGCAGCAAGATGAATAAATAGGTCTTTAGAAACAATACCAAGTGCAAAGTGACATTTGTCACAATGTTTGCTTTAGAAAAAATAGAATAGCTACGCAGTAACACCTCATCTTGTCAGATGAGAACAAAATTTACAAGATCATAAAACCACTATTTGGTGGAGCTGGTAACACTATAAATTATTCTTCTCAAGGAAAAATCTGGGAAGGGCACAGAAAACTCATCAGACAATGAGCCAATAAATCCAATTTTATAAAAATTTGAATTTTTGCAGGGTCTCTGTAAAAATTGGTTCAATTGTATAATTTATAATATGGAATAACTGGAAATAATATCCACATACAGTAAATAACAGAGAAATATTTAAACCATGAAACTTAAAGCAATTGGATTAAAAGTAGGCTATCTAGGGATGGAGAGATGGCTCAGCAGTTAAGCACTTGCCTGTGAAGCCTAAGGATCCCAGTTTGAGGTTCGATTCCCCAGTACCCATGTAAGCCAGATGCACAAAGTGGCACATGCATCTGGAGTTTGTTTGCAGTGTCTGGAGGGCCTGATGTGCCCATTCTCTCTCTCTGCCTCTTTTCCTCTCTGTCTGTTGTCCTTAAATTAATTAATTAATTTAAAAATAGTTATCTAAAAAAATAGGCTGTCTGGACACATGGAAAAATCTATATAGCATCATTCTAAATTTAAAAACTTAGATAAAAAACAATATGCAACATGTAGATCCACTTAGTCTTTGGGAGAAACAAAAATTTTTCAGGACAAAGGACCCAGGGTACATTCTCTTTTCCTTGGAGCTTCTCTGCTTGCTATACATGGCTTAGCAGTCCCTGTTCTTCAGAATCCCCCACACCTACAAGGTTATCTCCTGTCTCCCAAACAGATCAGCTGATCTTTGCTCCTCATGGAACCTCCTCTGTCCTGAAGAGAAACAAGTTTTCTTTTCTCTGTTCCCCCCTCTTGCCCAGGACTGCATGCTTTACAGCACTTGGGTTGTTATCAGTCAGCTGAGTTCTGGACAGCAGAGTCCCAGCAGGTCTGAGCACATGAAAAGGAGCCAGAAAGGGACCACTGGCTTTGCCCACTCTTGGTTATAAGCTCAACACTGCTGGCCTCACAAGCCATTTGGGTGTCTAGGTGTGCGGGGCTCCCATTCATAGCTGTTGTCACTCAGTAGCTGTCAGTCAGGGATGGCTCTGCCTGTAACTGAGCAGCTAAGGGAGCAGTGTACAGCTATTACCACAAAACCTACCATTAACAATTTCCTTTTCAGTATTCTTCTATGCTGTGTACTAGTAACAGGCCATATGATTGAGAAATCAGTCTTTAAACACAGATCTAATAATGTGTATATTAAGTGTACATTAAAAAAAAGAAACTTGGAAAAACAGTGCATTAAAAGTAGGAATACTGAAACTGTTGGTGCCTTCAGATGCATAAACTGTGAGATTGTAGATGTGACAAACTACAACTCTAGACAAAGGGTTCTCTGGCAGTCTCTCCACAGGGGCTTTCCACCAACAAGCTCAGACACATTTATAGCTAGGGACACCTGATATTTAGTCTGGGGTCAGTGTGCCCCAGTATCATGAGTACAGGATGTGGGCTCAGACTGGCTGGAATCCTGGCTTTCTATCAAGGGGCTGTATGACCGGGGCCTATAACTTGACCATAGGCTCAGCCTTTTCACCCATGGGTGACTGACGGCAATGGCAGCAAACCAAATATTGGAGAAGGCAGTTCATAAACAGAAGTGTTAGCCGATGCTAGGCAACAGAAAACACAAATGATATTAAGCAACCTTTTAAATACAAAGTATAAGGTTATATTGAACAGTCTTGAAACTGCACACATTTCCTTATATAGAGAGTCTCTGAAAACTAGCCATTGTTTCTATCACAAAGAGTTAACAGGCATACTGTTTTGAGAAGACCACTGGCCATCTGATCACATATCCTCTCCGCTCTTGGCCACACTAACAGTGGGAACAAGAAGGAGGGCACATACGGCATGAAGGGACTGGAGCAGAAGCCCAAGTTTTTTGTACCAAGGGGTTGTGAGGAACAAAGGCAAAGAATGGAGAGTATGAAGGATCAGGGGTGTTTTCAGGTGACCTTAAATGCACCACAACCTTCTAGAGTGCTGATGTGCTGGGTGAGCACTGAGAGGCTACAGAGACTGGAACTGCACATGGGCTCTTGTGTCATTTCCTTGAGCACAGCAGGTTTATACAAATCAAGAAGAAGCAAGAGCATTGTGGTAATTAGAATGTATGTCCCCCATAGGCTCAGGTGTTTTATTAAAGCTTATAATTTGGATTTCCAGCTGCCTGGCTGGAAGAGGTGTCACTGAGAGTGGATTCTGGGATCCATCCCTGAGGTGTCTAGGGGCAGATCTGAATTCCAGCCCAAAGGTGTTAAGAGAGCAGTTTGAGCTCTGGGGTCCTGCTGCTGCTGGCTTGGTTGCTGCTTTTGGTGTTTGCTGGTTGGAGATGGTCTCTCTCTGCTTGGATACATGGAAGCAGCTTCTCCTGCCACTGATGGAACTTCCCCCTGGATTTGTCAGGTTGAAATAAACCCCTTCCTCTCCTAAACTACCTGGTTTGGCTGTTCATCCCAGAAATATGAAGCTGTCTACAACAAACATCAAGACACCAAGAATGTGACCAGCCACAGGCTCTGAGCTAGCCAGGGTACTGAGATGAGAGCTGCTGGGGAGGTTGGGGATACAAAGGATGGCCAGGTTGAAGGCACAACAGAGGCTCTGGGGAATCAAGGCACCTCTGAATGCTGATCCAAGAGCAAGTCAGAAGCAGGAGGATCACTGGATACCCAGTGACTAGTCAGGACAGAGAATCAGCCAAGAGGCACAAAAGGATTAGGTAAATGAACACATCTCATCCAAAGCAATTTCAAAGGAGCAGCTAACTTTGTTCAGACACAAGCCAGCTACTCTGCTGTATGAATGGAGTTGACTAACATCAACCTATATAGGATGAGTTACTTATTAACCTGACAGGCACTAGGAAAGAATTGGATGACATGCCCCAGAAACACATGTTAATTCCAAATCAAGGTTTTGTAAATCTGTTCCAGGTCCTGTGAAGTTCTAAGTGAGCTAAAGAGTAAATACCATAGCAGACTTTAGTGTTTCCTGCTGGGAAAGCCAACTTCTTAGCTCAAGGTGAGGCTCCCCAATAACTGATGTCACATCTAAGATACCTCGAGATAATTTTTTGCTTCACTGTCAGAACCAGGGTTTATAGTTTGTCAGGAGCTAGGTGGTATGCTGCATGTCCACATGCCAGGGCTGAAACAGTATTTTCCCCCACAGGCAGGACCAAGGCCAACATGGAAAACCCTTTGTTAGTTCTCGACAAAAAGTGACTGGAGTCAACTTTATTGTGTTTGTTTTAGTTGCATCCTTATGTAGGCAGGGATAGCTAATGTATGCTGTGTGCCCCATTCCAGACCTGGGTTTTGTTTCTTGGAACCTCATTTCTGCTCAAGAAGAAAAATTAATGTGATGGGAGAGGAACACTTGCTTAGCCACATTTCAAGACTTAAAAATAACAGAAGAGTATAGGTGCAGCCAACATTTACATAGATTTACATAGCAATATGATCCTTGAAAGAGACACACAATAATCTAAGAACACAGAAAACATGAAAATTCAAGGATGTTAAAAAATATGTGGGAGGCTGCAAGATGGCTTAGTGGTTAAGGGCATTGGCTTGCCTGATGGTCCAATGTCAATTCCCAAGCCACCAACCAAAGCCAGATGTAAAAAGTGGTGGAAGTGTCTGGCATTTATTTGCAGCAGCAAAAGGCTCCAGCAGACAAAAATACACACACACACACACACACACACACACACACACACACACTTTCTATTTAAATGGGCTATGGATATAACTCAATGGTAAATCACTTGCCTACCACACACAGGCCCTGAGTTTGACCTCAGCTCATAATAAACAATTGAGTTAATAAATAGTTAATTTAAAATTAGAAACAACCCACATATGCATCATCAGAATAGTGAAATCCACTGTGATATACAATCAAACAAGATGTAGCAGTGAAAACAAATGTAGGTATGCACACCAACATGATAAACATCATATAATATAATATAATATAATATAATATAATATAATATAATATAATCAATATAATATAATACAATACAATACAAAAAAAGGTATGGAGTGGTTCTTAACGAAGTTTAAAGTACACATAAGAATTAGCAAGAAATAACTATGAAATCAAGACAGGTTACTTTGGGTGAGGAGGAGGGTGGTTTGAACAGGAGAAACAAACTCATTGGGAAATATTATATTTCTTAGGATGAATGGTGACTACATTGGTTTACTATTTTTATTTAAATCATATACATGTTTTATATTCATGTCTTTCAATTACAAAATATAAGAGATTCAAACAAAATAGGCTAGAAGGAAAATCAAGTAATTTTTTTTCAAGGTAGGGTTTCATTAGCCCAGGCTGTCCTGGAATTCACTATATAATCTCAGGGTGGCCTTAATAAACTCACGGCAATCCTCCTACTTCTGCCTTCCTAGTACTGGGATTAAAGCCCAGCTTCAATTAACATTTTTATAGTACATATTCTGAAAATAAAAACTAGCTTTGGTGGGGGTTAACAGGAGAAATAATTAACTGACACAGCCAACTGAGGAATTAGCAACACAGAGTAAGTAATGAAGAGATGAGTACTATGAGGGGGAGACCAGGAGGCAGGTGGCTCACGGAGGCTTGACATGCATCTAACCACCGGCAGGAGCTGAACACAGGGGAAGCAGCAAGAGTGCAGATGCAATGGCTGCATACAAGACATACTATAATAAAACTAGAAAAGCAAGGAATGGAGGAAAAATTCAAGTCATGCATCGAGCAGCATATTATAAAGAATTACTTCTACTCTAGCAATTATAAATATTACAAAGTACTGCTGTGTGTAAGAAAACTATCTACTGAGGATTCCATACTACTAAGTATGATAACTCTATCATTCCAGAGCCTTTCAGAATGCAAGTACTGAGAATTCACCACCAACAGAGCCTTTTTTTTTTCTTTCAAGCAAAGGTCTATCATTGAAGAATCTAACTGAAGAAGAAGAATGAATTCACATGGAAGGCAAGCAGATAGAAATGATGTGAAAACAAACAGGCAAACTAAGGACAACTATAGATAATGCTACCTAGAAATATACAGGTGAACTTAGCATTATCTACCTAGACATATGAAGGTAAACATAGCATTACCTGCAGATAATGCTACCTATTACTGACTGTGTTTGAAAGAAGTTTTCATAGAAATTGTACAGCAGTGCTGACCTACATAATGTTACACATATAACTCATGTAATTTCAGATTTTCTAAGAGCCACATTACCAAAGCAAAAAGAAAATTGGAAAAATTATAACATTTTATTCAACTGAATATATCTAAGATAATTTCACCATGTGGTCAGCATATAAATTATAAATATGATATTTTACAAACTTTTGGTACTAAAATCCTTCAATCTGGGATGTATTTTATGCTTAATAGCACATCTCCAAACACCAAGGTTTCATTGGGAACATTTGATATGTCTTGCAAATTCATATTTTTTATATAAGGTTATTTTAAAATTTATAATAATGTAATCTCTTAATTTTAAAACTTAAATTGATTAAACAAACTGGAGGCTTCATCCCCTCGTTCTTTCTAAATGCTCATTAATCTTCAGCCAGTGGCTACAGTATGGGACAGCAGGGCTCTAGCCAGAAACAATCACAAGAAATGAGATGGACAGGGAAGAAATTATATTTACCAGGGCCCGGGTTTTCTTCTGGATGGTAACAGAGAAATAACAATTTTCATCTCTCTTAAAATAAAATTCAACAATTATTTTAATTTTTTTTTCAGAACAGAAATGAGATCTTCCAGGTGTGGTGGCACACACCTTTAATCCCAATACTTGGGAGGCAGAGGTAGGAGGATCGCCATGAGTTCAAGGCCACCCTGAGACTACATAGTTAATTCCAGGTCAGCCTGGACCAGAGTGAGATCCTGCCTTGAAAAACAAAACAAAACAAAACAAAACAAAACAAAACAAAACAAAACAAAACAAAACAAAACAAAACAAATGAAAGGAAGGAAGGAAGGAAGGAAGAAGTGAGATCTATACATGTCCAAATCAGGAAGGGTGGAAGGAAGCAAATTTGACTGACAAATGGTAGAGTAGAAAAGGGAAAGAAAAACAAAGAGGTAAAAAGAAAACTACCCACCACATCTTTAGAAAGGTCTAAATCTATCAGTCACCACAATATATCTAAAAAGTATACCCGTTCATTATGTACAGTGATGAAGGGGTTAAAAACAGAGTAATACATAATTCTACCTTTACAAATTTTCAAACATGCGCAAGCTAACATGAAGTATGTAGCTGTGCCTGAATCATATATAGGAAGAACACACTGCAAATTCATGACACTGATTCTCTCCAGGGAGGTCGTCAAAGCAAGAAATATGAGGGGTTTCGAAGGAAAGTTAAACCGTGTAACTGTGTATATTTAAAACAGATCTGAAGCAAATGTGATAAAAGATGATTCACAGTTAGGAACTTAAGGCAGTGAGAAAACAGGTATGTTATATCATTTCCAGGTCCGCAAGTTCTACATTTTTTCCAAATAAAAATATTATCCCTTTTGAGAGAGAGAGAGAATAAAAGCTAGGGGCACACCTGCTCTATTAGGGCCAGTTTCACAGCATCCTGTCTCTCTCCTGACACAATTTTGGGTGACAATAGTCAGCATTTTCTGTCTCTTATGTTCTATCAGTCTGGTCTGTATACTAAGACATACTGTTTCACTTGTGTGAAAGAAAGGATATTGGAGCCAGGAGTAGTGGTCTTTAATGTCAGTATTCGAGAGGCTGAAGCAGAAAGGTCATCATGACTATGAGGCCAACCTGGTTTAGTGTAAATTCAAGGTGAGTCTGGATTAAGAGTGAGACCCTTCCTCAAAAAAAAAAAAAAAAAAAAAAAACAGGAAGGAAGGAAGGAAGGACGAGAAGGGAAGGAGGAGAATGAGGAAGAAGGAAGGAAGGATACTGGAGTTAGAACTTTTCTTTAGCTACTGACAAGAGGAGTTGGAAAAGGAGCATGGATACCTTAACCACTAAGGGCTCTCAATTTACAGAAAGACTGGGTCCTGAGTCCTGACACCTACAGACACTCAAATGACCCATATTTTCCTTCAGTCTTTCCAGTAGTCTTGGTCAGGAACCCAAGAGAAGAAACTTGGAATTTCTCTTCTACACACCACGGGAAGTACTGACCAGCCCCTGAGAGGACACTATGCATAAAGTACCACTTTCTCTCTGAGAAGATGGGACAATCCTCCTATCTTCCATCATCTGCTTGTGAACTGGATTTCACCAGCCGGTGGACTTGTCACTACAAGAAAAGCCTCTGCAGGAGCGGCAGGAGGCTAGGGAGAATCGGGCATGCACCGCAGTGCATGATCCTGAAACACAGAGGACAAGAGGGCCCCTGATCCTCAGCAGGGATTGCTGGAACTTTCCTATCTTAAAAGTTCCAAAAACGTCTTTACTGTTAAGTGTTGCTTTTTAGAGTTTTACTTCTAAGAGTCAAGGTGACAAGGGCTATTACTTTAAAACTTCAGTGAGTTAGTTGAAAGCCTCGAGCACTCAGGGAGCTTAGGAGAAGCCACAGAATAAATTGAATCAATGACCCCCTCCACCCCCAGCGCTCCATGCCACTATGTGAAAGTTGAGAATACATATAATAGTTCAAATAGACCAATAATTCTTTTCACCTACAGAATACATTGGGTGATGTTTTCAGCAGTTTGCTGGTCAATATTTATTTATTTATTTTTACTATGTCAGCTTTTGTTAAAAATTAATTTGTATTTTTTGTTATAATCCAGGGTGTGTGGGGGGTTCTATCCAATAGTGAGTTTGTTGGGGGGGAACCATTCTGGGGCCTTAAGATTCAAACTGATAAAGAGGAAGACAGAAATAAGCCTATCTCTACCTCTGCAGTTCAGTAGCTAAAATTCCCACCTATCTGATTAACACATGGTCGTTTGTTCCCATAAATGAGAGTACTATCTGAAATTCTCACAACGTTTCTCAAATAACAGGGAGTTTCCTCAAGTTAAATATTTCTATGACACATGAAACACTGAAAGTTTTATTCAAAGCCATGAAACAATGTTTTTATCATGGTTGTTTTCACTCCTCTTTGTAGCTCCAAGTTTGAGGCTCCCAATACCTCACTGCCCTTTAAAGTCTTCTTTAAACATTTAGCACTTGAAATGGAGAGGTTATATGCACAGTATTAATAATCACGCTTACATCAAATTTCTTTGCTTCTCCCTTGCTTGGTTTATCAACTTTACCCAAATTGCAGGAAGTCAGGTCATTCCCCAATATTACGTTGTTTAAGATAAAAGTACTGGAGCAGGGATTCTGTCTTAAAAGCCTGGGTGAGCTGAAATAAATACCAGTCTTTGGAGGGGTACTTGAGTGTATTTCATTTGTAAGCAAATACGAAGTTAACTAAAAAAAAGAAGAGGAAAAGCCTTGTGTAGGTATGCATTTCAGTAGTGTAAATATGGATGATTCAACAACGGGTGCATATGTCTGATGCAAAAGAAAGAACTTATTGTATTCTACACTTGTTTAGTCTGGGGTGTCTCTTTTGCCAAGATTAACTCTTTGATATGTTATAGTTTCGTGTGGATGGGATGATGAAGAATGCTACTGGCTGACTCAAAAGCCTTGAATACGAATGTAGCTCACTTTTGAGGTCTGCATTTCTTCACCAAACTAAGACGGACATGAAGATGTCACTACTCTGATTTAGCTGCTCACATATGTATTTATTACATAGCAGAAATTTCATGCTCATCCTAGGGATGGCAGGCACTGGGGTGGGAAAAGACAAGGGCAGAGGTGTGGAGGAATAACTAACTTATGTCCCAAACAGTGAACAAATTATTCAGTTAGGAGTCACTCGCTCAAGAGGACTCAGTTGGTAAGGTTGCTGGCAAGTAGAAGGTGGGGATTGTGACCCATGCAGGTGGGCTGAATTCATGTTTTCTCTCTCTCTTCCTTTAGTTTGCCCCACATGCTCTCCTGCAGCAGTTTGTGGGGCCCCAGTGGAGGGAAGCATTCTGTTATCCTACCTAGTCTTGTTTTTGAGCCCCAGTCTTTTACTGATTCCAAAGCCTGCAAGACTCCCAAGATCCTCAGATCACTGATCCCCATAGAACTGGGATTACAGGCTGTGTGACCACGCATAGCTGTTTATGTGGGGATCTGGAGATTTGAAACCCTGCAGAATCAGGCCCTCTTAGGCCCCTCATGCTTGCACAAGAAGCACAACTAAGAGAGACAAAGGCAGAGAGAGAGAGAAAGAGAGGGGAGGAGAGAGAGAGGGAGAGGGAGAGGGAGAGGGAGAGGGAGAGGGAGAGGGAGAGGGAGAGGGAGAGGGAGAGGGAGGGAGAGAGAGAGAGAGAGAGAGAGAGAGAGAGAGAGAGAGAGAATATCAGTGCACCAGGGCCTTCTACCACTTTAAACAACTCTGAACTCCAGGTGCATGAACCACTTTGTGTATCTGGCTTTATGTGGGCACCGAGGAATAGAACCTGGATCGTTAGGCTTTTTAGGCAAGTGCCTTAACTGCTGAGTTATCTCTCTAGCGGCCCCCCCACACCCAGTTCATATTCTTTTTTAATTTTTTTTAAATTTTTTTGTTTATTTTTATTTATTTATTTGAGAGCGACAGACAGAGCAAGAAAGAGGCAGAGAAAGACACAGAGAGAGTGGGTGCGCCAGGGCCTCCAGCCATTGCAAACGAACTCCAGACGTGTGCGCCCCCTTGTGCATCTGGCTAACGTGGGTCCTGGGGAGTTGAGCCTTGAACCAGGGTTCTTAGGCTTCACAGGCAAGCGCTTAACCGCTAAGCCATCTCTCCAGCCCCCCAGTTCATATTCTTAAGAGAACACTGCTCAAAGGAGCTCAGGGTAGTCTCCCTACTTTCCAACCTGGTGGCAGGTCTGGGAAACAGACAGCCTTTAGTCTGGAAAATGCCTGGATCTATATAGCCTCACCAAAGTATACCTGATATGTTGGGGAGTATTTTCAACCAGTCTCCATCCATACATGGTCTCTTGAGCTAACAATAAACACACTCCATTAAAATCATGTATGTTGAGATGCACATAATTTCATTTTCAGTTTTTGTTGCTTTGAGACAGGGTGGAGACCAGCACAGGCTGGTCTTGAACTATGTGATATAGCAAAACTATTCTGTATCTACGAATCCTCCCAACTGCTGGGATTACAGGTGTGTCTGCCATTCCTGCTCTATTCTTTCTTTTTCTTTTTAAAGTGTTCAAATACATAGATCTAAGTTGTTTTCCAAGAATCTCACTGTGAATGCTAAAGAAACTGCAGTAAATCAATCCTAGCATCTTCACAGCACGTCGACCCCTTTCAGTGTGCTTGCGCAGTGATGCCACACTTCATCTTCACATGGTCACTGACATAAATGGGGCTCTCTTAACATCTCCATCTACAGATGAAGAACAGAGATTCAAGAGGATCATGTAACCCTGCCCAGTTAATGTGGCAGAGTCTTTAACTCTGACTCTCAGATATAGTACCAGATATATGTACCAAATATATAGTACCAGATAGTGACTATGTTCCTATTTGCCCAGATATGAATTAATTTGAGAAAATAGTAAACAGTTATGATATCTGTACAATTTTACTTTCCCTCCCCCAAATCAGTTAGTAACTTTCAGAAACTAGTAAAGATGTTCCAAGTATTTTCTGTAGAAACAATTAGCCAGCTATGATGAGATCTGTATGTGACCAGTAAGGGGAATTACAAGATAACAAACTGAAATTGGGAGGTAAAATACAGCCAAGAAAACACACTGAAATGATGCTGCTTTAAAAAATGTACATATGATCATAAATGTTGGAGGGGATGTGGAAAAAGAGGAGCCCTTCTACACTGCTGGTGGGAATGCAATCTGGTCCAGCCATTGTGAAAAACAGTGTGGAGGTTCCTAAAATAGCTAAAGATTGACCTACCATATGACCCAGCTATAGCACTCCTAGGCATATATCCTGAGGACTCACCTCATTTCCTTAGAAGTACATGCTCAATTTATAATAGCTGGGAAATGGAACCAGCCTAGATGTCCCTCAACTGATGAGTGGATAATGAAGATGTGGCACATTTATACAATGGAGTTCTACTCAGTGGTAAAGAAAAATGAAGTTATGAAATTTGCAGAAAAATGGATGGACCTGGAAAGTATTATACTAAGTGAGGTAACCCAGGCCCAGAAAGCCAAGCGCCACATGTTCTCTCTCATATGTGGATCCTAGCTACAGATGATTGGGCTTCTGCATGAGAAGGAAAATACTTAGCAGAGGCAAGTAAGTTAAAAAGGAGACATAAAGGGAAGAGAAAGGAAGGGAGGAGGGTACTTAATAGGTTGATATTATATATATGTAATTACAATGATTGAGATGGGGAGGTAATATGATGGAGAATGGAATTTCAAAAGGGAAAGTGTCGGGGGGGGAGGGAGGGAGTTACCATGGGATATTTTTTTATAATCATGGAAAATGTTAATAAAAATTAAAAAATTTAAAAAAAATAAATTTAAAAAAATAAATAAAAAATAAGATTGGAAAAAAATGTACATATAAGGTACACACAGAACTACCGGAAGGCAGCTTTTGTTATGTGTTTTCTTTCTTCCTTTCTCTCTCTCTCTCTTTCTTTTGGTTTTCCAAGGTAGGGTCCTACTCTAGCTCAGGCTGACCTGGAATTCACTATGTAGTCTCAGGGTGGCCTCTAACTCATGGCGATCCTCCTATCTCTGCCTCTCGAGTGCTGGGATTAAAGGCATGCGCCACCACGCCTGGCTCTTTCTTTTTCTTTAAGACATGGCTTCACTATGCAGCTCAGGCAGGTGTTGGACCAGCTATCTCCAGGTCTCCACCTCCCAAGTACTGGCATTACTTGTGTGGGACACCATACTCCTTTGTGGGAGGGGACAGGGGCTTTAAAGCTTCACTTGGACTGCCTCAAGCCTTTAGTATACTTATCTCCCACATAAACCTGGCCTAGTATTCATGACTTCCTCCATTTAAATAAATAACTGCCTAAATTGTAAAACTAAGCACAAAGTATACTTAAAAAGGAAAAAAAGAAAAAATGAAGAAAACCAATAACTTGTATAGGTTTTTTATTTCTTTCCATAAGGTCAAGATAATCATATAACTGGAAAATATCACTGTGTACATTTTAAAATCTGTGTCATTAGTTCATTGACAATCCAAGACAGTGAAATAAAAATCCATCCAGTTCTTCTAGGTCTAACAGATTTTCATATCTTCTGACTTATGATTTGATGAGTTCTAAAAATCAAGGTAACTTCTTGTTCTTTTAAACCCAGTATCTAAGTAATAGTGACTTACCATTTACGATATAATCTTTTCTAAAATTTATTTTGAGGGACAAAGAGAAAGAGGAGGGGTGGGGGGAGAGAAAATGGGTATACCAGGGCCTCTGGCTGCTGTGAATAAACTCCAGACATGTGCGCCCCCTTGTGAGCATGTGTGACATTCTGCACTTGTGTCACTGTGCATCTGGCTATGTGGAACCTGGAGATTTAAACATGAGTTCTTAGCCTTCACAGGCAAGCATCTTAACTGCTAAACCATCTCTCCAGCCCTGTAGTATAATCTTTGAATGTAATATTTAATATACAAATATATATGCATTTTCCTGTTTGTAGATGAAGCACTTCTATTATTAAATATAACAATTTAAGGAACACACAACATATCTTGGATATAACAAATTTAACAGCTCATGTGCAGTGTGAGAAAACACAAAGATACTCAAATTAATACTCAAATTAATTCTCAGGTGGGAAAACGCTCTCTCTCTCTCTTTCTGTGTGTATGTGCTGTGTATAACCCTATAAAGCTATTAGTTTCTGGAATATCTAGAAGGCTTCATGATAATGTGCCTTCCCTACCAAGCAAAGGCCTGGACCCTGAGGCAGTCCTTAGGGCACAGTCACAGGTAATGATGACTTGCTGGGTAACTAGCTGCATGATCCACAAGAATGTCCCTCACTGCCCCTCCCCTGTGTGTGGGAAAGGCTGTAGGGATGCAAGTGAAGATGACAGACTCTGGAGCCAAGTTTCCAGGGGTGAAACCTCAGCCGTGGGGACGTTAGGTCAGCCTCTGTTGCCTCAGTTTCAAGTGGAGATGAAAAGAGACAAACCTCACTCCTGGATGATGGAGGGGATTCAGTTTACTAATATAATACAAAACAGTGCCTTACTCAAAGAAAGTTCCCTAAATGTTAGTCACAGTAAATAACGTGTGTGTGTGTGAGAAAACAACAGCCTTATAGAACTGTTCTGAGAGTAAAATAAAATGTGAAATTACAGTACATTTCCTGTATCTTTATTTCTAATAACTTCACACAGTTTTACCTAAGGTGTCTAATGAATTTTATATATTTCATGTCTTTTACACATAGCTCAGTTCCAGTACAACTAGGCATTCAATAATAATATTTGAGTTTGAATACTAACACATATACTCATGTTAATTATAATTCTTTTTCAACTGTGAAATTTTGGAATAATTTAAAATTAAAGCCATTATCTCAATTTGTCTCCTTCTGAATGTACGCATCACTTGTAGGTGTGACTGAGTATGCATTCCCTTGCGTAGTTTCTGCACATGCCCACAAGTTACGAGACTATGAGACTCCGTCACTAAAAACATGATTAGAAAGAATTCTTTGAAGAAGGTAATGCAATGTACAATAGATGAGCAGCCAGTGAAAAAGGAATTCAACATTTTGATTTAGTTTATCCTCGACAATAACTTGTTGACTCAGGACAATCACATTATATTTCATCATACTAGGTACTGTGAAAGCAGGCAGTCTAAATGGTATTTATTTCAGTCACCATTTCTAATTGTACCCTGCAGGAAACTGGGGCATATTTAACTTGAGCATGAACAAATACAACATGTTAGGGGAGAAATACAAGGAGGAAATGATTAACTGATTTGCCAAGGGAATTTTAATAGTATATGGAGATATTTTACATACATTTTTCTCTGTGAGGAAAAAAAAGTAAAATATGTAGTATTAAAGCTTATGGCCTTTCAAAAACAATCTCTACCCCCATTTCTGCAGTTAACAGAGTGAAATCTACTTGTCCCGCCCTGGCATCTGCCATTTGTCTTCCAAACAAAATGGAAGCTTGATGTTTACAATAAGCCTATGATGCTGTTGAGGTTCTCTGAATAAGTAAAAGTGTCACCATCACAAAAATGAGTGTGCTTTGGCCGTCCTGCCCATGCACTGTGCTCAGTATTTATCTTTCTTCTCTTATTTAATTTCCACACTCCATGAGGCGGAGTGTGTCATTATAAATGGAGTCTTACAAAATTAAAGTTAGATGTTTATGGAGAAGCCAAGTAAACACCCCTAAGTCATATAGCCAGTAAACTGCATACTAGAACCATACTGTATGTCCCCCCCCCCCCAAGTCTATGAAATACTTCATGTTATGATTCTCTTCTCTTGTAAACAATTTTTCACTGGTTCAAGAAAATTTTAAAGTCCCTGTGTGAGATGCTCTGTGAAATAGTCAGAACCATCATCCACTGTAGTTAAGCCAAATTAGAAGGATTTAAAAAAGTTAATTTAAAATAAACTAACAGATAATCAATCAAATAGCATGCAGATTTAGAAAGACAGTGACAGACAAAAACCTTTTTTTTTGTATGTTTTTGTTTTTTCGAGGTAGTGTCTCACTCTAGCCTAGGCTGACCTGAATTCACTTTGTAGTTTCAGGGTGGCCTGGAACTCACAGTGATCCTCCTAGCTCTGCCTCTGAGTACTGGGATTAAAGGTATATGCCAGCACACCTGGCTCAACAAAAACTTTTAAAAACTAAGAGGGTTGTTAACACTATAATCCCCAACTCTTTTAATAAGTGTTTGTCAGACTTTCTTCTTTGGATGTACAGTTTGGCAAATCTTTGAATGCTCACACCTGAGAGCTTAGTTTTCCTGTGGCTCCTTACTTCTTGCATGAACTGTCAATATTTGTCTACCTGTCTCACCTGGACCTGTCAGACTGAAAGACTTTCAATGACAAGCTCATTCTCACTTTAAAAAGACTTGGAAAGAACAATATTCACTTTCACCTTGCATAGAGATGATCCTCAGTGAATGTTTATTTAATGTGGAATTAATAAATGAGTAGTCCCACCATTTGTTAGCTTCTGCTTAAATACTTCTAGATCAATACTCAATTCAGAGAGCATTTATGGATGCCAGCCTCTTCCATGCTCATACTGGGGAACTCAATTTTTCTAAGGCAATTAATTCTCAAATTAATATATTGATTCAATTAAATCCTCACTAAAATCATGGCAAGCTTTTCTTATAGAAAGTTCCAAGCTGGTTTTAAATTTGTATATGGAAACACTACAGACTTAAGAGATAAAATGATTACCAAAAAAAGAACAAATTAGAAGACTGACACTACTGTGCTTAAATTTTTACCACAAAACAAAGGTAGTCAAGATACTGCAATACTGGTGCAATGATACATGGGGAACATAATTAAAGCTCTGAATGTTTGGTTACCTGAATTTTGACAATGATGCCTAACCAATTCAATGGAGAAAGGGGAATTATTATCAACAAATACTGCAACAACTAAGTATTCAAATGCAAAAAAAAAAAAAAAAGAATTTAAACCTTTATACAAAATTAGCTTCAAATGGATTACAAAGCTAACTACAGTATTTCTAAGAAAAGATATCTGTGATATTGGATAATACAAAATTGTACTAGATATGACACTAAATAGATTTCATCAAAATTAAAAATTTTGCTCTCAAAAGACATCATTAAAAACAACAACAACAAAAATAAAGCCAGGGGACTAGTGCCTGCCTTGTGAGCATGAGAAACTGAATTCAATCCCCATAATTTATGTAAACAAGCCAGGTGTGGAACTACATGCATATAATCTCAGAGCTGGGGAGGTGGAGGCAAGTGTGTGCACGTGTGCGCACACACACACACACACACACACACACACACACACACACACCCCAAATTAAATAAAGTCACAGACTGTAGACATATCTCTAGAAATCATATATCAGAATAAGGACAGATGTTGAATATATAAAGAATTCTTACAACTCAATAATGAAACAAAACAACTCAATTTAAAAATAGGCAAAAAAAAAATCTAAACAGTATTTTATTTAGAATATAGTGGGGCTGTATATGCAGCTCAGTGGCTAGTATGTGAAGGCCCTGGGTTTGGTCTACAGCATGACAGAAAAAATAAATATATATATGCACAGTTACATTATGCTAGCTAGCATATGAGATGATCAGCATCATTAGTTATAAGAAATATACACTAAAATTCATTACAATGTTTGTAAGTAAGAAGACCTCACAACTAATTATGAGCAAGAAGGAATGCCAGCCACTTTAAAATACAGCCTGACAGTTTCTTTAAAATTTGTACATTGACTTTGAAAACTACCCACCACCTCTATTCTTCAAATTTTTCCTGAGAAAAGAAAAAAAATGGATTTATCTATTCATGGAATGACTTATAATCAAATATTCTCAGAACTGTAATAACCCTAAAACTAGGACAGTCGAAATGCTTACCAATGTCTGAAAGATGAAAGACAAATGCACAATAAGAATCACTGTACAACAAAAATAATGGAGTGATACAGGCTACCATATATATCAGCTTCAGACTGCTTGTATAATTTCTTTTATGAAAAGTTTCCAGAAAAAGCACATGGATAAAAAAAAATACGAAGACTGGGGATGGTGTCAGGCTGAAGTGGGAGTACAGACTGGATGTTAGCAACATAGGGAACTTTTATGAGGTTATGGAAAAACTCTGAAGCTGGATTAAGGGACTGGTTGCACAACTCTATAACTTACAAAAATCACCGAATTGTTTATTTTGAATGGATAAATGGGCTCTATGGTAAGTAGATCATCGCCAATCGATCTCATTTTCTTTTTAAACAGACGCTTTTTATTTATTTATTTGAGAGATAAATAGGGAGGGGGGAGGAGAAGGGAGGGAGAAAGGGAGAGAGAGAGAGAATGGGCATGTCAGGGCTTCCAGCCACTGCAAATGAACTCCAGATGCATGCACCACTTTGTATATCTGGCTTACATGGGTTGTGGGTCCTGGAGAATTGAACCTGGGTCCTTTGGCTTTGCAGGCAAGTGCCTCAACTGCCAAGGGTCTCAACCGCCAAGCTATCTCTCTTGCCATCTTGTTTTCTTTTAAAGGAACTTTAACTCCTACCCATATTGTTTGGCTGTGTCTGTGTGCCTCAATGCTGGGTAGTGATACTCTCAATCTTTTTTTTTAATAGGGCTAGAAGATGGCTCAGCAGTTTTAAGGCACTTTCTTGCAAATCTTGCCAGCCTGGGCCCAATTCCCCAGCCACCCATGTGAAGCCAAACACAAAAAGTGGCAAGTGTCTAGCATTGGTTTGCAGTGGCAAGAGGCCCCAGTGCATATCACACCCACATACATGAGCACGTGTGTACATATGCACATGCAAATAAATAAATAAAACATATATGACTATTTTAAAAAATGCACACATCTGGGCTTGAGAGATGGTTTAGTGGTTAAGGGCCTTACCTGTGAAGCGTAAAGACCCAGGTTTGATTCCCCAGTACCCACGTAAGCCAGACATACAATGTGGCACATGTTTCTGGAGTTGTCTGCAGTGGATGGAAACCCATTCTTTCTGTCGGTCTCTCTCAAATAAGTAAATAACTATTTTCTAAAATGCACACATCTTTGATTTCTAGTAAAATTAACCAGGTTTTTTTTTTTGTAAGTCTGTTTTTCCTATAATGATATCTATCTTCTCTATAAATGTGAGACACTTCAAAATAGCAAACTTTCAAAGTGATATAATCTGATACAAATATTTTTCCTGGTTTCTTAAAAATTTTAATTTCTAACTATTTTGTGCCACTCTTTAATGTTTATCTTCACCCAGCCAAAATTTATCTATATATTCCCTTATAGTTTCTTTCAGGTTACAGTTTTGTCTTTTCAAAGACAAAACTATCAGGTACCTTGAGCACTGTAAATTAAGCATCTCCTAAGCCAAGACCAAATGCTACTCAAGAATAATCGAGCAAAACCTGACTAATTTCAAAGATAGGCATAGAGACTTTCTTTCTTAAATCTCTAAATAAAAAGAGGTTACTGTGCACATGTCAAACATCATAGAGATTGTCATCTACATGATTTCTGATGTGATTTACTAGGCACCATAGTTGTAGGTTTTAAGAACTGGGAAAACAAAAGTGTGTTTGTTGTTGCTAATCACACCACCAGGACTGTGATTCTAGACCCTGCTGGTTGGTGCTTCTCTGTAGAACATTCAATCATCACATAAGGACATGAACACTGCAGGCATTGTGGATGTTTGACCAGAATAGTCTAGAACTCAGTCACTCACTGTTCTACCACCACCTGAGCTCATGTGTTTTATGTTTCCCCCTGAAATTTCACTCACTCACCATTGATTATGTAATATAGGAACCTCAACTTTATTTAAGTCTTAGTAAGAGATTACTACATTAAGTACTGCTTTGAAAAATAACTCAAATGATATTTTAAATTTTGGTTTATTGTAGCTGTCACTCATCATACACAAATATACATATATAGATAAACCTTACAAAAAAGCATCACAGGAACAATTTATACTATTATGGATGATATTTCAGCTTTGAAGTTGTGTAACTGGAACCTCATCATGTTAAGATATGACAAGAGACATCCAAATGCCTGGTCACAGAAAATGACTCTGGTTTTCTATTTGAGTCCTACCCAGAATTTCAAGACCAGCTAATCCAAATTCAGCAATGCATTCTTATCTGTCTTACCTTAGGCATCTATAACATCTATAACTTTCTATAATATAAATGCCTAAATTCAACTTTTTTGTAGTCTTCCACTCTTATCACTTGGCTGAATTAAATACAAGCTCCAAGAGAATAAATGGTGTGTTCCTATAGTCTAAAAACAGCTCTAGGATTCTAGATTGGCTTTATTAGTATGCCCCTTATTACTGTGTAGACCTTAGAAGCTCATTCAATAACAGCTCTAGGACAAGGTGCTTCGGGGAACTGAGATGGTAAAGAAAGTATGATGTGGGTGCTCTGTAAGCTGATCGATTGCAATGTAATTCTGTAGTCAAGGAAAATGCAGTATGGAAATTCTTTGGCCCTTACCCATTTTACAGATCTCCAAGGGCTGGGTATGGATTATCTCTAGTACCTTCTTTGCACAGCTAGGCAGGGCTTACCTGGTGCCAGGGCTTCTAATGTCAGTTCCAGGGAACAGCAGGATTTCTTGAGCCAGAGGTAAGGACTGAGTATGTGGATGATTATCACGGCCATGTTTAATCCTGGGCTGTCTCTGCCTGGTACAGACCGAGCTGGTTCCAGGTATAAATAAGCCTTCTAATTAATCACGAAGGCTCTCCATCTCTGAAAAACACTTGGATGTGCTGAAGGAACCCACCAAAGTGCTTGTACACAGGTTTGCCCCTTGTCTCAGGACTCTTGCCTAATTCATGGGAGTTCCCTGTCTCCTAGGGAAATAAAATCATAATCAAAACCTGGTTACTACTCTTTTCTTCCCATTTTCTCCTTGAGAGAGTTAGGTAGTGTCAGAACCTAAGAGTGATCGTTTCACAAACTGTGGCTCACCTATGAACACTGAAACGTTTCAGCAGGTCATGATACATAAAAGGTGTACATGGCCTGCTGTTCATCTGAGCATGCTAGTAATTCCCAGGACAAGGGGTGGCCCCAACCCCCTTACTAATCCATTTCTTCATGATTACTTCCTTTGATTCTGCTAAAATTCCCAATCACTAATGCTAAAAATGGTAACATCATTTTAATACAACAGCACTAGAAAAACAATTCTCCTGACATTTAAATTTAAATAGGAATCTCAAGCATTATACTCTTAATATGCCATCCAGATTCTTAAATGAGAAGATTCTTGTCCCATCCATTTTCAAATGAAGAGAGTGAGTAAGGACTCTGGGACCTACAGGTTCCGACAGTCTGCTATTAATTCATGGTCGGTGAGATGTCTGGTAATCTATCTAGGACCCTATTCATTGGGTATAAAAACTGCTCAGTGGTTCTGAGGATTAAATAAGATGTGGGTCAAACTCTTCACCTACCATGAGGCATAGTATGAGTTCCCTTTAAACTAAAATAAATAATTAAATAAAAATTTAAAAGCCTTTTGATTAACATGATTTGTTTCAAAGTAGAGATGTCTGCACCACTAGTCATGACACAATAGGGAAAACACTTCTAAATTTTATGCTACCAATATTTTAAATAATACACACACACACACACACACACACACACACACACACTCACACAGTCCACAATTTGATAAAGTATGCTATTATTTATCATTTGGCTCCTGCTTAAATCCCACACGTGTTGACCAGGGATAACTTGGGGTAGGTGGTGAGAGGGTACTAAGTATTTTCTTAGGTTTTCCCAGGGAGGGGGAAAAGCTTGTCCTTCTCCCACGGGTCCAATGACAAGTGGAAGTCTCACCCCAGGGGAGATACATATGACCAACCCCTGCCTGGGGTGGGTCTCGGTATACCCGGCCTGCGTGAGGGAACACAACCGACAAGAAGCGGAGGAGACGAAAATGACGTCCACGCACGCGGGACGTGGGCTCCAGACGCCGCCTTCGCTGAGCCAGGGCGGGCTGGGCTTGGGGGAGGACCTGGTGGCCCCGGCCTTGGCCCGCCGCCGCCGCCGCCCGCCCGCGCGCTGATTGACAGCCCCGTGGGTACATACGGGTCCGCGCCGCCGGGAGAGGGGCTGGCGCACTGAAACATGGCTCTCCGCTCTCCCGGCCGAGGGACCGCCGCGCCGCGCCGGCCCGCCCCCGGGGAGACTCCCGGCCCGGCGCGGGGAGCCCCAGGACACGTTTCTTTGCTGTTCCCCGCGCCGGAGCAGTCGGTCTCCCCCGCCACAACCTGGAGTTGGCAAAAAGGAAACTCCGGCCAGGGCGGGTTGTAGGGGGGCTGTAACCCCGCTCGGGCTGCCTGCCCGCGGGGAGTCCATCGACCGGGCAGACGTGTGCTCGAGGGGAAGCGACACTCCGAGGGCGGCGCGCAGGGAAAAGTCTGCAACAGGCACCGGAGGAGCAGACGGGGCGGCGGAGTTACCGGGGCGTCCATCGCGGCATCAGGTTGTGCTCCGAGCACCGCGGAAGGCCTAGGAGCAGCTCTTCAGGTAGGCTTACCTTTCTCTTCGGCATAGTGACCACGCTGGGGCGGCGGGAAGGACGGCGGCGGGATGCTACCCGGCGGCGGAGCTGCTGGCGACGGGCACCGCTAGCCCGGCCTCCCCGACCAGCGCTCGCCTCCTCCCCTGGCGCCTCCGCCTGCTCGCATCCTGCTCCGCCAATGAGCAGCCCCGCCAGCCGGCGGCGAGGCCCCATTGGCGGAGCCAGCGTTCTAAATTCCACGAGGACACGCCCACCCGCTCGCCCGTAAGCGCAGTTGTAGTTTCCACTCCACTGAAAGAAAATTCTGCCTGGCGACTGAGCATGCCCAGTTCAGCTAGTATCCCTCAGGCCACAGTCTGGAGTTTTCATTGTTTCAATGCTCTTTCTTGGATTTGCATCAGTTAGAGCAGTGTGCACTTTCACAGAGAGGAGAAGGCAGTAAAGATAGACACGTTTCCTTTATAATTCAAATATAGACAGGGCAGGTACCGTATGTATTTATAACCCATACAAGCTTGTAATGGTGCTTCTGATGAACATGGAGATAGAGAGTAGGAAGATCCTGTTCTGGAAGACTGGCAGTCTCTGAGTCTCAGCTTCCTTCCTCCACAAACCTAGGCACACAACAGCCCCTAATTTTGCTCCAGTCTAATTTTTTTAAGTTTGTGATTACAAGTCACTCACGAACCAGCCAACGTCAAGCTATGTGTGAAAATGAATATAATGTGTTTGTTATGGAAATCAGGAGAAAAATAAGACAGAAACAGATTGTTTTATATTTGAAATCTGTATATTTAAACAACTCCTGCCAGGCTACATTTTATGCAGCAGCCTGTTTCTCAAAAGTTCTGCAAGGAATTGAACAAGCATCACAATTTTTTTGAATTTATTTTATAAGAGCAGTTTTATATTGACGAAAGACCTCCAAAGAAAAAAACTTTCAGTCCAATATCCCACATAAATATGAACACAAAAATAGTGAACAGCAAGTCAAACCCAAAACATTTAGAGGGATAATGCATAGCCAGTGAAATTGTAACAAGAATGTAGTTTGTCTAACATCTTAAAATCAACCACTGTAATCACTGTGTTAATAAAGTGAACAATATTGTCATTTCGGTAGATGCTAGTGAATGGGTAAGCCAATCATGAAATACTTACAGTGAAATACTACTCTTCAATACAAAAAATTAATGATTCCCACACAAAAGACTAACAGAAGCAAAATGCTAAATAAAAGCCAAATACTAAAGACTATAATGAGTGATTTATTTGCATGGAATTACAGAAAGAGTAAAATTAGACCAGCTTAGTTTTGGAATCATTTGGGAGACTAAATTCATGGGTAGGAAAATGTATTGAAGCATTCCACTACAAATGTGACCAGGTCAACTTTGGCCACACCAAGGTGGCACATACATATTAAACAAACTCATCAGGTAGTTAAATTTAATACCTTGTCTTTTCTTTATTAATTTTCAGAACAAAAGAGTTGGTACCTTCGCAAACTCAAGAGGTAATCAATGACTTCTTTTTTTGAGCACCTTTCCACACACAGTGTATTATTTGGTGTGCTGCAGTTTATTGCTATCTATTCTGTAACTGTTCGAGTTGTTCCAACTTCAGTGAATGTCTTTTTAAATTGGTGCTGTTTCCTTTGGGCATGAATTCATTGGTCTTTGATAGATTCCATACCTTCAGACATTCAGTACATGACGATATATTCAAAGGAACTAAGATAAAACCAATTCACCACTTTAGAACTGCATAAACACCTAGATGTTCATAATTTTAAATATCTATCATGAAGGTGTCTTGGAAGAGAGTGAATTTGCCATGTGCCAATAGTTTAAGGGGGAAAAACAAAGCCTAGAGAGGTGCTTTTGTGTGGGAAATACTCTGGTTAGCACACGAACTCTAGATAGAGTTGTGGGGTTTTATTTGGTGGATTTGTTTTACTTGTGTGGTGCTGGCAATTGAGTTTAGGGCCTTGTACAGAGTATGTAAGTGCTCTACCACTGAACTATATCTCAGTTCAGTTGTTTTCTTTATGGAGACGTAAAGACAGGCATAAAGTGAGTTTTCCCCTCTGTGATGAAAAGTGACTAACAAACTCAAACTTGGCTTCTTTAGTTTAAAATGTTCAATGAACAACAGCCAACAATGTTGTGATTTTTTTTTTTTTCTGTACACGAAATACATTGGGGATGAAATGGAAGCTTGCTAGCTGGATAAAGAAAGTTGATTGAGAGAAACCTTGAGTTACTTGAGTCTCTTAGTTTATTTAAAAGTGTAGAAAAGAACGTTGTTTGAAAATAGCAGTGGTTATCTTTCCTTTGATGTGGCTTGTACCTGACTTAGTAGGATGAGGAAACTGAATGGAGTTTGCTCCTCAGCAGCCTTAAAACCTGGGAAAATCAACACAGAACTCTTCTGGCAGCACTGGAGATAAGAGGCCTAGGCAAAGGTTGTCTTGATAGGCAGCTAGAATTCCAGGTAGAAGCTTTGGCCTGAGCAAAGATGAGTGTGTCATATGCAAGAGAGCAGAGGTCAACCAGTGTGAAGTAAGTACCCGTGTCATTTTCAGTATATTGCATTGAGCATTTCTACAACTTTAAAAAACTTTATGAGCCAGGTGTGGCAGCGTATGCCTTTACTCCCAGGACTTGGGAGGCAGACATAGGAGGATTGCCGTGAGTTCAAGGCCACCCTGACACTCCATAGTGAATTCCAGGTCAGCATGGGCTAGAGTGAGACCCTACCTTGAAAAACCAAAATAAATAAATAAATAAAAAAAATAAAAAACTTAATGAACCATGAAGACAGTAAAGCTTCCTAGTAGGATGTAGATACTCCTTAGCTAGGATAGACAGTGGATAAATTAGGAGATAGTTACTACCTGAGGATACAGGAAAAATTAACAAACAAACTTCTATTATATTTTCAATTCTTTTCCTACTCAAAATGGTTGGAATCCTACACTTACTCCAGTCTTTTTCAAACAGTGAAGCAAAATCATTTACAGTGTCATGACTCCCCATCCAGGAAAAGAAGAGAATGGGCATGAGAAAGATGGGGTGGAGGGAGAGAGAGAGAGAGAGAGAAGAGAAGAGAGAGGAGGGAGAGAAAGCATAAAAAACATTACATCACATTCTATAGGTGAAAGTAAAATGACTTTCTTTCTTCCTTCTTTCTTTTTTTCTTTCTTTCCTCTTTCTTTCTTCCCTTCTTTCTCCCTTCCTTCCTTCCTTCCTTCCTTCCTTCCTTCCTTCCTTCCTTCCTTCCTTCCTTCCTTCCTTCCTTCCTTTCTTTCCACTCTAACTCACGCTGACCTGGAATTCACTCTGTAGTCTCAGGGTGGCCTCAAACTCATGATGATCCTCTTACCTCTCTGCCTCCTGAGTGCTGGGATTAAAGGTGTGTGTCACCATGCCCGACTTGATTTCATTTCTTTTTAAAAAATACTTTATTTATTTATTTGACAGAAAAAGAGGGAGAGAGGGGGGGGGGGAGAATGGGTACACCAGGGCCTCCAGCCACTGAAAATGAACTCCAGACACATGTGCTCCCTTGTGCATCTGGCTAAGGTGGATCCTGGGGAATCAAACCAGGGTCCTTTGGCTTTGCAGGCAAATACCTTAACCACTAAGCCATCCCTCCAGCCCTTGATTTCATTTCTTAATGTAAATGGAGAAAATCATGTAAAGTGAACTAAGCTAACTAAGAAAGATGAATGCTGTATTTCTTCTCCTTTGTGGTTCCTAGATTTCATGTAATTGGCACATACACATATGACATGGAAGTAGAAACTAAGCTGTCTCGGGGATCAGAAGGGATCACTGAGGGGAAGAAAAGAAAAAGAAGAGGTATGAGGGACTATATTCAATGTACAATATATACTTCTTTTAAAATATCCTTGTGTAACATAGTGCTATATATAGTGAATACACACAATGAAAAAAAAATTTTAAATAATTTTAAAAGTAAAAGGCTTGTTTTCATTTTTCTATACATGCACACACATGATATATATACATACATATATATATATATATACGCGCATTGTGTATGTTTTGATGTAAGATGTATTTTCACTATCTTGGTGAAAAATGTTTAAATCTACTGCACATTGCTAATAAATCTTGTTGGTCTTTGGGGTTCCAGTAATTTGTTCTTCTGGAAGGAAGTGCTAAATCTTCAAGTCCTGAAAGGAAATTTTTTATTTTTTATTTTTATTTTAGAGAGAGAGAAAGAGAATTGGCACGCCAGGGCCCCAGCCACTGAAATTGAACTCCACATGTTTGCGCCACCTAGTGGGCATGTGGGACCTTGTGCTTGCCTCACCTTTGTGCATCTGGTTAATATGGGATCTGGAGAGTCGAACATGGGTCCTTAAGCTATGCTGGCAAGTGCTAAGCAATCTCTCCAGCCCTGAAAGGAAAATTTTAAAGGAAGTTTAAAGGGAAAGTTGATTTTACAAATCACCTCTTCACCTGTCCCTCCTTCTTCTTGTGAGGCAAGCACAGGCAGGTTTCCTTGGGGCCTTAAATTGCTAAAAGTGTCAGTGAGATCTACAATTTGTACATTATTGCTTTCAATAATGCTGTAATTGCAGGTTATATCATAGTTTTTCATAAAATTGGCCAAGGAACTCCAGTGTAACAAAGCAGAATCAGAAACAAGATGACAAGAGAATACTCTAAGGGGATATTATGAGGGAAGAGATAAAAATAAAGACAAATATCACATCCTTTCTCATGTGCAAAACCTAAAATTAATAAATTAAATAAATATATATGATACCTGTGGTGGTTTGAATTAGTGTTCCCCATAAACTTGTGTGTTTTGAATGCTTAGTTCCAAGCTTTGGCAATTTGGAGGTGGAGTTTTGCTGGAGATGTTTCACAGGGGGTGGACCCTGAGGTTTATTAACCTTCAGTTTGCTAGTGTTAGTTGAATCACTCTCATGCTGTTGTGTTCCACCATCTGTGACAGCAGTGATGCCCACCCTTTGCTTTTGTTATCATTTTCCCCTGCCATCATGGAGCTTCCCATAGAGTTTATAAGCCCAAATAAACTCTTTACTTCCACAAGCTAGTTTTGGTTGAGTGGTTCGTGATAGAAAAGATAAGGTAACTGCAACAGAAAAATTTGCACCAGGAGTGGGGTTGTTGCTGCCATATTCCTGACTGTGTGCTTTTTGGCTTTTTGGAAGTGATTTGTGGGAGGAATATGGAAGGATTTGAAATGGCCTAAGAGACACCTTGAATTGCTGAAGGCAGAGTTTCATGAACCATTCTGGTCAGAGTTGAAAGATCTGAATGCAGTGAAAACTAGGGACTGTGAGATTTGACTTATGAGGGGAAGAGAAAACTTTTTGGGGAGTGGTATATGGACAGTTTATGTGAGAAGCTTGCTGCATTCTACTTGCCCATGTCCTTAGAACTTGTGAAGAGTTGCACTGTGTAGAAATGGACTCGTGTGAGCAGATAGATATGGCATAGAAAGGAATGAAAATATCAGTTTGGAGACAGCTTCAATACAGGTGAAATTGTTTGAAAGATTATAACTATTGAGACTGGGTCACCTTTTATACATTGGGACAGCAGGAAGAATGATGACTCTTGCAAGAAGGGGTCCTGAATGCTTATGGAGATTTTGCTTCCAAAGTCAGCTTTATTCCCTATCTGGATAAAAAATTTGGTAGTCCACCTGGAAATATGGAATATAACAAATGCAGGAAAGAGAAGGTCATTGGATTTTCAACATAGATTTGTTTTCTTGTAAATGACCATGGTCAGTATGAAGCAGGATTTTGGGAAGTCCCTGCATGGAGGACCAGTGGAGCTATGAGGATGAATAGTGAATTGCATTAGAGGTGCTAGGCCCGTGGGATAGCTGCCAAAGAGAGCTGCAGGCTTAGGATAGAGTTTCCCCCCCCAGCTGTGAGCAGCCCAGCAGGGGGAGGAGGTAGAATTGTAAACTCCAGAGATGTTGGACTTGCAGCTATAGAATTTGATGTTTGCCCTGTTTGTTTTAAAACTTGTATTCGCTCAGTCTTTCCTTGCCATGTCTAGTGCCATCTTTTGCAGTGTGAATATTTATTTTGTGCCATTATGTTCTTTTGTTTTGACAGCTAACAGTTAAGAGATGTTGGTGGCTGGGCGTGGTGGTGCACGCCTTTAATCCCAGCACTCAGGAGGCAGAGGTAGGAGGATTGCAGTGAGTTCAAGGCCACCCTGAGACTCCACAGTGAATTCCAGATCAGCCTGGGCTACAGTGAGACCCTACTTCCAAAAAACCACACACACACACACACAAAATGTTGGTGCATAGGGATATTTGAACAGTGTTGGGATTGATAAAAAGTATGGGGACTTTTGAAGTTAGACTGAATGCATTGCATTTTATATCATGGATGGTTATCAGTTGATGGGCGCTTGGGGCAGAATGTGGTGGTTTGAATTAGTGTCCCCCATAATCTCAAGTGTTTTTAATGCTTAGTTCCCAGCTGATGTCAGTTTGGAGGGGGAACATTGTTGGATGGGGTGTGTCACTGGGGATTGACCTTAATGTTTATGAACCCACAGTTTGCCAATGTTAATTGGCTCACTCTCATGCTATGGTGTTCCACCTTCTGTGGCAGAGGTGATGTCCACCCTCTGCTCATGCTGTCCTTTCCCCTGCCATCAAGGAGCTTCCCCTAGAGTTTGTAAGCCAAAATAAACCCTTTACTTCCAGAAGCTGCTTTTGGTTGGGTGCTTTGTGTCAGCAACATGAAGCTAACTGCAACAAGGCCTAAAATAAGAATATTTTTTCATTTGTGTTTCATTAGTAAAATCTCTAATTTGATAGCACACTAACTTTTAAAGAGGCCAAAATTAAGTTTTACAAAGCAACCAGGGTAATCTCAGAGCCCTGGTCTCCATATACATGAGGACTTGATATAATGCAGATTTCTAGACCCAACCTACTGAATCCATTTTGTAACTGGGCCTGAAAATCTGCATGTCAAATAAGCTGTTCACATTATTCTTATACTAGAATGTGAGAACTCTAGATTATGTCTTTGTTCTTAATGAATATGTACTGAATGTATACTGCAAGTCATTCCTGGTTCCAGGACAACCCCAACCCTGTTGGGCCCTGAAAGGCCCAGGTGTGAGGCCTAGTGGAACTTCCTGAGCCTAGCTAAAGTTTGGCGATCTGTCTCTGGCCAGCTATGACTCAGCAAGACGCCTAATGGCTTCTGGCCTGCTACCTCCAAGTGGCAATTGTAATTACCATTTCAATAGTTATAGTTTACTATTGGCCCTTGCCTCTTCCCCCATTCCCCCATCCTAAAATCCCTGCCTTCGTCCCCAACATGATATAGTCAACTGCTCAGATTAATAAAGCAAGTTGTTTCTGCGAGTTCCTGCATCAACAAGATTCCCAACTCAGTGTGGCTTTTCTCCGGTGGCCAGGAGAGGTTCTGCGTCATCCAATGTTCATCATCCCCTCAACCACTAGGGAGGAACCAGCAGGCCTGGTCCTTCCCTCGGCACTACCTGACCGGGAAGGAGCCCCACACAACCCCAGATACCAAAATCTAGAGCTGTCCTTTTATAAAATGATGTATGCTCATATAATCTATGTGCATCTTCCAGGATATGTTAATCATATCTAGATAACTTCTTGTACCCAATGCCATGGAAATACCCTGAAAATGATCATGATACTATATGAGGGAATCATAACATGGAATGCAGATGTACATGTTTAGTACAGACATAATTTTTCCTGATACTTTTGACATCTGGTGACTTGAATCTACAAATATGGAGCCTGTCAATATAAGAGCCATCTAGGCTCATGAAGAAATTAATTAGATTCTGATGGTGCACATCTATAAAATGCTACTGAATTATTAACATCCTTACAAAGCAAGAAGAAAGTTCTGGGAGCACAACTCCTTTAAAGCTCTTACCTTGTGTTCTGTCTCTCAATTCCAAGTTTGCTGGGTCCTAGCTGTTTATTTCACATTCTTTTCTTCCTTAGTTCCAAAGAGTTATTAACACCTACACATATCCAGATATCTGGAAAAGAGACTCCTCCATCTTCCCAGGCATGGTTCCAGGCAAACGAGCCTAGCCTAAGCCACAGTCCTAAAAGTGCTACCTTTCCACAGGGTCTCTATGTCAACAATTACACAAACATGCCATGTCACTCTTATAGCAAGGGAGGCTAGGGTGTTTTGAATCCTTCTAATAGGAACCCACCTTTTCTTTTCCCAGACCTAAATCCAATTTAATCTGTGTGTAGATAATTGACCCCAAGTGTGTTTTACACAGTTTCCAACCCCTAGTCCTTTTAGGTTCAATCTCTGCATCATTTTCCTTTCTTCTTGCTATGGCTCTATGAGCTCACTGCACAGTAATTAGTTTGTTCTTAGTAGCACCCAAGTGACTCTTTTGGGGATGAGTTAGGTATACCTACTACCTAGGATTAGGGAGTGGACTATATTTGTTTAGCTGTCCTTTTCTGTCAGAATGCTAAGAGCCAGTCAGCTTCAAGAAGGAGAAATTAATGGAGGAAAATTCCCAAAAGGTCACCATGAAGACATGAGGAGGATGGCTTCCATTCCCATAGGGAAAAAGCCACAAGGTGCCAAAGACTAGTTAAGGGTTGCTGCAGAGTTCTCAGGTGGAGTTGCACATTCTTGTAGACTGTTGTCATTGCCAACCCACTCCCAAGCAAGGCCACACCCTGCCTGTGAGCTGGTGACCTTAATTTCGAATGTCTCCTGAAGCCCTTCAAATCTCAGAACTCCTAGGAGTTTGCAAGGAGTATCCAGCGCCTATCCTTGTCACTGCTTACAATACTCTTGCCTTTTGGGGCAGATCTTATCATTTTCTTTCTTTCTTCTCCTCCTCCTCATCCTCATCTTCCTCCTCCTCCTCCTCGTTCTTTTTGCTATAAACAAAGGAAACAAGGCTTAAGGATATGAGAATCAGAAGAATCATTCTGGAAAGTTCCATAAAATAATAGATGATTTTCAAGCTGCCTCTGTCAATATTTCTACTTCTGAAATGCTAGTTTCATAGAGGTAATAAAATATGTTTCAGGTTAGAATAAATCCTATAGGCAATCAGTTTTTACTCAGCACTGACACGGTGGTCATAATCTTCAAGGCTGCTGTTAAACAGAGATCATTAATTTTTTTTCCATTTTTGACATTTTCATATATGTAGATACTGTATTTTGATCTTATTTTCCAACTACTCTCTCTTATACCTTTTCATTAACTCCTTTATTCTTCTTCATTTTTTCCTGTCTTTCATGTCTGTTTTTTAACTGACTGAATTAAAATGGGGTTGATTGCTTGATGATGGGTGGAAGGTGATTTACCATGGAATGGAACAGGCAACTTACTAGTGGCTACACCACTGATGAACCTGACTCTCCTCTCACAACAACCATTTACTGCCATTGGTTACTTCTGTAGGCCTGGGGTCTCATGTGTCCTGCCCCCGTGGATGGTGAAGTATTGATCCGCTCAGTAATGTGCTGGAAACCACGGTTGCTGGGAGTTTATGAGTGTGAAGGCCGTGTTGTATCCAGGTGACAGCATGTGACACCCCTCCTCCCCATCCCCCTGCTCTAGCATCTTCCTGTCACTCCCCTGCAAGGTTCCCTGAGTCATAGAGTGGGTGGTTTAGATGTCATATCTGAAGCTGAGCACCTAGTAGTCACTTATTCTTGGCAATTTTGTCATCTGTGGATCTTGGTAATCACCTCTATTTACTCTTTGCATAAAGGAACTTCCCTATTTGAGGCTGCCAATAATACCAGTTATAGTAATGAACGTAAGATATGTAGAAGGCAGTTTGACTTGCTTTTGAATTAGTATAACCACAGTGTTTTTTTCTTTTCAAAAAATAAAAATAATTCCTGGGCTGGAGGGATGGCTTAGCAGTTAAGATGTTTGCCTGCAAAGCCAAAGGACTCAGGTTTGATTCCCCAGAACCCACATTATCCAGATGCACAAGGGGGTGCACACACCTGGAGTTTGTTTGCAGTGGCTGGAGGCCCTGGCACACCCATTTTCTCTCTCTTTCTCCCTCTTCCTCTGTCAAATAAATAAATAAATAAATAATTTTTAAAAGAATTCTTTTTTATATTTACTTTTTTCATTTCATTTTTATTTATTCATCTATTTATTTATTTATTCTTTATTAACAATTTCTATAATTGTAAACAATATCCCATGGTAATTAATTGCCTCCCTTCCTCCCACCTTCCCCTTTGAAACTTCACTCTCCATAATATCCCCTCCCCATCTCTATCAGTCTTTTATTTTGATGTCATCTTTTCCTCCTATTATGATGGTCTTGTGTAGGTAGTGTCAGGCACTGTGAGGTCATGGATATCCAGACCATTTTGTGTCTGGAGGAGCATGTTGTAAGAGTCCTACCCTTCCTTTGGTTCTTACATTCTTTCCGCCACCTTTTCTGCACTGGACCCTTAGCCTTGGAAGGTATGATAGAGATGTTTATATTTACTTATTTATTTGCAATGAAGGAGAAAGAAAGAGAAAGACAGAAGGGAAAGACAGACAGAATGGATGCCAGGGCCTCTAGCTATTGCAAACAAACTCCAGAAACATGTGCTACTTTGTGCATCTGGCTTACATGGGTACTGGGCAATAGAACCTGGGTCCTTAGGCTTCACAGGCAAGTGCCATAACCATTATGCAATCCTTTCAATACAACCACAGTGTTTCTTAACCCATGGAAACTAGGTACCCTATTTGATCAAGTTGCTGTATATAGACCGGTGTCTGCAGTGCAACTGTATACAATCTGTAGCCAATATGCTACTCCATAGGACTGCTGTGAATACTTCAGACAGGGAACACGTGTAAACCTGAAACATGCTGCTTCACATATTTTGTTTGAAAAAAAATCATATTTCACCTTAAGTCATAAGGAGAGAACAGGAGTATTTTTACTTTTCCTGAATTCCCAGGAGCCCAATTATATACATTTACTGTGATAGTCTTAAAACTAATTAGAATAGTCAGGAAATAAAGATATGGGCTGCACAAGGAAACAAAGGAATGAATGACAACTATCATGAGTGTGGATTCTGGTTCAGGATCCTCCTTCTCACTAGGAGTCTGTGTTTGTCTACCTCTCACTTTCACTTGGAATAAACTCTTGCTTTACATGATAAGCAAACAAAACAACAACAAAAAATGACGAATGCTACTGAGGCAGGGTGTGGCCAGAGCAGTATAATAAAGACAGATTTGATGAACACAAATCTCAATAGCTTTCAAGTAAGCAAGCAAGGCTGGAGGAAGCCTTCCTGCAGAACAGCAGGCACCAAGTCCCTGTGACACCCCTGTGCTTCCATGAACTGAAGGCCTCTGCTGTTGATTGCAGAGAGCCTTGGCAGATGTTAGGGAAGATGACACCAGAGTTAGGACCAGGTCGTGTATAATTTTAAAGTAGCATTTTACATTTTTCTTTTATTCAAAGAGCAGCTGGAAGCATTGAAGGAGGCAAATGATCAGGCTTATGCTTTGAGAAAACATTGACAGTCTTGTGAACCAATAAGAGAGGCAAGAAGGAGGTGCTGAGAGCTGTTGGGAAATTATCTTGGGAATGAGAATAATGAAACTAGTTTCAACCACTGATTCTCAGGAGGGTGATGTCACTCCCAATGGGGCAAAAGTTCATTCATTGGAAGCAAAACAAATTCTTAGCTATTGTAATACTTTGCAACCCTCCAAAACTTAATCCTAACTGATAAAATCTTATTCCTTGTTGGTGCTGGGGCTTGACAAACCAGGGACACAGTAGAGCATGCTAGGCAATTTATTCTCCTCTGACCTAACCCTTTACTAAAGTCATACTGTAGGAGCTGGCCTGACTGTAGTAGCCACTGCTTCCTAGGGGCTTGTGGGTAGTTTATATTTTATCTTTATCAAACTGAAATACTTTACACTTTATATTTTAATATTTAATTTTACAACAGTTAATCAGCTCATTTTGTTAAGTGTTAAAAATCAACAATGTCTGGATGGATATCTAGCTGTTAATTAAGTAAGGGCACTTCCTCATATCAAGCAAAAGGGAAAAGAAAATTCAGCTCACTCAAAGTACTTTAATAATTTTAAAGCAATTATTTTAACTTTTCAGTAATTGTACTTTTGCTGAAAAATACAATTTCAATGATAAAGTTATGAATAACTTTTACATTAATCCTTTACATATATAATTTGATACACTGAAAATTATATGTGCATATAAATTGCAATCAAAATGAGCTCATAATATTTTTTGTTCTCTTAATTAAATATTTTTTCTGGGCTGTGAAGATGGCTCAGCAGTTAAAAGTGCCTGCTTATTTGCAAAACCCACTGATTTGGGTTTGATTCTCCAGTACCCACTTAAATACAGATATACAAAGTAGCACATGTGTCTAGAGTTCATTTGCAGTGGCAAGAGGCCCTGGTGTGCAAATGTACACACTTTGTCTTTCACACTTTCTTTCATAAATAAATAAATAGACAGTATTCTAAAAATAAACAAATATTCTTTTATTATATATATATTATTAATTAGTTTTCTATTAAGCAAATACAGGCAGTTTGGTACCATTATTAGGCTCATCCGTGACCTACCACCTCCCTATGGCCCCCTCCTTGTTGAGGTATATGGGTCGTGCATTGTGGAGTTAGCCCACAGTTATTGGTACGATAAAGGTCTCTGCATATCATGACCCAACATGTGGCTCTGATGTTCTTTCCACCCCCTCTTCTGCAAAATTTCCCTGAGCCATGTTGGGTTCATTTTTGGTCTGCTTCAGTGATGAGGTGTTGGGGGCTTCTGGGCTCTGGCTCTCTCATTTGGTAGGAGTTGGTTTTTCTCTGAAAATAAACAAATATTCTTACCAACTATTCCTTTTTCTATTCTGATATCTTTTTTGGCCTTCTCCATCATCTATGACATAATAGGTTTTTGTTCTGTCTTGATTTTTGTTTCTTGACACTGTGTCTCATATAGTCCAGGCTGGCCTCAGAGTTGCTGTGGCAGAGGATGATCTTAATCTTTTCCTCCTTCCAGCTCCCAAGAACTGGGATCACAGGCGTGTGCCACCACACCTAGCCAGCCAGCACACAGAATTTTTAAAATTAAGTTACACAAGCACATATACAATCATGCTCACACATCATACACACATGCATTAAGTTAAGTTAAATGCTGATAGTTTTAAATTTGTATCATTGTTATCATTATTTTGTGGTACTAGGGATCAAACACAGGGCCTTGCACATGCTAGGCAAACACGCTACCATTGAGTTTCACCCTCAATGATAGTTTTTAATTTTTTAGTTACCACTTATTTTATTTATTTATTTTTGATGCATGTGTGTGCACATATTTATAGGTGTGTGCAGGTGCATGTGCTCATGTGTGCCCATGAGTATGGAAGCCAGAAGATAACCTTGGGTATCATTTTTAGAAATATTATTCACCTTATTGGTCAGGTGCTCACCAATTAGGTTAGACCAATTTGGCTAGCAAGCCTTGGAGATCTTACAAGCAATAAGACACTTCCTTGACACTGGAATTACAACATGTATCATCACACACAGTATTTTAAATATTAAAAATTTATTTATTTGAGAACAACAGAGGGAGGGAAAGACAGTGTGTGTGTGTGCATGCTAGGGCCTCTAGTTACTGCAAACAAACTCCAGACATACGTGCTACCATGTGCATCTGGCCTATGTGTGTTCTGGGGAGTCAAACCTGGGTCCTTAGGCTTCCCAGGCAAGCACCTTAATCACTAAGCCATCTCTCCAGCCCACATTCAGCCTTTACATGGAATTACAGGCATGTGTCATCACACCTAGCATTTTACATTGGTCCTGGAGAACTCACATTCTCATGCTGTGAGGCAAGCACTTGACTGACCAAGGCATTCCTCCAACCTCTAAATTTACTTTTTAACTTGAAGTTTTAGTTATTTTTAATTCCACACTGTATAAAAGAGGACATTTTACATTTATTCTTGTGTATATAAGTTATAGATAGACAGTATATTTGTAAATATTGATATTTTATGTACATCACCATTGGTAAAAATCTGTTTATAAGGCTTCGCATGGAATGATAATGAAGAGGTAGGTTAGAGTGATGGAAGAAGAAAGCAGAACAGAGGGCCAGTTATGGATGAGTTGGAGGAGATATGTCACTGGGACTTGGCAATAATAACATTTGAAAGATGAGTGAGGTGGAGGTGTTGAGTGTGACTTCAAGGTCTGGCTCATATGTCAAAAGACATAGATGAGTCTGCCAGTGAACCAGTGGAGATATGAGGGAACACTGGAAGAACACAAAGAAGTTATCATTTCTTCATTTTGTATCTAGTCATGTGCAAGCAGTTGTGGATTTGTGTGTACATGCTTAATGAAAGAGTCTTAGCCATAATTACTTTTAGTTACCTGTGCTAAGCAGACTAGTGGGCTCCTCAGAATGTTCATATTCAATTTCTAAGTTGTGAATAAATTATATTGCCCAGCAAAGAGGAATTATGGTCTCTGAATTAATGTTAATCAGTTAACCTTAAAATAACAATTATAGGTGGGTGTAATGGTGCAGGCCTATAATCCCATCACTCGGGAGGTTGAGGCAGGAGGATCAAAGTGAAAGGCTAGCATGGGCTCTATAGTAAGTAGCAAGCAAGCATGGGCTACTTAGTGAGATCCTGTTTCAAAGAATTAAAACAGCAAGAAAAAATTATTAATAGCAATGACCAGGAGAACTAGGAAAACAATTCAGAAATATAAAGTAAATGAAAAATTCTACAAGGAAATTAAAATGGTGCACCAGAAATGTTTATTTAGCACCAAAGATGGCAGGGAAATGTTGTGCAGCTGGAGATCATTGTTAAGCAGATATCTTAAGGAAAAAACAAAGGAGGAAAGAAGACAGTAAAGGATACATGTGGCAGAAGGAAGGACTATTTTGGGAGAAGAAGGGAACCAAAAAGAGTGGGGCAGAAGGAATGGGGAAGGATGGCTGAATGAAAATCCTGTAATGGAACCAGTTGCTTTGTATGCTCACTTACAAAAAGGAATAGAGGGGCTGGAGAGAGAGCTCAGTTGTTAAGGTACTTGCCTGCAAAGCTTAAAGACCTGGGTTCAATTACCCACTATTCATGTAAAGCACAAAGTGGCACATATATCTGGAGTTCCACTCTAGCAGCTGGAGGGCCTGGCATGCCCATTCTCATCCTTTTTCTCTCTCTACTTACAAATAAATAAATATTTTAAAAAGCAATAGCAGTACCTATGAGCACTTACCAAAAGAATGCTGTAGTAACCACTCTATCAGTAGACAAGAGAAAAATTTTAAGGCAAAAATTGCTGCAAGAGACAAAAAAAGGGCACTTTATTATGGTCAAAGGTCAGTCTACTATAAATGACATCAAATATAGACATATGTGCTTATGTACACATGTAATAACCAAAGCTCAGTGTATATAAAGCAAAAGCTGACAAAATTGAACAAAGAAACAGATAATTCAATGATATTTGGGAACTTTAGCACTAAAGTCTTTGCCATAATCAATAGACAAGTAGACAATAGGTTATAAAGGAAGTAAACTTGAAATGTTATACACTAATTAGGCCCAACAAAACTCTATATAGCACTCCTCTTAATAGAATACACATTTTTCTCAAGTGTCCTGGAACATTCACAGGGATAGACCATATGTTGGATCAGTAAACAAGTCTCTAAATTTAAAAGGCTAGAAACCGTACAAAGTATGTCCTTTTGACCACAGTGAAATGAAATGAAAAATCAGAAACAGAAGAACATTTGGAAAATTCACACATTGTAAAAATTAAATGAAGAAACCACAAGGGAAATTAGAAAATACTTTAGGATTAATGAAATTGAAAATAGAGAGTATGCCAAAAGTTGTGATAATTAGCGTTAGCAATGGTCAGAGGTAATTTATAGTCACAAACACACCTACATAATAAAGAAGAAATATTTCCAATAATTAAACTAAATTTCTGCTTTTTTTTTTTTGTTGTTGTTTTGTTTTTGTTTTTCGAGGTAGGGCCTCACTTTGGTCCAGGCTGACCTGGAATTAACTCTGTAGTCTCAGGGTGGCCTCGAACTCATAGCGACCCTCCTACCTCTGCCTCCCAAGTGCTGAGATTAAAGGCATGAGCCACCACACTCGGCTTAAATCTCTGCTTTTAGAAGCAGGATAAGTAAGAACAAATTGGGCCCAAAACAAGAAAAAAATAGTAATAAACAGTATCTTTAAATATGAAATATTAAAAAAGAGTAGAAAAAAATCATACAGAAAATCCATTAAACAAAGTTTAATTCTGTGATGCCTGCAACAGAATTGGTTTAAAAACTAGGCTAGCAATAATAGAAGAATTGAATTACTAAAGTCAGTAAGGTCTCTCTCTTCTCTCTCTCTCTTCTCTCTCCCTCTCTCTCTCTCTCTCTCTCTCTCTCTGTGTGTGTGTAGGGGGAGTTCATTACTACTAACTCTGTAGAAATAAAAATAATTTTATGGAATGCTATAAGTAATGGTATATCAAAAAGTTAGATTTTCTAGATGAGATGGACAGATTCTTAGGAATCTGTTTCAAGAAGAAACAGAAAGTCTGAGTTGCCTGTAACAGAAAAAGCAGTTGGAATAGAATCCAAAAATTTCCCAACCATGAAGAGCCCAAGAGCACATGGCTCCACTGGAAAATTCAACCAAACTGGCAAAGTAATTGGCACCAATTTTTCCCTGACTTTCCTAAAACCTGGAAGGCAATACTTAGTAACTCAGTCTGTAAACCCACTGTTATCCTGACAAAAGTTAGATAAAGCAATACAAGGAAATTACATATTGATATTTCTTATAAGTCTTTAGTAAAATTCTATTAAACAAAACCCCAGATACATATATCATGGGTTACATACCATGACCAAGAGAGAGTTATTCCAGAAATTCAAGGTTGGTTCAATTTTTCAAAAATGAATCACTATACAGCATTTTATAGAACAAAAGGAAAAAAATTCTATGTGATCATACCAATAGATATATAAAAGTTATTTGACCAAATTATTTTACTTTACAAGCATACTCAGAAAGGAAGGACAGATAGAAGGGCATCTATGAAAAACCCACCGCTAGCATTATCTATGCAATGAGCAACTGAAAGTACTCTCCTAAGAAAAGGAGAGCCAATGATGTTTTCTCTGACAACTTCTAGTCAGCAGAAAAAAAAGTCCTCCAAATGGGAAAGAAAGGAGTAAAACCAGCTTTAAAGTGTATTTTTACAAACTTACTACCAGTCTGCTAAAATGAGATTAAGAAAACAATTTCCTCTACAATAAAATAAAATGAAATAATTAGGAATAAAGTTAACAGAAGACATGTAATACTTACACTGAAAATTAAGATGTTTCTGAAAGACATTCAAGACCTAAATAAATGCACAAATATATTGTATTTTGGGGTTGAAAGCTTGATTATAGTAAGATAGCAATATCTCTCACCATAAATTACTATAGATAAAATGTTTTTTCTTTCAAAATTCTATCTTTTTATTTTCTTCAGAAATGGACATCTTAGTACTAAAAGTCATGTGGAATTGCAAGAAATCCAGGATAATCAAAGTAACTCTGAAAAAGAAAAAGTTGGAATGCCTCATATTACCCTACTTCAAACCCTGTTCAAAGTAACTGAAGTCATCTTGATCTGTTAAACACAGCAAAAGGGGGGCTGGGGTGATAGCTCAGCAGTGAAAGGTACTTGCTGGCAAGTCTGCTTGCTCAGGTTCAAATCCCAGTTACCACCCACACAAAGTGCCACATGTGTCTGTGGTCTGAAAGTACCTACAGCAATGGGAGGTAGAGCAAGGAGAATCCAGCTGGACAAAATGACAAAACGAAACAAGAAGAGAGACCCTGTTTTAAGAAAAATAGAAGGAGAGGACAAACACCCTGTTTCCCTTAGACCTCCACACATGTGTCACACACACACACACACACACACACACACACACACACACACACACACCACATACAGATAGATACATGCTCATAGCAATAAAAGGAAAAACAACAAACTGTAATCTAGGCATTGTTACAGTGACATAAGGTTAGATAAGTAAAACAAACCATAAATATGTGGTCAGGTAATTTTTGACAAGGTGACAAGACCGTTCAATGAGGAAGAAAAAGTTTACAACAAATGGTGCTGGTATTCTTTTTTGCTTTACTTGTTGCTGTGACCAAATACCTGGCCAGAAGCAACTTAAGGAAGGGAAGGGTGTATGCTGGCTTATAGTTTCCGGTGGTACAGTTCGTCATGGTGAGGGAGGCATGGCAGCATGAAGAGGAATCTGACTGGTCACATTAGATCACTGTCAAGAAAATACAGAACAGCAAGTGGGGTCAGGGTATAAAAACTCTTTGCCCAACAGAGCCCACAGCAGGGGGCCACGTGCTCAAACGTGAGCCTAAGGAGGACTTTTACATTGAAAGCATGACAATGCTGTATTAATATGCATTGATATGCAGGTGCAAAAAGACTGAATTTAGACCCCTTCCTTCCTCAAAACATGAAAAAAATAACTCACACTAGGTCATATATATTCATGTAGGAATTAAAACTATAAAATTCTTGGAAGAAAACAGATGTGAATTGTCATGAACTTTGGCTAGTCTTTATACATGACACCAAAACCATAAGCAATCAAAATAAAAATAAATCAACTATATTTCAATAAAATTAAAAAGAAACATCTATGTCATAAGATACTATCAAAAAAGCAAAAAGAGAGCTGGGTGTGGTGATGCACACCTTTAATCCCAGCACTCGGGAGGCAGAGGTAAGAGGATCGCCATGAGTTCAAGGCCACCCTGAGACTACAGAGTTAATTCCAGGTCAGACTGGATCAGAGTGAGACCCTACCTCAAAAAACCAATAATAATAATAATAATAATAATAAATAAAAGCAAAAAGAGGGGCTGGAGAGATGGTTCAGCAGTTAAAAGTACTTGCTTGAAAAGTCAATGGCTAGGGTTTGATTCCCAAGCACCCACATAAAGCCAGATGTATGAAGTGGTACATGCACCTGGAGTTTGTTTTCAGTGTGAAGAGGTCCTGAAACACCAGTTCTCATTTTCTTTCTCTACTTTCAAACAAATAAAAATATTTTTTTAAAGTAAAAAGACACCCACAGTATGGGAGAAAATATTTTCACATCATATATCTGAGAATGATCCACATTATAGAAAGAGTTGTACAACTGAACTATAAAAAGACAAAAATATACTAAATTTGAAAGAAGCAAGTTTTGTGTGGACATTTGTCTAAAGAAGTGATATAAATTATGGCTAATAGCATATGAAAAGATTATTATTCACAAAGAAAAGACAAATCCAACCCCAAATGGGATACCTCCTTACAGATATTAAGATGGCTATAAAGATTTTTTTTTTAAAGAAATAAGTAACAAGAAAGTAGTGTATAATCTTAGCACTTGGGAGGCTGAAGCAAATTACAAGTTCCAGGACAGCTTGAATGACATTATGAGTCTATCTCAAAAAGTAAAATAAGACGAAGAAAGAAACTGTAATTCTTTTTTGCTTGTTTGTTTGTTTATTTTTTGAGGTAGGGTCTCACTGTAGTCCATGCTGACCTGGAACTCACAATGTAATCTCAGGGTGACCTCAAATTCAATCCACCTAGCTCTGCCTCCCAAGTGCTGGGATTAAAGGTGTGTGCTGCCACACCCAGCCAAGAAACTATAATTTTTAATATTTTTTATTAACAACTTCCATGATTATAAAAAAAAAATACCCCGTGGCAATACCCTCCCTCTCCCCCATTTTCCCCTTTGAAACTCCATTCTCCATCATACCTCCTCCCCATCTCAATTAGTCTCTCTTTTACTTTTGATGTCATGATCTTTTCTTCCTCTTATGATGGTCTTATGTAGATAGTGTCAGGCACTGTGAGACCATGGATATCCAGGCCATTTTGTGTCTGGAGGGAGCATGTTGTATGGAGTCCTGCCCTTCCTTTGGCTTATACATTCTTTCTGCCACCTCTTCTGCATTAGACCCTGAGCCTTGGAAGGTGTGATAGAGATATTGCAGTACTGAGCACTGCAGTCATTTCTTTCCACCACCATGATACCTTCTGAGTCATCCCAAGGTCAATGCCATCTGAAAAGAGAAGATTCTCAACCCAAACTGAGAGTAGCAATAATATAAGGGTGTGAACATTAAGAGAAGTGCTTACTGGGCAGTTTGATAAGCATAGTATATACATTTGGCCAGACAACAGCAGACGTTACATCCCAAGGGCTTATGACTACCCCTGTTTTAAGTTTTCAGTATCAGGGATGTATTCCCTTCCCATAGACCAGGTCTCCAGTCCAATTAGAGGGCAGTTGGTTTCCCCTACAGACATGCCACTATTGAGCCCATTGAGTCATTTGGCCTGGCTGGCCAAATATAAGGCTTGCAGTGTCCACTGTTAAGTATCTTCACTGTTGATTTCTCTTTCTCCCATTGAACTGCATGCAGAATGGCTTCTTCCAGCTTTTTGTCAGCTGGTCTACATGGAGGAGGTTAACAGCTCATATCCAGAAGGATTTCTCAGTGGCCTTGCAGCCCAAGTATATGGAGTCTTCAACAATAGGGTCTTACCATCTATTCCTGGTGGGAAACCAAGGGCCTCGCAATGGCCTAATGTTTTGGGGGCATCAGGGACCTCCCTGGCCAAAATCTCACTGGAAGATATCCCATCCCTGGCACTGAAAATTTTCTAGCCACAATCTACAGCTCCTGAGAGTTCCATTGTCCACAAAAGTAGGATTACATATGATTTATTTATATACCCTTAGATTTTGAATAGCTGTCCTTCCACCTTTCCTTTACTCAATCTCTTCCCCAAAACTCATTTTCTGCCTTTTCACCCCCCCCCTTTAATCTATTCTACTTACATATATACAATACCATCCTATTAAGTACCCCATCCCTTCCTTTCTCTTCCCTTTATATCTCTTTTCTAGCTTACTGGCCTCTGCTACTGAGTTTTTTCCTTCTCACACAGAAGCCCAGTCATCTGTAGCTAGGATCCACATATGAGAGAGAACATGCAACGCTTGGCTTTCTGGGCCTGGGAGAACTCACTTAGTATAATCCTTTCCAGATCCATCCATTATCCTGAAAATTTCATAACTTCATTTTTCTTTACCGCTGAGTAGAACTCCATTGTATAAATGTGCCACATCTTCATTATCCATTCATCAGTTGAGGGACATCTAGGCTGGTTCCATTTCCCAGCTATTGTGAATTGAGCAGCAATAAACATGGTAGAGCACATACTTCTAAGGAAATGAGATGAGTCCTTAGTATATATACCTAGAAGTGCCTGTAGCTGGGTCATATGGTAGATCAATTTTTAGTTGTCTTAGGAATCTTCACACTGATTTCTACAATGGCTGGACCAGAATGCATTCCCACCAACAGTGTAGAAGGGTTCCTCTTTTCCCACATCCTCACCAGCATTTATGATCATTTGTTTTCATGATGGTAGCCAATCAGATAGGAGTGAGATGGAATCTCAATGTAGTTTTAATCTGCATTTCCCTGATGACTACAAATGTAGAACATTTCTTTAAATGCTTATATGCCATTCATATTTCTTCTTTTGAGAACTCTCTATTTAGTTTCATAGCCCATTTTTAATTGGCCTGTTTGATTTCTTATTATTTAATTTTTGAGTTCTTTGTATATCCCAGATATTAATCATCTATCAGATGTATAGCTAGCAAAGATTTTTTCCCATTCTGTAGGATGCCTCTTTACTTTATTCACAGTGTCCTTTGCTGTACAAAATCTTTGTAATTTCATGAGGTCCCAGTGGTTAATCTGTAACTTTATTGCCTGAGCAATTGGGGTTATATTCAGAAAGTCTTTGCCAAGACCGATATGTTGAAGAGTTTCCCCCACTTTTTCCTCTAGCAGTTTCAGAGTTTCAGGTCTGATGTTAAGGTCTTTAATCCATTTTGACTTAATTCTTGTGCATGGAGAGAGAGAAGAATCTATTTTCATCTTTCTACAGATAAATATCCAGTTTTCCCAGCAGCACTCGTTGAAGAGGCTGTCTTTTCTTCAATGAGTATTTTTGGCATTTTTATTGAATATAAGGTGGCTATAGCTACCTGAACTTACATCTGGGTCCTCTATTCTGTTCCATTGATCTACATGTCTGCTTTTGTGCCAGTACCATGCTGTTTTTGTTACTATGGCTTTGTAGTATAAGTTAAAATCAGGTATGGTGATACCACCAGCCTTATTTTTATTGCTCAGTATTATTTTAGATATTCGAGGTTTTTTTGTGATTCCAAATGAATTTTTGGATTGTTTTTTCTATTTCTGTGAAGAATGCCATTGGAATTTTGATGGGGATTGCATTAAATGTATAGATTGCTTTTGGTAAGATTGCCATTTTCACAATGTTGATTCTTCTGATCCAGGAACCAGGGATGTTTTTCCATTTCCTAGTGTCTTCTGCAATTTCTCACTTGAGTATTTTATAGTTTTCATTGTAGAGATCCATTACTATCTTGGTTAGGTTTATTCCAAGGTACTTTATTTTCTTTGATGCAATTGTGAATGAGAGTGATTCTCTGATTTCATTCTCTGTGTGTTTTGTTGTTAGTACATAGGAATGCTACTGATTTCTGTGTATTTATCTTGTATCCTGTTACATGGCTGTGGGTGTTTATCAGCTCTAACAGTTTGCTGGTAGTCTTTAGGGTTGTTTAAATATAGAATCATGTCATCTGCAAATAATGATAACTTGATTTCTTCCTTTCCAACTTGTACCCCTTTTATGTGTGTCTCTTGCCTTATTGCTATGGCTAAGACTTCCAGTACTATATTAAATAAAAGTGGGGACAGCAGAACCCTTGTCTTGCTCCTGATTTTAGTGGAAAAGCTCCCAGTTTTTCCCCATTTAGTAATATGTTGGCTATAGGCTTGTCATAAATAGCCTTTATCATATTGAGACATGATCTTTCTATTCCTAGTCTCTGTAGGACTTTTATCATGAAGGGATGTTGGACTTTGTCAAGTGCTTTTTCTGCATCTAATGAGATGATCATATGATTTTTGTCTTTGAGTCCATTTATATAATGTATTACATTTATTGATTTGCATGTGTTGAACCATCCCTGCATCTCTCGTATAAAGCCTACTTGGTCCAGGTGAATGATCTTTCTGATATATTCTTGTATTCTGTTTGCCAATCTATTGTTGAGAATTTTTGCATCTAGGTTCATGAGGGAGATTGGTCTGTAATTTTTTTTTATTTGTTCTATCTTTGCCTGGTTTTTGTATCAGGGTGATGTTGGCTTCGTACAAGGAGTTTGGTAGGATTCTTTCTTTTTCTATTTTGTGGAAAAGCTTAAGAAGCAATGGTGTTAGTTCTTCCCTGAAGGTCTGGTAAAATTCACAGTGAATCCATCTCAACCTGGACTTTTTTTATTTGGGAGATTTTTGATAACTGCTTGGATCTCCATACTTGTTATAAGTCTATTTAAGTGATTAACCTCATCTTGATTTAATTTAGGTAGGTCATATAAATCAAGGAAATCATCCCTTTCTTTCAGATTTTTATGCTTAGTGGAGTATATGTTTTTATAGTATGTCCCTATGATTTTTTGAATTTCTCTTGTATTTGTTGTGATGTTGCCTGTTTCATCTCTAATTTTATTAATTTGTGTCTGTTCTCTCTTTCTTTTGGTCAGATTTGCTAAGGGTTTATCAATCTTGTTTATCCTTTCAAAGAACCAACTCTTTGTTTCATTGATTCTTTGGATTGGTTTTTTTTTTTTTTGTTGTTGTTTGTTTGTTTGTTTGTTTCTATTTCATTTATTTCTCCCCTAATCTTTATCATTTCTTCCCATCTACTGATTTTTGGTTTTCTTTGTTCTTCTTTTTCCAAGGTTTTAAGGTGAAACATTAGGTTGTTTACTGGTGACCTTTCTAATTTCTTAATATAGTCACTTAAAGCTATAAATTACCTCTTACGACTGCCTTCATTGTGTTCCAGAGATTTTGGTATATTGTGTTCTCATTATCGTTTGACTCTATGAATTTTTTGATTTCCTTCTTGATTTCTTCATTGAACCATTCATCATTTAGTAGTGTAGTGTATAGTTTCCATGATTTTGTGTATGCTCTATAGCCTTTCTTGCTATTGATTTGTAGTTTAATTCCATTGTGGTCAGATAGAATGCAAGGAATTATTTCACTTTTCCTATATTTGTTAAGATTTGCTTTGTGTCCTAATATATGGTATATTTTAGAGACTGTTCCATGTGCTGCTGAAAATAATGCATTTTCTGCAGCATTTGGATGAAATGTCCCATATATATCTCTTAGGTCCATTCTTTCTATGACTTCATTTGGTCCAGATGCCTCTCTGTTCATTTTTTCCTGGGATGACCTGTCAATGGATGAGAGTGGGGTGATGAAGTCACCCACTACCACTGTGTTTGTTGTTATCTATGACTTTAGTTCTAATAGCATTTGTTTGGTGATTTTGGGGGCCCCCATGTTAGGTGCATATATGTTTAGGATTGTAATGTCCTCCTGTTGGAGTGTGCCCTTAATCAATATAAAGTGACCTTCCTTATCTTTCTTGACTAATATTGGACTGCAGTCTACCTTGTCAGATATTAGTATAGCAACCCCTGCTTGTTTACTAGGCCCATTTGCTTGAAACACAATTTTCCAACCTTTCACCCTAAGATAATGTCCACCCTTTGTAGAAAGGCGAGTTTCTTGGAGACAACAAATTGGAGGATCCTGCTTTTTAACCCAGTCTACAAACGTATGTCTTTTGGTTGTGGCATTTAGGCCATTGATATTAAGAGATATTATTGAAAGGTGTGTATTTATGTTTGCCATTCTTTTTTTGTGGTTCCAGTTCTACCTTTGCTCTCTTGTGTTAAGTAGCATTTGAGTATTGTTTGTTTTTTCCAGGTTCCTTATATGTGTGCATTTCCTTCTCTTCGGCATGGTGGATTCTTTCAAGTATTTTCTGTAGAACTGGTTTTGTCTTCAAATACTCTTTTAGCCTGCTTTTGTCATGTAATGTCCTTATTTCTCAGTCTATTTGAACGGATAGCTTTGCAGGATAAAGTAACCTTGGTTGACAGTTGTTATCTTTCAGAACTTGGAATATGTCACTCCAAGCTCTTCTGGCTTTTAAAGTTTGTGTTGAATAATCTGCTGTAATCCTGATGGGCTTGCCTTTGTAGGTAACTTGAGTTTTCTCTCCAACTGCTTTCAATATTTTTTCTTCGGATTGTGTGTTTGGTAGTTTGATTATAAAATGGTGAGGAAAGGTTCTTTCCAGGTTTTGTCTGGCTGGGGTTCTAAAGGTTTCCTGTATCTGCATTGGCACCTCTTTCCCAATTTGGGGGAAGTTTTTGTCTATGATTTTGTTGAGGATGCCTACTATGCCTTTGGAGTGAAATTCTTCTGCTTCTACTATGCCCTGAATTCTTATGTTTGATCTTTTCATAGTGTCCCGAATATCTTGCAATTCCCATTCATACTTTTCTATTAGTTTGTCTTTCTCTTTGTTGGACTGTATTAGATCTGCCACCTGGTCTAGCTCAGATATTCTGTCCTCTCCTTCATCCATTCTACTGGTGAGATTTTCTACAGAGTTTTTCATTTCATTAACTGTGTTCTTCATTGCTTATGCTCGTTGCATAATTCTGACTGGTTTTTCTATATTATTTCTATTTCCTTATTTATGTCTTGTATTGACTTCTTTATTTCATTAAATTGGTGTCCTGTGTCTTCTTTGATTCCTTTGATTTCTTCTTTGACTTCTTTGAATATATTTACAATCATTCTTTTGAAATCTTTCTGAGGCATTTCCTCTAACTCATTCTTACTGGAGGTCATTTCTGATGCATTAATACTTTTTGGTGGATTTATATTGTCTTGATTTCTGGTGTTTCTTGTGTTATAATGTATATATTTTTGCATCTTGGATTAAGTTAATGCTTTCATTTTCTAGTTAGCTGGGTATTCTTAGCTGTATCAATTGATCTGATGTTATATATCTTCAGGGATGGAGTTTAAGATGTTAGGTGTGGCTCTTAGCACTCTCAGAGTATCTACAAAATTGTTCCTAGGGTTGGGTTTGCTTGCTATGGGAGTATTCAAGTAGGCTGAGTGGAACAAAATACAGATAGATTCTAAAATTTAACTAAACAATGTATACATTCAATCAAAACATCACCAAGTATTTATGCAAGAGTAGGTGTGATAACAACCAGATCCTCTATCAACAAAGAGGTTAAGATTTCTGGTCTGTTGAGGATTCCAGGTGAGCTTGTGACCAAGTGAGACCCTTCCTGGTGCAAAGGTAACTGGTGCAATCCCAGTTACCTTTTTGGATGATTTTGGTCTCAGATATGCTGTGCTCTGCTTGCGTCCTTCTTTGGTGCCCTGTGGGTTCAAGTAGGCTGACTGGGTCGCTGGACCACTGTTCTGTTTTCTGGAGCTGGGCACTGGCTTTTCCTGTAGGGCAAACCAAGCCTGGCAGCTCTGGCCCTGCATATCGGCACCACTGCTGCTGGAGCTGCCACTGCTGGTTCCACTGCTGCTGCTGCTGCTGTAGCTGCTGCTGCTGGATCCACCACTGCTGGAGCCGCTGCTGCTGCTGCCAGAGCCAGAGCCACACAGAAACTGTAATTTTGATACAGTACTAGTGAGAAGGTGAAGTGGCTCATTCACTTTGGGAAACATTTGGCAGTCCTTGAAAAAAGTTGAGTAAGATTTCATGAACTTACTACTAGGTCCATGTCATGGTTAGACTAAAAAATGTCCTCCATAGAGTCATATGTTTTAAAAAATTGGTCCTCAGCTAGTGGCATTGTTTGGAAGGTTGTGAAACCTTTAGAAGGTAAAACCTTGCTGGAGGAAGTGTGTCACTAGTGTTGAGCCTTGAGATTACAGCCTGGCTCCACTTTCTGTTTCCTCTGGTTCAGGACTGCCAATGTGACCACTGGCTTCCCACTTCTGCCGTATCTTCCCTGTGGTGATGGACTCTGTCCTTTGTTTGTTTGTTTTTGTTTTTGTTTTTGATTTTCAAGGTAGGGTCTTACTCTGGCCCAGGCTGACCTGGAATTAACTATGTTGTCTCAGGGTGGCCTCGAACTCACGGCGCTCCTCCTACCTCTGCCTCCGGAGTGCTACGATTAAAGTCCACACCCAGTGGACTCTGTCCTTTAGAACTGTAGTCAAAATAAAGTCTTTTCTTCTCTAAGTTTCTTCTGGTTGAATTTGTTCATAGCAATGAGAAAATAATGGCTGCAGTCCATATACAAGAAAATTGTAAGTATGTTCACACAAAGACCTATGCACTAATGTTTATAGTAGCATCATTTATAATAGTATAAAGTGGAGATAATTTATTATGGGTCCTGAACTCATGAGCACATAGTATATATTCTCTAAACAATGATACAGCAATAAAAAACAAGCTTGTACTGACTTATACGACCACACAGATGAACTTTGAAAGCATTATGCTAAGTGGCAGAAGATAGTTACAGAAAACTACTCATGGTGCATCATGGATATGAAGTGTCCCAAATTAGCAAAACAATAGGGACAGAAAGTAGAATTGTGGTTGTCAAGGGTTGTGAGAACAAAAATGAGGACTGAGGGCTGGAGAGATGGATCAGTGTTTAATGTGCTTGCCTATAAAACTTAACAACCTGAGTTTGATTCCTCAGTGCCCAAAGAAAGCCAGATGCACAAGATGATGCATACATCTGGAGTTTATTTGCAGTGGCTACAGCCCCAGATGTACACATTTTCTCTGTATCTCTTTCTCTCTCTTCCTTTCTTCTTGCATATTAATAAATAAAAATAAAGAGTGAAGGCCAAGTGGTAGGGGTATATCCTTTTGCAATGACAGAAATATCCTCAAATTAGATTGTAATGATATTTGTGTAGCTTTGCAAATATATTGGCAACCACTTCATTTTATACTTTAAAATAGTGGATTTATGGTATACTAATTAATTTTCAAGTTATTCCTAAAAATTAGAAGAGAAGGTGTTTCAGTGACATCTTATTGCTGGGACAAAACACCTCTCCAGAAACAGCTGATGGAAGGAAGGTTTATTTCAGCTCACAGTTTCAAGGGAAAGTTTCATCGTGACGGGGAAAGCATGGCGTGACTAGGATGCTGGCTCACATCAACACAATTAAGCAAGAGTGAGCTAGCTCTGAGCACTCAGTGAGCCGGACCAATAAACCTCAGTGTCTGCCCCCAGGGACTCCCCTCCTCTCACAGTGATCCACAACTCACCCAAATTGTAACCAGCTAGGGACAAAGTATTCAAAACACATGAGCTTACTGGAGACATTTCATTCAAACCACCACATAGGGGCTGAGTAGATGGCTTGGTGGCAAAGAGAGCTTGTCCTTTTGGCTTGACAGCCTCTTGGTCTAGAGACCACCAAATTCAACTTTGCAAAACCCATGTAAAAATATGGGCATGGCCACACATGTCTGTAACACTAGTTCACAGGGGCAGAGACCAGAGAATTGCTGAGGCTCACTGAATGACAGCAGCTCTGGATTGAAGGAGATATCCTGTCTCAAGGAAATAGGCAGATGAGTGATCAGAGGACAACTGACCTTATCTGCTGGCCTCCACATGCATATTCATGGGGTGCTAATCTGTACACACAGGTGCATACACCACACATTGCATAATACAACTCCACACAACACAACACAACACAACACACACACACATGAGACAGAAGAGTCAGAGAAAGAGAAGCAACAGAAGATGAAGAGGGGTTTGTAAACCCAGAAATGGCTTCTAGTTGCTGGACAAAGCAGGGACAGATTTTCTCCTTGAACCTCCAGAAAGCAGATCAGTCCTTCTAGAACTTTGATTCAATTCCATTCAGGTCTGTGATGAATATCTAATTTCTAAGTTCTTGTAAATCACAAGTTTTTAATTGGGTGCAGCAGCAAAAGGAAACTAAGGCAGTTCTTTGCATACGTTCAAACAGAACTGTCCATCATAAAGCTCCATGTGAGGGTTATGAATTCAGAATAGACATGTGGACTGGAAATGCAATAGCAATTGTAGGCTCTATCCTCTTCATATATGTATGTGAGAACTAATGCATCTCACAGCTTCAGGCCTGTGAGATTAGTTATTACCACACACATATTTTTTAGCATAAGGAAACCAAGGTATGGAGGTCAGAGAGTTCCCTGAAGAATAGAAGTATCAAATGTTAGCACCATGACTCAAATGTGGGAAGTTGGGGGTCACTTCTGACAAATAAGCTGTGAATTCTTAGCATGTAGGTGATAATGGAAGCCACTTGGAAGCACCTGTCAGCATCAAGAGCACATAAGTGGCCTTTCTTTAAGTGGAGTGGTGAGGCGACTAGTGAGTGTGACTGCAGGAGACAGCTCTGCTGCAGAATATGGCTGTGCAGAGGTTGTGAAAGTGGCACATCTTCAGTGGGCCAGTGGGATTGAGAGAAGTGTTTTTTATTTTTTTAAAAAAACTTTTTATTGACAACCTCCATATATATAGATAGTATACCATGGCCACAATTCTCTCCTACAAATCCTTCCTTTTCTCCTCCATCCTCTCTCCTGTTGAGTCCTCTTTTTTTAAAAAAAGAATTTATTTTTATTTATTTAACAGACAAAGAGGGAGGGATCTAGAGAGAAAGAGAGAGATAGAGGGAGAAAGACAGACAGAGAGAGAGAGAGAGAGAGAGAGAGAGAGAGAGAGAGAGAGAGAGAGAGAATGGGTGTGCCAGGGCCTCCAGCCACTGCAAATGAACTCTAGATGCATGTACCCCCTTGTGCATCTGGCTAATGTGGGTCCTGGGGAATCGAACCTGGGTCCTTTGGCTTTGTAGGCAAATGCCTTAACTGCTAATCCATACCTCCAGCCCCTCTTTTCAACTACTCTGTTTTCTATTATGATGTCATTTTCGCCTCCTATTATGTAGGTCTTGTGTAGGTAGCATCAGCCACTGTGAAAGCATGGATATCAAGGCCACTTTGTGTCTGGAAGACAGTATTGCAAAGCACTCCTCATTTTCCTTTGGCTCTTACATTCTTTCCACCATCTCTTCCACAGTGGTCCCTGAGCCTTGGAAAGTGTGATATAAATGTCTCACTTGGTGCTGAATACACCACTGTCACTTCTTATTAGCACTTTGGTGAGCTTTGAATCTCCCTAGTGGTCATTGCCATCTGAAAAGGAAGCTTTTTTTAACCAATAGTGAGAGCAACATTAACATATGGGTATAAACATAAATATTGAGAGTGCAATTTAGGTGTATAATATATCCATTTAGCCTTTGGGCTTATGTCCTCCCCAATCATAGGCTTCATTAGGTTTTCAGAACCAGGCAGGAATTCCCTCCCATGGAGCAGGCCCCAAGTCCAATCAGAGAGCAGTTGGTTTCCCCATAATAGACATACCAACATTTTATTAGTTGATATATTTGTCCCAGCTGTCCAGCTATAAAACTTTCAGGGTCCACTTCTAGTTAAGACCATCAATGACTTTTCTCCCTCAAAAGCCTTTATAGCACTTTCCAGCATGATGACAGCTAGCCATCAGGGAGGTGGCTTCCAGCTCAGCTCCAGCTTGATTTCTCAGTGTCCTACAGCTCATCCATGTGGAGTCTTCAGCAATAGGGTCTTACCATATAGTTCTTGTGGGCAGCTAACAACATTAGCAATAGCCTGTAATGTTTTGGGTGGACTTTCTGTACCAACTTGCTGGAAAGTATCTTATTCCTTACACTGAAAATTTCTTTTAACAATCTATGGTTTCCAGGTACATTATCCACTCCTACAGGCTACTAAAAGTAGTTTTTTAATGGAAGTCTTGCTGATGTCTAAAAACTTATTGGGAAATTCCAGTATGGGGGTGTGAATCCACAAGTGATAGAATAGATCATCTCCATCTGGGAATTCTGAGAAGGAAAGGGATGGAGAACCTGCCACACAGATGGAGTGACTCGCCTAACAACAGAGGGACTGTCCTTCTATTTTACCAGAATAGGGTACAAAGGCTGGGTGGAGGGTGATATATTTGGCATCAGGAAGGTGAGGAAGTTTCTAAGGGCTTCTGTGGTTTCTTCTCTCAAAGGATATATATGTCAAGGTTGCCCTTGTTTGAGGGATGTAATGAGGTGTAGGTGAAGTTAGTGGTTACAGCAGTGGTGTGAAGAGAGTGGTGGGAGCTTGAGGATCATCGCAGTGAGGCAACGAGAAGTTGACAAGAGAGACATGGATGTGTTTTTGTTAGTTTGAAAGGCCCACTGAAGGATCTAATTAGCTTGCGCCAGTTTAAATTGTTCACAATACTTTACAAGTGTCTCTTCACCCACCAAAAATATTATAAAATCTTTTGTTTTCTTCCAATGTCAAGGATGCTATTGAGAAATATTTAAGCAATATAACTAGATTGCTTAACTAGGGTGTTCAGTTACTCAGAATGCCTCAATTACCAATATTTCTAGAATAAAAGAAGTTGAGTAAAAGATGCTTGTACAAGGCAAATATCCAGGGCAACCTCCAAATCCTGATTTTAATAGAAAGGTCAGTTATGCAGATTAGTTTTAAAGTTTAATAGAAAAATAGAAAAAAAAGTTTAATAGAAAAGTCAAAAGAGGGCTGGAGAAATGGCTTAGCAGTTAAAGCACTTGCCTGCAAAGCCTAAGGACCCAGGTTCAATTCTCCAATACCAACAACATAAGCCAGATGCACAAGGTGGTGCATGCATCTAATGTTTTTAGTCGCTAGAGGCCTTAGCATTCTCATTCTGTCTGTCTCCCCCACCCTCTCTCTCTCTCTGCCCTTTTCTCTCTCAAGTAAATAAGTAAAATATTTTTTTAAGGAAAAGCCAAAAAGACTTCATTCTACAACAACTCAAATAAAAAGTCAACCTTCTCATTTCCATTTTGAGGTTAATAAACCTTCTCATTTTGTAAGCTTATAGAACTATGGCAATAGAATGGATATTTAAACAGAGATGTTGAATAGTGAATGTGAGATGTGGGCAGAGATAAGGGGACTCTTACCCAACTCCTCCAACCTGTGGTTTCCATAGAGGTTCTCTGAGGCCAGTTCCATCCCAGAGGCTGATAAAAATATGATCATTTAGCTACATGTGGAAATCTCAACGTACGTGAAGCATAGCAAGCAGGACCATGTGTCCTGAGGAAACCACCCAGCACCCAGCAGTCATCAGAAAGTTAAAGTAACTCAGTAGCCAAAATGTAATTCAGACAAGTGGCAGTGTTCCATCCGAGGTCCACTTTACCAGTGTTAGGACACTTCTACTAGCTCACTCGATTTAGTAGATGCCTACTGTATGCTACTGCTTTTCAGGGAGCTATAAGTTTCCAAGTTGAATATAAAACAGTCCTGTAATGCAATGAGATAATGACAATAGATATACAAACCCAACAATTCAGCATGACAAGTGCTAAGATGAGGCATCTGTAGAGAGACATGATAGACTTGGTGGTGCTTGAGAGTATGTCTTTGGGATAGTCAAGTGAAGCCATTCATTTGGCAGTTGCATTTATAGGCTGGAGGCTGGACAAACAGTCAGAATGTTGACATAGGTGCAGACATTTGCAAAAGCAGCAGTAGAGCTGGGTTGGAAGAAAGTCAAGAGGGTGTAATGAAAACCAGTCGGAGCACTGGGGAGCACTAGAAGGAGAGAGGCGAAGCAGGGAAGAGCAGCAGCAGAAGCAGACGAGGGGAGCACCACGCACTCCACAGTGTCAGTGGAACTGGACAGGAGGAGGTCACTGCCTACAGTCGTTAGAACAGCCAGAAGTAGTGTTGGGGAAGTCATGAAAATGGAGGAAGAAGGAAGAGAAAATGTCAACATTTTCATGGTATAATAAAGAAAACCTAAACTAGGTATGGTGGTGCAGATGTATAATCCTAGTATTCAGGAAGCTCAGGCAGGAGGATTTTGAGTTCAAGGCCAGTCTGAGTTGCACAGTGAGTTTGAGGTCAGACTGGGTTAGGCAACAAAACTCATTTCAAAATGACAGCAACAGTAAAAACATAATGAAGAAATTAATAAATAAATAGAAGATCTAGTGACCTTTGAAAGTGAATAGGACACTGACAGAGGCTTTGTGAGCTGCCGTTTTAGTCATCATCCCGGACTCTATTTGACATTTTGAGTACTTTCGCTTATTCAGATGAGGGTTCCATGGCCAAACCCTAAGAAGACAAGAGAAAGTGTGTGAGGTCAACTGACACTTTGCAAAGTTATTTGGTGCAAGGGTCTTTATGTCTATGATTCAGTTAATTCCCACAAAACCATTTATGGAAGTTATTTTTAGTTTACGATTCAAAGGAATAACAGCAGTGAGATGTAAGTTAAGCATTGCCTACTCAACTCATTTTATCTCTCTTTGCTTTGGTTTCATAGCCTAAGGAAGTCCTTTCATTTCTCTTACAGATTTTGCAAGGTTTGAAAGCCCTTGGGGCATTGGTTGTTCGTGATTTACCTGAGTACTTCTTTTAGGTTCTCCTACTGTATTAGTCTATGCCTGTTACTTTAATAACATGCCATGGCAGGTAATTTTATTGAAAAAACAAGGACTGAATGTGTTTCCCCAGAGGTGATGGTGTGTGGTACTCTGAGGCTATGAGGTTTATGAGGTGATTAAGATCAGGTGACTTCCTGAGGATGGACCCCTCACAATGAATTAGTGCCTTTTTCACATGCATGAGAAAGCTTCACTTCTGCCTCTGCCTTTTGCCCTGTGGGGTTGTAATGAGAAGGAAACAGTCTGCAGCCTAAGAGAGGGCTCACCTTGGGCTCTGACCACACTGACATCTGACATGTTCCTGGCCTCTAGCACTATGAGAACTAAGTTTCTATTCTTTACTAACCACCCAACCTATGGTGATTTGTTGTCCACTAAGAGGAGTTCATAGAGAAAGTGGAAGACATATTGACTACTAATGTTTTTATTTTTCTTTAGTTAACATTTTGGTAGTTCTTGTGTAGTTTATTCCTATTTTAAATTTTATGTTACTTGTGTATTACTGAGGTCAGACTACTAGTGTAATATCTAGAACATGTATAAACTTTTATAGAAAAATTTCAAAAATGATACCAAGTGAAGAATGTATTGAGAGAGCACATATATAGGAGGCTGAATTTGAATGGCACATTTTTTAAAATAAAGGAATCAGGGCTGGAGAGATGGCTTAGCGGTTAAGCGCTTGCCTGTGAAGCCTAAGGACCCTGGTTCGAGGCTCGGTTCCCCAGATCCCACGTTAGCCAGATGCACAAGGGGGCGCACGCGTCTGGAGTTTGTTTGCAGAGGCTGGAAGCCCTGGCGCACCCATTCTCTCTCTCTCCCTCTATCTGTCTTTCTCTCTGTGTCTGTCACTCTCAAATAAATAAAATAAAAATAAAAATAAAAATAAAGGAATCATCAAGAAGTGTCCTTCTTAACTTTCTTGTGACAGTTGTAGACACTTTAACCAGGTATCTGCATTGTAGAATAATGTTACTTTACACAAGTTATACCTGTGGCTGCATCTAAAACCATTTCAATTTCATAAGCAATATATGAGCAAAACCCACATTAACTTTAAATATCAAAAGTGTGTGTACATGTGGACAAAAAATATTAAAATTAAATTATATAGCCTAAATGCCCACTTTGTATTTGGTTTAAGAATTCATTTAAATACTATCTTATTTCCTAAAGGCTTAAACATTTACATCAGAAAGTCTATTCAATATTACACTTTAAAATTCAGCTATTAGATTTTAAAAGTTCACCAAACACTAACAGAATGCTAACACTTCCTTCATACGATTCTGGAATTGAATAAAAGAACCTCATGCTAGAAGCTCATTTGAATTCAAATCCTGTCTTCTTTTGTGTGACAAGCTATGAAACAGGCTACTCTGGGAAGACTTCCAGCACACTCCAGGGACAAGCCACACTGACTATAGTACGCACCTGCTCTTATAAGCAGCCTTGCAGCAGCACCTGTGTGAGTGACATGCCGTCAGTGTTTCTGGCCACCAGCCACTGACACCTCCTCACTGGCTTCTCAAACATAGAGCTACAGTGGATAATGGAAGTATTCCTTATGCTACAAGATTCTGATGTTAATCTATTGTCATAACTCCAATTTAAAGAAATTATGCAATTTTTATTTTATTTATTTGAGAGAGAGAAAGAAAGAGAGACAGAGACAGAGAGAGAGAGAGAGGCAGAGAGGGAGAGAGAGAATGGGCATGCCAGGGGATTCCGCTGCTGCAAACAAACTCTGGAAGCATGTGCCATCTTGTGCATCTGACTTACATGGATCCTAGGATTGAACCTGGGTCCTTTGGCTTTGCAGACAAGCACCTTATCCACTGAAACATCCATCCAGCCCCATAATTCCAATGTTTAAAATATTTCATTTTTATTTATTTATGAGAGAGAGAGAGAGAGAGAGACAGATGGAGAAAATGGGCATGCCAGGCCTCCACCCACTGAAAATGAACTCCAGATTCATATACCACCTTGTGCATTTGGCTTATGTGGGTACTGGGGAATCAAACATGGGTCCTCAGGCTTCATAGGCAAGCATCTTAATTGCTAAGCCATCTCTCCAGTCCATAATTCTAATTTTTAATTCCATTCTAAATATGGGTCATCTACTTCTAACTGACAGTTCTTCTGACTTTTTAAGGAAAAATGAATATGGGTTCTAATACAGCTTTATGATATGATTTTGATATGTAGGACTATTGGGGGGGGGGAATAAGCAGTACCTTTCCATTCCCTATACCCAGTCACTGGTAGTGAAATCTTGAAGAAAACACTGAAAATTTACAAAGTAAAGACATTTAAGAAATGTTTTCTTTTTAAGAAATTCAGGAAAAAAAACTTATTTGGACACTTGAATGCAAAGTTGGCTGAGGATGGTCATGTGCTGAAAATGCTAAATGAAGGCAGGTGGTTCCAACCTATTGGAGAATATGACCTCTCTAAGGGTTTGGAGACAGAGTTTGTATCAGAATTTTAATTTCTCAGAAAGTTACTAGAGTTGAGTGGGAAAGGGAGAAGAATTGGTGATAGGCACTGATAATTGAAAATTCTTGTGGAAGAACAGCAATAAGGGGAAATCAGAATAGCCCAAAAGCAGAAAGCATGAGACGGGGAGGCCAAGCCTTTCCTTCCCACCTATGTATGACCTGGTCATGGTCACAGGGCTCAGGTCTTACCACAGAAAACAGAAGAAAGCACTAAAACTACCTGTGAAGACTGCTTCTTTTATTTATTTATTTATTTATTTATTTATTTATTTATTTATTAGTTTTCTTTTCAGCAAATACAGGCAGTTTGGTACCATTGTTTAGGCTCATCCGTGACCTACCCCCTCCCAATGGCCCCTCCTTGTTGATGTAAATGGGTCATGCATTGTGGAGTTAGCCCACAGTTATGGGTAAGATAAATGACTCTGCATATCATGACCTCACATGTGACTCTGACATTCTTTCTGCCCCCTCTTCCGCAAGATTTCCCTGAGCCATTTTGGGTTCATTTTTGGTCCGCTTCAGTGCTGAGGTGTTGGGGGCCTCTGAGGCTCTGGCTCTCTGGTTTGGTAGGAGTTGATTTTTCTCTGTGTTAATTTTATTATTATTTATTTATTTTTAATAAAAAGGTTGTACTCCTAGGCCCCCCCCACCCCAGTTCTGCTGAAGGTCTTCGGTGGGGTTATTGGTATTCATTGTGGGGACCAAGAGGCCTCAGTCAGTCTGGAGATGGGGCACAGTGCCTATTCCCACCCATCCTGTGGCTCTTACAGTCTTTCTGTTCCCCTTTTCTGCAATGTTTTCTGAGCCTTGGCAGGCAAGATAGGGATCTGATTTAGTGTTGCTTTCTCTGTAGTTTCTGTATCTTTGTTTTTTTTTTTTTTTGGTTTATTTTTATTTATTTATTTGAGAGCAACAGACAGAGAGATAAAGAGGCAGAGAGAGAGAGAGCGAGAGAGAATGGGTGCGCTAGGGCTTCCAGCCACTGCAAACGAACTCCAGATGTATGCGCCCACTTGTGCATTTGGCTAATGTGGGTCCTGGGGAATCAAGCCTCGAACTGGAGTCCTTAGGCTTCACAGGCAAGTGCTTAACCACTAAGCCATCTCTCCAGCCCTGTATCTCTGTTTTTATGAGGTTTGAGTGACCAGTGTCTATTATTGTTTCTCTGGGACTGGCTTTCAGGCTAGCCATGAGAGCAATATTCATGTCATCTCTACCTCTGTAATGACTTCTGGGCCCAGGAAAGACAAGGTGGAGGAAATCCATCTCCTATAGACAGTCTGCTCTCTCTATTCTTGCCGTATTGATGTATCCTGGTCCTCCCCTGTATTCTCCACTATCTGTAAGATAGAACAGATTCTCCAACCAAAGATGAGAACAGTTTGAATAAAAGGAGGATAAGCCTGGTTATTAAAGAGGTATATTGATATGTATATCCATTCTTGTTAGTTAGAGAGCAGTAGAGGTTCTCTCTGGAAGCTTAATAATTTCCTCTTCTGGGGAAGCTGGCTTGGTTCTCAGAGCAAGATATGAGTTTACCCCCACTGAACGGGTTTCATATCCAATCTGTGAGCAGTTGGTTACCTACATCAGCTGTGTGCCACTACTGTAAACTTGTATGCTACTTGCTTGGCTGGCTAATTTTGTAACTAGAAGGATCTCCTGCTTAATCAATCTGTTGGCAAATGTTATTCTCCAGCCCCTCTCAAAGCGCTTTGCAGCACTATGAGGGATAGCTAGGCAGGAACTAGATTCCCTCTCAGTTCCAGCATGAGCACTCCATGTCCTGTGGCCACAGGCTGTGGTGTCTTCAGCAATAGGGACTCACCTTACAGCTCTTACAGGTAACCAGGCATTTTGGCAACGGCCTGTATTATTTTTGGGATCTCATATCTCCCTGACCAATAGTCTTCTGTGTGAGAGGAAACCTAATTCTGGCCCTGAGAATTACCAGCCACAGCCCACACTTTTAGGGTTATGATTTCTCTACCTTTTATGGGCTCTATTATTGAAGGTAATGTCTTGTTGAATAGTATCCAGGAAGAAGGTTTAGAAGGAATTGATTCATGTTGCCATTAGTTTTGTGTATCCCCCCACACCCATCCCCACTTCCTCTGTTCCTCTGCACTCTAGGCCTTTCCATTTTCTTCCTTCTTCTTTTCTTTTCTTTCTTTTTGCTGACTGTCAACTTGTTGCCAAGTAGCCCTTCATCTCCTTCTATAGTGGCTGTACAAGCTGTACTCCTACAAGCAGTGGATGAGGGTTTCTCTTTCCCCACAGCTGTGGCAGCAATTGTTGTTATTTGATTTATTTATTTATTTATTGATGGTTGCCATTCTGACTGGAGTGAGATGGACTCTCATAGTCATTTTAATTTGCATTTCCCTGATGAGTAGAGATGTTGAACATCTCTTTAGGTATTTAATGACCATTTGTATTTCTTCCTTTGAGAACTCTCTGTTCAATTCCATGCCCTTTTTTTTTTTTTGAGTGGGGTGCTTGAGTTTTTAAAAATTGTTTTTGTTTTTAAGTTCTCTGTAGTTCTAGATATTAAATTTCTGTCAGAAGAATATCTGGTGAAGATTTTCTCTCATTTAGTAGGTTCTCTACTGACTCTATTATTGGTTTTCTTATCTGCACAATAGCTTTTTATTTTCATGAGTCCTCAGTTGTTGAATGTTTACCTAATTCCTTGTACAATGGGAGTCTTGTTCAGAAGGTTTTTCCCAATGCCTATATCTTGGAGTATTCTTCCTACCTTCATTTCTAGTCAATTTAGAGTTTCAAGTCTTATATTGAACTCTTTGATCCATTTGGGATTGATTTTTGTGCAAAGTGAGAAGAGGGAAGCCAAATTCAATCTGCTACCTGTGGTTAGCCAGTTTCTCCAGCACTATTTGCTGAAGAGTCTGTCTTTGCTCCAGTGAGCGCTTTGGGCCCCTTTGTCAAAGATCAGGTAGCTGTAGTTACTCCAGCTCATACCTGGATTCTCAATTCTGTTCCATTGATTGATGTGCCTTTTTTTCTTTTTTCCAGTACCATGCTGTTTTTATTACTTTGGCCTTATAGTACAACTTGAAATCAGGTATGGTGATCCCAATAGAGGTGTTCCTTTTTTGAGTACATTTTTGGCTATCTGAGGCCTTTTGTGGTTCCATACAAGTTTTGATACTATTTTTCTGAACTCTTTAAGAACTGCTTTTATCACCTCAATACACATGAAAAATTGAAAAATTGAACCTCAGAGAAAAGCAATTTGTTGCTGTATCTGTGATTTGAACTGAAAAACTCTGTTCTTTATCTGGTGTGGAAATTTTTTATATTAACGTTACCTAATAGGTTCGTGTTATCTGTTGCTGAGGTATTCTAATGAAAGTGATGCTGTGGGTGTGTGTGGGTACACACACACTAACGCCATAATTACTAGTTTTACAAAGCATTTTAAAGTCTTGCAACAACCCCAGATAGAAGACTTGAATAACTCTTTAGACACTCTAGGACCAGATTCTACATCAAGCCCTTAAACTGACTTAGTCACTATTATTAATTAGATAATTAAGTAATTAATTTCCGGTCTCCAATTTTTTAAAAAATAATTTTTGGGCTGGAGAGATGCCTTGGTTAAGGCATTTGCCTACAAAGCCTAAGGACCTAGGTTCAACTCCCCAGAACCTACGTAAGCCAGATGTACATAGTGGCTTATGTTAGTGTCTGGAGTTTGTTTGCATTGGCTAGAGGCTCTGCCATGCCCATTCTCTCTGTGAAATAAATTAAAATAAAATATTCCTAAATATTTTATTCTATTTATTTATGAGAGAGAGAGGAGAATGAAATGAGTGGGTGTGCCAGAGCCTCTAGCCACTGCAAACAAATTCCAGATGCATGCACCAACTTAAGCATCTGGCTTATGTGAGTGCTGGGGAATCAAACCTGGGTCCTTAGGCAAGCACCTTAACTGCTAAGCCATCTCTCCAGCCGGTCTCAATATTTTTGATTGGAGTGAGTACTGAGTACACTCAGTGACTGTACCCTGACACAGTAGTGTGTCATTTCTCTCTCTAGTGGAGTTTAGAGTTGGGGCTGATGCTATTCTTCTCAAACAAGAGACCATATATGATGGAAAGTAGGAGTTGACACCTCTGAATCCTAGAGTCTCCTTCCCCATTCTGTGTGTCATTATGAGGAGTTGAGAGACAGGCCCCTGCTGCTCATCAGCAGCAGAGCCCAGCTTCCAGGGACCAGTCCAGCCAGTGGTAGTCTTCTTTGTTTCTGGTGACAGGGATTTCCTGGAACTGCTCCAGCTGCCAGCCAGCTCTGAGGGAGGCCGCACTGCTGGAGTGGTCTAAGTCCCAAGCTCAAGCTCCTTCAGCAACACGACAGCTCTCCATTATTCCTTGTAAAAGCACATCTGTCCTGGTTCCTACAGACTCTAGCAGTATTTTCCAGTATGTGGACTTCAGATGCCTGAGAAGTCAGGGTTCCTGCAATAACAACTGATTCATTATCTAAACCTAATGCATAATACTAACAGTTGTGCTGCATCTGCACAGTGCCAAGCCCTCTGCATACATTCTCTCATTGGATCCTCACAAAAGAGCCATGAGGTTATTTGATGATCATCACCATCTTACAGGTGAGGAAACTCAACTCAGCCTCAGATAGACTAACCACACAAGATCATGAAGCAAACAAAGAGATAAACTGTCTTCAAATCCTGCCTATTTAACCTCTAGGTCAATTGACCTCTTTTTTTTTTTTTTTTTAGGTAGGGTTTCACCAGCCCAAGCTTACTTTGAATTCACTATGTAGTCTCAGGGTGGCCTCAAACTCCTGGCAATCCTCCTATCTCTGACTCCCAAGTGCTGGGATTAAAGGTGTACACTACCACAACCCAGCCCATTGGCCATCTTAACCATGATATAAATGTGTGTGTGTGTTCATGTATGTGTTTCTGTATGTATCTATGATGCATTTACTAATACTTTTTATTTATTTTGGCTAAAAATTATAAATTTAGGGGGCTGGGGAGATTGCCCAGTGGTTAAAGACACTTACTAGCAAAGCCTGAAGGCCTGGGTTCAATTCCCCAATGCCCACATAAAGCCAAATGCACAAAATGGCACATGCATCTGGAGTTCATATGCTGTGGCAAGAGGCCCTGGTACTACCCTTCTCCCTCTCTTGCTCTGATTGCAATTAAATAAATAAATGTTTTTAAACAGTTTTAAAAATTATAGAATCAAAAGTATATAATTTGTATATTTTTTTCTTCTTTGCCTTTCCATTAATTTTTTGCATTGAAAATAATTCTACTACCATAAGACTGGCTTATGGCCCAGTAATTTTTAAGGGCTCTTTCAAGATTCAGGGCCTGTGATATAGCTCAGTGATAGAGTGCTTGCTCTCTGTGGATTCAATCCTTGACACAACAAAGAAAAATCTGGTCAAAACTTTTAAAAGATGTAGTGGGGGCAATTTGTTCATTGCTCTCCCAGCATTAGACCCTAGTTTCAAGACTTCCAGTTACATAAATCATTCCAGTCATGCCAGTTCTCCCACATGCATTGAAAGAAACAAAACAAGGAAGGATCCATGCATTTGTTTATTCATGTACTCAATAAATGTTTATTGGCTCCTACCAGGCATTGAGTCAGGTGCTAGAGAGAAAGACTTCCAGCAAGAAATGGTGTTTGTCAAGTCATATGTGGTGACTCATGCCTGTACTCCTAGCACTAGGGAGGCTGAGGTAGATTCCAGTCACTTTGAGGCTAGCTGAGGCTTCAAGACCTTGTTTCAATGTTTCAAACAGTCAGAAAGAAAGAAAGAGGGAAAGAAAGGAAGAAAGAAAAGATTACTTAGAAAAATCCAAACATTTCAAACCTGTTTTCTGTCTTCCATGGAACAGGGTAGGGAGGGAGGAGATACTCATTCACAAGGGAAAGGGAAGCTCAAAGAGGAATAATCTAAATACCCTAAATGGTTCTCCAGCTCCGATCACAGCATCACACTGTTCTGTGATCAATGCTTTAGTCATGCTGCTGTCCTAATATGCATGAACAGTGGAAGTACCTACCAGGAAATTGGGTCTTGGTCAGTCCCATCCCTACCTTTAAGAAGTGGAATATAGGGCTGGAGAGATAGCTTAGCAGTTAGGCGCTTGCCTGTGAAGCCTAAGGACCCCGGTTCGAGGCTCGGTTCCCCAGGTCCCATGTTAGCCAGATGCACAAGGGGGCGCACGCGTCTGGAGTTCGTTTGCAGAGGCTGGAAGCCCTGGCGCGCCCATTCTCTCTCTCTCCTCTATCTGTCTTTCTCTCTGTGTCTGTCGCTCTCAAATAAATAAATAAAAATAAATTAAAAAAAAAAGAAGTGGAATATAGGTGAGTTTGCACAATACACACCATTTACTAGTTAATAATAAGCAAGGCCTAAAGATTTCTCTCCTCTCAGACATATTGTCCATGTGACTGAGATGGCCAGTGGACTCCATGTATGGGCCTGCCTAGTGTATGCAGGCCCAAGAGGTGGCGCAGCGCAGCATGGCAAGAATCTTCTTCAGCTGTCCAGCTGATGCAGGGCTTCACCACTGCTGGCCAGGACTAAGACCAGTCTGGGGGTCTTATACTAGCCTGGATTTGGTATAGTGATCATGGATTCCATCATATCCTCAGTGATGACTCTAACTTCTGGTGAGGTCGGTGTCTGCTCTTCAGCACACTGCAGAGCTTTGCCTCTCTTCCTTATTAGCGGCGATGGCAATGTCTGTTTCCCACACATTGATGGTAGTATTGCAAAATGTGCTGGAATTTCTCAGGGGATGTTAGAGTTATAATAACAGCACATGGCCACTCTCTGAAAGAAAGATGTGGATTTTCCCCCTGAGGTGCTGTTAACGGATTCAAGGCCCAATATCTGCTAAGCATTCACCCTAGCACTGAGCTATACCTCCAGTGAAATGATTTTTTTAAGTCTGTTTAGAAGCTTCTTAGATCCAGAGTGGCCAAACTATCCTCCGCAGGCCAAAGACAATCCCTTGCTTAGTTTTGTAAATAAAGGTTTTGTTTGTAATGTGTATGTGTGTGTGTGTGTGTGTGTGTGCATGTTCATGTGAGTGTGTGCACATATGTGCCATGGCTCACCTGGAGGTCAGAGGACACCTTGGGTATCTCAGTTCTTCCTGCTTAGCAGTTTGAGGCTGGGGCTCTTATGTACCCTGTTTGTGAGCTTCCAGGTGAAACTCCTGCCTCTCCACTGTTCTTCTTGCCCTAAGCATGCTGGTTACAGATGCTAGCACTAGCGAACCTGGCTTTACATCAGTTCTGGGTAATCTAAATTCAGGTACTCACATTTGTACAGCAAGTACTGTTTCCACTGAGCCATCTCCCCAGGTCCCCAAAACAGTTTTGTAAGCTCAGACTATTGTGTGAGTGACATGAAGATGATGAATAATCTCCAAGAAAGGAAGGAACTGTACAAAGGCAGGAGGAGGACTTATTCTTCATAAATGGCTTATGAAGAGTGGACACATATGGCCTGGGTAAACAGATGGGAGAAAGCTGAGAGAAATGTGAGGATATCTAGATGCAAACGCCACTGTGCAGCAAGGACCCTCCTAGAGAAAAGCGAGTGTCTCCATCAGTTCAACAAACGTCTCAGATAGAAGATGTCTCTTGTTTTTTTTTTTTTTTTTTTTTTGAGACAAGATCTTGCTATGTATCTCAGGCTGGCATACAATTTAAGATTTCTGACTCATTCTCCTTAGAGCTGGGATTATATAAGCATGTGCCACCATGCTCTGGAAATCTCTGTAAATGTTTGAATTATGTGAAAGTGAGAGGAATAAAAAATGCATCATATGAAGCTGTGAAGATATGAGAAAATCTTGACTGACTGGAGCCACATATTCTGTTTAATAATTTTTTAAAAGGTTAATCTTTCTATCACATAAGTGCAGCTTGGGGGTATTTTGGTTTAGCAGTTGATTGCAGAAAGAAAAAATGCAGATGAGCTAGTTGGTGATTCCTTACTATGAGTCGATGTCATGGAGTGGCTGCTAGAAGGAGGTGAGATCACTTTAGAATGATTTTATTGAGTGGAACCTAGTACTTGAATAGTGGTTCTCAGACTGAAGAGTTGTTACCATGCCCAGTCAAGCTACATTCTACCTCAAATTAAATCAATGTGTGTGATGACACATAGGTATCAGTGTGCTTAAAAACATATTTAATGACTGGGAAGGTGGCCCAGTTGTTGAAAGCAATTTTAGTGCAAGTCTGATGATCAGAATTCCAATCTCCAGAACCTATGTAATGCAACCTATGTGATGCAAGCAGGGCACATGCATGATCCAGATATACCTGCAGCAATGGGAGACAGAGTTGGGAGAATCCTAAAGCTTGTGGGCCAGCCAGACTGGCCTTCCCTGTGGCAAAACAACAAGAAAGACCCTGTCTCAAACAAGGTGGAAGGTAGAAGTAACACCTTAATGTTGTCCTTTGACCTGCACATGTGTGCCATGGCACAAACATGCCCATTACATGCACACATATACACACACATTCCCAGTGATCCTAATACATAGGAACAAGTACCTAGAATTGAGAATGTTAAAGAAAAGAAGATAACACTTCTTAAAGACAATGAGGCAGATTTTATTTATGGAAGGGGTTGTGAAAATACGATATTGGGACCATTACAATGGAGTCTTGCAGAGAAAACTCTACTTCAGCAAGGCAAATTAAGACAGGGTGGGGTGGTTAGGTTGAAAATTACTAAGAAAGAACATCAAGAATCAAGAACGGAGGGGTTTTCTGTCTTGATAAGATTATTGCTAAAGGCAGACTAGAGTGATGTCTAGGGAATATAGATAACAAGATATATTGACAGATCCATGCTCAGCCTGCATTTTACAAGGACAGATAGGGAAGTCCAAGGTCAGTGTGGTTAATCAAAGGATTCAGAGACATTGACTAGTTTTGTCAAGGATTGGAAACACCTGTAGTCTCCCCCGTCCTCACTTTTACAGTGCATGGTTAATATGCTGGTGATAAACTGTGACCCCAAAAAATCAAATGGAAGATTCCAGAGTAAATCATTTATTGTTAGTTTTATTTTTAAATTAATGAATTGATTTATTTGCAAGCAGAGAGAGAAAGAGAGACAGAAGGAATGAGTGTACCATGTTCTTTAGCCTCTGCAAATGAACTCCAGATGCATGTGCTATCTTGTGTATGTGGCATTATATTGGTACTGGGAAATTGAACCCAGGTCATTATGCTTCGAAGGCAAGCACCTTAACTACTGTGCAATCTCTCCAGCCCCTCATAGTTAGTTTTAAATTATTTGTTATTCTCAGTAATGTTATGAAGGTTTGTACTGTCCCATTGTACCTGCCTAGGACTTGAGTCCTTCCTTTGTCCATAATACCCATGAGACCTCCTTTACCTGCCCAGGACTCACTAAGTAGCTGTCTCAGTTCTCAAATAGTTGCAATATCCCAGTCCTTCTGCTCACATAACACTTATTCTACTTAATAATGGCCCAGGTCACAAAGTAGTGATATTAGCTATACAGAGCTGCCAAAGAGAGCCATTAAGTCCTTCATGTAGGTGAGAGGAGAAAAATTCCATAAGACAGTGCAAGACATGAAAGACCACATTCACATAATTTTTATTACAGTATACTCCAGTAGTTGTTTTATTTTATTATTTGCTATTGTTGCTAATCTCTTATTGTGACTAATTTATAAACTTGAGCATAGATAAATGCGTATAGGAAAACAAAAAGTATATATAAGGGCTTAGTATTATTCTCGAGTTCAGGTATCCACCAGGGATTGGGGGCCATATCTCTATAGATGAGAGGAACTTCTGTACAATAATGATTTTTAACTGAGGGCAGGATGTTACAATCACATTAATGATTATGTGGTTTAGTGGATTAGTTAGTGGATTAGTTAGTTAGTTAGTGGATTAGTTAGTTAGTTAGTGGATTAGTGGTTTTTACAATATACATTGCAGAGCCCCTTCTCCCAAGATTCTGAGTAGACTTCTATTGAGATTCTGATGCACCAGTCCACTGCAGATGGGCTGAGAACTGCTAGTTAAAATTTACCCTGTTCTGCACTGCTTAGACTTCACCTTGAGTTTGTTTTTTGTTCTCAGGCTTTGCACATGTGTGTGCATGAACATGTGTGTGGGTATAGTTTGTGTGGTGGTGTATGTGCTGTATGCGTAGATATCTGCAGAAAATCCTCCTATTTTCTTGAGAGGCAGTCTCTCTCTCTCTGAATGTGAAGCTGCAATCTTCATGAACCCCAGCAATTCTCTCCACTGCATGTTTCCTGCAGGACTTGGGTCATCGATACATGTGGGCATGCCCAGCTGTTTATGTGACCCTGGGGAATTAAACTCCCATGGCCTCAGGTGCTTACCCACTGAGCCATCTCTCCAGCCCTGCTTCACTTTTACAATGCTGTGTATCAGACATCTCAAATTGATGACCAAATTTGCTTGATCCTTGGGTAAAAAAGAGCCAAAGGCATAATATGTCACATTTTTTATTTTGTATAATAGTGTAAGAAAGAAAAACCATGAAATTTCACATGATTTTGATTTTCAGGTTTTCCTGAAAACCTGGAGAATCTGGCCCCATTCCCAACTACTATTTACAACACCATTTGGATTTGGGAAGTTGCTGCCCTATATGGAATACACCTTGGACCTTCAGCCCTCAGTTCCCAGTTGTGGTAGTTTCAATGTGGTAGTGTAACTGTATGGCCCCAGCAGAGTCAGGTGTTTTATTAAAATTAAATTTGTAACTTGGGTCTCCAGCCACCTGGCTAGATGAGATGCCACTGGGGGCAATTCCTGGAGTTCATCCCTAAGGTATGGCTGGGGAAGATCTGCATTCCAGCCTAAAGGTGAGGAGAGAGCACTTTGAGCTCTGGTGTTTTGTGCTTGCTTGTGGTTCTGGCTGTCAGTGGTTTCTCTCTGCTCACATCTGTGAAGGGGATCCAGTGTCTTCTGTCATTGATGTAACTTCCCCTGGATTTGAAAGTTAAAATAAGTCCATTCCTTCCATAAACTATGTCTGGTTGGATGTTATTCCCAGCAATGTGGAGCTGATTGCAACATTACCCTACAGATTCTAACATTGGCTACCCCTACTATATAGGCAAAATGGAGCAGGCTCTTGAAGTGGGAACAAATAGCAAGGAGTGTGTAATGGTTTTTTTACTGATTGTCAACTTGAACTAGAATCATCTAGGAAAGGAATCTCTGGCCATGTATGTGAGGAATTGTCGTGATTATGTTAGTTGAGGTGGGAAGACCTACCTTAACTGTGCATAGCTTCATTCCCTGGGCTGGGGTTCTGGACTGGATAAAAAGGGGAGAGGGTTGGCTGAGCAGCAACGCTCATGGCTCTCTGCCTCCTCATTGTGGCCTGACTGTGACCAGCTGCCTCAAACTCCTGCTGCCACACCTCCCCTTCCATGATGGACTGTAATCTGGAGCTATAAGAAAAAATAAGCCCTTCTTCCTTCTTTTTTCCCTCCCTCCCTCTTTTTTTCCCTCCCTCCCTCCCTTCCTTTCTTCTTTGGTTGCTTCTTGTCAGATATTTGGTTACAACAATAAGAAATAACTAATACAGAGTACTATACTGAATAGAAAAAAAATTCATATGGGTTCTTCACATTCTTGGAGCATTGCCATGTGGAAGAGGAATTGACTTCCTTAGCCCAAGGTGAAGAATAGGACCAACAGAAAGAAAGTGCTCAAAGACAGACATACACTTCATATTCCAACTGATTTTCCAGTAAGCCTAACTTCCAAAAGAGATGCCTTTGGAGGTAGTTAATCCTGTCATTGTAGTGTTCCAGGTTCTATTTCTGGTATTTCTGGGAGAGCAAGGCAGACATGAAATGGGGATGAGGTGCAGCCAGGCCTGGAGTTGGATATGAACTTGATGCTTCTTGAGCAGGGGCCTTCGTGTCTGGAACCAAGGGGAAGTTAACTGAAACTGTTTCTTGATGTCATGCTGGGGCAAAGCCTTAGGGTCAGTTTGAGTTCACATGGCCATTCCAGAAAGCTGGGCAGAATTCAGTGAGAAAAGGCTAGAGAGGGGTGTTGGTGAAAGAATGGTCTGGAGTACTTTTTCTGTATCAGGGAAGGAACAAATTGGGAGGTGTTGACATGATGCACTCAGGTCTTTCTGTCTAGACACATCTGGACCAGAGGTGCTCAAGAATTGGTCAGCCCTGACATGGAATGTGGAGAGCCTCCTCAATATTATATAAGTACACAGAACAGTGGACTGAATTTGTGTTGTTCTGGAGAGTGATTGCTTGAGTCTTTAATACATGATTTAATCTCTCTGTGCTATAGTTTTCTCAGATGTAGAATGAGGAAATGAATTGTGACATAACTGGTATAAGTTCTTAGGAAAGGGAAACAATTTCAGTAATCCTACAATATATAGCTATAATCTACTGAAGTGAACTTAACCTGGATATGGTATTTTGATTGCTCCAACTTTAGCTGTATCACAAGCTTGACTTTCTAACAGATGGACAAAAATTGATGGAATGTCAAATCAACAAATATTGATAAGGACCTAGAATTAGTAATATTTTTCCAGATTAAAGGGACCCACAGCTTGCTTTCTCTGTGTGGGCTAAAGAGTCAGCTCTGACACCAACCTCCAACTCTAGTGTACAATTTATCCGTTAAGAATAATTTATGCCTTTGCCAATAGGAGAAATTTATAAATAAACATTTCATCAAAGGGGAAAAGCTGTTAAAAAGAAATGGAAGGAGAAAAATCTTTATCAGTTTTTATAACTGATCTCATAATCTAACAATATATGGACACAACTGATGCATGCACACATCACAGCTTCCAACATAAACAAAGTATCTATTCTTCCCATGTCTCACATGAACATTTATCAAGGGAGATCATACACCAGGTCACAAAAACACATCAGTAATTTAGAATGTCTTCAGGCCACACAAAGCATGTTTTCTAACCACAATGGAATTAATGTGGAAGTCAATACCAGAAAAATCTATAAATATTTGAATGCCATCAACACTTCTTAATATCTATTGGTTGAAAAATAGAAAGGAACATGAGGAAGATTGGAAATAAAAACATGTCATATCAAAATATCTGGGATGCCTTTAAAGTAATACTTTAGGTGGAAATTGATAGTCCTAAATATCTAAGTTAGAAAAGATGAATGTACTAGAATCAATGTAAAGGGCCTGGAACCAAAGGCAGTGGGTTGTTGCTTGCAAAATACATAGCCAATAAGCATGATTAGGAGATAAAAGGTGAAAAAAATGTTTTACTTGTATAAGAATAATGGCTGGGGTAATTCCCTAAGTACTACAAACAAGAATGCCAAGAACATTGATTGGGGAATCATGCATGTTCATATAGGAAGAAATTGCCATCACCTGCAGAGGTAGGCAGGTTACTGAGCATTCATTGTTTAAGGTAATCTTTCTTCATACATCACTTGTATTGTTCAGGGTTTTTTGCATGTGTATGTGTGTGTACAGTATGTGCGGTATGGCATGTTTGATGTGTGCGTGGCACATACACATGTATGTGCACTTGGAAAGCTGAGCAGGTGGATTATAAATTGATGCTAGCCTAGGCTATATAGTGAGACCTTGTGTCAACCACCACCACCACCACCACAACAACAAAACCAAACAGAAAACAAAAACAGCTTTGAAAAGAGAGCTATTCAAAGTGACAGGAACATTATTTTGCCGGTAAGTTATAGGAGCTTGGCCCTAAAAGTTCCTGCCTAGGAGCTAATACATTTCAAACTGCCAAAATATTTTATTCTGTGTATTGATATTTTAATTAAAAATTTAAACTATAATGCATTTATTATTACCTTTCATACACATGCACACACACATATCACAGTGTATAATCATCATACCTTGCAAACATGTGCTGCTCACTACCCTTGGCTGCCCACCCCACTCCCCCTTTCCAGCCTTCCTTCTCCTCCCAAACAGTCCCTCTTCTACCCTTATGTCACACACACACACACACACACACACACACACACACACACACACACAGATCTAGGTTCCACATAGGAGAACATGCTGAGTTCAGTTTATTTCACTTAACATGGTGATTTCTGGTTCCATTAATTATTTCCTGTGAATTCCATAATTTTATTCTTCTTTCTGGCTGAATTAAACTGCACTGTGTATATGTACCACATTTGTTTATGTATTCATCTATTGATGGGTATCTAGGTTATCTACATTCTTAGCTGTTGTGAACATTGAAGCATCAAACATGGATGGGCAGGTACCTCTGGGGCATGTTAACAGATGGTAGTTCAGTTTATTGAGGAACCTCCACACTGATTTCCACACTGGTTTTGCTAGTTTTCAGTCCCACCAGCAGTGAGTTCCTTTCCCCCCCACATCCTTGGTAGCATTTGTTGTCGTTGTTGTTGTTGATAATCATTTTGACTTGGATAAAAACATTTTTTTTAAAAAAAAAGAATGAGAGTGGAAAATTAACACTACTTGATTTCAAGACTTATAATAAAACTACAAAACAAAACAAACATTGCATGACACCAAAATTATCATCCATAAAGTAAAAAGTAGACCAAGCTACTTAGGTGAAATGGTGTATAACTGTGACCCTAGCTACTCAGGAGACAAATCTAGGAGAATGCCTTGAGCTCAGTCATTTGAGAACACCTTGAGAATAACATAGACTTTATCTTTAAAAAAAGCTAAATTAGACAACCAGAATTTCAACCTTTTGTTCTTTGAAATACACCATTAATAGAATTAAAAAATATAATCCACAAACTGGGGAATAGTAAACCATATTCTTGATTAAGAGCTGCATTCAGAAAATATTTTAGGCACTCCAAAACTTATTAATAAAACAACTTGATTTTAAAAATGGGTAAAAAATTTGAAGAGGTGTTTTGCCAAAAAAAGAAGAGATGGTCAACTAAGTGCATGAAAATATATTCATCATCAATAGTCATGAAGGAAGTGCTGATCAAACCATCGTGGATGGTGACACCACCTCTTCAGATGGCTGAAGTGTAAAAGGCTGACCACATCATCAGGTGTTGGAGAACACTTGGAGGAAACAGAAAACTCACACTTCACAGATGGGAATATAAGATGGTATAATCACCTCGGAAAATGGTGTGGCAGCTTCTTTAAAAAGTGAAACCTGTGTCTACAGCAGACCCACAGTCATTCTTTTCTTATTTATCCAAGAGAAAAGGAAACATGCTTCACAGAAAGTTGTATACATGGCACTTATAGCAGGTTTATTTGCAATATCCAGAATATTTATTAGCAGATGAATAGTAAACAAATAAGGACCCATGTGTACAATGAGCCACCACTCAGCAACAAAATAAAAGGAAATGAACTATTTATCCATGCAACAACATTAGTGAATCTCAAAATGAATATGTTATTGAAAACTCCAGATAAAAATAGGACATATCATATTATTTTTATTCTAGTTATAGTAAATTCTTAAAAAGTTTAAGAGAATCCATCCTGGCAGCAAACAGGGGAGAAGTTGCTTCAGAAGGAAAGAGGAGGGAGGGAAGGATTTCAAAGGCCAGCAGGGGTCCTTTCTTCTGTCCTCTGAGATTCTAGGATGGGCCTACGAATTAAACTAAACATACAAAACAAATTGTTGGAATAAAAATATCAAACTTCTCTTTAATATTTTAACACACACACACAGAATCTTCAAAAGGGAAGTGAAGACTCAAAATAGTTCTGAATTGGGCTGTAGAGATGGCTTGATGCATGCTTTAGTGCTTGCCTGCTAAGCCTAAGGTCCCAGGTTCAATTCTCTAGTACCAACTTAAGTCCAATGTACAAGGTCACACATGTGTCTGGAGTTTATTTGTAGTGGCTAGAGGCCCTGATACACCCATTCTCTCTCTCTCTATCTGCCTCTTTCTCAAATAAATATATAAATAAAAATATTGTTTTTAAAAAGCCATGAATCTCAGACATACACCTTTAAATGAAAAGCAATTTATTATGAACATGTGACAAGCTATAGGGTCTTAGGCCAGGGGCAGTCAATTATAGGACAGTGACTAAGGTGTGGGGGAAACTAATGGAAGGTAAAGTTTATTTCTTATTTTAGTGTTTGACTCCCAGTGATATGATTGTTGTCTTCCTGGTACAGGGAAGGGCTTTTCTTGTGGGAAATTTTATTACCTGATTTTAGGTAGAGAACGGATGGTCAGATAAACTTCCTATATGTTGTGTTTCTCAAGTGCTTTCAGCTTAAAAGAAAACTTCAAAGTGACCTTTGTTGGGGTGACATATTCTAATACCAGGTACAAGAGGATACTGCTAGGTGGAGATGGTTTTGTGGGTGTATCAAACTTATGAAATTGTATACTTAAAGCTGAAACAGTGTATCAGATATGTCTCAATAAAGTTTGTTGTCTTTGTTTATGTTATGAACTAACACACACAGGGCTCCTTTGAAGTGTTTTCTTACCCTTGGTATATACATGACATCTGGAATGAGTGGTTTAGTGTGTGGAATTTTGTGACCATTGAGCTTCCCTCATAGGAATGTTGTCAGCGCTGAAGACCAGCTTCCATGCATGCTGTTACCACACAGAACTGAACTGATCTCTAGCCAAGGCTCTTTCATTCTTTTTCCAACCAGTGTCAAAAAGTATGAGGACATCACTAGATTGGGAGTTCCCTGGATTAGAAACCATTTAGCACTGAGTCTCGTGATGGTGGAAGTATTTTATTCAGGGCCTGGTAGGTGCCAAGCATGTATGTGTGTGCTGAAATGAATGTACTGGGATCATCACGTCACCAGTAGTTGGAGACACAGCTTGATGGTGCCAGCTATGCAGCCTATGAAGTTCTTTGCCGAGATCTCCACTCAGGTACAACCTGATTTTGCCTGTTGCTGCAGAAGTGAATTTTAGCATGAGTTAAAGTGAAGCAACAGTGGAGTTTATTAAAGAAAAGATTTACTGAGAAAAGGAAATATGGGGTTTAGTAAGAAAAAGATAGCACAGGCTTAGATTTAAACATGGGTGCTAATAGGGTGACGTTGAAGGACAGTGCACACTCAAGGCAAGGGGCAGTTGTAGGGCTGCTCCAGCTAGAGTCATACCAAAGGTAGATAGATGTGTGTGGTCACCTGTATTGCTCCATTGTTTCTGTTGCACAGTGATACTCATTATGCATATATACTGCCTTAATCTAGCCTTTCAGTCATTGGTAAGCATTTGGACTATCCCAGTTAGGATTTATTAAAATTCTAAGAATATTTGAGTATAAGTCCTTCTAGGTTATGAGGTATATTATACAGATTTGCAATAAGAAATAAATGTTGATAGTATGAAAATAGGTTTAAAAAGTCCAAAAGAGGGTTGAAGAGATTGCTTAGAGGTTAAGGTGCTTGCCTTAAAGCTAAAGGACCCAGGTTTGATTCCCCAGGACCCATAAAGCCAGATGCACAAGGTGGCACATGTGTCTGGAGTTCGTTTGCAGTGGCTGGAGGCCCTGACGTGCCCATTTCCTCTTTCTCTCTCTTTCAAATAAATAATTTTTTAAGGGCCAAAGATTTCTTATTTCTTTATAAGATAGAGAAAATATTATTTATATTACATAGATAAGATAAATTCTTAACTATATGTTAATTCTCATCTATATATAGGTCACTTGGAGTGCAAGGTGTATGCTCTGACTGTAAACATGGTCATCATCTTGTTAGTAAGGTGTGGTTTATTTATTTATTTTTATTTCAGAAAAGTACAGGTTTAAAGAGTTAGGTTAATGAGTAAGGAATAAGGCTAAATCTAAAATTCACATGCATAAGCCCAGCTCATTAGTTGTTTGAACATTATTGTTTAAAATATTCTCAGAAAAGGAAAGATGTGCCTTTGCAGCTGAGTTGGTCACATGGGTTGAAATTCTTGATTGTCAGCTACAGGAGACTTAAACCAGATCCTGGTGGTGAGGGTCTCTTTTCCTTCTAGTGCCTTCTTGATTTTCCTGTCTTTCTGTATTGCCTTAATAGTGTTCTGAATTATGGGTATGTATCTACTAACAGCTTTATCTGGGCCCAGAATTCTTTTAGTATTTTATTTATTTATTTATGACATGGGGAGAGTGAGAAGGGGGAGAGAGAGAGAATGGGCACACCGGAGCCTGTATCCATGGCAAATGAACTCCAGACAAATGTGCCACCTTGTACTTCTGGCTTACGTAGGTCCTGAGGAATGGAATCTTTGACTTTAAGCTTCACAGGCAAACGCCTTAACAGCTAAGCCATCTCTGCAGCCCCCCACCCCACTACAGAAATTTTTATTCAAGTGTTTTTTACTCTATGAGAACTTAGGGGAAATCAAGAAAAATCTCGTGTATTAACTCATTAAATATACCACTTGAATCAAAGTGATGCTCCTTAGGAGAGCCAAAGGCTGTGATTTTTGTCCTAGGAATGAAATCCTGTAAGACAGCCATTCTATTAGTATTCTTTCCTCTGAGAATTGGTAAGAATATTTTTAAAAAGCTTCATGTACTAAAGTTTTCTTTGATTCTTCCTAATTTCTTTGTTTTTTAAAAATATATTTATTGAGCATCATAAGAAGAGGAAAAGATCATGACATCAAAATAAAAGAGAGACTGATTGAGATAGAGAGGGGATATGATGGAGAATGGAATTTCAAAGGGGAAAGTGTGGGGAGGAAGGTATTACCATGGGATAGTTTTTATAATCATGGAAAATGTTAATAAAAATTGAGAAAAAAGAAAAAAAATTAATTGATGAATATATATATTTAGTTATTATATATATATATATATATATATATATTTATTCATTCATTTATTTATTTTTGAAAGAGAAAGTATGGGCATTCCAGAGCCTCTTGATATTGCTAACAAATTCCAGATGCATGTGACAGTTTATACATCTAGCTTTATATGGGTACTGGGGAATTGAAACTCAGGCCAGCAGTGCTGAGCCATCTCTTCAGTCCTTCCTTTTTCTCATTATCTCTTTCTTACACTTCCGCTTTTGATAAATCTATATCCTTAATGTTGTTTTCTGAATAACTTACTTGTTCAAGACATAAAGAGCATGGACACCATGCCATGGAAGATTCTTTGCCAGTTACAGTACTGAGGTTGGACCTAGGTCTTCAGGCATGCTAGCTAACCACTATGCACTATACCTCCACCCTCAGTTTTAAATTTTTATTATTTTGAGGCAAGATCTCACAAAATTGTCCAGACTGCCCTCTCTAGCTCAGGTAGGTCTTAGACCTGTGATCATTAGCTGAGATGACAGGACTGCACTACCAGTCTCAGCTCTAAGTTCTTAAGTAACTGCTCTGAACTCATAGTGGTGTGCCCCACGATTTTACTAGGCGCATACATTTGCTTTCAGATGCCAGATGCACTGTCTTACAACAGGTAAGTTATCTACTTAAATGACTGACCATTTGCAAGTCCCTGACTTGGTGCTGGAGACTTGGTCTATAACCAAAGCTATCCTTTTTCACACTGCAGACTTCAACTGTGTAGTGGATAAGCCCATAGAGCTGTTGGGCAGGAGGTTAGGTCTGGCAGGGACTGACCAACAGGCCTCTACAGATGGGCCACCACAAGGTCCTGAAATGAGATAGTAGTAGCAAATGGTATAGTCCACTGTTGGCCAAGATAAAAAGATAGTGACAGGGTTCAACTCCAAATGGGCCAGCTCAGGGGCCCCAAAACAGGATGTAAGGCACCTGGTAAAAAAAAGGTCCAAGCTAACTTGGTCAGATGAAAGCAACCCAAGGCCCCCTCAGAGCAGCGTGTGTAGAGTGCGAGTACCCTTTGAAAGCAAACGTTTAGCCTCGAGGCTATTCAACCCCTATGCGTATGCTTAGATCCTCTACATCTGCTTAAAAGCAGAGTGAATTCTAAGTAAATGAGCTTCTGAAGAAGCTCACCTGTTTTCTAGAAGTGTCCACTCTAGGTGAGAGAAGAGGGAGGGAACTACAGGAAGAAGAGAAATATAAGCCTCAGGCCTGCCAGGGTCAAAGCCATTCCACCAGATTCAGCCTGCTCTTTTCTACAGAGTGTGTGCCTGTTTCCTGGCTTGCTCCAAGTGAACATTTGACTGCTTGATCTACAACTGGGCCTGTGTGTGAGTTCTTCTCTTTGGGGAACACAGGAACCCAGAGATCAAGACCAGGGGGAATTAGAGAAACCCTCTTGGCTCCCTGGGTTCTCCTGTAGCCACCCTCTTCATGTTGCCATGGTGTTCCCTGTGCACAACAGAAATGTTCTTGACTCAGTGTCTGCAACAATTCTCCAACACACAAGTAAAGGCAATACCTTCCTAGTGACTCACAGCCCTGGCTGTGCATGTGTGTTACCTGGGGAGAGATTTAAGATCCAGTGGGCCCCACCGCAGATGAGTTACATCTGAATCCCATCATGACCTCTGGGCATAAGGTCACTTGTGCTTGTTTGGTAGTTGTTTAAAAGCTCCAGGTACAGATGTTTAGGCCACTTGCTGGGGAGCTAAGAAAAGGTTTTTTGTTGTTGTTGTTGTTGTTTGTTTTTTTTGTGGAAAGCCAGCACTTAATATGTCTAGAAGAACTCCACTGATGGCTTTTGTTTTACCTTGTATAATTACATCTTCCTGAAAGGCCAAATTCTTCATTGGTTATGTACAGGTCATGGGAGTTATGGAGAGATTTATCCTGTAATTAAGAACAAAATGAGACTTAATTTCTGTAGGAAATTATATTGTACCATATTGTAAATTGCATTTTTCAATGGGAAATTGCAAAGTAAGAATTTGGCACTAGTTAGAATAATATAATGTTCATTTGTTTAATTACATAATTTATAGAGAATTAGCTGAATAGGTAATAATTTGGCTAATTGTAATGATTAAATGATTGCCTCCATAATGTAAATTACTTCTTACCATAGTCCGTGAAAGAAAATATTTGCTAAATATCTAGTGGCATTCTAAATGCTAGATCACTTTGTAAGAGGTCTGTGTTTGATTGATGGATCCCCTTTGACCAGTGTGTCAATGGGCCCCAGGTGTGCCCCAGGGCTCCAGACTGACAGGCTAAGGGATGTCTTTGTTTTGAAAAGAAAACAAGTTCCTTACTAGGGTTTCTTCATCTGTGATAATGGAAGCATCCTAAAGGATTGTTGCTACAGTAGAAGATACAGTTGGTGCTGAGGGGATGATAGTAATTATCACTTTTAAAACATTTGTGTAGTTTTTTTTGAGACAGGACCCCACTTTGGAGCCAACGCTGCTCTGGAACTCACTCCATAGCCCAGTTCTTAAATTCTCCATCATCCTCCTGCCTCAGCTGCCTGAGTGTCAAGGTCACACATATCTGTCACCATGCCCCACAAGAACTGTCACTTTTGTTCCTTTCTTAGCTGATTGGCCTTTTGTTTGCTAGCCAGTGAGACAACCTATGGCCACCCAGGGGCAGTGCAGTATTGGGTAGTTTAGCAGACAGCTCAGGTTCGCTGAGATGAACTTTCAGACCAGGCACAGTTATGGAGGAAGAGATTTATTGAAGCTTACAGATTCAGGGGAAGTTCCATAATGGCAGAAGAAGCTGGCCTGCCTTCACAGGCCCAAGTAGACAAAGAGAAGCACAAGCCTAAAGGTCAAAAGCCACAGCACACTTCAGGAACTCCAGCTAGGCACACTTTGCATATCTTTAGATTGAAATCTGAAACCCACCACCACACCTTAAGATCACCCAGTGACATTGCCTCCAGCCAGGTAGCCAGCAGATGCAAACTACAAACAACTGAATATATTGGGGGCCATCTTTTCTATTCAAAGCACCACAGGTAGGTTACTGGGTTCTGGGTGACCATTCTGGAAGCTGCATTAAGTACGTAAGGCACATTGATTGGTCTGTGTGAGGAGCATGTGGGGTCTGTGTGAGGAGCATGTGGGAAGGGAGGTAAGCCTAAGTCTGAGCGAGAGGATGTCCACAGCAGAGCACTAAGGGACTGCACAGATCCAAACTTGGAAAGAGAAAGTAGTGAACGGAGCAGTGGAATCCAAGCCAGTCTAACCAATATCTCCACGCAGGCTTAAAGTCTGTCTTCTACTTTGTTTATCATTGCAGGTGTTCACTTCCTAACTTTCCCTTTTTCTGACATTGTACACACTAGATCAAACTGAGCCATATGCTCTGCATGCCAGCTGACAAGTGAGGTAACAGCATTGGCCACAGAACTTGAGATGACAAAGTCTCATTTATTTATTTATTATTTATTTGAGAGATAAAGAGAGAGAGAGAGAGAGAGAGAGAGAGAGAAAAAAGGGGGCAGATAGAGAGTCAATGGGTTTGCCAGGGCCTGTAGCCACTGCAAATGAATTCCAGATGCATGTGTCACTTGTGTACCTGGCTTATGGGGATAATGGGGAATTGAATCTGGATCCTTTAGCTTCAAAGAGAAGTGCCTTAACTGCTAAGCCATCTCTCCATCCCCAATTTGTTCTTTTTAAAAAGGGTTTTCCACAGAAGTGACTCAGACATAACAGAGTGGAAGTGGAGGGAAGCTTCACTCTCAATTGACAAAACTTGACACACACTCAGCCTTTTTCTACCTTGGCCTTCCCTGCCATGATTGACTGTATTCTGAAACTGTGAGATAAAATCACTGCATGTCCCTGAAGCAGTTACCTTCCTGCTGCTGGGACAAAACACCTGAGCAGAGCAGCTTATGGAAGGAAAAGGTTTACTTTGGCTTACTACTCAAGGGGAAGTTTCATGGCTGCAGGGCAAACATAGCTGCATCACATCTTGCCAGCTCAGCTTGGAGGGAGCAGCAAGAGTGGGCTTGCTAGCACTGGGAAGTGAGGCTACATTATAAAATCGGAAGTCGATCAGAGACACACCCTCTCCAGCAAGTCTCTACTTCCCAGAAGCTCCACCTGCTGGAGATATGAAGCTCAATGTCAAGCACACGAGGCTATTGGGAAGGCCTAAATTCAAACCACCATGAATTGATTGTTACATATTTGGTCACAGATAATAGCTGTTCATAATATTTCCTAAGGAATCTATTTCTGTTCACCTCAGATAGAGAGGGAAGTTACAGACCAAAGAAACAGTTTCACCCAAACCTCCTAACCAGTGAGTTTATTTGAGTTACTTAAAGGAGGGGTTACACAGGAACATAGGAGACTCTCACAGCTGTATCATTTACAAGCCCACCCCAGGATAGGTGGTAATTTCATTGGAGTTCTTCCTTTAAGTAAACCTTCTACATCCTACATACTGCATACTCCTCAAGACCACATGTAAGGGCGGGATTATGTGCAGTTGGAAGGCAGGAGTGAGTGAGTTGCTAGAATCTCAGGCAAAGGTCTAATGACTCTCCCCATCCCTCATTCCGTAAATAGACTAATCTTGCAAGAGTCCCAAGTATGTTCTGATTTTAAGAGGGCAGTTGTTATGACACATGAAGAAGACAGAGTTCTGTACCATACGCACCTGGAAACCATGCAGGGATTTGTGTGTTAAGTGGGTGAAGATCAGTAACAGATTTGTTGCCACACAACAATCTTATGGTAGATCCTCATGGGTGTATCTTGAATAAATATGTTTCTCACTACAGAAGCATAGAAGCATTTGCTTACTTATTATAACTCATAAGTATAAATTGTAATACACCATACCCTGTCTTAAGTTGTAGTATTAATGAGAAAAGATCTTCCAAAAAGATACACGTATGGCTGCAATCAACCATACTTCATTCCCTCCTTCCTCCTCTAGCTGCTGGAGTTTAGTTATATTTTATCCAGCTAGTCTGATCTCAGAGTAGGATGTGATTCTTTCCCAGGAATCTTGACTTCTACAAGTGTAGGAAGTGTCATTTTTACATCAACATCATGAACATAATCTCAGTCACCTCTATAGTCCTACTTTTAGTGAAAATACATATCTGTAAAACTGTGTTTGCTTCTCCCCATTCCCAACACCAAGCAGACAACATTTGTATGTTTCTTATATAAAACATCTAGCCCTACCAAGGAGAAGAAATTACTGTATTTGTAGTCTAGGTTGGGTGAAAAGAACATTGGCTGACATTTGTATCAGTGGAAAGAAAAATAATCATCTTGGACAAAGAAATAAAAATCATTGATCATTTAGAGTGATCATGTCTGATAAACTTACCAATTATCTTATTCTAGTTCATTATGGATGTGAAGATGTTACCCACAAAATCATTTCTAGGACCCCATGATACAGTAAACATCTGTTATGCTTTAGATAGGAATTGTCTTTTAAAAGGCTCATGTGTTGAAGGCTTGGTCCCGAGGGAGTATATCTGACCCACGAGAGGTGATTGGATCCAGAGGGCTTCCTTTAGTGAATTGATCCATTGATGAATCATAATGTGATAGCAGTGTTGGAGGTGATGAAAACTAGGAAGTGGGTTCGATTGGAGGTCATGGGGCGTGTGTCTTTGAAGGGGGTATCTGGTTTCTAGACCCTTTCTCTTCTTCCTTCTGCTTCCTTGCTGCCATGAGGTGAACAATGCTTTTCCACATGCCCTTTCACCATGGTGTTCTGCCCCAACACAGCCCAGAAACAATGAGCCATTCTACCAAGGACTGAAAATTCTCAAACCATAATATAAAGTAAACCCTTTAAATTGTTTATGTAAGTCATTTTGTTATAGTGACAAAATAACCAATCAAACTTCCTCTTTAGTACCAAATTACCTTTGGGAAATTGCCAACTACCATTGCTAAGTCTCCAACTATATAATTGTTCATTGATTCAGTGCCACTTAATATATGGAGATTATCAGGTATTTTGTTTGTCTTTGATTTGTTTGTTTATTTGTATTCTGGTCTCACTATGTAGTTGAGGTTGGCCTCAAACTTACCAGGTGGTCCAGGCTAACCTTGAACTTGTGATCTTTCTGCCACATTGCCCCAAGTGCTGAGATTATAGATGTATACCATCATGGCTGGCATTGTTTATTTATTTATTTATTTATTTATTTATTTTGGTTTTTCAAGGTAGGGTCTCACTCTAGCTTAGGCTGATTTGGAATTCACTATATAGCCTCAGGGTGACCACAAACTCACAGTGATCTTCCTCCTACCTCTGCCTCCTGAGTGCTGGGATTAAAGGCATGTGCCACCATGCCCGGCATTGCATTGTTTATTTTTAAAGGAATAAATTATACACAAAAGGCAAGCATGCTTGCAAAAATTGATTCAATGTAATATGCTTTTAATTCTTTGACCATGACAAATTAACCAAATTGACTTTGGTCAATAAAGATATATCTCTCTGATTTAATAATGGGATCAAAACAATCATTAATACATAAAATGAAGCTAAGGAGGTTGCTACGCAAGCATGAGTACTCTAGTTTGGATCTCCAACACCTATGTTGATCAAAAAAAAAAAAAAAAAATGGGCATGGTGGCTCATGCCTTTAATCCCAGCACTTGGAAGGCAGAGGTAGGAGGATCACTGTGAGTTTGAGGCCACCCTGAGACTACATAGTGAATTCCAGGTCAGCCTGGGCCAAAGTGAGACCCTACTTCAAGAAAACAACAACAACAACAAAAAATCCAGACACTGTGAATGAGCAAGAAGGAAGATGGAGACAGAAGAATCCACCAAAAGCCCAGGGGCAGCTGGCCTGACAAAAAAGCAACCTGACACACAAGGAAGGTGAGGACTGACAGCTGTAGGTTGTCCTCTGACCTAACATATGCACTGTGGAACTTGCGTCCATACTCACACACATATATACAGATATCTTAATAGACACAAAACACTCCCCCAGTAAGTAAATAACTGCCTCCACAAAAAGAAATAAGAAAATAAACTATGAGTATACACCATCCAGCCACTTCTTTGTGGTTAAGTTCAACTGCAGTTTTCTGACAAAGGATTCATGGAAAATTAAGATGAAAAGAAAAGCTTGTGAAAATAACACAAATGGATGGAAAATATGAAATTAATTATCTTAAGGTCCAAAAAAATCTGTTTCTTATAATGAGTTAGAGATTTTCTGAACTTTGGAATTATTTTACATTTCTTTAGAAATGTTCTGGCTATCAATGGAAGAACATCCTATAACAACAAGGTGTCTTTTGGCCCATGAGTTCCACACTGTGAAACTGAAAGAGAACACAAAAGCTCAGCCAGAAGATGTGTACTAGGTAACCCAGATGACTTCTTCAACCACTTGACATATGTGGGATGTGTCCACTTATGGGATGTTTCTTCTCCACAAAAAGAAGTGCAAGAAACAAAAAGTGTGTTTAACCTATTACATATGCCAGATACAGTTTTCAGTGTGTTTTACACTATTTTTCATATTATGAATACTAGGGAAACTTCTGGTTCATCAATAACTTGCTAACTTTTATATATATACATATATGTTATATGTATATATATTGGCCAACTTATAGGATTACCAAGACTTAAAAAGCGAAAAATAAAAAAGGAAGGAAAACATAAAATTAGAGAGGAAAAACTGATGGCTTAGCCAGGTTCTATCCAGAGAAGTGGTCTCAGTTGCCAGAACCACAGTTCTCAGATCACACTGGGCATCAGTCTATTTGCAGATAAGTGCATCTGTATGGCTTACCTTGTACTCACTAAGCATCAAATGTTATTGGTCCCCTGTTCTGAGCCAATAGCAAGAAAACTACTGTTATTTGAATTTTCAGCAAGCTCTGCCTATAAGTAGAAAGTAAACACCCTCAACAGTCCATAAAATAGTAAATCAGAATCTTCTAGAACATTTAGTCAGGAAAAACAGCCTCTAGAGATTGCTTTGGCCCACGATTGCTGTGAACTGGTTCCCATCACTAATGATGGATTAACTGGTCGAGTACAAGCAGACATAACTCAACGCCTTGATGGCCAGGTGCTGATTTGACTGTACTTACAGTCAACCCCTCTCCCAAGATGTGTGCTTTTCTCTGCAATGCTCAATTTGATACCTTTTAAACATTTTTATGTTTATCCTTCCAAAGTCAAGTGTCTTCAGGGGATATTAGTGGCAACTTAAATGGAGAGCAAGAAAATGGCTGTGGAGATAGACAGGTATAATCAAATTTAAATTTCCAATACATGGATATGCAAAAGGGAACCTAGTAGTATAGGCTGCTTCTGGAAACAAACATGGGACAAACTTCAGTCTTTGCCTTTAGAGCCAGGATATTATAGTTATTTGTTCTTCCTTCTTCCTTCCTTCCCTCCCTCCCTCTCTCCCTCCTTACCTCCCTCCCTTCCTCTCTTCCTTCCTTCCTCTCTTTTTGCTTCCAACATTATGAGAGAAAGCCAATAAAGAAAGAAAAAGATTTCATTTATTTATTTACTTTTTTTATTTATTTGACAGAGACAAAGAGAGAATGGGCATGCAAGGACCTCTTGTTGCTGCAAATGAACTCCAGATATATGTGCCATTTTATGTGCGTGGTTTTATGTAGGTATTAGAAAAATGAACACAGGCTGGAAGGCTTTGCAAGCAAGTACCTTTAACCACTGAGCAATCTCCCCAGCTCCATGAAAAAGATCCTTTAAAATCAGAATATACAGTATATTCACATATCTGCACTATGTAAAACTACAGATGCATCAGAACTATCTAAAATTGAGAAATTTAACATATTTTAGCATCTGATTATAATTATTATTAGTATTTTGTGGTACTAAGACTCAAACCCAGGGTTTTTGCACATGGTAGGAAGTACTTTACCATTGAGCTATTTCTCCAACCTGAATTATGTGGTCCTTATACTTTTTTATTTGTTGATATAAAGAATTAGAAAGATAGACTGATAGCAAAGCATGCTTGCAGTCAAGAATAGATTCTGTTCATTCATACTATATCCTTTGAACTAGAGTCACTAGTCTGATAGGTGCTAGGGTGTCCTGCTCAGAGACCACCAGCAGTGAGAAGTTTATTTCCCAGATATCTTAGTGTTGGGGCTGCTATGGCTTGCAGCTGAGCTCCCTTCCCAGTCAAGGAGCAGCTCACAACCCCGATTTGTCAACTCTGGAGGGATAGGATGCTTATAAGCTTCTGTTGAACTTCTCTCCTTGTCTCCCTGCTGCTGGCCTTGGCCTCTTAATTTGCTATTCCATAGGTGATCACAAGAGCAGGCCTCAATAAGCCTCAATGTCTACTGGGGAACCAGACCTAAGACAGAAAGATAGCTGCATTTTATTTGCTAATATTTTAGTTAAGAGATTTATATCTGCACTCTTAAGTAGGATGGGTTTTGTATATTCTTTTAATACCACATCACTCTTTGGAATTAAAATTAATCTGCCTTCATAAAATGAACTGAGGGAATATTTTTCCCATGGTCTGGAAATGTTTAAATCATATTTGAGTCATCTGTTCTTTGAAAGATTAAACGCATCTGGTCTTTTTGCCCTTTTCCACAATGTGTTCTTAATCATCATCCCAGTATCTTCTACTCTGTCTTTTAAAATTTGTAGCAATAGAAGTATAAGCTTTTGGATCCTACCTGTACCTTGGTTTTGTTTCACTTTGAGTCGTGCAAACCTTTGGAAGCTCTGTCTATGTGCCCAGCGTGAGCCTTCTCTCTGTAATTACATACATAGGGAGTTTATTTGCTTTATTGGCCTCAAAAACTGGCTTTAGGATTTTCTGTTTTGTTTGACCTTGTTTTTGGCTTCCATCTTTGAAGCAGTAAGCTCACTTTGAGGGTGGCTTCTGCTCTCCCTCTTGATGTTGCTCTGGCAAAGTTTGCTGTGTCTGTTTCTCCCTTTGTGATTCATGGAATCACTTTCCAAATGCTGAAATATCTCGTCTTTAACAAAGCATGATTGGGGAATGTAACCTGCACATTTTTTCTTTATTTCCTTTTTTGTAGCTCCAGTTTTCTAAGCTTTACTTTATGGCCAAATACATGATTGATTTTGTATGTGTTTCATGAATGAATTGGAGAAAATATGTTATCTATTGGATATATTAAATAAAAGCTATTGATTTGCCAGCTAGATGTATTCAACTCCAAAAGAACTATTTAAACCTTTTTGTGATTGTATTTTTATAAATCCTCCTTGCATTTCGCCTTCCCTTCCCCCCTTCCTCCCTCCCTCTCTCCCTCCCTCCCTCCCTTCCTTCCTTCCTTCTATCCTTGTCTTCCTCCTTTTTTGATAGTCTTGCTATGTAATCCAAACTGGCCTTGCACTTCAGACCCTCTTTCCTTTTTACTGCCAGAGCTGGGATTCAGGTGTGTACCACCACACCCAACAAGTTGTTGCATTTCTGATAACTTTTGGTCTATATTTTTTGTTGCCATATTATGTGACTTTCGTTGGAGTTTGGGAACTGATGCAGACAAGGTTTCTGTCACTTCTTCACATTCTTGTTCTTAGAAACCACTGGCCAACACTGTGGGGGAATTCTGTGCTGTCTGTACTTTAAAGGCAAAGGCCTGAGACAGCCACTGCAGGCCCTTGCTTCTGTGTTCCTGCCCCGCCTCCTCCTGTCATCTGTGGGCCTGCAGAAAACCATCTCCTATCTTTCTTTGCCAGCCATGCTCAGGATACTTTTGTTTCCTCATTTCAGTCTGCTATCTCAGTGATTAGTTTTGGTGTTCCAAAACACAATAATCATAATCATATCGGACCTTTAATCATTGCATAAGGTCCTGTAATCCTAAATGCCTTTCATTTTAATCAACCTTGCTTTTTTGCTTGCATTTAATTGATATTTTTGTCTATCCTTTTATTTTAACATTTGGGATTTTCTGAGATGGGGTTTTGCTGTCACCCAGACTGTCCTTCTACTCTCCGTACTCTTGCCTTAATCTCCTGAGTACAGGAATTATAGGTATAAGCCTCATGCCTGGATATCCTTATTTCATTATTTATTTATGTATTTTGCATCTGTAAGATGTACATGTATATATGTGGGTGGGTGCACATGTGTGTACATGTGTGTGGGGAGGCCAGAGTTTGACATCAAGTGTCTTCCTTGATTGCTCTGTACCTTACTCTTTGAGACAAGGTCTCTTGATGCTCCTGGAGCTCACTGATTCAGCTAGACCAGCTACCAGTGAGGCCCAGGCATTCCTTATGTGTGCTTTCCCAATACTGGGATTGCAGATGTGCACTTCCACGTTTGGCATTTTATGTGGGTGCTGGGGTCTGAGCGGAGGTCCAGCAGCACTTTACCCACCGTGCCATCTCCTTAGCCCTAGACTTCCATTTAAGATGATTTCTTTACTCCTTTATTCTAAGTGGTTTGCAGTAGAGTTTTAGTTTTTCATTAGTTTGAAATCTGTGAAGAATGCAGTCATTTTCCTCCTCCAACTTCTCTTCTCCCTTCTCTTCTTCCTCCTTCTTCTTCATCATTTTCATCATACAAAGCTCTCCTGTAGCTCATGCTGGCTGTGTATATATGTATATATATGAACATGTTATGTAGCTGAGGATGACCTTGTAATTCTGATCTTTTGGCCTATATACTACCCCAAGAGCTGAGTTTACAGTCATGGACCACCATGACCAGCTAAATATTTTCCTGCTCTTTTGTTTGTTTGTTTGGTGGCACTGAGAATCCAACCTAGGGCCTTATGCTTGGTAGGCAAGTGATATACCACTGAGCTACCCTCAGCTCTAGTTGTTGTTCTCTTTTGGAGATAGGATCTGGCCATGGAGCCCTGGCTGCTGGCTGGTATAGACTGCTATGTCGACCAGGCTGGCCTCAAACTCACAGAGATTCACTTGCTTCTTCCTCCCAAGTGCTTTGAGACAGGGTTTAAACCACCATGGCTGACTTATTTTTAATGTGATAATCAATATGCTTCCTTTTTACCCAACCTTATAATGTGCATTCTTTTTTCTTTTCAATTTTTTCTTGCTTTAGCCGGTTTGATGAACTTATTGACTGTGTTATTTGCTCATTCATTACTGTGGACATTATGTTCTACTCCTCCCATAATATTTGTTCCAGTAAACAGTTCTGATGATTTTTTTTCCTATGCTATCATTGTTTCCAATAGATAAGTTGCTGTTTCTTCCTGAAACTTGTCTAGAATTTGTTATCTTGGGGTTTCTAGAATTTACCTTAACAGGCTGAAGTATGTCTTCTTCTCACTGATTTTATGCCATCACTGGATTCTTCCAGCTTGTGGCTGCCTCAGCTTTCAGCCTGCAGAGCTTCTACTTTTCACTTAATAACCTGCTTGTTTCCACGAATCCCTACCACCTGCTGTGCCTACTAAGTTAGCCCTTAAATTCTCCTATTGTTCCCTTATGACTTCTATTGTGATTTTATATGTTTACTCTCAGAATTTCTCATCTTTTCCTTTCTTTCGTACATTCATCCTTCCTTTTTTCTTTTTTTCTTTTTTCCTCCCTTTCTTCCTTTCCTTTGTTTTAAAACATGTTTTATTTATTTGTTTATTTGAGAGAGAGAAAGGCAGGTGGAGAAAGAGAGAGAATGGGCATGCCAGGGCCTCCAGCCACTGCAAACGAACTCCGGATGTTTGCACTCCCTTGTGCATCTAGCTTACGTGGGTCCCAGAGAATAGAATCGGGATCTTTGGCTTTGCAGGCAAAAGCCTTAACTATTAATCCATCTCTCCAGCCCTTTCTTTCCTTTTTAAAGTTATTTTTTATTTTTATTTTTATTTTTCTGTGAGAGAGATGGAGAATTGCTGTGCCAGGGCCTCTAGCCACTGAAATCAAACTCCAGACATGTGTACTACCTTGTATGCATGCCTCTTCTTGTGTGTCTGGATTATGTGGGTTCTGGGGAGTTGAACCTGGGGCCTTAGGCTTCACAGGCAAGTGCCTTAACTGCTAAGCTCTTCAGCACTCCTTTCTCTTTTATAAGTGGTTCTGTGGCTCAACCCCAAAACCTTATTCATGCTTTTCTACTAAGGTATATCCTTAGCCCTTGATCTATTCCACAGTCTTTTAGGACATTCTTTTTGATCATATACTAAGTTGTTTTTCCTTTGGCTTTTTTGTTGTTCGTTTGTTTTGTTTTGTTTTGTTTTGTTTTGAGGTAGGGTCTCATTGTAGCCCTCACTGACCTGGAATTCACTATGTAATCTCAGGGACTCACAGTGATCCTCCTACCTCAGCCTTCCCAGTACTTGGATTAAAGGCATGCACTACCATTCCCGGCTTCCTTGTGTTTTTTTGTTTTTGATTTTTTTTTTTTAAATTTTTGAAAACAGGTCTTACTATCTAATACAACCTCCTCTGGAACACATGAACTGCCTGCCTATCCTCCTGAGAAGGGATTATAGGTATATCTTCCTATGCTGGGCACCTCATCCTTCTCTCAGAGCAGTTCTGTTCCCCTTGGAGTGTGTATTTGTCCTGACTGATCTTACTCTCCAGCTTCTGGGCCCTAAACTAGGGTTCAACATCATTGACTTGCTTGAGCTGGTCGAAGGCACATTCTGAGTTGTGGCAGTGTGGTGAATGACAGATGGTGACAGTTGATCATAGGAGCTGATGAAGCAAAGGCCAGGTGGCATCAAAAGATGCCCTCCAGACTACTCAACTTTTCTAACTTCCCACCTCAGGTATAAGAAACCTGTAGGATATGGTGACACATACCTGGAATTCCAGTTTGGAGGCAAAGGCAAGATGATTAGATATTTGAGGTTAACAAAAACAATATCAATCATCTAGTTATCAGTGAAGAAGGAATAGGAGGACTTGCCAACTCATTCTGGATTTCTTGGCTTGTGGGGAAGATCAGGTCTGTTAAGGGGCATACATCACCTGTCCCTCTGCATGCAGATTGTGAGGTTATCCTCTCTCCAGCCTTTTCTTTCTTACACTTGTCCTGAGCAGTCTGAAGCAGGAATCAGGCTCTTCCCAGTCCCAGGAATGGTCTGAAATCATTCTCCCAGTGTGACCCCAGAACTGGGACCTTGTTAACCACCCAGCCCTGCACTGGATTACATTGCTCTTCAATACAATGGAGATATATGGAAGCTGGTGGGTGGAATAGAAACGTGGGTAGCAGTAGTCACTTTCTAGAATCCTCTCTTTGCATAGAAGACATTAATTTTAGTAGAGTAAAACAGAGAAGATTTTGGTTTGCTTTTTTCCCGTTTTTAAAATCTATGGCTTATGGGTTTTATCCACTTTTGTTAGAATTCCTCTGTAATACTAGGTCGGTTTTCTTGAGCTCTCAGTAGCCCGAGGTAACTCATGTGATAACCCACTGTTGCCAATGGTAATGGCTTAATTTATCCACTTTAAATGAAAATCATAAGTTTTTGTGCTTGCTTTTAGTACTTAATTAGCTTATATCAATAACTTCATATCATTGATCATTATGTTTACTTAGAAGATTAGTTTACACAGAGCTTACCTTGGAAGTTTCTCTGAGAAGTTAAATTGCTTAAGAAGACATGACATACACCAGATAGCTAGGAGATAGACAGACAAGCACACACACAGACATTGGAGTTGCTAGATTTAATCCAAAGTTACAGCAGGCAGGATATTTATTTAATCTTGAATTTTATATAAACAGAGCATTTTAGTGTGAAAATCACTTATATTATAATAAAAGTTGTTTATATGAAAGTAAAATTAGAAACACTTTATTTTACCTGGCAACCTTAATTTTTATAAAGCTATGCAAATAAGTATGTAGATATCCCATATGCATTTGAGAGAGCATCAAGTGGAAGGGAATGGAGAGAGAATATTGTAGTCAGATTTGCTTTGCAGTGATTTAAGCCTACAATCATGGAGGCTATGCTTTATGGTGGAGAGTCTAAATTACACTGGATGCAACTGCATGAAGTTGTGAAATGTTGTTTTGCTCATGGATCTACCTCAAACATTTATCATGGTGTTTGGCACAAGCTGTTTGCAGTGAATAGTTTCAAAATTGAATTAATCATATTTTTCCGAATCCTAGAGCCCCTCAAATACAAGCAATTGTACATTTTTTACTAAAATGTGAAGATTTCCATGTAACTGAAGCACCTATCCATCACTTTTATCTGCTTTTCCATTGATACTTCATCATGAGGAGAATGTGCCTGTGAAGAGTTCTGTTAGATAGATCTTACTCACCTCTTTGTTTTATGGTGTAGACCATTATGTTCCAAGGAAATTCTGTGTCAGATTCATTAGCTGTGTTCCAGTTATTTTCCTTATCTTATGCAAGATAATATATAATATCTGTATTACATGTTCATGCAATTAACTCTCAGCCACTTAATACTTAGATATGTGTTGTTATAAGAATAATACCTGTGTAGGCAGTGCCTAGAAGTAGTTTCCTAAATCTGCTAGATTGGAAATTCTGTGTTTGGAGCAAATAAAACCTCTTGTATCTTTCCCCTAAACTATGCTTGTATTGTGGCTGTCATGCTGGACTAACAAGGTGGTCAGTTTCCCAATGCCTGATGGCAACTTGCCCTCATGGACTATGTAATTTTCCTCCAAGAGGGGCAGACAAGTGAAACAAAGAAAGTTCCCAGAATTAACCATTTTGTAACCATAAACACAAAAACAGAATAAAAAGCAATAAACAAAGGAAATGTATGAAAATATAGGCAAAAATAAATAAAATAAAATCACTTGTTCACAGAATGCAAGCAGTGAACTCACTCTGTGTCCACAGAAGAAATTGTCCACCTGGTCCAGAAGGCTGGTCCCTCAGAGGAGACACTCAAATAGACCTGAAATGGCATCATACTCTCAGCAATGAAGGACTGTCCCAGAGCAACACCAATAGCCAGTGATGCTATTATAGAGTGAAGACTTTCAAGTGTGAAGTTCCTGTGAGATGTGACTCAAATGAAAGTTCTAGAAGATGTGTTCTCAGCTTCCAGATATCAACTTTGGAGGCAAAAGTCCTGGTCACCAGCTGTCTCATTTGTATGCTGACACCTAATGGTCAAGGTGGCTACCTGCCAGTCTCCTGGCTTAGCTACGGCCTGAGAGCAGAAAACCCAAACGAGAACTGGTGCTATCACAGCTGCAATCGCTAGATCCCTCCCTTACCTGGGCTGCAGCAATTACAACATGGCAGCACCATACCACAGCGGGGCCATGGGCCAGCAGGAAAGGAAAATAATTTGTGTTTTAGACTTTTTATCATTTAAAATCAATTTTATTTCTAGTATACAAGGATCTATCAATTTATTCATTGGAAGCTAATTTTAAGCTGTGATTTCATGGTGGTAATACAGTCCTGCAAGTTTTGTCAAATAGAATACGTAAACAGCCTACGACCATCAGGAAACAGACAATTTCATCACTCCCAAGTGTTTCCTCCTCATGTCCCTTCGCAGGGAGCCCTTTCCAACAGCTCCACCCCCAGTAAAATGAACAGATCTGATTTTTGAGTGCTAAAATTATAGGCAAGTGTCACTATGCACAACTCAATGGAATCTCTTGAAGACCCGAGTTATTTTATTTTATTATTATTGTAATTCTGAGAGAGAGAGAGAGAATGGGTGCACCAGGACCTTCATCCTTCTGTGAACAAACTCCAGATGTGTGTACTACTTTGTGTGCATGTGTGACATTTCATGCTTGTGTCACATGTGTCTGGCTACATGGGACCTGGAGATTTGAATATGAGTTCTTAGGCTTTGCAGGCAAGTGCCTTAACCACTTAACCACTACGTCATGTATCTAGCCTAAGACCTAAGTTTTTAATTTTCACAAAGTCTCATCTGTCACCTTCTTCTTTCATGGATCCCACATTTGAACAGTTAGGTCTGTGGCCCATTTTGAATTAATTTTTTTGTTTTGTTTTTTTGAGATAGGGTTTCACTCTAGCCCAGGCTGGCCTAGAATTCACTATGTAGTTTCAGGGTGGCCTCAAACTCATGGCAGTCTCCCTATCTATGCCTACCAAGTGCTGGGATTAAAGGTGCATGCCACCATGCCCAGCTTTGAATTAATTTTTGTATATTAAACAAGGTATAGTTCAAAATTCATTTTTAGTATGTTTAATAATTTCAATATAATTTATTTAGAAAGTATTTTCTCTGCTCAATTACTTTTATCCCTTTGTTGAAAATGTGACATTCATGAATACATATGCCAACTTCTGGATTCTCTTTTGTGTTCTACTATTTGTCCATGTTGGTATAAATGTCACACTGTCAAGAGTCCTGTAGCTCAGTAAAATGACCAGCATTCTATTAGTAATTGTCACAGTTGCCCACTCCCTACCTGAGAAAAAACAACTTGCCAGAGCAGCTTGGAAGGAGGGCTACAGTCTCTGGGGACAGATTCATCACAGTGGAGACAGAATGGCAAAAACAGACTGCAGGTGTCATATCTCCTCATATCAGCTGAGGAAGAAGTTGTCAGAGTGAGTTGAGTTGTCAATACCCAGTGGACTGGACTAAAAACCTCAAGGCTCGCCCCGAGGGACATACCTCCTCCTCAACAGGTGGGGATTAAGTACAAGGGTTAATCACAAACACATAAGGCTACGGAGGTCAGTTCATATTCAAATCACCCCAGTCATCCATATCCAACACTTCTTTTCAGTCTATTTTGGACATTTTATGTCCCAAAAGGGAGGGACAGGGACAGAGCAAGTGGACCAAAGCAATACTGAAATCCAGCGTGGCAAACATTAAATATCATAACCTTACCTCTGGCATCCAGAGCACGTGGTGCCAATGATGGGAGCTCAGATAGGCTCGGAAAGCCCCACCCATAGCACCTTGTCACTAGCATAGTCCCACAGGCTTTTCTCAAAACTTTGATGGAAGATTCCATTCCTCTTTAACACCTGCATTTCGCATGCCTGCAACAGGAGCACCATGGGTACAATGGCAAGTTCCTGCCCTTAGTCTGAGCCATAGTCAGGTCTCCTTGGATCATGGTCAGTGTCCCCAGCGGCAGTGTGGCTCAGCCTGGAAGAACACTTTCCAAAGTGCCCCTGTGTGAGTAGAGCACCCCATGGGCATTCTCCTTTTAAAGTGACCCCAGTACCAGCATGATTCAACCTGGGTGAACACTTGCCAAGGTGTCCCTGTGTGTGTAGAATACTCCATAATCATTCTCTTTTTAAAGAATTCTCAGCTAAAATGTAATGTGAATGATCTCTAGTCTAATACCCAACAAAGTCCTCTTCCCATTTGAAATATCATGCGTGCCATCTTTACTATCTACGTTGTAATCTGGTCTTTTGAACTCTGGCTAGAAGAGCCCATGGAGCTCTACTTTAAGCATTCTAGGGCATTTATAGCCTACATCTCTAAACGTTCCCAGATTCCTCAAGCAAACAAGTAGCAAAAGTTTAACTGCACTGTCAGGTTTAGGACAGTGAAGACATAGTGGAGCCCCTTATTTCATGATGGTGGGAGCATGTGATATGTTCATATGGTGCAGGAAGCAGATAGCTAAGACTGCAACAAGGTGTGGACTATACTTTCAAAGGTCTACTGCCAACAACCTATTTTTGCCAGCCAGGCCCTACCTCCTAAAGGTTCTTCAGCCTCCAAAAACTGCCACCAGGTGGTGGACAAGTGTTCAAAATGTGAGCCTATGGCAGACATTTTGGATTGAAACCATAACAAGGAGTGACATATATTTTCCTGTGACAAAAACTTGGAGTGAATTCCTCTTTCCTTGATAATAAGTCATCACACCTTATCTGGTGTTACAGGAAAGCTACAGATATCTATTTTTGGAATTCAAAAAATAAATAAACCTAGGAGTTTGGCAGATATTTTGAGAGTTTAGACTATAGTCAGCCACCTTTCCTAGGACTAAAAGTCTGTGTCTCTCCAGATTGAGAAATCAGGCTGCAATAGAGTCACACATCTTGTTAGCCTTTGGGATGATCTTTAAACCTCAGAGACAACAAAGCCACTGTCCTATGGTGTTGAGAATTCTTATGTTTCTTCATGAATCACCATTGCATTGGTCCAGAAGTCTCTCTTAAAACCCTTTCACAAAAAAAGTATACCTTGGCTTGGGCTTTAGCCACCTTCTGCATCTGGCTTTGCATGGGTACTGAGGAATCAAACCCAGGCCATTAGGCTTTGCAGTACAGCACACTAACTCCAGGGCCATCTCTCCAGCCCAAGAAATGGATTAGTGGTTAAGGCATTTGCCTGTAAAGCCTAAAGACTCATGTTCAACTCTCCAGCTCCCACATAAGCCAGATGCACAAGGTGATGCAAGTGTGGAAGGTTACATAAACGCACAAGATGGCACAAGCATCTGGAGTTTGATTGCAATGGCTGGAGGCCCTGGCATGCCAATTCTTGCCCCTACTCTCTCTCTCTTATATAATAAAAGGCCAGTATCTTGGGTTTGCCTCAAAAACAAAAGGTATGCCTCAAACTTCAGACTTTTTCTCCCACAGAGGCCTGCTTCTATCTTACCTAATCAACTAGATGCAATTTTGTAACTCTTTACTACGTGATAGGTTGATATTCCTCAGCTATTGAGTATATTCCTAGGGAGATTTGTTCTTTTTATTTTCTCCTTCTTTAAGAATTGTGAAAGAAGGAAAAATATTTTTGAATGGTCATAAACCATGCAGTTCACACAATCATATTTTGATTTGATGATCAAAGTAGGAAGACTTTTTTTTTTAAGTTTTTTATTTATTTATTTGAGAGCGACAGGCACAGAGAGAAAGACAGAGGGAGAGAGAGAGAATGGGCGTGCCAGGGCTTCCAGCCTCTGCAAACGAACTCCAGACGCGTGCGCCCCCTTGTGCATCTGGCTAACCTGGGACCTGGGGAACCGAGCCTCGAACCGGGGTCCTTAGGCTTCATAGGCAAGCGCTTAACCGCTAAGCCATCTCTCCAGCCCATAGGAAGACTTTTGAGAAGACTAAAGTCTTTGACATCAATAATGAAAATCAAAAGTTATAATGCGTGTAGGTATGACCCACAGCAGAAAGAAGCCATGTGGATTGGCTCTCACTCCTTCATAAGCTTTAAGCAGTGTTCCCAGTGGTTAGTGCCCTCACAGTCTTGGTTTCCTCCTCCTCCTTCCATGATAAAATATTAGCTATGTGTATATCATCTTAGCTAATGGCCCTACTTCCCAGGCTTCTTTATGCCTATATGTGGCTATTTTATTAAGATTCTGTTCAAGGGATTAGACAGATGACTTTGCAGATAAGGCACTTGCCTGCAAAACCTAAGGACCCAAGTTCAAGTCCCCAGAACCCACATAAGCCAAACGTCCAAGGTGGTGCATGCATCTGTAGTTCCTTTGCAATGGCTGGGGGTCCTGGTGCACCTATTCTCTATCTATCTACCTCTGTCTCTCTTTCAATCTCTGTCTGTCTCTCAAATAAACAAATAAAATATTTTTTTAAAAGATCCCGTTAAGGAGATGAAAGTGAAAATAATGTGCCCAACTTCAGGATCATATCCTGAAAGGGAAGGGTAAGTTTTCCTCCCCCACCTCCAGTCTGTTCCTGGGTTGTACACTTGGTAGAATGCTGCCTTGTACATGGGATGAGAGCATCATTCTAGGGTAGTAGAGTGAGAGAAATAGGCCTGATCACATGGACCCACTAAACCAGCTGTGAAATACCTATTCCTAGATCATTATGTTAACAGAGAAGTAATTCTAATGTGATTGGGCCACTGTTAATTTGGGTCTCTGTTATATCTGTTGCCAAATAAGGAAGTTAATAAAAAGTTTCCGTTTAAAAGTCCTCTATATTTCAAAGCTTGAAATATTGTACCATGAGACAGTATTCCCCCACAAAATCAGAAACATTATAAAAACGATATCATTCATTTAGTTCATAGTTCTGAGAGTCTTCTGGCTTGAACATTCTTTTCATTTTGTCAAGGGGATACTTCTCCACTGCCATGAGAAAATGGTAACATGGATTTTTTAGTCTTTGTGTAGTAATTGTTTAGCATCAACTGATTGGTTTTACTTCCTTTAACTTAACCTTCCTAACTTGTAAATACCTAGTGTCTGATCTCGCTGTGAAGTTTGCATTAGAAAATATCTAAAATTCTAAATTCTAGATGCAACTGTAATGATAACAGCCTCCCCTCATGCTAACCCAGACCGTGGTGGGTCAGGTTTGCTACATGGCTGCAGCTACGGGAGAGCTTCAGTTTAATGGATGATACACAGCCTGTGAAGTAGGTGGAGGCAGAAAGTCTCAATGAGGGCAGCTTGGGAAGTCCACCTCCATATACCGTAAGCACTTCGAGACAGATATACAGCTCACTTCTCGAAGATTAGAAGTGAGGCTCCCTGTAAGGTGTGTGTGTGTGTGTGTGTGTGTGTGTGTGTGTGTGTGTGTGTGTGTAGTATTTATAAGCAAAAAGAGAGGCAGAGCAAATGGGCATACCAGGGCCTTTAGCCACCTTGTGCATCTGGCTTTGCATGGGTACTGAGGAATCAAACCCAAGCCATTAGGCTTTGCAGTACAGCACACTAACTCCAGGGCCATCTCTCCAGCCCATTCTTATATATTTTCAAGAAACTATATATATATATATATATATATATATATATATATATATATATATATATATATATATATATATGAAACATATGATAATTATGTGGAGTCTCCTAATCTTTAAATGTTAGATGATTTATTTTTATTTTTTAGAGAGCAAGAGAGACAGACAGAGAGAGAATTGGCATGTCAGGATCTCAGCCACTGCAATCAAACTCCAGACTCTTGGGCCACCTAGTGGGCATGTGTGACCTTGTGCTTGCCTCACCTTTGTGTGTCTGGCTTATGTGAGATCTGGAGAGAGATTGAACCTGGGTCATTAGGCTTCGCAGGTAAGTGTCTTAATTGCTAAGCCATCTCTTCAGCCCGAGCTTTTTGTTGTTGTTGTTTGTTTTTTTGAGACAGGATTTCATGTAGCTTAGATTAACTTCAAACTCACTATGACCTGAGTATGACTTTGAACTGATGATCCTCCTGCCTCTACTTCTTGAGTGCTGGCATTATAAGTGTGCACTACTATGTTGATTAAAAAAAAAATTCAGGCAGGTATGGTGGCGCATGCCTTTAATCCCAGCACTTGGGAAGCAGAGGTAGGAGGATTGCCAAGAGTTCGAGGCCAGCCTGTGACTACATAGTGAATTCCAGGTCAGCCTGAGCTAGAGTGAGACCCTACCTCAGAAAACCAAAAGAAAATAAGTAAATAAAATAAAAATTTCAAATAACATTTTTTAAGTCAGCATACAGAGTAATGGATTTCATGATGGCATTTTCACATTGTATGTTATTCTTTGTTCTTAGCTGATTTCTTTTTATAGAGAGTATTGAGGTTGAATAAAACAAGTCTTCAGTCACCATCTTACTCCTTCATCTTGCATACTTACTGCCCTCTGACAGTGGCTGTCTCTTTTCTGCTGTGTGACCCTGGAGAAGAAAGTTAACTCCAGATATGTTCAACAACAGTACAGTCAGATATCTGAGGGACAGCCATGTGCTCACACTATGCTCCCTCCCAACCAGACACTGAGATTACAATTTCAAAGCCAGATTATTAAAACAAACAAATATTAGGGAGATGCTTCAGTGCTTCACTGGATCTAATGCTGTGGGGTATGTCCCATTCACTCAGAGAAAGAAGATGATGTAATAAATATTTTTATGTTTATTTGATATATGAAGCCAAGTGCTCAAATGCTTGAATGCTTTTTTAAAAAAAATAAAAATCAGCAATTCAGTTATTATTATTATTTTTTTCTGATGAGGACATCCAGAAGTGAGCTTGTTAAAATGGATCTTCTCTGTCATAGCTTGCTCTGCTGGCAATGTCTAAATGAATTAAGTGAGTCACGAATCACAGACATCTCACAGGCAGCTTTAATCTCCTCTCAGAAAGAATAGCTAACCAAGTAAAACATCACTCATTTTTTTTCTGGCTCATGTCAAAAGCTTGTGTTTTTAGCTGTACATTTGTGGACTTGCATTATAATCTTAAAATTACAACCCTAGTATATTCTTTAGATGGTGGTCCCGGGTGTCCATGTATTTTGGTGATTTGCTAGTTAAAGATCATCACATAAAAATACCAATGATTTTCTGAAATTATTTTATAAAAGAACATTTCTTCACCATTCAGTTTTACCAGAACCCAGCTAAACACACACACACACACGTGAGCATGCATGCATGCATGCATGTGCAAACACACACACCATGACATACACATTTTTTTGTGATAGGGTCTCACTCTAGCCCAGGCTGACCTGAAATTCACTATGTAGTCTCAGGGTGTCCTAGAACTCACAGTGATCCTCCTACCTCTGCCTCCTGAGTGCTGGGATTAATTACGCACCACCGCACCCGGTTGCAGTTTCTGTTTTGAGAAATCCAACAAGTTCCCAGATTTCCACCTGGAGATTATCCATTCCTGGTACATATAATAGAAAGTATATGTGTGTATGTCACAACACGTGTCTCTGTCAAGATCAAATGTAGGTGGAATGTAGCTCTCTTGTGTTTTATTTTTTATTTTTTTGTTTATCATTTTTACTTATTTATTTGAGAGTTATATAGAGAGAAAGTGACAGAGAGAGAGAGAGAGAGAGAGAGTGAGAATGGGTGTTCCAGGGTCTCCAGCCACAGAAACAAACTCCAGACATGTGTGCCCCCTTATGCATCTGGCTAACATGGTCCTGGGGAATGGAGCCTCGAACCGGGATCCTTAGGCTTCACAGGCAAGTGCTTAACCACTAAGCCATCTCTCCAGCCCTCTCTTGTGTTTTATTTAAAATTACCTGAAATATCTTATGACTGAGAAATTTATGTCAGAGAATGATCCAGAAATGAAGTCAGCCTTTTCTCTCCTGGTAAGGTTCCCTTGGGCTACTGGAAATTTGCCTTACTCCTGCTCCATTTAGTTCCTCTTGTAAGCTAGCAGACAGATTTGGCTCTGCTGGGCAATTCTGTTAAGAAAAAGACCTTCTACCAGGATGGATCTTTCCAAAGAGGATGAAACTATGGTCAGCAGGTATCATGGGTTTATATGGTTGAGGCTATAATATTGAAGAAACAATTGCTTACTCCCAGTTCTGCCCAAAGTGCTACAAAAGAAAGCTAAAATAAATGAATTTATTTACGTGTGTGTGTGTGTGTGTGTGTGTGCGCGCGCGCGCGTGCACGTGTGTGTGTGTGTGTATGGGTGTACCAGGACCTCTAGGAATTGCAAACACCAGATGGTTACACCACATTTTGCATGTCTTATGTCACTGGCCTGGGAATTGAACCCAAGCTTTGAAAGCAATTGCCTCTAACTGCTGATGCATCTTCCCAACCCCACTGTTCTAAGTATAATATTGCATATGGCCCTCAAAACATACATAATGTTTCACATATTTTATATTTTTAGGAAGTTATCATCATATTCATGAGTCCTGAGAAAAAGTTTACATCTATAGCATTTTCATATTTTACATTTAAAATATTTCATATTTTACATCTATAATCATTTCATGAACTAAGATAAAGATAATTTTTTAATGAATTTAGGTGTGCTTTGTAGGGAATTTTCAATGTACATAACCTTATAACCAGAATTATCAGTTCTTGTTCAATTAAACACTGGACCAGTCAATGAACAAGGGCATTTGTTGTGACAATATTGTAACTGCAAAACTAATACATGAAGATAAATTATAGTATACATTATGCAGCAATGAAAAAGAATAAGGTATATTTTATAATCATAAGTAAATTTCTAAAATATTATATTGTCCTTAATTATTTTGTGGTTTGGAGATTGGACTAGTTGCAGGCACTCTGCATGCTAGTCAATTGTTCTACCATTGAGCTGCATTGCCAACTTCTGGCTTTTTGAGATCTAAGATATTATTAAATTTTAAAAAGCACTTGCAAAGAAAATTAACATAATTTCATTTATGTTTTAATGTGCTTTTATTTAGCATTTAAACAAACAGGGTCCTGAAAGCAGTCAGTGAAAGCTGATAACACTGACTTGGACAGGAGGAAGAGATAAGGATGATGTTGGATTGCTGCCATTAGCTGAATTTTTACAAAAAAGTCATATGTTAATTTATTATTTGAAAATGTAAATAGAATTTAAGTTATGAAAAGAGTCAATGTAACATTTTTCAGAACAGGCTAATAATACTGTGGCTTGAAGTAAGAGATTAAAATGACCTCGGCAAATGACTAGCTTTAAGGATAAGCTGGGAACTGTACTCAGTGTCTGCAAACACCCACTCAAATCCTCGCACTGGCAGCAGCGTGTGCGCATGCACAGCCATGCACTGGCAGGCAAGAAAAGTCCCCACCAGCCAACTAGGGCAGCCAGGGCTCAGCGGAGATATTACAAAACATCAATGAGCTTAGATTGACAAGTAGTGAGGAACACACAACATATATGCATGGTAAAAAGACACACAAAAGTAGATCCACTGGAATTCTAAACATAGAGCAAGCTAAGACCTGGACAGAGCAAAGGAATGCTACCGAAGATGAGTGATAATTTAAGGGGACAAATGAATTAGAAAAGCAGCACTAATCCAAGGCTAAAGTCTACAAGACATTCCAAAGACAAGCCAGTAGGGAGAGCACCCAAGGAGGGAGGAGGACTGCTGACAGCCACAGGAAAGCCCTTCTCTGTAAGGCAACTGGGACTGCTGCTGCTGTTGCTCTGTGCCCACACACCTTCAAGGGAAACCACCTAGGAAGCAGGCTGCACCCAGTAATATGGTGCTCCAGTCAATTCTGCTACCCATGAGAGAGAAACTACACACAAACTACCAGGCAATTAGCTGAAAGTGTCATTTAGAGTCATAAGTGGAAACACAAAACCATGAGATCCAAAAGAAGAATGCTACATGAAAATATGGAATTGGGGCCTGGAGAGATGGCTTGGTGGTTAAAGGTGCTTTCTTGCAAAGCCTTCTGGCCCTAGTTTGATTCACCAGTACCCATGTAGAGCTAGATGCTTTACTGATGGCACATGCCTCTGGAGTTTGCCTGTAATGTCAAGAGACCTTGATGCTCTTGTGCCCTTTATCATCGTCTGTTTCTATCTCTCTTTCTCTCCTGCTACCTCTCTCTCTCTCTCTCTCTCTCTCTCTCTCTCTCTCTCTCTCTCTCTCTCTCTCTGTATATCTCTTGCTGCATGTAAACAAATAAAAATATTGCTATTATTAATAAATATATCTGTGGGCTAAATTCCTCTATTCTTATGTTGGAACAAGTCTTCCTGCAGCTTTGTTTATGAGAAGGTCACCCAGCATAGCACAACACCCAGGCATGGGAAACAATGGAATGGACAGAAAAGTACCAGCAAGATGTGATCCCTGAACAGAATGCAGGAAAGTTAAGATTCGCAATGAAAGACATACTTTTAAAAAGCCCTTGGTTGCTTTAAGAATCTGATCTAGGGCTGGAGAGATGGCTATTGGTTAAGGTACTTGCCTGTGAAGGCTGAGGACCCAGATTCAATTTCCCAGTACCCACGTAAGGCAGATGCACATGATAGTGCCTGCATCTAGAGTTCGTTTGCAATGTCTACAGGCTCTGGTACATCTATTCTCTTCTTTCTCTCTCAACTACCTGACTAAATAATAATAAAAAGATAAAATAAAAATAAAAAGCATGCCTCTAGAAATATGAAAATAAAATGTGTAGAAATAAAAGCAAATACAAATTATGGGAAATAAATGAGAATAACACTTAAGCCAGCTTATAGGATGAATATCAACTAGTTACCAAAGGAAAAGGCAGGTGATTTTGCTATAGAATAGAGGGAGGAGAACTAAAGAAATGAATGCCGCAAACTAGAAAAGTGACAGAAAGGAGAGATAATCTGAAATTATTAAGGTATAAAAGTTAATCTAGTTAATTTCATCAATAAATCTTAACTAGTGTTTCAGAAATTGATTCTAAGAGCTACAAAGATAGGCAAGACTAGAGAACTTTAATGAGAACGTGTAGCAACATGGTAGGGGATTTGGTAAACTGGTGAAAGAACTCACTGTTTAGCCTAGAATAGAAAGGAAACAAGATTAACACACGTCAGAGAGAGTAGCAGGTGTGGCCAGAACAGAAGAGTCACCTGTGTATGTGATGGGTTATATGCATCAGAAGTATGGTCTCCACTTTGGAAGAGATCTTGTTGAATTACCCATGTTGCTCACAAGTTCCTGGAATGTAATTCTTACTATGCAAATGAAGGCAGTCCTGATTGGCACATGTTTATTCGTCAGTAGTGAGCTAGGATGGGCCTCTGTTTGTAAGATTTCCTATCATGTCATTCCTGCCCTGAAAATGAAGGTAGCTTTTGAATGCCATGTTCTGGCCCATTGGCCATGCCATTCTTCCATTTCTCTGTTCTGACATTTGAGTGCAATAAAGCTGTGGGTTTTTTTTTTTTTGGGGGGGGTGGCATTTTAGTGGATCAAGTTTGCACTTGGGACTGGTTCCCTTTCTGGTCATTCAATCATGGCCTTCCCTCTAGACCAAAACATCAGAAAAAGAAAAGAGAACAAATTATAGATCAAAAAGGAAGTTAAAAATAACACTGTAGCCTGGGGTCATGACTCAGTGGGAAAGCTCTTGTCTCACAAGCATGAGGCCCTCAGTTTAATTCCCAGTACCCAAATGAAAACACCCAAGTGGTGACACACACTTGTGATTCCAGTGCTAGGGAGGTAGAAACAGGATTTCTGAGGCTTGCTGGCCAGTCAGTGTAGCCTAATCGGTGAGCTTTAGGCCAACGAGAGACACTGCCTCCAAAAAGATAAACAAAATTATACATACATGAGTATAAGCATATAACCACTGAGCCAGCCCAGTTTTTCTTTATTTTAAATGATAAAATTAACATAAAAATGTCTTGCTTCATTGTAAACCTTGGATTTTGCCTAATATCCATGACAAACAATAGCAGATGCTGTGTTTCACTATATGTCAGCTAAGGTTGTTGAACACGCCTTTCATTAAAGCTGTGAACATCTAAGTGCCTTGGATTTCAGATGAATCTATAAGATGGAGGATACCCTCATATGAATAAATATGCCATGACAAAGGTACTAAAAAGGCATTGTAAGATTTATCTTTAAATTTTTATTTATTTGCATGTGATGAACACCAAACATTTGCCAAACTTGTATCCAGCTTTACGTGGGAGGCTTGGGAATTGAACCTGGGCCAAAAGGCTTCGTAAGTAAAGGCTTTAATCATTGAGTAATCATCCCAGCCCCTAAGATTTAACTTTAAAGAATCCATGTTTCATGTGGATAATTTACAGAAAACCTACAAAGTTCAGACAATCCCAAATTATGGGAAAATGTGACAATTTTTTAAAGTAAGTAAAGTTTAAAATATACTTGAGAATGAAGATAAAGAGACCTAAGAGTGGTAGCCACAGAGTGTGTTAGAGGGAGGGGGTTACTTACAGGGCGAGCTGAACATGTGTCTGTCTAGAGGGAGATGACAGGGACTAGAGAAAAGCATTGGCCCAAAAGCCATCCTTGTGGGACATTCTTGGGGAGGACCAAAGGCTGCCGTGAAGGGTTAATATTTACAAGGAAGCTTTTGGCAGACTACAGTGAAGTATGAAAGATTGTGAAAAGAGATTATGATGATTAATTTTGTGTGTCAACTTGGCTAAGTTATGGTACCTGCTTCTCAGGTTAAATGCCAATTCAGATTTCGCTGTGAAGGAAACATTCAAATTGGTGGACTTTGACAAAGCAGGCTAGCATTTTCCAAATGAGCAGCCTCATCTAATCTGTTGGAGGTGTTCTGAGCAAAGACCAAGCCTATCCCACCTGCCCAGAACATCGTCTGCTCTCAAGACTGCACTATCTTCTTTCCGGAGTCCCCACCCTGTGTAGTGGAACTTGCCCACCCCATCATTATGTAAGAAAATTGCTTAAAACAAATTTCTGTGATAGGTAACAGGAAAAATGGGGAAAAAAAAGAAAATAGTGACTGTTTATTCACTGTATTTAAATGGATTTGAAAGTGTTGGGGTAAGAAGCACCCAAAAGAACTCTGACTTGTGTATCTGTGTGACACAGCACCTTGCAATCTCTGAAAATGGGAATTAGACAGTGTCTTCCTCTGCTCCATCTATCCATTCTGTTCCCTTGGGAATGGACTCAGCTGGGTTTCTGCTTTCTCTACTGGTGGCTTCTTCCCTCAGTATTTGGTGATTCTTCATCTCCTCATTATAATTTTAGATCGATGCTGAGGAAAGAGTACTTATGTTTAGATTATACTGGCTTTTCTTCAAAGTGAGGTTCTCCACTCCACAGTGGGGTTACTGGTTGTACTGTCAGCAGTGCTGGTGGTTGAGAAGGGCACAAGGGAGTCCAGGAAGCGAGGTTCATCCGGGCTGTGCAGCTGAGCATGGTGCGTAAGCACGGTCTTCAATTACCAGATCAAATGGAGTCACACTTTGACTCTGTCATGGGAAAGTTTATCTAACTGTGCTGTGCCTCAGTTTACTTATATCTAAAGTTGTGAAGAGTAGTACTGGCTGCACAGGGCTATTGTGAGAACCGAGTAATCAGCACACACCAAACTCTTAGAGCAGTGCTGGCATTTAGTATGACTTAAAGCAATTTAACTGCTTAAAAAAAAAAAAAAAAAAAAAAAGAGGAGTCAGCCCATGAGCATTGTTGTGGTTGTGGTTTTATTTCTGGGCACATGAAATGCCGGAGTGAGCTGATCCTCACCTGGTCTTTGGCTGAAGAAGGAGACTGCTGCTTTGAGTCCATACCCCTCCACTCTCAAGGGGAAATTCCTCTTTTGCCTCTGCTTTCTTCCCATTTATCACTCAAAAAATTAGTATTCTGATTTCTGGCCTCCCACAAATCTTCTATCCATGTAAAAGAGTATATAATGTTTTGAGCCAGGTGTGATGGCTCATGCCTGTCATTCAGCTGATGTAGGAGGACACTGTAGGAATTCCAGGTCAGCCTGGGCTAGAGTGAGATGCCAGCCACACACACACACACACACACACACACACACACACACAATGTAGAATGTATAGTGATCTATATATAAAATACCTCTTTCTTTTTAAAACAAATGAATCACCTGCCACTTTTTAAAATTACTATATTTTAAATATTTATATCAATATGCATATTTAAGTTTCTTTTAAGAAAAAAAGTAATTACGAAGAATAGTAGTGGAACAATATCTTACATATTAGGAAAAATATAGGTCAATAGCAAAGAAAGAACTCATGTTTTGAGGGGGGGGAAGGGTATTGATTTGATTACATAACAGAAAAGAGTTCTTCAAGAAAGTGGACTGTGTCTTCATGTAAAGACATCTTCCTCATCCAAGATCCCACTGAAATACCATATAGCTCTTAAAAGTTCATTACATACATCTCTGGATCCCCGATGGTCGCAGTAGCAGGCCAGGGAAGGCAGGGGACTCCAAAGCACAAGAAGCAGAGACAAGTAGACCAGCAAGGAGAGACCACAAAGCTCAGGGATGGGGACAGAGCAGAAGAAAATCTTCCAAATGTTGGATTTCTCTAAGAAAATGACAGAAAAACTCCCATGAGAGACTTGGGGGACTAGGAAGGGAGTATCCTGTAGACACTGGCTGAGGTTGTCTGCTGGAGGCAGCCATACAAGCACTGGGTCCTGGATGAAAGCACACGGGGCAGGGTTGGGGGGGGCATGAAAACTCTCCATTGAGACATCCATGGAGATGACAGCCCTCATGGTGGTAACTATCATGGCTGATGGGCATGTGAGAACATTATCATGGGCTACATAGCTGTGACTCTGATGGGAGACCCAGTCACAGTACTGACTGCTAAGTGGGTAGATAAGAAGTTCCTCCCTATGAGACAGACTATCATAGGAAATCATAGCATGTATTTGAATGAAGTGCTTTTGGTAATGTCACACTGACTTACTTGACTTTATGACATGTTACAATTGTTTGTAGAGATATTTTCCCCTTAACTAGTTTTTGAAGATGGTTCTTACAGGTTTTGCTCTTTTCAGCACTATGCCTTATTTAAGAATCTACTTAACCCACGAGTTTTAAAAATAGTTAATACATTAACTCCAATTTAGCTTTTTAAAGATAAAAGATAGAATTACCTCTGGATATGTTATCTAAAAGGTCAAATATAATAAGGTTTTGGATTTTTCCAGAAAATGGAATTAAATTTAAAACAATTTTTAAGGAAATATGGACTCTTACATCATGTAAATTATTTGGATTAGAAGAAAAGTTATATATGAGGCATTTATCCTTATGGAATAAAGGTAAATCATGAACATACAGCCTTATCCATACTCTTCCTGGGGATGTCTGTAAAGGTAATCACTTCCATGACAGGTTCATTTAGACCCATGGCAGCAGCTAAAAGGCTGTGTCCAGCAGACCAATAGCCAGATATTTTCAGTGGCATTTGAAAATATCAAGGCAGCATGTTGGAAGTACCAGGTAGCCTCCCAAGTCACAGTAGCACATAGAACCCTAGTTTGTTTCAGGTAAAGTTTCTGATTCAATATATATATGTCCATGTGTTCATTTTGAAGTATTTCAATGAAACATACTTTTATTTATTTATATTTGTTTTATTTATTTATTTGAGAGAGAGAAAAAGATAGAGTGTGTGTATGGGCACACCAGGGCCACTTGCCACTGTAAATGAACTCCAGATGCATGTGCCATTTTGTTCATCTGGCTTTATGTGGGTCCTGGGGAATTGAACCATGGCTGGGAAAGGAAGAAGGCAGGTGTTGCAGTGAGGTTCATATTGCTGGCAGAAAACACCTGACCAAAAGCAACTTGTGTTTTTATTTTTATTTTTATTTTTTTAACTCACAGATTCAAAAGGAAGCTCCATGATGGCAGGGAAAAATGATGGCATGAACAGAGGGTGCACATCACCTCCTGGCCAACAGCAACAGGAGAGTATGCCAAATAGTTGCAAGAGGAAGCTGGCTATAACACCCATAAATCTGCCCCCAACAATACTCTGCCTTCAGGAAAATTCAATTCCCAAATTGCCATCAGCTGGGGACCTAGCATTCAGAGCACATAGTTTCCAGAGGGACACCTGAATCAAACCCCCACAGCAGGACATTACACACTATGTGAACTTAAGCCAGGTGGGATCTCCACAGAGAAGCAAGACGAAGCTGCCACTAACCACTGAGATGGGCGCAGGCCCCCCACAGGAAGTGCTTCTCACACACAACTGTCCCTGCCCAGCTCTTGAGTGAGGAAGGGCTTTTCCCAACACATACCAGTCTTGCAAGACCAGGAAAATTAAAAATAAAAGATGAGGAAGACAGCTGACCTCTGGGAACACCACCAGTGACTTTCCACAACCTCCCCTGCCTCACACACCAGCACTCCAAACAGAACTGCAGGAAGCCACCGGCTCCAAGTGGCCGCTGCTCGGCGCGGTACTGAGCCGGTCACTCCAAGCTGGTGGTCAGCAGGGAGGGAAGGGTCTTCACAACACCGCACAGTAACCACCTCCAGGGAGAGTGAATGAGACAAAATAAAATGCCCAGAGAACTCAGAAAAATATAAGTGTATTCAAGGAAATCGCACAATGGAAACAAGAAAACAAAGCCCTGAAGGCATCCCAGAGAACACAGAAAATCAACTGAAATTTATAAAGTCAATAAAGAATATGAAGGAGACATTCACTGAAGAGAAACACTGAAGAGAAGCCAATCTAAACTACTGGAAATGAAAATTCAAATAAAAATCTCCAAAGAAGATATAAAGGGAAGAGAAAGGAAGGGAAGAGGGTACTTAATAGGTTGATATTGCATATAAATACAATGATTGAGATGGGGAGGTAATATGATGGAGAATGGAGTTTCAAAGGGGAGAGTGTCAGGAGGGGGAGGGAGGGAATTACCATGGGATACTTTTTTATAATCATGGAAAATGTTAATAAAAATTAAAAAATAAAAAAAGAAGAAAAAAAAATCTCCAAAGAAGGCAAGCCTCATCCACAGACTGGATTGAGGAAATGATAGAATAGCTGAGCTTAAAGACAAAGTGAAAGAAATGACACATTCTAATGAGGAGAAAGATAAATTCATACAAAGGCACAGTGGGGAGTACAAGACATTTGAGACACTATGCAGTTAAAATCTAAGAGCTCTGGGCATAGAAGAAGAAGAATTTCAATCTAAAAGCTTAGTAGGTATTTTCAATGGAAAGAAATAAAAATACAGATACAGGAGGTAATTGGAACACCAAAGAGACAAGACTAGAAAAGAACCACCCCATTATAATATCATAATTAAATTACTAAATCAACAGGCCAAATAATGTATGTTGAAAGCAGCAAGAGAGAACTCACTTATAAAGTCAGGCCCTTCAGAACAGAAATGGATTTCTCAACAGAAACTATGAAAGCCAGAACTTATTTCAAGGCAAGTCCCCTACTACCGCCCTCTGTTTTCCTCTCTAGAATAGCCACCTCCCCTGAATCACTTCTTTCAAACTAGTCTCTCTTCTGTTTTGATGTCATCATTTCCCCTCCTATTAAGCAGGTCTTGTGTAGGTAGTATCAGCCACTTTGTGTCTTGAAGACAGTATTGAAAAGCACTCCTCCCCTTCCTTTGGCTCTTGCATTATTTCTGCTGCCTCTTCCAAAATGGCCCCTGAGCCTTGGATGGTGTGATATATCACTCATGTTGAACACCCCATTGTCACTTCTTTTCAGAACTTTGGTAAATTTTAAGTCTCTCCAGTGCTCATTGCCAGCTGAGAAAAGAAACTTTTCTAACCAAAAGTGAGAGCAGAATCAATATATGGGCATAAACACAAGTATTTAGAGGGAGTTTGAGGAGCATAATATATCCATTTAGTTAGACAACAGTAGTAGTTAGTTTCTCCTCTAGGACTTAAGATCTCTCTAGTCATAGGCTTTTAATTAAGCTTTCAGTACCAGGCAGGAATTCCTTCCCATGGAATGGGAAGTCCAATCATAGAACAATTGGTTTCCCTCATAACAGACATGCTAGCCCTGCATCAGTTGATATATTTGGCCTGGATGGTTATCTGTAAAGCTTGCAGGGTCTACTGCTGGTTAAGACCATTGATGATTTTTCTCCCACAAGAGGCTGCATAAGTCTTTCTAGCATCCTGACAGCTAGTTAACAGGGAGGAGGCTTCCAGCTTGATTTCTCAGACAATGTCTAGAAAAGCTATCTGTCATGATTTGAGAGTAAAGAAGAAATTTTCATGATAAAAACAGGCTAAAGTTATTCATGATGACTCAGCCAGCTCTATGGAACATACTTGAAGGAATCATCTATACTTAAGAGAAGGTAATGCACATTCATGAGGCCACAGGAAAAGAAACCATGCTTGAAAAATAGTTAATGCAAGAGAGGAATAGAAAAAACACAGAGCACTACAAAATCCACAGGAATGACAGAAATTGATGTAGAACTTTAAGAACTCTATTGATGGCCTCAATTTCTCAACCAGAAGACACAGATGTTCTGAGTAAATGGCTCTGTGGCTAAGGCACTTGCTTCCAATGCCTGAAAGTCAGGGTTCTATTCCCCATTATACCCATGTAATGCCAGATGCACCAAGTGGCATGCATATATCTAGAGGTTGTTTGCAGCTGCAAGAGGCCCTGGCATGTCCATTCTGTCTCTCTCCATTTTTCTCTCTATTTGTAAATAAATAAATATTAAACATATATATGAAATACACACACACACACACACACACACACACACACACACACACAGACTAGCAGAATGGATTAAAAGGCAGGATTCTTTTGTTATTGCTTGTAAGAAACACCTCGTCAGAATAAACAGATGCTACCTTAATGTAAAAAGATGGAAAATGGAATTTCAAACCGATGGGGTTAGGAAGCCTTCAGGTGTTGTTGTTCTAATATGTGACAAGATAAACTACAAACCAACATTAGTGAGAGGAGATAGAGAAGGACACTTTATGTTAATTATGGGGACCATGTAATAGGAGGATACTACAATTTTAAACTGAACATTGGTGCTCCCAGTTTCATAAAACAAATACTACTGGATGTCACAGATTAACTCTGACATAATCATAGTGGGTGACTTCAATGCCCTGCTATCACCAAGTGGCAGGTCATCCCAAGGAAAATAAACAGTAATCTGCATTAAAGCTAATAGACATCTCCAGACACTCCATCCAAACACTATAGAACAACATTGTTCTCAGCAGCACTTGGAACTTTCTCAAAAATAGGTCATATATTAGCGCACAAAGCAAATCCTGACATATATAGGAAAACTGAAACAGGTTTTTAAAATTGTATTCTGTCTGATCACAATGGAAAGAAAAACAACAGATCAACAACAAATGAGATGATATAGTATGCACACACTCATGGAAATTAAACAATGTACTATTGAATGATGAATAGGCCATTGAAGAAATCAAGAAGAAAATTAAAAATATTCACGGAATCAAATGACAATGAAAATACAGCATACCCAAGCCTATGGGACACAATGAAGGCAGTTTTCAGAGGGAAGTTTATAGCTCTAAGCACTTATTAAGAAATCAGAGAAATCTCAAATAAATAAAATAAACTCAGTAGAAAGAAAGAAAGAATCATGATCAGTGAAGAAATGAATGAAATATAAACAAAAATATTGCACAGAATCAGTTAAACAGGGCTGGTTATTGGAAAGGATAAGTAAGATCAATGAACACATAGTGGAAATAACCAAAAAATATAAAGTAAATCTAAATTAATAAAATTAAGGAAAGCAAGGAGACAAAACAGATACCAGTGACATTCACAAACTCTTAAAAGCATATACTCTAGTAAATTGGAAAATCTAAAACAAAATGGATGAATTTCTAGAGACATATGCTCTACCAAAATTAAAACAAGATGAAATAAATCACTTAAGCATACCTATTACAGGCAATGAATTTGATGTAATTATTAAAAAAAAAATCTCAGGCTGGAGATCTGGTTTAGCAATTAAAGCTTTTGACTGCCAAGCCAAGGACCCAGGTTCAATTCCCCATTATCCATGGAAAGCCAGCTGCACAAGATGGTGCAGGCGTCTGAAGTTTGTTTGCAGTGGCTAGAGGCCCTGGTATGCCCATTCTCTCTCTCTCTCTACTTCTCTCTTTCTCTCTCAAATAAATAAATTAAAAAAAAAATCTCTCAACTAAAAGAAGTCCAGGCCCAGATGGATTAATTTACCAGATCTTCAAAGAACTAATGTTAACCAATCTTAACCAGTGCTTCTTGAACTATTGCATAAAGTAGGAAATGAAGGAATACTACTACACTTCTTTAATAAGGCCAGTAATATCCCAATGCCAAAACCAGATAAAGATGCAACAAACCAAAAAAATAATTCCAGACGATTCTTCCTGGTGAACACAGATACTTAACAAAATACTTGCAAACAGAATACAGGGACACATCTGAAAGATCAGTTACAAGGATCCAGTTGGTGTGGTTCAACATACACAAATCCATAATTGCAATGAATCATATAAATAGACTCAAGAAAAGAATAACACAATCATTCCAATATATGCAGAAAAGCATCTGATCAGATCCAAAATTCCTTCATTATAAGAGTCTTAAAGGGCCAGAGGGACGACTCAGTAGTTAAAGGCCTTTGCTTGCAAAGCCTACCAGGCCAGGTTCAATTCCCCAGTACCCACATAAAACCAGATGCACATCATGGCACATGTGTTTGGTGTTCATTTGCAGTGGCAAGAAGCTTTGGCCTTTCCTTACTCCCCCCTCTCAAATAAAGAAATAAAAATATTTTTAACTTGTAACTGAAGCAACTGGGAATAGAAGGAAATATCTCAACAAAATAAAAACTTTATAAGGTACACTTATAGCCAATATTATACTAAATGAGGAAAACGAAGCATTTCCCTTAAAAATCAGGAATGAGGCAAGGGTATCCACTTTATCCACTCTTATTTAATATGGTACTGGAAGTCTTAGCTAAAGTAGTAAGACAAGAAAAGTAAATGAAAAAAAATACAAATAAGGAAGGAAGAAGTTAAATTATCCTCATTTACAGATAACATGATTCTATGCAAGATCCTAAAGAGCACACCAGAAAACTTTATCAAAGAGGCATAATACAAAATTAGCACACAGAAATCAGCAACCATCCTATATTACCAATAACAAATATACTGAGGATGGAATCCCCAAAACAACCCCATTGACAATCTTGTCAAAAAAGAAAGAACTTTGTAATAAATCTTACCAAAGAAATGAAATTTTTTAAAAAATTTATTTATTTATTTATTTATTTATTTATTTGAGAGCAACAGACACAGAGAGAAAGACAGATAGAGGGAGAGAGAGGGAATAGGCACACCAGGGCTTCCAGCCTCTGCAAACGAACTTCAGATGCGTGTGCCCCCTTGTGCATCTGGCTAACGTGGGACCTGGGGAACCGAGCCTCGAACCGGTGTCCTTAGGCTTCACAGGCAAGTGCTTAACCGCTAAGCCATCTCTCCAGCCCAAAAGACATGAAAAATTTTAAACCCTCAAGAATGAAATGAAATTTTAAATAAAAATTTTAAAATCCTTAAAAAAGAAATTGCAAAAGATATTAGAAAACTGTGACTCATTCACATGGATTGGAAGAATCAATATTGTGAAAATAGCTATTTGACTAATGAAATCTTTAGATTGATGCAATTTCCATCAAAATTACAATGCTATTCTTTATAGTAAAAGAAAAAATAAAGTAATCTCAAAATTCATTTGGAAGTACAAAATAGCTCAGATAGCCAAAAGCAATCCTGAGGTGGGGCGGGGGGCGGGGGAAGGCTGCAGCATTCCCATGCCTGATTTCAACGTATTTTACAGAGCTATAGCAACAAAAACATGGTACTGGCACAAAAAAAGACATGCACCTCAGTGGAACAGAATGGAAGATCCAGATATTAACCCATGTAGCTACAATAATCTGATTTTTTACAAAAATGCCAAAACCATCCATTGGAGAAACAGCAGCCTCTTTAACGATGGTTATAGAGAAACTGAATATGTAGATGAAAGAAACTCATCCTTACCCTGCCATGCACAAGAATAAGCTCCAAATGGGTCAAAGACTTTAACATAAGCACAAAACTCTGAAACTACTAGGAAAAAAAAAAGTAGGGAGACACTTCAGGATATAAGCATAGTGCTCTCAGCTGTGATCAGAGAAGCTTGTTTCTGAAGGTAATGATGACCAATGTGAAGACTTAGGATTTATCAGTGTTGAGAATAAAGGGTTGTTTAATGCTTAACAATAAAGGAGGCAACTATGTCAAGTTTTCCAAGGCTCATGGTGGAAAGGGGAACAGAAAGAATGTAAGAGTTAGAGAACCAGGAGGAATGCTATGGAATACTGTCTTTCACATGTGACATGGCCATTGTATTCATGATTTCACCATGGCTATCATTACTTACCTAAGACCTGTATAATACTAGACTCACCAGTATTCTGTCAGGGATGGTAGAGGAGGACATGAGGCCCCCTCTTCTCCCTGAGGAGTTATCAACTAACACACACACACACACACACACACACACACACACACACACACACACTCCGAAGTAGAAGATGGACTAGTTGGCAAGAATGGGTTCAATGGGAGGAGGATGGGTATGGGGGAAAAGAGAAAGTAATGTGGGGGAATTACTATCAGAATACATCACATACATTTATAAAAATTGTCAATAAGTAAAACTTAAAGAAATGGACAGATTGCCTGGGGGTTAGAGGCACTTGTATGCAAAGCCTGATGTCCTAGGTTCAATTTCCCGGTACCCACATAAAGCCAGATGCACAAAGTGGCACATGTGTCTGGAGTTCATTGACAATAGCAATGGGCCCTGGCACACTCATACTCTCTCTGCCTCTTTCTCTCTGTTTATCTCTCTCAAATAAATAAAATATTTGAAAAAACTTTAAAAAATTCACAGAACTAAAGATGGCATGATCGGTAACATAGAAACCTTTCTCTTGGCTAGCTAATTAAAAGATATGACTCTCAGTAAGAGAGGAGTAGGGAACAGACTTATGGGGCAATCCAGAGACCAGCCGTCCTGTCTGGTCACCATCTTTGACTCTAGCTGCCACTTTCAGAACTGCTTGTTCTGAACTTCACAGGTGCTGACTCCTCAGCCACTGGCTTCACAGTGCAGGTTCATGATGGAGGAAGGGAGGCATCCAGGCACTGGAGTTCATGTACGGATCCCTTTACTAGAACTTGTGGCCGTAACTGGTACAAAGACTGTGGAAATTTTCAATGCACGTATACACGGCTGTCCTTAATTGAATATCATTTTGTATTAAAGAAAAAGGCAAAAATAAATGTTGGATAAAACAACAGTCTCTACTCATCATGTCTCTGTCATTCTAATTACCTGGCACATTTCAGTGGTTTTGAAATCAAATGTAGTGTCCTATCATTGCTGCATGTGGTGTTGGTTTTATTTTCTCCTTTCGGAAACCTCATTATTGAAAGAATGTCTTACTGACTTTTAAAAATATAGCAATTATATGATTTTTCTTGGTGAGAATATAATCAAGGAACAATGAGTTTTGTATGTCATGGTAGAGCCTTGTGAACTCCCATTGGCTCGCAAAAATAATACCATCTTCAGGATTAAAATTCAGTCATGCTTTGTTTAGTGATTAGGAAACTCCAAGAAATGTGTTAAAAGTGGTTTAGGATAAGTGGTTAAAGGCACTTACTTGCAAAGCCTGTCAGCCCAGGTTCAATTCCTCAGTACCCAGGTAAAAGTAGTGCATACTTGAGTTTATTTGCAGTGGCAAGAGGCCCTGTGCATCCATATTTCTTTTTTGCTTTCTCTGTTTCTCTATATCTCAAATAAGTAAATGAAAATATTTTAATTCAAAAGTGATTTTGCCATTCATTGTACAAATTTTAAACACCAGACAAACATTCACAAAACCTACATAGGTCAGACTGCTATATCCCTAGGCTGATGGTATAGCCCTGTTCCTAGACTATGGACTTGTAAATATTATTACTTCCCTTGTAAAGAATAATGTAAGTGCTGCGGGTTGTGGCACACTCCATTAATCCCAGCTCTTAGGAGGCAGAGGTTCAAGAATCACTGTGAATTTGAGACCAGTGAGTTTGAAACCAATCTAGGACTATAGAGTGAGTTCCAGATCAGCCTGGCCTAGAGTGAGATCCTACCTTAAAAACAACAATTATGTAGGCAGCAATAGAACAGTGGTAATCATGTATGTATCTAAAAATAGAAAAGGTAGCATAGCAGATTTTATATCTATACAGACTGATCAAAGATGGAGCCTGCAGGGCTGGAAGTGACTCTAGTTGAGTCAGTGAATGGGATGCGAAGGAATGTGAAGATCTGGGACATCACGCTCCACTTTTGGGGACTTTATAAACATGCTATACCTGGCCTACACTAAATTTATTTTTAAATGTTCTTTCCTCAATAATAAATTAGCCTCACATACTGTAACTTCTTTTTACTTAGAAATGTTTTAAATTTCTTTTCCCTTTTAGGCTTTCTTAAGTAATCCTTAGCTTAAAATACAAACATTGTATAGCTATATGAAACCATTTTCTTTGTTCTATAAGCTTTTTATAGTTGTTAATATTCATTTCTAAACTTTGATTAAAAGTTAAAACACAGTTGGGCATGGTGGTATGTGCCTTTAATCCCAGCACTCAGGATACAGAGGTAGTAGGATCGCCAAGAGTTTGAGGCCACCCTGAGACCACATAGTGAATTCCAGGCCAGCCTGAGCTAGAGTGAAACCCTACCTTGAAAATACAAAAAACTAAAGACTAAAAACAAACAAAAAAGCTAAGACACACATATACTAGTATCTTCCTACACAGAACCAGGCTCCTCAGAGCCACTATTACTTCTGCTTCTGGCCCCATTGGGAGGTCTTCAGGGACAGTGACCCTGGCAGAGCTGCTGTTTCCTGTGACGACAAGGCCTGTAACATCTGCTAAAGGACAAGGCCTGTAACATCTGCTAAAGGGCTTTCTGAGGCTGCTTTACAATTTGCCTTTTTCCTATTTCCTATTTGTTTAGGTGTTTGTGTAGAGTGTGTGTGTGTGTGTGTGTGTGTGTGTGTGTGTAGCTGCTCATGTGCTCATGGCACACCTGTGGAGGTCAGAGGACAACCTCAGGTGATTGTCCTCACCATCCATCTTGTTTGAATCAGGGTCTCTCTCTCTGTGTCTCATTACTCACTGTTGTGTTCACAAGTGTAGCTGGCCCTGTGAGCTTCCCAGGGGTTCTCTTGTCTTCATCTCTCAGCTTGCCATAGGCATGTTGGAATCCAAACACAGTTTTTCGTACTTGCACAGCAAGCACTTCTTCCACTGAGCCGTCTCCTCCTGCCATACATTTTTTCCTTTGTAAGTACAAAGGGTACAGTCTGAAGTAAGAATCAAAAGGATAGTTATCAATATCTAAGATAGTTAATAGTTATTTATTATCGCTCCCAGGTATCATGTACTATGCATAATTGCAATGATACATTTCTATACTACTGGTGAAACAGTAAGTTCTTTTACCCTACCATCAGCACAAACACATGATTTATGCCTTGAGCTACAAGTAAGATGGTTATGATATCACTAAGTGATAGGAACTTTTCAACTCTATCATGTTCTTGTGGGGCCACTGGTGCACGGGATCTGTCACTGACTATAGTACATGATGGTTTTTGAATCTTCCAAATATGGGGTATCTAGTCCATGAGAGAGTTCCTCTAGAGCCCTCCTTTCTAGAGTCCTCCTGTCTCATCTCCTAAGAAAGTATGCAGTTAGGAAATCTTTAGTTTTTTTTTTAATTAAAAAATATTTTATTTATTTGAGAGAGAGGGAAAGAGGAAGATACAGAGAGAATGGGCATTCCAGGGCCTCTAGCCACTGCCAATGAACTCCAGATGCATGCACCACCTTGTGCAGCTGGCTTATGTGGCTAATAGAGAATCGAATCTGGGTCCTTAGGCTTTGCAAGAAAGTGCCTTAAGTTCTAAGCCATCACTCTAGCCTAGAAATCTTTTGTTATTTGTTCTACTTATGGCTACTTCCATATATTATGTGTTGTTGCTAACTAGTTGAATTACCAAGGGTGACGTTACTTAGTTTGGGAGACATATATTTTTTAAATATAGTTCTAACATGAGCCAACTTTCTCAACCCAAATAGAAGTCACCTATGTACCTAATTTGAAACAAACTTCCAGTCACACCTTAATTTCTAAAGGTATGTAATTCATAGCTTCGGATGTGAAGAGATAAAAACACATTAGACTTTGTGATCTATTTCACACAATCTCTAATGAAATCAAGTAGTGGGTCTTTTGTATCGATCCTGGAAAAGTATACAAATTGGTTCAAATTTTTTCTTCAGTTCTCTCAGAATAAAACGCTTTATATCCTAATAAAAGTAATAAAGCTACTGCTGGGCCTGGTGGCACATGCCTTTAATTCCAACATTTGGGAGGCAGAGGTAGGAGGATCACTGTGAGTTTGAAGTCAACTTGGGCTAGAGTGAGATCCTACCTCAAAAAACAAACTGGAGAGATGGCTTAGCAGTTAAGGTGCCTGCCTGCAAAGCTTAAAGACCCATGTTCTACTTTCCAGATCTCACATTAATCAGATGCACAAAGGTGAGGCAGGTGCAATATGGTACATGCCCACTAGGTGGCACAAACATCTGGAGTTCGAATTCAGTGGCTGAGTCCCTAGCATGTCAATTCTCTCTCTCTCTCTCTCTAAAATAAATAAATAAATAAAATAAAAATAAACCAAAATTAATTATATAAAAATTATATATACATACACACATATACATACATATGTGTGAGTGTGTGTGTGTGAGTGTGTGTGTGCTGTGGAGATGGCTCAGAGTTTGAGGTGCTTTCCTGAAAAGCCTAACAATCCAGGTTTGATTCCACAGTACTCATGTAAAACCAAATGCAAAAGGTGGTGCTTGCATCTAGAGTTTGTTTGCAGCAGCTAGAGGCCCTGGTGCACCTATGTTCCTTCTCTTTCTGTTTTTTACTCTGTCTCTCTCTGTTTTTGCTTGCAAATAAACAAATAAAAATACTTAAAAAATAAAGTAATATACTTCATTAAAATATGAAATAGTTTTAAGGTAGTCCTGATTTCTGCCATGTAAAACGTGAAAAATGTTCATATCAGAGTCAGTGAAATATAATTGCACTACAACACTTTAAATGATAATTGTTAGCATAAGATATAAGCCATAAATTTAAAAGCTTATAGGTAGTGGAATATGCAAAACTAGGGGCTCTTGAATCAGATGTTAAAGATTTTTTCAATTCTAGGAAATAATTATGTGTTTATGCTTGATGCATGCAGCTTAGTTATATCAAAGGATTATTAGCTTATATGCACCAGAGAATTACTGGGGAAACTCACGATCTTGATACTTATCCAAGACTTCAAGAAGGTAATGGATGAAATGAAAATAAACATCGTTAAAGGCACTAAATTACCAAACCAATATTTAACTGTTCTTACCAAACCCTCATAAGGAAATTAAACTTCTGCTTTCTTCTATCCTTGAACTTCCAAGGCTTACCTTTAACTTCTCAGAGACAGGATAAATTTACCAATGGACTTATAATGAGCATTACCCAACCTAGTGTGGGCAGTGCTCAGCAAGTAATGTCAGGGAAATAAAATGAGTGCTGTGGTCTAGAGCACACTGAGAATGGTCAGCCTTTGATAAGCATCACCCTCAGTTTCTGCTTCTGTAGGTCTCAACTAGGGGGCCAAATATGTATTTCCACATAAGCCCTACCCTCAATCTGTAGGCTTTCATGTGGGTCATCTCAGCAGCACAGAGTTGTAGGTAGAAAGGCGTTTGTGGATAGTGATGTCCTGGGTTTTATCAACCACCCACAGCTCGCTGAATTCATGTGGAGGTGCAACCCATGCCATCCATCAAAGAGCTTTTCAATCAAGCTTAACCAGTGCTGCTCAGACCTGTGAGTTAATTTTCTGGTTAATATGCTGAGAGAAAAGTAAATCTACCTCTTGAGACTTAACAGCTTTTTGGTGTTTAAATATTGCCATGTATTTCAAGGGCAGGGAAGCTTAAAAGTGCTTAAAAAAAAAACTCCAGGATTAGTCATTTCTCAGAAAGAAAGAAAGAAAGAAAGAAAGAAAGAAAGAAAGAAAGGAAGGAAGGAAGGAAGGAAGGAAGGAAGGAAGGAAGGAAGGAAGGAAGGAAGGAAGGAAGAAAACTCTCTAGTGGCATAATACTTCGGTTGGAAGATGAAATTTTCTACCTAATGCATTTTTCCTGTATGTTGTAATCATTGATGGGAATTGATGAAACCTACCTTTTCAAGATACTGAATGAAACATTTCCAAACTGAGGTGGAAATAATTCCAACAGGCATTTTACACCCACCTGTTCTAATTTAGCTCCTTTTGTCTCTGTTAACTTTATTTTCTTGAGCATTCCAGCTGTTAACCTTGAATCTAATTTTGTATGTCAGGCCATGTCAAAGCAAGCCTTAATCCTTTTAATGCTAAGCTATCAACAGCTCAAAGCATCTCTCTCTCATCAGGCCCAGCCCCATCTCTAACCCTGCAGCCATGACTTGAGATTATGCATGCACACAGGCGGCTAGACCTTCCCTTTGATAGCCCTGATAGAGAAAGGGTGGGACCAGATAAAACCTCATCCAAAGGGTGACAGGAATAGAAAAAGCTCATTTATATGGTAGCAGTACCAGAGAAGCATTGGCTGCCATCTGGCTCTATATTTGTACTTTCAAGTAAAGAGAAATTGAATTGTAAAGGCCAAAGACACACAGACAGTGAGGAGGCATGGAAACCAGAATCAGACAGGAGGCCTCGAGATCCAGAGCATGGTTCTCTGTGGATGGAGCTCTCTCCTTTACATTCTCCCATCCCGTGAGCAAAAGAGGATTTCAAAATAAAACAAAATGACATATCAAGCAAAAACAACAACAACAAAACTGCTACTGTTCTTATTCTTCTCTTTTAGACATTTTGTATGAGTGTGTAAGAGTCAAGCTGTGTCATGAAATTTGGCATGGTTAAATTTTTTTTATAAGATCAGATTAATTCAAATTTAGAGAACTAGCCAGTGATGTGGAAGCAATTTGTAGCAAGGTACAAGTGATGCTTTTATCTACTGAAACAATTGGCTTTCTTATGGTAACATACTAATCTGTTTATGGAAGGATAATCAAATGTTAAGTGAAGATAGAAGTATTGCTACTGTCAATATTATATACTATATGCAGCATAATAGGAATTTCAGAAGAGATTATACATTCTCTATATATAATTATATAATATATGCAGTATAATAGGAATTTCAGAAGAGATTCTATCATAAGTAAATAAAATAAATGTTAAGGTTATATATATACTTAAATGCATATGAAAAGACATAAACTATATGAGCTAAATCTACAGTTAATAATTTATAAAAAAAAGGATAAAAAGGAAATATTCTTTTATTCATTTTAAATAAACTCAAAATGGCCAAAATAAAATCTCAGAGTAGTGTGCACTTAGGTAAAAAGAATGCCACATTGCATTCTCAGTGTAGCACAGTTCATGCCCTAGGGGGGAAGAATTGCACCGACGATGTTCACCATTATTACTGCATGAAAAATAATTTAAAGTTGCTATAAGACCTGCAGGGAGAGTAATTAATTTTGTTTGGGAAGTTAAGAAAGGCTTCAAGTGGGACGTGATTCTTGAAACAAATTCATTTTTTTAAATTCCAACACATGATTTGCTACAAAATAAATACAATTGCCTTGTGCTCCTTTTCTCTTCTGAATATTAAAAGGCTCTTTTATTAAGCTTCCTTCAAATAATTAATTCTGTGAAATAAACTCCCCACTTTCTATTTTCACCTGCTGAGATAATGCATTCTTTTTATTTTTTTGTGTACTATTTAGTCAGTATTTCTGCAAAGACTGTTTTGTGATTCTTGATCATTTTTTTTTCATCACTTATTTGGCTGGAAGCCTCTTGAAAAGTTGGTGTCTTTATTTTCCTCCAGAAAAATCACTCTATTCTTGAAGAGACTTCACATTGCTTTTGATCCCATTCCCCTCTGTCTCTTTAATTGCATTCTCTTTCTTGTAATGATTTAGTATCAACTATCAAAACTGATCTCTTGTGGCTGGAGAGATGGCTTAGTGGTTAAAGTGATTGCCTGTGAAGCCTATGACCCAGGTTCGATCCCCCAGCACCCAGATGCACAAGGTGGCACATGTGTCTGGAGTTCATTTGCAGTGGCTAGAGGCCCTGGAATGCTCATTCTCTCTCTATCCGCCTCTTTCTATCTCTTAGATAAAGTAAAATATATATATATATATATATATATATATATATATATATATATATATATATATATACACACACATATATATGTGTGTGTGTGAGTGTGTGTGTATGTATATATATATATATATATATATATATATATATATATATATATATATTTAAACTGATTGCTTTATGTTTCCTCCCATATTCACTACTTTACTTGCAAAGATAAAGATGCAATAATGATCAGCACTTGCTGATTATATTTTTATTTACAAGGAGGAGAGAAGTGGGGATAAGGTGTTTTCTGAGAACATAGGACTCCTTGTGATGAATCTAGATATAAAATTATAAACTTCCTAGCACCATGATCATTAGATCAATTAATTTTTCATCATCTAAAATGCTGTTTAAGATCCATTTCAGGATCCTCACTGCAGGTTCCCAAGGAAAAGATTCGTGATATAAGGTTCTGAGAAGGAAGGAGTTAAAAGGGAAGGAAGTCTTAGGATTTATATTGATCTCTAGGGATTTGGAAACAAAGCAAAAGATCTGAAGATGAAAGGAAAATTTGATTTTGTGCTGAATTGCAAGTTTTGAAAGAAAATAGAGTGCAATTTTGTTCAGCTGTAGATAACAACCCGCAGCCTACATTAGCAAAGCTCTTGTAACTATTATTATCTTTTAAAGTCATTAAAATTATTTCTGAAACTATGTCAATTATAAACAACCACCTTGAGGTACATGTGCAATATGAAAGACCTGAGAAAGCCAGCAATATTCAATAGTACATGTTAAACATTAGCGACAGGAAATGAAATCTACAAGGCACATATTACATACAGGAAGAAGGAATGGTTGGTGCCTGTTTGCTTACAAGGGTCTTGCCAAAACACCAGTGAATCCCCTTACCCTGCTCCGGAGAGTAAGGCCACATTTACTTAGGACCCAAAGAACAAAATTTTGGTATTCCCCTACTTGTCATTCTTGAGGTTGGCTCAGCCCCTGGTAATACCCTTAATCCAAGTTACATAAACATGGTGCATAAACTCAGGCAATTAGTGTAATCACTGTCCACTGGTTAGTTTCCCAGGACTACCTTCTCTGGGACAAAGAAAAAAAACATAGTGTTTCTTTAGTTACCGAATAAATACTTGATTACTCTGATTTCCAAGTGGGCACCTGATTCCCTCAGAATCAGAGTGGGCCTCTGGTGAAAATGATGAACTGAACGGACACATTGCCCGGAAGTTCAAGAGCAGGAGGGGAGGGGGCGAGGACGTGGGAGAAGGGTGACCCTCCAGGACACAGGGAGAAGAGAGAACACTGAACCCGGATGGATGTGTGTTAACTAATTGAGCAGATCCAAGGAAGCTGAATATTAAGCCAGTGGTACACAAAGCCCAGAGGCTCGCTATCCTGTATCCCAGAATCTGCAGACATCTGGGGATGCTGGGCCCGAAGCATTACAGGACCCAGTCTAGCATGGGCTGAAGACAAATTGCAAAGTCTATTTTAAAACAACCTGTTTTCCTTTCTGAAACCATTCTGGTGCCAGCTGAAGTTTCTAGTTGCTTTGTTTTTAAGGAATGAACTCAAAATGGTCAAAACAAAAAAGCAATCAGCCCAACGAAGAAAAACATGTTATGATGTGCTTTCTGTTAGCATCTTTTCTGGGGTACTATTTAGCTTTTACTTCACGTAAATGTCATATTTAAAATGTTTTCATTTCCTAGCTATTTTATAAAATGCCACTGACTTCTTCTTAATCTCCCAACTGACCCCCTTACTAAAACAGCACCAGTTTTATTGTGTTATTTCTCTACATGAGTCATTTATACTAGGCAGAATTCCTTCAGTTCTTCCTCTGTTATCTCTACATGATTACAGTTTCTTTTCTTTCCAAACAGCTTTTTCTCCTTTTCCTTGTTATACTAGTTACTCCAATGTTGAATAGAGAAAGCTTTAAATTGGAAATTATAAGGATTCAACATTGCTTATCATATTCACTATAAATTTGTTGCACAGTTTTAGGGTAAATAAATTCCTGTTAATAACTTTATTCGCCTAGAATTAGTTTTAAAAATGTTTAAGTGTTATCAATTGTCTTTTATTCTGTAGTGTCTGAAGTTACATTTCTCTTTTATGTATATCAATGTATGACAAAAAATTCTAATGTTAAATCAACTTGCATGTCTAGAATCTATCTTACTCCAGTGACTTATTTTCTCCTTGTACATAGATGAATTCAATTTGCTACTTTTAGATTTATTCATTTATTCATTTATTTTTAACCTTATATTAGTGAGTAAGATTTTCCTAGTTTTTGTCATTTTCTTTAACAAATCTCCTGGCCTCTGAACAGAACCAATGAAATCAGATAGACAGTTGAGTGTTGGGTCTTCTCTTCTGTGAACTGGCAGTTTGCGTTTGGAGTGCTGTGTGAATATGTGTCTTGAACTCCCATGGGCACAACTTGGGGCCTGCTGAGACCTTGCAGAGATAATCTTGAACTTTTCTGATTACTGCTGCCTGACGAATTTTGAGTCCATTTTAGGAACTTTAAAAGTATTTTGTTCAGTCTAGCTAACTGTTCAAATGATTTAATCTTAAAGTTACTTGGATTTCTTAGTCATTTTGACTTCTACCTCCTCTTCACTTCAAGCTTTTATCCATCCTGAATATATTTTGTTTTCTTGTCTTCTAAATTAGTCTTGCCTATTTGCCAAAGCCATTACTTTTTTCAAAGAACCACCATTAGTTCTGTTGGTCTTAAAATATGTGTTTTGTCTGTTTGTTTGTTTGTCTTCAAATCAAGGCCTCCCTCTACCCTAGGCTGACCTGGAGCTCACTGTAACCCCAGGCTCACTCTGACATGGGCTGTCCTTTTACTCAGCCTTCACAGTGCTGGGGTCAAAGACTTGCACTACAATATCGGGCTGTATACGTGTTTTTTGTTTTTTTTTACTTCATTCTTTTATGTTCTCATATTTATTATTTTCCCCTAATCCTCGGGGTTTATTTTGTTCTTCTATTTCTAAAGTCTTAAGATAAATGCAGAGACTTTGAGTTTTGCTTATTTTCTAACATAAGATTTTTTTTTTAAATCTAAGTTTCTCTGTAAACTTTGGCTATGTTCCACAGGTTTAGAAGTGATGTATTTTTATTAATGTGCAGAGACTGCTGCAATGATAAATGCTAACTTCTCCTTATGGTTACCCATTTTCCTAGGTGTTAATCATTTTTCTTGTGATGTCAAGAACTTTAGATTTCTATCCATGGGTATTCTCTGGGACCTGAACTTAAAGTACATTTCTTTATAACAGTAATATCTGGGCCATTAACAATCTGAGATCCCTTTCAACACTGTTTGTAAGTAGTGAAGGGATAAGCGTTAAGTAACTCAGTGAACAGTATGTATGAGGTCCTGGGTCAATCCCTATAACCATAAAAACAATCAGAAAAGCTAAAACAAACCTCAATTTCTAAGTTAGGCTTTTATGGACAATATAAATTTCAGTGGGAGCCCATGGATATGTGGTTTGTGGATAAAAGAGCTTGAGAGGATTTAAAAAAAAATTTCTGCTGTGTAGCTATGTCCAAAGGGAAGGTTGGAAGCAAGTATCTTTTTTTCTGAGTGCCACATTCAGGTTTAATTCCCCTACTATGGCTTCACGGGGGCTGGTTTAGTACAGGTGTGACTGACCTTCCTCACTTCTCATCTCCAATGCCGAGAGTTGGCTTCTGTATCTCACACATGATCAATTAAAGCTCAGACTTGAGGTCATAATAATGGGCAGCTATGTTAAGGGATAATGCCAGCACTGCGCCAATAGAGTCACACTTCCTCATATTTTTTCCATCTCTTTCCCTCTCACTTCTTTTTAAAAAAATATTTTATTTTATTTATTTATTTGAGAGAGAGAGAAAGAGAGAACACACCAGGGCCATTGCACATGAATTCCAGATGCATGCACCACTTTGTGTATCAGGCTTATGTGGGTCCTGGAGAATTGAACCTGAATCCTTCAGATTCATAGGCAAGTGCCTTAACTGCTAAGCCATCTCTCCAGCCACTTTACTCTCACTTCTTTGCTTTCAGCTCAACCGTATTCTGAAAAACTTAAAAAACACACACACACAAAACATTATTTTGGAGTTCCTTGCATGGATTGTGTGTGGGCAGGCACTGTGGTCTGTAGTGGGTAGGCCAGACCCCTATATCTGGGCTCTTCCAATTTTCCCAGTCTGGCTTGCCTGTCCTGGTCTGTGTGCTGGAGGGCTCCACATGAAGTAGGCCAGATCCCTGTTCCTCTGTTTCTCCCAGTGCCCTGTCTGGGGAGGCCTGGTCCCTGTGTGAGCTATGGAATCAGGCCTTTTGCTCTGGTAGTCCTGACTGTCCACTAGGTACCAACATCCCTGTTCACCTGAGTCAGAGGGTGAGTTGGTCAAAGGACAAAGACTTGCTTTCTCCTCAATAAAATAAAGTCTTCCTAAAATGGGTAGGTAACAATACAAAAAAGCCAACAAAAGTCAGAAAACTGAGAGATCTCCACCAAGGATGCCTACTCCTACTACAGAAGCCTGCAATGAGATTATAGAGAAATCAACAGAAATTCATTTCCAAAATGAAAAAACACAACAACAAATGAGACACTGATTTAAAAAAAATCGCTGAACTGGAAGCAATCTATCAAAGAACCAACAGTTGTATCAATGAACTTGAACAGACTCATCTAGAGTATTCAGCTTTTGACAGTAGGCTTTACTTGATTGAACAAAATGTTAGAACACTCCAAATGTATTTGAATAAATTAAAGGTAAGTCAAGAAATGGAAGACCTTAACAACCAATTGGTTAAACTTAATGAAGACTTGATCATATGGGAAGAATGAACTATAGGAAGTATCGACAAAATCAGAACTTGAATTGAAATTATACCTCAGGAAAGAAATGGACATGATAAAAAATAATACAACAGAAAACAGAAATCAAATAGAAATTATCAAAGCCTCTCTAGAACCATATACCAAGAGAGTTACTCATGTGAAAGATAGATCCTCTGACCTGGAAGATATGACAGAAGAAATTGATCAGGAGGCCAAAAACTTTGCTAAGTTCAAAAAATCAAGTGAACACCAAAACCAGACAGAGATGCAACAAGGAAAGAAAATTATAGGCCAATATCATTAATGAACTTAGATGCAAAGATCCTGAACAAAATCCTTGCAAACTGAATTCAACAACCCTTCAAAGGCATTATACACCTTGATCAAGTAGGCTTCATCCCACTGATGCAGGGATGGTTTAACATATGGAAATCAGTCAACGTAATACACTACATTAATAAATTGAACCATAAGAACCACATGATCATCTCAATTGATGCATAGAAGGCCTTTGACAAAATACACCACTTCATAATCAAAACACTGGAAAGAATAGGCATGGAGGGCTTATATCTCAACACCATAAAGGCTATATATTTAAAGCTCATAATGTCTAAATAATATTTAACCTGGAAAAACTCAAGGAGTCCTCAGAGATTGGAAACAAGACAGGGGTGCCCTCTCTCACTACTGCTCTTCAACATAGTACTAGAAATACTAGCCCAAGCAATAAGACAGGAGAAAGAAATAAAAGGAATTCAAATTGGAAAGGAAGAAGTCAAGTTAGCTCTATTTGCAGAGGACATGATCCTATATATAAGTGACCTGATATTCTCCATCTCAAAACTTCTAAAGGTGATAAATTCTTTTGTCAAATTGGAAGGACAAAAAAAATCATTGCACAAAAATCAGTAGCTTTTCTATATGCAAAGGACAAATATACAGAGAAAGAAATTAGTGAGGCTATCCCATTTTCAATAACAAGAAAAAAATTGAATGCCTTGGAATAAAACTAACCAATGATGTGAAAGACCTAGAGGAGGAATTGAGAAGAAGAAAAAAACCTCCTATGCTCCTGGATAGGTAGAATTAATATTGTAAAATGGCACTTGTTCCAAAAGCAATATAAAGATTTAATCCAATACCAAAAAAATACCACCATCATTCTTCACAGAGATTGAAACAATGATCTTAAAATTTATATGGAGTGGCAGAAGGCCTCAGATATCCAAACATGTCCTCAGCTAAAGGAACACCTCTGGTGGTATCACCATACCTGATCTAAAGCTATATTACAAAGCCATAGTGACAATAACAACATGGTACTGGAATAAAAACAGAAACATAGATCAATGGAACAGAATTGAAGAGCCAGACCTTGTGGCAAGCAACCTATAGCTGCTTGATCTTTGACAATGGTGCCACCAATGTAGACTGGAGAAAAGACAGCATCTTCAACAAATGGTGCTGGACAAATTGGATGGCCATATGTAGAAAAATGGAATTAGACCCACTTATTTCACCATATACAAAAATCAAGTCCAAATGGATTAAAGACCTCAATATAACACATGCATCTCTTCAACTACTAGAAGAAAAAAATAGGAGGTACTCTCCATGGTATAGGACTGGGGAAAAACTTCCTGAACAAAATCCCAGTAGCCAAGGAAATTACAAGCACTTAACCAATGGGATCTCATGAAGCTAAAAAATTTTTGCACAGACAAACATGCCATAAGCAGAGCCAATAGATTACCCACTGAATGGGAGAAAATCTTTGCCAGCTACATGACTGACAGAAACCTAATATCTAGAATCTACAAAGAACTCAAAAAACTTAAAAATAGGGCTGGAGAGATGGCTTAGCGGTTAAGCGCTTGCCTGTGAAGCCTAAGGACCCCAGTTCGAGGCTCGGTTCCCCAGGTCCCACATTAGCCAGATGCACAAGGGGGCGCATGTGTCTGGAGTTCGTTTGCAGAGGCTGGAAGCCCTGGCGCGCCCATTCTCTCTCTCTCCCTCTATCTGTCTTTCTCTCTGTGTCTGTCTCTCTCAAATAAATAAATAAATAAAAATTAAAAAAAAAACTTAAAAATAAAATTCAAATAACCCACTCCAAAAGTGGTGGAGAGAACTAAATAGAGACTTCTCAGAGGAAGAATTACAAATGGCTACTACACACTTAAGAAAATGTTCAACATCCCTAACCAGTAGGGAAATGCAAATTAAAACAACTATGAGGTTCCACCTTACCCTAGCAAGGATAGCAAACATTAAAAACAAAACAAAACAAAAACAACTGTTGGCAAGGCTGTGGAGAAATAGGACCACTCATTCACTGTTGGTAGGAATATAAGCTGGTTCAATCACCATTGAAATCAATATGGAGCCTCCTGGAAAGGATGAATACAGAGTTACCAACAGATCCTGTTATTTCCTTACTGAGCATTTACCTAAAAGCTCCACATCTCAGTTCAGAGATATTTGTTCAGCCATGTTTATATATGCTCAGTTCATAATAGGTAAAAGCTTGAATGAACCCAGGTCCCCATCATTGGATGAATGTATAACCAAGATGTGGTATAGCTACATAATGAGATTCTGCTCAGAAATAAGAAAAAAAATAACATATTGAAATTTGTAGAAAAATGGTCAGACTTGGAACAGATCATTCTAAGGTGAACTCACACAATCATAGAAAGACAACTGTCACATGATCTCACTCATCTGCCACTCCTAGCCTGGATCAGCCCAAGTTACTGACATAATTGAGTAGCATCTTGAGGCTTGGACAATTAGGGAGGGTAGGGCTTGGCAGAAGGGATAGGTTGGGGGAACACAAAACTAAACCCAAGTTGAACTGGTACCATAGAATCCTATATTCTGGAATTCAGAAAAAAAGGGAACCCACCTTAGAAGGAGCACCTGAATTTGATTCAGGTCCCTAGAGAGAGTGAGATGAATCCTAACCTGAAATTTCTCCTGTTTCTCTTTCTTCTTTGGCTTTTTCTTTTTTTCTTTTCCCTTGGCACTGGCCTGTAATTCCCCATACTAGGATGTGGTCTACATGTACAATGAGCTGTTGATCAGAGATACCTACCTGATCTCCCAAAACAAACAAGACAGACTTCTTCCAGAGCACTTAATTACTCACCAGAGGTTAATGGTGAGACCTTACTGCTGAAGACACCAAAAGCTGTTGGCACAGACCATGGAGAGACCTGGTTGTAATCCAGGGGAGAGGCAGCCCCCAGATAATTAGCCCATCTAGTACTGGAAGGCACTACATGAGCAATCAGGGGAAAGTTCCCAACATCTGTCCAAGCAACCCAAACTCTAAGCGACTCAGAAGCAAACAACTGGACATGATGCTCACACAAGTGCAATAGTGGCACACAGCCATGGTGGATAACCAACTGCTCTTGAATTCGCTAACAGATCCACTCAGTAGAAGTGAAACCATATTTGGAACTGGGAAACAAGTCAGAATCATGTCCAGATAATGATTCTTCTTTCCATTGTCAAGTTCCCACTAACCTTTGACTATAAGAGGATCAAAACCTTTTAAATTCTCTCTAAATTAATAATATAGGTCCTATTTAACTTGTGCTGACTTCATTCTCCCTTAGAGAATCTGCTTCTCTTTTTCAGATAGGAGCTGGACCTGAGGAGATAAACAACTCTATGTACTCCACCCCTGGCCACAGCTGAAACCCCAGAGGAATTGGGGCAATGAGTAGGGGTGCTTCTTTCTTAGTGAATCTGATATCAGTACAAGGCCATGGTGGTTTGATTCAGGTGTCCCCCATAAACTTAGGTGTTCTGAATGCTAGGTTCCCAGATAATGGAAACTTGGGAATTAACACCTCCTGGGGGCAGTGTATTGTTGGGGGCAAGCTTATGGGTGTTATAGCCAGTTTCCCCAAGCCAATGTTTGGCACTCTCCTGTTGCTATTGTCCAGGGAATGCTGGCCAGGTGGTTATGTCTACCCTCTGCAATGCCATCATTTTCCCTGCCATCATGGAGCTTCCCCCTTGAGCCTGTTAGCCAAAATAAAGCTCTTTTTCCCCACAAGCTGCTCTTGGTTTGGTGATTTCTGCCAGCAATGCTGAACCTGACTGAAACAGTAAAGTGGTACCAGGAGTGGGGTTGCTGCTGGACACTTGATGGTGGCTTTGGCCTTTTGGAGCTGATTTTCAAGAGGAATGTGGAAGTATTTGAAACCTTGGCCTAAGAGATGCCTTGCAGTGCTATAAGTACAGCTTGATGGAATATTCTGGTCAGGGTTGAAAGACCTGAATGCAGTAAGAACTATGGACTGTGAGGTTTGGCTTATGAGGGTATGAGCTTTGCTTGGACTGGGCTGGCAGTTTGTGTGAGAAGCTTGCTGTTATGCCCATGTTGCACTGCATAGAAATGGACTGGTATGAGCCGAGGCATATGGCACAGAAAAAATGAAATCTTTGGCCTAAACTGCTGCTAATTGACCTTTAAATTGAGAGATTAAAACCATTGAGATTGGGCCAGATGACCTGTACTGGGGCAACAGGAAGAATGTATACTCTTGGAAGGGGCCTGAGTGCTCATTGAGAGTACTGTTCTTCAAAGTCTGCTTTATTCCCCCCCCCCCCCCGGATTGACAAATTGGCACCCTACCTGGTATTATGGAGTGTAAGAAATGTATGAAAGAGAGGGTCATTGAGTTTGTAACACAGTCTTATGTTTTGGAAATGTCCATGGGCAGTGTGAAGCAGGTTTTCTGGATACCTGCATGGAGACCCCATGGGGCTATGAGGATGAAACATGGATTGCATTAGAGACCCAGTGGAGATGCTGTGACCACAAGATGGCTGCCAAGAAGAGCTGCCAGCCCCAGATGAAGTTTTTTAGGACTGTGAGTAGCCTAGCTGGAGAGGTGGAATTGGAATGCCAGAGACTTGTTGCTGGTTAGAATTATCAGAACTGGAGATTTGTCATTGGCTAGAGTTGTTGGACTTGAAGCTACAGAGTTTGATGTTTGCCCTGGTTGTTTTAAATCTTGTATTGGTTGAATGTTTCTTTGCTATGCCCAGTGCCATCTTCTGAAGTATGAGTGTTTATTCTGTGCTATTATGGGTTTGGGGGGAATTTTTTTTTTTTTTTTGGGGGTATTATGGCTCGGTTAAAAGACCTTGAACTATGGGGATGTATGAACATCATTGGAATTGATAAAAACTATGAGAAATTTTAAAGTTGGACTGAACACATTGTGTTTTAGTTTATGAGGCCAGGGGTGGAATGTGGTGGTTTGATTCAGGTGTTCCCCCCAAAACTTAGGTGTTCTGAATACTAGGTTCCCAGCTGATGGAGATATGGAAATTAACACCTCCTGGAAGCAGTGTATTTTGGGGGGCGGACTTATGGGTGTTACAGTCACTTTCCCCATACCAGTGTTTGGCACACTCTCCTGTTGTTATTGCATACCTGATATTGGCCAGGGGTTGATGTCCACCCTCTGCTCATGCCATTGTTTTCCCTACCATCATGGAGCTTCCCCCTCAAACCTGTTAGTCAAAATAAACCTCTTTTTCTCCAAAAGCTGCTCTTGGTTGGGTGATTTCTACCTGCAATGCTGAACCTGACTGCAACAAAGGGTGATGGAGAAAGATACGGGGGACACTCACCACCTACCAAACCAGAGGTCTAGAGGCTCCTAAGTGCCCATCACTAAAGTAGACTTAAAATGCTCCTAGCATGGCTCAGGGAATTTTGCAGAAGAGGGGGTGGAAAGATTTTTAGAGCCACAAATTGGGACATTTTGCACTGAGACCTTGCCTCTCCTCCGCCCCCCCCCAACCGTAATGCTTGACTCACAATCCCCATGGGGTTTACATTCAAACCCAATGAAGAAGGACTCTTCAGAAAAGGGGCCAGGAGGGAAAGGATGGTACTAACATGTGTTGTTTACATACAAAATATGTCCATATCTAATTAAAAAAAACATTATTTTGTATTGTCTTTCTTGTTCCTGGAGAGATTTCTGGGCTTGTAGAGTCTTCTTTACTTCTGGAAACTTAAGAATATTTATTTTTATTCGGGAAAGAGAAAGTGTGTATGAGAGAATGAATGAGTGTGTCAGGATCTCTTGCCTCTACAAATGAACTCCAGTTGCATGTGCCACTTTGGACTTTATGTGGGTACTGGGGAACTGACCCCTGGGCTTGCAGGATTTGCAAGCAAGCACCTTTATCTACTGAGTTAGTTCTCCATCCCATTTTATTGAAATTTTTAAAAGCCTCAGATAAGTTAGTTCTAAAAAGCAAAGACATAGTTGGCAACTCCAGCAATACAATGTTTTTCTTGTTCACTTTGCTTTCAAACGTAACTCATATCTTCAGCTGCAAAGTACAGTGTCTCCTCGTGCTGTCTTTTTTTTTTTTTGTTTTTCTTGTTTTGTTTTTCCAGGTAGGGTCTTGCTCTAGCCCACAGGCTGACCTGGAATTTACTCTGTAGACTTAGGGTGGCCTTGAACTCATGATAATCCTCCTACCTCGGATTTCCAAGTGCTGGAAATAAAGGTGTGCCCCACCATGCCCATCTACCTCAAACTGCCTTTTACATCAGCTGGTGTCCAAAAGATCCATCTTCCCAGCATGGTCACAAAAGGGTTCTAGCCGGGCGTGGTGGCACACGCCTTTAATCCCAGCACTTGGGAGGCAGAGGTAGGAGGATTGCTGTGAGTTCGAGGCCACCCTGAGACTCCACAGTGAATTCCAGGTCAGCCTGGGCTAGAGTGAGACCATACCTTGAAAAACCAAAAATAAAAATTAAAAAAAAAAAAAAGGGTTCTAACCATGTTCAGGCCAGAGTGGTCAGACTCAATTCCAAACATGGTTCTCTAACTTCAAATTCTGTTTGTTTTTTTTTTTTCTTTTTAACTAAACTAGCTGGGCATGGTGGCACATGCTTTTAATCCCAGTACTTGGGAGGCAGAGGTAGCAGAATCTCTGTGAGTGCAAGGCCACCCTGAGACTATATAGTATATAGTAAACTCCAGGTCAGCCTGGGCTAGAGTGAGACCCTACCTTGGAAAAAAAATAAAACCTCCAAAATAAAAAAATAAACAAATGTTCATTTTCTCTTTCTCCAGAATGATCGAATGAATAGTTACCAAAAGTCATGTAGCAGTCCAATATGTATGCTGAAAGCCAAATGTGACATGTTGGAAAACTAAATTTCTTCAATGTCTTGTGAATTGTTATTCCAAACATAGAAATGATCTATGTTTGGAAGGGCCTATATTTGGAAACATTTGTTGTCCATTATAAAATGGGATAAAACTAAGTATTGTTCTCAAGGGATACAAGGTTGAATTCTCCACTGTTTGTGTAAAAAAAAGGGGGGGTGCTGAAGAGATGGCTTAGTGGGTAAGCGTTTGCCTGTCAAGCCTAAGGACCCCAGTTTGAGGCTTGATTCCCCAGGACCCACGTTAGCCAGATGCACAAGGGGCGCACGCATCTGGAGGTCCTTTGCAGTGGCTAGAGGCCCTGGCGTGCCCATTCTCTATCTATCTGACTCTTTCTCTCTCTGTCTGTTGCTCTCAAATAAATAAATAAATAAAAAACAAAAAATTTTAAAAAAAGAAACTAGTTTTCTAATTTCAAATTATAAAAATTGAACTTATAAAATTAGTATGTTTTCAGTTGATTTTCTTTTCTTTCTTTCTTTCTTTCTTTCTTTCTTTTTTTTTTTTTTTGAGATTGGGTGTGATGGTTTATCTCCTGTTGTCAACCTGATAGAGTTTAGCATAAATGAACATAAATCTTTGGGCATGTCTCTGAAGGATTCCTAGGTTAGGTTAATTGAAGTGGGAAGACCCACTGTAACTGTGGATGACTCCATCCCATGGGCTGGGGCCCTGAACTGCAGAAAAAGGAGACAGTAAACTGAGCACCAGCATCCAGTGCTTCTTCCTTGTGTGGATACCATGTGTTGCAGTCAGGTTCACATTGCTGGTAGAAATCACCCCACCAAGAGCAGCATGTGGGAAAAAAAGAGGTTTATTTTGGCTTACAGGCTTAAGGGGGAAGCTCCATGATGGTAGGGAAAACGATGGCATGAGCAGAGAGTGGACATCACTCCCTGGCCAACACAAGGTGGACAATAGCGACAGGAGAGTGTGCCAAACACTGGCATGGGGAAGCTGGATATAATACTCATAAGCCTGCCCCCAATAATATACTGTCTCCAGGAGGCTTTATTTTCCAATTGCCATCAGCTGGGGAACCTAACATCCAAAATACTTAAGTTTTATGGGGGGTATCTAAATCAAACCACCACGCCATGTGACTAGCTGCCGTCCTTCTGCCACCATAATGGACCATAACCATGCAGTATAAACCAAAATTAACCTTTCCATCCCTAAGTTGCTTTTATCAAGTATTTCATCATGGCCATAAGAGGGGTCATTAATGCTCAGGGTTTCATCATGTGGCCCAGGCCTGGAATGTGACATACTCCTGTCAGCCTCCCCAGCCCTGGAAATACAGATCTCAGCTTAGTTAATATTTTCATTTAGAATTTAGTATTTGTGGTGGTTTGGATCAGATGTCCCCCATAAACTCATGTGTTCTGAATGTTTGGTCCCCAGCTAGTGGCCCTTCAGGAGGAGATGCCTTGCAGGAGGAGGTGTTCTGCTGGGGGTGGGCTTCAAGGTGTGATAGCCCATCTTTCCCCTTTTGAGATCTCATTCTCTTGCTACTGTTTTCAACCTGTGGTGGTAGAGGTGTTGTCTGGCCTTTGCTCTACCATCCTGTCCCTGACATTATGAAGCTTCACCTCAAGACTAAGTCAAAGTTTTTCAAGCCTTGCCTCTCACCAGCCACTTTTGGTTGGGTGTTTGTTTTATCTCAGCAATGGGAAGGTAACTACAACAATATGTAACCCAGAATAAATACTTATGTTGTTATATGTGCAGTTAACTTCCAATAGTTCCAATTTAATATACCTAAAAGATGTTTGATTCTGTTTTTGGAAGTTAAATGTCCTGTGTATGAGTTATATACATATCATATTCCTGGATGCTCAAAGCTTGCAATTCTTAAGCCCTGACTCACAGGAAGATCTTTAGGGATTCTTTATGTTTCTTTCCTTTTTTGTTTTTTTTTTGTTTCGTTTTGTTTTTCAAGGTAGGGTCTCACTCTAGCCCAAGCTGATCTGGAATTCACTATGAGTCTCAGGGTGGCCTTGAACTCACGGAGATCCTCCTACCTATGCGTCCCAAGTGATGGGATTAAAGGTGTGTGCCCCCATGCCTGGCTTCTTCATGTTTCTTTATGAGCCAGCCCAGACCACGAGGATGAGAGAATGCATGGACAGGGAAAAGCCAACTCGAAGCAGACACTCAGACACAGGAGCCTCATTTGCTGGGGACAGAGGTATGGTGAAGATAGGGGTACAGAATGAAGTAATAGGAAGTAGGTCCTCAGTTAGGGAGAAGGTGATGGCCCACTGAGTGTAGCCATCAGCAATAATGCCCAGAATGATGATGTCTAAAGTGCAGGAAGAAAAACTAAAGAAAGAAAGAAGAGCAACTTCTGTTTGCCTCGTTGCTTGCTGCACAGAGCCAGCACACACACCGCCTTCACCATCCTCCCACATCAAATTGCCCAGAGCCTTCTCCTCAGCCAGCCAATGCAGGGCTCCTTCTCAGCAGGGGCAGTGCCTAGTTCTGGCAGAGGTGAACGTGTGTCATGTGTCCTGTATGGCTAATTAGACCCCCGTGTCTACAAGGGAGAGGGCCCTGATTCTGATCCTCACAGTGATTGGCCTGGGCTCTAAAATATGCACTTTGATTACCCCTTTTATCTTAGCATGAACGGTTGGAACTAGCATTTATTAGTCATAAAGTTATTCATTCCACTTTAAAGCCAAATACAGTGCTCAACTTCATAACCTCCTGGGGCAGCGGGTTTCACAGGTTGGCTAAATGCAGCACAAAGTAATAGTTTCTTCCACTTGCTCTAAATTTATCAACCATTAGTTCCACCAGATGACATTTTATTCTTCTGTGACATTGTAGAACACTCAATTCTTTGACTGAGAGCACAAACAAAACCCTCTGTCAGGCTCTCAGACACTAAGTAATCACCACTTGCCATTTTTCCCTTTTAATACATTAGCCTCGTTTGATAGACTTGCAGAGAACCTGAAATTCTGTCTAGTTCACCATGTTTGTATTTTTATTTTAACTCTCCCCTCCAAGTCTTTTGGGAATCATCTCAAATGAGTCTTTACTATTAGTTGCAAGTTTGTGGGAAAAGTGCCCAGAGCTCTCCTCAAAGTTACCAAGTTTCTTGGGAAGATGATGCCTCACAAAAAGTTGTTCACAGGCATTTCTTCATGCAAGGAGTAACTGACACTGAAGATAACATGGTTTTACAACACCTGAGTTCATTCTATGCCTGGTACCACCTCCTTCCCCTGTCAGTTCTTCCACATATTCTGACTTATGAAATTCCTACATAAGGACCAAGTTTTGGAGACCATTGTGTATTTAAGCTACTGACTGCCAATTTCTCCAGGGCACAGTTTATGATGATATATCATGTCTTTTTTTTATCCTTTAAACCAGGTAAATCAGTTATTTTCAAATCTTGTCCTGCAGAATCATAAAGTTCCAAGGAGGTGTTTTAGTGATGGCAGAGGTTTAAGCAGAGATCAGTTGGGCTCTTTCAATAATGGCTCTGCTGTGACCTGCTGCAGATAACTTACCATGTAAGATTTCATGTAGCTTTGCATCTGTGTTAAGTGCTCAGGCACTTAACTCAGGTACCTGTAGCTTGAGCTCAAGATGAGCCTCAGTGCAGTTCTACCACTTAGGTGAGTTGACTGTCACCTCCACATTCCCCGTGTAGCCTTTGCCCCTGACTTAAGTACGTTTCCTACCAGTCCTCCACATCCCTCCTCTATTGTAAGTCAGAGCCATCCTCCTTGCCTCCCAGATAATTCTCATCCTTCCTCCACTAGCAAGACAAAGAATGAGGCTGGGAAGAGAAATAAAGAACTATTCATACACCACCACTGCTTACTAAAATACAATATTTACAGAACAATGTTCTCCTAGGAATTTTGGAATACATTTTCTCAACAGACAAAATGTATCAGTTACACCACAAAATCAAATATAGTAAGAATCATGGAGAGTAGTAGCTTTAAAAAACATGTTAATCTAAAGTTACTTGCTATCAGTAAATGAAAAAAACTCAACATATTTAGGAATAATGAAAGGTTGAGCACAAATTGGAACAGAAAGTTAACAGAGTAATGGTCAGACTGGTGAAAGAGGATGATTTTTTTTTAAGCTATGAAGGAATTTAAAAAGCTAGAGATTCAACTGTACAAAATTGAAGATTTCTACATACTAAGAAAATATCAAAGCTTGAGCTGGAGAGATGGCTTAGCAGTTAAGGCACTTGCTTGCAAAGCCTAAGGACCCAGGTTCAATTCCCCAGTACCCATGTAAGCCAGATGCACAAGGTAAGACATGTTTCTGGAGTTCATTTACAGTGGTTAGAGGCCTTGGCATACCTGTTCTCTCTCTCTCTCTCTCTACCTCTCTCAAATAAATAAATGGCAAAGCTGCAATTGAAAAGGGATAAATGGGGCTGGAGAGATGGCTTAGCAGTTAAGCACTTGCCTGTGAAGCCTAAGGACCCCAGTTCGAGGCCCGATTCCTCAGTTAGCCTGATGCACAAGGGGGTGCACGCATCTGGAGTATGTTTGCAGTGGCTGGAGGCCCTAGCATGCCCATTCTCTCTCTCTCTCTATCTGCCTCTTTCTCTCTCTGTCTGTTGCTCTCAAATAAATAAAAGTAACCAAAAAAAAGTTTAAGAAAAGAAAAGGGATAAATGAATTTCAGGGAAATATACAAAATTTAAGTAAAGATTTATTACATACTACAGACATGTATCCTATTAGGTAATATAATAAACAATAAAATCCAACTCTAGATAATTTACACATGTAAAGATATGCTGGAATTATATAGTGGAGATTTCAAAACTAAGAACTGAAAAACTAGGTCTTGATGCCACTGAAAATCATGGGCAGTATATAAATTTGAGGAACTCTAGTTGCCAGAAATACTTTCAGAAAACTGTGGGCATCATGATGTGGTTTCCATTATTTTCTATTCTAATTTCATTCTTCTGAGAATTCAGATTCCAGGGAAGGTATAACGATCCAGAAAGGGCAGGCTTGCCTAGTGCAGCTCCAGCATAGTCCACAGCAGACAGGCAGGGTGACAGGATGCCCATGTCGAAAGCAGGCAAACGAAGCAGCTGTCTACCATGAGTCTCTTCAGGAAAATAATTGAGAAAATGGAGGACATGAAGATTCATAGAAGATTCAGACAATTCAGAGGAGGAAAATATTCAACCTATAAAAAAATAAAATAAAGCAATTAGAGCTTCTTAATGATTAAAAGCACAGCATTCTCCAAAAGTAAACAGAATTGCCATAGGATGCAGCAGATCCATTTCTTGGAATATCCTCAGAGATCTAAAAGCAGGAACTCACAGCACGTATACACCAGTGTCCACAGCAGCAACATCATGAAAGCTAAAAGTGTGGGGGAATGACACGAATATCTAAAGTCAAATGTGGTGTGTGTGTGTGTGTTAGTATTTTACTCAGCATTAGTAAGGAAGGAAATTCTGACACATGTAACAATATGGATGTCCCTTGAATATATTTTGCCAAATGAAAGCAGCCTGTCAGAGGAAAAAAGGAAAATATAGACCCACTCACTTAAGGTAGGTAAAATAGATGCCATTGAGACAAATAGAGATTACCAGAGGCTAAAGGAAGAGGAAATGAGGAACCTTTGTTTAATGGGGCAGAGTTTCTGTGGGGATGATTAAACATTCTAGAAATGATGGTGATGCATGGATATATTATGAATGCACCTGATACCCTAAATCATAAACATAAATTGGTTAAAAGGGTAAATTTTTTACATATATCTTAACATCATCTTTGAAACCGTGAATAATACTTCTTAGAGCAAGGTTGTGTTAAGTGTATTTATCCTGAGAATGGCAATCTAAATTGATATATTTTGAAAAGAAATATAATTTTTAATCATTTCTTATTTGCACCCCCATGTGTGTATGGTGGGGGGTGCATGCTAGTGCTTCATGCTACTACAAACAAACACTAGACACTTGTTTCACTTTTTGAATCTTCTTTGTGTGGGTGGTTTGGGGATTGAACCTAGGCCAGCAGGCTTCACAAGCAAACACCTTCAACTGCTGAGCCATCTTCCTAGGCCCTTAATTTATATCAAAATTTCAAGATACTCCTACATTTTGACTTAACTATTCTATTTCTAAGGAGATAATCTTAAAGTAGAAAAAAGTTCTTTGCATGAAGATAATTATAATACAACTGTATCAAAAATAAAACTCAAGCCTAAGTGTGCAAAATGAGAGAAATGCATCACACTAGTTCAGACTTTTTGCTACTATTAAAAATAATGATTATGTGACAATATTTACGATGCATTCATAAGTAGAAGGATTACAAAATGACATGAGGCTATTATTTCAATTCAACATGCATAAATGATTTTTTTTTGGTAAATTGGTAGCATTTTTATTTATATTTTTCTTTTATTTGTTCTGAAGAGTTATTTATTTATTTAAGACAGAGGGAGGGAGGGAGGGAGGGAGGGAGAGAGGGAGGGAGAGAGAGAGAGAGAGAGAGAGAGAGAGAAAGAGGGGGGGGGAGAATGGGCACTCCAGGGCCTCTAGCCACTGCAAGTGAACTCCAGATGCATGCGCCACCACGTACATCTGTCTTACATGGGACCTGGAGAATCAAACTGGAGTCATTAGGCTATGCACCTTAACCACTAAGCCATCTCTCCAGCTTTTTTATTTTAATTTTTAAAATTAACTTGTATTGTTATTTCATCCAAATCGTGAAAGTGGTCATATTTAGCGTGAAATTAAATTAACTAAACATTTGAAATTGTTATGTTATAAAAGATAAAATGAAAAGATTTATAATTCTTAAATATTTGTAACAAAATTGTAATTAATATTCAAAAATCTGTCTGCTTGTTTATTATAAACCTCAAGATGCTTAAATTGTTTTATCAATTTATAATAGAAATAAACTTGTACAAACCTTAGTAAGAAAACTGCATACATTCTTTTAGGTCTGGAAGGAGCCTTGGGACTTATGCAATGTAGTTATATTACAAAAAGTACATTTTTACAGAGCAACACAAAGGAAAAATTGTGAGATGAAGTGGGAAGGGTTTACAAATGATATTGGCAAAAAAGGAGTCAGGATAACAAAAGCACCAGAAAGATTCTCAGATATAAAAATCTTTGAAAAAACACCTCCCTCGAGAAGACAGAAAGGAGTGTCAGTGTGCTAAAAAGCCTCAGCAGTACTGAGCATTGGGACCACAGAAAAGGACACGGTGTCAGAAGGCATTGCTTCTAGTGTATGAGGGATTAAAACAGTGGATAAAATGTCTAACATGATCTACTATGAGTTCTTTTCTGCTTTTTGGGATAGGTGGGGCAGTGCTATGTATGCAAGACCTTCTCCCCAGGGCAGATGCAGTACCACTGAGCTACTATCAGTAACCTGCAATAGGAAAACAGGAATAATTTGAAGGGGAAATGAAAGCTGAAAACAAAACCATTGAACTAGATAGCCAGGCAGTTGTTCATTTGTGCAATGCCAATATTCTGGCTATCGCTGGCATCTTTCCCAGGTATGAGGCACATCACAGGAAATGTTAATCTCACAGCATAAGCTGCTCCTGGAGTCTAGGGATAGGGTACACCAAGCAACACAGCGGGGGAGTTCAGAGCCCACCTGGATACCCCTGGGGCCCTCCATCTCTGCAGAAGCCCAGCTGTTTGTAGAGTGCATTCATGTCTCCAAGTCTAGTGCCACAAAGGGACTTACCTGGCTGTGGCCCTACCCTGTTGTCAGGGCTTCCCTCACCTGGCGCCTTGGCTTTCTTTTACTGTTTTCTCCTGTCACCTTCCCTTATATCTGATTAGTTCCATCTTTGCCACTGAAGACTGTGTTCCGTGGACAGTCCATGTCTGTCATCCCTGCTGCTTACTGTGCATTAGGATGCAGTGTTTAAGGCAAAGCGTTCCTGTCTGGATATCGTTCAGAGCTGGGTTTAGATCCAGGAAATAATGCAAGAAGATAAACATTCAGGGATGACTCAGAGATCAACATAGTACTTTAGACAGAGAAATTCAATGACCAATGTGTGGCCGGCAGGCAGGAAAAGGGGTTTGCAGGTGACCCTCAGATCCTGCCACAACAATCAAATCAGTGAAGAAATGGTTTCAAAATGGAAACTATGGGAGTCAGCGAATTTCACAGTATGCTGGTGGTCTGAGGGCACTGAAGGGCTATGAGCTACTTCCAGGGAGTGGGGCTGAGTGTGTTCAAAAACAGTGTGAACCGTGGCAAGAAGGAGCATCATGTGTTCAAATCATACCATGTGTGAACTAATCTAAAAAGATTCCTCAGCAGGAAGCTATGGAGCAGAATAAACTTTAACTGCATAAAAGGAAGAAAATAAGAATGACATTTAACCTTGTGTCATTACTAATATGGAAATAAGGATTTAGTAGAGCAAAGAATCCAGGCTGGACTCTGTGGCATTTTGAATTCAGATGATATATTTAATGATGCTTCCTGTACTTAAATAGGGTATCTCTTAAATTTCTCTAGGCAAAACTTAATTCAAATTATTCAGCTAAAACAAAATAGTAACTTGACTTAGAATTTTCTTATTAATTTTTTTGTCTTATAAGGGAGCTTTAAAAATTATGTCCTTTTTCAATCTCACAGCCCAATTTACCAAGTTATACCATTACATCTAGATGTCTAACAGAAATGATTCAATCATGATCTATCTGTAGAAGTCCAGCTGGAGGATAATGAAGCCTGAGCCCATCCCTGTGACTGGCAGAGAGTACGTGGGAGCTCCAGGGTGGTGCACCTGGCCTGCTGCTCACTCTCCCTCCCCTCAGCTGCATTCCCTCTACTACTCCTGTGTACTACTTATATCATTTCCTTAGCTTTCTGGCTGTGCTTTGATCCTCAACTAAGGCATTGTATGTCCTTTTTGATTCTGAGCTTTGTTACTTAAGAGTCTGTGAAGTGGGGTAGGGGGCAATAGGACTGTCTTGGCCTGATTTCAGAGTCTCCCCTTTCCTTTACCCCCTGAAGATTGCAGTATTTTCTGCATTTTCAGAACTATCGGGACTGATACTGATGCTCTCTCCCTTTCTCCTGATTTATATAGAAAAGTGTGAATTAGGTTGCCTTTAGGTATGGATCGCCTATCTTTTCAGTGCTAATCATGGTGGAGATCATGAGAAAAATTTTAGTCCAGGTCATGAGGAGAGGCATTTTTGTTCTCTCTTGGGACAGTTTCTTTTCCCTCAAAGTAGGCCTTGCTATTGTCTTGGCTCACCTCCTTTCGGCCTCCCTGCCTCCAAGTCTCCTCTTGTTCTTGAACCGTTGACTGCCACTAGTCTGTGGTTTCCTCTTTTAGTCACACAAATAGATCCTTAAGTTCTATTTTGGGACCATAAGACACATGCCAAGAAGGCATGCAGTTTGCAGCTAGAATTCCTGCAGCTCCTTCTCTCAATTACCACCTTGCTGATGGAAGCGACCACGGTCTTCATTCATACTGCACGCTATCAGTGGTGTGGCAGGAACGGTGTACCTTTCTTGTCATCTGTGAAGGGAAAGCTCATCCCTGCTTCCCCGCAGTCCCTGTCCAGTGGTGCATACATGGGAGTGGTCCGCAGGTGCCCTTCATGTGCAAAGATGATGGACTTTCTAATGCTGCTCTCAAGATTAAGTGCTTGTGTGGGCTTTGTGCTTTCTTCTCACCTGCTCTTAAATTCCCGGGGAAACTGCGCTTTTGATAAGTACCACATATACAGAACAAAGCAGCCTAATATCACTCATGACCAAGCTGGGGCAGAAAGTACAGAAACACTTCCATTGTTGGGCACAACTTCTTAAGTAGTGACAAATGTTTCTTTGTTTTTTCTATAAAGTTATTTATGTACAAAATTATAATAGCTACCAATTATATAGCAGTTTGGAGATGCAAAAATTAAAAGTTAAAGATAAATTTCTGAAATTATAATTTGAGGTTAATTTAGAAATTTATTTTTCTTGAAAAAAGCTATTTAGAAAAATATGGCCAGTAAGAAGTTGAACATGCATTTTTGGATAACTAGCCTACTTGGACATTTTAAGGTAACTTTGACTTTATGATGCATATAGTTCCGAGGAGTCACCAGATCCCAAGTATGCACACTGCTACCTGTGACCATAAGGTGACATTGAAGACTTTAGTTTGCCATTCTAACCAACTAGGTATTTTCCTGCACCAGAAAAGTTTTCTTTCTTAATAAATAGATGAAATAATGTTAAACATTCAAGAAATTTAACTTTTATCTTTGCACTTAGTGAAATTTGATAAAATATTATGTTAAAATCCAAGTTGTAGAATATGATAACATTTACTGCTTAATCCTTCATAAGTGTACAGTTCAGAAGTGTTATGTATAATCATATTCTTATACACCAATCTCTAGAATATACTTATGCAAAACCTAAACTGCATATCTGTTAACTAACTCCCCACTCCCACCTTCTCCCATGGACAGCCCCAGAAACCACCCTGCTATCTTCTGTCTCTAGAGTATAACTACTGTCGCATCTTACATATGTAAAGCCATATAGTGTAAGTAATTCAATTTTCATAAGCTATAAAGAATTTATTGCATGATAAATCATATCTTATTACCATATTATAACCCAAATCATTTGAGCCTATTCAACAGAGCTATATTGGTATATCAAATTCATAAAATAGGTATTGGATATTACCTGTTAAATTTGGAACTAAAGAATTTTTCAAAAGGTAATTTTAAAGAAAGTTTAAAAAGCTTTACTGAGGAAAATAAAAAAAGGAAAAGAAAACCAGTTTTCATTGTGATAAGAAGGTGAATAACCCCTCTTTGCTACTGAAATATTTTGCATATATAATTGTACTGAAAGTTGCCTCCTTAAAAATAAATTTATGTAATCATAAATTTTTTTTAAATTTTTATTTATTTATTTGAGAGCGACAGACACAGAGAAAAAGACAGATAGAGAGAGAGAGAGAGAATGGGCGCGCCAGGGCTTCCAGCCTCTGCAAACGAACTCCAGACGCGTGCGCCCCCTTGTGCATCTGGCTAACGTGGGACCTGGGGAACTGAGCCTCGAACTGGGGTCCTTAGGCTTCACAGGCAAGCGCTTAACCGCTAAGCCATCTCTCCAGCCCTGTAATCATAAAATTTGTGGAAAGCTGGATAATGTGTCTCTCTCAAACATTACACATTAGCATGCTAAAATTTCTGGACATTTTCTGTTTGACCAAGATGTTCTTCAAACTTCTCTGACTGAAGAATCCTTGTCATTCTCCACAAGAGTGGAAATGGAAGAAAAATCATGGGATGGCCTCAGACTGTCTCTCAGACCCTGAAAGGCTCTTTTTAAACCTCTTTCTTCATTTCATATATATACATATGTACATATATATGAAATATACGTATTGGATAGAAAGTTCTGTATGCTGCCATAAATGCCGTCACTAAGACGCTCCTTACTGTAAATGTCAAGTTGATTAAACTTTCATTTGAAAGAATAGTAAAGCAAGTCTGACAATACACATTTCACTTAGCTTGAGGTTTGAAACTACTGCATAAATCCCAGGGGGGCAGATCTATGATCCTCCAGGCTAGCGTAAAAACTACTTTGCTATTATGCTTCTGTTATGTGTGAGCAATAAGCCTACCTCACACAACGAGGAACCAACAGCTCAGCTGCAAGCTGCTTTGAATGTACCAGAATAAGAACAGCAAAGACAGGTAAATGAGAACATTTCTATGCACACACATTAATATTGCATTGAAAAGCTGAGTCTGTGTGGACTGTCTTTAGAGATACAAATAGTGGTGCTAGCAAAGGCTACACAAAGTACAAGATGAATCATTGTTACTATACAAAAGCCTCTGAGATTATGCACGCTATCTAAGTGGTAAAAGCTTGGATAATAACTAGGAAATGACTGATTTTTCACTGGAGACATTTTATTAATTATTCCAAAGCTATACTGGCAATTTTAACACCTTGTGACACTGTCATTATGATCCACTTACAATAATGGCAATTCCTCTCTGCATATTTGACAATGCATAAATTCACTCCTTCCTTATGATATATGTTTTCCACAATTATAACTGAGTATTTATATGCATGTCTTACCTTGTTTTACTAAATTTAAGCTCCTTGAGGATAGCAGTGAAATTTAAGTCAACTTAGTATGCCTTTTAGGAGTTGATGTAGTACTCAGCACAATATTAATACATTTGAGGGCATTCAATACATTAGGTAACTAGCCTGATCAAGTTTGAAGTCAATATTTTCTGAAGAAAGAACTATTTGTTCTTTATTATTGATTCTGTTCAAAAGGCTAGATTCTTCCTTCATTTGAAATAAATAATGCTGCTCACAACTTAAGAGCTCAGTACCTATTTAGTATCTTTTTTTTTTTTTCAAGGTAGGGTCTCACTGTAGCCCAGGCTGACCTGGAATTCACTATGGAGTCTCAGGGTGGCCTCGAACTCACGGCAATCCTCCTATCTCTGCCTCCCTAGTGCTGGGATTAAAGGCGTGCGCCACCATGCCCGACCCTATTTAGTATCTTGATTTGATGTAATTCTTTGAAGAATAGAAAGATTTAAAACATGTAGGTGTTTTCACTAGAAAGTGAAAGCGAAACAGACAGGCATAGGGGAGGCAGCACATTTTGGTACAATGTGTTTTTTAAGTTTCATTTTGAGTGTTTCTTGCCTTTCTCTCCACCAGAGTGCTCATTAAAGCCCAAGCGGAGTTCTTGCTCACTGTGCAGAGGTGCTGCTCTCCCTCGTGCTTGACTGCACTTACCCTAAGTGCATGTGAGCACATGGTAGTGAACATCCATGTTAAAAATTGTTACTATGAAGATCACTGCTGTCTAGCTAAATGGATATATTATGCACACTAAACTGCCCTCTAAACACTTGTATTTATGCCCATATATTAGTGCTTCTTTCACTTTTGGCAAGAGAAGCTTCTCTTTTCAGATGATAGTAACTACTGAGGAGATTCAAAACTCACTATAGTGCTGAGAAAAAGTGACAGTCCCCCCCCCCCTTTGTTTGTTCAAGATAGGCTCTCCCTCTAGCCCAGCTGACCTTGAACTTACTTTGTAATCCCAGGATGGCCTTGAACTCACAGCAATCCTCCTACCTCTGTTTCCCAAGTGCTAGGATTAAAGGTGTGTGTACCACTATACCCAACTAGAAGAAATGATAGTGGAGTGTTCAGCGCTAAGTGAGACATCTTTATCACAGCCTCCAAGCCTCAAAGTCCATTGCAGAAGAGGTGGCAGAAAGAATGTAAGAGCCAAAGGAAGGGTAGGACTGCTTACCATGCTGTCTTCCAGACACAAAATAGCCTGGACATCCATAGCCTCACAGTGCCTGACACTACCTACACAAGACCATTATAATAGAAGGAAAAACAATGGCATTAAAATAGAAGAGGGGGCTGGAGAGATGGCTTAGCGGTTAAGCCCTTGCCTGTGAAGCCTAAGGACCCCGGTTCGAGGCTCGGTTCCCCAGGTCCCGCGTTAGCCAGATGCACAAGGGGGCGCATGCGTCTGGGGTTTGTTTGCAGAGGCTGGAAGCCCTGGCGCGACCATTCTCTCTCTCTCCCTCTATCTGTCTTTCTCTCTGTGTCTGTCGCTCTCAAATAAAAAATTTAAAAAAAAAAATAGAAGAGGGACTTATTGGAAAGAAGAGTGGATTCAATGAAGGGTGTATTTGGGAGAGATAAAGTGAGGGTGGTGGGAAGGAATTATAGTTTATTGTCTATGCTTATGAAGTTGTCAATAAAAAGTTGTTTTTTTTTTTTAAAATATTTATTTATTTGAGAGCAACAGACACAGAGAAAGACAGATGGAGGGAGAGAGAGAGAATGGGCGCGCCAGGGCTTCCAGCCTCTGCAAACGAACTCCAGATGCGTGCGCCCCCTTGTGCATCTGGCTAACGTGGGACCTGGGGAACCGAGCCTTGAACCGGGGTCCTTAGGCTTCACAGGCAAGCGCTTAACCGCTAAGCCATCTCTCCAGCCCAATAAAAAGTTTTTAAAAATATTACTATAGAAGAAGACCTGCAGTATCTGCCTAGCACAAAACAAACACTTCAGAATTGTTTATTTAATGAAGGAATAAAAATATCTCCTTGTTTTATATCACTTATTTAATGTCAAAATATTGCTATAGTACACATTATTTACTCATTTAACAAATATACAAGTATATGACAGTTGCAAGACAGTAGGTAGTATTTATTCAAGGAAAATTAGTCATAGTACTTGCAATTCAGAGTACATCAAATCCATTGGAGGAAATATCACAGCCACTGGAAATGAGAGCTTTTGAGAAAAGTGTCAAAAGTCTGTTATAGGGTTGGAGAGATTGCTCAGCAGTTAAGGCACTTGACTGCAAAACCAAACAACCTGGATTTGATTCCCCAGTACCCATGAAAAGACAGATGCACAAAGTGGTGCATACATCTGGAGTTTGTAACAGCTGGAGGCCCTGGCATGCCCATTCACATTCTCTCTCCTTGCAAAAAATAAAAATAAAATTTAAAAATTCACTTATGCATTGACAAATATGATAAAGAACAATTATTATACATGGTCCTTTAATCTTCACAAGTACCCCATCCCATTAGCTTGGCAGAAATTATTGTTGCCCCAACTATACCTGAGAGGGTGAGTGGCTTGCCTGGAGTCACAAAACTAAAATAAAGCTCAGGGCTGAGGAGATGGCTAAATGGCTAAAGGAATTTTCTTGCAAAACCTGCCCACCTAGCTTCAATTCCCCAATACCCACAAAAAGCCAGATGCACAAAGTGGACCATGTGTCTGGAGTTTATTTGCAGAGGCAAGAAGCCCTGGTGTGTACACACACACACACACACACACACACACACACACACACACACACACAGTATCTTTGCTTTAAATAATAAATAAATAATAGAGATTACTAGATCTGAGCCCTGTGCCTTGTCTCTTGTAGAGAAGCATTCACATTCCTATCCCACAGTAAGTGCACTGACCCAGTGGGGGCTGTTCCCTCTCTCCTACAACCTCAGGTTGGAAGTCAGATCACAGATGAGAGTTTTAAGACCTGAAGTATCAGACTGTTCATAGAGGCATAACAACAATGAAAAGCAAAAGAGCCAATGGTAGGCCTTGGAATTGAAGAACTGAAGGCAAAAGAAGGAGGAAGGGGCTTCCACACTTGTAGCAGAGCACGGAAGAGCAGAAAGAACACAGGGCAGTCTGGAGACCACCATTCAACTCTTGCTTCATGTAGGAGATGACCAGCCTGTGTGTGTGTGTATGTGTGTGTAAGAGAGAGGGAAATGGGGGCAGACCTATATCTTGGTGGTGGGGTAGAACAAAGAATGAAATTGTAAGTGTAGAAATACAGCTCTGTTTGATCTTCCCTTGGATATGAGACCTTCTGTGAAAATATTCTTCCTACCTCATGTCCTTCAGTTCAACCCAATTTAAGTCAGAATTTGGAGAAACAATTACAAGAATGAATGTGAATCCCCTGGAAGACACTGTAAAGCCTGATCTTGGGTGTGTCCAACTGGCCAGTACTTATTTGTAGGTTCCCTATTCAGAAAGCCTTTCCTGAGAAGCTGAAAGACTTTATCAGTAACAGGCTTAATAGTATTTAATATTTGTAACAAAATATACACAAACTATAAAAATAGTTACCATTGTCAGCTTATTTCCCCTTCTCTTTGCATCCCCTCAGAGAAGAACATTATAAAATATGGAAGTTTAAAACTTCCCAATTTATATTATTCTTGGGCCTGATGGTTACAGAGTTTAACTGAGATAATATTGATGCTGTGTACCTAAGTGTATACAGGATAAATTTAGTTTGATTTTGGTTTCAAAGGTGCCTGAAACTTAGCTGTTAATGTATGATACATAATTTTTTATGTACTAAATGAAGATAAATTATTTTCATGCTTGCATGTGTGTTAACAATAAAAGTGAAAACTAGTAAATTGATTGAATCCAAATGAATAGAATATACAGAGGACACTGGAAGAGTGGATTCTTAAATTGAACACATTCAAACTGTCTATATCACGGCTTGCATAACTTAAAAGCAAAAAATAAACAACAACAACAAAAACCAGGAAACAAGACCAAAATGAAGGGCTGGAGAGATGCCTTAGAAGTTAAGGCATTTGCCTGTGAAGCCTAAAGACCCATGTTCAATCTCTCTCCAGATCCTACGTAAGCCAGACGTCCAAAGATAACACAAGAGCAAGGATGCACATGCACACTAGGTGGCACAAGCTTCTGGAATTCAATTGTAGTGGCTAAAGCCCTGGAATGTCAATTCGCACTCAAAAAAAAGAAAGAAAGAAACAGAATAGAATCATTTGAAACTCGGGTTTTAGAAAAGGCACAGTGAGAACACCTGAATTTCTGGAATGTCCCAATACCTAAACATGCTTCCTTCTTATTTTACAAGGCAATTTTTTCTTGTTTGGTATATAGATATGAATTGAGCGTTGTTATCATGGATTCTGATATGGCTCATTTATGAAAATTAGCCATATGCTGCTACTTGGACAAAGTCTACTTAACTCAAATAAAATAAGTTGAAATGTTTATTACATACAAAGCAAACTGATTTTGCTGAGTTAACACAGCGAATTGGAAAGATGGATGAAACTCATTGAGTTTCAAAATTGGTTGACATGTTTAATTAATTAACTCATGTCTTATTAAATTAGATTTGGCTACTTAAATGTTTCCTAGGCTTCTAGGCCCGATCTACACATCCAGGAGCATGTCAGTCCCATGACTGAGGTGATGGGATAAGATCAACGGCAGCTCTCCTCATTATGATAGGAGTCCACCACACTGTGTGGAGGTAGACAAAGTACCATGAGCAATTTATTGCCAGGTGAAGATGCTGAAACTTATGAGGAAATGTAAAACTCACACTGGAAATGGGCAACCAGTCAGTGCTACTCTAGTTCTCTTTTCACTCAACGTGGACGTATACCTAAAACCTCCCATAAGGGCTGGAGAGTGTATATAGCTCATTTCGCAGTGACTGGAGGCCCTGGTGTGCCCATTCTCTCTCTCTCTTTCCCTTTCTCTCTTTTATTTCTCTCTCTCCCTCCCTCCTTCTCTTGCACAAATAAATAAATAAACATATTTTAAGCCTCCCATAAAATATAACTAAAGCTGTTCTGAGTCTATTCTGCACCAGCTACTGTGGTACCATCCTCCTTTTCACTCTCTATTAGTTGTTAGCACTGTCATAACAGACCACAGACTGGGTAGCTCTAGGAACAACCTTGAAGGTGGGAAGATGGATCAACAGTTAAAGGCTTTTGCTTGCAAAGCCTACCAGTTGGGATTCAATTCTCCAGAACCCAAGTGAAGCCAGACACAAAAAGTTGTGCATGGCTGGGCGTGGTGGCGCATGCCATTAATCCCAACACTCAGGAGGCAGAGGTAGGAGGATCACCGTGAGTTCAGGGCCACCCTGAGATCACATAGTGAATTCCACGTCAGCCTGGGCTAGCGTGAGACCCTACCTCAAAATAAAGAAAACAAAACAAACAAAAAAAGGAGCATGTGTCTAGTGTTTGTTTGCAGTGGCAAGAGACCCTGGTGCATGCATATACACACACACACACACAAATAAATAAAAATTTAAAAAGAAATACTAAAAATCCATGCCATGTTGGCAGGCTTTGTCTCTTCTCACTTTCTCCTTGGCTTGCTGCTTTCTTCCTTCCTGCAGTGTCCTCACACAATCACCCTTTTCCAAAACCAGGCAGAGATGCCACAAGAAAAGAAAACTACCAGCCTATTTCCCTGATGAACTCAGATGCAAAGATCCTGAACAAAATCCTTGCAAACTGAATCCAACAACACATCAAAAACATTATCCACCTTGACCAAGTGGGATTCATCCCAGGAACACAGGGGTGGTTCAACATACGGAAATCTGTCACGTAAACAAGGTTAAACATAAAAACCACATGATCATTTCGATAGATGCAGAAAAGGCCTTTGACAAGATACAACATCACTTCATGATCAAAAAATTGGAGAGAATTGGCATGGCTTGTTCATATCTTAACATAATAAAGGCAATATACAAAGCCTCAAAGGCCCAGATAATACTTAATGGAGAGAGACTGGAGGAATTCCCATTAAGATCAGGAACAAGACAGGGTTATCCACTCTCACCTCTGCTTTTCAATATAGTACTGGAAGTCCTAGCTCAAGCAATAAGACAGAAGAAGGAAATAAAAGAGATACAATTTGGAAAGGAAGAACTTAAGTTAGCTCTATTCGCTGATGACATGATTGTATAAGTAAGAGACCCAAGAGACTCCATCCTAAAACTCCTGAAGGTGATTAAATCCTATAGCAAAGTAGCAGGATACAAAATCAATGCACAAAAATCAGTAGCCTTTCTATATGCAAATGACAAAGATACAGAGAAAGAAATAAGGGACATAGTCCCATTTTCAATAGCAACAAAAAATAAAATAAAATAAAATACCTTGGAAAAACGTTAAGCAAGTAAGTGAAAGATCTATACAACGAAAACATAAAAACACTCAAAAAAGAAATTGAGGAGGACTTGAGAAAATGGAAAGACCTCCCATGCTCCTGGATAGGAAGAATTAACATTGTGAAGATGACAATTCTACCAAAGGTAATATACAGATTTGATGCAATTCCAATTAGAATCCCTACAGTGTTCTTCAGAGAGATAGAAAAAAATTATCTCAATTTTCATATGGAAAGGCAGAAAGTCTCGCATATCCAAACATATCCTCAGCAAAAGACATACCTCTGGAGGCATCACCATACCTGATCTAAAGCTATATTACAAAGCCAAAGTAATAAAAACAGCATGTACTGGCATAAAAACAGGAGTATAGACCAATGGAATAGACTTGAGGACCCGGACTTTGGATCAAGCAACTATAGCTACTTGATATTCGACACAGGCCTGAACAATATAGGCTGGAAAAAAGATAGCATCTTCAACAAATGGTGCTGGACAAACTGGATAACCATATGCAGGAAACTGGAACTTGATCCACACATTTTGCCATGCACTACACTCAAGTCCAAATGGATCAAAGACTTCAATACGACTGGAAACTCGACTACTACTGGAAGAAAATTTAGGAAGTACTTTCCATGATATAGGAATGGAAAAAGACTTCCTGAACAAAACGCCAGTAGCTCACGATCTTAAACAGTCACTCAACCAATGGGATCACATGAAGCTGAAGAGTTTCTTTACAGACAAGCATACAATAAGCAAAGCCAATAGATTACCCACAGAATGGGAGAAAATATTTGCAGGTTATCCAACTGATAGAGGCCTAATCTCTAGAATCTACAAAGAACTCAAAAATCTAAACAGTAAGAAGTCAAACACCCCACTCACAAAATGAGGTAAAGAGCTGAACAGGCAGTTCACAGAGGAAGAAATACAAATGGCAAACACACACTTAAGAAAATGTTCATCATCCCTAATCATCAGAGAAATGCAAATTAAAACAACTATGAGATTCCACCTTACCCCAATGATAGAAAACATCAAAAAATCAAATGAATGAAAATAAATGCTGGTGAGGATGTGGAGAAGTAGGAACACTCATTCACTGTTGGTGGGAATGTAGGATGGTACAACCACTTTGGAAAGCAATATGGAGACTCCTAAAATAGCTGAATATAGAGATACCAACAGATCCAGTTATTCCCTTACTGGGCATTTACCCTAAAACCTTCAAACCACAGGCCAGATAGATTTGCTCAACCATGTTTGTAGCGGCTCAATTCGTAATAGTTAAAAGCTGGAATCAACCCAGATGTCCATCACTAGAAGAATGGATAACTAAGATGTGGTATATCTACACAATGGAATTCTATATAGCAGTAAGAAAAAAAAATGACACAAAGAAGTTTGAGGAAAAATGGTTGAACCTGAAACAGATCATTCTCAGTGAACTTACCCAATCCCAGCAAAAAAAATGCCACATAGTCTCACTCATCTACAGCACCTAATCTGAATCTACCCAAGATACCTTACATACCCAGCAAGCATCTCATGGACTAGACACTAGGATGGGTGGGGAGGGAGGGGAAGGCATCAAAGGGGTAGGAAATACAAATCTAGACCCAAACAGCAATGGCACCATAAAATTTTACTTCCTAAAAGGCAGACCAAATGGCTGAACTTTCACCAGGCCCTTACAGGGAACACCTGAACCACAAGACACCAGAGAGTATGATAAAGACTAACCTTAGTCTTCTACATCTTCCCTCTCTCCCTCTCCCTCTCTCTCTCTCTTCTCTCTAACTCTTGTATATTATCTATCTTTTTTCTCCTTTTCTTAGTGGGCACTGACCTGTAACTCCCAGTACCAGCATGTGGCCATCATCCACAATGAGCTTTTGATCAGAGAGACCTACAAGGCTTCCTAAAAGACAGACAGATTTCTGTCAGAGTACTTGATGACACACCAAAGTTTAGTGGTAAGACCCTACTGCTCAAGGTACCTTATGTGGTTGACATGTAAAATGGAACAGCATGGCTGGAAGTTGGAAGAGAGTCAGTCCCCAGACAGTCAATGCGTCTAGTGTCAGTAGGTGCTACAAGTGTGACTGGGGGAAAATGACCAATATCTGTCCAAGCAACTCATGGTCTAACCACTTACCAGCAAATAACCTGTTGTGATGCCCACACAAATGCAATAGTGGCACACAGCCATGGTGGGGAACCAACTGCTCTTGATTTGGCTAACTGATCCCCTCAGTGGTATGGGACCCATAGCTGGAGCTGGAAAACAAGTCAGAACCATATCCAAACATAAGCCCGCTCTCCACTATCAAGCTACCATCAATCATGGGCTACAAGAGGGCCTACACCTATTAACATCTCTATTAAAAATGTAAGGGTTATCTCATTTGTCTTGGTGCTAACTTACTCTCCGTTGGAGAATCTGTTTCTCTTTTTCAGGTAGATGTAGGTCCTAAGGACAGAGCCACCCCATCATACCTCAAAAGGGCCCTGGCTGAAACTAAGATAAATTGGTGAAACAAGCAAGGGTGCTGTTTTCCTGATGAACTGGATACCAGCACAAGGGGGAAGGAGACCAACACAGAGAAAAATCAACTCCTACCAAATCAGAGACCCAGAGCCCCAGAGGCCCCCAACACCTCATCACTGATGCAGACCAAAAATGAACCCAACATGGTTCAGGGAAATTTTGTGGAAGAGGGGGCAGAAAGAATGTCAGAGCCACATGTTGGGTCATGTTATGCAGAGACATTTATCTTACCCATAACTGTGGGCTAACACAGTGCATGACCCATATACCTCAACAAGGAGGGGCCATGGGGCGGGGGTAGGTCATGGATAAGCCTTAAAATGGTACCAAACTGACTGTATTTGCTGAATACAAAACTAACTAATAAAAAAATAATAAATAAATAAATAAAAACAAAAACAAATAAATAAAATAAAACACAATCACCATTTTCCAAGGTCTGTCTCCTGCTCTCTTATAAAGACACCAGTGACACTGAATTAAGGCCTGCCTCAACAATCTCTTTTAAACATGATTGTTTCTTTAGAGACTGTATCTCCAAATACGTTCTAAAGTACTGAATGCTAGTACCTCAACTTGGGAATGTGGGGTGAGAAGCTCTTCTAGCTGTGACACGCATGATAAAAATCCTTCCTGCAGGCATGGGCGCAGGCTGTGCTTCCCTGCCCTGTGCTGCAGGACAGAGCTCCGGGTTGCTTAGAACTCCCCGAAGAACCCTCCAAGCCACCAAGCTAGCGGCTTTCAAGTTCATGTCTACAATTACTGAAGAATTGAAATACACAAACACACGGAGAAGAGTAAACTATGAAAGATTTATTACGAGAGAGAGACTAGAAACAAGAGGGGGGAAACGCAGGAAAACTCCTGAGCCAAGAAGTATTCCCCCTCCTTCCCAGGGGAAGGAGTGAGGAAAACCAGGAAATTGGACCAAGTCCCTTATGAATTAGGCATTCAATTAGATAAGCCTCATGGCCAATTTCAAATGTATATGAAGGACCTTGATTGGTTACTGGGCCCAGGAGGAGCCCTGACTTCAGAAGGGCCCACCCAGGGCACCAAACCTGGGAAAGATTCAAGAAGAAGAGCCAGGGAACTTCTTATCACCACCTTGACTCAAACGGGGTCAGACTGGAGTTTTAGCTTGTCAGGACAGAGTGGCATCATGTTCTTTTGAGCCTGTGTCCCTTGCTGACTACCTGCAAAAAGTATTACCTTGCTCCTAATACCTGTTGCTAAGATATGAAGTCCCTATTTCCCAGCCTACCTGTGGACTGACCTGTGTCAAACTCCATATTTATCTCTGTTGGGCTGCAGTGAATGGCTACTGGTCTGGAGTCTCCTATTGAGACTTACTGTAAACTCTCCCGGGCGTTGTTTCCCACCACAAACACTGTAGTAGTAAAGAGCCTACTTCGTCACGTGACTCAGGCAGCAGGGCTGCGTCCTGGCTCTGTTGGCTCTGGGCCCGACTTACAGACTTCATGTCACAGGGTGGTCACTGAGCCAAGACAGCGTTCCCAACTGCTAACTGTGCTACTTTGAGAAGCACAGAAGCACATTTAGAGCTGTGATTTTCAGTGGTAGGTTATAAGGTGCAGTTATCTCTTCTGTACATAGGAGGAGATATTATAGGATGGCCCAGATCACTGTGCACCTAAAACTTCCCTGATATAAGTGCTCCCTGCATATTTTTAAGGCTTATTTTCCAAGCAAGGTAAAGATAGTAATCATCATCCACAAGTGAGGAATGGGTCACTTCTACAAGCGAGGTGGCCTGTCAAATTTATGGAGAGCATGGGCCACATACTGATGGATGCGCGTTCAGCTTCCCTATTCAGTGTCCTGGCCGTGTTACCACAGACTTGCTGGGGCTAAAACTTCAACTCTGTCTGAAGCTTTGCAAACCTTTAAATTAAGTCTGGAGTTTGACCCTGCCCTAACTTAGCCTTCTGGCTGTAGGAAGTTAGTGTTTATTAAACCTTGCCAAGGAGGCCCTCGGGCTTTCATAATTTTTCTTTGAATTGTTGAGTAGTCACACTGAGCCTGTCATTAGCTCTTTTTGACAGATAAGCAGCATGCTGTAACAGCCACCCAATGCCACAATCACTTGATTGCCATTTCCTCTGTGTTTCAAGCTCCCGGAGCCTTGCTCTAGACCTGTCCCATCTACACTTCCCGCCAGCCCCCATCCTCACTGGAGTTCGTGCATGCTCCAACAGCGGCACATGTCAGACTTCTGTCTGCCCAGTGACAGTGTCCTGCTTGCTAGTTGGTGGGTGAATAATCAATATCCAAATTGCCTTCTCTTTTCTTTTTCCTTTCAAAGTCAAGTCTTAGGTTTGCTTTCTATGACAATTTCTAGGACCAATTACCTTCCACTTGGAAACAAATACTGAGAGAGCTGTGTGCAGGATTATTGAGAAATGCTCTTTGGAGGACAAATGAGGAAGTGAGCAGGGTAACATCCACTGGTAAAGCACTTGCTGTGCAAACTGGAAGCTGACTTTATATCCCTAGAAGCTGTGGCAGGCTTCTGTAATCCCAGCGTGCTGATGGCAAGATGACACACTTAGACTATTGAGGTGTGATGCTTTAAAATCAGATGTCCCCATAAGCTCATGTGTTCCAAATGGTTAGTCCCAGCTGATGGCAACTTGGTAAATGAAGCCTTGATGGAGGAGGTGTGTTGCTGGGGGTGGACCTTGAGCTTACTTAGTCCCTACCTTGTAGTGTGAACTTGGCTCACTCATGTGCTCAGCCTCTGTTCATGCCATGCTTTCTCCTGCCATCATTAAACTCCCCTTGAGACTATAAGAAAATTAAACTTTTCTCCCTTCAGGATGCTTTCTTTCTGTAAGAGAAGGTAACTGCAACATGACAACTTGTGTCCAAGCCAAGTTTGGGAGGGCTGCCAGGGTTCAGGCTCTGACCCTTCTAGGCAGCTGCAGCGTAGCTAGCAGTCATAGAGATGGCTGCTCAGAGCTGTCCCAAAAGGAAGAGAAAGAATATTTTTTTATTTCCACATAATTCACGCACTCTCTTGGTGCCCACCTTGGGTGAGGCAATTCCATAGCACAGCTATGGGCACCAGCATCTTCCTAGAAGGGGAAGAGGATGGGAAGAGCACTGCCTGGTTTAGCCAATTGAGGACTGAAGGATCTCTGAAATAAAAGAAGTCTTCAAGCCACTTTGTGGGTAAGCCAGAAGATGAACATGGGTCTGAAATACATTCCCATGACTTCCAGCATCAAAACCAGACATCAACTGGAAAAATGTCTGCTGAACCCAGAGCTAAGAATACTTCTATAGCAAGTTTGGGAAAAGGGAAGAAAGGCATAAGTTGTCAGGATTATCTTAACAGTGCCATTGTTAGGAGAGGCAGGACTGTGTTGAACAGGAAAAGCTTTGGTACTGGAGAAGAATCCATAAGGAGAAGTAACTGTTCAGACCCACACTCTTCAGCAGCTGCTACAAGAAACATCTCCCCACTGGTCCCAGACAGTCATGATTCCCCTTTTAGAGCTGGGCATATTACTAATTATACAAATCAAGGTTCTGTTCGACTGAAGTCTCTCTCTCTCTCTCTCTTTCTCTGTACTGAAAAGAACCTCATGGACTTGCCCACACCCTCCTGCAGTCCTGTTTCCTCCCCTCACAGCTCTAACACGAGCCATGTCTCTCCCCACTCCTGGTAATAGGCCTGTCCATATAACACGAGCCTAAATGGAAAAGAACTGCAGACAGAACAAGTATCCACTGTCATGTCTCATACTAATTAGGCCCATTGTTCTTCCAACCACTCCTCATCCAAGAATGTCCTTAGAACATTTTAAATACCTGCCTAAGCCAGACTAAAAATAAATAAATAAGTAATGTATCTAATAAGTCTACGTTGGTGGTGTTAGATGACTTGGGACCCATTTCCTCATGGCACAATGCTCCCCTCTCTCCTAGAGGACCCATTTCCTCATGGCACAATGCTCCCCTCTCTCCTAGAGGACCTTAAAATAACAGGCTCTGCCTTCCCTGGGTGAGCTAAATCTTTTCTTCATATCCCACTGTTTTGTAATAAGTCTTTTACCTAAAGGGTCATCTGACTTTGTGTCTCTTGAATCCTAGTCCTACCTAAAACCTAATAGTAACTGATGCATCAAAATTAGTTGGGATTATCATCAGGTTGTCGTGGCCCATAGGGAGTCATGATAAGATTTGTATTAAGGTTTAACATACATTCAGGAACATGCAATGGTCTTTTGTTGTTTTAGGCTACTAGTAGTTAACTGAATAACTTCCCTAACTCTCCTCCCTCCACCCTTTAGCCCTAGTCATGATATTTCCTCTTAACTATATCCTCTATAATGATCAATATTGTATTAATGATTATATCAACATATATTTATATATTAGATACAACTTGATTCACAGGCTTTATTTATAAGATTGATTAATGTTAAAAGAAATGGGGAGGGAGGTAGCCCTATAATGAGTTTGGTGGTTCAACTAAGTCATCAAGGCTCTTTCCATTCTACTATTCCATCACATAAGATGCTTACTCTCATTCTCATATTTATAGCTTGGTTCACAAATGAAGTCCTTACTTAATAATGTTCTAAACAGAAAAGGAGGAAAGAGCTTTTCCTCATACACATTTTTTTAGAGGGCAAAGAAAATACTTTCTTGAAATCCAAAGCAGAGTTGCCTTATGACTTACTACCCAGCATCAGGTTGTGTGGCCATCCCTAGAACAGCCAGTGGAAAAGAGCAACAGGGCTGTCATAATTGTCCCAGGTCAGTCATGATTCCTCTTTTAGAATTGGGCATGTTGATAATTCCAAAAGTCAAGGTTCTGTTAGCAAAGAAGAAAGAGGGACGCATTTGACTCTAGAATACACAGATCACCCATACCTGTCACATCCATTGGTAGGTGCTCAGCCAGTAGAGTGTTTTCCTAGCCTACATGAAGCCCTGGTTTGGATCCTTAGCACCATGGTGAACATGCCTATAATCCCAACACATGGGAAGTGGAGGCAGAAGGATTAGAAAATCAAGGTCATCTTTAGCTATAGTGAGTCAAACCTGGGCTATGTGAGACTTTGTCTCAAAAAAAAAAAAAAAAAAGTAGCTGGGCATGGTGGCACACACCTTTAATCCCAGCACTTGGGAGGCAGAGGTAGAAGGATTGCTGTGAGTTCGAGGCCACCCTGAAACTCCACAGAGAATTCCAGGTCAGCCTGGGGAAGAGCAAAAAAAAAAAAAAAAAAAAAAAAAAAACCTACCTCAAAAAAAAAAAAAAAGTGTTTACTGACCTTAAGGTAAGGAATGCAAACAGTGACTAATTTATCTCTTCCTCAAAAACTTCCAAAGCCTTCTGAAAGGACTCATACCTCCATTTAAATACTAAGAAGAATCAATGTGATGTAGGCAATAAAGATATATCTGTATGTTAAAGAAAATCAGTAGGGCTGGAGAGATGGCTTAGTGGTTAAGGCACTTGCACATGAAGCCTAAGGACCCATTTTTGACTCCTCAGATCCCACATAAGCCAGATGCACAACATGATGTATGCTCATGTTGCACATGTCCACAAGGTGGTACATGCATCTGGAGTTCAATTAGAGTGGCTGTAATCTCTCTTGTGCTCTCACTCTCTCTTTCATTAGAAAAAAATGGCCAGTCTGTTGGGCTTGCCCCAAAACAAAAAAGAAAAAAGAAAGAGAAGAAAGGAAAGAAAAGTAATTAACCACAATAATAGCTCCCCTTCCTATATCTATAGGATGGTTACACATGCTAGAAGAATATAATTTCCTTGTAAATGTCTTTATTGTTAAAAATAAGGAGGTACAGCAAAAGAAACACAAAAGCAATCTGAAGATATCACCATAACTGTCCTAGAGCTATATATAAAGCCTTAGTAACAAAAACAGCATGCTACTGGCATAAAAACAGGCATATAGACCAATGAAACAGAATTGAAGGCCTGGCCCTTGGATCAAGTAACTACAGCTACTTGATATTTGATAAAGGTGCCAATAATGTAGACTGGAGAAGAAACAACATCTTCAACAAGTGGTGCTGGACAAATTGGATAACTACATGTAGAAAAATGAAACTAGACCCACTCATCTCACCATACACAAAAAAACAAGTCAAAATGGGTTAAAGACTTTAATATAAGACCTGAACCTGTTCTCCTACTGACAGAAAAAAATAGGAGGCACTCTCCATGATATAGCAGTGGGGAAAGACTTCCTGAACAAAACCACAGTAGTCCACTCAACCAATGAAATCACATGAAGCTCAAAAGCTTGTACACAGACAAACATACCATAAGCAGGGATAATAAATTACCTACTGAATGGGAGAAAATCTTCACCAGCTATACCACTGGCAGAAGCCTAATATCTAGAATCTACAAAGAGCTCAAAAAACTAAACAATAAAAAATTCAAACAACCCACTCCAAAAATGGGGCACACAACTGAATAGGGTGTTCTCAGAAGAAGAATTACAAATGGCTAACACATACACTTAAGAAAATATTAAACATCCCTGATTATCGGGAAAATGTAAATTAAAACAACTATGAAATTCCTCCTTACTCCAGTAAGGATGGCAATCATTAAAAATATCAAATGACAACAGGTTTTGGCAAGGATGTGGGGAAAGAGGAATCCTTATTCACTGTTTATGGGAATGCAAACTTGTACAACCACTATGGAAACCAATATGGAAACTCCTGGAAAAGATAAATATAGAGCTACCAACAGACTTATTTATTACCTTACTGGGCATTTACCCTCAATACTCCATGCTTAGGGCTGGAGAGATGGCTTAGCAGTTAAGCACTTGCCTGTGAAGCCTAAGGACCCGGGTTCAAGGCTCAAATCCCCAGGACCCACGTTAGCCAGATGCACAAGGGGGCGCACACATCTGGAGTTCATTAGCAGTGGCTGGAAGCCCTGGCACACCCAATCTCTCTCTCTCTCTCTTTCCCTCTCTGTATCTCTTTCTCTCTTTGTCAAACTCAAATAAATAAATAAAAATGAACAAAAAATTTAAAAAAAATACTTCATGCTTCACTACAGAGATGTTTGCTCAACCATGTTTATAGCTGCTCAATTCATAATAGCTAAGAGCTGGAATCAACCCAGGTGCCCATCATTGGACAAATGGATAACGAAGTGTGGTACATATACACAACGGAATTCTACTTGACAGTAAGGAAAAAATGATCCAATAAAATTTGTATGAAAATGGATGGACTTAGAACAGATCATACTCAGCCAACACACACAATCCCAAATGGCAAACGTTCTTACTTATCTGTGATTCATAACCTGGATCAGCTTGATATGTTGGCATATTGGATAGGCAACTTGAAGCCCAGACAATAAGGATAGAAAGGTTTGGGGGAAAGAGAGGGAAGGGTTGTGGGAAATAAGCACAAAACTAAACCCAAAATGAACTGGTACCAGAGAAACCTTTCTCCTTTAAGGTAAACTAAAAAGACATATAGGGGGAGTGCCCAAAAAGAAGGGCTATGGAGAGGTTGGGATGAAGCCTAACCTAAAATTTTTGGCTCTGACCTGTAACTTGCAGTACCAGAAATCAATGCTATAAACATAGAGCTGTTGATCAGAGAGACCTACGAACTCCCCCAAACAAGACAGGTTTCTGTGAAAGCACTTGATTACTTGCCTGAAGTAAAAGCTAAGACCCTATTACTGAAGACACATAGGCTGCCAACACAGAACACAGAGAAACCTGGATGGTATCCCAAAAATTGACAGACCACAGACAGCTATCCCATCTCATGCTGAAAAGCACTATATGAGCTACTGGGGGAAAGAAGCCAACAACAGTGTGAGCAAGCAGAGGTCCAAGCTACTCAGATGCAACCAGTCTGCCAAGAAGTACACACCAGTGCAATGGTGGCACACAGCTTTGGTGTGTAACCAGTGGTTTTCCAATTGGCTAACAGATCTGCTAAGGTGAAAAGAACCCATATCTGGAACTGGGAACCAGGTCAGAATCCTATGGAGACAAAGATTATGCTCTCCAATGTTAAGCTCCCACTAGTATTTGGCTAAAAAAGGAGCTATATCCATTAAATTCTCCCTAAATTAATAAAACATTTATCCTATTTAACCTATGCTGACTTCAGACTTTGATGGAGAATCTGTCTTTTTCAGAAAGTAGCAAGACCCAGGCTAGAGGAATGGCTTAGCAATTAAGGCACTTGACTGCAAAGCCCAAGGACTCAGGTTCTATTCCCCAGGACCCACATAAGCCAGATGCACAAGATGGCACATGCATCTGGAGTTCGTTTACAGTGGCTGGAGGACCTGGCATGACCATTCTCTTCCTCCCTCCCTCCCTCCCTCCCTCCCTCCCTCCCTCCCTCCCTCCCTCCCTCCCTCCCTCTCTCTCTCTCTCTCTCTCTTTCTCTGTCTGCCTCTTCCTTTCTCAAATAAGTGAGTAAATAAATAAAATATTTTAAAAAAGAAAGTAGCAAGACCCAAGGAGATAAACCATCCTTTGCATCTCAGTCAAGGCCCTGGTGAAACCACAGAGGAATTGGGGAGAGGAGCAAGAGTGCTGTTTCCATGGTGAGCCTGACAATCAGCACTAAAGTGAAGAAGACAGATGCTAAGGACACTCAACACATACCAAAGCAGAAATCCAGAGCTCCTAAGAGCTCACCACTAAAGCAGACTTAAAATACACCCACCAAGGCTCAGGAAATTTTGTGGAAGAGGGGGGCAGAAAGATTGTCAGAACCACAGTGAGGAGGGCCCCTGCAGAATAGGGGCAATGAGAAAGGAAAAGATGGTACCAACATATGATGTATCCATACAAAGTATGTTCTTAATAAAATAAATAAATAAACTAATTAAATAAATAATAAAGAGGTAGAGATTTACAAGTTCATGGTCATTCATAGGCTCAGGAAATGGCTTAGTGGATAAAGCACTCACCACTCAAGTTGGTATTCCTGAGTTGGATCTCCAGATTCCATGTAAAATCCTGGAAACCATAGTGGCTTCTGTGATGCCAGTATGCTAAAACTGAAGGTGAAAGGGGAGATGGAGACAGGACAATTTCATGGAAACTTGCTTCTGGTGAGCACAGCAAAGAACAACAGCAGAGCAAGAAATCCTCCCTCAAGTGAGGTGGAGAGCTGACTCAAAAGTTGGTCTCTGGCCTCCACATAGGCATCATGGACACATGTGATTTCTCTCCCTCTCCCTAGCACACAGTCACACAAACAAATGAAAATTTTTTAAGGTTAGTTACAATGAGGGAAAATACCTCAGAAAGGAGCTCTAGTGATTTGTTCCAACACAGGTGTTGTTGTGTTTCCTTTCCTAAGGAGTTGTGAACCCAGGTAGGATATTGCCAACAGACAAAAGAGATCATTCCATGCAAGTGTACCTTGATGATCCAGTGAGTTTACTGGGGTTACAGAAGCACAGGTTAGGGGTTACCTGTAGGAGTATGGGTGTCCCAGCGGTAGCTGCATCAGTGACAGGCCCACCCAGCACGGTGGTGACCCAGGAAAGCTCATCCCTGGTAGCATCTCTGTGGGGAGCTGACTCTCCTCGGCTATCAGCACTATTCACATAAGCTCAGAGAGGAGCCTTGTAGACCTTGGTAGTTTGAACTTCCTCAGCCTTGTACATTTCCTGAGCTTTCTCAGTCTTGAACCCACTGCTTCTCTCCAGGAGGAATTTGGAGAGAATTGGTTCATGACAGTTGGATAGCTCAACACTGGGGCAAAGTTAATGGTGATAATTATTGAGATACACAAACTTTGTCATCTTCAGAATGCTAAAACCATGCTCATGACACTGGAAATACTCCAAGCTATCAAGTAATGATAAGCATAACACCAAGATAGTGAAAACCTCGTATACTCAACTCTAGGAGAGTTAGTGTGGTCTAGAGCAACACAACTCTATTATCTTTCCTGTAGTTTGGAAATCACCATGGTCCTTTTGGTATTGAGACCCACATCTGGCAAGTTGATTCTACAGCCAGTTGCTAGAGGAAATGTCCTCCTGGACAGTGGCCTCACAACCTCCAGTGCAGGAAGTGCTTCTAAGGGAGAAGCACTCCAATGGCTGCTTGGTTAAGACCAGCTGCTTAGGTTATAATGTTGGCCTCCAGTCCACTGTGAGCTAGCAGAAGGAGTCCTCTACTTCTCCCATCAGGAAATCCTCAGGAGTTAAAAAGATACCAATAGGGGCTGGAGAGATGGCCCAGCAGTTAAGGTGTTTGCCTGCCAAGTCTAATGAGCCCACTTTGATTCCCCAGTGCCCATGTAAAGCCAGATGTGCAAAGTAGTGCATTCAGCTGATGTTTGATTGCAGTGGCTGGAGGTTCTGACATGCAAATAAATAAAATAATCTTTAAGTATTTTTAGAAGTGCCAGTAGACAATAAGCAAGTGTCAAAGCTTTTATTCTCCCCAATAATTAATGACAGAACCAGCAAAATGAAAAATCTGATTTTAACAAGATTTCAGGAAAAGGGGTTTGTGTAGTTCTTTTTAGAAAGTAGAAACCGGGTGTGGTGGCACACGCCTTTAATCCCAGCACTCGGGAGGCAGAGGTAGGAGGATCGCCATGAGTTTAAGGCCACCCTGAGACTACAGAGTTAATTCCAGGTCAGCCTGAACCAGAGTGAGATCCTACCTCGAAAAACCAAAAAAAAATAAAAATAAAAAATAAAAAATAAGAAAGGAAAGCATAAGATTGTAGTCTGAATACAAAACTGGTTAATGTCCTCATGAGCTTTAACCTTTTAGGTTATTTGTTCTACAGAGTAGGAGTCATGTGTATTTCCACCAAGTACAAACATACAAGAAATAGATCTTTATAAGACAAAAGCCTTTAACTCATACTGAAAAGTAAACCTAAAAGTACTCTATTTTTTTTAGATAATTAAGTAGTCTGTGGGTCAGCCTGATGAATGACAACTCAGGATTAAATGGAAAGGATTCATAATTGTACTTTTGTTCCTAGTCACAGATTCTGAATAGATTTTCTATTTCAATTTTCAGGTTATTTCACTACCATCTTTTTCAAACAATTTCCTCTAGCTCCACCCTGGCATATTAAGTTCTCTTCATATTTGCTGTGCAGTTCCAGCAATATTATTTAACCTTTCTGGGCTGGGCATGGAGTTAATGAAGCTATCTGCCATATATAGTAATGAGGAAGATAAATGAATTCACTTATATAGTGTGCTTTGAGCAGGCTGTGGCACTTAACACAAAGTCATCACTAATAGAAGGGCATGGTGGCACATGCCTTTAATCCCAGCATGCAGGAGGATAAGAGGATAAGAGGATCGCCGTGAGTTCGAGGCCACCCTGAGACTACATAGTGAATTCCAGGCCAGCCTGAGCTACAGTGAGATCCTACCTTGAAAAACCAAAAAAAAAAAAAAAAAGTTATTTCTAATTCTCAACATTTCTACTTGGAAGCCTCAATATCTAAACTTTACATGTCTGACATTAAACCTAAATTATTCTTTTCAAATCTGTTCTGTCTGCAGTGTTCCTGTCACCGTCAGGGTACCACCATTCATGTCGATATAAAACTGAGAAGCTGTGATCCCTTCCACCTCTTCTCACTCCTTCAATGCAGACTACTGGGAAGTTCTGTCTATTTTAGTTCCAAGGGTCTCTTGAGTCCATCAGTTTCTCTCCCTCCCCTCTGCATGAATGGATGCCATATCATCCTGGTTGTCTCGCCATGGACCCTCTTGACTGTATCTAAGTCGCCTTCCACATTGGATGGTTGTTTACGAGTGAAAATCTGACTGTGCCACTTCCCTGCTCAGTCTTAGGTAGCTTCCCACTGCTGTCACTAAGTCCAGCTTCCACGCCTTGCCACAGGCTATGCGCTCACCAGCAGAGCTAGCTTTCACTTGCACTTTGACCCTGGTGGAGGCTTAGCTATGGGCCCTCTGTCTGCCACATCTTCTCTCTTGTCACCTGTGCTCGCCCATGGCAGGCAGCACCTGCTCAAGGAACTCGACATTCTCTTCTTAGCACCTTTTGTCTTTTTTCCTCTAATGGTGCCAATGTAAAATGGCCCTGTAGACTCATGTGTTTGAGCGCTTGGTTCCCAGTAGGTGGTGTTGTTTTGGGGGACTGTAGAACTTCTAGGAGGTGAGGACTTATAGGTGGCTGTGGATTGCTGGGGGTGAGCCTAGAGGGTTAACTCTGCTTCCCAAGTCCCCTAAATGTGAACAACAGCTTCTCTCTCCTACTCCCAGGGCCCAGAACGACTGCTGTCATAAACCCTCCCTCTCTTGAGTTACTTCTTGTCTAATATTTGCTGATTACAATAAGAAAGTTAATACACCTCCCAAATATTTATCACCTCCTAAAACTATTTATTTGTGTATGTATGTAACTGTGTGCCTAACCTTCTGTCCTGCCCCTAAGACCACTAGGAATTATTGCTAGATTTTTTTAACTTTTTGTTTTTAGTATTCAGAGGTATTTAAGATATACCTAATATGTTTTGATGCGTAAATGAAAGAACTCAAAGGATTAACTTCAGTGGACTCCTGTACAATTCTTAGGTCTGTTCTTTAAAATATACCTGTTCATGATTTGGATTAAATCATAAAGATACATTGATCAAAATTATAGAGGTTAGGGCTAGAGAGATTGCTTAATGGTTAAGTGCTTGCCTGTGAAGCCTAAGGACCCTTGATTGAGGCTCGATTCCCCAGGACCCACGTTAGCCAGATGCACAAGGGGGCACATGTGCCTGGAGTTCATTTGCAGTGGCTGGAAGCCCTGGCGCACCCATTCTCTCTTTCTTCCTCTTTCCTTTTCTCTCCCTCTGTCTGCTTCTGTCTCTCTCAAATAAATAAATAAAAATAAAATATTTTAAAAAATTATAGAGGTTAAACAAACACAAACCCAGATTGAGAAAACCACAGTAGACTTCAAAAGCTCTTAAAGAATAAAAAGTAGACGAAATACAAGGCACAATTTAATCTGAATACATATAAAACATTGCATTGACTTGTCTACAGATCCTGTAGAAATGCAGTGTCAGGCCACTTGCTACAAACTAGCAGGAAGGAGCCAGTCAAGAGTGGGAAGGGTGTGTGCTGGCATACGTTAACAACTTGTAGGCAGCAGAATGTCTAGCACTATCGTGGGCTGTGCCAGGAAGTGAGAGAGAACATGCATTGTTTCCTATGCCCAGTGAGATCAGAGCCACCTAACAGTATTGGACAGCATTGGTAGATTGGGGACTACCAAAGCAAAGGGTATTTTCACCCAAATATCCTCTTCTTTTCCTATATCAGCTTGGATCATGTTAATTCCTTCCATTCTCTCTCCTCATTTCTACCAGACGAAGTCCCCTTCACCATTTGGGCCCTAAAATTATAATGAAAACATACAGAATATTTAGTCTGAAGATGTGATAATTGCTTTTGTTCAACTGCATAATATGACAGGCAATGTTTACCATATGCTCACTACAGTGTATCACAGCATTGTACCACCTTGTTCAAGCCCAACAGTATGTAGATTGTTATTGTCCTCGTTTTAAGGATGAATAAAATGAACACATTGTCAATATACACAGCTATAAGTGATAGCATCAGGGTTTAACCTACATTCTAGACCTGTGCTTAGGCAGGCCGACTACAGAGGCCACAGCCTGGTTAGGTAAAAAACTGTTAAATTTGATCATCTGGATGGGGACCAATGCTTTTGTGTGACTCCAAATTCAGAACCAAGGTTCATGAATAAAAGAAGGAAGCAGGTTTTATTTTGTTTATTTATTTATTTGAGAGAAAGAGAAAAAGGCAGGGAGAAAGACAGAGCGAGAAAATGGTCATGCCAGGGCCTCTAGCCCCTGAAAATGAACTCAGGATGCTTGCACCACCTTGTGCATCCAGCTTATGTGGGTCCTGGGGAATCCAACCTGGGTTCTTTGGCTTCGCAAGCAACTGCTAAGCCATCTCTCTAGCACTGGAAATAGATTTTATACAATACAAGGAAATGTTTTTGAATGTGGAAAATTGATAAAATTCTTGCTTCAAACACAGTGGAAGTTCTTGATAGACACACGTAAGCAGGAGCTCCATCACCTCCTCTCAGAAGTGCCATGGAGAACACTCCTGGGCTGTGGGGCCCACATCAGCCTTAATGGTTCCCCCAAGTCTGGGCTGCTAGCTGTCCTTAGATCAGTGGTGGTGGGAATTATACCTGATGGAATCTGGTATGACAGAATAGACTTTTATTCATAAAACAGCCAACTCCTATCCTTGTTGGGACATAGCATAATTCTAGCCTTACTAAATTTAGGTTTGGCCATAGTACTTGTTTTGGCCAATGAAATGTCAATGATCATGGCTAACATAGAGTCTTTAGGTGCTTTCTCTCAGTTTGACTCAGCTCTGGAGTCCATGTCATCTACTCTGACAGGTTTCCAGTAGCCACAGACCTGCCGATGGGAACTCACAGTCAGAACATGTAGGAGAAGCCCTGAACTTATCCTGCAGCCTGAAGCCAAACCCAGCTAAGCCCAGCTTAGATCAACTGAGGCCCTTTTCATCTTCAAGCCCATGAGTTTGAGAATGAAAGCAAGCCATTGTAAGCCAGTGAGCTGTGGGAGTGGCTCACTGTGAAAGACAAAAGCTGACTCATATTTGCCTGGTTCCTCATGAACCCAGGGACTCACTTCTTGTGATGTCAGGCCCTTTACAAGTAGAGATTCCTGCTGCTCCCCTCCCCAGACCTAGAATTCCACCTCATGTGGCAGAGGAGCATTAACTTTCATGTAAGAGTCCCAGACCTGTATCCTCTTCCCACCTTCCAACATGCTGGGGTAGCTCAGGAACCACCTCTGGTCCCATAATTGAGTGCACCCGGGCTGGGAAGGCCTAATGCCACCTTCCCCAGCTCCCACCTCAACCCATCACCCAAGGCCTCTCCCTCAAAGGACAGTGTCCTCCTCCTCTTCGCAAACCTTTAAAACTCCCACCACCGGGTATTCCTCAGCTTCGTGCCTTCTCTCCATTCTCCTTTCCTTCACAGCCCATCACTTCATATCCTTCCAGTTTATCCTGTGTCAAAATCAAAGTCTTGGGCCAAAGAAATCATTTGTCGCATTTCCTCTGTCTCAAACCCAGAACTGGATAGTCAGATGAACGCTGATCCTGTGCACATAGCAGCATGACCTAGAATCTAGGGGTCTTCAAGGAACTACTGGTTTTGGGTTTTTTCCCTGATATACTTGAAATGATTTTTAAAAGGGAGGCAATATTAGGATGAGCAGCATGAGTGCTTCTCTCTGAACGTCACATATGCTGACTTGCACTATTCTTGCTCTCTTTTTCCTTGGTGAATAACAATTAGCAAATATAGCTGAGTCAGGAGAGGGCTTTTTCTGTTAAGGGCCTATAGCAATGGGGTCTGGGGAAAGTCCTCAGTGGTGGAGGACTTGTCTAGCACATGTAAAGTCCTGGAGTCAATCTCTAGAACTGGAAAAAATGCCCACTTCTGAATCCATTTGAGGGAAGCTCATTCATGAAAACTTTCACAAGAAAATAAATCTGCCTCTGCCTTCATTCAATTTCCATTTAATCCAGAAGCCAGCCTGAATCACTAGACTTGGATTTTGGGAGCCAAATCTGGGTATGAGGGCAGGGAAAAGGGGTTTCAAATGTTTCTTCCTTAAAGCCTTAAATTCTGAAATTGTTAATGCTGGCTTTCCTTGGTAACCCTTTCATTTCTGGCTTCCATATGGTGTGTGAAATCAAAATAGGGAAGGAAGGAGGATGTCTATAACAATAAAAGAGACATTTCATTTACATTTGGAAAGACAGCTAGGAGCAACTCTCAGAACTTAGGACTTTAGCCTGATGCTTAGCCCTGACTGCCTCTGCTTTTGTTATTGCTGTTTGTTTGTTGATGAGGTCCTAAAATACTAAGATACTGAATTAACTACAAAGACAAGAGTACACTCACAGAGTAAGCTATTGAGAAAAGAGGGAGAAATTTCTATGTAGATGGAAGAAGCCAGAGAAAGTTAAGATGGAAGGTGACCCATGCAGGCATTATCCCAGATAGTTCACAGATTATTGCACCCAAATCTCACAAGAGTCCTTTCTTAGCCTCCTAATGTAAAAATAAATAAGATTAAAGGAAATCTGGTAACTTGCTCAATATTTCAATGGATAATTTTGAGAATTGAGAGATCCCAGTTCTATCCTTCTAAGTGGCAGAAATGATAAATGTCATTCAGTCCCAACTATATACAGATTTTTTAAATGTTTTATTGACAATGTCCATAAATATAGACAATACACCATGATCATAATTTCATGTCACCACCTCTTTTCCTCCTTCTCCAGTCCCCCTCCACTGAATCCCTTCTTTCCAATTAGTCTCTCTTCTATTTTGATATCATCATATTTTTCCTTCTATTATGCAGGTCTTGTATACACAAATATTTAAATGTTAGGTAAGCTGAAAAGTCAAGAAAGGACCTTTGTTCCCAAAATGTCTTCCCCACTAACCTATTCTTGCTTCTCTTTCATAAGTACAATCTATGCTTAGCAAACCACGGTGTGTACAGTCAGGCAGAGAAGCACTGCAGCAGGTTGAGCACTTAGTTACAGGGGACTGTGATGTATTGGGAGTAGTGCTTTTACTCTGTGATGCTTACCTCATTTGTCAATTTGGCAAGATTTGGAATCACCATGGAAACAAATCTCTATACATGTCTGTGAGGGATTTTTTTGTTTTTGTAGATTAGGTTATTTTAGGAGTATTGTACCATTCCATGGGCTAGGTGTCCTGAACTATATAAAAGGGAAAGAGCTGGGTCATCATCAGCATTCATGGTTCTTTACTTTATGATTTTGGACACAGTATGACCGTTTCTGCTTCACCCAGGCCTTCTCCACCATGGTGGGCTGTATAGCAGTTAGCTTCTTGCTGCTGGGATACAGCACCTGTCCAGAAACACCCTATGTGAGGAAAGGGTTTACTTCAAGCTTACAGGATTGAGGAGAAGCTTCATCATGGTGGAGAAAAGCAACTGGCTCACAACATCATACATCTACAGCCAAGAGCAGCAAGCAGGGGCTGACTCTGAACACAATGGGCTAGACTCAAGATCTGTCCCAGTGACATACCTAATCTAGTAGGACTCCATCTTCTGAGAACTAAGTAGGAAGCTTAAACTCAAACACTTGAGGCTATTGGGGACATTTGCATTAAAACCGTCCCAGGCTGTAAGCTGAAACAAACTCTCTTCCTTAAGTTGCTTCTTGTCATGTTACAGCAACAAGACAGTAACTAATACTCCAAAATCAGAAAGCAGTTATATCAAAACAAACTACTGCTTCATAAAACCCAAATTTAAGCTGATTTTGAATACTAACATGCAAACATTTTCATATTTACTTTGTCCTGCAGTCCCAGAGCCCTAAGCATATGAATTCCTCCTATGTGCGAGACATTTGAAAACTTTCAGAAGTACAAATGTCCCTAGAAAGATTGGTAAAGCAAGCATATATTGACTAACAGTGGTAAAAGACTGTTCACAGTCGAATATGAGCACTTGAGGACTGATGTCAGCTTAAATTTCACCCTATGCAGAAAATACTTGAAGAAATGAGACCCCAGAGTTCTGATTGGGTTTCAGAAATCACTTTTCTTGAGCAGTAGTTGAAAGGTGTTTTTAGGAAGCATCAAAATAGTATCTGTGAGGGGTGGGTCACTACAGTGCTGTTCTCTCCATCACCCATCCACCCACACCCTCATCTCAGAGAAAGCTCCCAGAGCCCTGCTAAATGGGGCCTGGTCTTTCTCTCCCAGTCACTGGGAATGCTAGCCCTAGAGCAGGGTACTTGGAATATATTTGTGTTTATGGACTCCTGAACTGAAGCTGATCTAAAGCTGGAGGAAACTGTAGCCACTTGCATCTGTGTGAAAATCAGGCTGTAAAAAGACAAAAGCAGATGTGCAGAGTGAAGTAATCAAGAGAATACAGGGCCCTGGAGAGATAGAAAGTGACTTCTGGTCTGAAGTCTGGCCTTTGCCTGTCCTGTGAACTTCCTCTGCACCTCCCCCTACATTCCTTCCTTAGTTTAGGCTGTCTTAACTGTGTTTCATTTCATACCATTAAAAAGTTCCTCTACACAGACATGTTGGGACCAGGAGAGTTAGGACATGATCAAAACCCAACTAAAACCAATGGTATTTGAAAATGCTAGAGTGAATGCTACTTAAATCTTTATATGCCACCTCAAAACATAAAAATTAAAATAAAAACCTCCTAGGTGCAGCACAACCAAGTAACTTATCCTCTCAGGGACAACTGGGGGGCTGTTAATAATTACATCAACATAACAGGAAAACAAGGATGTATGGCCATCTCTGCCAGGGAATAGAGAAGGGACATTAGATGTATATTTCCCAGGTACTGTTAGTACCTTGAGTCTATGTTATTTTACCTGACTATCACGCTCAACCTATTGAACGTGTCCTTTCTTGGATCACATATTGAATCTCTACTTCAGTACAGATTAAACAATTTAGTCTTTTTTCTCAGGAACCTGGTAGAAGAGACAGGCTAGGACTCCAGGTTTCTATGAGCAGATTCTGTTCTTGTCACATCAGCCTCTCCCAGGGCAGTTTTGTCTGGGGCTCAAGCTGACACTAGCTCATAGTGTCAGCATCAGCACTAGCAGAGGACAGTGATCAGAGAAGAGAAGCTCTTGCAGGCACACTAATCCCTCAGAAAGCCCAGCCTCCCTATAGACACAGGACAATGGCTGCCTGCATTCTAGTTTGAAATATCTCTCAGCTGAAAGAGCACAAAGCAAGGAAATCGCCACTAGCAAAAAAGGAAATTGAAGCAATTTTGAGATTATTTAGAAGATGCACCATTTTCATCCAAGTTATTTGAGTAACATGCGACACAGAAGATTAGGGGTTGGTGTTTTTTTGGATAATTGCTTGTTTCTTGGTTTAGCCCATTTAACTCTCAGGTTTTCATTTTCCAAACCTATATTGTCTATACCCACACTGCAGTTACCCACCATTTCTAGACAAGAGCTGTGTGGCAAAAGAAAGATGTGGTGGAAAGGACCTGATTGAAGGTTCATCTGGAAAAAAAAAAAATCTCCTCATTAAATTATAATGCAATCCTGGGGTTTCTTCTACTAAAATACCAAAAACAATGACAACTAATTACTTCCAGGTTTTGTATTCCTTTTCTTATCAGATGCTTCTAGAAACCAAGACCAACCCAGGTATAATCAAACAATTACCTGATTATTGGGGCCTCTGGGATTTGCCCTGGGAGTGTGCCAGGTTCTTTCTGAGCCAGAACAAGGGATAGGTTATTGCCAACTGCATCTACCTGTTTATCTCTGGTAAGGAGTAGACTGCCAAGATAGTAATCACATCTTAATTCAAGGTGTCAGGATAGGCTTTGAGTGTTCCTGGCCCTATGAATTAGCTGCCCCTAGCTAATTCATCTGTGCTGGCATAGAAGGGCCTCTACAGCCCATAGAGTCCCAGCTGTTTCTTCTGACACTACTTTTAGATCCATTGAATCATCTGCATGGACACAGTGTGCATGAAGCACACACTTAAAATATCAATTATTTTTAATATTTTATTTAATTAAAAAATTAAAATATAATCTTGACCTTGTAAGCAGGTGAAAAGGTGATAGAAGAAGTTATAGAACAGAGAGGGATAGAGGTTCTTGTTACCACCACTTAGTACTTTGCATTCTGAGATCTGAATTGTGAGCTAATAAACCACAGTTCTGAGCCCAGGTGGAAATCAGTGTTTATCTGGAGACTAGGAAAACATACTCAACATGAGGCATTTTTTTTGTGTGTGTGAACTTTCTAAAATGAACAAGAGAATATATGGTATTACAGTCAGCTTTGAGTTGCTGGGACAAACACCCAACCAGAAGCAGCTTATGGAAAGGTTTATTTCAGGCTTACAGAATCCAGAGGAACACCATCAATGGCAGAAGAAGCTGGCTCACTTCTACAGATCCAAGCAGAGAGACAGCACCACCAGCCAGCACTACAAACCCACCAGAGCTCGAACTGTTCTCCATACACCTTAGGTCTAGACTCAAGATCTCTCCCTATTCCCGAGTAGGGCTCCACCCACTGGAGACTGAAATTGCCAGCAATTTCAAACTACATTCAAACTACCACATATGGTAATGATAATTTTGTTTATTGAGAGAGAGGAAAAACATTCTCTTAAAAAAATGAAAAGTCTGGAGAGATGGCTCAGCAGTTAAAGGGCTTGTTTGCAAAGCCTGACACTGCCAGGTTTGATTCCCCAGGATCCATGTAAAACCAGATACAAAAGTGACCTATCCATCTGGAGTTTGTTTGCAGTTGTAGGAGGACCTGGCACACCCATGTTCTCCCCCACTCTTTCTAGTAAATAAACAAAAATATTTTTTTTAAAACAAAGGACCACAAACACATGATTGGATGTTGAGGAACTTTATATTTTATCGACTAATATTTTCTTGAGCTTTTCCCTGTACACAGAATTCTACCATAGCAGTTAAAGGACTTCACTATTTCTCTTGTAAATTACTTACATCCTTGATAATTTGTCAAGGAATCATCTTATGTTTCCTTCACCTTTTGCTACCCATTAGGAAATCAAGGGAAATAATGTTAACAAAATTACCTAAATGCATACAGTCCAGTGTATGTAGTTATACAAAGCATCTTTTTCTTTTCTAAAAAAAAAAATATTGATTGATTTGTTGAGGAGGAGAAAGAGAGAGAGAAAAAGAATGCACGTGTCAGGGCCTTTAGCCACTGCAAATGAACTCCAAATATATTGTCCACTTTGTGTATCTGGCTTTATGTAGTACTGGGGAATCAACTTTAGATCTTTAGGCTTTTCAAGCAAGTGCCTTAATTGCTGAGCCATCTGTCCAGCCCCATCTTTACCTTTTAAAAATATTGTATACAGCCATATATATATATATATATATATATATATATATATATTATACAAATACATATTATACACCAAGCGTATCTCCCCATATCTCCCTTTTCGCACCCTTTCTTCCAGTTCTCTTTTGTTCCTGTAGACAGTTTCACATTTATCATGTATACATACATGATTTTATCTGTCTACAAAAATCTAGGAACCACCCATGTTCAACTCCCCAGATACACAAGGTGATACATGCACAAGGTCACATATGTGCACAAGGTGGTGTCTGGAGTTTTATTGTAGTGACTGGAGGTCCTGGCATGCCAGTTCTCCCGTTCTTGCTCTCTTGCTTGCTCACTCACTCCTGCTCTTTCTCTCTCTCATAATAAAGGCCAGTCTTTTGGGCTTGCCTAAAAAAAATATAGGAACCACAAATGAGAGAAAACATACTCTATTTGTCTTTCTGAGACTGGGTTAATTTGCTTAATGAGATTACCAGCAGTTGCCTCCCTTTCCCTGCAAACAAAATAACCCCATTCTTCTTCATCCCATTATGGGGGCTGGAGAGACTGCTCAGTGGCTAAAGATGCTTGCTGTACAACCTTGCCAACTGGAGTTCAAAGCTCCACATAATGCCATTCTCAAAGTGGCACATGTGCCTGTAATCCCAATCACAGAGAGATTAGGAGTGCTAAAGCCTCTAGCCACTTATAGCAATAGGAGGTGGAGTCAGGAGAATGCCAAAGCTCACAGTCCAGCTACTTTGGCCTTCCCAGTAGCGAGCAACAAGTGGACAAACAAACAAAGTGGACAAAGAAGAAAACACCCTGCAGTTGTCCTCTGACCTCCACACATGTGGCACAGGCCCTGCTCCATCACAATACACAAATAAATAAAAATCTACTGTGTATATACATTACGTTTTCTCTATCTATCCCTCTGTTGCTGAACACTTGGATTTTTTTTCCATAAATTAACTATTTTTAGTAGTGCTGCATTAAACATTGATGAGTGCATATCTCTGTGAAATGCTGACTTGGAGTCCTTCCAGTAGATACCCACAAGTGTAGAGCTGGGTCATATAGTAGATCTATTCTTAGTGTTTTTGTTTGATTTTTTTTTTTTTTTTTTTTTTTGATTTTCAAGGTAGGTAGGGTCTTGCTCTAGCCCAGGCTGTCCTGAAATTCACTGTGTGGTCTCAGAGTGGACTTGAACTCATGACGATTCTCTTCTGCCTGCCAACTGCTAGGATTAAAGGCATGCACCACCACACCAAGCTTATTTTTATTTATTTATTTTTTTGAGAAACCTCTATACTGACTTCCACAGTGACTCAACTATTCTATATTTTGCCCCAACCCAGCAGTGTATATGAGCTCCCTTTTGTCCACATCCTTGCCATAATTTGTTGTGGTTGCTGTTGTATTAAATGTATTTTTATTAGGGGCTGGCTTAGTGGATAAGGCATTTGTCTTCAAAGCCAAAGGACTCAGGTTCAATTCCCCAGGACCCACATAAGCTAGATGCACAAGGGGGTGCATGTGTCTGGAGTACCCTGGAGTTCCCATTCTCTCTCTCTTACTCTCTCTCTCTGTATCTATCTCTATCTCTTTCCTCCCCCCTGCCTATTTCTCTCTCTCAAATAAAATAAATTTTAAAAAAGGCTTAGTTCTTTTAAATTAAAAAAAATATTTCTACTTATTTATAGGCAAGTAGAGAGAAACAGAGAGAGAGAGAGAGAGGGAGGGAGGAAGGGAGAGAAGGAGAGAGAATGGGCATGCTAGGGCCTCTAGCCAGTGTAAACAAACTCCAGATGTATTTACCACTTTGTGCATCTGGTTTTATGTGGGTACTGAGGAATCCAACCAGGGTTGTTAGGTTTTGTACGGAAGCGCCTTAATTCCTGAGTCATCTCTCCAGTCCACATTTGTTATCATTTGTTATTTATTTTCTTTTTAAAAACAGTGTTTTATTTATTTACTTGAGAATGAGAAAGAGGCAGATTGAGAGAGAAAATGGGCACTCTCTTATCCTGTAGGCTGTCTCTTAACTCATTTGTTTCATTTGCTATTAAAACCTTTTTAATTTCATGAGGTCCCATTTGTTTATTACTGGTATTATTTCCTCAGCAACCAGAGTTCTATTTGGAAAGTGAATGTCTATCTTGAAATGTTTCCCTACTCTTTTCTTTTAATAGTTTTAGGTCTTATATTAGGTCTTTGATCAACTTGGAGTTGATTTTTTTTGGCAGGTTGATAGATAGGGCTCTAGCTTCATTCTTCTCCATATAGACATCCAGTTCTCCCAGCACCATTTGTTAAAGAGACTGTCTTTTCTCCAGTGTGTGCTCTGAGCATCTTTGTCAAAAATCAGGTGAATGTAGCCATGTGGGTTTACTTCTGAGTCCTCTTCTTTCCACCCCATTGATCTACCTGTCTGGTCGTTGTTGTTTGGTGGCAGCATTAGGCTGTTTTTTTGTTATTATGGCTCTGTAGAATAACAGAAAATCAGATGTGATGATAACCTATGCATCTCCCTGGCCCTAAAATTAGATATTTTTATTTATTTGAGAGAGAACATGTGAACCAGGGCCTCTTGCTCCTGCATTCAAACTCCAGATGCACCACTTTGAGTGTCTGGCTTTATATGGGTACTAGGGAATCATACCCAGGGCCAGCAGACTTTGCAAGCAAGCGCCTTAACTGCTGAGCCATCTCCCAGCCCCTACTTTTGTATCACTCTTTTTTTCTCACTATTGCTTTGTTTGTTTGTTTGTTTTCTGTGCTTCCATATGAATTTTAGATTTTCTCTTTCTATAAAGACTGACATTGGAACTTTGATTGGAATTGCATTTAATCTTTAGATTATTTTTGTTAAAATATCTATTTTCATAATAATGCCTCTAATGCATGAGCAAGGGAGGTCTTCCCATATTCTAATTGTTATGCCCAGTTCTTGGCACCCCCAGTGACCACCAAGGAGAACCAAACACGTGTGCAAGGACAGGAAGCTTTAATTCGGGCTTAATCTCAGTCTCCTGACTTCACCAATGCAGTGGTTCTGTACAAGAACCCAGAGCAGTGGGAGGTAGGGTTTTTATAGGGATTTGAACATAGAAAAAGGGGACGGGTACATGGATTTGAACATAGAAGAAGGGGATGGGTACATGATTGGTTGATTTAAACAGTGTACTCTTCTGGTTGGTTTAGGATTTTGGCGGGCAAAGTTGGCAGGCAGAAGCTAGGGGATTTGAGCTTATCTTATGACCACAGGAATGTCTCATGACTTCAGGAATGTATGGGATAATCGGCGTAACTGTAAAGCCTACCCTTACGCCAAGGTCGGTGGGCTGGAGCTAGGGGAAATTGAACTTATCTTATGGCATAATCAGTTTCCAATAACTGTTAAACCCACCCTTAGATCTTGCCGGGAAACAGAAACTTAGGGCTACTGAGGACTCGGGCGCCTGTCATAGCGTCCATTTGGTTCCTGAGTCCTTCACTAATGTCTCTTCAATTTCTTTCTTCAGTGTTAAAAAGTTTCAGTGTAGATGTCCTTCACTTCCTTGGTAGTATGTTTCAAGGTTTTTGTTGTTGTTTATTTATTTTAGGGTATTGTGAATGGGATTGCTTCTCTGATTTCTTCCTCAACAGGTTTAGGAAAAGAAAATGCCAATATTCCTATTTAGAGATGATATTATTCTATACATAAGAGACCCAAAAAACTTCATCAGGAAACTCTTAGATCTTTCAGCAAAGCGACAGGATGCATAATTAACATACAAACATCAATGGCATTCATCTCTACCAACAACAAACGTACTGCATACAAAGTCTCTTTCAGTGATCTATACTTAGTAAATTATCTACAGATGAATAGGTATGTAACCTTGTTCAGTGCTAGACAATCAGTCAAGGTCATTCATTCTAGCAGAAAAAAAGTAATCAAACTAGGAGAAGTGTGGTATACATGGGCAGCTGAACATAGAAGTCAGTGCATATGCAACACACTCATAGCTAGGACATGAGTACACCAGCTGATATTTGATTACTTATGACTATCCTACAAGCATTTTTATTCTACTCCTTCACCAATCCATTTCGCCTAGCTATTTCTAATGTGTTTCAATTAGAAACCATCCTTTCATCTTTTTTTTTATATATATATTTTATTTTTTATTTACTTTTGAGAGAGAGATGGGGGGAGGAGAATGGGCGCGCCAGGGCCTCCAGCCACTGCAAACAGACTCCAGACACAAACACCACCTTGTGCATCTGGTTTACGTGGGTTCTGGGGAATTGAACCTGGGTCCTTAGGCTTCACAAGCAAATGCCTAGACTGCTCAGCCATCTCCCCAGCCCCTCTTGTTTTTTTTTTTTTTTTAATTTTTATTAACATTTTCCATGATTATAAAATATATCCCATGGTAATTCCCTCCCTCCCCACCCCCACACTTTCCCATTTGAAATTCCATTCTCCATCATATTACCTCCCCATTACAGTCATTGTAATTACATATATACAATATCAACCTATTAAGTATCCTCCTCTCTTCCTTTCTCCACCCTTTATGTCTCCTTTTCAACTTACTGGCCTCTGCTACTAAGTATTTTCATTCTCAAACAGAAGCCCAGTCATCTGTAGCTAGGATCCACATATGAGAGAGAACATGTGGCGCTTGGCTTTCTGGGCCTGGGTTACCTGACTTAGTATAATACTTTCCAGGTCCATCCATTTTTCTGCAAATTTCATAACTTCATTTTTCTTTACCGCTGAGTAGAACTCCATTGTATAAATGTACCACATCTTCATTATCCACTCATCTGTTGAGGGACATTTAGGCTGGTTCCATTTCCCAGCTATTATAAATTGAGCAGCAATAAACATGGTAGAGCATGTACTTCTAAGGAAATGAGATGAGTCCTTTGGATATACGCCTAGGAGTGCTATAGCTGGGTCATATGGTAGATCAATCTCTAGCTGTTTTAGGAACCTCCTCACTGATTTCCACAATGGCTGGACCAGATTGCATTCCCACCAGCAGTGCAGAAGGGTTCCTTTTTTTCCACATCCCCGCCAACATTTATGATCATTTGTTTTCATGATGGTGGCCAATCTGACAGGAGTGAGATGGAATCTCAATGTAGTTTTAATCTGCATTTCCCTGATGACTAGTGACATAGAACATTTTTTTAGATGCTTATATGCCATTCATATTTCTTCCTTTGAGAACTCTCTATTTAGCTCCATAGCCCATTTTTGGATTGGCTTGTTTGATTCCTTATTATTTAACTTTTTGAGTTCTTTGTATATCCTAGATATTAATCCTCTATCAGATATATAGCTGGCGAAGATTTTTTCCCATTCTGTAGGTTGCCTCTTTGCTTTTTTCACTGTGTCCTTTGCGGTGCAAAATCTTTGTAATTTCATTAGGTCCCAGTGGTTAATCTGTGGTTTTATTGCCTGAGCAATTGGGGTTGTATTCAGAAAGTCTTTGCCAAGACCAATATGTTGAAGGGCTTCCCCTACTTTTTCCTCTAGCAGGTTCAAAGTTTCCGGTCTGATGTTAAGGTCTTTAATCCATTTGGACTTAATTCTTGTGCATGGTGAGAGAGAAGAATCTATTTTCATCCTTCTGCAGATATATATCCAGTTTTCCCAAAACCATTTGCTAAAGAAGCTGTCTTTTCTCCAATGAGTATTTTGGGCATTTTTATTGAATATCAGGTGGCTATAGATATCTGGGCTTACATCTGGGTCCTCTATTCTGTTCTACTGTTCTACATGTCTGTTTTTGTGCCAGTACCACACTGTTTTTGTTACTATGGCTCTACAGTATAGGTTAAAATCAGGTATGGTGATACCACCAGCCTTATTTTTGTTGCTTAGTATTATTTTAGATATTTGAGGTTTTTTGTGATTCCAAATGAATTTTTGGATTGTTTTTTCTATTTCCATGAAGAACACCTTTGGAATTTTGATAGGGATTGCATTAAATGTGTAGATTGCTTTTGGTAAGATTGCCATTTTCACAATATTGATTCTTCCAATCCAGGAACAAGGGATGTTTCTCCACTTTCTAGTGTCTTCTGCAATTTCTCGCTTGAGTGTTTTAAAGTTCTCATTGTAGAGATCCTTTACTTCCTTGGTTAGGTTTATTCCAAGGTATTTTATTTTTTTGGATGCAATTGTGAATGGGAGTGATTCTCTGATTTCATCCTCTGTGTGTTTGTTGTTAGCATATATGAAGGCTACTGATTTCTGTGTATTTATTTTGTATCCTGCTATATGGCTGTAGGTTTTGATCAGCTCTAACAGTTTGCTAGTAGAGTCTTTAGGGTCCTTTATGTATAGAATCATGTCATCTGCAAATAATGATAACTTGATCTCTTCCTTTCCAATTTGTATCCCTTTTATGTGTGTCTCTTGCCTTATTGCTATGGCTAAGACTTTCAAACTATATTAAATAGAAGTGGGGACAGTGGACACCCTTGTCTTGTTCCTGATTTTAGTGAAAAAGCTTCCAGTTTTTCCCCATTTAGTAATATGTTGGCTGTAGGCTTGTCATAAATATCCTTTATTATATTGGGATATGTTCCTTCTATTCCCAGTCTCTGTAGGACTTTTATCATGAAGGGATGTTGCATTTTGTCAAATGCTTTCTCTGCATCTAATGAGATGATCATGTGATTTTTGTCCTTTAACCCGTTTATGTAATGTATTACATTTATAGATTTGCGTATGTTGAACCATCCCTGCATCTCTGGGATAAAGCCTACTTGGTCAGGGTGAATGATTTTTTGATATACTCTTGTATTCTGTTTGCCAATATTTTGTTGAGAATTTTTGCATCTATGTTCATGAGGGAGATTGGTCTGTAATTTTCTTTTTTTGTTCTATCTTTGCCTGGTTTTGGTATCAGGGTGATACTGGCCTCATAGAAGGAGTTTGGTAGAATTCCTTCTTTTTCTATTTCCTGGAAAAGCTTAAGAAGCAATGGTGTTAGCTCTTCCTTAAAACTCTGGTAAAATTCAGCAGTGAATCCGTCCGGGCCTGGGCTTTTTTTAGTTGGGAGATTATTGATAACTGTTCGGATCTCCATGTTTGTTATAGGTCTATTTAAGTGATTAATCTCATTTTGATTTAATTTCGGTAGGTCATATCGATCAAGGAAATCATCCATTTCTTTCAGATTTTCATACTTTGTGGAGTATATGCTTTTATAGTATGTCCCTATGATTTTTTTAAATTCTCTGGAATCTGTTGTGATGTTACATATTTCATCTCTGATTTTATTAATTTGTGTCTCTTCTCTCTTTCTTTTGCTCAGATTTGTTAAGGGTTTATCAATCTTGTTTATCCTTTCAAAGAACCAACTCTTTGTTTCATTAATTCTTTGGATTGTTCTTTTTGTTTCTATTTCATTAATTTCTGCCCTAATCTTTATTATTTCTTCCCGTCTACTGATTTTTGGTTTGCCTTGTTCTTCTTTTTCCAAGGCTTTAAGGCGAAGCATTAGGTCGTTTACTTGCGACCTTTCTAATTTCTTAATATAGGCACCTAAGGCTATAAATTTACCTCTTAGAACTGCCTTCATTGTGTCCCAGAGATTTTGGTATGTTGTGTTCTCATTATCATTTGACTCTATAAATTTTTTGATTTCCTTTTTGATTTCCTCATTGACCCACTCATCATTTAGTAGTGTATTGTTTAGTTTCCATGATTTTGTGTATGCTCTATAGCCTTTCTTGCTACTGATTTGTAGTTTAATTCCTTTGTGGTCAGATAGAATGCAAGGAATTATTTCAATTTTCCTGAATTTGTTAAGATTTGCTTTGTGTCCTAATATATGGTCTATTTTAGAGAATGTTCCATGTGCTGCTGAAAAGAATGTATATTCTGCAGCCTTTGGATGAAATGTCCTGTATATATCTGTTAGGTCCATTCCTTCTATGACCTCATTAATCCAGATGCCTCTCTGTTTATTCTTTCCCTGGATGACCTGTCAATTGATGAGAGTGGGGTGTTAAAGTCACCCACCACCACTGTGTTTGGTGTTATCTGTGACCTTAGTTCTAATAGTGTTTGTTTGACGAATTTGAGAGCCCCCATGTTAGGTGCATATATGTTTAGGATTGTAATGTCCTCCTGTTGGAGTGTGCCCTTAATCAATATAAAGTGACCTTCCTTATCTTTCTTGACTAACGTCGGACTAAAGTCTACCCTGTCTGCTATTAGGATAGCAACCCCTGCTTGTTTTCTAGGCCCATTTGCTTGAAACACCGTCTTCCAACCTTTCACCCTAAGATAATGTCTATCCTTTGTAGAAAGGTGAGTTTCTTGGAGACAACAAATTGTAGGATCCTGCTTTTTAACCCAGTCTGCAAATCTATGTCTTTTCGTTGGGGCATTGAGGCCGTTGATATTAAGAGATATTATTGAAAGGTGTGTATTTATGTTTGCCATTTTTTTGTGTGTGTCTGTTTCTGGTTCTACCTGTGCTCTCTTCTGTTAACTGGTATTTGAGTATACCTTTTTTTTTCTAGGTTCCTTATATGTGTGCTTTTCCTTTTATTCAACATGGAGGATTCTATCAAGTATTTTCTGTAGAGCTGGTTTTGTCTTCAAATACTCCTTTAACCTGCTTTTGTCATGGAATGTCTTTATTTCTCCATCTATTTGAATGGATAATTTTGCAGGATAAAGTAACCTTGGTTGACAGTTGTTATCTTTCAGAACTTGGAATATATCACTCCAAGCCCTTCTGGCTTTAAAAGTTTGTGTTGAATAATCTGCTGTAATCCTGATGGGCTTGCTTTTGTAGGTAACTTGATTTTTCTCTCTAACTGCTTTCAGTATTTTTTCTTTGGTGTGTGTGTTTGGAAGTTTGATTATAATATGGTGAGGAGAGGTTCTTTCTTCGTTTTGTCTGGCTGGGGTTCTAAAGGCTTCCTGTATCTGTATTGGCACCTGTTTCCCAATTTGGGGGAAATTTTCCTCTATGATTTTGTTGAAGATGCCTACTATGCCTCTGGAGTGGAGTTCTTCTCCTTCTACTATGCCCTGAATTCTTATATTGGATCTTTTCATAGTGTCCCGAATATCTTGAAATTCCCACTCATACTTTTCTATAAGTTTGTCTTTCTCTTTGTTGGACTGCATTAGGTCTGCCACCTGGTCTTCTAGCTTAGATATTCTGTCCTCTCCCTCATCCATCCTACTGGTGAGATTTTCTACAGAGTTTTTTATTTCATTAACTGTGTTTTTCATTGCTAGTAATTCTGACTGGTTTTTCTTTATTATTTCTATTTCCCTATTTATGTCTTGTATTTCCTTCTTTATTTCATTAAATTGGTGTCCTGCCTCTTCTTCGATTCCTTTGATTTCCTCTTTGATTGTTTTCATGTGTTCTTTGACCTCTTTGAACATATTTATAATTATTCTTTTGAACTCTTTCTCAGGCATTTCCTCTAACTCTTTCTCACTGGAGGACATTTCTGATGCATTAATACTTTTAGGTGGATTTATATCGTCTTGCTTTTTAGTGTTTCTTGTGTTATAATGTATATATTTTTGCATCTTGGATTAAGTTAATGCTTGGATTTTCTAGCTAGCTGTGTATTCTTAGCTGTATCCATTGATTTGATGTAATATATTTTCAGGGTAGGCGCTTAAGGTGTTAGTGTGGCTCTTAAGACTCTCAGAGTATCTACAAAGGTGTTCTTAGGGGTTGAGTCCCTGCTATAGGAGTATTCAAGCAGGCTGAGTGGAATAAAATACAGGTAGATTCTAAAGTTTAACTAAACACTGTACACATTCAATCAAAAACAGCCCCCAGTATGTATGCAAGAGTAGTTATTATAATGACCAGATCCTCTATCAACAAAGAGGTTTAGATTTCTGGTCTGTTGAGGGATCCAAGTCAGCTTGTGACCAAGTGAGACCCTTCCCTGGTGCAATCCCTGTTACCTTGGGTGATTTTGGTCTCAGTCAAGTTGCTGCCTGGGTCGTCGGGCTGCTGTTCTGATTTCTGGAGCTGGGCATTTGCTTTTCCTACGGGGCAAACTGAGCCGCTGCTGCTGCCTCTGCTGCTGTAGCTGCCACTGCTGGAGCCACCACTGCTGCTGAAGCTGCTGCTGCTGTGTCCACTGCCGCTGCACCCCCTGAAGCTGCTGCTGCAGGATCTGCTGCTGCTGCCGCTCCTGGTTCTGCTGCTGCTGGGGCCGCTGGTACCGGTGCTGGAGCCGCTGATGTTGCTGCCGAACTCTGCTCCTGCTTGGGTCCCGTTGTCTGCCCAAGTTGGCCTGGCCGGATCCCGGGCCGCTGCTCTGTTCGCTGGAGCTGGGTTCAGGCGGTGGGTGAGGGGAGGGCGCCGCGGCTGCTCTGGTTGTCTCACTGTTCCACGTGTTCTTCTACCTCGCGGTCTGCTGCTCCGTTGCTTGCTGCCACTCTCCCCTCACGTTTCCCGAGTTGCGGAGAGCACGGTGTGAGGGGAAATCCCGCACCTGGCTTTTCCTGCAGCTCGAGCCAAGTCTGGCGGCTTTCTGCTGCGCTGTGGCCGCGGCGGTTGGCCGAGCTGCCGGAGCCGCTTTTCCCGCCTGTGCAGGCTCTGGATGCTCTATAACTCTTCTACTTCTCCGCAGCTGCTTCAATTTCCTATACACCTCACTTTTTAGTAAAAGTGTGTATTTTGCTGAGTTTTTTTGGTCTTTTTCCCCCCTAGGCTGCTTTGGCATGGTACTTATGCCGCCATCTTAACCGGAAGTCCCTATCCTTTCATCTTTTAAAAACATGAGAACTTTTTAATTTTTTTATTTATTGGAGAGAGAGGCAGAGAGAGAAGAGAAGAGGAGAGAGAGAGAGAGAGAGAGAGAGAGAGAGAGAGAGAGAGTGAGCATGTGCACGCCAGGGCCTCCAGCCACTGTAAATGAACACCAGATGCATGTGCCACCTTGTGTTTCTGGCTGATGTGGGTCCTGGGGAATCGAACTGTGGTCCTTTGGCTTTGTAGGCAAATGCCCTAACTGTAAGCCATCTCTCTAGCCTTATCCTTTCATTTAAACATGCCCTGACAGATTCCACACAGAGTACTATTAAATGTTTTTTTTTTTTCTTGGTAGATTTGAATTCATTGTATTTTTCTGCACATCATGGTTTTGACTAGTTTTCTACCTGGTGGTCAAAATGTAAACTGCACAGAAATGTTTTCCTATTGTTACAGTTTCTTATCTTAATATTGACTTTGGCTTTTAAGTTGGGTTAAAACCATGACAATAAAGGTAACTGTTCTTTAACAAAAAGTATTTTATTTACTCCTTACAATGATTTGATTTTATAATTGTGTCAGTAGCCCGGTGGGTGAGGGCACCACTATGTACTATTTCGAAATCATATGCAGTAATTTCCTAAAAGTGTAGGATTACTGTAACTGCCATTATTTTATCCTCCATTTATATATAATGCCTCAAATTTTCAATTCTGGTGATGGAATTGTACTTATTGTTTTATTGGGAAAAGAGAGAGAGAGGGGAAAGAAATAATTAGAACAAAGTATGATTATAAATATTTTGTATAGTTATGGCATGGAAAGAATTAAAGATACATTCAAGTTGAGGTCAAGCAGCTTTAAGGGCCATCTTTGAAGCTTTAGTACAGCAAACGGTTGCTAACTTGCTACAAGTCTATATTCCCAGGTCTTTCTTTAGACATTAGCAGCTGGCCAGCAGCTAACTTATTCCCTGGGATTTTTAATTAAGCAGACTTGTAATCTTTAATATGTTTTATAAAAATCGTACTTTAAAAACATACTTTAGAAATATTTTTGAAGAGCTGGAGGGATGGTTTAGCAGTTAAGGCATTTGCCTGCAAAGCCAAAGGATCCAGGTTCAATTCCCCAGGATCCATGTTAGCCAGATGCACAAAGTGGTGCATGTATCTGGAGTTCATTTGCAGTGGCTAAAGGCCCTGGCATGCCCATTTTCTCTCTCTCTCTCTCTCTTTCTCTCTCTCTCTGTGAAATAAATAAATAATGAAAAACAAATATTTTTGAAATGCTAAGGTTTTCCCAGCAACTCTGCTGATGTTTCCTTCCTATGTAATGGTGATGGTACTGAAATTAAAAAGTGTGGCCACTCTTGGAGCACTGCTCCTCTCAGTAGCTTGGCCAAGGCCAAGGTCCTGTAGGTTCTGCAGCCCACAAGAAGGACAGAGCTGATCCAGTACCTTCCTGACCAGCAGCTTCATAGCCTTAACATCACCTGGAGGCCAGGATGCAGCCTTTTCCCATCCCCTAGAGCAGAGGCTGCAGATATCAGGTATCAGGACTTCAGCCATTTATTGAACTACTGGCTTATGCAACACCAGGTCCTGGCTGCTGTGCCACACCAGGATTCATGTCATCTCTGACTTCTTCAGGATTAGAAATTCCTGAGCAAAGAGAGAGAGAGCTACAAGTTCCAGGGCTTGAGATTTCTTTCCTCACTTTATTTGTGTGTGTGTGTGGGGGGGTATACACATATGTATATATGTTCCTGTATATAAGTGTGTGTGCACACATACTGTGCCATGCATGTAGAGGTCAGAAGACAGCTTTCAGGTTGGTTCTTGCCGTCCACCATATTTGAGGCAGGGTTTCTGTCCACTTTGCTCTGTACTTTTTTTTAAAAAAAAATATTTTTATTTATTTGAGAAAGAAAAAGACACAAGGAGAAAGAGAGAGAGAGAGAGAGAGAGAGAGAGAGAGAGAGAGAGAATGGCCTCCAGCCATAGCAAACGAAACTCCAGATAGATGTGCCACCTTATGCATCTGGCCTTCATGGATCCTAGGAATTGAACCAAGGTCCTTTTGCTTTGCAGGCAAGTACCTTAACCACTAAGCCATCCCTTCAACCATTTGCTCTGCCCTTTCAACTACATTTGCTCACCAAGGGCTTCTGGGAGGTTCTCTCTCTCTGCCTCCATCACTGTTGGAGTGCTGGGGTTATAGAAGGTGCTGAGGCTTCTGGCTTTTTCTGTGGGGCTTAGGGAGTATTGATCTTGGATGTATGATAAGAGAGCATGTTTTCCACTGAGTCATCTCCCAGCCCCAGATTCCGAGAGTTCTAAGAACCACTGCTGAGCATCACAGATTTTCCATCCCGTTGGATTTTATTTCTATTCTCTTTTATATTTTGAGATGCTTAGAACTGAACCAAGGTCCTCATGCATGACAAGTACTCTACCACTTACACCCCCACTCCCAGTAGTAGTAAACTTAAAGACATACATTGTTCCAACTCAGAGAAAGGATTTGCTAATCAGGATGAAAATGTCTCTGAAAAGGCAGATAAAACCAAACCCTGACCTTCAAAAGGAAGTGCAACTCAAGTGCTATGTCAAAAAGGCCAGCTGTCTCCAGTAAGCCTGGCCATAGTCCTGGGTGCCAGGGTGGGGAAGCCTGCATGGGGGTCAAGCCCCAAGGGTGGCTCTGGTGAAGGACAGCTCAAGCTCTGGACTTCACAAGGCATACTCAGAGCATCAAGGAAGGGACCTGGATGTCAACATCTCTTCCTAGACCCAAGAGGGGGGTCATGCACACAGATTTTCAAACCTTTACACATTGGAAGGTGCTTATTAATGTTACAGATAAAGAACTGAAGTTCAAGAAATGCAGCCCTTCATTCTAAGAAGGTCAGTGGTGCTAGGGGCAGAAGAGAGCAAACAGGCAACAGGAAAGACAAAACTTTTCATTTTTCATTCTCTATTTATTTCACGAATTTGAGATCATTTGCCTAGGTTTCCCGGGTTGTTTTGTTCCCCATATAAGGTGGTTCTTTGTGTAAACACTGTTAGTCTCTGTAGCAAGCAGGCATCTTGGTCGAGGCCTTCACAGTGACAATAGCATACTACCTACAGGGAGAAAAATTTGCCTGAACATATCACAAGGTGCACATTGGCCCTGAAGCTGTTCCAACAATCTGTCTTGACAGCTTTGGCTCAGGAAAGTAAAATTTGTCTAAAATGCAAAATAAAAACTTTTAAGTCTAATATTTGAAAATACTTCTTTTGGGACAATATTTATCTGGTTCCCTGGAGAATCATTCATTCATTAAAGAAGCTCCAAGAAATCATTAGTTTTTTTTTTTAATTAAAAAGGCCTAATATAATAAGATGTAAATTGTGGAGGGTTGGTGTCGTTCTTCCCTGGTGTTGGCAGGCTCAGACAAGGAGCTTCCTACTTCCAGGTGAGAATTCTTTGAAGTTTAGTCTGGGTTCAGAGAACAGACAGTTGCTGGAACATTTTTCTTTTCTTTTCTTTTTTTAAGAGTTCTACAAGAGTGGGCAGGAGGATTGGAGCAGGCTTGTGAAAGCTATAACCCACAAAAACAACTTTGTTTCTAGGGTAAAGAATGACAATAACTACCCTTTTCTTATCAATGGTTTTTAAAAGAACTAGGAAATATTGTTAGGCCTAAGAAATTTTTGTATACATACCACCAAACTCTGCAGATCTTGGTATTTACCGAGGAATAATTCTTTACTCTGCTTCACATTCCAGACACACCCAAGCCAACACCTAGCAATGGCTAGGAGGAGGAAGAGCACTGTGCAAACCACCCTGCCCTACCCCCTTTCAGCACTGAGGCCAACCCAGCCTTGACCTCTGTCTTCTACCATGGTGACTCTGACAAACAGAGTAATGATGTAAATCCACATGCTAATCCCCAGTACCTGTGAACAGGTTGCCTTATGTGGCAGAAGGAACTATGCAAATCGGATTCAATTCATGATTGTTGAGAAGCATTATCCTGAGTGTCCAGGTGAGCCCATTGCAGTGACTAAGGCCTATATCCCTGATGAACTTAAGGGCAAAGATCTTGAAAAAAGTCCTCGCAAACCGAATTCAACAGCACATCAAAAATATTGTCCACCTTGATCAAGTACGCTTTATCCCAGGAACTTGGGGTTGATTCAACATACAGAAATCTGTCAATGTAATACACCACATTATAAGCTTAAACACAAAAACCACATGATTATTTCAATAGATTCAGAAAAGGCCTTCGACAAAGTACAACAGCACTTCATGATCAAAACATTGGAGAGAATAGGCATGGGCGGTTTATATCTCAACATAATAAAGGCTATACAGAAAGCACCCAAAGCCCAAATAATAAGTATGCTCTCTAAGCCATTAAGTGCATAGCAACTTGCTACTGCCTTAGAAATCTAACTCAGTTCCTCTCAATCCATAAACAGAGGAGAATAATCAGACAGGTGTCAGCTGCTCTCTAAATGCTTTGGAGAAGCTGGGGCTGATGCTAAGGCTTCCTTTGGAGTTGACATTTCCTTGGCTTTGTACTGGCTGTGTTATGCCCAGTTCTCAGTACCCCCAGTGGCCACCAAGGAGAACCATACACGTATGCAAGGGCAAGGAAGTTTATTTCAAGCTTAAGCTCGGTCTCTTGACTTCACCAGTGCAGTGGATCCATACAAGAGCCCCAAGTAGCAGGAGGGTAGGGTTTATATAGGGATTTGAACAAAGAAGTAGGGGGTGGATACATGACTGGTTGATTTAAACAGTAACTGCACTTGTACTCTTCTGCTGATTGGCTGGGGATTTTGGTGGGCAAAGTTGGGGCAGGAGCTAGGGGAACTCTAAGCAGATGAGGTAATCTCCATTGCGATTGGCTAAGCAAGTAGCAGTAACATTTCTATGCTTTCAATTGGCTGGGGCAGAAAGGCAGAAGAGACAGGCCTCAGGCATGTCCTGGGCATGTCTAGGGGTGACTCAGGCCCTTGGGTGGATTTCTTTCCTGACTATATGTCAGGGTGAATGCCTTCTGCTTAAGCAGGATCCTGAAATTTAGGCCTAGCCAGGGCAGCACCCTACTGAATCCCTTCATGGCATCAGTTTAGTTTCTGGGTCTTTCAGCTCCTGCTCCAGCCCTATGTGGCTGCATGGAGTTTGCCCTCCTCACTCATTGCATTCTGCTCTACTCTGCAGTCAGCAGCCCCATCTGAAGCACATGCTTGTGTGCAGCATCTCCTGTGTCACAGGGGGCCTGAGAGAGTTTCTTGTTCACAAAATAAGGGTTTGCAATCAGTATAGGTGATAGACATTATGGAGGCATTGTAAACTAGGTGATAGAGCCCTTGGAAGTCTTGTTAAGTTTACTCATAGATGAAATTGAATGAAGAAGTTCTTGTGTCTACTTAGATCACACTACTGTTCATGGATGGATAAAAAAAAATAAGGCCTTTGTTTCTTCTCATAAGATGTTGTTCAATCTAAAGATTGTGAATTGTATTTTTCTTTCTTTTTCTGCTTTTTGTTGATTTTTTGTTCTAGCCCAGGCTGATCTGGAACTCACTATGTAGTCTCAGGGTGGCCTTGAATTCACAGTGATCATCCTACCTGCCCCTCTTGAGTGCCAAGATTCAAAGTGTACACCACCACTCCTGGATCGACTCTTGTATTTCATGAGGATGCTTGTTGGGAAAGTTGTGGCATTGAAAACCCACCTACAAGTCTACATTGTGTTCTTGCAGAAGTTGGGATAGGCCAGACTTAGGTGTCTTTAGTATGGCATTTTAAGTGAGCCCTCAGAGCCCAAGTTATACTTCCCCAAAGCTGCGTTGGCTGAACAATGCATTGGTTTGTTTTGGTCAGTTTGGTTTTTCTTGGTGCTGGGGCCTGAGTCTAGGGCCTTATGCCTTATATTGGTAGCTTAAAAAAAAAAAAAAAAAAATCTCTTCAGGGGCTAGAGAGATAGTTCTGAAAGACCCAGAAACTAAATCCCCATGAAGGGATTCAGTAAGGTGCTGCCCTGGCTGGGCCTAATTTTCAGGGTTTCCATTTAGGCAGAAGGTAATTGCCCTGACATGGTTAGGGAAGATGCCCACCTAAAGGCCAGAGTCATCCCTAGCCTAGATATGCCCATTACATGCCTGAGGCCTGTCCTCTCTGCTCTTTCTGCCCGAGCCAATCACAATGAAGACTACCACATCTGCCTGGGGTTCCCCTAGCTCCTACCTCCATCCTGCCCCCAACTTTGCCCTCCAAAATCTTCCTGCCTCTGTCCTGCCCCCAATTTTGACCGCCCAAATCCCAAGCCAATCAGAAGAATACAAGTGCATTTATTGTTTAAATCAACCAATCATATATCTATCCCCTACCTCCTTGTTCGAATTTCTATATAAACCCTACCTTTCTTCTACTAGAGGTTCTTGTACGGACCCACTGCATTGGTGAAGTCAAGAGTCCGAGCTTAAGCCCAAAGTAAAAGCTCTTTGCCCTTGTATATGTGTCTGGTTCTCCTTGGTGGTCACTGGGGGTGCTGAGAACTGGGCAGAACAGTTCAACCATTAAGGTACTTGCCTAAAAGCCAAAGGACTCAGGTTCTATTCTCCAGTACCCATGTAAAGCCAGATGCACAAGGTGGCACATGCTATCTGGAGTTGTTTGCATTGGTTAGAGGCCCTGGAGTACCCATTTTTTCTCTTCTCTCTCTCTCCCTGCTTGTCTCTCATAAATAAATAAATATTTTTTAAAACTCTTTGAATGTTTCTAACATGTAGAAAAGATGCAAAGGCACCATTACTACCTTTGTAGTGTATAACCCTGATGGAAACATGAGGGTGTGGCAGGTTACATGATTTAGTCATAGCCTCACAAGGAGTGAAAAACTAAGCTGGGATTGCAATGTAGGAGCGGGTACAGAGTCCAAAGCATGTGCCCTTCCATTGCTCTGTGCTCAGGTACATCCCAAACATGCAGAGTCCCTATCTGAATAAATGGCTGAGACACCAATTATGATATAAGCCTCAAATGAAAATATCAGCTAATATAGAACCAGCATTACTTTTTAAAGTGCACAGTACCTCAACACAGTTTTATCTTGTGTTCATTAGTGAATCTTTCCCCTGACCCCAGAGTTTAACTGTTTTATAGTATAGATCTAAAAACCAAAATACTGAAAGAGGAAGTAGTAACATTTTTCTCCAGAAATCCATTGTTTAAGTGTTCTTTTATGTTCTAAGATTCTGAGTTATGCAATTTCTAAAACCCATGGTTTTGTTTTAAATAGCTAAATGTTCCTTAGGTGAAGATCATTTTTATGTAACCTAAGGCACTCTGAAATGATTTCACTTCAAAGTGCTGCTTTGAGCCTGGAGTGGTGGTGCATGCCTTTAATCCCAGCACTCAGGAGGTAAAGGTAGAAGGATCACTGTGAGTTTGAGTCCACCCTGAGAGTACAGAGTGAATTCCAGGTCAGCCTGAACTAGAATGAGATCCTACCTTGAAATACAAACAAACAAACAAACAAACAAACAAACAAACAAAAATGGTGCTGCTCTGTTTAAGGAATAACTTGAAATAAACATGTAAATAACGCACAGAATCTTTAAAAAAAAAATCTCAGCAGCATCACCTGCCTGATCATGTAGTGATGGTTGTGGAGAAATCTACTCACCTCCCAAAATCTGAAACTCCCTTCAACATCAACAGAACTGAAGAGGCCAGGAAGGTGGAAGCTTAAATTTAGAGCAGTTTGTTACATGGCTGTATTGAAATGAAAGCTATGTTTTTCCATAAAAATATAAGAACTCTAAGAGATTGAAAAGCTGGTTTTGCTGCAAATTGCTTGTACACTAAGAATAGAAAGTAGAGTGAAAGTAGAACAGTCATTGCAAATTGCCTTTTATTTTATGTTTGAAGGCACTTTCCTGTTCAATAATTTTAATAATGAAATCCCCCCAGCCATTCTCCTGATCAGTTTGAACATAATTCAAGCACTGCACACATTGTTCCCTTGGGTTTATACCTTCATGGTTTCAAATTATGTCTAGTATCCTGCCAAGACTTAGATCAGTCTACTGTGGATAAAAGTTAGGCTCCAAAGCAACTAGAAATTCGTGTTTTTCCTGTCTCAAAAACAATATTCAACTTATAACCACCCTATCATTATTTTAACTTTTAAATTCAGTAAATCACTAGGATTGCAGGCCAGTTAGAAATACAAAGTTAAAGTTGAATTTATGGCATTTTCTTTTCTAAATTCTGGATTTTTGGACACTGATTCCCAGCCTATGGGATATAGGTCTCCAAGGTGCCAAGATGTTAATACAACTGATTCTCAGCTTCCTGAGTTGGCTATTTACTAACTAGCTAAAAAGTTATGCACATAAATGTACTTCCATCTTCCAAGTATATGTGTGTATGTATGTATGTATGTATATATATGCATATATATGATTGTGATTCAGAAAATTCTAATTCATTTACATCTTAGTTAATTCACTGTGACTGTTTTTCATGATATATGATACATTTTTATTAGTAATGATTATTGTTTGGGGGAAGAATGCTATTATGAAATATTTTTTTATGAAATATTTCTTGACATTAAAGAATATCCCCCCATTTTTTTTTAAATTTTATTTACTTATTTGCAAGCAGAGAAAGAGAGAGAGAATTGAGACAGACACTGGGAGAATGGGCATGCCAAGGCCTCTAGCCACTGCAAATTAACTCCAGATGCATGCGTCCCTGGTGCATCTTGTTCATGTGGGCCCTAGGGAATTGAACCTGGGTCCTTTGGCTTCATGGGCAAATGCCTTAACCACTAAGCCATTTCTCCGGCCTGATCCCCAACATTTAAAACAGGGGCAGACTCATAATTCAACCAAACTGGCATGTTAGTGGTCACCATCTGGAATAGTATAGAATAACAGCCTAAGAAACCTACCCCACTAACCATCAGAAAGAAGGTTTCTCCCTCCGTGCTTGTAGTAAAATGCTTCGGGAAATAACACCACGTATTTCAAGCCCCAAATGAATTACATGCAAATGTGCTAGCATCATAAATCTGTTTTGTAGAGTAGAGGGCTGTTGCTACCTCATGGATATGTATATGCACAGGTGGAACAATCCATTGTCAAGGTCTTTGTGACCAGGTCCTTTGTTTACTGCAAGCAATGTTCTTTCACATGTTGACCTGTGGGATCCCACCTCACAGCTAGGTGCTTTGGTAACAAACAAGGTTTAGAAAGAGAGTCAAATATAAGTGAAGAGAGCTGGTTACTCAACAAATGACTAGGCAATAGTACAGGGCAGAGCTAAACTTGCCTAGCGCAGGCTGGAGCAGGGGAGAGCTGGGACATTTCCTTTGCTTACTAGCATTTTCCTCTTAATATAGATTCTTGCTACCTAAGTACTTATGTAGGGCTTAGAGAGAAGCCAGTAGCAACTATCTCATGTCCAAATTTTGGGTTACTAGCATGAACTTTCTGTTTAAGTAGAAAAAGAATTGGAACCAGGGAATAAAAAATAAGCCTAATTAATTAAGCAATTCTAGTCACAATGTGGTCTGGCTGATCATTGTCTCATTTTTGGTCCTTATCACTGTTATCACTTGAGAGGATCAATCTCTTCTCTGGAGATGGTCACTTTCACTCCTGGCTACAGTCCTAAGATTATGGACAACTGATATCATTTGGGACAGGGACAGGGCAGGTCTGTCTGTCCTATGAGGTTCTATAGTTCCTAGAATTCAAGGTGAGTGCAGTGTTAGCACAATGACTTATCTCAGTGCCTTCAGCCTTGAAGGAGGATAAAGCAGATAGATGCTCCCTGAATGATCAACATGCAGGCCTGCAGGGCTGAGATGCCAGGCTTTTATCCTGTGTTTTGTTGTCCAAGTGAGGAGTCAATGCTTTTTAGTAAAAGCAGCTTTTAGTCACTGGTATCAACAATGGAGGAAGTCCTTAGGAACCAATGTCAATCAAGACAGAGCAGACACTGGAAGCCTATTCCACGAGCATTTATTCATTCATAAACAATAGATCAATCATTGGAATTGTTCAATAAAGTCCACATACATCAATGTACATACAATCTTTGTATATACACATAAATAATTGAAAATTACGTATGTACTACACATTTTCTCCCTTTTCCTTCCCTAAGCTGGTATGGTGGTTTATAGTAATTATCAACCTGAAATGTTCTAGAATCACCTAGGACATGAGCCTCAGTGCATACCTGTGAGGGATTACCTTGATTAGGTTAATTGAGGAAGGAAAACCCACCTTAACTGTGGACAGCACCATCCCAAGGGCTGGAGCCCAAGACTGGATAAAGAGCAGAATGTGGGACTGAAGAGATTGCTTAGTGGTTAAAGCAATTGCCTGCAAAGCCAAAGGACCCAGGTTTGATTCTCCAGTACCATGTAAGCCAGATGCACAAGGTGGTGCATGCAGTTAGTTTGCAGTGGATGGACACCCTAGTGTGCCTATTCTATCTCTCTCTACTTCTCTCTCTCTCTCTAATTAATAAACAATTAATAAATAAAATATTAAAAGGAGAATGCTGAGTACTAGGATTTATCACTGTCTGCTTCCTTACTGTGGACCAAATGTAACCAGCTGCCCAAGCTCCTGCTTCCCTAAGCTCTATGCCTTCCCAGTCACAATAGGCTGTAATAAATATACCCTTCCATCCTTAAACTGATTTTCCTCAGGTATTTTGTCCCAGCAATAAGAACGGTAACTAACAGATGGTGTCTTTGATTAAAGTGAGTACACATTAGTACGCATGCCATGTCACAGTGTGAGAAGTCACCAAGCATGATATCTAAAACTTCTCAGGTGTGTACCACCTGTCAGTTGAATCAGAACATAAATCTTTTTACTCTTGTAGCTATACTTCTGCTTCTTGCACCTTTCTCTGGGAATGATAGGGTTGTTTCACAGATAACTTGAGGAGCTCTCATATTTCATAGTGTCAGAAAAAAATAGAAGAATTTCTTAAACATGTTCCTACTCATGATTTGGCAGCTTCCCAAAACCCACTCTGAATCTGTTCTTATTTCCCTGCAAGGAAGCTTTTCTCAAGTTAAATTTTCCCTTCCTTACCATTGGTGGCATTTCCCTCAGTGTGTGTGTGTGTGTGTGTGTGTGTGTGTGTGTGTGTGTGTGTGTGTGTTTGTGTGTGTGTGTGTGTTTGAATAAATAGAAGGCACACCCCACATTCCATTCTATGAAAGGGAACTATGTTGAGCAGAAAACAGGCATTTCCTGCTTGCATTGAATTAGATTCAGATAGCAGCGGAAATGCCCCCTGAGCATAGCACCCACTTCCAATGCTTTTATTTGGTTAGTAATCATGAAGAGAAAACTGGTAGATATAGGGAAGTGTTATACATTAAATACAGGAAAGAATTGTGCTGCCAATACGTAATAGGCTGTGACTATTGCTAGAAATACATGGAGCCTAATGGGCTGGAGGACTTTTACTAGCTTGCCTTCTTCTAGAGGCATGTGTTTACTGTTGCCTTCAGGTGCTTTATGTGTTCATCTGTCAGGCTGAGTATTTTCAGGAGAGCCCGGGGATTTAATGAAATAAACTATTTATTTTCTTTTCTTATTTTTTTAAACCACTTCGTGAGAGGGGAGAAATCATTTGTTAAATAAGGAGCATGGTGTATTCTACTTAAATACCTTTCTGGACCCCTGTCTCATACCTGAATCAAGATCTTATGTAAGTATAATTAAAACATTCAGAGTAGGCAGCAAGGGGGGAGATAGGATTGAGGAATAGGTAATTCTAAAATAATGGGAAGAACAGTTACAGCTGCAGCTCGGGAACAGCACCAGAAACTAGCACACTGGTATCAGCATCTAGATCATGATACCCTTGAGAGGAGCCTTTCAAAATGATGGAAAGGATGGGAATTTGGTAGTCAAGGACTAATATTATAAATAGCAAGTGGGCAAAAGGACATCCTGATGTAGTCTTTGGTGTCATGAAACTTGATAATTTTTCTTAAAGGGAAGGTGATATGTAACTTAAAATACTTCTGTAACTTAAAATACTTCTGCAGACAGTATTGTGTAAATATTTCTTTTAGTTCATTTTAATCTCAACCTGGAGGTGGACAATTATTCTGATTGGAAATCCATGTCCCAGCTCTGGTTATTGGCAACATTTAACCAACATGTCAAATCTCAGAGGCATCTAGGGGTGCCTTGATTAAATTCTATCTTTAATACCAGAGATTTTGATCATTAGCATGAGAAATGTCAGAGGTAAGTTTTCATTTGTGAAACCAGGTTCTAGAGATGTGCGGATTGGTAAGAAATGACTTAGAAGTCTCATCTTTTCACGATCAATATACAAGATTGTGGCAAGACTATATAGCTTTAAGTTTCATATTGCTACATAGACATCCAGGACAATGAGAGGAGTAAGATCTCATGGGAGGAAAGGGGCTGGAAGAGAAGAGATCCAGAATGGTGGTGGTAGACACATGAAGAGGCTTGGACAGGATGTTAGTAGTTGCCCTTGAACCTTCTAGCTAGCAGTGCCTGATTTCAGGATCTTCAGACCTTTTCCTTTTGTCAAGCTGTTAAAGCTTTTTCTCTGAAGCAGACCCAGGAGACACTCTAAGACAAAGGAGTTATCACCCTGGTAAATGATGAAAGCTTTTCTGAAATAGGTCTTAGAATTATCCCAGCTTATAATCATTTATAATTAATATGTATAACCATGTGTAACAAATATTTTGACTGCCATGCCTATGCCTTCAAAATGTCCATTTGGTAAATATGAACCTTTACACCTGTAGATTTTTCTTTCTTAAAACAATAGTATAGCAAATTTAAATACTTAAAGAGGAAGGTAATCAACAAAAACAAGGGTAGCTCCCATGTTAAAGATTGAGTTATAAGTAAGGTCAATGAACTAAGACAAAATATAAAATTAATAGCTTGCAATGTAATAGCATGAAAATGTAATGCTAAAATCTTGGTTAATTCTTGTGTCTGTGGTATTAACCATAAAGTGACTTTTTCTAAACATGCTGTAATCAAAGATGGTTGAAAGAACTATGCCCTGGCTGGTAAATAAATGATTTAATTTTTTTTTTTTTTTTGATTTTTCGAGGTAGGGTCTCACTCTGGTCCAGGCTGACCTGGAATTAACTCTGTAGTCTCAGGGTGGCCTTGAACTCATGGCAATCCTCCTACCTCTGCCTCCCGAGTGCTGGGATTAAAAAAAGGCATGTACCACCACGCCCGGCAATGATTTAATTTTTATTTTATCTTCCCAAATGTTTCAAAAGTTTCCAGAGACCAATATTTTGTTGTACATACAATACTGCTGAAGAAAATTACTATTTGCAATCTGCACAGTAAATGTAGCTATTACATCATAAAGTAAACTGCATAAAAATTGTTGCTTTTTCATTCTTGGAGATTAAACGTACTATTTCAAGGAGAAGAGACAGTCAACAAGTGGTCTGTCAACAAAGTTTTGATCACTAGGACACTCCAGGCCCATGTGAGTAATGCACATCATAGGAAAAACACAGGAGGGCAGAAGCTTATGTGGAGTTATAGAGTAGAAGAAAGGAAATTAATCAAATGGTCTTCATGAGTGTTATGAACATAAATCTTCAGAATGTTGAGTAACAAGGCTAAGCCAAAGTCTAAATGGTCAAGATCTCCTTGTTTAGAAAACTATAGAACAAAGAGAATATTAAGAGCCTTTTCTTAGTGTAAAACCAGAATGTTTAGCTATATGCTACATATCATTCAGCATGGCATCGGATTCTTAAGCAATTATATTAAAAATTTTAAGTATGGAAATATTTATTAAGTATGATATATAATTAGTACCTTTGGGATTTGAGCATTAGTTACAGAATGACAGATTCCAAATATATCATGCTTTGTTTTGTTTTCAAGGTAGGGTCTCACTCTAGCTCAGACTGACCTGGAATTCACTATGTGGTCTCAGGGTGGCCTGGAACTCATGGTGATTCTCCTACCTCTGCCTCCTGAGTGCTGGGATTAAAGGTGTGCATCACCACACCCAGCTCCAAATACATCATGATTTTTATCAAAACTAAATATATCAAAGGATTTGTTTTGGACCCTATAACTATGTCATAGGAGTTTAGCGGTCATACTATTTGCTTCAGTTATGCATACGGAAGTCACATTGTTCTCTCATCCTTCTGAGACATCATAGGAGCCACTGACTTTGAAATAGATTGTTTTTGGGCCAGAAGTGAACAGAAGTACACCACTCAGTGTGAATCATGGACCAAAACCAGCCCACTGTCTGTTACTGCTCATAATGAAATAAACACGGAATTTAAGAGTTATCATTTATGTACTTTCATGCAATTTGATATCATAATTTTATGTTTGTTATATCTATTAATAGAAAACAAGTTTCTATTTATATATTCATAATTTCACTCAATTTTTTAGTAATTAGTTGTATTATATTTATAGAAATATTCCATTGCAGTTTGGAAAAAGAAATTAGGTCCCTAAGCACAAATAGTTGGAGAAGCATTGGCACACACAACTGAGCCATAATTATTTTGAGAATCCAATGCAGAGTCAAGGCCCATTTTTCTGTTAACCTTTTTTTTTTTTGGCTCAAATATGTAGTAGTATCTGTAAGTCTTTGAGCTCCTTATTATGAAATATTGAGGGTTGAGTCCTCCATGACAAGGAAGGATCTTATGAATAGAAAGTTTTGTGAGCTGCTGATTGACTAATCCTAAATTCCAGAGTCAAAAATCTATGTCTACTTTGGGTGGCTTGTTTTTGCATAACTCTCTTAAATCCTTTAATCCCTCCTGTCTTCTGATTCTTACTCTGTAAAATCAGACTGGTGTCAGATTCTAGGACTAACATGTGGATTCTATTTTGACAGAAACAACATCAGTTTTTCTTTCTATTGTGATCATTGAAATGCAGAATGCACAGATAGCTAGATGACAGAAATTTCAACTCATAATGAGCTGCTCCATTTCTCCTTTCTTTCTTTGGAGACAGGCTGTTGCTTTGTAACCCAGGCTGGCCTCTAACTCATGATTCTCATACCTCAACTTTCTTTTTGCTGAGATTACAGGCATGAGGCACCATGTCTGACTTATATTTAGCTTTGGAAAATGTTTTTTTAAATATTTTGTTTATTTATTTATTTAAGAGAGTACAAGAGGCAGAGAGAAAGAGAGAGAGAGAGGGAGAAAGAGAGAGAGAGAGAGAGAGAGAGAGAGAGAGAGAGAGAGAGAGAGAGAGAATGGGCGCACCAGGGCTTCTAGCCACTACAAACTCCAAATGCATGTGCCACCTTGTGGTTTATGTGAGCCTTGGGAAATTGAATCGAGGTCCTTTGGTTTTGCAGGCAAGTGCCTTAAGTGCTAAGCCATCTCTCTGTCCCTGGACAATGATTTTATACTTTAAAAATTATCATTTTTTTCAAGCTGACATATATAAAGTTAAAGCTAGCTGGCATTTTAGAGTGAAGCCCTATAGAAAGCAGTATGAAGAGTCCAGGCCAAAGTGTTTTCCCATCTTTTCCTCCCTTTCTTCCTTTCTTCTTTCCTTCCTTCCTTCATTCCTTTTTTCTTTAAAATTTCCCTCTTTCTTCCTTCCTTATTTTTCTCTTTCCTTCTTTGCTTCTTTTTTTGTCCTTTTTTTCTACTTTCATTTTCTCTCTGTTTTCTTGAGTTTGATTATTTATTCCACTGATGAGTTATCTATGGGCTGATGGTAATAGTTAATAGTAACTCTCTCTTACCTGGCTATATAAACCAACCCTTCAGGGATCCTTTTATCCAAAGCATAGAATAATAAATGTTAATGGGATTACTAGTCAATGTTTAAGAGAAAATTTATATTTTGTGCATATCAAATTTTGATAACTACAAATGAGTAGCAAAGACTTTTAAAAGAAAATTCCTCATGTAGAAATCATTTAAAAATCTTTTTCTTGACAATTTCACGTGTGTTTATGATGTATTTTGATCATTTGCATCCTTTTATCCTCACCTTGTCCTTCTTCCCCTCCTGCTAACCTCCTTCATCTCAACTGATTCCCTCCTACTTTCATATCTTTGTGATTTTGGGGTGAGGGACCACTGAGTCTAACTAGGCTTGCTTGCTTGAGCATAGGTGAGAAGTTAATTTTTAGAGCATGGGTGACCAATCAGAGGGTATTCTAGATATTAATCTATTGTATAGCTGACAAAGATTTTCTACCGTTCTGTAGACTTCCTCTTCACTCAGTTCACGATTTATTTCCTGTGCTATATATAAGCTTTTAATTTCTTAAACCCCACTACCAATTATTAGCTTTTTTTTTTTGAGTGACTAGTGTTATATTCTGTAAGACTTCACCTGATATGTTTTCCCTACTTTTTTCTCTAGCAGTTTCAAAGTTTCAGTTCTTATATTAGAGATAGTAGACACACTTGTCTTGTTCCCCGTCTTTTTATTTTCATTTATTTATTTGAGAGAGAAAGAAAGAGGGAGAGAGATAGAGAGAATGGGAACACCAGGGCCTCCAACCACGGCAAATGAACTCCAGATACATGCGCCACCCTGTGCACCTGGCTTACGTGGGTACTAGGGAATCAAACTGAGGTCTTTTTGCTTTGTAGGCAAGTGCCTTAACCACTAAGCAGTCTCTCCACTCTCCAGCTCCCTTGTTCTCAATCTTAATGGGAATGAATGCTCAAATTTTCCTTCATTTAGCATGATTTATAGCCCTAGTCTCTCTAGGGCATTTATCATGAAGAGATACTGTATTTTGTCAAAGGTCTTTTTTGAACCCATTGACATAATCATATGCTTTCTGTACTTGAATCCATTTATGTGATATAATACATTTGTTGATTTACATAAATTGAGCCATCCCTGTGTCACCAGCATGAAGCCAACTTGCTTATGGTGAATGGTCTTTTAATGTGGTCTTGAATTCAGTTTAATTTTTGCATCTTGTTTATCAGGGAGACTGCTCTACAGTTTACTTTTTGTTGTTGCATCTATCTGGTTATGGTATCAGAGTGATACTGGCTTTGTGAGATGAGTTTAAAAGTGCTTCTTCCTTTTCTATTTTTATGGAATAGTTTGAGAAGCATTCCTTTTAGTTCTTCATTAAAAGGCTGATAGGATTCTGCAGTGAATACATCTGAACCTGAGCTGCTACTTTTTTTTTAATTTTGGAAATATTTTAGATAACTATTTCAATCTTTAAGTTTGGAAATATTTTAGATAACTATTTCAATCTTGTTGCTTGTCATGGGTCTGTTTACACTATTTGTCTTGTCTAGATTTAACCTTTTATTAGAGAGAATGTGTGTGTGAGAGGGAGCAAAAGAATTGGTGCACCAGGGCCACTACAATGGAACTCCAGATGCTTGTGCCACCCAGTGGCCAGGTGCGACCTGTTTTTCTTCTGTTGATTTCCAGTGTTCTCTATCACTCATATCAATATGAAGCTATATGCCTAGTGGTTAATTCCTCTTTGTGGAGGAACAAATGACAGCTAGGCATCTTTATTCAGCCGTTGTATGTCCTCCAACAAAATTAAAAAAAAACTGAAAAGGAGCTAGAGAGATGGTTCAGTGGTTAAAGGCACTGCTTGCAAAGCCTGATGACCTGGGTTCAGTTCCCCAGTACCCACGCAAAGCCAGATGCACAAAGTGTTGGATGCATCTAGAGTTCTTTTGTAGTAGCAGGAGGCCCTGGTGTGCCTATACTCAGTCTCTCTGCCCATTTCTTTCTCTCTATTTCTCATAAATAAATATTTTAAAAAGTTAAACAAGCTAAAAAGAATAATCTTGTGGAACTCTATGTAAATATTTGGGTTGACTAATAATGAATTAGTGGTACTTACTTCTAATGTGTTTCTTACATATTTCACTCATCTTTTCTTTATTGTTTGGAATACTTTCTCTTACTAAACCCAATTTAACAGCTACTCTTATGTACTCTATATGAGAGTGTAAATTGAACAATATCTCAAGGTCATTTTGATGATTAATGAAAAGCTTTGGAGTTTTTGTTTTTTTGTAAAAATTAGACTCAGCAGTCCCCAGACAGTCAGTGTGTCTAGTGCCAGAAGGTGCTACATGGGCGACTGAGGGAAATGACCAATATCTGTCCAAGCAACTCATTGTCTAACCTAATTAGCAACAAATAACCTGATGTGATGCCCACACAAGTGCAATAGTGGCACACAGCCATGGTGAGGAACCAACTGCTCTTGATTTGGCTAACTGATCCCCTCAGTGGTACTAGACCCATAGCTGGAGCTGGGAAACAAGTCAGAACCATACCCAAACACAAGCCCACTCTACAATATCAAGCTACCATCAATCACGGGGTACAAGAGGGCCTACACCTATCAAACGCTCTATCAAAAAAGTAAGTGTTATCTCAATTTTCCGAGTGCTAACTTACTCTCGGTTGGAGAATCTGCTTCTCTTTTTCAGATAGATGCAGATCATAAGGAGAGAGCTGCCCCAACATACCTCAAAAGGGGCCCAACTGAAACTAAGGACAATTGGCAAAACAAGCAAGGGTGATGTTTTCCTGTGAACCAGATACCAGCAGAAAGGGGAAGGAGACCAACGCAGAGAAAAATCAACTCCTACCAAATCAGAGACCCAGAGCCTCAGAGGCCCCCAACACCTCAGCACTGAAGCAGACCAAAAATGAACCCAACATGGCTCAGGGAAATTTTGCGGAATAGGGGACGGAAAGAATGTCAGAGTCACATGTTGGGTCATGATTTGCAGAGACATTTATCATACCAATAAGTGGGGGCTAACTCCACATTGCATGACCCATTTACATCAACAAGGAGGGTCCAATGGGAGGGGGTAGATCATAGATGAGCCTAAACAATGGTACCAAACTGCCTGTATTTGTTGAAAAGAAAACTAATAAATTAAATTTTAAAAAAATTAGACTCAGGAACTGCTCTATATGTACCACAAGTGTTTATTCATTGAGATAGGAATTTCATGTTTTGTTCATTTATGACACTGTTAGATAGCAGTGAGAACTCACTACAATGTTTCAAATAAAATCAATTTTAAAGAATTTCAGATAATTTTAGGTTTCCCTTTCTTTTCCTACCATCCACTTTCTCTTCCTGGGCATACAATTGGATTATATAGACCAGTCTTCCTGAAATAAGATCACATCTCTAAATTCTAGTGAGAAATGACATTTCTAGTACAAGGCTTTATAAAAAGCAGGAATATCCACCTTCATGCTCTCATTTCATCCACTGATTGGCGATGGTGAAGATGAAAGAACCTGAATTCTTCTTAGTTACTATGTGGATAACAAACACCCCAACTAGGAATACCTGCCTTGATTGGCTGGCTACTTGTGCAAAAATAAAGTGTTTTGTCTGACCTATTATGCACTTTTTGATCTATTTACCTGTAGTGTAACCCACAGTCTACATGCAGTGTCTTTAACTGTTCCTGAAGTGACTTATTCACCTATCTAAGTCTTGCACATGAAGCACGATGGTGATGTGTGCTTTCTTTCTGGTCAAAAGGGCTTGACAACAGACTCAGATGTGGTAATTTGTTACCAAGGAGTTGAACCTGTAAGCCAGTCACTTTATTTGCTGCTTCTTCTTCTTCTTCTTCTTCTTCTTCTGCTGCTGCTGCTGCTGCTGCTGCTGCTGCTGCTGCTGCTGCTGCTATGGATGGAATGCAGGGACTTATGCAGGCTAGCACTCTACACTCCCTGCTACAGTGGTGATGTAACTTGCAAACATTCTCAGTTTTCAGCTGATAACTCATCCTCTCCCTTCTCACCAGCTAACTAATTTTTTTTTTAACCAAGAATCTTTATACATGAACATACTGTGATTTGGTCATAATCCACTCCCATTACCATTTTTTTGTTCCCTCCACCCCACCCCAGTCCCATTCTACTGAACCCTCCCCTCCTCTTTCCAACTAGTCTTCTATTTTGATGTCTCTTTCTTCCCTCCATCAAAATGTTGATAGGTTCCATATTTTGCAGGTCTTTGGGTAATTGACAGCTCATGACTGCTATGATCAGCATCAATATTCTGTCTGCCACCTCCTCTGCAATGTCTCCTGAGTCATGGCAGTGATGGAGGTGTATCATCCAGAGCAAAGCACTCAACTATCTCTTCTTCTCAGCACCTTGACGAGTCTTGGGTCTTCCCGGTAGTTACCACCATCTGCAAAAAGAAGCTTCTTGGACTGGAGAGGTGACTTAGTGAAGGAGCTTGCTTTCAAACCCTAAGGATCCAGGTTTGATTCCTCAGTACCCATGGGCAAAACATACATATTCAAAGGGCAACTTGATACACACAACATATCCATTTAACCAAATAACTGTGGTAGTCCCCCACCTCACCCCAGGACCAAATCTTCTACTTGCTCTCTATCATTCTTTCCACTTGAAATTTCCTACTTCCCACTTTATCTGTAGTGAAGACAATGTATTCAAGTGAGTTCCTGGGAGAGACCAACCATGTTTTCTCTGCTTCTTGATTTTCTGTTTTGACCTACTCTGGCATGTAGCCAAAAGTTTCATTGGTCATTGATCAATATATTCTTTCACAATTAAATTAATTCAGCTCTTATACCTGTCTTCTGCATACAACAGTAACCTAGCTAATGTTATGGACATCAATACCCATGCTTGCTTCACTTTGAGGATCACTGTAGTGTAATGGGGTGGTGGGACAGTGCCAAAGATGTTGCCGTCATTGTCCATTTTCTCTCCCTATAATGATGGAACTGGTGGAATTACATGTGTCTAGAAGGACTAATAAGACATTTCATTCACCATGTCAGCACCCAAAGAAATAAATGTAATATCCAAGCTGAACAAGTTTGGATTTCATGAGCATTTCAGAGTATATCAGCCTCACTAGGAAAATGCTTGTGCCCAGCTCACAGCCATTTAGGTCTTGCATAAGTTCCTCTTATATGTTCTGAAATAATGAAACCATAAAGGTGATGCCAAAGAAGGATATTTAGCAATATAGAAATATTTTGTGATAAATATCATAGTGGTAAAGCAAGTTATAGATGCAGCATGATCCTATATTTGAAAGTAAAACAATGCATTGATTTATTCCTCAAGTAAACATCTTAATGGTGTGTGTGTATTGATGCAGAGTCCAATTTTATTATGTTACATTTTGCAATTAATACGTATTGATTTATAACAAAAATATCACTATTAAAGTGAATATTTTTGAATTCTAAGAAAAAGCTAGTGTTATAACACTGAGGTTGTAATAAATCAAGCTGAAGAAAACATGTTATTTTGGTCCTGTATTCTACTGTGACTCACCAAATATGCCCTACACTGTTTATTTTATTTTCCTTCCATTTCACTATTAAAAGGAACAGATGCATTTCACATCACATGGATCTCGTGGAAACATGCCAACCATTTTCTTAGCAACCGAACTCCTGTCTCTGCACTGTGCATGTTAACTAAAGCAGCCTGTTGACGGCTTAAAATAAACCTGCCTTTTTCCATTTAGCATTTTATCAAATGAATGTAATTTTGTTTGCTGATGAATTTAGTTCAGCTTCAAGGGAATTTTTCTCTTCTTCATGGGGAGGCTGGAGAATCAGAATTGTTGTGCAAAAGAATGAAAAGCAAGCCTAGGGAGAAAAAGACAGTCTGGTGTTTACATGGGTAAAGTAAAAATATCTTTGCCAATTTCACCCTTACCCCTTCCTTGCATTTTATAGGGTAGAATGTTGTTTAAGCGTAAATTCTCCTTCAGGTTTTGCATTATGATGTTTGGGTTACTTGATTAAATGCATTAATGTAAATGACTGCTCTGATGATTAATATTATGTGAAAGTGTCTGTCTTATTTTTCTCATTTCTAACACTTTGATATGCTCTAAAGTTCAGTTATATTCATCTCACAGGATAGTAGACCCTTTCCTGGGCTTAAGATTTAAAAGGATTTGACAATATGTAATTTGATAAGGGGAGAAGGTGTCCATTATCAGCAATAAGGGGAGTCAATATTTTAAGAAGTGACTGTAACTTGGAAGAAAGTGCTATTTTATTTGAATATAAAAATATATGTCTGTGTGTATATATGTACATGTAGATATTTAGTGTTCAAAGAGCATAAAAATATTTATTAAATAAGAAAACTTGAAAGTTTCTTTAAAAACTAATAGCTTAAAAACAAAAGCAAACATGCAGTTAAACCAGCATCATGTATCTACCAAATCAATGGCAGAAGGAGGGTTTGAGAGAACACACAAAATCCAGGCAGGTTACCCATCATCTTCTACTTGTCTCCTTATGTGGAAGCTGATAGTGGAAACTGGCGCTAATAGAAAGCTGTGTCACTCTTTCAGTTTCCACTTTATTTTCCCCAGAGCAAATTCCTAAATGTTAACCATCATTAAGCAATCAAAGTTGATGCTTTAGCTGCCTAGTTTTACATTTTCCTCCTAGGAATTAAAGACACAACAAGTATAAAACATATTTCTGATAAATCCACTCTTTCTAACTCCTATTCTATTTGTCTTTTGAGAAATAAATAATCTTATATTATCTTTAATATTAGGTAAAACTCATGTGAGATTGACAGAGATTGTGTGTGTGTGTGTGTGTGTGTGTGTCTGTGTGTGGTGTGGTGTGGTGTGGTGTGTGAATGTGGTGTGAAGAATTTGGAAGTCTAATTTACAATATAAAATTGAGAAACTAAAAAAATTAAAAATCTGTTAACAAAATATTGGTGTTAGGATAATTTATGAGTGACTCTAGACCACCAAATCAAAAATACCTTTGACTTATAATTTTAGGATGTTGCACAATTCTTTTACACATAGGGAATAAAGCTAGACTGTATCGCCACTGAGACCCATGTGAGTCTGAAACAAAATAGCCAGTGCTTTCTTGGCTCCCCAATGGTGTGATTGCCTGAGCAGAAAAAGAGACTTGCACAGACAAATAGTAGATAGACTCTGATGCATGTATATGTATATGTGCATGTATACATACATGTAAGCAACTTTGTGTCAATTATAGTAATAGAAACTGTATTCAGGTATTAGGAAAAGATACTCTTCCAATGTAAGAGTCCAAGATACACTGCTTAATTTAGCAGCTATTAGCCATATGTGCTTAAATTCTTTAAACATTTCATTTGATTTAAAAATTTTTAATTGTATGCACGTGTTTGTGTTATATGTGTGAGTCTGCATAGTCACATGTGTGTGAGTACACATGTGGGGGGCACGCTTGCACAGGAGCACATGGAGGCCAGAGGCTGATGTAGGGACTCTTCCTCAAACACACCCACCTCATTTATTTATTTTCAAATAATGTATTGACTTTTAAAAGGCTGTACACATAGATCCCCTCTTCCCCCATCCTAATTCTGCCAAGGGTGTTTAGTGGAGTTATTTGTATTCATTGTGGGGACCAAGATGCCTCAGTCAGCCTCTCCCAGGATGGGGAAACATGGTGCCTCAGGCTATTCCCACCCACCCGAAGGCCCTTACAACCTTTCTGACTCCTCTGCTGTGATGCTCCCTGAGCCATTCTACCTCATTTATTGAGACAGGGTCTCTCACTTGAACCCAGAGCTTGCCAATTTGGCTAGTCTAGCTAGCCAGCTTGCCCTAAGAATCTCTCTGTCTGTCTCCTGAGCACTGGGATTACAGGTGGACTGTCACATGGGTGCTAGGACTCCAAAATCAAGTTGTCACACTTGCTAGGCAAAAACTTTACCATTCTTAGGTATTGATTTTATTTTGTTTAGAGACAGTCTCATGTAGCTACGGATGGCCTCAAATTCACTATACATCTGAGGATAACCTTGAATTTCTCATCCTCCTGCCTCTACATCCTGAGTGCTGGTTTTACAGGCATAGGCCATCATACCCAATTTATATGGAGCTGGGGACTGAATCCAAGGCCTTGTGCATGACCGGCAAGCCCTCTACCAAATGAGCTCTAGCCCATCCCCAGTGTTGCAGTCAGGTTCACTTTGCTGACAAAAATCACCTAACCAAGAGTAGTTTTTTGGGGGTAAAGGGTTTATTTTGGCTTATAGACTCAAAGGGATGCTCCACAATGGCAGGGGAAAATGATGGCATGAGCAGAGGGTGGACATCACTTCCTGGCCAATATAAAGTACACAATAACAACAGGAGAGTGTGCCAAACACTGGCAAGGGAACACTGGCTATAACACTTGTAAGCCCAACCCCAACTACACACTGCCTCCAGGAGGCATTAATTCCCAAATCTACATCAGCTGGGAACCTAGCATTCAGAACACCTAAGTTTATGGGAGACACCTGAATCAAATCACATTCCACCCATGGTCCCCATAAACTGATAATCATACATGATGTAATATGCAATGCATTCAGTCCAACTTTAAGTCCCTATAGGTTTTTTATCAATCCTAGTGATGTTCAAATGTCTCCAGAATCCAAGGTCTTTTAATTGAACCATAGTATCAAAAACATTCCAAAAAACCCATAATGGCACAGAATACACATTCATGCTGCAAAAGATGGCATCAGGCATAGCAAATAAATATTCAACCAACATGAGATTTAAACAGGGCAAACATCAAACTCTGTAACTCCAAGTCCAACAACTCTAGTCAGTGACAAGTCTCCAAGTCCAATAATTCTAACCAGCAATAAGCCTTTGGAGTCCCAATTCCACCCCTCTATCTAGGCTACTCACAGTCCTGGAAAACTTCATCTGGGGCCCACAGCTATCCTCAGCAGCCATCTCATGGTCCTGGTGTCTCGACTGGGTCTCCACCACAATCCATGGTGCATCCTCATGGCTCCATCAGGTCTCCATGCAGGCAATCCTGCTTCACACTACCCATGGCCATTTCTAAAACAGAAGACCACATTGAAAACTTAATGGCCCTCTCTTTCCTGCGTTTCTTATACTCCATAATACCAGGTAGGATGCCTATTTGTTAATCTGGGTGGAGGCAGGAGGGCCTAAAGCAGACTTTAAAGAACAGGACATTTCTTGAGCACTCAGGCCTCTTCAAAAGACTCTACATTCTTCCTGTTGCCCCAGTGCAGGTCAGCTGGCCCAATCTCAAAGGTTATAATCTCTCAAACAATTTCACATGAGTGAGCAGCAGTTTAGGCACAAAGATTTCATTTTTTCTGGGCCATATGCCTCTGTACACACCAGTCAATTTCTCGGTACTGCAATCCTGCACAAGTTCTCAGGACACAAGTATAACAGCAAGCCTCACATAAACTGCCTCTAGCCCAGTCCAAGCAAAGCTCTTTCTCACCCTCATAAACCAAACCATAGTCCATAGTTCTTACCACACTCAGGTCTTTCAACTCTGATCAGAATAGCCCATCAAGCTATACTTACAGCACTGCAAGGCATCTCTCAGGCCAAGGTTTCAAGTCCTTCCACATTCCTCTTGAAAATCAGCTCCAAAGTGCCAAAGCCATAGTCAGGTATCTAGAAGCAAATGACCCCACTCCTTGGTACCAACATTTCTGTTGTAGTCAGGTTCACATTGCTGGCAGAAATCACCTGACCATGAGCAGCTTTTGGGGTAAAAAAGGTTTATTTTGGCTTACAGACTGGAAGGGATGCTCCATGATGGCAGGGGAAAACATTGGCATGAGCAGAGGGTGGACATCACCCCCTGGCCAACATAAGGTGGACAATAGCAATAGGAGATTATGCCAAACACAAGCAAGGGGACCTGACTATGATACTCATAAGTCCTCCCCCAACAATGCACTTCCTCTAGGAGGCTTTAATTTCCAATTGCCATCAGCTGGGGAACCTAACATACAGAACATGTAAGTTTATGGGGGACACCTAAATAAAACCACCACACCCAGTATCTCACATTTAAAGTTCATCTCCTCCATTTCTCTAGCCACATTTCAAACCTCTCGTAGCCATATGTAGCTAGTGCTACTAGAACAACAGCACCGATTTAGAATTCTTGCATCATTTTGAGAAGTTAAATTGGACAGTGCTGGTCCAGAAGTTTAGGGAGATAGTTTTCCAATGCAGTTAATTAGAGCTTATTACACTTATCCTTGTAATAAAGTCTTCCCTGAACCAATTTCAGTTGTACATTACTAAAACAGGCTATTTTATTATGCTATTCACATAGTGATTCAATTTCTAATTAGAAGTTGATGAAGTTCTTTCATTTACTACAGTATCATTTGCACCACATTTTCCAGCTGCATTAAGAAGTTAAATTGTTTCACAGAAGATAACAAAAGACAGGGAATTATTCAACAGTCTAGAAAAAATATATAGATGAGGGATGTGTATGCATATGAGCATGCCTATGTGTTTTTGCATTTGTGTGTGTATGTTTGTGTGGACCGAAAACCAAAATTAAAAGCATGTGTTTCTGTGTGAAATACTGGATGTACTCTGTTGATCTCTTCTGTCCCATCAAGAAGGAGCCAGTCAAGTCCAATACCCATCACACACATTGAGGAAGCTTTAGAGAGAATACTTGAAAGGAGTTCTTGGGAGTAAAAAATTATCAATGGCTCTTAAGATTATGTTTGTCAGAGCATACTCTTCACATTTACTTGGGGAAATGAAATTATTTGACTGAACTTGTCATCAGTAAGATAGGGAAACATGAATCCCTCACAGAGAGCAACAGCTGATAATTAAGGATATAGACAAATATAGATGCATACATATATATACATACACATGAAGATATATGTGTAGGTAGATGATAGATATAAAGATATATTGGTTCAGGTATAATAGAGACTAAAAATCCCCACAATATGGCACCTATAAGCTAAAGACCTACTTTAGGCTGTAGCTCTGTATGCGGGAAAAGCCCTGTGTACTGGTAGGTTCTAGTATAAGTCCTGGTGTCTGAAATCCTAAGAACCAGGAGCTTTGTTGTCTCAGAGCAGCTTAAAATGAAAGATAAAATATGCCTTTCCTCTGCCTGTCCCTTACTTTTCCTTATTCAGGGATTCAGTGGATTAGATGATGCTACCTAAAAACAGCCTCACAAATGCACTCTCACAAAAGCAAGTCACAGACACACTCTCATAGGAGCAACCTCACGGAGAAATGTCTCACAGATGTACCCTCACAGACTTGCTCTTACAGAAGATGTCACAGAAGTATCTCACTGATGTACCCTCACAGTCTCACCCTCATGGATTCAAGCATCCTCCAAGACTCTCCCTCAAATATACATCCTCACAGAAGCAGCCAGAAATAGTTTTACCTTTAACTTAGTCAAATTGTCACCTAAAATTAACCATCACACTCTTCTGTGTATCCTATTATAATACAGCTGGTTCCTAGAGAGTATTTTTATCTAGCTAGAAAAAGAAGTCTCAGTTTTAGCATATCTGAGGTATTTGGTTCTCCTGCATTATCAGCCATAGACCACAGTGGTTTGAGACTCTGTTGCAAGCCTAGCTTTAGCTGTATGGGTTGTCCCCTCAATGTATCAGAATCTATCAAGTAACTACAAAGCAGAGAAATATGTTTATAACTGCCTGCTCAAATGCCAGAGCACCTCACCATGAGTAAGAAGCCTGCTGGTTTATGGTTTGAACATTTTAAATAGCTTGTATTAATCAAACTGACATCCCAGAAGTGATACCTGTGACATGAGTATTTTTATCCCTCTTTTGCATTTACCAACAAAGCACAGAGAGGAAGACACCTGCTCCCCATCTCACAATTCTTAGAAGCCAGAGCTAGAGTTGGAACCTGGCTTCCAGATTCTAGATTTACACATGAATCTTGTGGGCATCTTCTGGCTCATTTCAATAAATAACATTTGTTAGGTGAGATTACTGCATTGCCAGGACATAAGCCAAAGGCATTACATACAACAGCTGATTTATCTTTAAAACTGTCCTGTAAAATAAGTACTATCTCTTGTTGTCCTGGGACTAAGGATATCGAAGCATACAAGAAGTAAACCTGATGTACAGTTTACACCACTAACAATGTCATAGCCAGACTTTGACACCAAGTCTGGCTAAAATGCCACTATTCATGCCCCTTAACGACCTTCCCAAGCTTCTCCTCAGTGCTTCACAGAGAGCTAGTAAACCTGGCATCCCAGAAGCGGAAACTGAATTGCATGACCAAAAAATGTGTGAGTTTGAATAATCATTTAGGGTTTTTTTGCTGAAAATGAGAACATTAAGATGAGAATTAGAAAAGAAAATCACTTAATCATGAAATAAAAATGGACTCCTGTCCCAGCAGTCCTATTACTAATTTTGCTTTTGAGATCTAATTTTTATCTTAAGTATGCTTATTTTGATTCTAATCCAGTAGATGCAAGTTATAATTAAAGTGGCATTTACTACACTGGACTTCTTTATGCTGATTAGATGGGAATGTCTAGGGCAGAAAAAGTCCCCTGGGATCCTGGCACATCCAGCATCTTGATCATATGGCAGTAATAAGCAGCTGAAATCCAGCTCTGGGGAAAGGCAGCCTGAGTCACGGCATTTTTAGATGAAGAGCCGCAGCAGAAGCCAGGGAGCTGAGTTTTCCAGGCAAGGCCCCTTGCGGGAGGCTCTACGTTGTTACATGTTTGTCAGTTGACCATGAAAAAAAAAGACAAAGAAGGAAAAATGAATGAAAGATCCTTAGAATGACTGAACCATATGACAGTTATCGGCAATTCAAACACAACTGTTGCTAAACTGTGGAGTGTTCTGACTTAAAGTCAGCATACAGGTAGCAAAAATCAGATGTGGATTCTGAGCTTGTTAGAGCCTCCCCCACTTTTTAAAAATTACTGCTGTGTCCAAAGTGGTAGAGTATGAAAATAATGCCCTACCCAAATCACCTCTAATGGAACTGATATACAACTTCTTTTTTCTTTTTCTTTTCTGTTTCTTTTTTGTTTTTCAAGGTAGTGTCTCACTCTAGCCCAGGCTGACTAGGAATTCAGTATGTATGTAGTCTTAAGTTGGCCTTGAATTCACAGTGATCCACCTACTTTTGCCTCCCAAGTGGGGGGATTAAAGGAATGCACCATCATGCCCAGCTAACAACTTCTTAATACTTTGATTAATAATATGTACCAGCTATATGACTTACATCCAAATGACCACTGCACTACTTAGACATTTTTCTCCTAAAGAATTAGTATTCTCGGGCTGGAGAGATGGCTTAGCGGTTAAGCGCTCGCCTGTGAAGCCTATGGACCCCGGTTCGAGGCTCGGTTCCCCAGGTCCCACGTTAGCCAGATGCACAAGGGGGCACACGCGTCTGGAGTTCGTTTGCAGTGGCTGGAAGCCCTGGTGTGCCCATTCCCTCTCTCTCTCTCCCTCTATCTGTCTTTCTCTCTGTGTCTGTCACTCTCAAATAAATAAATAAAAATGAACAAAAATATTTAAAAAAAAGAATTAGTATTCTCAAATCTTACATTTCTAGAATGGTGCCCAGTATCTAAAACAATAGCCTCATGCCTTACAACATATTGTAATAGAAAATGCAAATGTGTACTTTCTGTAGCCCTGCTGGAAAAATAGCAGAAAAACTTATCTCTCCATAATGCAAACAGTTCTACTGACATTTAGAATGTTAGCATTCAGGCAACAATACATTGTTGATTGGGCAGTTAGAATCATGGTTCTGGGATTAAAAGAAGATAACTTTTTCACCATGAAGGCCTTAAAAAGTGCTCCTTGAATAACCAATTTTCCCAGATAGTCACCTACTCTGTACTCTGCAAGGAACAGGGAGGACTAGGCCCAATTTTAAAGAAAGATTGAACACTCGCCCTCATTTATTACTCCAAATTAGAATATCATGTAGGGAATTAAAGGCTTTCCTCTAATCTCCATTCCCCTCTTGATTCCAATCTTGGAGCCTGATTATAGAATTTGGTATTCTGTACCTATGGTGAGTCTAAATATGGATTGGGGCCATTAAGGCTCTTCCTCCAGTAATATGCCACTACTTTATATAAAGAATGACCCCAATCATAGATTCTTATAGGTATTTAGATGAGAATTTAAATCTTTGGGGAAAACAGCAATTTTGTCCCACCACAAACAAATCAATCTGTGATTTGTGTATTGAGACTTCCCTGCAGAGATTCGGGCAATTAAGAATTGGAAGCCCTTAATTAGGATAAGAGAAAAGACCCAGCAATAGCGATGGAGAATCTGATGAGTTCCAGAGGGCTCTGTGCGCATTGCAAGAGTGGTCACCAGATGCACTGCAACGTCCACAGCCACAGAGATCAGCTGAGCCCTCAACGCTTGCATCATGGCCAGCTCTTCCTGGGTTCCTCGTGTCCCTTCTCTCAGCTGCCCATTTCTTCTGCTGTGGTTTGATGCATATAGTGAGTAAATGGCCCCACTTTTGCCCAGAGGAACTAAAGAGGACATTTCAGATTTAACATCTTCCAGAATTTGCACTGGGATTTTTCAAAATGATAACTTTTATTCTTATACACAGTAAGCAAGAAAAGTGACTTTTACCCCTCTCTTTGCCAGGCATCTCTCTGGCGGAGTGATAAATTCCCACTGTACCTAGTGGCTTACATATCACCACCCTATTTCTAACAGCCTCCCCATTCTCCACCCCTAAATCACTCCTGCTCCCTAAGTTGGAGTTTGAACCTCACCACCTCCAGGCAAGTAGGTACAGATTAGCCTCGAGCTCATTTTTTAATGTAACTATGAGCACCTTGGCTATATTGTAACTTGTTAGGTACTGAACACAACAAGAAGGCCTCAGTTAAAATGGAGTTATGATGTGGGACACACAAGAAATTTGTTGTTTAAAATTTAGAAAATCCAAAGTCTAAGAGAAAATAAGAAAGAAGGGATTCAGCATTAGACATTTGAACAGTGATGACCCCCAAATAAATGCCTGCATTTGGGAACTTAAAATACGCTTTAATTATAAATATAAATATAAAAGGAAGGGGGTGAGAAGATGACTCCACAGTTAAAAGAACTTACATGGGACTAACAACCCAGAGTTCAGATCCCAGAAGCCGCATAAAGTTGGCAGCCATGGGACATGTGTCTGTGGTCCCAACCTTGCCTGCGGCCATGGAGGTAGACTCAGAAGAGTCTCACAGCGCACTATCCAGCGAGTCTGACATTCACAAAAGAGGCCATGTCTCAAGGTGAAAGGTCAAGATCAGCACCCCGAGGTCCTCTGGCCTCCACACTGTGCTACAGAGTGTGCACTCATAACCACACACACACACAAACACACACACACACACACACACGTGAACATGTGCACATGCGCACACACATACATATGTGTGTGCCCAGCTCAAAAACAAATAAATAAGTAAAATCTAAAAGTAAGGTTGACTGAGTACATATATGGGAGAGTGTGTGACAGAACAAAAACTACAGTTTCTCCAAAGTAACATAGAAAACAGAAATACTAATCTGTATACTACAGGCTGACAACACTGTGCCTTCCTGGAAAGTGAAAAGCAGTCTGATATTTCAGTTCCAAAACAGTATTTACAAACTTTAACCTTGCTGCTGCAGAGCCTCTCTGACAACTTTCTGAAATGATGCAGCCCTATAACTGGCTTCTTTAATTTTATTTCTCCTGCTACCATTATTTTATATATTACTCTGCAAGTGTCTTCCTTATTTTCTGGCCTACAGGGAACAATTTACCTAAATATTAACATTAGTGATTTGAGCATAGTGTTCTTGAATAATTTTATCCCCCTGCTTTTTAAGACTATCCATTACCTTTATTCTGCTTCCTGTACTGATGCTTTTCATGCTGTTTGCAATAACTTTCAGTAGGAAAAAAATTAAATGTATATAGTGATGCTTTCCTGAAACAGAACTATTGAAGGCATTTGTTTCTTGGATCTGTGGCTATGATTTTAAAATGAGAATGTTATACCAAGGAAAATACATAATGTAAGACATATTGTGCCACTGTGGGGATATTCAGAATTTCCCAAAATATTTTTGTTTCTTCTCCTTTTTTTAAGTTTTACAAGAAAATATTTATGTATTCAAAATTTCTTCCTATTTATTGAGGTTTATTTTTTTTCCTTATAGCTCCTTGCTGTCAGTTTGCCTAAATGTATGATTTCAGGATGTTTTCTGGTTGGACTCCTGAGACATAGCAACATCAAGCCGGTTTATTTAGCCCTGTGATGGGCAAGACTGCAGGAAGCGAGCGAAAGCTGTTAGCAGAAACCAGGAGGGAATCTTTAAGAGCACGATGCGCTGTGTGTCACCGGAACACAAAGAAACGCATCCTTGCGCCTCCACGGAGATGTCAAGGGCGCAGAGCTGGACGCTGGGGAGCCGAGTACTTACCGAGGGTGCAGCAGCCGCTCTGAGAGGAGAAAGACGGGGCTGCCTGGTCCCCAGGGCTGACAGAACAGGACCACCAGCGCCCTCCCCCATCCCCGCTGCCTCAAGCTCTTTCTGCAGCTAAACTAGCTTTGTATAAGAATCTTTTTATAATCCGTGGGAGCCAACCCTTTTAGTGCTTGCGTGTTCTAGTCATTAGATCCAAAGACCAGCTGTTATTTACAAAAAAGAAAAAGAAAAAGTGTGTGCGTGGGGAGGTGGGGGTTGTCAGATAGTTGCTGCGGGATTGGCTCTTTCCTGTGATGGTCAGGCACCTTAATTTGCTGGATAGATTGATTGTTTCTGGCATTTGTACCTTTCCTGAACAACAAGGTAGAAATTCCAATGGCGGGGCCAAATTCACAAATGATGAATGAATGTGGAAGACGCATTCGGTGTCTCACAGACTTGCAATGGATAACAGCACTTAAAAGTAGTGACAGCTGAATTTGAGTGTTTAAAGTTAGGGCGGTGTTATTAATGGGGGAACTGGGGCAGTGGGGATTGTGAGAGAGATCAAGCACTTATCTGAAACGAATGGGTTTTAAGGCTTACCTTGGGATGGTGGCCGCCAGGTGGGCTTGAGGCACTGCTTTTGCCCCTTGGCAGATGACTGGCTCTCAGCCATGGGCTGCACAGAACAGCTTTTGTATTTATTATGGGGATTTCGTAAAGTGTATTGTCCAATAAATCTCACACTGTCTTCTTCATGAAAATATCAAGGAGAAATTCCTCACAGACCTTAGAGACAGGAAAAGCTATGTTCTCTGGAGAATTGGTGCTATTTTCCCTGTATAGACACTGAATCTTGTCACTGGAAGGTTTGCCTGCCTGCTTCAGTCCCCAGCGAGGCAAATATTTGGATCTAAACTAAGAACAAGACGGCCAGGATACATTCCTTAGTGGTTAATACTTTTGTCATCTTACTCTTATTTGAATTTTAGCTTTATGTGTTCTCCTTTTGTGTACTGTTGCAGCGAAAACTAGATAAACAATAAGTACATATTTCTTTTAAATGACAAATTGCACGTGTTGTTATGGTTATGAAAGAAAATATGCTTGATTTTTAAGAAGCACAGACTGACATATAGATGGCAATAAAGCAACAGGATTTTCTTTAAAATACCTTCATAACAATAAATGAGATAGTTAAGCATGGAAACACTTAGAAAATGGTAGAATCCTAAAGCCTGCTTTGTTTTACTATTTACTTAATTTCTATGTATATTTACATTTTAATTAATAAATGCTTCCTAGTTTCTGATGTAGCAAGAGGCCAAGGTTTTTGTGAATGACAGTTAAGTTTCCATCAGAAATTACTCCATTTACTGGTTGTTAATATTTCTTTCTGAACGTAGATTGTGTGTGTTTCCTTTTCTCTCCCTGCCTTCTCAGTGGAAGCTTAAAATCATAAAATCCAACTCACAGTGAAGGCGGTAAATCCGAAACCAGAGACTAGATAAGGTGTGCAAATCACAGGTAGAGACACACAGATGCTCAGAAACGCACTCATTTCTGACCTCCATGTGTCCTCTTGCCAGCTCCAGACCTGGGAATTGGTGCTGAGATACCCAAACTTGCACACCCTATTCACACTCTTCATATTGAGCTTGCTTACTGTCTCTGGCTCTGTGCGGTTCCAGCAACAGTGTTGCATCCCTTATAAAACTTAATGATTTGAACTAAGGATTGGAATTTAAATGACTATTAGGAAAGAATGTACTTTGTTAAATTATAAAAGCACCAACCTGTCTACTGAGCGAAATGGTGAGTGATGCTATAAGAAATTTATCACATGGTCTCAGAGAGTATGCCTGAATTGATGAAAACAGAGGAGTAAAATCACATGTGTTTTTTTTTTTAAATATTTTATTTATTTATTTGAGAGCGACAGACACAGAGAGAAAGACAGATAGAGGGAAAGAGAGAATGGGTGCGCCAGGGCTTCCAGCCTCTGCAAACGAACTCCAGATGCGTGCGCCCCCTTGTGCATCTAGCTAACGTGGGACCTGGGGAACCGAGCCTCGAACCGGGGTCCTTAGGCTTCACAGGCAAGCGCTTAACCGCTAAGCCATCTCTCCAGCCCTCACATGTGTTTTTTATCCATCTCACACTATTGATAAAAAGGCTGAACAAATTCACTTTGCTTATGGCCATGAAGAGCACAGGGGGCTTCATATTTCCAAGGGCTTTCATGAAATGCTCAGGGCTTATTTCTCTGGACCTGATATTTTATTGCTTATCCCCTACTGGGCCAAGAAACATCCACATGGATCGTTTTGCAAAATTGTCTTTAAAAACTTCTGACTATGGACCTCAATCATAATGTAAACCCTTGGGCTCCTAAAAACAAAATGTTCTGATTCTTTCTGGTATGATCCACTAACATCTACTTTCTATTTCTACATTTTACGTCCTGGGTGTAGTTTTCTCTCTAGAAAGAATGGTTTATTGAGTGCACTGCAGAGAGGCAGCTGGTTGGGCAGTAATCAGAGTGTGCCCTGCAGCCCTGAGTGCAATTTTTAAGAAGACCTTGAACGTGCTTTTCTTACTATGACCTAAAGTGGTTGTATATCACTTACAAACCAGTGATGTGGCCACTTTAGGGTTATTAAATCCCAAGGAGATTACCTACCTCACATTTTAAGTTCCTGTCATTAGAGACCATGTTTTTCAAACTGCTTTAACTACATGTGGATTGGAAAACCAAGCCATTTGATAAAAATGATCAACTTTACTCAAAAATTAATCATTTAAATCAGTATTTTTATATTTATTTATTTTCAAGTAAGGTGATGGAGAGAGAAAGAGAGGGAGAGAAAGAGAGTGAGAGAGAGAGAGAATGTGTGTGTATGGGCAGAGGTCTCTAGCCTCTGCAAATGAACTCCACACACATGCACAACTTTGTTCATCTTGTCTATGTGGGTACTGGGAATCGAACCCAGGTCATTAGGCTTTGTATTATAAGAGGAATCAACCTACTGTGAAGTAAGATGCAAGTGTTACATGAGTTTTCAAGATAAGTATGGCATGAGAGGCATGTTCCGATTTTGATGGTACAACCAGCTCCAGAGCCATGGAGTGGCAGCTCCCTCACCTTACGATGCTTTGGTGCCCCTTGTTGAACTACTTTCTGCACTCCTTTCTTCACAGGAAATCAGTCTCCAAGTTACTGCCAATTCTCTTCTGTTCTTTTAAAGAGTGACTTATTAGTTTTCACAAGTAACTAGGAACTTGATATATTTGTCCTTCTGAAATTTCCCTAAAGATAATAACCTAATTCTACCCATGTTAGTGCAAATGAAAGAATTTCATTCTTCTTTTTTGGCTGAATAGAGTCTATTGTGTAAATATACCACATTTTCTTTATTTATTCTTCATCTGATGTGTTGATTCCATATTTTAGCTGTTGTTTCAATAGTATTTCAATAAGCAAGGCAATACATATATCTTTTGATACAATAATTTAATCCTTTTAAAATATATGTCTAAGTGAAATTGGTAGATCATGTGGCTGTTCTGTTTTTAGATTTGTGAAGAGTCTTCATGTCATTTTCCATAATGTCTCTACTGCTTCACATTCTGTAGTTACCTTCTTGTTTTTGGAACAAAACACCTAACTAGAAGCAGCTTGTGGAAGGAGACGGTTTATTTTGCCTTACAGTTTTGAAGGGAAGTTTCATCATGGCAGAGTGGACAGCTGGGCATCACATCTAATCATATGATCAGCAGGGAGGTGGTGGAGGGGGTAAGATAAGCTAGCCAGTGTTGGCAAGGGCACTAGTCTATCAGGTCCTAAGGCTTGACCCTAGTGACGCACCTCCTCCAAGGCTCGACTTCCCAAAGGTCCCACCAGCTAGGTAATAAGTAGGAGGTTTAGTCTCCAACACATGACATGGTGGGGCATTTTACAGTCATATCCCCACACTCTGCCTCTGAACCTACAGAATTATGGCCATCTCAATGCATTTAGTTCAACTTCTAAAGTCCCTATAATTTTTGCCTGTCCAAATACTGTCCAAAAGCCCATAGTCCAAAGACTCATCTGACACAGTCTAAAGCCCTGTAAAAATCAAAACACAAATTGAAAACTTCCAACAAAACAGAGTTAGCATTCCCACACCAAAAGAAGGAACCGGAGGCATAGCAAGGAAAGACGGGGCCAATGCAATATCAAAAAACAGAAGGGTAAATAACAACTTCTGCAGTTCCATGTCTGACACTGGGACGCGTGCTGTTCCCTGGGCTCCAAAAAGTTTGGCACCCCACACCTGTGTAAAATACAGTTGTCTGAGGTCATGCTCCTAATTGACATATGCCTTTACCTCTCTCTCAGCACTGCTTCTGCTGTGCACACCACATTTGAGTATGTCACACGCACAATAGTTTCTAGAAATTTTATTTCCCTTTTAATTTCTTCAGTTATGCATTAGTTAATTAGAAGCATGTTCCTCAGTTTCCATATATTTGTATACTTTAATTTTCTTCATTTTTAAGAAGCGAATTAAGACTTTGTGGCCTAACATGCACTCTATCCTGGAGAATGTTTTGGGTGAGGTGAAAATGTATTTGCCTACTGTAGGGTAAGTATTCTGTAAATGTATGCTAGGTCCATTTGTTTTATGGTGTGGTTTAGTCCAGATATTTCTTGGTTGGTTTCTTATTGGAATGGTTTATCCACTGACAAAAATGTGATAGTCTCCCATTATTGTTATTTTAAAGTCTAGCTCTCCTTTTATTTTTAAATATTTTAATTTATTTATTTGCAAAAAGAGGCAAAGAGAGAGAAGGGTCATGCCATAGCCTCTTGCCAGTACAAATTCCAGATGCATGTGCCGCTTTGTGCATCTGGCTTTAAATAGTTACTAGGAAATCAAACACAGGCTGTCAGACTTTGCAAGCAAGCACCTTCAGTGCTGAGTTGTCTCTCTAGCCCTAGCTCTCCTTTCAGATCTAATATTTCCTTTAAGTAGTTGGAAGGTTCCGAGTTGAGTGCATACATATTTACAATTATGATATCTTCTTGCTAATTGACCCTTTTATTAACATATAACTGTATAATGATGTTCCTTTTGACATTTTATAATTTAGTGTCTACTTTATTTGATATGAATATAAAACTCCAGCTCACTTAAAAAATATTTATTTAAGAAACCAAGAGAGAAAGAGGCAGAGAGAGAGAGAGAGAGGGAGGGAGAGAATGGGGTGCACCAGAGCCTCCAGCTACTGCAAATGAATTCCAGAGACATGTGCCACCTTGTGCATCTGGCTTATGTGGGTCCTGGGGACTCAAACCAAGATACTTTGGCTTTGCAGACAAATACCTTAACTGCTAAGCCATCTCTCCAGCCCCTCCAGCTCAGTTTTAATTTAGATATATGAAATGTATCTTTTTCCAACTATTCGTTTTGAGTGTATGCACTCTTTACTAATGAACTTTTCTCTTATAGAAAGCTTATATGTGAGTCTTTTTATTCCTTTAGCCAATCTATACCTTTAAATTGGTCAATTAAAACCATTTACATTCACTATTATTGCTAAATATGTGCCTCCACATATCTGTTACCTGCATTTTGCACGTTTTGTATAGCTTTTGGTCCTTTCCACCTGTTATTTATTTTTGTGATTTGAAAGTTGTCGTGCTAAGATTTGATGATCTCCTCTCTCACTTTTGTGTGTCTGTTCTTCTAGTGATTTATGTATATTTCTTACTTTTTGATAGTTACAATCAGTTCATTTCTAGTGTGAGACTCATTTAAGTATTTCTCTAAGGACTAGCCTGGCTTGATCAGTTTCTTTAGTTTCTCCATTTCTGGAGACTTTATTTCTACTTCAGTTTTGAATGATAATTTTGCTTAGTTGGCAGGGGTATTTTTTCTCAGCATTTTAAATATATCTTCTTCTTGCCTTCTGCTGAGAAATCTGCTATAAGTCCTATAGGTTTTCCCTTATATATGACTTGACACTTTCTGTTGTGTTAACTAATCTCTCTTTATGCTTGTGACATTTTGACTATTATATAGGTTAGTGAAGGACTGTTATGGTTGAATCTAGTTGAAGTCCTTGAGTCTCTGGATTCTAGGTGTCCATGTTACTATGAATAGTTAGTAAAGTTTTGGTTATTATTTTGTGAAATAGGTATCTGATGCCTCTCCCCTTTTCCATATGATGAACATGGTTGTTTTTGGTAATCCCTAAATCTCATAGATTTTCTTCATTCTTAGGGAAGGGCTTTTCCTCAGCTCACAACCCTGGTATGGTAGCCACTGTTGCAAAGCCCTGGCTTTACCCATTCCTGTCAATCTCAACCAAGGAACTTTAATACCAGTCTTGTCATTCAAAGAGTGTGGCTACCAGTGGCCCCAGCACATACCTACATTTACCTGACAGAATCAAGAGATTAGTCCTTCCTAACCAATTTTTTCCTTCTCCCTTTTTCCTTCTCCTCTGCCTTCTCTTTTCCTGGCTGAGTTAAGCCAAACACCTGTTTTTAAGTCCAGCCATTATTCTGTTTGTTACAGCTTGCTTTAGAAGCTCTCTACCATACTCACATTGTGCTGTGCATGCAGCATCAGTCTCAAGGTTGTGGGATGGGAAGTATCACTCCCTTGGTCCTGTCAAGACCTTCCTTAAGACCCACAGAAGTGCATGTGAGACTTTGACTTGAGTCTGGGACAGCCACTGATCCTGAAGTTGCAGCATTATAAAGCTGCTATTTTCTAGCGGCATTAGGTGGCCTGCTGCCTTGTCCTTAAACCAAGATGGCACATAGCTACAATTGTTTATTTTCCATTCTGGGAGTAGTGGGAGTAGTTGTCTTTTAATCTTGCAAGGTCCATAGAATTCACCTTCAGTTAGGTATATCAGTCTGCTGCTCTGCTGGGGTAAGCTTTCTTGCTCACTTTTCTCAACAGAGTTAGATTCCCACCCAACCAACACAGGGGTTGAAGGTGCAAATTGATTTCTTTAGGCTTCCTTCTGACTGTCCAACTCTCTACTCTTTAGTGTTCTTATAACATCCTTGCTAATTTTTTGAGTTCTCCCTGAATCATTCTTAGTAGATCATGGTTCAAAATAATTCCCCAATTCTTCTCCATAGCAAAGTCTAAAGTCAACCATTTTTTTTGTGAGCCTCAAAGCCACTGTAAATTCATAGTGTCCCACAGGTAATTGTCTGTAACTGATAAGAAGGCACCAATCCATGAGGATAGCGAACAAGAAATCCAGATGTGATAGCATGCTTTAGCTACGTCAGACTGCTATAAAAAGGTAACATAGACAGATGGTGTATGATCAACAGGCTGGAGGTTCAAATACATGGGCAGGATCTGGGGAAGGCTCTCCTCTAGGTTGCTTATTGCTGATTTCATGTTGTATCCTGACATGACAGAAAGAGCCCCCCCCCACCCCCGCCTTAAAAAATGGCACTGTGCTGGAGAGATTACTAAGTGGTTAAGGCACTTGCCTGTGAAGTCTAAAGACCCTAAGTTCAAGTCCACAAAACCCACATAAGCCAGATGCACATGTGTATCTAGAGTTCATTTGCAGTGGTCAAATGCACTAGTGCATCCATCCTCTTGGTATCCCAACCCCCTCTCTCTAAAAAATAAGTAATTAAATTTAAAAAAATGTTTTTCCATATTTGGCATTTTCACATATGTATATGATGCATTGTGATTTTATTCCCTCAATTTCTTTTTTTTTAATATTTTATTTTTATTTATTTATTTGACAGAGAAAAGGGAAAGAGAGAGAGTGTGTGTGAATAGGTATGCAAGGGCTTCTAGCCACTGCAAATGAACTCCAGACACGTGTGCCTCTGGCTAATTCTCCTGGAGAATTGAAACAGGGTCCTTTGGCCTTGCAGGCAAATGCCTTAATCATTAAGCCATCCTTACAGCCCTTCCTCAATTTATTTCTCCATATGTTTGTACTTATTATTTAAGAAACCTACTGATTTTTATATGTTAATTTTGTATCCTGACACTTTTCTAAACGTGTTTATCAGTTATAGTAGTTTTCTGATAGAGTCTTTAGGATCTCTTATGTATATAATCATACCATATGCAAATAAGCATACTTTAACTTCATCTTTTCCTCTTTGTATTCCTTTTATTTATTTCTCTTTTTTCCCTAGATAAGACTTCCAGCACTGTGCTGAATAGGAATGGAGGGAGTGGACACCATCTTCTTGTTCCTGATCTTAGAGAATGCTTCAAGTTTTTCTCCATTTAGCATGATGTTGGCTAGAGGTTTCTCACATATAGCTTTTATTGAGCTGTATTCCTTCCATCTTTTGCTTCTCTGGAATTTTTGTCATGGAGAGATTTTGGATTTTGTCAAAAGCCTTTTCTGAATCAATTGAGATGATCATATAATTTCTGTCCTTGAATTTACTTCAGTGATATATTGCATTTATTGATCTACCTGTTTTTAAGCATCTTGGCATCTTTGGAATGTAATGTACTTGATCATGTTATATGATCATCATGTGTTCTTGAATTTGATTTGCAAGTATTTAATTAAGAATTTTTATGGGCTGGAGAGATGGCTTAGCGGTTAAGCGCTTGCCTGTGAAGCCTAAGGACCCCGGTTCGAGGCTCGGTTCCCCAGGTCCCACGTTAGCCAGATGCACAAGGAGGCGCACGCATCTGGAGTTCGTTTGCAGAGGCTGGAAGCCCTGGCACGCCCATTCTCTCTCTCTCTCCCTCTATCTGTCTTTCTCTCTGTGTCTGTCACTCTCAAATAAATAAATAAAAATTTTAAAAAAAAAAGAATTTTTATATCTATGTTCATCAGAAAAATTGGTTGATAATTTTCTGGTTGTATTTTTATCTAGCTTTTGGCATTAGAATAATAATGGCTTCATGTGTACTCTATAGTTTTTGGATGGAACATTTCATACACATCTGTTACATTTGTTTGTTCTATGATAGCATATTTCTCTGCTTGTTTTTTTCTGTTTGATCTATCTACTGGAGAGAGTACTGTGATGAAGCCACCTTGTTGGGATTAATCTGTGATTGAATATCTAGCAGTATTTGTTTTATGAAGTTGGATGTCTCTGTGCTTGGTGCATATATATTTGGATTGTAATATCCTCTTGGTGGATTATCATGTTGATTAATATAAGCGTCCTTTATCTTCTATGACTAGTTTTGGTTTGAAGTCTATTTTCCCAGATATTAGAATAGCAACGCCAGTGGCTTTTTTTCTTGGTTACATTTTCTTGGAATACATTTTTCTCACCTGTCATCCTAAGATAGTGTCCGTCTTTAAGTTAAGTGAGTTTCTTGAAAGCAACAAAAGGACCATCCTGTTTTCTGATCTAATCTGTTAGTCTGTGCCTTTTGATTGGGGAATTAAGACCATTAATATTCAGAGTTGTTACTGAAAGGTGTGAGTTAATTTCTGTCATGTTTGTGATTTTGTGGTGTTTGATGAGTTCTTTCGTCTTCATTTATAGTGACAACTGATCTAGCACTAATGATTATTTTTCCCTCTAACTTCTTGAATGTGTTTATCCATCTGTTCAGTTTTAAATATTCCTTCCACTATCTGCCATCATGGTCATAAATTCTTTTAACCTGCTTCTATTATAGAAATGTTTTATTTCTCCATCTATTATGAGAGTTAACATTGCTGAATATAGTTGTTTGGGTTGGCAGTTATATGGGTTTTTTTTTTATTAATGCTTGGAATGCATCACTCCACACTCTTTTAAGAGGTTCTATGGAAAAATCAGGTGTTATTCAAATGAGTCTTCCTTTGTAAGTGAATAGTTTTTCTCTTGAAACTTTCAGTATCCTTTCTTTCTTTTGTCTATTTAATAATTTTAGTTTAATATATCATGTGGAGAGATAGAGAGAGAATGGGCATTTCAGGGCCTCTAGCCACTACAAATGAATTCCAGGTGCATACGTCATCATGTGCATCTGGCTTACATGGGATCTGAAGAAACTAACCTGGATCCTTAAGCTTTTCAGGAAAGCAACTAACCACTAAGCAATCTCTCCAACCCTTCCTTGGCTTTTTATGTTACTTCTTTTGTGTTGGTATTTGCCCATCTGGAGAAATTCCACTGGTCAAGAATGCCTGGACTTACACAAGGTAAGAGCAAGATAGAACAAGACAAGGCTGTCCATCCTTCCATTTTAATTCTATGTAGCAATGTAAGTCTTACCTAAGACAATGAAACAGGAGAAAGATATAAAAGTATAATAATAGAAAAGAAAGAAGTCAAACTATCCCTATTCTCAGATGATAAGATTTTATATTTAAAAGACCTATAGAGTCTGCCATAAAACCTATATAGCTGACAAACATTGTCAACAAGGTTGCAGGATACATACAAAATCAATTTACAAAAATAAGTGTACTTTATATATACCAATACCAAACTTGCGGAGAAATAAATTGGGAAAAATATACCATTCAAAATAGCTTTAAAATACCTGAAATAAAACTAATCAAGAAAGGGAAAGACCTCTACAATGAAAGTTTTTTAAACACTGAAAAAGACACTGGATGTTAGAAAGCATTTCTTGAGTTGGCAGAATTAATATTCTGAAAATTGTTATATTATCAAATTTAGTCTTGAGATTTAATGCAGTCCCCACCAAAATTCTCATGGCATTCTTCACAAGGCTAGAAAAAGTCTAAACTTTGTATAGAAACACAAAAGACCACAGATATACACAGCAATCCTAAACAGAAGGAACATGAGCTTTTAAAATATCTTATCTTAAATAATACTATAGAGCCATAGTGACAAGACAACATTTTACTAGCACATAGACATGTAGACCAACTGAGAAACATAAAGGACCTAGAGATAAGCTCAAACAGATAAAACTAGCTAATTTTTTACAAAAGTGTCAAAAAACACACACTGAAAAAAAAAAAAGCCAATTCAAGAAATGGTATTGGCAAAACTAAAGAATGTTTAACAACGAAATTAGATCCACTTCTCTCACCTTGCACAAAAATCAATTCAAAATGAATCCAAACCTTAATTTAAAACCTGAAACACAAACACTGCTGTAGGAAAAAAAAAATAGGACTCACAGAGCATCGGAAATAATTCCAAAAATTGACAAATGAGATTACATGAAATTTAAAAATTTATTCACATCAAAGTAACCTAGCTATGGAGTGAAATAAAATCTTTTCCAATAGTACTTCAGACAAAGGCTTAATATCTAGAACATATAAAGAACTATAAAACTTAAACAAACAAAAACTACACATCTATTAATAAGTGAGCTGATGAATTAAAAAGATAGTTATCTCTCCAAGGCTCTTCTTTTTGGATGCTCCTCCTCTACTCCTGTTGAGGATCATATCTTTTAGTCTACATTCAAGGAGAAAGGTTTCTATGGCACCAGTTTATTTTAGGTTTAGGCTTGTGTTTATGTCCCCCAAACCTCTTTTTCCTCTCCCCCTTCCCCCTATCCTTCCATATCTACCATCTGGGCCTCATTGCTTATCTGGTATGCCAGCAACTCAAGCTGATTCAGGTTAGGAACCACATATGAGTGAGACCATGCAGTGTTTGTCTTTCTGTGATTATGTGTGTTCATTGAGTATGATCTGTTCTAAGTCCATTCATTTTCTTACAAATTTCATTCTACCACTTTCTTTTTCTTGCTGCTGAGTAGAATTTCACTGTGTATATGTACCACAACTTCATCATCCATTCGTCCAATGATGGGCATCTGGGTTGATACCTAACCTTAAAAAGTTTTGACTCTGACCTATAACTCCCAGTACCAGAAATGGTGCTACAAACATTGAGCTGTTGATCAGAAAGACTTACCAGGTCCCCAAATAGACAGGCTTCTTTCAACATACTTGATTACCCAACTGAGGTAAAAGGTAAGACCCTATTGCTGAAGACACCATATGTTGCTGACACAAAATATGGAGAGCCCTGGCTGGAATCCTGAAAAGAGCCAGACCCCAGACAGCCCATCTAGTGTTGGAAAGTGCTACATGAGTTAATGGGGGAAAGTGACCAACAACAGTGTGAACAAACAAGGGTCTAAGCTACTCAGAAGCAACCAGCCAACAAGAAGTACACACCAGGGCAATGGTGGCACACAGCCTTTGTGGGTAGCCAGTGGATTACTGATTGGCTAAGAGACCCACTCTGTGGAAAGGTATCCATATCTGAAACTGGGAACCAGGTCTGAATCTTATGGAGACAAGGATTATGCTCTCCATTGTCAACTTCTCCTAGTCTCTGGCTAAAAGAGAGGTCACATCCATCAACCTTACTTTAAATTAATTACACTTATCCCACTTATTCTGTGCTGACTTCATTCCCCATCAGAGAATCTGTTTTGCTTTTTCAGAAGGTGGCAAGGCCTGAGGAGAAAAACCTCTCCTCACATCTCAGTCAAGGCCTCGGCAAAATCACCGAGAAATTGGGGAGATGAACAAGAGTGCTACTTCCATGTGAGCCTGACAATCAGTGCCAGGGTGAAGGAGACAGATAGTGAGGATACTCAACACATATCAAAGCAGAAATTCAGAGGCTCCTGAGAGCTCATCACTGAAGTGGACTTAAAACGTGCCCACCAAGGCTCAGCGAATTTTGCAGAAGAGGTGGCAGAATGATTGTAAGAGCCACAGGTTGGAACAGCATGCCCGGAGTTATTGCCCCTCTCCCAGTGACTGGCTGCTGTTCTCACAATGCATCACCCACAACCCCACCCTGTGTGGGGTACCAGCAACTCCACTGAGGAAAGCACCCTGCTTTGAATGGGGGCATGGAGCAGGGAAAAGATGTTACCAACACACCCATCAAATATCCATACAAAGTATATTCTTAATAAAAATATTTTTAAAATAAGAAAAAAAAAAGATAGTTCTCAAAACAAGAAACACAAAGAGCCAATAAATAATTTTGAAAGTGTTCAGCATCCTTAACCATCAAAGAAATGCAAATCAAGACTACTTTGAGATTTCATCTCACCCCAGTTAGAATGACTATCATCAAGGAATCAAAGGACACAAATGTTTGCAAGGGTATGGAGAAAAAAAAAAAAAAAAAAAAACCTTGTTTACTGCTGATGGAAATCCACAGGAAGATTTCTCAAAAAACTACAACTAGTGAATGACCCAGCTATATGGCTCCTGGGCATAGACCCAAAGGGCTGTATATCTTATCACAGAAATACTTGAACTTTCTTGTTTATTACTGCTGTATTCACCATAGCAAAAAATAAAAAAAAATCAGCCTAGATGTCCATCAGCATATAAATGGATAGTGAAGATATGTTGTTTATATACACACAGTGAAATTGTATTAGACAATAAAGGAAAAGTGAAATTATTAAATTCTCAGAAAACTGAAAATTCTTATTGCAAGAAAGGTAACAGACTCAGAAAGGAAAATACCACATGTTCTCTCTCATCTGTATATCTTATCATCTATCTGTATGTCTATATCATCTGTATATCTTTATATATGTCTATTTATAGGAGAGTGACTGTGGTTATGTTACATGAAACTAAAAAGAGGACCATAGAGGCAAACAAGAGATTTGAGGAAGGATGGTGGGGAAGGTTATAGAATGTGTGTGACCTGAAGATAAAAAGAGGACTACTGGCTTCCAGTGCAAGGATACAAGTGGGAAAGGGATAAAATAGGTGTGGAATAGGAAGGAGCAGGTGGAAAAGGTCAAGTAAGTATGAAAACACCATAGTGAAACCTCTATCACTTTGTATGATCGTTTGAAAACAAACAAAGGATAAGGAATTGAAAAAAGCAATAGTTCCCCCAAAAATGTACCAATTATTTTATAGAAGAATAGGACTGGGGTAAATGGATTCCAGGCAAATAAAAGCAACCAATGCTATTGTAAACATTAAAAATGGATATTTACTTCTTCATAACAGGAAAACGCATATGCTCCTTCTCCAAGCCTAAGAAAAGTGAACAATATTATTGTGTTAGCAGTGGTAGAAGTTGATGAGCTCTTAAAAAGTTCTGTTGGCGATGTTTCCGGCCATTGAGTCTTTAATAATTATAGAGGTTACAAAAGTGAATGATGGCTGCTACATCAAAGAAAAAAAAATCAGACATGAGACAAAATAATGAATTTGAAGAAAGTTTAGTATAGGGTGAAGAAACACCCACAAGGGGTGAATATGGGCTTCTCAGGAGAGATTCACAACTTAGGATTTTGGATAGCTCACTCTACAGGCACCCTGTGACAGAGGGGAGGATCGCATCAGTGACAGGGGTCAGTGACTGCAGGAGTGAGTTGGACTTTTCCAAGAGTAAGGTTTATTCCTCTTTTCCATCCTTCTATGGAGTTTTGAATGGCAGATTCATGGTGGGAGCAGGCGGTTTTGTAATACTAATGTGTGGAAATGCCATTGTAATGAAACAAAGAACTGCCAGTTATTACCTCAGTGTTCATGTTGGTCCCAGAAGGTTTAGGATAGTCTTGCAGTAATGTGACTCTGCCATTGCATCAGCCTTTAGTCACCTTGTAGTGTGACTTTTGCTTTTAATCCCAGTGTCCTGCTAGCCTACCTCAACTCTGCATAATGGGGGTAAGAGTCATGACCAGGCTGGCCTCATCTACACACTCAGAGACCTTAAAATGGCAAACTCTTTGAGAGTTCAACACTCCAATATTTTGGTCCAGATTACACATTTCAACACCTTATTCTTTCTAATGTCAGGGTGAATGATATTAATGCAAAAAGGAGCATATGGGGAAAAATAATTTTTAGTCTCCTGTGACTTCTTTATAGACAAGCAAAAATGCTAATTATTTGATCAGAATGTTTTTCATGTGGAGCTGCAATGTTGTTAATGAGGAGTTACACCGCTGTGATGTCCATGTCGAGTCACTGAAAAGTGAAGCAGATTGCTGTGCGTTCATGAGCGAAATATGGTGATTGTTTCTAGAACACATTTGAGAATTTGCCTCAGATTTAATCTATCTGCCATTCTTGACTGCTGGGCTTTGTTATAGCATAAGAAAAGGATCTTTACTAAGATTATAACATTTCCTACAATATGTTGGATGAAGAAGGTCACTAGAGAAGCTAGCTGTGGTGGCTAATGCCTATAATCCCTGTGTCCATGCGATGGCTCGTCAAAACTTTGAAGTGGCTACATAGTGAGTTTCAAGCTAGCCCAGGCTATAGAGAGTGATACTGTCTCAAACAAACAGCCAAATAAATAAATAAATAAAATGTAATGTTAGCCAGGCATGGTGTTGTGTGTCTATCCAGCACTTGGGAGGTAGAGACAGGTGGATCAGCAGCTCAAGACCAACTCAGTTATATAAAACCTCATCTCAAAACCCAAAACAAAACAAAAGTCACAGAACAACAATATTAACTAAGAAAACTGAGTTTTGAAACATAATTCTTGAAAATCAACAGGTTGATAAGTCAGTGAATTCTAGATTTATTGAACCTGGATTCAATAAATCTTAAGAAATTTAAGGCATAAAGAGATTAAGGAAATGTGTACTTTTCAAATTCTTATTTAAACTCCCAAAAATATAATTTCAAAAAAAAAATACTCTTGTCTTCTGGAGTAAAAATAAATGCATCAACACTGTACACTGACAATGTGGCACACACTACTCCTTATGATTTACCAACTTGTTATCAGATGCATGACAACGGAGAGAAGTTCTTTTCAATGGGGTCTACACATTTGCAGACATGCAAACCTCAAAGACCTGTGGTGGGTGACCTTAAGGATCCTCATCTCAACTTCTGTGTAACTCCTCCCTAAAATCGCAACTGCCTATGGATGTCCTTTTGGTTGTTCTCTGACTTTACCAAAGAAGACCAAATTATTTACCCTCTTGAATCTAGCCATCATGTTTCTCATAGTGGATTCAAGAGGTTATATTGGTCTACTATGAGAAAATGTCTCTCACTGAGCCTAAGAGATGATTTTAAAATATAAGATATTGGCAAAGAAAATAGATGACCAGTAAGAAATGCTAACATGACAATTTGTGAAATGGCTGTTTCATCAGGAGCTTTTATTTATCACAGAATTTGAATAGTTAACTGTAGAAAATGGGCTTGGCAGTTCCATTTGACTAAGAGATGTGCCCTCCCTCTGGGTGTGCTTAGGATTCACAGTGGAGGGTTTGTGCTTGATGACCATGTTTCAGTTGCACATTTACAGTTTCAAGGAGAAAAAGATGAAACTGTTCATGTGTGCTTGTACTGAGTTTTTCCAGAGAGTTTGTGATACAACAAAATCCTATCTTATTTTTTTTACATGTACATAAGTCTCCTGCTCACCGTCACTTTCTGGTCACTGGTTTTGCTTACACACATTTGCACACGGTTGTGCTCTGCATGATTCATGCAGCAGCAGTCATTCACTTTCGTAAACTCTACATTTATTAAAGACTCGATGCCTTCTTCTTATTCAGTTAATACACAACATAGAAAAACTGCACTTTTCAAAATAGAACATCTAGTTAGGTATGAGTGTATGATAAAATATTCTCAGGATGCAATCTCAGGTAAAATATAGAAAATCATCTTTGTTTATTTAGGATTAGTTCCTTCCTCTTGGAGGTTGATATTTTAATGCTGTCAAATGTGTAATCATAAACTTAATAATTCTCAACCATGAAATGGAATACTAAGCAATCTGTATGCTATGATTATCAAATGTCTGTCTTTAAAGCCATCTGTCCTTCCAGTCCACCTGGGATATTAACACAGTAACAAATCTGCTCCGTGTCACTTGCTGCTTGTGAGGGTTCTCACTGAATCGGGCAGTTACTAGTATTCAGAACAACTACTTAAAACAGCCACCTAACAGTTTAGGAACTCAGCAGTGCTTAGAAGGGAAAGCTTTTCTCTGCAACCTGTGGAGGTGTTAGCTAGAAAATCCATCACATGACTTCCCTTTTTAAATCTGATGTCCTAGCTATTTTACTGAAAAAGATAGAAGATGGATCAATCCTCTCTCTCTCTCTCTCTCCCTCTCTCTCTCTCTCTCTCTCATCTTCATGTGCTCCCTCCCTTAGAGTTAAAAAAAAAACAAAAAACACTCTAACTGCTGATTTATTGCTTATTGTTGCCTGACACAACCTCTTCTGGCTCAATGGAATGAAAAGTACTAGAAATGGGATTCCCCCCAGAGCAGTCAGAAGGAGGAAATGACTAAGACAAAAATGGAGGTTGCCTTTGTCAGTAGAAACCACATAGCTTACTGAGAAGCCCTGCTTATTTGCTCACCCCACCTTGCTGCTATGGGATCCACCTTGCTGCTACAGATTATAAAATGAAAGTGCAGGTTGAGCTTGGGGCCAGAGTTCTTTGGGAGTGATCCTAGCTCTAGTCCCTGAGTAAATAAACTCTCTTCCACTCTCATTGGTGTCAAAGTAATCTTCCAGAGAAATTCCCGCTGGATGTCTGGAGACCCCAGTGACATTAACCTTTACCATGACCTATGGGTCAAGGGAGGGATGTTGCCACTCTTGGGCCTCTCAGCCTGCCGAAGGTCCCTGGAATTGGGAAGCATGTACCCCCAATGTGATTCCAGGGTCCCCTCCCAGTTGGGCCAGGGGACTGTGAAACCCAGGACCAGAGTCCTAGAGTGGAAGAAGATGAGTCTGGACCAGGTAAGAATATCCCCAGGAAATAGATAGAGCTGGCGTAGGCTTGATCACCCTATAGGAGATTGCATCCAAAGCCTCAATGTGATTCCAAGGTGGCACTGGTCTCCAAGGGAAAATTAGATTGCAAACTGGAGTAATAGATAAGATGGGGATTTAAAATGGGAATACATTACTTCTGATGAGTGGTGAATGAATGCATGAAGGACTGTGATGGTACCACAACCCTGTGGCTACAGGATCTGATTAGACTCTAACCTATGGTTCTGCTGGACACCTTAGTGGGCACACACTCCTATGTAACAGAGGGGCTGACCAGGTGTGGGCTTTATATAAAGGTGTCTTATGTTAAGGCTTCCTTATGTCCCCTCCGGGGAGCTGGCCAGGCGAGCACCTTATTGAGGGAGAAGCTGGCCTTCTCCACCCCTCCCTGTGCATCACACAGGGTTGGGCACATATAAACTCCCCAAAGTCCTGGATAGGGAACTCTTTCCATTATGAGGATTGCACAATACCATTGTGAGACCTGTACAGTCCTTCAAACTATGCTTGACAACTTCAACTGCAAACAAGGATTCATCACCCACTATGGAATAAAGATGAAGCCCTTTATATTGAGAACTTACTGTGAAATTGATTGGCCCTCCTTTGATGTTGGCTGGCCACCTGAAGGGACTCTAGATTTGACTGTGAGCATCAGAGTCCAAGAGGTCTGAAAGGGAGCACCCAGCCACCCAGATCACTTCCCATATATTGACCCTTTTTGCTACCAAACACCTGGATCTTTGCAGCCCTAGACCATATTGGCTTCAAGGACCAGTAAGCCTGAAGACACCAAGGAGACACCCCCACTGGCTTCCCCAGAGGATAAGATTATACTAATAATGCCACCTCCCTACTGGCCCCAGTTGCCAGCACCATGTGGTGACCCCTGTCACCTAATCTAGTTCCTCCAATGGAACCCATCCTAACACAGGACTCACCAGCCTCATCCAGCCAGCCAGCTCTGCCAGACTCAACAACTATGTGGGAGGTGCTCACCAAACTCTGTTTGGCTGCATTCCAGAAATGAGCTCATCCTAATATGTCCACTGAGAGAGATGCCAGGCCCTCCCTTCCTTCAATAAGATGGTAGACATGTCAATGGACCACCAACTCTTGTCTTCTAGCCATTTACCACCACTGATCTTCTAAGCTGGTGACAGCATACCCCACCTTACTCTGAGAAACCCCAGGCCACAATATATGTGTTGTTCTCCATTATGGAGACCCATAGACCAACCTGGGATGACTGCCATCAGCTCCTTGCCATGCTCTTTGACTGGGAAGAAAGGTAATGAGCTCTCCAGGCAGCAAAATCATGGCTAACTGCATAGCCTCCAGCTGGGACAATGAACCTGGAGGATTTTGCAGACAGCACCCTGCCAAATGTCTGGCCAAAATGGGACTTGAATACAGATGCAAGGGTCCAATCTCTCAACTGAATGAGATAAGCCATCCTTGAGAGGCTAAGGTAGGGGCCAGAATTGCCACGAATTTGACACTTGTAATTGAGGTAATTTAAGATGAAAAGGAGCCTCCCAGCCAATTTTATAAGACTTTGTGGTGCCTATCACAGATACACTGCATTTGACACTGAGACATACAAAAATTGGTCTATAGTAAATATAGCTTTTGTTACCCAGTTGGTCTATGACATATGACACAACCTACAATGCTTAAAATGTTTCACTGTGAAGAACGTAAGTGAGCTTCTTGAAATCACAACCAAGGTTGTTGCCAACTAAGAGGTCACCACAAAGAAGGAAAAGGATAAATGTGATGAGAACAAAGCCAGCACCTCAGCGGCTGCCATGAAAGAGGCCATACATAAACCCAGCCAAGACTAGATCCAAAGGAAGAGGAAAAGGGCACCAGACAAATCCCCTGGACAAAGATCATGTGTTTATTATAAGAAAACAAGACATTGGAAAGATGAGTGTCCAGAGCTGAGAAGAGAAATTGACACACCCAAGAACAATTATGGAACAATTATGGCAGCCTCCAAGCAGAAGGGAAAGATATGATCAGACTCTAACATTGGTGACCCCATTGGAGTTCTGAATCAGACTCAGGATTACTGGGCTCAATTGCCATAGGCCCCCAGGAGCCCATGGTCTGAATCAATCTGTGGGGGGAGCAAACCCTGGACTTCATATTAGATACCAACGTGGCTGTTTCAACAGCAACCACCCTGACTGAGAGACTCGCACAAGACTGTCACCACAACGGGGGCCACAAACTCCACTAAGAAATACCAGTTCTATAAACCATGAGACTGTGTGGTAGGAGACCACCAAGTTCACCATCAATTTCTGTATTGCCTGCAGCCCCAAATTGGTCACCAGAACTGCAAACAAAGCTTCATTGTCACAGAAACTATGGACATTGCTCTTACAGACTCTGATTCTCAGACTTCCTGCCCATACAGACAATGGAGGTGCACCCAGAAGGAATGACAAATCTACCAAAAAGGAAAAACCCCAAACACCTCCAACACTGGCAAAAACCTAGAAATGTTCCCTCTGGCATGGCACACCCAGGGAGAAATTTGACTTGCTAAAGTCCACCCATCAATGGTGATGACATTAAAACCTTGTGCCACCCCAGTATAACAGACAATATCGAAATTTCTCTAGAAGGCTGAATGAGACTAGCCCCTTACATGAAGAGATTCAAAGTTAAAGGGACCTTGTGGGAAATCCAATCCCCATGGAAAACTCCCTTGCCCCTAGTGATAACCAGAGATTATTGGCCAGTACAAGACTTGTATAGAGCTGCCATCAAAACACCGTGCAGTCCCCATCCCACGCTCTCTGCTAGGTTTGATGTCTCCCACAGCTGCAGTCTTTACATGCTTAGATTTAAAGCCTTCTTCTACGTGAGGCTGGCAGAAGTAAGTCAACCCCTGTTTGCCTTTGAATGGAAAGATCCAAAAACCAGGTCAAAGGGGAAGTGACTTGGACTCACCTCCCCCAGGGGTTCAAAAATTCTCCTACCATCTTCAAGGAGGCACTTGCAAAAGGTCTCAAAAACTGCCAGCCTGCTGGATATAGTATTCTGCAGCATATCGATGACCTGATACTAACTGCCCCCATGAAGGAAATCTGTGAAGGAGGCCCCAGAGAATTATTGTGCTTCCTATAAAAGATAAGATACAAGATTTTCTGAAAGTAATCCAGGCATGGTGTCCTTTAATCCCAGCACCTGGGAGGCAAAGGTAGGAGGATCCCCATGAGTGTTCTTGGGGACAGCCGGGTTTTGACGGCTTTGGATACTGGAAGTCTCCACCATTGCTAAGCCTCTCTACAATGCCCTCTGAGGACCTGCACAAGATCCATTGACATGTGGAGAAGAGGAAGAAGATGCTTTTGACCAACTCAAACGAAGACTGAGGGAAGATCCTGCACTGGCACTCCCAGACATCACTCGTCCCCTTTCCCTCTATGTACATGAGAAGGGGGAAACTGGGCTAGGAGTCCTAACCCAATGCCTGGGACCATGAACTATGCCAGTGGCATGCCTGTCCAAAAGATTGGACCCAGTGGCCTCAGGATGGCCCCTTTGCCTCTGAGCACTAGTAGCCATAGTAGGGCTGGTACAAGAGGCAAATAAACTGATTCTGGGACAAAACATCACTGTCAAAGTACTGCACCAGGTCTTTGCCATTGCCAAGGCACTTGGTTTCCCACAAAGAATAGATGGTAAGACCCTATTGCTGAAGACTCCACACACTTGTGCTGCAAGGCCACTGAGAAATCCTGCTGGAGCTGAGCCAAAAACCTCCTCCATGTAAGTCAGTGGACAGAAAGCTGGAAAAAGCCACACTGCATGAAATTCAATAGGAGAGAGAGAGAGAAATCACCAGTGAAGATACTCAATACTCAACAGTGGACACTGTAAGCCTTATATTTGGCCAACCAGGCCAAATGAGCCAACAGGTACAATAGTGGCATGTCTGTTATGAGGGAAACCAACCACTCTCTAATTGGACTAGAGGCATGCTCCATGGAAGGGAATACATCCCTGATACTGAAAACCTACAATGGTGGTAGTCATGAGCCATAGGGGTATAACATCTGCTGCTCTCTGGCTAAATGTATATACTGTGCTCACCAATCTGCCCAGTAAGCACTTCTCTTAATGTTCATAACCATATATTAATGCTACTCTCACTTTTTGTTACAGAACCTTCTCTTTTCAGATGGTAGTGACCTTGGGATAACTCAGAAGGCACCATGATGCTGAGAAATGACAGAGGAGTGCTCAGCACTGAAATATCTCTATCACACCTACATGGCTCAGGGTCCATTGCAGAAGAGATGGTGGAAAAAATGTAAGAGCCAAAGAAAGGGTAGGACTCCTTACAACGTGCTCCTCCAGACACAAAATGGCCTGGATATCCATGACCTCACAGTGCCTGACACTACCTATACAAGACCATCATAATAGGAGGAAAAGATCATGACATCAAAATAAAAGAGAGAATTATTGAGAGGGGAATGGGATATGTTGGAGAGTGGAGTTTCAAAGGGGAAAGTAGGGGGAAGGAAGGAATTACCATGGGATATTGTTTACGATTATGGAAGCTGTCAATAACAAAAAAGTAGGGATTCATATACAGCTGACACTGAGTGATCCCAGCACATGGGGTAAACTCTTGGTTTGGGACTATACATCAACCAAAAAGCATGACCTCCCCAGTATAACCCTACAGCTATCAGTCACTCAACAGGAGGTTTTCCTTCCAGTGATCGACGTTAACTCCTTAGACAATCTCTGAGGCTCTAAACTGGTCCCTGAAGAAGACAAAGCCAACCAATTTGATCCAAATGTTCCCCTTCTCAAAATGCTGACTTTGGTAAATGCTAGCCATGAGCTCCTTAACCTTCTAGATCCATCTCTGGGACATGATTGCTGGATATGCTTGTGTGCAAGTCAGCTCACCTATACTGGAATAGGAATGACTCACCAATCCTAACTAACAACACAAAGGGACTTGTGTAACTGGACCACTTGTTCAGATCATAGGAGAAGCCTAATGTGTGGGAAATGAAAAAGGCCATACCAGGGAAACTAAAGGGACTGTGACCTCCTGATAGCATATACTTCACCTTCCCCAAAGGTATTTACACCTGATACCTGGGGGAAAATTGCAGACTAGTGTTCCTGGCCCCTGATTTGGATAAACTCCCGGGAGACAAGGTCCAACAATGCTTGTACCTCCCAAGGTCAAGGAAAAAGAGAAGTCCTGTGCTGTTACTAGTCCTGCTAGGAGTAGCCCTGACAGGAACTGTGGCCACTGGTGCTGCAATAGTCATCCAACAAGTTCAACACAACCAGCTCTCTTCCCAGATCAAAGAAGACTTAACTGTTATTCAAGAGAGCACTCTTCAGAACTGGAAAGACTCACTGGCAGCAAGGGTCTTCCAAAACCATAGGGGAGGAGACTTGATTACTGATGAAAAGGAGGGCATATGTATGTTTCTAAATGAGGAATGCTGCATGTATGCTAATCAATCAGGGGTAGTTCGAGAAAATGCTAAAAGGGTACTAGAAAGAATTAAGGTGAAAAATACAAATGACAGCCAATGGAGTACAGTGTGAACTACATGAGGATCCTAGCTGGCTCTTTTAGTGGTGCCCCTTGTAATGATAATGTTGAGGCTCCTATTAGAACCATGTGTCCTAAATGCCCTATCCAGGTTCATCCAAACTAGAGTGGAAGCAATAAAGCTACAGGTGACACACCAGGAGTACCAGCCCATCTCTTCAAGGTAAGGACATTAAGGTGTTATGAAGGTGAAGAGAAGTGAATTAGGTAGAAAAAAAATTGCTAAGTGTTGATTTATTGTAGGTGCTTATTGTTGCCCGACACAACCCCTTCTTGCTGTATGGAATGGAAAGTCCCAGAAAAGGGGCCCCAGAGTGGTCATAAGGGGGAAATGGCTAAGACAAAAATAGAGGTTGCCCTTGGTAATGGAAACAACATTGCTAACTGTCATGTATGCCTTTGCAAAGCCTCAGTTGCTTGCTTACCCTGCATAGTTGCTATAGAGTATAAAATGAAAGTGCAGGTTCAGCTCGGGGCAGAGTTCTTTGGTAGTGATTTTGGCTCTGACCTCCAGGTAAATAAACTCTTCTCTTCCACTCTTATTGGTGTCAGAGTAATCATTCCAGAGAAATTCCTGCTGCACCCTCATTTCCACCATTCTTCCTTCATAGGTTCCTATATTCCATGGCCTCTTTTTCTCCACAAGTCCTCTTTTTGCTTGGATATATATGGCAACTGAATTCCTGCGATGAAGTGTTCTGAAAGTCTCATTGGTCCCCAGATACTTGACCCAATCATTGAATGTGATTGGGTTATGAGAGATCTCACCTCACCAGTGGGTTTATAGATTCATAAGTTAATGCCATTATGTGCAGGGAGGATCTGGAAGAGCCTAGTTGGAGGAAGCAGGACACTGTGGACATGCCTTGAAAGATAAATTTTGTCCCTGGACGCTCCTCCACCTTCCTGGCTGCCACATAGTGAGAAGCTTTCCTCTGTCGTACCTTTCTGCCTCTAGCCCAGAAACAATAGAGCCAAGTAGTCATGGAGCAAAACCTCAGAAGTCATGAGCCAAGATAAATAATTCCTCTCCTTAAATTGATTTTATTGGATATTTTGTCAAAGTGATGAAAAATGGCTACATATCCTCTCAATGAAAACAGAAGCTATACAACCTATGAATATCTGGTCTCAAAAATTTCCCAGTTTCACTTCCATCACATTCAATTTGTCAAAACAAATCATAAGTTAGTTCAGATTCAAGATATATATTGATATTTATATTTCTGTCTTCTCAGTAATTTGTCAAAACAAATCATGAGTTAGCAAAGATTCAAGACACACACACACACACATAATTTTCTTCCTTCTTCTCTGTCAGAGAAGTGACTTGCTACTGGCCTTTGTTACAGTGTATATGGGTTTGCTCTCAGGCCACAATAGCTTATATTATTTTTCTATACAAACTACAGTCAACATACAATGGCTCACAAAGGCTCAACAAATTATGACAACAGATTTTTATGCCTAGTATTCTTTTACTTCTTCTTCTGTTTTAATTTGTTTTTTTGACGTAGGGTCTCAGTCTAGCCAGGCTGACCTGGAATTCACTATGCAGTCTCAGAATGACCTTGAAGTCATGGTGATCCTCCTACCTCTGCCTCCCAGCCTATGTCCAGTATTCTTGATCTACACTAGGATAACGCAAATGTGTATGAGGCTTCATAAGTGCAGCTACTTTTTGACATGGAGAACTACGAAGCAGAGATACAAGCTTTCTGCTCATGTACATCCAATAAAGCGATGGTAAGGCAGGACTGGGATATTCATAGCAGACACTCTCGGTTTGAAAGGAAAGCACATTATGGTTATTCTGAAATGCAACTATGCTCATCTTATACATAACAAAGTTATACATAACAAAGTTGGGCATCTTGGGATGAAAATACCACCCTATGTTATCTAGTTGTACCATAATTCAATGATGAATTCTTATAAGCGACACACAAAGGAGAGGCATCCAGGCTGGTGAAGAAAAGGCTGTGCAAGGCAGAAACAGCAGTAGTAATGAACCATAATGTTTGAAACCCCCAGAAACTAGAATAGACAAGGACAGAATCTTTTCTAGCATCCATGAAGGAAACACCATCCCACTGTCCTTCCACAATAAGAGACTATCTGTTATTTTAAAAATATTTTATTTTTATTTATTTATTTGAGAGAGGGAAAGAGAGAGAGTGAATTGGTGTGTCAGGGCTTCCAGCCACTGCAAACTAACTACAGATGCATGTGCCACCTTGCACATCTGGCTTACATGCCCGGGGAATCTAACCAAGCTCCTTTGGCTTTTCAGGCAAATACCTTAACCACTAAGCCATCTCTCCAGCCCCCTATCTGCTATTTTTAAGTGTATTTATGAGAGAGAGAGAAAGAGAATAGGCATAGCAGGACTTCTTACCACTGCAAACAATCTCCAGGTACATGAGCCACTTTGTGCATCTGGCTTTGTGTGGGCACTGGGAATCAAACCTGGGCCAGCAGGCTTTGTAAGCAAGTACCTTTAACCTCTGGGCCATCTCCAACAATTATCTGTTATTTTAAATCACCAAGTGTGTGGTAGTTCTTATGAGCATCACAGGAAACTTGGAAACTTGTGCAGATAGCAAGTTCAAAGGGAACCCAATATATTATGTTTGCATTATTTTTTTAATTGTTTTCATCTTTTATCTTTTTATTTTTATTGTTTTTATCAGAGAGAGAGAGATAATGGGCAGGCCAGGGCCTCTAGCCACCACAAATGAACTCCAGATGCATGCATCACCATGTGCATCTGGCTTACATAGAACTTGGAAAATTGAATCTGGGTCCTTAGGCTTCACAGGCAAGTACCTTAACCACTAATCCATCTCTCCATCCCTGCTTGCATTATTTTTAATGCTCAGCTACTTAATGTCAGGAATCTTTTTTAAAAATTAGTTGCTTGACCTCTGGTTAAGATGGCGGCATAGGTACCATGCCAAAGCAGCCTAGGGGGGAAAAAAGACCAAAAAAACTCAGCAAAATATACACTGTTACTAAAAAGTGAGGTGTATAGGAAATTGAAGTGGCAGCGGAGAAGTAGAAGAGATCCAGAGCATCCAGAGCCCGCACAGGCCGGCAAAAGCGGCTCCAGCAGCTCCATCAACTGCAGCGGCAGAGGCAGAGCACCAGAAAGCAGCCAGGCTCGGCTTCAGCTGCAGGAAAATCCAGGTGCGGGAGCTTCCCTTCACACCGTGCTCTCAGCAACTCAGGAAACGTGAAGGGAGAGAGGCAGTGAGCAATGGAGGAGCAGACCGCGAGGTAGAAGAACACATGGAACAGCGAGAGAACCAGAGCAGCCGCGGCTCCCTCCCCTCCCCCACCACCTGAGCCTAGCTCCGGTGAACAGAGCAGCAGCCCCCGGACCTGGCCATGCCAACCTGAGCCGACAGCGGGACCCAAGCAGGAGCAGAGTTCGGCAGCAACATCAGTGGCTCTGGCACCAGTAACAGCGGCCCTAGCAGTAGCAGCTCCAGTAGCAGCAGCAGCAGAAGACCCAGGAGCAGCAGCAGCGGCAGTGGACACAGCAGCAGCAGACCCAGGAGCAGCAGCAGCAGCAGCTACTGTGGGAGCAGTGGCAGTGGACAAAGCAGCAGTAGCTTCAGCAGCAGTGGTGGCTCCAGCAGTGGCAACTAAAACAGCAGCAGAGGCAGTAGCAGCGATGGGTCCAGCAGCAGCAGCAGCTTCAGCAGCAGCGGCTACAGACCCAGCAGAGGCAGCTTGAGCAGCAGTTCCAACAGCAGGGGTGCTGATCTGCAGGGCCACACTTGCCAGGCTCGCTTTGCCCCACAGGAAAAGCCAGTGCCCAGCTCCAGAAATCAGAACAGCAGCCCGACGATCCAGGCAACAACTTGAATGAGACCAAAATCATCCAAGGTAACTGGGATTGCACCAGGGAAGGGTCTCACTTGGTCGCAAGCTGACTTGGATCCCTCAACAGACCAGAAATCTTAACCTCTTTGTTGATAGAGTATCTGGTCATTATAATAACTACTCTTGCATACATACTCGGCTGTTTTTGATTGAATGTGTACAGTGTTTATATAACTTTAGAATCTACCTGTATTTTATTCCACTCAGCCTGCTTGAATACTCCTATAGCAAGGAAACTCAACCCCTAAGAACATCTTTGTAGATACTCTGAGAGTCTTAAGAGCCACACCTAGCACCTTAAGCTCCTACCCTGAAAATATATTACATCAAATCAATGGATACAGCTAAGAATACCCTGCTAGCTAGAAAATCCAAGCATTAACTTAATCCAAGATGCCAAAATATATATATTATAACACAAGAAACACTAAAAAGCAAGATAATATAAATCCACCTAAAAGTATTAATGCATCAGAAATGTCCTCCAGCCAGAACGAGTTAGAGGAAATGCCTGAGAAAGAGTTCAAAAGAATGATTATAAATATGTTCAAAGAGGTCAAAGAACAAATCAAAAGAAACAAAGAGGAACTCAAAGGAATCAAAGAAGACACAGGACACCAATTTAATGAAATAAAGAAGGCAATACAAGACATAAATAAGGAAATAGAAATAATAAAGAAAAACCAGTCAGAAATACTAGCAATGAAGAACACAGTTAACAAAATAAAAAAATCTGTAGAAAATCTCACCAGTAGGATGGATGAGGGAGAGGACAGAATATCTAAGCTAGAAGACCAGGTGGCAGATCTAATACAGGCCAACAAAGAGAAAGACAAACTTATAGAAAAGTATGAGTGGGAATTTCAAGATATTCGGGACACTATGAAAAGATCCAATATAAGAATTCAGGGCATAGTAGAAGGAGAAGAAATCCACTCCAAAGGCATAGCAGGCATCTTCAACAAAATCATAGAAGAAAATTTCCCCCAAATTGGGAAAGAGGTGCAAATGCAGATACAGAAAGCATTTAGAACCACAGCCAGACAAAACCCAGAAAGAACCTCTCCTCGCCATATTATAATCAAACTTCCAAACACACACACCAAAGAAAAAATATTGAAAGCAGTTAGAGAGAAAAATCAAGTTACCTACAAAAGCAAGCCCATCAGGATTACAGCAGATTATTCACCACAAACTTTTAAAGCCAGAAGGGCTTGGAGTGATATATTCCAAGTTCTGAAAGATAACAACTGTCAACCAAGGTTACTTTATCCTGCAAAGTTATCCATTCAAATAGATGGAGAAATAAGGACATTCCATGACAAAAGCAGATTAAAGAAGTATTTGAAGACAAAACCAGCTCTACAGAAAATATTTGATAGAATCCTCCATGCTAAAGAAAAGGAAAAGCATACATATAAGGGACCTAGAAAAAACAAGCAATACTCAAATACTAGTTAACTGAAGAGAGCACAGGTAGAACCAGAACCACAAAAAAAAAAAAAAAGGCAAACATAAATACACACCTTTCAATAATATCTCTTAATATCAACGGCCTCAATGCCCCAACGAAAAGACATAGATTTGCAGACTGGGTTAGAAAGCAGGATCCTACAATTTGTTGTCTCCAAGAAACTCACCTTTCTACAAAGGATAGACATTATCTTAGGGTGAAAGGTTGGAAGATGGTGTTTCAAGCAAATGGGCCTAGAAAACAAGCAGGGGTTGCTATCCTAATATCAGACAAGGTAGACTTTAGTCCAATGTTAGTCAAGAAAGATAAGGAAGGTCACTTTATATTGATTAAGGGCACACTCCAACAGGAGGACATTACAATCCTAAACATATATGAACCTAACATGGGGGCTCCCAAATTCGTCAAACAAACACTATTAGAACTAAGGTCACAGATAACACCAAATACAGTGGTGGTGGGTGACTTTAACACCCCACTCTCAACAATTGACAGGTCATCTCGGGAAAAAATAAACAGAGAAGCAACTGGACTAAATGAGGTCATAGAAGGAATGGACTTAACAGATATATACAGGACATTTCATCCAAAGGCTGCAGAATATACATTCTTTTCAGCAGCACATGGAACATTCTCTAAAATAGATCATATATTAGGAAACAAAGCAAATCTTAACAAATTCAGGAAAATTGAAATAATTCCTTACATTCTATCTGACCACAAAGGAATTAAACTACAAATCAGTAGCAAGAAAGGCTATAGAGCATACACAAAATCATGGAAACTAAACAATACACAACTAAATGATGAATGGGTCAATGAAGAAATCAAGAAGGAAATCAAAAAATTTATAGAGTCAAATGATAATGAGAACACAACATACCAAAATCTCTGGGACACAATGAAGGCAGTTCTAAGAGGTAAATTTATAGCCTTAAGTGCCTATATTAAGACATTAGAAAGGTCGCAAGTAAACGACCTAATGCTTCACCTTAAAGCGTTGGAAAAAGAAGAACAAGGCAAACCAAACATCAGTAGACGGGAAGAAATAATAAAGATTAGGGCAGAAACTAATGAAATAGAAACAAAAAGAACAATCCAAAGAATTAATGAAACAAAGAGTTGGTTCTTTGAAAGGATAAACAACATTGATAAACCCTTAGCAAATCTGACCAAAAGAAAGAGAGAAGAGACACAAATTAATAAAATCAGAGATGAAATATGTAACATCACAACAGATTCCAGAGAAATTAAAAAAATCATAGGGACATACTATAAAAGCATATACTCCACAAAGTATGAAAATCTGAAAGAAATGGATGATTTCCTTGATCTATATGACCTACCTAAATTAAATCAAAATGAGATTAATCACTTAAATAGACCTATTACAAACATGGAGATCCGAACAGTTATCAATAATCTCCCAGCTGAAAAAAGCCCAGGCCTGGATGGATTCACTGCTGAATTTTACCAGAGTTTTAAGGAAGAGCTAACACCATTGCTTCTTAAGCTTTTCCAGGAAATAGATAAAGAAGGAATTCTACCAAACTCCTTCTATGAGGCCAGCATCACCCTGATACCAAAACCAGGCAAAGATAGAACAAAAAAAGAGAACTACAGACCAATCTCCCTCATGAACATAGATGCAAAAATTCTCAACAAAATATTGGCAAAAAGAATACAAGAGTATATCAAAAAGATCATTCACCCTGACCAAGTAGGCTTTATCCCAGAGATGCAGGGATGGTTCAACATACGCAAATCTATAAATGTAACACATTACATAAATGGGTTGAAGGACAAAAATCACATGATCCTCTCATTAGACGCAAAGAAAGCATTTGACAAAATGCAACATACCTTCATGATAAAAGTCCTACAGAGACTGGGAATAGAAGGAACATATCTCACTATAATAAAGGCTATTTCTGACAAGCCTACAGCCAACATATTACTAAATGGGGAAAAACTGGAAGCTTTCCCACTAAAGTCAGGAACAAGACAAGGGTGTCCACTGTCCCCACTTTTATTTAATATAGTTTTGGAAGTCTTAGCCATAGCAATAAGGCAAGAGACACACATAAAAGGGATACAAAGTGGAAAGGAAGAGATCAAGTTATCATTATTTGCAGATGACATGATTCTATACATAAAGGACCCTAAAGACTCTACTAGCAAGCTGTTAGAGCTGATTAAAACCTACAGCAATGTAGCAGGATACAAAATAAATACACAGAAATCAGTAGCCTTCATATATGCTAACGACAAACACACAGAGGATGAAATCAGAGAATCACTCCCATTCACAATTGCATCAAAAAAAATAAAATACCTTGGAATAAACCTAACCAAGGAAGTAAAGAATCTCTACAATGAGAACTTTAAAACACTCAAGTGAGAAATTGCAGAAGACACTAGAAAGTGGAGAAACATCCCTTGTTCCTGGATTGGAAGAATCAATAATGTGAAAATGGCAATCTTACCTAAAGCAATCTACACATTTAATGCAATCCCTATCAAAATTCCAAAGGCTTTCTTCATGGAAATAGAAAAAACAATCCAAAACTTCATTTGGAATCACAAAAAACCTCGAATGTCTAAAATAATACTGAGCAAAACAAAAAAGAGGCTGGTGGTATCACCATACCTGATTTTAACCTATACTACAGAGCCATAGTAACAAAAACAGCATGGGCCAGGCGTGGTGGCGCACGCCTTTAATCCCAGCACTTGGGAGGCAGAGGTAGGAGGATCGCTGTGAGTTTGAGGCCACCCTGAGACTCCATAGTGAATTCCAGGTCAGCCTGGGCTAGAGTGAGACCCTACCTCAAAAAATAAAAATAAAAATTAAAAAAAAAAAAAAACAGCATGGTACTGGCACAAATCCGACATGTAGATCAGTGGAACAGAATAGAGGACCCAGATGTAAGCCCAAGTAGCTATAGCCACCTGATATTCGATAAAAATGCCAAAAATACTCATGGAAGAAGAGACAACCTCTTCAGCAAATGGTGTTTTGAAAACTGGATATATATCTGTAGATGGATGAAAATAGATTCTTCTCTCTCTCCATGCACAAGAATTAAGTCCAAATGGATTAAAGACCTTAACATCAGACCTGAAATTCTGAAACTGTTAAAGGAAAAAGTAGGGGAAACCCTTCAACATATTGGTTTTGGCAAAGACTTTCTGAATACAACCCTAATTGCTCAGGCAATAAAACCACAGATTAATCACTGGGACCTCATGAAATTACAAAGATTTTGCACTGCAAAGGACACAGTGAAAAAAGCAAAGAGGCAACCTACAGAATGGGAAAAAATCTTCGCCAGCTATGTGTTTGATAGAGGACTAATATCTAGGATATACAAAGAACTCAAAAAGTTAAATAATAAGGAATCAAACAAGCCAATCAAAAAATGGGCTATGGAGCTAAATAGAGCATTCTCAAAGGAAGAAATACGAATGGCATATAAGCATCTAAAAAAATGTTCTATGTCACTAGTCATCAGGGAAATGCAGATTAAAACTACATTGAGATTCCATCTCACTCCTGTCAGATTGCCCACCATCATGAAAACAAATGATCATAAATGTTGGCGGGGATGTGGAAAAAAAGGAACCCTTCTACACTGCTGGTGGGAATGCAATCTGGTCCTGCCATTGTGGAAAACAGTGTGGAGGTTCCTCAAACAGCTAAATATTGATCTACCATATGACCCAGCTATAGCACTCCTAGGCATATACCCAAAGCACTCATCTCATTTCCTTAGAAGTACGTGCTCAACCATGTTTATTGCTGCTCAATTTATAATAGCTGGGAAATGGAACCAGCCTAGATGTCCCTCAACTGATGAGTGGATAATGAAGATGTGGCACATTTATACAATGGAGTTCTACTCAGTGGTAAAGAAAAATGAAGTTATGAAATCTGCAGAAAAATGGATGGACCTGGAATGGATTTTACTAAGTGAGGTAACCCAGGCCCAGAAAGCCAAGCGCCACATGTTCTTTCTCATATGTGGATCCTAGCTACAGATGATTGGGCTTCTGTGTGAGAATGAAAATACTTAGTAGCAGAGGCCAGTAAGTTGAGAAGGAGACATAAAGGGAAGAGAAAGAAAGGGAGGAGGATATTTAATAGGTTGATATTGTATATATGTAATTACAATGATTGTAATGGGGAGGTGATATGATGGAGAATGGAATTTCAAATGGGAAAGTGTGGGGGTGGGGAAGAAGGGAATTACCATGGGATATATTTTGTAATCATGGAATATGTTAAAAAAATTTTAAAAAAAAGAATGAAAGAAAGAGAAAAAAATTAGTTGCTTTACATACCTCAAATATGTTTAACAATACCTTTTTAGAAAAAAATATCCTGGAAACATGTTTTGAATAAATAGTTTCATAGGCCAAAAATATCAGAAAGATAATTTTAACTTTACAAATAACCTTAAAGCTCTCATGTCCTGCTGCAGATTTTTTTTTTTTTTTTTTTTTTTGAAGTAGGATCTCACTGTAACCCAGATTGACCTGGAACTCACTCTTGTCCCAGGCTGGCCTTGAACTCAAGGTAATCCTCCTACCTTTGCCTCCCAGAGCTTGGATTAATGGTGTGCACCACCACACCTGAATAACAGTGGTTTTGTGTTTTGCTTTGTTGGTTTTTCAGCCACTGAAGATTTTGAACTGTGCAGCCACAATGCAGATCGCAGCCTGGCATGCTGCTTTCCTCACTCACTGCAATGTTCTGTCTGCCACATCCAGTCTCACACTTATAAGACATGCATGGACACAGAGCATCATGCTTTCTGTGACTTGGGGATTGAATTGCAATTGTGTTTCATTGCAATTCATTTAAAGTTAGTCCTAGCATGCATAAAGCCTTTGGACTTCAAGAGACATGAAGAGGGATAGAGTTTACAAAATCCAGAAGGACGCAGTGGGCATAGAGTTTCTCATTGCACTTTGAAATGGTTATTTTGCAGGGAAGAGGGTGGAAGAAAAATAAATAACCTTCTTTTCTGTCTCTGGTCTCCTGCCAGGGGAATCCTCCTTGGTCAAATGCTGGTCCACAGAGACCAGTCCTAAGTCAGGAAATGGGGTGTGGGCAGACACATAACAATAGAAGGATAGGCAGCTCACAGAAAATTAAGATAAAACCACTCCCATTACACATGTGGTTTTGGTCTCCAATTTAACTGAAATTCAAGCAATTCAGTGACAGTGATGTGATTAAGCTCCATTCTGCTTGTTTATTTATGTAAACGAGATTTTCTCCATCTGAGCCCCTCATTTTAGTAAAAGCAGTTCACCTAAAGTAAGCTGTCCTGAGGGTAATGAAGAGGCCTGATAATTTCACTTGTGTTTCCCCCCGAAATGACTAGAATTACTAAATATTTGATATGATGGGATTTAAAACAATAATAAGGCTTTAAAAATGTTGTTCTTAATTTTTATTTATTTATTTGAGAGAGAAAGAGACAGAAAGAGAGAGAAGGAATGGGCATGTTATGGCTTCCACCCTCTGCAAACAAGCTTCAGACACATGCACCACCTTATGCATCTGGTTTACTTGAGTCCTCAGGAGTGGAACCTGGGTCCTTTGGTTTTGCAGGCAAGAGCCTTAACTGCTAAAACATCTCTCCATCCCCAATAATGAGTTTTAATGTTTGTACCAGAAGAAATTTAATAGCAGGAGTACATGGGCAGATAAGTTTTTTAAAACTTAGTTTAAATATGCTCAGTGGAAAACTATAGAGTAATAAAAGATTTAAGTGTAAAAGTTAATTTTAGGGTTGGAGAGTTGGCTTAGTGGTTAAGGCACATGCCTGAAAAGCCTAAGGACACAGGTTCGATTCTCCAGGTCCCACGTAAGCCAGATGCACATGGTGATGCATGCATCTGGAGTTTGTTTGCAGTGGCTGGAGGCCCTCGTGTAGCCATTCTCACCCTCTCTCTAGCTCTTTCTCCCTCTGTCTCTAATAAATAAATAAATAAAAATAAATCTTTAAAAAAATCAATTTTATTATGATAAAGTTCTGTAGAAAAGAATGATTATTTAAATTTAAGAAAAAGAATGTATGGACTGAGGTTAAAGATGCTTGCTTGCAAAGCCTGTCAGCCAGGAGTCAACTCTTCAGCCACCCACCTACAGCCAGATGAGCAGTCACTCCCCAACACATTTGTGTAAATAAATTTTAAGCATTAAGTAAAAATCATGTATAATTATGGCTTTTATGAACTTATTTTTGCCTGTGTGTGTACTAGGTATGCTATGGTAAGCAGTATGTGTGTGTGTTGTATGTTGTATGCACGTGTGTGTGTGTGTGGTGTCTTGTGCTTGTGGGGAGACCAGGGGAGAAGACTGGGTGTCCCCCTCTACATCCTCTGCTTGTTGCCTGGAGATGGTCTCCGCTGGCTCTGGACCTTTCGTGATTTTGCAAGCCTGTTTTCAATCTCTGCTCCCCACCAGACTGGGGTGACAGGCTGGCGAACCCAGGCAGCCCACCTACTTATAAGGGTTCTGGAGACCTGACCTCAGCAGTTTCAGGACCTCATGCTTGTCCAGGAAGCTGAGTACAGACAATAAACCACGATGATTCCCACCCTCATCATGCCCCTCTCAATTCCACCCTTCTTTCCAATTATTTTCTCTTCTAGTTTGATGTCATCATTCCCCTAGGGCTCATGAACAGCTATAGTGAATCTTTTAAAATATATTTTTATAAATATATAAAGATGGACATCAAGTTACTGTGGTTGGTGAAATATGTGCAGAATGAATTCCAAATGTCCATCCCTCCACAAAAGCAATGACTAAACTGCCTAAAGGGTTAAAAACACTGTCCTGATGGCTTATTCCTTTAAAAAGAAAAATCGCTGGTCCTCTGTCTCAAGGAAGAAAGCAAGGAAGGTTGGGCTGGGCTCTCAGGGGCTCCCTAGCTGACTTCTGCCTGCCTTCCAGATGGATCTCCACTCTCCCCTCCAGCTGGCCCTGTCTGCTGGAATCATTGCTCAGCATTCCAGGTCCTGCCTCAGCTCACGCAGGCTCCAACTTCTCTTTTTACTCCTCAGCCTCCAACCTGACTGCCACGTGTCTCTTCTCCCTCCCAAAGGTGTGTTCACAGTCTTCACTGAAGAGTCACTCCTGGACTTCCCTGCCAGCAGGCAGACCCTAGAGAAAGGAAAGTCATTGTTCTTCCAGAGTGCAAAAATAAGTTTGACAGATTATCTTTGTCACTTTCTCTTCTGCAATGGTGTCCCACAGTGACCATTGTCAATTCAACAATACATACATATATATAGTAATAAAATGAAAAAGGCAATTGTTAGTGAGCAGAGTGGTGGCAAGAGGCAGGCTGAGTGCCATTTGGCTGTTAACCTTGAGAATGATGGCTAGGCTAGCTCCTGCCTAGAGACCTCTTGTGCCCAGAACGCCCTTTACATTGCTCTGCTGCTGGAACAAAGGCTTTAGTCTCTTCTCCCTCTTCCCCCCTCCACTTGTATCTCCTGCTTCTCCTCCTCCTCCTTATTCTCAGATCTTGTCATCCCAGTGTTTGAGATGCTCCATGTGAACAGCTGCTTGCTGGCAGTAGGTGGGAGCCTAAGAGCTTCTTCATGACCAGCCCGTCCTCACCCTTCACCTGTAGTAATTCGCAGACCAGTTTCAAGGCTGTGTGGGTGATGTGTGCATGCACAGACATGAATGTCTGTTTGTAGGTAGGATGGTGGAAAAGGTAATCCTATTGTTCATTAAAAAAATACTTAAGGGGACTGGGGAAATGGCTTAGCGGTTACAGCATTTGCCTGAGAAGTGTAAGGACCAGGGTTTGATTTCTCAGGACCCACATAAGCCAGATGCACAAGGAGGCACATGTGTCTGGAGTTCATATGCAGGGGCTAGAGGCCCTGGCACGCCCATTCTCTCTCTCTGTGTCTTCCTCTCTCACAAATAAGTAAACAGAATACTTTTAAAAATGCTTAAAATGGGGCTAGAGGGGATGGCTTAGTGGTTAAGGTGTTTGCCTGCAAAGCCAAACGACCCAGGTTCGATTCCCCAGGTCCCACATTAGCCAGATGCACAAGAGGGCAAATGCATCTGGAGTTCGTCTGCAATGGCTGGAGGCCCTGGCATGCCCATTCTCTCTCTCTCTCTGCCTCTTTTTCTGTCAAATAAATAAATAAAAATAAAATAGAAAAAAAAATGCTTGAAACACCTCCCTGTTTTGTTTTGTTTTGTTTTTTCCCCAATTAGCAACTTTTCTGTCCTGGACTCCCTAAACCTGGAATTGAACTCTCCTCCAGCAAATACAAATACTTGTTTCAGCGCTTGCTGAGCTGATTTTGGGTCCAGAATTCAAAGAGGTGACATAATCTCATCTCAAGGCAGAAACTGTCCTCTTTCAGAGAGTGACTTCAGGCACTGCCCACTTGCTTGAATGAAGCGCCAGTCCTCTGTCTGCCTCCCAGCCAGCGGCGCTGCATTGTCCCGCTCCTGCCTCGGCTCAGCTGCTCCGGAAAGCCCGCCCTGGAAGCCTCAGAACCATCCCTGACTCCAGAAAACAGCCAGGACAGCGCATGGTTCTCCAGGCGCCGGCAGCATGAAAGGATGTCTTGGATCTTGGGAAAGTAACCGTACACATATGTTGTGAGAAGAATTTCATTTTTCTTTTGGGTCCTTTTCTCCTCTGTTTCATTTCTGTCCTTCCTTTCCCCCTCCCTTCCTCCAAATATTTTAAAGTACCAAACAATCTATGGCCCAAAGAGCCACTTCTCAGGCCCTGCCAAGAGCTGCCGTGTCAGTGAGCAGCTGTGAGCGAGCGCAGGCCTGCGGCCTCTGGCTGCTGGGTGGGCGCATTCCACAGGGCAGACAGGAACACCTCACAATTACGGGAGCTTCCTGGAGGATGTTGTGAGCAGTAACAACTTCAGTTTAGCAAAACAGCAAATCCAAGACACCTCAGAGGCCAAAGGCTCAAAGTCTAGTCTCCATGGCAACATATGGATTGCCCACTCCTTTAAGAATGGAGCACATTGAGGACTAATTCTGGGATGTGTATTCTCAAGTAATTGGGTTTTCAAAAAGCATTGAGTTATTCTTTGCAAAGGAACTCCAGACTCATGAGCCCCCTTGTGCTTCTGGCTTACATTGGTACTGGGGAATCGAATCTGGGTCCTTGGGCCTCGCAGGCAAGTGCCTTAACTGCTAAGCCATCTCTCCAGCCCAAATTATTCTCAGTACCATGACTGTGTCCTCCAGGTAGGGCCGTCTAAGGTCCTAGATCAATTCCTTTTAATGCTCTCCTAGCGGCTTTCTACTTAGGGGAGATTTGCGTGTTTCTTAAGTAAAAGTTTAGACAAAGAATCCTTCCAGAAACAAGAACATGCTTTATTCCTGTAGATTTTGCCACTTTGAGTCGTAAGTGCACCTGGAGTCACTGACTCACCTGCCATCTTCCCAAATCGATCACCTGACAAGTTTCTATAAAGGCTGCTAGTTATAAGAGTTTTTTAAATTCCTTGGAAAATGAAAATTGGGTTCAGTTTTCCGTTTTATACCTTCATTATAAACACTCAAGGGTTTCATTTGCAAATAAAGTCTCTTTGACGCACTCTTGTCTACCGAATTATAATACATAAAAATGGAAGGATTCGGATTGATACAAACGACCTCTGTTTGCAGAGGAAGCCAGTTCAGCAGAGTTTATAACAACCCCCCTCCTGCCTGTCTCATCAGCATTTTGATCTTTGGTCTTGAGCAAAGTGTTTTTTTGTTTGTTTGTTTCTCCAGGTAGGGTTTCACTCTAGCCCAGGCTGATTTGGCATTCACTATGTATTCTCAGGGTGGCCTCTAACTTACGATGATCCTCCTACCTCTGCCTCCCCAGTGCTGGGATTAAAGGCAATCGCCACCTCCTCAGGCTCTTGAGCAGTGTTTTGCTTTTAGTGTATTCAGCTCAGAATTGGGAAATGAAATAAATAAACATTATTTTGAAATAATGCATTTTTATCTAGTGTGATTATGCATGGTACTCTTATGTCGAATTGTAATTTGAAATGCTCCATATCCTATATTTTAAAATGAATTTAGGGTTTTCTCTGACATTTTCAAAAGTCACTACTATATTTTCATTAACAGTGATTACACTGCCACACTAGCATTCTACTTCATATATTTAATTAAATGGTTTATATTTTTTGCTTATGCACTGAGGAAATTTTTAACACAAAGGGGACAATTTTATAAATTAAAAAAGTACATAAAGTGAATGGTGTACTCTCTGTATCATAGACATTTATAAACCAGAATTCCTGTCTCAAAATATTCCCTAGCTAAGAAAAGATTTAAGCAAATTTGATGCTTTTAGAAGGTCAAGATTAGACTAGAGCCAAGTGTGGTGGCTCATGCCTGGAATCCCAGAACTTGGTAGGCAAAGACAGAACTATTATGAGTTCAAGGCCAGCCTACACTACATAGTGATTTCCAGGTCAATCTTGGCCACCAAGGTGAGAGTCTGTCTCAAAACAAAGCCAAACAAATAAAACAGTTTAGTTAATTCTCTATTTGGTTTAATTTTTGTTTTGTTTGATGTGTCATTATTGTGTCCTTAAAGATGAGTACATTTTTCCTAAAAAGACCCTATATGATAAACATGGTTATTATTAATAATTAATAATTAAATAGAGAGCTGGAGAGTCTATGCAATATGGCCTATAATTTATAAAATATTATTTAATGTCATTGAAAATAGGTACTGTGTTATATGAAAAAGTCAGATTCAATGTGCTATGAAATGAATACTCATTAAGAAAAAATATGTATTAGTTAGAAAAGCTTCTCTAGTCAGATGGCAGTGACCTCTGTGATGACTCAAGAGGCAACAGAGTGCACAGAAGTGACAGCGGAGTGCTCAGCACTGAAACATCTCTATCACACTGTCCAAGGCTCAGGGTCCGCTGTGGCTGGGGCTACAGGGTGAGTTCCAGGTAAGCTAACTATGTAGAGTGTCTTCAAATAAAATTAATATATCATAAAAATTTATGGAGAATTTGAATAAATAATATGTGCACCAGAACATATTTGTGGTGGTGGACTGTATCCTTGACTTAGCAAAAAGGTACAGCAGTTATAAACATATATGCACTCAAAGCAGAGCTGTTCACATATTTAAAGCAAGTATTATTATTATTATTATTATTATTATTATTATTATTTTGCTGTTGCTTTTTCAGGGTAGGGTCATGTTCTAGCCAGGACTGACTTGGAATTCACTATGTAGCATCAGGTCGGCCATGAACTCATGGAGATCCTCCTGCTTCTGCCTCCCAAATGCTGGGTTTAAAGGCATATGCAACCATGCCCAGAAAAGCAAGTATTATTAAGTCTAACAAATAATATGTGGATAGAATCTAACACAATAATAGTGTGGGTAGAACTATTTTTTAAAATTTTTTATTAGATATGGACATATTTAATATGTAAAAAACACATGTTGGTACCATCCTTCCTCTCCTTCCTTCCCCTTTTCTGAAGAGGCCTTTCTCTTTGGGGATGCAGGTCAACCCAATGACTATTGTGGATCACGCATTATGGGTGGAGAATCAATGTCTCTGTGAAAAATGTCCCAACTTGTGGTTCTAACAATCTATCCATCCACTCTTCCATCAAATTCCCTGAGCCAATTCCCTGAGCCATGCTGGGAGCATTTTAAGTCTACTTCAGTGACTGGCACTTAGGAGCCTCTGGATCTCTAGTTTGGTCGATTTTGAGTGTCCTCAGTGTCTATCTCCTTCACCCTTGTGCTGATATCTTTCTTGCTTGATCAAATTGACCAGGGGTTTGTCTATCTTGTTTATTTTTTCAAAGAACGAACCCATTGCTTCACTGATATTTTAAGTTGTTTTCTTAGTTTCCAATTCATTAATTTCTGCTCTAAGATTGACTAATTCTTTCCATCTGGAGATCTTTGGGTTGGTTGGATTTTTCTTGCTTATCCAGTGCATTTAGGGGGACAGTTAGGTTATTAATTTGGGATCTCTCTGTCTTTGTAATAAAGGTATTTAATGCAATGAATTTTCCCCTTAGGACTCCATTCATTGTGTCCCACAAGTTTGGGTGGGTTGTGTTTTTATTTTAATATATTTTTGTTTATTTTTTATTTATTTGAGAGTGACAGACAGGCAGAGAAAGAAGTAGAGAGAGAGAGAGAATGAATGGACGCGCCAGGGCCTCCAGCCACTGCAAACAAACTCCAGACACATGTGCCCCTTTGTGTATCTAGCTAACGTGGGTCCTGGGGAATCTAGCCTCTAACTGGGGTCCTTAGGCTTCACAGGCAAGCGCTTAACCACTGAGCCATCTCTCCAGCCCGGGTTGTGTTTTTAATATCATTCAATTCTAGGAATTGTACAATTTCTCTTTTTGATTTCTTCCATGGCCCATTCATTGTTTACAAGTGTGTTGTTTAGTCTCCAAGAGCTGATGGAGTTCTTGATATGTCTTTTGTTGTTAACTTCTGATTTTAAAGCATTGTGATCTGACATGATGCAATAAGTTATTTCAATTTCCCTGACTTTATGAAGGATGCTTTAGTGGCCTAATATATGATCAATTTTGGAGAAGGTTCCATGGGCTGCTGAGAAGAATGTGTTTTCTGTAGAGTTGGGGTGGAAAGTTCTGGGGATGTCGGTTAGGTCTAGTTGATCTATGATGGTGTTTGTTGAGCTCTACTATTTCCCTGTTGATTTTCTGCAGAGATGATCTTTCTATTAATTATAGTGGAATATTGAAGTCTTTGACTATGATGGTGCTGGTGTTTGTTTTATAAACTGTGGGGCACCTCTGTTTGGCACATATAGTTATGATTGTGATGTGCTCATGTTGGATCATTCCCTTGATGATTAAGAAGTGGCCTTTCTTGTCCTTTTAGATTATTTTTGGTTTGAAGTTTATTTTATCAGATATTAATACAGCAACACCAGCTTGTTTTTTATTTCCATTTGCATGCAATATAATTTTCCAACCTTTTACCCTGAGGAGGCGTCTATCTTTACTGAGATGTGTTTCCTGAAAACAACAGATAGAAGGTTCAGTTTTTGATCCACCTGGATAACCTGTGTCTTTTGATGGGCAGAGTTAAGACCATTAATATTTAAAGTTATTACTGCAAGATTTGAATTAATCTCTGCCATGATGAGGTGTTTTATGGGGTTTTGTACTTTTTTGTGTTTTGTACTATGTTGAGCCTGGTCTATTTTTGGTTATTGTGATCTTCTTGTTGGCTCTTGAGATTAGTTGTTTGACTCTTCTTTGTGGAGTGTTCTCTCAAGTATTTTGTGTTCATATAATCATAGAATTGACTTTTTTCATGGAAAGTTTTCCTTTCACCATCTATTGTAAAGGATACTTCTGTGGGTAGAGAAGCTTAGGTTGGAAGCCATAGTTTTATAGACTTTGAAGTGTTCCATTCCAGGCCCTTTTGGCTTTCAGGGTTTCCATTGAGAAATCTGATATAATTCTGTTGTGAGTTGTTTCTCTCTTCTGCTTTTAATACTCTCTCTTTGTTTTCATTGTTAAGAGTTTTAACTATGAAGTACCTTGGAGAGTTTTTTCTTTCATCCCGTCTGTCTGTCTACACGGGCCTCTCTTTTGAGAAATTCGGAAAATTTTCTTCAATAATTTGTTGAATATGTTCTCTACGCCTCTAGCCTGGATTTACTCTCCTCCTGGTATACCCATGATCTGGATGTTTGGTCATTTTAGGATATCCTACATATGATTCCCTCATATTCTGTTCACTTGGCTTTTTGAACTTAGCAAAGTTTTTGACCTCCTGAAAATTTTCTTGTCTTGTCATCCATTTCAGAGGCTCTGTCTTCTACATGAGTAACTTTGTTGGTGAGGGGGTCTAAAGAGGTTTTTATAATTTCTATTTGATTTTTGTTTTTTGTTGTGTTATTTTGCATCATGTCCATATCTTTTATGAGGTACGATTTCAGTTTTAGTTCTGATTTTCTTGATGGCTTCCTGGAATTCATTCTTGCATTTGATCAAATCTTCTTTAAACTTAATCAACTAGTTGTTGAGATTTTTCATTTCTTGACTCACCTTCAATTCACTCATATATCTTTTGAGGTTTCTAACAATTTTCTTCAATCAAGTTAAGCCTACTCTTAGAAGCTGAATGCTCTAAGAGATGATTCTGTTCAATTTTATTGATATCATTGTTGGTTTTCTAATGGTCTACTTCTAATTCAGCAATTCTTTTGATCAGGGTTTCATAGGTTGTTATGTTTTCATTTTGGGAATTAATTTCTGTTGATTTCTCGATGGTTTCATTGGAGGCTTGCATTGTAGGACTAGGCATCCTTGGTGGAGATCTCACAGTTTCCTGACTTTCATTGTCTTTTTTGTGCTGTTGTCTATCCATTTTAGGGAAACTCTTCATTTTATTGTGGAGAAAGCAAGTTTTTATTCTGTGGCCCATTAACCCTCTGACTTAAGTGAACAGGAATGTTGGTACCCAGTGGCCAGTCAGGATACCAGAGTAAAAGGCCTGATTCTTGGGGGACCAGGTCTCCCCAAGCAAAGCACAATGGGCAGTACCATGACCAGGGAATTGGGAGAAGTCAGTGAAAAGGAGTCTGGCCTACTCAATCCATTCTGGGCCTGCCCATCCACATAGTCTGGTGCTGGGAACCTGGACCAGGGAACTAGGAGGAGCCAGAAAACAGGGGTCTGGCCTACTCACTTAGCATACTGCACACTGTCAGGCACAAGGTACCAGCTATTTTTGTGATTTTAAAAATCCACTCTGCTAGCCTGTGTTTTCTGATTGGAGAATTGAAACTATTTATATTTAGAATTATGATTGAAAGATATCCATTCCTGTCACATTGCTGATTTTGTAGTCTTGTATTTTCATAGTCCACTCATATAACAATTATTCAAGCATGCTTTATTCTTTTCTTTTTATGAGGTAGGATCTCACTCTAACCCAAGCTGACTTGAAACTCACTCTGTAACCCAAAGGTGACCTCAAATTCATGGTAAGCCTTCTATATCAGCCTCCTGAGTGCTGAGATTAAATATGTGCACCACCCTGCCAGGCTGCTTTATTATTTTCTGTGATCTTGTGGATGTGTTTGTCTTCCTTCTATGAAACTGTATTTGTGGTTCCATTAGCTTTTTAGTTTAATTTTATCATGGAAACTTTTTCTTATCCTTTAATTATGACAGCCTTGCTGGGTAGAGTAAGATTGCTAGTGATTCTCTTTTGAAATATTTCATTCTAAGTGCTCTTGGCTTCTAATGTTTTTGTTGAGAAATCTGTTATTCTAGCTGGCTTGTCTTTGTATATGGATTGGAGCTTTTTCTTGTCACTTTCAACATACTGTATGCTTAGAGGTTTAATTATAATATGACAAGAGGGAGTTCTCTTCTGGCCTTATCTGTTTGGTGTTCTAAATTTCTCCTATAGCTATATTGGAAGCTTTTTTCATAATTTTGGAAAACATTCTGCTATAATTTTATTGAATATTTTCTATACCTTTAGGATGAATTCTTTTCTGCTGGGTCCATAATTCTTATATTTGATCTTGTCATAGTGTCCCAAATGTTTTTCAATCCTAGCTCACACCTTCTTTTCAGTCTACCTTTATTTTTGCTTGAATGTTCCAATTCCTCTACCTTATCTTCACACTCAAATATTTTGTCCTCAACCAAATCCATTCTATTTTTTATTTTCTATACTGTAATATTGCTGCTTACATAAGTATCTCATCATAGTCTTCCTTTATGTTGTGCATAGCTGAGAGTTTTTAAGGAGCTTTCTATTTCACTGGGTTTTTTTTTTTTTTTTTGGTTGTTGTTTGTTTATTTCCAGTATTTCTGTTTAGCCCTTTCTTCAGTATTTCTATGTCTTTATGGAAGTTCTTTCATGTCTTATATCAACTTCCTTATTTTATCCAACTGTTTATATTCTCTTGGGATTTGCTCAGGAAATTATTTTCTTTTATTTATTTATTTATTTGAATATGCTTATAATCAATTCTTTGGAATTTCATCCAACTCATTGTTCCTGGAGGCAATTACTAATTGGGATTAGTAATTTTTAGAGGAGTTATGTTGCTTGGTTTATCCTGTTTCTTATAGTACTATATTAGGATTTATGCATCTTGGGTTTTCATTGCTTGGATTTTGATCAGCTGTATTTTTTCAGTTGAAATATTTACTACCTTTAAGGAGGGTTAGATTGTGGTAGAGTTGAAGTATGTGGTTCAGTAGTTAGATCCTCAGTCCAACAGCTAAGGGTACTTGGTATAGTTTCTGTATTACTCCCAGAGAAAATATTAACTGTGGGAGTAATCACAGCTGCTGGATAAATGCCCTATGTAAATATTGTACTAGCCAATTAACAACAGTGTTTCTTTTAGCATCAATAACTGTTGGAGGATAAATAAACAAGAGTAGTGTAATTTATGCAGGGATGTTAGTAAGGTTCAGAGTGGGAAGAAAGTATGGTTGTAAGGATAGGTATATTAGATCAACTTTGAAAAAATATCAATGCAGGAAAAGTAGCTGGTACAAACAAAGCTAGAATAATGCTAGGGTTCACAGATTCTAGATATTGTTAAATATGCAAGTTAAAATTTAAGAAACATAAAGAGAAGGGAATAAGGAAGGAGGACGAGGAAAAGAGTAATGAGAAAGTATTTGAGTTGTACATGGGAAGAACAGAAGAGCACCCAACTATAGACTGGGGTGACAACCATATAAAACATTCCTAAAATGTGACTGGGTGATACCTAACCTACATCAAGATCATTATAAGATATTTATGCAAAATGAATAGTAAAAATAAAAGTAAAAAGTACCAAAAATTTACAAAATATTAACAATGACCCAAAAGCAAAGTAATAATTAGTACATTGAGTTAATAGATATTACATCTATATTTCTTCTGGTTGGGATGAGTTTTGAATTTTTTCTCTCCCTCTGATGCTTCATATCAGAAAATGAAATTTGCAATTTCAGTTCAAACCTATTGAACCAGAGTTGGGATATGTAATTCTGTAGATGAGGTTAAACTTTTGGAACCAGTTTCTGTTACAATGTTGAGATTAGTGGTGTAATTCAAAGTCCTTACTTGGGGGCTGGAGAGATGGCTTAGCTGTTAATGAGCTCACCTGCAAAGCCCAAGGACTCAGGTTTGATTCCCCAGTACCTATGTAAGCCAGATGCACAAGGTGGCTCATGCATCTGGAATTTGTTTGCAGTGGCTAGAGGCCATGGAGAATCCATTCTCTCTCTGCCTCTCTCTGTTAGTATCTCTCTACTTGCAAATGATTAAATAAAATATTTTTGTTATTTTTTTAACCCCTACTTTGGGTTCTCTGCTCATCTCGGTGTGGTGTAGAGGAGGGGAGGAGTACTCTTGATCTCAGAAGCAGCCTTGGTCTGAGGGGGAGGGGAGATTGCAAGTCATTTCCTGGTGGTTGGGACTTCAGCCAATATCCATTCTGTTCCAACTTTGGTTCCCAGGCTTCACTGCCAATTATGCATCCAAACATTGCAGTCCATCTAAGGAATCCTGCAAGGCCAGTGTGTGAGAGCAGTGCTTCCGCAGCAGGAGCCTCCACCTCCACTGGAGCAGCCCTGTTCTGCTGGGTGCTCATTCATCTCCCAGCCACCACTGCCTTCTTCCCCCACTGAGAGCTAAAGAGAGACTCTAATCTTTGTCATTATCAGTTAATGTTCTTCCTGGACCTTAGGTTTCACACCTACAGCAGAAAGAAGAAAGAAGCTTAACTGGCTAACGTTCACATCTTCCTTACTTCAAAGTTTGGGGCATGAAGAGAAGTTAATGAACTGTTGGGGTACTTTACAACTTCTCTTGTGAAGCTCTTCAAAGTAAACCATGGCTTACAGATGTGGTATTTCCAGGTCCTCTGTCTTGGTCAACATTTCTTACTCATCTCATTAAATCCCTGCTTTGCTCACACTTCTCAGATACTACTTTATTCCCACTTCATGTGTCCTGAGCCTCCATATGCTTCTTACTTTCCTGGAGACACCACTGCAGTGTAACCTAATGACACAATTCAAATGGATTTCTATTCTTGGACCAGGTTCTAAACCTTTTGTCTAAAATACAATGAGAATAATGCTTCCTAAGCCATTCCGCTAGTGGAGTTGGATTTTAGAGGTGTGAGAACTTGACTACAAGGATAGTTGCTACCAAGAAAGGAGTACTCAACATTGGCCCAGTCAGCACAATGTCCACTCTCCCTGTGCCCATGATCCCCTTTCCTATGGAACTTGTCCTGTTAAATTTTTTTCTTCTTGAATTAGCAACAGTTCCTTTTAAGTTGCTTGCTTATGCTTATTCCTCTCCATTAAAAAAAAAAAAGAAAAACCTAAACATAATAAATTAAATTAAAATTTGGGAAAAAAAAATCAAATCTTCCCCATGTTAGATTTCAAGAAAGCTACCTCTCCTATCCACCCCTTCTGAACAGGTGTGCCCCAAGCCAGATCATCCCTTTCTACTGTTAAGGAAATCTACTGAAACTCACTGCCTTGGGACTAGGATGAGAAATGAGACCTTCTGTCAGCCACCTGTGGTCCTGGGTGGAGCTGTGGCTCTCCAAACCTTACTTCCCTGAGGGAGTTCTGCAGGCACTCCAGAGAAAGGCCATAAAATCCAGAACCAGAGAAAAAGTCACCCCCACCCCAGAGGGCCGCCATCATTCAGGCCTGAGTGACCTTGAGTTATGGATGCTCATGCAGTCTCCTCTCCCAAGCAGAGCAGTTCCTCACCCCAACCAAAAAAAAAAAAAAGACCTTTAAAATCTCCTTCTTCCACTTCTCCTTTTCCTTCAGATCCAGCCTGTCTCTCCTGGCATTAAAATAAAATCTTTGGCCCCAAAAGAGTCTCTCTGTCCTCTCTTGCGAACCCCAAACCTGACACCTCAAATCAAGCTGCATGAGTTTTACTAACCACAGCTGCTAAATTATATCTCCGTTCACTGCTTCAGCTTGCACCTTGCTCCTCTTCAACCATTCCACTGAATCTTCTTTTGCAAAAAGTTACTTCTGGGCCAGGAAGATGGCTTAGCAGGTAAGAGCACTTGCTGCATGAGCGTGAGGGCCTAAAGGGGCCTGGATGGCCCCACTTGGATCTCCAGCACTCATGTAAACATCTGGACATGCACACCTGTAGCCCCAGTCTGTGGGGAGCTGAGAATGAACAATGTCTGGGTCTTGCTGGTCAGCCAGTATGGCTGGAAAAAAAAAAAAAATTCATCTCTAGGTTCAGTGAGAGACTATCTCAAGAAAACAATGTGGAAGAGTAATAAAGGACATCAAATGTTCTTCTCTGACCTCTGTGACAGTGCACATGGGACATGAGCATCGGCACACACGTGCATATGCTACACATACTGTACACACATACATCACATTCTACACACATACACCCTCCCCCCAAAATTCACTTCTCTGTGAACTAATCTGTCATTTTTCCAGTTCTACTTTCCTCCTCTTTGAACTCTCTCCTGCTTTTTAGTCTGTTTATTTGACCAGTTTTTATTTTTCACCCACTGTGGACACACACTGAAGAACGTATTGAAAAGAAAATGCATTAAAAAGAAAAAATATTAACATTCAACCCATGACCACAAGGGAGAGATACAAAGGTATTCAAGGATGGACAAAAAAGAGGCAATTATTATACTTTTTAAAAAATATATTTTGTTTTTATTTGTTTATTAGAGAGAGAGAGAGAGAGAGAGGTGTATGCCAGTGCCTCTAGCCACTACAAATGAACTCCAGGCACATGAGCTACCTTGTGATCTGGCTTACATTGGTTCTGTGGAATCGAACCTTAACTGTTAATCTCAGCTCAATTCTCATACTTTTAGTTAATTAATTAATTGGTTTCACAGCAAGAGTGACACACACACAACAGAGAGAGAGAGAATAGAAGTACCAGGGCCTCTTGACACTGCAAATGAACTCCAGATGCTTGTACCACTTTGTGCATCTGGCTTTATATGGGAACTAAGGATCAAACCCAGGGTAGCAGGCTTTGAAAGCAAGCACCTTTAACTGCTGAGGCAGCTTCCCAGCAACACATTTTTAAAGTTAGGAGTTATAACTGGAAAATGTTAAAGCCATGGGGAATGCATGGTGTGATGGCCTAGTCTAGTTAGGAGGGTGCTGTCTTTTAGGAAGGCTGGAGAGGCAATTGCTCAAGAAGGCAAAAGATAGATCAGTCTAGGGTTTAAGAGTGTGGTATGGGTCAAGGACAGCCAATGAAGCATTCTGCGACATTGACTAGCATGATGAGATTTATATTTTACAAAGAACATTCTGGTGCAATCATGTGGGATAGGATAGGAAAATGGGTGTCCAAAGCTGGAGAACCAGGGAGGAAGGAACAGGGTTCAAATAAAGACAAAGATGGTTCCGAAATATAAGCATGGTGGCAAAAGCAGAGAAGTTGCAATCAATGCAAGTGATATTGAGAAAATAAAAATCTACGGCACCTAGTGTGGGATAGGAAAAGAGGACCAGTAAGGAAATAGTAGAACTAAGAGTGAAGCTCAATAATGGCAAATACGGCAGAGGTTAGTCAAGAAAAAGATGCAGAATATCCCTGCTTTTCTCCTTACTTGTGAGCCCCAACTCACCCCTTCTTGGGCCTCTCGGGGAGGTAGCTGTATGGACTTCACTATACTCTCCCCTCCCTGAAGCCATGGAATTTTCTACTGTCAGCAATCAGAGCGATGGTCACAGCCCAGATTGAAGTAGTAGGTCTACATTTTCTTTTGATTCCAGCGTCAATTTTGAGAAAGTATCTCATTTCTACTTGGTTTGTTCATCTATACATCTCTAAAGTGATACCATCTTTCTATCTCCAAATTTATTTCTTCTCCTTTGCTTCTGAGTCTGTTGAGGAAGGAACCTGTTCCAGCCAGACAATGAGTAATGAGTCTACTTGGCATTCCCATTAGTTAACTCCTACTCCTCAAATGTTATTGGGCACCCAAAATCCGCCTTGAACTATACGTTAGGGTTGTGATGGTGACCTAAACAAAGCCCTGTCTCATGCAACTTCATTTTCCTTCTAATATGTGTGGGAAGTGTGACAATTTACAGTGTGCCACAGGCCTTGTTTGTATGTCAGCCACTCAGCCCTTTCATTGGTTTTTGTTCTTCATTTTCTATTCATTTTGCTTTTTCTCTCTCTCTCTCCTTTTTAAACAAGGCCTTGTTATATAATTCATTATCATCCTGCCCCAGCCTCCTGAGCTCCTGGGTGCTGTGACTATAGATTTGTGCCAATATTGTTACTTCTCTTTGTTTTTGTTTTTAAAAGTGTTATTGTTTTTAATGGGGAACTCTAACTCATGAACATGTTGCAGACTCTTCACATTCCCACTGGGTTATGGTTTTTGCCATTTTTTTTTTTAAAGGTAGGTTTGCACTCTAGTCCAGGCTGACCTGGAATTCACTACATAGTCTCAGGACAACTTCAAACTCATGGTGATCCTCCTACCTCTGCCTCCTGAGTGCTGGGATTAAAGGCCTGTGCCACCATGCCTGGTGGGTTACACTTTTATGGCCTGTCTCCCCACCACCTCCATTCCACTAAGGACCCTCCTCAGGGGCTTATCAGTATTCACTGTTGGGTCATAAATGTACCAGTTCGTTCCCGTGGGAAGGGCAATGCTTCAGAATATACCTTTTCTCCCTGTGGTTCATATATTTATTCTGCTTCCCCTTCTACAATGTTCCCTAAGCCTTAGGGGGCATAGTATGGTCACTCCTGCTTGTTTCCTATTTCCATTTACTTGAAATATCTTTTTCCATCCTTCCACTCTGATGTGGTAGTCGTCTTTAATGGTAAAGTAGATTTCTTAAAGACAGCAAATGACTGAAGCTTATTTTATTTTCCCCTCCTTCTTGTATTATCATGATTCTAGGGCTTGGTATTTTATGGTGTCTGGAATTTCTCTCGTGCTCTGTTCATATTTTTTTTGAACTTGTCATTGATTTTGGCCTTCCAATCTATATCTTCTGCCCTGTCCTCAAGCCCTGCCATTTTTATTTCTACAAGGTCTATTCTTTTAGTGAGATATTCCTGGGAGTCTTTTGAGTGATTTAATTTTCTGATTCCCCCTGGGTTTTTTCTTGAGCATCTCTGTGTCTTTATTGTCTTCCATTTTCCCTTTTTTGTTTGCTTTTCTCACTGAACTTGGCTGTCTCTGCTCTCTTAGAATTCACTCAGGTATTTATTTGTGTCCTCTTTGAATTCATCCAACTGTCTATTGAATACTTTCATTGATTCTCTTGAATCTCACTGATATGAATGAAACCAAGGCAAGTTTGCTGCATATGCTTATCATAATCGTGTTTTGGAATTCTTAGTCTGGAGTTTCCTCTAAGTAGTTCTGACTGGCGGCTTACCTATGGGACCACACATTCCTGGTGGGGATATCTTGCTTGGGTTTCTTGTATTATTTGTTTTGCCTTGGAATTTGCCCATAGGAAGATAATATGTTTGTCTTAATGAGAGCATAACAACGGTGGCTCCACTGGGGCCGTGTTGAGCACTGAGGTTTCCCTTCTTCTAAGAGGCTTTAGGCAGCAGTCTACAGGGGAGCCCCGGCTAGGTGCAGGAGTGAACCTATGGCACTGCTTGGAGACCTGAGGTCTGGGGGAACCTGGGATCTGAGAGGCCTAGTCTGTCTTGTTCATGGAAGTGGTGGAGGTGGATGTGGAGGAAGTCTACAAGCTGAGCTTGTGGGAATGGGACCAGAATAGAGTAGGATTAGTCTTCCCTGCCCAGTGAATGGGGCGGGGAGGTGGTGGGTGGACAGTGTACATGCATGACTAGTTGGGTGCAGGATGGTACTCTACAGTGACTTGAGTTGAGTGGCCTAGTCTGCTGTGTTTTGGGTGGAGTGCATGTGGACCATCTCCACACCGACCTGGACTGGCTGAAGAAGTATGTCTATGGCATTTCTGGGCAAGGATCTGAGTAGCCTAGTCTGCCTTGCTTATGGGGGATGTGGGCCACACATCTGAGCTGGGCATTCAGGGAAACAGGACACACCCTTCACTGTTAATGTGTGTAGGGAACCAGGACACACCCTTCACTGTTAATGTGTGTAGTTTATTGACAGTCTGCTATCCCTCCAGTAGCAAGCTCTTTCAATGACCTTCAACTGATGAATGGCAGTAGCGGCTGGAAAAATACATACTAGTCACTTATTATATTCTGCACTCCAGACTCCATACAGATCCCAAAACAAATTCCAAAAGTCTGCAGTTTAGAAAGAATGAAGAAGCAGCTGGGCATGGTGGCGCACGCCTTTAATCCCAGCACTCGGGAGGCAGAGGTAGGAGGATTGCCGAGAGTTCGAGGCCACCCTGACACTACATAGTGAATTCCAGGTCAGCCTGGGCTACAGTGAGACCCTACCTCAGAAAACCAAAAAAATAAAAAATAAAAAAAAGAATGAAGAAGTAAGCATCTAAGTCATTAAAGTAAAAGCAAAATTGCACTCAATGACCCATGGAAAGTCACAAGAGATAAAGCTTCTTTTTAACTTGTCAAAACATAGTATTTGTATAACATTGTTAATATCACTATACAGCGTACAATAATCAAATCAGTATAATAAGCATTTCTATCTCATCAACCATTCATGATTTTCATGTGCTAGGATTTTTTTTTTCATTTTCTAGACATTGAAATGCATCATGGATGGTTTTAATCTATACTTATCCTATTGTGCTAAAGAAGTACCAGAAATAATTTCTCCATTCTGTTTGGTACTTATTGTTGAATGTATTTCGGTCTCCCCTATCTCCTGCCTACCCCACTCTTAGTGACATTCCACTCTATTCCTCTACAAGAGTGTTTCATTAGTTTCCACTAATGAGTAAGAATATGGAGAATTTGTCTTTCTATACCTGGCTTTCATCATCTAACTTCATGACATTCCATGTTGCTATAGGTTACAAGATTTTGTTACATGTTTATGGCTGAATGAAGTAATAAAGTAAATATACCATTTTGTCTTTGTACTTTGATCTTCTGAAGGGCATCTTGATTGATACTGCATCTTGGCTATTATTATTAGTAGTACAGTAATAAAAACAGAGTCTATTATCGTTTTTGTCATAATTATATTATATCTCCTTTGTATTTAGTAGAATGCTGGCTCATATGATAGCTCTATTTTAAGTTTCTAAAAGAACATCCATAGTGTTCTCCAGAATCATGGTACTAATTTTGATTCCCATCAGCAGTGTTTAAGAGTTCCCATTTTCCTGCATCTGCACTAGCATTTGTTATTTTTGTCTTTTTGGTAGCAGCCCTGATAGCCAATCTAACTAGGGTGAGATGATATCTCATTGTGGTTGGATTTTTTACTCCTTTGGTGATTAATGAAAATGAGCACTTTTTTTCTTATATGTTTTGGCAAGTCTTTTTTTTTTTGAGAAGGGTTTTTAATTTTTTTAGCAATACATGTACTTAGTTTTGGTTAACTTTTTCCTTTTTTTTTTTTTTTTTTTGAGGCAAGCCCAACAGACTGGGCTTTTTATTTAATAAGGCGGGGTGGGGGGGGTGGAGAAACAGAGAGAATTGGCACACCAGGTCTTCTAGACACTGTAATCAAATTTCAGACACTTGTGCCACCTAGTACACATATATAACCTTGTGAGCTTGCTCCACATTTTGTGTCTGGCTTTCATGGGACCTGGAGAATCGAACAATGGTCCTTAGGCAAGTGCTTTAACTGCTAAGCTATTTCTCTAGCCCAACCTTTTCCATTTTTAAATTAGATTGTTTGATCTATTTGGTGTTCCACATTTTCACTTCCTTAGATATTCTAGATATCAATCTTTTGTCAGACAAATAGGTTTTCCAAATATTTTATCATAATCTGTAAGCTGTCTGTTAATTCTATTAATGACTTTATTTGCTATGCATGATCTTGTTGGTGTGATGTGATCTCATTTGTCTTTTTACCTTCATCATCTGTGCCTTTGGGATCCCATGTAATAGCACCATTATCAGGATGGTAGTGCACACCTCTAGTCCCACCACTCAGGAGATAGGAGGATTGCTGTGAGTTAGAGGCCAGCCTGAGACAACATAGTGAATTCCAGGTCAGCCTGGGCTAGAACAAGATCCTACAAAAGAAAGAAGGAAGAAAGAAAGAAAGAAAGAAAGAAAGAAAGAAAGAAAGAAAGAAAGAAAGGAAATAAAACATTATTGTCACCACTAATGCCTTGAAGTGTTTCCTCACAAAAGTTTCATAGTTTCTTTTTTAAGATTTAGGTCTTGGGTTCACTTTGAGTTAATTTGTACAGTAAATATGATAAGAGGAAGGTATCTAGCTTCATTTTTTTTGCATTGCATGTCCAATCTTGCCAGTATCTTTTATTTGTTTGTTTGTTTTTTTTTTGTTTGTTTTTTTTGTTTTTTTGTTTTACGAGGTAAAGTTTTGCTCTAGTCCAGGCTGACCTGGAAATCACTATGTAGTCTCAGGGTGGCTTCGAACTCATGGTGATCCTCCTACCTCAGCCTCCCGAGTGCTGGGATTAAAGGTGTGCGCCACCATGCCCAGCTGCCAGTATCTTTCTTGATGGTAAGGGACTTCCCCATTAGCCTGCCACAGTTGCGGACTGAGGAATGGCCCACAGAGGCAGCTATGTGTGGACATTAGGAGGACCAGACCCAGACAGGCTGAAGGGTGCAGGCATTAGAAGGCTGCCCCAGGGATGAGCATAGGGGGAAATGTTTGCTCCATTCTTGCTGGCCACAAACAGTCTCATCAACTGAGAATTACCCTGGAGTCTGACAGCTCTGAGCCTCTGGCCATTGAGTAGATGAAAGTCTGTCCACTGAAAGAATCTGAAAGCTCTGGGTTTAGCAGCATCCCTCCAGTAGTGATTAAAATATAAAAGACAGGTCCTCTGCCTGCAATGATCCAAGGGCTTTGAGTGCTTCCCATTTTCTCAAAGTACTTGGGACACATCCCCAGTGTGAGCCACCCCAAAGGACATGATTTGGGGAGCAGGTGAGTGAATTTTCCCAGTTCAAATATAAAGCTAAATGTGGACAAAAGAAACCTCGGGTATGCAAAGGAAAACTACCACAATGCAAACACAATGGCAGACGTCAGACTTACCTAATACAGACTCTGCAAGAGCACGGGAAAGACAAGAGTCTACATACAAGTCCACTGACCTTTTTTGCTTCCATATACATAACTTACAGTTTCCAATTTTTGAGAACCAAGAAAAAAAGTTACTCCAACGCATCATCATCTCTCACTTTTTTTTTTTTTTTTTTTTTTTTGAGGCAGGGTCTCACTCTAGCCCAGGCTGGCCTCGAACTTCATCTGTTATCCCAGGGTGGCCTCAAACTCACAGTGATCCTCCTACCTCTGCTTCCTGAGTGCTGGGATTAGAGGTGTGCACTGCCATGCCTGACTACATCACCTCTGTTTTTTTCTTGTCTTTTATTTTTGTTCCCTACATGTATAGCAGGGTTTTTATTTTATTGTTGTTTATCTTAAGCTTGTTTTTATTTGTGATTCCCATTAATACATTCGCCTAATTTTGTTTTAAGCATTTTTCCACTTTAGATCAATATTTTTCTTTTCCTTAGGATTTTTAATTATTTATTTTTCCCTTAGTGTTTTCTCTTTTACTCCCTATGTATATTTGGTAGTATTTTGACTTCATTTTATTGTTTTTTGTAAATACATTTGTGTCTTTATATGTGTGTGCATAGTCATTTATAGTATGTGTACATAGTCATGTTAGTGTGAGTGCACATGTCTGTGTGGATGCATATGCACAAATGATGTACAAGTCAAGACTGACCTATCAATCCTCAGAAATGATATCCACCTTTGTTATTTATAGGCAAGCCACACAGACTGTCCTGTTTTTATGACAGAGAGAGAGAGAGAGAATTAGTGCACCAGGGCCTCCAGCCACTGTGGCTGAACTAAAGACCCATGTACCACCTTGTGTACATGTGGGACCTTGCATATGAGTCACCTTGTATATCTGGCTTATGTGGGATCTGGGAGGTCAAATATGTGTCCTTAGGCTTCAAAGGCAAGAACTTTAACCACTAATCCATCTCTCCAGACTTAAAAAAAATTTATTTATTTATTTGAGAAAGTATTGTAGTCAGGTTTGCATTGCTGGCAGAAATGACCCAACCAAGAGCAGCTTGTAGGAAAAAAGATTTATTTGGGCTTACAAACTTGAGGGGAAGCTCCACAATGACAGGGCAAAATGATGGCATGAGCAGAGGATAGACATCACCTCCTGGTCAACATCAGGTGGACAACAACAGAAGGAAAGTGTGCCAAACACTGACAGTGGGAAATTGGCTATAATACCCATAAGCCCACCCCCAACAATGTACTGCCTCCAGAATGTGTTAATTCCCAAATATCCATCAGCTAGGGACCTAGTATTCAGAACACCTAAGTTTATGAGAGACATCTGAATCAAACCACCACATTCTGCCCCTTGCCCTCATAAACTGATAGCCATACATGATTTATAATGCAATGCATTCATCCAACTTTAAAAGTTTCCATAGTTTTCATCAATCCCAATGATGAAACATTTCCATAGTCCAAGGTCTTTTAACTGAGCCATAATACCAAAAAATTCCCTAACACCCCACAATGGCAGAGAATAAACATTCACACTGCAAAAGATGGCATTGGACATAGCAAAGAAATATTTAACCAATACAAGATTTAAACAGGGCAAACATCAAACTCTGTAGCTCCAAGTCCAACAACTCTAGTCCGTAACAAATCTCCAAGTCTGATAATTCAAACCAGCAACAAGTCTCTGGAGTTTCCAACTCCACCCCTGTAGCTAGGCAACACAGAGACCTGGAAAACTTCATCCAAGGCAGGCAGCTCTCCTTAGCAGCCATCTCATGGTTCTGGCATCTCTACTAGGTCTCTATTGCAACCCACAGTTGATCCTCACAGCTCCATCAGATCTCCATGCAGGGATACAGAAAACCTGCTTCCCAATGCCAATGGCCCTTTCCAAAACACAAGACCATGCTGCAAATTCAATGACCCTCTCTTTCCTGCATTTCTCATATTTCATAATACCAGGTGGGTGCCAGTTTGTTAAGCTAGGGGGAATAAAGCCGACCTTGAAGAACAGGACACTCCTTAAGCATTCAGGCCCCTCCAAAAGATTGCATTCTTTTTGTTGTTCCAATGCAGGTCAGCTCAATGGTTGTAATTGCCCATGCAATTGCAACTGAATGGGCACAAGTTTTGGCCCAAAGATTTTTTTTCTGTGCCATATCCTGCTGCTCACACCAGTCCATTTCTATGCACAACTTCTCAGAACACAGCCATAATAGCAAGGCTCTCACAAAACTGCTTCTAGCCCAGTCCAGGAAAAGCTCTTTCTCACCCTCACAAGCCAAACTTCACAGTCCATAGTTCTTACTGCATTCAGGTCTTTCAACTTTGACTGGAATGGTCCATCAAGCTGTACTTTCAGTACTGCAAGGCATCTCTTAGGTCAAGGTCAACAAAATAATACAGTTAACAACAGGAACAGACAATTAAATGAGTATGACAGCAACCATACTGTCCAAGAATTCTGGGATACAATCAAGAGAACAATCTCAAGAATCCATGGGGTAGAAGAAGCTGAGATCAAACACTATAGGTGTAAAGAATCAACTCAATGAAATTATAAAAGAAAACTTTAAATTCTAGAGAAATAAATAGACATCCAAACACTAGAGGCAGTTAGAACCCCAGATAGATATGATCAGAGAAGAATCTTCATACAAAATGTACTCAAGATGAAAAAAGTCCAAAGCAAAGTAGCAATATTAAAAGCTCTAAGGGGAAAATACCAACTCCTGTACAAAGACAGAAACATCAGAATAACATCAGTTCACTCATCAGTAGTTCTAAAAGCCAGGAAGCAAAGCAAGCCCTGTTTATAGCTCACCACTGAGACATAGCTTAAAATATATCTTTAAAAACTGATACAAAATAAGGATGTTTCAGGATAAGCATAGACTAAGATAGTTTGTGACCACCAAAGCAGCACTTCAAAAAATGTTTAAGTAAATACTATGCAGACAGGATGAAGAAAAAGTTGTAGAAACAAACAACAGAATAAATTTCATTAGCAGGAGTAGCTGAAAAAAGAAAAGGGTGCTAAGAAAAAACTCTTTGTGTCCAACATACTAAACTAACAAACTCTTGACACTAACAGGGAAGAAAGGGGGGCAGACAATAATATAGCCAACCAGTAAAAAAAAACCCAAAACTTATATAAATTAGTAAACATCTCTTAATAATAATCTTATTTTATTTTATTTATTTATTTGCAACCAGAGAGGGGGGGGGGACATAGAAGACAGGCAGAGAGAAAATGGGCACACAAGGTCCTCTAGCAACTGCAAATGAAGTCTGCACATGCATCCCTTGTGCATCTGGCTTACTGGGTCCTGAGGAATCGAATTGGGTCCTTTGGCTTCACAGGCAAGTGCCTTAACCAGTAAGCCATTTCTCCATCCCCTTAATAATAATCTTAAATGTAACGGGCATTAACTCACCAATAAAGGGATGTAGATTCTGACTGGTTTAACAAGAACAACAACTAAATACTATAACCAACTACCTATGGTTTCCTAGAAGCACACTCCACAGGTAAAAATACACTCAAAAACAGAGAGACAAAGGATAGAATATTATCAAATAAACCAAAAACTAAAAGCAAGTTGGCATAGGTATCCTGATACCTGATGAAGTAGACTTCAAACCAAAATTACAGGAAATAAAGAAGGCTGTTACATATTACAAAAGTGTAATTTTAAAAATACAACAATTTTAAAAGTGCACCAATTGTAAATATGTGTGATCTAAAGCTTTAGAGCTTTTAATTTTTATAAAACAAGTAATAGTGGACATAGAAGGTCTCCTAGGTCTTGATACGATAATAGTGGGTAACTTTAGTGCCTTTTATCTCTAGCTGGTCACCCAAAATAATGGTCAACAAGGATTAAATTAGCCTCAAAGTTAAACTAACAAGAAATCAAATAAACTTAACATATATGTACAGCATATTCTGTCCAACAGGAGTAGAATGTACACTTTTGTCACAACCCTATGGAACCTTCTCTGAAATAACCCACAGTCTAGGTCAAACATCAAGTCTTAGCAAGTACAAAAGAACCAAAATAATCTCTTTATTTTGTCATCTTATAGTGCAATAAAAGTAGAAATCAATAGCACAAGTTACAAAGTACTTGCAGAGTAACAATACACCCTTAGATGACCATTTGTTCTTTTAAAAATCAGAAAAGAAATTAAAGATACTTTAGAATCAAAAGAAAATGAAAGCAAAACTTGCCAGAACCCTTGGGATAGAGCTAAGGCAGCTCTAAGAAGAAAGTTTGTAGCTATGAGTGATATATTAAAAGGTAAAAAAGATCTCAAATAAGTAACCTAACAATGTACTTAAAGGTCCTAATAAAACAAGAACATTCTGGACATGGTGGCCACACACTTTAATTCCAGAACTTGGGAGGCACAGGTAGGAGGATCACAATGAGTTCAAGGCCAGCCTAAGACAACATACTAAAATCCAAGTCAGCATGGGATAGTTCAAGACCCTACCTTGAAAATAAGAAATAAAAGAAAGAATATTACAAACTCAAATGCAGTAGATAGCAAAAAATAATGAAGATCAGGGCATAAATGAATGGAGACTCAATAAAATAATGCACAGAATCTATCAGTTCTTTCAAAACACAACATATTAACAAACCCTCAAAATTAGTAAAATTAGAGATGGAACAATGAAGATTACTACAAATTCAAGTTAAATATATATAATCATTAGGGAGTACTTTGAAATAGATTTTTCTCCCCACCCTCCCCCCAAACCTGAAAAATCTAGAAAAAATAAATTCTTAGATACATATGACCTACTAAAATTCAACTAAGAATATAGAAACAATTTAAATAGATTCATAAAAATCAATAAAATTGAAGCTGTAATAAAACGTGTTCCAACAAAGAAGAGCCAGGACCAGCTGGAATTCTACGTAGCACCAGAGAAGAGTTCCTCACTGTTAAAAGTGGAAGCAAAGAAAGTTAACAATCTCTTTCTATGAAGCATTATCCTGGTACTAAAACTGGGTAGGGACAGTACAAGTAAACTATAGACCAATTTCTCTGCTAAACATAGCCACAAAAATTGTCAATTAAATCCTTGCAAACTGAATTCAAGAACACATTATGAAGAACATAAATCATGATCAAGTTGGTTTCATTCCAAGGATGTAAGGCTGGCCCAATATGCACCAATAAATAAGTATAATTCAGCAAATAAATCAATATTAGGACAGAATCACGTGATAATGTCATTCAATTTAGAAAATGCCATATGGATTTTCTTATTCTGTGAATAAAAAAATTGGTGTTTTATGCAAACTTTATTGACTTTCTAGGTCACCTTAGATAGTGTAATCATTTTAACAATATGGATTATTCCAATTCTTGAACTCAGAATATCTTTTCTTGTTGGTTGTATATTCTCTATAATTTTCTCATCAATGTTTTATAATTTTCATTTTATAGAACTTTTACTTCCTTAAGTTTATTCCTAAATATTTTTCTGGCTCTTATGAAAAGGATTACTTTCTTAAATTTATTTTAAAGAAGTTCATTATTTGTGTATAAAAGTACTGTATTTTGTGTATTAATTCTTTATCTTGCCACTTTGTTGAATTTATTTATTTATATAAGTTATAAGTTTCTAACATGTTTTGATGAGTATTTATTTATATAAGTTTCTAACATATTTTAATGAGTATTTACTTTTAAATGAGCATAGAGTCATGTCAGCCACCAAGAGTTAGTTTAACTAGTTTCTTTATCTTCCTAATTGTTCTAAGACTTTCAATACTACATTAATTAAAAATAGTTCACATTTTATCTTGTCTTGTTCCTGGTGTTAGAGGAAATGCTTTCAGCTCTTCCTTATTTGATAAGGATTTTCATTTGAAAGGGCTGATAGTCTTAAAGAATTGTTTTATGTATCTATTGAAGTGATCATATGCTGTTTTTTTTTTTTTTTGTTTTGTTTTGTTTTTGTAAGGTAGGGTCTCACTCTGGCCCAGGCTGACCTGGAATTCACTATGCAGTCTCAGGGTGGCCTCGAACTCACGGTGATCCTCCTACCTCTGCCTCCCAAGTGCTGGGATTAAAGGCATGCACCACTACACCCGGCTTCATATTTTTTTTACCTTTCATAAGTTGATGTATTGTATCAAGATATTTACTGATTTGTTTGTACTGAACCATCCTTGCATGCCCTGATGACTTCCCCGGTCATGGTGCATAATAATGATATTTAAAGTATTTTGTTTATTTATTTATTTATTTATGTGTGTCAATGTCATGGTCTCCTGACGTTGCAAAACAAATGCCAATCCAGATTTACATGGGGAGTAGGAGATTAAACCAAGACTGGAAGACTTTGTAAGCAAGTGCCTTTAACCACTAAGCAATCTCCTCATCTCCTGTATGATCTCTTGGGTATGTTGCTGAATTTGTTTTTAGCATTTTATGGAGAATTTTGTATGTTTATTCATCAAGGATACGAGTCTACAGTACTCTTTTTATGTTGTAGCTTTGGCCTCAAAAAAGAGCTTTAAAGAATACCTTCCATTTCAGAAATTTTGGGATAATTTAAGAATAATTGGAAATAATTCTTATTTAAATGTTTTATATAGTTTTGTAGTAAAGCTATCAGATCATGAACTTCTGTAATATATGAAGTTTGTTTTGTTGTTGTTGTTGCTATTTTGTGGTAGAGTCTCACTCTAGCCCAGGCTGACCTGGAATTCACTATGGAGTCTCAGAGTGGCCTCGAACTTACAGCATTCCTCCTACCTCTGCCTCCCGAGTGCTGGGATTAAAGGCATGCACCACTACACCTGGCTCAATAAGTACTTTTTAAATAAATTATGCTTGAATCTCATTACTGACTAGATTTGTTAATATTTAAAATTTCTACTTCTGCTTGATTTAATTTAGCAAATTGTATGTATTCAGAAAATTATCTACTTCTAGATTTTCAATATTGTTAGCATATGCTTTTTCATGGCAGCTTCTTATTATCCTTTGTATTTCTGCAATCAGTTGTTATACATCCTTTTTTAATCTCCATTTTTATTTAGTTTTGTCTCTTCTCTTGTTTTCACTGAGAGCTTATCAGTTTTGATATTCTTTCAACGTATCAATGAACTCTATTTCATTGATCATTCTATGTTTTTTTTTAGTTTAAATTTTATTTATTTTATACTCTGTTCATTTTTTTCTTCTAACTAATTTTGGGTTTGGTTAAATCTTGCTTTGTAAAAATCTTGGAGGTACATTGTTTGGCTGTTTATTTGAGATAGTTACAATTTTTTGGTGTTTGAATTTATTTATTTAAACTTTCCTGTCTGTATCCCATAGATTTTTGTATGCTATGTAGTCATTTTCATGTTTGTAGAAATTTTTTTTCCTTTAAATTTCTTCAATTATATATTGCTCATTAAAGAACATTTAATTCAATATCCATGCTTTTTGTGCTTCCCATGTATCCTTTTTTTGATTTGTAGTTTTATTTGGCTGTGGCTACAGTAAATGTAAAACAAGATTTTAATTGTTTAAAATTTATTGTGACTTGATTTGTATATAAGAAGTAGTATGTCATAGTCTAGGTTTCCTGAGATAGACGGTGTGTGGGTGAGTAAGGCAATGTGGAGTGAGTAGGCCAGAACCCTGTTTACCAGCTTCTCCCACCTCCCTGGTCTGGGTACTCTGCATGGACAGTGTGTGGCTGTGACAGGCATTGCAGTGTGGAGTAAGATAGACCCCTGTTTCCTGGCTCCTCCCACCTCTTTGGTCTGGGTTCCTGTGCTTGTCTGTGTGCTGGAGGGCACAGTGGTGTGGAGTGAGTAGCCCAGATCCCTCCTTCCTAACTCCTCCAAGTTTCTGGCCTGGGTTTCTTGAGCTGGTCTGTATGCTGGAAGGTACATCTCAGAGTAAGTTGGCCAGATCCCTATTCCCTGGCTCTCCCAGTCCCTGGGTCCTGGTATGACCCATTGTGGCTTGCTTGGGGAGCCCTGATCCCTGTGTGGGCTGTGGAATCAGGCCATTTGCTCTGGTATCCTGACTGGCCACTGGGTACCAACATCCCTGTTCACCTGAGTCAGAGGGTGTAAGGGCCAAAGGAAAAACTTGCTTCTGCGGGTGTGGTGGCCCATGCTTTTAATCCCAGCACTCGGGAGGCAGAGGTAGGAGGATCACTGAGAGTTCAAGGCCACCCTGAGACTTCATAGTGAATTCTAGGTCAGCCTGAGCCAGAGTGAGCCCCTACCTTGAAAAACAAACAAACAAAAACAAAACAAAACTTTCTTCTTCCTCAATAAAATAGTTTTTCTAAACTGAGTAGACAACAATGCAAAAAAGCCAACAGGAGTCAGAAAACTGAGAGATCTCAACCAAGGATGCCTAGTCCTACAATGAAAGCCTCCTATGAAATCATAAAGAAATAAACAGAAATTTATTCCCAAAATTAAAGCACAAAAACCAATGAGATCCTGATCCAAAAAAAAAAAAAATTGCTGAGGGCTAGAGAGATGGCATAGCAGTTAAGCACTTGCCTGTGAATCCTAAGGACTCTAGCTCGAGGCTCAATTCCCCAGGACCCACATAAGCCTGAGGCATAAGGTGGCACATGCATCTGGAGTTCTTTTGCAGCAGCTGGAGGCCCTGGTGCACCCATTCTCAATCTCTCTACCTCTTTCAGTCTGTCACTCTCAAATAAATAAATAAAAATAAACAATTTTTTAAAAATATTACTGAACTAGAAGCAAACCATCAAAGAACCAACAATCATATCAATGAAATTAAAGAGAATCATCTCCTAGAGCATTCAGTTTTTGACAATAGGTTTAATTAAAGAAAACATTAGTATCCTCCAAAAAGGTATGAATAAATTGCAGGTGAGTCAAGAAATCTCAACAATCAATTGGTTAAGGTTAATGAATACTTGATCAAATGTAAGAATGAATTCCAGGAAACATCAAGAAAATCAGAACTCAAACTAAAACCATACCTCAAAAAATTGATGGACATGATGCAAAATAATACAACAGGAAAAAAAAGTAATTATAAAAACCTCTCTAGAATACACCACAGACAGAATTACTCATGTACAAGACTCAGACTCTGACATAAAAGACAATAAAGAAGAAATTGAGCAGGAGGCCAAAAACTTTGCTAGGTTCAAAAAAATCAAGTGAACAGAACGCAAGGGAACTGTGGGAAATCCTAAAATGACCAAACATCCAGAACATGGGTATAGCAGAAGGAGAGGAAATCCAGGCTAGAGGCATAGAGACCATATTCAACAAAATCATTAAGGAAACTTTTCTGATCTCTCAAAAGAAAGACCCATGCAGATACAAGAAGCCCACAGAATACCAAACAGACAATACCAAAGAAGAAACTCTCCAAGGTATATAATAGCTAAAACTCTTAACAACAAAAATATAGTGCTAAAGGGAACAAGAGGGAAACAATTCACAACATACAAAAGCAATCCCATCAGAATTACATCAGATTTCTTAAAGAAAACTCTGAAAGCCAGAAGGGCCTGGAATGGAACACTTCTATGTCTGAAAAACTATGGCTTCCAACCCAAGATACTCTACCCAGCAAGATATCCCTTATAATAAATGCTGAAAGAAAAGCTTCTATGAAAAATGTCAACTCTAAGATTATATAAACACAAAATCAAACCTACCTAGAGTACTTGAGGGAATACTCCACACAGAACAGGCAAACAACCAATCTCAAAAGCCAACAAGAGAATATCACAATAACCAAAATAGACCACATTCAAAATAGTACAAAACACAAGCAAGCACCAAACCCAATAAAACACCTCATCATGGCAGGGATTAATTCAAATATCACAGTAATAACCTTAAACATAATGGTCTTAAATCACCCATCAAAAGACATAGGTTATCAGGATGGGTCAAAAAACTGGACCTTTCTATCTGCCGATTTCAAGAAACCCACCTCAGGGTGAAAGGTCGGAAAATTATATTCCAAGCAAATGGAAATAAAAAACAGCTGGCATTGCTATAATAATATCTGATAAAATAAACTTTAAACCAAAAGTAATCAAAGGACAAAGAAGGCCACTTCTTCATCATCAATGAATGATCCAATATGAGCATATCACAATCATAAATATATATGTGCCACTCACAGGTGAACCACAGTTTATAAAACAAAATATACTCAACAATGAAACAGAAATAAACACCAAAACCATCATAGTCAGAGACTTCAGTACTCCACTATCATCAATAGACAGATCATCCAAGCAGAAAATCAATAGGGAAATAATAGAACTCAACAACATCACAGGTCAAATAGACCTAACGGATATCTACAGAACTTTCTACCACAATTATACAGAATATACATTTTTCTCAGCAGCCCATGGAACTGTCTCCAAAATTTTTACCATATATTATGCCATAAAGCATGCCTTCATAAAGTCGGGAAAATTGAAATAACTTTCTACCTCATGTCAGATAACAATGCTTTAAAGCTAGAAATTAACAACAAGAAATACATCAAGAACTCCACCAGCTCCTGGAGATGAAACAACACACTTTTAAAAAATGAATGGGTTATGGAAGAAATCAGAAAAGAAATTGTAAATTCCTAGAATTTAATGATAATGAAAACGAAATCCCCAAACATATGGGGTACTATGAAGGCAGTCATAAGGGGAGCATTCATAGCCATAAGACCTCTACAGAGAAAGAAATAACCAAGATTAGAGCAGAAATTAATGAAATGGAAACTAAGAAAACAATTTTTTAAATCAATGAAACAAAGAGCTGGTTCTTTGAAAAAATAAACAAGATTGAAAAACCCCTCGCAAAACTGAGCAAGAAAAAATAGAGGAGTCTCAAATTAACAAAACCAGAAATGAAAAAGGAGAGATCAAAGAAGACATCAATGAAATTGTAAGAATCATGAAGGCATGCTTCCAAAACCTCGACTGTATAAAATTAAATAATCTGGAAAAAATGGATGAATTCCTTGACACACACCACCTGCTGAAACTCAACTCAGAGCAGACCAATCTCCTAAACAACCCTATCACATCAATGGAGACCGAAAAGGTCAAAAACCTTCCCCAAAAGAAAAGTCCAGAACCAGATGGCTTCTCAGCTGAATTCTATCAAACCTTCATTGAAGAACTGAAACCAAGTTTTCTCAAACTGTTCACATAATCAAAGACAAGGGAATCCTCTCTGACTCCTTTTATGAAGCTAGCATCACACTAATGCCAAAACCATACAGAGATGCAACAAGAAAAGTATAGACCTATATCCCTAATGAACTTAGATGCAAAGATCCTGAACAAAATCCTTGAAAACTGAAGTGAACAACACATCAAAAGTATTATGCACCTTGATCAAGTAGGCTTCATCCCACGGATGCAGGGATGGCTCAACATACAGAAATCAGTCAGTGTAATACACCATATAAATAAACTGAATCATAAGAACCACATGGTCATCTCAGTTAATGCAGAGAAAGCCTTTGACAAAATACAACACCACTTCATGATCAAAACACTGGAAAGAATAGTCATGGAGGGTTTATGTCTCAACACAATAAAGACAATATATAAAGCACTTAAAGCCCAAATAATACTTAATGCGGAAAAACTCAAGGAATTCCCAGTGAGATAGGGAATGACAAAGGGCTGCCCACTCTCACCACTGATCTTCAACATAGTACTAGAAGTACTAGCTCATGAAATAAGACAGGAGAAAGAAATAAAAGGGACTCAAATTGGAAAGGAAGAAGTCAAGTTAGCCCTATCTTCAGATGATATTATCTTACATATAAGTGTCCTGAATTCTCCATCTCAAACCTTCTAAAGATGATTAATTCCTTTAATAAAGTGGAAGGATACAAAATCGATGCACAAAAATCAGTAGCTTTTCTATATGTAAAGGAAAAACATCCAGAGAAAGAAATCAGTGAGGCTGTCCCATTTTAAATAGCAAGAAAAGACTTCCAGCCAAGACGGAGACCACCTAGCTGTGCTGCAGATACCAGCAAAAGAAAGGCAAGAAATTAAGGGCTATCAGGGTCTTCTTGCCAGTGGGAGGGCACAGAGTGGGGAAAAACAGGGAAACACGGATCCCCCCTCGGGTGGGTAGTCTACCCCCCCCATACAGCCGCCACACCATATACCCCAAGTGGCTGTGCTCAGATCACGCACCTGCAGCCCATCACGTGCCCACCAGCCTGCTGCGCGGATGCAGAGACCTCCGCCGTTGTGTTCTGATCGCATGCACCGGCCTGCCACGCTGTGCTCGGTTCACACACCCATGGGGGCCACCTCTGCCGTGATTAGGTGGCTGCCAGAACCCCCACTGCTGTGCTCCAATTGCTTGCCCGCTGGCCAGCCTCTGCTGTGTCCCAATCCTGTGCCCGCATCAGCAGCCTCCGCACTACAATTGCATGTGCAGCAGGCCCAGTCCCATAGCAAGGGCCACACAAGCCCACACTGAGTCATTAGCGCCAGCTCAGGTGCCATCCCCTACCTGTCCATTGCCACCCATCCACCACTCCCCTGAGGCAGGAGAATGCAGATTGTTTGCAGGTCCCAGTGTTCCCAGCCACAGTTTGGGCAGCTTCAGGGCTTGCTACCTCAGTCCCCTTTCAAGCTCGAAGGCAGGCAGCTTTGGTGCATTACTAGGTGAGAATTCAGGCAACTTTGGTGCCCCTGTCAGGCAGTAGATAGGTGGCTTTGGCAAGAGAGAGCAAAAACCCAGGCTGCTTGCAACTGTTCCAGGCTGCCTTGGATTCTCATTGAGCTAGAGGCCAGGCTGCTCCACCCACCTACCTGCCCATATACTGACATGGGTAGACCACAGTGCAAAAGAAATAACATGAAAAATAAAATGCAAGAAAATCCAGACAGATCACCCAGTCCAACAAGGATTACATCTAACCAAAACATAGAAGAGTGTTTAGGATCAGAACATCAAGTGGAAGCTATGAGCAATGCAACCCTGACCAACCTACTGCTAGAACTTGCAGGAAAGCTACAAAGGACAGATAATCATGTGGATGCTACCATCACTAAGCTAGAGCAATATGATAAGACACTGGAAGGAATTCAAAGAGAGCTAAGAGAGTTGAGGGAGAGTGAAAAAAAAGAGGACCTTAAAAATCAGCTGGCCACACTAAATGAAAACATAAAGAAATGCAAGGATGATTTCCAAGAATCAATCAAGAAAATCAGAAAATGAGGTGAAAAGGGAGCTGGACAGAGTGATGAAAGTGATACATAGGAAAGTAGTAGAAAATGCAAACTTAATTGAACAAATCCAAAACTTTCTAGAGGCTCTCAAGAATAGAGTCAGTGAAGTGGAAGATAGAAGCTCTGATCTGGAAAACAGGATGGAAGAAACAGTTCGAGAGTCCAAAAATTTCAGTAAGCTCAAATGTTCCTGTGATGAGAAGATGAGTGAATTGTGGGATACACGTAAACGTCCTAATATCAGAATCATTGGAATACCAGAAGGGGAAGAATTTCAGACCAAAGGCATGGAGAACTTATTTAACACAATAATTGAAGAAAACTTCCCCCATCTCTTAAAAGAAAGGCCCATCAAGATACAAGAAGCGAACAGAACTCCTAACTGACTAGACCAAAGGAGAAACTCCCCAAGACATATTATCATTAAGACTCTAAACCTTGACACCAAAGAGAAAATCCTAAAAGCAACTAGGGAAAAACAGCACACCACTTGTAAAGGAAAGCCCATCAGAATTACTTCAGACTTCTCAATGGAAACCCTGAAAGCTAGAAGGGCCTGGAATGAAACTCTCCAAACTCTAAGAAACTATGGCTTCCAACCCAAACTACTCTACCCGGCAAAAGTCTCCCTTATAATAGATGGTGAAAGGAAAACTTTCCATGACAAAACTCAGCTTTACATTTATATGAACACAAAACCAAACCTACAGAAAGTATTACAGGAAATTCTCCACAGAGAAGAAACAAATAACCAAACACAAATGCCTACAAGAAGCAGAAGACAACAACCAAACCCAGAGTAGACACAAAAAATTTCAAATTTCATGAAAACACCAACACACCTCTACCACCACAACATGGCAGGGATCAAATCAAATCTCACAGTCATCACCCTAAATATTAATGGCCTTAATTCACCCATCAAGAGACACAAGCTAACAGGGTGGATCAAAAAATTAGACCCCTCAATCAGCTGCCTTCAAGAAACCCACCTTACCACTAAAGACAGAAACCTCTTCAGGGTGAAAGGGTGGAAAACAGTATTCCAAGCAAATGGGAATAAGAAACAAGCAGGTGTAGCTATATTAATATCAGATAAAATTGACTTCAAACCAAAAACAATCAAAAAAGACAAAGAAGGCTACTTCCTACTTATCAAGGGAACAATCCATCAAGAGGATATTACAATCATAAATCTGTATGTACCAAACACAGGGGTCCACAGTTCATAAAACAAAACCTACTTGACAATAAAACAGAAATAACCACCAACACCATCATAGCTAGGGACTTCAACACACCATTATAAGTAATAAACAGATCATCCAAACAGAAACTCAACAGGGAAGTAAGAGAGCTCAACAAAACCATAGAGCACTTAGACCTAATGGACATCTACAGAACTTTCCATCCCAAATCCACAGACTACACATTCTTCTCAGCAGCCCATGGAACATTCTCTAAAATAGACCATATACTGGGTCACAAAGACTGCCTCCACATATTTAGGAAAAGCGACATAATTCCCTGCATGATATCAGATCATAATGCTATATTCCTAGAAATCAACAACAAAAAACCCACCAAGAATCCAACGGCAAGTGGAAACTGAATAGCACACTCTTAAACAATAAATGGATAGTGGATGAAATAAAAAATGAAATTGCAAAATTCCTGGAATTGAATGACAATGAGAACACATCATACCAAAACTTATGGGACACAATGAAGGCAGTCCTCAGGGGAAAATTCATAGCACTCAATGCCTTCATAAAAAGGACAGAAAGATCCCAAATCAATAGCCTCACCATCCACCTAAAGGCATTAAAAAAACAAGAAAAATCCAACCCAAAGAGCTCCAGAAGGAAAGAAATAATTAAAATCAGAGCAGAAATTAATGAATTGGAAACCAAGGAAACAATTAAGGCAATTGACAAAACAAAGAGCTGGTTCTTTCAAAAAATAAACAAGATTAATAAACCAATGGCCAATTTGATCAAGCAAAAAAAAGGAGAGACTCCAAATTAGCAAAATTCAAAATGAAAAAGGAGAGATCACAACAGACATAAGTGAAATTGGCAGAATCATCAGGACTTATTTCAAAAACCTCTACTCCACAAAACTGGAAAACGTGGAGGAGATAGATAAATTCCTGGTCACATATCATCTACCAAAGTTAAACTCAGAGCAGATTAATCACCTCAATGAATCCATCACACTCATGGAGATTGAAAAAGTAATAACAAACTTCCCTAAAAAGAAGAGTCCAGGACCAGATGGATTCCCAGCTGAATTTTATCAAACCTTCATGGAAGAACTCAAACCAATCTTTCTAAAACTGTGCCACACAATTGAAGAACAGGGAAAGCTACCCAGCTCCTTCTATGAAGCTAGCATCACCCTAATCCCAAAACCAGGCAGAGATGCCACAAGAAAAGAAAACAACTGGCCTATTACCCTAATGAACATAGATGCAAAGATCCTGAACAAAATACTCGCAAACTGAATCCAACAACACATCAAAAGCATTATCCACCTTGACCAAGTGGGATTTATCCCAGGAACCCAAGGGTGGTTCAACATATGAAAATCTGACAATGTAAAACACCACATAAACAAGCTTAAACATAAAAACCACATGATCATTTCAATAGATTCAGAAAAGGCCTTTGACAAGATACAACATCACTTCATGATCAAAACATTGGAGAGAATCATCATGGCGGGTTCACATCTTAACATAATAAAGACAATATACAAAGCTCCAAAGGCCCAAATAATACTTAATGGAGAGAGACTGGAGGAATTCCCATTGAGATCTGGAACAAGACAGGGATGTCCTCTCTCACCTCTGCTTTTCAACATAGTTCTGGAAGTCCTAGCTCAAGCAATAAGACAGGAGAAGGAAATAAAAGGGATACAATTTGGAAAGGAAGAAGTTAAGTTAGCTCTATTCACTGATGACATGATTGTATATGTAAGAGACCCGAGAGACTCCATACAAAGACTCCTGAAGGTGATTAACTCTTATAGCAAAGTAGCAGGATACAAAATCAATGCACAAAACTCGGTAGCATTTCTGTATGCAAATGACAAAATACAGAAAAAGAAATAAAGGACATAGTCCCATTTTCAATAGCAACAACAACAAAAAAAAAAAAAAATACCTTGGAATAACATTAACCAAGGAAGTAAAAGATCTATACAACGAAAATATAAAAACTCTCAAAAAAGAAATTGAGGAGGACTTGAGAAGATGGAAAGACCTCCCATGCTCCTGGATAGGCAGAATTAACATTGTGAAGATGACAATCCTACCAAAGGCAATATATAGATTTAACGCAATTCCAATTAAAATCCCTACAGTGTTCTTCACAGAGATAGAAAAAATGATCTCTAATTTCATATGGAAAAATAGAAGGCCTCGCATATCCAAACATATCTTCAGCAAAAGAAATACCTCTGGTGGCATCACAATACCTGATCTAAAGCTATACTACAAAGCCATAGTAATAAAAACAGCATGGTACTGGCATAAAAACAGGAGTATAGACCAATGGAATAGACTTGAGGACCCGGACTTTGGGTCAAGCAACTATAGTTACTTGATATTCGACAAAGGCCCGAACAATATAGGCTGGAAAAAAGATAGCATCTTCAACAAATGGTGCTGGCAAACTGGATAACCACATGCAGGAAACTAAAACTTGATCCACACATTTCACCATGCACTATACTGAAATCCAAATGGATCAAAGACCTCAACATAAGACCACAAACTCTAATACTACTGGAAGAAAATTTAGGAAGTACTTTCCATGATATAGGAATGGAAAAAGACTTCCTGAACAAAACCCCAGTGGCTCAAGTTCGTAAACAGTCACTCAACCAATGGGATCATATGAAGCTGAAGAGTATCTTTATAGACAAGCATATAATAAGCAAAGCCAATAGAATACCCACAGAATGGGAGAAAATATTTGCAGGTTATCCAACTCATAGAGGCCTAATCTCTAGAATCTACAAAGAAATCAAAAGTCTAAACAATAAAAAGACAAATACCCCACTCACAAAATGAGGAGTTGAACAGGCAATTCACAGAGGAAGATATACAAATGGCAAACACACACTTCAGAAAATGTTCATCATCCCTAATCAACAGAGAAAAGCAAATTAAAATGACTATGAGATTCCACCTTACCCCAATAAGGATAGCCAACATCAAAAAATCAAATGAAAATAAATGCTGTCAAGGATGTGGAGACCCAAGAACACTCATTCACTGTTGGTGGGAATGCAGGATGGTACAACCACTTTGGAAAGCAATATGGAGACTCCTGAAAAAGCTGACTATAGAAATACCAACAGACCCAGTTATACCCTTACTGGGCATCTATCCTAAAACCTTCAAACCACAGGCCAGAGAGATTTGCTTAACCATGTTTGTAGTGGATCAATTCGTAATAGCTAAAAGCTGGAATCAACCCAGATGTCCATGATTAGAAGAATGGATAACAAAGATGTGGTATATCTACACAATGGAATTCTATACAGCAGTAAGAAAAAATGACACAAAGAAATTTGAGGAAAAATGGTTGAACCTGGAACAGATCATTCTCAGTGAACTTACCCAATCACAGAAAAAAAATTGACACATAGTCTCACTCATCTACAACACCTAACCTGAATCTACCCAAGATACCTTACATACCCAGCAAGCACCTCATGGACTAGACAATAGGATGGATGGGGAGGGTGGGGAGGGCATTGAAGGGTGGAAAACAGTAATCGGGACCCAAACAGCAATGGTACCATAAAATTCTACTTCCTAAAAGACAGACCAAATGGCTGAACCTTCACTAGACCTTTACAGGAAACACCTGAACCACAAGACACTGGAGAGGGTAGGATCAAGACTAACCTAAATCTTCTACATCTTCCCTCCCTCCCTCTCCCCCTCTCCCCTCTCTAACTCTTGTATATTTGTTATGTTTTTCCTCGGTTTCTTAGTGGGCACTGACCTGTAATCCCCACTTCCAGCTTGGGGCTACCATCCACAATGAGCTTTTGATCAGAGAAATCTACAAGGTTTCCCAAAACAATGACAGGCTTCTGTCAGAGAACTTGATGACCCACAAAAGGCCAGTGGTAAGACCCTACTGCTGAAGACTCCATATGCAGCTGACACGTAAAATGGAATGGCATGGCTGGAAGCCAGGAGTCAGTCAGTCCCCAGACAGTCAGTGTGTCTAGTGCCAGAAGGTGCTACATGGGCAACTGGGGGAAATGACCAATATCTGTCCAAGCAACTCATTGTCTAACCTAATTAGCAACAAATATCCTGATGTGATGCCCACACAAGTGCAATAGTGGCACACAGCCATGGTGGGGAACCAACTGCTCTTGATTTGGCTAACTGATCCCCTCAGTGGTACAAGACCCATAGCTGGAGCTGGGAAACAAGTCAGAACCATACCCAAACATAAGCCCACTCTCCAATATCAAGCTACCATCAATCATGGGCTACAAGAGGGCCTACACATATCAAACTCTCTATCAAAAAAGTAATTGTTATCCCAATTTCCTGGGTGCTACCTTACTCTCGGTTGGAGAATCTGCTTCTCTTTTTCATATAGATGCAGGTCCAAAGGAGAGAGCTGCCCCAACATACCTCAAAAGGGGCCCGACTGAAACTAAGGACAATTGGCGAAACAAGCAAGGGTGATGTTTTCCTGATGAACCGGATACCAGCACAAAGGTTAAGGAGACCAACACAGAGAAAAATCAACTCCTACCAAGTCAGAGAGCCAGAGCCTCAGAGGCCCCCAACACCTCAGCAGACCAAAAATGAACCCAACATGGCTCAGGGAAATTCTGTGGAAGAGGGGGCAGAAAGAATGTCAGAGTCACATGTTGGGTCATGATATGCAGAGACATTTATCATACCAATAACTGTGGGCTAACTCCACAATGCACGACCCATTTACATCAACAAGGAGGGTCCAATGGGAGGGGGTAGATCATGGATGAGCCTAAACAATGGTACCAAACTGCCTGTATTTGCTGAAAAGAAAACTAATAAATTAAATTAAAAAAAATAAAGAAAAATAAATAAATAGCAAGAAAAAAATTAAATACCTTGGAATAACACTAACCAAGGATGTGACAGACCTATACCATGAAAACATTCAAAAAAAAACAAACAAACTAAAGAAAGAAATTGAGTGGGACTTTAGAGGATGGAAAGACCTCCCATGCTCCTGAATAGGGAGAATTAATATTGTGAAAATGGGAATTCTATCAAAAACGATATACAGATTTAATGTGATACCAATAAAAATATCATCATAGCCAGGCATGGTGGTGCATGCCTTTAAGCCCAGCACTTGGAAGGCAGAGGTAGGAGGATCACCGTGAGTTCGAGGCCACCCTGAGACTACATAGTGAATTCCAGGTCAGCCTGGGCTATAGTGAGACCCTACCTCAGGAAAAAAAAAATATCAGAATAATTCTTCAGAGAGATTGAAACAATGATCTCAAAATTCATATGGAATGGCAGAAAGACACAGACATCCAAACAGATACTCAGCAAAATACAAAGCCTCTGGTGGTATCATGATAACTGATCTAAACCTATGTTACAAAGCCATAGTGACAAAAACAGCATGGTGTTGGACTAAAAACAGAAACATAGATCAATGGAACAGAATTGAAGATTCATACCTTAGGTCAAGAAACTGCAGATGCTTGATCTTTGACAAAGGTGCCAATAATGTAGACTGGAGAAAAAGATAGCATCTTCAACAAATGATGTTGGACAAATTGGATGACCATATATGGAAAAAATGAAATTAGACCCACTCATTTTGCCATGCACAAAAATCAAGTCCAAATGGATTAAAGTATTCAATATAAGACCTGAAACTCCTCAACTACTGGAAGAAAAAATAGGAGGCACGCTGCATGATATAGGACTGGAAAAACACTTCCTGAACAAAACCCCAATAGCCTAGGAAATTGAACAAGCACTCAACCAATGGGATCACATGATGATAAAAAGCTTTTGCACAAACAAACATACCATAAGCGAGCCAATAGATTACCCACTGAATGGGAGAAATGTAGGGAGCCAATGCAGACGCCATTCTCGCCAGTCTTGAGGTAAATACTTCCTCATTTAGGCAGCAACCTCCCTTGAGGTTGTGCATGCGCTTGATGCACCTTGTCCTGAGCCTATCCCGTGGCTCCTGTGGGTGGGTGAGCCTATGGCAGCCAATCAGCAGGCGTCCCATAGTATTCTGCCCTATAAAAGCAGCTACACTCCTGCGCCCCTCGCCCCTCGCCATCAACTTTCCTGTTAACCAAGAGGCTCTCCAATAAAGTGTGATCGAGAAGGATCCTTGTTTGCTGGTCGTGCTTTTCCTGTGGGACAGGGGCTCACCGCAAAGTGGTGCCGAAACCCGGGAACGCCGGGTGTTTTGTGGTCACCGGGCGAGGGGCCGAAGAGGATCCAGAACTTGACACACGGAGAGGAAGACGTCGAAGAGGAAGACGTCGGTAAGTCATCCCCAGTCATAATGTTTTTTCACTTAGATCCCTACCTGATCCTTGTTATTTTCATTCCTGTGTGGCTTATTGTCCTTGTCGTTTGCTGTGAGCGCAACATGGGCAACTCAGAGGACAGAATTGGTAAGGGTACACTGCCGTTTTGGCGGCTGATTCACTCTTGCTTAAGTAAAGAAAACCACAAGGAACTTATTAGAAGGGGACGGGAAGTTCTCGCAAGGCATCAGGATAGCCTTTCTGAGTCAGATTCAAATGGGGAGTCAAAAACTAGGCCTAGAAAAAGAAAAAAAATAAAAAAGAAGGGATTAAACAAAGAAAAAAGTTTACAAGATGAGCTCAGAGAAACAGGTAAAATCTATAATTGGCCCCTCCCTGAGGGGGAAAAAGGAGCCTTTAACAGGCTCTATCCTCCCATTGAGGAGCTTACACATGCAAATGTACTTGACACAGATAAGGAGGCTAGCTCCGATTCTGCAGAGGAGGAAGAAGAAGAATTATTTAAAGGGGAAGAGGGAAGACTAAAGGAGGCCACCGCCTGTTATAAAAGGGAACAGACAAAGGGGCCTAAAGGCCAAGGGTGTAGTCCTTTACAGTCCCTAGAGCCTTCCGCACCCCCACCCCATCACTCCCCTGGGGACACATGCCGCTTCATTAAAACAAAAACCTGGTCGCGGCTGGCCTCCGCTAGGAGGGGCTTCTATTATGGCTTCAAGAGAAAAAAAAAAAAAAAAAAAGGAAAAAAACTCTTTGGGAGCCCACACTCTCCAATATTTTCCGCAGCTGGTAGCTCGACAGGCTTTTTTTGGGCTTAAGTATTGTTTAATACACTTTACAAAGCTGCCTGACAAACTCATCATCCCCTATACTAAGGAACAGGTAGAAGTTTTGTCTGGCACTGTGGATGATTGGAGCATTCTCATGTGTGCTTTCCCAAATGTCATAGATAATCATTATCCAAAGAGCCCTATTTTGTCCTTTGTTGAAAATAATCTGGTTTACTTTCCTAAAATCACTGTTCAGGAGCCTATTACATCAGCCCCTGCCATCTTTACTGATGGTTCAAAGTCTGGTCATGGGGCCTACTTGGTACAGGGCTTGGAGCCTATAGTAAGAATGTTCAGACCTGACTCCCCTCAAATTGTTAAATGCCTAATTGTTTTGGAGGTCTTTCAGACATTCTCTACTTCTTTTAACTTCTGCCTGGCCCCTTATCACAGGCTAATTACCTCGTGGACCGGGCCACTAGGCTCGCCATGATTTCTCTGGAAGATACAAAAGCTTCAGCTACTGAATTCCATAGATTATATCATGTTCCTGCAAACACCTTGAGAAAAAAATTTTCTATTTCCAGAAATGAAGCACGAGACATTGTAAAATCTTGTCAGTCTTGTGTCACCTTTTTACCCTCCCCACATGTGGGCGTTAACCCTCGAGGCCTACGTCCTGGAGACCTTTGGCAAATGGATGTGACACATCTTCCAGAGTTTGGAAGATTAAAATACCTACATGCCTCAGTGGACACGTGCTCAGGTATTATTTTTGCCTCACCATTGGCAGGTGAGAAGGTCTCTCATGTAAAAACTCACTGCCTAGAGGCCTGGGCTGCTTGGGGAAAGCCACACCGCCTAAAAACTGATAATGGCCCAGCGTACTCATCTGGTGGCTTTCGAGCCTTCTGTGCCCAAATACAGGTTGCACATACCACTGGCCTTCCTTACAACCCACAAGGTCAAGGTATAGTAGAAAAAGCCAATAAAAGTCTAAAAGCTCTTTTATTTAAACAAAAAGGGGGTATAGCGGAAAATGCAACTCCCAAGGAAAGAGTGTCTTTAGCCCTTTTTACCCTTAATTTTTTAATTTTGGATAATAATAATAAATCTACAGCTGACAGACACAGTCAACATGTGATTCAATCATCTAGTGAGATGGTGTTATGGAAGGATGTCTTAGATAATAAATGGAAAGGACCGGATCTTGTTGTGATAAGATCCAGGGGAGCTGTTTGTGTTTTTCCACAGGAACAGGTTCCCCTCATTGGGTTCCAGCCCGGCTGGTGAGGACAGTCAAGTGATCTCCGGAGGAGGGTCCAGGAGACAGTGATGTTCATCAGGGCGGAGATGATGAAGGTCTTGTGGATAATCTTCCTCCTGTGCCTGGAATCCATGAATCAAGTGGAAGAGGAAGGGACACAAGATAAAGGGGCGTCTTGGAAGCGCCTCAATACATCTGGGGGTGTTAATGACATTGGACATGGCTGTGGGAGGAATACTTCCTTTGCCCCTGCGCTGGTGTGTGTTCATCCACCGTTTCTGTTCGTTCTTAGTAACTTCTCTTTTAGTAATTGCACCAATGCTTCCTGCTATCTGTCATTTTAAGGAAGGGGTAGGAGTGGGAATGTTCCTAGTGTGCTGCCTGGGAGGATGCGTACTTTGCCTCTGGTTGATTTGTCGCCTGCGAACCCAAACCAAGAGGAACAAGGTGGTCATTTCTCAAGCGCTTGCTGCCTTGGAAAGTAGTTCCTCCCCGCAAATTTGGCTGTCAGCTTTAAAAGACATATAGCTCCCCTGGCCCTTGCACCCTCAGGGTCTAAGAGTACCCATTGCACGAGGATGGGCAGGGATCTGGTAGCTTTCGTTTGACCGCCGCCTTTGCACTCTCAGGGGATCTGTCCCATTGCACTGAGGAAGGGGAGGTTGAACTTCTTCCCTTGATCGGTCAACACATCATGAGGTGCGGACCTGATCGGGAAGGTGGCTATTTTTCTGAGCTATGCCATAAGTTAATAAAAAAGGGGGAACTGTAGGGAGCCAATGCAGACGCCATTCTCGCCAGTCTTGAGGTAAATACTTCCTCATTTAGGCAGCAACCTCCCTTGAGGTTGTGCATGCGTTTGATGCACCTTGTCCTGAGCCTATCCCGTGGCTCCTGTGGGTGGGTGAGCCTATGGCAGCCAATCAGCAGGCGTCCCATAGTATTCTGCCCTATAAAAGCAGCTACACTCCTGCGCCCCTCGCCCCTCGCCATCAACTTTCCTGTTAACCAAGAGGCTCTCCAATAAAGTATGATCGAGAAGGATCCTTGTTTGCTGGTCGTGCTTTTCCTGTGGGACAGGGGCTCACCGCAGAGAAAATCTTGGCCAACTGACAGAAGCCCAATATCTAGAATCTATAAAGAACTCAAAAACTAAACAATAAGAAAAAATAATCAAACAGCTCACTCTAAGAGGGGGGCAGGGAACTCAAAAGGGAGTTCTCATTGGAATAACTACAAATAGCTACCACACACTTAAGAAAATGTTCAACCTCCTTAACCATTAGGGAAATGCAAATTTAAAAAACTATGAGATTCCAGCTTACCCCAGTAAGGATAACAAACATTAAAAACTCAAAAGAAAACAAATATTGTCAAGGCCATGGATAAATAGGAACACTCATTCACTGTTGGGGGGAATGTAAGCTGGTACAAGCACAGTGGAAATTAATTTTGTTACTCCTGAAAGGATAAATAAAAAGTTACCAACAGACCCTGTTAATTTCTTACTGGGCATTTACCTAAAAGTTCCACTTTTCAGTTCAGAGATATTTGCTCAACCATGTTTATAACTGCTCAATTCATAATAGCTAAAAACTGTAATCAACCCAGGTGCCCATCATTTGATGAATGGATGACAAAGAAGTGGTATATCTATATGATGGAATTCTACTCAGCAGTAAAAGAAAATGACACAATGAAATTTCTAAGCAGTAAAAGGAAATGACACAATGAAATTTGTAGAAAAGTCATCAACTTTGGAACAGATCATTCTAAGTGCTCTCACATAATCACAGAAAGTCAACCATCCCATGGTCTCACTCATCTGTGGTTCCTAAGCTGGATAAGCCTGAGTTGCTGACATACCTGAACAGCATCCGGAGGCTTGGACAATAGGGAGGGTAGGGCTTGGGAAAGGGAAAGAGTAGGAAGGGAAAGAACACAACTGAGCCCAAATTGGATGGATGCCATAGAATCCTATATCCTAGAAGAGAGGATGTTGGGGTGGGGGGTGGGGAGCACCTGAATCAAAATGCCCAGGAGAGGGTAATATGAAACCTGACTTTAATTTCTCCTGTTTCTCTTTCTTCTCTGTATTTTTTATTTCTTTTCCTTTGGTGCCAGCCTGTAATTCCCTGTACCAGGATGTGGTTTACATCCCTAATGAGCTGTTGATCAGATAGACCTGCCAGATCTCCCAAAACAAACAAGACAGACTTCTGTCAGAGCACTTGATTACCCTCCAGAAATAAATGGTAAGACCCTACGGCTGAAGACACCATACACTGTTGGCACCACAGAGAGACCTGGTTAGAATCCAGAAGGGATCCAGTCCCCAGACAATTAGCCCATCTAGTGTTGGAAGGCACTACATATGCAACTGGGAGAAAGTCGCCAACATCTGTCGAAGCAACTCGAAGTCTAAGAGACTCAGAAGCAAACAACCTGATGTGATGTTCTCCCAAGTGCAATAGTGATACACAGCCATGGCAGGTAACCAACTGCTTTTGGATTCACTAACAGATCTACTCACTAGAAAGGGAAACATGTCTGGAATTGGGAAAAAAGTCAGAATCACATCCAGATAATGATTTTGCTTTTCATTGTCAAGCTCCCACTAATCTTTGGCTATAATAGAGTCTACACCCTTTAAGTTCTCTCTAAATTAATAATGATTATCCTATTTAACTGTTGCTCAATTCACTCTCCATTGGAGAATCTGTTTCTCTGTTTCAGACCATAGCTGAAACACAGAGGAAATGGGGAAATGAGCAAGAGTGCTGCTTTCCTAGTGAACCTGATATCAGCACAAGGGTGAAGGAGATAGACACTGAGGACACTCAAAACTGACCAAACCACAGATCCAGTGGTTCTGAAGTGCCCATCACTGAAGTACACTTAAAATGCTCCCAGCATGGCTCAGGGAACTTTACAGAAGAGAGGACAGAAAGATTGTTAGAGCTACAAGTTGGGACATTTTGCACAGACACTGCTTCTCCCCCCATAATGCATGACCCACAATAGCCACGGGGTTGACCTGCATTCCCAAAGAGAAAGGCCTCTTCAGAAAAGGAGCAGGGAGGAGGGAAAGGATGGTACCAACATGTGTTGTTTACATACTAAATATGCCCATATCTAATAAAAATTTAAAGAACATAGTTCTATACACACTATCATTGTGTTAGATCCTATCTACATATTATTTATTAGACTTAATAATACTTTCTTTTCTGGGCATGGTTGTATATGCCTTTAAACCAGCACTCAGGAGGTAGAAACAGGAGGATCACCCTGAGTTCAAGGTCAACCTGATGCTACATGGTGAATTCCAAGTCAGTCTGGGCTACAGTGAGACCCTACCAAACTTGAAAAATAATAATAATAATACTTGCTTTAAATATGTGAACAGCTCTGCTTTGAGTGCATATATGTTTATAACTGCTGTACCTTTTTGCTAATTTATTCTTTTATCAATATATATCCACCTTCTTTGTGTTTTCTGGTGGCTTTTTATTTAGTCTGCTTTATAAATCTCATTCGATTTCTATTTCCATGATATATTTTTTTCCAACTCTTCATGTTTGCTTCATGTGGACTTTGCCAGTGAGGTGAGTTTCCTGTGGACTTCTGATATCTTTAATTTCCATTAATTAATTAATTTCCATTTCCATGATAAATCTTTCCCAACACTTCACATTTGGTTCATATGTACCTTGTCAATGAGGTGTGTTTCTCATGGGCAGCATATTGCTGAGTCTTATTTTGCTTTTATTCATTCAGACAATGTGTAGTAAATTTAATTGTTAAATTTAAATTTATTTGTATTCATTACTTTGTGGTTTCTGTGACAAAATACTTGAAAACAGCAACTTCAGGCAGGAAAGGCTTATTTTGGTTCACAAGTCAAGGGTATGGTTAACCACCACAAGGATGTTCTGGCAGTGGGAGGCAGCTGGTCACACCACATCCAGAGTCAGGAAGCAGAAAGAGATGAGAGCTCAGCTTTCTTACTCCTTTTCAGTCAGTTTGGGACCCCAAATCATAAAATTATGCCACCCACAATTAGGGTGAGGCTTCCGACCTCAAGTAATCTAGAAAGACCCTCATAGATAGGCCCAGAAAATTGTTTCTTATGTAATTCTAGGTCCAGTTGTGGTGGTTTGAATGTGAAATATCCTCCAATGCTTCCTGTGTTTGTGATTAAGCCTCATATTTAATCCCCAGCTGGTGGAGCCTTTGGGAAGTGGAGGCTTAGAGGAGGTGTGTCACTGGAGATAGACCTTTGGGCTTGCAGTACAGCGTTCTTCCCAGTGCTAGTGAGCTTCCTCTTGCTGATTCCTCCTAGCTGAGGTACCAAGAGGAGATACCTGGCTTTCTGTTCTGCTCTGATGAGACCTCCCCTCAAAACTGTAAGCTGGGAGAGATGACTCAGCAGTTAAGGCACTTGCCTGTAAAACCTAAGAACACAGGTTTAACTCCCCAGTGCCCACATAAAGCCAAATGCACAAAGTGGCTCATGTATCTGGATTTATTTTTGCAGGGGATAGAGGACCTGGCATACTCATTCTCTTTGTTTTTCTCCTATCTTTCACTGCTTGCAAATAAGTAAATAAATAATAAGTAAAATAGTTTCTTTTAGAAAAGAAAATAACAACAAGAAAAATCCTGTAAGCTGAAATAAACCCTTTCCTTCCATAAACTGCTTCTGGTCAGATGTTTTGTCCCAACAACAAGTAACCAACTGCTATATCAAACAACTAAACAATTGAGATTAGCTATCACAGGATTCAATATTATTTTTGAAAAGTGTGAGCTTTCTCTGGACTCTTTGTTTATTGTATTCTGCTTATTTTTGTTTCTTTTTCCCACTTTTATTATTAATTTTTGTGATTTAATAGTTTTCTGTCATGTCAAGGTTAACTCTTTATAGCTGTTCTTCTAGTGAGTTTTGTGTAATTCATGTTTTATAATGGTAGTTATCATTCTTTCATTTCTAGTATAGGACTCCAAATGACTTCTTCTTTAGGTTTTAAAAGTAATTTTTCTAGGCATAGTATTATTGGCAGTGTTTTTCTCTTAGTGTTTTGAACATATCCTATTCCCTTCTTGCCTATAACTTTTCTTCAAAGAGATCTGTATAACTAATGGTCCTTCCCTACATGGAACTCGACATTTTTCTTGTTAGAAATTTCTGTTCAGACTTTTGACATTTTAAATGTAATATACTTTGATGGTTGTTTATATGGATCTAATCTATATGGGGTACTTTCAGCTGCCCCAAACTGCTCATATCTTCTTGAAGATATCAGAAAGTTTCAGGTATTAGGTTCTGAAGTAGTTTTCCAATTTTTTGTCTACTGTTACTCTCATACTGTAAATACTTACTTAATTATGTCCCATAGGCTTCACAGGCTTTCTGCATGTTTCTTTTTGTATTTTCTTTTTACTTTTCTTGTTGTCTTACTGAGTCAATGAAAAAGACCTGTCCTAGGGTTCAGAAATTCTTTCTTCTGCTTATTCTAGTCTATCGTGGAAGCTGTTATAGTTTTCATTTCACTGAAGTTTCTTAGTTATAAGATATATGACTAGATAGTTCTTTTTTGATTTCCATCTCTTTGGTAAGATTTTTTTTCATATCCTGAATTATTTTATAATTTTTGTATTGTTGATCTGCATTGTTTTATATGTTACTGAGTTTCTTTAGGGTCATTATTTTAAAATTCTTGTTCAGACATTTCATAGATTTCTTTCAACTCTGAAGAATTATTAGAGTTCCTTTGAGATGGCATGCTTCTTTGTTCTCACACTGATACATGTGCATCAGGTGTAACATTTGTTTCTTCCAAATTTATGAGTATCTTTATTAGTAATTTTTTTTTTTTTTTTTTTTTGCTTACTCAGGAAATGGGACTTCAATTGAGTAGTTGCTTTTGGTTTGGATACAAAGAAACTCAGAAGTGTATCCTCCATGAGCTTGCTTCATCTTTTATTCATGAAAACAGCAGTGTTTGTGAGTTTTAGATTGTAGCCTGCATCAACCCATGAAAGTAGTTAAATAATTTGCAGAGTATGTACACTTTCAAAGGTATTTGTCTTCAGGCTTCACAGATTACACCAGAACTTTCAGGGACAGCTGCCACATCTCAGTGGTATGGGATGTGGAGAGGGCTGGTCTCAGATCCTTTAGAGCAAGAAAGTTTGAGGCCAGGCCTCTCAGGATGAGTGTGGAAATTCTCAAGTCTGACTATTGGTTCCCATGTCACAGATAGAATAAGAACCTTTCACAGGTCCTGCCAGAATAACACAGTTGATTCTGTGGTCCGAGGTATCAGCAGTCTTGGACTCAAGGCTTTTGGACATGAAGGATACTTTCTGTATGTCCTGTGGATTGCTTGCCATTGGTTCTGGGACTTGTAGAGCTCTTAGCTGTTTCCATAACACTGTGGAAGAAGCTAATTCTCCAGATCTCAGGACAAACATGAGAGGCTCTAGGGCATTTCGGCACCAATAGCTGTGGTCTGAAGTCCCTGGGCTTTTGGAAAGATGTTCACTAGGTCAGTCATAGCATGTTTAGTGTACGCACACTCTGAGCTATAGGGCATAGAGAAGACCTTTACTAGGTCTTCAGGGTTGAACAGTGGAAGTACTAGGTCTTTTGACTTTGGTTTATGTGGTCCTGAATCTGTAGGGAAGAGGCTGTCTTCTAGGTCATGTGGGATAAATTCTGGTAATAGTTTTATAGCATTGTTAATTGCAATTCTATACATGAGTAATATGCATGGGCTCTTCCCCTGGTCTCCAGGGACAAGGGTGAGTGACATCAAGATTTTTTGCTCTACCAGGAACAATCCCAAGGCTATTAGCTAAGAAGGAGATACACCCCACCAGCTAAATGCAGGTGTTGTTCAGGGTTGAGGCCACTGGTAACCACCTTCCTAGAGCTGCCAGACTTAGCTGAGATTATTTCTAGCTCCCAATAGACATTGATGATGCAGAAACATTAAAAGGGTGATTATCATTCCAATTTGTGGGCTGGGAGGATCTTCCCTAGATCCCACCAGGTGAATGTAGTTGCTGGTCAGGATTGTGGCTTTTAGCCATGATCCTGAAGTTGTAGAACAAGCCAGAACCTTTTCTATCTCTGAATGTACAGGCTTGGTGAAATTGTGACTACCATTGCAAGGTGGTGACGGTGATAGGGGAGTTCTGAAGGGAGCTCCACTGAGCTCGTAGTATCCAAACACTGCTTAAAGGAAAAATTGTATGTCTATGCTTCTGTTTCTGTTCTACATCTCAAGTATAACACAGTAGGGAAGATGTTCAGTAATAGTGGGTAATGTCATTTTCTAGGTCATTGATAGCAGAATCTTAGGTGAGGAAGATAGGTAGGTGAGCATTCTATAAAGAATTTAAAAGCCTGGGCTAAGGAATATTTAAGCCACTACATGGTGGAAATCAACTTTTTTTTTGATCTTTGGTATATATATGCTATTTTTCTTCTTTATAAAACACTTGTAATATTACTACCTTCTACCTAACCTACACTACTGGCATTTTACTAAGAAGTGATTGGACAAGGCAGTGGAACAGAATTTTATCATACAGAAGCTAGGCAAATGTTAGCAGATGGTGGTGACTGGACACATTTACATCCACATCATGCTTTTGAGCACTGCTTGTGGCTTCTCATTATTTTGAAGTTAGATAAAAACTACAATGAACCAACTTATGTTTATATCAACTTTAGATGAAAACAATAAAGGAAAATTTTCTTTTGCCAAAATTCAGTGACTTAAGCAGATTCTATCAAGTACAACAAATTTGAAGACAATATTTTTGTAGACTACTTCCAGATATTCTTAGTGAAATTCTAAATGAAAAGATCACAAGGATGATGTCTCCCAAATACATGTTTTGTTTATGTTTAGGAAGAGACATGTGTTCCCAAGGACATGGTAATTTGTGTTTCTAAATAGAAATGACTGAATTGCTGAATTTGACTTTTGTATCAAGTTACAGAAAGCAAATTCCCACTTGAAAAACATTCAAAAGCAAATCAACCAGTTGATATTTCCAAGCCTAGAATTTAAGTATTGTATTAAGTATAAGCATTGTTGATTACTGGTCATAACCGCTAACACTGTGGCTTAACTGCTCAATTGTCCTGTATGTGGACAATCTATTCAAAGTGCTGGATTGGCACTCTGTACTGACTTCTACTAAGCAGAGTTGGAACCCAGTTAAGATTTCAAACTTGGCCAGTCTTCTCAAGGAAACTTGAAGAAAGGTTTCCATGGTTTCAGAGAATCAATAGTGCCCTCTAAAGGAAATTCATGTAAGGTACATCCAAAACCCAGGTTTAATTCAGCATTTACTCAGCCATAATATAATTCTCCTTGTTGCCTACAATTATGGATTTAAGATTAAAAAAAAATACAAGTTAACTCTTGGTGTGGGCATCACAGAGTAGCCTATACAATTTGTGGAGCCATTTTAGCCCTATTACTTCTGATCACTGAGATCCATCCCCATTCTTAAGGGAAGTTTCTAGAAAGGGAAAAAGTAATGATTTCTGAAAGTGGAAAATTATACATCCCAGGTTATAAGTAATGAGAAATCTAAAGAAAAGTCCATACAGAGACCTTGAGGGAATGCTACTTTGAAGGAAAAATGTGGGGAGACAAGTGTTAAGCTAGCCTTGCCAGCTTTTGCTCTGGGAAATATTGAACAACTGTGTCTTGGGAAGAGCGCCAAATGAGCTGAATTAGACAGTGGACTGTGACTAAAGCACGTGAGAATCAAAAGAAAAAAAATGATATGAAACATGTATGGACTTGGATGTGTCTGTCTAATTTGGTGGTTTATTCTTACATTTCCCCTCTACCTATTAAGCATGATATACAATAAAAAGCTTAACAATGTTGTGCAAAATAGTGCAGTAAAAGTGTATATTATTACTACTGATTATGAGCAAGGTTAGTCAGAGATTAATAGTTGACCTAGAGATATGAAAGGTCAGTAAGTACACATGAATGTCAATGCTGGGTATAAATGGCTGTTGCAGAATTAGTTTCATAATGAGATGGAGGGAGAAGAAAATCATTTCATTTCTTCTCTTACCAAACCCACACATCTAGAATATTATGTACATTTTAGAATTTTCCTTTCAAGTTCAAGGCCATATGTGTCAGGTAATCCAAAGTTACAAGTTGGGTTAGTACTTGGCAAATACACTGGGAGCATGTTCAGCAGCTTATTAACTGTACCAGAGCCTCACTCCTACCTTGTGAGGGTCACTGAGAGACTCACTAGAGCAGAGCTAGAATAAAGCTTCATGGACCAGGAGTAGGATTATGCAAAAGAGTTAATTTTCCAATATCCACTTTCTAATGATTTATTGTAATATTAAAATACTTGAAGTGATACTAGGCTACATATTAGTGGAAATAAAAAAATGGGGACTAGAGAAATGGCTTAGCAGTTAAGTGCTTGCCTGTGAAGCCTAAGGACCCCAGTTCAAGGCTCCATTCCCCAGGACCCACATAAGCCAGATGCACAAAGGAGCACATACATCTGGAGTTCATTTACAGTGACTGGAGGCCCTGGTGTGCCCATTCTCTCTCTCTTGCTCTCAAACAAACAAATAAATAAAGATTTTAAAAAATGGGTCCTCTAGATCTTGGGACAAATAATTAGGTAATAGGAACATTTCAGCAGAGATGGTGATTGGTGGGAAAGCAAGGGCAAAACATTGTGTCATCATAATTAGATAGCATGCAGTGGTCTGATGAAATCTGAGAAGCATGGGGAACAGCCGTGTTGATCAGCCTTTTCAAAATAAAACCAAAGCTAAAAGGTGGTCTTCTGAGCAGCCAGGATGTGGGAGCGGCTGGGAGCAGTGGGCTCCATTACACCTCAGCTCATGTCACTCACATACCTCCTAGGATGCATCTTGAATTCCACAGGCTAGAGGTAAAGGGGCTTTAAATGTTCATTTAGGTTTATCTTCTATATGACTCAAACAAAATACAAAACAAAAACAAAGTATGGCTCTGATGGTATTGATTCCTTTAAATCTCCAAGGCAGGAAATAACACTAACTCCTATGGTGTAGTCTCTTCAGGGAAGAGTCTACTTTAAAGTAGCTTCAAAGGAAGTATTTCTTAGGAGCTTGCTACCACCATTGTCTGGCCCAGTGGCTATTGAGCAGGAATGCAGAGTTCCTTAGGTCTGAGTTCCTCAGTAGGTCATAAACAGCTTTCTCTTAGTCATATGAAGTCAATGAGACTAGATTTAAATGAGCATCTTGAACCAACATCCTGCTCAGGAAAAAAATGAGTCTTGATGGAGGCTTCTGGATGAATAAACTAGAACATTTCTAGGCTCGGCAGTACTGACAGGGCTTCAGTACAAATGTGAGTCAGAGGAGCTGTCTGCCTTCAGTGACTGGGCCTCTATGTAGGTGAACTTGCAGAGTGGCTCTCTCCCTCCTGCCAGTTCCTAGAAGGAGCGCGACTGTCACAATCCAGCTCAATTTGGTTATTTTGCATAATTCAGTCATCACTTTGTGTGCATACATAGGCACTGTCAGTAATTCTACAAGGTAGGCTGGCAAGTGTTAATAGCGTCACTCTGCCATTAGAGAAATAGAGGAAAATTAAATGACTGGGCCTGAGGGCACTCCGCTAGCTAAAAGCCCTGACTGCCACTTTGAAGGCCAATGCTCTCGGTATCACTTATCCACTCTCTGTAGGGTCCTTTGTCATGTGTCAAGGAGGCGATCTAATAACATTGCAATGCCTCTAGGAGAGAAGTTCCTCCCCTTAGACAGTTCTCTGAAGCCTTTCTGGAGATAATATATTAAAAAGGACACTGTCTTGGTTAAAAAAATTAGACTAGAAAGGAAAACATTTTCTTATGGTTTTTAGGGATGATGCAAGGCAATGAGTAAATATGTATCCGTCGAGGCACCTCATCCAGGATATCCAAAAACATATTCGGAAAACTGATCTCCTTTTGGAGAAAATGTGCCAAGATAACAGGCCTATACTTCATGTCAGGACAGGGGTCAGGGTACGTAGGGGTCAGCTGGAGGAAAGCAGTGTGTGTCCATGGAGGCCCTCTGCCACATCTTGCAGCTAGCTCTTCAGTCACCGGGTCGTTTAGGGTATCTATTATGAACAATGGAGCAATTATTTTACTCAAAAATTGTCCTTCTGGGGCTGGAGAGATGGCTTAGCGGTTAAGTGCTTGCCTATGAAGCCTAAGGACCCGAGTTCGAGGCTCGATTCCCCAGGACCCACGTTAGCCAGATGCACAAGGGGGAGCATGGGTCTGGAGTTCGTTTGCAGTGGCTGGAAGCCCTGGTGCCCTCATTCTCTCCCTCCCTCCCTCTCTCTCTTTCTCTGTCACTCTTAAATAAATAAAAATAAACAAAAATTTTTTTTAATTGTCCTTTTGCTAGATTTGAGCAAAATTATAGTAACCAGAACATCAGGAACCTTGGGGGGGTTTCAAAGTGGTATGAAATAGGACAAGTAGAGTAGAGAGGAGCCAAAGAGACTGTTGAAATGAGCCTTCATCCCAAACATTGATGGCTGAAAAAGGACTTTCTGGAGCTTCAGCTAGCCAGAAAGAAACCAAATCCTAAGGAATATTCCCAGAGGCATTTCAGGGTCGGTTCTTAGGGGCAGAGAAACTACCCAAAGCCAATGAGCTCTCTCCTTTGGTGATGCAAATCTCAAGAGCACAGCTAGGAGATGACAAAGCAAAGAAAGGCTTATTACCTTCAGCTAGTAAGGAACTGCTGGGGATAATTCTTTGTTTCTTCTCACAGAAAGCCAAGGAGCTGTTATGGGGAAGTTTACACATATCCATGGAGAACTGCCTCATCATGTCAGGTAGCAGCAGGCACACTCCTGAGCGTGCTAAGTGGGAGTCACACATTCCACATTAAAAAACAAAAAAGGCAGGGGCTGGAGGAATGGCTTCTTGGCTAAGGTGTTTGCCTGCACAACCACAGGACCCAGGTTCGATTTCCCAGGACCTACATTAGCCAGAAGGGGGTGCACGGGTCTGGAGTTCGTTTGCAGTGGCTGGAGGCCCTGGCACACCCATTCTTCCCCCCCTCCATCTCTTTCTCCCCCTCTTTCTTGGTCAAATAAATAAATAAAATAAAATATTTTAAAAAATGGCAGACAAGAATATCTTTATGTACAGAATTCATATCTTAACACTAGGTCACCTGGAAGAAGTTATTTTGGCTGATTCCTTGTAAAATTCTCTGGAGAACTTTATTTGAAAGAAACAAAAACTTTCCAATCATTTAAGGGGCAGTAGCAGCTGCTCCTAAAAGTGCCAAGCAGCAGCTAACAGAACAGCTTCTGATCACCACACACTGTTACCACCATCCTTATGGAAAGTTTCCAGAAAGAGGAAAAGGTGGTGATTCCTAAGTGAAGGATCAGCCATCCTGGAATCTCAGGACTGAGAAACTGTACTCACTGGGAAATGTTTTGGGTCTCCATTACATAGTTTAACCACATAAATTAAGTTTGTACTGGTTAGTAATGAACACTGAGTGTCAAAGAACAGAAAATGGAAGGTGACATTTACACCTAGGGTCTGTTTATACCTAGGGGTCTAGAAGCTATCTTCCTCCCAGTTGGGTGTTTTTCTACTGGAAACCACCAGTTTCTAGCTGTAGTAAGAACAGCTCCGGTGCCTATCTGTGATGACAGTGCCTTTCTCACTTGAGCTTCATGGTCCTTGACCTGTATAGCAATGTGATGTGTCTCTGAAGTCAAATGGCCTCCTGATTGTGGCCGAGGTTGTGGGTCAGCCACATAGATTACAATCTGTTATTTGCAGGCAGCAGTTCACCTCAAGTTCAAGTCATATTCAACAATACTTGATCCAGAAGAATAGGGTGATTGATGCCTTCAGGGGTTCAGTGGAGAAATACTTCCCTTTATCCTTTGGGGAGTCAATAGAAAAACAGGATTCTCTTATAACTCTAGAATGATTAAAAATAAACCACCGATAATTTTTGCATAAAAGAACCTGAAAATGTGCATGGTGAAAAAGCAATAAGCAAAAAGATAAGAAACAAGTGGGGGAATTTTCAAGTCATGTGACAGATAAAGGGCTAATCTATTAATTTATGAAGTTTGGAAATGGGGAGACATAACCTAATCAAAAAATGGGGAAAGGATATGCATAAGAAATCAGAAAGTAATGATGCTTAAAAACAATGCCAATCTTAGTAAGAAAAATGCACATTTCCTTAACAATATTCAGATCCCTCTGAAAATGGTAAAATAGGCTGATGATTATGCAAACTGGTTAAGTCCATGGAGGACAATATTGTATCATCTTTTAAAGTAAGCTATATCTCTGTACTCCATCATTTCCACTTCCAGGAATTTGTCTACAGAGAGACTTTCCCATGGGATAAGGCATTATCTGTAATAGCAGCACAAAAGCCCATTGAAGAGGACTAGTGAGTGACCTCTGGTATATGTATCCACTTTTTAAAAAGTGAAAATGTGGTCTATGTAATGAGCACAAAGCACATTGGATTGGTTTCTCAGAACTGTCTCAACTAATGGCTGTAAGCTAGGCGTATTTCAAATAGTAGAAACTTATTCCTCATAGTGTAGAGGCTAGAAGTTTTAAGTCACAGAGGCCATGGGCCCTCCAAAGGCCCTGTGGGACCTGCCCATGCTTCTCTTTTAGCTTCTGGCCATTCTGGCAGCCCTCAACTTCCCTTGGCAAACATACCTCACTCCAATCCTTCTCCATCTTCACATGACACTTTCCTCTGGGTTAGCATTTGGTTAGACAAATGGGTGCTACAGCCAGACAAACTGATACATGAGGCTAACTGCCACACTGAGAAAGAGAGGACAATAAATCCAGGTATACAGCAATGTGTAAAACATGTTCCCATTTATTTACAACAGAAAAAGAAAAATCTCATTGCTTACATTTGCATGTTATGGAAAGATTCTCAAGAAACCAAGAAAAAGAGTATAGTGTTATATATTTGCATTTTTAATTTAATTAGGGCCAGAGAGAAAAGAAATAAGAACATACTGAATATCTTTTCATACCATTTTGATTTTGGAGCCATAGATTACCTAGGCAAAATATTTGATTTTTCTTTGTAAAACAGAATATTAAGGTCTGTGGTAGTGGCACAGGACAAGATAGAACAAGATAAAACGTCCAAGAATATATGTGTTTGCACACACACACACACACACACACACACACACACAGAGAGAGAGAGAGAGAGAGAGAGAGAGAGAGAGAGAGAGAGAGAGAGAGAGTCTAATGGGCTGGTAGAAGTATAGTATAATTTTATGTTGTTTTGACTGTTTCCTCAAGGACTGGCTTCTTCTGTAACAACATGAAAACAATTTCAAATATCTTTAATCCCATCTGGACAATTTAACAGAGGGAAACAATTAAAGATCAAAGCCCTTACAGAATAAAGTACTTCCTTTTCTTCCTTGAAAATCTTTAAAATTAGAATCCTCTCCTATTAAAAAGAGTGACACAATACATTCATTAATTATATAGCTCAGGTATTTTCAAAACTCAGACTTAAAAGTGAGAAATTTTTAAAGAAGCCATTTTAAAATAGGAGTTTGACATAATCATTTCATTGCTACCTTGTTTGAATTCATGCTGTTTTGCATACTAAGTAATCTTGTGCAAGTCCATGACTACAAATTCCACCCATGTATGACAGAGTCCTAAATCTGCATCTCTGTTGTAGGTCTGCCTTTTGTGTGCATGTATCTGTATACATGTCTCACAATCCAACGAATTTAACCTGAAGCTACAAGATGGGCATGATGGCATACACCTGGCATCTTAGCACTTGGGAGGTGGAAGTAGGGAGAATAGGAGCCCAGCACCAGCCTTGGCTGTTATATAAGACCCTACCTCAGTAAAAATAAAATAAACAAAAAGTTGACTTAAGATAAAACTACCCATATCACTTGCAATCTCATACTGTTTCTGTAACCACTACCACTCTCACCTCTTCAGTTCCTCTTCTCTCCTCAACATCCAATTGATTGCCAAGGGATGTCAATTCTGTCTCATTAAATAACCTTACTATTCAGTTATGTAGTGTATTCTCACTGGCTCCTTCATTATTTCTTATATGCCATCTGGAATGGTGGAATCCATCTTCTACATCAGTATGGAAGCTTCAGAATTAAGATGTTATGTAACATTAACATCTGAAAACTTTGTGCAATTACATTATATGTCATAGAAGCCCTGAAAGGACTTTTCAAATGAACTCATCAACAAGCGCATCATGGGCAGTGAATAGATACAGTTATTTTCATATTTACAATGGTGTTCGAAGAAGCACCACCCAATTGACACCGTTTTGTCAGTCCTTACCTCTAAGACAACTGTCCATACCAAATCAGATGATTACAGATGCACTACTATTTCTCTTTGTAAGCTTCTCGATTTTACTTTGCTAAATTAAGTTGGGACAATGGTTTCAATATGTGTGGAATTCTGGGGTCAATGAATAATAAGCATAGAAACCACATATTTATTTCCCAATAGTGATTTAAATTCAAAATTCTTTCCATTTCAAATCCATGTACATTGAACAAGCCAAAGGAATGCTCTCCCTGAAATAAAGATGACTAATTCTCATCCACTAAATTATTATTCAAAACACATTCTTTGTAAGCACACCTAAATACATTTCTGCAATGCTAAAAGCATTTAGAGATGTATAGCACTTATCTTGCAATAAATTTAAATGCAATCCTGACCTGTATTTCTACAAATGAATAAAAATGTCACTTGGGCAAACTGGCTCGTGCAGTTAATCAAGAGAATTGTGTCTTTAAGAGTATCCTAGCAACACCTCCTAGGCTAAGGAGAGCCTAACAGACACTATGCACGGTTTAATTATGCGGCTGGACTCCATCAAACTACTTAATCAAAACGATGTTTAAAAACAGAAGCAGGAATTAAGATATGGCTGAAGACTAAGACTACTGGTGAGGAGGAAAAAGAGAAGAATTTCATAACTGAGTGAGGACTCCAGGGCACATTCATGAATAAGCAGAGTCATAAGAAATATTGACACCTTGGAGGTGTCACAACCAATTACTAATCCCGGGCAAAATTTACACTGGGGCAAACACAATTTTATAGATATATTCAAACCCTGTAAGCATACTGCATTTTCAATGGCCTGCCAAGTGTACATTTTCTAGTGGTGACGTATGTTATGGAACTTGCGCCAGGAGCAAATGCATGACAATACACACTTGGAAATATCTTTACCATCATGACCACTACCATGTCATCACATTACAAGCAGAGCCCCATGTGAATACAGCCCACAAAATATGTCTGGTTTGTTGGCTTTTATTTCTCTGTTTAAATAGAAAAAAAATTCCAGGAAGCCAAAGAAAGACACATGGAAACTTCTACTGCAAACAAAATCCAAACTCATGAAATCACAAGCTTTGTTCATAAATGAGCATTTCCTTTGGCTGCATATGTGCATTTTTGCTTATATACATCTGTCTTCTCAGATGCTGAGTAGGCGAGTTTGAGGACTTAGTTCTATTTAACTTTTATTCAAAATATTTCCTGCATGTAAACTAAGTTCTTTTAGGAATTTTAATATTTCTTAAGCCTTCAGCATAGAAACTTTCTGCCTGGACTACTAAACAAATAAACACATATGCATGTGTGCACACACACACAGTCTCTAGAATTCACATGTATAGTTATTGTTTGAAGGATCTTCTCTGTAAGTACTTAGAAGAGTAAATATCACAGATATCATGAAGATTAGGAGCACACATTGAAGCTAAATTTAAGATGCTAGGGTTAGTTCAAACAGAAGGAAAAAAATAAACCTTTATTTCTAGGTATACCAGGAATTCTCAGCATCTACCACTGCCTGTCTATGGTAACACTTGGGTTCTTTATACAGGGTTGCAGCAAGTCAGACAAAAATAATGATTCTATTCAGGTATGAAAAATGTACCTAGTCATTACCACCTGGGATATTACCACCTGGGCCAAGAAATGTGAACTTTGATATGATCAGGTCATTCAGATAGAAAGGTCTCCTGATCCTGGTGTCAGAGCATGCCCCACACCACAGGCTAGGAGGGATTAAAGGCATGCACCATCACGCCCGGCTATGTCCTGAACTCTTAATTCCCTGCCCAAGACCACACTCCTGGCTTCTGGTTTCTATCTGATATCCCCTCCATGGAAACATCAGTAAGCCTGCTTCTCCACAGGCTAGTTGGTCACAGAAATAGCTAAGGGCCTTCTGTGGAAGAAGTTTCTGTGTGGTTCAGCAGTGATGGAAGTCGTTTCAGAGATGGCAGACTATAGGGAAATGACACACTGTGACTGGTTGACTGTGTGTCTCAGGTAGAAAAGGTTGTCCTCACATTTGTTACATAGCCAAGGATGATCTTGAACTTCTGATCCTCCAGCTTCAGCCCCTAAGTGTTGGGATTATAGGCATACGCCACCACACTCTTTTTTTTTTTTTTTTATGTAGTTCTTGGATTAACCCAGGCTTTCATGCATGTGAGGCAAGCACTTTACCAACTGAGCTATATCACCAGCCCCAGTTAATCGTCACAATAAACATGCAAAGATATGATCAGCCCCATTTCACATGAGAAACTTAAAAAGCTTAAAAAATACTTGATCAGAATTGTAATTCATCAGTGGTAAAGTCTAAACCATCTCCTGACCCCCAAGCCAAGTGTTTTTCTATCCTAGTTCACAAAGTATGTCTGCTTTTTACTTCGTGTTAGCTTAAAGCTCAAAGCATTCCCTTTCAGAGGTATATTTTACAAATATAACATTTAACAAGGGGACACAAATGCCTGGGCCTCCAAGGCTTTTCTCTGAACCTTCAGGTATATCTCTTGCTGCTGAAACAGCTCACCCCTTAATAATCGAGGCACAGAAGAAGCTCATCCTATGGCTACAGTCCTTATTTCAGAAATGCCTTGTTCTTGGGAGTGTGGACTAAGTCATGTGGCTCAGTTCATTCCCAGCTTTATATTACTTATTCAAAAGAACTATTATTTTAATTTTTTTTGAACTGGAAAACAACAGTTTTCATATGTCCGAAACTCCTTCATCTGTGGTACTGCCACAGAAATGCAGTTCCTCTCCCTGAGCAGAGTGAAGAGCTGGGAGTCGTTCTTCCCTGCACAAGGTTGCCAGCACACAAGGTGGGCACCAAGCATAAACTGAAGCAATGAGACAGCTGTAGGACTTACAGAGGGCTGGTGTCAACTGAAGGGATCATGTGTATGGAGGCCACCGACTATAATATGACCAGTAGTAGTTTATCTGAAAACAAGAGCCAGCAGAGCTCGACAGTGAACAAAGGAAGTACTTTCAATACAGCCTATACATCCAGTCTCTTCTGGGTTTCCCAGGATCAAGCCAAAATGAATTTCCTTATTTTGCTTAAGCTAGAGTTCTGTAAACGTGCAGATGCACTCTGTGTGAACTTGCTATGTGGAGACAGCGCTCTACTACCGTGCAGCCTGGTGTGCACCCAGCACCACAGAGTACTAGCTGCCTCAGCTGGAAAGTGGACGCCATGGTAAAGTAGCAGCTACTTGGGCAAAGCATAAAACCAACAACTGGGGCTGGGGAGGTGGCTCAACAGTTAAGGCATTTGCCTGCAAAGCCAAAGGACCTGGTTTGATTCTCCAGGACCCACATAAGCCAGATGCACAAGGTGGCGCGAGCGTCTGGGGTTCGTTTGCAGTGGCTGGAGGCTCAGGCGTGCCCATTCTATCTGCCTGCTTCTCTCATTTTCTCTTTCAAACAAATAAAAAAAAAATATTTAAAAAACACAACTGTTTGGCATGCAACAAATACATCTGCCCTCCCTTTTTCTGAATTCCCTTTTTATTTGGGTGCTCCTGACTCTAAGCATTCTTTGTATTAACTCACGAGTATATGCGGGTGATGGTTTCATTCAGTGTCCCCCATAAACTTAGGTGTTCTGAATGCTAAGTCCCCAGGTGGTGGCAACTTGGGAATAGATCCTCCTGGAGGCAGTATATTGTTGGGGTTGGGCTTATGGGTGTTATAGACAATTTCCCTTGCCAGTGTTTGGCACACTCTCCTGCTGCTGTTGTCCAGCAGGTAATGCCCACCCTCTGTTCATGCCATGTTTTCCCCTGCCATCATGGAGCTTCCCCTTGATCTGTAAGCCAAAATAAACCCTTTTCTCCCACAGGCTGCACTGGGTTGGGTCCTTTGTGCCAGCAACATGAAGATGACTACAACGATGCAATTACCATTATATAGGCACTGTCAATCAGCCCAGTTTAACAGAACAGGAAATGGAGATTCAGATAGGGATTGTAGCTTATCCAACTGCACATGTGGGATGTATGTGTGTCACATGACCCAACAATACAATCTGGTGTTCTCCAGGTTTACCATTTGCTGTCGGCTCTCAGTCTTGGGATGATCCTTCCAAAGTTCTTTTCCTCCTCGTCTGAGGAACATCTTATAATATTTAAATAAAGTAAGGACATTAAGTGCAGATCTGAGACACAAATCTACATAGCATTGATGTTTTATGATAATATGAAGGCTTAGAATTAGAACTCTTTTCTGTCTTGTGCCAAGTATAGTACTAATGTATTTTACACACACATGCACACACACACACCTCTTTGTTCCACTTTTTCAATCATGCCATTGAAGAAACTTACAATTAGCTATGATAATAGCAGCTATTTACTGAATTTTTAGAATGTGCCTGGAACCCTGCCAAGTGTTACTCCAAATACTCCATTTACTCTTAACCCCTTTGAGAATACAGGTGTTTGAGACGAGCTGAGTAAGCTGCATGCAGGTGCATGAGCTGAGGGCAGTATCATAGGGCTGGTGCTGCACCTCAGTGCTGGCCACTGGGAAGAACCCAATCTTTTATTAAGATTTATTGGACACAGAGAGAGAGGGACAGAGGGAAAGAAAAGGGGCAGAGAGAATGGGCGTGCCAGGGTCTCCAGCCAGTGCAAACAAACTCCAGATGCATGTGCCACCTTGTGCATAAGGCTTATATGGGTACTGGAGAATTGAACCTAGGTCCTTAGCTTCATAGGCAAGTGCCTTTAACTGCTAAGCCAACTCTCCAGCCCAGCACACAAGTCTTTAATGAACGAAGCAACCATACCTTAATAAGAGCACTATCAAATGGTATGAAACACGGAGTTTCATGAGAAGAGGGTATGGACTGTGTAACAGAGAAAAAGCTTTCAAAGTACTCTTGTACAACTTGGGGTAATTTCTTTATTTCTAAATTATTCATATCATGGCTATGGTAGAAATTTCCCTTTCTTGTGTTCTAACCACCCAGGGGCACCAGAAGCTTGTGCCTGGGTATGAAATGAGGACGACAATCAGGGAAACAGTGGGTCAAGCCCACAAACAGGTCTGTGTTTAATTTCATTGAATCCTCCTGGCCCAGACCTTTCTTCCATCATCACTATGAGCAATATGTGCCATTATGATAGCTACAAGGGGTGACAGGCTAATTAAAACCACAATTAGCTGGTAAGATTAGCACGCTGGCTAACCTGCTTCAACCAAAGTGGAGGGTGAATGATGAAGTAAATCCTGCAGACCTTGCCCCACTACTCTCTTTTCCAAGTAACTTAAGGAACCAAGTAGAGGCACAGTGTGTTTTACATTTTTATTAGTAAGAGTGTTGAGTATAAATAAATTTAACTTGACATTTAGAAAAAAATGATTGACTCCGTTCATTAAAAACCTGTTTTGTACATTGCAATACCCAGTTTTAATGCTTAAAAACATAATGTTTTTAAGCCTCTAACTTAATTTGTTTTATTCTTAATAATTCTTTTTTCATCTGGTTACAGGGATTGTCAGAAAAAAAGCACGAGTCTAATTAAAATAATGAGTAAAAATTTTTCCTAAAAAGTTTTTTTTTAAAAAATAGCATTAAAATTAGAATACTTTTGGTAGAAAATTTAGAGCTATGAACAAAATTAACATTGCATAATATTTCATCAAGAAATGCATTAAATATTTTATATATATTAGAACAATTTGCAACATAGTAAATGCTATCTGTGGAAGATCTTAGAATCTCTTCAGAAAACTTGTAAATAGATTTAGCACTTTGGGAGAGCCTGTTCCCAATAAATGCCAAGAACACAATTTAGAAGATAAGAGATGATACAGTTTTTACAGACCTAACAAGGTAAGTTTTATCAAGTAATCATGAAACTGCATTCACTAATAAACATTTATAAGAACCTCAGATAAAACAGTAACTCATTTCCCCTCATCAATACGTAGGCTTGGCATAAGAAATCAGACCATGAGCAAATCCATAGTAATTTTTTTGTGGTAGGGGACTCAGCTCACTTAGGTATGTGTCTATACAGTCTTTATGCTTTTGCACATACTGCTTGTGTCACTCTTTCATTTTAGCAATACCTCTCCTTGGTGGTGGCATATTACTGCTTCTTAAAGATCAGTCCTACCAAACCTACTCCTTTGCAGCTCAATTGAACTATAGTTAAGAGGAAATCTATTTCAATGGAAAACTACTGACCCTCCTCAGCAGGGCAGAAGCCTCAATTCTAAAAAGCTTGTACCCAAGGATGCTTCAAAATCAGTCCAATAAACCTAATAGTACTACACTACTGACTGCTTGGCTTGAGGGCAAGTTTTAACCTTCTAGATATGTACTCAGATTTTCAAATTTTAGTACTCTGGAAACTTAATTGAGTTTAAGGTCTGTCTGGATGGGGCTGACATTTATGCTACATCTTATATTTGGTAGGAAGTCTTCTACCTGGTCACCAGGACAGAAAGTATAGGAAAAGACAAGGAAATAGATTGTCCCCAAGCCTGTGGGAGCCACAACAGAGGGCAAACACAGCAATGGCTTCTGAAAACCACCTGGCTGCTAACAGAAACACAGTGAGGGGTTTCAGGAGGCTGTGAGCAGACAGGAGGTTAGCTGTGAGCACTTTCAGAGACCCACGAAACCTCAATGTTGTCACTGCTACCACTTAGGAGGAGCTTAGCCTTACCACCTAAGAAGGGACCCTTGTCCCTATCTGCCAAGGCCACAGCTCCTAAGAAGCACTACTGTCCACTGCCTGGGTCTTCATTCCCACCCAAGATGTGCATCCTTCATTTCCAAAATAAAAATGGTCAGTGAGAATTTGACCAAGAATAAACAGTCTGTAAAAGTAATAAATGAGTAACACTTCCAGTGAAGTAGAACTTCCCACAGAACTGGCTTAAGAGGCAAAACATATCTGTAAGTAAAAAGTTGAAATAAAGTAAGAGACATCTCTTTTTAGTCTCCTCTCAGTAATTGAACTATGTGGCACGGGTATGATCTACTTCTTTTGAATGGCATCATACCTGGCTACAAAAAAAAAAAAAAAAAAAACCTTCCCATTAAGGGCTTCTTAAACATGAAAGGTCTAAATGTTTATAATAAATACTGAATAGAAATATTTTAATATTTACAAGTGAAATATGTACACATATATACTCTAGCGGGTCATCTCAGTGTTACTTCCTCAACCTCATCTTCAACTGAATCAACTGCTTTCACTGCTGGCTTATTGTTGGCATGCTTTAATTGATGTCTGTTTGTATTAAAACTTCTTCCTTCACTGAGGAAAAAGTCTTCCTCTCCATCAGGTTCTCGAACCCTGCTGCTTTTATCCCCAGGGACAAAATGAAGAGGGTCAAAGTCTCCTCTGCTGGTGGCCAGAGAACCTGGTTCACTGCTTTTGGCAGACATGGTGCTGCTGGCACTGGTACCGAACAGCTGTTCCATCAGGTTCGCTTTTTTCTCTCTTCTTGCAATTAAATCTATGCTGTCTTTAGTAAGGTTTTCCACACTGCTCCTTTGGCTGAGTGGATATGACTTCCCTGAGGTCTTGGCAAATGAAGGCACGTAGCTGCCGAACGTAAGATCATCTGGAGAGGCTGGGCTTCTGGTGCTGCCAGCATTCCTACCCTCTCCTCGTGGGGCTGAGAAGCTGATGTCTGACAACGGATGTCCGTTGACGTACCTCTCTGAGGGCTCAGAGAAGGGATGGGTTCGGGGGCTTCTGTCCGGGCTACGCAGCTTTGACTCAAAGTCGGGCAGCAGAGGCAAGGACAGGCGGTTCAGACCCTGAGAGTCCTGGAGCTCTTGGTTGATTTCATTCAACTTAGCGAGCAGCATTTCTCTCTTCAGTCTTTCTTCTTCCTCCTCTTTCAGTTTATCCACATGCTGAATCTGATACATTTCCACATGGTATCCAGTTTCTAACTCAGGCTTTTCTCTCCTCTGCAAGAAAGATGTCTTTTCTTTTTGCTTTTTACCAATTTCTTCTTTCTCCCATTCTGTATGAAATGAAATTTTAAGATAGGAATTTTATAGCAAAGAATATTTTTAAACAGGTAAGCTCAATTACTGCCTTTAAACCTCTATTGGGTATTCTATATACAGTGTCCATGGACAGACATGTTTTGGGACAGGGGATAACTAATGTGAATTTCACTTAGGAGTCACATGGAAAGCTTTGCTTTTTCAGTGGTAGTGGGCAAGGGTGAGAAGGGTCTTTTTAAAATTATAATAATACCACATACTTCATAGAGGGTAGTTAAGATGGAAGGACATAACAAAGAACTAAAAACTAAATTCCTAGATGTCATATCCTGTGAAAGACACAGCATCCCTTATGCAGTATTCTAATTGCAAATAAATTAACTTAGAGCTAAGAGAAATTTCAAATATACCAAAATGTAGAATATTTTATTTTTTAAAAATAACTATATTCATCAAAAATGTTAATCCATAGGATAAACTGTGTGTGTGTGTGTGTGTGTATCTCCAGAATAAAGAAGCATGAAGAGTTACAAAAATTAAACACAAACACAACTTATAGCCATGTTGTAGGGGAAAGAAAATGCTATAGAGAACAATCTTGTGTGTCTACTGACAAAAATCACAATATGGACAATAGATTAAATAAACTATAAGATTTAATCGGTTGGATTTTAAAATTATGTTGGAAAATATAAGAAAATGTCTGTGTTTGGGAGAAAATTCATATACAAGTATGTAAGGGCATGAAATAAAGAATTCTCTCAAAAACTTTTTGACTATTCATGGCATCTTTGTACAGTTTTGAAGTCATTTCCAAATAAAAATGTTAAAAATATTAAAATATGTAAGAACACTATAAAACTGATAATTTCAATAAGTGGCATAACTTCTTACTAGTGCCATAGGTCATTCCACAGACTGGGGGGTGGGGGGAATCAGACAAAAACACAAGTAACAATCTTCTGTTTACCCCTGTTGTCACCATAAGGAACTAACTGTAGCACCTAATTTTTATATACTATAGTTTAATAAGGAAAGGCATTTTGCTCTGTTAGCCAACAATGATGTAAATATAGTTTCCATTTCAATAATATATTAATAGATTTAAGCAACAATTGGGCTGTAACTCTCTATTCCATGAACTTCAGCCTAAGATGAAACAAAAGATTTCTTTCTAAGCAGCTACTTTGCTAGTCATGTGGTCTATTCAAAGGTTAGTATGGGAACACTCTTGCCCATACTTTTAACATTTTATCCACATGGAAATGAACTTATTTCTGGATTCCATGATCTCAAACTATGTGTGGTGTGTCACAGGATTTCTACCATTTATGGTTGAACTTATCAATTATTTACTTTACATATTAAAATCACAGAAAGATTATAAGAATACTCAGGACCTCATAATTCTTTAATTTTTCTTATTTTATTTTAAGCTAGTTTGTAAACTAGAGAGTCTTAAGGCCAAGATAAAAAGAAGGTTGTCTTCCAGTTATTTCTTCATTAAATTATAGTTAATACACAAAGACATGTTTCCCCTTTTATCTCAATACTGCTTTGTCTGCACTTATCCTTATTCTCAAACCACAAACAGCAACTAAGTTTTCCTCTTGTTTCCTCAGTAGCATAATTCAAAAAGCTGGGACTCCTGATATAGCACCCCTACTATTGCCTCAACCTTTCCCTTTCTATAAAACCAATTCACAGTTCAGTTGCCAGGCATTAGGACCCTAAGCCTTTTCTTGCCCAAGGGATGCTGACACCATTTCCTTAAGTGAACTCTTTCTTACCATCCTCAAGCTTTCTGCCCTCCTGTTTAACAATATTCAGTTCTTGATCTTTACTGACTTTTTCTTCTTTCTCCACAATTGAGTTTAGAATCCCTGCTTCTTCATGCTCATCTTGCTCTTGGGATTCCAGATCCTATCATGCAGTTTTGAGTGCACATTCACATATAGAAAAGGGGAAAAGAGTATTTAAACATCATGGATTTATCTTCCATTAAGCATAATTACTAAATTAGAAATTAAAGCAAATTTTTATTTAAATATTTAGTTAAAATTTTAAGAAAAATAGTTAACAAGGACTGGAGAGATTGCTTACTGGTTAAACGATTGCCTGTGAAGCCAAAGGACACCAGTTTGAGGCTCGATTCCCTAGGACCCACATTAGCCAGATGCACAAGGGGGTGTATGCATCTGGAGTTCGTTTGCAGTGGTGGAGGCCCTGGTGCGCCCATTCTCTCTATCTGCCTCTTTCTCTCCCTGTGTCACTCTCAAATAAATAAATAAAAGATGAACAAAAAAATTTAACAAAACATATTTAAGATATATCAGAACCAGCTGGGGACTTCCAGTCAAGATGGCAATTGTCTAACCATGCCACACCTCCCCAGGAAAGAAACGTAAGGCATTAAAGGTTCACTGGGTCATTTAGAGGAGAGAAATCTAACGGATCGCCAGTGGGAGGGCACAGAAGGGAAAAAAGGGGGATTGGCTGATTCCCTCACTCTCGGGTACCCAACATCTCCCAACCGCCCCCCAAGCAGCCACCACAGCCATAGTCCCAGCCTCAGGAAACTCCCACACTTACTGTAGAAAAAAGGACCCAGGCCAGCATAGTTCCACTTGTCTCACTGTGCAGGGGTGATCACTTGCTACCCCCCCCCCGCCCGCAATGTGTGACCTTGAGTAGGCTCTGCCCATTGGCCCCATGGAACTCAGGCTCAATCTGTCCATCTGCCTGCCATGCACTTAAGCTCAGCCTGCTCTGTCCATTTGCCCACTTGTTCCTCTGGCCACCCACTCATCCATGTGCCAGCTCAGGCACATTGAACCTGCCCACAAGTGAGCTCAGCCTTGCTCTGCCCATCTGCCTGTTCCAGCTCTGGCCTAATACCACGTCTGCTGCACCAGCTGCCCGCCCATCTACTGGCTGCTGGTGGCCAGCTGCACATGAGCTCAGGCTGCCCTGGTGGCTCTCCACGCAGGAACTCAGGACCGCTCTACCATTTCCTTGCCCGCTGGCTAGCTCAGGCCAGCTCCCCCAAGAGGCACCATTTTGCCCACCCATTGAGACCACAGTCCTACTCTCCCTGCCCTTATACTGTGATGGGCAGACCACAGTGCAAAAGAAATAACATGAAAAATCAAATTCAAGTAAATCCAGTAAGATTACCCGATCTTACAATGAATGTCTCTAATCAAAACATTGAAGAAACATTAGGATCAGAACACCAAAATGAAGCTATGAGCAATGCAACCCTGACTAAGCTACTGGTAGAACTTGCAGAAAAGCAACAAAGGACCGATAATCATGTGGATGCTGCCATCACTAGACTAGATGTAAGACACAAGAAAATGGAAGGAGTGTGAAAACAAAAGAGGAACTCAAAAATCAGCTGGCAGTGCTAAATGAAGACATAAAGAAATGCAAGGATGAATTCCAAAAAGCATCAAGAAGATCCGAAAATGATGTGAAGAGGGAGCTTGACAGAGAGATGGAAACTATACATAGAAAAGTAGTAGAAAATGCAAACCTAATTGAACAAGCCCAAAACTCTTTAGAAGTTCTCAAGAATAGAGTCAGCCATGTGGATAGAAACTCTGATCTGGAAAACAAGACAGAAGAAACAGTTAAAGAGTTCAAAACTTTGAATAAGTTCAAAATTTTCTGTGAACAGAAAATGAGGCAATTGTGGGATACCCTTAAACATCCTAACATCCAGATCATAGGAATACCAGAAGGGGAAGAAATTCAGACCAAAGGCATGGAGAATTTATTTAACAAAATAATCAAAGAAAACTTTCCCACTCTCTCAAAAGAAAGGCCCATCAAGATATAAGAAGCTAACAGAATTCCAAACAGATTGGATCAAATGAGAAACTCTCCAAGACATATTGTCATTAAGACTCTAAACATTGACACAAAAGAGAAAATCCTAAAAGCAGCTATAGAAAAACAGCACATCACTTTTAAAGGTAAACCCCATCAGAATTACTCCAGACTTCTCAATGGAAACCCTGAAAGCCAGAAGGGCCTGGATTGGAACACTGCAAAGTCTAAGAACCCAAACTATTTTACCCAGCAAAAGTACCCCTCATAATAGATGGTGACAGAAAAACTTTCCATGACAAAACTCAGCTTCACAATTACATGAACACAAAACCAAACCTACACAGAGTACTTCAGGAAATTCTCCACACAGAAGAATCAAATAATCAACCTCAAATGCCTATAAGAAGCAGATCACAATAACCAAACTCAGAGTAGGCACAAAAAACTTCAAAGTCCATGAGAACACCAAACCACATATACCAACACAATATGGCAGGGATCAAATCATACCTCACAGTCATTACCCTAAATATTAATGGCCTTAATTCACCCATAAAGAGATACAAGCTAATAGGATGTATAAGAACATTAGACCCCTCAATCTGTTGTCTTCAAAAAACCCATCTCACCACACCTCCTCAGGTGAAAGGGTTTCTGCCATATTCTAGGCAAATGGGAATAAGAAACAAGCAGGCATAGCTATACTAATATCAGATAAAATAGACTTCAAACCAAAAATAATCAAAAAAGACAAAGAAGGCCACATCCTACTTATCAAGGGAACACTCCAAGAGGATATCACAATTATAAATCTGTATGCACAAACACAGAGGCACCACAGGTCCAACCTATTTGACAATAAAACAGAAATAACCACCAACACCATCATAGTTGGAGACTTCAATACACCATTATCAGTAATAGATCATCCAAACAGAAACTCAACAGGGAAGTAAGACAGCTCAACAAAACCATAGATCACGTAGACCCAATGGACATCTATAGAACATTCCATTCCAAATTCACAGACTACACATTCTTCTCAGCAGCCCATGGAACATTCTCTAAAATAGATCATATACTGGGTCACAAAGTCTGCCTCCATATATTTAGGAAGACTGACATAATTCCCTGCTTGATATCAAATCACAATGCTCTATTGATACAAATTAACAACAAAAGACCCACCAAGAATCCCATCGGCTTCTGGAAACTGAACAGCAGCACACATTTAAACAATAAATGGGTAGTGGACAAAATAAAAAATGGAATTGTGAAATTTCTGGAAATGAATGACGATAAGAACTCATCATACCAAAACTTATGGGAAACAATGAAGGCAGTCCTCAGGGGAAAATGCATAGTACTAAATGCCTTCATAACAAAGACAGAAAGATCCCATATCAATAACCTAAAGGCACTGGAAAAGCAAGAAGAATCCAACCCAAAAATCTCCAGATGGAAAGAAATAATTAAGATCAGAGCACAAATTAATGAATTGGAAACTAAGCAAACAATTAAGAAAATTGATGAAACAAACAGCTGGTTATTTGAAAAAATAAACAAAATTGACAAACCCCTGGCCAATTTGATCAAACAAAAAAAAAAAGAGATGCTTCAAATTAACAAAATTCAAAATGGAAAAGGAGAGATCACAACAGACATAAGTGAAATTGGGAGAATCATCAGGACTTATTTCAAAAAGCTCTATTCCACAAAACTGGATAATGTGGAGGAAACGAATAAATTCCTGGACACATACCATCTACCAATGCTAAACTCAGAGCAGATTAATCTCCTAAACAAACCTATCACACTCATCAAGATTGAAAATGTAATTTAAAAAAACCTCCCCAAAAAGAAGAGTCCAGGACCAGATGGCTTCTCAGATGAATTCAATCAAACCTTCATGGAAGAACACAAACCAATCTTTCTCAAATTGTGCCACAAAATTGGAGAACAGGGAAAGCTCCCCAGCTCCTTCTATGAATCTAGTTGTTGGGCCCTGAAAGGCCCAGGCGTGAGGCCTAGTGGAAGTTCCTGAGCCTAGCTAAAGTTTGGTGACCTGTCTCTGGCCAGCTATGACTCAGCAAGATGCCTAATGGCTTCTGGCCTGCTACCTCCACAAGGCAATTGTAATTACCATTTCAATAGTTAAAGTTTACTATTGGCCCTTACCTCTTCCCCCATCCTAAAATCCCTGCCTTTGTCCCCAACATGATATAGGCAACTGTTCGGAGTAATAAAGTGAGTTGTTTCTGTGAGTTCCTGCATTGAAAAGACTCAGTGTGGTTTTTCTCCGGTGGCCAGGAGAGGTTTCTGAGTCATCTGACGCTCATCATCCCCTCAACCTCTAGGGAGGAACCACCAGGCCTGGTCCTTCCCTCAGCACTACTTGACCAGGAAGGAGCCCGGCAGCTAGTATCACCCTAATTCCAAAACTAGGCAGAGATTCCACAATAAAAGAAAACTACCGGCCTATTTCCCTGATGAAGTTAGACACAAAGATCCTGAACAAAATCCTCATGAACCAAATGCATTATTCACCTTAACCAAGTGGGATTCATCCCAGGAATGCAGAGGTGGTTCAACATAAGGAAGTCTTGTCAATGTAATACACCATATAAACAAGGTTAAACACAAAAACCACATGATCATTTCTATATATGCAGCAAAGGCCTTTGACAAAATACAACATCACTTCATGATCAAAACTGGCAAGAACTGGCATGGTTGTTTCATATCTTAACATAATAAAGACTATATACAAAGCTCCTAAAGCCCAAATAATACTTAATGGAGAGAGATTGGAGGAATTCTCATTGAGATCAGGAACAAGACAGGGGTGTCAATTCTCATCTCTGCTCTTCAATATAGTGCTGGAAGTTCTAGCTCAAGCAATAAGAAATAAAAGAGACACAAATTGGAAAGGAAGAAGTTAAGTTAGCTCTATTCACAGACAACATGATTCTATATGTAAGAGACCTGAAGACTCCATCCCAAAACTCTAGAAGGTGATTAAGTACTTTAGCAAAGTAGCAGGATACAAAATTAATGCACAAAAATCAGTAGCCTTTCTATATGCAAAGGACAAAGAACAGAGAAAGAAACAAGGGACATGGTCCCACTTTCAATAGCAACAACAACAACAAAAATACTTTGGAATAATGTTAACCAAGGAAGTGAAAGATCTATGCAATGAAAACATAAAAACAGTCAAAAAAGAAATTGAGGAGGACTTGAGAAAATGGAAAGACCTCCCATGCTCCTGGATAGGCAGAATTAACATTCTGAAAATGGCAATCCTACCAAAGGCAATATACAGATTTAATGCAATTCTAATTAAAAGTCCAACATTGTTCTTCACAGAGATAGAAAAAATGATCTCAGAATTCATATACAAAGGCAGAAGGCCTCGGATACCCAAGCATATCCTCAGCAAAATAAATACTCTGGAGGCATCACCATACCTGATCTAAAGCTATATTACAAAGCCATAGTAATAAAGACAGCACGGTACTGGCATAAAAACAGGAGTATAGGCCAATGGAATAGAATTGAGGACCCAAACTTTGGGTCAAGAAACTACAGCTACTTGATATTTGACAAAGACCCTAATAATTTAGGCTGGAAAAAAGATAGCATCTTCAACAAGCGGTGCTAGATAAACTGGATAACCACATGCAAGAAACTGAAACTTGATCCACACATCTTGCCATGCACAACACTCAAGTCCAAATGGGTCAGAAACCTCAATTTAAGACTGAAAACTCGGCTACTACTGGAAGAAAATATAGGAGGAAATTCCCTATTTATTTATGTAGTGCTAACTTTACTCTCCATTGGAGAACCTGCTTTTCTTTTTCAGATAGACACAGATCCGAAGGAGAGAACCACCCCATCATACCTCAAAAGGGCCCCAGCTGAAACTAATAATAATTGGTGAAACAAGCAAGGGTGCTGTTTTCTTGGTGAACCTGGTACCAGCACAAGGGGGAAGAAGCTCGACACAGAGAACAATCAACTCCTACCAAATCAGATATCCAGAGACACAGAGGCTCCCAAGACCTCATCACTGAAGTAGACCTAAAATGAACACAACATGGCTCAGGGAAATTTACAGAAGAATATCAGAGCCACATGTTGGGTCATGATACACAGAGACATTTCCTCCTACCCATAACTCCACAATGTATGACCCATATACCTCAACAAGAGGAGCCAAGGGGAGAGGGGAGGACAGGGAGGAGGCTAACAATGGTACCAATTTAACTGTATTCACTGAGTACAAAACTAATTAATACAAAAAAAGTAAAACAAAAAAAGATATATCAGAACCAATCAATATAATGAAAATAAACCAACAGACTACACAAAAATTCAGAAGTATTACCTCTCTATATATTTTCAACAAAATATAACTAAAGCAGAGATGGCTGTTAGCCAACTATGGTGGACAAGGAAGATTTTGAAAGAATACAGCAGCAACAATGGCACCAACCAACTTTGGACTGTGTCCAAAGTCTCTCAAATATCTGGGTGATTTAACAAAAAATTTTATTAACAAAATAAGACTAAGATATCTGTTGTCAGTAAAGATTTAATGATGCTGATTATTGTCTCCTGACATGCATTTTCACTTTCATCTTTTTAGTAACAGAATCCTGAGTGTTCAGAAGGGCACAAAGAAATTCTACTTGCTGGCCTCTGGTGAGGGTTTATCTCCATTGTCCTCTTAGAATCACCTAGGAAAAACACCTTTAATTATATCTGTGAGGGGATTTCCAAAGTTGTTTTACTGAAGAGGAAAGTGGCACTACCCCCCAGGCTGGTTTCTGAACTGAATGCTGAATAAAAGGCAGAAAGGACAATGCCAGCTCAGCACCAGCATTCACCTCTCTACTTCCCAACTATGGACACAATGTGACCAGCCACCTCACACTCCCACCACCATGCCTTTCCCACCAAGATGGACTCATCTTTTTAAGTAAGGAACCAAAATAAACCCTTTTTCCCTTAATTCTATTTTTGTCAGACCCAGTGGGAGGTGAGAAGTATAACTTCTGATCATATTCACAGAAGCAGCTTGCTCTCTGCTTCCACATTCCTTTTCTCCCAGGGAGGCGAGCTAGTTCAACAGTGCAGAAGAGGATTAAAGATCAATATGCCAGAGGACCACTTCCCCATCAGGACAGCTCACTGCAGTCTGTCACAAGAAGGAAAGTACACCTCACTTCAACTGTACTGTATTGCGCCTCTAACAGCAGCTCAAACTGTACTTTACACTGCTGTCTGCTCAGATTTTTTAGAGGCAGGCTGTATTCAGACCTGAAAGATAGCCTACTTCATTTTATAAATGAGGAAACAGGCTCTAAGAAGTCATAAAAATAAAATGATGTTAGAATTGGGATTTGCCTGGAAATCAGTTCTTAAGAGTTAACTCCTTTTCACTCACTCTACCAGGTGTTGCTCCTTCTGCTCAACTATGTTAAAGGCTAAATTCTTTCATCTTTTTAAAGGTTATTCTATACTTTAACAATTTAAAGGTATAGATCAACATGAATTGTCTTGATGATAGTACAAACATATGAACAAGCAGAGAAGATATAACTAATGTGTCTTGTGGTGGTTTGAATAGATGGCCCCCAACATATTCAGTTTTTATTTGTTTGTAGTTTGCATCTGCAGCCACCTGGCTGGAGGCAGTGTCACTGGGTGGATCTTAAGGTGTAGTGGTGGGTTTCAGATTTCAATCTAAAGATATGCAAAGTCTGCCTAGCTGGAATTCCTGAAGTGTAGTGTGCTATGTAGCTTTTGGCTTTTTGGCTGGTGCTTCTCTCTGTCTGCATGGGCCTGTGAAGGCAGGCCAGCTTCTTCTGCCATTATGGAACTTCCCCTGGATCTGTAAGTGTCAATGAATCCCTTACTCTATAACTGTGCCTGGTCTGGAAGTTCATCTCAGTGACCTGAAGCTGCCTGCTACATGTCTCAATCACAATACAAAAATAAAGCACACAAACAAAAATCCTAAAGCACACAGAGGAGCCAAACCAGCCCCTCCTTTTTCTCACGCCAAGAAACTTGCTCTTCCAGCCACTCAAGAATCTATATGGTCTAAAAGTATGACATTCTAAGTCACATGCTAGACCCATGAAATACTGCTTTCTATTGAATATAAACCATAAACATTAAAGATAAAAATCTCTTGGAGAAAGAAAAAAAGTTACACTGCTGATTCAGTGTAAATTCCTCCTAAATGAATCCCACCCTAATTTGAATGGCAAAAGGTCAGATTTCAACCTTGCTTAGCATTCAGTTAGAATTTAATTATACAGAAAAATTTTGCAGTCCAACAAATTGTATGAAAATAACTAGTCTGCTATGAAACATTAAAGTAGTGAAAGTTCTCAAGAACTATATAAAAATTATATAAAAAGTTATAAAAAAGACTTTGAGAGCAAATACTCTATGTTCACTTCCAACCTAGAGCAAAATCAATCTCCTTGAAGTATCTGAAAAATGCCATGTGAAATAAGAGAGGAAATCCAAAGGAGTGCAGTAAAACACAAAGATCTGATCTCTTTCACAGTTAAATACTTGTTGAATATTCTGAACATTTGCCCTACTGCTGAGACATTACACTGCCTGACACCATGTTCTTAGGAATCCTGTCATACCTGCACTTTGGCCCACAGTCACATTCTGAACTCACCGAAGAGGGATGTGCAGGTCTGTCCCATCTATTTTCATAACACATGACTGTCTGTGGTGTTATAGGAAACTCCTCTGGCTCGAAGTCTTCTGTGGTTTGTACTCCTTTTGTGCACAAATCTGCAAAGTCACTCTGGCATGAAACTACCATGAAAATGATAGAAAAATTTTGCTAATCCCATGGAACAGTTCTGGCATATCTTCCACTGACAGTAATAAGAAAATGCACATTTTGTGTGGCATAATAATTTCATAATTTCTATTTTTGTCTCTAGGATTTAGTGGCAATTATATGATTTAGGGGCGAATATATTGTAAATACTACTAATCTTTTACAAAATTTATGTTTAAAAATTTTTGCAATTCATAGAATTGTAATGTTAAGAAAAATAAAACTGCATAATAATATACAGTATTTATAAGTGAAATGAAATAATATGCTTCAAAATACAGTAGAAAAAGTAAAAGGAATCTAATATCTCAGTAAAAAGTAACTATTCAAGCTAGGTATTATCTAAATGAAGGCTCATATATCACTCTCAGGGCTTTGGGAATGTTTACGTTCACAAGGGTTTTAAAAACTATAATAAGTTTTCAGCTTCCTTCCCTTCATTTCCTTCTACTTTAGAATTTTATTATCAATAGATCTATGACCAGTATTTCAATAATGGTTACTGTACCATTTTTTCTTAATGTAAGTTCTTTTTCCTTCTTTGGAGAGGACTTTGGCAGACGATTAGAGTATATGTTTTTTATATCCAATTCTCTCTCCTTTTCCTGAAAATAAACCCAATACAATTATGGAAGTAACATCTTAATTTAAAATAAAACAAGTACCCTAACCTATTCAAATTATATTTTCCATACCAAACTGAAATATATCTAGTCCCATTTCCCTTTATAGTTATGAAACTATAGAAAGGAATATCCCCTAAAAGGAGGAGGAGGAAAGAAAACAAATAAAGCAAACTCATTTTCTTCCCTGATAAGCTAGTTATGGTTCCCGTGTCACCAGGCTTTGCCTCAGAGACATGGAACTTAGTCAGCATCTCTAAGGTGTGGATTTGGGGTTATTTAGGAGTTAACAATTAAGTCATGCTTTTAAATTCAGGAGCTAATCACAATTTGGGGGCTAAGCCTTTTTCTGAGACTATGATGATCAGAGAAAACTGTAAGATATGCATAATTGTGTAGAATTCTACAGTCTCAATCCATTAGTGACCAGTAAAACTAGAATTTAATAAATTATGTAGTGCTAACTTACAAATATGCATTCTAACAGTTTTTAAACCTTGGGGTTTTCATGTAATTTATATTAAAGGAGAAATAATTCAATGTGACATAAGACACTTACCTTTAGCTTGTGGCACAGTCGCTGTAGCTCCTTTTGAAGAACTTTGTTTTCATCATGAGCCTCATATGCCCTTTTCCTCTCAGCAAGCAACTGTCGTTGGAAGCTATTAGTACTCAGCTCAAGATTTTTTGATAGTTCCTATGTATATAAAAAAGTATGGAAAAATCCAGTGGGAAATGATAACCTTTAATAGTGTCAAATGAGATTTTATATATATTTTGAGGTAGGGGCTTACTCTAGCTCAGGCTGGCATGGAATTCACTCTGTAGTTCCCGGCTGGCCTTGAACTCACAATGATCATCCTACCTTAGGCTCCTAAGTGTTGGGATTAAAGGTGTGCAACATCAAGCCAAGCATGGCTCAAATGGTATTTTTGATGGTTCTGACAAGACTTACAAACCAGGCTGGGCTTAGTGTGCATGAACATAAAATAAACCAATAAAGAGACTCACTAAGGGTTTAATAAGACATCTAACTTAGTATTCCCTTCCCTGCTGTTCATAATGACTTGTAAATAAATTCTTTAGCACTTGCCTGAAGCACCCAGCCACTTAAACTGGGAACAAAAGATAGCAAAGAGACATGAGGAGAAACATGGGCTTTGGGAAATCATTGTCAGGTAGTAAATACCAAGGTAGCTGAAAACACTCAAGACTTTTCAAGGTGCAGAGAGTACTGGAAAACTCTAGATGAGAATAGCAGCTCTTCCCACTGTCCTGGAACATGATTCATTTAGTTTATAAAAGGACTTAAGTTTAAATATTTCCTTTAAAACAACTGTTAAGGTACCATTCCTAACTTCTAGATTACATAAAACATATATAAAGTAAGATGGAAAATAGGTGGCTGTGGTAATCCCATTACCCTGTAATCATCACTGCCAGCACTTTAGATAAAAGTTGGAACTTTTTATCACTAAATATGACAAAAGCCTAGGCCAACACTTGAGGGCAGCAATCTTTCTGAATAGAATGTCACTTTACTTTGTAAATCATCATAAATTATTTAAGCAAATTCTGCTGTTGTCCCTGTTTATAGTGACTAGCCTGGTATTTAAAACTTCAAGCACTGATTCATTATTTCTCTAAGAGAAAGGTTAAGAAATGAAGTTTCTTAGACTTTATTGAAATTAAGAACTCATGGTCTTTAAAAGAATGTTAAGAAAATAAAAAGATAATCCATAATCTGAGGAAAATATATGGAGGTCATTTATCTGACTTGTAGCAGTGTGTATGTATGTATGTATCACACAACTCAGTATTAACAAACCAAACAGCTCAGTTAAAAAATGGTGGAAATAAGCATCGAGAGTATTGGCAAAGAACTAGAATGAGACTAGGAGAAAGTAGAAATAGGAAAGGATGAGAAGAGAGGATACTTGACAGGATTGGTGAGGGACAGAGTACAGGGGAGAAGAGTCTTGAGTGGGGGCAGGGAGAAGAGACAAATAGAGGGTAGGGGGGGCCATTACACAAAACTAATGACAACATGTATCAGGACCACAGAAACCTTTCTTCTGGATAGCATTCTACAAGAAACAGCCCTTAATAAGAGGGGCTAAGAAATGTACTGGGGGATAATTGTCACCAATAGTGTACAAGTTATGAAATAAACCAGTTAGCCAAGAAGTACCCATGGGTACAATAGTGGCACACACCCTACACAGGAAACTGTTCTCAGATTGGACATGAGGCCTGCTCAATGGGAGAGAGAGAACTCATACCTGGTACTGGAAACCAAGTCAGAATCCTATAGATCAGAAACTCAAGAGAAGACCCTACTGCTCTTTGGCTAAGAAAAGAGGGTATATATAGCAAGTCCCTTAAATTTTTATGCTTGTTCCCTTTAATCCAATCTGAAATGACTCTTGGTTGGAGAATCTGTTTTATTTACAGATGGCATAGAACACTGTGGAGATCTAAGATCCATCAATATGACAAGAAAAGATAACTGACTACCTACCATAAAATGAGTCACCTCTATCACATTTGCTGGGGCCGAGGAGATACTGCAGGATAAGCAGCAGTTTTACCATGAGTACTGCTCTCACTGCTAGCCTGACAACTTGCTCAAGGGAGATGGCAAAAGACACTGCTGTGACTCACAACTCATCCAGAGTCTACAGAGATCTCAATACTAAATCATACTGTAACATGTCCCTCAAGGCTCAGGGAACGTTGCAGAAGAGGGGGTGGAAAGGTTGTAAGAACCACAAGATGTGAAGGTATATTCTGCTCCCATGCCGAGACTGACTGATGCCTTCATGACCTCACAGTAGGCTGTCCTCTGGCCACCACACACATGCATGAACACACACACACACAGGAATTCTGCTGAAAAAGACAGGCATCAAAAGAATACAGTATATTTGTGCATTCTCCATTTATTCTTGAAAATACAAGCTAATTTACAGGGACAGTCTATCAGCTGGGAACTGATGGACAAGGACTGACAAAAGGAAAGCAAGACAAAGGGACATTAGAAAAACATACATTTCTAAAAATAGCCTAAGCGGGGCCAGGGCAAGAGACTGAGTAAAAGAAGGGTGTGGGGGGTGGTCAATCAAAATTCAAGATACTCTGAATAAGATATATAAAAGCCTACTTTGGAGGGTAATTGCATATCCAGATGACATACATTATTACTAGAAAATTTTCAGTGCCAGGAATGGGATACCTTCCAGTGAATTGTTGGCCAGGGAGGTCCCTGATACCTACAAAACATTATAGGCTATTGCCAAGGCCCTTGGTTTCCCACCAGAAAAATATAAGACCCTAGTGCTGAAGATTCCACATGCCTGGGTGGCAAGGTCACTGAGAAATCAAGCTGGGGTTGAGCTGAAAACTTCCATGTAAACAAACCAAATGAAAGCTGGAAGAAGATGCACTGCATGCAGCCCTGTGGGAGACAGAAGTCATCAGTAGTGAAAACAGTGGAGAGTGGAAACCTCAAGTTTGGCCAGATAGGCCAAATGACCAAATGGGTATAATAGTAGCATGTCTGTTCTGTGGGAAACCAACTGCTCTCTAATTGGACTAGAGGCCCACTCTATGGGAGGGAATACATGACTGGTACTGAAAACCTAATCAAAAACCTATGGCAGGGAAGGTCATGAGCCTTAGGGGTATAAAGTCTGCTCTTATCTGGCTAAATGCATATATATATATGTCTGTAAGTACAGAAGTTGGCAATTAAAAAATTATATATTAGAGCCGGGCATGGTGGTGCATGGTGGTGCATTTAATCCCAGCACTCGGGAGGCAGAGGAGGATCACTGTGAGTTGGAGGCCACCTTGACAATCCATAATGAATTCTAGGTCAGCCTGGGCTACAGTGAAGCCCTACCTTGAAAAACAAAACAAAAATAAATAAATAAGTTATATATTAATTTTTTAAAAAAGCCGTAAAATGTAAGCTAATTTTTTTTTCAAAAACACTACAAAAATGCACTCAGGAAAGATTTTAACAATATTTCAGAAGTCTGGGAGCCCTCCTATCACATTTCACTCTTAAAATGTGGGCATTCTAACACCTTATCAGATTGACCCAAACCAAAAACTAGGGTACTATCATTACTCTAATACTAATACTAAATACTGAACACAGTGTTTCTATTTATTTATCTTAATCAGCACACAAAGTATTAGGTTGCATTATGGCATTCTCAAACAGAATTTTTTGTTGTTAATTTTCCTGTTATCCTCCCCTTCCTGTTTTCTCTTTCTCCAGGCCCAGTACCTTCCTCTGCAGCTGCATGTCATGTGTGACCCACTGCTCTAACCCCTCATGCATGTGTATGTGTGCATAAAATATGTGTAGTGTGTTGTATTATGTATGTGTACAATATGTGTGGGGTATATAGCATGTGTGGTATATTGTGTATTATATGCATGTGTATATTATGTGTGTGGTGTGATATTATATGTGGTATATGTGTGTGTATATGTACAATGTATGTGGTATGGTATATCATATGGCATATGCATATGTGTGTTCATACAATGTATGTAAATGTATGTGTATATTCAATATGTGTGGCGTGGTGTATGCACATGTGTGTGTGTGTGTGTGTGTGTGTATGCGTGCATAAGCAGATAAGTGCACTGTGCACAAACATGCAGATGCCAGAGGAGAACATCTGGTACCCTTCTTCATTGTTCATCTATATACTTTCTTGAGACATAGTCTCTGCTTCAACCAGCCACCCCTTTTTGTTAGCAAGCCCCCAGTGATTCTCCAGACTCTTCCCTCTTTGCCCACCTCTGCAATCCTGTGGACTGGGGTTATAGATGTGGGTGGATATGCCCAGATTTTGACATGGGTTCTGGGTAAACAAACTTGGGTGGTCCTAAGAACTCTCAGACCCTCATGTTTATACGGCAAACACTCTTAACAGCTAATCCATCTCCCTAATCCTCATGGTCTACTTTGTTGTTTCATTGTCTATACCCAAGCCCATACTCATTTGTACACATTAGTCATGAAAGCTAGAATCCACATATGAGAGTGCATATGTGACTTGTCTTTCTGAGACTTGAGTCAGCTCACTTAACATTTTTCAGATACATTCATTTTCCAGAAAATTTCAGTTTTCTTTATAGATGAATAAAATCCATGTGTGTGTATGTATCGCATTATCCATCTATGTGTTGATGGACATCTAGGCTGGCTCCATCTTCTTGCTACTGTGAAGAGTGTAGTGATAAACATGGATATGCAAGTATCTCCATGGTAGGATATGGAGCCCTTGAGTACATGTCTAGGAGTGGTAGAGCTGGGCTACTTGGTAATTCTTTTGTAAATTTTTTGGGAAACCTACATGCTGATTTCTTTAATGACCATATTAGTTTACATTCCTACCAGCGGTGGTGAATAAGAGTTACTCTCCCCACAACCTCAACCAGCCTTTGTCATGTTTGCTTGATTACTGGTTTGCCTGGGGTGAGACAGAATCTCAAAAAAAACTCTGATTTGAATTTCCCTGACAACTAAGGATGTCTAATATTCAAACAATATTTGTTGGCCATTTGTATTTCTTCTTTTGTGAACCATGTACTTACTTCATTAGCCCATTTACTGGCTATTGGTTTTGATTTTTAGTGTTTATTTTTTCAGTTTTTAATATGTTCTAAGTATTCATCCCATATCTGAAGTACAGCTAGCAAAGATTGCCCCCCCATTCTGTAGGCTGTCTGTTCTGTTGACAAGTTTCTTTTACTGTGCAGAAACTTCGATTTCATAGAGTCCCATTTGTTGATCTGTGGGACTACTTCCTGTGATATTGGAGTCCTGTTTAGAAAGCTCATACCTATGCCTATCTCTTGAAGTGTTTTCCCTATGTTATTTTCTAGAAGTTCCATAATCCTCAAAGATTTGTGCTCTGACTGAACTGGTAACCTGAAATCTACACAGTTACTAATAGTAGGAGTTCACATCCTCTCCCAGCAAGCACTCAGAAAGTTGAAGCCAAGAGCCATCTCAAGATGGGGCCTACTATCTGAATTTGGACACTTTAGAGGTCTGAAAGGCCCCGTATATTCCCGTCTCTGTGATTTACAGACATTCCACTGCACTGACTGAGCTGACAGTGAACACAAATCCAGCTTGCCTCAGTCAAGTGACTGGTACAAATGCAGTTGACAGCACTGAACTATAGAGAGCGGGTAATGAGACAAGACGAGGGCACTGTACTTCACAAGCAGGGAGCTCGGAGCCTAGCTGCAAGATCAGGGCCATGGCTTCTTTCTTTACAAGGCTCCTTTCCAGGGCCAAGAATCAAGGTAGTTAAGACTTCCCTATCTGGCACACAGATGCCTTTCATGAGCAAGGCTGGGAAAGAACTCTTGTTCCACTGCTCCTTAGCCCACAAGTTTGCTAGGGTGGTCCTGAGGTATACCACCACTCCAATTGTTGCCCTAACTCAAAGCACATGGCATAAGAAGGTCCAGAGGGAAAGTTCTTTCCCCACTCTTGTTCCTGCAAGTCCTCCTAGGTACAGCTATGGTTTTTTTCCTCTTCGTATTTGGGAGTACAGCTGGAGAAATTGTAGGAAGAAAAGCATTGGCCATTGTTCACCCCCAAGTATGAATGGCTGGATGCAACAGCAAGCAGGCATACCCAAAGTGACAGCAAGGAGAAAGCCACACTCTTGCTGTCGCTATATCCAAGCAGTGGCCACAAATCAGCTCACACACTGCTGACAAGACAGGTGTGTTATACAGCATGCTATGATTCCTGTCATCACCTCACCTGCTTAAGTACCAGGGCTCATACCACTGTCTAGTTCAAAGACAATGCTTCAGGACCCTTTCCACAGCTGGCGCGGTCAATGCTAGTGACTGTTCTAGATAACAGCCAGTGTTGACAGTGCAGAAGGGAGCCTCTGTCACCTGATTGGGACCATGACTTCCATTGTAGAACACACACCCTGCAATCTACACTACACCTGCCTGAATGGCTAATGTCCTTCTACTCCTGAGACTCCAGTCTCTTCAGTTCTGGTAAGTATGCACTGACTCCAATTTCACCACAGCCAAACAATCTACAAGGAGTGTATACATTAGGCAGCAATAATGAACAGAAAATAACAATAACAATGACACATGACCACATCATTCACCAGCTGTGGGACATCATCAAGGGAGCTGAGATGCAAACTAAATACAGAAAACCTAGCCACTGGAATTGTAACAGAAAAACCCAGGTCTAGGGAGAGATAGGAAGATCTAAGTATACAAGAAGCATTTAGAATCCCAATCAGACATGACCAAAAAAAAAAAAAAAAAAAAAAAAATCTTAACCAGCACATTAAAATGCCAAGACTATACAACAAAGAAAAGAACATGGGAAGCTTCAAAGTAAACATCAGCTTACTCACAAGGAAAACTCTCTGCAGAAACCTGAACAGCCAGGAAAGAATGGGATGGTACCTCAAGCCCTGAGAGTAAGTAAACAACTGCAAGAAAGATTAGTGCAGCCAACAAATTATCCGTTCAAGGTCAATATGGGGATAAATGTCTTCTAAGCACAAAATGAAGCAACTCATGATGGCTAAGATATTATTGCAGAAGATGAAAGAATCCTTCACATGTGAAGAAGAAAAGCACAGGGAGCAGGGAAAAAAATACACTTCATAATAGGACTAGTTGAAAAAAGAAAGGAGAATTAGAAAAGAATCAAATATGCTTAACTCAACTGGGCGTGGGGGTGCATGCCTTTAATCCCAGCACTCGGGGAGACACAGGCTAGAGGATCGCTGTGAATTCGAGGCCACCCTGGGACTACATACTGAATTCCAGGTCAGCCTGGGATAGAATGAGACACCACCTCAAAAAACAAAACACAACAAAACAAAACAAAAAAGCTTAACTCAGGAAGCTAGCAACCTCCTAAAATAAATAAGGGAAAAAGAAAAGAAATAGTACATAAATAACCCAGAAAAAAATCCCAACAGAATTATAGGAATGAGCAAGAACCTCTCAATATTAACTCTAAAGCCAAAGTAAGTGGTCTTAACTTTGTAACTGACTAGCTTACTTGAGGAACAAACAAAATCTACCTGTTCTGTGCAAGAAGCACAGCTCACTGGCAGCCAGGCACAGACTGCAACTCAATGGATGCAAAGGGATGTCCCAAGTATATGGAAGCTTTGGGCAAGCAGAAGTAGATATCCTCTTATCTGACAATAGGTCTCAAAATTATTGATATGAGCATGAGATAAAAAAGACATTACATATTAATAAAGGAACAATCCATCAAGAAGACAGAACTTGTAAATACATTACACACTTTTCATAAAGCATGTACTACTTAAAGTAACTTTATGACAACTCCGGAAAAAATGAGATGTAGAAGACTTATACCTCAACCTAAAAGAGTGTGTATGTATATATATACACACACACACACACACACACACACACACACACACACATATACACACTCTCTTTTATATATATATATATATATATATATACACTCTTTTATATATACACATATATATACATACATATACATACATATACATATAAACTCTTTTATACACACACAAACACATGTATGTATATTCCCACTGCCAGAATCAAACTCTTTGGGGAAACATGAAAGCACTTTCCTTAAGATAAGGAACCAAACAAGTATCTACTCTCAGTGCTCTTATTCAATACAATGCCAAAACTCTTAGCCAAATCGATTAGATAATGGAAAGGAATATAAAAGGATACATATGGGAAAGCAAAAAGCCAAAACTGTCCATTTGCAAATGATTCTATACACAAAGCAAAAGACTCCACCAAAAGAATTGATTAACACAAATTCAGAAAAGTAGCAGGACACAAAAATCAGCATAGAAAATTCTATAGCCTTTTTATAATTAATTTACTAAATTATGAAAGTAATCCCATTCACAGTAACCAGAGATAAATACAACCAAGGAATAAACTAGGGAAGTTAATGACAGCTGCACTGAAATTAGAGAACACTGAATGAAAGACAGTGAAGCTGGAAAGACAGTTCACAGACGAAAGCAATCAACACTGTTACCCTAAATAATCTGTAGATTTAACACAATTTCTATGACAATGCCAATGAATTAAAAATCTACAATAAGCCATGCTAAATTTCATATGGAAGCACCAAAGACCATGAATAACAAAAGCAATCTTGAACAAAAGTATTCACCAATGCCTAGTTTCAAGACATACTACACAAAGCCATTTTAACCAAAACAACATGGTAATTGCATAAAAGCAGACACATATATGCCATAGGAAAAGAACAGAGAGCCCAAAATAAAAGTATGAACCTACAGGCATATTCTTCACAAAGGTTCCAAACACATACAACTGAATAAAGGACAAACTCTAAAATGGATATCCACATGCAAAAGATTAAGACTTAATCACTTTCTCTAGTAAACATCACTTCAAAATGGATTAAAGACCTTAATGTAATACCCAAATGTCTTAAACTACTAAAGGAGAATATATGAAAAACACTTCAAGGCATTTGGGCAGGCAAAGATTTTCTTGATAGGACCATAAAAGTATAGGAAACAAAAGCGAAATTTAGCCAGGCATGATGGCACATGCCTTTAATCCCAGCACTGGGAAGGCAGAGGTAGGATTGCCGTGAGTTCGAGGCCGCCCTGAGACTACATAGTGAATTCCAGGTCAGCCCGGGCTAGAATGAGACACTACCTCAGAAAACCACAAAAAAAGCAAAATTTGACAAATTTGGGGGCTGGAGAGATGGCTCAGTGGTTAAGGCGCTTGCCTGAAAAGCCTAAGAACCCAGGTTTAATTCTCCCATACCCACATAAGCCACACAAGGTGGCAGGTGCACCTGGAGCTCATTTACAGTGGCTAGAGGCCTTGGCATGCCCATTCTCTTTCTGCTCCCCCCCCCACGAAACAATTAAAATATTTTTAAAATTTTGATAAATTTGGATTACATCAAACTAAAAACTTCTGCACAGCAATGAAACAAGTAACAATGAAAAGAACTTGGAAATTATTTGTACAGAATATGAAACTGAAGAGAATGCCTGTAAACTGGGAGAAAACACTTGACAATTGGAAAACTATTCGGTTTTAAAAGGAACAGGTAATCCAGTTAAAAGTGGACAAATGATCTAAACAGATAATAAAAGGGAAAATACAAATGGCCAATAAATATATTAAAAATACTCAGTAGCATTAGCTACTAGGGTAATGGGAACAAGACACCATCTCATCCCACTCAGAAAGGGGTGTGTGTGTGTGTGTGTGTGTATGCATATACATACATACATATATATATATATATATATATATATGGAGAGAGAGAGAGAGAGAGAGAAATACTACCAAAGATGTGAAGAAAAGGGAATTCTCACACACTGTTGTTCAGAATATAAATTAGTCCAGTCATTATGGAAAACACTGAAACTGGGGTGCTGAGGAGGTGACTGGGTTGGTAAAGTGCTTGCTGCACAAGCATGAGAACCCAGGTTTGGTCCTCAGCACTCCCATCCAAGTTGAGCATAGATGCATGCCTGTAATCCCAGCACTAGAAAGGAGGAGACAGGATGATCCTTGGGGCCTGCTAGCAAGCTAGTCTAGCGAATCAGTGAGCTCCATGATCATAAGAGACTGTCTCAAAAACTATGGTGGAGAGTAACTGAGGGAGATACCCAACATCTACTTCTGCCCCTATATACATACACACACATACCTGCATACACATAAACATATATGCACATACATGTGCATATGCATACACAAAAAGAAACTCAAAGTAGAACTACAACATGATCTAGCTCTTATCCATCCTGAAGAAATGATAGCAGCATACAAAAGAGATGCCTGTATACCCTATTTGTTGCAGCACTACTAATAGCAGAGAGTCAGCTTAGGTGCTTGTAACAGAGGAATGCACAGAAGAACTGTGATAAATATGCATATATGCATGTGCACATATATCACATCTATAAATACATACACACATATATTCATATATACATAAATGTATGCATGTACTGTGGAATATTGTTTAGCCAAAAAGAACATCAAAGTCCGATCATTTCCAGAAAAATGGATGGAACTAGAAGCCACTGGGTTAAGCAAATAAGACGGAAACAGAAAGACAAGTATCACATGTTCTCTTTCATATGTGAAAATAAGCCAATGACAAATAGACATCAATTTGAATGTAGAATAGTGTTCACTAGGAACTAGGAAGAGGCTGACAGGGAAGGAGTGGAGTAGAAGAAGGTGGAAGGATGTGATTAATTTATGCTTATTACTTCTGCTGACATGGAAATATCACAATAAAATCCCATTAATGTGTATTATTATTATGTGCTAATAAAAATAAACATTAATGACAAAAATTCAAAACCTGAGGATAGACAGATGGCTCAGAGGTTAAAGTCACTTGCTTGCAAAGCTTGACGACCCTGGTTCAATTCCCTGGTATGCAAAGCCAATTGCACAAAGTAGCATCTAGAGTTTATTTGCAGTGGCAAGAAACACTGGTGCACCCCTTCTTTCTCTGTTTCTCTCTCTCTCTCTCCTCCTTTCCTCCTCTCTTGGCTTGCAAACAATAAAAATATTTTAAAATACAACATCTAAGATACAATGAATATAAGCTATTCCAAGTAACTGAAAATGAAATATCAGACATGAATCTTGGGCTGGAGATATGGCTTAGTGATTAAGGCACTTGCTTGCAAAGCCTACAGACCCAGGTTTGATTCTCCAGTACCCATGTAAGCCAAATGCACAAGGTGGAACATGAGTCTGGAGTTTGTTTGCAGTGGCTAGAGGCCCTGGAACACCTATTCTCTCTCTCTTGCTTTCTCTTTCACTTGCTCTTTCAAATAAATAAATAAAAGTAAAATATTTGAAAAAAAGACACGAACCTTTACTATTATTAAATGAAATGCAAAAATCAAAAAAAGGGACAAATACAGGCTGAAAGGATTGCTTAGTGGTTAAGGTGCTTGCCTGCAAACCCAAAGGACCCAGGTTCTATCCCCCAGTACCCACATAAGTCAGATGCATAAGGTGGCACATAGGTCTGGAGTTTGTTTGCAGTGGCTGGAGGCCCTGGTGCACTCATTCCCTTTCTCTCTCTTCCTCTCCCCCGTCCCTCTCTCTCTTTGCCTCTTTTTGTCAAATAAATAAAAATAAAATAAAATATAGTAAGAAAGGACAAATACAAACTTCGAAATACACACTAAATTAGAGGTGAGATTCAATAAATTTTAAGAAACATATTTATGTAACTTTTGCAATCTGTAATAAAAAATCAAAAAGAAGAACTTTGCAAATAATTCTTGAAAATGTTTATAATCTTGAGATCTAAGCTGAATAAGAGTAGCTTAAAAATAAGATTATTGGGGCTAGAGAGATGGCTTAGCGGTTAAGCGCTTGCCTGTGAAGCCTAAGGACCCCGGTTTGAGGCTTGGTTCCCCAGGTCCCACGTTAGCCAGATGTACAAGGGGGCGCACGCGTCTGGAGTTCATTTGCAGAGGCTGGAAGCCCTGGCACGCCCATTCTCTCTCTCTCCCTCTGTCTTTCCCTCTGTGTCTGTCACTCTCAAATAAATAAATAAATAAAAATTTAAAAAAATAAGATTATTGACTTTTTCTAAACATGAACATTATGCAAAAATTCCCAACAAGCATTAGCCCAAAGAACTAAACAATGACTCTATCAGTATCAGGCAAGATAGCAGGAACTCCAAAAATGCAAGACAAGAACAGCTCAACATTAAAAACTAAAAAATAATATTAAAAAATAAAAAATAACGGGGCTGAGAAGAGGGCTCAGTGGTTGAAAGCTTTTGCTTACAAAGCCTACTGATCCAGGTTAAACTCCCCAGCATGCACATAAGACAGATGCAAAGTGGCACCTGAATCTGTTGATCCCTGCTTACCCACAACAATGGGAGGCACAGCCAGAAGAATCTGGAGCTCAGCAAACAAATTCATTTGCAGACACCTCCAGGTTGTCCTCTGACCTTGGTGCATGCATGGTGCACTGTGACACAGGCACATTCATACATACATACTTGCACACAATGAATACATCTTTTAAAGTGTAATTTTCCATATTAATTAAATGAGAAAAACAATCACTATATACAAAGAAAAATCATTTGCACAATTGATAAAATTCATTATTTAAAAGCAACATAAAACAGCCTTATGCTTCATAGTACTTCCATCACTCCAAAAGATAAAGATACTAAAAACTATGAACAATGGGCACTAAGACTATTAAGGATTTTAATTTTTTTCTTTTACATTTTATTTTTATTTAGTTATTTGAGAGAGAGAATGGACACAGCAGGGCCTCCAGACACGTGCACCACCTTATGCATCTGGCTTGCATGGGTACTGAATGGAAAAAGAAGAAGAAAATGCAAATAGGGTATTTCCCCACTCTTATTAATTTCAAAATGTATTTAAAGAAATAGTTTAATTAAGAAAAACTATTTAAATATTTAATTGTTTTCAAAAGAAAATATCTCTGAGTCCTAGCTTTTTAAAGAGAGTAGTAAGATATAAACATAGTTTTACAACTGTTGTAAACTCAAAGGAAACTGACTTTACTTTCATTAATTCTTGTTAAGAAAGTAATGCCCATCCAAATACCAATAGGAAATTTGTGAAAGCAGCTCTATTCGTGTCAGTTGTATCTGCTATTCATTGTTACTGTAGCTCAAGTCTCAAGACTTCAAGCCTTGTTCAAAGCAAGGAGCCTAGAGGTCATCTCACTATCTCACCTTATAGAAATGCTTTTTCAATAGGCCTGAAGATGAACATTAGGTGTCTATAAATAATAAAAAATATATATGTAATAAATATTACCAGGGACAGAAAGCTGAACAATTCAAAGAGATTGATTTCATGATCAACTTAGATGATTTGGATTTCTTCCTTACAAATGAGTGGAAACCAATTTGTAAGCAATATTCATCAGGTTTATATTACTCTCAGCAAATATATTTCTCTTCTGCCATTCAACAGCCCTTTAAATAATAAAGGGACATTTTCCTTCAGTCTTATCCATGGTTCCATGTGTATTTCACCAATAATTATGTCAGCTTTTAGTCCTCTACTACACATCAGCTTTGTACCTAAATACCAAAGATCTGTCATTAGCTGTGAAAGTGATCAATGCCTCTGGGGTTATGGCATTACCACACTTGATTAACTGCTCATCCCTTTGTTAGCTCCTTAAAGCAGCAATACAATTTTTGGTTTATAAACTAAAATGCTATATATTTTTAAACTTTTATTATTTTATAGCAAGACAACCCCATATAGTACCCATAAAACAAGACTAGGAGAAAAGGGGAGATAGTCCTATGGGTAAGAATGCTTACACAAGAATGAGGGCCTGAGACTATCTGAATTCGATTCCCCAGCACTCACATTGACAGCTGGATGTAGTCACACATGCCTATAATCCCATTCTGTGGGGACCGGGGACCACAGAAATCAATGGGGCTTGTGAATATAACAAGTTCTGCATTCAGAGAACAGAAAAGTGACAGAGGACACCTAACATGGCTTATGTGCACACATGTATACATCTCACACATCACACCGTACCACACTGTACATACTATACAAACTGATTCTTTATAAAGTTCTATGAGTACTAGATACAACCCAAGTTGAAGTCCCTAAAAGTCTAGGGGAACTCAAGCTTTGACAATGTGGAGTTGTGTCTAAGTCCCCTTACTGTTGACATTTTGGGGCTCACTCATAAAAGATCCAATTAAAACATGGTAGGCAAGTCTGGATAACTACTGCTTATCCTCAACTATATTCTTGGATTGAATGATCTTGGTTTCTTTGCTTTAACCTAAGATAAGAATCCCCTAGATATCTATACTCCGTTCCTGGGTCAGAAGGAACAGTACACAGCTTTTCTGGGGGATATCACATAAGGGCTGATCCCCCAGATGTCTTAACCCACTCTTTGTCCCCTAAAAGAGCAGCCAAAGACAATTGAGGAAATTACTAAAAGCAGTACAATCTGTATCCTAAACAAACAAACAAAACAAATGGCTGCTTCTCTCCTAAATTTTCCCTGCCTTTCTCATTGCTCCTATCTTATCTACTCTGTGAAACTGATGCATCAGACAAGGAGACTCTTCCTAAATGCTGTCCTACCAGTCTTTCACTTAAATGAACTAGTGACAAGGACCTAAACTGGAGAAGGACATAAGTGACTCCATATTGTGAACTTAACATAAAGAAATTCAGCTCAGCCGGTACCTTGGAATATGGTCTCACCTCCACTTGAACTTGATGCTTGGCTTGCTCTAACACAATGGGTCAACACAAGACAAAATATTTTTCTCACTATTGCTAAATTCAATCCTTAGCTTCTACGTTAACTGTTGCTTGCTTGCAATTGCAGGATAGGTAAAATTCATGGAGAGGAGATTCTGGAAAAGTTTCTGTTTTCTCTAAAATAAGCTGAAATAAACTCTTGGTTTTGTAAGATTATTATTACTGAACTTCTGAACTGCAAAGCTAAGATGTGCATTCTTATGGATTTCTCCTATAAAAGGAGTCCTGACTATAGCCTGATACTGTATTCAAGCTCCCAAATCCTGGATGTAGTTACTGTCTGGCTGATAGAGACTCCTTTCCTACCACTTGGAATAAAAGCAGCTGCTACAAAGCCGACAAATTTGTCTAAGGTAAGCGAGGTGACTCAAGAGCCTCAAGAATCACCCGCTGGGTTCCTGGAGTGTCTTAGGGAGGCTTATTGGGTCTTTACTCCCATAGACCCAGACATCCAGAAAACCAGCAAACCATAAATATTGCCTTTGTCATGCAGTCGGTCCCAGTTATTAGAAGCAAATTACAAAAAATAGGATTTGAAGGCATGAACAGGTCTCAATTATTAGTAATTGTTCAAAAAGTATGTAATAATAGGGATACTATAGAAGAAAAGCATAAGTGACAAAAATCTAAGACCCTTCTCAGGGAGCAAAGTTAGAAATGGATCAATGTGCCCATTGCAAGCAAAAAGGGCACTGAAAAAAATGAATGCCCAAACAGAGAAAAGAAAACTGACCACTCGATCCCTCAGTAAGAGGAAAACAATCCTGGCACCCATAAGTCAACCCCTTTTTTTCATTTAAATGAACTGATCCTAAGGAAGGGTATATAGGCCAGCTGCTTTAGACTAGACTACACCAAGAGTTTAAAAGCTCACCTACTCAGTCCTGAGAGCAGACCTCTTGGAGTTCTGCTTGCTTGTCACCTCTGAGACAGAGGAGGAATGCAAGAAAACCATTGAGGGGCTTCCAGAAATGTTTCAAGCCCTGGGGTATTGAATGTCTGCTAAGAAAGCTCAACTTTGTTCACACCCCAGTGACCTACCTGAGGTACAATCTAGAAGGAGGGAAACGTACTTTGTCTCAGCCATCCCACAGATTCCCTCCCTCAAAACCAAGAAACAGGTACATGAATTCCTGAGGGCAATGGGTTACTGCCACTTATGGATCTTGGTATTTGCAGAAATAGCAAAGCCCCTATATGACAGTATCAGAGGGACAGAATCTCTCAAATGGACTGTCTGAACAAGAGGTCTTTAAGACCCTGAAGGAGGTCCTTGTGTCTGCACCTGTGCTGGCCGTCCCACGTGTCCAGAATGACACCAAGCTCACTCATTGGTATGTAGAAAAAAAAAGGGGGGGGGGTCCTTGCTCAAACATTGGGACCTTGTAAATGGCTGATAGCTTATATATCTAAAAGTCTGGCCAACCTGCCTGAGAGCTGTAGCTGCAACAGCAATACTGGTAAAAGAGGCTGACAAGTTAACCCTGGGACAGGGTCTTCTCCTCACTACTCCCCACTCAGCTGACACCCTTCTGAAAGGCATGCCTGAATGCTGGATGACAAATACCCAAGTGATTCATTACCAGGCCCTGCTTTGGAACCAGCCCTGCATAAGGTTTTACAGAACTTCAGCCCTTAACCCAGACAGCCTGCTGCTGATGACAATCCAGGACAACCTCTACATGACTGATTCAATCCAGTCTACTATACCAGACCTAACAGACATCCCACTGACTGAGGCTAACAAAGTAGTGACCCAGCCTCACCACACTACACATCTGGGAGTCACAAGGATGACTGAGCTCCTCACACCCAGGTATTACATCCCCTGACTGGACCAGATCCTGAAGGACACCCGTGTACTGGTCTCTGTCTTGTGCCCAGGTAAAGGTGCTACACCTGGAGAACATGGGAAATTGGACTTTACTGAAGTCAGACCTACTATCAGGTAAAAATGCCTTCTAGTTTTTGTAGGCATGTTTTCTGCATGGGTGGAGGCTTTTCCTAGTTCAACAGAAAGTGCTTTTATAGTAGCTAGGAAGTTTCTTCAAGAATCAGTTCCTAGATCTGGCTTGCCCCTTACTTTGGGGTCCACCAACAGCCCAGCCTTCATAGCCAAAGTCTCTCAAAATTTGGCCAAGCCACTAAATAACAACTGGAAATTACATTGTGCTTATAGACCACAGAGTTCAGGTCAAATGGAAAGAATGAATAGGACATTAAAAGAAACTCTCACTAAATGAGTTACAGAAACAGGTAAAAGTTAGGCCAACCTCCTCTTTGCTCTCTTTAGAACCAGATGCACCCTGTATCCAAAAGTTTTCACTCCTTATGAGATAATGTTTGGAAGGCCACACTCCATTCTCCCTAAATTAAGAAACATAACTAAGGGAAAAATAACTATTCACTTAATCCTCTACCCACTGAAGATGGGTCAACAATTTGTCTCATGTCCATAGAACAAGTGGGGAATGTGACCAGGTCCTAAACTGGAGAAGGACATAAGTGACTCCATATTGTGAATTTAACATAAAGAAGTTCAGCTTAGCTGGTACCTTAGGAAATGGTCTCACCTCAACTTGAACTTGATGCTTGGCTTGCTTTAACACAATGGGTCAACACAGACAAAATGTTTTTCTCACTACTGCTAAATGCAATCCTTAGCTTCTGTATTAACTGCTGTTTGCTTGCAATTGCAGGAGAGGGAAAATTCATGGAGGGGAGATTCTGGAAAAGTTTGTTCTTTCTAAAATCAACTGAAATATACTCTTGGTTTCATAAGATTATTATTACTGAACTTCTGAATTATAAAACTAAGATGTGTAATCTTATGGATTTCTCCTATAAAAGGAGCCTTGAAGTACAGCCTGGTACTGTATTCAGGCTCCCCAGTCCTGGATGTAGTCACAGGCCAGCTAATAAAGATTCCTTTCCTACTACTTGATGTGCATGTGGTCTTCCCTGGGGATCCTAACCATAACAAACTTACAGCTAGCCTTTCTCCTTATGAGCCTCATCTGTCATTTAAGTCTACATTCCTGCTAAGTGATATTTTAAAGTAGTTTCCCTAGTTTTTAAGACAAAAATAAATAATAATACAAGAATAAGATATTTCCATCTGTTAAAAAAAAGCTTCTCCTTCTTTACTTTCTAGCTCTCAAAAACAAATGGGAATAATTATCTGCTGTAGATCTACACAATAACCCTCACCTTTGATATTCTGTGTTACTAAATCTTACATCTCAAAGAGACAGGATATAAATTTTCCACTTAATTTTACTTTTTTGGGGTGCACTTAGAATTTGTGTTTGTGTCATGTTTGTCCACAATCTTTTATTTTTTGTGTGTTATGTCTAAAAAGTGACAACACAAAGTTCCAGATTATATATAATTTGTGGCCACTTCAATTTTTCATTATTTTTACTTCTGCTTTTAATATATTTTTTGGTATACCAACTTAGAAGTGTGAATATGTGTAAATGTGATTGCTTTGATAATCTAGTAAAAGGCCTTATAAGTATGTGTTCTTAAACTTAAGTTCTTTTAGCTTCTTAAAACCTGTAAAACATTATCTTTAAATTTATTAAATGTTTATAAAACTTTAAGTACTACTTATTGGGTAATATAATATTCATTGGAATCAAGATGAGAGCTTCTTTCAGATACAGAAGTTAATATTGAAAGCAAAGATTTTGATAATTTCCTGCAAAAAAACAAGTTTTACAATTATATTTCATTGTTTTCAATGGTCACAGGAAATAAGACATCAAAATACCTCTAAATAGTATACACTAAAGTCCTTAATTTAGATTTACTACAATGGATTTCTTTTTCAGGATTGATATACAAGTACCAAATATAAAATCTTTCATTTTATGTGCTCATCTGGACTTTTTAAATTTCTTTTTCCCAGTAGCAATTATAGAATATGCAATCCTAGACAATAACCCATTCAGAATCTGAGTAGACCTATTTGTGTGTAATGATGATGGCCATGTTGGTAAGTCTTAAACTAATATCTTAATTTTTAAAACTGAATTTTTTTGGGGGGGTGGTTTCGAGGTAGGGTCTCACTCTACCTCAGGCTGACCTGGAATTTACTATGTCAGGCTGGCCTCAAACTCATGGTGCTCCTCCTACCTCTACCTCCTGAGTGCTGGGATTAAAGACATGTGCCACCCCACCTGGCTTTAAAACTGAATTTTAACTTATAGTTGTGACACTAAGATGTAAAAACTATTGCCTGTCTGTATTCTCCTCCTTAAAAACAGGTTTTAAAAAATATTTTATTTTTGGGGGCTGGAGAGATGGCTTAGCGGTTAAGCGCTTGCCTGTGAAGCCTAAGGACCCCGGTTCGAGGCTCGGTTCCCCAGGTCCCACGTTAGCCAGATGCACAAGGGGGCGCACGTGTCTGGAGTTCATTTGCAGAGGCTGGAAGCCCTGGCGCGCCCATTCTCTCTCTCCCTCTATCTGTCTTTCTCTCTGTGTCTGTCGCTCTCAAATAAATAAATAAAATTTAAAAAAAAAATATTTTATTTTTATTTATATTTGAGAGAGAAAGAAGCAAAAAGAGAAAGAGAGGCAGAAAGAGAAAACATGGGCACACTAGGACCTTAAGCCACTGCACTAAACTCCAGAAGCATGCACCATCTTGTGCATCTGGCTTATGTGGGTCCTGGGGAATAGAACCTGGGTCCTTTAGTTTTGCAGGCTAGCGCCTTAACCACTAAGCCATCCCTCCAGCCGCCAAAACAGTGTTTTAAGGTTTTAAAATTTTTAAATTTTTTTTCTATTTTTATTTAGTTGAGAGTGAGCAAGGAAGCGGGAGGAGAAAGAGAGAGAATGGGCATGCCAGGGCCTTTAGCCACTACAAATAAACTCCAGACACATGCATCCCTTTGTGATTCTGGCTTATGTGGGTTCTGGGGAATTGAACTTGGGTCTTTTGGCTTTGCAGGCAAGTGCCTTAACCGCTTAGCCATCTCCCTAGCCCTAACAATTTTTTTTTTCTTAATCAATGTTAAAGAAGTCATTTTAAAGTTGAGCATGGTGACAGCCACCTTTAATCCCAGCACTCAGGAGGCAGAGGTAAGAGGATCACTGTGAATTTGAGGCCACCCTGAGAATACAGAGTGACTTCCAGGCAGAATAGGCTAGAGTGAGACCCTATCTTAAAAAAAGAAAAAAAAAAGAAAAGTCATTTTAAAGGTGCTGTTTTTAAGATCCAAAATTTCTGCTTTGTCTTTATTAAGTTGTATCTTTTTAAAGTGTAGGTTTAAAATTAAAGATGAAAACATGGCCAGACTGATAATATTCTGAAATAGAAACTAACAATAGATCTAAATAAAAGCCACAAAATCTTTTGTTTTTATTTAGTCTCTCTCTTGATGTGTTGTCTCAATGTTTATATTTTTATGCTTATATAATATCAAATTGACTTATAAGTAAATCATCATATAGACAGACTGTTAAATTAATCCAAATTAGTATTTTTTTTTCCCAAGGCAAGATCTCACTCTAGTCCAGGCTAACCTGGAATTCACTACATAGTCTCAGGAACCCTCCTACCTCTTCCTCCCAAGTGCTGGGATTAAAGGTGTGTGCTGTCACAGCTGGCCCAAAGTCCTTTTAAAAATAATATAATTAAATTTTTAAACAAAAAGTTACATATAATTGCACAATCAATCAAGATTTTATTTGATAAGCCTTTGCCTTAATTCATATACAAAAAAGTCCTTACTGCTTAGTTAGCTCTCAGGACCCAAGCCTCTCCCTTAGTACAACTGCTCCCACTTGGGGAATTGAAGAGAAAAATGTTTCCTCTAGACCTTAATTCCAGAAATTGAGATAACAACTTTTTATCTTTGCTTTCTTCTTCCTTACTTAACATACTTGAGTAAATAATATATTTGCTTACAGAGTTCTATAGACTAGCCATAAAAAATGCTTTACAGCTGAAGAAATGACTCAGTGGTTAAACTGTTTGCCTGCAATGCCTAATGACCCAAGTTCAATTTCCAAGTGCCCAATTATAGCCAGGTGCACAAAGTGACTCAAATATTTGGAGTTTGTATACATTGGCTGGAGACATTCTGTCTCCTCTCCTCTCCTCGTTCCTTCTCTCCCCTCCCCCTCAATGCATGCAAATAAATAAATTTTTTAAAAAAAGGTTGATTGAAAACAACTTATCTTGCTTTGATTGCCTTTAATAACATTTTTCCCTCATGGTAATACAGAAAAAGAGCAAGCCACTCCCTCCTACCCAGAGAACTGGTCTTAGAGCTATAAAAGAAATAATATATATTTCTATATTGAAAAAGTTAGGTAAAATGTCTAGATCAAAAGTTATTAAGCTCCTGAATAGGATGTTTAAAGAAATAACAGTTGTTAAATTTTTATAATCCAAAATTCAAATTTTGTTGAAAAGATTTTGTTTATAGTAATATTTACAAAATGCCTAATTCTGTTTTTAACAATAGATTTCTAAGGTATTACTATAGTTTTACTAATGTTAGGTCAGGATAGGCTCCCAAGATGGAGTCACCAAGGTCAGCAGAATGGTGACAGAGGCATAAGGAAGTAGATTGTCCACATTCTTCAAGAAGCCACAAGGTCATTATCCTCTCCTTGCCTAATAGTGCCCCAGGTCATTGATTCCTGCCCCCTTATCACATGGTCACTATTCTGGTGTCACACTTTAGCTACTGCGCCCTTAGCCCTTATCTCGTAAGTCACCTGCTCCCTGTTTTGGTGTCACACCCCAGCAGAAGTCCACTACCGGAAAGCTCAGGTTGGCTGAGCTCCTCTCTTATTGGACAGCTACAAATGAAGATGATATGTTCTTTAGTTAATTTTTTTTTTTTTTTTGAGGTAGGGTCTTGCTCTAGCCCAGGCTAACCTGGAATTCACTATGTAGTCTCAAGGTGGCCTCGAACTCACAGTGATCCTCCTACTTCTGCCTCCCTAGTGCTGGGATTAAAGGCATGTGCCACCATGCCCTAATCATGTTTTTGTTATGAATGTTTGATTATCCAGACTGCTACCTTACTTGAACCAAAAAAGGGATTAAAGTTTCTCTCATTATTCATTATAATTTGGATGCAAAAGAAGCTTCTAACTTTAAATTAACAAAGATTACTTTTATTTTCTAAAAGAACCCCATTCTGTGGAAAAACTATATTTAAATACAAATTCTTTGAATAAAAAAAGTCTGTCTATATTACACACACATATATACATATATTCCAAATATATATTGTTGGGGTCTAGCCAATTATATTTTTATGTTTACACATGTTAAGAGAAAATTAATTAAATGCTGTCAGAGACCCTATGATGTATTCAAACTCTGATAACCTTAATATAATTTTAATTTCATTTACTCTTAGAGTATCCAATTTATTGTATCCAAATTATACAGAAGACATCAATCTCTAATAATAACAATATTAATTGTGTTTTGTAACTTGATAGCTGGTATTTCTTGTCAATATTTAAGGTGTCCTATAATGCAGTTAACTGAGATTAATAGTGACTCCTATTAGAGTCCCATTTTCCTTTTCTGGCTTTAAAATAATAAATGACAGTTATGTCAACAAAATCTATACAAATCTTAATTTGTAACATATCTAAGTATTCATTTTCTAGTCCAGTCAATAAAATATCTGGTCCAAAATTTTAAAAAAAGGACAAGTGTAATGTATTGTATTGTTATCTGATTTCCTCTGTAATTTGATTGTCCATTTACTTCCCCACATGGGGACCTAGTACCATACTAAGATAATAACACAGATCAAAGCCAGACATGATAATGCAGGCCTTTAATCCCAGCACTGGGGAGGCAGAGGTAGGAGAAACACCATGAGTTCAAGGCCACCCTGAGAACACATAGTGAATTCTAGGTCAGCCTGAGCCAGAGTGACAGCCTACCTCAAAAAACAAAAACAAATTAATGCTACAGATCAAGTTATTATCTAAAAATAATAGTTACAATAATTTGTATGTTAAAAACTAATTTCTCCTAGAATTAGAGCTAGCCACTTCACAAAAGTTCATAGATATAAAAACAATCTGACCAAAAGAAAAGCCAGAATTAAACAATAATAAACTATTTTAAGCATTATAAGCTTCTAATCAAATAAAGTATTTCACAAAATAGAAATAACTGTAAACACAGGGAGAATATATGGTCAATCTAATTTTAAACATATAATGTCTAATTGGTTAAAAATGTCTTAACTTCCTTCATCTGCTGCTTTAAGTTTGTTATCTCAGACTTATTCTTGATTATATTTACCATTAAACATAACATTCCCATTATATGTCACATATACATGTTATATAAAACACAGAGGGCAAACAAGACAAAAAAAAATGAGCGTGGATCATGATGGCTAACAGATTTGACATGATCCAAGTGTTTCTTCCTTAACCGCTTTAGCAGCAACTCCTCTCTCCTGAAGATGATTTTCCTGACTGCTACTCTGCCTCATCAAAACATGATACTAGGAATGAGTCTTCCTAGCTATGTGAGACAGATTAAATAGACTATTTGGTCTGTGCATGAACATGCTTGGCCCAGAGGAGGAACTGTGAACTAAAGGTCCCAGAAAAGCACTACGTCTACTGTACCTCCTTCCAGCAAGGCTGAATGGGCTGATAAAGCTCCTGTGATCACTGAGACATAGAATGTTGCAAGATCAAAGCCAAATTACCTTGGGCTACCTTTAGCCCCTTAACAGGCATTTACTGCCTACCTCTGTGTCTGAACTAACATCAACTATCAGTTGATCAGGTGTAATCCTTTTTGGAACACAAGAACAGACCACCAGCTTACACAAACCTGAGGGTTAAGAATGTCATCAGGAAGCATCTGGGGCCTATGGTGGAAATTTCCCTGTCTGCTGTAACCTGCCTGCCTAATTAATGATCAGCCAGTGTATTTGAAAAGTGCCTTAATTTTATGACTTCGTTTTGTTCTGTAACCATAAAACCTTCATGAAATTGTTAACATATTGGAACACAGAGTTGGGGTAACCTAAATCTGTGTTCCTGGGCCAAGTCACTCATATTTGGCTGCAGAATAATCTATCTCTTATCCCCTTTGGGGTGAGACCTGTGTCTTTTGAGTCAACAGACTATAAAGCTTTCTAACATTTTCAACCAGGCCACATTTCTCCATTAAGAAATATTAACGCCTTACTGTATTTACTGTATACTATACACAGTGTAAACTTATTACATAAACATGACCTAGTAGATAACAGTTATAGAACATAAATGTATACAGTATATGTAGCATATACAGATACACCATAAATAGCATATTATGTAGTACATAGTATTGAATATAGATGCACAATATATAATACATAAATAGAAGAATACAGCAGATACAACTGCTATAGTATATCGCCATGTACCAATTTAGCAATACTAAAAGGTTTTTTAAAAAAGGATAATTCTAAGTTAGTAATATTTTCTAAAATATGTTAAATAATTTGGTAGAGTTTGATATCACACTTCCTCAACTATAACCTCTATATGGGCTTACCTTCGCAGACACAAACTCCCCACAGAGCCTCAGCTAAGGCATGAAGTAGCCTTTTTTTTTTGTTTGTTTTTCATGGTAGGGTCTCACTCTGGTCCAGGCTGACCTGGAATTCACTCTGTAGCGTCAGGGTGGCCTTGAACTCACGGCGATCCTCCTACCTCTGCCTCCCTAGTGCTGGGATTAAAGGCGTGCGCCACCACGCCCGGCTGAAGTAGCCTTTTATAGGCATAGTAGAGCTGGACATCACACTTCCCTCTTCAATCCTGGGAGTTATAATTTTCTGGAACCCGAAGCCTGAGCTCATGTAGAAGAGCCTCCAATCACTTGTGAAGGAGCATTAAGACTGCCTATCTCTGCTGCAAGCGTACTTATAACAAAATATTTTTTTCTCATGCAGCACAGGTCTGCTCTAAGGGGCATAAGGACAGCCAATGAGAGGGGCGAGCAGTTAGGATGACTGAACCCCTGGAAGTAAGAAAAAGGCAGGAGCCGGGCATGGTGGCGCACGCCTTTAATCCCAGCACTCGGGAGGCAGAGGTAGGAGGATCGCCATGAGTTCGAGGCCAGCCTGAGACTACATAGTGAATTCCAGGTCAGCCTGGGCTAGAGTAAGACCCTACCTCGAAAAAAAAAAAGAAAAAGGCAGGAAAGTTTGCACTTGCTAGAAATCAAAGATGGTCTGACTTCTCTTTTTCCTAGTTCCCTAGACCTGTTTTTCACAACCAACCAGGACCCCTCCTGGGAGGGAGGTCTTTCATAGGATTTAAACCTTGTTGTTGGTCCAGTTCAACCCCTAGAACTTAGTGTCAGGGATAGCCTCTTCCTGAGATAGCCTCTAGCCCTTACCAACCAGCTGCCCCCTGGTTCACGTGAGCTGGAAGACAGGCCCCCACTATAGGTTATAAAATACCTTTGCAAGGGGAGGACAGGCTCTCTGACCACTTGGGAACTTCCAGCTGTGAGTTTTTCCCTCAGGCCCAACTGGGCCTACTGCCAGATGGGTTGAACCCTCGCCCTTACTTTCCACATGGGTTTTTAACCCCCTCCAGCTCCTCACATGGCAGAAGCTCCTTGAACTTTCTTTTCTCCCTACAGTTTTTTCCAGGCCCTCCAGTTGGGATCTCTAACCATGTGAGTACCTTGCTTTGGCTCTGTATTCCCCTCAATAAATATAGTAATTTAATAATTACCCTTCTCAGTTGTTTTTTAAAAATTTAATTCTTTGATTAAAATTAGAAATGAACCTAGGGTTTGGGGTTAAGGGACTTCACTGAGCTCATAACACCCCTATTACACCATGAATGCAGACCCCCTAACACACACACACACACACACACACACACACACACACACACACACTCCACATTGTAAATTTACTTAATATATCCTGAGGGGTTTTTTTTGTTTGTTTTTTGTTTTTTTGCTATTACTTTTTGCTAAGTTCACTGTGCAATTCTAAAGCATGATCTGTAGAAAGACAATATCAAGTCAAGGTCAAAAGGCTGAACACTTTCCTGCACCCATCAGACTACAGAAGTAAAAGGCTCCTGCAAAGCCTCAGTGGAAGCTACTGAAACTGACAAATGACAGAGACAAGACAAAGCTCATCTGTTGGCTCAACCCCCATTATCCTGTCCTTATCAGGGTGGGCAGGTGAGGCAAAGAACCAGCTACTGAGAGGGTTTCTACAGGAGGAAAGAACAACCTCACTCTGGAGTAAGGTGGGGTAAGAAAGAGAAGAGGACTTAACAAGGAACATGACGTTGAGTCCATTCTTGCTTCCGAAAATGTTTACAGGAGAAGCAGTAGCATTTCACCAATAAGAAACATACCTACTTGAGGGTAGCTGTAGAGTCTAGTAAAGGGAAACTGAGGAATAGTCTCATGAAAACGTCAATCCAAGCTTTCTTTCATAGCTACATAATTTTGAGCTCTATGACATACAAACTACTTACTAAATCTTTACAAATTGCTAAAGAGAGAAAAGAGAGATGTAACAGTTTCATTGTTTTCCTGTCAAGGTAATCTATTCTGGGCCAACTGGATGTTTCAAAACAAGAGTTTGAGGGGTTTTTTTTTTTTTTTTCATGTTCTCAATGTATATCCTACAGTTTACTACAGTTCTTTTTAAAAATCATTTATATGTAATTACAATTTTTAATCTTTACACAGGGCTTGAGAGATAATTTTCCATTAAAATCAAGGATTCCCATGATAATTATTATTCATGGTATTTACTTTCAGAGTATTCTGTTGCTCACAGCTGGGTATTAACCTAATTTATGCATCCTTGATCAGAAAGCCAACCCCAAAGTGTTTCTTAGGTGGGGATAGTAAAGAATTGGTATCTTTACCTTGAACCTCTATTTGAGGCCAGTCCAGGTACAGTAAGAAATGGATGCTTGAGTAGTCACTCAAAGAAGCTATGCATTAAAGGAATCCCTGATGAAGCTGCTGAACAGGAACTGAGATGTGAACTCAGCATTCTGAAAGACCATGATATGTGGCCCACAGACCTCTAAGGTCACAACTGCCTTAGATAAAATAAGGCTACAGTAAGGCTTTCCAAAGGCTGCATTATGCATGATACAATCTAATGAAAGATTTCAGCATTTACATTAAAAAACCATGCCTGTGCAAAACATCCTTTCAAAGGAAGAGAAGGGCTTATGGATTTTAATGTGACTGAATTCAAAAAATTCATCAGTTTGGCTTTTTCATTCTGTACTGTTAAGAAATATTACTTAAGTTTCAGTATGATATCAAAGAACAACCACTTATCTAAAAAGACTGTTACAATATGCATCCATTTTCTAAACACTGTGAACATCTATATGCAGCTGGAATTTCCAAGTATTTACCAACCATAACAGTATACTACAGGAGACTGAATTCAGGGCAGGAGCTAGTTGGCCTCTGCTAAGCCAGATACCAAAGAAACTCACAAATAGTGTGTAAGCCATTTTTATTGACTTGTTTTTGGTTTGGAAAAAACATTTGGTATTAAAAAAATCATAAAATACTATGTAAAAAGTTGTTTATTATTTAAATGAAGTAGAAATATTTTTAAATGTTCTAAATTTTAATTTCTAATGTGGTAAACATCAATAGAAAAAAACAACAAATAAAAGCTTTTGTTTGGAAGAGGTTGTTAATTTTTATGGATATAAACGGGTCATGGGAGCAAAAGTGTGAAAACTACTACATTATTTGGTTAAAAAATGTCTTTATGCTTTTAAAATTAGTTTTATTTAAGTATTAAGTATTGAATTAATGGGTACAGGAACTAATATTAAAATAAATATATATAAATGAGGTCTGGAGAGATGGCTTAGCAGTTAAAGCACTAGCCTACAAAGTCTAAAGACAAAGGTTCAATTTTCCAGGTCCCATGTAAGCCAGGTGCACATGGTGGCACATGCATCTGGAATTTGTCTACAGTGGCTAGAGGCTCTGGCACACCCATTCTCTTTCTCTCCCTCACTGTCTCTAATAAATCAATAAAAATAAAAACTTTTTAAAAAAATGAGATGACTACTTTCATAGGATTCTATTTGATAAACTGTGAATAATGAAGGTTTGAGGAGATACACTAAGCCTAATTTAAACCATTATGCCATATATACATGTATCAAAAGATAACATGGTATACCATTAATATGTATAATTTTTATGCTTTATATATCACTTAATACATTTTAAGTAAAAATTCAAATAAATAAAATACCATTTATGAGAAACATAAATGAACAAATTTGTTGAAGTAAAAGCCCAAATAAAGTATCAAGTCATTCTAAGAATTAAATAGGTAGTCTGGTTCAGTTGGCTGCCATTTGTTCAGCACTTAAAAGTTCTCCATCCCTGTGATATGACCTGGGATTAGAGAAAGCCATACCACTGGCAGACTGATTATGTGAAGAAGAACGTCTGTGAGAAAGCCACTGGCTATCTATGTCTCTTACCAAGTATCCATTCCTAGGCTAACTAGTTCTTGGTTACTGCTCAAATCAAACAGGAAAATCAAGCTGCACCTAGCCTGCAGGTCCATGTTCAGAGGGACAGATTGTCGAAGCACAGCCAGTTCAAGATATACTGGAAGAATGTCTCCTCCTCTACCCTAAAGAATGCAACTGAAGACAGTAATAAGAATTGTGGACTGGGGCTGGAGAGATGGCTTAGTGGGTAGGCGCTTGCCTGTGAAGCCTAAGAACTCCAGGTTCGAGGTATTCCCTGGGACCCATATAAGGCAGGTGCACAGGTGGCACATGCACCTGGAGTTCATTTGCAGTGGCTGGAGGCCCTGGCGTGCCCATTCTCTATCTACCTGCCTCTGTCACTCTCAAATAAATAAATAAAAATTAAACCAAAAAAAATTTTTTTAAAAGAATTGTGGAGTGAAATGCTTCATAAACATATAAAGTTGCCTTCCCCAAGTTTCAGCTTAAGCTGTAAAGTAAAAATATTGGGCTGTAGAGATGGCTTAGCAGTTAAGGCATTTGCCTGCAAAGCCTAAGAACCTAGGTTTGATGCCCCAGTATCCACAAAAACCAGATATACAAAGTGGCCCATGCATCTGGAGTTCATTTGCAGTGACTACAGGGCCTGGCATGCACATTCTCTCTCCCTGTCTGTCTCCTCTCTCTCTCTCTGCTTATAAATAAAAAAATAAAAATAAAATAAAATATAACCTAAAATATTAAAAAATAAATAAATAAAACTCCCACCCAAATCCAGCACCATACAGACAGCCACTCTGAGGAAAAAGCCCAGGACTTGCAGAAAGCACTACTAGGAAGCCACTGCAATGTCAAGTGACAGGCAGCACTTTCAGCTTGTAGTGATTGGACAAAACACCACACCATAGCCTAGCCTTTTCACACAACCAATTACTGGCGCTGACTATCTTCAATTACTTAGATTTTTCAGTGTGGTGGTTTGATTCAGGTGTCCCCCATAAACTCAAGTGTTCAAAATACTTGGTACCCAGCTGATGGAGATTTGAGGATTAACACCTCCTGGAAGCAGCATATTGTTGGAGGCAGGCTTATGGGTGTTATAGCCAGTTCCCCCTTGGCAGTGTTTGGCACACTCTCCTGTTGCTATTGTCCACCTGATGTTGACCAGGAAGTGATGTCCAACCTCTGCTCATGTCATCATTTTCTCTGCCATCATGGAGCTTCCCCCTCAAGCCTATAAGCCAAAATAAACTTCTTTGTTTCCCACAAGCTGCTCCTGGTTGGGTGATTTCTACCAGCAATGCAAACCTGACTGCAACAAACAGATAATTTAATGCTAGAATAATGTGAAAATAAAATGATGCACAAAAATAAAAGCTAAGTTTCATAGCAAAGGTCAAGCTCAAGAGTACAAGTTTAAATTCTGGACTGACTAGTAATATTATGAAAAATATAGCTGTACATAATGATGAGAAGGGAAAGAGTAGGCTAAAGATGAGAGCGCAATCACCCTAGGTGGCTGCAGATGCTACACCATTCAGAAGAGTGCCAGGGTGGAGTGACAGCAAACATGAGATTACTCATTTAACAGAAGTAGGTACATAATTTCATATTAAATATCGATTCAATATAATTTCAATTTAAATCTATCTAATTGTGAAGCAAAGATCTTGTAAACCCATGATATTAAAAAAATATCTTCTGGGCTGGGGAGATGGCCTAGCGGTTGAGCGCTTGCCTGTGAAGCCTAAGGACCCCGGTTCGAGGCTCGGTTCCCCAGGTCCCACGTTAGCCAGATGCACAAGGGGGCGCACGCGTCTGGAGTTCGTTTGCAGAGGCTGGAAGCCCTGGCGCGCCCATTCTCTCTCTCTCCCTCTATCTGTCTTTCTCTCTGTGTCTGTCGCTCTCAATTAAATAAATAAAAAATGAACAAAAAAATTTAAAAAATAAAAAAATATCTTCTAAAACCAAATCATTTCATGTGCATAAAACATGTACATGCCTTTGTAAAACTATTTCCTTTGTGTGTGTACAGGCATATAGGTGCCACATCACATGTGTGAAATTTAGGGGCAATCCTACTTTTTTTTGAGATAGTTCCTATCTTTGTGGCATTGGAAAGGCCACACTAGATGCCCTGTGTTTTCAGGATCATCCTAATGCCGTTGTTTTAAGTGTAGTGGAATTACAGAAGTTATGTGCCACTTCTGAGTCTGGCTTTAGGCAGCTGCTAGGGATATGAACTCCAGTTGGCATGTTTATGGAGCCAGTACCTTTAACCATTAAGCCATGTTTCTAGCCCCATGAAATTAATTTCTATAATAGAAGCTTTGAAATTCAAGAACAAAACATGAGAAATAATCTTCTAAAAAAATTGTAGCTGGGCATGGTGGTATATGCCTTTAAACCCAGCACTCAAGAGGCCAAAGTAGGACACTGGTTTGAAAGCCAGATGTACAAAGTGATGCATGCATCTGGAGTTCATTTGCCAAGGCAAGAAGCCCTGTTGCACTCATCCTCTCTTTAATAAGTAAATATACAACCTTAAGTCATCTCTGATTTGTTAGTGGGAAAAGCAATACTAAAAACAGCTTTCCTCTAAGCAAATGCCAACTTGCAGCAGGCTGTCTAACCAGAGCCCCTTGATGATGCCCCCAGTGCTAGGCAAACCCCAGACAGCTCACAAAGAAGGCTTTACCTTAATTCTTCTCTCAGTGTCATCTAACTTTAACTCTGCTGAAACGAGCTTCTTGGCCAAATCGTCTCTTTCTGGCAAGTGTCTAGCTTCTGAGATCTTTTTCAGCTTCTGTAAGGAAAATTTTGTCTTACATAGTTCCCCTTCGGTATCTTTCACCCTTTTCTCCGTCGCCCGTTCTTTCTCTTGAGATTTCCTTAGGCGTTCTTTGAGTGCTGTAATCTCATTGTTATGACGAAGAATAAGTTGCGAGATTTCACTTTCTGCATCTTCAAACTTATTCAGGGCTTTCTCCTGTCTGTACTGAAGCCTTTTCAAAGCCTTGTTTTCCTTGAGTAGCTCTGTTAACCTGACCTGGAGTTCAGATACCTCGTTCTGCAGCTCGGTGATTTTGAGCCGTCTGGCAGAAAGAACCCGCTTTGTAACAAGGTCGGGATCTTTCCGAAGGGGCTCTCTGTTGAGACTTTGGGAGCGAAATCCCACCTGGACTCCCTTCTTGGTTTGTGCACCCTTAGGGCTTTGCTTCCTAGGGGCTGCAAGAGAAATAGTAATAATATTAAGTCAAAGTGACCCCCAAAGATGGTTGTCAACTACTCAGCAAAACAGGTGAATCCATAGTATTCTTCAGTCTTTGTTCCTAAAAACATGATTTTATAATATTTAAAGACCAGAGATTTTTTTAGAGGTCTTGGTATGTTTCTATTTAAAAAGGCCTGAGATCTTCTAAGAAAAAAAAAGTTCAGATTATTTGGATTCATCAAAAATTATATCCAGTGGTTTATATGGAATTATTCTACTATAAGATGGCAGTATCAGGCTCTAGCTAGTTTTAACTTTATGGGTAAGACTGCAAATAAGAGTTCAAAGGTGCCATCCACAAGACAAACACTGGACAGAACACTGTGCTATACAAATCACTTGTGCCAACACAACACAGTTTGGATTATTTGCAGTGTAAAAATACTTATTTCCTCTAAACTAATTATGACTCTTTATTTTATTTTGGGGAAAACAGTAGGACAGCATTTATACAATAAGGATTTGGGCCCCAAATTGACCACTAACTCCTTGGCAGTTTAATTAAGCCTTTCCAATTCATTTCCCGCCCCTAGAAATAAGACAGCATCACTTACATAAACTGGTGTTTTTATTCACATGAAGCAGGAATGTTCAACAGACTTTTACCCAGCAGTCTCTGACTCTAGGAAGAATTTTCATCCCATTTCCCAGAGACTAAAAATGGATAAAAGAAACACAGATATGTTTCTTGGAGACTATTTTGTGACATAGGGTCTCATGGAGTTCAGGCTGCCTTCAAATTCAATAGGTACCCAAGGATGACCTTGACCTTCTGATACAACTGCCCCCACTTCCCGAGTGCTCAGACTGTAGGGGTCACCACCATGCCTGGCTCTCAGGGGGTTTCTTTTATGGGATACTCAAATAAAAATCATCTGACAAAATTGAAAAATAAGAAACCATATCCCAATAAATAAATATATGAAATCCTTAAAGCATATGTATTAAGTTACAAAAGTTTGGAATGTTTTCAGTTTTATTAAAAGTTCAAGGCTCAATAGATGTCTTTCAACAGAAGAATGGATAATAAAGATGTATACATTTACACAATGGAGTTCTGTTCAGCAGTAAAGAAAAATGAAATTATGAAATTTGCAAGGAAATGGATGAACTGGAAAGGATTATACTAAGTGAGGTAACCCAGGTCCAGAAAGCCAAATGTTACATGTTTTCTCTCTTAAGTGGATCCTAGCTAAAAATGTTCAGACCTGTGTATGAGTTGCAATAAAAATCGGTAGCAGAGGGCAGTAAGCTAGGAAAGGGCTATAAGAGAGGGAGTGGAGTGTTGGACTTAAGGGGATGGAACTGTACATATGTAGGTAGATGGACAGATTACTGCATGTGGAATGGCCTAAGCAAGGTTAGGGGAAGAGATTGAGTAAAAAGAAATGTAGGGGGAGGGGTAATCAAAATCCAGGATATTGTGAATAAGCCACATGTTAACCTACTTTTTTGGATAATGACATAGCTAGAAGCCATAGCCTAGAAAAATTTCAGTACCAGGGATGGGATACCTTCCAGTGAGTTGTTGGCCAAGGAGCTTCTTTATGCCCCCAAGTTATTACAGGCTATTGCCAAGGCTCATGGTTTCCCACCAGGAATAGATGGTAACACCCGAATGCTGAAGACTCTGCATGCCTGGGCTGCAAGGTCACTGAGAAATCAAACTGGGGCTGAGCTGAAAACCTTCTCCAGCTGACAGAAAGCTGGAAAAAGCTACACTGTATGCAGCCTTATGGGAGACAGAAACCATTAGTGGTAAAAGTAGCAGACACTGCAAGCCTCAAGTTTGGGCAGCCAGGCCAAACAAGCCAATGGGTGTAATAGTGGCATGTCTGATATGGGGGAAAACAACTGCTCTCCAATTGGACTGGAGACCCATTCTATTGGAGGAAATACATGCCTGGTACTGAAAACCTAATCAAAAGCCTATGGTAAGGGGGGCTCATGAGAATTAGGAGAGTAATGCCTGATCTTGTCTGGCTAAATGCATATACTTTGCTCATCAAAATGCTCTGTAAGCACTTCATTTAATATTCCTACCCATATATTAATGCTACTCTGACATTTGGTTAGAGAAGCTTCCCTTTTCAAATGGTAGTAAACTATTGGTATATCCCAAAAGGCACCATAGTGCTGAGAAGAAGTGATAGAGCACTAAAACATTTCTATCACACCTTCCAAGACTCAGGGTCCATTGCAGAAGAAATGGAGAAAAGAATGTAAGAGCCAAAGGAAGGGAAGGACTGCTTACAATGCAATCAACCTGAAAGAAATTGGCCTCAGTATCCATGACCTCACAGTGCCTAGCACTATATTCACAAGACTCTTATAACAGGAAGAAAAGATGATGACATCAAAATAAGAGAGACTAATGGAGAGAGGGAGGGGATATGATGGAGTATAGATCTGTGAAGGGGAAAGGAGGGGAGGAGAGGAAATTATCATGGTTTATTTTCTATAAATATGAAAGCTGTCAATAAAAAGGAAACAAAAACAAAAAAAAGATGGAAAAAAAAAGTTCAAGACTCAATATATACATATACCAGCTCTTTAAAAGAGGAGGTGTCTAATGTCTGTCAGAGCTAAAAGAAAACAACTTCCCAGGTAACTGCAACTATTTCCAAGGAGGAAATGCATTACAGGGCAAAAGGAAAATGAAGAAAGACTGAGGAGAATTCTCAGCCCTCCCATCCCTTCCTTTCCCCTCCTCTCTCTTCTTCCTCTTCCCTTCCCTCTTTCTCCACACCCCTCCCTGTCCCTTCTCAGCAACTATGGATACTTGATCATTATGTAAACAAGAAACCAGAACAGGTAACTTTTACAATTTAACACTATAAAGTTTTATATAAAAAATGGACAACTTTACAAAGCTGTTTTGAATATGAACTGATTTGGAAATTCAGCTCGACAGCTACCTGAATGCATGACAGGAAATGGAGAAGGGAACGGAGATGGGAAAGCTCAGCTGCCTTCTGAAACTATGCTATCAACACGCAGCCAAACTACTCCACAATCAATATTATAGTTCCCATATGTAGAAATGACAAAATTCTGGATAAATGGGTTAAGTAAAATTTCACCTATTTCTTTTCTCAACACTTGGGAATACAAAATGATGAGTAAGTTGCACTGTATTTCCACTGGACCACACTGCTTTAGAATTTAGTTTTGAACCTGGAGTAACCATTAGTTCAACTTTTGTTCATTCCCAATAACTGAGCTAGAAGAGTTTTAAGTTTTACAGTATGTAATTAGCTCCTGGATGACAGAACTTTACACATTAAAATGATCATGGATAAAGATAAATGGCAACTGTTCAAAATCTATTTTTTGTCATGCTAGGGATTAAATCATGTCCTCACATCTGCTAATTTACCTTTGCTTATTTTTTTTTAATTTTTTTTGGTTTATTTTTATTTATTTGTTTGAGAGTGACAGACAGAGAAAGAGGCAGAGAGAGAGAAAGAGAGAATGGGTGCGCCAGGGCTTCCAGCCACTGCAGACGAATTCCAGATGCGTGCACCCCCTTGTGCATCTGGCTAACGTGGGTCCTGGGGAATCAAGCCTTGAACCGTGGTCCTTAGGCTTCACAGGCAAGCACTTAACCTCTAAGCCATCTCTCCAGCCCCTACCTTTGATTATTATGTATAAAGTAAGATGCTCAGAAAACAAGATTTTGTGCAAATAGCAACTTCTTTAATTAGAGAAGTTAAAACCTACATATAAGAATCAGAATAAAAAATTCTTCACAAATCCAATATTTCAATTATTCAGTCAGATGTAAAATGGTTTTTATAAACTTTAGGACATCCTTAAAAATCTGAAAATTTGCTTTCTAGTATATTCAGTGTTCTTAAAAATGGACTATTAATCCAAATACTTATTTCCTATCTATTACTTCATTCATTCATTCATCAAGATGAAATGTAGAATGAATAGAAAAAGAGAGAGAACTGGCAACTGTATATGTCACTTTTTAACTCCTCTTCATTAGGCCCAACCAAAAATTGAGTAAAATAGTCTTTTTATTTTACCTTCTGATGTTAAAAATACAAGTGTGACTTGTTTTTAAAATGTAGTAAAAAAAAAAAATCTATATATCAACCAAAAAAAAAAAAGAAAAAAAATCAAGACAGGTTCATATTGCTAATAAAATAAACAAAACAATAAATATGGAATACATTAAAGGGTACAATCAAATTATTATTAAGTTATATTTCGTGTGTAAATTATAATAGAATTCAAAATAAATATACTGAACATTTAAATGAAGAAGAATATGTATCAAAAATGCAAATTCAAGTGTCTATAGTGTTAGTTTGGGGGTAGCATGGTAGGTAACACAAGCCTGCAGGCAGGAGGATCAGGAACTAATGGGCATTCTTGGCTACACAGGGAGGCCTAGACGACCCTAGGCTTCACTGATAACATCTCAAGGGGAGAAGAGGGCTGAAGAGCTGGCAGGGCAGGTAAGTGCACTTTCTACATAAGCATAAAGGACTGAGGCGGTCTAAGATTCCCAGTGTTCAAGTCTCCAAACCCCATGTAAAACATCTGCACACCAGTCCTGCAAGGAAGCAGAGAGACCTGGGAAGCACTGAGGCCCTACAAGCTCCTCCAGAACCAGTAAAAAGAAACTCTGGCACAGAAACAAGACCAGGGATAGAGCAATGGAGTGGGACACCAAGCTCCACTTCAGCTTCACAGGTGAGCGTAGGAGCACTGCAAGAGCACATACACATGCATATGCCACCCCCCACACACATAGCCCAGGACCACCACCACCCTACATTACAAACATGCACACACAAACAAAGAAAAAAAAATGGTGCTTTAATCACAGGTTTTTTCCCACTAGTGATGGCAATTTAAGCCAAGAGCAATTAACTCAGTTCGGTCCTGTTGATTGGTCTAAGGAAGACAAGTTGCTACACATTTTAATTCAAAAGCTGTGCAAGTGGATTATCAGCCAGATAACTGAAATGTTCTGGTTGATGCTGGAGCTGTACACAATTCTGTCTCAGTTACCTGCTCAAATAAGGTAAGACTACAGAGTTCTCACTCTTTAATTGGATGGCTTCTGGAGAAGGAAGGAAAACTTAAAAGTATGTCTTGCTGATAATACCCTAGATATGTAAATTATTCTTGGGAACAACAAAACTTTCTAGGTCCAACCTTAAGAGATATTTGTAGCTATGCAACAGAAGTTGACCATGCTCCTTCCAGCAGAACTGTAAGTAGCAGCTTTCACCAAGCCAGATATGGAGAAAAAGTGAAACAAAGATCATGCTTGGAGAGGGAAAAAGAAAACAAAGAAAATACACTGTAATATTACCTATATGCACATTCCTGAGAAGCTAGGCTAGGAGTCCACAACAGGATTTCTTTCAAAGAGATTTATAGACTTTATAGTTTTTAATGTATAAATATTAATTTTCAAATTTAAAAAATTAAATGCAAATTACATCATTTCTTAAATCCTTTCAATGGTTAGTATCTGCAAAAATTGTCAATATAGTGTATTAACATAGGATTCAGGCTTTGCCTGCTGTTTAGAACCGTTCCTCGCCATGTAATGTAAAGGCTCAATATGCTGTGCTGCCACGGTAACTGTGCTGCAGATATTAATGGCTGCTAGTTATCATTACTCACTGCCTTGGCTTATGCTTCTACAGAGATCTGGTTACTCAGGACAATGATATTTTCTTGGCCCATATTAATTAAAGTGAAGAGATTTACAGACCATTACATAGCTAAATATGTTTCAAAAGAGTAAGTGTTTTGAATGATAATTTAGTGTACCCTTTAAGGCAGTTTAATGCAAAAATAAATTAATCTACTAGCCCATAGTCTCAAATTCCATTCCTAGCCTTACCATGAACTTTTGCAGTAAGCAATGTGCTACATACCTAGGGTAAATAATTTTATTTATTTAAAATGGCTTCTAATTAGTTAATATCAATGCATTTCATTGCTTTTTACAAAATGAAGATACAAAAAACCATAGTTGTTCTGGATTTGTTTTCGTTCTGCCTTTACACTAAGTACCTTGGAAAGTCACAGTCATTTCCTCAAGAAAAGGAGAGACAGCGGCTTCATGTTACTCTCTTCTATGTAACTCTGAATGTACAAGGGTAATTAATACATAGAAGCATAAACACATAAGCAACATCCTTATAAATGCATGAAAACACAGCCTTTCAAAATGTATCAGTCCACAGAAGGCTTTATTCACAGTTAGTTAAGCTCTCCTCATGAGCGCTCAAGCTTTGTGTGTGCTCTTTTACACACCGCTTACCTTGGTGATGCACCTGATTATCTGCTACCTGTCTCTGCGGGCTTTTCTTTCTAGCATTTGTATGCGAAGGTGGGCTGCCTGGAGAGGACTGGCCCGAAGACGGTGGTGAGGATCCAAAGTCAGATGAGTAGTAAGAGTACTGGGGCTTGCCTGCTCTCCTTTCTGGATCTAGACTTCTTGCCTGGTCCCCCATTGTTTTGAAAAATGGACTCTATTCACATAATTTCACAGATACATGAAGATGATTTTCATATCCTCTTAATGATATTTATTTCTCTGAAATCCGTCTTCACCACAATATATCCGTAATCCACAATTCACAGTAGATAGATCCGTAATCCACAATTCACCAGAAGATACACGCTATTTCCTACAATTGGAGGAGAAAAGTGGACCATCATAGTCATGAAATAGATTTTCAGTTACCACAGTGATTACCAGTAAAGGCAAGACACTATCAGCTTAAAGGATATGAAAAGGCTATAATTTAACTTATCTAGACTTCCATGTATAAGTTACTCATTGTATTGACAAAAAAAAAAAGTTTCTGTCATAGTCTAGAAAAATAACACCTAAAGTTCCTAATACATATCACTTCTGAATAAATGTTAACTAAATTTGATTCTCTTGAATTCTAAGAATTATAGTAAACCCAAATGCTGAGACTTAACAGATAATAATTATCACAATATCTGTACTTTTCTTTTCTTTTCTTTTCTTTCTTTTTTTTTTTTTTTTTTTTTTGAGTGACAGAGTCAGAGGGAGAGAAAAAGGCAGAGAGAGAGAATGGGTATGCAGTGGCTGGAGGCACTGGCGTGCTCATTCTCTTTCTATCTGACTATTTCTCTCTGTCTGTTGTTCTCAAATAAATTAATAAAAATAAACAAAATTTTAAAAAAGAAATGTAAATTTTTTAAACTAAAAAGGAAAAAATTGATAAAATATATTTTGATGAAAAGTATTTACAAATGTGACAGAAAATAGTTATCATCCTGAACACATCAATGAGTACCTCACTGTATCCACCCCATAAGAAAAATCATGTCAAAAGTTAAATGAGAAAAATGCATACTAATACCACAAAATGCTACATGGCAGATAAATAAAGAATTCAACTTGAGATGCCAATTTTAAAGCTACCATATTACCAAAGATTCTTTAAACAATGACATTTTATATGGCTAGAACAGTCATCAAGATTATTTGGGGAGGAGGAGTTGTAAAGATGTATTGACTTTATTTATGCTTTTTAAAAGTAATTAATTTTGCATTTTTGAGACAGGGTCCCACTCTGTAGCCAGGCTGGCTTAAAACTCACTATGTAGCCTAGTCAGGCCTCAGACTCACAAAAATCCTCCTGCCTCAGCCTAAGTGCTACAATTATAGTTGTGAGACACCATGACTAATCTTATTTATGCTTTTAATATTTGATTCTATAATTCCATTTCTAGCAGGGCATGGCAGTGCACGTGTTTAATCCAAGAACTCAGGAGGCAGAGGTAAGAGAACTGCTTTGAGTTCAAGGCTACCCTGAGATTACATGGTGAATTCCAGGACAGCCTGGGCTAGAGTGAAAAGCCTCAAAAAAGTACCCAAAAAAATCATAGTTAATTCCATTTCTGAGTTCCCCAAAAATAATCTAAAAATAGGGAAAAGTACAAATGTTTAATGTAGTACAATGCAATCTGTTTTTCAAAACTGGAAGTAATGAAATGTCTAAACCTTACAGATTAAGTATTGGAAAAATCCAGAGCATGGTATCATGCAGTTGCTGGGAATGTTTACAAAAAGTCTGTGTTCAAAGGAAATACTTTGTAGTATCATGGTAAAGAAGAAAGCACAAGTCATGTAATAGTGAGCATCCTCCTGTCTGAACTCAAGAACTGAAAAAAAAACCTGCAAAGCAAGGGACGCATGAGCACCCAGTATCTGCCTGAGCAACCTGGCTTCTACATCGTTCTCTCTCTCTTCATGTATTTTTGTTTGTTAATACAATGAAATGGGGCTATCTTTATAATTGGAACAATTACTTTTTTTTTTTTTTTTGAGGTAGGGTCTCACTCTAGTCCAAGCTGACCTAAAATTCGCTCTGTAGTCTCAGGATGGGCTTGAACTCACGGCGATCCTCCTACCTCTGCCTCCCTAGTGCTGGGATTAAAGGTGTATGCCACCATGTCTGGCTAGAACAATTACTTTTTTTAATAAAATTTTTATTTATATATTTATTTATTTATTTATTTATTTATTTATTTATTTGAGAGTGACAGAAAAAGAGGCAGATAGAGAGAGAGAGAGAGAATGGGCGCGCCAGGGCCTCCAGCCACTGCAAACTCCAGACACATATGCCCCCTTGTGCATCTGGCTAACGTGGGTCCTGGGGAATTGAGCCTTGAACCAGGATCCTTAGGCTTCACGGGCAAGTGCTTAACCACTAAGCAATCTCTCTCCAGCCCTAGAAAAATTACTTTTAATAGAGGGAAGATGTACTCTTATTGATGCAGACAGTGTTGATAATAATGCAAGAAGAAGCAAGGACTATTATTCATCACATTGCTGCTAAAAGACACTATTACAATGATCAGTAAGCTGCCCTTACAAGCCATCAAGATCTACATAATGAAGCACACTATGGAGCTATTAAGGTAATAAAGCCTCTTTTGACTCCATCTGCTCTACAGCCTAGGATAATTCCAGGATATATGAAGATAAGCACCAACTTGGGATGCCTGCACTGGAGAGAGAGAATAAATAAAAACAGGTAAAGCATAGGTAGTATGTTCTATGATTTGAATTTGGATTTGTTTTCTTCCCAAAGATTTTTGGGCTGCAATTGTTGGTTGGTCTTCAGTGGGGCACTGCTGAAACTGGTAGAGTTGATTCTTATCAAAGCAAAGAAAAAGGCAAAGCCTTCTACAAATTACTTGGGTCATAAGAGACTCATCCTTGGAAGGAATTAACACAGGCTTCCCAGAGTGAGTTCTCTAGAGTAGGCTGTTTATGTAGACTAAGTTGATGCTGGACATGGTGGCACATAGGTATAATCGCAGCTAGTAGGGAGGATGAGGCATGGATTCCAGAATAGTCTGGGATAATATTTAGCAATGTCCTATCTCAAAATAAAATCAAGGTTTGGAAATATGTCTCAGTAATCAAATGCTTGCCTAGCATTTTGGAGGCTCTGGGTTTAATTGCCAGTATGAGCAGGCATGAATGAATCAGGCTTGACTCTTGAATCCCTCTGCCATCCTGTCTCACTGTGTTATCTCATCCATACAATGCTTACATCACTGTGTATCATCCCATGAGTCCTCTGGAAAAATAAAGACCTGGGGTTGCCCAATCTTTGGTTTGCAATCTCTGAAACTGTAAGCTAAATGAACAAAGTTCAAGGCTGGAGAGATGGCTCAGCAGTTAAGATGCTTCCCTACAAAGCCATAGGACACAGGTTCCATTCCCTAGTACCCACATGGAGCTTGATGCACAAGGTGGCACATGCATCTGGAGTTCATTTGCCGTGCCTAGAGGTTCTGGCACACCCATTCACACACACACGCACATACACACACACTCTCTCAAATAAATAAATAAAATATTAAAAAATAAAAAAAACCTCTTCTCCTTATTTATTATTATTTTCTTTATCAGACTTAGGTATTTTGTTATGCCTACAGTTAACAGCTTAATGCAGCATGTTACTAAAGTCAAAGTGAAATTGTTTATATTTTTAAAAGTAGAAAGATAAACTAGATGTTTAAAGGAATAAGTTCTCTTGGGTAGGGTGGTACTAGCTATGTGGTACTACCTGTGATCTGTGCAGCCCGATGTGGAAGCTGTGTACTTAACTATGCAAATGAGCACTTCAAATGTCACTAATGTGAATGAAGAACAAATCTTGATTTTTTTTAAATTCATTTTTATTTATTTACTAGAGAGAGAGAGAGAGAGAGAATGGGCACACCAGAACCTCTATAGAGCCTTGCAAACGAACTCTAGACACATGCACCACCATGTGCATCTGGCTTACGTGGGATCTGGAGAATCAAACCCGAGTCCTTAGGCTTCACAGGTACGCGCCTTAACCACTAAGCCATCTCTCCAGCCCCAAAATCTTGATTTTTAATTAATTTAAGTTTAAAAAGTGTGCTGGTGGTTGTTTAATAAAACACAGCTCTTCAGGTAAGGAAAAAAGCAGAGTTTAGGGCCAATGATGGAAGCTAACCTCATTTGTACATAACTATTAGTAGACTTGACTTTAGAAACTGTAATTTTGGGAAGATTCATTTTTAAAAAGGCAACTCCTATAAAGCAAAAGAAATGAAACTCAATTTACTATACACAGTTAGTGGCAAAAGCACAGAGAAACCAGTTCTAATCACCTTAAAACACAACTTGATTTCTTAGCCCTTAAAGGCTAATGACAAAGTTACTTTTCATTTTTCAGTATTGGTGCTGTTATTCTCAGATTAATACATGCATACTGCAAGAGAAAGGAAGTGGTGGTTTTTAGTACACTGTAATTTCCAATATGAAAAGAAAAATCAGCTTAGATGAGTTTTAAAATTCTCACATCCTAAATCTGAATTAGTAACATTATGAATTTATGGTGAATTCAGTAGAAAAGGAAAAGTCTTCATAGAATTAGAGCAAGACCCTACCTCAAAAAAAAAAAAAAAAAAAAAAAAAAAGAGGTCAGGCATGGTGGCACATGGCTTTAATCCCAGCACTTGGGAGGCAGAGGTAGGAGGATTACCATGAGTTTGAGGACACCCTGAGACTACAGAGTGAATTCCAGGTCAGCCTGGAATAGAGCAAGACCCTACTTTGAGAAAACCAATAAATAAGTAAGGAAATATTTAAACAAAAGAACCACAACTTTAATGGAGCTAGATAGTGATTGCTAATGGATGTAACACCACAAAAAACAAACATCCCAGACACTAACCTCCTGACAGGATGCAATATGTCTCATCTGTGGTAGAAGAGCACAAGAGGGAACAAGGACAAAGTGGAAAATATAGTATGAAGACAAAAGATGGCTATGGTGGGGAGGCACCAAGAGGAAGGAGGAGTAAAAGAAGAAGAAAACAGAAACAAAATTTGTTTGAAATACAATATAATGAAATCTAATTCTCTGTATGTTAATAAAAATAAATGTAATGGAAATAATTACAAGAACCCAAATAAGCTTCCATTGAGAAAACTTGTGACTTAAAAGTTGACTTTTTAAGAAATTACTCCTTCTTCCTTGTAGAAAGAATGCTGTCAGAAAATAGTTCAAAAACAAAACAAAAAAAAAAAACCAGTAACAACAACAACAACAAAAAAAACAAGCAAAGAAAAGAGAAGGTAACAACCAATGGGATCTCATAAAGCTAAAAAGCTTCTGCACAAACACACCATAAGCAAAACCAATAGATTACCCACTGAACGGGAGAAAATTTTTGCCAGCTATACCACTGACAGAAGCCTAATATCTAGAATCAACAAAGAACTCAAAAAACTAAACAATAAAAAAAAAAAAACTGAACAACCCACTCCAAAAGTGGGGCAGAGAACTCAATAGGGAGTTCTCAGACAAAGAATTACAAATGGCTAACACATACTTAAGACAATGTTCAACATCTCTAACCATTAGGGAAATAAATGCAAATTAAAACAGCCATGAGATCCACCTTACTCCAGAGTAAGGATGGCAATTGTTAAACTATCTAACGATGACAGATGTTGTTGAGGATGTAGAGAAAGAGGAACCCCCATCCACTGTTGGTGGGAATGTAAACTTGTACAATCACTATGGAAATCAATTTGGAGATTCCTGAAAAGGATGAACATAGAGCAACCAACAGATGCAGTTATTCCCTTACTGGGTATTTATCCTAAATGCTCCATGCATCAATACAGAGAGATTTGCTCAGCCATGTTTATAGCTGCTCAATTAATTTTAGCTAAGAACTGGAATCAACCCAGATGTCCATCGTTGGATGAATGGATAACAAAGTTGTGGCACATTTACACAATGGAATTCTACTTAGCAGTTTAAAAATACAATGAAATTTGTAGGAAAATGCACAAACTTGGAACAGAACATACTCAGTGAACTCACACAATCACAGAAAGTAAATGTGATGTCACTCACCTGTGGTTCCTAACCTGGACCTGCTTGAATTGCTGACACACCTGACAGGGAACTCAAGGCCCAGACAATAGAGATGGGTTTGGAAGGAGGACAGAGGAGGGAAAGGGAAAGGAGGAAACAAACACAAAATTAAATCCAAAATGAGCTGATACCATAAAAACTTTCATCCTTGGAGATAGCCTAAAAGATATAACCCTCAAAAGGATAAGGGCTGGGGGAAAGCACCTGAAAAATAGGGCCCTGATGAGGGTGGGATGAAGCCTAAGCTTAAAAGAAAAGAAAAACTTTTTGCTGTCTCTGACCTATAACTCCCAGTACCAGAGACTGGTTGCCACCCACATTGAGCTGTTGATTGGAGACCTACGAGATCCCCAAGTTAAAACAGCTTTCCATCAAAGCACTTGATTACCCACGTGAGGCAAAAGCTAAGACGCTATTGCTGAAAACACCATAGGCTGCTGACACAGAGCATGGAGAGACCTGGCTGGAATTCAGAAGAAAACCAGTCCCCAGACAGTTAGCCTGTCTAGTGCTACAAAGTGCTACATGAGCTACTGGGGGAAAATGGCCAATTACAGTCTGAGCAATCAGAGGTCTAAGCTACTCAGAAGCAAACACCCTGACAAGAACTATACGCCAGTGAATTAGTGGAACACAGCTTCACTGGGTAACCAATACCTTTCTGATTGGCTAAGAGATCCATTCAGTGTAAAGGAACCCATATCTGGAATTGGGAATCAGATCAGAATCCAATGAGGACAAAGATATGCTCTCCAGTGTCAAGCTCTCACTAGTGTTTGGCTAAAAGAGGGGTTACATATATCAAATTCTCCCTAAATTAATAAGGCTTATCCCATTTAAATTATGCTGACTTCACTCTCCCCACTGGAGAATCTGTTCTCTTTTTTCAGAAGGTAGCTAGACTGGAGGAGATAAACTACCCCTTGCACTTCAGCCAAGCCACAGCTGAACCCACAGAGGAATGGGGAGATGAGCAAGAGTACTGCTTTCATGTTATTCCTGATAATCAGCACCAGGTGAAGGAGACAGACCCTGAGGATACTCAACACCTACCAAAGCAGAGATCCAGATGCTTCTAAGAACTCAACACTGGAGTAGACTTAAAACTCACCCACCACGGCTCAGGGAATTTTGTAGAAGAGGGAGCAGAAATACTGTAAAAGCCACAGGTTGAAACACCATGCCCAAAGGCATTCCCTTCTCATCCCAAAATAACTGACTGCTGCTCCCACAATGCATATAGCAGGAGGGCAGGGACAAAGGAAAAGAGAGTACCAGTATATGATGTATCCACATGAAACATCTTGTTAGTAATAATAATAATAAAATAAAAATGGAAAAGAGAAGTTAAAGAAAAGAAGATAGAAAAACTAGCCAAGAGGAAGAAACAGATAAACAGGTAGAATAACTTGTAGAACATGAAGGAAAAGCAACACACTTCAGCTTTTGAGGTGTAACAGCCTAGCACTGAAATGGACCCTGGGAAATTACTACTTCCTTTGTGAAGATTAAGAAAGCCGAGGCCCAGAAAACAAAATTACTCATGTAAAATCATAAAATTCAGTTACTAAATCATGAACTAACTCTAGGTTTCCTGACTTTTAGATAAATGACCAATTCACTACTCTAGAGACTGATCAGATAATGACCAGCAAGGAAGCCAGCCCCACTGTTCACCTCTATCTATCCTCTGCTCTACCTTTGCAGCCTTGGAACGACTAAAGAAACATTTCCATCTGTCTTCTTTCTTTTCTTTCTTTCTTTCTTTCTTTCTTTCTTTCTTTCTTTCTTTCTTTCTTTCTTTCTTTCTTTCTTTCTTTCTTTCTTTCTTTCTTTCTTTCTTATCCTCTCTCCACAGCAGTGTTGCTCCTACAACTGTGCCCAGGATACAGGATCAATCCTATCAACAAAGAGGCTCTCATGAAACTGGTGCTTGACTCCATGTCCTGGTGCATCTACATACAGCACAGTGGCTTTTAAAATACATATGTGTGTTCACATGTGTGTGAAGGCCAAAAGATAACCTCATGTGTCTTTCCTCTCACATGCCTCACACATTTTTTGAGATAGGTTTTCTCAGTGACATAGATCACACTAATTAACCTAGAGTGGCTGACCACTGAACCCCAACGACCCTATCTTTACCCCCACAATGCTGGGATTACAAGGGCGCATCATCATGCCTGGCATTTTTATAAGAGTTCTTGGGACCGAACTCAGGTCTTCATGCTTGCAAGACAAGCACTTAACTCACTGAGCTATGACCCCTACAGCCTAATTTGTCTGCTCCAATTTTCCAAGTAAAAATTTTTAAAGAGTATTCTATAATCTAGAATATCATTTTCACTTCCAACCAGTTTTTTTGGAACCCCCACTAGCCAGATTTTCATAAAATGGATTTTGTCAAAATTACCAATAATATTCATCTTCCTAAAACCTAACAGCCTATTTTCTATCACATTCCTACTTGATCTCACAGCAGTGGTTGAAACACCATCTCCTCCTCCTATAGATATTCTCTTTTCTTTCTGATCTCCACATGTTAAAATATTCAATGTATTATGATCTTCAAATGTGAAAATACTCAGGGTATCATGCTGGTCCTTTCTTTTATATACACATTTTCTTTCTTAGGTGAATGCCTATAGATTTGACTTCTATACTCAAATAGCCTCCTTCCTATTTGACAAGTCATTTCAAAGTACAGGATCAAAATGAAATCTTTCTCCTTCCTACTACCAATCTTTCCTATCTTCAAGACCTCATTAAGCAACACCCCTCTCTACTCCTATCACAAAGCTAAGATCATCCTGGAATCTACCCCTCATATCCCATATCTAAATCACATATAAAACCTAATGGTTTAATCTCCAAATATATTCAGATCTGACTATTTGCCACCTGCACTGGTACTGCCCACGTCTGAGCCACCATCTTTCTCAGATTTCTGCTATGGCTCCTGACACCTTACTTTTATTCCCACAAGTCTGTTCATCATGAAGCAGCCACAAAACACAATTGGGAACACATTAGACAGTACTGATCTCCTGCTTAATCCACTTCAAGGGCCTCCCAAGGCCATAATCAGATTCCTTAACCTGTACCAAGTCTAACATGTCTGTTTACTTCTCCTGCCTCATCTACCATACCACTGCTCTCTTCAGTTCTTTCAGGGTAACTGACTTTCTTTTGTGCTTCTAATATGCAAACCTTTGTGCTTGCTTCACCCATTCCAAAAACCTCACAAAATGGCTCCCATACCCTACCCCAACACAAATGCCACTTCCTCAAAAGTAGCTCCCACTGCATTCTACTACAGTGAGCCCAGTCACTCTATTCTATAGGTCTGTGTTATTGTCTTCACAGACCTTGCTACCACTAGAAAAAAAAGAAAAAAAAAAACCTGCGACTTATGGTCCCACCCCTCCTACTAATGTAAGACCCATGAAAAAAGAAATCTTATCTAGTTCACCATGATGACAACACTATTCGTGATTTGTGAAATAATTATTTGTGATGCTTCACCAAATAGAATATTGTTTCATTTTATTAATGTGCATTTTTGTTTTAAAGGAAATGTCAAATTGTCCCTATTTCAAAGCAAATACCTAAGTCTTTTTTAAATTTCTAAAATCCCTAAGAGGGAAAATTCAAAAATCATCATGTAGTCAAAAAAATGTTGTTTTTTTTTTCAAACTGAAGACCTAATAAGGGCTTCAGATAAAATAAAGCTCACCTGCATTTACATATATAATCTCTACTTGATTGATATTATTTGTTTGAAATAAAATTTCACAAAGCCCAGATAGCTTCAAATTCTGTATGTAATTGAAAATGACTGGGAACTCCTGAGTGGCCTGCCTCTACCACCCAAGTGCTAGGCTAGGATCACAGGTGAAATCTACCACACTGGGCTTAGTCACTGTTAAGTAATAAAATGATTCTTTTCTTAAACAATGGCATGTAACTTAATGGAACACTGAAGATTTATGTTCTATGTATCATTTTCCAACTAATTTAAACTAGTTCCTTGTGCTCAAGAATGAACTGATTACCAGTTGCTTAGCTATTTCCCCTATCCACCTGTGTGAGAGACAGGGCGACAAGTACTTCATTAGCTCTCAGTGACAAAGAATGAACTATCTTTAAAAGAAAAATGGAAAATATAAATTTTTCCAATTTCAATTCCTAAGTACTACTACTTTTCTAATAATGGCCAATAGTATTACTGCAGCCATACTAGGAAACTATCCTTCTCATACTTTTCACTTTCCTTCCAAAAATAAATTTCTTCAACAAAACTCCCCAATTGAATAGGTTAAGTAATTGATCAGAGAAAAGAAGATTCCTTCAGTGCCAGAATCAAATTCACATGAACCATAAAGGTGTGAGCTACAGAGACTGTGTACAAAGACTGTCATAATGATCATATGATTCACATGACTCTAAGAACAAATTGTATACAATCAAAGCATGATTCCTTTCCTCATACAGCCCTGTGCTGGATTTTTTTTTTTTTTTTTTTTTTGTATAAAACATTGCTGCCTGGTTACCTTTGCTGCCAAAGGCAACTGGACAAATAAGATAAATATAAACTAAGAAAAGAAGATAGTTATAAGTAAGGAACTAAGGAAATCTACCTCCCCCAAAGGATGAGATTAGGGGAAAGCCACATAGCTACATTAAATTTGAATCTTTCTGCTTCCAAGGAACCAAGATTAAGAAACAAGTAAAACCAGGTGTGGTGGTGCACGCCTTTAATCCCAGCACTGGGGAGGCAGATAGGAGGATTACCATGAGTTCAAGGCCACCCTGAGACCACATATTGAATTCCAGGTCAGCCTAAGCTAGAGTGAGAACCTACCTCAAGGAAAAAAAAAAAAAAAGAGAAACAAGTAAAAACACACAGCTTTCTTACTCTATTTACATGCCTTGCATATTTCTAAACAATTTTCTTATCTGACTACATCTATGTGCAAAACACCCCTTACTTAAATATTATACTATGTTTAAAATAAAATTTAAAATATTTTTAAAACTTAAGCTAAGGATGGAGACATGGCTTACCAGTTAAGGCACTTGCCTGTGAAGCGTAAGGACCCACATTTAATTCCCCTGGACCCATGTAAGCCAGATGCACAAAGTGGCACAGGCACCTGGAGATTTTTTGCAGTGGCTGGAAGCCCTGCTGCGGCCATTCTCTTTCTATGTGCCTCTTTCTCTCAAATGAATAAACAAAGTAAAATGTTAAAATTTAAGCTATGTGTGGAGTTTAAGTAGGATTTCAATATGGTCGGTAGGGTCACTATAAATACTACACTTACAATTTATGGCATAACCAGCCACTTTTAAGCAGCATTTTGAAATAATCAGTCATATAAGAGCATACTCTACTCAGTATACATTCCCAGACTTTAGTCAATCGAATGAAAACACCACACAGTGTTCCTTCACAAGACACCTGTTGAACACAAAATGTAAGATATCTGTGATGCCCTATCCGTACCAAACTCCTAGCCAATGGGAGAAAGATAAGACAACAGGATACAAGTCTAATGGCAAAAGGAAGCAGAGGAGATGAAATAAGAGCCAAGATTAAAGGATAGAAGGAAGTGGGAAAACTTCCAGAGGACATTGGCTTAAAGTGTGTCTTCAGGCATTCACAGAGGTGAAGCACAAGTGTAATTTGGGACAGGACAAAGCAGCAGTAAATACGATTATTAAAAAGCAGCAACTGTGGGCTGGAGAGATGGCTTAGCAGTTAAGCGCTTGGGAAGCCTAAGGACCCCTGTTCGAGGCGCGATTCCCTAGGACCCATGTTAGCCAGATGCACAAGGGGGCGCATGCGTCTGAAGTTCATTTGCAGTGGCTGGAAGCCCTGGCGCGCCCATTCTTTCTCTCTCTCAAATAAATAAAAATGAACAAAAAAATATTTTTTTTTAAAAAAAGCAGCAGCTGGAGAGATGGCTTAGCAGTTAAGTGCTTGCCTGTGAAGCCTAAGGACCCTGGTTCGAGGCTCAATTCCCCAGGACCTACATAAGCCAGATGCACAAGGTGGCGCATATATCTGGAGTTCATTTGCAGTGGCTGGAGGCCCTAGTGCACTCATTCCTGACCCCCCCCCCCAGTAAAAAGGTAGCAGCTGGTGAAAAGCTTGTGTCAGATAAAGCGATATGTGTACGTGGCTTAAGGAAACATGGCACATCTACAAGTTCCAAATAGTTTGTACTGTGTTGTCCAACACAGTGGGACTAAGAACCTGAAATGTACCTCATCAGGACCAGCCACACAATATACCACATATGTGGAACCTTCACACTGCTGTTGTACTATTCACAATAGCCAAAACATGGAATCACCCTTGACGTCTACCAAAAGATGACTGAATAAGTAACTGTGGTTAACCTACATGATGAAAATTTAGTCAGCTGTATGTATGTTTGCAGAAAAATGGATGGGACTAGAGATTGTTATATTAAGAAATAAGCCAGACTCAGAAAGACAAGTATCCCATGTTTTCTCACTAGATGCAGAAAGTGTGTGTGTGTACTTGACAGTAAAGTAGGAAGGGGAATACGAGAGTTGAGGAAGAGATGTAAAGAAAAAAGGAGAGGGGGGGAAACCCATTTCCTGTATAATCAAAAAGTTATATATACATACACACTTAGGATTTTGAAAATCTATTACAAACCACCTGAATAATCGTTTCTAAATTGATTAGCAATTGAAACTGTATTTTGGATAGATTTGTTCAAAGTATATTAAAAGTAATTTCACCTGTATGTATTTTTGTATGGTTATTAAAAAAGTATGTTGGCTCACATTCTATTTCTATTGGACAACACTGATTTGGGGTGAGCACACTGGCTGGATAAGGTGGAGGCAAGCATTACATGAAGCTTTATGAGTTGGCTGGAAACAAAGGATCTTCAGAAAGGTTAAGATAGTCAGATGTGACATTTACAAAGGTGTGAAAACTGCAGGCTTGAACTAAAGTAGTTTAAGGACAAAGCAATGTACTGATTCCAGCTGTTTATTAAGTAAGATAATAGACCTGGTGAGGAATTAAATGTGAAGAACAAGTAGACAGAAAAACCTGAATGAACGTCGAGGTTTCTAGTTCCAGACCTTGGTGTGAATAGCTAGCAGTCAGTTGGATCAGGTTTGTCAGGTGAATACTTCAACATCACAAAGGGTAAGTGTGAGATGCCTGTGAGCAATCTTATGTAGAAATACCAAAAATTAGCTATGTAACAGTTCCAGGATAGAGATACAAAACAGGAAGTGTGGTATAAAACATAGATGGTAGAACCCAACAAAAAGGAAGAAGTTGGCCCCAAAAAAGATACCTAATTATAAAGGCCAAGGCTGGGCATAAACAAATTGTTCCAGCATACCTTGCTTGAAAGGTGCCACAATCTTCAGATGTTGGGCCAGGGTGGAGTAGACTGGGGTGGGGTGGGAGTGGACAGGGCTGGACCATGACAGAAAAATCACAAACCAAATCCCCAAAACAATCCACTTTCACCATACCATCTTTTTTATTACATAAGCATCCACATAAACATCTCCATAAAATTAATCCTCAGAGGTCAATTTTCACAACCACCCCCCATACAAAAAAGTCTGATGACTTTATTTTGTTCAAGGCCACAAAGTGAACTAAAGAGTAGTTTAAATTCAAGTAAACTGGACCAACTTGTCATCACTAGTAAACATAGTTTCCTTGTTCCACCAGTGAGAAACTGTCATCGTGGGTAGCCATTCCAACTCATTTGAGCCAACAAGTCATTTTTTCTTTTTTACTACCAAGCTTTATTCCACTCACTGCATTTCTAAAAGGATATATTTAAAAAAAAAAAAAGAAAGAAAAGAAAAGAAAAACCCAAAGTTTGGAGGGGAGGTGGGGGGGACTGTCTTTCCCGGTAGCTGTGGGAGATGTGCTGGCAGCCCCGCCAAGCTTTGGATAACTTCAGCCCACCACGGGATGAGCCGGCGCTGAGCCTCCTTCCTTCTTCCCCGGGCCACTCCGGGGCCCTGTCCTCCTCTCCGAGCCGCCCGATTCCCCACTTCTATGCCGGGACCCCAGCCCGGTCCTCCCGACTCCGGCTCCCCGCCCCCGGCCCGCCCCCTACGACCCGGGTACGACGCGCGGCGCGGCCCGCCCCCTTGCCTGCGTCCCGGCCGCACTCCCCGCGAAGCCCGCCGCAGGCTGGGCCCGGCTCCCGCGGACTCTGCCGGGCGCCGGGAGTTTGAACTCCTGCGCGGGGCGGCGGCGGCGGCGCGGCGACCTCGGCTCCAGGGAAACGGAGCGCCGGCCCACACTGCACCGCGGAACGGCCGCAGCCTGCGCGTCCATTCCGGCTTCCCATTGGTTGCTGCTGACAGATGACCTTTCCTATTGGCTCGTGTGGATAGGAGGCGGGATGACTGGGGCGAGGCGCTGCAGCCATTGGCCGGCCGCTGAGGGGAGCCCTGAGTTGCGGGCGCTGTGCCTGGCCACCGCCGCCTCGGAGAGCTCGGGACGTGAAGCGGTCGGCTTCGTAAACACGTTCTGACTGGTCTAGACCCCTTCCTGAAAAATTCTTGGATTCAAATGACAAAAATCTGTATGCAAATGCCTCGTACTCCCGGGGTCTCGGCTGGAACTGATGCCTAGGAGGAGCATCCATGACCCTGCCCCGCCGCCCGGGCCTTCGGGAATCGCGTCCTGTATCTGGCTAAAAGTGATTTTTAGGTTTGGGAAGGGGGTTAGGTGGAAAACTATTGAAACACATTTGCGCTCAATGCTTTTCAAAAGACACATTCTGGTGGGTATGTCATTAGAACAAGAGGCCGAGTGGCATATTTTTTCCTACCCTTTTAGTTTGACAGTTAATATTACATCAAACAGCGGTAATTGCAGGAAGCAAAAAAGGTTAAAAAAGAAAATCCTCTTTTCCACAGGGGTTTAACAGCCTCTCGGAACCCTCTCAAGATGGTCTCAAACTGTACATTGTTAATACCTTAATTAATTTTAACTTCCATTCTGCAGATAATCTAATTCTTGTATGCAAATGTATTCTAATCAGTCTTGTGCCCATTAAATATGGTAATTTCTGTGTCCAGAACCACCTTAATATTTTTCCATCTGTGTACTACTGCAGAACTTTCATTTTATTCTGTCAAGTTACTTCAAGTTACAGACTGAATCACTTAAACAAGATTGTAATTTAATGTGCCTGTACCCACAATATATCTGTAGGAGATAGCAATCCTCTGTTAGTGAACATAAAATGAATAGTCCCTCAGATGCACTGAAATACTTTTCACCTAGTTAAATCTATGGCTAGTGCTCTGTCAAAATATCTCACTGATTATTGACAGAATTAAGACTGGATGGTTTAATAAACATCAGTGGGTTACTGTCCTAGGAAGATGCCACGGTGCGAGAAAACAGGTTAAGAAATCTGCTATTACTCTGGACAAACACCTCTAAAGCCATAAGGACTGCTGGCACTCAAGGGCAACTGAGACAAACATTTATTCAGCATTCAGAGTGTTCCAGGCCCAGTAATCTTATTCCGTTTTAACTTGGGTCTTTAGACAGATAGTAATTATCTATTAACAGATTCTGAAAGGTTAAAAGAACTTATCAGGATATATTAAAATAGTAAGTGGTGATGTCAGGTTATACAAACCCAGGACTGTTAAATTACAAATTTTGCAGTTTCAAAATCAGCACTTTTAGTACATTTCACTATGGGTTAATAGAGTCACTGATAAGCAAGAAAACATCAAAAGGTTCAGAAATCTCAAAGTCTAATTGTATGTAAAATTTTCAGCACTCTTATAATGTACATTTTATTCACTCATATTAAAAATAACAGTGGCTTTATTTGACCTTGGAAAAAAGAGCAAAAGAATTTATAAAGCCTCAGATGTTAAAGTTTATTGAATTAATATTTTTAAAGTTCAGCCCAAATTATATGATAATATTCAAAAGTTTTACACAATACTTGGTTTTCATATGTCATTTTTGTTAGATCTAGGCTTTTCTGATCCTACTATTTCATTCCATTATATACTACATAGGCTTCAGCTTTTCAAGAAGGAAAAAAAGACAACTGAAGCTAACAACTTATCTTTCTGCCAATCAAAACAGGAATGGGGTATTGTTTCTAAAGATTATGTGTTTGAAATAAAGCCTACCTGTGATCATTAGGTACATCAGGGTTTTATGTTTAATATCCCAGAGCTCCCACTGCACTACAGTGACTTTATATACTTGCTGTTTGCTGACTGCTAATTTTCTGCAGGAAAATCTTGCCTTGTTTTTCTCTGTGGCAGTGGCACCAACAATATAAAAATCTTCCCATAAATGTTTGCTAGTAGAGTTATTCCATTTTCCTTAAAGGGAAACTACTGCAGAGTCTGAATAGTTTCTTGGAAGTTCCCAAGCATGAATGCCCAGGTAATCAGTAACCTTCCTGCCAACAGGAAGGATTTCTAATCCAGAAATTACAATGACCACAATGTTAAAAGAGGGAATATGCTACTTGTGAGATCTTGAAATGACAAAAGTACAGTTATAACTAAAGTTCAGTTTCTCAATACATACCATTCTTAAAAAAAAAAAGCCTGGGTGTGGCATGCAACTATCATCTCAGCACTTGGGAGGCTAAGACAGGCGTATCTCAACTTTCACCCTGGACTATAGAGCCAGATCCATCATAATTTTATATATTTTACATAGATATATGATAAGCAGCAAACGTCAACAATTTTAAATATAACTTTTTGGTGTTCATACTGCTTTAAATTTATTAATACATTCTAGGTAAACAGTAGGATGTTAGCATGTAACATTAAATTTTAAACATTGAATTAGGTGTACATTGCAAGATAATTGGAACCTAGAAAGTGGACTGTTCTGACAAAAACAAGTACAATCCAAGCTGACTTGATGAAAGTTATTAATGATTGTGTTAGTGGGGAAAGAGATGAAACAATTTAGATGTTTACTAGCACTTTATTTATTTTGTAAGTGAATCCTTAATAGTATCTGAATTTTGTGGAGTTTATTTTAACTTGGGGGACCTCTGCTTTTATCTTATATTATAAAAATCTAAGCCAAAAGTTGGCTTAAACTTTTTGTAAATACAAGCTACCATATTTTGTTGCTCCACAATTAAATCTTTAAGTAAATTTGCCTGCAAATCAGATTTCATCTCCAAGGCAATAGGAATAGAATTAAGAGAAGCCATAGCAATTCTATTTGCATTCACATTAGATTTGAAAGGGAGAATAGCAATGTGATTTTCTTAGTAAACAATTGCCTATTCTCAACAGAAAATAACCCACAGGAAATCTGTTAAAATCTGTGCCCATATTTTTAATTGGTAATAAATATGCTAGAAAAAGAAAAAAAAAGTCCTTTTATTCAGTTTTATGGTGCACTGAAATAGCCTATTCCTCTGGTAAACAGGAACATGATGTAGCAGATTTGCAATGGAAAATTTCCAAGAAGCCTTGGCTCATTGTCAAATACATATTGACTATTTATTAGGCACCCTGGAGATTAACAGGATCAAAAGTGGAGAGTTTTCCAGATGTCCACTAACTGGTGAGCAAAGAAGAGAGGCCAAAGACTGGCTGTGTGAGCTGTGGAATAAGGACCATTATAAAGGTATGCATAGGTGCTAAGGAGACTTTCCACCTTCCCAGAAAAACTCTTGAGTGGGAGTTTATGTTCCATAAGAACTAATCATAAGAGAAGTGAGTACACGTGAAAGATAGAAGTAAATCAGAATGTCACTGGACACAGAGAGTGGCAGGGAAGACCGTGGAAGAAGAGAGCGACAGTGAAAGAGGGGATCCAAGGGCTAGGAAGATGGCTTAGCCGATAAGGTGTTTGCCTGTGATGCCTAAGAACCCCAGTTTGATTTCCCAGGACCCACATAAGCCAGGTGCACAAGGGTGCATGTGTCTGGAGTTTGTTTGCAGTGGCTAGAGGCCCTGGTGTGCCCATTCTCTCTATCTGCCTCTTTCTCTCATTCTCTCTCAAATATATAAATAAAATGTTTTAAAATTTAAAAGAAATAAAGAGGACACACAGAAACAAGATTTTTAATGCCTCTCCTCCCCCCAAGGTAGGTCTTGCACTAGCTCAGGTTGAACTGAAATTTTTATATAGTCTCAGGGTGGCCTTGAACTCATGGTGATCTTCCTACTTCTGCGCCTGAGTGCTCGGATTAAAGGCATGTGCCACCCCGCTTGCCTTGTTTAATGCCTTTTATAGAAGCTTATATTTAACCCCCAAAGTGATGAATGGTGATTAATGAATTTTTGAACAGGGAACTGATAGTATGAACCAAGAATTGATATGGGGAGTTTTAGAAAAATTACTCCTTGGCTTCATGCAGAGTGAGTCTAGAAGCAGATCAGCCCAACCCCCTAGAGACTTCACAGATGGAACCTGCATGTGGAGGAGAAATGAGAAAGGTCCAAATCAGTCAACATTAATAGAGCACCTTCAACACCTGGCCCTGAGCTTCGTCTTACTTTAACTCCTACTACAACTCTTTGTAATGCTTAGCACAACTCTATGACATATTATTTGTTTATGTAACCAAGCCTGAGCTGAAGAGTGGCAAAATATTTTCCTCAAATTTACAGTTAAGAAATAAGGGGTAGGAGTTTAAACCCTTGACTTGGGAATCTGAGCTTTTAGCCACCAACTTTTCAAACTAAAATCCCGCGTTATAAAAAAATCATCAGTTTATGGTTTTGGCAATGTTTTTAAGCAGATATAGGAGAACAGAAAATATCACACTAGATTGTATATCATAAAATTAATTATCATTCTATAAAACATTTTAGTGACTTTTAAGAACATGTGATAGATATTTTTAAATTATAAGTCAAAATAAAAAAGCATTTGAGGACTGGAGAGATGGCCTAGCAGTTAAGCACTTGCCAGTGAAGCCTAAGGACCCTGGTTTGAGGCTTGATTCCCCAGGACCCACGTTAGCCAGATGCACAAAGGCGCGCACGCGTCTGGAGTTCGTTTGCAGTGGCTGGAAGCCCTGGTGCATCCATTCTCTCTCTTTCTCTCTCTCTCTCTTTATCTGTCTTTTTCTCTGTATCTGTTGCTCTCAAATAAATAAATAAAAAATGAACAAAAAAACTTTTTAAAGCATTTAGTTTAAAAAATAAAGCATTTGAAAATGACTACCCTATGCTCTCCTATAGTCATGCTATGGGGAAAAAGAGAATGGATTTTCACTGCTCATGTCATAGGACTCATCACTGGTATACATAAGGGTGACATGAAGAGGAACCTAAGTTGACCCTAATTTTCTGCCAAAGAAACATAAGCACCTTTCATCTAACCATTAATACAGAACTCTCCGTTGGTCATTAAAAGCATATGGCTAGGAAGCCACATTTTAAATATCTGTGAGACATGCAGGCAAACATGTATTTATAAAACTAAGCATACATTTCCAAAGTAATTTTATTTCAAAGTATTACATGAAAGTAATAAAACAATATAAAGAACAATCAACAGTGTTTATAATAATAATTTCAGTGAGCTGGGAAAAAAGTTTAAATGTGAACAGCTTAACTTGTATAACCTTAGAAAGTATTTTAAAAGTAAACCTGTAGTAGTCAATGAATCCCAATAAATATGATTCCACAATAAATAAATAGATAAGTAAACATTCCTTCCTCCATAACTGTGCCTGATTTGAAAGCTCATCTCAGCAAACCTAAACCTGTCTGCTACAAAGCCATCACAGCATATATGTTCAATTACTATGTTTCAATTTTGGAAGTTACTTTCATTTATAAATGGTTTTAAAACTAGAAAATTCATCTAAACATAAAATGCAGGTTTGTCATTGACTGATAGACTGAGAATTTTGAAGTGATATGAATATGCCACATTTTAACAAAGATGGTGGTTAAAATAGTTTCCTTTATCAAAATATTCACTTGTATGTAATTTTCATTATAAGTGTACTTGTACAACTTTTTTAAATGACTTTAAAGAAAAGAGAATATACAATAGAAATATCTAGAAGAAGCTAGAAAGTAGACCTACATCCAAGGACATTAAAAGTATGTTTTCTTTTTATGTCTTACATGCATTTTCCTATACGTTGGATTGATGGAAGGCAGGGAATTTTCCCTTCCAAGTACTGCCAGTGATATTCCCAACTTATATTCTATTCACCTAGGAACCCCAATGGAAAAGGAACACCTTGTCAGGCATGGTGGTGCACACCTTGATCCCAGCACTCTAGAGGCAGAGATAGGAGGATTGCCATGAATCCAAGGCCACCCTGAGACCACATAGTGACTTCCAGGTCAGCCGCCTGGGCTAGAGCAAGACCCTACCTCAAAAAGACCAAAAGAATGAGAAAGAAGAAAGGGAAGGAGAGATAAGAACAAAAGAAAAGAAAAAGACTTTCTTTCTATCCAGTTCAGGGGAAACCTTAACATTCACGCTTAAGATGAACAAGAATCTCTATGGCCAATTGTTTGTTTGGGCAGGGGAAGGGGAAATGGTATGAGTAATTCACTGAAATTTTTGTTTTTCCAGAATCACTGAGACATTAGTTCTCCAAAGCAAACTGGCATGCTGCTAGTAGAAGCACTGGACCAAACTAACACACGTCTCCACAAGTGATCATGATAATTTTATTCAAATATTTATAGGCCAATCTGGTGTGTATGCTTTAAGTTTTAAGAAACGTACATGCAGTCTCAAGTCCTCCAGTCTGTAATAAATACAGATAATTCAACTCTGAAAGGATATCCCCCCCCCCCCAATTATTTCATAATTACTAACACATCTACCTTCACTGGTAGTCCCTGCTAGACTAACAACAGGATCCCTGCTATCAGGCAACATTCTGCCCCCTTTTCCCTCCAGAATCCAGCAGCTTCCACTGGTAGCTGTCACTAACACCATTAATATCAATACCAAATTTGACCTGGGGGGAGCATGGTGGCACACACCTTTAATCCCAGCACTCTGGAACCTGTGGCAGAAGGATCACCATGAGTTTCAGGTCAGCCTAGGCTGGAGTGAGACTCTGCTTCACAAAATTAAAAAAAAAAAAAAAATCTGACCTGGGATCCTGCCAATAATATGCCTGTTGGCTCTAATCAGAAACCTTCAGGCATATTTGAAAATCCTTGCAATAAATAATCTAAATTTCTTCTCATTTTATACACAAGTATGGTTATATGGACACTACTCAGACATACTTGTTCTTTTAGCCAGGGAATAATATTTACTCAGAGGTGAGAAAACACTGTTTTGAGTTAGGCATTGTCCACAGACTTCTGCTGGTATCTGGACCCCTATTTTCAACTTCATAGCATCATCAGATTTTATAAATGAAAGTGGACACTTAATCCAAGAGATTTTCTGTTTCCCTTTGCTCTTCAGACAATACCTTGTACAGAAATCTAAAGAACTCTAAGCCCAGAACTGGCCTGCAGTTTGTTGTTTGTGTTTAGAGACAGGGTCTCACTGGGTAGACCAGTCTGGCCTGGAAACCATGGCAATCCTCCTGCCTCAGCCTCTCAAGTGCTAGGATTCCAAACATAAGCAAAGCATCTTGCTGGCCCTGCAAAGCTGAAGTGAATGAGAAAGGAGAATTCCAATAATTCAGCATCTCCAAAAGACGTCCTTCCATAGACAGCCCCTCTGTTCATGCTCTCACAATCTTGGAGCAAACCGACTTACAACTAATTACATGCAAAGCCCAGCTCCTACCCCTCCACCAGATGAGTTTCAGCTCAGGGAGGAACTCCAGCTCCACCTTCAACTTGAGTCAGGCCCGTGCAGAACCCAGGCCTCCTGCAGCCAGCATGCCCTGGTCCCCTGGCTCATGTCAGTCAGCGATGCTGCAGGCTGGCGTGCACCACAGAACAGAAAATGGCCACAAATCAGAGTTTTCTCAGTGAAGCGTTCACCAGCAAACCTTTGTACCCAGGGATCCCAGTGGGTCCTTCCGCCTCAGGCAGCAACCCGAGAAAGGAATGCGCTGCATTTTGATAGGAAACAAAAATTCGATTTCCTATCGTCCAGTGGGGCACCGACCAATTCTTTTGATTCAAGCTGTAACTGGGAGCAATCAGCGAGTTGGGGGATTGATTTTTCCAGCTCTAGATGGGAACGTTACTCTTAAATGTTTACAATGACAAATGTTTTACAGTATTTAAAACTAAGGCCTGAGCATAAAACAAGGCGAAGCCCTGGAAAGGTCCGGGTACCTTCTCTCCTTCCTCTGCTCTAGGTCTGGCTAGGAAGGTCAGTGAAGGTCATGGTAAATGCGCCTCTCCAAGTCTCAGCCGGCTGAGTCTCCGAGCATCTAATCCTCCCAGCTGAGCCTGCGGCGGCTCACAGGAACAATGAGGCCTCCCTTCCCTCCTCCTCCTCCTCCTCCTGCAGCCAGGCAAGGAGGCTTTGTGGCGCAGCTCTGTCAGCTCTGTCGCCTGGGCCTGTTGGGACAAGCTTCTGATGTCAGCGGCCCTGGCGTCTCCATGGTGATGGATGGGAAATAAGCAGCTTTGCGGTCCTTTAAACTTTAATCCACTAAAATGATGCACGTTTTATTTCTTAGGTAGGGAGTCCCCCCACCCCCGCCGAAACATTCAGATACCTGAAATCTTGAATTGTCAGAGAAATGAAAAAATTTATGTTTTTTCTTCCTTTTTTATTTAAACCAATTCAATTAATCGTTGATCTCAGCATCTGAAAATTTTATCTTGAAAATTAAATTATTTTGATAATTAAATCAAAAAGGAACTGTGAAGGAAAAGAGACGTGATTCTAAAAGAAAAGAAACTATAAAAGATATCATTTACAGTTTCCTCTCACTACATACTTACCAGTCACTGTATTTGGGTAGACTAAGTGAAGCGGAGATAGCCTACGTCATACAAAAAGAAACATGCCCAAACTGTAAGATGCTGGCCTCTCAACGTAGTGATACTTGAACTTGTCTCCGCAGTCTGTAAAGGCAGTGTTAAGTAACACTTCTTCCCGATCTTTCTGTATTCAGGAAAGAGAAAACTTCAGCTTTAGCCCCTTGCTAACAATTGCTAATATTGTTTCTTTAGAAAATAACAGGGGCTGGAGAGATGGCATAGCAGTTAAGCACTTGCCTGTGAGGCCTAAGGACCCCGGTGGGGTGCACGCATCTGGAGTTCCTTTGCAGTGGCTGGAGGCCCTGGCGCGCCCATTCTCTCTCTCTCTCTCTCTCTCTCTCTCTCTCTCTCTCTCTCTCTGCCTCTTTCTCTATCACTCTCAAATAAATAAATAAAAATGAACAAAAAATGAAAAAGAAAAGAAAAGAAAATAACAGACAGACTTAAAAAATATTTTTATTTATTTTCAAGGAGAGAGAGAGAGAATGGACACACCAGGGCCTCTTGCTGCTGCAAAGAACTCCTGATGTGCCACTTTATGCATCTGGCTTTACATGGGTACTGGAGAATTGAATCCAGACTGTCAGGCCTAACAGACAAGCGCCTTAACTGCTGAGCCACCTCTCCAGTCCCTAAGACAGACATTTTTCACATAATCTTTGCAAGTTGTATCTTCTAGCAATTTCCATCCTGTCAGAAGCCATTTATGAGTGATTTACTTCCCAAGGATGTCAAATTTTCTGCCCTTTCACCAGGCTTTTGTTAGGGGTAGGGGATTCTCATGTAGCCTAGCTCAGGCTAGCCTCAAACCTGCTTAAGTTTGAAAAAGTGACCTTGAACTTCTCCTGATTTCACTTTTCCAAGTGCTAGGACTTACACAGTTTACGTGGTTTATCTAATGGTTGAGATAAAACCCAAGACTCCATGCATGAAAGACAAGGACTCTACCAACTGAGCCCCAAAGTTCGTTTAAAAAGTTATATGATCCATAATATAAAAGAAGCAGTTAAAGAGATGACTTAGTGGTTAAGCACTTGCCTGTGAAGCCTAAGGACCTAGGTTCAAGGCTCTATTCCCCAGTACCCACATAAACCAGATGAACAAGGTGGCGTATGCATTTGGAACTCATTTGCAGGGCCTGGAGGCCCTGGTGCACCCATTCTCTCTTTGTCTCTGCCTCTTTCTCTGTATCTGTCTGTCTCTCCCAAATAAATAAAAATAAAACAAAACAAAAGAACAGGCAGTGTTTGAAGTCTGCTCCAGTTACCTGGGTAGGAAAAATAGAAGACTGATTTCATATGTCTTGACCCAGTCAATAACATCAAAATTAATCATTTGAACAGGAGCAAGGGAGACCTTATCATGTGACACTATGATATTACTAAAGCTGGAACTGCCCTTTTTTTGTCAGACTGGCTGAGCAGTCAGCCCCAGCAACTCTGCATTTCACAGGACTAGGGTCTTAGGTGTACATGGCCACACCCAGATATTTACCTGGGTGGTAGGATCAAATTTAGGGGAAGGGCTCACTCTGAAGGAGGAACCTCCTCTTTCAGTTAATACTTTCTGGATGCAACCTCAGACCTACCCCAGAGGAATGCTTGTGGATTCCTAATCAGATCAAGTTGACAACAGAATTCAACCACCACAGATGCCTAACCAATTTGAAAATGGCCTGGCACAGGAAGACATTAAATAAATACTTCTGTATTTGTGAATAAATGGATGCAATATGAATTTAGGATGAGAACTCACTGATCCTCAATTTTTCTTTGGCTTATGCAGAGTCGTTTATGGGAGCCACCTAAATGGATGGCTAGAGCAAGTATGTGATAGGAAAGCAAAAGAAGGAAGCAGGCCTGGTAACAAAAAAAAAAGGTGGAAGGGATGAGGGAACTCTGGTCCCTGTTATCTGCACAAATACTGAGATACTAAAATGTCAGTAGTTACTGCTTTTTATTAGAAAAGATTATGGGGCTGGGTGTGGCGGCACACACCTTTAATCTCAGCACTTAGAAGGTAGAAATAGGGGCTGGAGAGATGGTTTAGCGGTTAAGCGCTTGCCTGTGAAGCCTAAGGACCCCGGTTCGAGGCTCGGTTCCCCAGGTCCCACTTTAGCCAGATGCACAAGGGGGCGCACGCGTCTGGAGTTCGTTTGCAGAGGCTGGAAGCCCTGGCGTGCCCATTCTCTCTCTCTCCCTCTTTCTCTCTGTGTCTGTCGCTCATAAATAAAAAATAAAAAATAAAAATTAAAAAAAAAAGAAGGTAGAAATAGGAAGATCTCTGTGGGTTCATAAGGTATTATAAGTCATTATCTATTCTTTATTTTTCTTTCTTCTTCTTGTTACTAATAGTTTTGTTTGTTTGCTTGCTGAGAAAGGCTGTCTGTTTCTCAGGGTGGCCTGGAAATCTTCTATGTAACCCAGATAGGCTTGGAAAGCACAATTCTGTCTCAGCTTCTATTGCACAGGGATTTCATGAGTGACTCACTATCCCAGCTCAATTTTTAATTTTTTTTTCTTTTGGTTTTTCGAGGTAGGGTTTCACTCTAGTCCAGACTGACCTGGAATTCACTATGTAGTCTCAGGGTGGCCTTGAACTCATGGTGACCCTTCTACCTCTGCCTCCTGAGTGCTGGGTTTAAAGGGGTTTGCCACCACCACCACGCCCGGCTCATTTTTTAATTTATTTATTTACATGTTGTATGTTGTATGTGAATGTCCGTGTGTGCGCACATGTGTAGGCGTGCGCACACACTTTGCGTGCAGAATCTCTTGCTACCATAAACCAATGACTATCAAGTTTTATATGGGTGACTGGGGAATTGAATCCAGCTGGTAGCCTTTCAAAGCAAGAGTTTTTAAGTGCCGAACCATCTCCCCAACCTTCCAGCTCCACTTCATTTTTTTCTTTTTCCTTTTGGTTTTTTGAGGTAAGGTCTTGCCCTAGCCCAGGCTCATGTGGAATTCATTATGTAGTTTCACGGTGACCTCAAACTCATGGCAATCCTCTTACCTCTGCCTCCCAAGTGCTGTGATTAAAGGCATGTGCCACCATGCCCAGATCCAGCTCAGCTCCATTTCTTAATGATCACTTAAAAAATATATATGGTCAGTTGGGCCATGATACTGAGAAACTCCAGCCTACCAGCACAATTCTCAAAAAGGCAAGTGGTCCATCTTCTCAATTTTTCCTGTTGTGATTATAGCAAGCATATTAGTACTGTATTATTACTGGTTATTTGAAGTATAAAAATATTCGGTAGGAATTTTTAGATGTTTTTGGAAACTTTATAGGATATTTAAAGAATTAAAGTCACAAGTTTTGTACTAAAGGATATAATGCAAAATATTACTAGAGCCTTTCTAATTTTCTCTTCACAAATACTATTGACAGTCATTGGAGAGTTGTTCTTTCTAGAGTATTTTTTAAAAATTCAATGGAAGGTTTATTGAGTAGTCTGCAAGATAGAATAAAAAATGCTGATTTGAAATTTATAATTTGAATGTATTTTTCTCTAAATCCTAAATTTCAGTCAGTTGTAATATAAGTTGAAAACATAAGATTCAATAGCTTTTATATTTGAGAGATATGGTTAAGAGATTTGAAGTTCTAAGTCAGAAAAAAAAACTGAACCTGTCACTTAGTTACAAATTGGTACAAGTTAATCCAAGTCTGCAAGTTTTAGTTCTTCTAAAAAATGAAAAACAACATTGACTTCCTTAGAAAATTAAATGAGGTAATTTCTTAGTAGATTCCAGTGCCGGTGAATGTAAGTGTTTTATTGTTACTATGTACTTGACAGTATAAAGCTAGAGCGTGTGAGATAGATGTCTCTGAAAGATAAACACTGTTATTGCAGAAATTGTTTTGTAATATGTATCTATATTTAGCAATATAGCTAATGTAAAATAAATTTCTTTTACAATAGCCACATTCTATAGCCTACATAAAGAGTAAGCTTTAAAAAAAAGTCATGTCCCTAGACAGGAAAACTGAATCATTTAAAGGAGTCAAGTCACCACAAATTGATCTGTAGATTAATTAACATTATAAACCATTTATTTAAACATTTCCAAAGTATCATAAAATATTACTTAGTCATATATCATAACATATTTAACTATATTACTACTTATGGTAGTAATCTTCTATTTTCTTATATAAATTACTTTATGGAAATTTTGTTTGTATATTGAAACTTTTGAAAATTTCTTTAAGGACAAAAATTATAAAAATGGAATGTCTGAGTTATGGCTCACTGTTTTTATAGGACTTCTGGTATATTTGGAGGAAAGGTTTAAACCCGTTGATATTCTGAAAGAATGTACAAATGCCTGTTTTATTACATTCTTATCAGCATTCAGCACTTTTATTCTTTTTTTTTTTGTTTGTCTTTTTTTGTTTTTCGAGGTAGGGTCTCACTCTGGCTCATGCTGACCTGGAATTCACTATGTAGTCTCAGGGTGGCCTCGAACTCTCAGAGATCCCCCTACCTCTGCCTCCCGAGTGCTGGGATTAAAGACGTGCGCCACCACGCCCGGCAGCATTTTTATTCTTGAAATATGGAATGGAGATAGAGGAATTAATTTGTATCTAAAACTTTAATTTTGATATTTTGAGAGGCTTCTAAATGATGTTATACATTTCTTTTATTAACATATTAATTCCTGCTTAGATAATTGTCTTTTTTTTTTTTTTTTTGAGGTAGGATCTCACTCTAGCTAGCGTAGGCTGACTTGGAATTCGCTATGTAGTCTCAGGGTGGCCTCAAACTCATGGCGATCCTCCTACCTCTGCTACCTCCCAAGTGCTGGGATTAAAGGCATGCACCACCATGCCTGGCTCACCTTTGACATTTATGATAAAAAAAGACAAAGTATCTCTGAAAACTCAAAACATATGTACTGACTTTTACAACAATTCCTGCTTTTCTATACAATGTTAGATTCCTAAATGTCCAAGTTGAATAATATTACATACATTTCAACAAATTCTGTTGAAAACATAAAAGTTTTTTTGAGTTTTGATCATCAGGTTAAAAGACTACCTGCAACTTGGATTTTTGTAACATTTTATAGATCATATCAAAACTAAGTAATGATAAATAAGATGAAGGGGGAAGAAAATTGTTGAATTGTAAGTATGGATTTGGTTAAAATCTATGCCTGTCCCTATTTTTTTTTTTACCTTTTAAACTAATTGTTATTTAAGTGGCTTACAACAATAAAAATTAACTTGTGACTATGAAAATGTTGAATTTTCCAAATTATTGTTGAAATGTAAAATATTTAAACTCTTATAGAACAACAAAAATCATCCAGCTTTAGGTAGCTAAAGAACTTCTTTAACCTAAAAAAATGGGGAAATTATTAATGGTGAAATGGAAAAACTGGAGATATTCCCCTGGGAAAACTCCCAAATTATAGCAAACATTACCATACAATGGCCTTCCAGGGTAATTATGTTTGGAATGTTTACATGTGGACTAAATGAGCACTGTGTTGTAATTAGTGATGGATAGGCTTGCTTGGACACAACTTTGCTTCAGCCAGCAAAAATTGCATATCTAAAGAATGTCTTTTACTTAGTAAATTTTAATATTTTATGAGACAATTATTCATTTATATATCTCATTTGGCAGGCAAAACTTTTTCCAGCCTGCTTTTCCAAGAGAAAAGTTCCCCTAATTGCAGGAAGTTTAGAATTAATCATGGTGAAATAGACAAACAATTATGTATATTGTAGTTTATTATTCTGAACCTCACTGATTTAAGAACTCATGATCATTCAGATATGACTGGACTATTGCTTTCCTTGGAGCTATCAAGGAAGAAAATGTGAAGTATGCAAATTAATATCACAAATGAGAATCTCCTAAGAGAGAAAACTAATTTGAACATATCAGCTATAGGAGCCAAATAAGTTTCAGTTGAAGTGATAGATGCAAGGAAAGAGGGGAGCCTTCATATTCACAGGGAATTAATAATAGGTAGGAATGTGTGTGCACAGGCTGCTGCTGAAACTACTGCAGATAGCTTGGCTGTGGAGATGGATGAACTGTGGAGACAGCACAGTTAGGACACAGGTCATCTCTACATACACAAAAGGGCTAACCTCTGTAAGATTACCGAGGATATTGTGTGTATACGGATAGTGCTAGATTGTGGCATCAAACCCAGCTTTGTATCGTTCACAGATAATCATAGATATGGAAATTTCACACTCCTTGAAAAGAAAAGGTTATATTTGAGGGTATTTAAACCAGAACCCATTAAGTAAATGTAATTCTACATTTACTTAGAATAAATAAAACGTCTGCATAAGTCCTCTGTGAAACAAGACTGATGTACCATATGAGAACCCTTAGTTGGTCTTTAGATCAGCAGCGGGGCAATTGTTGATCAGCAAGGGATTTTGATAACAAGCAGGAAGGAATCTATACATTGCATTCTTGGCACTTGGTATTTTCCAATTTACTTATTTATGTACTTATGAGAGACACAGAAAGAGATAGAGAGAAAGAGGGGGGGAAGAGAAAATGGGTACAACAAGGCTTCTTGTCACTTTGTGCATCTGGCTTGACCTGTGTCCTGGGAATTGAACCCAGGCCAGCAGGCCTTGCAAACAAGTTTCTAACTGCTGAGCCATCTCTCCAGGTTCCAAATTTAACTTTTAATTGTATACATGTTCAAACATATGCAAAACAGTACAATATAACACACATCTATGTATCTGTCACTGTGTGAAAGTAATTATAAATATTTTGGTGTCATGGATTTTAAATAGAAGTACTACCTTGGAGTGTGCCTGTCTCTCTTACCATATTACCTAGCACAAGCCTGATAGATGGATGAATGACATAATAAACACATTTAAGATGAAGAGAAACAATTTTGCTCACAATTTTGTAACAGAAGAAAGGTACTAAAGCTGACGGGTGAATGTTGCTATAGGTCTAAACATAAACCAACCAGGATGCACTGGTGTAATGAGTGCATGATAGAACAAATCATACTCTTACCATACACTCACAAAGACAAATAGAAACCAAACAGACCAATCCACTGTCATGGGCTCAAAATGAAAGGAGAAAGAAACGAGCAGGTGTCACTGTGCCAAAGAATAATAGAGAAGCCCTTTGAGATCTACAAGTGATTAGATGAGTGACAGTTGACTTGATAGAGCTGTATTCCAGATGCAAAAAAAGAAGGCAAGCAGGATGAGAAAATTGGAAGTAGCTGAACCTGAAACATTCACATATGTCAGAAAGTAAGTGTTGTAAGGAGAAACAGGAGGAGAAATGGAGGGGAGGAAAGTTAAAGAGGAAGAAGAGCAGGAAGAAAAGAAATCAAAGGAGACATGTCACAAAGATGAGGAAACTAGGTTGAAGAGAGGTTCTACTGGTCAAATCTGGGACAATTTGAAAACCAAAGTAGTTAAGTATATTATAAGCCATCAAGAAAGTAACTCATGGGCTGTGTCAATTATGCACATGTACATACACATACAGTAAGCAAGAGAAGACACTAAGAGTAAAATGCTGAGTGCTGACTGTGAGATGCAGAGAAATATCGACAGGAGAACATTTTGAAACTATCACTAGAGATTGAAACAGGCAAGATTATCCATGTACTCTGAATGTATGAGGAGCAAGATACGTGCATTGTCTTAAAGTGCTGTTACCTGGATTTCTTTATGTTTTCCAAAGGGAAAAGTGGTAACTGTGCAGTGGGAAGGCAGACAACACCTTGAGTGGATGTTCAGAATGAACATCACTAATACCAGTGGTATGGAAACAGTGGAAAGAAACTCCCCAAATCTTAGCAAGGAGATAGCAAAGGGCTATCAGCCAGAGCTGACTGGGTATGGCCAGAGCTGAAGGCAAGCAGCAAGGGAGACAGGCTGCTGGCCTCTGAACAAAGGGAGTAGTTAGCTTATTGCTCGGTGGGAATAGGCTGAAGTTTGGTGATTTCCCATTGATGTTGGACACAGCTTGAAACTCTTGAAAAGCTGTTTTTCTTGTTGTGCACAAACACCTTGACTTTGAGGTTGGTATATCAATAGGCAATTCACTTAACCTGGGGACCGCTGAGTTCTTCCTGCTGTTGGTGCAAACATCTTACACAAGCACACTGGCCCTAGCTTTTGGTCTGGACCTTACAATAGATCTGAAGGACATTCTGTACTTGTGCTGATGAGAAAGCTGAAAAAGGTTTAGGCTGGGTCACAAGAAACCCATCCCTGTGCCAATGGGCAACAGGCCAAGGTCACCTTGGGCAAAACGTTTCTAAATTGATCAACATATTTACATACAGCAAATATTTTTAAAAATAAAGAATTTGGCCCAGGAATTAAGGTATCAAAGAAAGAAGATGTAATAAAAACGAAAACAGATATACCAAGCCTTTTTATTCCATTTTATTCATCCATCAGATTTCTGCTGAACCCAATAGAGTCAGTGTTTTGGTCAAAGTGAAGGTTTCTCATGAGGTAGGCCAAGCACCTGTTATCATACTCCACACAAGAGGGCTTTTCCCTTACAGGAAAGCCAGTGGGAATGAAGCATGTACTTCCGAGCTGTGTGACCTGCAAAATTAGTGATTTTTAACCAAGAGCTAGTACTATCATGTTGACACCTGAGGCGATTATGGAGACTTATCAAGGACATTTTATGGGACATGGTTTTATCTCAGTAACAATTTCTTTCTTTGTTTTTTAAAATAAATTTTATTTGTTTATCTGCAAGCAGAGACAGAAAAAGGGAGAGGGAGAGAGAATGGGAGTGCCAGGATCTCCACCCCCTGCAAACAAACTCCACATGCATTTGCTACTATGCATCCGGCTTTACATGGGTACTGGGGAATTGAATCCTGGTTATTAGGCTTTCCAAGCAAGCACCTTAGCCACTGAACCATCTCTATAGCTTCTTTTTTGACTTTAAAAAATTATTTATCTATTTGAGAGAGAGAGAGAGAGAGAGAGAGAGAGAGAGAGAGAGAGAGAGAGAGAGAGAGAGATACAGAAATAGGCAGGTAGAGGAGAGAGAGAGAGAGAGAGAGAGAGAGAATGGGCACACCAGGGCCTCCAGCTGCTGCAAATAAACTCCAGATGCTTGCGCCCCCTTGTGCATCTGGTTTATGTGGGTCATGGGGAATCTAATCTGGGTCCTTTGGCTTTGCAGGCAAGTACTGTAACTGCTAAGCCATCTCTCCAGCCCCGCTCTAGCCCCTTTCTTATCTTTGTTATACTTTAATCTTGAGGAACTTAAGATCTATTGCAGGCCATTCGTGTGATCATTTAGAAACTCACCTGCTTTGGCTTGTTGAGACAATGGGAGCTTTTAGTCAATAAACAGTCTGCCTCCATGGCCCAATCTGGAAACTTATGACAGTTATTGAAAGAGACAACGACAGGACAAAAGAAACATCCTTCATGCTTTTAATGGGTAACACGTTAAGAACCAGAGTTGACCCATTGTGATGGTCCCTAACTGTGTTGCCGCCAGTGAGGAACAGATAGCCAGTGTGGTTCTGATTTAGAGATGTGACACCTTGACAGAATATAGTGCCAGACATGTGGCATCTGGATGAGAGCAGATAATACAAATATTACTGTAAAAAAATGTTAATACTGGGATGGAGATGGGTTAGCAGTTAAGGCACTTGCCTGCAAAGCCTAAGAACCTAGGTTTGATTCCCCAGAACCCACGTAAGTCATATGCACATGGTGGCACATGCATCTGGAGTTCATTTGCAGAGCCTAGAGGCCCTGGCACTCACATTCTGTCCCCCTCTCTGTCTTTCTCTATCTCTTTCATAAATAAGTAAAACCAAAATTAAAATTATAAAAACATAGCTGGGCATGGTGGCACATGCCTTTAATCCCAACACTCAGAAGGCAGAGGTAGGAGGATCATTAAGTTCAAGACCACCCTGAGACTACATAGTAAATTCCAGGTCAGCCTGGGGTAGAGTGAGTCCCTACCTCAAAAAAATGAAAACAAAACAAAACAGAGAAAAAAGTAAGGAAAACACTTCAAAATATTGACATAGGTAAGGACTTTCTGAATAAAAATTCAGTCTCTTAGGAAACAGGCCAACAGTTAACAAATGGAATCTAATGAAATTTTAAAAATCATCTGTATCCCAAAGAAAATAGTTAATTGAATGAAGACACAGCCTGAAGGATGGAAGAAAGTCCTTGGTAGCCATACATATCACAGAGGATTAATTTTTAGAATATACCAAAACTTCAAAAAACTAAAGAAATCAAACAACATAATCAACCTATGGGCTAAAGAAATGATACAGGGGCTGGAGAGACAGCTTAGTGATTAAGGCACTTGCCTGCAAAGCCAAAGGACCCAGGTTCGATTCCCCAGGACCCACATAAGCCAGATGCACAAAGGGGCAAATGCATCTGGAGTTTGTTTGCAGAGGCTGGAGGCCCTGGTGTGCCCATTCTCCCTCTCTACCTGCCTATTTCTATATCTCTCTCTGTGGGTATCTTAAATAAATAAATAAATAAATAAACAAATAAAATTGTTTAAGAAAAAGAGAAATGACTCAGAATAGGCTTAAGGTGACTTGCAAATAAGTAAATAAAATATTTCTAGTCAGACATAGTGGCATGCACCTTTAATCCCAGCAAAGACAGAGGAAGAAGGATTGCCATGAGTTTAAGGCCAGCCTAAGACTACATAGTGATTTCAAGGTTAGCCTGGGCTACAGTGCAATCCTACCTCAAAAAAACAAAAAAAAAATAAATTAATAAAAAATAAAAACAAAAGCATATATTTAATGTAAACTTTAGCTTAAATAGCCATCGGTGGCTAGTGGCTATACCAGATAGAAAAGGTTTAGTCCACTTCTCTTGTTTATATATGAGTAGGTTGGAACTAAAAGAACTTAATCTAAATTTTCTGAAGTCATATAGTTGATAAGAGACTAAAGATTGCTTATACATATATGTATAAAGATTATGCATATGTATATACTTTAAAGGAAAATAACTCATATTTAAGTGGATAGTACAATATAAACTTTTGAAAGAAAGAATTTTTTTCTGATTCATAGACTTCCCAGTGCATAGAAAAGTGATGGCACCTATTAGATATTTATGACATATTTGTTACAAGTACAAATGCATGGGGAAACTGTTATGTCAAAGTCATAAACTAGTGATCATTTAAATTTAGCTGGAATCTAGATGAGGAGGGACTATTTTGTTTATTTAAATATTGGTATGGGCCCAGTTAACATCTGGAACTTAGGCTCATGTCAATAAATAACTTTTGTTTTTGTTTTTATTTTTCAAGGTAGGGTCTTGCTCTCTGGCCAAGGCTGACCTGGAATTCACTGTGTAGTCTCAGGGTGGCCTTGAACTCAGGTCAATCCTCCTACTTCTGCCTTCTGAGTGCTGGGATTAAAGGTGTGCACCACCACTCAGGCAATAAGTAACTTTTGAAAAATGCTTACTATTGTGTGACTCTTTGCTCCCAAGACATGAATAAACACTCATTCACATCAGAGCACCAATGTCAGACCAAAGAAAGTGTCCCTCTCAAGTCTGGTTTAGTGAACTAATGAAGTTATTGGGGTTTCTTATAGGACTATGGGTAAAGGGTTACTAATAGGAACCTGGGGACTTAAAGGCAATTACAGCACTTAAAAGCCCATCCAAACCTGAGTAAGGACATCTAAAGTCTCCATATATCATGTAGGTCATGATGAGATTTGATAGCAAAATGTTTACTCCATGCAGGTAAACATAAAATATATCTATACATAGATGCTTTTTAAATTTCAAAATACAAGAATATTCAGGGTCATGCCACCTCAGCAGGGATGAAATGGTTAAAATTGATTTAATGTAGAATCTAGGCATGTCTTTGAGGAAGATTTTAGGATAGGGTACTCAAGAAGACCCACTGTAACTGTGGGCAGTGTTGTTCCATGGGCTGAAGTCCCAGGCTGAGAAAAAAGAAGGTGAGCTGAGCACCAGCACTCCTTACTCTCTGCTTCCTGTCAACTGAATGTGGCCAGCTGATTCGTGCTCCTGCTGCCATGCCTTCCTCCCATAATGGACCATATCCTGTCAACTTGTAAGCCGAAATGGACCTTTACTTCCTTAAATTGCTTTTGCCGGGTATTGTGCCAGAGTAATGAGAAAAATAATTAATACAACAGGCTAGGTCAACTACCATCACTTTCTATATAAAACTTTGCTCACTCATGGGTTCTCCTGACTAGTTACAGATATGAAATGTACCATAGCCCACAGAACTTCTCTTGGTTTGCACTACCTGCCACCTCAGCCATCCAAATGGAATTTCAACAGAAATAATATTAATGATTCATTTTATTCCTTGTTGGTTGTGAGTTAAGTCTTTATGTTTTACTATTATTAGAAAGTGGTGACAATTTAAAGTCTGAAAGGAGTCAGGTCAAGCATACGATTGAGGCTTTCTACTATTCTTTTTTTAATTTTAAAGATTTTTTTCTAGTGGGATAAGAAATTTTATTGGAATTCAACTTGGACATGAAAAGTAATTTAATTTCTCTGAAGCTTGAAATTTGCATGACTGGAAGTTGGCAATATGAAGAAAGGGCAAAGGCCTGTTTTCAGGCATGTGTGGTAGTGCACACCTGTCAGCCCAGCATGTGGGAGGGTAAGACTGGAGAAGTCCAAGTGACTGGGCAGCTTGGGCCACATAACAAGACTCTGACTCACAAAACAAAAAGACTTCCACAATAGGTTCCACAGTAGGTTCTAGAACACAATGTTTTTGCTTCCCCGCCCCCCTAAAATAGCATCCATGGGTCCAGATAGAATTGCTCTCTACTGACTATGCCTAACTGCAAACAAAAATTAACTGATATAAAGATACGTATATGTAAATGCAATGTTCCAATAACCATGTAAGAGTGTGACACTGGTATTAGGACTTAAACCTGAGGAGCAAGAGCTGAGTGCAGAAAGAATAGCAAGGACACTTAGTGGAGGTTGGGAAATGTGGAATTAACTATTGGGCAAGGCTGAAACAGCAGTAAAGAGCTGCTGTTGTGGGCTGCAGAAATGAGGACTTGTGTTATATTGTAGTGAAACAACTGGCAAAACTATCACTTGAGGTACCTTGGAAAATAGAAAATATATCTGATACACATTCAGAGCTGACTAAAGAAATTTTTAGGCAGAGCCGGGCGTGGTGGCGCATGCCTTTAATCCCAGCACTTGGGAGGCAGAGGTAGGAGGATTGCCGAGAGTTCGAGGCCACCCTGAGACTACATAGTGAATTCCAGGTCAGCCTGAGCCAGAGTGAGACCCTACCTCGGAAAATTAAAAAAAAGAAATTTTTAGGCAATGCAAACTGTTTATCACAAAAATATCACAAGAGAGAGATGACCTTCAAAGGAAACAAAAAGCACTATTCAGTTTGTAAATGGAATTAAAAAAAAAAATCTTCAAGGCTGGGGATGTAGTTCAGTAGTAGAGTGCCTAACCAACATGCAAAAGGCCCTGAATTCAAGAAAAGGAAGGTGTTCCAAGTAAAATGACAGATGAGGAGCCTCGTAAAAAAAGGCAGTGAAACAAAAGAGGCAAGATAATATACATCACATTCTATTTTGGCAAGAGACAAGATATGTCAATGACCTTTTAAATCCAGCTGAATTCCCCATGGAGAAGCAGAAGGGCTGCTACTAATCAGTGGGAGTTGGCTCTGGCTGGACTTGGGAAATAGTACTCCTCACTCAGGACAGCCCCCAGGGTACCGCAGGGTATAAACTGTGGAGGGGGGGCTTCTCCCCACACACCAACTTTGCAAGATCAGAAGAACCTGAAGGAGAGGATGGGGACCAGCCGAGCTCCTCAAGAACACTGCCAGGCAACTTGCCACAACCTTTACTCCCCCATAACCTGCACCAGGCACGTAGTGGTTGCAGGAAGCCAATGGCCCTCATTCCCCTCTTCCACAAAGCACTGAGCCAAAGACTTGCCCAACAGATTCAGCTGATCCAAGACAAACCAAATCTCCACCAGTGAATGAACTGTCACAACTACTCAGTGTAGGTAAGACAGAAACACTCCAAAAGATGACTGGTCTCCATGGGGGCAACACATGCCCCAAATCTGCTCCCATAGATTTGAACTGGAAGTGCTAAGTACATCTCTCATATGAAGGAAAGTTGCTAAAAGAAATATCACAGGAAGGAAATGAATTAAACTCATTCCAAGGCAGAAATACTGACTGTTCAGATTTTATGAACATTTAGTATACTCTGTATTTTTGATCATTTTTATGTTAGGGTTAAACTGTCATTTTTATTTTTCATTTTTAGTGCCTCGTTTAAAAATATTTATTTATTTGAGAGAAAAAATGGATGCACCAGGGACTCCAGCCAGTGCAAACTCCAGGTGCATGTGCCACCTTATGTATCTAGCTTTTGTGGGGTTTGGGGAACTGAACCTGGATACTTAGGCTTTGCAAGCAAGTGCCTTACCACTAAGCCATCTCTCCAGCCCCTAGTGCCTCGCTTTTAATTTGCACTCTTCTATATATTCTCCATGCTGGTTTTGTTTGTGTTTGTATATTGTTCAGTTGAATTCCAGAAGTGTTCCATACTTTATCTAATCTCCTACTGTGGCCTCTCTATTACTCTTACCATATACAACTCATATACTTTGCCTCTCTTCTCCACCTCTTTTCCACACTCTTTCCTCCCTATCCTTTCCTCTCATACTTCATAACTACAATCTTCCATAGCCTTAACAGCTTCTAAAGTTAGTGGGACTTAACAATATTTCAACTTCTCTCCCTGGAAATGTTGCCACCTCTATATTTATCAAAGTTAGCACTAGACCCCATCCTAACCCATCTGACTTCCTTCTAACTGAATAACCCAAACACTAGTTTACTCCATACCAGCCTTGCTCATTTATCTGCTAACCTATTGAAGGAAAGAGGCCATTGATGTTAACTCACTATGTAACATTTGCACAGCAGGTATATCCACTAGCTTTGGCCATTCCTATTGTTAGCATTCTACTCTAGAAGTAATATAGAGCCACACAAGACACCTTGAGATGCTAGACTGATAATATAATTTCTGAACCACATTGCTAAGAACACAGCTGATGAAAAACAAACAAACAAACAAAAAACAAAATCCAAACAATGAAATGAACCTATATGTAAAAATCCCAATGCAATGAGATAAGAAACACAAAGAATCAAGGCAACACGACTCCCCTAATAATTATAAATTGGGCTGTAGAGATGGCTTGGCAGTTACGGCCCTTGCCTACAAAGCCTAAAGACCCAGGTTTGATTTGCCAGTACCCACATAAAACAAGATGCACAAAATGGCACATGCATCTGGAGTTCATTTGCAGTGGCTGGAGGCTCTGGTGTGCCCGTTCTCCCTGTCTCTGGTCTCTGCTTGCCAATAAACAAATTAAAAAATTTTTAACTCCATAGAAGGGTTCATCAGTAGGATGGATCAAGAATAGAACAGAATATCTGGGCTTGAAGACAAGGCAGAGGAATTGGCACATTCTAGCAAGGAGAAAGATAATAAGACGGTACAAGTGGAGATTTCAAGACATTTGGGGCAGCATGGCAATTTCAAAACTATACATTCTGGGCATAGAAGAGGGAGAATAATTTCAGACTAAGGACCTAATCTATGCAACAAAACCACAGGAGATGGTCTGAGGAGACTATTCAATGTTTAAAGGTGCTTGCTCTCCAGTTGGGGTTCACTTCCTCAGTACTCATGCAAAGCCAGATGCACAAAGTAGTGCATGCATCTGGAGTTCAGTTCAAGTGGCAAGAGGTTTTGGCACTATGCTCTCACCCTGCCTCTCTCTCTTCTCCCTCTTTCTTCTCACAAATAATTTTTTTAAAATGATGAAAAACCATAGGAGAAATTTTCCCCAAATAGGGAAAGAGATGTCAATGCACCTTTAGAATACAAAACAGACAACACCAGAAAAGAACCTCCCCTCATCATATTATACTTAAATTATTAAACTTACAGGCCAAAGAAATTATATTGAAGACTATGACATAAGTACCAAGTCACTTGTCAAGTCAGACCCCATCAAAGTAGCAACATATTTCTCAACAGAAACTTTAAAAGCCAGGAGAGCTTGAAATGTTGTATTTAAAATTCTGAAAGACAATTTCCAACCCAGACTACTAGATCTAGCAAAGCTATCTGTCACAATTAAAGGAGAAAGAAGAATATTACATAATAAAAGATAACATCTGGATTAAATGAGATCTTAGAACAAATGGACCTAACAGACACCTACAAAGCATTTTATCAAAATGCTGAAGAATACATTATTTTCAGAAGTTAATGGAAATTTCTCTAAAATAAGTCATATATTATAACACAAAACAAATATTAACAAATATAGGAAAACTGAAAAAAATCATTATATTCTATCTGATCACAATGGAATAAAACTGCAATGAAAGAGTAATAGACATTATAGGACATATTCAAACTATGGAGACTGAACAATATACTATTGAATGATGAATTTGTCATTGAAGAAACCCAAAAAAAGAATTAAAAAAATCTTAGAATCAAATTATAATGAAAACACAAAATATCAAAATCTATGGGGTACAATAAATGCAGTCTTATGAGGGGACTTTATAGCTCTTAATGCCTATATTAAATCATAAAGATTCCCATACTGGAACTGAAAAGGAAGCTAGCTCTCTGTTGTATAGCTCTCAAAGTGCTGGAAAGTTCTATGTGAACTGCTAGGGAATAATGCTCACCCACAGCATGAACAAACAGGGGAGTCTACAAGCTATAAAAGCAACCAGTCAGGCAAGATGTACATACCTGTGCAATAGTGGCACACAGACAAAGGGATGGATTAACTGTTTGCTGACTGGGTATGAGTTCTGCTTAGTGGGAAGAAATTCATACCTGGTACTGGGAACCAAGTCAGAAGTCTATGGCTTGGAAGGTCATGGACTCTAGAGGGAAGCTCCCACTGTTCTTTGGTTAAAAAGAGAGTTTTTGCCCATCAAAATATCTTCTAAATGTCTATGCTTATCCTTTTTGATCAATACTACTCTTGTTCTTGGTTAGAAAGTCTGCTTTTAAAAGAGTATTTTATTTAGTTATTTGAGAGAGAGAGAAAGAGAGGGAAAAAAAGAGGCAGATAGATGATATAGAGATAGATAGATGATTGATAGAGAGAGAGAGAGAGAGGGAGAGAGAGAGAGAGCGTGAGTGATCCAGGGCCTCCTGCCACTGTAAACTCCAGATTCATGCACCTCCTTGTATATCTGGCTTACATGAGTACTGGGTCCTTAGGGTCCTTAGACTTTGTAGGCAACTGCTAAGCCAGTGCCCCAGCCCAGAGAATCTGCTTTTCATAGATAGTAGCAAGTACCTAGAAACCCAAGATCCATCAGAATGAAAGAGAAGAAAGCCAATTGCCTAGCATAAGACAAGTCACCCTATCATGTTTTTCAGGGCCTAGAAAATACTATAGATAAAATGATGGATGTATTAAATTTGAGTCCTGCTCTCACTGCTAGCCTGAGAACCTCCTCCAGGGAGATGGTGGTAGACACTAAGGAGACTCAAGACTCATCAAAGCAGAAAATTAGAGGCTGTAGAGAGCTCAACACTAAAGGAAACTTATATTAGGCCCTCCAAGGCTCAGAGAACATGCATAAGAGGAGGCAGAAAGATTGTAACAGCCACAGGGTGGGAAAGTGCATCCTCAGACATTGGTACTCCATAGAGAATGGTACATTCCCTCAGTAAAATGGGAGTGGGAAAGAGAGAACATAAGCATATAGCCTAATGGGAATATATTCCATATGCAACATGTTCATACAGAAAAGTTCACAATTGATTAAAAAAGAAATCTGTCCACAGTGACTCCTCCACCAGCCAGGTGGCTGGAGCTATAAATTACAAGCATTAGTAAACTCCTGAATCAATTGGGGGAAACCCATTCAAACCACTTCAAGGGGGAAGGGCCAAAACAAAAGTCAGTAGTGTGCCAAATACTGGCAAGAAGCAGCTGGCTCTAATACCCACGAGCTCACCCCCCAAAATACACTGCCTCCATAAGAATTTAATTACCAAATTGCTATCAGCTGGGGACATGGCATTCAGAACACCTAAGTTTATGGGGGACACCTGAATCAAACTACCATAGTAACCAACTGCTCTCTGATTGGATTTGTGGCCCTCTCAGCAGAAGGGAAATAAACACTGGTACTGAAAACCTAGTAGAAACCTGTAGCTTGGAAGGTCATAAGCTCTAGTGGGGAGGCTAATATTGTTTTGTGGCTAAATGGGTATATTTACCAAATTGTCCTTTGACTGTTGATATTATGCCAGTAAGTTAGTGCTGCTCTCAGCTTCAGTCAGAGAACTTCCTTCTTTCAGTTGGCAGAAATTATTGGAGAGACTTCAAACTTGTCCAAGTGTTAGAATAAGTGACTGTGGGCTATTAAACCCTAAATGGGATAATTATATCATCCCATCCAAGGCTCAGGGAATATTGCTGAAGAGAGGGTGGAAATAATCTATGTCAGCTGATAAGGAGGAATACTTTGGAACACTGTCTTCGTGACATGATATGGCTGTTGTATTCATGACCTCACAGCAACTGTCCTTTCCTATACAACCTTGAGCCCACCAACTTTCTATCATAGCTGGTGGAAAAGGGTATGAGTCTAACATACCTTTATGAAGAGTTATTGGCAGCTAATGGCTTCTGGGGAAGTGGGAGACTATTTCTTCAGCAGTGTAGACAGTGGTATGGTATATGTGCTCTGGCAAATAAGCCCCCACCTGTGCTCATAACCTAATTAGGCTCAGGAGGTCACACATACACACAAGGGAAAAAAACATCAAAGTAGAAGAGGGACTATGTCTGGTTATTTTTATGCTTGACAGAAGGGAATATTGTAAATATAAAACTGTGCTGTACTTTACTAAATTTTTAGATTTTTAAAGTTTAATATTTGTTTGTACTTTCCTTGAATTAGGAAACCCTATCTATAATCTTTCATTAGAAAATTAATGTTCAATAAACAGTATTGATCTTTTGTGTCTTATCAGATGTCCTGAACATTGAAAGAAGAAAGAGTTTTAAGTGCAACCTCATCATTTACATTATTTATTGCTATAGCCTACAGTTTCCCAAAAGGCTATTTGTTTGCATTTTTTTCAGAAGGTAAATCTTCATGTGGGGTTGTTTTGAATGTGCATGGGCTTGTCTCCCTGGCTCCAGCACCCTGATTGTCCGTCATGTTCCATGAGCATCTTGCTAAGGAGAAAGACCAGTGCATACTTCCAGATACCCTTTGGATGTGGGTCATTTTCCCTCACTGAGTGAGATACGTTGGTCAAATACAAATCTGAGAAACTTAAAATGAAGAACTCCATTTCTGCCCTCTTTTCTCCAGCTTATTATGGAAGGTTCTAGGGAACTGAATCACACTTGTATTCCTATACTTTTCTGGACTCTGACATGATCTAATTACTCCCTTGTTCCTTCTCCATTACTGTAGTTAGTACTAGGAGAAGTGAGTGGGATGCTAGGTTATCTCCAAGTTAAGATGGAAGAGAGTGGTGGCTTGGGGGTGAGGACATGTTTCTTTCCTCTCTCAACCTATGCTCAAATTACTTTCTAAGAGCATTCCCCAGTGACCTTCTTCCTGAAGTTAGGCCCCACTCCCTATAGTTTCTACAACTTCCAAAACAGTGCTACCAGCCAGGAATCGAGCATACAACACATGGATCTTTAAAGGACATTTCAGATTCAAACCATAGCAGTCAGTGACTCAAGCTCTGCCTGAGGCCTTCTTCATAAAGGTGTTAATCTTATTCATGAGGAAGAGGACTTCACAGCCTGGTCACTAATATTCCACCTCAAAACTCTCACAGTGGCCACGGAGTTTCAGCACATTAATTTTCAAGAGACCATATCCAAATCATAGTATCTCTCAAAACTGCTAGAAAGTCTTTCTGATTTCTTTGTATGTATACATGCATGTTGTGGGAGGAGAAATCAGTATTATAATAGTTTTCCTAGGTGAGAAAATTTGAAGTACTCTTTGACTCTTTCTTTCTTATTAGACAGTAATTTTGTACGATAATTAATCCTTTTAGTGATTTCATGAATTTTTAGTTTCATGGACTTATACTCTATTACATATTGCTTTGTTTTGTTATCCATTCTATTTTTGTTTTTGCTTTGATACTGGGTGTCATGTAGCCCAAGCTAGCCTCAAACTTCTTAAGGAGCCATGGATGGCCTTGAACCACTGATACTTCTGCTCCCACTTTCCCGAGCACTAGGATTGCAGGCTATAGGTTTTATGTGGTGTTGGGGATCAAACTCAGGGCTTTGTGCATGTTGGGCCAACACTGAGCTACATCCCTAGTCCTTCATATTTTTTTTTATTTTCCAAATTATGATCTTGTTAAGTTGCTGTGACACCTTCCTCAGACATTCATTATCCTAAAGCTAGGTTAGTCAACTGCCATGTGGCCATGTCTCTTCTTGATTCATTCATTGAATCTGACTGAACTTGTTGATCCCCCCTGGGCCACCATGTATACCTTCTGTACCTATGCAACTAGGTATTCCTCTGTGTCATTCAAATTAGCCCATGTTTCTCAAGTATGCATTTCATATCAGATTTTGTTGCTTTCTCTCTCATATTTTTAAATCCTATTTTTATTATTTTATTATTTGTGTGTGTACAGGTATGTGTGTATACAGGGGGGTGTGTGTGTGTGTGTATGTGTGTGTGTGCACATGCGCTAGGTTATACACATGGAAGTCAGGGAACACCTTGGGGTGTTTCTCCTCTGCTTTCACTTTCTTAAGACAGTCTCTCTTGCCACTACTGCATGTGAACTTCCAGGTTCTCCAGCTCCACCTCCCATTGCTGCAGGATTAGCTGCATGCACCACTTTGCCTCTGGCTTTACGTGATATCGAGGATCAACTCATACCATCGGCAGGCTTGCAAGCAAGCACGTGTAATATCTGAGCCATCTCCCTAAGTCCCTTAAAATCCAATTCATTTAGTAGGAAGTTTATGCTGATCAATTCATGATACCTTTCTCTGAACTCTTTTTATTATTGCTGTTTTGTTTTTTTTTTTGCTTTGTTTGTTTGGATGGGTGGTGTATGTATATATTTTAATGTGTGTACACTTGTGGGAATGTGTCTACATGTGTGTGCTGAGGCCAGAGGCTGACATAGGATGTCTTCCCCAATCTCTCTACACCTTATTTTTTGGACACAGGGGTTCTCACTGAACATGGACCTCACTGATTTAACTAGAATGACTAACCAGCATCCTCTTGTCTACCGGTGCCCAGTTTTACTTGGATTCTGGGGATCTGAACTGTGGTCCTCAGCAACCCTGGCAGGCACTTTACCACTGAGCCATCTCCCCAGCCTCCTTTTTCTGAACTTTCATTTCATAATAGAGCTCTGTGAAATCTAGCTCAGAGATCAAATAGTAATAACTGCTTGTTCTCTGATTTTACTGAAAGTTTAGCTTCCCGCAAATAGGTCCAATTTTAGAATGAACTCATGGAACAGAACATGTAACATCAATATTAATTGATTTTAGTTTGTTTCCTATAAGCCATGGTTCATATTTCTTTTTTATTTCATTTTGGTTTTTGTTTTTTTCAAGGTAGGGTCTCAGTGTAGCTCAGGGTGATCTAGAATTCACTATGTAGTCTCAGGGTGGCCTCAAGCTCACAGAAATCCTCCTACCTCGGCCTCCCAAGTGCTAGGATGTACCACCGTGCTTGGCTCATGTTCATATTTCTTAAACAAAATGAGATCATATTAAATAAATTTTATAGGTTTGATGTTACCTGAGTTAGCTCATTCCTTACTCTATCAATACTTCTTCAAAATAATTTACCACTTATTTATAAAAACTCAGTTTATATTAGGGAAAATGATGATGAAAGAAAATAAATCTGTAGAAAATAATTATTGAATTATTTTGTGGAATCTAATAATCATAGAATTCATACAAGTGAGAAAAGGGCCAAGAATAGCCAAGGATAAAAAGAATAGTCAATATGCTAATGAAAAATGAAGATTAGGGTGGACTGTCTGCCATATTTCCATTACTTGATATCTCAGTAATGTGGTATAAGTATGAAGATAAATAAATGCACCAGTGAAACAGAAAGTTCAGAGACAGAACCTTACATACATGAATGATGTCAAAATGTTGAGGTAGTGTATGTGTTGTGGTTCTCTAGAGAAGTAGAATCAATGTGGTAAATGTATAGTCACACACTGCATAATGATGTTTCAGACAAATATAATATAATGGTGGTCTCCTGTACAATGATGTCATGTCACCTTGTGATTTATATCTGTCTTAACTCATGTAAGTATAATTTGTGGTGCTTAAACAATGATAAAATCGCCTAATAATGCATTTCCCAGGTCATATCTGTCATTGATATGACACTATATATGAGGGAGAATTTATTAATGGAAGAGGTTCACATGGTTATGGATGTTGCAAGTTCCATGACATGTCACCTGCAAGCTGGAGACTAAGTAAAAAAGAATGGCTTGGCTCAGGCTAAGTGTAAAGGCCTCAGCATTAGGGAAGCTAATGGTGTGATTCTCAGTTTGAAGCCAAAGGACTTCTGAGTTCTAACATCTAAGGATGAAAGAACACTATAGCTCAGCTCCTTGGATAGATAAACACATTCACCTCTTCTCTCAGCTATTCCTCTCTTGTGCTCACACTGTGGCATATCTGCCTTACAAAGCCCACTCAGATTCACTCAGTAATCTCCTCCCATTATTTCTAGTCAAATTGACACCTAGAACTAACCATCACAATGTGGAAGAATGTCTGGGAATAAGTTTTCAATATGGTTCCACATCATAACTAAAAATAAATTCCTAGTTGATTGAACACATGTAATTTTTAAACTTCCTAAGGAAAATCTAGGTTATCCTTGCATCATGTACTATAAAAAAAATTCTCAAGAAAACATGAAGATTCCATAAAATAAAGAATAAATATAACTCTATTAAAATAAGAATTTCTGAAGCTAGGCATGGTATCTCATGTCTTTAATCCCAGTCCTTGGGGGGCAGAGGTAGGACAATTGCCATGAGTTTGAGGCCACACTGATACTACATAGTGAATTCCAGGTCATTCTGGGCTACCTCAACCCCCCCCCCCAATGTAATAACAATTTCTGCTCATTGAAAATGTGAAGACAAGCTGCAAAGCAGAAGAATACATTTCCAACACATATTAATTAAAACAAAATATTAGAAATTCTTTGTATTCTTAACAGTGCAATGAAAATACATGTAAATGAATGGGAAATGAACAAAGAAGGTGGATAACATGTCATAGATGAGGGCAAAGCAATGATTAATAACATATCAGAAGATACCCAACCTCAGAAAAATCAGAAAAAAAGCTGATAATACCACTTTATATCCAAAACATTGTCCCCAAATTTACAGACTGACATATTGATGTCCTTGTGAGGGACAACAGAAACTCCCCTATACTAGCCAATGACTGGTAAAGTAGTACAACCTAGGTGAGGATGATTTAGTATGAGCATGTAACAATGAAGATACATCCACTGAACACCCCGTAACTTCACTCCTAGATATATACCCTAGGATAGAGAAACTCTTACATGCTTCCACCATGTGATACTAAAATAGTCAGTGATTTTAACAGTAAGATCTGGACTCAACACAAAGGACCACTGGCAGGAAGCTGGCTAAATAACTGTGGTAAACTCACTCTAGAAAATATTTAATGTACTGGAGTGAAAATGAATGGACACTGTGGCTTCATGTGTCTGCATAAATGAATGTGTAAAACATAGTGCTGATGAATAAGAAAGTGACATAAAATACATACATTTTATTTCTAGTTACATAAAATTTGAAAACATGTAAGACCCAACAAATTCATTACTTAGAGATATAGACATTAAAAAAAACTACAATGACAGGTTAAAGAATCCTATCTCATAATTCAAGATGATGCTTATTCCTATAGAATGCAGGGAGTGACATATATTGAGAGGGCTGGTGATGCTAGGTAAAATATATAGAAGGGGATATAAAAAATATGTTGAAGGGGCTGGAGGGATGAGTCAGCAGGTAAGAGTGCTTGCTACGCAAGCATGAGGACCTGAGTTTAATTCCTAGCACCCGTGTAAAAAGCCTGCGTGCCTGTAACCCCAGTACTGAGTGGACAGACATGACGATCGCTTGGACTATCTGGTCACTCAGTCTAATGAGAAAATTGTCTAAGTTCCAGCTCAGCGAGAATCCTGTATGTTGAAAGAGCCATACAGGGGGACACCTGACATACATCTCTGGCCCCCACACCCATGACCTGTGCACTTATTAAACTGCACAAAGTCAGACTATCATTGGGAACATGCAAAAAATCAGGTTTGCTGAAGTTGAGGTCTGAAGTTGTGAATTAATTGGGATATTTCCACTTTGCTCTGTGTCAAGTGGCAGTGATGCATCTACAATTGTGGAATAATATTTTTAAAATATCCTTTCTCTTTCCCTTTTTATGACTCTCCTAGAACCTGGTCTCTTTAGGCGCATATGGTAGTTCCACGAAAATGTCAAGTGTTGATCTGAAACATTAGTGTTCTGTGCTGCCTTCATCCCCAGAATATAGGCTGGGAAAGCTGGGAATCCAGCAATCTCCCTGCACAACTGCTGCCTGCCAATTCCTCTATCAAATAAAAATCAGCATTTCGGGGAAGGATGGCTGCGAGGTGACTAAGCAGACAGATGGCAGGTGTGAGTCAAAACACTCTGGGGTGCTAGCTATAGTCACCCCGCCTTTCTCATTGCTGGGGAGAAAAGGAAGCAAAAAACCTCTCGCCCAGTGGGCCAGGAGGAAAGGCTGGAAACACAGAGATAGGGTTGTAAGCAGTATGGAAGACATTCTTCAAAGTGATAAATAAAGTGTTCTAAGTAAGATTCCAAGCCGGCCTGGATCCTTTGATCTTCCTCTGCTTCCATCTGGTTCCAGCCTCTCCCACCTTCCCTGGCTGGCGGTTCCCTGTGATGTACAAGGAGGTCATTGTGTCTCCATTTTACTGGCCCTGTCTGAGCTGGGACCACCTGTTTCAAAGGTCACCTGGCTGCATTCCGGCAGGGCAGTGTTCCAAGACCTAAGACCAGATAGCTAAAATATTAACCACATCCTTGCCTGGCAAGCAACCAGTAGTGGTTTACTGCCTTACTGTTCAGTTCCTGGGAATGATCAAGTCCAATTTTTATGCTTTAGACAGAGACCCAGGAAAATAACACACAGCCGCTTTATAGGCTGCTATCCCGCAGAAGATGAGCTGTGATGAATATGCATGTAATTACAGAAAAGGGCCCTAGGTGGAGCCTCAGCACTGGTGGCGACAAATGGAAAAGTTAATTGAAAATAAAATAAATCAAAGTCCTTCAAAAATTCCAGAAGGGATCATGGCAATTTGTAGAATAATATGCTTGCTGTTGCTGTTGCTCTTGACCCAGAAAACAGCTAAACAGAGACGGTTTGTTAGGGACAACTCTCCAAAGAGCATGCTCCGTGATCAAGAAACAAACAGCCATGCTGTATTCTGTCTTCCCAGGGCAGTGTGTGAGAAGAATGCCTTAACCTGCCCGCCTCTCTCCTCAGCATCTCTCATCCCTGAAGGGACAGGACCACTGACTTATCAACATACAGCAAAAACATCTCACATCATAAGAAAAATAATTGATTATTTTTAAGATGATTTGTCTTTATTAAATTATAAATACAGAAAGCATAAGTCAAGATTACTTTTTATGTTTTGTGTCAAATTTACTTTTCTTCCAGCCATATTGATATGTAATTGACAAGTAAAAGTTCCATACTCTTCAAGGTGTGCAAACATGATGACTTGATACAATGTTATACTTGTAGACATTATGAAATTATTACTATAAGCAAATTAATTAAAATACACTTCACCATCCATAAATGCCTCTTTTTTTGTATGATACTGGATTTCAAAACTTTATTTAAGGAATTATGTAACACAGAAACATAAATACTATAGTTGGGATTGAGAATCCCTAGATGTCTATTTGTTGGAGATTTGGCTGGGAGAGTGGATCTTTAGGGAATGAGGCCCAGTGAGAGACCTTACATCACTGTAGTTGTGCTGGTGAACGGGGATTGTGGGATAGCAGCCACTTCCTCTATCTCTTTTGCTCCCTGGCCATGAGATTAGCTGTTTTCTTCTCTTGCCATCTAATACCCTCAGCAGAAGCCTAACAGCAAGGGGTCATCTGACCATGGAATGAAATTCTATAATCATGAGCCAAGATAAACTTTTTAGTCATATAAACTAACTTTCTGAGGCATTTTATTATAGTGATAGAAAACTAATATACTAAAAAAGGAAATCAAATATACTATTTCTTTTGCAATTTGTTCTTTTTTCTCAAACTATGTAAAAAATTGTTTTCACAAGGACACAAATACTCTATTCATTTTTGATTACAGTAAAGTTTGCAATTTGGAATTTATGTTTCTTTTGCTAGTAGTGAGATTGAGTAATCTTGATCTTTTTTATTTTGTAAAGTGTTTATTCATATCTGTTGCCATTTGATTTTTTGTATTAAGTTATGGAAACTATACATATAGACATATGAACATTTACTTTGTAGTTTGCTCAGGCTGACCTGGAATTCACTATGTAGTCTCAGGGTGGCCTCAAACTCACAGCGATCCTCCTCCCTCTGCCTCAGGAGTGCTAGGATCAAAGGTGTGCACTACCACGCCCGGCTGTTGCTATTTTATTTTTAAACATGGTTGCACTATGTATCCCAAGCTGGCCATAAGCCTGTCAGCCGCTTTAGAACTGGGATGACAGTGTGCATCACCATCTCTGTGTTTGTGTTTGTGTGTGTGTGCATGCGCGCGCGTGCATGCGCATGCATGCATGTGTAGTGGATGCACATGTATGTTCAGATGCATGCAGAGGCCCAAGTAGAAAGTTGGGGGTCCTCCTCTATTGCTCTTCTACTTTATTCCCATGAGACAGAGTCTGTCACTGAACCTGGAGCTGCTGTTTTTTTGGTCAGACGGGCTGTGGCATTCTGATCACAGTAATCCTCCTGTCTCTGCTCCTTGGATCAGCATTGGGGTTACAGGCATGTGTGGCCATATCCAGTTGTTTATGAGGATGCTTGGGATTGAACTCAGGTCCTCATCCTTGCATAACAAACATTCTTACTGGCTGAGACATCTTCTCAGACCTATACTAAATCTTTATTGGCTATTTGCAAATATCTTCTCTTTTTTCTTCACTTAGTCTATCAAAGCAGCATTATTAGATACATAGACATTTTAAATGTTCATGTAGCCTAAGTGATTCGTAGTTTCCTCCCTAAATATTTATAATTCTCTTTTGTTTTCTTCTTTTTCTTTGAGATAGGGTTTTACTAAATATTTATAATTCTCTTTTGTTTTCTTCTTTTTCTTTGAGATAGGGTTTTACTAAATATTTATAATTCTCTTTTGTTTTCTTCTTTTTCTTTGAGACAGGGTTTTACTATTTAGCCTAGGCTGACCATTCTTCTGCTTTCCAAATGCTTATTTTTTCATTTTTTTCTCAAATGCTGAGATTATTAGAGTATGCCACCACACTTGGAGCTCTACTGTCTATTTTTTAATAATTGTGAAAGCACAAAAATATTCTTCTATGATTTCTGTAAATGTTTATGAGTCTTACTCTGTACATTTTGGACATGATACAGATATTTGGGGTATAGTGTGAGGTAGGATTCCAATTTCATTTCCCCTCATAAATTCCCACCATGCCATCTATATTTGCTCAATGCTTTCCTCCCTCCTCATATGGAATGCAACTGATGTTTCCATATGTACTTGGATTTGTTTCCAGACTCTATTCATTGCTTTGAGGATTTTCCATTATTTTCCTAACATTCTTATAAGTTTTAATTTCCAGTGGAATCTGCGTTTTGTTGCCTTTTGTTCTTTCATGTCATTGGAAGGAGTTTAATGACAATTAAGATCAGCTTGTTGAGTCCACAAAACAAGACAAATCAAAAAATGGTGCAAGGGATGTATTTCTAGATGCATGTGACCTACCAAAATTAAACCATGAAGAGAAAAACAATCAGATTTATAACAAACAATGAGATTGAAACAGTAATTTTTAAAAACTGCCCACTACAGTGATCTTGGGATGACTCAGAAGGTATCATGGTGCTGGAAGGAAGTGACTAGAGTACTGAGTGACATCTTGATCACACCTTCCAAGGCTCAGGGTCTAATGAGGAAGAGGTGGTCGAAAGAATGTAAGAGCCAAAGGAAGGGTAGGACTCCTTACAACATGCTCCTTCCAGACATAAAATGGCCTGGATATCCATGACCTCATAATGCCTGACACTACCTACACAAGACCATCATAATAGAAAGAAAAGATGATGACATCAAAATAAAAGAGAGACTGAGGGGATATGATGGACAATGGAATTTCAAAGGGAAAGTGGGGGAAGGGAGGGTATTACCATGGGATATTTTTTATAATCATAGAAAATGCTAATAAAAATTGAGAAAAAAATGAAAAAATAAGACCATAAAAAAAAATCCCAACTAAAAAATATACAGGCCTCAATGGACTCCCATAAATTTTACCAGACCTTAACGAAGAACTAACACCAATGCTTCTCAGACTATTCAATAAGATAGAAAAAGGGGCTAGAGATATTACTCAATGGTTAAAGTACTTGCATGAAAAGCCTGATGGCCCCCAGTATCATGTAAATCCAGATGCACAAAGTGGCACATGCATCTGGAGTTAGCATGCAGTGGCAGGAGGCCCTGATGTGCCCATATTCTTTCTCTCCCTCTCCCTCTCCTTGTAAATATGTAAAAATATTTTAAGAAGTAAAAAAGAAAGAAAAGGGACATTACTAAACTCTTTATAAATTCAGTGTTAATATGACGTTAAAACAAGAAACACACCCACACACATATACACACAGAAAATTGCAGATTGATCTTACTCATGAACATAGATATATGAAATCTTGGTCTTCCTGCTGCTTTACTTCTGCCAATTCCAGCTTTACTAAGAGCTTGCAGTCCCTGCACTGCAGCTTACAAGAAGGTGAAATGGCCTCTTCTCTTCCCTGTTCTAGTGTTGGCAACACATTTTCTTTTTCAGGTAAGTTTCTTTGTGCTGCACTGATGTTTCCTTCACAAATTGTTTGCACACAGCCTGGAGGATTTGTCTGCTCAGCACACTCTGCGTCATTTCCCAAGGATCTGGACACAGCTTGAGTTTCTGACTGTAGGGACCCATGAAGCTGGGTATGATGGCACACCTCTTTAATCCCAGCACTTGGGAGGTAGAAGTAGGAGGATCACCATGAGTTCAAGAAAAGCCTGAGACTACATAGAAAATTCCAGGTCAGCCTGTGCTAGAGTAAGACAAAAGACTCTGGATAGCTAAAGTAATTTGCAGCAAAAAGAATAATGTGGAGATATTACTACTTGATTTCAATTTATACTACAAAGCCATTGTAAGTAACCCAAATAGCATGGGACTAGCACAAAAACAACACATAGATCATTGGAACAGAAAAGTAGATTCATAAGTAAACACATAGAAACAGCCACCTGGTTTTTGACACAAATGTCAAAAATATACATTGGAAAAAATGCAGACTCTTCAACGAGTGGTGGCAGGAAAGCTAGTTATTTTTATAATGAAGAATGAGGTGCACAGTGAGTAGGTCAGAGCACCTGATTCATTCCCTACCTCCCAGTTCTCTGGTCCCTGAAACCCTGTTGCTGGCTTGAGGCTGCCTGGACCCTGCATGCATGCTGGAGATGCAGGCTTTTTGTTCTGCCTTTTTGATTGTCCTGCCCCTGGATCCCCAACTCTGGGATCCCCTGCTCTGGAGGGTGCACATGCAGAATGGGTAGGCCAGAGCTCCCTTTTCCCACATCCCAGTTCTCTGGTCCCAGTACCCCTGCTGCTGGCTTGGGGTGGCCTGGTCCCTGTGTGTGTGCTATAGAAGCAGACCTTTTGCTCTAGCTTTCTGACTGACTGACCCCTCAGGCCCCAAATCCCTGTTCTCCTGAGCCAGAGGGTGCACAGGCTACTGTGGGAGCTGTCCTCTTGCACCTAGCTCACTAGCTTATGGCTCCTGGTTCCCAATCCCTGGTTTCCTTATGCTGAAGAATGCCCACTAGGAGAGTAAGTAGTCCAGAGCTCACAATTCCCCACATCCCAATTTCCCAGGTGCCTTTGATGTACTTGAAATCTCAACAATCTGCACACTGAGGTTATAACCCCATTCTTCACCAATCTGGTTCATATTTAAAACAGAACACTCACAAATACTTGCTTCTTCCTCAATAAAATAAGACTTTTCCCTGAGATGGGCAGAGCACAATGGAAAGAAAGAAGGAAGGAAAGAAAGAAAAAAAGAAAGAAAACTGAGAGCTCTCCACAAAGAATGCCTCATCCACAATGGAAGTCTCCAATGAAATCACAGAGAAAACAATAGAAATTGAATCCTAAAATGAAAATACAACAAGTTATGTGACCCTGGTCAAAAGAATTGCTGTACTGAAAACAAAGGATCAAAGCATTAACAATTAAGCCAGGCATGGTGGCACACACCTTTAATCCCAGCACTCAGGATACAGAGGTAGGAGGATTGCTGTGAGTTTGAGGCTACCCTGAGACTACATAGTGAATTCCAGGCCAGCCTGAGCTACAGTGAGACCCTACCTAAAAAGCAACAACAAAACCTCCAACAATTGCATAAATGAATTTGAGCAGAATTGTCTCTTAAAGCACTCAGTTTTTGTCACTAGGTTTAACTTAGTTGGAGAAAACCAGAGAAGACTCAAAAGAGATATAAATGAATTGAAAGTGTGTCAACAAATGCAGGCTGTCAATAACCAGACAATTAAGCTTAATGAAGACATGACCAAATGCAACAATGAATTCCAGAAAGCATCAGGAAAATCAGCCAAGTGTGGTGATGTGTGCCTTTAATCCTAGCACTTGGGAGGCAGAGGTAGGAGGATCATCGTGTTTTTTAAGTCACCCTGAGACTACATAGGGAATTCCAGGGCAGCTTGGGCTAGAGTGTGACCCTTCCCTGAAAAAGAAAAAAAGAAGAAGAAAATCAGACCTTAAACTGAAATTGTACCTCAGAAAACAGATGAACATGATGCAAAATAACACAACAGTAAACAAAACTCAAATAGAGCTTTTAAAACCCTCTCTAGAACCTTTCACTAACAGAGATGCTTATGTGGAGGACACAATCTGAAAGACAAGACACAAGAACTTTGCTAAGTTCAAAAAAATCATGCAAACAGAATATAAGAAAACTGTGAGATACACTAATATGACCAATCATCCAGATCATAATCATCCAGACCATAAGAGGAAGAATTCCAGGCCACAGGCATAGAGAACATATTCAACAAAATTATTAAGAAAAATTTCCCAATCTCACAAAATAGAGGCCCATCCAGATACAAGAAGCTCACAGAACACCAAACAGACAGGACCAAAGAAGAAACTCTCCAAGACACATCATAGTTTAAACTTTTTAACAATGGGGGGGAGGCACTAAAATCAGCAAGAGAGAAACAACTCACTACATACAAAGGCAAAACCATCAGAATCACCTCATGGCTTCCAACACAAACTCTGTACCCAGTGAAAGTATCCCTCATAATAGATGGAGAGAGGAAAACATTCCATGAAAAAAGTCAACTATGTGAGTAAATTAACACAAAGCCAAACCTACAAATAATACTTCAGGGATAATCCACACAGAAGAGTCAAACAACCAATCTCAAAGGCCTACAAGAAGATCAATAACCAAAACTAGAGCAAGCTCAAAAAAAGTACAAAGGAGCTGGAGAGATTGCTTACCAGTTAAGGAACTTGCCTGAGAAACCTAACAGGTCCAAATCTTCAGGTCCTACATAAACCAGATGCAAAGTGATGCTAGCATGCAATGTCACACATGTGCCCCAAGGGGCATATGCATCTGGACTTTGTTCACAGTGGCTGAAAGGCCCCGGCATGCCCATTCTCTCTCTCTCTCTCTCTCTCTCTCTCTCTCTCTCTCTCTCTCTCTCTGTGTGTGTGTGTGTGTTTCAAAATTAAAACGATGAAAAAATAAAACTAAAAAGTATAAAGCCAAAGGAAGCACCAAACCCTATAAAGTACTGCATCATGGCAGAGATTCAATCAAACCTCACAGTTATAGCCTTAAGTATTAATGGTCTCAACTCACCCATCAAAAGACACATGTTAACAGGTTGGATCAGAAAAATGGATCCTTCTATTTGTTATTTTCAAGAAATACACCTCACCATTAAAAACAGATACTTCCTTAGGGTGAAAGGAAGGTTCCATGGGCTGCTGAGAAGTATGTGTATTCTGTAGAATTGGGGTAGATTGTTCTTAGATGTCTGTTAGGTCTAGTTGATCTATGGTGTTGTTGAGCTCTATTATTTCCCTGTTGATTTTCAGTTTGTACGATCTGTCTATTGATGATAGTGGAGTATTGAAGCCCCAACTACGATTAGGCATCTTGCTGAGTCCTAGCTGGCCAGAGGCAGATCACCAAACTTTAGCTAGGCTCAGTAAGTTCCACTAGGCCTCATGCCCGGGCTTCTCAAGGCCCAATACCTGACTAGTGCTAGAATGTACTACATGAGTTACTGGGGGAAAGTGGCCAGCAAGGATGTGAGAAAGCAGGGGTCCAAGCTACTCAGAAGCAACCAGCCTGACAAGAAGTACACACCAGTGCAATGGTGGCACACAGCCTTGGTGGGTAACCAATGGCTTTCTGATTGGCTAAAAATCCACTCAGTGGAAAGGAATCCATATGTGGAACTGGGAACCAGGTCTGAATCCTATGGAGACAAATATTATGCTCTCTAATGACAAGCTACCACTAGTCTTTTGCTAAAAGAGGGGCTACATCCATCAAAATCTCCTTAAATTAATAACATTTATCTAATTTAACTTATGCTGACTTCACTCTCCTTTGGAGAATCTGGTTTTCTTTTTCAGAAGGTAGTGAGACCTGAGATGATAAACCACCTTTTGTATCTTAGTGAAGGTCCAGGTGAAAGGACAGAGGAATTGGGGAGAGAAGCAAGAGTGCTGCTTCCATGGTGAGCCTGACAATCAGCACCAGGGTGAAGGAGACAGATGCTGAGGATACTCAATACGAACCAAGGCAGAAATTCAGAGGCTTCTAAAAGCTCATCACTGAGGTAGAAACTTAAAACATACCATGACTCAGGAGATTTTTGTGGAAGAGGGGGGCAGAAAGATTGTAAGAATCACAGATTGGGTTGTCATCCCCAGAGGCATTGCCTCCAGCAAATAACTGACTGCTGCACCCCACACTGCATAAACCCATGGGGAATACCAGAAATAACACTGAGGAGGGGTCCCTGCAGAATGGGGCAGGAAGGAAGGAAAAGATGGTACCAACACATGATGTATCCATACAAAGTATATTGTTAATAATAATGAAAAAGAATGAGACTAGATCTCTAGCTCTCACCCTCCATAAAAATCAATGCCAAGTGATACAAAGACCTTAATATAAGACCAGAAACTTTGACACAACTAGAGGAAAAAATAGGGGGGAAAAGACCGCTTTGAAGATCTAGGCATATGCAAAGACTTTCTGAATAGGAATTAATCTCTCAGGAAATAATGTGAACAACTGACAAATAGAACCTCATGAAAGTGAAAGGCTTCTGCATAGCAAACAGTTAACTGAGTAATGAGACAGCTCACAGAGTGTGAGGAAATCTCTGTTGTCTACATGTTAGCAGACATTTAATATCTAGAATATGCAAAGAACTCAAAAATTCAATACATGAGTAATGAAATGAACAGATACTTTGTGAAAGATGAAATACAAATTGCCAATAAACAGATGAAAAATGTTCAACTTCACTATCCATCAGATAAATGCCAATCACATCTATATTAAAATTGCATCTTACTTCAGTCAGAATGACCATCATTAAGAAAACAAATAAGGTGCTGGGGAGGTGGCTCAGTGGTTAACAATGCTTGCTTTAAAAACCTCCCAACCAGGGCTCAATTCCCAAGCCACCCACATAAGATGGCTTCAAAAATGGTGCAAGTGTCTGATGTTTTGTGCGGCAGTGGCAAGTGGCCCTGGCATGTCCATACACACACACTGACAAAAATAAAGAAAATTTTTGCTGTTGGGAGTATGGATAAAAAGTAACTGTTAGGGCTGGAGAGATGGCTTAGCGGTTAAGCACTTGCCTGTGAAGCCTAAGGACCCTGGTTCGAGGCTCAGTTCCCCAGGTCCCACGTTAGCCAGATGCACAAGGGGGTGCACGTGTCTGGAGTTCGTTTGCAGAGGCTGGAAGCCCTGGCATTCTCTCTCTCTCCCTCTATCTGTCTTTCTCTCTGTGTCTGTTGCTCACAAATAAATAAATAATTTTTTTAAAAAGTAACTGTTATATACTGCTGACAGAAATATAAACAAGGGGCTGGAGAGATGGCTTAGCAGTTAAGAGCTTGCCTATGAAGCCTAAGGAACCTGATTCAGGGCTCGATTCCCCAGGACCCACATTAGCCTGATGCAGAAGGGGGCACACACATCTGGAATTTGTTTGCAGTGGCTAGAGGCCCTGGTGCTCCCGTTCTCTCTCTCTTTCTCAATCTCTCTATCTGCCTCTTTCTCTCTGTCTGTCGCTCTCAAATAAATAAATAAATAAAAATGAACAAAAAATAAAAAAGAAATATAAACCAGTTAATATAGAGGTTTCCTAAATAATTAAATAGATTTTCCATGTGACCTTGCAATATCATTTGAGTACTTACCCCCAAAACTCCAATTTAGCATAGCACAAAGAAACCTGCATATCAATGTTTATTGCAGTTTTCACAATAGTTAAGTTATGGAATCAAGATAGATGCTCAACAACAGAGGAATGGATAAAGAAACTGTGGTGTGTGTATGTGTGTATGTGTGTGTAGTGAAATTTTCTTTCAGTCATAATGAAGAATGAAGTTATGTTATTTGTAGAAAAATGAATGCAAGTAGAAATAATCAAATCAAGTCAATTAAACCAGTCTCAGAAAAGCAAATCTCATATATTTTCTCTAATTTGTGGTTCCTAGATTTCAAATAAATACATAAAAGTATGTACACGTATGTATGATATGAAGCTAAAACTGTCCAGGAGAACAAAGGGAACTAAGAGAAAGGAGGAGCATAGGAGGGGTTAATACCCAATATGTAATATAGATTTCTATGAAGACTGGCCATTTGGTAGCAGTAATGATGGGGCTTGGGAACTTCCTCCAGCATATGTGAGAGATACTTCTTCAAACCCGTGCACAAGCCAGGAAAGATGGCTGCAGGCTGGTGGCCCACATCTGCCTGAACTGAGAATGGGCAGTGTAGCTCCATTTGCCAGAGGGACAGGTCTCACCTTGTAAATGGCTCCTGTGAGAACGGGTGATATAACTGAACTCCGCAGAGCTGCCCTCCCTTCCCAAGTGGCCTGGCAATATCACTCTCACCTTCTTTCACCTTCATGGCATTACTCAGAGCTTCCAGCAGCATGCCTGTCAGCCTCTCCTTCCCTCCAAGTGTTCTCTGCCTGAGCTGCACAGAGAGATCATTGTGGGAACATAATGAAGACGTGACCTCCAGCCTCTGCTGTATGGTACATTTCTCATCCCTGTGATAGAATGCTTAGCAAAAGTCACTTAAGGGAGAAAGGATTATTTGATGCATAGGTTCAGGGAACTATCACTGCATCATGGAAGTGTGGAAGCATGTGGCACAGGCCCTTCATATCTTTTTTTTTTTTTTTTTGCAGAGAAAAACAACTCTATTTATTTATTTGAGAGCGACAGACACAGAGAGAAAGACAGATAGAGGGAGAGAGAGAGAATGGGCGCGCCAGGGCTTCCAGCCTCTGCAAACGAACTCCAGACGCGTGCACCCCATTGTGCATCTGGCTAATGTGGGACCTGGGGAACTGAGCCTCGAACCAGGGTCCTTAGGCTTCACAGGCAAGCGCTTAACCGCTAAGCCATTTCTCCAGCCCAAAAAACAACTCTTTACACACATGTTACACTTCGTTCTGATCTGCAGCCCCATGCTCCCTGTCCCTCTGGCTTCCTTTCTTCTTTTTTTTTTTTAGAATTTTTTTTAAAAAATTTTATTTATTTATTTATTTATTTGAGAGTGACAGACACAGAGAGAAAGACAGATAGAGGGAGAGAGAGAGAATGGGCGCGCCAGGGCTTCCAGCCTCTGCAAACGAACTCCAGACGCGTGCGCCCCCTTGTGCATCTGGCTAACGTGGGACCTGGGGAACCGAGCCTCGAACCGGGGTCATTAGGCTTCACAGGCAAGCGCTTAACCGCTAAGCCATCTCTCCAGCCCCTTCCTTATCTTTCTTGACTAATGTCGGACTAAAGTCTACCCTGTCTGATATTAGGATAGCAACCCCTGCTTGTTTTCTAGGCCCATTTGCTTGAAACACTGTCTTCAAACCTTTCACCCTATGATAATGTATATCCTTTGTAGAAAGGTGAGTTTCTTGGAGACAACAAATTGTAGGATCCTGCTTTTTAACCCAGTCTGCAAATCTATGTCTTTTCGTTGGGGCATTGAGGCCGTTGATATTAAGAGATATTATTGAAAGGTGTGTATTTATGTTTGCCATTTTTTTGTGTGTGTATGTTTCTGGTTCTACCTGTGCTCTCTTCTGTTAACTGGTATTTGAGTACAGCTTGTTTTTTCTAGGTTCCTTATATGTGTGCTTTTCCTTTTGTTCAGCATGGAGGATTCTATCAAGTATTTTCTGTAGAGCTGATTTTGTCTTCAAATACTCCTTTAACCTGCTTTTGTCATGGAATGTCTTTATTTGTCCATCTATTTGAATGGATAACTTTGCAGGATAAAGTAACCTTGGTTGACAGTTGTTATCTTTTAGAACTTGGAATATGTCACTCCAAGCCCTTCTGGCTTTAAAAGTTTGTGTTGAATAATCTGCTGTAATCCTGATGGGCTTGCTTTTGTAAGTAACTTGATTTTTCTCTCTAACTGCTTTCAATATTTTTTCTTTGGTGTGTGTGTTTGGAAGTTTGATTATAATATGGCGAGGAGAGGTTCTTTCTGGGTTTTGTCTGGCTGGGGTTCTAAAGGCTTCCTGTATCTGTATTGGCACCTCTTTCCCAATTTGGGGGAAATTTTCCTCTATGATTTTGTTGAAGATGCCTACTATGCCTCTGGAGTGGAGTTCTTCTCCTTCTACTATGCCCTGAATTCTTATATTGTATCTTTTCATAGTGTCCCAAATATCTTGAAATTCCCACTCATACTTTTCTATAAGTTTGTCTTTCTCTTTGTTGGACTGCATTAGGTCTGCCACCTGGTCTTCTAGCTTAGATATTCTATCCTCTCCCTCATCCATCCTACTGGTGAGATTTTCTACAGAGGTTTTTATTTCATTAACTGTGTTTTTCATTGCTAGTAATTCTGACTGGTTTTTCTTTATTATTTCTTTTTCCCTATTTATGTCTTGTATTGCCTTCTTTATTTCATTAAATTGGTGTCCTGCCTCTTCTTTGATTCCTTTGATTTCCTCTTTGATTTCTTCTTTGATTGTTTTCATGTGTTCTTTGACCTCTTTGAACATATTTATAATCATTCTTTTGAACTCTTTCTCAGGCATTTCCTCTAACTCTTTCTCACTGGAGGACATTTCTGATGCATTAATACTTTTAGGTGCATTTATATCGTCTTGCTTTTTAGTGTTTCTTGTGTTATAATGTATATATTTTTGTATCTTGGATTAAGTTAATGCTTGGATTTTCTAGCTATCTGTGTATTCTTAGCTGTATCAATTGATTTGATGTAATATATTTTCAGGGTAGGCGCTTAAGGTGTTAGGTGTGGCTCTTAAGACTCTCAGAGTATCTACAAAGATGTTCTTAGGGGTTGAGTTTCCCTGCTATAGGAGTATTCAAGCAGGCTGAGTGGAATAAAATACAGGTAGATTCTAAAATTTAACTAAACACTGTACACATTCAATCAAAAACAGCCCCGAGTATGTATGCAAGAGTAGTTATCATAACGACCAGATCCTCTATCAACACAGAGGTTAAGATTTCTGGTCTGTTAAGGGATCCAAGTCAGCTTGTGACCAAGTGAGACCTTCCCTGGTGCAATCCCAGTTACCTTGGATGATTTTGGTCTCAGTCAAGTTGCTGCCTGGGTCGTCGGTCTGCTGTTCTGATTTCTGGAGCTGGGCACTTGCTTTTCCTGCGGGGCAAACTGAGCTGCTGCTGCTGCCTCTGCTGCTGCTGTAGCTGCCACTGCTGGAGCCACCACTGCTGCTGAAGCTGCTGCTGCTGTGTCCACTGCCACTGCTCACCCTGAAGCTGCTGCTGCCGAGTCTGCCGCTGCTGCGGCTCCTGGGTCTGCTGCAGCTGGGGCCGCAGGTAAGAGTGCTGGAGCCACTGATGTTGCTGCCAAACTCTGCTCCTGCTTGGGTCCCGCTGTTGGCGTGGCCGGGTCCCGGGCCGCTGCTCTGTTCGCCTGAGCTGGGCTCAGGCGATGGGGGAGGGGAGGGAGACGCAGCTGCTCTGGTTCTCTTGCTGCTCCAAGCATTCTTCTACCTCGCGGTCTGCTCCTCCGTTGCTCGCTGCTGTTCTCCCCTCACGTTTCCCGAGTTGCGGAGAGCGCAGTGTGAGGGGAAGCTCCGGCACCTAGCTTTTCCTGCGGCTTGAGCCAAGTCTGGCGGCTTTCTGGTGTGTTGCGGCCGCGGCAGTTGGTGGAGCTGCCGGAGCTGCTTTTCCCGCCTGTGCAGGCTCTGGATGCTCTGGAACTCTTCTACTTCTCTGCTGCCGCTTCAATTTCCTAAACACCTCACTTTTTAGTAAAAGTGTGTATTTTGCTGAGTTTTTTTGGTCTTTTTCCCCCCTAAGCTGCTTTGGCGTGGTACCTACACCGCCATCTTAACTGGAAGTCGGCCCTTCACATCTTGATAGGTCAGGAAGCAGAGAGCTGGGGCTTGAACCAGAAGTAGAATTAACTTTCAAGGCCTAACATCAGTCCACATGTCCCAAAGGCTCTACAAACTCCCCCAATGGTTCCAAGAGCCGAGAACCAAGTGTTCAATCACACTAACCTATACAGAACATTTCAGAGTTAAACCATAGCATGCACTTCCATGGCCTGATTTAGTCCTTCCCACGTGAGGCCAGCACATTGGGATTTTTAGTCAGCCTTGTGATTTTTATTTTGTTTTTCAACCTGCAGCTCACACTGGGACCCAAGGCTTGTTGTGTCAACATCCTGTCACTTCCCATCCTCTCTGGTTGTACAAGAACTAGTTGGCTCAGACTGTTTTATGAAAACCAACTGTCAAAGTTTTAGGAATAGTGCATAACAAGGTTCATTATTTGGGCTGGGAAGATGGTTCAATAGTTAAAGGTGCCTGCTTGCAAAGTCTGTTGGCCCAGGTTCAAACAAAAAGTGGCACAAGGATCTGACATTTGTTTGTAGCAGCAGAAGCCTTGGTGTGTGTGTATGTGTGTGTGTATGTATGTGCGCGTGCACACACACACACACACACACACACACAAATCAAAAGACAAGGCCATTATTTTAAATAATGTATGTAATCTTACAGTTAAATAAGTTATATTAAAAAATTAAATGGTAGAAAGTCAAATTGTGTTGAAATTGAAAGAAAATTGCTATTTTTATGCTATTTGTATCCATATACATGGTGTGCGAATGGATCCCTTTTAAAGTGATGCTAAAGGGGATGGGGACATTACTCAATGGTTAAAGGCATTTGCTTACAAAGCCTAACAGCCTAAGTTCAATTCCCCTGTACCTACATAAAGCCAGATACACAAAGTGACACATGCACCTGGAGTTCATTTGCAGTGGCCAGAACCCTTGGCACACCCATACACTCTCCTTTCTCTTTGCCTATTTCTCTCTGTCCCTCCCTCATATAAACAAATAAAAAATATTTTAAAATCATGAGGCTGACTAAAGATATGTAATTTCCCCAATAAGTCTGAATACTGATTACTTAAGATGAATAAATTAGGGCCGAAGTGATGGATTAGCGGTTAAGGTGCTTGCGTCTGAAGCCTAAGGACTCACATTTGACTTTTTAGGTAATCTATATATAATCATCTATATGGGTATTAGTAATCCATTGGTGTATAATCAACTGCCCTATCACTTCGTGGTCCTTATTTAAAGACGAAAAAGTTACAGATATAGATGGCAGCCATGATTGCACAGCAATGTGAGATATCAAAGCACTTTATGTTACTAAGCTGCATGCTTAAAGATAACTACCATGATAAATGTTTTGTTATATACATTTACTGTCTTAAGAAACAGTTTAGATGTGTAACATGGTAATTTGCATTATACTCTATGATTTTTGTGGGACAAAATTGTTTTTTTGCCCTCTGTCCTACATTCTCTTGATTTTTTCTTTTTTTCGAGGTAGGGTCTCACTCTGGTCCAGGCTGACCAGAAATTCACTATGGAGTCTCAGGGTGGCCTTAAACTCTCAGTAATCCTCCTACCTCTGCCTCCCAAGTGAAGTGGATTAAAGGTGTGCACCACCACGCCCGGCAATTCTCTTGATCTTATTTCAGCTATATCAAGACGTTTTGTGTTTTTTTTGTAAACTAATTCTCTTGATCTTATTTCAGCTATATCAAGACGTTTTGTGTTTTTTTTGTAAACTAAGGAAGTTACAAATTCTATTCCTGACCTTTTAGTAGTTACCTTTCATTGTTTTAGAGCATGACATGTATCTAACGAAGCCACGGCTAATCACTCTGATAGCCCCTCTCCGAAACAATACACGGATTTGTAATATCTTACTCTAAGCACCTCCTATCATGCAAGTTATTTTTGTCTAGCATTGTGATTACATGTTTTTCCAGAATCTCCAGATTAGTCATTGCAAATAGTATTGTTTTACACAGTCATTAGGTTGAGACTCAGACACGTTTTAACACTTTCTTGGAATGAAATCTTCCTTGAATCTCATCTCACAGTGTTCCTCTGAATCAATTTCCCTCTTCCTGCTATTTATCTTTTAGACATGCTTCAGTGAGGATGTGTTGGTGGTAAAGGCTCTTAGATTTTGTTCATTTAAAATCCCCGTGTTTCACTGTCATTCTTGTGAAATAATTTAGGTGAATATCCACATCAGTTAGCAGTCATTTCCTCTCTGAAGATACTGTCCATCTTTTTTGTAGAAAAGTCAGCTCATGGTTTAATCAATAGTCTTTCTTTGCCTGTTCTAAGCTCTTTTATTTATCTGTGCTCTGCAGTTATACTGATATGCATCTGAGTCTGCTCTTTACTTTTTGTTGTTGTTCTACTAAATCACTTTTATTGAGGTTTAATTTACATGCAGTAAAATGTACTCATGCAAAGTATAATGTTGATAACTTTGAAAAATTCAGGAACCCATGAAACCATCACTACAGTTATAGTTTATAACATTTCCACGATCTGGACGTTCACAATCTGCTGCTCCTTGTAAGGCATCCCCACCCAGTGCCTCTTCTTTCTACATCTGTAAATTAGCACATTCTTTCCTGGAATTTCCTACAAGTGAATTAGTCTGGTAATTATTAAGTATTTTTCTTTTTATTTTGCTCAGTATTTGTATTTGGAAATCATGCATGCTGATGCATGTAGTAAGGTACATTTTCTTATAAAGTTAATTGTTTTATCTTTACATTTCTGAAAATTTGACATATATTTTAAGTTAATTTTTGTGTTTAGTACAAAATGTCAGTACAATTTCACTTTTTTTCTTTGTTTCTTTCTTTCTTTTTAATTTGTTGCCTATTGTCTAGCATCACTGGTGGGGAAAAATTAAAAACAAGATTATCCTGTATTTCTGAATTCCTTTGAAAGTAATTCACCATTCAAGTGTGTGCTTCTGAGCTTTCTACTTTGTTGCCTCAATCTGTATGCTCAACCCTGAGCCAGTCTCATATTTCCTTACTTAATGTGGCTTTGTCTATTTACATACCTTGTCTTTAAGTGACAGAATGTATTTCTCCTCTCAGAGGGCCACTGGGACCCTGCTACAGAAATCTTCATTTACTCCAGCCTTCTAAATGTTGGATGGACTGCGTTTAATTTGATGAAAGCTAATTTGCACACAAACTTTACAAAATAAAAGTTAGCCACAGAGAGATACTGTCTAGCTTTCTAGCCTCTCCAAGGTGAGAGGTCAGTCAAGTGGAAAATTATGACATGAGGCTGGAAGTTCAAGAAGAGCCCATAAACCCCAACTTTGAGGCTCTAATCTGCTTTTAACAAAATTTGAAATAGACTGAGAAGGATAGATTATAAACCATCACATTTATTTAGGGGTGTTTCTAGGGAGGAGGCTGGAGCAGGACATGCACCCATGTGGAGGTGAGATGTGGGATCCTATGTAGGAAGCTGAGTGTGGGAATGGAACTGTGGGAGGAGCTTATCAGGGAAACTGAAAAAAGGCCAGAGGTTAAAGAAGCTAGAGGTACTTAGCAAAGAGAAATCTATCATTCCCCATAGAATGGGGAGATGGTCTTACTGGTACTGGGATCCCGCATTTCAGACAAGGAGAGATGAACAGTCAAGAAGAAAACAGATGTTGCCCACCCGGTAAACCCCTATTAATAGCTTACTGGGGTGGTCTTCACTCTCAGGCTCACGTGAGTTATGAGGTAGAGAGAGCTCTGGTTGGTCTGGACTCAGGCCGAGGCCAGTACACTGAGCAGGGGGTGCTGTTAAAGAATGAGTCTAGACTGGATCACAGACTGGTGAATCAACTTTGGCCCCATCCCTACCTGATTGCCTTAAAATCAATCTACCTGGCTAGTACTCCCTCTCTTGAGAAGAAACTAATTGTTGTGAGATGAAAGGCGATGATGACCCTTGTTTAATGACTTCAAGGCTTACCCTTTGTGGAAGGAGGGTTTGTTTATTGAAACTGTGTATGTCAGGTTCTTTGGTCATCACATAATCAGAAAAAATATATCAGCTATCTTTATGTGATGTAGACTCACCCTCCCCTAGTACAGGGAAATACACATAGTGGCCCACAACGATTATACTGCTGCTAAGTCGGCTGCACACTTCCCTAGAAATGGCTGTGGACTCAGGTGATTCGGCTGGAGAGACAGCTTAGCAGTTAAGGCGCTTGCTTGCAAAGCCAGAGGACCCAGGTTTAATTCCCCAGAACCCACACAAGCCAGCTGCACAAGGTGGCACATGCATCTGGAGTTTGTTTGCAGTGGCTGGAGGGCCTATCGCACCCATTCTCTCTCTCTCTCTCTCTCTCTTTGTCTCTCCCTTTACCTTTCTCTGTCTCTTTCTTCCTATCTCAAATTAGTAAATAAAAATAAAAAAAAATATTTGGGCTGGAGAGATGGTTTAGCGTTTAATCGCTTACCTGTGAAGCCTAAGAACACCCGTTTGAGGCTTGATTCTCCAGGACCCACGTTAGCCAGATGCACAAGGGGGGCCCACGCATCTGGAGTTCGTTTGCAGTGGCTGGAGGCCCTGGCACGCCCATTCTTTCTTTGTCTCTCTCTCTCTTTCTGCCTCTTTCTCTCTCTGTTTGTCGCTCTCAAATAAATAAAAATAAACAAAAAATAAAAATAAAAAATATTTTAAAAAAGCTGAGTTGGGGTATTGATTCTTTTCAAGCTGAAAACACTTGAGGAACTATATGACTGAAAACTTTGGCCTGTCTCTCCTTCTTTTTTTTTTTTTTGTTTGTTTGGTTTTTCCAGGTAAGGTCTCATTCTAGCCCAGGCTGACCTGGAATTCACTATGGGGCGATCCTCCTACCTCTGCCTCCCAAGTGCTGGGATTAAAGGTGTGCACCACCACACCCAGCTTTGTCTCTCCTTCTTGGAGCAAGCCACAAAGATGATCTTGAGAGGGATTTCCCTGATATTGAAATATATATATCAAACCTAAAAATTTGCCTTGATCACCAGAAACTGGTCATAGGGGCTTAGATGTACCTGACTAAACAAACTCTAAAGTAAGCCTTACCTACTAAGTATAGTGTTACCAGAGTCGTAGGCCAGAGGCCTGCAGACCAGATTGGGGCACCTGCTTCCTCAAGACCCCAAGTAGAGAGATGGGTGGAACTGAATCAAGGAAAGTATTTATTCAGTCTGGCCACACTGCAGGGAGACAGGGGGAACACCATCCGTCCTAACCCTACCTTGGGTACTGAAGAGTGTCAGGATTGCATATCAATAATCTGCATAGCTCCACTGTCTTGGTCAGACTATTATCTCGGGTGTAATTCAAGCTGTCACTGAGGAAAGCATCATTGCCTGAATTACTTCCCCTTATGATTGCTGCCCTCTGGAGGAGGGGCAGCAGCCTAGGCTCCTGTCCAGGTTGCAGACCTTTGGGGCTCACTGCCCTGGAATTTGAGATGACCTGGGAGGTGCAGAGGAAGAAGAAGGCTAGAGAAGCAGGTAGAACCCACTGTGACTGGTCCTTTTTCAGGGGGAGCTAAGCACAGTTCAAAGTGGCCCTGTCACACTAGATCAGCCACCCACTTATCCTGTCATTCCTTCACAGACTGCCTGTGTCATGCCTTCGTAATCCAGATGCACAAAGCGACACAAGCATGCAAGGTCACACATGTGCACAAGGTGGCACACATATCTGGAGTTTGATCTCAGTGGCTGGAGGCCCTGGTGCCCCAAATCTTTCTTTCTCTCACTCTTTCATTAAAAATAAATAAATAAATTAGGCTTTTCTCTTGTGAACTAGCTCTTGTTTTAATTTGGTTCCTAGCTCCAGCCAGAATCATAAGAACAAAAAGCTGGGTAAGGGTAGAGCAGATCTCTCCTCTCAATTCCTAACTCATTGTACATTACAAGATTAGATATGGCAGCACTCACATTTTTAATGGAATTTTCTTAACATGGCTTAGAGATGCCATTTAACTGTGAGTAAACTCTCAGTTATGGCAGTAAAAGAAATTTGAGGTCAAATTTTCAAATTTGGATGATTTATCTTTTAGTTAAGAATGAAAGTTTGGTAAGCATCTAACTTTTCAAGACTAATATCTATTATTTACTCTCACATTTTGCATATTATTACATTATCTTAATATTTATATTACTTATTTTTAAGAGAGATCACTTAAATGTATTCCAGACACATGCACCACTTTGTGCATCTGGCTTCACACGAGTGCTGGGGAATTGAACCTGGACATCAAGCATTGCAAGCAAGTGCCTTTAATTGGTAAGTTAGCTCCCCAGTTCTTTAAAAATATGTATTTATTTAATGTGTGTGCACATGCATGTGTTCATGCATGTGTGCCTGTGTGTAAGAGAAACAGAGAGAGAAAGACCATTTTTCTAAAGGTGACCCAAAGTCTTCTATTCAGAGCTTCACCTATGCTAGGTAAGTGGTCTACCACTGAGCTACCTCTGTATCCCAACCCCCATGTAAATTTTAAAAACTCAGTGGGTCCTGGTGGTGAGCCAGGTGTAGTGGTACACGCCCATAATTACAGCATTCTGGACACTGAAATAGCACCATCTCATGCACCAACCTGGGCTACATGACAAGAACCTGTCTTGAAAAGAAGGAAAGGTGCTAGATGTGGTGGCTCATGCCTTTAATCCCAGCACTTGGGAGGCAGAGGAAGGAGGATCACTATGAGTTCAAGGCCATCCTGAGACTACATAGCAAATTCCAGGTCACCTTAGGCTAGAATGAGACCTTAACTTGAAGAGGAAAAAAAAAAAGGAAAGGAAAAGAAAAAAAAAGGAAATAAAAATAAAAGAAGGAAGTAAAGAAAGTAAGATAGGTCCAGAGGGAGAGAGTGATAATAAATTGCATCTTTCTTTCAAGATAAATAAACTCTAAAACCTGCTTAAGTATTGTGACACATGCCCATTTCTCCTTGCCTTGTATCACTGAGAAAGGTATATTTTCATTTGCTTTTCTGTTTCATCAAGATATAACTTTAAAGGTATTAGTATCAGACTTGTTTATTTATTTTCTTTTTAAATATTTTATTATTTACTTTATTGAGAGAGAGAGAGAGGAAGAAGCAGAAAAAGAGAGAAAGAGAATGGGTGTGTCAGGGCCTCCAGCCACTGCAAACGAACTCCAGATGCATGCACCCCTTTGTGCATCTGGCTTACATGGGTCCTAGGGAATCAAATTGGGGTCCTTAGGCTTCTCAGGTAAATGCCTTAATGGTTAAGCCATTTCCTTAGCCCTATTTATTTATTTATTTGAAAGACAGGTAGGTAGAGAAAGAGAGAGAAAAAGAATGAGTACATCATGGCCTCCTGCAACTATAAATAAACTCAGATGCATGCGCCACTTTGTGCTTCTGCCTTTATGTAGGGTCTGGAGGATCCAGCCTAGGCCATTAGGCTTTTCAAGAGAGCACCTTTAACTGCTGAGCCATCTCTCCAGCCCTTATTTATCATTTATTTATTTATTTGGTTTTTCAAGGTAGGCTAACCTGGAATTCACTATGGAGTCTCAGGGTGGCCTCGAACTCATGGTGATCCTCCTACCTTTGCCTCCTGAGTGCTGAGATTAAAGGCATGTGCCACCACGCCCGCTTCCCTCATTTATTTTTAAAACTATTATCTTACCACAGGTATACATATATATATGTGTGTGTGTGTGTGTGTATGTGTATATGTATATGTATATAAGCTAGAATACAAAAATCATTTTTGTTTTTGATGTGCTTATCATGTATTTATGCATTAAAATTAATAAAATACATTTTTGAAAATAAGTAAGCTAACATTAAAGGAAACATTAACTTATCAATTTAAGTCCTTTGTGAGTCAAGTGAAATAAAGTTCTGAGGAGAGAAGACTGTGTGGAGTCATCATAGTCTTTGAATTTCTACGCCAGCAGCCTGGTTCCTGCCCGACTCCACTAACCCCCAGGGTTTGCGAACCAGCCCGCAGACTATGGCAGCAAACTCACCTTTATGATCAGAGGGGGAACTGGCCTACACCCCTCTGCACTGCAGGTATGCTCTGGATTGAGGTCAAGGCAGAAATAGCCATGTGCTTCTGAACCGCTACAGAACTGCAGTGTGGAGTGGGGCTAGTGTGCATAAGAAACACCAGGGGCCAGGTTAAATAAAACTGTGTTTTCAGTCTGTTGTAGTTCTGGGCAAGAATCCAGGAAGCCACATTTTTAATCTGCCCTCCAGGTGGTCCTGACACAGGTGGCTGAATAAACAACTTTGAAAATTATTATAAAAGAATTAATATCATGGCGTCTTTAGTACTTAAAAATGACCATTTTATTTGTGTGTACGGCTTTGTGTGGGTGCCCCCTGCATTCCTCTTCACAGCCGCATGAGAGGAGGCATCACTCTCGTTTTACCAGTGATAAAGCTCAGATGTTAAGGTCCTTCTGTCAACATCAGAGTAGGAGCAATATGGCAGGCCTTTGCCAGCAGTCCACGGTTCATTGCACCTACCATGGGCCTCCCTCCTGGTCACAGCAAACCTCCATTTGACTGGGAGCAGGCCAGGCAGCAAGAGGGCGCACACGCAGAAGGTGAGTGGGTGCTGGAGCGATGGGTGATCAAGATTGGTCCTTTGTGATGCCATCTGTTTCTTTCCTTGCCCTTCCCTCTTTATTTCCTCTTCCCTTTTCCCTCTGAAGAATAGAAGAGAGGGAGACGTTAAGTTCATTACTTACCTGTTACCACAGTTCAGGTCAGAGGGCCACTTGTACCTATTGTATGCTTTAGAAAGTAAACACACATTTCAATGGTTCCCTTCTGTGCAAACACTTTCTTAACAGCCCTTCAGAGTTACCCACTTCCTCCATGTGCTGTCTTCAGCATTTTCCTAACTATTCAATTGTATTGTGATTATAGTAATCTCTTCCCAAGGGAGTGTATCTGACAGGAAATTATATGGCATAGAAATTGCTATACATCTTTTTAAAAACCTAGGGAATTTTTAGTCTAAAAGGAGTTATTTATTTGAAAAGATGTAGGAAAAAGGGGAATGCAGCAATTGGAGGTAGAGGGTGCTGGAGCTGCCCCAGTAACCCTACCATTAGAATTATGGTCCTTGGCCATTATTCCAGCAGAGGCTGAGGAGGGGCCTGGGGTCCCCAGGAACTGACCCTGCTCTCTGCAAGTACACAAAGAGTGCTTGGGAAAATGTATTTTGTTAAGTAAACTAGGTATGTTAACTTCAATCAAGCAAAACAACTTTATCTTGCTAAAATTTTGGTAGAAAGAATTAATAAGTGAGTAGTAATTGTCTCTTAGCATTGTAGGAAAGACTTTTGATAACTACCTTCTTACATTCTGTGGCTGGGCATGAGAATTAAACTGACAAAAGACAGATTAATAAGAAAAAAATGTGCATTTTATATGCTGTTGCTGATGCTGCTGTTGCTTTCTTCTCCTCTTCCTCCTCCTCCTACTCTTTCTTCTCTTTCATTTTCAGTGCAGGGAATTAAATCCTGCATCTCACAAATGTTAGGCAAGTATTTTGTAACTGAGTTATATTCTCCTGTCCCAGTTAGTATTTTTACATGTATGTAGGAACTTTTATAGACTAAATATAAGAACTTGAAGAAGTAGATAGTCCTGAAATTTTTTATGCCACTTAAACACAGAATGATACATTGTAGAAATGGGACAGGACAATGGGAATAGGAACTTGGACCAGTCGCAATACTTGTGGGAGATTGACAGAAAACCGCATGGAGAAAATTAGTAGAAGATAAGGATTATTTCTGAAATTTTTTTTTTTTTGCCATTTAAATTACATGTTTTATTTCTCCCAATCCCAGCAAGAGCACAGAAGCCCCATTGTATCCAACTCAAACTGATTTTTAGTAGGCTGAGATTATAGGGACCCTTATCAAAGATAAGGTGATACAAAGGGTTCCCAAATGCTGGACACAAATGTGCCTGCCAAATAGATGGAGGTAAACAATATACTGGGCCCAGTGCTTCGTCAGTCAATTTAACTTTGCAATGCGAGCTGCATCTCTGAAACTGACAGTGTGGGAGGTGGGGGGGGGGAGTATGAAGGAGTGACATTAAAATTGCCTCTTATTAGCTCACCCTTTCAACATTAAACAGAGACCAAGAGAGAAATGGTTCCAACATTTCACCACATGTATTTCTTCTTATGCAGTCTAAGCTGAGAATGCCATGTAAATGGGTCACTGCAAAATGCAGCAGTTTAATATTTTCCCCCAATCAAAAATAAGAAACAAACCAGTATGATCTCACTTCTATTAACTTTTGAAGGTTTACAGCAGTTAAAGTATTTTTGCTTCTAGTATGAAGGTTAAAAAATCATTTGTCATAAAATACAAAAGCAACCAATTTCACCATCAAGTAAAATATTTCTGAAAGTTTGCTCACACAAGTTCACCTCAGTGTCAACTCTCCATGTCCAGTGATAAGGATATTGTCTTCTTGGTATAGGAAAGATGCTTTTCTCATGATAAATTTATGTTCTGCTTTGAAGTAGAAAAATAATGGTCACTATGCTAGGGAGATAGTCCAGCGGTTGAAGGTGCTTGCTTGCAATGCCCAGGATTCGGTTCCCCATTACTCTCATAAAGTCAGGTGCACAAAGTGGTGTATGCATCTGGAGTTCATTTGCAGCAACATACTTCTGGAATGCCTATTTTCTCTCTCTTTCTTTCTCTCTCTTTGCCTCTCTATCCCTGATCACAAATAGTATCTTTAAAAAAGACAATGGTCAGAGATATCATCCTACATTTGCTATTTCTCAATTTCCTTCAACTCAAAATCATCAGTACACTAAAATGGCATATTTGTAAATGATATATTTCAATCCCCTTTACTATTAATATTTAGAATATCTGAAATACTCAGGTAAATCCCATTCTACAAAGAGAAAATAAATTCTTTGCTTTCACACAAATAATATGGGCAATAATGAATAAAGTAAATGCATTGAACCTTCTGTCACCCATAGATATAGAAAAGTTTATGCCATGGGAACTGGGGACTCCACAGAATCATGTCTGAAATACAGCCAAATTCAGTTTTTCTTGGAAGCTAGATTAATTGGCAGGTTAGTTCCAGGGCTATATAGATAGACATTATGACCCAGCCTGGCAAACTGCCCATGGGGTTCAGAAGTGTCTGTGAATTGAAAGAATTAAATAGTTTCAAAGTAGAAAAAGAAACTACAGAAGTATTGTGGTGACCTTCTTGTTGCTGGGGTACAGCACTCAGCCAAAGACAGCTGATGGGAGGAAAGATTTTTTTTGGCTTACAGTCTTGATGATAGGAGAAGCATGGCATGAGCAGAAGCTGGACATCACCTGTGCCACAGCAGGTGGAAAACAGCAGCAGGAGAGTGCACCAAACTCACACTGGCAAGCTAGAGCTAATAAACCACCAAGGTCACCCCTAACAACACACCTCCCCAGAAAGACTCCTCCACCCAAATTACCATCAGCTGAGAATTCAGAACACATGAGTTTATAGGAAAAAACTAATTTAAACCATCAAAAAGGGAAACTAGTGATTCCTTAAATGCTTATAAAATGTAAGGTTGTGCCAGTTTTATTAATATGCTAGTCATAAAAACTTTCATTTCATTTAAGTTTTATAATTTAGTAAAAATTGATAAATATGCTTGATGTGTAATAAATCAGGTGTAGTACTAACTATAGTAAAACATCTAAAAGTCAAAGTCATTGTTTCCAAAAACTTTAACTATGTATATTATGGTTAATGAGTAGAGTAGTCTTGTTTTAATGTGCTTGCTGAATTGAAGGGGCTTGGGCCACAGAGAGCTTAAAATAGCCATGAAGGGTTCAATCCTGTTCAGTACTTTTATTATGGAATTACAATTATATATGCTAAATAGGAAGCCAAAACTATGTAATAACATTTATTTTATTTTATTTTTTTAGAAAGAGGGAGACAGAGACAGAAAGACAGAGAGAGAAGAAATAGAGCATTGCTACACCAGGGCCTCAGCCACTGAAATCGAAGTCCAGACACCTACGCCACTTAGTGGGCATATGCAATCTTGCACTTGCCTCATCTTTGTACATCTGGTTTACAAGGGATCTGGAAAGTAGAATATGGGTCCATAGGCTTTGCAGGCAAATGTCTTAACTACTAAGCCATCTCTCCAGCCCCAACATTTGTTTTTTGTGTCTGTATGTACATGTGGTACATGTGTCTGTATGGACGCATGTTCTTGTATGTGTGAGTGCATACATGGGTAGTCATATGCTTGTGGAGGCCAGAGGACACTGTTGCATGTCTTCCTCAATCACTCTTCCACCTTAATTATTTTAATTTTTAAAAATTTATTTATTTTCAAGCAGAGAAAGAGAGAGATAGAGAGAGACAAACAAACAGAAAGTGGGCATACCAGGGCTTCCAGTTGATTCAAATGAACTCCAGATGCATGCATCACCGTGGGCATCTAGCTTTACATGGGTACTGAGGAATTGAACTCACCTTATTTTTTTGAGACAGAGCCTCTCACTGACTCCAGGATTCACTGATTTGGCAAGACTAGCCAGCTAGTGTTAGGCATCCTCCTGTTTCTGCTTCCCTGGTACTGGGACTACAGGCACATACCACCAAACCCAGCTGTTATGTGGATGCTGGAGATCAAAACTCAGTTCCTCATGCTTATGCAGCAAGCATTTACTCACAGAGCCATCTCTCCAGCCCTCTGGAGTAACATTTCAATTGGAATAAAAGTAACAGGTGGCCCTACCCCCTCCTGCCTTCTCATGAGCAGGAGCTCTCTGTACTTTCTCCTCTTTCCTTCTATTAATCTTAAACCTTAAAATAATGTTATAGCAATTCACTATAGAATATGTTGATATTTCTAGTCCTCTGCAGAGATTTATACTGCAACTATTAAGTATATCTTTTTATCTTTGTTTCCATATCCCTAAAAACATTTTCCCTCTATAATTCTTTTTTTAAAAAATGTTTTATTTTTATTTATTTATTTGAGAGTGACAGACACAGAGAGAAAGACAGATAGAGGGAGAGAGAGAGAATGGGCGCGCCAGGGCTTCCAGGCTCTTAATGATATTTGAACCCCAGTTTTTACTGTATAGTCTTTTATGAATTAATTTTAATGAATATTGGATAAAGTAATAATAAAATTAGAATTAGATTCTAGTATTTCATATGTCAAGTTATAAAGACAGTTCTAGATATTTCATCTCACATGAGCTGTTGATTCCCATGACAGCTCGATTTTTTAAACTCTGTTTTAAACAATTACACTACATTGTAAGAAGGTAGGTATATTGAGGAGTATTTTAGTTGTCAACTAGTCAAAATACTTTTGAACTTAGCAGAAAATTGCAGTTACCAATTCTCTTGTTATAAATAATGCAAAATTATTGCTCAAATCCTCTTCAATGGCAAACATACTTTTTATTTGTTCCTATTCCTCCCTGTATTCAGATTGTTTTTTGAATTTTTTCACACCAAAGGAGACAGTTAAAGTTGGTCAATTTATTTATTGCATATTTCATAATAGTGAAACCCTGTGACTCAAAATTCCTCAGGATCACCAACAATGACATCAGCAGAACCACATGCCTTGATAATGAAATACAGTTCTTAAGCTATTATCATTCTGTATGGATGAAATAAGATTTACAAATGGACATTTAAGAAGAATCGCACTGATAGAAAGCTTGAAGAAGCCATTCTACATGTAGTTCAATGGGAGAAAGAGATACCACCAGTGAAGATACTCAACAGTGGACACTGCAAGCCTTATAATTGGCCAGCCAGGCCAAATGAGCCAACGGGTGCAATAGTGGCCATCTGTCATGGTGGAAACCAACTGCCCTCTAATTGGACTGGAGGTCTACTCCTTGGGTTGGGGGGAGGAATACATACCTGAGACTGAAAACTTAAAACAGGGGTAGTCATGTTCCCTAGGGGTGTAACATCTGCTGATGTCTGGATAAGTGTATATACTATGCTTACCAAACGCCCCAGTAAGCACTTCTCTTAATGTTTATACCTTTATATTAACGCTAGTCTCACTTTGGGTAGAGAATCTTCTCTTTTCAGATGGCAGTGACTTTGGGATGACTCAGAAGGTATCATAGTGCTGGAAAGAAGTGACTGGAGTATGGAGTAACATCTTGATCACACCTTCCAAGGCTCAGGGTCTCATGTGGAAGAGGTGGCAAAAAGAATGTAAGAGCCAAAGGAAGGGTAGGACTCCTTACAACATGCTCCTCCAGACACAAAATGGCCTTAATATCCATGACCTCATAGTACCTGACACTACCTATACAAGACCATCATAAGAGGAGGAAAAGATCATGACATCAAAATAAAAGAGAGACTGATTGAGATGGGGAGGGGATGTGATGGAGAATGGAATTTCAAAGGGGAAAGTGGAGGGGGGAGGGAGGGCATTACCATGGGATATTTTTTACAATCATGGAAAATGTTAATAAAAATTGAGGGAGGGCTGGAGAGATGGCTTAGCGGTTAAGTGCTTGCCTGTGAAGCCTAAGGACCCCGGTTCGAGGCTCGGTTCCCCAGGTCCCACGTTAGCCAGATGCACAAGGGGGCACACGCGTCTGGAGTTCGTTTGCAGAGGCTGGAAGCCCTGGCGCACCCATTCCCTCTCTCTCCCTCTATCTGTCTTTCTCTCTGTGTCTGTTGCTCTCAAATAAATAAATAAATAAATAAATAAATAAAAAATTTAAAAAAAAATTGAGGGAAAAAAATATTTTTTTTAAGTGAGGTAAGAAAGCAAGTACTGAGATTACAGATGTGGCCACCACACCCACAGTGTTTAGAACTGGAAGGTACATAAGAGGTGTACAAGTTTGAGGCCAGCCTGAGTTATATGACATTCTTTCTCCAACCAAAAAAAAAAAAGTGACATTTTGGGCTGGAGGGATGGCTTAGTAGTTAAGGCACTTGCCTACAAAGCCAAAGGACCCAGGTTCAATTCCCCAGAAGCCACATACGCCAGCTGCACAAGGTGGCACATGCTTATCTCTCTCTAATAAAATAAATTTTTTTTAAAAAAAAAAAGAATCGCACTCACCCTCTAGCATCACTATTTCTATGCACAGCTCAAGACTGGTCTGGCTCTCGGGGATGAAGATGATGACACTACCTCAGTTTCATTATTTTAGCTCGTGCCCAGCAGAGAGGATGACAGGTATAAAAGCTAAGAAGGCAGCACAATCTTGGTAACATCCATTCATTAATAATTGTTAGATGTCCTTTATACCAGTAGGTCATCCATGAACTATTGTGCTTTATGCTGTTGTTAACCTTGAAAAGGTAGCACGGTACCTCTAGTACCATTAACTTGAGTCAGTTCCCCAAATATTGAGGCTCACTTTGTACTAGTCCATGACAGGCTTCAGTAAGCAAGACAGAGAGAGTTTCTGTTCTCAAGATCACAGTGAACCGTTGCAGAAGACAGAACAGAAGAATACAAGGACCAGGAGGTGGGGAGAAGTATTTGGAACATTATTTCCCAGACACAAAATTACTACTATGTTATAATCTCATAGTGGCTGTCAATACCTCCACAAAGTTGAGCTTACCAATATATTAATATGGATGATGAAAGAGGAGAAAATGGGTATCAAAATAGAAGATGGACTATTGGAAAGGAGTTCAGTGAAGGAGGATGAATGGAGGCAGGTAAACAAAGCATTGGAGAGGATTATAATCAAATTATGAATGTTCATATGTGAAATTTGATAATAAAATTTTAATTAAATCATGATTCAACAAAAGAACGCAGATATAAAGCAAGAAATTCAGAGCATAGTAAGAATTCTGAAGTTAACACAAGGCTTGTCTTCTAAAGAGTTAGCCTAGGAGGTATGTGTAAGGAATTAATGTTAAACTGCAATATGAAGTGTGGGCAAATATGTGCAGAGAGTGTGGGGGAATATTCTAGGCCTGTGTGCATTGTAAAATGTTGGGATGGAGCTGGAAAGAGTGCAGATAGAAATGAGGCTGCAGAATCTGGTAGTATCATCTGGGGGGCATGTGGGCCAACATAAAATATTGAACTCAGAATCTGCAACCATGGCTTATGTTATGTAAGACCACACTGTATGAAGCATGCACTGGATTGCTTGCTCCCTTTTAGACACAAGGACTCTGTAGTATCAGGATGTGAGGTCACTGAGCTTACATAGCTAGTCCGTGGAAAGTTGAGAATAAGATCCAGGCCTCTCTCCCAGGTGTATAAATTGCAAACTCAAATACCATCCAACAGACTAGTACACAGGCTACTGGTGTGCATCAGCAGATAGAGGTTGAGACTGTAACAAAGGAAAGAGTGTAAACCCTGTCAATAGGCACAGCCCCTACTTATCTCCAGCTCTAGGAGTGAATGACAGACCAGTGTTCTTTCCACAGATGCTTTAAATCCCACATTACCATGGAAACCTTATTGAAAATTCTTGCTGACTAATGAGAATGTAAAGACAGCTATATGGAGTAATCCTGTAATCCTTTCAGGTTCACAGAGGCTGTGCTACACTCCCATGCAGATGCTCCCAGGTTCTTTCTAGAAATGAGCATTGTTTGCACAATATATACACAGCCCACCATATAATTTTTAGGTTACTTATGGTAACAAATACAATATAAATGCTATGTAAACAGTTGTTATACTGTATTGTTTAAGGAAGTAAGAAAAGTCTGCACTAATTCAGCACAGACTGGAGTTTATTTTTTAGAATATTGTTAATGCATCGGGCATGGTGGCGCATGCCTTTAGTCCCAGCTCTTGGGAGGCAGAGGTAGGAGGATTGCTGTGAGTTTGAGGCCACCTTGAGATTACCTAGTTAATTCCAGGTCAGCAGAGGCCAGAGGGAGACACTACCTTGAAAAAAGAAAGAAAGAAACAAACAAAGAATATTGTTAACACATGCTTGGTTGAGAACACAGGTGCTGAATTCACAGATAGGAAGGGCACACTGCACTCCCTTTGAATGTAGTTGGTAGTAGTTTGAATGCACTCCCATTGAATGTAGTTGGTAGACAAGAGTCAATAAATGGTTCTTCAAATGAAAATAGTGAGAATGTTAGAAAAAGACAAGAACTCAGGTTATTGTTGCATTTATATAAGAAGTATAATATAGCAAAGGCCCCAAATAAACTTAAAATGAGAATCCCTAGTAAGAAGATCAAAGGAGCGATGATAGACAGGTAACATGGGCCACTGTGTTTTCCTCTCTATGGTAGAATTCTTCTCACTTATAAATATTTTGAGGATCTACCTTAATAACTTCAGCAGGCTAATTTGAGGTAACAGAAGGTAAAGAAACAAGAACTGGAAGACTTAAAGTAGTGCCAATTCATGGTAAAGAAACAAGAACTGGAAGACTTAAAGTAGTGCCAATTCATGATGGCCCAGGTGACTCTCCTTCCACAGAGTCCCAAAGAATCCAAGACAAAGTCATTCACATCCAACAATGTTAAGTGCAAATGAATTCAATATAGGACAGCAAACTGAAATAGCATAGTCAGCCCTAAGACCTCAGACACTGAACTCTACTAAACACAGACTATACAATATGCTTAATATGCTTAAAGAAGTAATAGAAAAGTTTGGAATGATGAAAATTGTGCTTGGAATTATTTTCAAAAGGTGGAATAAGGTGCAGACTTAGGAAATAAAAGGGAGATTGTTGCACTAGAAGATAAATATGACGATCTTGTCTGGAATTGCTGTCCTTTGGCCATTTCTCTACAGTTACTGTCCTTGGTTGAAGATGCATAGAAGGTGTTATTTTAAGCCACCACTTTGGACTACTATCAGCTGAGATTCTCCCACATGGTAGGCACTTCATGTGCTAATAAACATGTCTGTAGTTTTTTATATATATTATACTATAGCGGACCATCCCAGATCAGAAGTAGTAGGGGTAGAGGAATAGTTCTGTGCCACCTACTGTGTGCAGTGGTGGAAGGAGCAGAGACTGTGCTCTGCATTAGGCCTGGTGCCAGATCTGCTGGTACTCCTGCAGCAATAGGTATGATGGGGCCATGCAGGAGCTGGCATCAATATGGGGCATGTCTGGACAGCTAGCAGATGAGGCAGAGGCTGTGATGGCCAAGGAGTCATTAGGAACTCCCCAAGAGTCATAAAGATGGGGTTGCCCACTGACAGGGTGTGTGTAGTATGTATACATCTAAGGAGCTGTAGAATTATCTCTAAGACAAAAGGATATCCTTGTTGGAGAATGTGACATCTGTGTCTTTAAAAAATTCCTGGTAAGGAAATGGAACCAGCCTAGATGTCCCTCAAATGATGAGCACATAATAAACGTGTGGCACATTTATACAATGGAGCTCTATTCAGTGGTAAAGAAAAATGAAATTATGAAATTTTCAGGGAAATGGATGGAACTGGAAAAGATTATATTTATTGAGGTAACCCAGACCCAGAAAGCCAATTCCCTCTCATATGTGGAGCCTTGCTACAAATATTTGGACTTGTATGTGAGTTGGAATAAAACTTGACAGCAGAGGCCAGTAAGCTAGAAAGGGGAAATAAGTGAGGGAGAAGAGGGGAGGATTTAAGGGGATGGTATTGTATACATGTAAGTAGAAGAACAGGTTACTGGGTATAAAAAGACCTAAGTGAGGTCAGAGGAAGAGATTGAGTAAAGAGAGAGTAGGGGAAGAGTTAATAAAAATTGAAGAGGGTATGAATAAGTCATATGGAAACCTCTTTCAGACAATGGTGCACCCAGAAGCCATAGACTGTTACTAGAAAATTTTCAGTGCAAGGGATGGGATATGTTCCAGTGAGTTGTTGACCAGAGATGTCCTTGATGACTCCAAAACATTATAAGCCATTGCCAAGGCTCTTGGTTTCCAATCTAGAATAGATGGTAAGACAATGTTGCTGAAGACTTCACATACTTGGGCTGCAAGGTCACTTAGAAATCCTGCTGGAACTGAGCTGAAATCCTCCTCTGTGTAGACCAGGCGACAGAAAACTGGAAAAAGCAACACTGCATGCAGCTCCTTGGGAGAGAAAAGTCATCCATGGAGATAAACATCAGTGGATAGTGCAATGCATAAGTTGGGCCAGACATGCCAAATGAGCCAATGGTTGCAGTAGTGGCATGTCTGTTAAGGGGGAAACCAAACACTCTCTAATTGGACTGGAGGCCTGCTTGACAGGAGAAAATGCATACCTGACATTGAAAACCTATGATGGGGGAAGACATGAGCTGTAGGGATGTAATGTCTTCTGCTGTCTAGCTAAATGCATATATTATGCTCACCAAACTGCCCGGTAAGCACTTTTCTTGATGTTCATATCCATATATTAATGCTACTGTCACTTTTGGTTAGAGAAGCTTCTCTTTTCAGATGTTGGTGACACCTGGAACGACTCAAAAGGAACCATGGTACTGACAAGTGTCAGAGTAGTGCCTAGCACTGAACATCTCTATCACACCTTCCAAGACTCAGGGTCCATTGCAGAAGAGGTGGCAGAAAGAATATAAGAACCAAAGGAAGGGTTGGCTCTTTACAATATACTCTTCTAGACACAAAATGGCCTAGATACCCATGACCTCACAGTGCCTGGCACTACCTACATAAAATCAGTATAAGAGGAGAACAAGATGATGACATCAAAATAAAATAGAGATTGATGGAGAAGGGGTGGGGATATGATGGAGAGTGGAGTTGTGAAGGGGAAAGTGAGGGGAGGGAATTATCATGGTTTATCAACTATAATTATGGAAGTTGTTATTAATAAAAATAAAAAATAAATCCTAGTGGAGTAGAAATTTAACAGAATAACACAACTTTGAAGGATTATTTAAGGACAATCCTCTATAAGAGAAAGATTACTTAATGAGATCTCAGAAGTACAAATTGTCCAGTAGGAAAATGATCAACCTTATAAATATTACTCCAGAGAATAAAACTAACATTCTATGCAAGCATTTAATGGTCTAATTTTAGCACTTGAAATCAATTAGTGTAACACACAACAAAATCAAACAAAGGCTGCAGAACCTATAGACATTTGTCAAAGTTCAATACTCTTTATGATACAAACACTCAATAAACTGGAAATCGCAGGGAACACCACAATTTGGTTAAGATTGTAGAAAAAGCATTCACACCTTCTGATATAATGGTGGCAGGCTGAATGGTCTTGCCTCATCAGGAACAAGAAAAGGAGGCTTGCTTTTCGCATTTCTATTCAGCATTGTGCTGAGTGGTCTAGCCAGGGCAAACAGAAAAACAAATAGAAGTTTGTGAAGAAAAACTTCCCTATTTTCAAAAGACACTATCTTGTATTTAAAAATGGCTAAATAATACATTAGTAGAAATTTGAAACTTATGCTCTGAAGATTACAAAATCTTTTTGAAAGTGGTGAAAGATAACCTTTATAAGGGAAGGATATAGTGTATATTGTGGTTCGGAAGATTACATGTTATAAAAGATGGAAGGTAGCACTCCCCAAATTCATCTATATATTTAATGCAGTCTCTGTTGAAAGCTCGGTTGGCTTCTTCTGTGCTACTTATGGAAGAACAATATTGGCAGGATTAACCTAAAATTCATATGATAGTTCAAGAAATCCTGGATAGGAAACATGCTCTTGAAAAAGAAGAACAGTGTTGGAGGACCACTGCCAACAATGAGACTTATTGCAATGCTGCCATAACCCCAAAACTGAGATAATGACAAGTGAAAGACATGCAGGTCATTGGAATAGAATTGAGAGTCCAGGACAAGAGCTTTACATTTAGGACCAATTGATTTTCAACAAGGCCACCAAAACATTCAATGGAGGGGAGGAAATGGTATACTTTTTAAAGGATACTGTTGGGAGTGCTGCAGATTTTCTGAATTGTAATTTGTTGTCTCATGAACAAGGACAGAAGAGCTGGCAAGCAGTTGCTTGGGGCAGTGAAGTATAAAGTTCCCTGCAGTACAGAGGGGTCCTCAAGGGACTGCCTGCTGTACAGAGGGGTACTCAAGGGATTTCCCACCAGCATTCTTGCTGAGGGCATACCTTGTTCATCTGGAAATTAGGTGTGAAGTTGGGTGAGCTTTATTGGTTATGTTTAAGTGTAGATAGAAAATTCTGTTTAGTTGATGAGTCAGAAGAACCCAGACTCAGAAGGAGCCTACAAAGGAATGGTGAAGCCTGTCAGAAAAGTTCCAAGGACCAAGGAAGAACAAAGAAGTAAGACAAACAAAAGGAGCAAACCTTTAATTGCAGCCTTTGGGAAGCAGAGGTAGGAGGATCACTCTGAGTTCGAGGCCAGCCTGAGACTACATAGTGAATTCTAGGTCAGCCTGGGCAGAGTGATCCTACCTCAAAAAAAAAAAAAAAAAAAAAAAAAAGAAGGCTGGTATCCAGCCAACATCTTGATGAGTCAAGGCTTTTTGGACTTTAGTCCCCAAACTCTATACCAGGGCATATAAATACCTGTCCTTTCTAGCTTCCTAAAAATGTGGCTACCTTTCTTCTAATCTCTATCAGGAAGACTGACATCCACATGCAAAACAATGGAATTAATTAGATCATTTGCAAGATTTAACTCTGAATAGATTAATTGAATGTGAGAGCTGCAATTACTCCTCAGAAAAGAACATAGGAACAAGTCTTCATTAGTGAAACAAGCAAGGGTGATGTTTTCCTGTGAACCGGATACCAGCACAAAGGGGAAGGAGACCAACGCAGAGAAAAATCAACCAACTCCTACCAAATCAGAGAGCCAGAGCCTCAGAGGCCCCCAACACCTCAGCACTGAAGCAGACCAAAAATGAACCCAACATGGCTCAGGGAAATTTTGCAGAAGAGGGGGCGGAAAGAATATCAGAGTCACATGTTGGGTCATGATTTGCAGAGACATTTAGCATACCAATAACTAGGGACTAACTCCACAATGTATGACCCATTTACATCAACAAGGAGGGTCTAATGGGAGGGGGTAGATCATAGATGAGCCTAAACAATGGTACCAAACTGCCTGTATTTGATGAAAAGAAAACTAATAAATCAAACTTTAAAAAAAGATAAAAAAAATAAAGAAGTGAAAGTGAAATTATAAAAATTTTAACCCAGTAACTGGTAGAGTTTTTTTTTTTTTTATTTGACCAACACCTCCAGCCATCTGGAAATACAAATAAAAATAAAACTGAACTACTACTTCACATCTACTAGGATAACTACCAAAGACAGACATGAAATCAGTGAAGATGTGGAGAAGCTGAAACTATTTATGTACTAAGAATGTAAAATGATGGAGCCACTTTGGAAAGTGGTCTGGCAGTTTCCTCAGAAGGTTGAGTTCCCACATAACTCAGCAATTTCACTCTTAAGTAGTCAGCCAGGAAATGAAAATGCACATCCACAGAAAATGCATATGCAAATATTTGTAGCAGTGTATTCCTAACAGACAAAGGAAGGGAAATGACACAGGTGTCCATCTTCTGACAGCAAACAAATAAAATGTGGCATAGCCATGCAATGGAAAGTTACTCAGCACTAAAAAGGAATAAGTGTTGATATATCCTACAACAGTAACCCTGAAAACGTGCTGAGTAGAGTAAGACAATCACCGAGGATAACGTATTATATGATTCCATATATAGGAATCACCAAGGGTACATCATCTATAGAAACATGTAGTCATCAAGGCTGAGGACTATGGAGAAAATGAGCAATGATGTAGATATTAGGTTTCTTATACAGGTGAGGAAAACACCCTGAAGTTGCCTGTAACAATGATTGCACAACTCTGTGCATAAACAAATAACCATTGTCATATATATATATCTGATCTTTCAAGGTAGGGTCTCCCTCTAGCTCAGGCTGACCTAGAATCAATCTGTAGTCTCAGGGTGGCCCCGAACTCATGGCTATCCTCCTACATCTGCCTCCGAAGTGCTGGGATGAAAGGTATGCACCACCACACCTGGCTCATTTAAAATATTTTTATTTATTTAGTTAGTTAGTTAGTTAGTTGTAAGTAGAGATAAAAGAGAGAAAGAGAGAATGGAATAGCCAGAACTTCCAGCTGCTACAAATGAATTCCAGATGTATGTGCCACTGTGTATCTGGCTTTATGTGGGTACTGGGGAATCAAACCAGGTTCCTAGGCTTTGCATGCAAGCACCTTAACTACAGAGCCATCTCTCCAACCCCCACTGTAAACTTTAAAGGAGTTAATAATAAGGTGTGTGAATTAAATCTTAATGAAGTTGTTCCTCAAAACAGTTTAAAAGTGATCTACTTCATTCAATACCAGATGGATGCAAGTTGAAGTCACAATGATACACAACTTGACTGCACATAGGTACAAATTTAAAACTTTTGTAACATGCCAAGAATTAGTTTAATTGCTGAAAATTTGTTGCGTGAGGAAAGATAAATTGGGAGTACCCCATTAGAGAACACTTTGACAATAACTCAGACCCCAGTCCAGATGTTGCAGAGCCCTGGGTCCTGCAAGTATAATAGCCAAGCCATGTTCATCAAAGCAGGTGTGACTACTTGCAAGAGACCCTGCACACTGGGCCTGTTGATGTTCCCTCATAGAAGAAGGGACTGGACAGAGTCACCAGACCCTCACTGAGATCTCGACCACTCCCTCCTGTGCCTCCCAGCCAGCTTTATGTGATCCTGCCTACTTCACATGAGCTTCTGATCATGGAAAATGTTAAAGTATATAGTATGTAGAATGTTAATTGAAGGGGGAGTTCCATCTATGTAGCTACGGAGAGGTCATTATCCATGATAGGATAAGCTTTTCCTGTGATGAGGCTGATTTGGGGTGACCCACAGTCCTATAAGTGACCCCTTACTCATGCACTGTAAGTTTATTAAACTCATTACTTTCCCATGTTGGCATTCAGTGGAATCATACTTTCTTTTGTTGTTGGTACCCTATCTGGAGGGAAGCAGACATTGGCATATGACTCCCCAGGACAAGTTCATACACCAGGAAAATAATTTTTCTTGCATTTAGCACCATGAGACATGTGCAGCAACACAGCTTTTTTCATAACAGCAAGAGGCTAGGCACAACACAAATTTCCTAAACTTTCCCGTAGATTCAATTTGCTGGAACAGAGTAGGTGCCTCATGAATTGTCCAATCAAAATTTCCTCCAATAGACCAGAAAATAGAAATTGTTATTAAGAAAGAATGGACTTCCGGTTAAGATGGCAGCGTAGGTACCATGCCAAAGCAGCCTAGGGGGAAAAAGACCAAAAAAACTCAGGAAAATACACACTTTTACTAAAAAGTAAAGTGTATAGGAAATTGAAGCAGCAGCGGAGAAGTAGAAGAGATCCAGAGCATCCAGAGCCCACACAGGCCGGCAAAAGCGGCTCCAGCAGCTCCACCAACCATGGCGGTGGCAGTGGTGGAGCACCAGAAAGCGGCCAGATTCGGCTCAAGCCTCAGGAAAAACCAGGTGCGGGGATTTTCCACTCACACCAGAGCACTCCACAACTCAAGAAACGTGAAGGGAGAGCGGCAGTGAGCAAAGGAGGAGCAGACCACAAAGTAGAAGAACACATGGAACAGCGAGAGAACCAGAGCAGCTTCGGCTCCCTCCCCTCCCCCACTGCCTGAGCCCAGCTCCAGCAAACAGAGCAGTGGTTCTGGGACCCGGCCAAGCCAACTTGAGCCAACAGCGGGACCCAAGCAGGAGCAGAGACCAGCAGAAACATCAGCGGTTCTGGCACCGGTAACAGCAGCAGCAGATCCAGTACCAGCAGCAGCGGCAGACCCAGCAGCAGCAGAGCCAGGAGCAGCAGCAGCAGCAGACCCAGCAGCAGCAGCTTCAGTGGCAGCACCAGCAGTGGACCCAGCAGCAGCAGCTTCAGCAGCAGTGGTGGTTTCAGCAGTGGAAGCTACTACAGCAGCAGCAGAGGCAGCAGCAGCAGTGGGCCCAGCAGGGGCAGCTTCAGCAGCAGCAGCAACAGACCCAGCAGAGGCAGCTTTAGCAGCAGCAGTTCCAGCAGTGGATGTGCTGATCTGCAGGGCCACAGTTGCCAGGCTTGCTTTGCCCCACAGGAAAAGCCAGTGCCCAGCTCCAGAAATCAGAACAGCAGCCTGAAGACCCAGGCAGCAACTTGACTGAGACCAAAATCATCCAAGGTAACTGGGATTGCACCAGGGAAGGGTTTCACTTGGTCACAAGCTGGCTTGGATCCCTCAACAGACCAGAAAACTTAACCTCTTTGTTGATAGAGAATCTGGTTGTTATAATAACTACTCTTGCATAAATACTTGGGGCTGTTTTTGATTGAATGTGTACAGTGTTTAGTTAAATTTTAGAATCTACCTGTATTTTATTCCACTCAGCCTACTTGAATACTCCCATAACAGGGAAACTCAGCCCCTAGGAGCACCTTTGTAGATACTCTGAGAGTCTTAAGAGCCACACTTAACACCTTAAGCTCCTACCCTGAAAATATATAACATCAAATCAATTGATACAGCTAAGAATACCAAGCTAGCTAGAAAATCCAAGCATTAACTTAATACAAGATGCAAAAATATATACATTATGACACAAGAAACACTAAAAAACAAGATGATATTAAATCCACCTAAAAGTATTAATGCATCAGAAATGACCTCCAGTGAGAAAGAGTTAGAGGAAATGCCTGAGAAAAACTTCAAAAGAATGATAGTAAATATGTTCAAAGAAGTGAGCAAACAAATCAAAGGAGTGAAAGAGGAACTCAAAGGGGAAATAAAAGGAATCAAAGATGATGCAGGACACCAATTTCATGAAATAAAGAAGGAAATACAAGACATAAACAAGGAAATAGAAACAATAAAGAAAAACCATTCAGAATCACTAGGAATGCAGAACACAGTTAAATAAATAAAAAACTCTGTAGAAAATCTCACCAGTAGAATGGATGAAGGAGAGGACAGAATATATAAGCTAGAAGACCAGGTGGCAGATCTAACACAGTCCAACAAACAGAAAGACAAACTTATAGAAAAGTATGAGTGGGAATTTCAAAATATTTGGGACACTATGAAAAGATCAAATATAAGAATTCAGGGCATAGTAGAAGGAGAAGAATTCCACTCCAAAGGCATAGTAGGTATCTTCAACAAAATCATAGAAGAAAATTTCCCCCAAATTGGGAAAGAGGTGCCAAAGTAGATACAGGAAGCCTTTAAAACCCCAGCCAGACAAAATGTGGAAAGAACCTCTCCTCGCCATATTATAATCAAACTTCCAAAAACATACACCAAAGAAAAAATATTGAAAGCAGTTAGAGAGAAAAATCAAGTTACCTACAAAAGCAAGCCCATCAGGATTACAGCAGATTATTCACCACAAACTTTTAAAGCCAGAAGGGTGTGGAGTGATATATTCCAAGTTCTGAAAGATAAAAACTGTCAACCAAGGTTACTTTATCCTGCAAAGTTATGCATTCAAATAGACAGAGAAACAAGGATATTCCATGAGAGAAGCAGGTTAAAGGAGTATTTGAAGACAAAACCAGCTCTACAGAAAATACTTGATAGAATCCTCCATGCTGAAGGAAAGGAAAAGCACACATATAAGGAACCTAGAAAAAAATAAGCAATACTCCAGTACTAGTTAACACAAGAGAGCACAGGTAGAACCAGAACCACACACACACACACACACACACACACACACAAAATGGCAAACATACATACACACCTTTCAATAATTTCGCTTAATATTAACGGCCTTAATGCCCTAAACAAAAGACATAGGTTTGCAGAATGGGTTAAAAAGCAGGATGCTACAATTTGTTGTCTCCAAGAAACTCACCTTTCTACAAAGTATAGACATTATCTTAGGGTGAAAGGCTGGAAGATGGTGTTTCAAGCAAATGGGCCTAGTAAACAAGCAGGGGTTGCTATCCTAATATCTGACAAGGTATACTTCAGTCCAACGTACTCAAGAAAGATAAGGAAGGTCATTTTATATTGATTATGGGCACACTCCAACAGGAGGACATTACAATCCTAAACATATATACACCTTACATGGGGGCTTCCAAATTCATCAAACAAACACTATTAGAACTAAGGTCACAGATAACACCAAACACATTGGTGGTGGGTGACTTTAACACACCACTCTCATCAATTGACAGGTCATCCCAGGAAAAAATAAACAGAGAGGCATCTGGACTAAATGAGGTCATGGAAGGAATGGACCTAACAGATATATACAGGCCATTTCATCCAAAGGCTACAGAATATACATTCTTTTCAGCAGCACATGGAACATTCTCTAAAATAGACCATATATTAGGACACAAAGCAAATCTTAACAAATTCAGGAAAATTGAAATAATTCCTTGCATTCTATCTGACCATAATGGAATGAAACTACAAATCAGTAGCAAGACAGGCTATAGAGCATACACAAAATCATGGAAACTAAACAATACACTACTAAATGATGAATGGGCCAATGAAGAAATCAAGAAGGAAATCAAAAAATTTATAGAGTCAAACGATAATGAGAACACAACATATCAACATCTCTGGGACACAATGAAGGCAGTTCTAGGAGGTAAATTTATAGCCTTAAGTGTCTATATTAAGAAATTAGAAAGGTCACAAGCAAACGACCTAAAGCTTCACCTTAAAGCCTTGGAAAAAGAAGAACAAGGCAAACCAAAAATCAGTAGGTGGGAAGAAATAATAAAGATTAAGGCAGAAATTAGTGAAACAGAAAAAAAAAAATCCAAAGAATTAATGAAACAAAGAGTTGGTTCTTTGAAAGGATAAACAAGATTGATAAACCCTTAGCAAATCTGACCAAAAGAAAGAGAGAAGAGACACAAATTAATAAAATCAGAGATGAAATATGTAACATCACAACAGATTCCAGAGAAATTCAAAAAATCATAGGGACATACTATAAAAGCATATACTCCACAAAGTATGAAAATCTGAAAGAAATGGATGATTTCCTTGATTTATATGCCCTACCTAAATTAAATCAAAATGAGATTAGTCACTTAAATAGACCTATAACAAATATGGAGATCTGAACAGTTATCAATAATCTCCCAACTAAAAAAAGGCCAGGCCCAGATGGATTCAATGTGAATTTTACCAGACTTTTAAGGAAGAGCTGACACCATTGCTTCTTAAGGTTTTCCAGGAAATAGGAAAAGAAGGAATTCTACCAAACTCCTTCTATGAGGCCAACAGCACCCTGATACCAAAACCAGGCAAAGATAGAACAAAAAAAGAAAATTACAGAGCAATCTCCCTCATGAACATAGATGCAAAAATTCTCAACAAAATATTGGCAAACAGAATAGAAGAGTATATCAAAAAGATCATTCACCCTGACCAAGTAGGCTTTATCCCAGAGATGCAGGGATGGTTCAATATACACAAATCTATAAATGTAATACATTATATAAATGGGTTGAAGGAGAAAAATCACATGATCATCTCATTGGACACAGAGAAAGCATTTGACAAAATCCAACATCCCTTCATGATAAAAGTCCTACAGAGACTGGGAATAGAAGGATCATATCTCAGTATAATAAAAGCTATTTATGACAAGCCTACAGCCAACATATTACTAAATGGGGAAAAACTGGGAGCTTTTCCACTAAAATTAGGACGAAGACAAAGGTGTCCGCTGTCTCAACTTTTATTTAATATAGATTTGGAAGTCTTATCCACAGCAATAATGCAAGAGACACACATAAAAGGGATACAAATTGGAAAGGAAGAGATCAAGTTATCATTATTTGCAGATGACATGATTCTACACATAAAGAACCCTAAAGACTACTAGCAAACTCTTAGAGCTGATTAAAACCTACAGCCATGTAGCAGGATTCAAAATAAATACACAGAAATCAGTAGCCTTCATATATGCTAACAACAAACACACAGAGGATGAAATCAGAGAATCACTCCAATTCATAATTGCATCAAAATAAAATAAATAAAGTACCTTGGAATAAACCTAACCAAGGAAGTAAAGAATCTCTACAATAAGAACTTTAAAACTCTCAAGTGAGAAATTGCAAAAGACACTAGAAAGTGGAGAAACATCCCTTGTTCCTGGATTGGAAGAATCAATATTGTGAAAATGGCAATCTTACCAAAAGCAATCTACACATTTAATGCAATCCCTATCAAAATTCCAAAAGCATTCTTCATGGAAATAGAAAAAAACAATGCAAAAATTCATTTGGAATCACAAAAACCCTCAAATATCTAAAATAATACTGAGCAACAAAAATAAGGCTGGTGGTATCACCATACCTGATTTTAACCTATACTACAGAGCCATAGTAACAAAAACAGCATGGTAATGGCACAAAAACAGACATGTAGATCAATGGAACAGAATAGAGGACCCAGATGTAAGCCCAAGTAGCTATAGCCACCTGATATTCGATAAAAATGCCAAAAATTCTCATTGGAGAAAAGACAGCCTCTTCAGAAAATCTTGTTGGATATATATCTGCAGAAGGATGAAAATAGATTCTTCTCTTTCGCCATGCACAAGAATGAAGTCCAAATGGATTAAAGACCTTAACATCAGACCTGAAACTCTGAAACTGCTAGAGGAAAAAGTAGGGGGAAACCTTCAACATATTGGTCTTGGCAAAGACTTTCTGAATACAACCCCAATTGCTCAGACAATAAAACCACAGATTAATCACTGGGACCTCATGAAATTACAAAGATTTTGCACTGTAGAGGACAGAGTGAAAAAAGCAAAGAGGCAGCCTACAGAATGGGAAAAAATCTTCGCCAGCTATATATCTGATAGAGGATTAATATCTAGGATATACAAAGAACTCAAAAAGTTAAATAATAATGAATCAAACAAGCCAATCCAAAAATGGGCTATGGAGCTAAATAGAGCATTCTCAAAGGAAGAAATACAAATGGCATATAAGCATCTAAAAAAATGTTCTATGTCACTAGTCATCAGGGAAATGCAGATTAAATCTACATTGAGATTCCATCTCACTCCTGTCAGATTGGCCACCATCATGAAAACAAATGATCATAAATGTTGGCAGGGATGTGGAAAAAGAGGAACCCTTCTACACTGCTGGTGGGAATGCAATCTGGTCCAGCCATTGTGGAAATCAGTGTGGATGTTCCTAAAACAGCTAAAGATTGATCTACCATATGACCCAGCTATAGCACTCCTAGGCATATATCCTAAGGAATCATCTCATTTCCTTAGAAGTACATGCTCAACCATGTTTATTGTTGCTCAATTTATAATAGCTGGGAAATGGAACCAGCCTAGATGTCCCTCAACTGATGAGTGGATAATGAAGATGTGGCACATTTATACAATGGAGTTCCACTCAGCGGTAAAGAAAATTGAAGTTATGAAATTTGCAGAAAAATGGATGGACCTGGAAAGGATTATACTTAGGGAGGTAACCCAGGCCCAGAAAGCCAAGCACCACATATTCTTTCTCATATGTCTATCCTAGCTACAGATGTTTGGGCTTCTGCGTGAGAATGAAAATAGTTAGTAGTAGAGGCCAGTAAGTTAAAAAGGAGACATAAAGGGAGGAGAAAGGAAGGAAGGAGGGTACTTAATCGGTTGATATTGTATATATGTAAGTACAATGATTGCGATGGGGAGGTAATATGATGGAGAATGGAATTTCAAAGGGGAAAGTGTGCGGAGGAGGGAGGGAATTACCACGGGATATTTTTTTATAATCATGGAAAATGCTAATAAAAATTTAAAAAATAGAAAGAATGGCCCCAAGCAACCACCACCAACAAGCCAATATCATCTGCACACAAGTTTTTATCTTCACTAAATTTGCCCACAGGGAAAAATGAGTGTGATTATGTAATTCCCTTAAAATGTAATTCACTAGTCCATCCTAAGTGCATCCTCACAGGAAGAAAAATGGAGGTCTGGTAACTTGGTATTTTCTAGGTATTTTTTTTTTCTCATTATTGACAAAAACAATTCAAGGAAGGAGGGGATGGCTCACTTGGGCACACAATTTGAGGAGGGACACTCCAGTTTGTCTGGGAAGCCATAGCAGAGGGAATATAAAGCAGCTGGTTCAAAATGTGTCCACAGTCAGAAAGCAGAGGGGGAGAGAATACAGGTGCAGTGCTCAACTTGCTTTTCTCCCTCTTCCCTTGCTTCATGTTGTTTATTTATTTTCAAGGAGAAATAAAAACAGAGGGAAGGAGAGAGAGAATGGGTGCAGCAGGACCTCTAGCCACTGCAAACAAATTTCAGACACATGCACCACTTGTGCATCTGCCTTTACATGGAGAGACTTTACAGGCAAGTACCTTACCCACTGAACAATTTCTCCAGCTCCCCTTTTTCCCCTACTTTTTATGCAATTCAGTTTTCCAGCCCATGCGATGGGTATCACCTACATGCAGAGTGGGTCTTCCCACATCAGTTGAATCTCTCTTGAAGTGTCCTCACTGGTGTGCTCAGTGTGTGTCTGCTACATGACTGCAAAACAGGCCAGCTGACAGTTGACACTGGGGATGGAACTCTGTGGTAAAGGGCCTTAAAAGTAAGATTACACATAAGGTAAGACATTCCTTATTGGTCCCCTAGTCACATTTCTTTTCTCAGAGGATCAGTAACAAGGACAAAAGAAGTCACTGGAGTCTCCATTCTCAAAGTTTCTATTCTTCACCAAGACCTGAAAAGAAAAATCAAATTCACTTCCCTTCCTCCCACTCCCAGACTCCTTAGACACACAGCTAGAAGCTGTCCTCCTTCCTTACTGCTGAGAAAAGCACTTTCTTCTTTCATTGGAAGTGGGCTGCTGGCTTCTCCTGCCACTAAATTATTTACCAAGTGTGACATTTTTCTTGTTGTCCTTTCTACTACTACATCCTCTCTTGTCTCACCCATCCTCCAAGGTGACACTGACACTGATGTCATTGATGTGTGCCTTCCCCACAGCAACACTACTTAAAATGTCTTGAGACCCCTTCTGAAGCTCCCTCCCTTGCTCTGTCCACTGTAAAGCATTTATGGATGTGCAAACATGGCAGCAGGGAGAAGGGTCATATAGAGAAGGGATTTGAACTAAGCCTGAAAATAGCAATGTTTCAGAAACTCAAATAAATAATCCTGGGTTCAACTTTTGCTAATAAGTAGATGATAAATATGACCAGATTTGTATATAGTGCTTTCTTTCTCACTTAGCACCCTGCAACAGTGTTAAAGACTAAAAACACATTTTCAATTTTGTAATTAAAATGTATTTGCTCACCATTCTTGACAGTATTAACAGAGTTAATCTTTCATAATCTCTTCCATTTTCTCTAGAGAATGCCTAAAATTTTATTTTACCGTAAACTGTCTCATATTATTCAATTTAGTATATGTATTAATTGCTTTTAAGAAGCATTTGGGGGTTAGAGAGATGGCTTAGTGGTTAAAGCAGTTGCCTAGAAAGCCTGAGAATGCATGTTGCAATCTCTAGGTTCCATATAGCCAGATGCACAGTGACACAAGTCTGCAATGTTGCACATGCACACAAAGGGACACATGTGTCTGGAGTTCATTCACAGTGGCTGAAAGGTCCTGATGAGCCCATCCTCTCTCTCTCTCAAAAAAACTAAAACTAAAAATACAAAGAAGCATTAGGGATATATTAAAATAAAGCAAATGTTAAATAACTACAACAATAAAAGGAAAAAAAAACACATAATAAAGAAAACAGATACATTAGTAAAAGGTGAAAGATTTATTTGATCTGAAGAGAAACCATGTATGTATTTATATACATTAGATTGGTAGAAAATACAGCTGTGCTGTCTGATCACTAACTCTGAGTTCCCTAATGGTGATAGTTAAAAGAGAAATAAATGTAGAGTCAGCCCATTTGTGCAGATACCAGGAACATAGTGTTAATATTTCAAAATTGCTTTTGGTCTTACATAGCTTTGAGTCTGTTGGGAGAAGCAAGAGTGGATGAATGAATTAATAAATGAATGAATAGAAGGTTAATAGATGTGAACAGAGACATGAGAGAATACTGAAGTCCAGGAAGGCCTCCCAAGAAGATGGCATAAAGAACAGGTAAGAGATGAAATGTGGTTTCTATGTGTAGGTATAATTCAGTGAGACCAGGGTCCTAGAATGGCTCCCGCACAAGACCTGAGTCTAAGAGCAGGATCCCAAATATCTTGCTTACTAATGTCACATAGTGGCAAATCAGAACATAACCTCCATCTCTGTAACCAGTATGCCATGGCATGTAATCTGTATCCTGGAGTGAGGCACTGAGCTGAAAAGCTAGGAATAGTATCAAGGTGAGGGTGGCTAGAAGTTGTTTATTTCTAAAGAAGAAGCCAGATCTGTTTGAATCTCTATGGGCTGGGTTCATACCTTTCTAGGCTTTGGTGGTGTTGCCTCACCTCAAAGGTTAAGAAAAGTAGTCTCAACCTCCAGTCAAAATGGCATCTGCCTAACCAGGCCTCACCTCCTGCGGAAGGAAAGAGAGAAAAAAATACAATCTCAAAATTCATATGGGATGGCAGAAGGCCTCAAATATCCAAGCATATCCTTAGTAAAAGAAACACCTCTGGAGGCATCACCATACCTGAACTAAAGCTATATTACAAAACCATAGTAATAAAAACAATATGGTACTGGCATAAAAACAGGATTATACACTAATGGAACAGAATTGAGGACCCAGACTTTGGGTCAAATAAATATAGCTACTTGATATTTGACAAAGGCCCTAACATTGTATACTGGAGAAAAAACAGCATCTTCAGCAAATGGTGCTGAACAAGGTGGATAAGCACATGCCAGAAAATGAAATTAGATCCACACAGCTCACCATGCAAAAAATCAAGTCCAAATGGATCAAAGACCTCAATATAAGCCCGGAAACTGCTACCACTGGAAGAAAAAATAAGAGGAACTTTCCATGATACAGGAATGGGAGAAGACTTCCTGAATAAAACCCCAGTAGCTCAGGAACTTAAACAATCAACCATTGGGATCTCATGAAGCTGAAAAGTTTCTTCACAGACAAACATACAATAAGCAGAGCCAATAGATTACCCACAGAATGTGAGAAAGATTTTGCCAGATATACAACTGACAGAGGCCTAATTTCTAGAATCTACAAAGAACTCAAGAACCTAAACAACAAAGTGTTTTACAACCCACTCACAAAATGAGGCAGAGAACTGAATAGGGAGTTCTCAGAGGAAGAAATACAGATTGCAAACACACACTTAAGAAAATGAAAACAAAATGCTGGTGAGGATGTGTAGAAATAGGAACCCTCATTCACTACTGGTGGGATTTTAAGATGGTACAACCACTATGGAAAGCAATATGGAGACTCCTAAAAAGGTTGACTATAGACTTACCAACAGACTCAGTTATTCCCTTACTGAGCATTTACTAAAAGCTCCATGTCTCAGTTGGGAGAGATTTGCTCAACCATGTTTATAGCTGCTCAATTCATAATAGCTAAGAGCTGGAATCCACCCAGATATCCATCATTAGACAAATTGATAACCAAGATGTGGTATATCTTTATGATGGAATTCACAGTAGTAAGGAAAAATGACACAATGAAATTTGAGGAAAAATGCTCAAACTTGAAACAGATCATTCTCAGCAAATTCACCCAATCACAGAGATAATTATCACATGATCTCACTCATCTATGGCTCCTAACTGGAATCCGCCAGAGATGCTAACACACCTAATAAGCATCTTGAGGACCAGACATAGGGAGGGTGGGCAGGAAGGAAGGGTAAGGGGGGGGGCACAAAACTGGACCCAAATGGCAATGGTACCATAAAATTCTATATCCTAAAAGGCAGGTTAATGGTTGGATCTTCATCAGGTCCTTAGAGGGAACACCTGAACCACAGTACACTGGAGAATAATGATGAAGACTAACATTAATTTTCTGTTTCTCTCTCTTTCTCTTCTATCTTCTCTTTTTCTCTTTTATATTAACTATCTTTTTCTTCCTTCTTTTCCTTGGCACTGGCCTGTAACTCCCAGTACTAGCATGTGGTTAACATCCACAATGAACTGCTGATCAGAGAGACTGAAAAGGTTTCCCAAAAGAAGATAGATTTCTGTCAGAGTAATTGATGACCCACCAAGTGGTAAGACCCTACTGCCAAAGACACCATATGCTGTTGGTATAGAACATGGAGTGATCTGGCTGGAATCTGGAAAGAGTCAGTCCCCAGACAGTTAACTTGTCTAGTGCCAGAAGGTGCTACATGAGCAATGGGGGGAAAATGGCCAACATGTGTCCAAGCAACTGGTGGTCTCAGCTACTCAGCAGCAAACAGCCTGTTGTGATGCTCACACAAGTCTACTAATGGCACACAGCCATGGTGGGTAACCAACTGCTCTTGATTTGGCTAACTGATCCACCCAGTGGAATGGAACCAATAGCTGGTTCTGGGAAACAAGTCTTTTTCATATGGACACAGAACTGAACCTGAGGAGAGAATCAGCCCATTGCACCTCACCAGGGCCCCAGCTGAAACCATAGAGTAACTGGGGAAATGAGCAAGAGTGCTGCTTTCTTGATGAACCTGGTACTAGCACAAGGGCGAAGGAGAGACACAGAGAACACTCAACTACTACCAAATCAGATATCCAGAGACACAGAGGCTCCTAAGACCTCATTGCTGAAGTAGACCTAAAATGAACCCTAAAATGGCTCAGGGAAATTCACGGAAGATGGAGAGGAAAGATTATAGAACCACATGTTGGGACATTGTGCACAGAGACATTGCCTCTTACCCATAACTCTAACCTCACAATGCACCACCCACATTCCCCAATGAGGAGGGTCCCTGCAGAGGGGGAGGACAGGGAGGAGGCTAACAATGGTACCAACATGGCTGTATACACACTGTGTATGTAACTAATAATAATAATAAAGTAGACTCACTTAGGTAAAATTTTGCCTTATAATTGTTACATACCTCTTCTTAAAGAGAGACAAGTAAAAAATACAGTTTTCTGCTACAAACACACTTCAGTTTTATATTTAATGTTTGAATACATTACAGATTAGAAATTCAGAAAAAAAAAGTTATTGGAAATCATTTTTTGCTAGGAGTAGTCAGATAGGGAGAAATGGGAAAGAGAAATGGGAGGAGATTTGAAGACAGGAAGAAAGTGAATGTGTATATTTTATATATATATGAGAGAGAGAGAGAGCGAGAGAGAGAGAGAGAGAGAGATGGAACATAAAAGAAACATGATGTTGAAACAAACTGACAAGCAGAAACCAGCTTAGGTCCAGTTGCTATAGAAACACAGTATCATCTGTGTTTTGCCTAACCTACATCAAAGAGTTATATAACCTAGTAGTCAGCTAAATATTAAAGTGGCCCTAACAGTGAGAGTGGTTGTTTGCGTTATTTTTGAAAAGGGTGACTCTAAGTCAAAAGAAAGTGTTGGAAAACTACTCTCCATGTCTTCTCCAAGCAAGCACTTTAGGACACAGGCATGATTTCCCTGGAGAGCTTTGAGACATATTCAAGTCCTACAATAGCCCTGGCTTTTCATCCTTAAGAGGCTATTTCATTTATTCCATTCTTAACTGGGGAATGTCACAATACTTGATACATTAATATGCTTTCAATTGCAGTTCATTCACCATCAAACCAATGGTAGTCTGAAACAAAACCTGCCCTAGACAAGAAAGGAGAACTCCATCAATAAAAGGTAAATCCAATTTTCCTCAAATATAGGAATGTACTCCATTAAATAAAGGTACATCCAATTTTCCTCAATTATAGGAATGTACAAAGAAGATTGTCTCTCTGCCACAGAAAAGAGAATACTCTAAATCCATATCACTCAAGAGAAATGGAGCTTTATTTGGTACAAGTTCACAAGAATTATGATAAGAATTGTCATTTCACAACTGGCAGAAAATTCAGCCCTGCACCATGGCACAAACCCATGCCCACAAAATGACATGTTCAAGACGCCAGGCCTCAAATAAGTAGCTTCCAACCATAAGCCAGAATTGGACAGGTGTTGGATTTTACAAGTTTCACCCCTATTTCTTCTCAAGCTTCCTAATGATTCTTTAAGCCAACCATTCCTAAGTCTGTGTTTCCAGTCCTCAGTTCCTGCTTATGAATGCCATGAAGTACCTCAGCACCTATGCACTGAAATTACAGTTCAACTTTTCCATGAGCTGTTTTGTGTCTTACTTCATCTCTTTAATATCCAATCTGGAAAGTTCAAAGCTACCTTCACACCCTTTAGCCAGGTAGCTAAGGTTTCCTCACCTATCATCTGTCAGCCTAGGTTTTCCTTAACGACCAAATAAGCATATTTCTATTCAAGTTCACAACAGAAAATGAGGAAGTAGCTGGGTGTGGTGGTGCACACATTTAATCCCAGCACATGGGAGGCGGAGGTCAGAGGATCACCTCAAGTTCGAGGCCACCTGAGGCTTCTTAGTGAATTCCAAGTCAGTCTGGACTAGAGTGAAACCCTACCTCAAAAATAAATAAATAAATAATAAATAAATAAAATGAGGAAGTGTGTGGAGACCTCTCAGAATAACATGCTTAGGAAATAGTGGTGGTCATGGCTATTCCTGGCAGGAAGACTTGACCGGCTCCTAACCCATCTTCCTGAGGCTGGGTCCTCTCAGTTTTTCATGGACGCTCTCTGTTCCCCTCCGGACTGCAGTTGCATGGAATATATCATCTTTTCTCCCCACCAGCTTTCCTGTGCTTACTTCACTATTGTGTGTTGTGTGTTGTGTGTGGGAAGTAGATAAATTGTCTTTTTAGTCCACAGGCTTCCTTCCAGACAGAGAAAAGGCATTCCTGAGCCACTACACACAAGGAACACAACATTCTCGTCCAGTTCATTTGTACCTGAGCGATGACTAGACCCTGGACCTCAAGCTGATGCCTGAGAGAGATGGTGACGTTGTTGCACAAGGAGGAACAGGAATCAGCTTAGTGAGGAGGAAGGGCACAGCAGATGGTTTCCAAAGAAGGAAGTGCTGCTACTTCATCTCCCACAGTCCTTTTGCTATGCAAATTTGTCCTTTCTCTCCTTTTTTCTACCCCCTTGAGCCCAGTGAGGCTTTGCCATTTGCTTGGACAAATAAAATGTGGCACAAGTCATGTAGGTCTTACAGCTTCTTTTAAACAGTTTTAAAGACTTGCTTTTAAACTCTTATTCTAAGACTATTACCTTCCTGAGTCTAGTGGTCTAAGCCTGTAGTCCCAGCTACTCAGGAAGCTGAGGTAAGATTATCACAAATTCAAAGCCTGTCTGAGCTACAGAGAGAATTTAAAGCCAGCATGGACAACTTAAACTTTTTTTAAGGGGGCTGTAGTGATGGCTCAGCAATTAAAGGCACTTGATTGCAAAACCTGCTGGCCTGGGGCTTAATTCCCCAGTACCTGTGTAAAGCCAGCTGGACAAAGTGGTACATGGGTCTGAAGTTCCTTTCCAGTGTCAGTGCAGTGTCAGGAGGCCCATTCTCTTTCTCTCTTTCTCTTTCCTTCCCTTCTCCCCTCCCTCCCTTTCTCTCTTTCTGTTTTTTTTTTTTTTTTCTTTTTCTTTTTTTGGTTTTTCAAGGTAGAGTCTCACTCTAGCCCAGACTGACCTGGAATTCACTCTGTATTCTCAGGGTGGCCTTGAACTCACAGCAATTCTCCTACTTCTACCTCCTGAGTGCTGGGATTAAAGTTGTGTGCAACTATGCCCAGCTTCTGTTTGTAAATAAATAAATAAACAAAATTTTATGTGAAAAAAGGCCAGGGATATGACTCAGTGGTAGAGTACATGTCTAGCATGTCCAAAGTTCCCAGTACAAATAACAACAACAAAACCACCACCACTAAAAACAACACAGCCTTGAACACTTCTTACCATACCATAAAGAAGCTCATGCTGGCCATCTAGGGAAGGCACGTGCTACAGGACAAGTGTGCCATGACCAGAAGTCCCTGCTGAGCTCAGTTCCCAGCCAGTCCATCACAAGGGTACAGCCACCAGTGATGCCAAGAGAGATCCACAGCGCAGCCACTTGGGTAAGCCACATGATTGTGAAAAGAAAATAAATGGTGGAAGTATTAATCATACCAATGAAAACCTTCACAGTCTGGTTCTTATCTTTTGTTATACTCTAACTTCCTTCTGTCCTTAAAGTCACATCAGGAAATAGTCAGACAAATATTGAGATCATCATAACTCTTACCATGAAGCATTATCCAAGGCATCTTGGATTTTCACAGCTATGGTAAAACCCATATTGTGCACAATAAATTTTAAAATGGGAAAACCCAATTCAAGGAATATTCCCAAAATTCAAGTCTTAGGCACCACCATTTAACCTGCAGCATATGAACTCATGCAGTGTTCTTACCCAGCAACTGCTGGCACTGTATTCAATACAAGGGTATTGCAAAGAAGGCTTTGAACATGTATTATTGCCCTAGTTGGTTTGATTAAACACATCCCAAAGTGAATAATTCCTGCTGAATGAATCACAGAACAAAAACCAATGACAGAAGGGCTCAATGTAGAAAGTTCCTCACCAGGAAGCAAATTCTACCTGGCAATAGACTCTGGGTAAAATGTTTTATTTCAGCAACTTTTCCCTGGATGTTCATTTAACAACTTAGTATTTTAATCCTGACTGGAAAGAATCCAGAGGCTAATTTCAAATAGACAACAAATAATGAAGTTCTATAGTTTTTTGAAGACCAATGAGAGATTGACTGGCTTTGATGCTAGGGTGGGTCAGCGGGACTGTCACAAACCACCTTGCCTGCATCCTGTAGATCTCAGGCTGGGACTGCACAGCAGACAAGCTTCTTGGAAAACGCCATATGTCTAAAGTCTTGAGAAGGGCTGGAGAGACTGCTCAGTGTTTAAAGACACTGGCTTGCAATGCCTGACAGCAGGGGTGCAGATCTTAAATACCCAGGTAAAGCCAGATTGCACAAAGTGGCACGTGCATCTGGAATTTGTGTGCAAGGGCAGGAGGTCCTAGTGGGCCCATTCTCTCACTCTATTCTCTCAACCTCTCTCTCTCTCTCCAAATAAGTAAAAATAATGTTAAAAAAATAAAGTCTTGAAGCCGGGCATGGTGGCACACTCCTTTAATCCCAGCACTCAGGAGGCAGAGGTAGGAGGATTGCCATGAGTTCAAGGCCACCCTGAGACTATATAGTGAATTCCAGGTCAGCCTGGGCTACAGTGAGACCCTACCTTAGAGGGCCCCCCTAAAAAAAAGGTTTGAGAAGAAGGCTTACACAATATTTTTAGGTTTGGAGAGGTGAGAAGTGTTTTTTATTTTGTTGTTGTTTTCCCTCCTGACACTCCTATACCCCTATAGCTACTATTTTGGGTATTGTCTCTGAAAAATTTATTTTCCTCATGCTCAAAGTTAGGTGCCTTCCTAGTGGAAGTTGGGCCTCTCTGTTGTCACAATTATGCTGACAATACATTTTTTCAGTACAATAAACACAGCTGGCTGGAAACACTGGTGCTGACGCAGGTACTGCACAGAGGAGCAGCCTGCCCTTTGGCGCCCGCATGGCTGGCTGACCTCTAGAAACTGAAGTCTCTGGCTAAAATAAGACAAGTTACTATGTCAAGGAAATTTCATCATTGGCTTTTTAGAAATCAAAAACCTACATGCTTCCTTTTAACTCCATATCATATTTCTGTCATTTAAGCTCAGAACAATTTCTTTTTACAGATGAGTGTGTATAAATTTGCATTTCTCCTTTATGTACACACTACAATCTGGATGAAAAGTTCTGCTAAAAATGTACATTGTATAGGTAATGCCATCACCAACGTAATGTTATTCATTGGTGTGGTGTGTGTGTGTGTGTGTGTGTGTGTGTGTGTGTGTAACAACTTGTCTTTTGAGTTCATAGGCTTCCACAGAGAGAGAAGGCCTTCTTGAGCTGCTATTCAAAAGGAACTCAACATCCTTATCCCTGACATTTGCACCTGGTTGATGACTAGACCCTGGGCTCTAAAATGAAAACTATTTCTTAAAGAAAACTAGGGTATTTTCGGACATTCATTAATTTCAGAATTAAACATTAGGTTGCAGTTTAAAGACAGACATAAACAGTTTTTTCCTGGTTGTATAAAAGGAAAACACAGCATGCTTCTTAAGAGTACACAGACAATCCTCCTAGGCAATTTTTGGAATTCTTTGGTTCTTTAGAAGGATGACCTGACTAACTGAACTCCACCCATCTATTTCCCTGCTGTGGGTACATAAGCATGTATCTATATGTATCTACATCCATTGTCCCCTCACCAGTGTGGAAGCATGTATCTATATGTATTTACATCCATCTGCCCCTCACCACAGTGTGTAAGCATGTATCTATATGTATCTCCTGCACCACAGTGTGTAAGCATGTATCTGTATGTATCTTCATTGATCTATCCTCTCACCACAGGTGTGTAAGCCTGTATCTATATGTATCTACATCCAATTGCCCCTCACCTCACTGTGTGAGCGTGTATCTATATCTATCTGCCCCTTACCACAGTATGTAGGCATATAGCTATATGAATCTACGTCCATCTGCCCCCTCACCTCAGTGTAAGCGTGTACCTTTATGCATCTATGTCCATCTGCCCCCTCACTACAGTGTGTGTAAACTTGCATCTATATATACTTATATCCATCTGCCCCCTCACCACAACATTGTAAGCATCTTTCCATACATATCTATATCCATCTTTACCCTTTCCACAGGTGTGTAGATATGTATGTACATGTTTCCTAGTATAGTCTTTTGCACATTGATATGGTACCTGCCAGGTGTGTTGTGGTCTTAATTCATGCAGGTTGGTTCAGCTGGTCTTACAACTTTTGCTGGTAGAGGTCTTCTTCTCTCATCCCCATGGCTTCATATCCTGGCAGCAGAACACTAACCTTGTGATTGAGCAGTGAAAACTAAGAAAATCAGCCACTTGAAGGCCAGAGCTGTGGTGGGAAGCAGTGCCTGCAGAATTAGGCTCAAAATGCACATCTAGGCAAACTCTGCTTGCTGGGTTGCCAAATTTACCAGGCAGAAGGCAGAATTGTCTTTTTTGAAGTAAAAATGCTTATTCTTCTTTTTTCTATCTTCATTATCACTGCTGAGTATTTACCTACAGATCTATGGCCTGTTGCACATTCCAGTCTTTCTTCCATTCTTTCTTTCACACTGCCTTGTTTTGGCCCATGAGGACAGCTGCACGAACTACTTTTGGATGTTTCTTCTGTCACTGGGAAGAGAAGTTGAAAGAGAAGCCACTTTGGCTTTCTCAGATAGTAGTTATAAACAGCACCAGGACCAAGATGTACGAAAGCCACCTCATCAGCACCTTCAGCTCATTCTATCTGTAGATCTCTACCTAAGCATATGCATGGGAGTCTTTTCTCTAGCCTAAGATTCAGTGTTAGATTCCTATAGACAGATACTATTCACCTGTTATGTTGCACAAAGAGGTGGGCACATTGCACCTGTTCCAAGAAACTCTAAGCTGATGTGATTCAGAGTTTCATCCAGCAAGGTTTTAAACTGAAAACAGTGACATGAGGTATTGTAACAACAGCTTCATAAAGATTCCAAGATGGCTCAGCAGCCATTAATCTGATATTATGGGAAAAATATCTGATGTTCAAAATTGAGTGTGTGAATTAAACCTAGGACACAGGCTTTCCTTCTTGGCTGTACTCCACATCCTTACTGAATGCTTGGATCTTTTGGTTCCTCCCTCTCTTCCTTGCTCCTCCTGTCCCTCCTTTCCTTCCTTTTTCAATACTGGGTATTGAACCCAGTATGTTAGTTGGGTACTGTATCACTGAGCTGTATCCCTAACCCCCTTTTTTTTTTCAGAGAGAAAGAGAGACAGGGAGAGAAAAAGAAAGAAGTGGCTGGCCAGGGACCTCAGCTACTGAACTTGAACTCCAAAAGCTTGTGCCACCTCGTGGGCATGTACCACCTTGCACTTGTCTCACCTTTGTGCATCTGGCTAGCAAGGGATCTGGAGTGTTGAACATGGGTCCTTAGGTTTAGCAGGCAAGTGCCTTAACTGCTAAGTCATCTCTCCAGACCTCCTTAACCCTTTTGTTCATTTCCTTTTGAGATAGTATTTCACTAACTTACCCAGGCTGACCTTGCATCTGTGCATCCCAGGCAAGCCTTGAAGTCATGATTCTCTTGCCTCAACTTCCTAAGTGCTATGATTGTAGTGGGTCAGACATAGAATGTTTATTCAAATTTCAGATATCCATCCTTTCTCAATTCCCTTTACCACTGATTTTGATTTGTTAGAAAGCACAAGCCAGTGGAAAGCATACACTTATATGCCAATGTGATCACCTTATGTCTGAAGGCCAGTATATACTGCAAAGCTGAGTCCTGTGCTAAGAAAGCGCTGAAACTAATACTTCTACACTCTGTAAAGTTCCTGGGAGGCTGAGGGTGCAACATTCCATGGGTTTAAGCCTGCTTCCTTTCAGGGCTGGGACTGCAACTGCCAAGAGTGGAGATTCAGGTTGATCATTCACAGGGAACACACTGACAATCTGTGCCACAGGTGCCTCAGCACCGTTTCCCTGCAGGACGTCACACTTCAGGGTATATTTGGGGCTGTTTGCTGGTTGTCAGTGTAATTAGGTAGCACTCGATGCAAAAGGAAAGTTTAATGAGGGCAAAATAAAATTGTGTAGGGATAAAAGAAAAGGAAGCTTATAATATCTGAAGAGAATCTGCCTACTAAGTGCATTGGTTAGACACATCTAGGCAAGTGTGGTTATAAGAGGAGGAATGGCTATGTACCTAATTATGATGGTTTGAGTTGTCCAGTCTGCTCTGCCATCTTTCCCTGCCATCACTAAGCTTCCCCTTGAGACTACAAGCCAAAAAAAAGTTTTCCTCCCATCAGCAGCTTTTGGTCAGGTGCTTTGTCCCAGCAATGAGAAGGTGCTGGTTTTGATTCAAGAATGAGCCCTGTCTTTCCAAACTTGGGGCTCACCTGCACCTGTCCTGTCCCCACTTACAGGGGCTTTCCCAGGTGGAGAAGTGTTTCCTGTTGTTCCTTGCTTCTCGTGGGTCTGTGGAGGCTGGTGGGGCCCTAGTTCTACAGCGCAGTGAAGACAGCAGAACAATCTGAGGCAGCACAATCTCATTTTTTTTTCTGTGACAATTATTAATGGTTCATTCGCACACAGTTGATCTAACAGCCATATTGATCCAAGCTTCACTCCCATGAGCTGTCAGGATTCCAAACTCAGATCCAGGCCTGCCTCACCCTGGCTGCCTGCATTATGAAGACAGTCCTATTTTCTACTAATGCAGCAAATATGCTGTAGACACAGAGCTAGGAGAGGCTGACTAAAAGCTTATCCATTTATCGACCAAAGAAGGCAGGCCATTCAAATACCATTTCTCATGTATCCCAGCAAATAAAATTGTGATTGCATTTCTGCACAAGGAAAGCACATTTCTAACATCAAATTACAGAATTTTAGAAATATCATTATTCAATCTATTTTAGGGATGGGCTGCCAGAGATAATGCCTGCCTTTCCACACAGACTCTACATTGACATCGTCAGGGATTGCAAGGCACTTTGCTGACACTCATATTCTATGGCAAAGGAAGCCTCGGCACTACTGTCCTTTTTGTTAATAGTGAAAGACCCAAAAGAGAAAATTGGGAGAATGAAATATAAGTTAGATGAAGGCTTCAAGTCCAGAATTGCTGATAATCAGTTAAATAACATTTGATATTCACTTGACATGTTGAACTCACTTTTCTCTGTCATATGTTTCTTTCATTCCACATGAATTTCTTGAAAAATATACAAATTCATGGAACCAAAAGAGTCTCACATATAAAATGCTTCAAAAGATCACAGTGTCAGCTTGGGGACACAGTGAAGGTCCTATGCCCTTGAAGCCAATGGAGCCACTGTACCCTGTACCTGCCTTGTACATGGTGGGATCTGTTCTTATCTTCATGAAAGCCAACATGGGTCATAAGTCTTTCATAAAAACTTAATGAATGTGGCCCTTTGTTACAGGAACAGGTGCCTCTCATTAGTCTTATTCACTGCATCAAAATAAATCATCCTTAGGGCTCAGTGAAGATCAAATCAACAGGTTTAGATTTCATTTAATGCAAGATGAGTCACTCCCAAAGTCACTCAGCATGGGATTTCTGACATTCTTGATTAGAAGCAGGTTAGACTTGATGCTCTGGCTCTGACCCCTCCCCTCTGGCTTTAGGGCAGGCTGAGCATTGGTCTTACTGTGGTCAGTCTCGTGATTTAAGTCTTACATGTGGGCTGCATGATCCTTATCTTTGTCCTAACTTCTGTATAAGGTCTGAAAGAAAAGAACTGGGTCTGAAAGGTAAGAGACCTGACCATGCATGGCTCCATAGTAGATACTCAAGTCAAAATTATTAATTGAAATGAGCTTGTATTCTAGTTTTAAGTTAACAACGTGCTGGATGATGTGTGATTTTGGAGGCCAGTGTTCTAAACTTATATTTCTCCACATGTGATGGTAGGAGTGCTAGACCCGGTCAATTTGACTGTTTCTTTTGGGTCCATATTTTTTTTTTTAATATTGTATTTATTTATTTATTTGACAGAGAATTAGGGAGAGAGAGAGAATGTGTGTGCCAGGGCTTCCAGCCACTGCAAATAAACTCCAGATGTGTGTGGCCCCCTTGTGTATCTTGCTAACATGGTTCCTGGGGAATCAAACCTGGGTCCTTTGGCTTTGCAAGCAAATGCCTTAGCCACTAAGCCATCCATCAAGCCCACAATGTTATTATTTTTATATCCTAGTTTCAGCCTTAAGTTGTATCCACAGTATAATGTTCCTATGTGGAATACACCACCACCCAAATGTTCCATAAATGGACATTTGATACCTTTCTGTTCACCATCCTTACTTATAAAAGTTCACAACAGCAAGGTCTGCCTTGTGGCTTAAGTGGGATAAGGATGTGAAACCTAGAAAATTTTTCCAACACATAGATGGCATCTAACAAATGATAAAGTTTATTTTCATTATTATATGACAATTTTCTTCATTCCTTTAGTTAGTTGCTCATTTTGCTTTATATTAACTATGTGTGTAACTATGTATATAACAATTTGCTTTATCTTAACCAAGTATGTAAATTAATTCTCCAGTTTAAAAATAGTTATATACTTCAATGTTGAAGAAATCCAGATTCCACTGACAGGGCAACCACTTACTTGCTGTGTAACTTCGGATGTGCCCTCAGAACCTTGGTATTCTAAACTATACAACTATGTATCATCTTGTGTCTTTTTGGTTCTCTGTACGGAATAATGTTTGCAAGGAATCATCTAGCACAGAAGTGTCTCAATGCATCCTATGATCATGGATTCATGGTGCTAAACAAAACAAGACCTACGATTCTCTAACTTCATCTATAGGAATGCATAGGGATATTTGCTCTGTTAAATTCTATCTTCTCTACTTCCAAAGTATGCAATGGTTTCTGCCAGCATACACTACAATAGTTTTATTTCCCCACCCCTTTTTTATCTGGGAACTCCCACATTATCAGGTATCTGATATGAGTTTCAAAAGCCAACAAATAATCACTATGGCCTATTTCTAGTGACGTTTCTGCTAACACACTAGCATGCAGTGCACACCAGAACCAGTCCCACCTGTCTTTGAAGGGAAGCTTGAGATGTTTTGACAACAAACTTCCTCTCTAAGTAAGTTCTGCCTAGGTTAATATCAATCACCTTAAAACAGGAAGAGGCAGCTCAAAACCCCACTTTCTCCTGTGTTTGATATTTGTTACAAAAATCCTTCAACAATCTACAAAATGCACAGACCCAGAATCTGTCTCTTCATTGAGATATCCTGGGGAACACTGATTCTACATCAGCAGTCTATGGGCAGCCCCACCCACATGGGTCAGTGTCCTTTCTGGCTACTGGGGGACTGGGAGCAGGCCACAGGGGCATCTGGCTGCTTACTTTTGTTGTCGTTTGTTATTAATCAGCTCTCCATTGCTATGAAAAAATACCTGAAATAATAAACATAAGGAGAAAACCTTTATTTTGGCTTTTGGTTCTAAGGTTCCAATCCATCACTGGTCTCAGTGTTGTTTTGGGCAGGGAGCACATCATGGTGGGAGTGTGCGGGGAAGCATTTACCTCATACCCAGGAAGTGAAAGAAAGAGCCAGAGGCTAAGATCCTCTGGGCCCCTTCAAGGACACACCCTCACACTGGAGCCCTGCTCTTAAAGTTCCTTCACCTTCACATGACATTAAGCTTTGGACCAAGTCTCTAACACATGAGCCTTTAGGAGACTTTTAAGATGCAAATCCTAGCAGTTGCTAGAAGTGGCTCCGTCTAGGCACCACTGTGGAAAGCCAGTCTGGTCGGGGCTTTTATTGTCTGAAGGGTAGACTAGATGCTTCCCAAAGCAAGCAACACAAGCTAATAAAAGACCCAAAAAGCCTGGGCTTTTTAGACGCAGAAATGAAAGGAGTCTGCAGTTCAGAAGAAGGAAAGCTTTGAAAGACATCTTCATTCTTATCCTAACATCAAAACCCATATCAAAATCCATCCGTCCAAGTATCAGAAGCCTTTGTTCTTAAAATGCTTGAAAGTTATGAGCAACTAAAGAAAAGAGCTACATTTATTTTTATCTAGGTAAAATAAGCTTATTTCTAAATGTTGTGTTAAAGTTTATATATCTATTATAGCCCTTAGTTCCTGGATATATTCTAGAGAAATTATGTACAGAGAGAGTTAAAGTCACTCAGTGTCTGACAGTATGGGTCTCCAAAGATAAGGCTCTTATGTAAACTTGAGAGGCAATGTTTGCATGAACTTTGGAACCTCCACTTGCAGTTACTCCTAAAAAGCAAACAGCTTTTGACCTGCACCCTCCTAGAAGATAAATGAGTTTGGAACCTTTAAGTGATACGGAGCAGGGTCCCCTCTAGCCTAAGTGTTGTCTCCACAGAAGTGGGGTTGGGGAGGAGAATGAGCATTAGAGCAAGAGGTAGAAGATTGCTGGCCTGATGGGGAAGATACTGTGTGCCTGTGTGACCCTGGGTCTGGAGCGCAGCCTGTACTAGGAGGTTTGGTTTTGTTCTCCACAAATATTCTCTGTGCCCTGCACAGCTCACTTCTCCCCATTCTTGTTTCCTTGCCTCAGGGAGAAGCAGATAGCCAAAGCCTTGGGAGACAAAAGGGTTTAAGGAGAGGCAGAAGTCTAGGCAACATGAGAGGGTGAGTAAGCCTCCCAGTTAGAAAGCTGTCCTCCAATGGAACACACGGGAGCCATAGATTGTTACTAGAAAATTTTTAGTGTCAGGATACCTTCCAGTGAGTTGTTGGCCAGGGAGGTCCGTGATAACCCCAAAAACATTACAGGTATTGCTGAGGCCCTTCGTTTCCTACCAGGAATAGATGGTAAGACCCTATTGCTGAAGACTCCACATACTTGGGCTGCAAGGCCACTGAGTAATCCTGCTGGAACTGAGCTGAAAATCTCCTCCATGTAGACCAGCTGACAGCTGGAAGAAGCCATTCTACATGTAGTTCAATGGGAGAGAGAGAAATCACCAGTGAAAATACTCAACAGTGGACACTGTAAGCCTTATATTTGGCCTGCCAGGCCAAATGAACCAACGGGTACAATAGTGGCACATCTGTCATTGTGGAAACCAACTGCCCTCTAATTGGACTGGAGGCCTGCTCCATAGGAGGGAATACAACCCTGATACAGAAAACCTACAACAGGGTAGTCATGAGCCCTAGGGGTATAACATCTGCTGGTGTCTGGCTAAATGTATATACTGTGCTCACCAAATTGCCTGGTAGGCACTTCTCTTAATGTTCATACCCATATATTAATGCTACTCTCACTTTTGCTTGGAAAAGGTTCTCTTTTCAGATGGCAGTGACCTTGGGATGACTCAGAAGGCACCATAATGCTGAGAAGAAGTGACAGAGGAGTACTCAGCACTGACATATCTCTATCACGCCTTCTAATGCTCAGGGTCCATTGCAGAAGTGTTGGTGGAAAGAATGTAAGAACCAAAGGGAGGGGAGGACTCCTTACAACGTGCTCCTCCAGACACAAAGTAGCCTGGATACCCATGACCTCGCAGTGCTTGACACGACCTACACAAGACCATCATAACTGGAGGAAAAGATGATGACATCAAAATAAAAGAGAGACTGATTGAAGGGGGAAGGGGAATGATGGAGAGTGGAGTTGCAAAGGGGAAAGTGGACGGGGAAGGGAATTACCATGGCTTATTGTCTATAATTATGGAAGGTATCAATTTTAAAAAAAGAAATGAACAAACAAAAAAAGAAATGAAAAGGCCTGAGGGCACTCTCACCACATGTGGAGCAAGGAGGGAGGTGCCTGCCACCCAGGAAGTAACTCTGCTGGCACCTTGATCTTTGTGTTACAGAAGAAAACAGACTTAGGAGGAGTGCTTGGACTCTCATTGAATGGCACCAGACTATGACCATCAGAGCTAGGACTAGGATTTGAACTTGTGCTTCCTGTAAGAACCAAGCTCAGGGCCTTCATAGAAAGTCTAGTCACTAGCACTTCATCTCAGAGCATTTTGGTGTTTTATTACTAGTTTATAGTAACCAGGGCCTTGACGACTAGATTTCTAATGGTGGAAATAAGCAGAACAGGGAGGAAAACTTTTCATTGTTTTAGTATAATTTGAGAGAAGGCAATATTAACTACTTCTCTTCCCCTCTTCCACCTTCTCCTCCTCTCTCCTCCACCTTCTCCTCCTCTTTCTTCTTCTTTTTTTTTAAAAAAAGTATTTATTTATTTATTAGAGACAGAGAATGGGAGAGAGAGAATGGTTGCACCAGGACCTCTAGCCACTGCAAATGAACTCCAGATGTATGTACCACCTTGTGCATCTTCTGCTCAAAGTGGCAAAAAAAAAAAGAAGTTGGAAACATTCTGCAGATTGTGAGTTTCAGAGCTGAAAGGGACCTAAAGAAAAGGGCTTTCAACCTTTTTCCACTATGATCCATAGTAAGTAAACTATTTATGTATGACCCTTACACATATCCAAGGTCTGTCTCACATTGAATATCTGTCTGCTCTTATTATTTGTGGTTCATTCTAATGCATATTCTGACATTTATATATCATTTATTTTTAATTTATTTGAGAGAAAGAGAGAGAGAGAGAGAATGGGTGTGTCAGGGCCTTTAGCCACTGTAAACTAACTCCAGACACATGCACCTCCTTGTGCATATGGCTTATGTGAGTCCTGAGGAATCGAACCTGGGTTCTTTGGCTTTGTAGGCAAGCACCTTAACCACTAAGCCATCTCTCCAGCCCTTAACATTTATTTTGACTCACTAAGTTCGCTCCATTAATAGGCCATGATTTAAGTTTTAAAATATCGTCCAAAAATACCATCTAAACTATAATTCAAAATGAAATGACTTGTTTGGGGTCACAGAGCAAATTGTTACAGAGAAACAAGTAACAGAGAACAAGACTTGGTTGTCCAGTTCACTGACTTAAGGCACTAGTTGACTATTGGATTCATTAATGACCAGTCATTAAATGTTCCTCTTAGGATAGATAGTATCAAGGCAAACTGTCCAATTAGTAGGATTATGGTCACAGTTCTTATTTGTTATTAGTGATCATTCCTTTTCTAACTCATGGTATCAGAAGATAAAGCCAGGGTAGCCTTCATCTGCCTCATCCATCCATTCACTCTATAGGCCTAACATTTGAGAGGAATGAAGTTGAACATGTAAGAAAAATTGGGTCCACCTCCTTTACCAAAGGAGCTGCAAGTCCAAGAATGTATGCTGCAAGAGATAATGGCACAGTCATCATGGGCTTTTGGTAACCCAGAAAAGAATACTTAAACCAAATTGAGAATCCGGGAAGACTTCCCATAGTGACATGAGTTAGGTACTAAAACAAGGATGGCAGCTAGCTAGATATAATGTAATTGAAGCCATGAAAAATCCAGAGAACAGAAAATTTTAAGGCAGAGAAGACATAAGATATTGGCAAGAGGCAGCAAAAAGGGAATTGAGGAAGATGTGGTTAGTAAGGATAAAACATGAAACACTCTATGATACACATTCAGACTTCCACATGCACACAGTCTACAACAATCTTTGGAAGCCTAAGAAAAACCTAAATAACCAAATGTATGCTTTAAGCTGTCTGGTGACCAAAGCACAGAGGATGTTTTAGAGACAGATAGCAGAAGAGAGGGCATCTTTCCTTTTCTCCATGCCACACTTTCTCTCCTCTTTTGTGACATCTTCCAACCCTTGCACATGACCCCATCTGTTACAAAGATCTCCTTCCAGGACTTCCTGCTGTCCTAGGACTTTCCTGTATTTCCTGATACACCCTTGTTGACCTAAAAACACCAGGCTTCCTAACCCTCTGACAGCCTTGACTCTGAGACCTTCCAGTCTGCCTTCATCAAGATACAATGAAGTGGGACGTTAGCCACATCAGTATGGAAATTGTTCTCAGGTCTCACCCTATGAAACTGCTCATGCTCATTTTACATCATTTTTTTCCCACCCCCGCCACGCTGATAATAATTACTGAATGAATTATTGAATGCTGTTATAAGCTTGCTAGGAAATGTACTTAAAGAAGAGGAAACTAGGCTTTAAAATGTGCAGTTCTTATGCTCAGCAAGACCCAAGTCATGGAATAGACACGTGTGAAGATTCATGATCTAGAGTAACATATGCTCTGCTGCTGGCAGTGGCATTTATGGTCGAAATAGTACTAATCATTGACATGTTTGGAGCAGACTGTCTTCTAGGTTTTAGGTGTTTTATTGGGCATGAACTCAGTAGGGGAACACTATTTTTCAGGTAGGTGGTGGAGCCAGGATTCATATCTGGCTCCTGAAGCCATGCAAATACCCATCACCCCACACCATCAGTTATGAGGAGAAACTCAATGTTGTCATGAAGTCCATCAGAGGACATCCAGCAAAAGACATATGGAGGAAGTGAGCCTTAGTCTTGAAAGGTAACAAACGTAAAGGTAGCCAGTTGGAGATGGTGGGCTGACAAAAAAAGAGCAGAGTTGGAGGTAGAAAATGGTAGAGAACAGTTTGTCAAGCAAGTGATGGAGCCTGGCTGGAATGAAGAACACATATGTGGGAACAGCAGGGGATTAGGTAGGTAATGCGTGGATTGGGTCTTAGTTCTTGGCATGTATCTGAACTCAGAAGTCTTGTTACTGGAGAGCCATTTATAACGTTGTTGCTGAGCTGAGGAGATGGCTGAGTGGTTAAAGGTTAAAGGTGTTGCTTGCAAAGCTTCACAGCCTGGGTTTAATAACCCCGTACTCATGTAAAGCCAGATGCACAATGTGGTACGTGCATCTGGAGGTCGTTTGCAGTGTTAGGAGGCCCTGGGACACCCAAATTCATTCATTCATTCATTCATTCTCTCTCCCCTTTCAAATAAATAAACAAATATTTTCTTAAAAAATAAATAAATAAAATAAAATTATTTTGCCTTTTTGGATTTCTTTATCCCCGACAAGCACAAGTTTTGTTTTGTTTTGTTTTGTTTCTGTTTGAACCCATATAGCACTTTCTTTGGTACCATTTTCACAGCATTGGCACTGGATCAACAGCCTGTAGACTAAACTTTTTATAGCATTTGCATTGAGTTTCACACTGAAATTGCCTCTGTGTTTGTTTCCTCCTCTGTCAGATTTCAAGCATCTGTTTCTGATCCTAGAGTCAAGCTTTGCGGAGGAGAGTCTCCTTTATTTACTTACTCGGCAGATCCAGGAAGGGTTCTGAGACTGCCAGTATTTTCCTGGCAGATTGTGGACAAAGCCTCTGATTGAAACTGAGACAAGTTGTGAGCCATATCTACCAAGGGAAACAGACTATGGGTCGTTGAGGCCAGCAGTCATGGACAGAAAGAAAATGGTTAAAATTGCCGTCAAGGACAAACAACCAGGCACATGCAGGACAGCAGAGCTGAAAACAGTCTCCAAATGAGAGCAGAAACTGTGGCAGTGACCCAAGGGGGCCTGAGAGTTGATTCCCTGGGTGGGTGCTCTGCTCCATGTGAGTATTCTGGATTACCTCCTAGCGACTGACCCAGGCAACATGCAGAGAGAAGTCCTTGCCAACCCCTGTAGTGGACAATGGCATGCATGCTGGCATTCAGGCACTCCTGGGTAGGTTGGAAGCCCTGTACTTCTCCAGAGACTGTGAGCATCATTGTTGATCTAGGTCTGGGAGACCCTCAGCAGGGCTCATATGCATATCAAGCATGAGGGTTTCCAGGAGAGCTCGGTAAGTCAGTCAGCTTGTCAAGCAGGGCCACGTCTCCACTCTTGTCCTCCAGGGTCCTTCAGGAGGATGAAATCTGGCAAGACATCAGTTGAGGCCAGGTGGACTAATCACAACAGTGACTTCTGTGAGGTCACTTCTGGGTAAGGTTACCCTTCTGCCCAGGTCCTTTGATGGTTAATAAGCATGCAGGTTTTGGAGCATGACTCAGATGTAAATATGGCTCTGTCCCTTACCACATGACTCACTTTGCAGATGCATCTTCCAGAACCTCAGTGATCTCATTGGAAAAAGGAAAAATTCTCCCTCAAAGAGTTGCCATTAGGGCTAATTGTGAGTGCCCCAGGAAAGTGCCTGTTGACCCACATTAATGATGCCACAGATCATTGTGATGCTCAGCTTTAGAAACCATAGCTTTCCCTGTGTGTGAGTTGCAGCACACAGTACATGAACTGCCCATTTCTGGATTTAGTATTTTGTATTTGATTAGAAACCCACCTCTCATTTTTCAGGGTTTTATTTGGTGACAATGTGGGCTGAAGCCACCTCCTTCTGTCATGTTAGGGAGGCACCAAGGCTCTGAACAGCTGTTGTGGGCATAGCATGGCTTCCATCAGATGGCAGGCAGGAGTGCCCCAAGGAGAAACAGGAGCTCATTTGCATTGCATCCTGCATATAGCATTCCTCCTGAACACCCACAGGAGGTGTGACTGCAGGCAAAGCCCAGGAAGCAGGACATTAAAGGGAGGACATGGAGTTAGCCGTCACAACAGGCACTGGCAGTCTGGGTGGCAGTTCTCATCTTAGTCCTTTGTGGACATTTTCCTTACTTCATCCTCATAATGACTGTGTGAGCCTCGTTTACAACCAGTGTTAACTGATGAGGAAGCTGCGTGTCAGTGACGTTAAGAGGCTTGCCCATGGCCACACACTGGCTTTGATTGCTGTCTTTCCTACTCTGAAGCTTAGGTTCTCATTGGGAGGAACAAAGCCTGGAGGAAGCTGGGCCTGACTCTGCACCAACTGCTGTGTTCAGGGACCAAACCTCTTCCCCTGGCGACAGTCAGAGGATATACAAGATGACCTCCACTGAGCCTTTCATCTTTCACATGCTGCCCTTAGCACTTTGAGGGACTCAGGAAAGCAAAAAGAAAACTCACAGATGCCCTGTTTACTAAGGGCATCTAACTGATATACACTGATATACAAATTTTCACTCAACTTTTTATTATGAAAATATCACCTTAATTCAATAATTAACATTTTGATTTCTCAGTATATATATATATATATATATATATATATATGAATGAATATATCTATTGAATTCATTTTTTTAGTATTTATTTATTTATTTACTTATTTGCAAGCACAGAGGTATATAGTGAGAAGAGAGACAGGAAGAATAGGTGTGCCAGGGCCTCTAGCCTGATGCATATGCCACTTTGTGCATCTGGCTTTATTGAGTACCAGGAACTTGAACCCAGGTCATTAGGCTTTACAGGCCTGTTACTGCTGAACCATCTCATCTCTCCTGCCCTAACTTCATTTTGTAAATCAAGTAGTAGACACCCTGAAACTTCACCCCTAAATGCTTTATCCTGAGTTGTTTGTTTTTAAGCCAGGGTCTCATTCTTGGCTCAAGCTGACCTGGAATTCACTCCGTAGCCCAAGCTGGCCTTGAACTCATTGTGATCCTCCTACCTCAACCTCCCAAGTTCTAGGAATAAAGGCATGCATCACCACACCCAGCCCATCCTCAATTACAATGGACACTGAGAAGCTGCTTTTACTAAAAGCACTGATGCCTCACTTGTGTCTACAAGAAAACAGAAGGAAAGCCAGGCACCTCTGCCTTTATTTGTATCTCTCTTTTGCTTTGGGTCATACTCATGCTCCATGCTACACAGGCATGTGAATCACTCAAGGTGTGTCCATCCTAAACTGGTAATACCTATTGCATTTCATTTCTTTTTCAGTGATGAAGGCAAGATAAGAATCATTGTCCTAAGCCTGTAGTCACCTTGGGTTTCCAGAACAGTAAAACCCCACAGGATAGATCACCCCGGCAAATGAGGGAGATTTTCTTTCTTTTCTTTTTTAAGATTTTATTTTTATTTACTTATTAGAGACAGAGAGAGAGGGAGAGAAAGACAGAAAGAGAAAGAGAGAGAATGACAGAAAAAGAGAGAGAGAGAGAATGGGTGCACCAGGGCCTCTAGCTACTGCAAATGAATTCCATATATATGTGCCACCATGTACATCTGGCTTATGTAGGACTTAGAGAATCAAGCCTGGGTCCTTAGGCTTCATAGGCATGCGCCTTAACTGCTAAGCGATCTCTCCAGCCTGTGAGGGAGATTTTCTATCATGGTGAGGCTGCACCTTGGAGCAGGAGAAATCATCTCATGGGAACCCCCCTCAAATGATAACAGTAATAACGACTTCTTTGGATCACCTTGCAGAACCAGAATGTGGTAAGCAGATGGCAAATGCTTAAACATGCATATCTTTTGACCCCCATCCCAATTCATGTATATGTATTTGTGAACAAAAAAAGAGAGGGAAAGAGAATGGCCACATCACACTCAGGGGAACTCAAGAAGCATGTAGATGCCACTTTGTGCACATAACTTTATGGGTGCTGGGGAATTAGACCTAGGCCAACAGGCATTGCAGGCAAGTGCTTTGAACAACTGAGCCATCCCCCCAGTCCCCACTTATTTTGCTAAAGTACAAACTTTCAGTCATTGGAGCTCGTTATCTGGACCTCTTCAATGCTTACAGTGATTGAATATGCCTTCTCTGTTTTTCAGTATTATTTATCTCTATAAATGGTGTATTTTAGGATGATGTCCAACCAAGTCTATTCCTATACTCAGCACTTAAATTCTAATAACAACATCGCCTAAAAAAAAAGAATATTACATAGCCACAATATAAGTATAGAACCTAAGGAAAGTAATGTAGTTCCATTCTTATTATGACCAAATTTCATATCCCATGCAGATTAAAGTTTTGTTAGCTTACAACTTTTGCTTAAAGGTTCCAGTCAGGCTGGAGAGATGGTTTAGCGGTGAAGGCACTTGCCTGAGAAGCCTAAGGACCCAGGTTCAATTCTCCAGGACCCATGTAAGGCAGATACAAAAAGTGGCACATGCATCTGGAGTTTGTTTGTAGTGGCTGGAGGCCCTGGCCCACCCATTCTCTTTCTCTCTCGTTCTCTCAAATAAATAAATCAATATTATTTTAAAAGACCCAATCAAGTTACACCCATTTCATATAGCCAACTAACCTAAACAAGAATTGTTCCTCAAACTGTACTGAGCTATAACATTGACTGAAGAGTCCAGGTTAATTAGATTAACCTAATATTCTAGATACAGTTGATAATTTGTAGTATTAGTTAATTCTCCCAGGATATTCCTCATGAACCAAAAGTTGAGTCCAAAGGCTAGATTGGAATTAGGCTGAACATTTTTGTGGGAGTACTTCATATGTTATTTGTACTTCAGCATGAGGCACATGGGGCCAGATCATCAAATCAGTGGCCATTATGTATGATCACATACCTGAAATGAGGACCTCAACCTTTTTATCCAAAATTGTGGGACTTTCTTGAAAGCAACCAGAAGTCTACAAATGATCTATCCCACAACAACTTCAATATTACAAACATTCATTAATGTTTTATTTAAATTTCTAGATAACTGAAAATTCTTTTGTGTGACTTTCAAAATTACATTTCTCCTTCATGTGTTTGCAGGGAAGTTATTTTTTTTTACCTACCTTAAAAGGTAGGAAAGTTGTTTAATTCTTTCTTTTGCTGATTTTCAGAGTATCATTCTGTGTGACACAGAAGGTGGATGGGCTCACGTGGTGTTCTCTGTGCTCCAGACCTGTCCATTTTTCCAGGGAACTCTGGGATTTTTATTGGAGACAGGATTTACAAGTGAGACCTGTGATCCTGGTCAGCACTCTTTATGAGAAGTCAGTGCCTCTAAACTTCTTTAGTGACCAAAGCCAGTAGGTATTTTTGTTTAAGTCATGACTTCATATTGTTGCTTCTAATTCAGATTTAATAATGCAGGATTTTTCTTAACTTTTAAATAAATTCATATTTGTCCTTTTTCTCTTGCATAGGAATTTCAAATGTTAATAACATTAACATATCTAATTTTTGCTAGTCTTATATATGCATGTATGAATAAACTAGATTTAAAATTAAAGTGCCAGAAATTTTCTAAGTGAATTTTAAACTTACTTTGTTTTTTGACATTTCTCTTTCTACTTACATATACTTATATGTATATATGTTTTATTAAAGATGAACAGTTAGAGTACTGTGTTCCAAAGTCAGCTGAAAGAATCATATTCTATGTATATTATGTTGCTTATGTGATATGCAGAGTAATTTGAGTTTTATTTCAAATTTATCTTACTTTTTGAATAGGCAGAATATGTTAATTATATAAAATATGGTCATAAAAATAAACAACATGTAGCCATATCCCTTCTCCCATCTTTCCTTTCCTCTCAACTATCCAATCCTACTAGATCAGATCTCCCTATACTTTTTCCGCTCATGATGCCTTTATGCCCAAGAAACCTTTGTATAATCCTAGCCATGTAGGCATATAATATAGATATGCAAATCAAAAATTAATAATGATAAATCATACATAAACTTATTTTAGAGAAATCCCCTCCCCTTCCCATATGGTACATAGGACCTCCAATCTTCTTTAGGACAGGAATGTCCTCAGTAAAAATATTACTGCTGAGGGCTGGAGAGATGGCTTGGTGGTTAAGGTATTTGCCTGGAAAGCCAAAGGACCCATGTCTAATTCCCCAGGACCCATGTAAGCCAGATGCACAAGGGGGCACATGCATCTGGAGTTCGTTTGCCATGCTGGAGGCCCTGACATGCCCATTCTATATTTGCCTCTTTCTCTCTCCTTCTTTCTCTCTCTCTCTCTAATGAATAAATAAAAAAAACTAAAAATATTATTGCTGGATGCATTATCATACTTGATTTCAGCCTATATTACACAGCCATAGTAATAAAAAATAGCATGATACTGGTACAAAAACAGACATGTAGATTAATGGAATATAATAAAAGATCCAGGTATGAGTTCATATAACTACAGCCATCTGATTTTTAATAAAGAAGCCAAAAACCAACTAGAGGAAAAAAATAGCATTTCCAATAAATAGTTTTGGGAAAACTAGGTGTCTACATGTAGAAGAAAGAATCTAGACCTTTGTCTCTCATCCTGGACAAAAATCAACTCCACATGAATCAAAGACCTTAATGAAAAACCTGAAATTCTAAAATGACTACAGGAAAAATACCTGAAGGTATAGGAAAAGGAAAGGCTTTCTTTTTTTTTAATTTTTTTTGTTCATTTTTATTTATTTATTTGAAAGTGACAGAGAGAGAGAGGGAGAGAAAGACAGATAGAGAGGGAATGGGCGTGCCAGGGCTTCCAGCTACTGCAAACGAACTCCAGACGCATGCACCCCCTTGTGCATTTGGCTAATGTGGATCCTGGGGAAACGAGCCTTGAACCAGGGTCCTTAGGCTTCACAGGCAAGCGCTTAACCACTAAGCCATCTCTCCAGCCCAAGGGAGGGCTTTCTGAATAGGACTTTATTAGCCCAGAGAATAAGACAATCAACCAACACATGGGATCTCATAAAATAAAAAGCTATTGTGTAGTTAAGGAAACAACTAAATCAACAAATGACCTAGGGGGAGGCAGGAGAAAAGGAAGGAAGAGGATCAGGAAAGCTTTTTAGTCACCTTCTCAGTGCTGGGACAAAGAACACAACCAAAAGCAGCTGATTAGAGAAAAGGTCTGATTTTACCTTATAGTCTCTAGGAGAAGCATCATGATGATAAGGAAAGCACAGCATGGGCAGAGGCTGGACATCACCTCTGCCACAGCAGGTGGAAAATAGCAGCAAGTGAGCTGAGTTCTAGTAAAGGGGAGCTAGCTATAATACCCCTAAGTCTGCCCCAAACAACATACCTCCTCTAGCATGGCTACACCTCCCAAGTTGCCAGTAACTGAAGACCAAGAATTCAGAACACATGAGTTAATGGAGGTCATTTGATTCAAAACACCACATTCCACCCGTGGCACCTATAAACTCATGACCATCCATGATGTAAAATGTAATGCATTCCATCAAACTTTAAAAGTTCCAGTAGTTTATATCAAGCTTAACACTGTTATTATAATTATTATATTATCCCCATAGTCCATGGTCTCTTAGCTGTTAGCCTGATAAACCAAAACCACACAATTGTAGAGTAAACATTCACACTGTAAAAGATGGCATTGCTAGAAAATATTGAACCAACGCAAGACCTAAAACAAACAGGGAAGCATCAAATCCTATAGCTCCAAGTGTGACATCTGTAACCAGTGATGAAGTCTCTGGGGTTCCAATTCTACCCCTCAAGCTGAGCTTCTCACAGCTTAGGGAAAACTCCAACCTTGATGCCATTCTATAGTCTTGGTATCTCCAAAATCCAAAATCCTATAACACTTGGTTCATCCTTATGGCTTATCATGTCTATATGCAGGGACTCTAACAAACCTGCCTTATATTGCCCAGTGGCCTTTTCTTTTTCTCTTTTTAAATATTTTATTTATTTATTTGAGTGAGAGAGAATGGGCATGCTAAGGCCTCTAGCCCCTGCAAATGAACGTCAGATACATGCACCCTCTTGTGCATCTGGCTTACATGGGTCCTGGAGAATTGAACTGGGATCGTTCGGCTTTGCAGGCAAACTCCTTAACTGCTAAGCCATCTCTCCAGTCCAGCCACTTCATAAAAGCAAACTACACTGAATATCTAAGGACCCTTTTTTTTCCTGTACTCTTATCGTGCCAGGTAGGCTACCAAATTTGTTAATCTATGGGGACATAAAGCCAATTTTGAAGAGCAGGAAAATTCTTTCAGCATTCTTCCTTCAGACCATCTCAGTTCAAGAGTCAGCATTCCTTTAATTGTCCCAATACAGAACAGCTGGCACAATCTAAATGGTAATTTCTCAAACAATTACAGGTGAACCAGGCTACAGTCTTCAGCCTGAACTTAAACAGTTTTTTTTTTTTTTTTCATGAGCCATATCCTTCTGCTCACACCAGTCCATTGCTTCTCAATTCAACCCTGTTCAAGTTCTTAGGATATGGAAGGAGCACAGCCAGCCTTTCACACAAACTGCCTCTAGCCCAATCTGGAAAAAAAAATCTTTCTTCCCCTCATAAGCCAAACATGCACAGTTCTTTCTGCATTAAGATCTTCCAAACTCTGTTCAGAATGGTCCATCAAACTCTGCTAATAACACTGCCAGGCATCTCTTAGAACATTCCTCTTGCAAATCAGTTCCAAAAGACCAAATCCACACATTTACATTTGTAGCAGTAATGACCCCCCTCCTCAATTTTACTTTTGTAGTTACCTTCTCACTGTTGGGACAAAACACCCAACCAAAAGGAGCTGATGGGAGGAAACTTTTTACCATGGCTTATAGTCTTGAGGGGAGGTGCCACTATGGTAGGGGAAAGATGGCATGAGTACAGACTAGATGACATCTCTGCCACAGCAGTGGAAAACAGCAGCAAGAAAGGAAGCTGACCCATAGCAAAGGAATCTGGCTGTAACACCTTAAATCTGTCTCCAACAATACACCTCCTCCAGCAAGGCTTCACCTCCCAAACTGCTATCAGTATGGGGACCAAGCATTCAGAAGACAGGAGTTCATGGGGGACATCTGATTCAAACCACCATAGGGAAGGATCCACAAAACTTAAGCTCACCACACAAACACATATATACTACATTTATTTTAAAACAATTCTTTGGTAGGTACACAATTTTATCATTTATTGAAGGCAAAAACAAAGTTGTCTAGTAATGAAATGGGATATGCTTGTCTCATTTTATATAAAGAAATAAATGTTAGTTTAATATTTGGGTACTGCAGGACACAGAGCATCTTCAATATCTTTCAGAGTTGTCATATATTTGATGTGATAATCATCAGTGCTGAGAACTCTCCTTCACATAAATACATAGTACAAAAATGGTACAAGTATGTTTAGGGCCATTTTTAGAACTTTTTGAAAATTCCATCCTAATTCTAAACTTAAATTTGTTTAGTGACTTATGAAACTTAGCTTAGCAACTCAAACAGCAATTTTAAAAATCAAACTTTCTAACACAATCTAATCCAAAGATGTACTGATTGGATACATGCTGAGGAATTATGGCATGAAAATATTAAGTCTTCATATCTCATCATTAAACTATTGTTTCTACAAGAGGAAAACAACTTTATAAGTACAGTAAGAGCACAGCACTTAGTCTTAGACACACAATAGTCTTTTTATTAAAGAAGAGAGAGAGAGAAATGGGTGTGCCAGGTCCTCTTGCTGTTTCAAATGAACTCCAGATGCATGCACCACTCTGGGCATCTGGCTTTACAAGGGTACCAGGGAATCAAACCTGGGGCTTATCAAGAAAGCACCTTTAATAGCTGAGCCTTATCCACAGCCCCAACACAGTAGTTGCGAATCTGTTTTGAGGCAATGCTGGAATGAGCAGGGCAACATAGACATGTGTGTTCAGAGCCAAAGCTGCTGTGAAGTCATGAGATGCAACATGGTTGAGTGCTGCCAAAAACACCTCAGATTCATTATGTGTTTGATGTTGAGCTAATTTTTGGTCATTGTGCATTCAGAAACTTTTTACTGTTGCCAAAAATTTCACAAGCCCTCATATTCTACATGCACCCCTATGTGATTGCAACCCACAGTTTAAAACATTAGGCTCTAGATAAGTAACTATTTTATCTGTTAGTTTGGCATTTTGTTATATGTTTATGTATAATTCCCTGCATTCCCACACAAAAATGCATAAGTAATATTTAGTGCTCTGTTTCTTGTTTTTCCTCTAACAATGTTCTGGGAAATGTATATACTATAAGTTTTGGGAGTGACCAAGACAATGCAAACCACTCTGAGGCAAAGCTGGAAGCTTTTATTGGGGAAAAACATGAGCTGCCAAGACTGCCTCACAAGAGAGGAGCACAGCCAACCTGAGTTTTTGGGCAATGGGCTTTATAGGGCTTGTTGAGCTGGGGGAAGGTAAGGAAAAAAAATCTCGTTTGTTAAGTTGAATTGAAAAGTTTCTTTAGGGGAGCTCATTACATTAACCGTTTAAATTAGCCTGGATGTGACAGCAGAAGAGTGACCAGGTGATTTATGAGATAAGGGGGAAGGAAACCATGACCTGGGACATTGTTAGGCAAGGAGGGGATAATGACCAGGTGGTCTCTTGAAGAATGTGAGCAGTCCATTTCCCTATGCCTCTGTTACCATTCTGCTGACCATGATGACTCCATCTTGGGAGCCTGTCCTGACCTAACATATACTACATACAAATCTTCCTCATTCTTTTTTGCTTCTACAGGTCTTGCTCAGCAGTTCTATGCTGTCGTCACTAGTCTTGGATCAAGCAGCTTGGTTCACAGCATTTTAAATTATTTATTTATTTATTTATTTGAGAGCGACAGACACAGAGAGAAAGACAGATAGAGGGAAACAGAGAGAATGGGCGCGCCAGGGCTTCCAGCCTCTGCAAACGAACTCCAGACACGTGCGCCCCTTTGTGCATCTGGCTAACGTGGGACCTGGGGAACTGAGCCTCGAACTGGGGTCCTTAGGCTTCACAGGCAAGCGCTTAATCGCTAAGCCATCTCTCCAGCCCTCACAGCATTTTATATGTGCTCCTTTTACTTTATTTATTCTGCTCAGTTTCTCTAGGCAACTGGGGCTTTTACCCCAGCTCAGGCTTTCCCGATGGGTGAGCAGGAAACGCCAGGAAGAACTGATGGATGTCTGGAGGATTCTTCATGTCCACCCCACTTGTCTTTGGGGCAGATGAAGGCAAACAGAAGTGCAGTGTGGCTGTTCTTCTGCTCGCCCCCATTTCCAGCCATAGCCTTTTCCTGTCTAGATGGAAACATGAAGGAGGGGGTAAGGTCTTGATGCAACTGTTCCCTTCCCTCGTAGACTCTGGTGGGAAAGTTTTTTCTTGGCTTAATTTAAAGACAAGTTTAAAAAAATGACAAAAGACCACATGAATTTACTAGCATTCAGAAGTCATGCTGTTTGGTTTTAATGGAAAGTAAAGAAAGATTTTATGGCCAATGAGGCTGAAACTTCCATTTTCACAAACAAATGGTTCCTATTTCCCAGCGCAGCTTTAAGTGTCCTGTAGGAGCGAGCTCTCTGGGTTGAGGTTTGTCCAAAGCACACACTTCCTCAATTCCTTTTTCTGTTGCATTCCTTTCAGCATTGTCACAGAAGTTGGTCTGCTTTTTTCTCTTCCTTCTTCTTTTGTTTAATCTGGAAATATCTGTTCATTGTTTCATTACAGGTAAACAAAGTGATGTTTGCTGAGGGTCTATAACTCTCTCAAAGTCATGCAGACTATAAACAGTGACATTTGCAAATGACTAAACAAACAAAGGCAGCTAATTCCAGAGCCTAGCTCTTAAACTCTTAAATCCAAGCCTGTAGTCGCCACATTACCCCCACCTGCGCTATAGCTGGCATGCAGCATGTCCCCCAGGGGCTCATGTGCTGGACACTAGGTTTCAAGGTGATTGTGTTGAGGGGTGGACCTTAAGGAGACTGGGCTGGAGATATAGCTCAGTAGTAGAGCACTTGAGGCATGTGTTTTGAAGGGATTGTGGGATTCCAACCTCTGTATCCCTGTCTTGCTGTGTAACTCCTCCATTGCTACCGTGGTGCCATCCATGAGACCCTCACCCAAAGCTGAGCTGACACTGCGTGCCATGTCTTGAAACCTGTACACCTATGAGCTTAATATATTTCTTTCTTTGTAAAGTTACATAGCTTCAGGCATTTCACCACAGTAACAAAAACAGGCTACTGTAACTTGTAAGTATTGACTGTTCTCAGACACTAGGGTTTATGAGCTGATGTGGCCCTCCTAAATGTATATATTGAACTCCTAACCACTAGCAACCCCCCTCAGAATTTGACTGTATTCGGAGAAAGGGTGTTAAAGTGAAGATTAAATTAAAATAAGATTGTCAAAATGGGCCTAATCCAAATGGTTTATTTCTGGGTGTGTATGCATGAGTGAGTGTATGGGTGTTTTGATGGAGGGTTTCAATCTGGCACAGACTGGCTTAGAATTCACTCTGAAGCCCAGATTGGCATTAGACTAGGACAATCCTCTTCCTATTTCAGTTTACCAGTGCAGGGATTAGGGGTGTGTGTCACCATGCCTAGCTGACTGGTGTTTTTACAAGAAGAATTTGGATGCAGGGAACACACACAGACAAAAGACCTGGTGAGAATACAGAAGAAAGCTTCATTGTAAACCAAAGAGAGAGAAACACTAACACTGCCAATACCTTGAACCTGGAATTCTGATTTCCAGAACCTTGAGAGCTCACTTTTTCACGTGGAAGACATCCTGTGTCAATCATAGCAAATAGTTTATACACTGTATGTCTCAACATATAATTACATGAATGCTGCATGCTAATGTGTATACACAGTGCAACTGAGAATTCAGTCTTCCACAAGCTGCTTTCTCTTTATGCAAACTTATGAAACATATGACCCTGTAGTATGGTGTCAAAGAGAAACAGAGTTGGATATTTGTCAAAAGTGGCAAAACATGGTTTATCCTGATTGTTGTAGTAGGGGAAAGAAACTCCAACATAAAATAAAACTCCACAAACTGGGTATGGTGGTGCACAGCTGTAAGCCTAATCCTCCGGAGGCAGAGGTAGGTGGATTGTCATGAGTTCAAGGCCAGCCTGAGACTACATAGTGAATTCCAAGTCAAATGGGACTACAGTGAGGCCCAGCCTCAAAAAACCAAAAAATAAAGTCAATAAGTAAATAAAACTCCACATAAGCCAGGCATGGTGGCTCATGCTTGTGGTCCACATTTGGGAGTCTGAGGCAAGAGGTTTGCCACAATTCTACTAAAACCAATAAGTAGATCCTCCCTGAAAGGATAAATAGATGTTCTTTTCTGCTGGATAAATCTTTTGTAAATCTTACCTCATAATTTCATAGCTGTCCTATTTCTGCCTGATCTTTTTATATTAATTTACTTATTTATTTGACAGAGAAAGAGGGAGAGAGAGAGAGAGAATGGCTGTGCCAGGGCCTCCAGCCACTGCAAATGAACTCCAGACATGTGCGCCCCTTTGTATATCTGGCTAACATGGGTCCTGGGGAATCAAACCTAGATTCTTTGGCTTTGCAGGCAAACACTTTAACCACTAAGCCATTTCTCCAACCCTGCCCTGATCTTTTTAAAACAAAGACAAATAAACTAATTTGGTTACAGATTTTGTTTTCACTTGATTTCTGCTTTCTCCTCCCCTGCCCTTTTAAAATTGATTTCCTCTGACCTTTTGAGATTGTGTGCCAAAAAGAAAACAATGGTATGGTATGTATTTATTTGGTAATTGATGCATATTAGATGACTGTTGCCTGGCTTGTAAATTACACAGGTATCAACACATGCAAATTAAATTAACCAGGTCTCAGTATATCTGAAGAGTCAATGTCAGAATAGTTGCCAAAGTCAGGAGCAGGGTAGGGTAATGATCACTGCCTGGCACAAAGGAAAAGAGAAAGACAGAAGAGTAGATGAGTGAAAAAGGAGAACAAAAGGAGAGGAGGGAGAGTTGTGAGGAGACACTGCAGGGAAGACTAGGAAGGGCTAATCCTTGTCACAGACAAAGTTCTGTCAGGAAGACCACTTTACCAAGAGCTGGAAGACAAGTTTCCAGCTCTGAGTTCTTCAGTCATCAGAGGCAATAGGATGTGAATCAAGCACTCTGGGAGCTAGAGCACCCCACACTGAAGCTAAAGCACCCCACATGCTGTAGCTAGAGCACCCTACACTGCAGCTAGATCTCCCCACACTACAGCAGGACACCCCACAATGTAGCTAGAAACACCCCACACTGCAGCTTGAGCACCCCACACTGCAGCTAAAGCACCCCACTTCAATAGAAGGTGACATTCATGAGTGCTGCCACACAGCAGCTGTCACGGGACTATCTGGCATGGATGCTGTCATTTCACTCCCACTCCAAACCTAGGAAGGAATTTCTATCATTAGGTGTATTTTACTCACATAGAAATTGAGGCACAAATATTACTATGGTCCACGTGCTTTTCAAACTCGTTTTAAAGCCTAATCACTGTGATGGAATTAGGAGGCTGGGCTTTTCAGAGGTGATGAGAAGTTCCGTGAGGTCTACTGCTCATGGGTACAATCAGAGCCCTTGTAAAGGAGACCTTGGGCAGCCAGCTAGCTCTTCCATCATAGGAGCACACACTAAGAGGGCCTCATGGAACCTGCAGGTGCCCTGTGTTTTCCTTCCAGCCTCAGAACTGAGAGAAGTACATTTCTGCTGTTTATAAGACTTTCCTGCATACATCTGCTTAAAAGAAATACTCAAAATGTCACTACTGCTCAAAATTTGTCAAGTTTGGTCAAAGTCATTTGAAATGGAATAGAAGTGAATTTGGGGAACAAAGAAACCTGTCTTTCTTTAAGTGATAAGGTATTTATTTAACTATGTTGTTCTTCGGGGAAGAATTTGATGAGCTTTACAAATATGTCTGGTTTACATTTAGGGAAGTGATCAACACAGGGTGGCCTAAATTTCATTACTATTTCATTTTGTCATAAACTTAGTGACATGTAGGTAAAATTATGGCTCCTTCACAGGTAAACTACACTCATGGGGAGGTGTTGCCCCTGGCTTGAAGGTTCAACATAATTCCATGTAAGGCAGAAACACATTCTCTTTGGAAGATGCAATTTAAACCCAAAGGTTCTAGCTGTAGTGAGGAGAGTGCTGGGCAGCATGCAGTGGGATCTGTAGTTTGCATTGCCTCTGAATGACTGGATGGAGAACCATGCCAAGAACTGAGCAGATGTGATTCACGTATGCGAGGTGCCCTCTGTTCTTCTCCTACTTTGAGTTGAGTTTTAGGGAAGAATTGAGGATTTAAAGCAAGACTTGGGGCTGGAGAGATTGCTTATCAGTTAAGGTGTTTGCCTTGAAAGCCAAAGGGCCCAAATTTGATTCTCCAGGACCCATGTAAGCCAGATGCACAAAGGTGGCATAGGCATCTGGAGTTTCTTTGCAGTGGCTGGAGGCCCTGGTACACCCATTCTCTCTCCCTCTCTCTCTCTCTCTCTCTGTGTATGTGTGTGTCTCTCCACCTCTTATTTTTTTTTTTTAAAGAAAGACCTCATTATTCTTTTCAAAATCTTGTGACTTAAGATATTAAAAGGGCTACAAAACCAAGCATGATGGTGGTACATGCTTTTAATTCCAGCACTGCAATGGGAAAGGTAGAGGCATGAGAATCAGGAGTTAAAGTCCATCCTGGCCTTCATGTGACTCTCCAAAGAGAAGAAAAATAATAAAAAAGAAAAAAAGAGGAAGGAAGGCAAACACTAAATCCAAATCTTTATAATTTCCATCTAATAGGTCTTTCAAAACCACAGGAAAACCAATAAAAAAATATAATTGCTAGAACAGTACTTTGTTTAACATGACTTTTCCATTTTCTCTTATTATATCTATATATAAACATTTTGTACTTTTCTCTTACAACTTTGTAAATGGCCCTTATGCTTAGCATAATGAGAAATTAAAATGAATTTTTGAAATCTCATTAGCAGTATATTTCTGAGGAATCAAAATTGTTTCAGAATTCAACTATGGCCTAAATGCAAATTTTATGTTTACTATAACATGGAAAGTAGGGAACTACTCCAAAATCCAGAGCATTAGAAACCCCTATAACCTGTGTTGTCTATTTAAGCAATAAATAATTTTGTTCATTATAGTGATTCAAGATTATGTCCTGAAATGTGTTATTTATAGATAGCTAGGTTAAGACTCTCATATATGTATATCAATGGTATGTATATTTGTGTAAATAATCTTTAGATAGTCATTCTCTCTGTAGATATCCTTTCCATATATATTCTTTATCTCTCCCTATATATCTATATGTAAAATAAACACAAATCTATATATTCTATACTTCATTATATTTCAAATATGTATGAAACTAAACATTCCAATATCTGAGATTTTCTTTTAAGCATTTCATTCTGAATACTTGTAATAAACATACTCAGTCATTATCATTCCCAGAGAGGCCATGACCTCCATGAAGGCAAGGACCACATGTGATTTCCTACTGGTAACTATAACAGCACCCAGTACCTACTGAGAGAACATGGATGCCAGCCACAAGCGAAACTGCACTGGGGTTTGAACTTCCAGTGGCCACCCATCCAGCCTCTCTGCCCTCACTACAGTCGAGAAATAGTTAAAGTCATTGAGCCATCCCTCTGCCTTGCATTCACTGGGTCTCCAGGAGGGATTAAGCAGTGGGGAAGGAGAGGATTTCTCTGTTTGTCTTGTTTTCCCCAGATAGAATAGGAAACACTCTTGGTTGGGTTAGGGTGAACTACCTCAAACCTATGCCTTGAAATATTGGTTTTGATTCTAATTTCTTCCTTGGTGATTTGCCTCCATTTAATGTTATGAAGGATGGACTGGATCAGCCCAGTGAAGAAACATGAATGACTTCTGTCTGATGAAACATTGCTGTTCATTTCACAAACATTTTTTTTTTAAGATTTTATTATTTACTTATTTGAGAGAACAAAAGGGAGAGAGAGAGAGAGAGAGAGAGAGAGAGAGAGAGAGAGAGAGAGAGGGAGAGAGTGAGCACACCAGGGCCACCAGCTACTGCAAATGAACTCCAGATGCATGCACCCCCTTGTGCATCTGGCTTATGTGTGTCCTAGGGAATCAAACCTGGGTCCTTTGACTTTGTAGACAAACATCTTAACTGCTAAGCCATCTATGCAGCCCACAAACATTCCTTTTAAGTGTGGCCTCTAAAGTTCATTGACCCAGAAAGGGTTTTATGGAGCACTTTCCTTCAACATGAACTACACAGAGGTGTAGACAAACTAGCTCCATAGATAGCTGAAATTCCAAAACAAATGTGTCAGGGGGTTCTATAGTTTATGCAAATACAGATTGTTTCTTGACTTATTTTGGGTAATAGCTAGTGAGCCAGTAGTGTTGGGACATACCTGTAGACTCAGCTACTCTGAGGTGGGAGGATCATTTGAGCCATGAGTTCAAGATTAGCCTGGTAAGCATAGGATGCATCCTCATCTAAAATAAGATAAAATTGCCAATGTAGAAATAAAAATAATGATGGTTATTATTGAGCTCTATGTGTCAGAAACTGTATGCAAAATTCAAAACAATCCTTTAATACACATTCTCTCTTCAGTTTCTCAATAAGGAGGAAGGTTGCATAACCCATCTGAGGTCATACAATTTAACAGCAATCCCAGCCTGTCTCTGTGAGCCATTCCTTAACCTTTTTGACCTCCTCTCCCACAATGTGAACATTTTCTAACAGCCAAAAGTGCCAACTCTGCTTTCAGAACAGCGACTGCTTGATATCAGGCAGGAATGAAGTACCGTCCATGAAGTTCCCTAAAGGGTTAGCTCCTCCAAGAGGAGATAGTTGCTTTAAGCACTGATGAGACAAAAGTAGCAATCAACTCAGTTTCATTCTGAAAACAAAACCAGGGCAGCTGAAACTCCAGACTGTTTAACAGAGCCCTTTATTTAATGTGTAGATCAATCTTAATGAAGGGTATTTCTGTTCCCCCAAGTCACTGTTCATAGCTTCACTTATCTGCCTTTGCTCTCTTCCTATCCAATGATTGCTCACCTTCCAGATAAAAGACTAAGACAGAATCACTCTCTGCCTACTCAGACCTCTGGCCACCACCCTTGGCCTCTGTCTCCTTGCCTGCACTTTCCTGCTCACTCACAAAGCTCAAGGATGACAAGAAACATCCCAACCTCAGATCCTGCTTTTTGTACATTTCTTGGACACCACACGTTGAGCTCATGCTGCATATATTTGAGGGAGAAACCTGGAGCCCATAGCTGCATGGGACTGAGGTTGGTTTGGGCTTCATTGGCTCAGTATTTAAAGATCAAAACAACCTCAGAAAATTAGAATATCTCAGACAATAATCTGAATGAGATGTTCTGCCCAGTATGCTGCAATCCTCACTCTGCCCGTGTGATGTGAATGACTATGTACTTGGGCTGCCTTGCTTCCTTTGTTCATGTCACTCACTACCTGGGCCATAAAGAAGCATGATTTATTATCCACACTTTCCAGGGTATTCTGTTCAGAATTATTTATGGATGCTAGGGAGAGGTACCCACCAAATGAGTACAAGGAAAAAGAGGGGAGTTACAAAACAGAAACCCCGGATGAGAGCCAGCCTGTAAAGATTCATGAAAACGGATGCCCAAAGTGAGGACAACAGCCTCCTCCTTGCACCTTGGCTTCTGTCAGTGGTCCTGCTCTTCTCTGGCTGCAGACCAGCTTCCCCTCCTTACCCATCATTTCAGTGCCCTCTGTGCCCCAACTTGCTCAAGGCTTCTCAGCCGCTCCTTACCCCATCCCAGCATCTTCCTTCACATTCCCATGACCAGCTGCCTTAGTCTTTCAGTTTTCCCACTGTAAACTCACTAAAGAGAAACCTGTGGCCCACCATGGAGTTTTCAGGCGTGGTCATCGATGCCATAACTGACTCTCAGGCTGAACTAGATCATGCTGGGGAAAGCACCAGATGTGGTCCCTGCATCTGAGACCAGATAGACTGTCTGGCTATCAGCTATTCTCTGCTGCTTCCTTTAGCTATTTGCTATACCTTTGCTATTGCTTACTTTCTTAACTTCTGTTCTTGGGGTCTGTCTGCTGTCTGTTGTACTGATTGTGTTTCCATACTTTTCAAAGTCACAAGCGTTTCCATTTCTCTTGTCTCTTTTTACTTTCTTCTTTTGCAAAATCATAGCATCTACAGGTTTGGCTACAATAAAGCATCCTAATTTTTTTTTTTTTTTTGAGGTAGGGTCTCACTCTAGCTCAGGCTAACTTGGAATTCACTATGTAGTCTCAGGGTGGCCTGGAACTCATGGCGATCCTCCTACCTTTGCCTTCCAAGTGCTGGGACTAAAGGTATGTGATTTATGGGCCGAAGTTAGAAGATTCATGAACTTGAATGAGAAAAAAAAATCACATCTTCATATATTTATTAAATGCTAATCCTAAATTACCAATTCCTTCACTAATGAATACCACTTAAGAATGCCAACAAGAAGTTGGCAACACTCAGGAGGCAGAGGTAGGAGGATTGCTATGAGTTTGAGGCTACCTTCAGACTACATAGTAAATTCCAGATCAGCCTGGGCTAGAGAGAGAATCTATGTTGAAAAACCAAAAAAAAAAAAAAAAAAAAAAAAGAATACAGACAACAAGCTATTCTATTTTAATTGTAACATTTGTGACTTCTGATAGCAATACAAATCATAGATATTTTCATGGTTTGCAATTGTTGCAAATTTGTGTCTTAAGTTTTCTTCCTGCTCCTACTTCAAGGTCATGGTGGCTATTTGACCTGTCCTTAGACCTTTCATACACCTGCAAAAAGCATGCACTCTTATAAGTATGTACTATTTTGATAACTTTCACACAATATTATAGCTTTTCTTATAATCCTTAGTCTTTATTTCTTAAATTTAAAAAAATTATTTACTTATTTATTAGAGAGAAGGAGGCACATAGAGAGAGAATGGACCCACTAGGGCCTCCAGTCATTCTAAATGAACTCCAGATGTATGTACCAACTTGTGCATCTACCTTATGTGGGTACTGGGTTAGTGAACCTGGGTCCTTAGGCTTTACAAACAAGCACCTTAACTGCTAAACCATCTCTCTAGCCCTTAGCTTTTTCTCTTGGATATAGCATTGGAAGAAAAAAAAAGTTTTAAGAGAAAGGGCCCACAGACTACACTGGGCCCCTGGTAGCCTCTCCATAAATGTTAAGGGCTTCACTCTGAAACAGTTTTGCCAGATGGCCTACCACCTCTGAGGAAGATGAAGTCCTAGGTGACAGGGACACAGCTCTTCTAAAGCCTAATGACCTGCTCAGTTCTCTATGTCCTACGTTTCAGCTGCTTGCTCTTCCTGTGGACTCGGTTTGTCAGACTGGAATCTCAGCTGCCATGGAGTATGAGCCTTGGGCTTGGGCTTGGACCTCTAGCACATAGCCCACGTTGCTTTCAGCTCTCATATGCTCTTCCAATTTGCTTACTACCTCTAGGTCCCTACTTGCCTTGCTAGTACCTGAACTAAGAACACAGTTCGTCTTGCAAATAAGCTGTGGAAAGCAAGCTTTTCCTTTAGGATGGGATTGGGGGGATGCCAGAGCTATTATTACAGTTATCTTCAAATACAGTCCTTTGAATGTAACAAGAAAAATTGTCAGTTAGGATACCTAAGTGGCGGCTTAAGCAAGTCAAGGAACCTATGATATATACGGATATAGGGATGTCACACAGCCCTTAAGTCAATGATATAGGAACAGGTTAGACGAGAAACAGGACTGGAAAACATTCTCTGTGGCTTCTGTTACTCTGTCAGAAATAGCATAAAAAGAAATGTGCTCCAGCAAACCTTTACCATACTGACAGCTGGCCAAATTTGATTGTGGTTTGAGGACCCCAATACTAGGGCATTTTAGGTATTGTATCTGAGGTGCTTCTCTGTGACACTCTGTGTGGCTTTAGTACCCTCTTCCTGCTGACCAGCTTCTTCAGCTTCTCTGGCTCTCATGAACCAGACAGGGCTTCAGTTAGAACACAGATTTCCAGCATCCTAGGACCTGAAGGACTTGCTAGGAAGGCTCCATTAGCACCTAGAAAGACTTCAGTAGGTGGGGAAGTTAGGTTACTAGGTGCATGACCTTCCCTTCCAGGGAATCTTGAGACCCAGTTCCTCTCCACCCTCCCCCCAACTTTTTGAGGTAGGGTCTCACTCTAGCTCAGGCTGACCTAGAACTCACTCCTGTAGTTCCAGGCTGGCTTCAAACACAGCAACCCTCTTACCTCTGCCTAACAAGTGTTGGGATTGAAGGTGTGCACTACCACACCTGACTCCTCCTTTTTTTTTTTTTAAATTTCTTTTTTATTTTTATTTAACTTTTTTTTGGGGGGGGGGACAGCAAGAGAGAGAGAAAGACAGAGAGAGAGGAGAGGCAGAGAACGATGTGCCAGAATCTCAGCCACTGCAATCAAACGCTGAACACTTGCAACCCCTAGTGGGCCTGTGCGACCTTGTGCTTGCCTCACCTTTGTGCCTCATACTAATGTGGGATCTGGAGAGTAGAACATGGGTCCTTGGGCTTCCTAGGCAAGCACCTTAACTGCTAAGCCATCTCTCAAGTTCTCTCTCTCTCTCTCTCTTTTAATATTTTTATTTATTTGATAGAGGAGACTGAAAAAGAAGATGGACACTCCAGTGCCTCTTGCAACTGCAAACAAGCACCTTAAACTATTGAACCATCTCTGCGGCCCTCTTTCCTTTTTTTTTTTTTTTTTTTTTGTTGTTGTTGTTTGTTTGTTTGTTTTTGTTTTTTGAGGTAGGGTCTCACTGTAGCCCAGGTTGACCTGGAATTTACTACATTGTGTCAGGGTGGGCTTGAACTCATGGTTATTCTCTTACTTCTGCCTCCCGAGTGCTGGGATTAAAGGCATGCGCCACCACGCCCAGCCTTTTGCTTTTTTTTTTTTTTTTAAATACCGTAAGGTGAATAGCTTTCTCCTCCTGTTATGGCCTCCCAAGTGCTGGGGTTACAGGCCTGCATCACCACACTTTCTTAACTATTTTTCTCTCTTCCTTTCCTCTTTTCTTTCTTTCTTCCTTCCTTCCTTCCTTCCTTCCTTTCTTCCTTCCCTTCCTCCTTCCCTCCCTCCCTCCTTCCCTTCCTTTCTTCCTTCCCTTCCTCCTTCCCTCCCTCCCTCCCTCCTTCCCTTCCTTTCTTCCTTCCTCCCTCCCCCCCCCCTTCCCCTTTAAGTTGTCTCAGGTAATTGTCAGCAACAGGAAGCTACCATAGCTTCTGAAAGCACTGACTTTCTATTCCAATACAGGCTCTCTCACATTCCCATTCCCAAATCCCAATCCATCGGATAGGGTATGGCCTGTCCTAGCTTGATTTGGGCTCACCTCTGTATCAATCAGCTCTGGCTAGAACACTGGCTCTCCCCATGTGATTGAACAGGGTTTGGCCCCCCCTACCATGCTAGGGTCACAGCTAAGAAAAGCAGGAGGAGCTTGTCCAGCATGGTCTCCACTGGTTCCCTTCATCCCCTTTGCTAGTTACCTCATAGTCTCTGAATGTTACCCTCACCCTTCCCATCTGCCAGTAAAAAGTCATTTCAAAGTCTTGTCTGTCAAAGGTCAACACTCCCTCTCTTTTCTCTGTAGTCACACACTGTTCTGTTGGCACAGTGTGTCTTGTTCAATCACCATTTTTGTACCTTTTTGTTTCACAGACAGTAGGTATGCTGCTGACTGAGGAAATGATTTTCTCAACAGCTGCCCATCTTTCTCAGAGTGGGTGGAGCTCAAATTGGTTGAGTTTATGTCTTCATAGCTAAATAATTTTACACTGAAAAAAATGGTGACTTTTGAATAGACTCATATTTATACAGAAAATAAGGTATCTACTGTGTCTGTGTATGTGTGTACTCGTGCATGCCACAGCACACACATGGAGGTCAGAGGACAACTTTGGGTATTGGACCTTGCCTCCCACCTTGTTTGAACCAGGGTCTCTTGTTCTCTAGGCTAATTGGCCCATGAGCTTTCAAGGGATTCTCCAGTCTTCACTTACCTCCCACCTCACCATAGATGGATGGGATTACAGACACTTGCTACAAAGATCAGCTTTCCATGGGGGCTAAGGATCAGAACTTGGGTACTCACAATTGTGTGGCAAATGCTTTATTCACTAGGCTATCTCCCCAGCCTGGTATTTATTTTATAAAAATTATTTTATATTAAATTAAAGTACATTTTCAGGGTGACATTCAATACAGCAAAATTTCCATTTAATTTTTGGACACAGGACTGTTTATATTCTTTTATTTTGTATTAAATTTAAAAAGAACTATTAAAGAAATGTCTTTCAATTAGCAATAGCAAAGGACACATGAAATATTCAAAACTACCCTCAAAAATTTTTCTCAAAAAATGACTAGTATTTGCGCAAGAAATTCACCAAAGAGACTTCATCATGTAATTTCCTTCTTTCTAGAACTGTTAATTAACATTGTTCCCAGAAGTCGGCTAGCTCCCCTGCTGCAAGGAAGAACGTGAATACAGTTCTGCGGGGAAAACTGGTTCACAGCCACAAAACTGTGAAAGACTTAAGCTTCTGTCAAACAGAAAACACTTGCTTTACTTTTCCTAAACTACTAGCAACTGCTTAAAAGCTTTCTATTTAATGGCATCCTCCTGGGAGACTGTGCTGGAATGTGCAGAGGTTTTTTAAAAGGCACAAATTTGGCTCAACTGTGAATATTAGATGCACAGAGGCAAAGCTATTGTTCAGGGTAGCAGGTGGAGTGTGTGGGTTCTGATTCCAAATGTTGATAAAAAAGATTCTAATTTCGCTTGGTATTTATTTTTTTTTCTACTACAATAACAGTTTTGCTAAGAAGAATAAAATTTCCGTCTTGTTCTCATCTGGGTCTCCAATTTTCAGCTTCTATACACTAAAAAGAAAGCCTCTCATTTACCTCAAAATTTCACCTTTCAAACTGGGCGTGGTGGAGGCCGAGGCGGTACAAGCTTCAGTTCGCGGTCAGCACGGGTGACGGACTGAGCCTTTAAAAAAATAATAAATTAAATCCCCTTTTCTACAATCTAGAAGCGCTAGGAACGGAGAAAAAGCTCACCCCCTGCCACCACCTGCTGAGAACCGTGGCGTGCCCGCCCCAGGTCTCTAGGGCGTGCCTGCGCAGGAGGTTCTGAGGTAGTCTTGGGTCCTCTTCCGAGCGCCCCAAGGGCAGCAGGATGGGCGGGCGGGAGGGAAGCGCGGTCCTCGGGCCACCCCGGGGCAGCAGGGAAACTACAAGTCCCATCAGCCCCCGCGGCCGGCTCCCTGCCCCGCCCCTCCTCCCGCTCAGCCTGCGGCCGGTGGCGCTGGGCTTTCATCCGCGTCGCTGCGGTCTTCCCCGACGGCTGCGCCCGTAACCGACTGACCGACGGACTGCGGCGACCGCAAAGCCGACGGCAGGCTAAGGCGGCTTGGCGACCGCGGCGAGCAGGGCCGGTCCCGGGCGCAGCGGGAGGATGGTGGTCCGCGTGTTCGTCGCCTCGTCCTCCGGCTCCGTGGCGGTGAGCGCGGCGGGCGGGCGGGGCGGGGCGGCGGCAGGTGACCGCCACGCGCGGCCCGCGGAGCCCGGCGGAGGGGCGAGGGCGCGCGGCCCGGGCAGCCGCGGTGCAGAGCGGCGGGGAGCTGCGCGCCCGGCAGACCTGTCCGGAATTGAGGAGTTTAAAGGACTTGCTCATCCCCCGCCCTGAGCTTACACCCGGGTCAGGAGCGCTCATCGCACTGGCTCTGCGTGGTGCTACGGGGCTTATTTAGTTGTCACTTTTTTTTTTTCCCTAGGGTGTTATACATATTTTCACATCTTCGAGTAAACCTGTGTGTTTTCTTCTCCCCTGTACTGCTGTGGCAAATTTCGTCTAGGGAATGTATAAATTGTGGTCTTATTATTTTTAGCTCTTTTGTTTGGAGGATGTTAAATTCTTTTGGGCAGCAATTTTCTTTTTAAAGAAGTTGTTAAATAGCCAGAGATATGACACTTTAAGGAAACATTGTATAGTGTACCTACAGACCTGATGAAGGCATGTGCACATATGTTTTTTATTATTATTAAGACTTGAGTTCCTTAACTAAGAGTTAAACTACAGATCTAAGGGGCTCCTTTGTGAAATGCATAACCAGATGTCCCTAAAGTGCAAATAACGATTGTTTAAACTTAGATCTGGCCAGTTGCCTGCCCAGTAGCTGACTGAGATTGTCCCAAACTTTTTTCTTAAGTGGGTGGTGTGGAATATGGAATAAAATATTGTTTGTAAGTCCTCATAAATCACCAAAGCTTTTAATTTAAAAATAAACTAGTTTTATAGCACAAAGACTTCCATTTGCAGTAGAAACAATAGATGGGAAACTCCAGCTTATCTTTATGTGCAGACATGGTGATTCTCAAACTCCTGACACTTGCTTGTGCTTCTAATTTTCAGGATTGCTTAGTCATATGAGCCTTTTATAGTTCCCCATTGAGGCTGCACCGCCTGCAACCAGTACTGTTTTCACCAGTAGATTTATTTAAATGCATTTCTAACTCCAAAGCTTTACTCTTATCACAAACGTGCCTGCTTCAGTTATTGTTTCAATAGCATTTTAAAAGTTTTTATTAGCATGTATTATGCATAATCGTTTCTTTATATCATTTTCATACATCTATAACATAATTTGATCATTTTCACCCTCCCTCTTTTCCCCTCCCCATCCTCTGCCCACTTCTGTTGATCCCATTCCTCTTCCCAACTGCTCAATGGCATTTTGTTGATGGCAGGAGGGATGTGTTAATGTATTAATCCTGGGCTGTGTTGGGCAGGTAAGGGTCCAAATCAAGGTAATTACACAGTTTACCCTGTCCATAGGAGGAAACAAACATTTCTGTTTCATAGCTCTATTAACAAATATTTATTGCCTACCACTGCATACCTTTTTAAAAAAGTTTTAAAATTGCCAAAGGTAGGTGTTTTGCACATGAAAGTAAAATGAAGAAACTTGTATAATGTGAATGCTGTAATGACCCTGTGGGCTTCTCTTCTGTAGCTGAAGGATTTCGAGGAGGACCTTACAATTGGCCCGCACTTCCACATGTTTTGACTCTGTCACTTGAGTCAATGTGGGTGAATCCTCATAACAGCTTCTTTTACTTGAGCTTATTAACTATTAGCTACAAAGTGGATGCCCCCTCCTGCCTTGAGCATTTTACTGTGTGCCTCAGGTCCCCTCATGACCTCACCTAGTAACGTGTTGTCTGATGTGGTTTCATGTGAGCTGGAGGACACAGTTGCCCACTTACATACAGCCCATAAATACTAATTATCTCTTTCAATGGTGTGCTGTTAAAAGATCCAGACTTTTCAGGACTTGTTACTGACTGAGTCTCCTAATTGTAACTTTAATATCATGTACAGTTTTTCTTCACTATTAATACTTTCAGTGACATAGTTTATCCTTAGATGCAATGATGATTTTTTAGAAATAATGAAGGTGTGTAGGTGACCTCTTTGTGGGGGGACATTAATGAGACCTAAGCTGAGTTTTCCCACAAGTAGCGTCATGCTGACTGTGAGCACTATTTTATTCCATACCCAGCCATGACCACTATTGTAGTCAGGTTTGCATTGCTGGCAGGAAACACCTGACCAAGAGCAGCTTGTGGGAAAAAGGTTTATTTTGGCTTACAGAATTGAGGGGAAGCTCCATGATGGCAGGGAAAATAATGGCATGAGCAAAGAGTGGACATCACCTCCTGTCCAACATCAGGTGCAATACACTGGCCAGGGGAAGCTGGCTGTAATACCCATAAGCCCACTCCCAACACTACACTGCCTCCAGGAAGCATTGGTTCCCAAATCTCCATCAGCTGGGAACCTAGCATTCAGAACACCTAAGTTTAGTATCAAACCGCCACAACCAGTGAGTGTGTGAGCAAACAAACAATTTGATTCCCAAGTCAGGTGGTTTTAGCCAAAGTTTACTAAACCATAAGGAAGGAATGACTAGAATTGTACTTGGCTAAGTAAGTCCCAGGGATTTCACAAGATGCTCTTCAGTCAGCAGTCCATTCAAGCAGACTATGTAGAGAAAGCCTCCAATTTTTTCCTATTCCCCTGCACTCTGGAGTGTCCCATTGCAGTAACTATCATGAAGGGCGAGTTCTTCATGCTCCCCAGCTCCAGGCAAAGTTTGCTTTTCCTAGGAAATAAAACTGATGTCACACTATGCATAGATGCCTGTAAATTAGATTTTGTGGGCAAGTGATAGTGTTGTCATTCGTGTTGTACTGAAGGCCATTCTATTTCAGCTCCAAGAAAAATAATCATAGAAAATTCATTAATTTTTAATTTATTAAATTTTAATTTATTCTAAATGTGTACCTGAAAGGAGAGGTCTTGGTGGCTTGATTCAGCAAATACGTTAATATAACTTTGTAATTTTGAAACGTTGGAAGAAGTCATTTATTTCATTGTTCATTTATTGGTATTTTCTAAGGTCTGTACTATGCCCATCTCTGTCCTTGATCTTGTGGGGAAGAGAAGAGAATAGAGGATGTGGCCTCTGTCTATATGAAATTCACAGGCCAGGTGGGGAAATAGGATAGGGAAGGTAAAACATGCAATAATAAACTTCAGGTCAAGGACATGTCTCTTATGGGAACATTCTTACCAGACAGAAATAATGTACACAGCAGAGGTTTGCATTCAGGATGTCAGATAAGGAGGAAATATTCTAGATACCATTAAATATGCATGTGGAGCCTTAGGCAGGCAGCAGGGAGAAGAGCCTGGGAGGGAGCTCCAGCCCACATTGCTTAGGCTTGGGGAATAGAGGTGGACAGCAGAGGTCCCTGTGGATCTCTGTTGAGGACAAGGCACATTCTTCAGTCCCCGAAGGAAGGCTGTGCTCTGCACATCAGTTGTCTTCAGTATCTCCAGCTTGAAGCCTTTCATCCTTCAGGAAACAAGGTGCTGGCGTGTGGTTTCAGAAGATTGTACCTACCTGATTGATTGCCTGTGACTAAAATTTCTGAAAGAGCAACATAAAGTCTTTTAGCCATTTATTAAGGTTTCTGGGCTCAGTTAGAGTTGGAGGGAAGCCAAAAGGTTTTTGTTTTAGTGAAGTGTTATAGAAAAGGGTACTTGGACACAGAGTTTGAATGACTTGCCCTGGTATCTTTTATGCAGTCAGTGCAGAGCTGAGATGTAATTGGAAGCCAGATTCCTGCGTGCGGCAACTGGTGTGTATGTTTATCAGACACTGAAAACCAACTACCGGCTCTTCATGGGTGATGTTTGTGCTGGGTGTGAGGATGGCCAGAAAGCAGATGTGGACTCCCCCTCACAGCACAGATGAGTGCTGTCTTCAAACTCAGAGACTTGGCATGCACATGCCTGCGTCATGGAGCACTGTGGGGTGCTTCCATGGGACAGGCAGGGTGAAAGATGCTAGACTAGTATGTCCCTGAATGCTTGAGAGCCACCATCACTTGGAGCAAAGAGCAGGAAATTGGAAGCAGAGCTGAGAAATGGGGGCCCTTGACTGCACGTTTCCATAGGGGGAACACATGGACTGTTCAGAGGTCTCACTCTTAGTGACAGTGCCACACGTGCCTCATGCTTTGGGTGACGTGTATTTTAAACATACAGTTTACCAGCCAAGTGTTGCTTCCTCAGCCAGGAGTACTCAGCGAAGCTTCTCTATCAGTGTGGCAGACAGCTTCAGGTTTGCTGAGATGAACTTCCAGACCTGGCACTGTTATGGAGGAAGGGATTTATGGACGCTTACAGATCCAGGGGAAGTTCCAAAATGGCAGAAGCAGTTGGCTCCCTCTTAAAGGACCAGGCAAAGAGAGAAAAAGCTAAAAGCCAAAAGCCACACAACACAGCACACTTCTGGAACTCCAGTTAGGTACACTTTCCATATCTTTAGATTGTAATCTCAAACCCACCACCACACCCAGTGACAATGCCTCCAGTCAGGTGGCTGTAGACCCAAACTACAAGCTAATAAAACACTGAATATATTAGGGGTCATATATTCAAACTACCACAATCAGGAAGCCCGAAGCCCCAGTAAAGAGAGCCAGGGCAGGTAAGGCAGGAGGATATGGTCCCACAAAGCAGACCATAGTCTTTGCTGAAGTTCTGGAATGCCACAAGGAGCTAGTGAGGGTATGCATGGGTGCTTTAGGGTCTTAAACTCATGGGATCTTCCCTGTCACATGGCACGAGTTATTCTCATTTTATGCATGAGGAGGCTGAAGTGAGCTGAACCTGATAGAGATCTGTTCAGTTAAGGCTGTGACCCTAAGTCAAACCTGGGCAGGCAGCTGGCTCGAAGCTTCTAGAGCAGGTCTCTCTCCAGGGTCTTTCTGCCCTGGGGGATAAGCATGTTAGAAATGTTGACATTCTATAGTGTTCAGAATGTTGCTCAAAGAACTGTCCCATCCCATGTGCCAGTGACCTTTTCACCAGAGCATGTTGTGGGCACTGGTGGAGGAGTGTGGATAAGCTTAGGGATGAAGTTGGCATTGCAGGCATTGATAAGAGGCAGGAATAAGTTGGGGCCCAAGGACAAGGTGCAATTTAACAGAAGATCACATGGACATGGCATGTGTATGTTTGCTAGGCTGTCATTGGAAAAGTCCCCCAAACTGTGGTACTTCAACATCAGAAATGGGCTTTCACTGTTCTTGAAGTCCAAGATCAAAGTGTTGGCTTGAGAGCTGTGAGGGACAATCTGCTAGCAGCTTTTGGCATGTCTTGGCTTGTAGATGTGCCACCCTGATACTTGCCTTTGTTATGTGCATGTGGGTATGCCTGTGTCAGTCTTTGTGTCCACAGTGCCCCTCACCCCCTTTTTTTGTGGTTTTTCGAGGTAGGGTTTCACTCTGGTCCAGGCTGACCTAGAATTCACTATGTAATCTCAGGATGGCCTCAAACTTTTGGTGATCCTCCTACCTCTGCCTTCTGAGTGCTGGGATTAAAGGCATGCACCACCACGCCTGGCTTCACAGTGCCCATTTTTATGAGGACATAGTCATACTGATTTAGGGTCTTCCCTAAGGAGCTCATCTTAAGGCAGGTCTGCAAAGACCTCTTTAAGTCTCATCCACAGGTGCTGTGGGTTAGGATCTCAGTATCAGTGGGACAGACATAATTAAACCTATAACAGCATGAGAAATGAGGGTTGATGGAGTTTTCCTTTAACTAGAAAAATTGAATAAATTTCTTAAATCTTAAAGTTAGCAGCTGGATAGCAAGTTGTATGGAATTAATTAATCATGTGTAAGATCGTATGCTAAAAAAGAGATGTATTAATATTCTAAAGGAAGTCCTGACCTAGTTTTTCTAGTACATTTAGTATTTCCCCAACATAACATTTCCCATTCTACAATAGCATTTAAGTTTTAAATATAATCAAGAACATGAATATCTTTATGAAATTAGGGGCTTTTGTCCATTTCTGTTTGGACATATTGAATCATCATTTTTAAACTATCTGGAGAGATTTTACTTTGAAAGTGCTTATGAGTTGAAGTTAAGGTGGTTTCCACACAATAGACAGAAGTATGAGACTACATGAATCTTGTTCTTTTTTATTTTTCAATTTTAAAAAATAAAACACAGAAAAGGAGAATTAACTCTTGTGAAAGAGACCTCATAGTTCAGCAGGAAGCAGTATGAGCTACCAACTAGATATTTTTTTATTTTATTTTATTATTTTATTTTATTTTATTTTATTTTTTTGAGGTAGGATCTCACTCTGGCCCAGGCCCAACTAGATATTTTGTATTCATGTTTTTTTATGCTTAGTTTATAAAATGTTCTGAAGTGAATTTTATTTTTCTCAGATTAGAAGTGGGTTACAGAATTGTTTCATTTTGAAAAATAAAAATAGCATGATTTACTGATGATATATATATATATATATATACTTTACATATATATATATATACACACACATATATATACTTTACATATATATATGTAAAGTATTCTATTCTGAAATGTAGATATACAAATAAAATGAAGAAATTATTCACCTGCTGAATGTCAGCTTTTGAAAAGTCAGTTTATAGCACTAAGCTGGAGGAGGCAGTCCTAGCCTCAGCAGTTTTTAGTGGGTACTGACTCAATAGCTGTTTTTGCAACCAGTGTTAGAAGCTCAGGTTGTCCTGGTTCAAATCGCATTTTGTATTCAGTACTTCTCTGGGATTAATCTAACACTGTTTTTCCCATATGCAAAATAGGACTTTAGCTTTCCAGATTAGAAGTTCAGTGAAAATCTGGTTTTTCCCCTGTTGTTCTAGTGTGGATGTTTATATTCCAAAGGCAGCCAGAAGGCTGGAGCCTTCAAGAGGTAGGTCAGGGGTTTGGTCATTGTGGGGGGGAGTACCCATGGAAGGGGTGGGTAGCTGTGGGATGACAGTGTGCCAGTTTGACTCTGCTGTATTCTGGCTTCCATTCTTACACTGTGATGTTCCCTCATGATTGCTTCTGTCATGATGTGTGTGGTACAGCCAAAGGGGCCTCATCAGAGGTAGAACTATGGAGGCAGCCCAAAGTTGGACTTCCTGCCTACAAATCGCTGAACTTAATAAACCTCAATATATACAAATTTTTTTCAGTATTTTAGTACATTAGAAAATGGACTAATACATGTATAAAAGGAACATTTGAGGGAAGTTTCATACTTCTGATTATGTGTAATTATTTTTTTGGAGATGCCCTTTCCAGTTTTTGCTTAGGAACCTGTCATTGAGAGTTTATGTTTAGTAATATTGAGACAGTGACCACCATTGTGTCATTGCTTAGTTTCTTGGGGTAGCTGGAGAGGTGCTGTGGTGGTTTGAATGTGAGTGTATGTCCCCCCATAACCTGAGGTATTTTTGATTAAGCTTGTACCTTGAGTCTAACAGCCTGGTGGAGGAGGTGTTATTGGAGGTGGATCTTATTGTCTGGCCCTAAGGTGTGTTCTGAGAAGTTGGAGCTCTGGCTGTTGCTGCTTGCTGCTATTATTTCTCCCTGCTATTGATCTATGGAAGTGAGCCAGCTTCTTCCACCACTGATGGAACTTCCCCTGAGTTCTGTAAGCCTGAAATAAACCCCTTCCTCCCATAAGCTGCTTCTGGTAGGGTGTTTGTCCAGCAATGCAAAGGTAACTGCAGCAGGTATGTACATGAAGGATGGAGCTGGAGCTTGGAATCCTAAACTAGTTAGCCACTGAATAATCTAATTTAAGTTCCTGAAGCTTCCCTTCTGTCTCTCTCCTTTTACAGGCTTATCTGAGCTTATCCACCACTGGCTAGTGACTTAGGAACTGGACTGTGGCAATTTGAAGGGCTAGTTTTTTGTTTTTTTTTTTTAAGGTAGGGGTCATGCTCTGGCCCAGAGTGACTTGGAATTCACTATGTAGGCTCAGGGTGGCCTTGAACTCATGGTGAACTAGCAAAAGTATTTAATTTAAGCTTCCTTTTTGGACTCAGGACAGCTTTTCAGTGGGACCAATAGCTGAATTTGAACCAGTGAGCAAGCTGATGGGGCCCCACCTACCTAGAACTTCAGGCTCCTGCACCCCTGGGAGACTGACCAGTTAGTTGGCTGGTCTCTTCTGTTTTCCTCTGTTACCACTGATAGTTTGTTCCTGGTGAATTTGACTTGCTGAGGCTGGCTCAGTGTGCAGCAGAGCCTAAGGTGGGGTTTCCTGGAACTGACCCCCACAGTGGAGGGCAGGATGAGAGGTACATCAGGACCTTTGTGGGCACTCAGCCAGCCCTGATTCACAGCTTCCGAGCAGCAGTATTGGCTGTGGCTGAAGCAGAGGTTCTAGCCACTCGTATTTTCCACTTCCCACTGAATGATAGCCCAAATCTGGAAATGACTTCTTGTCATCTAGTGGCTTTGGGAGCGGAAGGCTGAGAAGAAAAGCTCCAATTAGGTGATTTGCTTGTCTTGTCAGCTCAGTGGCATTTGGTGACTGTCCTTTAGAAGACAATAGCTGTCCCTGCATACCAGCCTGAGATTAAAAACAAGCAGTGTAAACAAGAAGCCCAAAGCTGCAGCATCCAGCATAGCCTTCACCTTGTTTGTTGCCCCAGGATTGTACAGGATGGGGTACAGCTGGCTGTCTTCATGACATGTGCTGTGGACTGCAGCACATGGATTCTCTGCTTCATAGCTATTCTCCTTCCAACGAGAATTGGCCCCTGCTGTAAACCTGGAACCCCAGTTGACAGTCTCCTGGATTACCCTTTGATTTTATGATAACTAAACTACTTCCTAGCCAGGATAAGTGTTTGGGTTGAGTATGTGCTGACTTAATTTTAGAGAAGTGGGATTTCCTAAAATTAACCCCCATGCTTTTTTTTTGAGGGGCCACCCAGATTTGAACTAAAGACCTCTTTGACTCATGCTTTTTAAAAATGTTCAACTACCCCATGTACTTGTGACCTATGCTTGGGATATATGGCTATTGGCAGGGGCTGTCAGCCTCCTCTGGACAGGACTAACCTTCTCTGAGCTTGGATGTTTAATACACATACATACTAAAAAGTTCACCATTTAAAAGCGCACATTTAATGGCTTTACTATATTTCAGGACATTTTATCACCTCAGAAAGATAATCTGTTTCTGACAGCATCCTCTTCCCTCCTTCCCCCTACCCCTGGCAACAACTGGATCTCCCAGTAGACTCCCTGAGGCTGTTTGTCCAAGCAGTCATGGGAGTGGAATCATCCAGTGTGGGACACATTGTGCCTGGCTTTCATAGGCATGTGTTCAGGCTTTCTTCATGTTGTAGAGAGTATCAGCGTTCTTTTAGTGACTACTCTCCATTATGTACTATACAGCACTTTGTCCCTCTATCGGTTGATGAGTATTTCAAATCTCTTCTTCTTGGCCATTATGAATAATGTTGCTATGAACATGTGTGTGTAAGTTTTTTTTTTAAATAGTCATATGTTTTACTTTCTTAGATATATACCTGGTTCACAAAGTAAGCTTATGCTTATGGTTTTTAGGAACTGCCACATTTTTCCAAGTAGCCACTCCATTTTACTTTTGTATGGTCTTTGTAGGGAAATTCCCGTTCCTCCAGATCCCTACCTGTGCCCCTGCTTGTGCTTGGCTCCCGTTTTTCTTTTCTCTTTGACACAGAATTTCATGTAGTCGAGGCTATCATCCTGAGCTGTGTGCCTGAGGATGACCTCCCACTCCCAGTCCTCCTAACTCCTTCTTCAAGTGCTGGGATTACAGATGTGTTTTTCTACTCCTATGACTTTGTCTTTTTTATTTTAGCTGTGTTAGTGGTCAGTAGTGGAATTCCAGTGGGGTTTTGATGTATACCTCCCTGAAGGCCAATAATGTTGATTTTTTTTTCAAAAAGGAACTACTTTTGATTACTATTTAAAATATTTTTATTATTTATTTGTGTATTTATTTATTTGAGAGAGGGAGGCAGATAGAGACACTGGGCATACCAGTGTCTAGCCACTGCAAATGAACTCTAGACGCATGTGCCACTTTGTGCATCTGGCTTATGTGCATACTAGGGAATTGAACCTGGGTCCTTAGACTTTGTAGCCAAGTGCCTTAACTGCTAAGCCATCATTCCAGCCCTGTTTATTATTATTTTTTAAAGATCTCGTGAAGCTCTGAATTTTAAATTGCTTCTATTTCATACAGAAACCAATCTGAATTAATTTCTTAAAAGGTTCATATTTTAGAAATGAACTTTACCACTTCCCATATGAGTATATCTACCTCCCTGTGTTCTGGATGCTGTGTGATTATTTTTCAGGGTCCTTCTGCCCCAAACAACACCTGGTCTGACTGGGGAGAAGGATGAGCAGAACCATGGAAGCACAGGGGTGTGATGCTGAATTGCCTATCCTGTGACGGGACAAAGAAAATCATATTTAGGATTGGAGGGATGGCTTAGCAGTTAAGGCATTTGCCTGCAGAGCCAAAGGACCCAGGTTTGATTCCCCAGGACCCACATTAGCCAGATACACAAGGGTCCACATGCATCTGAAGTTCTTTTGCAGTGGCTGGAGACCCTGGTGCACCCATTCTCTCTCTCTCACTCCTCCTCTTTCTCTGTCAAATAAATAAATAAGTAATAAAATATTAAAAAAAGAAAATCATATTTAGAATTAGACTGCAATAGCATCTCCTGATTTAGGATTCTGGCTCTGCTTACACATCTAGAAATGTTCACAAATAAAAGGCTCCAGTGGAACACCTAAAGAAATTTTTGTCCAAAATATTTTATATGAGGTGCTTATATGTGTTCTCTTTATCAAAGAGATGAGTTTGATTTGCCTCTCCTGCTGCCCTTTGTTTGAGACTCCATTTTTCACTTGTATTTCTTTTTTTTTTTTAAATTTGTTTTGTTCATTTTTATTTATTTGAGAGTGACAGAGAGAGAGGGAGAGAGAGAAACAGATAGAGAGAGAATGGGGTGCACCAGGGCTTCCAGCCACTGCAAACGAACTCCAGACACGTGCGCCCCCTTGTGCATCTGGCTAACGTGGGTCCTGGGGAATCAAGCCTCGAACTGGGGTCCTTAGGCTTCACAGGCAAGCGCTTAACCGCTAAGCCATCTCTCCAGCCCCTCACTTGTATTTCTGAGCAAGGCAGATGTGTGTTAGTTGCACACTAGCATTTTAACAAGGAGTGCTTGGTTCAAAGAAATAATTAACAGGGATGAGATGATTAATAATTTACCTTTTAGATTCCTTTTCTATTAAAAAATCTTGTTACGATAAAACCTCTGTGTTAGGTTCAGAAGCCTCGTAAAATCTCACTGAAGAGAGTGTAGCTTGTAGGCCTAACTCCTGGTGTGGCATGTTGGGTGTGTGATCCACTCCCAGCCTACTTTTGTAACCGTCGCTCTGTCTGTGCTTTTGCTGCTATATCTTCCAGGCCACCTCCTCTCCCCCCTGGCTTCCTGTGCTCCTGCCTCTGTGGTTGTCTTCTCTGTGCACACCTTGCATGGCATCTAGTCCTCTCCCTCCTCTCGTCACATCCAGTGTGGGACAAGGTGTCTCCCTAAAGGATGCATCCTACTACTGCTTACCTTCAAACTGAATCCACCTAGTGGTTGTGTGATGCCCCCAGAGCCTTCCACCTGTAGCTGGGAAGTTCCAGGTTCTTCAAATCAGGGTACTGTTCCAGATATCTTCCATTCTTCTGGATTTCTCAGTAGAGAACTTTGCATGTATTTAAATAAATAAATATAAGAGAATTATTGTTTATATAGCTTCAGAACACAAATGAAAAGTGAACCTAGGGCTGGTGAGATGGCTTAGCAGTTAAGCTGCTTGCCTGCAAAGCCAAAAGATCCAGGTTTGATTCTCCAGGACCCATCCCATTTAAGCTAGGTACTCAAGGTGGTGCATGTATCTGGAGTTTGTTTGCAGTGGCTGAAGGCCATGGTGTGCCCATTCTCTCCCTTCCCACTCAAGTAAATAAAATAAATACAATTTTTTTTTTCTAAGTGAACCTATGATTTGTGACCATGCCAGAGAACAAGAATGAGGTGCTAGTTAGAAGTCTGCTTTGGAAACATAAAGGGTTTGTGGAACATGATTTGTTTAACTGCTTATAAAAAAAAAATAAGGTGTGTTGTGTAAATGTGTGTGGAAGTCAGGGGACAGCATCAGGGCATTTATCCTGTTCTCTGCCTTCATGGTGTCAGGGACTCTCATGTTTTGCTGTCGACATGTTGAGATCACAGATGCATGTACCAGTTTGTACCCAGTTTTACATGGGTGCTGGGGAGGATTGAACGGGGATCAACAGACTTGCAAGTAAGTGCCTTTAACTGCTGAGCCATCTCCCCAGTCCCAGCTTCACTGTTTGTGGTTTATTGTACATATAATCCCACCATTCAACAGGTTGAGACAGGGGAATTATGAATTCCAGGCTGGCCTGGGGAAAAGAAAACCCCACAAATATTGTCATGCCCAGTAGCCCAAGAAGTGTTGCACCCCTTCCGCCAGCAGGAAGAACGACAACAACAGGATTCTTCTCAAGCACACTTTATTGGGAGCTCCAAGCTGAAAGAGAGAAGGACCCCGACCCTATGGAGCGCCAAGCTTATATACTTGTGGTCATGTGGATGTCAAGTGTCGTCTGATTGGCTTAAGTCTCATCAGACGACTTTGCATCACCCAATAGGGATAGGTGAGCAGCCATGTTAGGATAACGTCATATGCTCATGTGCAGACAATTAGGATACAAAAGCAGTAAACAAGCTGAGGTAGCAAAGCCTGACTAAGCCAGCGCGGGTTCCCACAAAGAAGGGCTCAGGAGCCTGGTCTATACCACATAGGTATGAGCATCAGGCTTGACTTAGGTGTCCAGTTTATATCAGCTATGAAAATGTCCTGCAATTATATGTTATTATAAAATGTAATCATGAAAATGATCTGGTGTCCCCTAAATCATTTTTCAGATGAAAATAGAAATAGTTGTTAAATCAACTCTGAAGTTGTGTCACATAGCTAGCTGCTGGTTGACAGATCCAGTGGTGGCAACAGTGAATGCCAAACACACCTCCAGGTGCCAAAGTCCTGCATTGCTGCCTGGGGAGAACCTCCCTTCAGCAGGAGTTCCTGCTACTGCAGGATCCTGACCATTTTAGCTCTTCTACAGAGTATCCTCTAATAGGAAGTACTTGCCTGGGTTGGGTATAATTTGCAAAGAGAATTCTGCCAATACCAGCATCATAAATTCATTTTAGGCTTGGCTGACTTTTTTCTTTAGGAAGTAAACTTATAATTCTGACAGAAAATGTGAAAAAAATAAGCCAACCACCCACATCTTTCCTCCCTGCTTCTGCTACTGCCTTGTCATAACTCCATCTCACTAAGTGAGCCTGGCTTGTAGAAAAATGGAGGCTAACCATAGATTGAGAAACCCATTAGAGCCACTGACTATACTGTGTCTGGTAGGTGGGGACAGGATACCAGCTGCCAAATGCTTGATGGGCAGCAGCATGGAAGCCACCATCCCCCGACCCACAGGTTTTTCCCTCAGACCCCAATTCTAAGTTGATATTTGCCCAGTGGAAACTATACTCTGTGCATTTTAGAACTTAAAATTATGTGTGTGTTCCCCTTGGGATGGTGAACACTTTATTTCTTGGTGGCCACTTGGAGATGCATACAGCAGTGCCTTAAAGAGAGCGTGCTTGAGCTCGTCTTCACTCTGTGAACAGAGCACCCGTGCCCTTGGCCTGCTCCTGCAGTGCTGCGGGCGGGTCACTGAATCTCTGCCTGTACTTCGGATCTCTCTTCCACTCATTTCTCAGCAGTGGCATGCGGGTGTGAACAATATTGTTTGGCCTGTGTCTGTGGGCCTGGACCATGTCTCAGAATCTTTGGAGAGCTGGAGTTCCTGAGACCTCACCTTGGCTTTTCTGTCTTCTCTTCCTCCCTGCTCACTGCCTCTCTCCATCCCTCCCTCCATCCTTCAAGGTGCAGTCCTCTACTACCTTAATTGTCTTCTAGAACAAAACTCAGTAATCGTCAGAAAAAGATACCAGAGTTTTGCACTGGAAGTCAAATGGGCAGTTAGATGAGTAGTATGGACCCGCAGAAACAACAAGGTGGGCATGGTGGCCTGTGCCTACAATTCCAGCATGCAGGAGGTCTGTGAGGTGGGCCAACCTGGACTACATAGCAAGATTTGCAAAAATAAATAAATAAATAAATAAGGTAATACTATAATTTTAATATACAATACAAATTTTATGCATAAGAAATAGGAAAGTTTGACTCACAGTCAAGAGAAATATAGTTGTTTTAAATAACTAGTCACCCAGATGGTGAGCTTGACAGAGACTTATTATTATTGTTGTTATTATTATTATTATTATTATTATTGGTTTTTCAAGGTAGGGTTTTACTCTAGCCCAGGCTGACCTGGAATTCACTATATAGTGTCAGGGTGGCCTTGAACTCAAGGTGATCTTCCTACCTCTGCCTCCTGAGTGTGAGGGGTTAAAGGCATGTGCCACCACAACCAGCGGAAGAAGAGATTTATTGAAGTTTACAAGTACAGGAAAGTTCCATAATGGCAGAAGTTGCTCCCCCCACCTGCGCCACATGCAAGCATAGTCCAGGAACCCCAGGCAGGGCTCCAGTACTCCGCCCATTTCTAGATTGGAATTCCCCAAACACACCTAGGGCCTAGGATCCACCCATGGTGACATCAACCAGGCGGCTGGAGAGCTAAGTTACAAGCTTTAATAAATTCCTGAATGTACTGGGGACATCCATTCAACCACAGGAGCCATGTGACATTCCACTACATGCACACACTGTAATGTTTAGAGTAAGCCTGTGTCCTGAAACATTTATTATTTTCTTATGATGAAAACATTGGAAATCTTTGTTTCCAGCTTACTTGAAATATGTAGTACATTCTCACTGTCTACAGTCACCATGGCACAACAGAACACCAGAACTTAATTGCCTGTTCTCACTACAACTTAGTACCATTGATAGCTCTGCCCATCGTTCTGCACGTCTGCTCTCCTGTTCTCTGGTAACTGCTCTTCTAAAGATTCCACATTTGCGAGAGATCATGTGCTACTTTTTTTCCTGTGGCTGGTTACCATTTCATGTAACCTCCAGTTGATCCATGGTGTTGTATTGACAGGATCCACTCCCGTTTTGTGTTGAATAATGCTCCCTTGTGTATCCTACACAGTTCACTGTCCAGTCACCAGTTGATACACATGCAAGTCTGTTTCCATTTTGTAGCTATTGTGAACAGTGCTGCAGTGGACATGGCTCTGGGCGTTCATAGGTTTCTTTGAAATTCTCATTTCATTGCTTCTGGATTTATACTCAAAGGGAGATAATATATGGTGATTTTATTTTTCATTTTTTTAATTATGAACCTCTGTGGTGTATTTAATAATGGCTGTACAGATTTACATTCCTCCCAGTAGTATTCCCTTTTCTCCACTTCTTAACTGGTACTTGCTAGCTTTTGTCTTTTGAATAATACTATCCTAGCTAGAGTGAAACAATACTACTTCATTGTAGTTTTGATTTGTTTCCTCAATGTTTAGTGATGTTGAACATTTTTTCATACATATTTGGCCGTTTGTGTGTCATCTTTTTTTGCTTTGTTTTGTTTTGTTTTGTTTTGTTTTGTTTTGTTTTGTTTTGTTTTGTTTTTCGAGGTAGGCTCTCACTCTGGTCCAGGCTGACCTGGAATTAACTCTGTCATTTCAGGGTGGCCTTGAACTTACAATCCTCCTACCTCTGCCTCCTGAGTGCTGGAATTAAAGGCGTGTGCCACCACGCCTGGCAAGCCTACAGCACCCGGTATTCCTAGGCGGCCTCCCATCCAAGTACTAACCAGGACCGACCCTGCTTAGCTTCCGAGATCAGACGAGATCGGGCGCGTTCAGGGTGGTATGGCCATAGACTTGTGTGTCGTTTTTTGGTTATTGGGGCTTTTTGGGTGGTTATGTCCAAATTTTAGGATTGTTTTTCTAGTTCTTGGAAGTGTCAGTAGTATTTCAACAGGAATTGCTTTCAGTTTGTAGGCTACTTTGAGTAGTGCATGACCAAATGACTGATGGAAGAGGAATTTCTTTCATCTCCCAGATAAGTCCGTCATGGTGGGAAGGCATGGTAGTCAGGGGCTCTATAGTTGAGGGAGTCAAGGGGCAGCTGTTTGCTAGGGCACCAAGCAGGAAGCCAAGAGGATATTGGACCAGAAGCAAGCTAAGTTGTAACCCCTAAGATCTCTTCTAGCAACCTATATCCTTGAGCTTGGCTCCACCTCCCAAAGGTCCCATCTTACCCCCTCACCATATGTTCAAATACAATACACCTGTGGGGAACATTTCACACTCAAACCATAGTAGGTGGGATGGAAAAGTAACCTTATTCTTCCAGTCCATGCATGGCCTTCCTTTTTGTGTGTCCTCTTCAGTTCTTTTGTCATTGTTTTATACTTTACACTGTAGGTTATTTTTGAGTATTTTGTTTTGCTCATAGCAGCTTTAAGTGAGCTTGCATCTTGATTTCTTCCTCAGGTAATTCATTATTGTCATAAAACAGTGCTGTCAATCTCTGCATGTTGATTTTGTATTCTCACTTCACTGAGGTTATTAGTTCTGATAGGTAATTGATGTTTTCTGTCACTGTTCTGTTCTTTTTTATTTCTTTGCTCATACTAAGCATATTTATTGTACTCTAAGTCTGATGGCTTCAGTCTGAAGTGCTTATAAGGTTATTTTAAATTAGTTTATTTTCTGTTCTTCCCTGCTATGTTTGCAGCTCTGGCTCATGATACTTTGTGTATTTCCTTGGCAGATTGATTTAATTTTTGAGTATTCTCTTCTTCCTTACTGCTGCCTCATAAATAATTGCTGAAGTAATATGTTGGGGTTTAAGTTCTGTATTTTCATTTGACATGAACCTTATGGAATTAGCATCATTTGTCAGAATGGGGAGTAGATGTTAGATTGCTACTCATTGCCTGTTTTATTGTCTTGTCAAATGAGAAGGCTGATAGGTGATTGGATAGTTGTAGGGTAAATGGCCAATTTCAGGGCTGTGGTATAGGCCTTGGCAATTTCAACATCCACTGTTTCTGCAACCTCATTTGCTGAAATAGTGTGCAAGAACAACTCCTAAATCAAAGAGGCGTCACATCCATCACCTGCTGTCCAGGCTGGGTGTGAGTAGACAAGATGTGACGGCATTTAGGCAGTAGTGGATTGAATTTGGGAGCATGTTCCTGGGCAATTCAGGGACCTAAGAGAAGGAACTTTTGGACTGGGTGATACGGTGTGAGAGGCAGGCCTTGTAGGGAGAAGAGTGGTTAAATACTGAGATGGCAGGAGGACGCTGGAAGCAAGGGCATGGAGAAAACCAAAGCAGTTCATGAGGCAGTCACTGCAGAGGCAGAATGGGTGCAGGGAAGATGAGCGTGTAGAAGTCAGTTGGAACCAATTTGTGATGAGCATCAGATGCCAGCCCCAGACTGAGCTCTTTCTAATGTAGTCAGATTTGTCCCACCTCACCCTTGAGCCGGTTGATGGTCCTTTCAGTCACACCTGCCCCTTCCCCCTGGTTGTCCACCTATGCATTGCATTTTCAAGAGGAAAACAAGGAAGTGCAATGAAAAGATTTTTGCTGTTTTGTTTGTTTTTGAGACAGCATCTCTCTATATAGCCCCGGCTGGCCCCAAACGGACTCTCCACCAGCCTTGGCCTCAGAAATGCTGGCATTACAGGTGTGTACCACCACACCCAACTCTGCTGGCCCTCTTGAAGCTTATAGGGGAAAGAGACTAATAATACCATGAAGAAAAGTCATTGCAGCACATAAATTCACTGTGCAGTGTCACTCACCTGGAGCTTAGTAGACCCAAAAGAAGAGTCATGTGGCTGGGATGGAGAGAGCAGGCAGAGCTAGGGGGTCCATCTTCAGTGTGCAGTGGAATAGCACATAGAGCCCTGAGGAAAGTTTGTGAGGTACGGGAACCGAAACAATTTGGAAGGATCTCCACCCTGTGCTACAGTGTATAGGTTGTCAGACAAAATGCCATACCAATTCTACCGTTTGGTCCGTGGAATTCACTTGGTTTGTAATCAACCATATCACTGTAATCACACAGCACCAACTGTCCTCTCCTTTCAAAGTTTCACTGCATACAATCATATTTGACAAATCGATGAGTAAAAGGGAATTTTAAGGCACAAAATCTCATATCTACTATAAGAAAATGGTAAGTTAAAATGTCCACAAATCTGCCCCTCAGCTTATTCACACCCTGTCAGTTAAGGCTGCAGCTTTTCCCACCATAGGTGGAGTCTGTTCACCCTTTAAGTGTGGGTTTGATCATTTGACTTTCTTTGACCAGTGCAATATTATGAAACACTGAGACATCTGCTCTTGCTGCTACTGTGAGAACTGAGGCACACAGTTCGCTCGCTCACCACCCTTGACTTCATTCAAGAGCCCAGGCCTGTACACACCAGCCACTGCTGCATGTTGCTGCTGCCCAAATCTTTGTTGCCTCTTTTCACTCCTTATGTTCCTCTCAAGTGCTTGGGCACGTGCCAGCACTAAGCGCTGTCTTTCCTGACAGGACCCCCATGCAGTTCAGCATTACAGATTTTTCTGCACCCACAAATGCCTTAAAAGTTTATTTCTCTCTGATTTCACTGTCCTCAAGCCTCTTCTGCTCTGAGGTTCTAGTATGGCTTTCCCTAGGACTCGCTGCAAACTAGGTCTACATTCCTCTTATCTTGCCTGGCATCCTAGGAAGATGCACTTCATGGAGCCTGTTGAATAGTTAATTAAAAGTGTAATCAATGTGCAAAGAGAGAACTTAGAGTGAAAATGTATAACGTGACTACCTCTCCTGTCCTTGGTGATTTTGTCCTGGAAGGTTGCTTTCAGAGGCTGAAGGTGAGGCTGAGGCCATGGGAAAGAACAGGTTGACTCAGCAGGTTTCACTAGCTATTGATCCCTTTATGTAAAGTTCTGAAACAGCTAATGGTGTTGAGCAGAGGCAGGGAGACCTGCAAGCCTTTTGATTTGTGAATCACTTGGGATCTGGTTAGCAATGTAAATTTTGTCGTTTTAAAAACAGCTTTCTTGAAACATGATTACCATGCCCATTTCCCTGGTAATGGTATAATCAGTGACTTTTTCAAGGTATTTAGAGAGTTGTCAACCATCTCTCAATTTTTTTTTTTGTAAATTTTTTTTAAATTTTTATTAACATTTTCCATGATTATAAAATATATCCCATGGTAATTCCCTCCCTCCCCACCCCCACACTTTCCCGTTTGAAATTCCATTCTCCATCATATTACCTCCCCATTACAATCATTGTAATTACATATATACAATATCAACCTATTAAGTATCCTCCTCCCTTCCTTTCTCCACCCTTTATGTCTCCTTTTCAACTTACTGGCCTCTGCTACTAAGTATTTTCATTCTCACGCAGAAGCCCAGTCATCTGTAGCTAGGATCCACATATGAGAGAGAACATGTGGCGCTTGGCTTTCTGGGCCTGGGTTACCTGACTTAGTATAATACTTTCCAGGTCCATCCATTTTTCTGCAAATTTCATAACTTCATTTTTCTTTACCGCTGAGTAGAACTCCATTGTATAAATGTACCACATCTTCATTATCCACTCATCTGTTGAGGGACATCTAGGCTGGTTCCATTTCCCAGCTATTATAAATTGAGCAGCAATAAACATGGTTGAGCATGTACTTCTAAGGAAATGAGATGAGTCCTTTGGATATATGACTAGGAGCGCTATAGCTGGGTCATATGGTAGATCAATCTCTAGCTGCTTTAGGAACCTCCACACTGTTTTCCACAATGGCTGGACCAGATTGCATTCCCACCAGCAGTGCAGAAGGGTTCCTTTTTTTCCATATCCCTGCCAACATTTATGATCATTTGTTTTCATGATGGTGGCCAATCTGACAGGAGTGAGATGGAATCTCAATGTAGTTTTAATCTGCATTTCCCTGATGACTAGTGACGTAGAACATTTTTTAAGATGCTTATATGCCATTCGTATTTCTTCCTTTGAGAACTCTCTATTTAGCTCCATAGCCCATTTTTTGATTGGCTTGTTTGATTCCTTATTATTTAACTTTTTGAGTTCTTTGTATATCCTAGATATTAATCCTCTATCAGATATATAGCTGGCGAAGATTTTTTCCCATTCTGTAGGTTGCCTCTCTGCTTTTTTCACTGTGTCCTTTGCGGTGCAAAATCTTTGTAATTTCATTAGGTCCCAGTGGTTAATCTGTGGTTTTATTGCCTGAGCAATTGGGGTTGTATTCAGAAAGTCTTTGCCAAGACCAGTATGTTGAAGGGTTTCCCCTACTTTTTCCTCTAGCAGTTTCAAAGTTTCCGGTCTGATGTTAAGGTCTTTAATCCATTTGGACTTAATTCTTGTGCATGGCGAGAGAGAAGAATCTATTTTCATCCTTCTGCAGATATTTATCCAGTTTTCAAAACACCATTTGCTGAAGAGGCTGTCTCTTCTCCAATGAGTATTTTTGGCATTTTTATCGAATATCAGGTGGCTAGAGCTACTTGGGCTTACATCTGGGTCCTCTATTCTGTTCCACTGATCTACATGTCTGTTTTTGTGCCAGTACCATGCTGTTTTTGTTACTATGGCTCTGTAGTATAGGGTAAAATCAGGTATGGTGATACCACCAGCCTCTTTTGTTGCTCAGTATTATTTTAGATATTCGAGGTTTTTTGTGATTCCAAATGAAGTTTTGGATTGTTTTTTCTATTTCCATGAAGAAAGCCTTTGGAATTTTGATAGGGATTGCATTAAATGTGTAGATTGCTTTAGGTAAGATTGCCATTTTCACATTATTGATTCTTCCAATCCAGGAACAAGGGATGTTTCTCCACTTTCTAGTGTCTTCTGCAATTTCTTGCCTGAGTGTTTTAAAGTTCTCATTGTATAGATTCTTTACTTCCTTGGTTAGGTTTATTCCAAGGTATTTTATTTTTTTTGATGCAATTGTGAATGGGAGTGATTCTCTGATTTCATCCTCGGTGTGTTTGTTGTTAGCATATATGAAGGCTACTGATTTCTGTGTATTTATTTTGTATCCTGCTACATTGCTGTAGGTTTTGATCAGCTCTAACAGCTTGCTAGTAGACTCTTTAGGGTCCTTTATGTATAGAATCATGTCATCTGCAAATAATGATAACTTGATTTCTTCCTTTCCAATTTGTATCCCTTTTATGTGTGTCTCTTGCCTTATTGATATGGCCAAGACTTCCAAAACTATATTAAATAAAAGTGGGGACAGTGGACACCCTTGTCTTGTTCCTGATTTTAGTGGAAAAGCTTCCAGCTTTTCCCCATTTAGTAATATGTTGGCTGTAGGCTTGTCATAAATAGCCTTTATTATATTGAGATATGTTCCTTCTATTCCCAGTCTCTGTAGGACTTTTATCATGAAGGGATGTTGGATTTTGTCAAATGCTTTCTCTGCATCTAATGAGATGATCATGTGATTTTTGTCCTTCAACCCGTTTATGTAATGTATTACATTTATAGATTTGCGTATGTTGAACCATCCCTGCATCTCAGGGATAAAGCCTACTTGGTCAGGGTGAATGATCTTTTTGATCTACTCTTGTATTCTGTTTGCCAATATTTTGTTGAGAATTTTTGCATCTATGTTCATGAGGGAGATTGGTCTGTAATTTTCTTTTTTTGTTCTATCTTTGCCTGGTTTTGGTATCAGGGTGATGCTGGCCTCATAGAAGGAGTTTGGTAGGATTCCTTCTTTTTCTATTTCCTGGAAAAGCTTAAGAAGCAATGGTGTTAGCTCTTCTTTAAAAGTCTGGTAAAATTCAGCAGTGAATCCATCCGGGCCTGGGCTTTTTTTAGTTGGGAGATTATTGATAACTGTTCGGATCTCCATGTTTGTTATAGGTCTATTTTAGTGATTAATCTCATTTTGATTTAATTTAGGTAGGTCATATAGATCAAGGAAATCATCCATTTCTTTCAGATTTTCATACTTTGTGGAGTATATGCTTTTATAGTATGTCCCTATGATTTTTTGAATTTCTCTGGAATCTGTTGTGATGTTATCTTGTTCATCTCTGATTTTATTAATTTGTGTCTCTTCTCTCTTTCTTTTGGTCAGATTTGCTAAGGGTTTATCAATGTTGTTTATCCTTTCAAAGAACCAACTCTTTGTTTCATTAATTCTTTGGATTGTTCTTTTTGTTTCTATCTCATTAATTTCTGCCCTAATCTTTATTATTTCTTCCCGTCTACTATTTTTTGGTTTGCCTTGTTCTTCTTTTTCCAAGGCTTTAAGGCTAAGCATTAGGTCGTTTACTTGCGACCTTTCTAATTTCTTAATATAGGCACTTAAGGCTATAAATTTACCTCTTAGAACTGCCTTCATTGTGTCCCAGAGATTTTGGTATGTTGTGTTCTCATTATCATTTGACTCTATAAATTTTTTGATTTCCTTTTTGATTTCTTCATTGACCCACTCATCAATTAGTAGTGTATTGTTTAGTTTCCATGATTTTGTGTATGCTCTATAGCCTTTCTTGCTACTGATTTGTAGTTTAATTCCATTGTGGTCAGATAGAATGCAAGGAATTATTTCAATTTTCCTGAATTTGTTAAGATTTGCTTTGTGTCCTAATATATGGTCTATTTTAGAGAATGTTCCATGTGCTGCTGAAAAGAATGTATATTCTGCAGCCTTTGGATGAAATGTCCTGTATATATCTGTTAGGTCCATTCCTTCTATGACCTCATTTAGTCCAGATGCCTCTCTGTTTATTCTTTCCCTGGATGACCTGTCAATTGATGAGAGTGGGGTGTTAAAGTCACCCACCACCACTGTGTTTGGTGTTATCTGTGACCTTAGTTCTAATAGTGTTTGTTTGACGAATTTGGGAGCCCCCATGTTAGGTGCATATATGTTTAGGATTGTAATGTCCTCCTGTTGGAGTGTGCCCTTAATCAATATAAAGTGACCTTCCTTATCTTTCTTGACTAACGTCGGACTAAAGTCTACCCTGTCTGATATTAGGATAGCAACCCCTGCTTGTTTTCTAGGCCCATTTGCTTGAAACACCGTCTTCCAACCTTTCACCCTATGATAATGTCTATCCTTTGTAGAAAGGTGAGTTTCTTGGAGACAACAAATTGTAGGATCCTGCTTTTTAACCCAGTCTGCAAATCTATGTCTTTTCGTTGGGGCATTGAGACCGTTGATATTAAGTGATATTATTGAAAGGTGTGTATTTATGTTTGCCATTTTTGTGTGTGTGTGTGTGTGTGTGTGTGTGTTACTGGTTCTACCTGTGCTCTCTTCTGTTAACTGGTATTTGAGTATCCATCTCTCAATTTTTAAACAGTTTTATTATTCCACAAAGAAATCTTACAGCCATCTCTATTAGCACCTTGTCCTTCTACTCTCCGCACTGCAGCCCAGGCAGTCAAGCCACTAAGCTTCTTTGTTGATCAACACCTCACCTGCCTTCCACATCCTGCCTCAGCAGGGGTGCAAGATCTGTGGTCCTTTAGACTGCTGTACCATTCTGATGTACCATTGTTTCAAAGTGCAAGATGTGTATTCCTGAGGCCACACTGACCTCACTGAATTAGAAACTCTGGGTGGTGCTCCTTGTCTTTAGTCAGTTTTAATGAGCCTCCAAGTGATCCAGACTCACCAAGATGGAGCCCTTTCTACAGAATGAGAGGAAGGGTGGTGGCAATCTCCTCACTGCTGTCCTTCATCTGAGAGAGGAGGGAGCGTGGAGCAGGGAGGATGGCATTCACCTTAAGGATCTTGGAAGCTATTCTGGAAATACTGGTTTCAAATCAGAAAATATATACAGGTGCCACTAATTTTTTTGATAATTTATATATGTATATAATGTATTCTGATTCTTTTCTGTTTTTAATTTTTTTTGGTTTATTTTTATTTATTTATTTGAGAGTGACAAAGACAGAAAGGGGGGGGGAGAGAGAGAGAGAGAGGGAGAGAGAGAGAGGGAGAGAGAGGGAGAGAGAGGGAGAGGGAGAGAGAATGGGCACACCAGGGCCTCCAGCCACTGCAAACGAACTCCAGAAGCATGCACCCCCTTGTGCATCTGGCTAACGTGGGTCCTGGGGAATCGAGCCTTGAACCGGGGTCCTTAGGCTTCACAGGCAAGCGCTTAACCACTAAACCACCTCTCCAGCCTTATTCTGATTATTTTCATCCCCATAACTCTCTCGTTCCTACTCCTGCCAAATTCTTCCTTTTTCCCAACTAGCCCCTCTTCTACTTTCACGCTCACACATGTGTGTGTATCCCCCAGTGAGTTTAACTTGGGCTGCTTTTATGAACATAGGTATGAGGTTATTTACCAGAGTGTGGGCAATTTACTGGTGGCTCTTCCACTGAAGAAAATGCCCCCCCTCCCCTAGCAACCTTAGCTACCAAAAGTTCCTCAGGGACAGCTGATTTTTTGTTGTTGTTGTTAGTGGTGCATTAGATTCAAGTTCATAGGAAGAACATTGAGACACTTGCAGGCTTAATCTTTTCCAAAATATTGCTTTGAACTCTAAAACAGGAGACAATAAACTGACACTTGCCTAAGTTCTAATTAGGGAGATGAATGAAATTATTGGGTTCAATTACATAATATTTTCTTGATTTTAATGGTGTTTCTGGAAGAGAGATGGTGGAGTGTTACTTAAAAAATAAAACAGTGTTGAGGGCTGGAAAGATGGCTTAGCGGTTAAGTGCTTGCCTGTGAAGCCTAAGGACCCCGGTTCGAGGCTCGTTTCCCCAGGTCCCACATTAGCCAGATGCACAAGGGGGCACACGTGTCTGGAGTTCGTTTGCCGAGGCTGGAGGTCCTGGCGCGCCCATTCTCTCTCTCCCTCTATCTGTCTTTCTCTCTGTGTCTGTCACTCTCAAATAAATAAATAAATAAATAAATAAATAAATAAATAAATAAATAAAATGGTATTGAAACTGATGTAAGTTTGAAACTATGCAAGGGCATTTTCAAGGCCTTAGTGGATGACAGAGAGACATTCATTGATTCTTGTTGACTCACCTGTGATCTTGCTCACCCTGTTACACTTGTCCTGATGGGCATTCCTGTTCTAAGCTTCTATGTGCAGCAGCCATGGGTGAAGTAATAACACCACTCTTGTGAGCACCCTAACATAATAGTACCCACTTGTTACTGGCTTGGCTGGTATGGACAGGTTGTTGGATTCCAGTCTGCTAATGGCCAGTCTTGTGTAAGGTGGGTGGATCCACGTTCAAGGAGCCACCCATCACTTCTTGGCTGCTCCATTCAGGCTGGAGTGGAAGGATAGCTGGTTAGCATATATGCCTCACAGAACATGCTCTGCTAAATAGTGTTGTGCTCAAATTAAACAGAACCTTTTTCCTACTCCTGAGGGTGGCTCATGTTTAAACTGAGAATATAATTGGAGCACTGTCAGTAGAACTGACTCCCAGGTCCTTCTCTTGGGGCTCTCTGAGATGTGCATATACCATTACATTAGTAAAATGCATACCTTTAAAAATGCATACAAAATGGCAGTGAAAATTATGGGACACTTGAAACAGTATCTATCTTCAATTTTATTTTATTTTATTTATTGTATTATATTTATTGTATTTTATTTATTTATTTATTTATTTATTTATTTATTTATTTATTTTGAGAGTGACAGACACAGAGAGAAAGACAGATAGAGGGAGAGAGAGAGAATGGGCGCGCCAGGGCTTCCAGCCTCTGCAAACAGACTCCAGATGCGTGTGCCCCCTTGTGCATCTGGCTAACATGGGACCTGGGGAACCGAGCCACGAACCGGGGTCCTTAGGCTTCACAGGCAAGCGCTTAACTGCTAAGCCATCTCTCCAGCCCTTCAATTTTATTTTTAATGGTAAAGCATTTCTTTTACTCTCATCCATTGTTTTGAGCATAGTGTGAGGTAATAATGGATATTAAATTTGAAAGTTTCTAATAATTGTGATTGCTTAAAAAATAACTCACAAAAATACATAGGTACAGTTGAAAGATACAAAGAAGACAAACCTAGAACTAAAGTCACCTTCCCATTTACCCTGTCATGCAAAGGCTACTAAGATTTTCATAGTGTAAATGAAATAATTGTCTTCCTTCATACCCACTGGTTATTCCAGGAAACTAAGTGAAAGGTGCTACCATTTTTAATTTTTAAAAGTCACTGCAACTTTCATTGAACAGCCTTAATAGGTTAGAAAAATCTGTGGCTAACTATTGATAAATATTTGTAGATGACAGCCCATTTTTAGTAATAATATTAACATTCCTTAAATTGTTTTGTAAAACATAAGCCGTGAGGAAGGAAAATCTGTTTGGGAAGGCAACATCCTTACTTTGAAGGACCAAGTATATGAGCATGAATCTGCACTTTCACGTGGAGTTGAGGTGTGGAAAGGTTGGTGAGGAAGACTAGGAGCATGGAAGCAGGCTGTTACAGGAAATACAGAGTGGGGCAGAGTTTAATTTTCACCAGCCCTGAGATTTATTTTTTTTCCCTGTCTTGGGGATGACTCTAGAGCCTTGCAGTGCAGCAGAAAGTACTCTGCTACTTAGTAAAATCCCAGCAGTCTCTGCGTGTCAGCCCCCAGCTATCCTACAGCCAGTCATCACTTACATCCAGCAGTCTCTGCGTGTTAGCCACCAGCTACATATATATATATATAATCTCCTATATCACTATCATGAAAAAAATGAGCAAATTTGAAACTTTCTAATAATTTGTATAAAGAAACTTCTGAATTTATAGTGTTAGGATCGTGTTTTATGTATTACTTTCAATAAGGTATAGAGAATAATGTAATAATGGGTATTTGTTATGCAACTAAGCTTTATGAAATTCTAAAAGTGCAAATGTTCAGTACCTAGAAGGTAAGAAGAAAACTACTTCATGATGGTGAAATTGTCTTTATTTTTATAGACATAGATAAAATAAACCAGTGCATATTGGTTAAGAAAATAGGATCAAAATGACTGGTTTCAAAAAAGATTAAAGTGAGCCGGGCATTCTGGCACACATGCCTTTAATCCCAACACTCATGAGAGAGAGGTAGCAGAATCGCTGTGAGTTCAAGGCCACCGTGTGATTACATAGTGAATTTCAGGTCAGCCTGTACTAGAGTGAGACCCTACCTCGAAAAACCAGAAAAAAAAAAAGTTAAAAGTGTTGCTTAAGCTCAGTATTTGTTTAATACAAATACAAGAGTATCTGATAAGTACCAATGACTGTGCTAATGATACATAGTTGGAAAGTCAGTCTTTCATTTTTAAAATTGTGAATATCAATATATAGCACATAATGATGGTTCTTTTAACTTTCAAAAATTGCACTGTGTTTTACAGTCCATCTTCCTGGCATTTGCATTTCCTAAAGCCTGATCTTCAATCTTATGCAGCCTCTTTCTTTGCTGTCTTTGATTTAGTAACCTGCTATTTTTTTCCTAGTAAGATAAACTGAAATAGGGGCTGAAGAAATAGCTTAGCTGGTGGATGCTGTGTCCACCTGAAATCCCAACACTGGGTAGGTAAGGCAGGAGGATCAGAAGTTCAAGGGCATCCTCTCTTACATTGAGAGGAATTTGCAGCCAGCCTGGACTACACAAAATGCCATCTCAAAAAACCCTGAACTAGTAGGGAGACTCTGCTCTAGTGTGATGTGTTTAGTGAAGCCATACTGGAGTGCTGAGGGTAAGAAGTGGCTCCTTGGGGTTTATTCTACACCCCCGACTCCTCCCCAACAGTAAAGCATTGCTGAGCAGCCCAGTTAGGAATGTGTTCACCTGTAGGTAACACAACCTGATTTACTGGAGATTAAACAATCAGAGTTGTGGAGGTCTTCCCCACACGTCTGGAGAGGTTTCTGGAACCTTTTGTCCCTGATGCTTAGTCCTCAAATGGAAAAGCTATCTCTCATCTATGTTTCACATGTGGGGTCCAGGCAAGTCCAGCAGGAAGGCAGAGATAGATCTGTCATTTGCCATTGGAAGGCAAAGCCATGTGAAGAGACCATGTAGCCAGCTTGGGCCCCACTGCACTGGCCTTATCTGGGTCACACGTTGTAGCAGCTGCAGGGGTGTTTGGGAAGGCTTACTTTTCCAGTTCTTGCAGGAGGGGCAGTGGGTGGCTGTAGGTAGTTAGTCCAGGTCCTCTAGATAGCACAAGGCTTGGAGAGTCATTTGTTGAGTCTGTTATGAAACTGCCTCTCTTTGAGGAACCTACTTAGTCATCCAGAGTTCCTGGGGTCTTTGATGAGGGAAAGGTTTTTTGTCATGTCCTCTCCTTGTACCCGAAAGAAGGAGTTGTATTCTGTCCCTCTGCCTTCCCAATCCAGTGCACCCACCCATTTGTGAATTTTGTCAGGTTACAAGAATAGGTATCCTTTTTTCTCTTGCCTGTCTTACTGAATTTTTTTTTTTTTTTTTTGTATTTGAGATACATAAAAGGCCATGATCATCCTTACAAAGGAAGCTATGTGTTGAAAGTGTGAAAGTAGGTGAAATCAAACCTGTTGCATGAATACCTAAAGCCTTTGGTACCTGGAAGCCACTCTATGCCTTTCCACAAAGACCACAACTGGGGAAAAAAAAAAACATGTTTGAATGAAGGAGACATTTGAGCAAACAGCTCTTACTGCTTAGCTCTTTTTAATTTAATTCTCCAGTAAACCCATAGAAAAAGGTCCTGGTTCATTTGGAAAATGACGCTGGGAGAGAAGCTAAGTAATTTTCCTAAGTCTACCCAGCTGACAGGCCTCTGGATTAAAACCAGGACAGTCTAACTACACCCTGCCACTCCCACCACACTCTTTTACTTTTCCTTACCTGCTATATGTGCTGCATTTGTCTGTAATTAAACTCCCTTTCCTGCAGTTGTGCATATTCAATCTCAATTGAAAAAAACCCCCACACATCTTAAATTGATTATGCCTCTTCATTTACTAGTGAGCTCAGAGCCCCAGGGTGCTTCATCAGCTCTGCACTCTTGGAATTTGAACTTGGGGAGGCCTGTGTGGAAGCCTGTGGAAGGAATCTGGCAGGCCCTGCCTAATTATATAAATTTACTGGCAACCTCCCAGGAAAGAACTAATCCTGTAAGAGAATAGAGGCAGGCAAGCATGTTTACTTGGAGGTCATTGCCACAGAGAATGGCTAAATCTGAGTCAAGTGCAGTGTAATTATTTAGCTTGTCTTCGAGTCCACTCCCTAAGGACTGCTGGGGCCACAAGGCTGCCAGTGAAAGCTACATGTGTCTTCACTAAGATTTCCACGGGTCATTGAGTGTTTGTGCCACATCAGCAAACCATAGCACAGTCCTGATAACTCACTGCCCAGGCCATTTAGGGCTTGGGTGCGGGCTTTGGGGTCCTCAGCAGATCAGGGTCAGGAAGGTAAAGGCTTCCCTATGTAGTGGTCAGGTAGGCTGTTGAAGGTCATGTCCATGTCCAAGGAGTTGGCTTCAGGGTCTGGGAGCATTTGGGGAAAGTGGTTAAGGGTAGTCAAGTCCCATGGCAGAAGCCAGAAGCAGATACAGGGAAAGAGCAGGTTTGCTTAGTTTTCAGTAGCCATCAGTTTTCAAATGCAGCAACTGTTCCATAAACTCATCTGTGCAAAACAATACTAAGTTGTATTCTTGCAATTTTAAAATTAATTGGCAGTAATATTTAAACATGTAACCGCATACACTTGCTTCAGTCATTGTCAAAGTGAGAGGCAAAGTGTCTGTTCACATTCATGATCTAAAGAGTTTGCTGAACTGTCAGCTATTCACAGTTAGATATGAGATTCCAGACAAACAGCCTCTTAAATTTATGCAGCTTAGAAATGCTGGTGGTTGATCCACTTCCCTATTGGGTTAATATTTCTTCTAAAATCAGATTACTAAGCCAGTTTGAATAGCTTCTGAAATCCACCTAGAAATGTCTGGTGTGTACTGTCCCTATGCTTGCAGAGTTACCCTTGTGAAGAGGGTCGAGAGCAGCAGCCAGAGAGCAGATCAGGAAGAGTTTATCAGTGTAGGCAGCACAGTCAGTGAAGTGATTAGCTAGGGCTGCCAAGGTCCATGGATGAGAGTAAGCGCTGCTATGAGGTGGCCGCTGTTGAGTGCCGGTGGAAACAGTGTACCCAGTAACAAATGTGTACCTGGTGTCTGCTGTGTGCCAGACACTGTGCGACATAGCCATGGACAAAATACACCCCTGCCCTCGGAGAGTTGATGTTACTAGTAGGGGAGGTAGACAAATGTGTCTGTCATAGAGCATGTGGGATGCTAAATGCTTTGACAAAAACTAGAGCAGATGGGCTGGAGAGATGGCTTAGCAGTTAAGGTGCTTGTCTGCAAAGCCCAAGGACCCAGGTTTGATTTCCCGGTACCCATGTAAGCCAAATGCACAAAGTGGTGGTGCATGTGTGTGGAGTTCCTTTGCAGCGGGTAGAGGCCCTAGCATGTCCATTCTCTCTCCCCCACCCTGCCGCCCTCCGCACTTGTTCTTCTCTTGGTCTTTTGCCTCTTTGTCTTTCTTAAATCCATAGATTAAAAAAAAATTCTCGAGCAGACAGTTCTAGGTGGCTGAGAAAGTGGACTCTGAACCAGAATTGTTTTTTTTTTTTTGTTGTTGTTGTTTATTTTTACTTATTTGAGAACGACAGAGAGATAGAGAGAGAAAGAGGCAGATAGAGAGAGAGATGCGTGCGCCCCCTTGTGCATCTGGCTAACATGGGTCCTGGAGAATCGAAACTTGAACCGGGGTCCTTAGGCTTCACAGGCAAGTGCTTAACCACTAAGCCATCTCTCCAGTCCTCCTCTGTCTTTCTTATAGGAAGGATGGCTCCTGTGTAGCCCAAGCTGGCATGAACCTCGTGCTCCTCTGGCCTCAGACTGGAGTGCTGTCCTGACAGTCTTGTGCCACCACATCCAGCCAGCTTTGTCTTCAGTTCATGAGCTGGAGCCTCCCCAGGGCCGCTGCCTTACATATAGAGGGCAGACCGGGCCGAGGATCACATCTTCTGCAGAGGTGTAAACAAGCTCTTGTAGCTGAGCACTTTGCTCCCTAAAGCAAATGTCTGTTACATTGGCTACTGGTTGGTAGCAGTTGTCTGCCCTGACATCTATGTGAGCTATAGGTGCTTCACCTGTGGGTACGTTGGCACAGATCTTTGAAGAGATGAAGTTGCTGACTGTGGTCCCACAATTTATTTTTGTGCAGAAGTTGTTTAAGTATTGGTTGTAAGATGTGTATCATTTCAGAAAAGTTGAGGCATTGAGAAGAAAATGCTTTGAGTGAAGAAAATAGCCATGGAGCTGTTTGTATTTGCATTCTGGTGTCTTGCTCAGCAATGAAGTATCCTAGGTGGTTCTGTCACCTGGGCCCACCCATCAGGTGGGGATTCTCCACTCCTTGCCTTGTAGGGTGGCTTGTCCCCTGACACACAAGCCTGGGCTTTGCTGGTCCAGGCACATCATCTCTGCAGAGCTGACAAAACAGCCTGTGGGGGTATGACTCAGCTCCTGATGATGATGTCACAAACATCCACTGAACTTCCATTCTTTAGGTTAAATTTCTCTTACCTTGTGTATTTGGATGATTTGCTAATTTTCTGAGGTCTGATTTCCTCCCATTTTAAAAACATATTTTTATTTATTTATTTGAGAGCAACAGACACAGAGAGAAAGAGGCAGAGAGAGAGAGAATGGGCATGCCAGGGCCTCCAGCCTCTGCAAACAAATTGCAGATGTGTGCGCTCCCTTGTGCATCTGGTTAACGCGGGCCCTGGGGAATCGAGCCTCGAACCAGAGTCTTTAGTCTTCACAGGCAAGCGCTTAGCCACTAAGCCATCTTCAGCCACTCCTCCCCCCCTCTTTTTTATATCACATGACCTTTCCTCTAAGTATAAGCAGTCAGGGAGGCCAATGCCAGACAGAGTGCTTTGAGCTGTGCTTCCTGACTCACTGGGAAGTGGCGTATGTGTCTATTGTGGCCTGCCCCTCTCCTGTGTTCTCTGTGGGACACTCATGTACTGTCTCTGACTCTCTCTCTCTTTTAACCTATTTCTTCTATTTAGTCTTCTGCATATTAACATTCATATAAAGGTTCAAAAATTTAAGAAAAACACTTGCTTCTACTTTGTCCCCTAACATGATTCTTATTCTCCCAGCCCCTTTTGTTATTTACTTATGTGATCTTCAAGAATTTTTCAAAATATAAACAAATATAATTGTGTTGCCAGTTTTTTCTAATCACTTTTTTCTTTAAAAATGAGCCTAGTCAACACCTTTTTTTTTCTTCTTATTTTTAACCTTTTGATAGATCTTAGAGATCTCTTTAGTAGTGTGACTACGTAGTTTTGGAGCTGCACAGTATTAGAGTGATCTCTTTCAAGTACAAACTTGCCTGTGCCTCTTTTAAAAAATAGATTATTGCTTATATTTTACTCTTTTAATTTTTAAAAAATTCTTAGTTTTATTTATTTATTTGAGAGAGAGAGAGAGAGAGAATGAATGAATGAATAAATATGGACAGACCACAGCCTCCAGCTTCTGTAAACAAACTCTAGATACATGTGCTGCCTTGTGCATCTGGCTTATGTGGGTCCTGGGGAATCAAACTTGGGTCCTTTGAGGTTGCAAGCAAGTGCCTTAACTGCCAAGCCATCTCTCTAGCCCACATTTTATTCTTTACAGCACTATGTCAGTCATCACCACGGTTAAGGAGCCATCCACTGAGTTCTAAGCATCTTTAGTGTTGATGTAGTGGATTTTAGTATTGTGATTAATTATCGCAAGCAGTTTTAAGATCTTATCCATGAGGAGGAAGGGGTGGTGAGTCATGGCCACTCTCAGAACTGCTCATGGCAGTTTAAGTTAGTGTGGCCTTGTTGCTGTTTGACATACGAGTTTATTCATAGGGTTTTGACCTAAAATAGTGTGGGGAGATACAGGGCAGATTTATAAAGATGTTATCATGGTCTAAACACCTGTGTCTCCTCAGATGTACATATTGAAATCTCCCTAATGTGATGAAATTAAGAGATGGGCTCTTGGGAGGTAAAGAATGGACTTGGTGTCCTTACAAAAGAGGCCCTAAAGAGCTGTCTAATCTTTTCTACCATGTGTGGAAACAGGTTCCGTCATCTTCTTCCTTTTTTTTTTTCTGAGGTAGGGTCTCGCTGTAGCTCAGGCTGACCTGGAATTCACCATGTAGTCTCAGGGTGGCCTCGAACTCATGGAAATCCTCCTACATCTGTCTCCCAAGTGCTGGGACTAAAGGCGTGTGCCACACACCTGACTACAGGTTCCATCTTTGAACCAGGAAATGGGTGCTGACCAGGCATGGGTTCTATTAATGCCTTGATCTTGGGCTTCCCAGCTTCCAGAACTATGAGAAATAAGCTTCTGTTTTCATATATCAATCAGTCTGTGGTATTTCATCACGGCAGCCAGGACAAACTAAGACAGATATGTTCACTACATGGTGCTGTTTCCAGTGGTTAAAGCTACAAATATACTAAATAGCCAATAAGCAAGTATAGGAAAGTGTATTATCTACATGATAGAGTTATTAGGCAGCTATTAAAGTTCTTGATTTTGAAAAATGCCTACTGACTAGAGACAGCAGTCATGATCAATATTAAATGAAATGGGTAAAAGTTGTAGTTTCTACTACATATGATCCTGTGAAAAGAAAGAACTGTTGGGCTGTCAGGGACTGTAGTGAGGAATTTGTGTGTGTGTGTGTGTGTGTGTGTGTGTGTGTGTGTGTCTCCCTCGTCCATCCTTGTGTCTGAACAAGGCAAGAAAGTAGGACAATAAGGAAGCTGTGTATCTTTGAGTTAACTGTGTGGAGAATGTGTGAGTTTTTAGTAGTTTTGTTTTAGGGTCATTTGTATATATGTTATTTGGAAACCAATATTTGATTATATACCAGTCTTCTTTTATATCACTCAGGAACATTAGAAATATATTGGCTATGTAGAGCCTTACATACAGACAATACATCGAGAGCAGGGTTTGTAAGTTTTTTCACTCACAACCTCTTTCACTCAGGATAATTGTATGTGACCCAGTTATGTAGGTATATTTAAAAAGCGTACAAATCAAATGTTTATTGATAATAAATCATAGGGAAATTTATTTATTTATTTATAAATTTTTAAGTTTATTTATGGAGAAATCAAAAATTGTAGGGTTTAAAGGAAACTGGGATCTAGGAAGAAAGCTAGAGCAGAGTCAAACATGTGGGAAGTAGGAAACATGCTCACATATGGAAACACTGCATAGTTTATAAGGCTCATTTAAGAGAAATGGAGTTTTGAAAAAAATATTATTTATTTATCTGAAAGAGAGAAAGAGAGAGATAGGGAGAGAGAGAGAGAGAATGGGTGTGTCAGGGTCTCTAGCCACTACAAACAAACTCCAGATGCATACATCACCTTGTGCATCTGGCTTATGTGGGTCCTGGGGAATTGAACCTGTGTCCTTTGGCTTCTCAGTCAAGCACCTTAACCACTAAGCAATCTCTATAATTGAGGTTTTTTTAAAATTTTTATTAGCATTTTCCATGATCATAAAAAAAAAAATCCTATGGAAATTCCTTCCCCTCCCCACACTTTCCCCTTTGAAATTCCATTCTCCATCATATGGGGAATTTATTTTAAAACAATTTTGGTAGATGTATAATTGTACCATTTATTAAAGACAAAAGCAAATTTGTATAGTAGATGGGTTAACTTGTTTATTGTTTACATAAAAAGTTTACTCGTGGCTACATATTTGATTATGTATGACTAAGCATCTTTGATGTTTCTCAAAGCTAATCGGGATTTTAATTTTATAATCATCAATGCTGATAATGACATTTCCCATAAATACATAATACAAACTGGCAGAAGTCTGTTTCAGGCCATTTCAGAAATTGGATATTCTATCCTAACCACAACCCAAAGTCCATATAATCATATTTTTAATAACGCTTAAATGAACAATTCAGTTTCCCAAAGTAAACATTTCTAACACAGTGCAATCCAAAGATGTACTAGCTTAACACTTACATACAGAGAATGATAGTAGGAAAGTTCTAAAAGTCTTTCTTTTTCTTTAATTAAATTACTATGTTTCTAAAAAAAAGCCAAAACATTTGAGTGTTTGGTGAAAACACAGCAGTTCATACATTATACCCTATTCTTGGATCCGAGGTGTTCCAGGCAGTTTGTTGGCATTGAGCGGTGATGGCACACACAGAGCAAAGTGCCTGTGCCGGGCGTTCAGTGCAGGCTGCAGTGAAGCTGTGCCACGCCCAGGGCAACTGCTGTCAACACCTCAGATTCATGATGCTGGATTTTAAGTTCATTTTGTCATTGCAAGTTCAGAAACCTTTTATAGTTACCAGACCTTTTGTGACCCCCACATTCAATTATGCAGCCTCCTACAAGTTTCAGATCCACAATCCAAGAAGTTGGGGTCTAGATCCATTCCTCTAAATTTGGGCATCTGTTGCTGGGGCAATGGGTCACTATTTTGTGATTTTTATACTTACAAATGCAAATAACCTGCTGTTATAATGAAGAAATTGGATCATGAAGGAGCCTGTGGCATATTTAGACGTATTGTTTTCTCCAAGGCTGTGAGAGGCCATAAGGAAGGCTCAAAGGCATGGATGGAAAACTTGCACAACAGTGCACATTGGCTGGCAGTTGGACCTTGATCGAAACAGGTAGCCACTTTTGCCTCCTTTTCCTATCTTTAAGACAGAAAAGACTAAAGTACCTTCCAAGGTTTCAAGGGGAGATGATGTTTTTCAGATTGAAGTTTCAAAATAACACAGCTACATTGATCAATGAAGGAAAAGCCTTGCCTTTTACAGAAATGAGAAATTACTTCATTCATGAAATTAAGATGACATTATCTCTTGGGCTTTAAACACAGTAATTCTCACATCTTAACAATATCATTGGCTGTAAAGATGTTCTATGTCGCTACCTCCCTCTTTGTGATACATCACGCTATCTTGTCAGTCATGGATTTCAACCCTGTGGTCCGAAGCTCTTGCTCATAGCATGTCACTGGACTTTCACATGCATCATTGGTGATCTCTTAGGGAGAGGTTGGGGTTAGGGTAGGGGAAATCATTAGTAAGTAAAAGGTTTTTTTTCTTCAAGCATTTTATCTTCTATGCTTAAAGGTCTTTGTAGATGCTTCATCTCTTAAAATGATTTCTCTGTGAGCATTATAAAACTGAATTACATTAAGGGTTTTTTTGATGTAGATTCTCCATAATCACATAGAAAAGGCAAACTTGATTTCTTATATGTCACATGCTGTGTTTAAGACACTGCACATTGCTACCCCATGTAAATGGATAATAGTAAATGGTAAATAGTTAATGGATCCCATTAAGTTAAGAAGGAAGGTAACATCTGAAAGAACTGTGGATGCTTCTGTGGCTCTCGAGGAGTACACCTGACGCCTAGTGACTGAAGAGGGAAACGTGGAGGATGGGCCCAATGAGAAGGACTAAGACAGTTCAGTAAGAGGGAGCTCCTGGTTTACTCACCTCAGAAGTGAACATTTTTCCTCTTGTGGGCTGATAAAAGGAGTCTTTCATGATGGTTATAGCTGTGGAATATCTGATAGAGGCTACTGAGGGAAATGAAAATGCTGCCGCCCTTACCAGTCACTGAAATGTCAGCGTCATGGCTTTTGTAGATCTGGGCAGGGAGAGTGCTCCTGACCGAGAATGTCAACTTCGTGCAGGGCTGGGGCTGGCGGTGGCTTATGGAAGGCTAATGGATCTTTCACCTCATTGTCCTCATGGGCAGTTAGGGTTGAGCCTCAGCATTTTGGACATTAAGGACAGAGATCATGTGCTCCTGAGTATGCCTGTGTGCCTGACAGGTGATAATGAGAGTCTATCCTAGTATAGCATGGAAATACATACTTGATTTCAGGTGAACATTTCCCCTTATTTCTTTATCTTCTCTCCAGATCAAGAAGAAACAGCAGGACGTGGTTAGATTTCTGGAAGCCAACAAGATAGAGTTCCAGGAGGTGGACATCACAATGTCAGAAGAACAGAGGCAATGGATGTACAGAAACATCCCCCCAGAGAAGAAACCTGCACAAGGCAACCCTCTTCCTCCTCAGATATTTAATGATGATCGATACTGTGGAGTAAGTGGCTTGCCTGTTACCACATCATGCTTCCTTTTGTTACCCGCAACATGACCCGGAGTGCAGAAGGAGTTTTGATAGGGAAGACTAGGACTTTGTCATGCAGTGCTTGTTTGGGGCCATAGGTCTGTCAGTGACATGGACTGTGTGATGCTTGTGAGAGGCTGTGTGGTGTGTTCTGAGGGTGAGTGTGAGGGTGTCGGTCAGGTTCCTGTGATGCTAGTGAGAGGCTGTGCTGTGTGTTCTGAGGGTAGTGTGAGGGTATCGGTCAAGCTTCCGTGATGCTAGTGAGAAGCTCTGCTGTGTGTTCTGAGGATGAGTGTGAGGGTGTCAGTCAGGCTTCCTGTGAGACTAGTGAGAGGCTGTGCTGTGTGTTCTGAGGATAGTGTGAGCATGTCGGTCAGACTTCCTGTGAAGATAGTGAGAAGCTGTGCAGTGTCCTCTGAGGGTGGTGTGAGGGTATCAGTCAGGCTTCTTGTTGTGCTTGTGAGAGGCTGTGTGTTGTGTTCTGAGGGTAGTGTGAGGGAGTCAGTCAGGCTTCCTGTGGTGCTTGTGAGAGGCTGTGTGGTGTGCTCTGAGGGTCTTGTGAGGGTGTCAGACTTCCTGTGAAGGTAGTGAGAGGCTGTGTGGTATGTTCTGAGGGTAGTGTGAGGGTTTTGGTGAGGCTTCCTGTCATGCTGGTGGGAGGCTATGTGGTGTGCTCTTAAGGTAGTGTGAGCATGTCGGTCAGGCTTCCTGTGGTGCTTGTGAGAGGCTGTGTGGTGTGCTCGGAGGGTATAGTGAGGGTGTCGATCAGACTTCCTGTGGTTCTTGTGAGAGGCTTTTTGCTGTGCTCTGAGGGTAGTGTGAGTGTGCCAGTCAGGCTTCTTGTAATGCTGGTGAGAGGCTGTGTGGTATTCTCTGAGGATAGTGTGAGCGTGTCTCTGAGACTTCCTGTGAATCTAGTGAGAGGCTGTGTGGTGTGTTCTGAGGGTGTGTGTGAGGGTGTCATACAGAGTTCCTGAGAAGCCAGTGAGAAGCTGTGTGGTGTGCTCTGAGGGTAGTGTGAGCGTGTTGGTTAGACTTCCTGTGAAGCTAGTGAGTAGCTGTTTGGTGTGTTCTGAGGATGGGTGTGAGGATGTCGGTCAGGCTTCCTGTCATGCTAGGGAGAGGCTGTGTGCTGTGTTCTGATGGTGGTGTAAGCATGTTGGTCAGGCTTCATGTGAAGCTAGTGATAGGCTGTGTGGTGTGTTCTGAGGTAGTATGAGGGTGTCAGTAATAATTCTTGTGATGCTCCTGAGAGGCTGTGTTTTGTGTTCTGAGGGTAGTGTGAGCGTGTCAGTCAGTCTTCCTGTGGTGCTTGTGAGAGGCTGTATGGTGTGCTCTGAGGGTAGTGTGAGGGTGTCGGTCAGGCCTCCTGTTATGCTGGTAAGAGGCTGTGTGGTGTGCTCTATGGGTAGTGTGAGGTTGTTGGTCAGACTTCCTGTGAAGCTACTGAGAGGCTGGGTTGTGTGTTCTGACTTCCAGTGAAGATTTCCAGTGAAGCTAGTGAGTGGTTGTGTGGTATGTTGTGAGGGTAGAGTGAGGGCGTCGGTCAGACTTCCTGTGATGCTTGTGAGAGGCTGTGTGGTGTGCTCTCAGGGTCGTGTGAAAGTGTCAGTCAGAATTCCTGTGGTGCTTGTGAGAGGTTGTGTGGTGTGTTCTGAGGGCTGTGTGTGGTGTCAGTGAGACATCCTGTGATGCTAGTGAAAGGCTGTGTGGTGTGCTCTTAGGGTAGTGTGAGCGTGTCGGTCAAACATCCTGTGATGCTGGTGAGAAGCTGTGTGGTGTGTTCTGAAGGTAGAGTGAGGCTGTCGGTCAGACTTCCTGTCGTGCTAGTGAGAGGCTGTGTAGTGTGTTCTGATGGTTATGTGAACGTGTTGGTCGGGCTTCCTGTGAAGCTAGTGATTGGCTGTGTGGTGTGTTCTGAGGGTAGTGTGAGGGTGTCGGTCAGGTTTCCTGTGGTGCTTGTGAGCGGCTGTGTGGTGTGTTCTGAGTGTAGTGTGAGGATGTCGGTCAGTCTTGCTGTGATGCTAGTCAGAGGCTGTGTGGTGTGTTATGAGGGTGTGTGTGAAGGTGTCGTACAGACTTCCTGTGAAGCTAGTGAGTGGCTGTTTGGTGTGTTGTGAGGGTGGGTGTGAGAGTGTTGGTCAGACTTCCTGAGATGCTAGTGAGAGGCTGTGTGGTATGTTCTGAGGTAGTATGAATGTGTTGGTAAGACTTCCTGTGATGCTACTGAGAGGCTGTGTGTTGTGTTTTGAGGGTTGTGTGAGTGTGTCTGTCAGGCTTCCTGTGGTGCTCCTGAGAGGCTGTGTGTTGTGTTTTGAGGGTTGTGTGAGTCTGTGAGGGTAGTGTGAGGGTGTTGGTCAGGCTTCCTGTGATAATAGAGGTTTTTTGGTGTGCTCTGAGAGTAGTGTGAGCGTGTCGGTCCAACATGCTGTGATGCTAGTGAGATGCTATGTGGTATGTTCTAAGGGTAGAGTGAGGGTGTTGGTCTGACTTCCTTTGATGCTACTGAGAGGCTGTGTGCTGTGGTCTGAGGGTAGAGTTAGGGTGTCGGTCAGACTTGTTGTGAAGGTAGTGAGAGGCTGTGTGGTGTGTTCTGAGGGTAGTGTGAGGGTGTCGGTTAGGCTTCCTGTGGTGCTTGTGAGAGGCTGTGTGGTGTGCTTTGAGGGTAGTGTGAGTGTGTCTCTGAGACTTCCTGTGATGATAGTGAGGGGCTGTGTGGTTTGTTCTAAGGGTAGTGTGACAGTGTTGGTCAGACTTCCTGTGATGCTAGTGTGAGGCTGTGTGGTTTGTTCTGAGGGTGTGTGTAAGGGTTTTGTACAGAGTTACTATGAATCGAATGAGAGGCTGTGTGGTGTTTCTGAGCGAAGTGTGAGGATGTTGGCCAGATTTCCTGAGAAACTGTGTGGTGTGTTCTGAGGGTAGTGTGAGCATGTCGCTCAGGCTTCCTGTAATGCTGGTGAGAGGCTGTGTGGTGTGCTCTGAGGGTAGTGTGAGCATGTCTCTGAGACGTCCTGTCAAGCTAGTAAGTGGCTGTTTGGTATATTCTGAGGGTGGGTGTGAGGGTGTCGGTCTGAATGCTTGTGATGCTAGTGAGAGGCTGTGTGGTATGTTCTGAGGTAGTATGAATGTGTCGGTAAGACTTCCTGTGATGCTAGTGAGAGGCTGTGTGTTGTGTTTTGAGGGTGTTGTGAGCGTGTTGGTCAGGCTTCCTGTGGTACTTGTGAGAGGCTGTGTGGTGTCCTCTGAGGGCAGTGTGAATGTGTTGGTCAGGCTTCCTATGGTGCTCGTAAGAGACTGTGTGGTATGTTCTGAGGTTAGTGTGAGCGTGCCAGTCAGGTTTCCTGTGGAGCTTGTGAGAGGCTGTGTGGTGTGCTCTGAGGGTAGTGTGAGGGTGTTGGTCAGGCAGCCTGTGGTGCTTGTGAGAGGCTGTATGGTGAACTCTGAGGGTGGTGTGAAGGTGTCGGTCAGGCTTACTGTAATGCTGGTGAGAGGCTGTGTGGTGTGTTCTGATGGTGGTGTGAGTGTGTTGGTCGGGCTTCCTGTGAAGCTAGTGATAGGCTGTGTGGTGTGTTCTGGGGGTAGTGTGAGGGTGTCCGTCAGACTTCCTTTGAAGCTACTGAGAGGCTGTGTGTTGTGTTTTGAGGGTGGTGTGAGCGTGCCCGTCAGGCTTACTATGATGATAGTGAGAGGTTTTTTTGGTGTGCTCTGAGAGTAGTATGAGCGTGTCGGTCAAACATCCTGTGACGCTAGTGAGAGGCTGTGTGGTGTGCTCTGAGGGTAGTGTGAGGGTGTCGGTCAGGCTTCCTGTAATGCTGGTGAGAGGCTGTGTGGTGTGTTCTGAGGATAGTGGGAGGGTGTCAGTCAGACTTCCTGTCATGCTAGTGAGTAGTGAGTGTGTAGTGTGTTCTGATGGTTTGAGCGTGTTGGTTGGGCTTTCTGTGAAGGTAGTGATAGGCTGTGTGGTGTGTTCTGAGGGTAGTGTGAGGGTATTGGTCAGACTTCCTTTGCTGCTAGTGAGTGCTGTGTGGTGTGTTCTGTGGGTAGTGTGAGGGTGTCGGTCAGACTTCCTGTGAAGGTCGTGAGAGTCTGTGTTGTGTGTTCTGAGGGTAGTGTGAGAGTGTTGGTCAGGCTTCCTGTGGTGCTAGTGAAGGCTGTGTGGTGTGTTCTGAGGGTGGTGTGATGATGGTGAGGATGTCAGTCAGACTTCCTGTGATGCTAGTGAGAGGCTGTGTGGTAGGTTCTGAGGTAGTATGAGGGTGTTGATAATAATTCTTGTCATGCTAGTGTGAGGCTGTGTGTTGTGTTCTGAGGGTAGTGTGAGGGAGTCAGTCAGGCTTCCTGTGGTGCTTGTGAGAGGCTGTGTGTTGTGTTCTGAGGGTAGTGTGAGGGTGTCAGTCAGGCTTCCTGTAATGCTGGTGAGAGGCTGTGTGGTGTGTCCTAAGGGTAGTGTGAGGCTGTTGGTCAGAGTTCCTGTGAAGCTACTGAGAGGCTGGTTTGTGTGTTCTGAGGGTGTGTGTGAGGGTGTCAATCTGTCTTCCTGTGAAGCTAGAGGCTGTTTTGTGTGCTATGAGGGTAATGTGAGGGTGTCAGTCAGACTTCGTTTGATGCTAATGAGAGGCTGTTTGGTTTGTTCTGAGGGTAGTGTGAGGCTGTTGGTCAGACTTCCTGTGAAGCTAGTGAGTGGCTGTGCAGTGTGTTCTGAGGGTGAGTGTGAGGGTGTCGGTCAGACTTCCGGTAAAGCTAGTGAGTGGTTGTGTGGTATGTTGTGATGCTTGTGAGAGGCTGTGTGGTGTGCTCTCAGGGTAGTGTGAGGGTGTTGGTCAGACTTTCTGTGGTGCTTGTGAGAGGTTTTGTGGTGTGTTCTGAGGGTTGTGTGTGGTGTTGGTGAGACATCCTGTGATCCTAGTGAGAGTCTGTTTGGTGTGCATTGAGTGGAGTGTGATCGTGTCTGTCAGGCTTCCTGTGCAGCTAGTGAGGGGCTGTGTGGTATCTTCTGAGGGTAGTGTGAGGGTGTCGGTCAGGCTTCCTGAGAAGTTACTGAGAATCTGTGTGGTGTGTTCAGATGGTAGTATGAGGGTGTTGGTCAGGCTTCCTGTGGTGCTTGTGAGATGCTGTGTTGTTGGCTCTGAGGGTAGTGTGAGGGTGTTGGTCAGACTTCATGTGAAGCTAGTCAGAGGCTGTGTGGTGTTCTGAACGTAGTGTGAGAGTGTCAGTCAGAGTTCCTAAGAAGCTAGTGAGAAGCTGTGTGGTGTATTCTGAGGGTAGAGTGAGGGTGTCGGTCAGACTTCCTGTGATGCTTCTGAGAGGCTGTGTGATGTGCTTTGAGGGTAGTGTGAGGGTGTTGGTCAAACTTCCTGTGAAGCTAGTGAAAGGCTATATGGTGTGGTTTTAGGGTAGTGTGAGGGTGCTGGTCAGATTTTCTGTGAAGCAAGTGAGAGGCTGTGTTTTGTGTTCTGAGGGAAGTGTGAGCGTGTCAGTCACACTTCCTGTTAAGGTAGTGAGAGTCTATGTGGTGTGTTCTTAAGGTGAGTGTGTGCGTGTTGGTTAGGCTTCCTGTGAAGCTAGTGAGAGTCTGTGTCATGTGCTCTGGCTGTAGTGTGAGGGTGTCGCTCAGACTTCCTGATAAGCTAGTGAGAGGCTGTGTGGTGTGCTCTGAGGGTAGTGTGAGGGTGTCGGTCAGGCTTCCTGTGGAACTAGTGAGAGGCTGTGTGGTGTGCTCTGAGGATTGTGTGAGGTTGTCCCACAGGCTTCCTGAGAAGCTAGTGAGAAGCTGTGCAGTGTGTGCTGAGGGTAGTGTGAGGTTGTCGGTCAGACTTCCTGTGAAGCTAGTGATAGGATGTATGTTATGTTCTGAGGGTAGTGTGAGGGTGTCAGTCAGACTTCCTGTGAAGCTAGTGATAGGATGTATGTTCTGAGGGTAGTGTGAGGGTGTCGGTGAGAGTTCCTGAGAAGCTAGTGAGAGCTGTACAGTGTGTTCTGAGTATAGTGTGAGCGTGTCGGTCAGACTTCCTGTGAAGCTAGTGAGAGGCTGTGTGGTGTGTTCTGAGTGTAGTGTGAGTGGGTTGGTCATACTTCCTGTGAAGGTCATGAGAGGCTGAGTGGTGTGTACTGAGGGTAGTATTAGGGTGTCGGTCAGACTTCCAGTAAAGCTAGTGAGTGGTTGTGTTGTGTGTTCTGAGGGTAGTGTGAGCGTGTCGGTCAGGCTTCCTGTGGTGCTTCTGTGAGGCTGTGTGGTGTTGTCTGAGGATAGTGTTTTGGTGTCAGTCAGGCTTTCTGTAGTGCTTATGAGAGACTGTGTGTTGTGCTCTGAGGGTAGTGTGAGCATATCAGTCAGACTTTCAGTGAAGCTGGTGAGAGCCTGTGTGGTGTGTTCTGAGAGAAGTGTGAGCGTGTCAGTCAGACTTCCTGTTAAGCTAGTGAGAGGCTCTGTGGTGTGTTCTTAGGGTGATTGTTAGCGTGTCAGTCAGACTTCCTGTGAAGCTAGTGAAAGGCTTTTTGTTGTGCTCTGAGGGTAGTGTGAGGGTGTTGGTCAGGCTTCCTGTGAAGCTAGTGAGAGGCTCTGTGGTTGCTTTGGGGGTAGTGTGGTGTTGGTCAGATTTCCTGTGAAGCTAGTGAGAGGCTGTGTGGTGTGTTCTGAGGGAGAGAGTGAGGGGGTTGGTCAGACATGCTGTCATGCTAGTGAGAGGCTGTGTGGTATGCTGTCAGGATAGTGTTTGGGTGTCAGTCAGGCTTTCTGTGGTGCTTTTCAGAGGCTGTGTGGTGTGTTGTGAGGGTAGTGTGAGGGTGTCAGTCAGAATTTCTGTGGTGCTTATGAGAGGGTGTTTGTTGTGTTCTGAGGGAAGTGTGAGCATGTCAGTCAGACTTCCTGTGAAGCTAGTGTGAGGCTGTGTGGTGTGTTCTGAGTGTAGTTTGAGGGTGTCGGTCAGACTGCCTGTGAAGCTAGTGAGAGGCTGTGTGGCGTGCTCTGAGGATAGTGTGACATGTCGGTCAAACATCCTGTGATGTTTGTGAGAGGCTGTGTAGAGTGCTCTGAGGACACTGTGACGTGTTGGTCATACTTCCTGTGACGCTGGTGAGAGCCTGTGTGGTGTGTTCTGGGGGAAGTGTGAGTGTGTCGGTCAGACTTCCTGGGAAGCTAGTATGAGGCTGTGTGGTGTGTTCTGAGTGTAGTTTGAGGTGTTGGTCAGGCTTCCTGAGAAGCTAGTGAGAAGCTGTGCAGTGTGTTCTAAGGGTAGTTTGAAGGTGTCCGTCAGACTGCCCGTGAAGCTAGTGAGAGGCTGTGTGGCGTGCTCTGACGATAGTGTGACGTGTCTGTCAAACATCCTGTGATGCTTATGAGAGGCTGTTTGGTGTGTTCTGAGGGTAGTTTGAAGGTGTCGGTCAGGCTTCTTGGGAAGGTAGTAAGAGGCTGTGTGGTGTGCTCTGAGGGTAGTGTGATATGTCTGTCAAACATCCTATGATGCTTGTGAGAGGCTGTGTGGCATGCTCTGAGGAGAGTGTGATGTGTCTGTCAAATATCCTGTGATGCTTGTGAGAGGCTGTTTGATGTGTTCTGAGTGTAGTTTGAGGGTTTTGGTCAGGCTTCCTGAGCAGCTAGTGAGAAGCTGTGCAGTGTGTTCTGAGGGTAGTGTGAGTGTGTCGGTCAGACTTCCTGTGAAGCTAGTGAGAGGCTGTGTGGCGTGCTCTGAGGACCGTGTGACGTGTTGGTCAAACATCCTTTGATGCTAGTGAGAGGCTGTGTTGCGTGCTACAAGGGTAGTGTGAGGGTGTCTGTCAGATTTCTTGTGAAGCTAGTGAGAAGCTGTGTGTGTTCTGAGGGTAGTGTAAGGATGTTGGTCAGAGTTCCTGAGAAGCTAGTGAGAGGGTGTGTGTTGTGCTCTGAGGGTAGTGTGAGGGTGTCACCACACTTCCTGTGATGCTTGTGTGAGGCTGTGTATTGTGCTCTGATGGTAGTGTGAGGGTGTCGATCAGACTTTTCGTGATGCTTGTGAGTGGCTGTGTTGTGTTCTGAGGGTGTGTGAGCATGTCGGTCAGACATCCTGTGATGCTAGTGAGAGGCTGTGTGGTGTGCTGTTTGAGTAGTGTGAGGGTGTTGGTCAGCCTTCCTGTGAAGGTTTGAGAGGCTGTATGGTGTGCTCTCAGGATAGTGTTTGGGTGTCAGGCTTTCTATGGTACTTTTCAGAGGCTGTGTGGTGTGTTGTGAGGGTAGTGTGAGGGTTTGGTTAGAATTCCTGTGGTGCTTGTGAGAGGGTGTTTGATGTGCCTGAGCATAGTGTGAGCATGTCAGTCAGGCTTCCTGTGAAGCTAGTGTGAGGCTGTGTGGTGTGTTCTGAGTGTTGTTTGAGGGTGTTGGTCAAGCTTCCAGAGAAGCTGTACAGTGTGTTCTGAGAGTAGTGTGAGGGTGTTGGTCAGACTGCCTGTGAAGTTAGTGAGAGACTGTGTCACATGCTGTGAGGGTAGTTTGACGTGTCAGTCAAACATTCTTTTATGCTAGTGAGAGGCTGTGTGGCTTGCTGTGAGGGTAGTGTGCGGGTGTCAGTAAGATTTCCTGTGAAACTAGTGAGAGGCTGTGTGGTGTGTTCTGAGGGTAGTGTAAGGGTGTTGGTCAGAGTTCCTGAGCAGCTAGTGAGAGGGTGTGTGTTGTGCTCTGTGGGTAGTGTGAGGATGTCACCAGACTTCCTGTGATGCTTCTGAGAGGCTGTGTGTTGTGCTCTGAGGGTAGTGTGAGGGTGTCAGTCAGACTTTTTGTGATGCTTGTGAGAAGCTGTGTTGTATTCTGGTGGTGAGTGTGAGCGTGTCAGTCAGACATATTGTTATGCTAGTGAGAGGCTGTGTGGTGTGCTGTTTGGGTATTGTGAAGGTGTCTGTCAGCCTTCCAGTGAATGTTTCAGAGGCTCTATGGTGTGCTCTCAGGATAGTGTTTGGGTGTCAGTCAGGCTTTCTGTGGTGCTTTTCAGAGGCTGTGTGGTATGTTGTGAGGGTAGTGTGAGGGTGTCGGTCAGAATTCCTGTGGTGCTTGTGAGAGGGTGTTTGTTGTGCTCTGAGGGTAGTGTGAGCGTGTTGGTCAAGCTTCCTGTGAAGCTAGTGTGAGGCTGTGTGGTGTGTTCTGAGGGTAGTGTGAGCATGTTGGTCAAGCTTCCTGTGGTGCTTGTGAGAGGCTGTGTGGTATGTTCTGAGGGTAGTGTGAGGGTCTGTTAGACTTCCTGTGAAGCTAGTGAGAGTTTGTGTGGTGTACTCTTTTTTTTTTTTTTTTTTTTTTTTGCTTTTTCAAGGTAGGGTCTCACTCTAGCCCAGGCTGACGTGGAATTCACTATGGAGTTCCTGGGTGGCCTCGAACTCATGGAAATCCTCCTACCTTTGCCTTCCGAGTGCTGGGATTAAAGGCATGCACCACCACGCCCGGCTGTACTCTGAGGGTAGTGTGAGCGTGTTGGTCAGACTCCTGCTACTTCTTGGCTTTGGAGGACTGTGTAGGACGGAAGTGGAGAGCATGTTTTTATTTTGTTTTACATTGTATATCTTCTGAATATGTATTTGGAAGACAGGGTGGAAGAGGTCTTTATTCTTGAGTCTTTATCACTCTGTTGCTCTATGATAGAAATTAGTAGTGATAGCTACTGTAATCCATAATTGCTTTTTTCTGATTATGAACAGAAAGAGCACTATAAATTTGTAAATCTATTTTGTTGCCTTCCTGCTATGTAATATACAGGAAGGTGAAACCAAGGTTGTCTTACTCCCTAAGAAAAAATGTGGTACTCCTTCCTAGGATTTGGCTCTTGCCATACCTCCAAACTTCATGTGTCAGTTTATTTGGACATTATTGGTTGGTTGGTCTGTCTGTCTTTCTTTCTTTCTTTATTTTTTATTTTTATTTATTTATTTATTTTTTGCTGTTTTGCTTTTTTGCTTTTTTGCTTTTTTTTTAAAGCAGGGTCGTGCTCTAGCCCAGACTGACCTGGAATTCACTATGTAGTCTCAGGCTGGCTTCGAACTCATGACAATTCTCCTACCTCTGCCTCCCAAGGGCTGGGATTAAAGTGTGTGCCACCATGTCTGGCTCTATTTCTATAGTTTTTTAAGAAGGCGCTACAGGGGCTGGGGAGATTTACATAAACAGCTGTGCTTGGCCATGCATGCCTGCAATCCCAGTTCTGTCTGTCGTAGAGACCAGAGGACAATCACTGGGGCTTGCTGATCAGCCAGCGTGACTTAAAATATAGCAGCTATAGGGGCAGTGAAAGACTCCATCTCAGGGCTGGAGAGATGGCTTAGCGGTTAAGCACTTGCCTGTGAAGCCTAAGGACCCTGGTTTGAGGCTCGGTTACCCAGGACCCACGTTAGCCAGATGCACAAGGGGGCGCATGCATCTGGAGTTCGTTTGCGGTGGCTGGAAGCCCTGGTGCGCCCATTCTCAATCTCTCTTTCTCTCTGTCACTCTCAAATAAATAAATAAATAATTTTTTTTTAAAAAGACTCCATCTCAAAGAAACATGGATACAATAGAGGCAGATACCCAACATTCTCCTCTAGAGTGTGCTTTGATGCATACATGACATATACCATGCACATACTACACAAAGACACACACACGAGAAGCTACATAGTTCCAAGGTACTTGACATGACATAATTGACTGTTGGTGGGGTAGAGAAAGGGGTTAACAGTACTCTGAAGCAAAGAAAAGTGGGAAGTTGGAGCATAATGCCATGAACCAGTTGTGCACAGCCTCTGTAGCATGGTGAGCGCATCCTAGTGACACTAGCCATAACCCCAATTTCTGTTCTGTCGTCTGTTCTCCATGGCACTGTTGCAAAGTTACTTATCATTTTAAGCCTCAATTTTCTCTTGCTTTAAAATTTTTTTTTTCCCCACAAGGTCTCATTTATCCCAGGATGGCTTCGTAGTTGAGGTTGGCCTTGAATTCTTAACCCTTTTGTCCAGCTCAGAAGTCCTAGGATTATAAACATGCTTTGTTTTACAGAGCTGAGAATTGAACTCATGGCTTCGTGCATGATGACCCATCCCTAGTTTTCTCTTTAACAGGGAATATTTGTAGCTTTTTCCAGTGCACTTTTATGTGGAGGTATGTATATGTTTGCATATGTGTGTGTTCACATATGTGATGTGAGCATGCACATGTGTAGAGGTCAGAGTACAATTTCTGTTATTGATCATTGCCTTCCACCTTATTTGGGGTAGGGTCTCTTGTTCAGCACTGCTTTTATCCAGCTACTTGGCCCATTAGTTTCCAGGGAATTCTCCTGTCTCTTGCCTTCCATCTGAAGGTAGATATGCACTGGCACTACAGATGCTTGTAGCGTTACTGTGTTTGGCTTGATGTAAGTGCTAGGTGATCTAAACTCAGATATTCCACTCAGATATCCATGCTTTTTTGCCAGATATTCATGCTTGCATTGCAAGCACTTTATCCACTGAGCCATGTTCCTGACTTCCATTTTCTATTTATAACTTATTTATTTATTTATGAGAGAGAGACAGATAGAGAAAGAATAGACATGCAAGGACCTTTAGCCACTGCAAATGGACTCCAGACACATGTGCCACCTTGTGTATGTGTTCTGTGTGGGTACTGGGGAATTGAACCTCAGTCCTTAGGTTTTGCAGGCAGGTGCCTTAACCACTAAGCCATCTCTCCAGTTCCTCAACACACTTCTTAAGTGAGTTATATGAAAATAAAGGTTGTGATTCTGTGGCTTTTTAATATCATGATCTCATACTTTATTGAAGGAACTGTTGTGCAGTCCAAGACTGAAAATGTACTGTGTTGCCTGCTGGCCAAAATGAGAGAATCTTGTGATGTTTTACATTGCACAGTTCCAAATAAAGCTACTTAGCAAATAGTGCTGAAACCATAATCAGATATTCAGCCATTCTCTTTCCTTTGGACATTGCTGGTAGGAAAAGGCTGTGTGTTTTGTGTGTGTGTGTCTGGGCATAGATTTCTATGTTGGGAAGGACTTTGGTGACAGTGTCATCATCATTTGTTCCAGAGGTGCAGTTGGATTTTTAGTGCCAATTCTATGATATTTTCTGTGTTTCTGCTATGCCAAATTTTAAGATCTCATATTCATATGTTGTGGTGGTTTGATTCAGGTGTCCCCCCATAAACTTAGGTGTTCTGAATGCTAGGTTCCCAGCTGATGGATATTTGGGAATTAATGCCTGCTGGAGGGAGTGTATTGTTGGGGGCGGGCTTATGGGCTTTATAGCCAGTTTCCCCATGCCATTGTTTGGCACACCCTCCTGTTGCTGTAGTCCACCTTCTGTTGGCCAGGGGGTGATGTCCACCCTCTGCTCATGCCATCGTTTTCCCCTGCCATCGTGAAGCTTCCCCTTGAGCCTGTAAGCCAAAATAAATCTCTTTTTCCCAGAAGCTACTCTTGTTGGGTGATTTCTACCAGCAATATGACCCAGACTGCAACATATGTATATTCTCTAAAATTGTTGGGTGAATTACCACTATGTAGGATGTTTTCTAATTCATTGTAGAGTCCTCCATGTATTAGTATAACCTAAGAAACTGTATGGGAGAGCGATTATATTTTGTCCCTGCTTTTTCCCTTACTTCCTTTTTTTGAGAGCTATTAATAGGGGTATTGTATTTCTAACATTGATGCGCTGATAATTTTATCTTTTCTCTCTCTTGTCTGCCTCTTTTACTTCTTTTGGGAGATTTCTTTAATTTGCCTCTTCATTCTTTCATTGTAATTTTAAACCTTCTTTTCTTCCCCTTTTTGCTGTTTTTTACCTTTTTAATAATACGTTTTTATGATACGAATGCAAGGTCATAAGTATAATTTCTTTGAGGTTTTCTTTTGCACTTATTTTTCCTCTTTTCTGTTTTCATCCTTTCCCTCCCCTCCCTTCTGTCCCCTACCCTCTTTCTTGGTGCTGGAGTTTGAGTCTGCTACTTTGCACATGCCAAGTTGTACAGAACTTCCTCAGCGTATTTGAGTCTTTTTGTTTTTTTCTTCAGTGTACCTGGTTCCTATGAGAGTTCTTCTTTTCTAAGAATTGAGGCACTGGGAAGCTTTAGGTGTACCAGTGTGTGGATGCATGCTTGCTTTGGGCTGGTCAGTGCTGTGGAATGACTGAGCAGCTTTTTAGCCTGCTCTGGGCAGCTGCTGGTGGGGTGTCTGTGTGTCTTTTCTCCATGCTTCAGTGCTTCCAAGGAATGGCCCCTTAGTCTCTTGCTTTAGGAATAGCATCCTGGTGACTGGAATTGAGGACCTGTAGGGAAAGGGAGCTGGAAAGTCTCCCTCTCTTTCATGCACAGTATGCTTCATAACCCTTTTGCCATCCACTCTCTTCAGTGTCCCTGCTTATGTGCCATTGCTTCCTTGAAGGCTTGACTGTTCATAAGGTGTCCTCTAACTCCTTTGAGGAGAGTGCAGTGCCCTATGAATCTGCTGCTTACCTAGCTTTTCAAGCTCAGCTCTCCACCCCTTCACAATAACCAGTGTGTCCACTTCCTGACCTTAGTCCTCTTGGCTGCTTCTGCTGCCACTGCCTCTGCAAACACCAGGCTGTCCGTGCTCTGCTGTCCAACAGCTGTCCTGTTTCTTTACTTGCTGCCTCCTGTGTTGTTCAAGGCTATTGATCTCTCCAGCTGTGTCAAGAAAAGGAGTTTCAGTTTCTGTTTTTCAAACCCCTTGTTTTGCTGACCTTTGGAGAAAGGAGGTAGAAACATAGTTGCTCTGTCATCATAAAAGCAGTCTCTGGAGTCTTCTGAACAGGGAATGTATTGTGTGAATGAAAGACTAATGAAACAATGTGGACTTTATTCTTATATTTATCTCTTTATGTCTGCTAAATCAATCTCTTTACGGAGACATTGAACATTTTTTCAGGTAGATTTAATTGGGACAGTGATAGTCCAGAGTGGTAGGGACAGTAGCTGCTGGCGGATGTCATCATGGTGTCTTCAGGCAGGAGCTTTGAAAACAATGTCTGCTCTTATCAGGATTGAGTAAATATGACCTCACAAAGCAGCTGTCTGTCTACCCTGTTCCTATGCCTGATTCTGAGCACCAGGCATCAATTGCTTATGAGGGTCTCATCTGGGTGGTTAACCTGTACACATGGGTCACATCAGGTGACAGGATCCTTACAGCTTGTACATGCTTCTGCACCCAGAATTACCAAGAAGCGTCTTACTTTATTTAAGCTGTATTGGTGAGGCATGTGAGCTACTAAGTTCCTTGGTGGCCACTGTGGACAGACACCCTTTCTTTCTGTTGAGCCTGTAGATATCCTGTCTTCTGAGACGAGTTCCTTTCTGGATGGGAGCTCTCAGGCATGTCCATCAGCTCCTCGGTGGTATATTGTCCCCAATAGATTCAAGCTTTTAGTTAGATTTCCAGCAACCTTGCTGGAGGAGGTGTCACCATGGGTCCAGCCCTAAGTTGTGTTTGGGGGCAGATCTGTTTCCAGCCAGAGGAATGCAGAGTGCTGGAGCTCTGCCTGGGGTTCCTGGAGCACTCAATTATGGTGCTAGTGGAGATATTTGATTATGGTGTTAGTGGAGGTATTTGATTTCTTTCTGTGTGGGCTTGTGAATGGGGGCCAGATTCTTCCACCATTATGGAACTTCCCCTGGGTCTGTAAGCTTCGAATAAGTGCCATTTCTTCCATAAAATGTCCCTGGTTTGGAAATTCATCTCAGCAATGTAAAACTGACTGATACCCTTCCATACCAGATTTTGAACATCGAGGGGATGAAGGAGAAGCATAGGTTCCACTGGATGGAGGCTGTTGGCTCTAGTGCCTGTCAGGAGGGAAGGGAGCTAGCCTGAGTCTGAAGTCCTTTCCAACTGATCCTGGGATGTAACCTGAGTATGTGCTTGGCTACTGAGGCAATGAAATTTCTCCTGTGTTCTAAACTGGTTCCCCAGGTCTATGAATTTTATTAGCTGCCTCTTAAACCTCTAGAAATTTACTGCTGAGTGCCAGAGCCCTTGTCAGTTATACACAACCAAGAACCCAAATTGATCTATCTGTCCCTGTTGTGATGGTTTATATTGATTGCCATTTGACCTGTGAGGGATTATGTAGATCAAGGTAATTGGAGTAGGAAGGTTTACTTTAACTGTGGGGCACAACATTCCATTAGCTGGGTTCCTAAGGTACAGATAAGATGATGGATGGACTGGTGGATGGATGGACTGATGGATGGATGGAGGAGCTGGGTGAGCAGCAGGATGCATTCATCACTATTTTCTCACTGTGCATGGAATGAGAACAGTGCCTCAAGCTCCGGCCACCATGCCTCCCTTGCCATGACAGGCTACAACTTGGAACTATAAGCTGAACTAAACCCTCCCTTAAACTGATTTTTGTCAGGTATTTTGTGCCAGCCACAAGAAAGGAATTGATATGCCTCTTATCCTCATGGGTTCCCCAGAGTGTCCTCTTGTGAGCTAGGAGTCTGGCTGATGGGATCAAACATCAACACTCTCATCCTCTGGCTTTTGATGAGTTTTAGTGTCTGATTTAGAAAACTGTCTTCATCTTCAAGGTTTTAAGCCTTTGTTCTCTCTGTGAGCTGACATGTCTCCAGTATACTAGAGATGAGAATGTATCCATCTATAGGAAAAGAAAATTTTCATTTTCTTTCTCCATATTCAGCAAACATGATTTGGAGCCCTGTGTTTCTTGTTTTTTTTTTACTATTGGAAACTTTTTAGTGTGGTAAAAACATAGAATTTACTATCTTAGCCATTTTTAATGTTCAGTTCTTATTGTAGTGAAATAGGCTCCTGGAGCCTTTAATCTTGGAGAGTGTAAACACTGGAGCCATTAAACCATTCCCCTTTGCCCTCTCCCCTCAGCACCTGGTAACCATACAGTAGCTATTTCTATGTCTGTGAATTTTACTACTTTAGAACAGTCCTATGAGTGGCATTCACAGTATTTGTCCTTCTTTCATTTAGTTGGCTATCCTCGAGGTTTACCCACGTGGTAGTGTTCCTTAAAGTCTGCGGAGCATTTCAGTATGTGTACATCCCATATTTTGTTTAGCCATCCATCTCAGTCGAATTCCGGGTTGCTTTCACCCCTGCACTATTGAAAATAGTGCCGCGGTGAGCACAGGCATTTGTGTATCCCTGAGATCTTGCTTTCTTTGCTTTGTGTCATCTTGCACAGTGGTGTTGCTACATTCTATGGTAGTTCTAGTTTTAACTTTTTGAAGAAAAGTCAAAGAACCCCTTCCATAGCTTCCATAGCTGTTACACCAACAGTGCCCAGAAGTTCTGACTTCTCCACATTGATTGTTTCAGCTTTTTCTAAAAATAATCTTTATTTATTTGAGAGAGGGAGAAAGAGGCAGAGAGAGGGGGGAGGGAGGGAGGGAGAGAAAGAGAGAAAGAGAGCGAGAGAGAATGGGGGTGTCTGCGCCTCCAGCCATTGCAAATGAACTTGAAACACATGTGCCACCTTGTGTATCTGGCTTACTTGGGTCTTGGGGAATTGAACCAAGGTCCTTTGGCTTTGCAGGCAAATGCCTTAACCACTAAGCCATCTCTCCAGCCAATTTCTGCTGTTTTAGGGGGTGGGGGTTGAGGTAGGGTCTCACTCTGGTCCAGGCTGACCTGGAATTAACTATGTAGTCTCAGGGTGGCCTCAAACACACGGCACTCCCCCTACCTCTGCCTCCCAAGTGCTGGGATTAAAGGCGTGTGCCACCACACCAGGCCATTTCTGATTTTTTAAAATAGTAGACACCCTAATGGATGAGAGTGGTTTTGATTTACATATTTGATGAAGAGAGATGTTCAGCATCTTTCTAGTAGGTTATCCATTTGCATATTTTCTTTGAAAAATATCAGTTTAAATCATTTTCCCTTTTGTGGTCATTTGCTTTGCTGTTCAGTTGTAGGATTCTTTGTAGGTTTTGGATAGTAATCTTTATTGGTATCACTTGTGAATATGTTCTTCTATTTCATAGGTTGATTCATAAATCAACCTTTGATGAGGAAAAGTCTTTAACTTTGACATATTCCCTTTGTCTACTTCTGCTTATGTCCCCTGGACTTTTGGTGACATGCAGGTAGTCATGGCCAGTCCATTGTCATTAGCTTCCTCCACTATGCCCCATGTCTTAATAGCTATAAAGTGTTGGTCATAGGGTTAGGCATATGCTTAGAATTGTTTTTTGTATAAACTGCGAGGTGAGAGACTGTGTGTTCCTCTGTATGTAGACATCTAGTCTTCCAAGGAATGTTTATTTAAGAGACTGTCCTTTCCCAGGTGAGTGCTTTGGCATGTTTGCCTATCATTTGGGGATATATAAAGGTTTATTTTGGCTTCTCTGTTCTGTGCCCTTATTTTAAGATTTGCCTTTCCATGACACTTTTGATTACTGTATCTTTGTAATATAGTTTATTATCAAGAGGTATAAGTCTTCTAGTTTTATTCTTCCTCAAAATGTATTGGTTATTTGGGGTCCCTTGATATTCCATATGAATTTTAGGATGTTCCTTTTTTTCATGTCTGGAAGTGTAAGTGCTTGTGGAATTTTAATAGGGTTTGCACTCAGTCAGTGTAAGTTGCCATAGGGGCTAGCCACACACCTTAACAAATTAGTTTTTCAACCTATGGACATAGGATTTACACTTAACTATGCCTTCTTCAATTTCATTCATGTTTCATAGTTTTTACTTTATAAGCCTTCGTCTTCTAAGTTTATTTCTAAGCATTTTGTTCATTTAAAAACTTAGGAATAAGGCTATTTCCTTCATTTCTTTTTCCATTTGTTCATTGCTAGTAGAAGTTCAATTGACTTTGTGTTGATTTTGTGCTATATAGCTTTTTTCAATTCATTCCTTAGTTCTCTCTCAACTGGTCCTTAGAAATAGAAACGCAGTTGTGGATTGGCTTTCAAGGGAACAGAGTACACCTGCTGCTCAGATAGTCAAGACAGGTTCCTGCAGGTTTAGCTGAGGATGCTAGTGGAGGGAGGGAGGGAAGGAAGGTGTGGGATGTAAGGAGCCCTGCCTTACTGTGAAGAAAAGATAGCTTACCTGAGATACAAATGGCAGACCTTTTATTATCTTTTGTTGAGGTAGGGTCTTGCTCTAGCCCAGGCTGACCTGGAATTCATTATGTAGTCTCAGTCTGGCCTCAAACTCATAGACATCTTCTAACCTCTGACTCCTGAGTACTAGAATTAAAGGCATGGACCACCATGCCTGGGTCAGAGATAAAGAGAGAGAACATAACTGAGAACGAACGAGCATGCCAGGGCCTCTGGCTGCTGCAAATGAATTCCAGACATATGTGCCACCTTGTGCATCTGGCTTTGTGTTGGGTACTGGAGAATCAAACTCTGGTCATTAGACTTTGCAGTCAAGTGTCTTAACTTCTGAGGTATCTCTCCAGCCCCTGGCAGACTATTTTTAAAGAAACATAACCTGATCTTTTTCCATTAGGCAACTTATAAGTTTATTAATTTCTAAAAACTGCTGACTGACTTTATACACTTTTGCATGTTACTTATGAAATGTTAAATGTGTGCCTGAGCACTTGGTGCATTCCTAACCAAATAGGGACAGTAAAAGCCATTAACTGGAATTGCTGAGGTGATGTGTGGGGCTGACTATGCCTACCTTGTCTAACTGAGGTCAGGGTATTACTTCCAGAGGCTGACTGAGATGAGGAGGCCCATTTTAAAAAGGAACAGACAGGTGTTTGTCTGGCTGTGGTTGTGGGTATTGTCCCTCACTACTTTTTCTGTCAAAGGGGGCAAGGAGATGTGTTTGCCTTTCCTGGTCACCTGTGGAGTACAACCAGATCTGAGCTACATTGTTCTCAAGTACAGCAGGTATAAGACTGGGCTGCACCCCTGCTTCATAATTCCAGGTCAGAACCTAATTTATCAATAGCAAAAACCTGTTTCTGAATGTTTACCATGAAATCAGTTGAAGAAACCACCTATGCCATACATAATATCTTCTTGGGAAACATTTGATCTGAATTTGAAGGTCCATTGTATTCTAATGCCAAATATGTAAAAGATCATTATCTAATCATGAGGGACCTCCATCACATGTTTATGTGTAAATGTTCTTGTGTGGTCACCCCACATTTTAGGAGAGGAATGGGGAGCAGAAGGAGCACGTGCCTCATGTGTCCCCATTGCCAATCAGCCACCTGCCCAGAAACTCTGCAGTATAATTATTAGACTGTCAGGTGTTGTTTTTTTTTTCATGATTAAAAAAGTAATTAAATAAATAAATAATAATGTAATGCAATAAATAAATTAGTAGTAGTAGTATTAACATATCTTGTGTGGATACATCATGTCCTGGTACCCTTTTTTCCCTAGTCCCTGTCCCATTCTGCTGGGACCCTCCTCATTAGGGTTTTAGGGATTACCTATGGGTTGTGGGTTATGGGTTGTGGGAACAGCAGTTATTTTGGGGGGTAGGGAATGCCTCTGGGCATAATGTCTCAACCTGTGGCTCTTACAATGTTTCTGCCCCTCTTCCACAAAATGCCCTGAGCCCTAGTGGGTGAGTTTTAAGTCTACTTAGAGTTGAACTCTTAGGCACCTCCGGATCTCTGCTTTGGTAGGTGTTGAATATCCTCAGTACCTGTCTCCTTTACCCTGGCTCTGATTATCAGGAACAGCATGGAAGCAGCACTCTTGCTGTCTCCTCACTCCTCTGTGGATTCAGCTGTGGCTTGGCTGAAGTGGGAAAGGTAGTTTATCTCCTCTGATCTTGCTACCTTCTGAAGAGGAAGAACAGATTTGCCAACAGAGAGTGAAGTCAGCATAGTTTAAATGGGATAAGCATTATCAACTTAGGGAGAATTTGAGGTATGTAACCCCTCTTTTAGCCAAAGACTAGTGAGAGCTTGACACTGGAGAATATAATTTTTGCCTCCATAGAATTCAGACCTGTTTCCCAGTTCCAGTGGTGGGTTCCTTTCCACTGGGTGGATCTCTTAGCCAATCAGAAAGCCATTGGTTACCACCAAGGCAGTGTGCCACCATTGCACTGGTGTGTACTCCTCATCAGGCTGGTTTCTTCTGAGTAGCTTGGACCTTTGGCTGCTCATTGGCCACTTTCCCCCAGTAGCTTATGTAGTACTTTCCATCACTAGACAAGCTAACTGGGGACTGGCTGTCTTCCGATTCCAGTGAGGTCTCTCATGCTCTGTGTTGGCAGCATATGGTGTCTTCAGCAATAGGGTCTTGCCTTTTGCCTCAGGTGGGCAAGTGCTTTGATAGAAACCTGTCTTGTTTTGGGGACCTTGTAGGTCTCTCCAATCAACAGCTCATTGTGGGTAGCAACCAATTTCTGGTACTGGAAGTTACAGACCAGAGACCAAATAAATAAATAAATAAAAATTAAGCTTAGGCTTCATCCCACCCTTTCCAGGGCCCTTCTTTTCTGGCACTCCTCTCTTATTCCTGTTGAGGGTTATATCTGTTAGTCTATTTCCAAGGATAAAGGTTTCTATGGTCCTAGTTCATTTTGGATTTATTGTTGTGTTTATTTTTTCCCACCCGCCTCTTCCCCTCCCCCCAAGCCCTTCTTTGCCTATTGTCAGGGTCTTGAGTTGCCTATGAGGTATGTTAGCAACTGGAGCTGCTCCAGGTCAGGAACTGCAGATAAGAGAGACCATGCAGCATTTGTCTTTCTGTGATTGTGTGCATTCGCTGAATATGATCTGTTCCAACTCTGTCCATTTTTCTACAGATTTAATTAGATCATTTTTTCTTATTGCTGAGTAGAATTCCATTGTGTAAATGTACCACAACTTCATTATCCATTCATCCAATGATGGGTATCTGGATTCATTCCAGTTCTTAGCTATAATGAATTGAGCAGTGGTAAACATGGTTGAGCAAAATCTCTATAGGGAAGCATGTAACATTTAGGGTAAATGCCCAGTAAGGGAATAACTGGGTCTGTTGGTAGGTCTGTGTTCATCCTTTTCAGGATTCTCCATACTGATTTCTAAAGTGGTTGTACACGTTTACATTACCACCAACAGTGGATGAGGGTTCCTCTTTCCCCATATCCTCACCAACATTTGTTGTTAAATCTCTTCATGATGGTGATTTCATTGGGTGTAAAATTTTGTTGGTAATCATGACTTCACTTCTGTATTCATGTGTGCCATAGTAGATTCTTCAGGCTGGGTTAATTCTCACTCTGAAAGGTTTCAGGTTTCCTTCTTTCTGAGCTTTGGAATATGCTTATTAAAATTCGTTCTGCTCAGCAAGTGGTAGAACTTTATACTCTGAAAATTATTTTTTTCTGTATTGGAGAAGCTGTAGTGTTTCTTTGACATTTTTCTTCCTTCTGTCTCTTTGTTACCTGGAAGACTGTGTTTTGTTTGGCTTAGCACAGTTTTACCCTTTCATTCTAAGTATTAATACTCTTTCTTTTCCCACTGTGTGTGCACATGTGGACAACCTCCAGTATTGTTCCCCTTTGCCATCTGCCTTTTTTTCCTTGAGATGGTGTTTTATTGGCTTAGAATTCACTAAGTAGTTGCTAGACTGGCAATCAAGTGAGTCCCAGGGATCTGCCTGTTTCAGCCTCTCTACCACTGATATTACAGTTATATTCTATCATGACCAGCTATTTTACATCAGTTCTGGGCATTGAACTCAGGTTCCCATGCTATTTCCCTGGCTTTAGCTGTTAATATTCATTGCTTATCCAATGATCTCCATCTCTGAGTCTTGATGCTGTGCTGTGCTGGATATTCCGAGAGGCATTCATTTTTGTTTTGAATTTTTATTAACATTTTCCATGATTATAAAAAAATCCCATGATTATTCCCTCCCCCCCCCCACTTTCCCCTTTGAAATTCCATTTTCCATCATATTACCTCCCCAACTCAATCATTGTACTTAATTATGTACAATATCAACCTATTAAGTACCCTCCTCCCTTCCTTTCTTTTCCCTTTATATTTCCTTTTAACTTACTGGCCTCTGCTACTAAGTACTTTATGTCTCACACTGAAGCCCAATCTTCTGTAGCTAGGATCCACATATGAGGGAGAACATGTGGCACTTGGCTTTCCGGGCCTGGGTTACCTCACTTAGTATAATCCTTTCCAGGTCCATCCAGTTTTCTGCAAATTTCATAACTTCATTTTTCTTTACTGCTGAGTAGAACTCCATTGTATAAATGTGCCACATCTTCATTATCCATTCATCAGTTGAGGGACATCTAGGCTGGTTCCATTTCCCAGATATTATAAATTGAGCAGCAATAAACATGGTTGAGCACGTACTTCTAAGGAAATAAGATGATTCCTCCGGATATATGTCTAGGAGTGCTATAGCTGGGTCATATGGTAGATCAATCTTTAGCTGTTTTAGGAACCTCCACACTGATTTCCACAATGGCTGGACCAGATTGCATTCCCACCAGCAGTGTAGAAGGGTTCCTTTTTTCCACATCCCCGCCAACATTTATGATCATTTGTTTTCATGATGGTGGCCAATCTGACAGGAGTGAGATGGAATCTCAATGTAGTTTTAATCTGCATTTCCCTGATGACTAGTGACGTAGAACATTTTTTTAGATGCTTATATGCCATTCGTATTTCTTCCTTTGAGAACTCTCTATTTAGCTCCATAGCCCATTTTTTGATTGGCTTGTTTGATTCCTTATTATTTAACTTTTTGAGTTCTTTGTATATCCTAGATATTAATCCTCTATCAGATATATAGCTGGTGAAGATTTTTTCCCATTCTGTAGGTTGCCTCTTTGCTTGTTTTTTTTTTTTTTTTTTTTTTTTAAATTTGTTATTTATTTATTTGAGAGCGACAGACACAGAGAGAAAGACAGATAGAGGGAGAGAGACAGAATGGGCGCGCCAGGGCTTCCAGCCTCTGCAAACGAACTCCAGACGTGTGCGCCCCCTTGTGCATCTGGCTAACGTGGGACCTGGGGAACCGAGCCTCGAACCGGGGTCCTTAGGCTTCACAGGCAAGCGCTTAACCGCTAAGCCATCTCTCCAGCCCCTCTTTGCTTGTTTTCATTGCGTCCTTTGCAGTGCAAAATCTTTGTAATTTCATGAGGTCCCAGTGATTAATCTGTGGTTTTATTGCCTGAGCAATTAGGGTTGTATTCAGAAAGTCTTTGCCAAGACCAATATGTTGAAGGGTTTCCCTTACTTTTTCCTCTAGCAGTTTCAGAGCTTCAGGTCTGATGTTAAGGTCTTTAATCCATTTGGACTTAATTCATGTGCATGGCGAGAGAGAAGAATCTATTTTCATCCTTCTGCAGATATATATTCAGTTTTCCCAACACCATTTGCTGAAGAGACTGTCTTTTCTCCAATGAGTATTTTGGGCATTTTTATCGAATATCAGGTGGCTATAGCTACCTGGACTGACATCTGGGTCCTCTATTCTGTTCCACTGATCTACATGTCTATTTTTGTGCCATTACCATGCTGTTTTTGTTACTGTGGCTCTGTAGTATAGGTTAAAATCAGCCTTATTTTTGTTGCTCAGTATTATTTTAGATATTCGAGGTTTTTTGTGATTCCAAATGAATTTTTGGATTGTTTTTTCTAGTTCCATGAAGAATGCCTTTGGAATTTTGACAGGGATTGCTTTAATGTGTAGATTGCTTTTGGTAAGATTTTCCATTTTCACAATATTGATTCTTCCAATCCAGGAACAAGGGTTGTTTCTCCACTTTCTAGTGGCTTCTGCAATTTCTCGCTTGAGTGTTTTAAAGTTGTCATTGTAGAGATTATTTAATTCCTTGGTTAGGTTTATTCCAAGGTACTTTATTTATTTATTTTTTTTGATGCAATTGTGAATGGGAGTGATTCTCTGATTTCATCCTCTGTGTGTTTGTTGTTAGCACATATGAAGGCTACTGATTTCTGTTTATTTATTTTGTATCCTGCTACATGGCTGTAGGTTTTTATCAGCTCTAACAGTTTGCTAGTAGAGTCTTTAGGGTCCTTTATATATAGAATCATATCATCTGCAAATAATGATAACTTGATCTCTTCCTTTCCAATTTGTATTCCTTTTATGTGTGTCTCTTGCCTTATTGCTATGGCTATGACTTCCAAAACTATATTAAATAAAAGTGGGGACAGTGGACACCCTTGACTTGTTCCTGATTTTAGTGGAAAAGCTTCCAGTTTTTCCCCATTTAGTAATATGTTGGCTGTAGGCTTGTCATAAATAGCTTTTATTATACTGAGATATGTTCCTTCTATTCCCAGTCTCTGTAGGACTTTTATCATGAAGGGATGTTGGATTTTGTCAAATGCTTTCTCTGTGTCCAATGAGATGATCATGTGATTTTTCTCCTTCAACCCATTTATATAATGTATTACATTTATAGATTTGTGTATATTGAACCATCCCTGCATCTCTGGGATAAAGCCTACTTGGTCAGGGTGAATGATCTTTTTGATATACTCTTCTATTCTGTTTGCCAATATTTTGTTGAGAATTTTTGCATCTATGTTCATGAGGGAGATTGCTCTGTAATTTTCTTTTTTTGTTCTATCTTTGCCTGGTTTTGGTATCAGGGTGCTGTTGGCCTCATAGAAGGAGTTTGGTAGAATTCCTTCTTTTCCTATTTCCTGGAAAACCTTAAGAAGCAATGGTATTAGCTCTTCCTTAAAGGTCTGGTAAAATTCAGCAGTGAAATCAAGAAGGCTTCATCTGGGCCTAGGCTTTTTTTATTTGGGAGATTATTGATAACTGTTCAGATCTCCATGTTTGTAATAGGTCTATTTAAGTGATTAATCTCATTTTGATTTAATTTAGGTAGGTCATATAAATCAAGGAAATCATCCATTCCTTTTAGATTTTTATACTTTGTGGAGTATATGCTTTTATAGTATGTCCCTTTGATTTTTTGAATTTCTCTAGAATCTGTTGTGATGTTACCTTTTTCATCTCTAATTTTATTAATTTGTGTCTCTTCTCTCTTTCTTTTGGTCAGATTTGCTAAGGGTTTATCAATGTTGTTTATCTTTTCAAAGAACCAACTCTTTGTTTCATTAATTCTTTGGATTTATTTTGTTTGTTTGTTTCTATTTCATTAATTTCTGCCCTAATCTTTATTATTTCTTCCCGTCTACTGATTTTTGGTTTGCCTTGTTCTTCTTTTTCCAAGGCTTTAAGGTGAATCATTAGGTCATTTACTTGTGACCTTTCTAATTTCTTAATATAGGCACTTAAGGCTATAAATTTACCTCTTAGAACTGCCTTCATTGTGTCCCAGAGATTTTGGTATGTTGTGTTCTCATTATCGTTTGACTCTATAAATTTTTTTTATTTCCTTCTTGATTTCTTCATTGACCCATTCATCATTTAGTAGTGTATTGTTTAGTTTTCAAGATTTTGTGTATGCTCTATAGCCTTTCTTGCTACTGATTTGTAGTTTCATTCCATTGTGGTAAGATAGAATGCAAGGAATTATTTCAATTTTCCTGAATTTGTTAAGATTTGCTTTGTTTCCTAATATATGGTCTATTTTAGAGAACCGAGAGGCATTCTTGAATTTTGTCCTTCGTATCCCCAGGTTGGCTTTGTTTGTCTCTGCAGCACTCTGTTATTACTTATTACATGTTTTTGAGGTGGGGGGTTCTCACTCTATCCCAGGCTGTGACCTGCAACTCACTCTGTAGCTTAGGCTGGCCTTGAACTCATGTTATCCTCCTAACCTCAGTCTCCTGAGGGCTGGAATTACAAGTTTGAGCCATCACACCCAGCTATATAACATTAAAAAAAAAAACTATCAAATTTAATCTCTGGTTTACCTTAAAAATAATGGCTTGCTCTTGTTTTATTGATGTATTATCTTCCATCTCCAAAGATATTAATTAAAAACACTTGTAACAGTTTCTTATATTCTATAAATTATCTCAGAGTTCTCCATAGTAGTTCTAAGTGTTGCTTTTTGTCCTTTCTGGTTTGACTTCTCCCCAGACTTGCACAGACCTGGTTCTTCTGGGTTAGAGGACTAAGTGATGCTATAAGGAAGCAGGCTGGAACTCCTCAACTGCTAACAAAAGGAGTGTGGCAAAGGAGCACAGAATGGGGTGTCCTTGCAGGGGAAATGGCTTGGTAGGAAAGTGCTTGTCACACAAGTGTGAGTACCTGAGTGTGAATCCCTAGAATGCACAAACAAGCCAGACACAAGCTCAAGCGTCTGTTGTCCCAGGCCTCTATTGGCGGCTTGGGAGACAGAGACGGGAGAAGACCTTAAAACTCACTAGGCTAGCCAGCCTGGCCTGTGCAACAGTAAACAAGAAGAAACCATTCTTCATGTTTGAAGAACCTGTTGGTGGGAGGCAAGAACCAATACTTAACTTTTCTCTGACCTCCACACATGTGCTAGGGCATGTGTGTGCCCACACTGCTCTGCCAGTCTCTTGGACACTCTACATCTTGAAGTTTGCAGCAGGAAGGGAGGTTCCATCCTTCTAACAACCTGGGCTATGTAGAGGACTCCAGCCTTTGCAAATATGTATCCTGCCTGCCTTAGTGTTTGCTGGTCACTGCCTTCCCCGACCCAGGCTCACAACATCTGTGTCAACTCTTTGGGAAGTTTTGTTCTTCTGTTGTTTAGGACTTTGTTTCCTCTCCCAGGCTAGTTATATTATACATTTGCTGTATTTATTTAAGTTGTATCGAGGGTTGCCTTTCCCTCATTTCAGTTTGTACCTTGATAAGAATAGAGGTGATGTGTGCTGGCACTGCACCTTGAGCCAGTTCTGTCAGAACCACTAATCATGAAGTAGGAATTTGAAGCTCTCAGTGCTGGGTGTGAAGTTGCCTAGTGGAGCTGTTTCAGATGACTGCATCTTGCCTGTCCTAGCAGGTTTGGAACTGTCACCTCTCTTCTCTTTCTGTGTCAAGAACATGGCATTACCAGTCCTCATGCACCAAGTCAGAAAATCTGCTCAGAGGCTCCCCTCAGGCTTGAAAGGAAATTTAAGCAGAAGTGTCTATCCATTTTTAAGCAACAGCTCTAGAAGTCTTAAAAGGTTGGTTTTTATTCTCTCTTTTGCTAAACTAAGTCTACTTTGACTCATTTAGACTGACTGCTGTCACCATTTCCTTGTGGACCATGTGCTATTTTTGTTCCTTACAGCCTCTGTTTGGTTGTACCCGTGGCACATAGAAATAATGTGGGTGTGTCACTTGATTGTCAGTGACAAAGCCATGGGAGGCAGCACAGCTTTTCAGTGGCTGTTTTGGGCTTTTGTCACCGTGCTCTTGAAGAATGCTGAAAGGCTAAGAACTTTCAGATCATTGTCTCCAATGCTTGCTGAGTCCCTAATAGTCTAATCAGAGCATATGGATAATGCCCTTAGCTGGGCTTTATGAGACCATTGTTAAGTCTACCTGCTTTAGATCTTATCACAGGCTTATAAATGTTTCTTACATTGGGTTTCCCTTGAACCCAAAGAGAAGCAAAGGCAATGGGAGCCATTTGTTTTCTTTTCCATTTCCTTTCATAAATAGTCCCCACACTGCTCTTCAGCTTTCTTCTTAAAATTACAGCACTTAGAAAAACGTTTGCTAGTATATCAGTGCTAAGGTACATTTAACCTAAACAGTCCAGAAATTCTTCTAAGCAGTTGTCATTATAAACATAAACCCTTTGTCTTAAGGGTACTGAAAATGGACTGGCTTTGGAAGCTGGGCATTTGGTCTGGAGTATGATTTGTGTGCTGTGTCCTTTGCAAAGTCAGTATTCACTGATTTCCTGTCCTGTACTTAATAGGAGGTTGGTTCTCTTGCAGGTGCAATCGGAGGGTCTTATTTACAGACCTAACAGAGGGCGTCCAACTAGAGGGAGTTCAGTTTAGACACTTCAGGGGAGTGTCTAGCTACAGGGAGTTCAGCAAGTCTATTTAGAAGCCCATGTCAGATTTTAAAGTATTATGCTTTTAACCTCTATAGTAAGAACTTTAAGATATATGTACATTTGGTAAATGAAACAATTTTGATAAGAAAGCAATTTTCTTCTCTTATTGAGGGATATTATGGTTTAAGGCCATAATATAGGAAGCTATGTTTTAAGAGAATATGATTTTTAAATTCTTAGGATTATGTTGCTTATAAATGATTCCATATAATGCAGTTTAACTCTGAAATGAGGTAGCAATTAAGAGGTACTATATATTAAGCTCTTGATTACTTTCTCTGTCCAAATATGATCATGAAAATGTGCTACTTCTTACATACTTTAGGATTCATGAGTACTCTTGAAAGCTTTTGAATGCCAGAAAAAATTTTATGCTGTTTTTTAAAAAAATATTTTGTGTGTTTATTTATTTGAGAGAGAGAGAGAGAAGCAGATATTGAGAGAATAGGCACACCAGGGCCTTTAGCCTCTGCAAACAAACTCCAGATGCATGTGCCACCTTGTGCATCTCGCTTACGTGGGTCCTGGGGAATTGAACCTGAGTCCTTTGGTTTTGCAGGAAAGTGACTTAACCACTAAGCCATCTCTCTAGCCCTACACTGTTTCTGAAACTGGTAAGATGATAACAGCACATTACCCAAGACACATCATGCCAGTCATTCACTAATAACATGCTACCTTTGACTAGCAAACACACTAATAACATGTTACCTATAACATGTCATGGCAATCTTAACCAGCAAATACACTAATAATACATTACCTAAACCACATCACGCCAGTCACTGACCAAGAAAACACCTTAATAACATGTTACCTGAACCATGTCATGCCAGTCACTGACCAGCATACACTCTCAAATACCCTCAATAACCCACTTGACATGGGTTTTATTGCTGACCTGATATATACCAGATAGTCTAATATTGGCTTTTAAAAATTACTTTCTGGAAGTGATTCTGCTTTTGCAGTTAATTGCTAAGTTTTATATTTATCACTTTAATTTATGAGTTAATTATAATCCCTCAGGCCATAGTGATATGGTATTTTGCTAAATAAAAATTTATAATGTAAAAATAATACCTATAAATTTGGGGACAGAAATATATATATTTTTTAATTTAATTTATTAGTTTTCTTTTCAGTAAATACAGGCAGTTTGGTACCATTATTTAGGCTCATCTGTGATCTACCCCCTCCCATTAGACCCTCCTTATTAATGAAAATGGGTTGTGCATTGTGGAGTTAGCCCCCAGTTATTGGTATGATAAATGTCTCTGCAAATCATGACCCAACATGTGACTCTGACATTCTTTCCGCCCCCTCTTCCACAAAATTTCCCTGAGCCATGTTGGGTTCATTTTTGGTCTGCTTCAGTGCTGAGGTGTTGGGGGCCTCTGAGGCTCTGGCTCTCTGATTTGGGAGGAGTTGATTTTTCTCTGTGTTGGTCTCCTTCCCCTTTGTGCTGGTGTCTGGTTCACAGGAAAACATCACCCTTGCTTATTTCGTCAGTTGTCTTTAGTTTCAGTTGGGCCCCTTTTGAGGTATGTTGGGGCAGCTCTCTCCTTAGGATCTGCATCTTTTTTTCCTTGTTGTCTGTAGTGCAGCTAGGCAGTCGCCATCTTGACCGGAAGTCCCAGAAATATATTTTAGTAAGATGTTCTTTTTATAAATTAGAAATGTCATTCTGAAGTTTCTAAATATCTGACATTTATAAATGCCTCTGTTAGTGTCTAAAACTTATAAAATGTTTTCATTAATGTGGACAAATGGTTTATTGAAAATATCACATGTTTACTCTACCTGCATATATTTTACAGGTTATTATTTATTTATATACATATATTGCCTATGGGAGTTTGTGTCATTTTTAATTTTGTGACTTGGAGGATTATAATTATTTTAATATTTAAATATAAAAACTAAAACCTGAAATATAAACATTAAATTGTAAATTACCTTCTTAATGTTCTATGTGCACAATACTTTCATGTTTCTGTGCAATCTTTTTTAAAAATATATTATTTATTTATTTGAGATGCAGAGAGAGAAAGGCAGGTAGAGAATGGGTGCACCAGGGCTTCTAGACACTGCAAATGAACTTCAGCTATGTGTGCACTTGGTGCATCTGGCTTTACGTGGGTACTGGGGAATTGAACCTCAGTCCTTTGACTTTGAAGGCAAACCTTAACCATTAAGCCATCTCTCCAGCCTACTATGCAATCTTTTGTAGAAAACATACTGTATTCATAAAGGTGATGATGATGATGATTTCTCACGTTTTAAGTTTCTTACATTATTATCTTTTCACTCCTGCATTTCACATAGATTTTTAATCAATTAAAAGGAAGTCAGCTGTAAACCTCAGGATCAGGGACCAAGCACACTCTAACGACTGGTTACTGTGCTCCATCCTTATCTTTTCCCTTGTCTGTTCAGGTCAGACAGATGTGTTTCCAAATAAGCACCTCCAGTGGCAGCAGTGCCACTCATTGCTCCATATTTCTTCAAAGCCTAGTTCTGGGGGGCTTCAGCAATGTGTGGCACAGGAAGAGTGTCTGAGGAGGCTAGAGGGTTGACCAAGGTTGTGAACACAGCAGGCTGCATTGTACCCAGTTGATGATGGCCAAGCTTATACCCCTCACTTTCCTCAGATGAATCTAGATGCTGAGTGGTGGGGGTAGGAGTACAGGATCCTTCGCCTCTCCCGCAGGACAAGTCAGGCCAGGTCAGAACATGTAGAGTCATACTGGACATCTTAGGCTGCCTGGTGTGAGCAACATGAACTACAGGCAGACTTGGAGCACAGGATGGCAGGGTCAGGTTTGCAGTCTCAGAGGTCACTGTAGACACGTGGCAGAGTGATATTAGATACAAATAGGTGAAATTAGGCAAGGGCTGATAGGTTAGGGAAGCTGTGGCAGAGTGGCTTGGGTTGGGGTAGTGGAGACATGTAGAAAATCAGGGAGGCTTAGGGGTGTGTGAAGCTGGTGTCCTGGAAGCCTCGTTTGTGATGTGCAGAGCTCATTAGGGTGGTGCTGCTTGTTGGGAGTGTTCATGGGGAGTGAGGAGCTTGAAATGTGCCTAGGATGTGCGTGGTTTAAGAATCTGAATAGCTTCTTGCTTACATGGAACTAAAATGCAGGAAAGGTGAGAACTAGATCTGAATTTTGTTAGATGAGATTCCCTGGGAAAGAGTACTTGGTTTGGTCAAGGAAGACTCTTGTTAGAGGTTATCATAAGTGACAGAAAGAGCAGCTGCTGCAAAACCTGAAGCCAGAATAACTGGGATTAAAAATCTCAATTTGCTGAAGATTCTGGAGAAGAGGGTGTATATGTAGAGCCAAATAATTCAAGGAGTTTTAGTCAAATGTGGCTTTGTAAGAACCAAACCTCTGCTCTAAGTTGTGGGTTCATTTAGATTTTAGTCGAGTGAAGGTCCTGCGATACAACTGGCTCAGCCAAGCAGTGGGAGCCCAGCAGGTCCCCGCGGGCTCGGCTCTAGCACTCAGGTCGCCATCCACTTTTCCTCAACCAAGCCCTGGGCTCCCAAGAGCTCGGTGATTCTAGCACTCAGATGTCAACGCCTAGCTTTATCTGGGATCAGATGTAGCACAGAGTATACAAAAAGCATGAAGTTCAAAGCCAGGGTGATGTGACTGAATCTCTGTTACCCCATTTAGTAGGGGTCACATTGCAGAGCCATGTTTCTTTTCAGCCTGGGACTGTGGCGACGATGATTAAATGATACAGTGTTTTAAGGCACAAACACAAAACAGACTGATGTGCCTCTATCCTCAGATAAGGTCATCAAATCACCACATTTCAAGTGCTTTATATCAACTTAGAAACCAGGTAAACATTTGAAAGGAAAGAATTGAGCACATTGATGAGAATTGCTTTCTGGCTCACTTGTGAGAGTAGGAAGAAAAAATGATTCTGTGTCTGAGGCAATGGTAAATGTTACAGAGAATATAGTTTCATTTAGATTTGATCTTTTTATTCTCCCAGAGGACATCGTCTCTCTCACAGAATGTAGGACACTTCAAAAGCAGCATAGAAGCTCTTGGGTTGACACACGGACACCTTTTGTAACCTTCTGTTTACATAGTGATTTTTTTTTTCTTAAGTCTTATATAGTGAAATATCAGGAGTGGCCCTGGGAGGCACTTTCAGGACCACAGGTTGTCTCTAGTAAAAGCTTAGGCCAAAGCAGCTCCATGCACATAATGTTAGTTTGGCACATGAAGAAAAAGAAGTGTGTTGTTATTTAGTTCATTGTCAAATTTTAATCCTTTTGTAGGATTTGAATTCAAAATATGTTACATTCACTACCATACTTGGAAAATGTTTAAGCTGGGTATTACAGTGAGGTTCACATTGATAGCAGAAAACACCAAACTAAGAGCAGCCTGTAGGGAACATAAAGGTGTATTTTGGCTTACAGACTCAAGGAGAAGCTCCATGATGGCAGGGAAAATCATGGGCATTATCAGAGGGTGGGCACCACATCCTGGCCAACATAAAGTGGACAATAGCAACAGGAGAGTGTACCAAACACTGGCTATGATACCTATAAGTCTTCCCCATCAATAGACTGCCTCCAGGAGGTCTAACTTCCCAAATCGCCATCAGCTGGGAACCTAGCATTCAGAACACCTAAGTTTATGGGGGACACCTGAATCAAACCATCACCCCAGGTAAACTTCATACTGTGTGTAACTCCTTCTTGGCTGGGGTAGAGCAATGCTGTGGTGGTGGTTTTTCTTCCATAGAGAAGTTTTTGAAAGCACCAACTATAAAAATGTTTGCTGCAATGTGTGGGCTATATTCTTCCCTCTTCTTTTCTAGGATTATGACAGTTTTTTTGAATCAAAGGAAAGCAACACAGTCTTTTCATTCTTGGGTCTGAAACCACGGTTGGCATCTAAGGTAGGTTAATATTTTCTCATTCTTGCTGTAGCATTCATCTTACTTGAATAGTTCTTGGGACTGAGATTGGAGGGTTTGGTAAAGGGATCCTGATAAACTGTCAGTGTTTAGTTTCTCATTTAAAAACACACAGAAACAACTGGTTCTTTTTTCTGTCCAATTTTTAATTATTGCTGCAAGTAAAATAGTAGTTTATTTATAATTTTATCCCTCTTCTTCCAAAAAGAACTTAACATAGCAAATGCAGTAGCTGGTTTCTGTTTTAAATTGCAAATTTACATTACAACTCATTCTCGTGTGTTTGTTTCTTCACCATTTGTGGATTAATCTAGTTGCGGATTGAAAGTCCACAAAGAGTACTGTATCTGTTCTGAGCATGGACAGATGTTCTGGTCATTTCTTTTTTTTTTTTTTTAATTTTTTTGTTTCTTTTTATTTATTTATTTTGATAGTGACAGAGAGAGAAAGAGGCAGATAGGGAGAGAAGAGAGAGAATGGACGCGCCAGGGCCTCTAGCCACTGCAAATGAACTCCAGACGCGTGCGCCCCCTTGTGCTTCTGGCTAACGTGGGTCCTAGGGAATCGAGCCTCGAACTGGGGTCCTTAGGCTTCACAGGCAAGCGCTTAACCGCTAAGCCATCTCTCCAGCCCTGGTCATTTCTTAATAATGAAGTGCAGTACCCATTTATATAGATTTACACCAGGGATTGCTGTAAGCCATCTAGAGGTGCTTAGAAGCACCTGCATGATGCCCACAGGTGACATGCAGCGCTTTGCTGATTTATCTGAGGCCTGGAGGTTGTACAGATGCAGAAGACTAGAGGCCTGAACCAGTCCCCACTGTCACTGAATTGAACCAAAGTCATGTTTGTAAGGCCTTTCATTCACGTGGTTAACTTGAAAGGGTTCTAAGCAGGGGTCTCCAAACTTTTGACTTCTCTGGGCTACACTGGACAAAGAAGAAATGCCTTGGGCTCCACATTACAGTATCAAACTTGAAAATTATGGTGCAATTGCTGGACCAATCAAAAAAAATTAAAATCTCTTGTGTTAACTCATATGTATTTTGTAAAGCATTAAAGAATGTACCTAAGTTTGTCTCAAAGCCAAAAATTATATATATTTTCATAACTTTATCAAGCACATATGATTTACTTTCAGAATTAAACAAATACATTTCTTTATTAGGGCAATACTATACTTCATTTAAAAATGTGTATTTGTGATTTTGGAATTTACTTAGGGTTCCTTAGAAAAATTAGGAAAAAGCCATGTAAAGAAAACATAAAAATCACCACCTAGTTCTAAGAACTTTGACAAATAAATGGCTGTGTGTTACTGGGAACTGTTTTGTCTTAGTCATAGGTCGTGTGAGGCTCCCAGATCTGCACCAGCCCTGGAGCACCTGTGGGAGGAAGGGAGAGGCCATCAATAACAGAAATTATACAGCAGCACCCATAGTGTGTAGCCAGCATGAGAACTTGCTTTGTTTCCCATCACAGATGGCAGTGGGTGGTTCTGTGCACATGTTTGAAGCAGAGGCAAACCCACACATGCAGTCTTTACAGGTTCTCAAAACTTTTTATAGGAGTGAGACATTTTAATACTTGTTAGGAAAACCAGGGTGTTTGTATAACATGTTTCATCCAAAGTTATTAAATAATCCATATTTGTCTTCAGAGAACTAAAGAAAACTGGGATAAGGTTAAACCTATTGGTTGCATAAACCCAGTGGGCATCATTGTGTGTAAAAACTTTGTAGAAAGTACTCTGTGCTTGCCATCTCTTGTTCTTTTTCCGCACAGCTATATACTCCACAGAGACTCTGGGCTATCATTTTTATTCTTTAAAGAGTGGGGCTGGAGCTGGAGCTCAGTAGGTGCAGTGCTCATCTAGCCTGCACAAGGCTCTGGGTTCGATCCTCAGCACTGTAGAAAACAGGCATGAGGGTGCACATGCCTGTGTGTAGCACTTGAGAGGTGGAGGAAGGAGGGTCAGAAACTTAAAGTCATGAATGTAGCCGGTTTGAGGCCAGCCTGGGATACATGAGACCTGTGTCAAAACAACTAACAAAACCCCAGTGTTGTCTTTCTAGTGTTTCTCAAAAAATATATGGGGGTGGAGCAGTGGTCAAGGGGCTTGCCTGGAAAGCCAAGGACTCATGTGTGACTTTCCAGGTTCCACATAAGCCAGACGCACAAAGTGATGCAAGAGTGCACATGCACACAAGGGAGCACATGTGTCTGGAGCTCGCTTGCAACGGCTGGAGGCCCGGCGTGCCAGTTCTTTCGTGCGTGCTTGCTCTCACTCTCTTGCATTAAAAAAAAAAAAAAGGCTAGTCTTGTGGGGGTTACTTCAAAAAAAGTTTGATCTATGCAGCCTGTTTTCTTGCATGGTGGTAGTCACCATGTTAAAGTTGGTCCTGAGAAAGTAGTCCCCGAGAAAATGGTCTCAAAGAGCCCCAGGGGCCTGGCAGCAGCTGTTCTGGCCAGGAGCCTTTGGGACCATACTCACGTCCCTGGCACAGGGTTTGTGCTGCTTGCTCACATGAACCATCCAGGACCTTCCCTACTTCTTTACATAACAATTAAAACTGTAGGACTGGGTAGAATCATTTTCCCCTTTCTAGTCACTCATTGTTTGCCTTGGTTCTGGTTCAGTAAACATTCTATAACTTGCACTTGGACAGAATGTCACAGATATAGTTTACCAGAAGGTGAGCCTTCCCTCTTCTCCCCCTCCTCCCGTCTCCCCTGGTAGCACACAAGGTCACCATTAGCTTCTGTTTTAAAGCACTGCTTTACCTAGTGGGCATGGATTTTAAACTCTTAACTGGGATGCTCCTCTAAATGGACAGAGTGGGGAAAGGTCAGAGGTCACCAAATGCTGGCCTACACACTTCACTGGCTCTGGATATGTTGTTTGTTCCGTATAGAAGTTTCAAAAGTGAGGTTATTTGAAATCCAGATTTGCCTCTTCCCTCCAAGTTAGAAGGGTGGACATTCTAGGCTGGGGATCCCTTTGTGTCTGGATCCAGCAATGGCTAGCCACTGCCATACTTGCCTAACTGAGAAAAACAGACTCTCGGTCACTTTCTTGTCGCTGTGAACATAGCCCTGACTAGAAGCAGCTTATTGAAGGACAGGGTCATTGACTTATAGCTCCAGGGGGGTGTTTGATAGCAGGGAAAGCGTTGTAGCAGGAGAGAGGGAGCTGGTCACATCTCACATTGGCAAGAGAAGGACAGCAAGTGGAGCTGGGCTAAAAGACCTCAAGGCCTGTCCCGAGCAGCCCACTTCCTCTTCCTAAAGGCTCCACAACCTGCACAAATGACACCACTAGCTGGGGACCAAGTATTCACATGTGAGCCAGTTGGGGGGTCATTTTACAAACCACAAGAGGCCTTCTCAGCAATAGCCTTGTGTATAGACCCACACAGCCTGTTCTGTCAGACTCAAGCAGTCCCTGGTGCAGAGGTCTATGCTTCCAGATCCTTCCATTCAGGGGAAATCTAAAATCCACAGCAGCAGGCAGTACTTACACTGGTGGAACAGGCATGGAGTCGGTTGTGGCCACCTTCTGCACATGGTGACAGCTGTTTAACTTGGGTCACAGGAAAGGGACAGTGTGACACTTGGGCAATTTGGGCAGTGGTGGCTTGGGACAAGGTGTGGCCCTTCCAGTTCTGTCTTTCACTAAGGTTACCATTCACCAGCACCTCTGCAGCCCACCAGTGGTCACCACCCTCCGTGTGCTCACAGCACAGCAGCATGGTGATAGCCTGTGGCCTCCCACTTCCATGTTTAGCTGCTTGGACAGGTGTGATCTCCATGTGAGCTCTGACCCTATGAGCCAGGGTTGGCCTTCGTCAACCACATATGGTCACTTATGATCCCAGCATCTCTGTTTCCCACATTTAAAACAACTGCTGCCAAGGGCAAGATTTCTAGTCAATGCAAAACAGTAACTGGTGTCTTTTCTTTTTTCTTGCATACAGACTGAGCCTTAGAGAAGAGAAGTGAAGATCACAGAGATGCATTTTGGAGCACCCTCTGGTACTCAGCACACACCTGCTTATCTAATGCATCACTGTAACACAAGCCACATGCATAGTAATTTTGCTTGCCATGGAAAAAGTCTTTTTGGAGGATGTGGGTATAATGGGGATTGCATGATTGCTTTAAACCAAATCGGGACTGTGGTGGACTCTTATTTTCTGAATTGCCTGCAGTTGTGTCACTTATTACAAGTGTGCTTTTTTAATGACTGATAGATGAGTGGGTGGCTTCATCAGAGGGAAAGTGCTGGCTTTGCCCTAGGTTTCAGTTATTGGTACTGCATAATCCCACTCCACTTGAAGCTGCCTGAATTGCACTCTTTAAATGTGCCGACCAGGTTGGTGCCATCTTATAATCAGAAAGAAAAGAGCAGTGCTGGTTAACAAAGGGCACTGAGGAATTTTGCTGCAGTCACAGACGTCTTTGCTCCTATGCTTTGTAAAAGCACCTGCTGAAAAAATTAGATGTTCTAGACTCTTTTTTGCAATGGAAGCCCTCACCCCTATACATCCTCTAAGCTCCTGGAGAATTTTCCAAAAACCACAGTTGCAATATTGCATGATCACAACAAAGTTACAGGTCTGACAATAATTGCTGTTTGGAAAAATGTGTGCCACTTTTCCTCTTTCACAAGGAAAGTTTCACCGGGATGCATAAGACTGCTTGAAAGATATATTTTAAGAGGTATAGTAATTAGATAGTAAATTCGTAGAAAAATTGTCTAATTAGTATCTGAAGGCATTTTCAGCTCCTGCAATTAATTTACACGTAAGTGCACATATATTTTTACATGCAGCTCCCCTAAGTAAAAGCTGCTTATTCTATTTTATGAAGGGATTCTATTTTTTTTGAGGAAGAAAATCTCAGCTATGTATATTTTGTGAACCCTTGATAAAGCATATTTTAAAAGGCAACAATACTGCTGAGCCGGAGCTCAGCGGCAAAGCACTCACATAGCGTGCACAAGGCTCTGAGTTTAAACCCCAGTATGGTTAAAGGGGGGGGGGGGTTACCAGAACTGCTGTATCACTTTTTATCTATGTTACTTTTTATTGTCCTTTTCTTTCTTCCTATTTCTGACAAATGCATGGTCTCAGACGTTTCAGAGCAGTGTTGGCACACATGCTTGTTTCATGTATGAGCACAAGTGATATTTCAGAGCAGCATGTAAGAGAAGGGGGACCGTCTAGCCAGTAACCCCGAGCTGTACTTGTCAAGCAAAATCTCTGCTTTCATTGGAATGGACACAATGAAAGCTGAACTTGGCCACTTAGGGCAGAAACTACTTTTCTGTATCCTTAAAAGCTTAAAGTTTTTCATTGCCAAACATGGGGTTAGCCTTGAATAGCAAAGCTCAGAGAGCTGACTGAAATACTCACCTATTCCTAGGAGCATGATGCTGACCTTTCATAATGTTATGCAAAGGACATGTATATGTTTAAGAAATTGAAAGCAAAATGAATTAAGTTTCCCACCATCCCTGTCCCTGGCGCTTTGCTAATGTGGACTAGTCTACAGAGCTTTCTGAATGCTGAAGCTGAGACCTTATGTGAGATGTGCAGTCCTACTACAGCCATAGCAGCATGGTGGGCTTCTCCATGACTGAACAGATACTTGGCCCACGATTTTGTCTCAAGGAAAGCTTGTTACATAGTCATGGATATGACTGGGTGCTTGCTAGTATACAAGATCCAGGTCAAATTCTAGCTGATAAATCTCGAGAGCTATGTGGGAATGTTTGTATTTTTATAACTAGATATTGTGTTTGAGTATTTGAGTCTATTTTAACAATTGTCATGCTATAGTTACTCAGTTTACATTTAGTCTGCCTTTGCCAGTGAGTACCAAGAATCTACTCAGTAAGATTGAGGCCTTGCAAGTTCCGGGTTGTATACTCATACTTGCTAGACAGAAAGCTATCAAGGTTTGTCTTACCACCTCACAAGCCATACTAACCCTTCTAATTATATCAAACATTTTCTTACTGTGATGTGCAGTGGGGTGGGAGGTGGTTTAGCAAGGAAGACCAGCCTGAGGTGGTGGTGTACTTGTGCCTGGAAGCCCATGGGTGGCATCTGCCAGTTCCCAGGCTGTGCTGTGCTCAGAGCTGGTGGGTCCATACTTGTTCTCTGGTCAGCCAAACTCTAAGCACAAAATTGTGATTTCCTTTTCCTTCTCTTTTTTTCTTTCTTTTTGGAAGCAAGGTCTTGCTCTGCAGTCCTGACTGGCTTAAAATTCACTATGTAGACTGTCCCCAAACTCACAGTTATCCTTCTGCCTTTGTCTCCCAAGTGGTGGGTTACAGCTTGTCCAACTAAATAGAGGTGTTTTTTTTTTTTCTTTCTCATTTCCTTGCACTAGTTGTCTTTTGATGATAATCACAATCTTTAAAACCTAGGAAAGAAGTAAATTTGTAAGCATATTTGTAATATCAAGGAAATTTTAATTTCCTGTAGTAGGCATGTTGATACAAAGGAAATGTACAAATACAAATGAAATTATGCCACTTTAAAATTAGATAAGACATAGTGCCCCATCCTGCTACGTGTATGCAGAGCAGAAGAAAGTTTTGTTCAGGAAACATTTTGCCAAATCCTAGGGTTTTCTTAAAATTAAGGAGGAGAAAAGGAAAATATTTTGCCCTTAGATGCTAGTATGTTTCCTGTTTTATAAATTTAACTATCATTCACATGTAGACGTTTTGTACTATATGGATTTAATAATGACCAAATATTTTTGTGTTTTATTACTGAAAGGTACCAAAGGCTCTATCTGCTTTGTTTATTTGATTTTATTTTTTTGCAAGGTTTTGCTTTTCCAGAAATGTTTTTTCTATATCAGCTTTTCTTAAGTGTCAGGATCTACTTATATCTGTATGAGTGTTTTTGATTTCAGCCTGTATGTGTTTGTCTCTAAAGGACTTGATGAGATCTCTGATTTTATACTCAGCATTAAAAGAATACATTCCAGAAAACATGCATTTTGAAAATGAGGTTGTTGTTTCCACCCATTTCTTACACCTTTTCTAACAGTTCTGTGTTTGGCCAGGAAGATATGTTACTGCTCCCATCCACAAACCCCATCTGTGAAAGCTTTAGACTCAGTTATAAGCACATGGAGATTTCATGCAGTCTCTGTGTGTGGTCCTGCCCAGGAGAGCACAGGTCCTCTCCAGTAGGGGCCAAAGCTGAGGGGGACAGGGTCATCACTCAGCCAGTAGCCTGGTTCAGGTGGACCTGGTGGTCTGAGTGCATCGAAGACATGCTGGTGGACTGCCCCCTACTGTTGCAAAAAAAAAAAAAAGGTAGGATGGCCATCACTTCTCTGGCTAGGTTTCCTTTGACTCACCTCAAAAAGCAGAAGTAAACATTTCTAGAGGCAGTGTCTGTCTGAGGCTGAGCTCTGACTGCAGACATACCAGGGTGGGGTGGAGGAAGAGAGCAAAAGGAACCACCTTTAAGGGGGGAAATGTGTTAAATTGTGACTCCAGATAAGCAGATAGCCCTGTCTGCCTGGTGGTGACCCAGATTCCCAGGCCTTGACAAGCATAGCGGGTTCATTTAGCCTGGCCATCTTGTCAGCATGTGCTGAGCCCTTGCAATATGACAAGAGGGGGGGAGTGAAGAAAAGCAGCCCTTATCAGTGATCAGTGACTGACTTGAGGTAAGTTTCTTGTCACCCGAGGGGACAGCTCATCATCTGAAATGTTACTGCAGTTGTTGGTTTTGTTAAACCGTCGTGGTATTTTAGATTTCATAGTGCAGTGGATTATATGCACACGTGTGTGTGCACACACACACACCCACATACTCCAGTATGAGAAGTAATAACCCTGCCTGCCTGGCACTCGCCTTTCCTCCCAGGCACCCTGTGCTTTTCCCTGACCCCGTTTCCCTGCCCCTGACTAAAGGGAGCCACTCCCTACATCTGTGTTGCCTAGAGCCTTTCTACCCACCTTGCCTTCTTGTATGTTTCCTTAGAGAATAAAAAACAAGGAATTAAACCAGATATGGTCGTCTCTCCGTTCCTTTTGATGTTCATTGCAATAAAACTCTTCTCTACTAAATAGTATACCTTTGCAGGCATTTATTACAACTCTTCCTTCAACATTAGCTGATTGTTCAATATCATCATTGTTTGAAGCTGTGTCATGTGACTTCAGTACACACGTGAGGGACACGGACCTAGAACAGAATTGCTGGGCTGTGCAGTAAGTGAACACCACCAGCTCTAAAGTCAGGTGACATTCCGAGTGGTGGTACCACCATGTCTCTCCCCAGCGAGCTGGGGTCTGTCAGTGAGTGAGCATGGCCGCTGTGTGAATTACCAGGCCCTTCTTTGTGTGTGTGACTTTTTGTCGTGGTTTCATTTTTTGTGTGTACATGTGTGTGTTGCACATGTTGGGCAACTGCACTGTCACTGAGTTGGCTCTCCAGTCCTGTGTTTTAGTTATAATTTTAAAAAATGTTCTTTATTGGCCAATTCTGATTTTACTGTTATTTGGCTCTGGAGATGAAAGCAAGGTTTGCACACGTTAAGCAAGCACTTTACCACCGAATTCCATCCCTAGCCCAGGACTTCACTGTTAAAGTGAAGAGAAGCCAGATTGAGAATAGAAAAATCTGAAACTAGTTCCAGAAATAAGAAAAGCATGTGGATATTTATTCTCTTTTGAGAAGATAAAGTTAAGTCATCTGTTACATGTTTTCATGTGTGTTGATTTTCAGCCTGTCAGCTTATCAGCCCTAAGAGAAGCCTTGGGAACTTCTGTCTCCTCCAGGTGGGTTTCTTCTGTGATGCTATTACCACTGTTTTAAAGCTCATCAGTTCCAGCTTGACAGGAAATTGATGTCATTAATGGTATAATTTAGTTTTCTGCTATAAATTTCATCAGAAGGAAATCTATATGGATTTCATGTTCGTATATATGTATTTTTCTTACTATATCAACATCATGAGAGTTACATAGCAGTATGCAAAAGTGAACATTCGAAACTAAAAGAACATTAAAAATTATTTCTTTAAAAGAACAAAAACAATATTTCCTGAGCTGGAGAAATGGCACAAAGGTCAGAGTGCTAGCCACACAAGTATTCTGGTCCCTAGAGCCCATCATTGTGGTGTGTGCTGGGGAGGTGGAAAAGAGAGAGTCTCTGGTTTGCTGGCTAGCTAATCTAACCAAATTGATGAGCTCTAGGTACAGTGAGAGACCTTGTCACATATAAAGAAAGTGGAGCGATTGAAGAAGACACCACTGTTGACCTCTAGCATCTACACACATGCAACCCCCCACCACACACACGCACCCACCCCTCCCCACAAAATGACTTCTGTAAGTCGCAGGCAATTTTATTGAACCTCCAATAATCCCCAAACTGAGTGAAGTGGACCTGTGCTGCGGTGGCAGTTTGCATGTGTGTGAGCTAATTGTAGAACACTAAGAAACTAGAGTACAGGCTTCTCTTCTGGGGCTTTTTCTAACCTGGGGACATTTCTAATATACTCAAGACATTGATGTTTAAGAATGTATTAACAAAAGCTTGTCTGTAATGCATAGATCAAAGATTTAGCACTCTACACTGTTAAATATCATGTTTAGCCTAATAAAATAACAAGGAGGTCACCAACTCTGGGATAGCTGACTAAAGCTCTGGGAGCCATAACAAGTGTTGGGGAGAGTTCTCTCTGAGTTGAAACATTCCCTCATGGTGGGGAGGAGTGGGACTTAGCGGACTCAGGAGGTTAAGAAGTCTAGGAAAGCAGCAAATTAAAAGGTTACAAGACCCCTCCCTACGGTTTCATAGAGGGCAAACGAGGCTGGTGGGAGACCAGCTAGCAGCTCGTGCAGTAAGCTCCACTATGCGCTTCTGTGCGTGCGCCGTCCCTGTTGTGGAGCACGGGGCGTGAGTTGTGACGCAGGTGCCCTCTCCTAGTCACGCTCCTGGGCGCTGCCCCCGCCCTGGTGTGAGCATAACCTCAGGAAGCTCACTGGTTGGCTCACCACACCTGCTTGAGGCATGATTACGATTTGGCCTGTCATCTGTCCCTCTCTGGGGTGAATGAGAAGTGTATTTTGTTTCTCCCAGGGAAAATGTTTCATATGATAACCACTATCACCAGGCATTCCACCATACCGTCTCTAGTACTTAGCATCAGTCTTTTTTTTTAATAATTTTTTTTTTTTATTTGAGAGAGACAGACACAGAGAGAAAGACAGATAGAGGGGGAGAGAGAGAATGGGCGCGCAGGGCTTCCAGCCTCTGCAAACGAACTCCAGACGCGTGCGCCCCCTTGTGCATCTGGCTAACGTGGGACCTGGGGAACTGAGCCTCGAACCGGGGTCCTTAGGCTTCATAGGCAAGCGCTTAACCGCTAAGCCATCTCTCCAGCCCTTAGCATCAGTCTTAACTGTAGACTCGTTGTTCAAAGTGCTGCTGCTGCAGTCCACTGCAGGACCAAGTCGCATGCAGCACCCAGTCCTTGGGGTGTGCCCTTGAGTTTGTGGCCTATTGTGGGTGTAAATATATTTCAGAAGATTATTTTTACATTTGGCGTGAAAAAACTTAATAAAATCTCACTGATTTTATATTCATTACATATTAATATGATAATATTTTGAATTTTAAAATTTATTTTACCTTTTTCCTTAAAGGTGGACAGTAGAAAATTTTAAATTACATAAATTTTAAATTACATATTCAGCTTGTGTGTTATTTTTCTGCAGGACAGAACTCTAGACAAACTCTTCACTCAGATTTACAATAGAGAAATAAACACCTTTAAAATGTGTTCTTAGGTTTTGGAAAAATGCCTCCTTCCATTTGTAATACTGAAAGAAAATGTGAACATCTTTGGGGACATAATTTTCTGATACTGCTGCCAAAATGAGTGCTTTTTTTCATGTTGTTTTTTTGCTCATGTAGCTTGTAGCATTTTTGTAGTGAACGAAAGATTCTTTTTTACCCTGGAATAACAGGGTTGTGTCATGGGCTGTCGAAAGTGTGGCATCTCTGTCCAGCCTCCTGTTTCCCCATCATCTTACAAAGCTGATGTCTTCCGTTAAGTTGGCATGTATCTGTGAACTAAGTGGTGGTTTGTTTTTTTTTTTTTTTTCATTTTTCTTGGTTCAAAACGCGATTTAATGAGCCACACAGGCGCCATCTGTAAGTCTGCAAAACTGCAATGAATATTAATGGGACTTAGCTCTAGATTTCTCTGTATCTGTAAAATTCATCTGAGTCATAGGAATATATGGATAATCTGTCTTAACATTTATTTATGGTCAAAGATTATTTCACACTAAGTATTAAAGAAATCTTCCTTTCCTTGCCCAGGGCTTTTAATCATTTTTTTTTTTTGTTATTCTCTTAGAATTATAATTGTGTGTGTTTGTGTGAGGGGGAGAAATCTGTAACACTTCTCATGAAGATAATTGACAATAACAATATTCATTACAGGGAGGAATTGGGGGTGTGTGAGTCTTCCTAGAATGAAAGGGACTGAACTATATGATGCTTGCAAGCCCACGAGATGCCAATCATCTGTGTTCCATGCAGTCTTCTGCCTTGTCATGTTCACTGCAGTGGGGTTTTCATTGCTAATCCTTTTATTGTGGGTCCTGTTAGTGTCATCCTAATGAATTGCACACCTGTGTAGGATTCCACTCTCTTGAATGGGCAGAGCAACTTGTCCAAGATAAATGACAAACAATCTTCATGTTAATTATACCATTTAGTCTTAAGTTCTCTGGTCTTTCTCCCTGCCATTCTGTTTCCTGTTACATACTAACAAAATCACTAGGTAGACATAAAGAATGGGGGCGTGGGAGAATACAGGCTTGTCTTCATCTCTGATACAACATCCCAGTCAAGGCTGAAGACCAGCAGTTTGGCACTGGCTCTGCTATCCCAGCCCAGGCTCATCCTCTCACCTTTCTCCTCCCACGTTTGTAGAAAACCTACCCTTAAACAATATGCTGCAAGAAATGTTGGAACCGACCTGCAAGGTTGACAAATGTGATGTGAGCTGAGATGTTTTCACTCTAGACAGAACCAGAGAATGACTCCCACTGCAGCTTCCCCGTCTTCTAGCCGTTCCTAACAAGTTAGTGTGCAGTACGCTGTATCCTGCCCATGAGTGAGGAACTGGATATGGACAAGCTTTCTAGCCTGGTCATGAGGTGGGCAAACGATTTTTGTAGTTATATATTTAGCAGCCAAAACAACCATAGCACACAGACCTAGGTGACCTCTGAACAACAGGAAACAACTCACTAAGGATGTCAAGCTGCCTCCACAGGGGGGAGAGAGAGAGGTGAGAGTGACCTAGCTGTAGAAGGACAACTTAACCAGCCTCCCCTCCCATGTGCACATGTTACAGGTGCAATGAATACAGACAGAGGTCCTGCCAGATTCCTGACAGACGCAAGATGCCAAGTCGCTACAGACCACTGCCTCAGGAATCATTCCACCGCTGTTGGTGGAGTTCTGAGGTCTCCACTTCCAACAACTGCTTGTTAATTACTCTTGTTAATTATGCCAATGGCCCTTTATTGAGTACTATTTTTGATATATTGTTAAAAGTTATGTTCTAACTTTTTTAGTTAGTGTCATACAGTATTTTTCATGGCTATGGCAGAGGAAAGAGTCACCAAAGCCGAAGCCTGCCAGTCTAGAAAAACTCATGTACATATTCCTGCGTTAGGACTGGAGTTGAGCCCAGGGCCTCAAGCATGCTAGGCAAGCACTCCATCCCTGTGCCATATCCTCGGCCTGTAAGTCATGTACCTCAGCTTATGTCATAGCTGGGGAGCATAGCAGAGGGGAGGGAAGCCTTTTCCTGCGTTAGCAAGAGTATAATACCATTTCATGACCAAATACATGGTTGAAAACCAGACCCAGTCCCAGTAAGACCACTGCATGGAGTTGATAGATACAGAATTTTGTGAGTGTTTACATGATATTGAAGAAAGTGTAGTTCTCTTGGTAACTTACCTGTGAGTATAAATGCTGACTGGTTTGTATCTGAAGTGCCATTTCTCTGGTATACTTAATTGTGTATGGCTTGAACCAGCTTTCTACTAAGAGAGCCATTTCTTGTATGACCTCTTTTTACTCATGGACAATATATTTGTCACAAATGCTGACTCTAGAGTCAGAAGAAATGTGCGAATTATTAGTATGTGTTCAATAGTCTATTAAATAATTCAGTATATGGCCACATGCAGAAAAGTCCATTTTTTTCTTATTGCATCACGAGGACTTTGATTCCTTGAGTCTTTTTTTTTCCTGCTGACAGCACTAGTTAAGTTTGAAATAAGTTGAGTAAGTCTACAACCCGTCAGGAGATAAGTATCACACAGTGATTCACGAGGCTAAAAGGAGTTTCTAAACTTTCATTAAAGAGTGACTGTCAGATGTAAAACCACGTTTTACCCTAGTGGTGAGACGAATACCCAGGAAGCAGGAACATGACCCTGAGACGTCCTTGAAAGAGGTATAGTTGCAGTTCCAAGAAGGCAGGAGGTTCTTAGTGCACAGGAAACAAATCTCTGAGGTCAGACAGCCCAGATGGGCCTCAGCCCAGAGGCAGTGTGTGTGTTCGCAGGAACCCATGATGTCAATGTGGAGAAGGGCTGCTGGAAGTTATCACAGGTCAGGCCAAAGCTGCAAGCCGCTAAGGGTCGTTGATGTTCTGTGACCCTGAGCTAAGGCAGAGCTCACCACACTGTTAACCCACCACGCATCACTTAAACCTGGCAAGGGGGCATCCTTCCTCATCCAGTATCCCTCCAACACCCTCTCTACTGAGAAAACTTTGCCCCTGTAAAACAACAATGCCCAAAAGAACTCTGTCACCCAGAACAGCTACTGGAGAGTGAATTCAGATAGCTAAGATACAATGAATTGATGAGTAGTACATAAAAGGAATCTTTTAGTGACTTCTTTTTTACAATCAGTCATGCTCATTAAGAGCAAAAGGGTAATTAGGAGTGTTATATAAAGCCTGGACAATGTAGGTTAAACTGTCATTATTGGAAACACTGCTGGCAGACCTTATTATAGGAAGCAAGTGATTCGGTAACTAAGCTGATGAATGACTTCAAGAGGATGCAAAGTGTGGACTTCCAATCTGGTGACCCTTACTTCGTGATTCCTTACCCAGTTTCATAAAGCTGTTGACATTTAATTTCAAGCTGTGTATGGTGGCACAAGCTTGTAATCCCAGCACTGGGCAGGTTGAGGCAGAACAATGAGAAGCTCAAGGTCATCCTCAGCTACAGTTGGAGGCCAGGCTGGGCTCCTTGAAACTCTGTCAACAAAAGAAAGGGAGAGTGGGAGGGAGAAAAATAATTAGTTCAAGGGCATATAGTGTTGAATGATACAGTAATCTGTGCTAAGGACATTGGTCTCAGCTTATTCCTATGATTTCCTGTGAATTTCAGCCAATTCATAAAGAAGCCAATAGTTCTATAAAAAACATTGCATTGGGGTGCGTTCTCTCTCCCCCCCCCTCTTTCTCTCCCCACCTTCTTCTCTCCCTTCCTCCCTTCACCTTTGTTTTGTTTTTTGATTTACTCCTTTAGCAAATAAAAAAATTGAAAGCGACTTTGTCACTTCTGACCTATTTATTCAGCCTAAAAGATCCTATCTGTTGTGGAAGACCAAGCTGGGGGTTATAGGAAATAGCGAGTGCCAGACCTAATGATGGTGTGCACCCCCAGACTGTAGGTGATCCTGCCATGTAGTCTTCCTTTATTAACTTGAAGGAAGTTTAATGTCAAAGAAAAACTTGTTTTATTGAGAAAGTAACTGGCTCGAGTGATGCTGGTCCAGGACAGGCGACTGCTCTGGTCAGGTTCGAGGCCAGCTAGCAAGGGGAAGTAGTTTTGCCACTGGGGAGGTGGAGGTGGCAGGGTGGGCCGGGGGGGGGGGGGGTGAGGGGACTGGGACTGCTGGGCTTGTACAGTAAACACACCCTTATAAACAGTGCCTCTAGCAGCCATTTGGGAACCTGAGACCCCATCTGTGTGGAGCAGCACTACACCCTGTTTCTTTTTTTTTTTTTAAGTTTTTTGGTTCATTTTTTATTTATTTATTTGAGAGCGACAGACACAGAGAGAAAGACACATTGAGGGAAAGAGAGAGAATGGGCGCGCCAGGGCTTCCAGCCACTGCAAACGAACTCCAGACGCGTGCGCCCCCTTGTGCATCTGGCTAACGTGGGACCTGGGGAACCGAGCCTCGAACCGGGGTCCTTAGGCTTCACAGGCAAGCGCTTAACCGCTAAGCCATCTCTCCAGCCCTACTACACCCTGTTTTTAACAATGAACTAGTTTTCTCCTCCTCTTAGCAACCATTCTTTGTGGCCAGTACTATTCAAATGTTCTTAGGTAGATCCCTACAGAGAGCAGCAGGGGACCATCCAGCATGGACTGGTTTGGGGTGCATGCTCAGTAGGGCAAACTGTCCTCTCAGTGAACTTTTAGGGAGAATCCCATACTTGCCATATTATGCACATGTGTACATCCGATTAAAACCATAAATAATGTGCAATGCAAAACGTTACTTAAAACCCAAACCTACCCATCACACCAGATGACTACCCAATCTAGGCCCCTAGCGACCGTCACATTCTACCCTGAAGATCCTATATAGAGAAGCCCCAGACCACTTCCTGGTGCCATGGAGTACTTGAGTGACATGCTACCCCTCTGGCAGTTTGCTCAAACCTTTTCTATCACTTTGTTCTTAATAAAGTTTCTTGTTGCTTCACTGTGTGTGTGTGTGTGTGTGTGTGTGTGTGTGTGTGTGTGTGTGTTTCTTTGAGTAAGATGCCAAGAACTTGGAAACACCCAGAGACCTGTAACATGCTTACTGTTTTGATTTCCTCTGAATACCTTTGCATTTGTATGCAGTTAAGGCATGTTTACCAAGTCAGGCATCAGGGCCATATTCAGAGTGTGGGTACGTTCTGGACTTCACTGGCACATAGCATCACTTCCAGTATGGCTGTCATATTAGGAGCTTATTGCACAATTCACATCGTGGGATGTCTAGCCTGCCAGAGGGAAAGGCTCATTGGGGAAGAGGCCGTGTTGGAGTCCTCTGTGCCCTTGCATCTGTGCCGTGGATTTCGTAGATGTTAGAAGTCTCTAAGCATGGCTGTTAGATCTTGGAGCCAACTTCTTTCATTCCATAAACCCAGAAATTGTCCAACATTAACACCTGTGCCAGGGACAGATAAGGAGATTTGAGGCTTACTTGATGAAAATATTATTTAACCAACTGGTTTCTCCAGTAGCTCAATGGAAGGGTTACTGCTGGTTTACAATGAAAATACACCAAAGCCTGATAGTCACTTTTATATGATTGAAATTCTTTTTATTATCATGCATATGTTTTTAACTTTAGCCAGTTCAGCCTCTAACCTTGCAGTTGTTGCTATGCACAAAAACCCAGCCTTCCTTGGTCCCTTACTACTTTTAACTCTAAAGTCAGAAATCAATATGAATTGCCTATGGAAGCCTGACAGTTAAGCAGTTACTAGATATAACCCTTAATATGAGCCAACTGCTGTTCAGTATTTTTCTTGGATAGAGAAAGTAGGTGGATGGTAAAATCAGCATGTTCTCTCATCTTAAAATGACCTTGATTATAGTCAAGGTGAAGTTCTTTGCCTAGAAGTAACTTTGGTTATATTGAAAGCTGTTTGACTATGACGGCATATATATTAAGAGCATGAGTGAGAAAGTTCTCATATTTTGATATGTATGTAATGTATCTTAGTGGACATTTGTTCACGTTTTTATTTCTACTGAATTGCAGGGAGGTGGACAAGGAGTATCTTTAAACAGAAGTTGTTCAATATTTAAGTCTTGTCCTAGGTCATGAAATGTGACCTTTAGCAACCATGAGATGTAAAATGCAGGAATTACAAAGTAATAAAAATAATTGGATACAAAGAACAAGTAGAGTTGTACATGTGGTTAACAGTGCTGCTGTGGCATATAAAAACAGGTGATGGCTCATGCCTTTGATCCCAGCACTTGGGATGCTGAGGTAGGAGAATTGCTATGAGTTTGAAGCCAGCCTGGTCCACAGTGAGACCCCTGAAAAAACAAAAACAACAGGGACAGGACTGGGTAGATGAGTGGGAAGTTAAGAGCACTTGTCAGTTAGGCATGAAGGACTGGGATGGCATGAGACCACTGGAATTTGATTCCCCCAGAACACACATAAAAACCTGGGTGTAGTCACACACATGTGTAAACCCAGCCTGCAGGGATGGAGAGAGAGAATCACAGGGGCTTCTTGCTCATTGTAATTGGCATCTCTGGGTTGAGAGAGAGACCCTGCCTCTAGAAAATACACAGGTGAGGAATAGAGAAGGGCACCCTAGGTTCTCCTCTGGTCACTGTGCACACATCTGCACATGTGAATACCACACACCACCCATACTCTATACACATGCAAAAATAAGTAGATAAAACCACAAGAACAAAAGAAGCAATTTACATACAAAGGAAAAGCTTAACTGACAGTTTTTACAATAGGTTGTCACATGTTTTAAAAGTAAGATAAAAAAAAGGGGGGCCAGGAAAATTGCACTTGCTGGCAAAGCCTGCCTGTGTGGGTTCAATTTGGCACAAGGGTCTGGCAATCATTTTCACTAGCTAGAAGATCTGGTGTGCATGTGCACATGCACGCGCACACACACACACACACACACACACACACATGCGCACGCGCGTGCACCAGTAAAAGTAAAACAAGTCTGGATTTAGCCTAGGGTTCATAAAGGAAAGGCTGATACTGGAAGGCAGATAGCCATCTTTCTTAAGTTTTTCCATGTAGCATTGCCACTTCAAAATTTATGTTTCAAGTTGTCAAGAAGGTTCAATATTTTAGGATGGGAAAAACACCAGGTGTTAGTGACTAATGAGTCAAGGTATTTCCAGAGCTCTCAAGTGTGCTTTGATACTCCTTTCCTTGAATACCAAAGTGACTGACAATTGCTTCCTAAACTGCAAACAAATGTAGAGGAAGGGAAAATGCTGAGATGAGTTCTACAAGGTAAACAATTTGTGGAACTGGCAACATTTTTAATGAAGAGATAGTACAAAAGTTATATATATACACACACACATATATGTATATAATTCTTATATATACACAGATATACATACAATTATACATATGTATATATACACACATATATATGTATAATTTTATCTATCTTGGGCTGGAGGGATGGCTTAGTCATTAAGGCATTTGCCTGCAAAGCCAAAGGACCCAGTTTGATTGATTCCCCAGGACCCATGTTAGCCAGATGCACAAGGTGGCACATGCATCGTGTTCGTTCGTAGTGGCTGGAGGACCTGGCACTCCCATTTTCTCTCTCTGTCTCCCTCTTTCCCTGTTTCTCTCTGTCAAATAAATAAATAAATTTTTTTTTAAACTAAAAAAATTAAAAATCCATCTCCAGACCAATATGGTGGCACACATCTGCAACAATGAACTGTAATCCTAGCTGTTTTGGAGGTTGGGGCAGGAAGATCACAAGTTCAAGACCAGCCTGAATAACCTAAGACCCTGACCCAACAACAAAACTCCTGGATGTTCTAGCGATTTGAAAAATAGATCTAATGAATAAAATTTATAAGTAATCAGGTACAATATTTACTCTCTTGATTTGAATTTTATACAGAACAGAGATAGAAGAGTGGAAAGTGATAATTTTCTGTAATAAATATATGCCCATATTAAATGTATAATTTTAAAAGAGTAAATGATAATGCTTGGCTTGTGATGCACTGAGTTGGACTCCTTTTAATAACAATACCTGGGTAGCAGCGACACCTAGAGGCCTGATGTCAGCACAAATTACAGGGTGAGTTTGGGGTTAAATTTTAACCAACACCATGGCAAATAAAAAGACCTGTGAAGATGGCTGCGAAAATGAAATCTACTTTTTAAAAAGTCTTTTACAGTATGTGATGTTTGTGTTAAATTGAAACAATACCAGAGGAAGAAGAAACTGCAGTATTCCAGTTTACCTAAATGGGTCAGGGAACCTGGTTCTAGAAGGAGGTGGGCATTTTCTGCCCTTGGTGGACAGCTGGGAAGGGGGCAGGTGCCACCACAGAATCTTGTACCAGTTGGAAGTAGAAAGTATTTCATCCCATTGGGTAATGTGACTATACAGGATTACAGTGCTGTGCTTGCCAATCCAGGGAACTGCTGAGAACAGAAACCCTGTGGGTAGGAAAGGTGCCTCGGGCTCCGGAGCTCTCAGCTGTGGCTTTCCTTGCTCAGGAAGAGACTGAAATGAGAGAGGATGAGCCCACTGCCCTTCTAATTGTGCACTCGGCAAAAGAACACCACAAAAATGACTTAAATGTAATGGAACTCACAAGCTAAATTCAAGGTGTTGAAAGGGATGCTTTCCTTTCTGATGGCTCCAGGTGAGAAGCCTTGCCTTTTCCAGCTCCCAGAAACTTCTGCATCCCTAGCTCAAGGCCTCATTTGTGCTGCTCTGCCCATGTCCCATCTCTTCTTAGGGCCCAAACACTCCACCCCCATCTTTAAAGGACCCTTGTGATCACACACACAGTATTCTTTATCTCCAAAATCTTTCATCCGCAAGGTTGTTTTTGCCAATGCAAGGCAAGGTATTCACTCACAGGCCGTCTCTAGCCCGGGGGTGTTGGTGGGTGAGACATTATTCTGCCAACATGGTCACCAGGAAAAGAATATGTAAAATCCTGACTCATGGAGTGAAGGTGGGAACCATGCAAATAAGATCATCTGGCAGTGAAAAATTGCAGGTATGGTAGCTCACAGGCTGATTCAGCTGAGCCAATCAGTTCAGCATCTGACCAGTTTGGAAAAGTTAGCCACACAGGTAACATAAAGGGAGTTTTAAGCAGAGCAGATAGTAACATCCAAAACTCACGGTGAGTTTCTACAATAGGATGTTTGCATTGCTGGAAGTGGCGGGGGATGAAGATGTACCTCATGGTTTACTGTGTTAAGAGAGATTGTTTTCCCTACAACTATAAATTTTATATATATATATTCTGGTCTTTAAAAACTGGTGGGGGTGGAGTTAATCTCACAAGAACATTGTGTTTCCCAATGGTGTAGGAAATTATATGCATTCCTGGTCCAACAACCAAATATGTGCTTTAATCTACTTTTTTTATTAGCCACTTGTAGTGATATAATAAAAAGGAGCTGTATACCTGGAGTAAAGATAAAACAATTGATAGAACTAATGAAAGCGCTAAGAAAATTCCTAGAGGAAGATGCCTAATGTATTTTCATAAGGCTGTTTGTATAGCTCTGTTCTCTCACCACTAGTTTTATGAAGATTTTAGTGAGATTTTCATTAAGGAAAAAAAATCTCTATGGTAAAGACCCAAAGGTGAATTGTTAAGGAATGTGAAACAAATGTGATATTGAACCATATCACACTAAAGGGCTTCTAAACATCTATTTCCCTACTATTATGGAGATTTTATTTGATTTTTATATTTTGAATATGGACTAATTCGTAACTGATGCCTATTTTACTGGCTGACAAAAGGTATGAGAAGTGTGGCCCAAACCCAGAGGGAGGTTCCTAGAATTGAATCTACTAAGATCCTTTGCCTGCAAAGCTGGTGGGGGAGAATTTGATAAGGGAAGGAGGAAGGTTAGCAGGCATCTGCAAGCTTTTTGTGCCAGGGATTGCATGAGGCCAGCAAGAAGGCAAGATGCCCCTGAGGGAACCTCAGACCAGCTACATGAGGGACGATAACCTGAAAAACTACAAACACTTCAGTTATGCAGAAGTGAGATGACCTATCTGGAAAGTATCCACCAGTGTGGGCAAGGCCCTGGCTTTGACTCTTGGGATGACAAAATGTAGGTCATTTAAAAACTTTTTTTCTTTAAATTTATTTAGGTCTGTGTGGCTGTATGTGTAGACATGTGTCATGCATGCATGTGGAGGGCAGATGAAAACTTTGGAGTTGGCCCTCACTTTCCACCATGTTTGAGGCAGGGTCTCTTCTTGTTGCTCATTGCTGTATATATGAGCTTCTGGGAAATTCTCCTGTCTCCTCACTCCCTTCTCTCCTTAGGCTCCCTAGAATTATAGAAACTACCACAGCTTTTACATGGGACCTGGGGATCCAAACTCACGTATTAGAGTTACAGGGCAAGGTACTGAGCTATCGTCCCAGCCCATGTAGGTAATTTTGAAACGAAAATCATAAATGAATAGATAAATAAATAATAGAAAGTTTCCTGAGAGAAGAGCATCAGTCAGAAGCAACAGTGTGTGTGAAAGTCTGGGATGGAATAAAGGTCAGTGACAATGCAACAGGTATATTCTGGACAGTGAACTGGATTGCCAGGGTTCTGGTATTTCATACTGTAGGATTTGAATGTTACTCCTTAAATACTTGCTACTGAAAATGTGGTCCAAGAGCCAGCACTGTCAAGTCGACCCTCTCCAGTCTAAATTCCATTCTAACAAGTTCCTTAGGTGACTTAGGATTGCATTAGTGGTTAAGAATTACTCCTACAGATTTTGGGCAACACTGAAGGATTTTAAGTATTAATATTAAGCCATTACATTTTCAGGAAACTTGGTAGCAATAAGAACATGCTTTCTTTGCAGTGATTTGAGGAAGAACAGAGGCTGATAGACCAATTAGATAGTTAACTCAGGGGCAAGGGCTTGAACTATGGTCATGGCCACAGGGATGCCACAGTGACTGTTTGGAAGGAAGAGCAAATTATGGCATCCCAACTTGGTTGATGGATGCAATTGACCAAAATACGGGACATGCGAGGCTGTTTTTGGACCTCCCGAGTTTGAGTTGCTTAGTTGCACATGAGAGAACCAAGGTAGATGGGAAGTTCACCACTGTGCAATGCAGATGCTGCACTGGGATGGACTAGGAAGTCCTGGAGAGCAGAAAAGGACGGGCCACCCATGAAGTGAGAAATCAGCAGGAAGTCTCATGAAAAGCCGAGGGTGAGAACGCCACAGTGAAAGCTGGACAAGCAAACCTCAGAACACCTCCTTTGGTTTGACTTTCTAGAACGTTTGGGTGAAATAATGAAAAGCAAAGAAATAGGGCCACCAGTGCCTACAAAAGATTCCTAAAGAAAAAAAAAAAAAAAGGAATTTGGGGCAGATGGAATTCTAGTAGCTGGTGTGCTGGGAAGGACTCTCCTGAAGGCAAGCAAGCCACTTGGCAAGAAGGATGCCCCAGAGAAACAGAGAAACCTTAGGGAAACACACTGAGCAAAGACAGTACAGAGGGCAGAGGTCCTAGCAGACCTATGCAAGGTTTTTACAGAAAGAAAACAAGCAAGTTGGAACAGCTGTGGAGAGCAGGGCGCTCTCCACTTTAAACGGCAGTGACTGACAACGTTTTCAGTTCTGTGCTGTCTCATGGCTAGTGGTGTGTAGGGTAACCTTCCTATTGGCTTGGGTACCAAAGAGCTTCACAGTTAGCTGGCCACACTGCCCAGGGGACTGGAAGCACTCTTTAACAGGCCTGGTCCTTTGCACTCTCCTCCTAGGGACAATCCCTTAGTGCATTAGGAACTGGCTGGGATTCATCAAATTCTTGATTAAGTACTTTTAATTTATTATGTTTTCTGGGCCACAGCACTTTGATTCTTTTTTAAATCACAGGGTTGTTTTTTTTGTTTTGTTTTTTTAGTATCTTGAAAAACAAAACAATAACACACGTGTCTTGCCCAGGAAGCAAGCCCTGGGAGACCTCTGTTCAGGTGAGTAGCAAGCCCTCACCTAGCTGAGCCATGTGTCACCCTCCACTGTGCTAGAATAACTCAAGGAAACTAGAGCTGAAGACGCCCTTGTAGTCCCGTAATTTTTGTCTCTTGTTCTTAAGTAATGAATAGAATGAGGAACTAATTGAAATACTTGTAAGAGTATTTATACTCAGTCATTATATAAAATAATTTCCTTCTGTAAACCATAATAAATAATTGCCTGCTAATTAATTTATCTCAGTTAACTGCCTCTACAGGGAAACCTCTACACATGTTTGCATTCCGTTAACACTATGTGTTTACTCAGTACCAGTTTACACTCTTCCTTCCCACATAGTGGAATTGTCCTCATACTTCCACTTCTAGCCTCTCCCCTAAGCACACCCACTTTCCCTACTAGTGTTCCTCAGGGGCCACCTGAAGTCCATTACCAGGTCATGGGCCAGCACCATCCCAAGGATCACTGTGATGTGAGGCAAGGACCCTTGTGTTCAATTCAAGCAATGATAACAGAATATTGCTGAGATCTAAGTCAACACATCCAACCTGGTTGGATCTCTGGGTTCTTTACCAACACTCTTTCTGTGGCTCACTGCAGTATCTGGGCATGTGTGGAGTGTGTATATATATAGTGTAAGCAAGTGTGTACGCAGGTCTGTGTGCCCTGTGCTTACACACAGGGAAGCTAGGGTAAGGTAGCAGGTGTCCTCCTCTATTGCTTTTCCAATAAATAAATAAATAAATGAAAACCCTAGCAGTTCTGAAAACTGTACACTGAAGATGAAGGTGTTGCAGGGTCATTTTCTTCATTGGCTTGTAGATGGCTCTTAGTCCCTCGGTTTTCACAGTTTCCCCATGTGTATCTGTGTCCAAAGTTCCGCTATTTATAAGAACTCCAGTCGTACTAGTTTATTTAAATTTTTTGTTTATTTTTATTTATTAATTTGAGAGTGACAGACAGAGAAAGAGGCAGAGAGAGAGAGAGAGAGAATGGCTGCGCCAGGGCCTCCAGCCACTGCAAACGAACTCCAGACGCATGCGCCTCCTTGTGCATCTGGCTAACGTGGTTCCTGGGGAATCGTGTCTCAAACCAGGGTCCTTAGGTTTCACAGGCAAGTGCTTAACTGCTAAACGATCTCTCCATCCCCAGTCACACTAGTTTAAATGACCTCACTTAACTTAACACAAAGCCCCGCAAAGCAGTGAAGAGCAGAACTTTATTTCTGGCAGCATTAGGGACAAGAAGGCACAAAAGATTGTCCGAATACAGACAGTCACACTCTAAGATAGGGGACTTAGGATTTCAATGTACAAATTTTGACACATACAATGCCACTAATATCCTTCAGATTTCCACCTGGTAAGTTAATGTCACAACCCATTCTTGGATATGACATGCAATTTGTAAGCACTGTTCTAGGAAAATTTGAGGGTATCACTAGTAATGTAGAACCAGGCATGCCTTTTCTGTAATTTTAATATTTTAAGGTTTGCAAGTCATGTATCACCTCTTTCATTCTTATTTATTTTCTTAACCCTTAAAAATGTGTAGTCCTTTTCAGCTTGCAAGTGTGTACACAACAGAGTTGATGTAGTGGGCAGATTTACATACCTGATTGTCTACTTGGCAAGCATTTCCTTCCAGTCCTATAGGAGAGGACATCTCATTAAGATAATCTGACTTCAGTTCTGATACTAGGTCGAAGCAACCCCTAGACATAATCTGCTTTTCCAAGTATGTGCCAGCTAGAAAAGATGCATTCTGCATTAGTATCTGTTTCTAATTTCATGTCAGTGAGTTGACAACCTGATGAGAGAGAAAAAATGAGTAGGGGAGAGAGTTTCAGTTTGGAGGTGCTGCTGAAGGCTGGGTCCTAGCACATGGCTAGCACAGTTTGCTCCACCCTGGTCCAGTCTAGGAAAGCAGACAGCATCCATTTTACAGCACTTTGAGGCTCCTACAGGGGCAAATGATTGAATAGGCAGGAAGAGAGGCTAGAGTCTGACTGATAGGTAGTGACATAGAGCTCTTGGTTCCAAAAGGAAAAAACCTTGGGATCTACCCCATCACACTTTTTTCCCTTTTAGGAAAGCACTCTCTCTCTCTCTCTCTCTCTCATCTCATCTCATTGCAATATCAATGAAGGTGATTGCAGCATCTTCATGAGGGAGTCTATACCCTCTCTTTGAATCCAGGCTGGACTAGCATGGGCCAATTCAGTGTGGCGCAGTGACAACTGTCCCACAATAAAGGCTCTTGTGAGTCATCATTCTCTTGGGTTCTGGATACCATCCAAACCCATCCTACAGAATCATGAGAAATAGTGAATTGTTTTAAGCCACTGAGTTTTAGGGTAGCATGCTTCACAATAGCATATAACAAACACATCAGTGTTCTCCTTTCTTACTCCTCCTTCCCAGCAGCAGACCCACAACTAGGGGTTTCCTTTCACTGGAGGATACTGACATGAAAGAGGATACCTCAGCGCTCCCCAGAAAATCCTCATACCACCCTCTCTCAGGTCAGGCCAGTGTGGAAGGCACTAGTAAACAAGTCCAGTTGCACTGATGAAAATTTATTTCTTTGGGCTTAGCAGTTTAGGTACTGGCCTGCAAAGCCAAAGTTTCAATTCCCCAGGACATATTTAAGCCAGATGCACAAGGGACACATGCACCTGGAGTTTGTTTGCAGCCACTGGAGACCGTGGTGCACCCATTCTCTCTGTCTCTCTCAAATAAATTTTAAAAAATTTTAAAGAAAAAAATTTATTTCCCTGTCATGTAACACCTTAGAGAGCTTTAAGAGGTCATAAACAACATATAGTTTCCCACTTTGACCAAAAATATGCTTTCTCCAATTTAGTGATTTCAAAACTTTATCTGCCTCAAAATTGAAACACTCTACTTCAAATAACTATGCTTTCTGCTCCTAAGTTTCCCACACCATACTGAATATGAGTGACTTTAATTTTAGCCTAGACCATCTTAGGGGAAGCCCATCACATTCAGTGATGGAATTTTAGTCTCAGTTTAATTGCATCAAGCTTGAAGAGAAAACAAATATCTTTTTGAAGAAAATCAAGATGTGTATGAGTAAATTAATACCTAGCACAAGGGAATTTCATCATGGTTGTTAAACATCAAGGCATGTGGTCTGGATGGTCCCTTTCCAGTGCTATGGGATAAGCTCCAATAGTGTATTTATGTGGTTGCTGTGGTTTAGTCAGTGTTCTGTCAGTGTTGCAAAGTGCCTCAGATCAAAGTGAAGGAAAGGCTATTTCAGCTCATTGTCATTCAGCCTTGTTGCTTTGGGCCTGTGGCAGGAGCCCATGATTATGAAGGCACATTCACTTCATGGTGAAGCGGAGCAAAAGTTGGGGGAAGGAAGGGTCCCAAGATTTCCTTCAAGGGCATTCCATCTGTGAGCTAATTTCCTTCTGCTAGGTCTTCCCTCCTAAAGGTTCTCAGGCCTCTCAAGAGCACTAAAGGTTGGGGCCAGCTTTAACACTTGAGTCTTTGGGAAGCACTGAAGGACTGAGTTTTGTGATGTCTACATTTATGTCCATTTTTCCTTATCTTTTTTGCAATTTTATTTGTTTGTTAGTTTGTTTATTTATTTTAAAGAGAGAATGGACACACCAGCGCCTCCAGCCACTGCAAATGAACTTCAGACACATGTGCCACCTTGCTTATGTGGGTACTGGGAAATTGAACCTGGTTCCTTAGGCTTTGCAGACAAGCACCTTAAAGGCTAAGCCATCTCTCCAGCCCCATGTTTCATTCTTTAAATAAATACTTTTATCAGAGCAACTCAGTTAGGAAAGATGATACACTTAAAAAATTATTTTTATATATTTGTTTGAGAGAGGGAAAGAGGAAGAGAGAGAGAGAGAGGGAGGGAGAGAATGGGTGCACCAGGGCTTCCAGACACTACAGATGAACTCCAGATGCATGTGCTACCTTGTGCATCTGGCTTACGTGGGTACTGGAGAATCAAGCCAAGGTCCTTTGGCTTTGTAAACAAATACCTTAACCTCTAAACCACCTCTCCAGCCCAAGATGATACATTTAAAAATCAAGAGTCACCACTATTAGCTGGAGAGATGGCTCAGTGGCTAAAGGCACTTGTTTGCAATGTCTGATGGCTCAGGTTCAGCTTCCCAGGACCCATGTAAAGCCAGATGCACAAAAGAGGCCCATACTTCTGGAGTTCATTTGCAGTGGCAGGAGGCTCTGGCATATCTATATTCTCTCTGTATATCTGCTTCTTTCTATCTCAAATAAATAAGAAAAATATATTTTTTTTAAATCCCACATACTAGCTCCCTCCCATCTAGCCCTCATAATGCTGGAAAGCCCTATGGTTGCTGCTGGAAGACAAAAGTCAGCAACAGCATGAATAAGCATGGAACATTGCAGGCCACAAAAATCAACCAGCCAGACAAGGAGTATACACTTGTGCAATAGCGGCGCACAGCCTCTGTGGGTAATCATCTGTTCTCTGACTGGACATGAGGTCTCCTCAGTGGAAGAGCACTCACACCTGGTTCAAGGAACCAAGTCAGAATCACATGATCAGGAAACTCATATACTTCAGAGAAAAGCCACCACTCTTCTCTGGAGAAGAATAGTGGGCATACACACCAAAACCCCCCTCAGATAACTTTGCATATCCTCTAACCCGAGCCGCTTTCACTCTTAGTTGGAGAATCTATTTTATTTTACAGAAGGCAGAAACAATGGAAGAGAATCAAGATTCATTGACGAGATAAAGATAGATGACTGCTTACCAGGAGATGTGCCACCTCTACCACATCTGCCAGGGCCCAGGAGAAATTGTAGAGGAAGTGGCCACATGAACACTGCTCTTACTGCTAGCCTGACAACCAGCTCCAGGGCAAAGATGACATACACAGTGATCAGTGATCAATCAAAGCCCATCAAAGCAGAAATCCAGAGGCTGAAGAGAGCTCAACACTAAATCAGACTGCCAACAGGCCTGTTGTGGCTCAGGGAACATTGCAGAAGAAGAATCAGAAAGATTTTGAGAGCCACAGAGGCAGTAGGAATACCCTGAGGCACAGTTCTCTGCTATCTCATGAGGACTGACTGAGGTCTTCATGACCCCACAGTGAATGCCATAGCACCACGGAAGAGGGACCCAGGGAAATGAGAGCAGGAGTAAGAGAATAAAAGAATATGACCTATTAAAATATGTAAAATAAAATAAAATTTTCAAAAAGAACTGTTTATGTCCCTTCTCCATATTTTCACTGAGTTGCTTGATTTTTTTTTTCTTGCTTAGTTTTTTGAGTTCTTTGTAAATTCTAGATATTCAACCTCTATCAGCTGTATAGCTGGTGAAGATTTCTTGTCTTTTACATGGTGTAGAGACAGCTTCCACATTGCTAGGACACATGTCCAAACTAGGCAGTTTAGGGGAGGAAGGGATTTATTCTCCCAAGGTTACATATCCAGAGGAAGTTCCATCAAATGGAAGAAGAAGAAGCTGGCTCCCATTAAACCCAAGCAAAGAGAAACCATTTTTACTACATGTGCATACACCACACACACACACACACACACACACACACACACACACACACACACGCATACACACACACACACACACACCAGAACACAGACTGCTTGCTGTCTTACAACTTTTGGGCTGGAATCAGATCTTCCCCAAACACACCTTTGGGCTAGGTCCCAGGATCCACCCCAGTGATTCCAGCCAGGCAACTGGAGACCAAAGTTACATGCTTAATAAAACACCTGTGTCAATGGAGGACATCCATTATTCAAACTACCACACATAGTGTTGATTATTATATTTTTATAATCTAGAAATCAGGAAAAATAATCAGCATTACTTAAATTCTTTTTGAGGATTTTGGGATCCAGATCCCAACTCCAAATATGCTAGGTTGGTTAGCAGGAAATATTTTCTATCTATCCCTCTAATGTGGATTCAGAAGTGGAGCTTCCAGCAGATAAGTAAATTTATTCCTTTATTTTAACACTGTACCAATGTTGAATTTATGGTGTTGGAGGAAGTGCTAGAATAACTTAACAACTTATTAGTATTCGCTGAAGGTACTGACCTGACCTTGGTGATTAAACAAAAAATGTAAGCACTTAGACATTTGAATGTTTTATTTTCATATGAAAGGTGCAAAAATCTTTTTTTAAGTTTGTAATTTGTCTTTTCTAATAAGGTTTTATTTTTGCTTTACTTTTGAAAGCATGTCCTAGAATTTTTTCTAATCTAATTTTAATTGCCTAAAACATCACATTCAAATGTAATAAGATTTATCCCAGAAGTTTTCCAAATAATTTTATTTATTCATTTGAAAGAGAGAAAGAGAGTGAGGGAGAGTGAGCATGCAGGGTCTTCAGCCTCTGCAAATGAGCTCCAGATGCATGTGCCACCTTGTGCTTACAAGAGTCCTGGGGATTCAAACCTAAGTCCTTTTGCTTTGCAGGTAAGTGCCTTAACTGTTAAGTCATCTCTCTCTAGCCCTGTTGGTGTTTTTTTTTTAATAGAAAAACTTTTATACTTACTTTCTCCAGCAAACCAAATACATTTTATATATCTAGTTGTAAACATTTTTCTTTCTTTTCTGTTGGCAAAATAAATCATACACTCATTAGATAATTGACACTTTTATTCATAGAATTTAGTTCATTTGATAATATAATCACCATATTCTCTAGAAAAATGTCTAGAACTATGTCTCAATTTCAGCACTGTCAGTACCTTTCCATTGTAGTTACTCATGTGGTTATGGACTGGTTAGCCAAATATTTAGGTGTTCTGAACATTGTCTTAAATATGAAACTGTAAAGTTCACACCTTTTTGCCATCCACACTAAGTGTAATTTGGTGGAGATAGTGAATCCTATTCGCCAATAAACAGTGATCTGGTTTTTGTTTTGTTTCTGCTCAGTGCAATGGAACACATAGCTGGTTCTGGGAAACAAGTCATATCCAAAAAATGAGCCCACTGTCCATTATCAAGCCCCCACCAATCATGGGCAACAAGAGGGCCTACACCTATTAAATTCTCTCTAAAATAATAATGGTTATCCCATTTATCTGCTGCTGACTTCACTCTCCATTGGAGAATTTGCTTCTCTTTTTCAGATGGACACAGATCCTGGGGAGAGAATCAGCCCATCACACCTCACCAGGGCCCCAGCTGAAACCACAGAGTAATGGGGAAATGAGCAAGAGTGCTGCTTTCTTGTTGAACCTGGTACCAGCACAAGGGTGAAGAAGAAGGACACAGAGAACACTCAACTTTTACCAAACCAGATATCCAGAGACAAAGAGGTTCCCAAGACCTCATCACTGAAGTAGACCTAAAGTGAACCCAACATGGCTCAGGGAAATTTGTGGAAGAGGGGGATGGAAAGATTGTTAGAGCCACATGTTGGGGCATTATGCATAGAGAAATTTCCTCTTATGCATAACTGATGGCTAACCCTACAATGCATAACCCACATTCTCCAACAAGGAGGGTCCTTGTGGAGCGGGTAGGACAGAGAGAAGGCTAATGATGGTACCAACATGGCTGTATACACACTGTGTACATAACTAATAATAATAATAAAATTCAGAGCCAAAAAAAGATATTGGAGAGATCACAAGTAAAAAACTTTCAGCTACACCTTAAATTGTTGGAAAGGGAACAACAAGGCAAACCAAAAATCAGACAGAAAGAAATATTAAAGGGACTAGAGCAGTTAAGGCACTTGCCTGCTAAACCTAATGACCCAAGTTTGATTCTGTAGTATTCACATAAAGCCAGATGAACAAAGAGGCACATGCTTCTGGAGTCTGTTTGCAATGACTAGAGACCCGGGCAAGCCCATTCTCTCTCTTGCTCTTCTTGCAAATAACTAAATGAAAAATCAATTTAAAAATAAATAATGAAGATCAGGATGGAAATTAAAATGAAATAGAAAACAATACAGTGAAACAATGAAATGAGTTGGTTTGATTAAACCCTTAGAAAAACAGACCAAAAGAAGAAGAGACACCAATTAATAAAATTAGAGATGAAAAAGGGCATCATTACAACAGATACCAATGAAATTCAGAAAATCATAAGGACACACCTTAAGAACATATACTCCACCAAGTTTGAAAATCTAAAAGAACTGGATGATTTTCTAGATATCTATGACCTACCAAAATTAAAGCAAGCTGAGATAAAAACATTGAAACTGACCTATAACAAGCACTGAGATCATAGCAGTTATAAAAATGTTTCCAACTAAAAAAATGTTCAGGGCTGGATAGCTCAGCAGTTGAGGCACTTGCTGTCAGAGATAACAACACAAGTTTGATTCTCCAATGCCCATTTAAAACCAGATGCACAAAGTGGTGCCTGCATCTGGAGTCTGTTTGCAGCCTCTGGAGGCCCTGGCATACCCATCTTCTCTATCTCTCTTCTATCTCTCTCTGCTTGCAAATAAATAAATAAAAATATTCTTTAAAGTTGAGGCTCAGATGGATTCACTGGGGAATTCTACCATACCTTCACAGAAGAACTGACACCAGTGCTTCTCAAATTTTCGATCAAATAGAAAAGGAATACTACCAAACTTCTTTTACAAAGTAAGTATTACCCTGATACCAAAACCAGATAAAGACACACACACACACACACACAAGTATTGCAGACCAATCTTTTTCATGAACATAGTTGCAAAAATTCTCAACAAAATACTGGCAAACAGAATATAGGATTTCATGAAAAAGAACATTCATCTTGATCAGGTAGGTTTTATCTCAGAGATGCAAGGACAGCCCAACATATGCAAATCAATAACTGTAATAAGCCATATAAATTGACCGAAAAACAAAAATCACATGATCATTTCAATAGATGAAAAAAATCCACGTTTGACAAAAGCCAACACCTCTTCATGATAAAAGTCCTAATGAGACTGAGAATAAATGGAACATATCTCAACTTAATACAGGCTATTTATAACAAACATATGGCCAGCATTATAATAAATGGGAAAAAGCTTGAAGCATTCCCACTATAATCAAGAGCAAGACAAGGGTGCCCACGTCTCTACTTCTTTTTTTTTTTTGGTTGTTTGTTTTTCGAGGTAGGGTTTCACTCTAGCTCAGGCTGACCTGGAATTATACTATGTAATCTCATGGTGGCCTCGAACTCACGGCGATCCTCCTACCTCTGCCTCCCTAATGCTGGAATTAAAAGCGTGTCCCATCACGCCTGGCTTCCACTTTTATTTAATATAGTACTGGAAGTCTTAGCTCTAGAAATAAAGCAAGAGACACATACAAGGGGTACACATTGGAAAGGAAGAGATTAAATTATCATTATTTGCAGATGATATGATTCTATATGTAAAGGATCTTAAAGATTCTACCAGCAAACTGTTAGAGCTGATAAACACTTTTAGCAACATAGCACAATACAAAATTAACACACAGAAATCAGTCAACTTCCTTTATACTAACAACAAACATGCTGAGGGTAAAATCAGGGAAACTCTCCCAATCATACTTGCCTCCAAAAAAAAATAAGGTATCTTGGAATAAACCTAACCAATGAAGTGAGTCTACAATGAAAGCTTTAAATCACACAGAGAGAAATTGCAAAAGACACTAGGAAATGGAACGTAACCCTATGTTCATGGATGGAAGAATCAATATTGTGAAAATGTCAATCTTATCAAAAGCAATCTACAATTTAATGCAATCCCCATCAAAATTATAATGGCATTGTTCATGAAAACAGTAAAAAGGAATTCTCAAATTCATTAGAAGCACAAAAAACATCAAATAGCCAAAGTAACACTGAGCAACAAAAATACAGCTGGCTGTATCACCATACCTGATTTTAAGATATATTACAGAGTCATAGTAACAAAATAGCATGATACTGGCACAAAACAGACACAGATCAGTAGAAAAGAATGGAGGACCCAGATATAAACTCAGGTCATCTGAGTTTTGACAAAATTGCCAAAAATATTCACTACAGGACAGATAGCCTCTTTAACAAAATGTGCTGGGAAAACTATATATTCATATGTAGAAGTATGAAAATAGATCTTATCTCTCTCCATGACAAGAATCAAGTCCAAATGGATCAAAGACCTTAATATTAGGCCTCAAACTCTGAAGCTGCTAGAGGGAAAAGTAGGAGAAACACTTCAACATATTGACATAGACACTGACTTTCTGAATATAACCCCAATTTCTCAGGAAGTAAAACCACTAATCAATCACTGGAACCTAATGAAATTACAAAGCTTTTGTACAGCAAAGGACACAGTGAATAGAGCAAAGATACAACCTACAGAATGGGAGAAAATATTTGTCAGCTACACATCTGACAGAGGATTAATATCCAGGATATACAAATAACTCAAAAAACTAAATAAGAATTCAAACAACCCAGTTGAAAAAATGGGCTATGAAACTGAATAGAAAGTTCTCAAAGGAAGAACTACAGAGGGCAAATAAACATCTAAAAAATGTTCTACCTCCTTAGCCATCAGGGAAATGCAAATTAAAACTACTTTGAGATTCCATCTCACCCCTGTCAGAGTGGCTATGATCAAGAAAACAAATGACAATAAATGCTAGCAAGGATGTGGAAAAAGGGGATCCCTTCTGCATTGTTTTGGTGAATGTATACTGGGACAAGCATTATGGAAATCAGTGTGGACTTCCTGAGACAGCTAAAAATAGACTTATGATATTACACAGCTATTCTCCTTACTACAGAAACACTTACACATCCATGTTTTTTTTTTTTTCTGTTCTATTCACAATAGTTAGGAAATGGAAGCAGCCTAGATGTCCTTCAACTGATCAATAGATAATAAATATATGGTACATTTATACAGTGGGGTTCCATTCAGCAGTAAATAAAAATTAAATTATAAAATTTGTAGAAAAATGGATGAATCTGGAATGGATTCTACTAAAGAAGGTAACCCAGGTCCAGAAAGTCAAATAATGTTCTACGTTCTCTCTCATATGTGGAGCCTAGCTTCAAAGGTTCAAAGGTATGTGAATTGGAAGAAAAGTCAATAGTAGAGGCCAGGAAGCTAGAAAGGGGATATAAAGGAGGGAGGACTTAAGGGAAGGGTATTGTAGGTATGTAAGTACAGATAACTGGCAGCAGAATGGTCTAAGTAGGATCAGGGGAAGTGATAGAGTAAAAGAAGGGTGGTGGAGTGTTAAAAATTTAAGATGTGGGCTAGGGAGATGGCTTATCGGTTAAGGTGCTTGCCTGTGAAGCCCGAGGACCCAGATTCAATTTCCCAGGCCCCACATAAGCCAGATGCACAAGGTGGTCCATGTGCCTGGAGTTTGTTTGCAGTGGCTAGAGGCCCTGGTTCACCGATTCTCTGTCTCTCAAATATTTTTTTTTAATTTAAGATATTATGAATAAGCCATATGGAAATCTACTTCTTTGCTAGCCAATAATATACATGTTTAGAAGAGAGAGCAAGAGAGAAAGAGTCTAGGCAGAGGTATCCTATGGACATAGATAATGGTGTACCCAGAAAATATAGATTGATATTAAAACAATTTCATTGGCAGTAAGTTGGTGGTCATGGAGATTCCTGATGCCCCCACAAACATCATAAGCTTTTACCAAGGCTCTTGGTTCTCATTAGAACTAGAATGATAAGACCCTAATTGCTGAAGTCTCCACATTCTTGGGCTTCAGTTCACTGAGAAATCTAGCTGGAACTGAGCTGGAAACTTCCTCCCTACTGACTAGCTGACAGTAAGCTGGAAAGAGCTATGCTGCATACAGCCTTTTGGGAGAGATAACAATGATAAACAGCAGTGGACCCTAAAGCCATAGGATTAGCCAGCAAGGCCAAATGTGCCAACTGATGCAACAGTGTCCAGTCTGTTATGGCGGGAAACAACTGCTCTCTGGACTGGAGGCCCACTCCATCGGAGAAAATACATGCCAGGAACTGAAAACCTAATCCAGAGCTTATGTTGGGGAGGTCATAAGCCCTAGGGGAGCAGCACCAACTGCTGTTTGGATAGATGTATATATGTGTTATGTGTACCTAACTGCCCTGTAAGCACTTTTTTCTGTGCTTACATCCTATACATTAATGATATTCTTGTTTCAGCTGGTGGTAACCACTGGGGTTACTCAGAAGTCACCGTAGTGCTGAGAAGAAGTGACAGTGGAGTGTTTATCATTGAGACATCTCTATCACACCTTCTAAGGTTCAGGGTCCATTGCATAAAAGGTGGCAGAAAGTATATAAGAGCCAAAGGAAGGGTAGGATTGCTTACAATGTACCCTTCCAGACACAAAATGGCCTGGATATTCATGATATCATAGTGCCTGACATTACCTGTGCAAGACCTTCATAATAGGAGGAAAGATGATGACAACAAAACAGAAGCAGGACTAATTGGAAAGAAGAAGGGATTCAATGGAGGGTGGATTTTAGAGGGGGAGAATAGAGGTGGTGTGGGAAATATAGTTTATTGTCTATGCTTATTGAAGCTTCAACAAAACGTTTAAAAACGTAACATTTTCAGATGATGAGGAGGACTTTTATCCAGATCAGCGACTCCCTCTGCCCATCATCGTTCATGTTTGAAAACCCGTTTTGTTCTGGCTCTCCGCGCCCCTCCCGCAGCAAGTCTGGGGTAATCCGTCCCTAGCCTCAGCGATGTGCGAGATTCTTCATGTAAGCCTCTTCTCTCACTAGTGATGATGTAAGAATTGGCAATTTTTTTTTCTATGAAGGACTGGCATGTAAATACTTTAAGCTTTCAGGCAATTTGGTCTCTGTCATAGCCACTCCACTCAACCATTGTAGTCTAGAGCCCATGATAATCAGAACATAAACAATGAGGTGGCTGTGCCCCAACAACACATTTATGAAAGTTGAAATTTGAGTTACATATCATAAACATTCCTTTGGCTTATTTTTAATAAATTATTTTATTTTTAATATTTTATTTATTTGTAAGCAGAGAGAGAGAGAGTGAGAATGGGCACACCAGGACTTCTAGCCACTGCAAACAAACTTCGGATACATGCACCACTTTGTGGGTACTTATGTGGGTATTGGAGAATCAACCCCGAGTCCTTAGACTTTGCAGGCAAATGGCTTAACCACTGAGTTCTTTCTCCAGCCCGATTTGTAAATTGACTGAAAACGTTATGAACATGGGTTCATATGCAACATTCCACTAAGGGCCCTCTTCAGTGGGGTACTGGCATTCACAGTACAGTCCCAAGTGTACAAGTCAGTCTCTGTCAAGGGCATAATACCTCATGATGCTCCTTCCCATCCTATGGTTCTTACAATTTTCCTGGCCTGGTTTCTGCAATGTTCCCTGAGCCTTGCAGGGTGGGTTATACTTTTCTTTCAGTGTTGAGCTCTCTGTGTCCTCTGGTTTCTTTGATGGGTTCTGTGTCAACCACCATTGCCCTGGAGGAGGTTCTCAGGCTTCCAATGAGATCAGTGAGATGTTTAATTTGCCTCATCCATGGTAATGTCTCCTAGGACATGGCAGATGTTCTAGAGATGCCTCATCTTGTGCTAGGCAGTCAGCTTTTTTTTCTTGCTATACTGATGGATTAGTCTCCCCAGTATTTGCAGAAGCCTGGGCCTGGGGCACCCTAACTTACTGGGTACCTGGGGCTTTGGAGTGTGAAGAGCTCTGCAGTCCCTGGCTGATGATAGCAGCACATCAGAGGCTCAGGAGATTTTTTTAAAAAGAGGTATTGTGTTTTTGCTTTTATTTATTTATTTGTTTTTAATATTTTATTTTTTATTTATTTGAGAGGGAAAGAGGGCGAGAGAGAAACGGGGGAGGGCACACCAGGGCAATCAGCCACTGCAAATGAACTCCAGAGGCATGTGCTACCTTGTGCATCTGGGTTACATGGGTCCTGGGGAACTGGACCTGGGTCCTTTGGCTTTGCAAGCAAGTGCCTTAACCACTAAGCAACCTCTCCAGCCAAACATTTTGTTTTTTGTAACCACTGAAGGTTGTAAAAATTGAGGCTAAGTAGTTGGCTCAGAGGGTAAGGCACTTGCTGCCCAAGCATGAGGAGTTGAGCTTGGATCTGCAGGACCCATACATAATACTGGGTTTCATGGTGGGCATCTGTATCCCAGCACTGAGGAGGCAGAGACAAGCAGATCCTTAGTGTTTGCTGCTGAGCTAGTGTAGCCGAATCAGTGAGCTCTAGAACTAATGGGAGAGCCTGTCCTAGACAATAAGAAGGTGAAGGGGCTGAGGCAATGGCTCAGTGGTTAAAGGTGCTTACTTGAAAGCCTGCCGTTCCCCAATCCCCACTGGAACCTCCTCCATGCACATGTCTGCAGTTACAACGCACCTTCCGGGAACAGGAAGTGGAGCCTGGAGAGTCTGCAAGTTTGGAAGCAGCAGGGTCAAGACAAACAAACCCTGCCTCAGCAGAGTGGAGCAGAGAGCTACCCTGAGGTTGTTCTATGCTTGTGCCATGCCAAGCACACCCATACAGACATACACCCGTCATACATATACACCACACACACATATCTATGTATATGTACATATACATATGCCCAGACACCGATGAACATGCATACTGTGCTTATTTGAGTGTGAAATGTCCCCCCTAGCCTCAAGAGTTCCTGATTAAGCTCCCTACCTTATCCCAGCTGGTGGAGCCTTTGGGAAGTGGAACCTTACCAGAGAAGTTGTGTTCCTTAGGGCAGATCGTTAGCCCAGCATACTGGGTGTTCAGAGCTCACCCTCCAAGACAGTTTCCTCCCTGCTGCTGATATGCAATGTTGTGAGCTAGCTTCTTGGTCATGCCCATGCTCTGCCCACCATGATGAAGTTTCCCCTAGAGATTGTAATCAGAAATAAACTCCGTCCTCCCCCAGGTGCTTCTGGGTGGATGGTTTTCCTACCCCCACCCATCAATGAAAGGATATCTGCTACACGCACTATGCATACATACTCATGCAAAGTATGGTATAAAATCCATTCTTAGATCATAGGTTTTCTAAGTACAGGTTCCTAGCTTATAGTCTATCATTGCTAACCCTTGGAATGTTATATTAAAGCCTGTCACCTCAACATCACCCAGGACACTTTAAACAGAAAACTGGTCTTAGCAGGTCAGAGTTGCCCCTAAGTCTCTATTTGTTTTCAATGGACACATACCCCATTGCCTCCTTGACCACCTGACTCTGCCTTCCTGTGTCACAGCCCTTTTTTCTATACCTTGCTGATCACCCCCTGTGAGATAGAGCCTCTGCACCAACATCATTAAAGAAGTTCCACCCACACGAATCTTCCTGAACAAATCTTCCCTTTATTGAAGACATAGAGGAGGAATTAGTCATGAAGATCCAAGCACTGTCTAGTGGAACTGTGACATTGCATTTCTTAAAGCACCATTCTACCAGTTCAGTACTGTTTTCCAAATAGAAATCATGCCCTCTTCAAGGCAGCTAGCCCAGCTTTGTACAAAAGCAGTACTGATCCTTTCTGTCCTTGGGAATTGTGAGATTCATTTGTCTCCTTCTGCATTTATTATTAAGTGTCTCAAACAGTGCTGCCCAAAGAAACTTGTGTGCTGCTGAGCTGTGCTGTGTGTGCTGTCCGGTAGAGTTCATGTAGCCACATGTCATGGGGGAAAGCACTTTAAATATGGGTGGTGACAGAAGAAACTAGACTTTAGACTGTTTAATTTTAGTTATTTAAATACCCACATTTGCTTAGCACTATCACTTTGGGCAACACAATCCAACACGTGAAGGCCAGTCAGACACTCTGAAAAGCTCAATGAATACCTGATTCCTAAAACTTAACCACAATGTTGGAACTGGGCCCTCACTGCACTGTGCAGGATTTAATTAAAGCTCTGTGGTCTATCATGGCTGTCTTTTAATCAATAGTTTTCGAACTTTTCATGCTTCACTTCTGTCATGTAGTGGAGGATAGTCCTGGGTTTTAAGATTCTCTCATTTTCCACTTCAGTTGTGCACAAAGCCAAGGTTATTTCCCTCGAGCACATTCTTCACACAAAGCCCGACCTTCAGCCAAGTGTCCAAATGCTACATCAATTCCAGCTGCTGCATCTCCAACACATAAACACAACAACTATCTGTTTTTAATGCATATCCAATTAGGCTAAACATTTCAACTGAAATACTGTTTCCATATGTCAACATCAGGATGAATACTATGGCAAGTGTCCTATGGCAATATTGATGTTTTGTATGAAGGAGGATTATGCTAGCTAGATGAGCTAAAAAGCTGGCAAGTGTGATGGCAATTTCAGATTGTCAACTCAATTGGGTTAAGGAACACCTAGGGTATTAACAAGTTACATCCCTGGACATGTCTGTGAGAGTGTTTCCAGAGAGGCTTACCAAAGGAGGAAAGAATGACCTTGAATGTGGGTGGCAACATTCCATGGGCTGGGGAGCCAGACTGACTGAAAAAAAGGGAAAAAGCCAGAGGATTACCAGCATTCTGCTTTCACTGTTTCTGCCTGACATCATAGACCCTGCCAGACTGGACTGTATTCCTATGAACTGTGAGTAAAAATAAAAACCCCTCCACCGTTAATTTGCTTTGTGTCAGGTGATCCATCAGAGCACCCAGAGAAGTAGCTTCTCAGAGATACCAATGCATAGTGGATAGTCTCACAGACTGTGAAGCCAGCTTTTGAAATTGTCACCTAGTGTTTCTTGCCAAGTGTGATATTCAAATATATGTGCATCTTGTAGAGGACTGGATTGATGAACTTACAGGCTAAATTAGTGTTGGAATGTATTAAAAACTGTGGGTCAAAGATATGATGTTCTCTAAGATGTATACAATATTCACAAGGCCAGTCAGTTAGTGATTTCACCAGATTTGTGAAAGTATAAGGGGGGAGAAGTTCTTGGAGTCTTCTATGTGACATGAGATACTCAGAAGTGCTTTTCAGATTCTAAGATGATTTGAATAGAAAACATCTAGTTTGAACCTACCCATATCATAATCATTTAAGGTTTAATCCCCTCTCCTTTCCTTCCATGTCTGGCTTTATGAGATTTTTGCCTTTCAGGAGGAGTCACATCCAAAAGTGTCCTCTTCCAGGGATGCTGTGGCCAAATTACCTACTTCCATGGAATAGTGGTGCTCTGAGGGAACTGTGGGGCAGGGCAAGGCAGAGCTGACTGTGCAAGATGCTGCTAGGTCACACTTAGCAGCAAATGCAGGTCCTGTCTGCTGCAAACAGATAAACCCAGAATAGGAAAAATTATTAGAGGATGAACAGGAACTATGGGCCTAAATTAACAAATCAAAAAGGGCAAGAAGAAACAAACCACCAAAAGCTAAGAGTTATTAGAAACAGGAGAATTAGGATAAATGTTAGAAACATTTGCTAGTAGACTATAAAATAAATATGTTAAGGGTACCTAAGTACCTAAAATATGAGCAGTACCAAGAAACTTATGTAATTATCTAGCAAATGGGGGTGAAAAGGTCTAAGTGAGGTCAGTGGAAGAGATTGAGTAAAGGAAAAGTGGAGGGAGGGCTAATCAAAATCTAAAGAGAATATAAATAAGTCATGTGGAAACCTACTTTTTTGGACAATGGAACACAGAGGAGTCATACATTGTTACTAGAAAATTTTCAGTTCCAGGGATGGGATACCTTCCAGTGAGCTGTTGGCCAGGGAGGTCTCTGATGCCCCCAAAACATTACAGACCATTGCCAAGGCCCTTGGTTTCCCATCAGGAATAGATGGTAAGACCCTATTGCCGAAGACTCCACATACTTGGGCTGCAAGGTCATTGAGAAATCCTGCTGGAGCTGAGCTGAAAACCTCCTCCACATAGACCAGCTGACAGAAAGCTAGAAAAAGCCATGTTGTATGCAGTTCAATGGGAGAGAGAGAAATCACCAGTGAAGATACCCAACACTGGACATTGCAAGCCTTATATTTGACCAAACAGGCCAAATGAGCCAATGGGTGCAATAGTGGCACATCTGTTATGGGAGAAACCAACTGCCCTATAATTTGTCTAGAGGCCTGCTCCATGGGAGGGAATACATCCCTGATACTGAAAACCTACAACAGGGTTAGTCATGAGCCCTAGGGATGTAACCTTTGCTGCTGTTTGGCTAAATGTATATACTATGCTCATCAAACTGCCCACTTCTCTTAATGTTGATACCCATATATTAATGCTACTTTCACTTTTGGTGAAAGAATCTTGTTTTTTCAGATGGAAGTGACCTTGGGATAACTCAAAAGGCATCATGGTCCTGAGAAGAAGTGACAGTGGAGTGTTCAGCACTGAAATATCTCTATCACAACTTCCAAGGCTCAGGGTCCATTGCAGAAGAGGTGGTAGAAAGAATGTAAGAGCCAAAGGAAGGGTAGGACTCTTTACAATATGCTCCTCCAGACACAAAATTACCTGGATATTCATGACCTCATAGTGCCTGACACTACCTACAAAAGACCATCATAATAGGCGGAAAAGATCATGACATCAAAATAAAAGAGAGACTGATTGAGAGGGGGAGAGGTTATGATGGAGAGTGGAGCTTCAAAGGGGAAAGTTGGGGGAGGGAGGGAATTACTATGAGATATTGTTTACAACCATGGAAGTTGTCAATAAAAAAAAAAGATTGTTGAAACAGAACCATATAACTGCAATAATAAACTCCACAAGTAAGTTGATAGTTAGACCTAACTGAAAGATTTGTGGATATAAATTAGATCTGAATTAATTATTCAAAATAAAGGGCAGAGATAAGTAAGATTTAAAAAATCAAAGAAAAATCTATATTAGGGAGGCTTAACTATTAAATTCAGAGTTTCAGAAGAAGACAATAGGATAAGGACAATATTCAAGAAGATACTAAAACCTTTACAAAATTGTAGAAAGTTTCAAAATCCCAAGTATAGGAAAGTCAAACAAATCCAAAACCCAAGAAATGAAAATAATTTTGACTTAGACATATTAATGTGAAGGAACACACAAAAGGTTATTAAGTAATCTAAGAGAGGAAGGACAATATATGTTGAAGTTAAAGTAACAGGAGTGTCTAAGTAGAATTAATGTAAGCTAGAAAACTGTGAAATTATATTCAGAGTACTAAAATAAACATTAACTGTATTTACTTATGCTAACAGAAACTATCTTTTTGTGAATAAGCAAAATAATAAAATTTCACACAAAAGCTAAAGATCTTCATATTAAATTCTCTAATTTTATAAAAATAGCATGTGATACCTTACTTAAAAAGTAGCTCACAGAGTTGGAGAGATGCTTAGTGATTAAGGCACTTAACTGAAAAGCCAAAGGACCAAGGTTTGATTCCCCAGGACACACATAAGCCAGATGCACGAGGTGACACATGCATCTGGAGTTTGTTTGCAGTGGTTGGAGGCCCTGGTATGTCCATTCTCTCTTTCTCTCTCATCTCTTTTTCTCTCTCCCAAATAAATAAAAAATAAATAAATGTAGCTCACAAATTATCTTCAATGAACATATATTGCTGAAAATCAAAAAGCAAAACCACAATATATACATAACATTGTAAATAAATAATGCTTTAAAGAAGAGAAACAAAAGGTCCTCTCATGTTTCAAATTTCTGTGCATAGATCCCAGTATGTGGTGGGTGGTTCCTCGTTCACTGACTTGAATAATTAACATCATTCACTCTCTACTTGACTCCTGCCATTTCAACATCCCTCTAAGCATGTTATTTTCTAAAATCACTAATACTATATCAGAGTTTTTTTAAGCTATTATGAGAAAAGTTGCCTTCCCCTATGATGTTCTGGGGGCCCTGGGTCCTTTTTTGAAGCTAACAAAAGATTTGGAAGTTCCAGAAATGAAGACAGACTCGAATGTACAGTAAAAGCAGTGGGACCCAAGGGATGGCTCAGTGGCTTAAGGCACTTGCTTGCAAAGCCTGACAGCCCGGGGTTCAATAACCCAGTCACCTGCATAATGCCAGATGCAAAAAGTGGTTTAAGACAGGTTCCATTCATGATGAGTTGATGTGGCTATAACTCCATTGTAAGTTCAGGAACATCTGTAGACCAGGTGGCTTAAACAGCAGGAATTTATTTTCTCATAGCTCTGGAGATTTGAAGGCTGGGATCAGGGTGCCAGAATGGTCAAGTTATGGTGAGGACCCTCTTCCTGGGTTGTTCACTGCCACATTCTTGTGGTGTCTGAGAGCTCTAGGGATGGGGGCAGGGGAGGGGGAGGGGAGGGTGGAACAGAGAAATAGAGGGAGAAAGGAGGAGGAGGAGAAGAAGGAAGAGGAGAGGAAAAAAGAGAAAGGAAGAAAGAGAGGGAGGAAGGAGAGCAAAAGAAAAAAATCTGGCATCTCTTTCTATGAGAATGCCAATCCCACTGCAGGCTTCCCACTCTGATCTCCCAAGGGTGCCTTATCCAAAAGTCCATCACATTAAGGATTTGTGGTTATTTATTTATTTATTTTTTGACAGAGAAAAGGGTGGGGGAAGGAGAGAAAATGGGTACACCAGGGCCTCCAGCCACTGCAACGAACTCCAGACACATGCACCCCCCTTGTGCATCTGGCTAATGTGGGTCATGGGGAATCAAACTTGGGTCCTTTGGCTTTGCAGGCAAACACCTTAACCACTAAGCCATCTCTCCAGCCCAGCTTTGTGTTTTGATACAGGCATTTGTGGGTCCCAAGCTCTTAGTCCATAGCATTCTTTAGCCAGTTTCTTTCCATCTGGATGTGTGGTACACGTCACTATAGAATTGGACCGTAGCATTCCTATGTTTCCACAGAAGAAAAACCTACAAATTGGCAAATGTGAACACTTGGGCAATTATGTAGGACATTTCTATGGCTGGGGATATGGGTGGAATATAATTTTTTTCAGACCATGAGTTATAGCAAGGGAGGCAGGAGCCATGTCAGTCAGTGAGATAGGCTCAAGGATGTACCTAGGAGAGGGAAGGGTGTTTGATTGCATGTAACAGACTGTAGCCAGGATTATTAACTGACACAAAATATGGGTGCAAAGATTTAAATAAGAATATGAATCACTTTCTGAGGCCAGATGGAGGTTGGTGGAGAGGAAGAGGAAATAAAATGATATTTTACAGTGTGATAATGTGTTTGATTTTAGATGTTTCAATTCACTGGCTTTCCCCTTTGTATCTTGAAAATGAGTTCATTTTCTCTCCTCCAAGAGTCATTGGACCCAGAGAGCAGTTTACTCTCCATAGTTCAGGAGAAACCTGGCAAAGGAAGGTGCATATCCACTCCACGAAAGGGGACATTTCCAAGACCTCACCATGCAGTACTAGGCTTTCACTGGTTCTGTAGAAAGTAGTTTTTCAATTTTTCCATTTGTGGAATCTGGGCCCTAATAGTGAGGGAGGGACTAGGAGCAAAGGAACCTCTGTGTTGTAGGCAGTAGCTCCTCTGGGTTACAGGCTCAAAAAGAAGAAACAGATATTTGTGTGGCCTGATGGAGCCAACAAGCCCAGATATTAAGTCCAAAAAGCAAAGTCTTGGAACTAAAATTCAGAAGGCCCTGACTTATGCTGACTCACTGATGTTAGCCTGCCCACACCTTCAAAGAAATGAGTCTTTTGTCTAACCCAGACTATCAGGAGCCTCCCCTCAGGCCCTACTGTGCATCCAGAGCAACCTCAACTTGATACTTATTTCCATCCCCAAAGTTGAAAGAAGCTGGGATCCAAGCCACTATGTGCTTACCTGCTTGAGACCCCCTCCCCAGGCGGGAACTCATCTGCTTTACTTTCACGTTCTTTAAGTTCAAGTTTTCTTTGTTTAACTTGAACCATGCCTACACTTAAAAATTCTTCATGAGTCACAAGAAAATGAACTCAATAATCACTGGTTTGGGGACTGTAATGACCACTGAGTGTCCAGCACTCTAACCCCTAAGCTATGTCTGTCCAGAGCTGAGAGAGGCTCCATTTCTCAAAATTTATAATAGTACTTACCTCTGAAGGGTGGTGTCATCTGGGAAATGTACCTAAACCCTCTGTTCACTGTGGCTGGTCATGAGTGCTAGTGATCACCACTGTCCACAGGCTTTAAGAGAGATTACCTAACTGTCCAGGGACTAAAGAGGTGGCACATGACTAGGCCACATGTGCATCTAGGGAAAGGAAGGGTATATGAATTTGCCCAAAAGACAGAAGTCAGGATTATTAACTGACAAAAACATGGGTAAAATATTTAAGAATATGAATCACTCTCAGGGACCTGATGGAAATTTGGAGGAAGGAAGAGTAAATTACATGTTCCAGTGTGGTGTGTTTGGTTTTAGAGGCTTTAGAAGATTAGAAGAAGCCTCAATTCACTGGTTTTCCCTGTGTTTTAGGAAACTGAGTTCAACTTTATCTCTTTGCACTGTGCCCCACCTCTGGCTAAGAGTCCTTGGATCCATAAAGCAGTTTACTCTCTGGAGGTCAGGTGAAACTTGGAGACCAGGGAATACAGCCTATGATCACAATATGGGGCCTTTCAAGGGCATCACTTTATAGTGGAATTTTGTTGATTCTGTAGAAAGGCATGGCTCAGTTTTCTCATCTGTGAAATCTGAAGGCTGGTATCAGGTGAGAGATGCTCCTAATACATCTTCAAAGGGACACGAGTGATTACTATTGACTATAGGCTTTAGGGGAGCCTACCAACTGTCCAGGGTTTACACAGTTCATTTGTGTCTAGGCTGGCCTCAAGCCCACATCTGACCCCCAAATTTATGTATGCTTTAAAGTACTGGCTCCCACTTTCCTTTATTCCAATTCCAAAGGCCTCTTTGATCCTCCCAGGGTCCCAGTGTTGAGGGCAGTGTATGACCATTGGAAAGGAACATTCCTGGTCCTTATTCCCAGGGTCAGTAACTTACCATTGTAGTTAGCGTATTATTAATGTTTGCTTTTCACTTTTTCGGTCAGTAAAGTTGGGTGATCCAAGGAATACTGGCACAGTTCTTGGCCCTAAGAAGCTGACGCATAGGCCCTGGCTGTGGTAACCACAACAGGGAATTTCCATACCATACTTTGCCCTCTGAGCTGGGCACTCTTCCTATCTCATCCTTCTGGCCTTCCTGAAACATCATTAAATTTTTCTGACAAATTCTCAATTTATCTTGCCAACCTTGTTTTCTCTGGTCCTAATATGGGTCCATGTTAATATTCTTTTTCACAGTGAAATAATTTATCTAAATCAGCTCTACCTTTCACTAAAATAGTTTTAAATGTGGTTATTACTCTTGATTTTTCATAGCTATCAATGTCCCAATATTATCCTTAGGAAGCCAGGTATTCATTTCTATGTGAAAGGAAGTGGAGCTAAGGGAGAATTCTACAGAAACCCTTGGGTGCTGACTCACGAAAGCTGTGTTCCTGGAGTGCCTGGCACAATGTGCAGTTACTTGGACTATTGTGACTGCTTGTGTAACCTTGGCGGGATGGTTGGTGAATCTTGTTTCTGGAGCTTCCTGACCTTTGGGCTGTTTGTTTACTTCCTGTTGAAGTTAGATTCTCATTGCTAAATACCCATCCAAAAGCAACTGATGGGAGAAAAGGAATTTATTTTGGTTCATGATGGCAGGGGAGAGAATGGTATGAGCAGAGGTTGGACATCACTTCTGCCATAGCAGGTGGAAAACAGCTGTAAACTAACACTGAATGGACTGGAGAGGTAGCTTAACAGTTAAGGCCCTTTCTGGAAAACCAAAGGACCCAGGTTCAATTCCCCAGAACCCACATAAAGCCAGATGCATAAGATGGCACATGAGTCTGGAATTTATTTGCAGTTGTTAGAGGCCCGGGCATGCCCATTCTCTCTCTATATATATATCTGCTTCTCTCTCTCTCAATCTCTCCTCTCAAATAAATAAATAAATAAAATATTTAAAAAATATACAGAAGCACAACTTTTGATTTCTTATTTTTCCCCTAAACCTTTTGTTTTAAGCTACATGGCATGTTCCTCAATCTTTTACTCTAATAGTGTCGCCTCTGTACTTTGCATGGTCTGGTCCATGTGTCTGGGAAGCATACCTTTCACCTGCTGCAATTCTATTCAAATTTCCAACCCTATCCTAAAAGTGACTTGTTAAGCCTCCTCATCTGAGTCAATCCTACCTTGATATCTTTCCAAAACTCTATGTTCGTGGTGGACATATTTGCTATTTATAAGCCTGTGGTGGTTTCAATGTGAATGTTTGTTCCCCATAGCCTCAGGGATTTTTGGTTAAGGCTTCCTAACTAATTATCTTGCAGTATGCCAGAGGAGGTGTCACTGGGGTGGATCTTTGGGGTGCAGCCCTAATCTGTGAAAAGAGCAGTTGGAGCTCTGGCTGTCCATGTTTGCTGGCTGTTTGGTGCTGTCTCTCTGCTATGTATCTATGGAAGTGAACCTGCTTCTCCCAGCAATGATGGTGTTTCCTATGGATTCTGTAAGCCTGTAAAAAACTCTTTCCTTTCATATGCTGCTTCTGGCTGGGTGTTTGTCCCAGCAATGAGAAAAATAACTGCAAAAGAGCCCATGAGTAGAAGTATGATGGCTGCTCTCTTTCTAACTCCTAGTGCTCTGTGACTAATAGCTTGTCTTACAGGGAATGTTCTCACAGTTTCTCTCTAGGTATCTCTTGCAGCTGAGGAACACAGAACTTAGATTCTACAAGCTGCCACTGTTTATGCTCCAGCTGGTTAGACCCTCTTTATTTATTTGAGTGAGAGATAGAGAGAAAGACACAGACACAGGGACAGTGAGTATGGGTGTGCCAGGGCTTCCTGCCACTGCAAATGAATTCCATATGTATATGCCGCTTAGTACATCTGGCTTTATGTGGATGCTGAGGAATCGAACTTGAATCCTTAGGCATTGCAGGCAAGCACCTTAACCATGGGGCCATCTCTCTAGCCCCTCCCCGTTTCTCACAATGGTCTCCGTGGTTAGACCTTCTAGTACAGCATCCTGGGGATATACATTTCTCAGTTAAATAGACATAAGTAGAAGCTTTAAAATGTTTATTTAAATGAACGGAAGCATTTGTTCCAAGTGGCAAATAATTCATAGAACAACAATACAAGTAGAGACAGCTTTTAAGCCTACCACATTTCAGAGAATTATTCAAAATAGCCTAAAACCCCCAAGAAACATGGACTCACGTTTGATGGTCCCTCTTCCTCCTCCAGTTCATGTGCAGCTGTGAAGTGCAGTGACCAGTTGAAAGCTTTGAAACTCATTTCACTGAATGAAAGTGACCATCTAATTTCTACTTTTGCAGACATTTTAGCCATGGGCCTCTGGTTTCCTGTTTACTTTCATGACTACATTGGGGGGGAAAGCCCTGTATGATTGCACCTAGAATTAGCATATAATTGTAGAAAATATATTTGTTTTGGTGAACATAACTTCTATAGAATTCTAAAATTGCCTGGAGGAATACCAAGTTAATAAAGAAAAACCTTTGAAATAAGTAAATTTCTGAATTTGAACATAAAATAAAATTATCCTAAGAGTTGACCTTTGCTAAAATGCATATTAGTGCTAAAGGGGCTCTAAGGACTCATTCCCTTAGACTTCATTCCTGTTGCTCCAGAGATGCTAAGTGCCTTCCAGAATAGATATGTTTTGTTTGTGAGAATAATGGAGTCCAAGTCCAGCATAACAGAAAACTCTGGACTTATGTGGCAGAGGCTGGGGGAGCAATGAGTTCAAGCCACAAACCAGGTGCTCTTCACTGTAGCATGCATCTGCAATCCAACTGATGATGGCAGAGGCATTTTAGGCAGCAAGGACGCTTGAGCCCGGCAGTGACTTGCATTCTTTACCTCCCTTACCTATCCCAGCCAGTCGATGAACCCATCTGTAGACAGGAGAAGGAAGGGCCACTCAAGTGATCCCATGACAGCATTGTCCATGCTGCAGGAGCAGCGCCCCTGTCTCAAAGTCCTCTTGTAATGTACTAGTGTGTACTTCGGCCAGTTGTGAAAACAGTACTCATATTTTTTTCCTCTCTTTGAATGTTTATATTTTCTCCATCCATGACTGATTATAAAACCAAAAGCGAGACAGGATTTTATGCATTCTGGCCTTGAGCACACAATGTCACGCTCGGCATCTACTGCTCTTTTCTTAGCACTTCTCTCCCTGCACTGTTCCTCGCATGAGTGTTCTCTACAGCAGCCGTTCTGTCATTTGTGGCTTGCCTGTCTTCCTAGTACTCCCAGATCCTAAGTGTTTTCTATGATGGTTGGCAGAAATTGTATGTATGCAGTAAAATCACTGAGCCAAGAAGGAGCTGCTGCCTGTGGCTTCCGCCACACACAGCTCTCCAGATGGACAGTCATCACGGATGTCATGGTGCTTCAGTCACACTGTGACCACATGCACAGGTTTGATCAAGTTGACCACACACGTAACTCATGTGGATCCCTTCTGTTTCACTCATCACAGAGTGAATACACACAGGGAGCTCATTTAGTCCCCATCATCCCTCATTGATGACTCTCATCATGAGCCCTGGTTTTATTTTCCTGAATCAGAGATGATGACATCAATATCTAACATGGTGCATTATATTTTCTTATACCTTGACAAATTTTAAACTATTTTTTATTTTATTTATTTATTTTTATTTGAGAGGTGGGCAGATAGAAAGACAATGGGTGTGCCAGGACCTCTAGCCACTGCAAATGAACTCTAGATACATATGCCACCTTGTGCATCTGGCTTATGTGGGTACTGGGCAATTGAGCTGGGGCTTCACAGACAAGTATCTTAACCACAAAGCCATCTTTCCACCCTCCTTGACAAATTTTAAACATTTTACATTGCATTAGTTTTAATGATTAAATGTAAATACTAGATTTAAATGCCAATAAATTCATGGATCACATATGAAACTGACTGTATTAAATTTTAATGTGAGAGGAGTTTTTAGATCCTGCATATGGAGGTAGTGTGATATTTTGCTACCATAATCCTAAGTCATTCACAGGTTCATGTTTGCTATTCATTTGGCATATATTAGTAGGTAGCATTTACTATTTTCTAGAGAACTTAAAAGGTTAGATCAAGCTTCATAAAATGTATCTGAAAGTACTTGTTTTGGTTAATTAATTAATTCACAAAATATTTAACTCTCATGCCCGGGTCAACCCATGTGCTAGGATCTGTGTCCCATGTCTCCACAGATACATAAGGACTGGTCCCCCATTCTCCAGAACCCATAGTTTTTAGTGGCTAAGAAGTGGACAGAAAAGGAGAGAACTAGAAGTATGTTGTGGTTTAAGGTAAAATGTGCTTTCCCAGGCTCACATGTTTTGGACACTTGCACCCCAGTTCACAGGCCTGTTTGGGGAGGTTGTGGAGCTTTTTGGAGGTGGGGCCTTCCTGACAGACGTGGGTCAGTGGAAGCGGCCTTTAAAGGAGTTGCTTACCTCTTTCCATCTGTGCTCTCTGCTTCAAGGTTCACATCCTGTGAAAAGTGACCTCAGTGTGCTCCCACCACTCTCAACACTTCTGCTTCCATGCTTCCCCATCACAAAGGAATGCAACCCTCTCAAACTGTAAGCCAAGCGCACCCTTTCTCCCTCTACTTGCTTTTCAGATAGTTGTCACAGTGATGAGAAAAGTAACTAACGGCATATGAAAAATGAGGGCACCCTGTCCATAGGAACCTCACAGATGGGGGCTTGCTCCATGGCCATACAGAAGGCTAGAAGAGACAGAAGTCAGAAAGAAGAGAAATGTGAAATGGCTCAAGTTGCTTAGGAAAGTTAAACTGTTATAGCTCCCTGGATGGGGATAACAAGAACCAGTGAGAAGTGGCCAAGATCAAATTGCTCTCTGTGTGTGCACTGGTGTCTAGACTCAGCCTTCACTCACAGGAACCACTAGTGATACTTATGCTGAACAAATCAAAGTTGTCCAGCCTGCAGCACAATCTAACACTATCGCCCACTGGAAGGCAGTGCATTTCATGGCAAAGTAATGGCCGGTCTGGGTGGTGGTACATATAGTATAGCTCTTAATTTCCAAAGGTGTGCCTTACTATGCACATTACTAGTTTTTTTTTTTTGAAAGCTCTGTAAGTATTTTTTTAGACCTAAAAAAAACATGAGTGCAGGCAAGCACCTTAACCACTAAGCCATCTCGCCAGATCCCACGCATGCCAGACACACTGAGATTAGGCAAGTGCAAGGTCATACATGTCCACTAGGTGTACAAGCATCTGGAGTTCCATTGCAGTAGCTGGGCCCTGGCATGCAAATTCTCTCTCTCTCTCTCACTCTCTCTTTCTCTCTCTCTCCCCTCTCTAAAAACTAAAATGATAATAATAAAAAATGAGTTTAATTGCTACTTGATAACATTGTAACCTTGTATGGTCTGATTGAGTTCTCAGAGAACTGGTCTTCTGTCAAATGGATATGATTATATCATTCTCCTAAATTTTTTCTCAGAATCATAATAAGAGTTATGAAAATTAATGTACACAAATCAGTTTTAGAAAAGTGGAGCAGGACCCAAGAGGACAGTGGCATCACTACTTAAGAAGTTGAGGCAACCTAAACGACTTGATAGAAGTAACTCATCAGAGGCAATCTTCACCCCTGGAGCACCAGGTACATAACAGCTTCTTGACAAACATGGTGGAAATTTCATTCATTCATTTTATTCATTCATTCTTTGATAAATGTTGAAAATGTTCCCAGGTGAATTGGCTAAAAGTAAGTTGAAAATTAAGAGTTCATAGGCTGTGGTTTGAACGGTAACCCCAGAATTGTGCAATATTATCTCCCCAACCACAGTAGGACCTTTGCCAGCAGGGAAGAGTGGAACGAAGACATTTTGAAGATGAAAGACACAATGTAGTGGCCCAAAGCACACTGAGTACTGATCAACAGAAAGATAGATGCAGGAGTGGTGCACACCTTTAAATCTAGCACTCGGAAGGCAGAGGTAGGAGGGTCATTGGGAGTTCAAGACAATCCTGAGACTACATAGTGAATTCCAGGACAGCCTGGGCTAGAGTGAAACCCTAGCATGAAAAACAAAACAAAACAAACAAAAAAAAAAAAAAAAAAAGGAAATAAAGCTAGATAGATGTTGGCTACAGAGATAGCTTAGTGGATGAAGTGCTTGCTGTGCAAGCATGAAGACCAGAGTTCAGCTCCCCCAAACCCTTATAAATGCCAGGTAGGCATGGTGGTCCACCTATAATACCAGCATACACTTAGATGGCAGAGACAGGATCGTGGGGCAGGCTGCCTGGCTAGAATAGGAGGACTAGCCACATTGATGAGCTCTGGGTTTCTCACTTGGGTGAGAGACTCCATCTCAGCAATTAAAGTGGAAAGTGATAGAAGAAGCTGCCAGCTATCAACCTCTAGCCTTCACACATATGTGCACACACATACACACCCCCCCACATACACATGAATGTGCATGTATACATGCACACACAAAATAAAATGAAAGAAAAATCCACACTGCTGACTACTACTAACTGGTTGTGGACATTGAACAAGATATTCAACAGCTCTCCTTCTCCACCACAGGGAGTGCAGACAGTACTCACCCCATAGGACAGTTATGCAGTACTAAGGGAGTCAGCATTTGTTTAGACTCCTACAGACTAGGCTGTTTCAAAGGAGTTCCAATACAGTTGTCACTGGCAACAGTGAGTGATGGTGCACTAACATCCTTAAAGGGTGAAGGCAACAACTATCAATCTGAAATTTTATCATCTGGGTGTCTAGGTAAGTTATTAATCAAGATTGAGATAAAATATTTTCAGAATGAAACCACAAATATTTACAACCAAAAAGTTGTTACTACAAAATTAATAAGGGATACAGTATGCAAGAATAAATGAATTCATAAGGTGAATTTCATCATAAAAAGGCTTAAAAAGTATTGATTAGTTATTACTATAAAACTTCCGCTATATTTTGTTGAAAATAATTTTAACTTATAATGAGATAAATGAATAACAAAAGAGAAGGAGTAGTTTAATAAGCATCGAACTGATGGCAAGGTTTCTGTCCAATAAAGAAGATTAATAGAGACTAAATATTGAAAGTATTGAAATATTTCTAAGCATTGCCAGAAAATATATAATTAACATTTTACACTAAGGGTAATTTACAATGCACAGCATTGCTAAATACAGCATAAAGATAGTTTCCAAATTGGCAGGGAAAAGTTAAAGGAGGGAAAGGAAGTAAAAATTAATGGTAAATAGACAGATAAAAACAGGATATCATTGTTGAACATAGCATGAGTCAGCATATGATAGTCACCAAGAGGAGGCCATGAATAAATATTTCTGCAATTACCAATGGGATACAAGAGGTTACCCTATGTGAATGAGCTGGAATGTCTAAAGTTGGAAGAAAAAATCAAAATATAAGGTATATACCTAGTATAAAAATTTCTCTTAATGTATAAAGAATGAAAAGATGGAGGGAAGAATTGAAAAGAATGAAAACACTTGTTTACAGTTAGGTTTTCATATGTTGGTGATGTTTCATTTGTCACAAGTTCTTGGACTTTGCTGATTCGTTTATGAAAACTTAGATGGTTTTGGAATTCTCTATATCCTGGCATTTATTTTTCTTATTCTTTTTTGTGTTTATTTTTATTTATTTATTTGAGACAGAGAGAGAAAGAGAGAGCGAGTGAGAGAGAGAGAGAGAACGGGAGAAAATGGGCGCATCAGGGCTTCCAGCCACTGCAAACGAACTCCAGATACAGCTTCTTGTGCATCTGGCTTACTGTGGTATCGAGCCTTGAATAGGAATACTTGGGCTTCACAGGCAAGTGCATAACCACTAAGCCATCTCTCCAGCCCCTGTTTTTCTTATTCTTTTAAAAATATTTTTAGGGCTGGAGAGATGACTTAGCAGTTAAGGCATTTGCCTACAGAGCCTAAGGATCTAGGTTTGATTCCCCAAACCCACATAAACCAGATGCACATGGTGGCACATGTGTCTGGAGTTTATTTGCAGTGGCTAGAAGCCCTGGCATACCCATTTTTTCTCTCTCAATAATAAATAAATAAATTTTTTTAAAATTTTTATTTATTTATTTATTTGAGAGCGACAAACACAGAGAGAAAGACCGATAGAGGGAGAGAGAGAATGGGCGCGCCAGGGCTTCCAGCCTCTGCCAACGAACTCCAGATGCGTGCTCCCCCTTGTGCATCTGGCTAACGTGGGACCTGGGGAACCGAGCCTCAAACCGGGGTCCTTAGGCTTCACAGGCAAGCGCTTAACCACTAAGCTATCTCTCCAGCCCATAAATAAATTTTTAAAGTTTGAACATTTTTTAGCCATTTAAATAGGTCAGTTTTGCTCTGTGTTTCAGTCTTCCTTCTTGAGCACAGGGAAAACTTTAGAGTTAACCTTTAACAATCATCTATATCCCAAGGACTGGTGTCTGTTTCTGATCATCTTAAATCAGAGACTCCTTACAGTCTCACTATTAGTGCAGTACTGAAAGGCAATCAATCATGAAAGATCATCCAAGAGGAGGCTTTAGCTTAATTGCAAACCATAAACAAATCTGGACAGCCACTAACTGTCTAAAAATATTGGTTGAATTACTCACACATTGTTGATTTTCTAAATGAAAGAAACAAAGGAAAGAAGGAAGGGAGGGCGGGCGGAAGAAAGGAAGGGAGGACAGGAGTCGGAGTGTTCATAGTGACTTCTACATATTTAGTATGCACAGTGGCATAACTGATTGGTGACCTCCTAGCTCCCCACTCACGCTTCACATTTAGTACAGTCTATTTTTAATTATTTCCTTATAAATTATAGAATGCCCAAACTGGAAAAAGATTGGGTTAGAGACTTGTTATCCAATGATCCCAAGAGCCCACAAGTATAAATTGTCAAAGGTCACACAGCAAATGGTAGGAACAGAACTAAGGTTTCTCTCTCTCATTTTTGTTTTTTGAGATAGGATCTTATTCACGGATGACCTTGAACTTATGATCCTCCTGCCTCTGCCTCCTGGTGTGCTGGGGTTACAGGTGTAAGCCGCCATGTCAGCTTCTCTCTTGCTCTCTCAAGTGTGATTTTTAGTACAATGGGAGGGCAGAGTGTCTGCCCAGTTTAGCCCATCAGCCTCTGCCTGTGCTCCTTCTGTCTCATGGCAGAAGGACTGATGCATGTGAAAAGTCAGGTGCTTATTAAATGTCTTGTGGTTGTGAAGAACCCACTGTCCCTTCAAGAGTTTTGATCATCTAGAACTTTCCCATTGAACACCCTCATGATGCTGCTATCCAAATCATGCACCAAAGGAAAAAGAAGATTTATCTTGCTAAAGGTGCAATGATTAAGTGCAAATTGAGGGCCCATCAAAGCAGGGCTGAGGAGCTAGTTTTTGTTGAGATATCATATGCAGAAAAGAATGTGAAGTTAAGAAGAGTCTCCCAATAAGGAAAGAGAGAGATGAGTCATAATTTTTAGTGTAATTTAAGTTTTTAAAGAACTATCCTAAGCAGTAAACAATATAGAGGGTTTCTTTTTTTTTTAATGAGGCAGTGAGTCATTCTAGCCTAGACTGATCTGAAACTCACTGTACAGGCCAGGCTGGCCTTGAATTCATAGTGATCCTCCTGCTTCAGCACTTTCACAGTCATGAGACCACCATGCAAGTCTTGTAGAGCTTATTTTTAAAGGAGATGCATGCTTACAGGTGGTAGTATAAACCTGTCATCTTACACTCTGGAGGCTAAAGCATAACTCATAAGTTCAAAGCCAGCCTGAGTTACGTAGCTCTAATAGTTTGCCAGTAGAGTCTATGAGGTCCTTTATGTATAGAATAAAAATAAGCAGTATGAGTTACAGTGCTGGCCAAGATTGACTAAGCCAGCTAAAATGTGTTTCTTACCAGCTGTAACTACAATCTAGGCAGAATTCAAAATGTAAGCTCCTGAGGGCTAGAAAAGTAAACAGTAAGAGGCAATTAGAGAGGTGATACAAAGCCCAAAGCACACACTAATGGTACAACGATTTTCTTCCCCTTTATCTCCCAGCTCTGACCTCAGCGAGAGCCAAGTCTGGGAGGAGCGCAGCAGGCATGGACAATAAAACTGCATGTAGCTGCTGTTTCTATCCAGAAACCCCAGGGAAAGGTCTGAGAGCATAGGGGACCCCCTTAGCAAAGCACTGAATATTTGGATTTTTTAAATTAGTGTGCTGAAATCCCAACCCCTAAGGTGATCACATTAGGAAGTAGAGCCTTGGGAGGGGGTGCTATTAGGTCATGAGGGTGAAGACTTCATGATTGGCATTTGTGCCCTTAGGAAAAATGCCCCAGGAAGTTAACCCCTCCAGTATATGAGGATACTGTGAGAAATCTATAGCCTGTGATTTGCAAGAGACCTCTCACCTAAACTAAACCATGTTAGTACCCTATCTTGGATTTGTTATCAGAACCTGTTAAAATTACAGCAGATCTTCTTTCCCAGCACCCCTTTCCCCCAGTTTCAAGGTCAACCAAAACTGTGCACTTGCAAAGTAGAACAAATAAAACCTAGCGAAAATATTTTTTAGATAAAACTATGATCTACCTATACTGTCCATGTTGTAGTTACCTTCTAATTGCACTTGTCCAAGCTCACGGGAGGATCGTTTGTTTGTTTGTTTTTACTTTTGTTTACAGTCTTGAGGATGCCACAGGATAGCACGGCATGAGCAGAGGCTGGACATCACCTCTGCTACAGCAGGTGGAAAACAGCAGCAAGAGAGTGAGCCAACTGCTGGTGATGCAGAGCTGGCTGTAACATTCCTAAGCCCTCCCCCAACAACATGCCTCCTCCAGCTTCCGGGAACCAAGTTTTCAAAACATACCAGTTTATTCAGGGGGCGGGGAGGGATACCTAACTCAAAGTACCACAGCCCAGGTTCCAAGCTGACCTCACAATGGTGTGTGACACGATTTGAGTGTGAAAACCATCAACCCACAAATGATGATATTTCCTGTCTGTTTCTAAGCATACTGTGTGATTTCAAGATTTACTGTAAACCTAGAGAAATAAAAACAATGTATATTGGCAAAAATAGATCCATAGAACAGATGAAAGAAGCCAAAAATAGATCTGCTGAAATCTGGTCAGTTGGTTTTTGGGAATAACATAAAGAAAATTCAACTGAGAAAGACTCTTTTGACCTGGAACAATTGGACAGCAACCTCTGAGAGAATGGATCTTGATGTTAGATTTGTTATGCAAAATATTACTTCAAAATAGATAATGATCCTTGGGGGCTGGAGAGATGGCTTAGCGGTTAAGCTCTTGCCTGTGAAGCCTAAGGACCCCGGTTCGAGGCTCGGTTCCCCAGGTCCCACGTTAGCCAGATGCACAAGGGGGCGCTCGCATCTGGAGTTCGTTCACAGAGGCTGGAAGCCCTGGCGCGCCCATTCTCTCTCTCTCCCTCTATCTGTCTTTCTTTCTGTGTCTGTTGCTCTCAAATAAATAAATAAAAATTTTAAAAAAAAATAGATAATGATCCTAAATGTGTCTCAAGCTTGATTTAGTTGTCTGTGTGCTATGAGACTAGGTGACATAAGAACAACAACAACAAAAATTTGGGCTGGAGAGATGGCTTAATGGTTAAGCACTTGCTTGTGAAGCCTAAGGACCCCGGTTCGAGGCTCAACTCCCCAGGACCCATGTTAGCCAGATGTACAAGGGGGCGCACGCATATGGAGTTTGTTTGCAGTGGCTGGAGGCCCTGGTGTGCCCATTCTCTATCTGCCTCTTTCACTCTCTGTCACTCTCAAATAAATAAATAAAAATGAACAACAAAAAATTTAAATAGAGTAATCCCTATAAAAAATAATTCCAGTTTTGATAATTCTAGAAACCAGAAGCCCAAGATGAAGGCTCCAGCTGGTTTGGCCTGTGGTGCCTCACTGTTGCACCCTGTTAGAGGGGATGAACGGTGTGTTCTCATGAGGGCCAATCACAGCCTGAAGCCTCTTTCATAGTGGCCTGTTGCAGTCAGTTTCTCATTGCTGGCACAAAGCACCCAACCAAGCAGCTTATAGAAGGAAAGGGATTATTTTGGTCTACAGACTCCAGAGGAAACTCCATGATGGCAGGGAAAAATGTGGCATGAACAGAGGCTGGATATCACTTCCTGGTCATCATCAGGTGGACAACAGCAGCAGGAGTCTGTGCCAAACATTGGGAAAAGGAAGCTGACTGTAACACCATAAGCCTGTCACCAACAAGCCTCTTCCAGCAAGGCCCCAATTCCCAAATTTCATCAGCTGGGGATCAAACATTCAGAACATAGAAGTTTATGGGGGATACCTGAATCAAACCACCACAGTGCTTTAATCCACTCACAATGGAGGAGTGTTTATGACCTAAACATTCCTCTTCATACAATTACACAAATTATGAAGTCTTAACATGAGTTTTAGGGAACTCAGATTATAACACAATTTTATTAATAATTACCAGAACCTGAAAACAACTCAAATGTCTCCACCAGTTGAATAGATAAATGCACTGTAATAGAACCATGGTGTGGAACATTACTCAGCAGTCAAAAGGAACATACTATTCATACAGGTCTGAAGACTGGTGAACCTTCCCTGCCTTATGCTGAGTCCTGAGTCAGCAAACTCTGTGGCTTGCAGGCCACAGGCCAAATCCAGCCTCACTTCCATATTATCTGTAGCTGTCTTCATGCTACCATAAGTTGAATGGTTGCACAAGAAAACATATTGCCTGAGAAGCTGAAAATAAAATACTAATTGGCCCATCACACCAAAATGTTGGCCATCCCTGTGCTAAGTGAAGACTGTCAGGGTCAAAAGGAAATGTGATTTGAATGTGAAATGTTCCTCATAGGCTCCTGTGTTTGAATACTTGGTCCCCAGCTGTTTAGGAGGGTTGTAGTACCACCTTGTTGTAGGAAGTGGGTCACTAGTGGTTGGTCTTGAAGTGTTATAGCCTACCTTTCACACCTGTTCACACTCTACTTTTTGACTGCGAAGATGTGATCCACTGGCCTCCTGTTCCTGCTGCCATGATGAACTGAAGACAAAAGAAACCCTTCCTCCCTTAAGTGCTTCTCATCAGGTATTTGGTTGCAGCAATAAGAAAGTAAACTAACATGGGCCATATACCCCATTGTTCCCTGTATAGAAAATTCTAGAAAAGGCAAAATGATGGTGGTAGAAAATTCACTGTTTCCAGAGAGTGGATTTGGGCAAAGGGGAAAACTGGACAAAAGGACAGCACAATAACATTTTTTTTTTAAATTTTTTTTTTTGTTCATTTTTTATTTATTCATTTGAGAGCGACAGACACAGAGAGAAAGACAGATAGAGGGAGAGAGAGAGAATGGGCGTGCCAGGGCTTCCAGCCTCTGCAAACGAACTCCAGACGCGTGCGCCCCCTTGTGCATCTGGCTAACATGGGACCTGGGGAACCGAGCCTTGAACCGGGGTCCTTAGGCTTCACAGGCAAGCGCTTAACCGCTAAGCCATCTCTCCAGCCCCACAATAACATTTTTGTGTGTGGTTGGACCGGTTCTGTGTCTTAATTATGGGGTTCTTCGATATTCCTAGACAGAAGCAAAGCTGATAGAACTGACATGACTGGTAATAAATAAATAAATAAACCTAATGAATTGAAAATGATGAATGTTTTAGCATGAGCATTTGGCTGGGAATTCCAGAAACTCAAATGATTTTTTTTAATTTTTATTTATTCATCTACAAGCAGAGAAAGAGAAAGGGGGAAGACAGACAGAAAGAATGGGCATGCCAGGGTCTCCAGCTGCTGCAAATTCCAGATGCATGTGCCTTCACGTGAGTACTGGTGACTTGAATCTGGGTCATCACGTTTTGCAGGCAAGCACCCCAACCGCTGAGCCATCTCTCTAGCAGCCCCTGAAATGGTTTTAAATAGAGAAAGATTCATTGCTTTGGCTAGCTGAATGCAGTCCTGGATAGGTGACAATTCTACAGGAACTGGAGCTGAGCAAGCTGACCTGGAGATCCCCAGCCGTTCTTTCTGTCTGCTGCCTCTCAAGCCTTCCATGCTCCATCGCCTTCCTCTTTTGATCTCCATGTAACAGGAACCTGTCTTCTGGCAGTCCCCATTTAGTTACCCAGCTGGAAAGAGAACTTTTTCTCCTCTGAGGGTTCTTCTGTCAGCTTTGAGAAGGGCTATAATTGGCCCTGCTTGGTCCCAGGCACACCTTAATCCTTTACTGGTGCTACAAAGAACAGAGCAGTGAGATTAGCTTGTCCTACCTCTGTGACTCCAAACCAGAGTCTGTTTTGAGAAGGACAATGGCAGCTTACTGCATGCACTGAATCTAGCAATAGGCTCAGTCAACTTTACTAGCCATAAAGTAATGAAATCAACACAGCCAGACTTTCTTTCTTACATCTATTTATAGTTCTACGTGGTGTCTTTTCACTAGGCAAATATTGATTGAAGGCAGGTTGAAGGTATTCAAAGCAGGTTTTGAAGCATTCAGTCCAAGTGGTCTGTGACTTATAGATCAGGGAGCCACTCTTAATTAAGTGTGAAAATATTTATTTCAGCTTCCAGTGTATTTCATTGAAGTATTGATATTTCAAAATAAGATAAAAAAGAAAGGGCTGAATGCTATAGGAATAGCCAATTTAAAAGGCCTTATGTAGGTCAAAGCCATACTGTATGGGCAAGCCTGTTTCCTTTGAAGTATCAGCTTTTAAATAGTTTGAGATTCATTTTCAAAAATGAAAACTAGATAGCCTCTTGTTAGAGGAGAAAAGACGCATAATTTTAAGGATTTTTCTGGGGAAGGCATCAGTCATGATCGAATTCTGCTTACTGATTTTCTGCTTCTGTCAGGGAACTAGAACCAATACTCTCTTTAAATGGAAGACAGACATCAAAATACTTAATTTTCTCTTTTCATGCAGTGTATGCTATAAAGAAAGCATCAAACAAAATGTAAGCCTCCTTCCAAATCCAAAGTCACAGGAGCTTTGTTATGGTTTCCCTCCACTCTCTGCAGTGCTATCATAGTGGCTCCACATGGCTTAGCTGCCCAGAGAAATCCAACCACACACTGATCTCATGTCCCCAAATTACCAGTCAGTTACAGGAGGAAGAGAAGAATAACAGTGGCTTCTTTTTGCTCGGGCTTCGGTTCATCGACCTGGGAGCGCAGAGAGCGCTGCTCATCTGCAGGGCTGTGCTGAGGGCTTTTCTGCCCGGGAGGGAACCACACATGCAGTCGTTAGCCCTCCTCCAATACTTGTACTTCTGGTTGGAGGAAACAAAAGAAGATGAAGAAATGCAATGTGACTTGACTGAGAACAACTTGGAACCATTGCAGAGGGAATTTATGTCATGGGACGTTAACGTTTTTAGAACCCGATTTAATAAATAATGCATCTTTGCAAACCAGCACTGAGTACTTAAGAATCATTCTATCAGGGCTGGAGAGATGGCTTAGCGGTTAAGCACTTGCCTGTGAAGCCTAAGGACCCCGGTTCGAGCCTCGCTTCCCCAGGTCCCATGTTAGCCAGATGCACAAGGGGGCGCACGTGTCTGGAGTTAGTTTGCAGAGGCTAGAAGCCCTGGCACACCCATTCTCTCTCTTCCCCTCTATCTGTCTTTCTCTCTATGTCTGTCGCTCTTAAATTAAAAAAAAAAAAAAGAATCATTCTATCTATTACAGCTGGAAATCAAAGCACAATTTTCCATTGCTGGAAAATCTCTTGGAATAGTGGCCTCTGCAAGAGTAGTTAATTCATCTTTTATTTTTCTTTTCTGTTCTTTAAGGTTACACTATTATGTATTTCACAATGCCCACCATTCTATTACAGAACGTCAAGTTGCAGTGATGTATGATATACTTATAGCTAAGAATTTTTAAATAAAAGTTATTCAAGAAAGTCTCAAAATTTTCCATTAAAGTGAAACCATTGATTCACATTGAACAAGGCCAACCCAGGGACCACCAGGCTCAACAGAAGAAGCTGTCGACACTGACATCCTTGTTCTAGAGAACTACATGCTCTAACTTTGGGTTCTCAGCAAAGACCGTGTATAAATGACTATTGTGTAATGATACACTGCCTTGTGTGGCTTTGTTCCAGTGACAACAGACAAAGAAGAACCCACCACCATTCTTCCTGTATCCTTGTCCCATGTGTGGCCAGGTAGAATCTCCATAGCAACAATCTCTTGTGAACCACGTTTGAGAGGCTGTGAAACACAAAGAAAAGCACTATTGTCATTCCAAAGTCAAATAAGTGATCAAAGGGGGCAGAAAAGAAATGCAACAGTGAGAAATGTTGTCTATAAATATTATGTCACCAAAATAATAAAACATTAACAAAATAGAAACATTACAGAAAAATGTCATGCAATACAAAATTTTAGTGAACATTTTGAATATTAAAAATTATGCTTCAGATTGGTGGACTCTTGCACTGATCAATAACCCTAGATGTGTTACATCATCTGTCTTCAAGTCCCAGTTTGCCAACATTGGTATTTTGTCACACATTCACACTTCATGCACAAATAGCTTTTAAAGTTAAGTCAGATAAAGTTCCTGGACCAGCCATGCAGAAGTATGGACTATACATAAAGCCACACACCTGTAATTAGTGGTGAAGTTTAAGTGTGAAGGTAAGTTTAGCAGAGATTTATAAACTACCTATTTCACAATATATTCCAGAAATTATAATACTGAACTTGTGAACTTTCCTTTGAAATCTATTCTAGCAGTTTTCAAATGTCATCAGCTAAAATACAAGTTCATGAAACATGCATATTAGTAAATTCATGTAGTGTCTAGATATTTTTTTAACCATCAGTTTTTCTTCAGTTACAGAAACCAGAAACATTATTTGAGCCGTCAGTTAGAACAATCAGGTGGTTTAATTCTAGCTTTTTTCAAGGTTTTATTTGGTGTGTGTGTGTCTGTGTGTGCATGTGTGTGAGGACCACATACTACTTGGTCTATGTGAAGATCAGAACAATAAGGTAGTTTAATTCTAGCTATTTTTCAAGCTTGGTTTGTTTGTGTGTGTGTGTGTGTGTGTGTGTGTGTGTGTGTGGACCACATGGTGTATGTGGAGGTCAGAGGTCAACTTTCTGGCTAGTCCTCACCTTACTCCTCCTCATTTGAGGCAGGATCTCCTCGTCATTCACTGCTCTTTCATGGGCTTCCTGGAAATTCTCCCATCTCTGCCTCCCTTCTAGCTGTAGGGACTCTGGGATTACAATTGTTCACCACAGTTTCTGGCTTTTCATGTAGGGCCTGAGGAAGCCAACTCGGGTACTTGGAGCTGTGCAGCAAGCACTCTATCCACTAAGCCATCTCCCCAGCTCCTTAACCCCAGCTTTAAAAAAAATATCTCCTAGAAATGTATGACTAGCATCTCTTGTTATTTCTGCTAGCATTGAATATTTCTTATGTAAACAGCCATCTTCTAATCTGTTATTAAGAGGAGAAGCCAAGTTAGGTTGGAATAGTTCGAAACATTAGAATTAATTGATAATAAACTAATGGAGAAAAGTATTATACATATATGAATACTCTATAGAAAAAAAAAACTACTTTCTAAGTATCTTTGGATAAAGGCTTATATATCAGCTTAATAAGGGGTGGGAGACAAAGTGGGATTTGTTAGACTCTCAAGTGATAGAAAATTCTAATGAGTACAGTTCCTTCCCTAACTAAAGACCTCCCTTGGAAGTGGGAGGGCCTTTGAGCAGCAGACTCTCTTAAATCACTGCTTAGTCAGGTAAGGGAAGTACAGATGAGATTTCTTTATGCATCAGCCAAAGCTCAGATGTCTTTATGCCATACCATTTTGGTAAGAATTTGTTACTGATGGTTGCACACACATGCTCTTCAGAATTTCTGTCTAGTTCTTTAAGCAATAAATCTAATGTTTTTCTCACCATTTAAGCATTTTGACTGCTTGCAGATATTTTGAGACCTTACTAAATCCATCCAACACTTCCTATCAGAATAATAAAAAGATAACCAAAAAAGAAAAATATCATTAGAGAGGAATTATTGAAGTAACGCTCTTGGGTCTACATGTTTATTTGGATTATGTATAGTACTTTAAACGCTGAAATTAATATCTTAAACTTTTCTAGACCATACAGCTCTATAATGAACAGGCTGCCTGGTCTGGAACAATCTTTTCACTGTTAGACACACAGTATGCAGTTTTTTTCTGACAGTGAAATGAGTGTTTAATTAATATATATTTTAATTTTTTAAAGTTTATTTATTTTAGAGAGTCATAGAGAGAGAGAGAATGGTTATGCCAGGGCCTCCAGCCACTGCAAACAAACTCCAGATGCATGTGCCACCTTGTGCATCTGGCTTACATGGGTCCTGGAGAATTGAACCTGGATCCTTTGTCTTTGTAGGCAAATGCCTTAACTGCTAAGCCATTCCTCCAGCCCTAAGTAATATTCTGGGACTGGAGAGATAGCTTGGCAGTTTAGGCCCTTGCCTGCAAAGTCTAAGGACCCAGGTTTGATTCCCCAGGACCCATGTAAGCCAGACGCACAAAGTGACACAAGGGTGCAAGGTCGCCCATGTGCACAAGGTGGTGCACCTATCTGGAGTTCAACTGCAGTGGCTGGAGGCCTTGGTGCATTAATTCTCTCTCTTACTCTCACTCTCACTCATAAAAAAGGCTGAGTACCCACAAAAAGCTAGATGTACAAAGTGGCAGGAAGTCTTGGCACATCCATATTCACTTATTCTCTCTCCTTTTCTCTCTTTATGCATCTTTGTCTCTATCTCAAGTCAATAAAAAATGCTACTGCTCAATAGTACAGTAGTCATTTTAGTGTTTCTTTTTTTTAATTTAATTTATTAGTTTTCTTTTCAGTAAATACAGGCAGTTTGGTACCATTATTTAGGCTCATCTGTGATCTACCCCTTCCCATTAGACCCTCCTTGTTAATGAAAATGGGTCGTGCATTGTGGAGTTAGCCCCCAGTTATTGGTATGATAAATGTCTCTGCAAATTATGACCCAACATGTGACTCTGACATTCTTTCCGCCCCCTCTTCCGCAAGATTTCCCTGAGCCATGTTGAGTTCATTTTTGGTCTGCTTCAGTGCTGAGGTGTTGGGGGCCTCTGAGGCTCTGGCTCTCTGATTTGGTAGGAGTTGATTTTTCTCTGCGTTGATCTCCTTCCCCTTTGTGCTGGTATAGTGTTTTTTTTTTTTTAAATCATTATTTAGTCTACAATTTTAAAAGAACATATTCCAATTCCTCAAATGTTATTCAAATTCAGAAGCTATTACATGTACACACTGAAGCTCACATGTGTCAGCCAACAATATCATGTCTGACATTTTACAATTTTAAATTCACACACAAAAAGTCTCTCAAAGGCCACATAGAACAACAGAATTGAAGTCCATTAATTCTATTTCTTTCTCTTTATACTCTCTGTAATATAATTATTTAATTTTGTTTAAAAGCAAGACTATAGGGTCCACAATAATTGTGTCCAAATGAAATCTTACCCTTTATGAGTTTATTTTCATGAAGAATTCAAGTTAAGCCAGATGTGATCCAAGCACTAAGGAGATGGGGTACAAGGCATCTTGGACTACATGAGATCTCTCCCTCCCTCCTTCTCTCTCTCTCTCACACACACACAAGTTGACAAATGCTTATGCGATGGGAGCCAAGTAACGGGAAATTCTCTAAATTAATTTTCAGATAAATAAATCTTTATTAGAAGATTTATATACACATAGACAATAACTAGCAATTATTTAGATCTTATACCAACCAAAGATATTTATAGAGAGAAGTTTTTGACTGCTAACCTTGTTTAGAATTGTAGATGCGCAGTGATGATGAACAAAGAACCAGACTGATTGGTGTTATTACTATTGTTAACTTTTCTGCAGACCCTGCATTGCCTCACTACCTGCCCATGGGAGCCTCTACCGCCCTGCCCTTGGTGGACCACTTGGTGTTCTATTCATCTGGACTAATTCTCCAGCCATAAGGATGATTTTTTTTTTCTTTTCTTTTCTTTTCTTTTTTTTTTTTTTCGAGGTAGGGTCTCACTCTAGCCCAGGCTGATCTGGAATTCACTATGGAGTCTCAGGGTGGCCTCAAACTCACAGTAATCCTCCTACCTCTGTCTCTCAAGTGCTGGGATTAAAGGCATGTGCCACAATACCTGGTTTAAGAGGATGATTTTTAAGGTCTGTGGCCTTGCATAAAAAGGGGAACAAAAATACTAAATATGTCCATAATTAATTTTAAAAGAGGGCAACTAAAATTGGGGGATGGTAGTACACACCTTTAATCCCAGCAGTTGAAAAGCCGAGGTAGGAGAATTGCTGAGTTCGAGGCCAGCCTGAGACTACATAGTGAATTCCAGGTCAGCCTGAACTAAAGCAAGACCCTACCTCCAAAAAGGAGGGGGACTGCTTTTTTGTTTTCTGATGCTTTTGCTCATGATAACATGCCTCTGTGTCTCCTAGTGTGAGAAAGAAAAGAGACATGGTGCTATATCCTAGCAATGGGAAAGCTGTCCCCAGAGTGTGCACCTGTGAGTGAGGCCCTGGCATTGCGCCTTGGGAAGTTGCTTTGGAGTAGGTCTAGATAACAAAAGGACAAACACTTCATTGCCACAGATAAAAGGCTGCCTCTTGAGGCAAAGAAGGAAACCACTTGACCTGGGAAGTCTCACAACAGCATTTTTTCCCATTTTCATTGTTCCTGACCCAAGTTCCCTCCCACATGCTCCCATCCAGGCCTCTGGAACCACCTTATGGCCTGGGCAACACCAGGAGGGTGAGGCTCTTAAAGAAAATCATCCAGGCTTGACAACTGAGCATGTTGACAATCCATATGGTCAGTCTGATGTGTCTTTGAGGAGTCTTGACACTCTGGGGGGGAAATGCATATCAAGGTGTTTCAATAGAGTAGGAGTCGCAGGAGAATCCCCCCCAGAAAGTTATGTCTGGGTACTTTCCTCCATTGTGGGTTCGCTTTACCCACTGGAGGATGCTGTGTCCTTTCATTAGAGATGACTTCTTGTTCTCTGGGACCTCCTGACTGCTTAGTGGGATGGAACCCGGGACGATTTTCCTAACTGGGTCCTGTTCCACCTGAACTTTGTGTCTAGGAGCTGTGCCTCTTTGACGTTAACATCTGTAATGCCCACATCCTCCAAGGTCGTCAGCTTCAGAGGAGAGCCTTTTGGTGTTGAGTTTTTCTTTCTAAAAAGTGTGTGCCTCCAACTTTATAAAATCCTGTCAATAAGATAGCTAAATGCTCATGCAGGGCAATTTGTCCTTCCTCAAATGACGTTATTTTACCCTTTTAGTCTTCCAAATTTTCATCATATTCTATTTCCTTTTCTTTCCATCTGTTTTGTTCCATTCCCTTAGGGAAACACAGAGAAGGGCCTGATAATTTTCTTTAGGACTAGGTAATTACAGAGTCCAAGTGATTTCTTTTATGTAAACATCTCCTAAATCATCAGTATCCTCACGTTTCTCATTTAAATACTGCCTAGAAATTGTTAAATGTGAGTTATGCATGCACAAGGCGTTCCATCACTACAACACTGGAAAATCTTTCCAGGCTGTTGATTATATTGGACTATGAAATTCTCCCGAGTGAGTTTACAGATAAAAAGAACCATACCATTTCAAAAGTGTTTTGTCCTCAGGCCCCATTTTCTCCACATATGTAGCTATGGAGCACTGTATCTTCTGAGACCACATGTGTGAGGAGTCTGTTTAAGTGCTGGGCAAATTTTGCTCTCATTTCAAATTTTTTTATTAACAACTTCCATGATTATAAAAAATATCCCATGGTAATGCCCTCCCTCCCCCCACTTTCCCCTTTGAAACTCCATTCTCCATCATATCCCCTCCACTTCTCAATCAGTCTCTCTTTTATTTTGATGTCATGATTTTTCCTCCTATTATGATGGTCTTGTGTAGGTAATGTCAGGAACTGTGAGGTCATGGATATCCAGGCCATTTTATGCCTGGAGAAGCACATTGTAAGGAGTTCTACCCTTCCTTTGGCTCTTACATGCTTTCTGCCACCTCTTCCGCAATAGAACCTGAGCTTTGGAAGGTGGGATAGAGATATTGCATAGTACCAAGCACTTCTGTCACTTCTTTCCAGCACCATGAAGCCTTCTGAATCATCCCAAAGTCACTGCCATCTGAAAAGAGAATATTCTCTACCAAAAATGACAGTAGAATTAATATATGGGTATGAACATTAAGGGAAATACTTACTGGGCAATTTGATAAGCATAGTATATACATTTAGCCAGACAGCAGCAGACATTACACCCCTAGGGCTCATGACTACCCCCGTTTTAAGTTTTCAGTATCAGGGATATATTCCCCCCCATGGAGCTGGCCTTCAGTCCAATTAGAGGGCAGTTGGTTTCCACCATGACAGATGTGCCACTATTGGGCTGGAGAGATGGTTTAGTGGTTAAGCACTTGCCTGTGAAGTCTAAGGACCCTGGTTCGAGGCTCAATTTCCCAGAACCCACGTTAGCCAGATGCACAAGGGGGCGTAGGCATCTGGAGTTCGTTTGCAGTGGCTGGAAGCCCTGGCATGCCCATTTTTTTTTTCTCTCTCTCTCTCTATCTGCCTCTCTCTCTCTGTCACTCTCAAATAGATAAATAAAAATGAAGATTACAAGTATGTTACATTTGTGCAAAAGTAATAAATTTCTATCCCTTCATTAAAAAAAAATAAATAAATCAGATGTGCCAATATTGCACCTATTGGCTCCTTTGGCTTGCCTGGCCAAATATAAGGCTGCAGTGTCCACTGTTGAGTATCTTCACTGGTGATTTCTCTTTCTCCCATTAAACTGCATGCAGAATGGCTTCTTCCAGCTTTCTGTCAGCTGGTCTACATGGAGGAGGCTATCAGCTCAGTTCCAGCAGGATTTCTCAGTGGCCTTGCAGCCCAAGTATGTGGAGTCTTGAGCAATAGGGTCTTACCATCTATTCCTGGTGGGAAACCAAGGGCCTTGGCAATAGCCTATAATGTTTTGGGCATATCAGGGACCACCCTGGCTAACAACTCACTAGAAGGTATCCCATCCCTGGCACTGAAAGTTTTCTAGCAACAGTCTATGGCTCCTGAGTGTTCCATTGTCCAAAAATGTAGGTTTCCATATGATTTATTTATTTATATCCTCTTAGATTTTGATTAGCCCTCCCTCCACCTTTCCTTTACTCAATATCTTCCCCTGACCTCACTTTAGACCTTTTCACCCCCATTAATCTATTCTTCTACTTACATATATATGTGTGTGTGTGTGTGTAAAATCATCCTAGTAAGTACCCCACTTACTTCCTTTCTCTTCCCTTTAAATCTTTTTTCTAGATTACTGGCCTTTGCTACTGACTTTTCTTCCAACTCACCCAGAAGTCCAATCATCTGTAGCTAGGATCCACATATGAGAGAGAACATGTGACGCTTGGCTTTCTGGGCCTGGGTTACCTCACTTAGTAGTACCTTTCCAGATCCATCAGTTTTCCTGCAAATTACATAACTTCATTTTTCTTTACCACTGAGTAGAACTCCATTGTATAAATGTGCCATATCTTCATTATCCACTCATCAGTTGAGGGACATCTAGGCTGGTTCCATTTCCCAGCTATTGTGAATTGAGCGGCATAGACATGGTTGAGCACGTATCTCTAAGGTAATGAGATGAGTCCTTAGGATATATGCCTAGCTATAGCTGGGTCACGTGGTAGATCTATTTTTAGCTGTCCTAGGAACCTCCACACTGATTTCCACAATGGCTGGACCAGATTGCATTCCCACCAACAGTGTAGAAGGGTTCCTCTTTTTCCACATCTTCGCCAGCATTTATGTCATTTGTTTTCATGATGGCAGCCAATCTGACAGGAGTGAGATGGAATCTCAATGTAGTTTTAATCTGCATTTCCCTGGTGACTAGGGTTGTAGAACATTTTTTTTTAGATGTTTATATGCCATCTGTATTTTCTTTTGAGAACTCACTATTTAGTTCCATAGTCCATTTTTTAATTTGCTTGTTTGATTGCTTATTATTTAATTTTTTTGAGTTCTTTGTATATCCTAGATAGTAATCCTCCATCAGATGTATAGCTGGCAAAGATTTTTTCCCATTCTGTAGGTTGCCTCTTTGCTTTATTCACAGTGTCCTTTGCAGTACAAAATCTTTGTAATTTCATGAGGTCTGTTGCAATCTGGTTCACATTGCTGGTAGAAATCACCCAACCAAGAGCAGCTTCTGGGAAAAAGAGATTTATTTTGGCTTACAGGCTCAAGGGGAAGCTCCACGATGGCAGGGGAAAATGATGGCATGAGCAGAGGGTGGCCAACGTAAGATGGACCACAGCAACAGGAGGGTGTGCCAAACACTGGCATGGGGAAACTGGCTATAAAGCCCTTAAGCCCACCCCCAACAATACTCTCTCTCCAGGAGGCATTAATTCCCAAATATCCATCAGCTGGGGAGCAAGCATTCACAACAACTAAGTTTATGGGGGACACCTGAATCAAACCACCACATTCCACCCCACAAACTGATATCTATACATGATGTAAAATACAATGCTTTCAGTCTGACTTTAAAAATCCCCATAGTTTATTATCAATTCCAATGATGTTCATACATCCCCATAGTCCAAGATCTTTTAACTGAGCCATAATACCAAAAAATAACCTCAAAAACCCATAATGGCACAGAATAAATATTCACACTGCAATAGATGGCATTGGGCATAGCAAAGAAACATTCAACCAATACAAGATTTATAACAACCAGGGCAAACATCAAACTCTGTAGCTTCAAGTCCAGCAACTGTAGCCAGTGACAAATCTTCAAGTCTGATGATTCTAACCATCAACAAGTCTCTGGCATTCCAATTCCACCCCTCCAGCTAGGCTACTCACAGTCCTGGAAAACTTCATCAGTGCGGCAGCTCCTCCGCAGCCATTTCATGGTCCCGGCATCTCCACTGGGTCTCCACTAAAAGCCACGGTTCATCCTCATGGCCCCTTGGGGTCTCTATGCAGGCAACCAGCAAACCTGCTTCACACTGCCCATGGCCACTTCCAAAACACAAGACCGTGTTGCAAACTCAACGACCCTCTTTCCAGCATTTCTTATACTTCACGATACCAGGTAGGGTGCCAATTTGTTAACCCAGGGGGGAATAAAGCAGACTTTGAAGAACAGGACACTCCTTGAGCACTCAGGCCCCTTCAAAAGAGTCTACATTCTTCCTGTTGCCCCAGCATAGGTCAGCTAGCCCAGTCTCATAGGTTGTAATCTCTCAGTTGCAGCTGAATGGGCAACAGTTCACCCAAAGATTTTTCTTTCTGTGCCATATCCCTTTGCACACACCAGTTCATTTCTACACAAAGCAAACCTGCACAACTTCTCAGGACATGGGCACAAGAGCAAGCTTCTCACACAAACTGCTACCCCTGTCCAAGCAAAGCTCTTTCTCACCCTCATAAGCCAAACCTAACAGTCCATAGTTCTTACTGCCTTCAGGTCTTTCAACTCTGACCAGGATAGACCATCAAACTGTACTTACAGCACTGCAAGACATCTCTTAGGCCAAGGTTTCAACTCCTTCCACATACCTCTTGAAAATCAGCTCCAAAAAGGCTGAAGCCACATAGTCAGGTGTGTAGCAGCAATCCCACTCCTCGGTACCACTTTACTGTTGCATTCTGGGTCTCATTGCTGGTAGAAATAACCCAACCAAGAGTAGCTTCTGGGAAAAGAGATTTATTTTAGCTTACAGGCTCAAGGGGAAGCTCCACATTGGCAGGGGAAAACGATGGCATGAGCAGAAGGTGGACATCACCCCTTGGCCAACGTAAGGTGGACCACAGCAACAGGAGGGTGTGCCAAACACTGGCATGGGGAAACTGGCTATAAAGCCTTTAAGCCCGCACCCAACAATACACTCCCTCCAGGAGTCATTAATTCCCAAATATCCATCAGCTGGGGAGCTAGCATTCACAACAACTAAGTTTATGGGGGACACCTGAATAAAACCACCACAAGGTCCCAGTGGTTAATCTGTGGGTTTTTTGCCTGAGCAATTGGGGTTATATTCAGAAAGTCTTTGCCAAGACCAATATGTTGAAGGGTTTCCCCTACTTTTTCCTCTAGCAGTTTCAGAGTATCAGGTCTGATGTTAAGGTCTTGAATCCTTTTGGACATAATTCTTGTGAATGGAGAGAGAGAAGAATCTATTTTTATCCTTCTACAGATACATATCCAGTTTTCCCAGCACCATTTGCTGAAGAGGCTGTCTTTTCTCCAATGAGTATTTTTGTCATTTTTATGGACTATAAATTGGCTATAGCTAGCTGGACTTACATCTGGGTCCGCTATTCTGTTTCACTGATCTACATGTCTGCTTTTGTGCCAGTACCATGCTGTTTTTGTTGCCATGTTTCTGTAGTATAGGTTAAAATCAGGTATGGTAATACCAGCAACCTTATTTTTGTTGCTCAGCATTGTTTTAGATATTCGAGATTTTTTGTGATTCCAAATTAATTTTGGGATTGTTTTGTCTATTTCCGTGAAGAATGTCATTGGAATTTTGACAGGGATTGCATTAAATGTATAGATTGATTTTGGTAAGATTGCCATTTTCACAATATTGATTCTTCTGATCCAGGAACAAGGGATGCTTTTCCATTTCCTAGTGTCTTCTGCAATTTCTCGCTTGAGCGTTTTAAAGTTTTCATTGTAGAGATCCTTCACCTCCTTGGTTAGGTTTATTCCAAGGTACTTTATTTATTTATTTATTTATTTTTGATGCAATTGTGAATGGGAGTGATTTTCTGATTTCATGCTCTATGTGTTTGTCGTTAGCATATAGGGAGGCTACTGATTTCTGTATATTTATTTTGTATCTTGATACACGGCTGTAGGTGTTTATCAGTTCTAACAGTTTGCTGGTAGAGTCTTTAGGGTCCTTTATATATAGAATCATGTCATCTGCAAATAATGATAACTTGATTTCTTCCTTTCCAATTTGTATCTCTTTTATGTGTGTCACTTGCCTTATTGCCATGGTTAAGACTTCCAGTACTATATTAAATAAAAGTGGGGACAGTGGACACCCTTGTCTTCTTCCTGATTTTAGTTGAAAAGCTCCCAGTTTTTCCCCATTTAGTAATATGTTGGCTGAGGCTTGTCATGAATAGCCTTTATTATATTGAGATATGTTCCTTGATTCCCAGGCTCTGTAGGACTTTTATCATGAAGGTATGTTGGGTTCTTTTTTAAAATGTTTTTTTCTGCATCTAGTGAGATGATCATGTGATTTGTCCTTCAGTCTATTTATATAATGTATTACACTTATCGATTTGCATATGTTGAACCATCCCTGCATCTCTGGGATAAACCCTACTTGGTCAGGGTGAATGATCTTCCTGATATAGTCTTTTATTCTGTTTGCCAATATTTGGTCAAGAATTTTTGCATCTATGTTCATGAGGGAGATTGGTCTGTAATTTTCTTTTTTTGTTCTATCTTTGCCTGGTTTTAGTATCAGGGTGATGCTGGCTTCATAGAAGGAGTTTGGTAAGAGTCCTTCTTTTTCTATTTTATGGAAAAGCTTAAGGTCCTGAAGGTCTGGTAAAATTCACCAGTGAATCCATCTGGACCTGGACTTAGTTGGGAGGTTTTTGATAACTGCTTGGATCTCCAGACTTGTTATAGGTCTATTTAAGTGATTAATCTCATCTTGATTTAATTTAGAGAGGTCATATAAATCAAGGAAATCATCCATTTCTTTCAGATTTTCATACTCAGTGGAGTATATGTTTTTATAATATGTCCCTATGATTTTTATTAATTTCTCTGGTATCTGTTTTGATAGTGCCTTTTTCATCTCTGATTTTATTAATTTTTGTCTCTTCTCTCTTTCTTTTGGTCAGATTTGCTAAGGGTTTATCAATCTTGTTCTTCCTTTCAAAGAACCAACTTTTTGTTTCATTGATTCTTTGGATTTTTGTTGTTGTTGTTGTTGTACTTGTTTCTATTTCATTAATTTCTGCTCTGATCTGTATTATTTCTTCCCATCTACTGATTTTTGGTTTGCCTTGTTCTTCTTTTTCTAAGGCTTTAAGGTGAAGAATTATGTCATTTACTTGAGACCTTTCTAATTTCTTAATATAGGCACTTAAAGCTGTAAATTTACCTCTTAGGATTGCCTCCATTGTGTCCCAAAGGTTTTGGTATGTTGTCTTCTCATTATAATTTGACTCTATGAATTTTTTGATTTCCTTCTTGATTTCTTCATTGACCCATTCATCATTTAGTAGTCTGTTGTTTAGTTTCCATGATTTTGTGTATGCTCTATAGCCTTTCTTGCTACTGATTTGTAGTTACATTCCATTGTGGTCAGATAGAATGCAAGGAATTATTTCACTTTTCCTGTATTTGTTAAGATTTGCTTTGTTTCCTAAGATATGGTCTATTTTAGAGAATGTTCCATGTGCTTCTGAAAAGAATGTATATTCTGCAGCATTTGGATGAAATGTCCTGTATATATCTGTTAAGGCCATTTCTTCTATGATCTTATTTAATCCAGATGACTCTCTGTTTGTTTATTTATTTATTTTTTACCAGGATGACCTGTCAATAGATGAGAATGGGGTGTTAAAGTCACCCACCACCTCTGTGTTTGGTGTTATCTGTGACCTTAGTTCAAATAGTGTTTGTTTGATGAATTTGGGAGCCCCCATATTAGATGCATATATGTTTAGGATTGTAATGTCCTCCTGTTGGAGTGTGCCTTTTTAAAATCAATATAAAGTGACCTTCCTTATTTTTCCTAATTAATGTTGGACGGAAGTCTACCTTGTCAGATATTAAGATAGCAACCCCTGCTTGTAATCTAGACCCATTTGCTTGAAACACTGTTTTCCAACCTTTCTCCCTAAGATAGTGTCCATCCTTTATAGAAAGGTGAGTTTCTTGGAGGCAACAAATTAAAGGATCCTGCTTTTTAACCCAGTCTGCAAACCTATGTCTTTTGGTTGGCCATTGAGGCCATTGGTATTAAGAGCTATTATTGAAAGGTGTGTGTTTATTTTTGGCATTTTTTTGTAGTTCTTCCGGTCTTACCTTTGTTCTCTTGTGTTAACTAGTATTTGAGTATTGTTTGTTTTTCCAGGTCCCTTATATGTGTGCTGGTTTTGTCTTCAAATACTCCTTTAGCCTGCTTTTGTTCTGTAATGACCTTATGTCTCCAACTATTTGAATGGATAGCTTTGCAGGATAAAGTAACCTTGGTTGACAGTTGTTATCTTTTAGAACTTGGAATACATCACTCCAACCCCTTCTGGCTTTTAAAGTTTGTGTTGAATAATCTGCTGTGATCCTGATGGGCCTTTGCAGGTAACCTGTTTTTTCTCTCTTAATGCTTTCAATATATTTTCTTTGGTTTGTATGTTTGGGAGTTTAGTTATAATATGTCAAAGAGAGGTTCTTTCCAGGTTTTGTCTGGTTGGTGTTGTAAAGGATTCCTGTATCTGCATTGTCACCTCTTTTCCAATTTGGGAGAAGTTTTCTTCTGTGATTTTGTTGAAAATGTCTACTATGCCTTTGGAGTGAAATTCTTCTCCTTCTACTATACCCTGAATTCTTGTTTGATCTTTTCATAGTGTCCCAAATATTTTGAAATTCCCATTCATACTTTCCTAGTAGTTTGTCTTTCTCTTTGTTGGATTGAATTAGATCTGCCACCTCGTCTTCTAGCTGAGATATTCTGTCCTCCCCTTCATCCATTCTGCTGGTGAGATTTTCTACAGAGTTTTTTATTTCATTAACTGTGTTCATCATTGCTAGTTATTCTGCCTGGTTTTTCTTTATTTCTATTTTCTTATTTATGTCTTGTATTGACCTCTTTATTTCATTAAATTTGTTTCCTGTGTCTTCTTTGATTCCTTTGATTTCATCTTTCATTCCTTTGATTTGTTCCTTGACTTCTTTGAGCATATTTATAATCATTCTTTGGAAATCTTTTTCAGGCATTTCCTCTAACTCATTCTCACTGGAGGTCATTTCTGATGCATTAATAATTTTTGGTGGATTTATATTGTCTTGATTTTTGGTGTTTCTTGTGTCATAATGTATATATTCTGGCATCTGTAATTAATTAAATGCTTGGATTATCTATTTAGTTGCAGTATTATTAGATGAATCAATTAATCTGATGTTATATATCTTCATTGGAGGAGCTTAAGGTGCTAGGTCTGGCTCTCAAGCCTCTCAGAGTATCTACAAAAGTGACCCTAGGTGTTGGGTTTGCCTGCTATGAGAGTATTCAAGTAGGCTGAGTGGAACAAAATACAGGCAGAATCTACAATTTAACTAAAGAATTTACACATTCAATGTAAAACAGCACAGAGTATTTATGCAAGAATATTTATGACAACCAGATCCTCTAACAAAGTCAGTGTCCCCTAAGGTGTGTGGTGTCCCACACCCTTAATCTTGTCAGCAAGGAGGTTAAGATTTCTGGTCTGTTGAAAGTTCTAAGTCAGCTTGTGACCAAGTGAGACCCTTCCCTAATTTACAACATAAGAGGAAACAAAGCCACTATACATCAAGAAGGAAGAAATAACAAGCCCAAAATATAGCTTATTTAAGAATGGCAAATCTGACCATCCATCAGACTTAACAGAAATTTATCCTGATATGGAAGGTGTAATTAGCACTTCCAATTCAGGCCTATATACCTGTCTTATTTGGCAGATACTGATCTGGTGTAATCCCAGTTACATTTTGGGATGATTTTGGTCTTAGTTATGCTGCACTCCAGCTTGGGTCCCTCTTTGGTGCACTGTGGGTTCAAGTAGGCTGGCTGGGTCACTGGATCGCTGCTCTGGTTGCTGGTACTGGGTGCTGTGATCTCCCTTCCCCGGGTCTCTGGTGCTTGCTGGTGCTTGTGCTGGCAGTGGGGGAGGGGAGGCTGTGGATGGTGGCTCTAGTTCTCCCATTGGTCCATGTGATCCTTTACCTCGTGATCTGCTCCTCTGTTGTTCGCTGCAATTCTCCCTTCATGTTTCTTGAGTTTGCAAAGAGCTCCAGTGTGAGTGGAAACTCCCCTCACCTGGCTTTTCCTATGGCTCAAGCAGAGCATTGTAGCTGTGGCCCTGTGGATCTGGCACTGCTGGAGCTACTTCTTCCTGCCTATGTGAGCTCTGGATCTCTCCTACTTCTCTGCTGCCATTGGTAATTTCTTATATACCTGACTTTTTAGTACAAGAGTGTATTTAGCTGTTTTTTTTTTTTTTCTCCTTTTTGGACTTTTTCTCCCCTAGGCTGCTTTGGCATGGTTCCTATGCAGCCATTTTAACTGGAAGTCCTGGGCAAATTTTCTAATAGTCACTATTAGCTTTGAAGACTTTCATGGCTTTTGCTCTTTCTAATGTGAGAAGAGACAGATTTACCATTCACTGAGCAGTAAATACTAGGCATGCAGGTACTATGCTAGGCACTGGCAATATAAGGTGAGCAAGACTGAGTCCTCTCCCTCCTGGAGTTCCTGGCTTCCTAGGAGATCATATTGGCATTCAAAAACCAGCCATAAAGAGCTTGACAGAAGCAGAGTGACAGCCAACAAAGCCACGCATTGTGGGGATTTTTTTTGGGTGGGTTTATCAGAGGCCAGATGACAGAGAAGAGAGTAGTGACTTAAAGATCTCCCAAGATCCCACTTTACTTGGAATTTGGCTTCTGCTAAGAAGCAGCAGATACATTTCAAAAAGGGAGTACACCACAAGTAACAAATAGGACATTTGGGCTGGGGGTGGTGGCTCATACCTTTAATCCCAGCACACGGGAGGCAGAGGCAGGAGAACTGCCATGAGTTGGTCACCCTGAGACTACAAAGTGAATACCCATTCTATCCTCTCCTCTTTTCTCTTCTCCTCTCCTCACCTCTTTTTCTCTTCTCTCCCTCTATGCTTGCAAATAAAGATCTTTTCCTAATTTTAAGTATTATTTATTTATTTGAGAGAGGGAAAGAGAGAGAGAAGGAGGGAGAGAATGGGTGCATCAGGGCCTCCAGCCATTGCAAATGAACTCCAGATGCATGTGCCACCTTGTTCATCTGGGCTATATGGGGTCCTGGGGAATTGAACCTAAGTCCTTAAGCTTTGCAGGCAAGTGCCTTAACTGCTAAACCATCTTTCCAGCACAATAAAAATAATTAAAAGAAATAAAAAATAAATACACTGGACCTGCAATTCTCAAGAAGTAATTAATGTACAGAAGACAGGAGGTGAATGAGTAGGGGGCTTCAAGTTTATCTATGTACATATGCATGGAAGAAAATAAGACCAATGTTAGGTTTGTCAGTCTTATTGTTATCAGCAGCTCCCCAATACGGGATACACACCCGACCAGACACAGTTTATAGGAGAAATAGGTTTATTTGAGCTTACAGCTCCAAGGGAAGACCCATTAGTTATGGAAAAAGCTGGCTTCTTTTCACAGATCCAACAGAGAAATAATCAAGCCAGAAAACACCAAAAGGCAGCAAGCACCCACCTGCCAGAGCTCACCTTGCTCTCCCACACCTTTGGGATGGAATCAGACTGGCCCTGGTGACATGTCCCTTCCAGAAGGATATCAGAGATTTAGGCAGGAAGCTCAACCTTAATATCCAATACCTGAGGCTATGGGGAACATACATTCAAAGTACCACATTCATTATTCTAGAAACATTACTTATTTTAAAATGTAGCTCAAATAGAAACAAGAGTAAAAGTGATGATATTCATTCAATACTTACTGTTCTGCCCTGTGATTTCCCCATTTAACAATGTATCTTAGATTGGTTTATTCTTTTATTGAACACAGATCAACCCCCTGCAAAGTGGTTGTATATCACTGAATATTTCACTAAAACACAATTAAAATGGAAATTTTACACTATATGTACCTCATCACTTTAAGAAACATCACCAAAGCTTGCATGACATCCCAGTCATTTTATAGCTCCCCTATGGGTGAACATTTATGCTGTGCCTAGCATTTTTGCTATCACAAATACTGAATCTGAACACGCATTTATATTTATTGCATGCACCCAGTGTGTATAAAGATTCTTCTCTACAATGATTTTGACTTGTCATAAAATTGTAAATGAATTTAAAAATAGCTAGAGTTGGCAAAATGGATACATTCATTTGTAAATACAGAATACTTGGCACGAGACATTTCACTCACAGATATTATGTTTTGGGGCAAAATAACCAGTATCTTGCTGGTATGTCTAATTTATGACTTGAATTAATGGTTAAAATGTCAGCATCAGAATTTTATTTTATTTTATTTTATTTTTACTACTGACACAGGCTTAAGGGCTGGCAGTCAATGTTTAGTTGTTTATATCTTAACACGGTTGAATTTATCAAGTCATTTTCTAAGACTGGTGCACCAGGGCCTCCAACCACTGCACTCAAACGCCACACCTGTGCCCCCGTGTGCACATGTGCCACGCTGTTTGCTTGCATCAGTGTGTCTGGCTTACATGGGACTTGGAAAGTCAAGCATGAGTTCTTAGGTTTCTCAGGCAAGTGCCATAACTGCTAAGCCATCTCTCCAGCCCTGTGTTTTTATAATTAAGTGGATAATGTTTGGAGACCAAAAACATAACATGGCTGCAGAGAAAATGTCTCAAAAGCAGAGGCTATGGCCCCACAAGACAAACTGTTGCCCTTGAAATTCTGTGTAGCGCAGACCCACCTACTTCACAAAGCTTCTAAGTGTGCAGACACAACTGTTCACTCTGAAGTCTCTAAGACAGTGTGAAAATCAGAGCAGTGCCAGCATGAACATGTGTGTCAGCTGTAGGTGGAATGTTGAGAGATTTTTGCTATTGCTAAAACTGCCCTATGCACTTTCAATTAACCCTCATTTTTAGGCTTTCACAGTTCGTAGCCCTTCTAAAGTATGGGAAGTAACATTGGTCTGGAAATTTGAGTGGGCACATTATTCACAATATACTGGCCAGGCATGGTGGTGCACACCTTTAACCCCAGCACTCGGGAGGCAGAGGTAGGAAGATTGTTGTTAGTTTGAGGCCAGCCTGAGACTACACATTGAATTCCAGGCCAGCTTGAGCTAGAGTGAGATCTTACCTCAAAAAAACCAAAAAATTGGGCTGGAGAGATGGCTTAGCGGTTAAGCGCTTGCCTGTGAAGCCTAAGGACCCCGGTTCGAGCCTCGCTTCCCCAGGTCCCACGTTAGCCAGATGCACAAGGGGGCGCACGCGTCTGGAGTTCGTTTGCAGAGGCTGGAAGCCCTGGCGCGCCCATTCTCTCTCTCCCTCTATCTGTCTTTCTCTCTGTGTCTGTCGCTTTCAAATAAATAAATATAAATTTAAAAAAAAAACCAAAAAATTAAAATAAACTAAAAAAAAGATACATTGTTCAAGGTCAGGCATGGTGCAGATACTTTAAGTGGAAAAAGCAACGGCTGCTGTGATTTGCCCATGCCCACAGAAGAAACTGTGGGAGGGAGAGGGATTGTGTGAATATTTTAAATGGAGTGGAATTGGGAAAGGGAAATAGCCATTCTTGGGATGTGCAGATCTCACTGCATTTAGAACTTTTACTCAGACTCAAGTGCCCACACGTGCTTGCTTCACTTACACGCCCCACCTTCCCCTTGCAGACACTGCAGCCTGCTTGTTTTATTTTTGCTTTTGTTTCCAGCTGAGCCTTTGGGAGTCTGTGTATCCTTTCCTGTCACGTGGTTATGCTTAACAGCCCCATAGCCGTGATGGAGGCTGCCCTTGGGCGCTGAAGGGAGGGGATGAAGAATTGAGCATGCAAAAAACCTTCGCTGGGGAGGGCGCGGGGATGGGGAGCTCTGCTGAAGAAACATGCAGATGTGGCCTAGTTAACAGCCTGGCTGGTTTGCCTCTCTGAATGGCTCCAATGATTTGCATACTGTCCTCACTTAGTGATGGAAGGAATAGCTTTCAGCCTAAGCTCTGGTAAAAACAAAAAATGCAAGAAGATGAGATTCTGAAGTCCACTCAAATATGTTGCTTTCTAAGAAGACATGCATATGTGCTATTTACATGTAAATAATAGCCTGTCTGCAGGTAAGCATACATCCATGTATAATTTTAGATGACCGACACTAATTTAATGGAGAAGCAAGGGCTCATTAGTTTACTAAGCAGGATTGATTCTCCATAGCTGGAGTGGCACATACAGCCCCCAGATAATCACTAATACACTGAAGTTTCCTTTGGCATGCCTAATGAGAGACTTTTTTTCTTTTTGCCATTTAAAGGCATATAGACATTAAAAATTTGTGTGTAGAAATTCTGTCAAAAATACTAGAAAAGTATTAAGGCTTCATTACATCATATAACCAACAATTATCTTCAGTATAGATCTATAAGAACAGAATGCAGACATCCAAACAAATATGGTATGTCAATGCTCAGAGCAGCACCATTCAGAGTAGCCAAAAGGCTGGAAATCAGCAAATGTCTACTAGCTGATGAAAGGATAAATAAAACACAATATATACATGCAATGGAATTTAGCCACAACAAGAGGAATGAAAGGGGTGGAGAGATGGCTTAGCAGTTAAGGTACTTATCTGCAAAGCCTACAGACCCAGGTTTGATTCCCCAGAACCTGCACAAGCCAGATGTACATGGTGGCACATGTGCCTGGAGTTCATTTGCAGTGGCTAGAGGCCCTGGCATGCCCATTCTCTCTCTCTTCCTGCTCATAAATAAATAAATATATATATTTAAAAAATCAACTCCCAATTTTTACTGCAAAGTAGATGAACCTAGAAATCATTATGCTACGTGAAAGAAGTCAGCCACAAAAGATCACATACTGTCTGATTCTATTGCCACAAAACCTCCAGCAAAGATAAATTCACATAGACAAAGCCAATTAATTTGTCAGGCACTGACTTGAAAGCGTGATAGGCAGTGATTTAAAAGTATCAGAGCTTCTAAGCCGGGCAAGGTGGTATACACCTTTAATCCCAGCACTCAGGAGGCAGAGGTAGGAGGATCACTGAGAGTTCAAGGCCACCCTGAGACTACAGAGTAAAGTTCAGGTCAGCCTGAGCTAGAGTGAGACCCTACCTTGAAAAACAATAAAACAAACAACAAAAAAGTATAAGCTTCCCTTTGAAGGTAATAGAAATGTTTGCAACTACATAGAATTGTATATTCTAAAACAGTTATATCATAAGAAAAGTTAAGTTGGAGCAATTGCTTAGTGGTTAAGGCACTTGTCTGTGAAGCCTAAAGACCCAGTTCCGATTCCCCAGTACCCAAGTAAACCAGATACACAAGGTGGAACATGCATATGGAGTTCATTTTCAGTGGCTAGAAGCCCTGGTGTTCCAATTCTCTCTCTCTTTTTCTCTCCCTCTCTCTCCCTCCCACTCTCTCTCTTGAATAAATAGATAAATAGAATATTTAAAGGTAATGTGCCATCTACTCATTTTGAAATACAGTACCATCTTCAAGGCTTGGTGTGGTGGTTTGATTCAGGTGTACCCCATAAACTTAGGTGTCCTGAATGCTAGGTTCCCAACTGATAGAGATTTGGGAATCAATACCTCCTGGAGGTAGTGTATCATTGGGGGCAAGATTATGAGTATTATATCCAGTTTCCCCTTGCCAGTGTTGGGCACACTCTCCTGTTGGGGTGATGTCTACACTCTGCTGATGCTATCATTTTCCTCTTCTATCATGTAACTTCCCCTCAAGTCTGTAAACCAAAATAAACCCTTTTTTTCCCTTGATGAGGTGATTTCTGTCAGCAATGTGAACCTGACTACAACAGTAAAGTTGGTACCAGAGGAGTGGGATTGCTGCTGCTAGAAGCCTGACTGTGTGGCTTTGGCCTTTTGGAGCTGATTTTCAAGAGGAATGTGGGAGGATTTGAAAACGTGGCCTAAGACATGCCTTGCAGTGTTGTAAGTATAGCTTGATGGACTATTCTGGAGAGAGTTGAAAGACCTGAATGCAGCAAGAACTATGGACTGTGAGGTATGGCTTATAAGGGTAAGAAAGAGCTGTGCCTGGACTGGGCTAGAAGCAGTTTGTGTGAGATGCTTGCTGTTATGCCTGTGTCCTGAGAACTTGTGTAGGGTTGCTTTGTGTAGAAATGGACTGGTGTGAGCAGAGGGATATGTCACAGAAAAAAAAAGAAATCTTTGGGCTGAAACTTCTGCCCATTCAGCTGCAATTGAAAGAGTACAACCTTTGAGATTAGGCCAGCTGATGTACGTTGGGACAACAGGAAGAATGCAGCCTTTTCAAGGGTTCTGAATGCCAAAGGTGTGTCTTGTTCTTCAAAGTCTGCTTTATTCCCCCCTGGATTAACAAATTGGCATCCCACCTGGTATTATGGAGTATGACAAATGCAGGAAAGAGAAGGCAATTGAATTTGCAGCATGGTCTTGTGTTTTGGAAACGGCCACAGGCAGTGTGTAGTAGGTTTGCTGGATGCCTGCATGGAGACCCAGGAAAGCCATGAGAATGGACTGTGGGTTGTAGTGTACACTCAGTGGAGATGCCACGACCACAGATGGCTGCTTAGGAGAACTGCTGGCCTCGGATGAAATTTTCCAATACTGTGAGTAGCCTAGCTGGAGGGGTGGAATTGGAACTCCAGAGACTTTTGCTGGTTAGTTATCGAACTTGGAGATTTGTCACTGACTAGAATTGTTGGACATGGAGCTATAAAGTTTGATCTTCTCCCTGTTTAAATCTTATATTGGTTGAATATTTCTTTGCTATGCCCAATGCCATCTTTTGCAATATGAATGTTTATTCTGTGCCATTATGGGTTTGTGGGGGAATTTTTGGTATTATGTTCAGTTAAAAGATCTTGGACTATGGGAATGTTTGAACATCATTAGGATTGATAAAAACTATGGGTACTTTTAAAAGTTGGATTGAATGCATCATATTTTACATCATGGATGGCTATCAGTTATTGGGTACCAGAGGCAGAATGTGGTGGTTTGATTCAGGTGTCTCCCATAAACTCAGTTGTTCTGAATGCTAGGTTCCCAGCTGATGGAGATTTGGGAATTAATGCCTCCTAGAGGCAGTGTATTGTTGGAGGTGGGCTTATGGGCATTATAGCCAGTTTCCCCTTGCCAGTGTTTAACACACTCTCCTGTTGCTATTGTCCACCTTATGATGGCCAGGGGATGATGTCTACCCTCTGCTCATGGCATCGTTTTCCCCTGCCATCATGGAGCTTCCCCTCAAGTCTGTAAACCAAAATAAGTCCCCTTTCCCCCCAAGCTGCTCTTGATCAGGTGATTTCTGCCAGCAATGTGAACCTGACTGCAACACTTGGGCACTGAAAGTCACAGTTAAAGATAGGCACTGCAGGGAGATGGTCAAAGGGTAGATCATTGGAAAGATGCCAAAACAAAATACAGCCAGAACACAAAACCCCTGACTCAGGCTGACCTGTACTCACATAGACTCCAGGTCAGTTGTTCCTATAATACAGACAAGAGTTAAATATAAGTTGACAGCAATGCTCACTCTTTGTGAGTGATGGGAACATTTAGATATGTGATAAAAGCTATGGATACCAACTTCTGAAAAAAAAATCACCATTGTAGATAGATATAACTTTTTGCACATATTTTCTGGGAGGTAGTATTAGAACATTTGTGATATTAACAAACCTTGTCCCATAAGGTTAAACATCAGTGTGATGGAGTAGAAAGGACCTGATATTTGAAGCCCAGTAATGGTGGGTTGACTATAGTTTGACTTTATGGTCAGTGCATCTGAACATGACATATTGAGCATCTAATACATGGCAAGCACTGTGCCAGAGAGCTTGCATATACAGATAAGATGCCTTCTATGCACAGAAGGTCCACATCAGAAGGGGAGATAACCCAAAAAGCAAAGTGTCCTTCAGTTGAAAGTTCCAAGGTAGCATAGGGGAATGGACCAAGCCGAGTCCATTATAACTGATAGCTTTAGTGAGATCACAGTTTTCCTCATGTGCTGTGAGACTGAGTCTCCAGCTGCAACTGTAGCTGGAGTTGTTAGTAAAATCCCATTTGTTCTGGTAACAAAAACTTAGATAGCATTAGAGGCACAACACAATGGCATTTCAAACCTTAGAGATCATTAGAGGCACAACAAAACGACATTTCAAACTCTGTAAGGTGCTTGCATTGCATGAATCACTCCTGCAAGAAATAGTATGGCTCACTCCACTGATTTGGGACTTCAGGAAGGTAACAGTCTAAATGGAAACATATAATTAAGAAACAAATTCTTATCTCTGCTACAAATGTGCTGATGAAATACACAAAGCCGGGTGGGAGGCATGCTGAGTTCAGGTGCAGGATGGTCAGCAATCCGTGTTTGTGTTGCATCAAGAACAAGAGCATCACAGTCGAAGCACTGAGGTGCGAACTGCAAGGCAGAGGGTACAGGTGCGGGGGGGGGGGGGAGAAGGGCGGTTTGGAGCAGCAGGGAGGCCAGTGCAGAGGCCTGCAGAGCAAGGACAAGAGTGTGTTTGGAGTAGATGGAATCACGTGACACACAGCCTCCGTGACCACAGAATAGTTCAGCCTTCGCTCCAAGAGCCTTGACAGGAAAGGATCTTAAACTGAAACATGACATGATTTTATTTGTATAGATGATGTTATAGAAGGAAGCAAGTATTTCATCAAGGAAGGAATAAAATTTGATGCAGGGAAATAGCTAGAGGCTATTGCAATATCCAAGAAGATGGGAGTGATTAAAACTGAATGATGTCCAGGAGAGAAGGCAGACTCTGCTCACGCAGTGATTACAGGAGCAGAGAACTGAGGGGTGTTGTTGCACACACTGAGATGAAGTTGCCAAGAGTTTGGGATCGTTAGGCATCAAAGTGTATATGTTAATTTGGCGGACAGCTGGATTGAATTTAGGATAAAAGTCAAGGATGGAAATCAGGGAATAGCCCAAGAGTCAATTTATAATTCTCAAACTGAAACCTGAGGGGAGGGGATATGGACCAGGAGGTGCTCTGACCCAAGGATGCCAGACAAAGGCTCTGGGGTGGTTATGGACAGGAGATTCTAGAGCTTACTTGTAGCCTCAGAGGATGAAGATGGCTGAGAAGAAGGGGAAAGCTGTCGTCGCAGAGGAGCAGGGGGGGGGACGAGCCAGAGCACTGCACAGGGTCATCGCCGCCTGCTGGGGCTGCCGCGAGCACACTGGTTAGAGTGCATTGGCATGCAGGGCTGCAGGGAAATGCAAAGGAGGCTGGAATATTCAAGGGAAGAAGCACAAGGCGGCTGCATGATGAAATGGAGAAGCGTGAGAGTGCCGGGCAGGTCTGACCCCATACATTTCCAGGCATGAATTTCAAGGCAACAAAAAGCAGGTGTCAGGATCCTCTAGCAGAACTCAGTATAGCAGCCAGCAGACTAAACCAAAGCTGAAGACGGCATGGTGGGCAAGACATGGAAGCAAGCCAAGGGAGTGATGATAACGCTGAGTACGGAGTCCAAGTGAGAGGCGAAAACACACTGAGTCGTAGGTGCTCCAAGTGTGGGGAGGGTCAGCGCACTTGAGGTCTCACTGGATCAGTGACTTGGAATAGGGCACCTATACACAAACTAGCAGCTGGACTGGAGGTGGTGGGCAAGGGGAAGCACCTGAAACAGGACTCAGGCACGGTGAGAATGGCTATGCCACTCTGGGGTAGTTACCTGTATGTCTACGTATCAAAGATATGTGCACATTGGTGCTTATTGCAGCAATGGTCACAACAGCTACTCTACAAAACCAACCTAGATGTCTGTCAGCAGAAGAATGGATAAAGAAATTGTAGTGTATTTATTCCCAGTGGAATTTTATTCATACAAAAGAATGAAATATTGATTGCATGAAAATGGATGCAACTGCAGAGTTTCACATTAGGTGAATTAAGTCAGTGTCTCATTTGTGGACCCTGGGTTTCGTATAGACACATAAGATCATGCATGCATGCATGACAGGAATGTGAAGCTAAACTGCCTAGGGGAGCAAAGGAGACTGGGAGGAGAGAGGAGGGATGAGATGGGGCAGAGGGGACATAAAGGGAAGATGCTCAAAGCACATTATATACTTGTCTGAATCTATTCCTATGAATCCTAGTACTAAGTACAATGAATATGTGCCAACAAAAACTGACAGAGAAAAAACACAAAAAAGAAATGGTAAAGACAAGGTGGGCATTGTGGTCCATCTCTGTAATGCAGCATTTAGGTGGGTGAGGCAGGAGGATCGTATGCTCAAGGTCAATCTTGTCTATATAGGGTGACTCTGTCAGAATGAAGGGTGTGTCTGTGTGTATGAGAGAGAGAGAGAGAGAGGGAGGGAGGGAGCCAGAGAGCAAGTAGTCATGTGTTAGGGGTGGGTAGGGAGGATGGCTAAGCCAGCAGCAGTGAAACAGCCACTAGAAATTAAAGCAAGGAGAGGGCTGATGGGCATGCTGAGCTGAAGGCCACATTTCTGACCAATGTCAGATCACAGGAATTGCTAGCTATGCTCCCCGGCAGCAGGGTCTCCCTATTCACAATCAAGGAACAGGGTCCTCAGTGAAAGTGCTCTCCCTGCTGGCTGCTGTAAGCACAGCTGAAGGCAAGCCCTGCTCCCTGCGGCCTGCTCAAGCAGCCTTGCGTTGTAACTACTGTCCCTAGCACCTTCCTGTCTGCCCCAACTTCCACATTTGTCACAAGCAGGAGCAGGGCAGCCCCTCTCATTTAGAGACTGTGAAGAACTAGAGGCCAACCTTATCTCCTACTCTCCTATCCTTTGTCTCAGTGACTTCTCTCAAGTAGTCAAGCAGACACATCCCTTTCCCCTGGAAACCTATAGGAAGAGACACCTCACTTTGTTTCTGGACACTGGAAGCTTCTCTTTCCCTTCAGGAGCCCAGCATGCTGCCCATGCTATGGTGCTAATGTGTCTCCTGATAAAGCCCCAATCTGAAGGGCTGTTCACCTCAACACTTTTCATTCAAACCACCTGCTACCTACCAAGACCATCTTTTTTCTTTTGGGGGGAGGGGTCTTGTTTTTTTTGTTGGCAGATTTTACACATGTATATAATACATTTTGAACATAACTTTCTTTTTTTCTCAATTTTTATGAACATTTTCCATGATTATAAAAAGTATCCCATGGTAATACTCTTCCTCACCCCCTCCCAATTTCCCCTTTGAAATTCCATTCTCCATCATATTCCCTCCCCATCTCAATCATTCTACTTACATATATACAATACCAACCTATTAAGTACACCACTCCCTTCCTTTCTCTTCCCTTTATATCTCCTTTTTAACTTACTGCCTCTGCTACTGAGTTTTTTCCTTCTCACGTAGAAGCCCAATCATCTGTAGCTAGGATCCACATATGAGGGAGAACATGTGGTGCTTGGCTTTCTGGGCCTGGGTTACCTCACTTAGTATAATCCTTTTCAGATCCATCCATCTTTCTGCAAATTTCATAACATCATTTCTTTACCGCTGAGAAGAACTCCATTGTATAAATGTGCCACATCTTCATTATCCACTCATCAGTTGAGGGACATCTAGGCTGGTTCCATTTCCCAGCTATTATAAATTGAGCATGTACTTCTAAGGAAATGAGATGAGTCCTTAGGATATATGCCTAGGAGTGCTATAGCTGGGTCATATGGTAGATCAAGCTTTAGCTGTTTTAGGAACCTCAACACTGATTTCCACAATGGCTGGACCAGATTGCATTCCCACCAACAATGTAGAAGGGTTCCTCTTTTAACACATCCCCGCCAACATTTATGATCATTTGTTTTCATGATGGTAGCCAATCTGACAGGAGGGAGATGGAATCTCAATGTAGTTTTAATCTGCATTTCCCTGATGACTAGTAACGTAGAACATTTTTTGGGTGCTTATATGCCATTCGTATTTCTTCCTTTGAGAATGCTCTATTTAGCTCCATAGCCCATTTTTATTGGCTTGTTTGATTTCTTATTATTTAACTTTTTGAGTTCTTTGTATATCCTAGATATTAATCCTCTACCAGATATATATAGCTGGTGAAGATTTTTTTTCCATTCTGTAGGTTGCCTCTTCGCTTTTTTCACAGTGTCCTTTGCAGTGCAAAATCTTTGTAATTTCATGAGGTCCCCCATCTTCTTTTTTTAGTCAGCAAAGGCATGATGTCATGAACAGAGGGTTTTTAAATTTTGTTTATTTATTTATTTGAAAGAGAGAGAGAGGCAGATAGAGAGAAAGAGAATGGTCACGCCGGGCCTATAGCCACTGCAAATGAATTCCAGACACCTGCGCCACCTTGTGCGTCTGGCTTATGTGGGTACTGGGAAATCAAACCTGGGTTCTTTGGTTTTGCAGGCAAGTGCCTTAACTGCTAAAACATCTCTCCAGCCCAACAGAGGGTTTTGAAGGAGTAAAGGAGAAATGACACAAAGATGAAGGGGGGGAGGAAGAGCTTCCTCATTTTCAGGAGTGTGGCTCATGAGCATAAGAAGGAAAACAGCCAAACTGCCTATATTTGCTGAATACAAAACTAATAAAACACACACACACACACACACACACACACACACACACACACACACACAAAGGAAAACAGCCCTGAGCTGAGACGCCACAGAAAAGAGCTCCCAGGCATCTGGAAGTGAATTAATGAGAGGAGGTGAATATATGAGAGGGTTTGCATTTTGGGAAATGACTACCCTCAGTTTAGTTCCAGACAGTGTAGGATTTGGGTGGCAGGAGGCAGTGAACAATTCGAGCAGATGAGGTGTTCAGAGTGGATCTAAAAGGAGACACGTGTCATCTGGTGCTGTGGAGAGCGGGGGAGCCGGCCTGTGGCGAGGGCGTGGCAGAGGGTGAGCTCCAGCCCTAGCCCTGCCTGCCCGCTGCTGTGCCTGCGCTTCACTCCCTCTGACGCCTGGGGTGGGAGGTGAGGGCGCCTGCAGGTGGGTTTCCGGGATGACCCATGGGAAGCTGAGACTCCCCCACAGTACAATAAGCAACAGCAGTGGGAGGGAATTATGCACTTCTATTGAGAAAATGAGGGGTTCCACCTCTCAAAGTCTCCTGCAGCCCCCCAGATATGGCTGCCTGTGTTGAGCTGCCCAGTACCTGAACGGAGAGTGCTGGCTTCAAGACCCCATTTAGGCGCCTCATTTCAGGTGCCTATGGACAAGGTTCTGACAGGAGTGATTAAGCTTGAGAGGGTCTGAAGAGCGTGTGATAGAAAGAAGTGACGCAAGTGTCTGGGGACCTGTAGCTGGCAGATGGCAGGGCTGAGGAGGGTTAGGGTAGCTGCTCGAAAGCATTGGGAAAGTTCTCCTGTGTAAAAGTTAGAACAGGACACCATTTCTTCACCTTTTGTTCATATAGCTTTTTCCCTAGGGAACCTTTTTAGGTATTTTAATCCTAAGTGTTCCATGATAAAATTTTAGTGTCCTATAAATGCTATACATCCGTGTCTGTGTGGTATATGTGATATATGTACACACACACAATTGTCCACTATTATTCCCTTATGCAGGATGGGGAGATAGGAGAAGAGGGACTCAGAACATAGGTTATGATAATTGTAACCACTGTGTGGGGATTTGGCAAGTCCTGTTTGCTCAAAATTTGTGTTCAGCAACAAAGATGCTACTTTCCCTGGGTAAAGGTGGTATAGGAATTTGGGTTCCTTGTATGACAGGGGGGCAATAATTTGGGATGGTCCAGGATCCTTGTCCTGTGAATTCAAAAAAATGAAATCTGCTGGCCAGAGGATAAAGTTCGAAAAATTTTACTATAAAGCCTTAGGAAGGTGACGAGAAGGGGGCTTAAGCCTAGAACATAAGAGAAGGAAGCAAGGTGGAGCTCTTGCCCAGGGAGGGAAGAGGGGGTTTGAGAAGCCCACCTCAGATCTGGGTTTTATGGGGAGTGGCTATGTGAGGAAGAAGACCAGGTCAGCAGGTTACTATGGACAAGGACCACATTTTGCAGCTTTTCCAGTAATCTAAGAAAGGATCAGAGTTTCTGTCCTCTAGGAAGAGTGAAAGCTTAATTGAGAGATCTTCCCTGCAGGGTGTAACATCCAGATTTCTGCAAGCTTAATGGCATTTCCTGCTTTTAGTCAAGGAATAAAAATCCATTCACTTTTAGGGTTCTGTTACCCTGACTGCCTAGCCAATTTCTGCCTCCTATCAGAGGGTGGGTACTATTCCATGAGCATCTTGTGACTGACTTGGAGAGAAGGGGCAGTGAGGGAGAGAGAGTTGTATCCAGCTTCTGCTGTTTCCTCAAGAGTTGAGCTTCCATATTAGAGAGTTCCTGGACACCACCAGACTCTAGGGGTTGAAGGGATGGCTGAATGTTCCAAGCTGCTTCTATTTAATTAGTTAGTTAGTTAGTTTTGCTTTGTGTCAGGATCTTACTGTGTAGCCCAGGCTGCCCTTCTAGTCATCATCCTCCTGACTCAGCCTCTCAAGTGGTGAGGTTGCCAGTAAACACCACCAGACAGGCTGGAAGGTTCCAATCATCTATTTAGAGGTCTCCAGTCACCGGTGACCTCATTAGCAGATCTCATCTTAAGAAGTCCAGCAGTTCTAGGAAGCATGTGCCAGGAAGTAGGGTGCACAAACACCAGATACTTTTTATTATCCTGTAGTTTGTAAAATAGTTAAATATGGTATGCAATCCCTCAATTTTATTTTTGCCACTAAATAAATTCAAACATTTTTCTTCTAGTTTGCAATGAAAGAACTCATAAAGAAAATGGCATTTTCATTCTCATAAAGATAGTAAATTTTAATTAACTGTGGAATGTGGCTTCATATAAACAGAAAAGAATAAAGCCATGTTATGAAAAACTAAGGCAGCCAATTATGAAAAAAAAATCTAGTCTGAGCTATTTTATTTAAAATCTTCAGCTCTAAACTAAATAACTACTTAATTCTCAAGATAACCAAAGAGCACTTACATAGAAATTAAGAAAATGGTTTTTGCGAGTTCTTAGTTTAAATAGGTTTCATTGATCTTCTATTGGGGAAACACAGAATGTTGTACATCATATACATTAACTAGCTAGCTCAATAATTAGGTCCCCATTATCTGCCAGGCGAGAAGCTAAGAACGCAGAAGGGAGTGTGGACGCTCTTCACTCCACGTCCTCTCCTGTTCCAAGAAAGCAGCCACTCCGGTGGCTCCACTATGTGGCTCTGGACACTAGTGGCTCTAGGCAAAGACCCTCTCCCTTTCAGTAGCTGCAAAAGGAAGGCAAGACGAGGATATAAAGAAGTAGCAGGGTTTGTTTTATCTTTCGTTAGGAAGGGACTTCATTTATTCTCACCGTGGGAAGGTGGAAGGAAGTGATAAATGAAACCAAAGATTCGAGAGAGGAGAAACCGTAAATATGCGTCCTTGATCTCTCGGGTTAAAGGTACAAAATATTACCTCTTCTTGTTTAAAAGTATTTTATTTATGTATTTGAGAGAGAAAAAGAAAGAAGTAGACAGAGAGAGTAAAAGAGAGAGTGTGTGAGTATTGGTGCCCCTGGCCTCTTGCCACTGCAAACGAACTCCATCCAGACACTTCATGCATCTGGTTTTAGATGGGTACCAGGGAATTTAACCTGGACAGTCAGGCTGTGCAAGCCAGCGCCTTTAACCTCTGAGCCAAGTCTCCAGCCCATGCCTTTTAAATTCTTATGAATGGATCTTTGTTTTGTTATTACAACAATGATATTCTTCCTACTCAGGCTTTCCCCTTCTATCTTCGGCCTCCCTGGGGCTAATTCAACACCTGCGCTATCAAACAGCCTCTCTGGTTCCGAGACTGTAGTTTCTGCGGTGATCACAAGGTGGCGCTGCTTCTTTTGGTGGGGCAACCCTCTGTGAAGAAGCTTGCGGGGGTGCCCTCTCCCCAGACTTAACGCATCTACTGCCATAGGAAGAAAGATGTTTGGAGATCCGGGTCCTGTCCCTTCCTTGTAGCTTCACTTTGGCATCCTTTTTCCCATAGGCCCCTCTCGACCGCTGTCCTGCCTCATAGGGGCAGCCGCCTTTCGCCTCACCCCTTCCGGAATCTCTGCAGCTAGGTACCAATGGCTCTAGCTCAGTTGCCCACTCTGAGCCATCTTTGCTCTAACCATTATCTGGTGGCTCTTTAGCCTGGAAGTTCGGGAAATCTTCCTCATTTCTTCTCAGAGGAGTAAGGTAAGTAAGATCCCGCCAGTCTAACAGAACATTCACTGGGCCTCTTCCCTTATGGGATGGAGGAGCTGGCTGCTAAGGGGTGTAGTGAGGGTGGTTCTCTACTTTGATTGACAGACTTGGGTTATATAAGCTTGTCTCCTTCTGATTTGCACCATATGTATGCCCAGGTCTCTAAGGTGTTAAAGAGAGAAGTCCGCCTTACTGTTCTGACTCCCCAAACCAGGCCAGATGGTGCTGTGCCTCCCAATCCTCAATATATCTCAGAGCATGTTTGAGTAGCAACGGTACTATCAAGGGGCTACTACAGAAGTAGGCTGTTTCCACTGTTTGAAGTAGGGTGTATGTGCAGTCTGGTGCACGTGAGGGTCCCAGATTGCCACTGGATTTCAAGGTACATTGTTATGAAAGGGATGTGGTTACTGACCAAGCCAAGCAATGTCCTGGAGTACTAAACTATGCTTACCTGCCTTTTCGTGACACATGTGCATAGTCCCACAGCGTTTACCTGCGTCATGGTGACACATGTCTGTAATCCCAGTGTTGGGAGGTAGTGATGGGAGGGGCTTGCTGGCTAGCTGGTAGCTTATCTAGCTAAATTCATGAAATCTGGGTTCAGTAGAGACCTTGTCTCAAAAAATAAGGCAGACAGAAGATGCCACCCAACACTGAACACTGGCCTTCACAAGTACAAACATCTCTCCTTTCTTCCTTCTCCCTCTCCTTCTTTCTTTCTTCTGCCCTATATCCTTCCCTCTTTTTCTTATTTTTAGTAATCTATCACCTTAAACACTCAGTCACCTCATCCCATTCTTCTTAGTTTTATAAGAATGTTTGGCATATGGTTTGCACATAACTATTCAGGAAGCCACTTTGGGTAAACATCTATGTTTGTTATGTGGCTAAGAATGATTTTACCCTCGGAGGACATATGGTAACACAGGAAGATGTTCTTGTTTGTTACAACTGGGGAGAAGGGAATGCTGGTAACCTCTAGTAGGGGAAGGCCAGAGATGCTGTTAGGCATCTTATGATGTTTAGGAGAGACATCAACACACAACAATGAACTTTCTGAGCCCAAATGTCAATAGTACTGAGGCTGAGAAAGCCTATGATAGCAGAAGAGGAGAAAAAGAACATGAAATCATAAACAAGATGTCCTCAATCACTAATAGAACAGAAATCCCTCTCACATTCAGCATCTGTTCTGGAATATGGGGCAAATTAGAAGAGCCAAGATGGAACGTCTGGAAGAGGACAGTGAGAGACAGCAGCATCTGGGAACTGGGCGTGCTCCCTGCAGGAAGTAGGGAGGAGGACCTGGTTGTGTGACGCTTTGGCTACTCCCGGTAGGGCTGTTGCATTGCTTTCCATGAGACAGTGAATGACTTAGGTGACTTAAGTCACTGTGAGCTGGCATCTTTTCTGGGCAGGGCAAGATGGGAGCACACCTCCTGGAGTCCATGTGGAGAGAAGGAGAGTACTCCTTGTCTGCATGTTTCTGGGGCCTCAATCCCACTGACAAAAATACACAACAGAGAAAGAAAATCAGCCACCGCAAACTCAAAGTTAAGAAAATGTTTATGAAATGTGCATTCTGGGATAGCCACTTCCTCTTGCCTGTGCATGTCAGATGATACTGCCACCAGGGCACTCTGCAGGAGAGGGCTCCATCTCCAGTTGTGAATTAATATCTATCCTTTTTAACTTACTGGTGTCTGCTACTAAGTATTTTCATTCTCACGCAGAAGCCCAATCATCTGTAGCTAGGATCCACATGTGAGAGAGAACATGTGGCACTTGGCTTTCTGGGCCTGGTTAACCTCACTTAGTATAATCCTTTCCAGATCCATCCATTTTTCTGCAAATTTCATAACTTCATTTTTCTTTACTGCTGAGTAGAACTCCATTGTATAAATGTGCCACATCTTCATTATCCACTCATCAGTTGAGGGACATCTAGGCTGGTTCCATTTCCCAAATATGATAAATTGAGCAGCAATAAACATGGTTGGGCATGTACTTCTAAGGAAATGAAATGAGTCCTTTGGATATATGCCTAGGAGTGCTATAGCTGGGTCATGTGGTAGATCAATCTTTAGCTGTTTTAGAAACCTCCACACTCATTTCCACAATGGCTGGAACAGATTGCATTCCCACCAGCAGTGTAGAAGGGTTCTTCTTTTTCCACATCTCTGCCAACATTTATGATCATTTGTTTTCATGATGTTAGCCAATCTGACAGGAGTGAGATGGAACATCAATGTAGTCTGACAGGAGTGAGATGGAACATCAATGTAGTTTTTTTTTTAAATTTTTTTTATTTATTTGAGAGCAACAGACACAGAGAGGCAGATAGATAGATAGATAGAGAGAGATAGAGATAGAGATAGAGATAGAGATAGAGAGAGAGAGAGAGAGAGAGAGAGAGAGAGAGAATAGGTGTGCCAGGGCCTCCAGCCACTGCAAACGAACTCCAGATGCATGCGCCCCCTTGTGCATCTGGCTAACGTGGGACCTGGGGAACCGAGCTTCGAACCGGGGTCCTTAGGCTTCACAGGCAAGCGCTTAACCGCTAAGCCATCTCTCCAGCCCACATCAGTGTAGTTTTAATCTGCATTTCCCTGATGACTAGTGACGTAGAACATTTTTTTAAATGCTTATATGCCATTCGTATTTCTTCCTTTGAGAATGCTCTATTTAGCTCCATAACCCATTTATTGATTGGCTTATTTTAATCCTTATTATTTAACTTTTTGAGTTCTTTGTATATCCTAGATATTAATCCTCTATCAGTTATACAGCTGGCGAAGATTTTTCCCCATTCTGTAGGTTGCCTCTTTGCTTTTTTCACTGTGTCCTTTGCAGTGCAAAATCTTTGTAATTTCATGAGTTCCCAGTGATTAATCTGTGGTTTTATTGCCTGGGCAATTGGGGTTGAATTAAGAAAGTCTTTGCCAAGACCAATATGTTGAAGGGTTTCCCTTACTTTTTCCTCTAGCAGTTTCAGAGTTTCAGGTCTGATGTTAAGGTCTCTTATCCATTTGGACTTAATTCTTGTGCATGGAGAGAGAGAAGAATCTATTTTCATCCTTCTACAAATATATATCCAGTTTTCCCAACACCATTTGCTGAAGAGGCTGTCCTTTCTCCAATTAGTGTTTTTGGCATTTTTATCGAATATCAGGTGGCTATAGCTACCTGGACTTACATCTGGTACCTCTATTCTGTTCCACTGATCTACATGTCTGTTTTTGTGCCACTACCATGCTGTTTTTGTTACTATGGCTCTGTAGTATAGGTTAAAATCAGGTATGGTGATACCACCAGCCTTATTTTTGAGCTCAGTATTATTTTAGATATTCGAGGTTTTTTTGTGATTCCAAATGAATTTTTGGATTATTTTTTCTATTTCCATGAAAAATGTCTTTGGAATTTTGATAAGGATTGCATTAAATGTGTAGATTGCTTTTGGTAAGATTGCCATTTTCATAATTTTGATTCTTCCAATCCAGGAACAAGGTATGTTTTTCCACTTTCTAGTGTCTTTTGCAATTTCTCACTTGAGAGTTTTAAAGTTCTCATTGTAGAGATTCTTTACTTCCTTGGTTAGGTTTATTCCAAGGTACTTTATTTATTTTTTTTTTTGATGCAATTGTGAATGGGAGTGATTCTCTGATTTCATCCTCTGTGTGTTTGTTGTTAGCATATATGAAGGCTACGGATTTCTGTGTATTTATTTTGTATCCTGCTACATGGCTGTAGGTTTTATCAGCTCTAACAGTTTGCTAGTAGAGTCTTTAGGGTCCGTTATGTATAGAATCATGTCATCTGCAAATAATGATAACTTAATCTCTTCCTTTCCAATTTGTATCCTTTTTATGTGTGTCTCTTGTCTTATTGCTATGGCTATGACTTCCAGAACTATATTAAATAAAAGTGGGGACAGTGGACACCCTTGTCTTGTTCCTGATTTTAGTTGAAAAGCTTCCAGTTTTTCCCCATTTAGTAATATGTTGGCTGTAGGCTTGTCATAAATTGCCTTTATTATATTGAGATATGTTCCTTCTGTTCCCAGTCTCTGTGGGACTTTTATCATGAAGGGATATTGGATTATGTCAAACCCTTTCTCTGTGTATAAGGACATGATCATGTGATTTTTGTCCTTCAATCCACTTACATAATGTATTATATTTATAGATTTGCATATATTGAACCATCCCTGCATCTCTGGGAGAAAGCCTACTTGATCAGGATGAATGATCTTTCTGATACATTCTTGTATTCTGTTTGCCAATATTTTGTTGAGAACTTTTACATCTATGTTCATGAGGGAGATTGGTCTGTAAGTTTCTTTTTTTGTTCTATCTTTGCCTGGTTTTGGTATCAGGGTGATGCTGGCTTCATAGGAGGAATTTTGTAGAATTCCTTCTTTTTCTATTTCCTGGAAAAGCTTAAGAAGCAATGGTGTTAACTCTTTCTTGAAGGTCTGGTAAAATTCAGCAGTGTATCCATCTGGGCCTGGGCATTTTTCAGTTGGGGGATTATTGATAACTATTCGGATCTCCATGCTTGTTATGGGTATATTTAAATGATTAATCTCATCTTGATTTAATTTAGGTAGGTCATAAAAATCAAGGAAATCATCCATTTCTTTCAGATTTCCATGCTTTGTGGAGTATATGCTTTTATAGTATGTCCCTATGATTTTTTGAATTTCTCTGGAATCTGTTGTGATGTTACCTTTTTCATCTCTGCTTTTATTAATTTGTGTCTCTTCTGTCTTTCTTTTGGTCAGATTTGCTAGGGGTTTATCCATCTTGTTTATCCTTTCTAAAAACCAACTCTTTATTTCATTAATTCTTTGGATTTTTTTTTTGTTGTTTGTTTCTATTTCATTAATTTCTGCCTTAATCTTTATTATTTCTTCCCATTTACTGATTTTTGGTTTGCCTTGTTCTTCTTTTTCCAAGGCTTTAAGGTGAAGCATTAGGTCGTTACCTGTGACCTTTGTAATTTCTTAATATAGGCACTTAAGGCTATAAATTTACCTCTTTGAACTGCCTGTCCCATAGATTTTGGTATGTTGTGTTTTCATTATCGTTTGACTCTATAAATTTTTTGATTTCCTTCTTGATTTCTTCATTGACCCATTCTTCATTTAGTAGTGTATTGTTTAGTTTCCATGATTTTGTGTATGCTCTATAGCTTTTCTTGCTACTGATTTGTAGTTTCATTCCATTGTGGTGAGATTGAATGCAAGGAATTATTTCAATTTTCCTGAATTTGTTGAGATTTGCTTTGTGTCCTAATATATGGTCTATTTTAGAGAATGTTCCATGTGCTTCTGAAAAGAATGTATATTCTGCAGCATTTGGATGTAATGTCCTGTGGTATATCTGTTAGGTCCATTCCTTCTATGACCTCATTTAGTCCAGATGCCTCTCTGTTTATTTTTGCCCAGCATGACCTGTCAATAGATGAGAGTGGGGTGTTGAACTCACTCACCATCACTGTGTTTGGTGTTATCTGTGACCTTAGTTCTAATAGTGTTTGTTTGATGAATTTGGGAGCCCCCATGTTAGGTGCATATATGTGTAGGATTGTAACGTCCTCCTGTTGGAGTGTGCCCTTAGTCAATATAAAGTGTCCTTCCTTATCTTTCTTGAGTAATGTTGGACTGAAGTCTACCTTGTCAGATATTAAGATAGCAACCCCTGCTTGTTTTCTAGGCCCATTTGCTTGAAAAACCATTTTCCAGCCTTTCACCCTAAGATAATGCTTATCCTTGGTAGGAAGGTGAGTTTCTTGGAGACAACAAAATGTAGGATCCTGCTTTTTAACCCAGTCTGCCAACTTGTGTCTTTTGGTTGGGGCATTGAGGCCATTGATATTAAGAGATATTATTGAAAGGAGTGTATTTATGTTTGCCATTCTTTTTTTGTGGTTCCGGTTCTACCTTTGCTCACTTGTGTTAACTAGTATTTGAGTATTGCTTGCTTTATCTAGGTTCCTTATATGTGTGATTTTCCTTTTCTTCAGTATGTAGGATTCTTTCAAGTATTTTCTGTAGAGGTGGTTTTGTCTTCAAATACTCCTTTAACCTGCTTCTCTCATGGAATGTCCTTATTTCTCCATCTATTTGAATAGATAGCTTTGCAGGATAAAGTAACCTTGGTTGACAGTTGTTATCTTTTAGAACTTGGAATTCATTACTCCAAGCCCTTCTGGCTTTTAAAGTTTGTGTTGAATAATCTGCTGTAATCCTGATGGGCTAGCCTTTGTAGGTAACTTGATTTTTCTCTCTAACTGCTTTCAATACTTTTTCTTTGGTTTGTGTGTTTGGTAGTTTGATTATAATATGGCGAGGAGAGGTTCTTTCCAGGTTTTGTCTGGCTGGGGTTCTAAAGGCTTTCTGTATCTGCATTGGCACCTCTTTCCCAATTTGGGGGAAATTTTCTTCTATGATTTTGTTGAAGATGCCTACTATGCCTTTGGAGTGGAATTCTTCTCCTTCTACTATGCCCTGAATTCTTACATTTGATCTTTTCATAGTGTCCTGAATATCTTGAAATTCCCCTTCATACTTTTCTATTAGTTTGTCTTTGTCTTTGTTCGACTGTATTAGATCTGCCACCTGGTCTTCTAGCTTAGATATCCCATCATCTCCTTCATCCATTCTACTGGTGAGATTTTCTACAGAGTTTTTTTATTTCATTAACTGTGTTCTTCATTGCTAGTTATCTTGACGGGATTTTCTTTATTATTTCTATTTCCTTATTTATGTCTTGTAGTGCCCTCTTTATTTCATTAAGCTGGTGTCCTGCATCTTCTTTGATTCCTTTTATTTCCTCTTTGACTCCTTTGATTTGTTCTTTGACTTCTTTGAACATATTCATAATCATTCTTTTGAAATCTTTCTCATGCATTTCCTCTAACTCTCGTTCTCACTGAATGTCATTTCTGATGCATTAATTCTTTTAGGTGGATATATATTGTCTTGCTTTTTAGTGTTTCTTGTGTTATAATGTATATATTTTTGCATCTTGGATTAAGTTAATGCTTGGATTTTCTAGCTAGCTGGCTATTCTTAGCTTTATCAATTGATCTGATGTTACATATCTTCAGGGTAGGAGCTTAAGGTGTTAGGTGTCTACAAAGGTGTTCCTAGGGATTGAGTTTGCCTGCTAAGGGAGTATTCAAATAGGGTGAGTGGAATAAAATACAGGTAGATACTAAAATTTAACTAAACACTGTATACATTCAATCAAAAACAGCACCGAGTATTTATGTAAGAATAGGTGTTATAACAACCAGATCCTCTATCAACAAAGAGATTAAGATTTCTGGTCCGTTAAGGGATCTAAGTGAGCTTGTGACCAAGTGAGACTCTTCCCTGGTGCAATCCCAGTTACCTTTTTGGATGAATTTGGTCTCAGTCAAGTTGCTGGCTGGGTCATTGGGCCGCTGTTCTGATTTCTGGACCTGGGCACTGGCTTTTCCTGTGGGGCAAACTGAGCCTGGCAACTGTGGCCCTGTAGATCTGCACCCCCGCTGCTGGAACCACTACTGCTGCTGCTGAATTTGCCACTGCTGGATCCATTGCTGCTGCTGCTGCTAAAGCTGCCACTGCTGGATCCCCCACTACTGCCTCTGAAGCTACCATTGTAACCGCTGCTGCTGCTGCTGAAGCTGCTTGCTGGATCCGCCCTTGCTGGGGCTGCTGCTGTCAGTGCTGGAGCTGCTGGTGTTGCTGCCGGACTCTGCTCCTGCTTGGGTCCCACTGTCGGCTCAAGTTGATGTGGCCGGGTCCCTGGACCACTGCTCTGTTCGCTGAAGCTGGGCACAGGTGGTGGGGGAGGGGAGGAAGCCGATGCTGCTCTAGTTCTCTTGCTGTTCCACGTGTTCTACCTTGTGATCTGCTCCTCCGTTGTTTACTGCCACTCTCCCTTCACGTTCCTAGATTTTGTGGAGAGCTGCAGTGTGAGTGGAAGCTCCCCTCACCTGGCTTTTTCCTGTGGCTCAAGCCGATCCTGGCAGCTTTCTGGTGTGCCACCGCTGCCGCTGCAGTTGGCAGATCTGCCAGTGCCTCTTTTGATGGCCTGTGCAGGCTCTGGATGCTCTGGATCTCTTCTACTTCTCTGCTACCATTCCAATTTCCCTAACACCTCGCTTTTAGTAAAAGTGTGTATTTTGCTGAGTTTTTTGGTCTATTTCCCCCTTAGCCTTAGCTTTGATGTGGTGCCTACGCTGCCATCTTAACTGGAAGTCTTTGACTTTTTTCTTGATGACAGCTGTTCTGACTGGGGTTGTTATAGGTCTATTTAAGTGATTAATCTCATCTTGACTTAATTTAGGTAGGTCATCTAAATCAAGGAAAGCATCCATTTCTTTCAGATTTTAATACTTTGTGGAGTATATGCTTTTATAGTATGTCCCTATGATTTTTTGAATTTCTCTGGAATCTATTGTGATGTTACCTTTTTCATCTCTGCTTTTATTAATTTGTGTCTCTTCTCTCTTTCTTTTGGTCAGATTTGCTAAGGGTTTATCCACCTTGTTTATCCTTTCTATGAACCAACTCTTTGTTTCATTAATTCTTTGGATTGTTTTTTTGTTTGTTTGTTTGTTTCTATTTCATTAATTTCTGCCCTAATCTTTATTATTTCTTCCTGCCTACTAACTTTTGGTTTGCCTTGTTCTTCTTTTTCCAAGGCTTTAAGGTGAAGTTTTAGGTCGTTTACTTGCATCCTTTCTAATTTCTTAATATAGGCACTTAAGGCTATAAATTTACCTCTGAGAACTGCCTTCATTGTGTCCCAGAGATTTTGATATGTTGTGTTCTCATTATCGTTTGACAGTATAAATATTTTTATTTCCTTCTTGATTTCTTCATTGACCCATTCATCATTTAGTAGTGTATTTTTTTAGTTTCCAAGATTTTGTGTATGCTCTATAGCCGTTCTTGCTACTGATTTGTAGTTTCATTCCATTGTGGTCAGATAGAATGCAAGGAATTATTTCAATTTTCCTAAATTTGTTAAGATTTGCTTTGTGTACTAATATATGGTGTATTTTACAGAATGTTCCATGTGCTGCTGAAAAGAATGTATATTCTGCAGCATTTGGATGAAATGTCGTTAGGCCCATTCCTTCTATGACCTCATTTAGTCCAGATGCCTCTCTGTTTACTTTTCTCCGAGATGACCTTTCAATTGATGAGAGTGAGGTGTTAAAGTCACCTACCACCCCTGTGTTTGGTGTTATCTGTGGCCTTAGTTCTAATAGTGTTTGATGAATTTGGGATCCCCCATGTTAGGTGCATATATGTGTAGGATTGTAACGTCCTCCTGTTGGAGTGTGCCCTTAGTCAATATAAAGTGTCCTTCCTTATCTTTCTTGACTAACGTTGGACTAAAGTCTACCTTGTCAGATATTAGGATAGCAACTCCTGCTCGTTTTCTAGGCCTATTTGCTTGAAACACCATTTTACAACCTTTTATCCTAAGATAATGTCTATCCTTTGTAGAAGGGTGAGTTTCTTGGAGACAACAAATTGTAGGATTCTGCTTTTAAACCCAGTCTGCAAACCTATGTCTTTTTGTTGGGGCAGTGAGGCCATTGATATTAAGAGACATTATTGAAAGGTGTTTATTTATATTTGCCTTTTGTGTGTGTGTGTGTGTGTGTGTGTGTGTGTGTGTTTCCGTTTATACCTGTGCTCTCTTCTGTTAATTAGTACTGGAGTATTGCTTGTTTTTTCTAGGTTCCTTATATGTGTGCTTTTCCTTTTCTTCAGCATGGAGGATTCTATCACGTATTTTCTGTAGAGCTGGTTTTGTCTTCAAATACTCCTTTAACCTGCTTCTCTCATGGAATGTCCTTGTTTCTCCGTCTATTTGAATGGATAACTTTGCAGGATAAAGTAACCTTGGTTGACGGTTGTTATCTTTCAGAACTTGGAATATATCACTCCAAGCCCTTCTGGCTTTTAAAGTTTGTGTTGAATAATCTGCTGTAATCTTGATGGGCTTGCCTTTGTGGGTAACTTGATATTTCTCTCTAACTGCTTTCAATATTTTTTCTTTGGTGTGTGTATTTGGCAGTTTGATTATAACATGGTGAGGAGAGGTTCTTTCCAGGTTTTGTCTGGCTGGGGTTCTAAAGGCTTCCTGTATCTGCATTGGCACCTCTTTCCCAATTTGGGGGAAATTTTCTTCTATGATTTTGTTGATGATGTCTACTATGCCTTTGGGGTGGAATTCTTCTCCTACTATGCCCTGAATTCTTATATTTGATCTTTTCATAGTGTTCCCAATATCTTGAAATTCCCACTCATACTTTTCTATAAGTTTGTCTTTCTATTTTCTGTTTTCTGTATTAGATCTGCCACCTGGTCTTCTAGCTTAGATATTCTGTCCTCTCTTTCATCCATTCTACTGGTGAGATTTTATACAGAGTTTTTTATTTCATTAACTGTGTTCTTCATTGCTAGTTATCTTGACTGGATTTTCTTTATTATTTCTATTTCCTTCTTTATGTCTTGTAATGCCTTCTTTATTTCATGAAATTGGTGTCCTGCGTCCTCTTTGTTTCCTTTGATTTCCTCTTTAAATTCCTCTTTGACTCCTTTGATTTGTTCTCTAACTTCTTTGAACATATTCACAATCATTCTTTTGAAATCTTTCTCATTCATTTCTTCCAACTCTTTCTCACTGGAGGTCATTTCTGATGCATTAACCCTTTTAGGTGGATTTATTTTTTTCTTGCTTGTTAGTGTTTCTTGTGTTATAATGTATATATTTTTGCATCTTGGATTAAGTTAATGCTTGGATTTTCTAGCTAGCTGGGTATTCTTAGCTGTAACAATTGATTTGATGTTATATATTTTCAGGGTAGGAGCTTACGGTGTTAGGTGTGGCTCTTAAGACTCTCAGAGTATCTACAAAGGTGCTCCTAGGGGTTGAGTTTCCCTGCTATGGGAGTATTCAAGTAGGCTGAGTGGAATAAGATACAGGTAGATTCTGAACATTAACTAAACACTGTATCCATTCAATCAAAAACAGCCCCAAGTATGTATGCCAGAGTAGTTATTATAACCACCAGATCCTCTATCAACATAGAGGTTAAGATTTCTGGTCTGTTGAGGGATCCAAGTCAGCTTGTGACCAAGTGAGACCCTTCCCTGGTGCAATCCCCGTTACCTTGGATGATTTTGTTTCAGTCAAGTTGCTGCCTGGTCGTTGGGCCGCTGCTCTGATTTCTGGTTGGCAGAGCTGCCTGGTCCGCTTTTGCCGGCCTGTGCAGGCTCTGGATGCTCTGGATCTCTTCTACTTCTCTGCTGCTGCTTCAATTTCCTATACACCTCACTTTTTAGTAAAAGTGTGTATTTTGCTGAGATTTTTTGTTCTTTTTTCCCCCCAGGCTGCTTTGGCATGGTACCTCAGCTGCCATCTTAACCGGAAGTCCACCTGTTTTTATTTTCTTTACCAACTGAGCCATCTTCCTGGTCATTTATTTTACCCAACTTTTATAGTTATAATAATAATTATTATTACTGTTAGTTTTGTACACAGTGTGTATATAGCCATGTTGGTACCATCATTAGCCTTCTTCCTCTCCTTCTCCCTCCTCAGGACCCTCCTCGTTGGGGAATGTGGGTGTGCATTGTGAGGTTAGCCATCAGTTATGTGTAAGAGGCAATGTCTCTGTGCATAATGTCCCAACATGTGGCTCTAACAATCTTGCCAGCCCCTCTTCTGTCAATTTTCCTGAGCCATGTTGGGTCCATTTTAGGTTTTTAGGTCTACTTCAGTGACCTACTTCAGAGAGCCTCTGTGTCTTTGGATATCTGGTTTGGTAGGAGTTGAATGTTCTCTATGTCTCTCTCCTTCACCCTTGTGCTGGTACCAGGTTCACCAAGAAAGCAGCATTCTTCCTCATTTCCCCAATTACTCTATGGTTTTAGCTGGGACCCTGGTGAGGTCAATGGGCTGATTCACTCCTCAGGCTCTGCATCCATCTGAAAAAGAGAAGCAAATTCTCCAATAGAGAGTGAAGTCAGCACCAGATAAATGGGATAACCTTTCTTATTATAGAGAGAATTTAATAGGTGTAGGCCCTCTTGTGGCCCATGATTGGTGGGGGCTTGATAATGGAGAGTGGACTCATTTTTTGGATATGATTCTGACTTGTGGATAACCAAGGTGTAGTATACCTACACAATGGAATTCTACACAGCAGTAAGGAAAAATAACACAATGAAATTTGAAGAAAAAATGGTTGAAGTTGGAAAAGATCATTCTCAGTGAGCTCACCCAATTACTAAAAGATAATCATCACATGGTCTCTTTCATCTGTGGCTCCTAATCTAAATCTGTCCAAGATGCTGACATGCCTAATAAGCATCTCAAGGACTGAACAATAGGGATGGTGGGGTGGGAGGGGAGGATGAGGGTGTGGGGGGGGAAACAAAACTGGACCCCATGGCAATAGTACCATAAAATTCTATATCCTGAAAGACAGTCTAAATGGTTGAACCTTCATCAGGTCCTTGGAGGGAACCCCTGAACCGCGGGTCATGGAGAGGGTATGATGAAGACTACAAGTCTGCTTTTGTGCCAATCCCATGCTGCCTTTGTCATGAGTTCTGTGATAGCACCAGCAGAGTTGGTTCTGCTGAGGATAGCTTTAGCTATTTATAATCTCTTGTGTTTCCATGCCAATTTTTGGATTGGTATTTTTTAGCTCTGTGAAGAATGTCATTGGAATTTTGATGGGTATTGCATTGAAGCAGTAGGTTACTTTTAGTAATATGTCATTTTCACAATATTAAAAATACCAATCCCAAGGTTTGAAAGATCTTTCAATTGCCTAGTACACTCTTTAATTTCTTCTTTCAGTGTCTTAAAATTTTTACTGTATAGGTCTTTCATTTCTTTCAATAGGTTTATTTCTAGGCATGTTTATTTTATTTTTTTAGCTATTATGAATGGGATATTTTACTGATTCCTTTCTGGGCAAGTTTGTTACTGATATATGTGCCACTGATTTCTGTTTGTTCATTTTGTGTCTGCAACCTGATTGAAAGTATTTGTTAAATTTAAAATTTTTCAGGTACAGTCCATAATCTAATTACCTCATCTGAAAATAGGGATAATTTGACCTCCCCCTTTCTTAATTTTATCTCTTTTATAGCTTTCTCTTGTTCTTGCTAAAACTTTAAGTACTATATGGAATAAAAGTGAGCACCCTTGTCTCATTCTAGTTTAGAGGAAATGCTCTCAATTTCTCCCTTTTGTATGTTATTATTTGGCTATTGGTTTGTCATAGCTAATCTTTATTTTGCTGACATATATCCCATCTGCTCTTAATTTCTGCAGGACTTTTATCATGAAATCATATTGAATTTTATCAAATGCATTTTGGTCATGTATTGAGATGATTTTTGTCCTTAAGATTATTTTTATGGTGCATTATGTTAGTCAGGCAGCACATATCTTGAACAAGCCTTGAGCCCTCAGGATGAAAGCCACTGTGTTGTGATATCTACATGTTCTTTTGTGTATGTTCTTGAATTCAGGTGGCAACACCTGAGAAGTCTTGCATCTATGTCCATCAGGGAAGTTGGTCTGTGACTTTTCTTTTTTTGTTGTGTCTCTATCTGTTTATAGAATCAGCATAATACTGGCTTCATTGAATAAATTTGGTAATTTTCTTTCCTTTCTGTTTTGTGGAACAATTTGAGAAGTGCTAATATTAGATCTTCCTTAAAAGTTTAATAGAATTCAGCAGTGGATCCATCTGGTACTGGGCTTTTCTTTGTGAGGAGACTTAATTTCAACCTCAGTCTTATTACTTGCAAGGGGTTTAAGTTACTTATATTCTTCTGGCTAATTTTTGTTTAGTCATATCCATTTAGAAATTTATCCATTTCCCAAGCTTTTTAGAATATAAGCTCGCAAAATATTTTCTAATGATCTTCCGGATTTTATTGGAGTCTGTTGAAATAACATCTGTCTTATCTTTAATTTTATTAATTTGGGTCTTCTCTCTGTTAACTTGGCTAACCTCTTTAAAGAACTAACTCTTATATTGATTCTATGTATTGTTAATTTGATCTCCATTTTATTGATTTCTACCATAATCTTTATCATTTGTTGTCATCTATTTTTTGAGTTTGGTTACTTCTTGATTTTTTTTTTTTGAATGTTGAGGATACTTACCTGAGATTTCACTGATTTTGGGGGGTTGTATGTGGTGTATAAATATTTGTATGCAGATGTGCATACTTCTGTGTGCATGTGTGCAAGGGCTAGAAGAGAATGTTGGGTGTTTTTCAGTCTAATTGGTTAACTACCAACTCCCTCATCTCTGCCTTCTTCAGTGCTGGGTTTTCAAACGTGTGGTTACTCCTGGCTTTCTATATGAGTGCTAAGGATTGAAGTCAAGTCCTTGTGCTTATTCAACAAGTGATTTTATTCACTAGATCACCTCTCCAGCCCCACTCACTGATTATTTTTAACATAAGCACCAAGGCTTCGAGCCACTGCAAATGAATTCCAGATTCTTGCACCTCCTTGTGCATCTGGTTTATGTGGATACTGGGGAGTTGAACCTGGGTCTTTAGGCATTGCAGGCAAGCACATTAACTGCTAAGTCATCTCTCCAGCCTGAGTTCTTGTTTCTTAATCCCATACGTCCACATATTTTTAATTGGTGAGTTGAGGCCATTTAAGTCTAAGATCAGTAATGAAAAGAACTTGTTCTTTCCTATGATTTCCTTAGTAAATATTCTGGTTGACTGGATTATTAGTATTTTATTTTCTGTTCATCTCTTAATTTTGAGTATGCTGGTTTGCTGTGCTGGGCATAACTGATTGTTCCTTAACCCTTCATTGATCATGTTTCTTTCAAGGAGTATATTCTTTCATCTTTTTGTGGATGAGGCTTCTCCCTTCCATCCTTCTTTCCTGTATAGAATTTCTTTAAGAACTTTCTGCAGTGCTGGTTTGGCTATCATGAATTTCCTTAGTTTGTGTCTCCTGGAGATTCCTAGAGTATCAGCTCAGACTCCAGCCTACTCTGGCCTGCATGTTAAGTACTGTTGGCTATTTGTCTTTGCTGGTGCAGAGGCCACAACAATCTGTACAGCTATTGATGAGAAACACAAACTTAGCTTTTTTAAAGTATCAGTTTGTCTTGTTTTTTCACTCTAACAGGAGTTAGTAAAGAACGTGGATCCTCCTCACATTCTTCTTCCTGAGATGATCCCACAACAAGAGAAACATTTTATAAAAGGACATCATAGAATCAAATCCGGATGCAGTGTTCTCTGCTATTAAGGAGCTAGATACCCTTAACAATAAACTATTGATTGTACAGAAAAAAAAGGAAAAGGGGACCTTAGAGAGGGAGAAGATTCTATTAAACAGAGGACTAGTAAGGTCAGAATCTCTAAGATGTAAGCACAATGAATGTTAATTTTCAAAACCCACAGGCTCCAACACATCAAGTACAGGAACACCTGATCAAGCCCATGAGCAGAAAGCCTAGCTGGAGGAGCAAGCCAAGGAAGTCAGAGATAAATGTGTGAGGGAGGCCCAGATGATCTCATGGCTGACAGCTACAATAATAGTTCGGAATCTCAGATCTCAACTTCTAAAGGAAAACTGGCCAAAGCTAGACATGAAATGAGACACCTGCAACAAGAAATGATAGAACTGGATGAGAATGTAGAGTCAGGAAAGGATTCTCTGACAGCACCTATGAGATTCACAGTAGGAAATCAGCCCAATGCCAGTGAAACTGATGCAGATGAATGATCCCAAAGACCATGATCAGTCAAGCTGGTATAACAGCCCACAATAGCTCTACGGGTTACTGTGGCTTCGAAGTCTGAGCTGATACACCAGGACTCTCCAGAAAGTTATCTAGGAACTCCTCCTGATGCTGCTGGTGGAGAGGAAGTGGCCATGGTGCTGGCAATGACATTTAGCCTTAACTTGATGACAAGTATTCAAAGGAGTGGGTCCACTTAATGTAGAAGCAAGTTCACTGGTAGATCCAGTTGTCAATGCAAATGAGAATGGTCTTTCCATTCTGATCTCTTTGTTGTCAGAGATCTTCTCAAGGATGATCCTTTGGAGAAAATGGATCTTCCTGATGCTGATCCTTGCAAAGGGTAAGGTTCATTCCCATCTGATGGAGTAAAAAAAAAATTTTTTTTGTTAATTGTGAGAGAAAGACTGCCAAGTTATCAGAGTTCTTCTTATAAAAAGCCTATTATCCATGAAAGTGACCGAGAAGACAAACTGAACTTGGAATAGAATGTGAACTAACAGGCTGCGATAATCTTATTTCTCTTAGCATGACTTATAGACAGCTGATCTATTGAATACCAAGGTAAAGAAAGTGCACCTAAGAATTAATTAAGGTTATCTGTGCTCACTTACTCAAGGTGGTATTGATCTGTGTTAAAATCAGAGTAACTTATTGTCTGGATTATTAATAAATTCCTAAGTATTTAATTTTGGAATGGAACCTTTCTTCTTTTCTCACACTGTTAGATGACTATAGTTTAAAGCAATTTAATACAAGAAATTTGAAACCCTTCCTTGCACTGCTAAATTTTTTGTGCTTTAATAAATATGAATATTTCATGCTGCAATTCATAGATATGAAGCAAGTCATACTCACAAGCTTTAATTTTGATTAACTACTACAGCCACCTAAGGATTTCTTGCTGAAGTTGATTGAGAAGGCAGCCTTTGGAATTGTGATAGGCTACATCTTCTATTTTTGTTTTCATTGTTTCTTCTTTCTCTTACTCTTCAGGGGGAAAAATGTAAATCGACTTAATCTTTTGCAGTAGGAAAATGAACAAATGCATAAAACGTATTTAAAATATTTTAAATTAACAAACTTGAAAATTTTATGTGTAACTTCTAAACACCGATTTTTGATGTGCTAAGTAACTGTGTTGTCAAGTTATATGTATTTAACTGGTTTATATAGAATCTTATCTTATGTTAAAATCTGTCTCCTCAGTGGGCTAATGTGATATTAGCATATGGTTGTATTATATGATCATATCTCCATGTCTCCACGCTGACTTGTGTAGGATGGAAGTCTTAGAGCCATTTATGCTATTTTCTATGTTGACCCTGGCACCAGCATGTGTGTTTACAAAGATTAATTCAGGATGATTGAGTGCTAAGTGTTATGGCTGATGATCTACATACTGGCTCAGCACTGACTCAGCCTGAATTTTCTCCTGTGCTTCAAGCTTATAGAATTAGCATTAAATTATGAGAATAATAAACTTTAATAATAAAACATACTAACACACACACATGGATACTAAATGAACTTGACCCAGCCCATTGTTCTCTCTGGGAAGACAGTATTGAGCTTGTCCCTGGGCCTCTGTCATGGCCAGGGCATCCCAGCCTGCACCTTAGGATAGGAGGTTGGTGCTGTTTTCCACTGTGTGTGGACAGTGCCATCCAGCACCTCTCTAGCAAGTATGAAAGGCAGATGTCAGATGGGGACTGAAACATGGGCTCTGAGCCTACAGCCTTCCTGGGACTCAGATTCCTATGGGTGTCACATCATCTTCTTGTGTCAAGCTGAGTCTATGGGTGAGAAATAGGACTAACTTTTTTTTTTTTTTTTTTTACTGATTCTTTTAAATTTTAAACACATTATTTTTGTCTTTGGGATGCAAAGCTCTTTTTCTATTAATAAATAAGAATTTGAATAAATTACATACTAGGTTGTCAAGGTTCTTTCTGTGAAATCATTTCTACAGAAACATTTAATTGGGCATGGCTTATGGTTGATAATAATCAATATATTCGTTCCGCAGTGAACTGGGAATCAAATCCCTCTGTCTGAAGGAATCATTTATGTGTATTTTATAGGTTCATTAAATACAGCAAAGTGAAACCCATGGCTTTGCGGCATTACCAAAATTCTTCACAGAATGAATTGTGAATCTTTCCTGGCTGGTGTAGTAATTAAATCATGTGCTCTAAAGTAATACAGAAAATGAGTTCATTCTCTTTTTTTTAATGAAATCTATTCTTTTCAGCTTTAAACACTAAACCTGTAAAGTTTCTACATTTAAGGCAAAGTGCCTTCCAAGCTAATACTAAGGAGAAGTCTTAACGTGGCCTGGTGTTGGAAACCTGAAGTTCTTCCCTGCCAGGCCGTTCCTAAGCCCCAGCCCCCAGCCCCCAGCCCTTTTATCTGATTCTAAAGCTGCCTCAGACATAATTGAGTTTCTTAAGACCTGTTTCCTCACTGGACATGATTGTGAACAAAGAGGACTGAACTGGGAAAATAATTAATTTTAATGAGAGAGACACTGGGGAAGTGTGAGTGGCTTCCTTGGTTTTCTTTGATCTAAAATAATGAATGTTCATGCAGCAAATAGAGCGGAAAGATTACAGGCAGCAGCAAGTCCTAAACAGAGGTGACAATCTAGTGAAACGTGCTTCTCTAAAGCGTGTTCACAACAGGGTCTGCTCAGTCAGGAAGAACATCCTGGAGCTTTGTGTTTCTAATCTTGGTTTGTCCAAGCTAAGTTGTACAAAATATGCACTGTAGACGCTTCAGAAAGGAGTGGGCCCAGTTATTTCTATTTCCTCAGGCCATGGCTGTAGAATGTTTTTCCTTTCAATGTTTAAGAACATATTTTACTTTATTTTTTCAGCTTTTCCATGAAGAACATCCCTCCTGCATTGTCTTCGGACATGAAAGGATTGTGAGATTCCCCTAGGTGAAGATAATACCATGTTCATCACTGAATCCCATTTTCTCTCCCAGTGCTAGAGCCTCTAGGCTCGATAAATCTTTGTTGAAATAAATGGAAGAATAAATCACCAGTAAATCCACCAATGAAATGTGTCCACTATTCATATTTTGCTTTCTGTAAACCTTTTATAAGTACAAATATATGTACTAGTTAGAAAAACTACACAGGAGTAACTAACAACCTTGACAAGTTGGTGACTAAGAAGTTTTATTTTTTCTTTTGCTTGTTGTGTTCCTTGGTCATGTAAATGCTACAGTGGACAAGCTTACTGAACAGTGTAGCTCTCCTCCAAACAGGGACTTGGGACTCACTTCAACAACCCTCCTGCAAAAAGAAAGAAAGAAAGAAAGAAAGAAAGAAAGAAAGAAAGAAAGAAAGAAAGAAAGAAAGAAAGAAAGAAAGAAAGAAGGGGGGAGGGAGGGAGGGAGGGAGGGAGGGAAAGAAAGTGAATAGAGAAGGTGAAAACATACTTTTAAAGCAGTGCCCAGGCACAGCTGTCTGTTTCACACATGGGCTTAGGGGATGTTTTGTGTGTCCAGAAAGTAGGATTTCCTGAAAAGCCAAGGAGAGAGAAGCAAGGGGTTGAAGAGTATTTGAATTGCACACCCATGTACAGGCTGGCTAGCAGGCAGGTCTGTCCACTCTCCAGCCCTTGTGTAACCGTCTTATTTAAGTGGAAGTGGCTGAGGCATGGCAACAGGTGATGGTGGAGCAAAGAGAAAGGCGGGTGGGCCACTGAGCCCAACTGATCCGATAACCAGGGCTTAGTTGCCTGGTCCTGATGCACCAGTCGTCCTGCAGCTCACCTGCAACTCACCTCCTGGAGCTGCATTTCACTGAACCAAACAAAGCCTCTTGGAACATTTTGATCATAAAATTTCAAATAATTCTGTCTGTACTTTCCAGCTTTATGCATATTAATAAGTCTTCTTTGAACATATTAACAAAAAACCTAAGAAGTTCATTTATTTCATTGCCCTAGAACGTAATTTTCTTTGGTATTCCAGTGAAATCCAGCTAAACAGGGCATTTACTTTAGGCCCATAGAGAACTTGGTGTCATGATTTAAGTCCCCTAGAGGAATTATCATAATTTTGACCCCATGGAGGAATTATGATGTCATCACTTTAATCCCATGGAGGTGTTATGATGTCATAGTTTTGATTCTATGCAGGAAACAGTATAAAGATACTCATTTTTTGTGTCAATGAACTAAACTTTCTCCTTTTTAAACATTTATTTGTGTGTGGGGGGCACACCAGGTCCTCCTGCCATTGCAAACTAACACCAGATGCTTGTACCACCTTTTGCATCTGGCTTATGTGGTGGCTTTGGAATTGAATTTAGGCTGGTAGACTGTGCAAGCAAGTGCCTTTAACCACTGAGCCCTCTTCCCAGATAGTAGACTTATTCTTTTTATATTGCTTTAGAAATGCTTCATTTAATTACTATATTTTAAAAATGGAGGGCCGGAGAGATGACTCAGTAGTTAAGGTGTTTGCTTGCAAAGCCTGACAGCCTGGGTTCAAATTCCATAGCACCCAGGTAAAGCCAGATGTGCAAAGTGATACCTGCATCTGGAGTTCATTTGCAGTGGCACAAGGCCCTAGTGCGCCCATCTTTCCCTCTCATTCCATCTCTCTTTCTCTGTCTCTCTGCTTGCAAACAAATATATGACTTTTTAAAAAAGAAAAATGAAGTAATAATTATATAGAGGAATTTTCACTGCAAGAAATCTTGATTTAGTTATAGGGCCCTGATACATTCTTATAAAACAGTAAGAAAATTGGAAGAAAAATCTTGTGCACAGCACAGATGCGGTGAACATTCATGAACTGGGAGTTTGAGTGAACCCAGTTTGCGAAGTGCCCACACAAGTTCCCCAAGAGCCTGTTTCTCCAGTCCTTAATGTCCCGCCTGGTTCCCGGTAGGGAAGTTCCCAATCTTGGTTGTACAGTAGCGCCACCTGGGGAAACCCTGAAAAAAAATGCTGATGTCTGCACTCCACTTTAGGCTGGGTGGAGACCAATCTCTGAGTTTGGAGTCCTGGAATGGGTGTTTTCAGGCCTCCTACATAATTGTAACATTCAGCGCATCCATTCCTTCACAATGAGCAGTGAAACGTACAAGATAAATGACGCATACAACTCAGCCATCCGAAGAGGGAGAGGGAATTCCGTATGTGTAGTTTTGGTTTTGAGAATTATCTTAAGTTTTGACAGTTTGTTCTGGACACCTCAATCTCCCACATGGATATCTGCTCAAGCCAAGGGTTGGCGAACCCTTGAGGATGCCCTGGTCGCCCCACGCAGGCTTTGTAGTCTCACTGGTTTCTGTATAACGAAGGCCAGCAGTAATACGCTTTCCTCTATGGAGCTCTTACCAAGTAGTACCTTTTCCTGCATTTTATCAATAAATATTGTACATTTTATACATTTTACACATATGGGAACATATATCTACATGATAAAAATTTCATGTGTAACTTCTTTGGAAAAGAATATATATATATATATGTTCCAGGTTTGTATTGGGGAACAACACAAGTACAGAAAAGTTTCAGGAACAGGCCTGTAGTGGTTTGAATGAGTTGCCCCCATGGCCCCACGTGTTTTGAATACTTGGTCCCCAGCTGCTGGCAATCTGAGAGATGGAGCCTTGTGAAGGAGTGCACTGCCGCAGGGTGGGCCCGCTTCCGCTTGCCAGTAGGAGCTCACTCCTGCTGTCTCCGTCGGCTGCGGCAGCAAGATTGAAATCCAGCCTCTCAACCATCCTTTCCTTCCATGATGAAGCTTTTACCCACCCAGGACTGTAAGCCAAAATCAACCTTTTCCTCCCGTCAGCTGTTTTTGGTCAGAAGTTTTGTCCCAGCAACACAAGGACCAATTGATTCTTTCTTTCCTGAACCATATAAAAGTGAACCGCCAGTGTGATTTCCCAGCCACAGTCTTCAGACAGTTTGTTATCTGTTTCCTATAAGCAGGACATTCTCCTGTGTCACCACAAATATAGCCACTGAAATTAGGAAATTAACCCTGGTATGTTTTTCACCTTAAATTCCATCCAAATCCCACCAATTGTTCCAAATGTCCCATATAGCAAAAGGATTTGGCCTATAACCACATATTGCATTTTTGCCTTAGTTTTTATGCTGGTCTAGACACTTGAAAATGACAGGTCAGTTATTTGATAGGATCTCTCAGCTGGGGATCATCGGGTGTTTCCTCATGAGAAAATTCAGGTGTAGAGGTGTGCACAACACAGACATCTCTGTGGCCTTCTCTTATGCCCTATTATTTTTTCCTGACTGTTAATCAGTGTTTTTGGTTTTACTGTAAAGTGACTATGTGTCCCTTTCAATTAATAAGGATTTTGTGGAAAGGTATTTGGAAACCACACAGTTATTCCATTTTTCTTCAGACTTCCAGTTCATTCATTTGTCCCATTACCAACTCATGGATTCCATGGGTTATAATCTATCACCATCATACTGCAATCCCCAGATTACCTGAGACTTGTTCAGTGGGATTCAAGCTTCCTATGGATTTCTGTACATGTTTCTATCATTATTTGAGTGCCCCTTGTTGTTAGAAAAGGTGGGAAATGGGATAAAGAGATGACTCAGCAGTTAAGGTACTTGCCTGCAAAACTTAATGAGTTCGATTCCCCAGTACATAAAGCCAGGTGCACAAGGTGGTGCATGCATCTGCAGTTCGTCTGCAGTGACTAGAGACCCCGGTGCACTCATTCTCTCCTCTCTCTCTCTCTCTCTCTCTCTCTCTCTCTCTCTCTGTGTGTCTTTCTGATTACAATAAATAAATAATAATAAAATTTAAAAATATATTTCAAAAAAGCAAAAGTGGGAAGTGAAATGAGGGAGAAGACTTGGCTCAACAGCAGAGGCAGGCTTTATTCAGGGAGAGCTGAGAAGGGGTCTGGGCAAGCAGGTCACAAGCCACTTCCCTTATAGGCTAGGGAATACTTATGGGGTGGTGGGGATGCGCAGTCCACTTTGCCTTCAGGGCTTGGGCCATGTGGTGGTTTGATTCAGGTGTCCCCCATAAACTTAGGTGTTCTGAATGCTAGGTTCCCAGCTGATGGATATTTGGGAATTAATGCCTCCTGGAGGGAGTGTATTGTTGGGGGCGGGCTTATGGGCTTTATAGCCAGTTTCCCCATGCCAGTGTTTGGCACACCCTCCTGTTGCTGTGGTCCATCTTATGTTGGCCAGGGGGTGATGTCCACCCTCTGCTCATGCCATCGTTTTCCCCTGCCATCGTGAAGCTTCCCCTCGAGCCTGTAAGCCAAAATAAATCTCTTTTTCCCAGAAGCTGCTCTTGGTTGGGTGATTTCTACCAGCAATGCGAACCGGACTGCAACAGGCCAGTTCAGAGAATTGACAACCAGACAGGTGGTCTGGGCCATTCCAGGAAAGTGATAATAGGATGGGTGGTCAGGTCACTCTTGGGAAATAGAGGGTTACAGTGAAATGGCAGTCAGGGTCCAAAAATGGAGACATTCTGGTTGTAACTCTTATTGTTTGGTATAATGAGATGTTCAAACTTTTACTTTCCTTGCCCCAGATCTGGTGTTGATAAAGAAGCCAGGTAATAGCATTGTAAGCAGTTGAGTCAGGGCCACAGGCTCTGCAGAAGAGATAGCCACCATCTGTCTGGTTGTCCTCCAGTGCTCCTTGCCAGGATGCTGGCCACTTGCTTCACCAGTTCTCCCCACTGAGAATTTTGGTGACTTCCTGACTTCCTTAAAATTTTAACAGGATCCCTTGAGCCTGAAATCTTATTTTGCCTCTTCATCAATACGAAACCTCCAGATGAGTTTATGTAGACCTATCATGTTCTATCCCTACCTGTCCAATGCCTAATTTCTCCGAGTTGCCCCTCAAACTCACTCCACACCTATAAAGCCATGGCAGTCCTGAGTGCAATGGCAGCTCTTTTCTAGTCCCCTCCTCCCTCTATGGAGAGCTTTATTCTACCCTTTTCAATATATTTTGTTTACAAACTCTTCTTTTTAAAAAAAAAATGCATGTGTGTGTGTGTGTGTGTGTGTGTGTGTGTGTGCGTGCGCACGTGCACGTGTGTGCATTTGTGCACACCAGGGTCTCTTGCCACTGTAAACAACTGCCTTTCCAGGTTTATGTGGGTGGTTGGGAAATTGAACTTGGGCCATCAGACTTTGCAAGCAAGCACCTTTACCTGTTGAGCTATCTCTCCAGCCTTGCATTTCCCCTTCTTTGTATTCTTCCAGTCTCTGTTTTGCTGATCCACACAACTAGGAGACAGTGAACCTGAAAAGCACTGGCTTGGGGAATTTTTCTGAGTATTGAGTGTCTGATACTCTAACCTCTAAGCTAAGTCCACCCAAACTGAAAATGGATCCACAGTTCTTAACACCTGTACCAGTACTACCATTTTTCCAAGGATCTTTTGTTCCTTTTAGTACCAAAACGTGTTTACAAACCAATATTTGTATTTATTAGTTATTTACTTGAGAGAAAGTGAATATGGGTACACCAGCCTCCTGCAGTTGCAAGTGAACTCCAGACATATGTGCTACTTTTGTCATCTGGCTTTAAGTGGGTACCAAGGAATCAAACCCAGGACATTAAGCTTTGTAAGCAAGTGCCTTTAACCACTGAGCCATCTCTCCAGCCATATGAGTCAGTAGTTTAACAGTAGATATGCTTATTGATATTAATATGTCATAGTTTCCATGCCTTCTCAGTGAACACAATGGATGAATACCCCCACACACATATACACTTAAATACTTTACATCTACGTATTTATAGCTATCAATGCAAACCATGAGTTCATATCAGTATCCCCAATGCCAAAAACATGAGCTTCATTTTAAGCATCTCCCTTTTGGTGTCTACTACTTCATTCAACAGTGAGAACCGTGTCTCCTATTATCCTATATTGATTTACTGATTTGATCAAACCTCTATCATGCTGCCATTCTCTGTACCATTCTGCTAGTGTCTCTCAACTGCCTACGCACAGATCCCATCCTTAGGGCTCTGAAACTTTGCAAACCTCCAATAGTCTGCTTCCTTGCTGCTTGCTGCTTACTGCCTGCTTTAGATGGGATCTCACTATGTTGTACAAGCTACTGGTGAACTCCTAAGCTCAAGCAGTCTTCCTGCCTCAGCTAGCTGCAGATCTAGGACCACAAGCACATGCCACCTCCCCTTGAAATGGGATATTAGGGGCAGTTGCAGTCAGGTTCACATTGCTGGTAGAAAACACCCAACCAAGAGCAGATTGTGGGGGAAAAAAAAAAGATTTATTTTGGCTTACAGGCTCGAGGGGGAAGCTCCATGACGGCAGGGAAAATGATGGCATGAACAAGGGGTGGACATCAACCCCTGGCCAACATCAGATAGACAATAGCAACAGGCGAGTGTACTAAACACTAGCAACAGGGAGCTGGCTATAACACCCATAAGCCCACCCCCAGAAATACACTGCCCCCAGGAGACTTTAATTTCCAGTTGCCATCAGCTGGACACCTAGCATTCAGAACACCCAAGTTTATGTGGGACACCTGAATCAAACCACCACAGGGGTTCAGGAAAGTCCTTGACCCTAAAACCCAGGGTTTGCATTTGCATTTAACCAAAGAATTAAGCAATCCAAACTGAGAAGGATAATTATTAAATTATTCTATTTATTGAGGGAAGTATAGAACCTAGAGAATGAAAATTGAATACACCCATGTGGCCCAAGAGCCCACGTGGTAGGTCTGGAAAAACCATAAAAAGAGAGTTAGAAAGGATAGAAAAGAAGGAGTACAAAGAGTTCCTGCCATATGGAGGGCAGAAGAAGGTAGAGAGCCCATGTGGGAGGAGGGGTCAGGGGTTCTCCCTTGGCTTGGCCCATCTGGGCCGAGACAAGGGGCAACTCACCAGCAGCTGGAGGTTCAGGGGTGGTCAGGCAGCCCAGAGAGGTTGCTCTTCCCTCATAAACGTATTTGTAACTTTATGGTGGTGAGCCCTACCTTCTGGCTCCGGTGAGCTAGAGAGACAGCCAGTTAGTCTGGACTAGAAGCTGTCTCAGGAACAGGCTAGCCACGACTCCAAGTTCTGAGGGCTGAACTTGACCACCCACCTGTTAGAATTAAATCCTAGGAAAGAAGACCTTCCTCCTAGGAGGCGCCCAGGTTGTCTGTGGAAAAACACATCTAGGGAAGAGATAAGAAGTCAGATCATACTTTGATCTCTAGCAAAGTACAGACTGCAAGGATATTTTCAGGAGCCACCCTAACTGCCTGACAAAAATTCCTGACTCCCCTCATCCTGGCTTTTACTTGCTTTTGATGTCTTGTTCTGGGCCAGTCCCAAAGACACCTTTATCTGACTTGGCTCTGACATGATGCCAAGTGCTCCACAATCTGTGGGTATCCCCATCCCGCTCCTGCCTGCAGGCCCTGTGGTGGGGGCTGTCACCATGTGCACCTGCTCAGGGCCCCTTCTTGCCCTGCTTGACTCTGGCAGTGTGTACCTGCTCACTTCTTGGATGCATCCTTCTTCACTTGCTCACTCCTGCTTTTCTCAGCCCCACCTACTACTTTTTTTTTTTTTTTTTTTTTGGTGTTTTGAGGTAGGGTCTCGTTCTAGCCCAGGCTGACCTGGAATTAATCTCAGGCTGGCCTTGAACTCACAGCTATCTTCCTACCTTAGCCTCCTGAGTGCTGGGACAAAAGGTATGTGCCACCATGCCTTGCCCACCTAATACTTTGAAAATTTTAAATGTCAAATGACATTGTCTAATTTCCACCCAGGGAAATTCTACCAGCTTATAACTTACACCAATGTAAAGAGCATCTGTCTCCTTGTATCCTTGCAATTAAATATATTACTATCCTTCTAGATCTTTCTAATCTTATTGTACCTTAATTGTACTTCAGGGAAAATAAAGTACTTGTACAAACAAAAATCAAGTTCATATTCTCATTACAGGCCTTCATTATATCCCATTAGTGTTCTTAGTCTTTAATTATAAACACCAAGCATTTTAAAACAATGAACCTACTCAGTTATATATTTTCCCTGTTTAATAACTAAGCAGAGTCCCAGAAACATACTGTTGATCTCAGATTTAATTGAAAGAAATAGGAAATTTTAATTTCTACTAGGACAAGAAAGTAACACATGAACAGTCTGTTTTGACTAGAGCAGTTGTTAAGCCAATAATTAATTATTTATACTTATGTCACTTTGCCTAAAAAAAAGGAAAGATTGAATGTAAGAAGAAACAAGCCCATCATATAATAATGAAAGACCTGATTCATGCGATCTGTGTGCCAAGTTGTTAAAGAAAGTTATAGCTTCACAACTTGTCTGTGAAATCAAGCCACCCCCAGCCAGTCATGGTGACCAGTAGTGATGTTTGTGGCGCATGAACAGCTGATTGGCAGCATTCGTGGTGAAACTTGGGTAACACTAGGCCCCTAACACGTGCTGTTCCCTTACATGGACCAACGCTCAGAAGCATCTGTGAAAATTTCCCTGGGCTAGATCAGAACAGACTGATGAAATTAATAGGCCACTATTTTCTACTTCCAGGGTGGGAGAAAGCTAAGCATTCTAGTTTTCATCTTTCCAAATAAAATGTTCTAGTTTCCAAGGAATTATACTATTTATATTTATGGTTAACAAAATCTCCAGGGAAATAAGTCTTAAAGCTGGGCATGTTGGATCATGCTTGTAATCTCAGCACTTGGGAGGCAAAGCCAGAAAGGCTGCCAGGAGTGCCAGGCCAGCCTGGGCCACAGAATAAGACCCCTTTCCCACAAGCACACAAGAAAGCCAGATATGCCCATAATGCCAACACTGCAGGAGGTGGAGGCAAAACAATCATGAATTCCAGACCAGCTCAGAAACATCTCTATGCCAGGGGAGGGGAAGAGGGAGAGAAACTGAGACAATGGTAGTTGTTTTGCATAATTTCCTAGAATTTATCATGTAACCAGAGATTGTCCAAGATTTTGCATTTTCTTTCTTTCTTTTTTTAAAATTATTTATTGAAGGCAGGCATGGTGGTGCACACCTTTAATCCTAGCACTCAGGAGGGAGAGATAGAAGGATTGCCATGAGTTTGAGGCCACCCCGAGACTACATAATAAATTTCATGTCAGCCTGAGCTAGAGTGAGACCCTACCTCAAAAAAAAAAAAAAAATTTATTGAGAGAGACAGAGAGAATGTGTACACCAGGGCCTCTAGCCACTGAAAACAAACTCCAGATGCATGTGCCACTTTGTGCATCTGGCTTATGTGAGTACTAAGGAATCAAACCTGGGTCATTAGGCTTCATGGGCAAGCACCTTAACCACTAAGCCATCACTCCAGCCCCTGCATTTTCTTTCCTTTCTCTTCTCCCTCTTCCTCTCCTCTTCCCCCTTCTATTCTTCTTCTCCTCTAGGAAGGGATTTACTCTCATCCAGATGGACGTGGAACTCACTATGTAGCCAACCCAAGCTGGCCTTGAACTCATGGTGGTCCTCCTGCCTCAGCCTCCCAAGTGCTGAGATTCAAAGTGCAAGCCACCACAATGGCTCTGACAATGCATTTTCTATGTGTTATGTGAAGCCTGAAGACATTTATCAGTGATAACCCCACATCTGAGACTCAACTGGCTGCCAGATGATGGTCAAGTGCATATTATTGATCATAATGCAAGAAATTTTAGAGGTCAAAGGTAATTTAAGGATAATCCAATTTAAAGTTCTCATTTTTCCAATGAAAACTCTAAGGCATTAAGACTAAGTAATATGATTGATGGATCATGGTCTTTTGTCTGGAGTAAAATGGGGAGGAGAGTCAACAGGAAAGGTCACCATGTTATTAAACGGAGGGTGATCAACATTACTGAGGATGAGTACAGGACACTGCCACTAGGTGCCGCACATGAGCCTAGGGTCAACGTAGAGTTTTGGAAGACAGTGTTTTTTTTCTACTTTTTTAATTGACAACTTCCATAAATATAAACAATATACTATGATCAAAATACCCTCCCATAACCCAACTCTCCCCCCAAATCTTTCCTAGGACAGTGATGTTTATTGGAACAATTTCTGTAAATCCTTCAAAATCTATCCGAACTATTTCCTTCCTATGAATTATTTCCTGACACTTCCTTCTTGGCTAAGAAGAGTTAATTATCCCTCAGCTATATTCTCTTAGCTCTTTATCCAAGATGTACCTCAAAACCCATCTCTATGTGTTGTAAATACATGGTCTAAAAAAAAAAGTGCTATTGGATTAACTATTTGTGTCCTAGAACACTCAGTGATCTCCCGTAGGGTAGGAACTCAAGATATTTGACGACTCAAGCCATATATATAGGCAAGATAAGTGAATAAACAAACTAATGAATAAGGCAAACTATGCCTCGACTTGGAGTCATTATCAACAACAGCAATGGGAGGAGGATAGACCAGGCCCTAGGACCTAGGCTGTGGTGATTTTCCAGTCACCCTCAATTCCATCTGATTTTTACTATCAGTTCAAAAACTCCAAGAAAACTGAATTATGAAACCCTTAGTACTAGAGTCAAGTGGCAGCTGAAATCAGTGAATCTTAAAAAAAATTGATTTCCTTATTTTCTCAACAAATTCCTGCTGATAATCTACCCTGTACTAGTACTATTATGGATTCTGTATGTTCAACAAAGTTCTTGCCCTCGTAGATGTCACATTTAGAGAGAACCGATGATAGACAGATTGTTTGTACTAAACTGTCAGACGTTGATGAGAAAGATGAAGGCCAAGAAAGGTAAGGACTGGAAAGATGGCTCAGTGGTTAAGGTGCTTGCTGTGAAGCCTAAGGACTTATGTTCTACTCTCCAGGTCCCATGTAAGCCAGATGCATAGTGACACAAGTGTGCAAGGTTGCTCATGCACACAAGGGGGCACACATGTCTGGAGTTCAATTGCAGTGGCTAGAGTCTCAGATGTGCCAGTTCTCTCTCTCTCTCTTCCTCTCTCTCTCTCTCTCTCTCACTCTCTCTCTCTCTCTCTCTCTCTCTCTCATTTACAAAGGCAGTCTGTTTGGCTTGCCACCAAATAAAAAGAAAAGAAAAGAAAGCCAGGTTAGAGGCTTGAGTGAGGACTCCTGATAACTTAGAAACCCCATCTAGGGAAGACACAAGTATGAGGAAGTGACTTTTCAGCAAGTATCCCCATGTACTCACTTGAAGCTCATGAGACTGGCTGATTTGGCCTGGAGGCCATCTTCAAGACTTCCTGAACCCTTCTTTCCCGAGTCATTCTATTTTGCAACATGAGAGAGACTAATTGAGCACAGTAATGGCAGCCTAGGCTTCTAGGTGAATGTGGCTTTTCCTGACCGTCTCCCACTGGGTGTAGAGGACCCTCCATCCACTTTAATTTGTCAGATTTCTTTCTTTAAAAATATTATTTAGAGAAAAAAATATTTAGCCAGGCACCATGGTACACATCTTTAATCCCAGCACTCGGGAAGCAGAGGTAGGAGGATTGCCATGAGTTTGAGACCATCCTGAGACTACATAGTGAATTCCAGGTCAGCCTGGGCTAGAGTGAGACCCTACTTCAAAACCCCAAAAAGAGGGCTGGACAGATGGCTCTGCAGCTAAATCACTTTCCTGCAAAGCCTAAGGAACCAGGTTCAACTCCCCAGAACCCACATAAGCCAGATGCACAAGGGGCGCTTGCACACATGTGGCTCATGCATCTGGAGTTCAATCTCATTGACTAGAGGACGTGGCATGCCAATTTTCTCTCTCCCTCTCTCTCTCTGTCACACACTATCTCTCTCACACAAAATAAAAAGGAAACATTATCTATAAAAGAAAAAAAATATATTGTATAAAAGGGAGAGAACTAGAAAGGGAGGGAGAGAAAGAATGGGTACACCATGGCCTCTTACTGCTGCAAAAGAACTCCAGACACATGCACCATTTTGTGCATCTGGAAACAGAACTCAGGCTATCAGGCTTTGCAACCAAGTGTCTTTCACCATTGATCAACCTCCCTAGCCCATGTTTGCCAAAAATATCTAAGAACTTACCACCTCCTAGAAACTGACAAGACCTTACATGCAAACCACAAAGAGTAAGACAGAATGGCAGACCTCAGTGGATTTAGAAATTTGTGGGAATAACAAATATGTAGGCTAATAATTTTCAAAAAAGAGTGACAGGGGCCTTCAGAGCTGTAGGTCCAAGAAGACAAAACCCAAGGCAGCTCTGGAGTCCAAGGACCTGGAAAGAAGAGTAGAAGTGGTGAAGCCTCATGAGGCTCAGGACACACTACTCGGGACCATGGCATCTCAGCATACTGAGTTATGTAGGTGAAGAAAGCACCTATGTAGAAAAGTCATTCATGCCCCAAGCCCAATTCTAAAACCTTATAAGAGGTGCCCTTCCTAGGGCCGTGGAAAAGAAGCATCCTTTCCTCCAAGGCTGACAGAGCATGGAAGGGAAACTAAGTAAACAAGTCTTGGTCTTTTCTCCTAGTATGCTATACTCTCCTCACACTTTTCCCTACTGCATTTTTCAAGAATGCCCACTGTTCATAAACCCACTATATGCTCAACATTTAAGTGTAATGTTTGTTTAGTTCCTCATTCTCTTTACAAAGATAAAACATGTGAGAATAGTTTTCTCCTATTGATCTGTCTTTTGTTGAGGGGTCCAAATTATGAACTTAGGGGAATAAGAAGAAAGAATACATCTACATGCCCAAGCTAAGATATATAACAGAACTCACTATATCCCCACCTGGCATTTGCATAAACCAAAAGAGGTATCAACAAGGACTGAACTGTATGCACAGACTTTTGTTTGGACCTGGAGTCTTCTAGTTTTAATCTGAAGACTATGAGCTTGGGAAGGGGAATCACAGTTAGACTCTAGGGATAAGCATGGCTTAGTCCTGAAGCACTGTACAAGACCACGGTTAGGGGCAATGACACAGCTGAGAGTTGGCAATATCCAATGATTATTCCTATAGGTCTTCAAAGTCATACGGAGACTTTGTATGTCATGTATATACATATGACATAACACTCACACAGCGTATCCTCAAGGCAGCACAGGACCTCAGAACCTGCTAGCACAACTGATCTCATAGCAATAGGCTACTTAAATTGGGGCTAGGAAATACTAAAGGCTGGAAAACTAGTTTGTTGGATGTTGAAGCAACTTTTGAGTGGTTGGTTCAACTGCAATGGCTGAGACCCTGGCACATCAATTATCTCTCTCTCTCCTCTCTGTCTCTCTCACTAAAAATAAAATAAAGAAAATGGGACAAAGTGAGGCAAGAACAAGGTCACACTTGCCCACTAGGTGGCGAGAGCATCTGAAGTTTGGTTGCAGAGCTGAGGCCCTGGCGTAACGTTTCGTTCCCTCTCTGTCTCTCTCTTAAAGAAATAAAAATAAATAAATAAAGTTTAAAAAAAGAAAATGGGAAAAAAATATCATCTTTTTACATAAAACTATCAGGGCCATGGTTGACAAAATTGGGCTAGGCTCTTGGTTGTATCTGATGAACATAAATGAACAAGAATGTGTTCCACAGACTTTGTCTCTGATGGTGTTTATTCAGTAGTGAAGAGGAATGAAATGAGGGCATTTTCAGGAACTGTAAACCGTCATGTTACGTGAAATAATTCAGATTCAGAAAAAGAAACAGCATGTTTTTTTCTCATGTGAACAATCAATATTTAAATGTGTGTGGGAGAGAGAGAAAAGAGAGAGGAAAATAACACGGAGACTGTTGGGAAGAAGGAAGAGGTCTAAAGAGAGAACAAGAGAGGATAATGGGAAGTAAGAAAGACAAAAGCATCTCATGTTATCTCTCATATGTGGAAATGACATAAGAACGGGGGAGGATTAATTGGGTGGAAGGATAGCAGAAAGTACTTTGTAAATATGAGAAATGGACAATGATACAAACATATATATATGCATGTATGTTAAAATGTTATAATTAAACCTATTATTGTGTATACCAACAAAAAGTTTAGTAACAAATAAAGCTAAAGTTGTTTCCTTTCTTCCTCCTGCCCACCATGAACTGAGCACATTTCTGCCACAGTGCCCTTCCATCACCATGTTTCTGCCTTGCCATGGACCTAAAAGCAAACTATTTAGGTGACAAAATAAATAATTTTCCCCTGAGGTTGTTTTCTCAGATATTTTGTGCCAGTGATAAAAGGTAACTGTTGGGTTTGAGTGTCAAATTGTCCCCAAAGGCTCATTTGTTTAAATACTTGGTCCCCAGTTGAAACTGTTTGGGAAGGTTGTGGAACCTTTAAGAAGTGAAGCCTTGTTGGAGAAAGTGAGTCCCTTGGGGGTGGGCCTTGAGATTTTCTAGCCTGGTCCCACTTCCTGTTTTTCCTCTGCTTCCTGACTATGGACCCAGTGTGACATTTCGTCCCACTTTGCCTTGCCTTCTCCATCAACCCTGAAACTTTCCCTGAAAACTATAAACATAAAGTCAACCTTTCCTTTCCTTTATTTGCTTCTGGTCATGTATTTATTCACAGGTACAAGAAAATAATTGATATACTAAATAACACAGAAACTTGGTACCATGAAGTGGGGGTTTAGCTGCAAATATATCTGACAATGGAGTTTGGAAGCCTTTAAAACTGTGGGGGAATAAGGAAAAATTTAGAAATGTGGACTAGTGAAGACTCAGGTTGTTGTAAGTAGAGCTCCAGGAATGAGTATTTCCAGTGGGATTTCAGAACAGAATGCTGACAGAAGTGTGGACAGTAAAGTTTATATTCATGAGTTCCAAGAGGAACAAAGACTTTATTAGGAATTAAACTAGAGTCCAGTTATGTTATACTGGAGAGAAGACAAAAGCCTTGTCCACATTAAATCCATGCCCTGAGATCTTATGGATGTCTCAACAGTGCTACTTATTAGGTAGAAGAACTTGCAAGGTAGCCCAGCAAACAGGTTGTGACTGGAAATAGGCAGGGGCAGCTCAAGAGAGAGGCCATCTGGGCTGTTGCTAGCAAGGCTATGGGGAGATATAGGCTATATATGTGTCAGGTTTTCCACCCCCACCGGAGCTTACATCCTGCAAATGTGTGTCTTGGATATATGTCTATGGAGATATAAGATTGAATGTTTTTTGCATTGGACTCTGGTCCCGATTTGTTGTCATTCTTCCTAGTCTTCTCTTTGGGAAGGGGAATGTGCTCTTGTCCCACAACTGCCTGTTGGAAGCACATAGCATGCTTTTTCACTTTGCAGGGGTTCATAGCTAAGAGTTTGCCTTCAGTCTCAAAGGAGACTTTGAGTTTGGAGTTTGGAGCAATGTTGGGGCTGTTGAGACTTTGGGAACTCTTGGAAATGGAATAAATGCATTTTCCATTATGAAATGGGCATGAGACTTTTGGACAAAAGAATAGAATGCTATGATTTGTATATAAAATATCCTCAAAGGCTCACGTATTGAAGACTTGGGCTGTTGATGGTGCTATTGTGAGGTGACTGGAGCATCAGAGTGCTAACAGCATCAGTGGATTCAGCCATCGATGAATTCTTAGTCGAATGGACCTCTAGGAGAATATTGGTCATGAGGGTTGTGATTGGTATATCTTGTGATCTCTTTCTCTCTCTTCTTCCCTCACTGTCTCTTTCTCTCCCCCTCTCTCCTTCCCTGTCTCTCTCTTTTCCTTCTTCTCTCCTTCTTCTTTCTCCCCTTTCTCTTCTTCTTCCCCTATGACCCTCATGAAGTGACCAGTTTTCCTGCCATGTCCTTCCACCACGATACTTCTGTCTTGCCATGGGCCTAAAAGCAATGGAACCAGCAGACTGACATGTCTGAAACTGTATGTCAGAGTAAGTCTTTTTCTCACTTAAAACAGAAAAAAGTTTGTCTACATTTTCTCTTCTTTCTCAATATCTCAGCCCTAAATAGAAAAATATGTCCAGGCTAATGAGCTTCCACATGCATAATATATGGCAATAGTTGGAAATTTTATAAACCACTAAATGGCAAGTTCACATCCTACCCCACCAATTATTTAAAGATGACTTTCAGAGTGCAGATTTCTAATGTTGTAGAAATGGATAACTGGTAGGTATGAAAACATGGGGGGGGGGGGTTGCTGTGATTCCTCCTAGGATTTTAGGTGAATGTTTTGCAGTTACATGCATTATAAACTGATTTTCTTCACTTATGCAATAGGTGGAAATCAACATTTTAGTATTAATGCCCAATTCTCTGTTTCCCTTAGTTCCTTGTGCTTATATTTCCATAAAAGACAATTATGTCTAAGATATGACACTATATTGTCAGAATAAAAGACAAAAGAGGGAAGTTTGACATCCTTAGGATGATTTGATAGCAATAGACTCATAGATGAATTTAGATTTGCCTGTGAGCTATATGTGCTAATCAAATAAGTCAACAAGAAAATTAAGGGAACCAGCACATGTACCAATCCATTCCATCATTTTTTTTCCCAGATGAAGTGGGAAAAAGCACTTGAAGGAGCTGTTTGCATCCCTTTCTGAGAGAAAAGTCACACGACCCTCTCTACCTCACTAATGTGCTTCTTGATATTAAAGTGGCAGCAAATAGTCCACTCCAGCCTCCATAGCCATCTACACAAGCCAGCATTTCATAAAAACCCAAAAGGCTGTATGAGTCAGTGATGATGGAATTGAATTTGTTCTGAAATCTCATCACCACAGTGTGAATTTAGTGTGGATTAGATTGGACTGGGGCCTTATTACAGAAGAATGTTCTATTTAAAAAAAATCTAAATCATTCCAATAGTTACTATGATAACATATCCTAAATAGGCCCTTGAGAGATAATGCCATACTTACTACAGGTCATGTTTCAAATATCAGTCAGAATGCTTCAACTCTCCACTGACAAGGTTCCCTCTGCGGGGCGCCAGAGGCTGAACTCATCAGATGTCAGAGCACATGCAGAATGGGATGTTGGAAAGGCCCTTGAGCTGTGAGGAGGAACTTATTCTCCACTCTCTCTGTGAATCCTTTGAAAGCTTTTATTCAGCTGAAGGAAACATGTTTGAGATGTGGCTCTCCAGCACTGGCCTCTGCCCTCACTCCACCAGTTGGTGAAAGTCAGATTTTGTATGCTTATCAGAATCCCATGGAGAACACAACCCCAGAGTGAGTCCCAGGTGGAGTGATTGAGCCCGGCCGCAGAGTGTTTCCTCCTAAAGCTTTCCAGGATGGCTACAGCACAGTGCAAGAGTGCTTGTGTAATATGTGCCAGGCCAGGTGTTCCATCCCCAGTGACACAACACTCACTCCACAAGATGCTGCAAGGACACGCTGCCCTACTGCATCCTCCTGGACCTCTTCAGCAGGAGGCTGATGACAGCTCGGGTACTGTGGCTCTTGCTGCGTCATCTCTGTGGGTACAACCCTTTGTGCGCTTCTCACTGGTTGATTTTCTTTCCATACTCTTTCCTCAACATGCTCATTGCCTTCTCAAGCCGTGTCTTGGTGTTGCCCCTATGATATCACTGTTCTTTCTCTTATTTTGTCTCTTGATCTTCAATTCTCTAAAACTCAAGCCATTTCTACACTCTCTGCAAACACTGCTGTAAGTAGCTCATATCCTTACTTCTCTCTCTTCTATCCACAAAGTAGTAAGACACTTACCATGTTCAGTGTCTGCCGTGTGGAAAGCACTGAACCAGCTGTTTCTCAGACCTTGACCTCCCTGAGGTCCTATTACTGTCACCATCTTGTGAGTGACAAAAACTGAAGAGCAGACAGGGTGCAGGGTGTGTGTAAAGTGACGTGGGAGCGCTTGACAAGTCTATAGGAGTGAAGCGCTAGCCACCTGGGTTCTTTTTTTTAAAATTTTGTTTGTTTATTTATTTATTTGAGTGAGACAGAGCAAGAAAGAGGCAGAGAGGGAGAGAGAGAGAGAATGGGCGCGCCAGGGCCTTTGGCCACTGCAAACAAACTCCAGACGCATGCACCCCCTTGTGCATCTGCTAAAGTGGGTCCTGGAGAATCGAGCCTCAAACCGGGGTCCTTAGGCTTCACGGGCAAGCGCTTAACCACTAAGCCATCTCTCCAGCCCACCTGAGTTCTTTTAAGCACCACTGGCACTTTGTGCAAAGCCCTTCACATAGCACCTGGCACTTGATGTGGTGAGTGCTTGGTGAACAGCAGCCATGACCCCAAGGGCCAGGGCTGACTCCCAAGTGGTGCCCAAGGGAGTTGAGCAGGCATGCAGCCTACCTTCTCTTGTGATTATTTCACTTTGATCTGGGTCTTTGACGTTGTCTTAACTTCATAGAACAGGTGTTCAAAGTCGCTCTCTGAACCTGCATCATCCTTTCACTGCACCATTCACCTTCCACAACTATTTTCATGGATGATGGCTCCAACTTGAATGGGTGGGGCTCAGTTGTAAAGGCATCCCATGTTCAATGAACAACCTTTGCACTGTAGGACTCGCAACTCATTTGAGGTCCCAATTAAAAACCTGCATTTGGGGACCGGTGAGATGGCTTAACAGTTAAGGCACTTGCAGGCTAAGCCTAAGGACACACGTAAGGCAGATGCACTTGGAGGCATATGCATCTGGTGTTCATCTGCAGTGGCTAGACGCCATGGCTTGCCTATTCTCTCACTATCCTTCTCTCTCTCTCTCTCTCTCTCTCTATGTGAAATAAATAAATAAATAAAATTTAAAACCCTGCATTTAATAGCACTTCAGGACATACAGCATATATTCAGCTACCAAATGTGAACATTGAAAAAACATAATGCTAAACTAAAAATTTTTTGGATGTTTTGATAACACTATCTTTAAAAATTAAAGCAATAAAGGCTGGGCATAGTGATGCATGTCTTTAATCCCAGCACTTGGGAGGCAGAGGAAGGAGGAGTGCCATAAGTTCAAGGCCAACCTGAGACTACATAGTGAATTCCAGGTCAGCCTGAGCTTGAGTGAGACCCTACCTCAAAAAAAAAATTAAAGCAATAATGGCAATATAGAGAATTGACAATCACTATAAAATATGTACTTTGTGAACTCTGTAACACAGCAGCTAGTGTATCTCTGCTCTTTAGCCATCTCTAAATTTCCCACAAATGAGTATGTTTATTGGCACTTTGCAAGCCTGAAGTATTACCTGAAGACAGTGGCCTCTTTCAGCAAAAGAAGACTTAACAGTTACAAAGTAGAGTTTCATCACACAAAAAAATTCTGCATATACCATACAGTTGTGTTTGTCATAGTTTTTCCTTGTAGGGAAACTACTTACTGAACTCCGACATTCAACCCTTTAAGTGTTGAAGTATGCACTTCCACACATGGGTAGAAATCACTCAAGTCAAAACCCAAAAGAACATATTCCATGTGCACTGCTTTGCAGTGGGAGCAGCAATGTGCTAATACATGCTAGGTTCCTGGAAGTCCTCCCCGGCCCAGGGCCTTGCACATGCTTGACCAATGCTCTACCACTGAGCTCCACATCCATTCCTTCACAGGCTAATATAAACAAACGAATGTGAAGGGCACTGGGTACAGCTGGCACACGGACTGTGAAGGGTATACAGGGTGCTTCAAGAAGCCCCAGTCACTGAGGGAGCTCATCACAAGCGCCCAGGCAGACTCAAGCTGTCCCACTCCCTGGGGAAGGACAACAGAAGAGTCTCCATTGTGGCAGCTATACAGAAGGAGTTGACGGTACTGCTCATTTCTGACAGAAATAGGACAAATAATGAATGATTAAGCCCGAACTGTATTTTCCTCCATTTGTATATCTTCCCGGTTCTCTCCACACTGTTATATTACCAGAGTTCTCAGTGAATTTTAACCTTGAGGCTGTTTCCAAATATGCCTTTCTGGGCCTCTGATTTCCCTGTGCTTGGGTGGTGTGTTTGCTGTAGGAATTGTAAACATCTAGAAAGCATCCAGAACTCCAGTGCTGAAGGAACCTGCAAATCTCATGCTCTAGAAGTCTGGGCCCCTCTTTTGCCAAAGCACTGGGGTTCTCCTGGAAGCACAGTAGTCTTTGTTATCCCGCACAGAAGCCTGTGTGTTTCTGCATTTAGCTTCAGGTCAATTAGCTGTTCTCCTGCCATCCCAGAAACGAGGTTAGATGCAAATGGAATGATCATTAGGCGTGTAGGTGTGGAGATGTGTGTAAATTTAGAATGTCGGCAGTTGGCTCCAAAGCTATTTATTCCTTCTTAAATCAAGAGGAGGAAAACCACTAATTTCTTGGTTGAATCATTTGTCATTTTAGTCTGTACTTGTTACCACTGTAAGCAAATGTATAGGTTTTCACTGTGTCGTGACGGTTTGAACAGCTGAGGATTTCAGAATGTCAGGCTCCTAGAAAAACTGGGCAGTGAGATCAGCATTGCTATGTCTGGTGGGAGCATTACCGCCCCGGTGCCAGAGTGCATTCTGAGCAAGAAATAATTTAATAGAGGAAAAAAATCTCCACTTCTGCATAGCAGACACACTACCAATTAATACACGTCAAGTGCAGGCTCATTCTCCCACTGCTCCTTGACTGGCTCTTCACCTGATTTCTATTGATATACAGAAGGGGCAATGCTGCCGCGTGGCCTTTGGGCAGTTCAACTTTATCATATACCCCCCAATTTTTCTCTGTATCTCAGAGGAAAACTAGGAATCTTGTTTCCCAGTTCATCCATGGACAGAGAGGGGCTATGAGCTGTCCCGGATAGTAAGGAAGGAAAAGCCATTTTTCCTTGGTTCCAGCTAGCTGTAGTCACTCAGATTCTTGGCTTCTTGGAGAACTCCTGAGCACCCCCACTGCAGGTAGCTCGATCTCACCAGCAGGCCCAGTGGCCCTTGATATTGCTGTATGTCCAGAAGTCCTGCGCATATTTCCTATCCAACCCTTGTAACTGGTTGGATAAGCCTTGATTTCTTTTTATCAATTCTGATAGAAAAAAAATACTAGGGCTGGGACTGGAGAGATCTCTTAGCAGTTAAGGTGTTTGCCTGCAAAGCCAAAGGACCCATGTTCTGTTCCCCAGGACCCACGTAAGCCAGATGCACAAGGGGGTTCATGCATCTGGAGTTTGTAGTGGCTGGAGGCCCCGCTGCACCCATTCTCTGTCTCTCTCTCTCTACCTGCCTATTTCTCTCTGTGTCTGTCTCTTGCTCTTTCTTACTCAAATAAATAAAGAAAAATGATTTTTAAAAACTAGGGCTAGGGAAGTAACCCAGTGTTGCAGCACTTGCCCAGCATGTACAGGGCTCTGGGACTGATCTCCACCATCATAAATATACAAGGATGGTTTAAAGTACCTGGGTTACAACTTGCAAACCACATAGTGAGACTCTAAGTAAACGAATAAAATTTCCAGATGTGGCAGCTCGTGCCTACAACTTCAGCACTAGAGAGGCTGAGACAGAAGAATTTCCATGAGTTTGTGGCCACCCTGGGCTCCATAGTAACTTTGAGGCCCATGTGGGCTACAGAATGAAGCCCTATTTCAAAAATAAAGATAAATAAATTAATTAAATTAAAAGGGTCATTTAAAAAAATCTAGAACAGTTTCCTCTCTTTTCAGTTAAATCTTAGTGATATGGAGCCAGGAATTCATTTTCCCATGCCCCTCTTTATAATACAGAGATGAGAAAATACTAAACATACTAACAAACATCAGTGTGCTATGTATGAGAACATATACCACAGACAAAATCTCTACCTTCAAATAGGTCAAAAAAAAAAAAAAAAAAAAAAGGCAGAATGTTGGTCATACTTACTTCCAGTGTAAACACAGCAACTAAAGGTGTTTCCCCAAGCAGGACTGGATCCAATAATCTTTTGGATCTAAGAAAATTGGGTGTCTCCTTTCCTTCCAACATCTGTTGTTAGATAAATAAATTCTCCATAGTTGCTCTGCTATACACGTCAAGTTGGTGACTACATATCCTGCGTTGCTCTGAAATGCTGTCCTTTAGCATGTCACTGCATGCTAGGACACAGGAGGGAGTGCAAAACAACTGTTGTGTTTAAGTTTCTGCTGCTTCTGCAATTCACAGGGTTTTTCTAGAAAGAATTTGAATGTGAAATTAATGGCCATGAATAGTTGCATTAAAAGGGGCATCTATCAGCTGTTAAGAGTTGGGCTTCAAGAAGCAGAAAATGCTGAGTTGAATTGAGTAAAGCTACACAGAATGTACGTACAAGCAGAGGATCAGTGGTACCACCCACTGTGAATCCTGCAGTCCTCAACTTCTCTGTCCTGAGCTCCAGCTCTTATTTGACACTATTCTTACAGAAACAGAAAGGCTGTGGCTTTCCCAGATGAGACCTTCAGAAACAAAACAAGATAGCATTAGGTGCTCCAAAGGGAAAAATGGCACCTGTGTAAAAGCCAGGTATAGCAGCATGCACCTGTAATCCCAATGCTTGAGAGGCAGGCAGACACAGGATTCTTGAGGTTTGCTGGGTAGCTAGTTTAGTTATTAGTCTAGTCTAGTTCCAGATTCAGTGAGATACCCTGCTTCCACCAAAAAACTAAGGTACAGAGTAATTGAGGAAAACATCTAATGAAAACTGTGGCCTCTGTAGGCATGTACACACACCCACAAAAATAGTCATACCCCCCCCACACACACACATACACATGCAAAAAACAACTCTTTTAGGGCTGAAGAAATGGCTTAGCAGTTAAGGCACTTGCCTATGAAGCCAAAGATCCAGGTTCAATTCCCCAGTACCCATGTAAGCCAGATGTGCAAGGTGGCATATATTCTGGAGTTTGTTTGCAGTGGCTGGAGGGCCTGGTGTGTCCATTCTCTCTGTATCTGCTTCTCAATCTTTCTCTCAAATAAATAAAATAAATATTTAAAAGAGTCTTTGACAAATAGGGTGAACTGGTAAAGGAATTTTCAAGAAGCAAACTAGTCTGTAACTTGAGAGGAACACAAAATTCTCCCCTGTAAACATGGATTAGGTGACTTTTTAAAATATATTTATTTATTTATTTGACAGAGAGGGAGATAGAGCATGAGTGAGTATGGGCATGCCAGTGCTTCCTGCTGGAGACACATGTGCCCCTTTATGCATCTAGCTTTATGTTCCGAATTGGGGGATCAATCCTGGGCCATCAGGTATTGCAAGCAAGTATGCCTTTAACTGCTGAGCCATCTCTCTCCAGTCCTGAGGTAACTCTTGTATGATGTAGAAACCACACCTGTGGAAGTGATCAGGGACAGGAACCATCAAGACAACAAAGGCCATCATTCTGTACATAGTCTGCTCTCAAAAGGTGAAATAGCTGACTGCCTACCACAAGATGACCCACCTCCACCACATTTGCCAGGGCCCAGGAGATATGGTAGAGGAAGTGATGATCTAAGCATGGGTGCTGCTCCTACTGCTAGCCTACAACTAGCTTCAGGGAGATGGTGACAGACACGAAGGACACTCAAAAATGTCTCAAAGCAGAAATTCAAAGATTGCAAAGAGCTTACCACTAAAGTAGACTTACAACATGTCTTCCAAGGTTCAGGGTATACATTGCAGAAGTGGGGGCAGAAAGATTGTAAGAGCCACTGGGTAGGAAGGAGTATCCCGAGGCATAGTCTCCCCCACCCACTGACACTGACTGGTGCATTCATGACTCCACAGAGAATACCAACAACCCCACTGAGGAGGGCCTTCAGGGGATTTTGGGTGGGGAGAGAGGATATAAGAATATGACCTGATGGGAATATGACCAACATTCAATAGCTTCATACAATAAAATTCACAATAATAAGAATATGTTTAAAAGTTGATTAAAGTGAAGGCAGTAAAGGTGATGATGACCTTCTAAAAGGGGCAAAATCCTAAATCTCAATATAACTGTTTGAAATCCCCTGTAACTGACCAGTAATTCAATTGGGGGTACAGGATTGGCCCCACCTAGTAAAGGGGGAGGGCAGAGGACAGCAGTGTCTTGGAAAGTAGGACGAGGCCTCAGAGGCAGTGACACTTATTTCCCATGTTTCTGGTGTGATTGCTTGTTTTTGTTCAAGATAGCTTGCTTATGGCAAAAGTGGATATTTCCTCAGCAATCATCAGAAAAAAATTGTCATTAATTTTTTTACTGTATCCTATAATTTAAATCAATTGAGATGCATCTAGCTTTTGTGTGTTATATTGTTTGTTTGATAAGAAGGAGTTTCATTAGAAACAACCAACCTATAAAGCTAGAATGGTAACCAAGAGCAGGGGAAGGGTAAAAGGACACATGCAAGAAGCAAATAGGAGGGGAGGGAGAGGACGGTTAGGGAGCAGAGAGGAGAATGAGCTAAAACAATTGTTATTTGGAAATGCCAGCATGAATGGTACCTAAACTTTATATGCTAATTATTTTTAAAAGGATATTTAGCATATAGTAACAGGACCAGTAACAGAAACTCAGTAATAAGGTGACCCTAAACTCTGGGATAAATTCAAGCAATGGCTATATTTCAGAGTCTGAATTCAGGGGCATGCTTTCATGAAATCGTGAAAAACATTTATATCCACTGGTTACTTTTAGTATTAGTAAAACATAAATTTCCCTGTCAGTAAATGGGAATTATGATGCAAATATTAAGGCTCATCAAAATTATTGCTTTTCTAGTTTCTTATAAAAACATTGATATTAACCTGTTAATTCTAATTTCACTTGCCTCCATGACTATCAAAAATTTTTCTAGAACCTACAATGCAGTCATTTATTTTAATGATTTTTGCTCTTCCTCTATTTAAATGTGTTTTTACAAAACAGCAATCACGGGGCTAGAGGCAGGTGAGTGGGTTATGTCAGGGAGAGGCAGTAATTGAATCATTGTACTCGCACCGCTCAAGCTGTGATTTCAAAAGATGAAAGCCTCGTTTTTCCATCAACAAATTTCATCCAAGCTGTTGTTCAGAGTGCCACATGCATTTAACAATTACATGTTTAATCTAATCAGGAACAAATGGAATTTAAATTCCTCATCACAATGACATGGGCGGATGGAAAATATATGGAACATTTTCACCTCCAAAAACTAAGTATTGAAAATCGTAGTGCATCGAAAGGTCCTCGGGCAAACACAACAGCATAATTGTAAAACACCCACTGTGTGAGCTTAAAACAGCGAGGTCTAATAATTTAAAACAAATAGCAGCTGAAATGTCCTCACCTCGGCTTATCTCTCCAAGCTAGCAAGGGGAAAAAAAGCTAGCATTAATTGGTACACTCAAAGGAACAGGCACTTGGAGCAATTAAGTCAGATGCAGAAAACAGCCCGTCATTGTGAAGCTGGCAGCGGGACCCAGGCACAGTATCCATAATGAGTGGCTGAGGATTTTAATGGATGGAGGCTTAGAGACTAATGGACAATTAATGTAAAACAGATGACTTTCCTCAGAGATGACAGTCTTTCAAAAGAGCTTCACCTGCTGCTCAAACAAATGTGACGAAAGCGAGATTAAAAGAGAGACAGAGAGAGAGAGAGAGAGAGAGAGAGAGAGAGAGAGGGGTCTGAGTGAATCGAGCCACAGCTTCTCCTGGGATGTTTTCAAAAAGTAGGTCAGGAATTTGTAGGGAGAGGTGCTTCCCCTTCCTCTGGTCCCTGGCAATCAGGGTGGCAATGAGATGGCTGGCTATGTTGAAAGCTTTCCAAAAAGCTGCCCTGAGGGCTCACTTTGTTTACTGGGGGAAAGAAAGACCCCTCATGTACCAGGTTGCAGGCTAGTTTGGAAAATGACACCAAATCGTCCCAACATAAGAATGCAGTGTAAACATACTAGAGGTGCTAGGAAAATGGCTCATCATTTGCTTATTTGCAAATCTTTTGGCGTGGGTGTTCAATTCCCAAGCCATAAATGTGAGTGTCTGCTGTTTGTTTGCAGTGGCCCATTTCTTCTCCAGCATGTGTACTGCTAAGGTAGGAGAGAAGGGTGCTTCCCATCTGAGCTTTGGAATCATAAATAGGTGTGTCCCATTAAGAAGTTGGGCACCAAAAATACACACTTAAACCAACTATTTGGAAAGAAAACCCCCCTTCTCCTTTGGGAAACATTTCCATTTCCATGTGATACTCAAAGCCTGTTGAGTCCTGCCTGAGACTTACTACCCACTGGACTGGGCCCAAGTCCCAGGGACATGAGCCAGCTATCAGTGCCCTAGAGGAGAGAAGTGCAGCAAGAGGGACTGGGTGGAACTGATTTCTGAAATCGAAATTGGAGTAGATAGCCACATGTGGCTGGGATGAACTTTTAAACCAGGCACAGGTATGGAGGAAAGTATATTTCTTGAAGCTTACAAATCTGGAAGAAGGTCCATAATGGCAGAAAGAAGCTGGTCTGCTTTCACAGATCCAAGCACAGAAAGAAAAAACAATAGCCACCCCAGCACCACCAAAAAGCAAGCAAGCACACTCAAGAACTCCTGGCAGAGCTCAAGCATTCTGCAGATCTTTAGACTGGAAAACCAATCCACTGCACACCACAGGGCTGGGCTCTAGGATCCACATACAGTGACACTTCCTCCAGCCAGGTGGCTACAGATCTAAATTACAGACTTTAACACAATCCTGAACATATTGCAGGACATCCATTCAAACTACCACATTCCACCCCTGACCCCCAACAGATTCCAATCATCTCACATTGAAAATTGTATTCAGTCCAAATTCAAAGGTCCCCACAGTCTTTACCAACCTAAGATAGTTTACAAGTCCCAAACCTTATCTGAGATTTAAGATTGTCTCTTAGCTGTGAATCCTGTAAAGTCATACAAGTTATATATTTTTACCATATAAAGGAACAGACTGAACATTTCCAACTTCTATAAGGCATAACAAATAACAAGGAGAGATTGAACAATAAAAACTCAACAACCACCAAGCAAACATCAAAACTTTGCAGTTCAAGTCCAATATCATAACCAATGACTGACACTCTGGATTTCCCAAATGCACTCCTCCAGCTAGGCTGGGGAGCCAGAGAAAGCTTCCATCCCAAGCCAATAGTCTCCGTGGTAGCCCTTGTACAGTCCTGATATATTCAAACATCCTTGAGTCTCCATTGAAAGCCACAGTCCATCTTCCAATGGCTTCAGGGTCATATGCCCTGTCTATATGCCATGGCTCAGCAGCAGCTCTTGGGACTGTATGTACTCCATGACCACTCCACAAATTTTTCAAAATACCAGGTATGCAGGACACAGCCATATTTTTAATTCAGGGATAAATTATAAAAAAAAAAACCCTGAATATATTGGGGGCATCCATTCAAACTACCACAGAAAACAATCCTTCATAGCCTTCATCTTCTAACTTATCTGGGCCTACCCCCCCCCCCCACACACACACACACCAGGAAGTCAGCACCTTAACAGGATTTAACTTTTCTTTTTTTGGTTTCTCGAGGAAGGGTCTCACTCTAGTCCAGGCTGACCTGGAATTCACTATGGAGTCTCAGAGTGGCCTTGAACTCAGGGCAATCCTCCTACCTCTGCTTCTCGAGTGCTGGGATTAAAGGCATGCGCCACGACACCCGGCTGGATTTAACTTTTCATGCTGGTTCAACCCCTCACTCCAACAGTACCTAGCTTAGGAATTCTTCACCCGTTTTCCAGTTTTTCTTCCGTTTGCTCCAAATGGTGTATATCAGCTAGAAATTATAGGGAAAATGTCTGCATGGGCTAACTAACACCCTTGGGTGATAGACTGAATCCTCCCAGAAGGTTTTGCATGCTGGAAAATGGGTGAGGGCATGTTTCTAAACTCACATGCATCTATAAATGACAGGGTTGCTGTGAGAAAAAATCAAATGCAAACAATGTCAGGTACTTCAAAACCATTTACACACACAGGAGAACGTATGAGGATGATAGTTACGGCAGTGAAAGGGGAACACATGTGAATGTGAATAGCAACATGCCTAAGTATAGCATTGTAATATTATGCAGAAGTTATGCATAACCATGAGAATATTAGAAAAAGTCATCTTTGGACAAGGAGAAATTTGCATGTTATAAGTCCTGTCCCAACCTCTCAAGAGACATAGAGCTGTGGCAGCAGAACTTGGTTTGCAGTTCCAAATATCAGTACAAGTATATGGCATCTGTGTTACTTTTCTGCCTCTGCAACAAGTACATGACAACAACTTACAGGAGGTATGATTTACTTTGGCTCATTGTGGTGGTTTGAATGTGTGTCCTCCACCCCCAGACTCAGGTGTTTGCCTACAGCTGCCTGGCTGGAGGAGGTGTCATTGGGAGCTGATCCTAGAGTCCAGTCTTAAGATGTCATGGGGTGGATCTGATTTCTAACCCAAAGGAATGCAGAGAAGTTTTTGAGCTGTGCCTGGGTCCCTGCTGGTTGTTGCTATTAGTGTGTACTGGCTTGGAATGGGTTCTCTCTGCGTGGATTTGTGAAAGAGGACCAGTCTCTTCTGCCATTATGGAACTTCCCCTGGATTTGTAAGCCTGAAATAAATCCCATTCCCCCATAAACTGTTTGTTTTGAAATTCATCCCAGCAACATGAAGCTGACTACAACACCTGTGATTTTGAAGAGGGCTCCATCCGTAGCTGCTTGGCCTCTTTCACTTGTACAGAAGAGTGAGGTGTGCAGACACAAGGCAGAGGGGCTTCTTCACCTCATGGAAGGTAGAGGAAAGAGGGAGGAAGAGAGAGGGAGGAAGAAGAATAAGAAGGAGAAGAAAAGGAAAAAAAGGTGGAGGAGAGAAGAAGAGATACCTTAAGGACCCACCCCCCAGTGACCCAATACCTCCAGCTGTGTCCTACCTCCTAAAGAGCCTCCAAAATAGCACCGCAAGCTGGGGAACAGATGTTCAGCACAAGAACCTGTTGACATTTCATTTTCATGACATGTATACAGGGCAGACACTTGTGGAGTGGGTGTGGCATTTGCTCAAAGCTGCTCAAAGACATATCCAATTTCTTTCAACTCATATTAAATCTGAGTGCCATCCATAGGCTATTGAATTGGCAAGAAACTTAATCTTCATAATTTGCCACCTCTCTTCCTCCCTCAGTGGACACAATATCTCTGGAAGGCTTAGTTGTCCAGAAAAAAGCAAGTCTCTCCATGTGTACAAGTGTACAGATCCTGTTCATCCACGACTTTGTGAGTTCATTCTGACCTAAGGCTACCCATCAAGCCTTTCTCACCTGAGCTCAGCCTTGCCTGGGGCTCCAGTGGTCCTCAGTCTTTGGAGCATCTCCTTCCAACTTCCCTATGCCATGAATGAATACATCCAACTCTCCACCACCCACACACAGATGCATTGTCCAAGACACAGTGCTCAAGTGAGCTCAGGCTCCTGAAAGAGAAGGGAGGCTTCTAAGTTGCCAGTTCTCAGCAGGTGGGTCCTGGCTGGCACCCCAGCATTAAAGGTTATGGTTAGTGAGTTTGAGATGCCATTCCAGGCCTGGTGCAGCAGGACTCCTGGGCAGGCTGGGGTTGAAGCCCTCCTTATAGGGGCTTCCTGCTGTGACTTCACCACAAATCACCCATAGGCATGGCAACTTTATATCCTGGTGATCTCCTGTAGGTAGAGGGAAGACAGATGAAACCAAAACAGGTCTTGTTCTTTCAGATTCACCTCTCCTGGGGAAAAATCAGTGTCCTGGTTATCTGTTCTTCCCTTTCATAGAGGGCACTGTGTAGCACCCAGGCTGCATGTACGAAGGCTGAAGGGACCCGAGAGTGTCTCTGCTCCACACCTCACATGCAAATCCTCACCTTTCAGGTTTAAAAATTCAGGAGGTCTTATTCTGAAAAAAGGAAAAAAGTGTATGCTGAAATATAAAGGTCAAGTATCAGGCACGACTGCTCCACATCTCCATGGAATGAAGAAATGTGTGAACAGCCCTGGAATTTTAATTGGGTCTCCTTCTACAAAGATTTTTATACCGAATAAGCTAGAACCAGCACATAACTTCCTTGCACTAAGGAATCCCACACTAAGAAAATAAAATACCTCCCCAAATATATTAGGCTACATAAATGCTAATTCTTATCACATCATCACTTGTGACATTGCTCTAAGGTTTGATGCATGCAAGAGTGAGGAGTCATCAAGCTCTCCTTAAGCCCAATTAAATGTCAACACTTCCTGATGCAGCCTCCTGCCGCCCCAGACAGTCCTAACACATTTCAGTCCTGAAATTTTCTGAGTGGCTTCTTCTTCTCTAAGTCATTTTGAGAATGTGGCATTAAAAACATAATTACATGACTAAGAAATACTTGCAAAGCCTCTCGGTGTGTCTTTTTTAAAAAATAGTGATGTTTCTGAATTGCCTGCCTCAAAGGATGATTTTCAGAACAGTGGGTAACTCGAGAGTATCTCTATGGGCCCATTAGACACCTTACCAAATTACATGAACTCCTTCCAGCCCCCCAGGGTGGCTGCAATTTAGAAATAAATGAATGGATCATGCCTTGTACAGCCATATTTTAAAACAGTATATATTAACATCCAAGACTGTTAGGCCATTTAGGGCTTTGGAGATTATAGCCATAATTGCTATAAAATAAAATATTTGTTTTCATAGCATTAAAAAACAAAATTTAAAAGCCTCCAGCTTTACTTGGAGAAGTCCAATCACAGATCAATTCAGACCTTGATCAAGGTCACACAGTCTAGTTTCAGTGCAGCAGTGACTAACTCACAGTCCCTTCCCCCATCCTGAAACACACACACATACACACACACACCCACACACACACCCACACACACACACACACACACACACACACACACACAGTGGTATTCTACTCAGCAATAAGGAAAAATGAAATAATTAAATTTGCCTGAAAATGGATGGACTTGGGGAAAACATCATACTAAGCAAGGTTACACACTCAGAAAGACAAATGCAGCGTGTCCTCCTTCACATGCGGTTCCTAACCGGGAGCCGGAAGGTGAGTCTCAGCGGTATAGGGAGGACTGGTATGCAACTACAATCTGAAACACCCTTCTCAATTTTCCTCTGATCAGAAAGCCTTGTCATTATCACTCATCACACGATTGCCACCTAGTGGTGACAGAGGCCATTGACTCATAAAAGCCAAACAGAAGTAACCTAAGGATTGTGTACGTCATTTGTATGGATTTATTTAACTCTCACAGCACTATAAACTGGCATTCTCATCCATGAGGGAATGGGGCTCCGAGAGGGGCAGACACTGATGCTTTTCCAGGACTGGTCATGGGCGGCCCCTATTGCGCTCCTTCCACTGCCTATGGTGGAACAGAGAGGTACCTACAAGTTCAGGTGGAGCAGCAAGTCACCAGGAAAGGCCAAGGGATGGAAGGAAACAGCCTTGTGTCCACAGTCCTGGCTGTTAGAAGACTGCTCTTGGAGGTTCCGATCTCAGTCAGTAGATGCTGCTCTAAGGATCAACATGAGGAGCTTTCCTTGCCTCCATCCCTCTCTTTACTTTTCAATGCCAGGCCATCAGTATTTCACTATACCTGTGCTTACAAGACATGAGTGTCTTCCTCAGCCCCTTGCTTTATTCTTAAAGTACTTCTTAAAGTATTTTTAAAGTAAAAACATCATTTGAAGATATTTATGTTTTCAAAATGAAGTTTCTGCATAAAGGAAAATGCAAAAATACCTTGAAAATCTTTCAATTTTTGTTTTAAGTACCAGGTCCTTTGGGAGCAATGAGGAAGTTTACAATCTAAAGCAATTATTCCTTTTAGATAAAAATTGAATGGAGGGTTGGGGTTTGAGATAGAGTCCCGCTATCTGTCCAGAACTTACGTGTCATTACGGCTTGGGTATACAAGGGTTTGTCAAAGAAGACATACTTCTCTGAAAACATATTCAAGACAAGGTCAAGATATATGAACTTGTTGGAAAAAGAAGCCCTACAGCATGTTTTTTTTTTTAAATTTACATGCTAGGAAAGATTAGTATTTGTTTAAAATGATTCATCTCTCTCCTGGTGTTCCTAATTTATGGCATGCAATATTCTAGGCCACATTATTTCTTGGGAGGCACATTGTCCATGATTTTGATGATAACACAAATAACCTGATAATCAGCACCAGGGTTTAGGAGACAGACCCTGAGGACACTCAACACCTACCAAAGCAGAGATCCAGAGGCTCCTAAGAGCTCATCACTGAAGTAGATCTAAAACTCACCCCCACGGCTCAGGGAATTTTGCAGAAGAGGGAGCGGAAAGATTGTAAGTCTGCTGCTCCCACAACCCACAACCCCATAGGGAATACCTGCAACCCCAATGAGGAGCATCCCCAATGGAATGGGGGCAGGGATGAGGGAAAAGAAGGTACCAATACATAATGTATCTATGCAAAATATGTTGTTAATAATAATGCTAAAAAGATTTAAATTTTAAAAAAGAAAGGAGGGACCAAGTAGGATCAGCTTAACCTCACCACCACTCATGCTCACCTCAGCTCTCCCTATTAGACACAGCTATGCTCAGAAGTGTGTGTGTGTGTGTGTGTGTGTGTGTGTTGCACATCCTTAAAAAGTTTCTATTTTATGGGCTGGAGAGATAGCTTAGTGGTTGAGGCACTTGCCTGCAAAGCCAAAAGACCCAGGTTCAATTTCCCAGAACCATATAAACCAGATTCATAAGGTGGTGCATGTGTCTGGAGTTTGTTTTCAGTGGCTGGAGGCCCTGGCATACCCACTCTTTCTTCTTTCTTCCTTTCTCTTTTTCCTCCTCTCTCTCTCTCTCTCTCTCTTTCTCTTCCTCTCTCTCAAATAAATAAATAAATAAAGTTTCCATTTTAGGGCTGGAGAGATTGCTTAGTGGTTCAGGCACTTGCCTGGGAAGCCTAAGGACCCAGGTTCAATACCAGTTCCCACGTAAGACAAATGCACATGGTGGCACATGTGTCTGGAGTTCATTTACAGTGGCTAGAGGTCTTGGTGCGCCCATTCATATTCTCTTTGTTTCTCTCTAATAAATAAATAGAAACTTAAAAAATTAAAAATCATGGGCTGGAGAGATGGCTTAGCGGTTAAGCGCTTGCCTGTGAAGCCTAAGGACCCCGGTTCAAGGCTCGGTTCCCCAGGTCCCACGTTAGCCAGATGCACAAGGGGGAGCACGCGTCTGGAGTTCGTTTGCAGAGGCTGGAAGCCCTGGCACGCCCATTCTCTCTCTCTCCCTCTATCTGTCTTTCTCTCTGTCTGTCACTCTCAAATAAATAAATAAATAATGAACAAAAAATTTAAAAATATTAAAAATCGGCTCCTGAACATTATTACATTCCATGGCAAAGTGCTGAGACAATGCAATACTCCACTGAATAAGAAAGAAAAGCACCCCACACTCTTGTTCCACTAGAGGAGCAGGTGAGAGATACTCCAAGAAACAAGGGCATAGACAAGATGGCATGGGTGGAGGGTCATAAAGAGAACGAGTGACTGCTGAAAGGGTACCTAAGGGGGCAGGGCATTATGGAAAAGGTGGAGAGGAACTGGCTCAGTGAGAAATAATGACTAAAGGATATATTTGAACCATTTGCAGGCTATAAACAGATGGAATGTGATCCAAATCTAAAAGAATTTCTGCAGCTGGAGAGATTGCTTAGTGGTTAAGGCACTTACTGCAAAGCTAAGGCTCCATGTTTGGTTCCCCAGATCCTACATAAGCCAGACATACAAGGTGACGCATGTGCGAGGCTGCATATGTGCACAACGTGGTGCATGCATCTGAAGTTTGATTACATTGGCTGGAGGCCCGGCATGCCAATTCCCCCCCCCCCCATAAAAACAGGCCATCTGTTGGGCTTGCCTCAAAAAATAAAATAAAATAAAAAGAATTTCTGTTTCCTTAGTAGAAGGAAGAGAACTCTGAGAAGCAACCATGCTTGTTACAGCAGGAAGGCATGATGTCCTGGATCAAGTAGTCAGGAGGATGGAGAGGAAATAGAAGCTGGGAAGCCTCTTTGGGAGATTCACAGAATTTTGATGGCTTGGAGGTGGCAGGTGAGCTAAACAAAGGATCAAGGTGACTCCTCATTTTTTTGGTCTTGAGCACTTGCATAAATGTTATGCCTTTTACCTAGCTAACAAAGATAGGGAGAAAAACAAGTTGAATAAAGACTATAGTAATGAAATTTGATTTTGTATGGACTTAGTTTAACACGCCTCCCAAACTATTGAAGCTGAGGTACAAAGTCATTAGTTTTGTGTGAAAACAGGGATCTCACAGACCCCAGAGACCTAAGTTTGAGAATCATAGACCTGAGACATTGAGATGAGAGAGATCAGCAAGAAGTTGACCCATGACCACATACCAAGCACTTAAGCAACCTAACTCAGAACAGAGAAAGTGAAAGCAATACAGAATTAAAATCTAGAAGATTCTACCACAAAGCCAATAAATACCTATCCTTGAAAGAGAAGAGAATATGTACCGATCTCCATGGATATCCCAGAAACAGGACTTGAGTCAAACACTTAGTTAAAACTCTCAATTGGCGGAAATGGAAAATTCTGACCAAAAGAATTCAGTGAGTTCTGCCACTTCAAAAGTCTACAAAAGGTAATGGAGAGATGGCTTAGCAGTTAAGGTGCTTGCTTGCAAAGCTTTACAACCTGGGTTTAATTCCCTAGTACCCACCTAAAGCCAACTTCATAAAGTGGCACATGTATCTGGAATTTGTTTGCAGTGGCTGGGGCCCCTGTGTGTCCTTTCTCTCTGTCTCTCTCCTCTCTCTGCTTGCAAATAAATAAATATAAGTATTTTTTTAAGTCTACAAAGAAGCCAGGCATGGTGGTTCATGCCTTTATCCCAGCACTCGGGAGGCAGAGGTAGGAGGATCACCATGAGTTTGAGGCCACCCTGAGACTACATAGTGAATTCCAGGTCATCCTGGGCTAGAGTGAGACCCTGCCTCAAAAAAAAAAAAAAAGAGAAGACTATAAAGATCATAATAGCTAATTTAGAAAGAACAACTACACCTCTCAGATGTTAGTGAGGTGGGAGATTAATGTCCTAATCTTGGATGTCACAGCTAGGACTCATTTATATTTATTTGTTCCACATCATTCTCACAAGATACCCCAGGACCAGCATGGCTAGGCCAGAAGGGGCCATTCTCAACTACTTTCTTGAAAAATGACTCTTCCTTGCCAAACAAGGATTTTGATACTGAACATGGGTTTCCAGGGCAAAAAATCCTATGATAAAATCTTTAAGGTGCCTCTCCCAATTCCTTGTCACATAAGTCCAATTGACATCCTGGCCATCTTAAGATAAACAAATAATGTTGAACTACAACAGGAGAAGAATGGACTTCTCCATTATTTTGAACCAAGGTACTCTTTATGCAAAAGAAACTTTCAAATACACAAAATTTCTTCAAATATTAAATTTATTATATTTGGGATATTGGAAAGAATCTATTTTGTCACACCACAGAGGATTTTAAAAAATATTTAATTAATTTATTTATTTGTAGGCAGAGAGGCAGAAAGAAGAGAGACAGAGAGAGAGAGAGAGAGAGGCAGAGAAAAAAAAGAGAGAGAATGGGTATGCCAGGGTGTCTAGCCAGTGCAAACAAACTCCAGATTCATGCACGGCTGGTGCATATGACCTTATGTGGGTATTGGGGAATCAAACTCAGGTTGTTAGGCTTTGTAGGCAAGTGCCTTAACTGTTAAGCCATCTCTCCATCCCCACCATAGATGATTTTATAGTAGTCCTACCTTCCATCATTGGGAACCAAACTTCCTGGTACAATTGATCCTCATTATTCACAGATTTCATGTTTGTGTTTGTTTATTCAATAAAATTTATTTCTAACTCCAAAATTGGAATCCATGGAATTTCCTCAGTTATTCATAGCCAGGCAAAGAGCAGAATCCAGCTAAGGCACACGTGTCCATCTGTAATCGAGCAAGATAATGCTTTGCCTTCTTGTGCTGGTTTTCTAAAATATAAATGGGGGCTCTCTTTGCAAGCTATTTAGTTTCTTTACAGTCCATTTCCTCCATAACTGGTGCTTTCATTGGTGATTTTGCTATCTGACATGCCCCAGTGCTAAAGTGCTTTCTCATGCTTTCCAGCACACAGGCTGTGATATACCCGAAGGAGAAAACACACTTCGTCCAGGCATGGATTACACTGCCATTGGCCATGAGTTCAATGTATGTTAAGTTGTTTTTACTTTTTAATATGCATATTTTGTGAGCAGAGTGCAAGAGAGAGAGAGTTTGAGCATGCCAAGTTCTCTTGCTACTGAAAACAAACTTCAGATGGATGTGCCACTTTGTGTATCTGGCGTTACATGGGCTCTGAGGAATTAAACCTGAGCCAACAGGTGCCTTTAACCACTAAGCCATCTCCCCAGCCCTGAAATTGTATTTAAATAGAAACACACAACAAAAAATGGCATTATTTAATTGACAAAAAAATACCAGAGACTTTTAGGAGTCTATTCCTATCTTTCTTCTAATAACAATAGTTTAGTATTTACTAGTTCAATATTTGACTTTAGAAAACTCAACTAGAACAAATAACAATCATATGAACAGAGAAATATTATTCAAACAATTTTTTAAATTAAGACAGACATTACAATGAGTTCGGATTCTTCATCTAAGGTAGGTGGGGATGTGCATGACAGTATATAAGGCTGATCCTCTTCTTTTTAAAATAACGAAAGCAAAACAAAACCACATATAGCAAAAAAAATTAAACACTTCAAGTATTTCTTAACAAGTACCAAGCCTCCCTCATGAAATGGATATATATATATATATATATATATACGTGTGTGTGTGTGTGTGTGTGTATACATGGATGAGAGGATTCAAAGAACCTAAACACCAGTTCCACAGTAAAATTGACATGTATGAAAGTGCTTAGAGCAAATTATGGTATATCATAAAATATTCTGTAATATGTTCAAAGAAATTGCACAGACAGTAATTTTGACACCAAATGTCAGAAGGAATTAAAACTGAAAGTACCTTAATACTAATATATCAGTGCATTCTTACTGCACATGATTACAAAAGCTCAAGTATTCTATCTCTTTCTTAGAAACATCAGTAAGGAACTGTTAAATAATGATATAAACACATGCTAAGTTTTATACAGCTATGAATAGTTATGTTTCAGAACATTTAATATGGCAAGACTATATCATGAAAAAAAGGCAAACAATTATCAGCCAAGCCTTTTGGAACAAACTGTAATCCCAGCTACTCAGATCCTGAGGCAGGAAGATCACTAATGCAAGGACTGCCCAGGCTATAGAGTGAATTAAAGGCAAATCTGGACAACTTAGTGAGAACCTGCCTCAAAATAAAAAATTAAAAGAGGACTGAGCAGTTTCAGAGTACTTGCTTAACATTTGTGAAGCCCTAGATTCAATATCCAATGCTGCAAAAACCATCTGAAGCCAAGCATGTTGGTACATGCCTTTAACCCAAGGATTTAGGAGGCAGAGGTAGGAGGATTTCCATGAATTCTAGGCTACCTTGAGACTACATAATGAATTCCAGGTGAGCCTGGTCTAGAGTGAAACTGTACCTTGGAAAAGCAAACAAAATAATATCTGACAATGGTAATAAGATCATGATTTTTAAGTATTAAATGCAAAACTTGCAAATAAGAGCTGAGAGGTAGATGCTTGCATAGCCTGGACAAGAGCCTGGGGTCCATCCCCAGTACCACAAAACAATTGCTAATATAATGAGAAGAAGCTTGCAATATCTGAAACCACACACTTCAGCTATGACATTAAAGGTGATTTTTTAAAAGATAGGATATACATACTTTATAACTTAAATATTTTATTTATTTGCAAGCAGTGTGTGTGTGTGTGTGTGTGTGTGTGTGTGTGTGTGAGAGAGAGAGAGAGAGAGAGAGAGAGAGAAAGAAGGGACATGCCAGGGCCCCTAGTAGCTACAAACTCCAGATGTATGCACCACTTTGTGCATTTGGATTTATGTGGATACTGGGAAATCAAACCCGACTTGTTAGATTTTACATGCAAGCACCTTAACTGCTGAGCCATCTCTCTAGCCCTAGGTAATTTTTATTCTTTTAGTGCTGTCTTAATTTTTTAATAGTTCCTACAAGCATATTACATAATAGAAATGTCATTATGATTTCTAAAATTTAAAACTTGTTATCATTCAAGCCTAGATACCATTCACACTTGTTTTTATATTTACAAAGCTGAATTCTTGTGATAATTTGACATTGCAAGTAATTAATATTTCTTTAAGATTTCCAAAATCTGAACAGAACACCACAAGTCATAGTGAGGCCTGTATTCTCCTAATAATGAATAGTACTGTGCAGATAATACAGTCTTTGCAGTTCAAAAGCAAGATGCAATTTTCTTGCAAGAAAATATCTTTCTAAAGCCAAGAATCAAAACAAGCTTGTCTTGCCGGCGTATACCTTGTCTCTGGCAAGCAAAAGAAGGGAGTCGTCAGGCAGTCAAGTCACAAATGAATGCTAGGATCGTTTGCAAAGGAGACAACCTTTTTAGCATACATCATAGATTATGATATAAACTGAAAATAATAGAAGAATAATAGATATAGGGAAAATGGTCTAGAATTGCATGGCATGAAGACAAATCCATGCACCCAGTTACACAGTACTTCAGTATCAAGATCACCCAGCAGCAAATGTTCTTCATCTCCATAAGGAACATGTAATGGGCCTGACAGCAGTGCTTAATAAGAAAATAATGCATACTTTATTTATTTGAGTTGAGCCTCAGGTGTGTGGAACATTAAAAAGAATTCCTAGGGGCTGGGGAGATAGCTTAGCAGTTAAGGCACTTGTCTGCAAAACCAAAGGACCCAAGTCCAATTGCCCAGTACCCACATAAAGCCAGATGCATAAAGTGATGCATGTGTCTGTAATTCATTTGCAGTGTCTAGAGGCTCTGATGGCATCCATTCTCTCTCTCTGCCTCCCTTTCTCCCTAAAATAAATAAACAAATAAATAAATGTGATGCCTTTATTTATTTTTTATTTGCATATTTATTTAACTATGATTCTCCCTAATGGGCCTTGAACTCATAATGAGTTCTGTCTTTGAACTCATTTGTGGTGATCTTCTATCTATTCTCACCCTCCCAGTAAGTGCTTGGATGAAGGGCCTGTTCCACTGCACCAAGTTAAACTCCTATTTTAAACTCCTGGACAGATACTCTTTTGTTTTCCTTTTTCTTTTTCTTTTTCTTTTTCTTTTTTTGAGGCAAGCTCAACAGACCTTTTAATTTTATTTTTTAATATTTTATTTACTAGAGAGAGAGAGAGAGAATTGGCATGCCAGGGCCTCCAGCCACTGCAAACGAACTCCAGATGCATGCACCCCCTTGTGCATCTGGCTTCTTAAGTGGGTCCTGGGATCCTTTGGCTGTTCAGGCAAATGCCTTAACAGCTAAGCCATCTATGCAGACCATACCCTTTTTTATTTTATGTGAGCAAGAGAGAGGGGTGGGGGAGGGGCAGAGAGAGAAATGGTGTGCCAAGGTCTCCAGCCACTGCAATCCAATTCCAGATGCATGCACCCCCTTGTGCACATGTACAACATTTTGTACTTGTGTTGCTGTGCATCTGGCTTATGTGGGACCTCGGGAGCTGAACATGAGTCCTTAGGCTTCATAGGCAAGCATCTTAACCACTAAGCCATCTCTCCAGCCCCAGATAACTTAAGAAAGAAGGATGTGTGGTGTGCAGAAAGAGAGGACCCTTCATACAGTGCTGGTATGAATGTACAATCATCATAAAAATGATTTTTGAAGTTCTGAAATAACCTAAAAGGAGAGCTAGCATCTGACCCAGCACTTGGGAGGCTGAGGTAGGAGGATCACTGTGAGTTCAAAGCTAGCCTGTGCTTCCTTAAATATATATATATGATTAAAATTATATATAAGCCATCTGACTTGTATACCTTACTATTAATCTTTTAGCCCACATGCTTTGAGATGCTGAGTTCTCTCCAAGTGTTTTCAAAAGCATGGGCTATTATTCACCTATCCTTTATGTATAAAAAGCTGATGTAAATGTCAAGCATCAATTCTCGGCCATGGATCTTTATTTCTCTACCCCTGTTGTGCACGTATGAGCTCTCCATTTTTGCCATTCTCTTTGATGGCTGTGTGTACTGTTCATTTTTCTCTTTAGGGCTGGTTTTGCCCAATGAATGCCCCAGAGAGAATTCTGAGTCAGCAGGCCTTTTACTATTCTGAGGCATAGCAGCAGATGAGAAGTGATTATTAACATAGCTTTGTGCACAGACATCCTGAGCAGCCTGGAGCATTCATGTGGCAATGCCTGGCATCTTTTGAAGTCAGACCCCAAGACCAGAGAAGGCAAAGTAATCCCACAGTTTAGGCTGAGACCTGAGAGGACAGAAACATGGTTCCAGGCTCTGTCTAGGCTCCAGAACAGAGGGTGAGTGGGTAGCTACCATTGTGTTCACCAGTTACTTCCTCTCACACTCCTTTTCCAATCCCCTGGGCTGTGCCCACAAAAGTAAGTCCCCCAGTTGAAAATGAGTGTGCTGACCAGTGAGGAAGCCCTGGATGGGTGACAAATGTCAGCAAATGTCATGACTTGGAGCTGAAGGGGCAAGAGGAGATGTTACACTCAGTAATAACCCCAGGTCCCATACCTGGCCTGTGGGTACTGGCCTATGGGGACTAATGGACTAGAAATAAAAATAGGTAAGTGTTTTCCTGGGAACTGAGAACAGGAGTGCTTGAGCCAAATCTCAACCAGGCAGAAAACATTTGCACAGTAGGATAGCATTTGTATAGATTTTCAGCTTTATTTGGGAAAATATTTAAAAAGTTTTGTTTACATTGACCAGAATGTCTTCTAAGTTAAAAGATGCCCTCCAAGGTGTTTTCTTGGCTTTTCATTTCATCTTTTCTCCTGTGGCATTCACTAGGAGTGTTTAGAATTACCAGAAGAAGAACTCGTATGTGTTCAGACTTCAAATACTAGTACAAAACGCAATTGACTTCATTAAGCCTGGGGCATTTATAACCTCACAGAAAAACTGGGGAGGGGCTGGAGAGATGGCTTAGAGGGGTGCTTACCTGTAAAGCCACAGGTCCCAGGTTCGATTCTCCAGGACCCACATAGGCCAGATCCACAAGGTGACACATGTGTCTGGAGTTCATCTGCAGTGGCTGGATGACCTGGTACACTCGGTCTCTTTCTCTCTCTCTCCTCTCCCTCTCTTTCTGTCTCTCCCTCTCTCAAATAAATAAATAAGATATTTTCTTAAAACTGGGAGAATGAGAAGTTTGCTAGGTTTTCTCTGTGCTGAAATGATAAGGAAAGTCGTGATGGTTGAAAGATTGGTCAAAGAGCTAGAGATTGCTCAGTGGTTAAGAGCATTTTCTGTGTAAGAACGAGAGCCTGAGGCAGCCTAAGAGATTGCATGAGCTTGACCCCAGGACCCACATGAACAGCTGGGCATAGCACATACATCTGTGAACCCAGTCCCGTAAGGAAGCAGAAACTGGAGAATCACTGGAGCTCAAGAAAAAATGGAAAGCTCTGGGATCAGTAAGAGATTCTGGCTCAAGTAAGAACAGATGGAAGAATGACACTCGATGCTCACCTCTGGCCACACAGGCAAGCACACCCCATCACAGGTAAGTACATGGGGTGCTGCATGGATACACACATGTGCATGCAACACACACACACACACACACAACTACTACTACTACTACAACAAAATTGCCCAAGGAAAAAAACATGTGTTTAGTATGTAGGGTCCCTGGAGAGTTTGCTGAGCTTCCTGCACTTGTGTACTAGACCACCAGTTTATTTCTGTGACAGACCTGCTCTGGATACTAATTAGACATTTGTTGAGAAGCTGCCAAACAGTTTGATTAACTTTCATTTATAGGACAAAGGCCACCATTTCATGCAAAATCCCCAGGAGGCTGTCCTGAGTTGAATGATTCAGACAGTAATAGTTATTCCATTTAAATTCCATCTAGTTTATTGATCCCTTTGTCTGAGAAATAAACAATCAAGGAGAAAGAGGAAGCAGCTGTCAGGCAGCAACCCAGGTCTTCCATATCCTCACCCTAAGTTCCAGGAAAGGATGTGGTCTAAATTCCTTCCATCCATGTATGCTTCTAGACAGTTCCTCAGATGAAATATTAGTTATCTTTCTAACAGCTTTCCTGGTCTTTATTATGCTAAGAAGGAACCTTCACTATAAAGAAAAGGGTACGTGGGCTGGAGAGAGGGCTTGGTGGCTAAAGGCACTTGCTTGCAAAGCCTGACTTCCTGGGTTTGATTCCCCAGCATCTGTGTAAAGCCAGAGGCACATATGTCTGACAGGAGGCCCTGGTGTACCTATTCATTCTCTCTCTCCTTCCTTCCTTCCCTCCCTCTCAGCTTGCATGTAAATAAATAAAATATTTTTTTTTAAAGTAAACTATTCTAAAGAATCAGAAAGTATTATTTTGCAGCAGACTTGCCAAGTGAAGGTCTGATGGGTGTTTTAATCAGAGAGCACTAGACCAATGTACCGTTACCTGTGAGAACTGGAGGCAGGGGTGCAGAGCTTGGATGCCTGCTCTTGCTGGGAACCCCTTATGGGCAGGCAAGACAACCATGATGCATGGCTCCCCAGCACTCTGTGTATACGGAACATGAAGTTCACTTCCATTTCTGTTTACGAAACAAAGTCTAGCAAGAAATAATACCTTTCAACATTGACTTCCCCCATCCCCAAACCACGCTGATTCCTTAATCAGAAGATACAATTACTCTAAACCCTATAGGCTTGAACTATAAAATGTTGCCAGATTCAGTGACTAAGAGTTGGTTTCTGACTGACATAGTAAAACGATGGTCATTTGTCTCCTCTACTTCTCTCAGAGCTTGTGATTTAACACATCATAGTGTATTCCCAGCACTTGGGAGGTGGAGGTAAGAGGATCAGAAGTTCATGGTCATCATCTACTACATAGTTGAGACACAAGATTTTTTCTTTTTCTTTTGAGGACCTCATGTAGCCTAGGTTGGCCTTGAACTCATTATGTAGCCAAGGATTACCTTGAAGATCTGATTCTTTTGCCTCACAAGTGCTGAGATTATAGGTATGTGCCACCATGCCACCCTCTGATCTTCACGGTTCTCGGGAATTCCCAATGTAGTCATCAAGCTGAGCACACGTCTCATGTAATTTGGGTCTGTCTAAGTGAAACAGTTTACAGTTAATCTCAAAATCATCTAATCAATTATAATGTTTCAAAGTATCTAAAATATCTTTTCAGGCTGGAGAGATGGCTTAGCGGTTAAGTGCTTGCCTGTGAAGCCTAAGGACCCTGGTTCTAGGCTCAATGCCCCAGGACCCACATTAGCCAGATGCACAAGGAGGCGCACGCGTCCGGAGTTCATTTGCAGGGGCTGGAAGCCCTGGCGCGCCCACTCTGCGCTCTTCTCTCTCCCTCCCTCCCTCCCTCTCTCTCTCTCTCTCTGCCTCTTTCTCTGTCTGTTGCTCTTAAATAAGTAAAAAATAAAAAATAAAATAAAATATCTTTTCATTTATTTATGTTCTATTTAGTTCTATGTACATACTATTAGGAATGCAATTTTGAAAAAAAAAAAAGCAAGCTATTCATCATCTTCTATGACCAAAGATAATGAAAGAAAACGTGGCACTTAACGAAAGCAATTTACTTAATAAAATAGAGCTGCTCTTGACCATAGGACGTGTTTGGTTGAACTTACAATTCTCTTTTTTGACTTTCCTTTTTCTTCATTCCCCAAAGGAGTGTTGTGAATTGCATAAACATGTTTATCTTTTCAGTTATCATCATTATGATTTTACTATTATATAGTAGTGGTCCTGGGGATTGAGCCTAGAGCCTCACATATGCTAGCCTCCTACTCTAGCTCTGAGCTATATCTTCAGCCCTTTTTAATTTTTTTTTTAATCTTTGACAAGAGATCTTAGATTGCCCAGGCTAGCCTCACAGATTTCCCGTCTCAGCTCCCCCACCAGGAGCTGTGATTCCAGGCCTGTGCCACAGGTTCTGCTCAGAAGAAAGATGTCCTCTGGGCAGAGTAGCAGAGTGTCCATCCATCTAGACAGGAAAGGCCTTGGGGAGCAGCCAGACTGCCAGCATGATGGCTCAGTTATTTTTTCATTGCCTTTTGTGTCTTAATTATTTTTGCCTTTTTCTTTATCTTCATGATTTTGCCCATGAGATCTTTCAGTTTCCTTGTCACATAATGAGATAATTTTAACCTTTTGAATCAGCTTCAAGCCTTCTTTCTTCCCAATAGATTTTTGGTTTTTCAGAAGTATATTTTTTTCTATTTTATTTTAAAATAGATATGCTTAATGACTTAAGAAAAACATACGAAGTGAATTTAAGACACACAAAAGGGCCTTTCAACTACATTCTTGAAATCACTGCTATATTGTAGAGAACTACATAATTAGCAAGCAGATTGCTCCCATAGTGCACACACTGACTTGCTGATGGAAAAGAAGTTGTTATCACAGGAACAGCCTTCAGGCCATTTTAGTGCATTTGGGACAATTTGTGTGCAGTTTTGTTATATCATATTTTGTCAATACTAAATGCTGTTTCATCTGGAACCACTGTTGGGAGTAGGTGTTTCTGGACAGCTAATAAATGCTCCCACACATCGGGATATGTACAACATGTAGCTTCACACAGAGATTTTGCAGATGCATGTGGTGTTGCTTTAATTTTGCCCCATAAACAAGAATTCTCACATTCTGTCTCTACTGTAGCTCATTATTTGAATTCAAATATTCAATTTGGAGCTTGAGAGATGGCTCAGTGGTTGAGGTGCTTGTCTGCAAAGCCTAATGACCCTGGGGTTGTATTCCCCAGTACCTATGTAAAGCCAGATGCACAATTGGTGCATGCGTCTGGGGATAGTTTGCTGGAGCTAGAGGCTCTGGTGCGCACTCTCTCTCTCTCTCTATCTATCTATCTATCTATCTATCTATCTATCTATCTATCTATCTATCTCATCTCTCTGTATTCCTCTGCCTGCAAATAAATAAATAAAAGTATAAAAAATATTCAACTTGAAAAAATTTAAATCTGAAACATTTCTGATCCCAAGCCATTCAGATAGGGGATACACAGCTTATGTATAGCAATTATATTTAATAATAGTTCATTTCACATTTATAGCACTTGTTATGGAGCAGGCACTTTTCCAGGGTTGTTTAGTCTTCACATGAACACAGGGGCTAGCATGCTATTATCATCCCCATTTTAGAGATGAGGAAACAGGCCTCCAGAGGATAGATACTTTGCTCAAGTTCATGCAGTCATTAGAGGATCTCAAACCATGTCTATAGAGAGTTCTAAGGTATCCTGAATGCCAGGCAGATAAAATAAATGGGGGAAAGCACTGGGCATAATTGCACCAAGGCATTCACTGTGGGACAGGGATATAGTCTCATCTTGGACACGTTGAGTTTGTATTCAGTTCCAGTACATTGTGTCCCTCCAGAAAATTCTGGCCCAGATTTTTCAAGAGACTGTAAAAATGTGGATATGTGTATAACCTCTTAATTTCAAAATATTGAGTTAATTTAAAAAGCACAACAAGCAATGGGCCCAATAAGATAACAAATGGTTCTCTTCTTGGCCTGCTATGAGGCCAGTACTGCTCTACCATACTCTTATTCTTTGCTACACTGCAAGGCAGTTTGCATGTTCCCTCCCTGTTTTCCATATCTGTTCACAGTTACCTGCTATTAGGCTTATTCAGGGCAGATGTCCAGTGAGTAATCATAGATTAAATGAAGTCAGATTGGAACGATCCTCAGCCTTGAAACAGAGTTTGAGTCCCACCAGAACACTTCTGGAGACCATCATAAGAGCAGGTGATCATCCAGAAATATCCAACTACTTACTGATGGTGGTCAGCTGAATGATGGAATTCATCTTTAAAATGATGTTCTTGGGGCTGGAGAGATTGCTGTGTTTAAAGGTGCTAGTTTGCAAAGCCTGACAGCTCAGATTTGATTCCTCAGTACCCATATAAAGTCAGAAGCATGAAGTTGACATGTGTCAGGAGTTCATTTTAGTGGCAAGAGGCCATGGTGTAACCATATTCTCTCTCTCTTTCTGCTTGCAAATAAATAAATAAATAAATAAATAAATAAAAATACATAAAAATTTAATAGATATGTGTTCTTTTTCCTTCCAGCTTATCTTTGTGAGTCAGGTATCTGATAAACAATTATAGAGAAAAGTACATAAAATGCTGATCAAGATCCCTGATTTATCCTCACCAATGGTTCCACCTTCTTGTGTACCTGTACCTCTTTCATCGCTACTGTGTGAAATATATAGCTACTTTCCAAAAGCACGTGACCACATGCTAATTCAGCAAGGTCCCCACAACCAATACTCTGATTATTCTGCAGCCCAGAAATCAACATTATTAGCAGCAAAGCTCACAATTGTAGTGTTTATTCTATAGATCAGTATCAGTTACTACATGACCAGTAAATTCATTCATTAATTTGAAGATTTTTCTTGATCTTATGTTTACCCATTTTATTTTTATTAAAATTTTTATCTAGATTGCCATGCTCCACTACCCATACTTTCATGTGAAATTGTTGAAATTGTTGTTTGTAGAAATATCTGTAAGATGACTTTACTAATATCTGCTGCTTTTGATTTTTTAACTTATTGGATTGGTATGCCTTGCTGGAGTTCATCAACATTTTTCATAAAGCCAGTCTTCAAGAGATGGTGGGTGTGCCTCTCCCTCATCTCTCTTCCTGTGCCCAGTGGCTCATCTCTGCACCATCATTTGCATTTGAGTCCATCCTATTTCTTCATTTGAAGCATGTGATTTGGCACTTATGGAAATTTGCCAGACGACTGCAGGATTCTGTCTCCACTGACTCATTCCCTGAGCAGCAAGCTCCATCTATTTAGAGAGCTGTTAATTAAGTGAACTAAGTTGGGTCATATATTTATGAGCCAAGAAAATAGGAATGGGAATGGTAAATGTGCTCTTACTAAAGGAATTGCTAAGCTCTGTGTAAATTTAAAAAATCAAAAGGCTCACTAGAAAGGGTTTTCCTCTGCTGAATTCTGATTTAGTTTTCTTCCTTAACCAAACATACTTACTTTATAGTCGCTGAATATAGTTATTCTAGTCCCATCACAAATACACTTGTACACTTACGCAAAGTGCAGGGAATGTAAATGGAGAGGAATGTAAACATCGCATGTGCTCTCCACAGCACGGCTCAAGGAAATGCGATTTGCTTAGAAACAGCTTTAGAAAGTACATTTACCATCCACAGTCCAGAAGATGGTGACACATTCAGCAGTTACAAATGGCTGTTTCTGCTTTCAGGATAAGGGGATTGAGATTTTCTTACTCTTTAATTTTTTAAAATTTTATTTACAAGGGGAGAGAGAGAGAGAGAGAAAGAGAGAGAGAAAAGATGAACCGGCACACTAGGGCCTCCGGTCACCTCAAATGAACTCCAAATGCAGGCACCACTTTGTGCATCTGGCTTTATGTGGGTACTGGGGAATCGAACCAAGGCCTTCAGGCTTTCAAGCAGCATTCTTAACTGCTGAGCCCTCTTTCCAGCCCATTTTCTTACTCTTAGTGCATTAAGTAGGTAGACTCTGTTTATGCACTGTTTTTACAATTAAGGAGATGCATAAAGAAATACATGTTGATTGTAAAGTTTTGAGAATTTACTTGGCAATGTTGTGGTTTAAATGTAAAATGTCCACCATAGGTTCATGTGTTTGAACATTTAATCCCCAGCTGATGGCTTGTTTGGGAAGGCTGTGAAACCTCTAGGTGGTGGAGGCTTGCTGGAGGCAGTGTGTCACTGAGGGGCTGGTCTTGAGGGGTTATAACACAGCCTTGTTTGCTCTCTGACGCATTTCTGCCAGTGTGACTATGTGATGCTGGCTACCTGCATCACCCTTTGCTTCTTTCCACACCATGACAAAAATTTCCCCTCTTCTAAGAATCTAGAACTGTCTTCTTCCATCTCCCTCTGTGGCTCCTTGTACTGGGCCATACCCAGACTAGGTCTGGGATTCAGGAACCACCTCCTGTCCTGATAACTGAAGACACTTGGGAGGAGGAAGTGAGCTTGCCACCCTCCCACAGCCTGCACCTCAGCATATCACCCAAGGCCCATCTCTCACATCCCTCCCTTCTCCTTTTCCTATAACTCTTAAGGCCCCTTCTCCCTCTTTATCAGGGTTTGTAAGATTTCGCCACTCCCCGTTTCACTTTTCTTTTGTTCCAGTACTTCTTTCTTTCTGGCTTTGGATCTCAGTTTATCCTAGATTAAAATAAAAGTTTCTTCCTATTAGTTCCTCAAGTTTTGTTTTGTTCTGTTCTGTTTTTCAAGATAGGGTCTCACTCAAGCCTAGACTGATGGAGAACTCAGTCTGTAGCCCCGGGCTGGCCTCAAAGTCAGTGATCCTCCTACCTCTGCCTCCCAAGTACTGGGATTAAAGGTGTGTGCCACCACACCTGGCCTGGCCCTGGCTGTAGTTCTTCTATGTTGAGCCCAGAACCTGATACCCTCAGAACTGTAAGTAAGCTAAATTAAACCTCTATCCTTTCATAAGCTGCTCTGACAAGGTATTTTGTCCCAACAACAAGAAAGTAACCGATGCACAATGCATGCAGTTTCTGCATAGGTAATATGCATGGATGATATGCTGAGATACGAGGCAATTCCAGAAGGTTGAAAGCAGTATTACAATATTACCAGCATAAGGAGTCCTTAAAGGAGAGGTGAGCTCTAAGGCAGAGTGATCAATTCATATGCTGCTATTCACATGTACATGATGCTACTCCTGTCAATCCATGAATGTTATCATTCTTGAGACTGTGACATTCCTACAGTTTGTCTTGATTCTTTTACTGGATGAAATGCAAAGAAAATGAAAGTTCTGAGTACTATCCCAAAGCAGGCAGTCTAAAGTGGACTTCTCAGACTGGGAAGATGGCTCAGAGATCAAGGTACTTGTTTGCACAAAGACTGCCATCCTAGATTCAGTTCCCAGAACTCATGTAAAACTAGATGCACAGGCTGGAGAGATGGCTTAGCAGTTAAGCGTTGCCTGTGAAGCCTGAGGACCCTGGTTCGAGGCTCGATTCCCCAGGACCCATGTAAGCCAGATGTGCAAGGGGTACGTGCATCTGGAGTTCGTTTGCAGTGGCTAGAGGCCCTGGCGTGCCTATTGTCTCTCTCTCTCTCTCTCTCCCTCTTTCTCTGTCTGTCACTTCCAAATAAATAAATAAACATAAAAAAAACTAGATGCACAAAGGTGGCACATGCATTTAGAGTTCATTTGTAATGGCAAGATGTCCTGGCATGCCCAGTCGCCCTCTGTTTCTTTCTGTTTCTTTCTCCTTGAAAATGAATATATAAAAATCAACCAATCAATAAATGGACTTTTAAAAAGGGCAGTGAAAATATCAACATATTCTTAAGATATTCACCAGATCCAGGCTCCATAGAAGCATTTTGGTGTAAGTTTTTAAAAAAGAAGAAGCGCAGGTTTGGTGTGGTCCACTGAGAGAACAGGAAAGATGGGTGATGTGAAATCACCACCTTTATCCAAAATTTAAGAGATAATTCTTAAGTGAATGGGGTTTCAAAGGCTGTGCAATTATGAAGGTTAAGAAAGAGTCCTACAAAACAGAGACTGCAGCTAAATGGACAATGAATGGCTGGCATCAAGCTGGTTGAGGCAGTGAGGAATAGACATGTTCAAGGCCTCCACTCCCCAAACAAACATTAAGTTGAAGGTGGTTCTTTGTCCACAGCTCAGGACGCCTGGGAGAAACCTCTGTGTTGGAGTCAACATATGCTGTCCTCCCAGTAACCAGAGCTGGTTATTTCTGTCAAGCAACAGACATCCATAGTTGCAGACATCAGAAGGGGGTGGGTGGGCAGGCTGGATGGAGAGGATTGAGTACTCAAGACAGGCTGAGCAGGCAAGTCCTACCTGCTGTTGTGATGGAAAATTATTAAATTCTTAGGACCTTTCTATGCTAGTAATTAGACAAGGCAATATTAAAATATACCATGGTTATAATTTAATAAATTATATTGAAGTAAAATAATGAATTTTCAAATCCTGCCACTTGCTATTTTTCTATATTTTCCCATGCTCTATTCTTCTTGAAAAATATTTTATTCATTTAGTTTAATTGAGAGCAAGAAAGAAGGAAAGAGAGAGCACATGTGTGCACCAGGGCCTCCGGCCACTATAAACTTACTTCAGACACATGCACCTCCTTATGCATTTGGCTTATGTGGGTCCTAGGGAATCAAACTTGGGTCCTTAGGCTTCACAGGTAAATGCCCTAACTGCTAAGCCATCTCTCCAGCTTCATGATCTATTTTGGAGATAATTTTCTTCTTCTTTTACCATATTATATAAACACCACAGGGTGGTGTTTTACTAGGATCCCCCCTGGCACTCTGATTTCTTAGTGGCAGCTTGTTAGTATCTTGAAATCAACCATGCCAATAAACATGGATCAGCACATACTTGGTCCTTACTACAATGTACTGTCTTCAGAAGCTGGCCTCTTCTGCATATCAGAGCTGATTTTAAAGGCCAAATGAAATACCACAGGAAAGTACAAGCAAAATATCTAGCTGAGTGACACCCAGAAGGTTGAAGCAAGAAAATCACAAGTTTGAGGCCAGCCAAGACCATCCAGTGAGATCCTATCTCAAAACACCCAAAATGAAGGAAGGAATGGAGGAAGGGAGAGAGGGAGGGAAAATCTACAAATTCAGAAAGAAGGACCCAAGATAAGGTTTCTCTGATCTTAGTGCCTGAAATTTTTGACCACTTAAGAATTCATTCAGTGATAGTCACTGGATACATTCTATTGCATTTTAGGCTCTTGGAGGCATAACCTTGGGGCTTCTGCCTCAAGGAAGTCTGTACCTAATTCACTTTGTCAGGCAGGTTCAGGACTAACATCAGCAACAGCACTTGGTGCTGCTAATGGAGATTAACTGGGGAATCTTACAGCAAGGAACTAATGACATGCACATAGTTCTTGAACACTTATGGTGCTGTGTAAAAGTATCATATCTGGGGAAAAAGCACACATATCTCTGCAGGTAGATGACGCTGGGAAGGACAAAGTGTCATACCAGTGGGAGATGGAAGGCCTCTCAGTCTGAGGAATGACCTTCCTGGTAAAAGCACATCCTGGCTATGCAAGTTTGCAAGCTCCAGCCGGAGACTCAGCAGGGCATCCTGCCAGCATCTGGGGCTAGGTTCTCAGAGGACATTTTTGCTTGTCAAGTTACCCTTACCCAGACAGGGGTGCCGTTTGTGGGGAGGAGGGATCAAGTATATTGAAGAAAGAGCCCAATGAGTAAGCATGGAAGCAGAGACAAGACAAAAGGCATCCCAGGTGACTACCACACATGTATTCTAGTTCTCATCCAGAGAGCTATTTCTGGGTTGTTTAGAAATCAACTTGGAAGTAAAGACTAAGGAGATCAGGAGTGTCGGCAAGGGGCAAGAAGCATACAACACCGTCACTGGTTAGTTCGGATGGCCCTTGAGAGTAGGCCTTGGACACGGAATGTTGGTTAAGTTCTCATGTGATCCTTGGACAAATACTTTTAGTGTCAGGCAGCTGAGAAGTAAATTGAAATGACATGATTAGAAGTAAGTGTCTGTGTATAATAAGTGGCAGACTTGTTGCCTGGAAGGAGATAGTTCATCATCTGTATTCATTGCTTTTGAAACTGCTAAACTGAATCCTATATTTCTTCATGCTGAATTGAAATGTGTAGTTATCAGAAAACCTGACAAGCTGAGTTATTGGCTATTTTCAGGGCCCATGCAAAGAGTTTCCCCTTAATAATACCGTGTACATTGATATAAGAAAATTATTTGGTGCTATCAAATGTGTTATGGCAATGTATCCTGTAAGGCCTGCAGAAGACTTTTTTTTTCTTTTACTTACAGAGAAAATAATAAAAGATATTTATAGGAAGAGACTAATGACAAGATTCCACTGCTAATAGCAGAGGGAAAGAAAGTACTATTATAATTCTGCTGTGATTCAATTAAAATTGTTCTCTCTCCCTCTCCCTTGATTTTTCAACAACTTTTGCCCTGATTACCTCACATAAGAAGGTAAAAGCAGAAAAATAGAACTCCATTGAATAAGTTTGTTTTAAATGCTGGTTTATTATAGGACCTTAAAAGTCTGGCAAGGAAAAAAGATAATTTATTTTATTTTATATTATAAACTACCCACTTTAGGATACAATCATGTGCTATTTGCCTTGAATGGAAAATGTTTTTAAATAATTTGATTCTAAATATAAGAGTAATGATGTAAAAGTAAATATGAAGTTACTACTATGGGAGGTGCAAAGTCTTATTGGGCAAATACAAATCTCAGACTTCTATTTCATTGTGTAATTGCCAGCATAAATAGTACTGAAACATCTTCTATGTTTTGATCCATGAACTACTTTGAGCGGGTCAATGTTATTAGTAGAAATCCCTTCAAACTTGATGCTGCAAGAATATTACTATAATCTACACTCTTAGAACACACAACCAACCAGCGAGCACAGCCCAGTCGTCCACACTCCCAGAACAAGCAACCACACATGGCCCCCCAGGCACAGCCCCAGCACGTGGGGCAGGTACGATGCTAGCTGTCCTCGTGTGTGCAGTTGATGGACGCTGCATAGCTCCACTGTGCTGGGTGCTATACCAGGCAGTGGGGCAGATATGCGGATGATGCCTGGTTCCTGTTCTCAGGAAGGTCACTTCTAGTAGATGGGAAAAGGCCACCAAAAATACACAATACACTATGATGTGGAAAAACATATTTTCAGAAAAATGTGGAGGACAAGGCTACAAAATTAGCAGTGTGGAAGGATTTGCCCTGTGCACAACCAGGAAAACTTCACATACACATTAGTATTTAACAGAATGGGCTTTTCTCAGACCAGGGGGTAGAAAAGGTCTGAAATTAATAAATTTAAAGTCATACTAGAAAAATAAACACCATAGAAATGCCTGCACAAGTTTTCCTGGGGGCTGGGAAGATTGCTTAGTGTTAATGGTGCTCACATGCCAATCCTGCCAGCCCAGGTTCAATTCATGACTGTATACCCTGTGTACATAATTAATAAATAAATAACAACAACAATAATAATAAACTTCCCCTAAAGAAAAATAAGAAAAGAAAAATTCAGGCATGGTGGTACATGCCTGTAATCCCAAAACTGAGCATGCAGTACAGATCCCTGCGGTTCACTGGCCAGCCAGTCTAGACTAGTTGGTGAGCTCCAGGATCATGAGTGATTCCATCTCAAAAAAATATGGAACAGGCAGGGACAAGGAAAAAGAGAGTATCAACACATGTTGTATCCATACAAAATATGTTGTTAATAATAATAATAAGTCAAAATGGATAGTATTCCTGAGGATGACACCCAAGTTTGTCCTCTGCCTCCACATGTATGTGTACACACATACAATCACACATACACATATGCATGCACACACACACACACACACACACACACACACAAGAAAAAGAATGTAACAGGGGCTGGAGAGATGGCTTCGCCATTAAGGTGCTTGCCTACAAAGCCTAAGAATGCTTGTTTGAATGTCCAGGTCCCATGTGTAACCAGACACAAAAGTAATGCAAACATGCAATGTTGAACATGCGCACAAGGGGCCACATGCGTCTGGAGTTCCTTCACAGGGCTGAAAGGCCCTGGCGTGGTGTTCCCTTGCTCTCTCTGCCTCTTTCTCCCTCTCTCTGTCTCTCCTTAAAATCAGAAATAAGGCATGCCAATTCTCTTTCTCTCTCTCTCTCTCCCTCCCTCCCTTTTTCTCTGTCAAATAAATAAGTAAAATAAAATATTTTTAAAAATAAAAATAATGTAATGGGACTAAGAATGATGCACCACCACCTGGGCTGAGTGGTTAATATGCCTCCCCCAGCCCCAATAGCTACAGTCTTGGGAAATGGACCACAGCAAATAACTGCTGCTTCTGGGTGTTCCCGGTGGTATTTTCTCCTCCCGCACTCACAGGGAATGCTCACTGTGGTGTTCCTCACAGCTCTCTGGCTTCTCTTCACAGCCACAGCCATCCTGGAAGCCACGAGACTAACTCTGTACCATGTGGAGCATGACCCAGTGTAGGTCAGGTTTTACATAAATGAAAAATGAGTGCCTATGCTGTCTGCTTTTGAGATACTGCAATGCTGGTTGACTCTGAAGATCTGGTTTAATCTTTTTCTGGAATAAGAGCCTGGCTGGAGCCATAGACAGATCATGGTACCTGGAGGTGGAGTAGACTTTACTATCTATAAATATGTCCCAGATTTAGTTTTCTTGAGAAAAGATCATTTCCAGAGTTGGGTGGAGGGACTATAATTATATAAACAAGTTGGGAGAAAGAACACTTTCCTTATCTCTGTGGCCAAAAGTTCAAGACAGAGAAATAGCTGAAGTACTCCTGATATAGGGGCATATTAAAGGGCAGAAGTTGTAATGGTCGCACAGAGCTTCCATCTGGCCAGTAGAGATAGACAGAGCTGAGTGGTGTAAGGGTCCAAAGATTGCTGAAGAGAGACCCCAGACTTAAATAGTATGTGAAAACAAAGAGCGTTTATTCTGCAGAATCTGCCAGCATGCGGGGGTCAACCATTCACACAAAATGGCAACCCTGAGAGGAGCACACAGGCCCCCTTTAAGCACAACTAGGGGAATTCCAGGCCAGTTAGGTAATCTCCTGACACCATTGGCTAGGCAAGCAGCAGTTACAGTTGTACATCTCTGATTGGTTGCGGCAAAAGCCTGCCAAGGGGACATATTTGGGCATGTTTGGATATGTCTCCAGGAACTGACTCAGCCCCCAGAGTACAAAATGGTGGCTATCCTGGCCACATGTCAGAGTCACTGTTGATAAACAGCCCACCCTTTGCTGTGGTTTTTCCCAGAAGTCCTGCCTACCTTCCTTGGAAACTGAAACTTAGGCCTAGTTAGGACGGCACCTTACTAAAGCCTGTCGTGGCATCAGTTTGGTCCCTTCAGAGGTACTGCAAGAGGTGTTGCAGTCTGTATTATCAATATTTCTCAGACTTGTACTTCCCTCCTGTAGTGGCTTGAATGTAAATGTAGTTTCCTACCTAAGTCTCCATCAGGCAGAGCCCTGCTGGAGGAAGTATGTCACTGGGGGTGGATCTTGAGTCCAGCCGTAGTAGGTGTGTAGACAGCTACCTTGAGCTCTGACTGTGTGCTTGCTGGTGCTGGCTGTTGTGTCTCTGTTGTGGATATATACTGAAGTAAGCCAACTTCTTCTGCCATGATGAAGCTTCCCCTGGAAAATCTGTAAGCCTGAAATAATCCCTGTCCTGCTATAAACTGCTTCTGGTCAGGCGTTTGTCCCAGCAATGAGAAGGTAACTGCCCCCACCTTCCATGTTTCGTGATACAGTATGGATTTCGCTGTGCTGTGAATAGTGAAGGAAAGGCGTCTTTTACTTCCAGAACTCCAGAAAGGAGAGAGCAAAGCTCACTATGATGAACCCCAGGCCTGTAAAGTGCTAGAGAACAGGGGGAGAAGGGTTGCAGAGTGGGACAATAATTGATTTGGGGTTCACTTTTTCTATCCGAGATATAGGTAAAACTAAGATGTTAGGTTTCAGAAATATTCTGTTACAGAACCACCTTCCCAGTCTTGGTGTTTTGAAGCTGTAACTTCTTTGTGAATTTGGAAATCTTCTACAAGGGATAACTAAATAAGAAATATGTCATTCTGTCCACTTCATTATTATCAGTCACAGTGAGGATATGACATCATATTTCAGTAAAAGCAGCTGAGGAATCTCAGTGCCATCCAATGGGAAAGGTAGATCCTTCTTTATGCTGATGGCTAAGGATGGTCTTCAGTGGTCTCTGTTCAGAATCATCCTTCTGCGCTCAAGTGCAGCAGCTGCCATCTGAACTGTGGACACTTACTGTGGCTGCAGGAAAGAAGATGCAGCAGGGCTCATGCTGTCCAAGGAAGCAATACATGTGACTTCCGCTGACCAGTCCCACTCAGGGAGAAAGAAAAAGGGCAATATATTCCCATTTCACTTATACATTCCCACACAGACCACACATCTCCCATGGAACCTGCATTCCTTGCTGAGGTGTATGTTGTTTCCATTAAATAAAGTGCATCAAATTTAAAATGTCCTGCCAGGCATGGTGGCACACACCTTTAATTCCAGCACTTAGGAGGAAAAAGTAGAAGTGCCATGAGTTCAAGGCCACCCTGACAGTACACAGTGAACATTCCAGGTCAGCCTGGATTGAGTAAGACCCTACCTAAAAAAACAAAATTATATGCATACATACATACGTGTGTGTGTGTGTGTGTGTGTGTGTGTGTGGTTTTTCAAGGTTGGGACACACACACACACACACACACACACACACACACACACACATATATATATATATATATATATATATATATACAATTAAAAATGTTCTGACAGGGCTATTAGCTTTCCTAAGAAGGGAAATCCCACGGAAGGCATGGACAGAAAAGATGAAAAAATGAGAGGGAAAGGAAATATATGGTGAATTCAGGATGAAGAGACACAAGTAGAAAGTGAGAAAGAGGAGCAATGGGAAATAGGGGACTCCTAAATGAACATGGCCTATACGTGCCCTGGACAGTTTTGTGAGTGTTCTGTTCCTCTTATTCATTCTCTGTTGTTGCTCATTTCTTAAGGTCTGGGGAACTTCAGTGAGCAAGGAAAGGCCCTAGGGAAAAGGAAGAGGAAGGGACAATCATAAAGAGGGGATTAAACAGAGCACATAAGCCTGGGCTCTCTGAGCAGGGTGGGTCCAGAAAAATAACAGGGAATGTTGGAGGAAAGAACAATGAAGACCACCCATGGACAGACTAAACTCCAAAACATCATCATCTCAAGAAGATGTGGTTGCCACAGAAACCAGAAAGATTTAGAAATGCTGATTTTTCCCTCAATGATGCCTGCCTAATGAAGTGTGATTGTTGTCAATTTGACAGGATTTAGAATTGCCATGGAAATAAACCTCTGGTCATGCCTGTGGGGGATTTTCTAGATTAGTTGGGGTGGAAGGACTCATCTTAACTGTGGGTAGCACCATCCCATGGGCTGTGTACCTCCATGCTGCTGGTATCTTCCAAACCAGACACAGGTTATGGGGAGAGGGATTTATTTGAATCTTACAGCTCCATGGGTAGTTCCATTGATGGAAGAAGACATTGGCCCCCCTTTTATAGATCCAAGCAGAGAGAGAAACCACCACAAAACACCAGAACCACAAGCAAGAGCAAAACCAATAGCTAAACATCAGGGAATCCAGGCAAAGCTCAAGCGCTCTGCATACCTTCAAGCTGGACCCCAGGATCTGCCCCACAGTCACACTTCTTCCAGTCAGGCAACTGTAAATCCAAATTACAAGCTTTAATAAAACTCCTAAGTCTATTGGGGACATAAGTTAAAACTATCACAGTGAGCATTCAGCTTTCATCACTCTCTCTACTTCTTCCCTGCTGATGTGATGATGTGACATTGGTTTCCTCCTGTGCTTTCCCAGCCATCATGGGACAGGAAGCCAAATTAAAGCCCTTTCCTTCTCTAAATTGCTTCTGGTCATGTTTTTTGTTTCAGCAATGAGAAAGTGATTGATACATGAGGCTGGCAAAGCTCTGTTGGTAAAAGCCAAAAGATGAATTTTATGAGCTATTGGCAATTAAGATTCACACCATTCTAAAATTAACACAAGAGAAACATTTTCAGTGGGGAAAATAATTAAATCAGCATCCACAAAGGTACCAAGGAAGACATGGTCGCATGTAGTGAGCACTGAAGTTTCTGGAACCAGTGGTGGCCGAGGCTACCAATAAATCTGCCACTCTACTGGGCGGGTGCTTTGGTTGTTCAGCTCTTGCTTGGATCTTCTCAGAATAGTAACATGTGAGTCAAAAATAACTACAGCTCTGGAGGCAATAGCTGATGCTTCCAGATGTGACTGCCTACTGCCTCTCTCTTGGCCAGTTCAAGCAAGGCAGAGACTTCCAGATGTGACTCTGCCTGCTGCTCATTAAACAGAGGACACCAGTGACTCCTCATATCCACAGAACGACCTTGTGAAAATCTCCAGACCTCAGTGTCTGTATGTGGAAGGTGAGAATTTTAATAGTCTTCATTTCACAGGTGTGTGGAAGAGACTCAGTGACTTAATGCATGTGATTATTGAGGATGCTGCTAGACACCTAGTGCTCAAGAAACGTGAGGCTTGATGACAACTATTCCAGTATCAGGAGGGTACTTGAACTTGCTTGGCACTTGTAAGTATGGCAATGGATTAAATTTTTGCCCTCATTCTCTAGCTAACATTCTGTGACAACAAGGCAGTTATTTAATTCTTTTTAAATCTTTTTTTTTTTTCCATCTGTAAATGGTAGTAACCATATTCTTGACAGGTGTGTGAAAAAAAAGATCATGAAACTCTAGAACCCTAACCAGATACAAAACTTTTTTCAAAAGATTGCATCCAGGTTTTGTGAGATGGGCTGAACACTGGGATTGAGTGCCAGGATTTGACACCATCCTACAGTGGCTGCCTGTGAGCAAACAAACCAGGAGAAACTCAGTGGTAGAGAATATATCTTATTTTATAAATGGCAGAGAAAATGGAGGAGAGCCAAGCTCCATCAATAAGACAGGAAGATAGCCAGCTGCCTACCACCATGAGACATGCTACGTCTACCACATCTGCTGGGGCCCAGAAGAAATTGCAGCTACATGAACACTGTTCTTACTGCTGGCCTGATAACCAGCTCCAGGGTGATAGTGACTAATATGGTGATCAATCAAAACCCATCAAAGCAGAAATCCAGAGGCTACAGAAAACTCAACACTTAAACCAGACTGCCAACAGGCCTGCCAGAGAGTGGGTAGGAATACCCTGAGGCACAGTCCCCCTCACTACCCCAGAGGAAGTGAATGAGGCCTCAAGACACTACAGTGAGTACCATAACCCCACTGAGCAGGTCCCCAGAGTAACAGCAGCAAATTAAGAGAATAAAAAAGTATAGCCTGTTATATATCTAAATTTTTTTAAAAGATTGCATCCATGTTTGCTTGTTTGTTTTAAAAAATGTCAAGATCTTGAACTGACACATGGAAATTGGCCATATCGATTGAGTGTCATATGATGTTGATTCATGTACACACTATGCAATCATCAAATAAGTATGGAATATCTATCTCCTCAAACTTTTAAAACTTGTTTGTTGCAAATATATTCAATTACACATTTTGCCTCTCCCCTGATAGAATGCCTATCATCAAAAATACAAAAAAAAAAAAAAAAAAAAAAAGCAAATACTCCTGGGGATTACACACCGTTGACAGGAATGTAAATTAGGACAGCCATTATGGAAAACAGGATGTCCTTTAAACATCTTTACTTTTCTTATGTTAGGCCTTATGCAAAAATTCTGCTTTCCCCTGATGAAGACCATCTGAGAATTTTGATATTACTCCAAGGCCAGCTTTGAAAAATGGAAATTTTAAAATTACCAATCAAATCTTGGCTTGATGTTTCAAACATTAGCCTGCATACAAGGAAAGAGTCAAATCATCTGTCTCCTCAGCATGCTAGTAATTGAGAAGTTGAGGCTTTGAATTAATGAATAAACTGAGGACAATCATCTTTGGGCCATCTCCTTAAGGGAGTAGCCTGGCCTTCCCATCCCCCCTCCCAAAACAACCCTTATTTCTTTTCCTAATAAGTTTGTAGATGCTACTAACAGAAGTGGCCAGCAGAGCAAATTAAAGGTGAAGGATAAAAATATGAGGCAATTATGGCAACAGGAAAGTTTCTACATCATCCTATTGTAATATAGACCCTCACCATGTGTTATAGTTACCTTTGCATTGCAGGGACAAACACCCAACAAGAAGCAGTTTATGGGACGAAAGGGTTTATTTCAGACTTACAGATTCCACCAACAGGAAGCAGCTAATGGGAGAGAAAGATGTATTTTAGGGGAAGCACTATTATAGCAGAAGAAGCTGGCTCACTTCATCATATGTTCACAGCAGGGAACAGAGAGAGAAGCTATGGTTCACACTGGCTCATACATACCTTAATGCTAGACTCAAGATCTGCCCCCAGTGATGGAGACTTAAGTAGAAACTTTAATCTTAATCAAAAACATCTGTGGCTATAAGGACATTTATAATCAAGCCACCATACCACCTTTTCCCTGATACTCTCTCCCTTGTTAAGCAAGATTTGCAAGGCAGGAGCTGGAAGGCAGGTAGGAGGAGAGTGAGCAGCTAAGAGACACTCCATGCTGATGCAGCTCCCGGGTTGTGGTAGGGGCTATGGACTGCTGCCACCACTTTGCCTGGCTGAGAAACCTTCACTTTGCTCCATTCTCAATGTCCCCAGCCCAAGGGCTGAATCAACACCTCTTCTGTAACACTCTACAACTAGAGGTGGACAAATGACCCCATGGGATGACAGTGAAGTTGGCTGAAGGCTGTGATATAGAGTGTCCTCTTTTCTCTAGGACCTAAAGGCCCAGGAGTCCAAGTCCTTTCCATCCCTTCCCTTTCCTGTTTTGAATTTCATGGTGGCACTGGGAGCTTAATAGACCATAACAGGAAGGTAAGCTGATCAAAGAGTGACTTTAGTGGCCTGTCACTGTGGGGTTGCTGACCTATGCTTTAAACTGTCTACCTTACACTTCTTATTGCATGAATAATTAAATTACTTTATTGGATAAACCACATTTAGGTATTTTTGTAACTTACAAAGAGAATCACCCTAACAGATAGAAGGGTCCCCCCACCAAGAATTTTCTCCTCCCGTTTTCCTCCATAGAACTAGCAGATGTCACAGCTGAAAGTTCCTCTACTTTCTCACAAATGGTCAAATAAGGAATTCAGACGTGGTTCCCTTGTTACAAGACTTGGCCATGTTTGGTGTAAATGCCAGTGGGGAAGAGAAAAGACACACCTGACAGCATTGAACTATAGTGTGAGTGGCTCTCAAGATACTTCCTAGGCACAGGTTTGTTGCATAGGTTTGTTCTGGACAGAGAACAGCAGTCATTAGGAACAAGAAGTATGAGGTTATTTTTAAGAAGGAAGAAAGCTACAGATGAGAACCTGGGGCCTCATTATCAGTCTTTCCTACTTTTATTTTTAGAGTGTGCATGTGTGTGATGATGAGTGTCCTCTTTTTGTTCTGCTGCCTGTTTCCTTAAGAAGACACCTCTCCCTTTAGTCAGCGAGCTGCAGCTACCAAGGTGACCCCGGCTGTTCACATGGATGCTGGGAAATCAGGAATGAAACTAGCGGTCTCAGACCCTCAAGCCCTCCTGCTTGCAGAAAACCTTCTTACTGGTTCATTATATCCCAAGCCCCAGTGTTTTCTACTTTTTTTCCCTAAAACCAGATATGAAGGAAATTTTTCCGCAGATGCGTAAGTAGATGGTGTATCTTGTGACCTGCCTTCTAACTTCAATTTAGAGTATACTATTTGAAAATAGTAGGAGGAGGTGGAGAGTAGGTTCACAACAGAAATATGAAAACTGGCTCTGGTGTTCTGCCAAAATCCTCTCCAGAAATGACTGGTTTGAAGCAGAGACAGGATTTCTGGGTGGACTGGATATGAAGTAGGAATGAAATAGAAAAACAATGGCTGCTTAAGAGACTAATCAATTGAGTAGCACTATTTCTTAAAATGAGCAAAACGGAGTCAGTTTTCATAGGTAGGGACAGAAAAGAGATCATTTCAGACATGTTAGAGTGTAAAGCCTTAGTTGGAAGAACAGATGTTGATTCAGCCCCTAGGGTGGGGCACATTGAGAATGGAGCAAGGTGGAGAGCTTTCATCCAGGGAAAGTGGAAGAACAACTAACTAAAAAGTTTACTGTAGTTATGCACTCTGGACCTTGCTTCTAATAAAGAAATACCAAGAGGGGATATGGTAACATGATTTATAATGTCTTAACTTTGAGATGCTCAGACATGGATGCTGTCCCTGCCCTTGTTCTAAGTATAAAACATGGCTGCTACAGCTATTGCTGCCAGTCTGTGGTCAGTGAGGTAAGTGTACCTGCATGTCAGAAGTCAGGGGTTAGGGCAAAAGAAGATTCTGGTAAGGTGACAGTCAGATACTCTTATGACTCAAGAATATCATGCAGTTTGGAAGGCCAAGAAGGACGGCCAAAACAGAGAGAACTTCACATTGCAGTTTATTTGATTTCTTCCTCATAACAGGCACCTTCCTCACCTTGTTGCTTCTGCCCCACGGCAGCCATTGAAAACAGTCTGTTGTTAGAGGAGCTGACTGAAAAGAGGCATTGGGAGTGCATGGAGAAGCACACCACAGAGTGTCCTCTGCACGTCATCAGAGACCTCTCTGCTCAACCTGGACAAGCCATGCAGGAAACTTCAAGAGAGGAAGAAAGAGTATGAACTGAAGATGAAGAGTGTGCACACCTGATGAAGGAAGATGGGCTGCTTCATTTGAGGGGATCGGAAAGGGGTTTTGTGAACTGAGAACATTAGGTCTTTGTCAGAAAGGTAGTGTTAATGGGAAAATTTCTATAACCAAGTCAAATTAAGGCTAAGAGATGATCTGTCATTGGTTAGAATCTACACTAGGGCTTCTTAAACTTTTTCAATTCAGGAATCTTTTAAAATATTATTTACTTAGAAAGAGACTGGCCACTGCAAGTGAACTCCAGACACATGTGCCATCATGTGTATCTTCTTTACATGGGTAATGGAGAATCAAACCTGGGTCCTAAGGCTTTGCAGGCAAGCACCTTAACCACTAAGCAATCTCTCCAGTCCTAGGACCCCTATTTAAAAAATTTTTATTCCTTTATTTTTAAGCAGAGAAAGACAGAGGAGGGAGGGAAAGAGAGAAGGAGGGAGAGATCAGGGCAAGAAGCCACTGCAAATGAATACCAGATGCATGTGTTATGCTACTTTATGCATCTGGCTTTATGTGGGTATTGGGAAATCAAACCCAGGTGTGGTGGTTTGATTCTGGTGCCCCCATAAGCTTAGCTGTTTTGGATGCTAGGTTGCCCAGATAATGGAAATTGGAAGTTAAAGCCTCCTGGAGTCGGTGTATCATTGGAGAAGGGCTTATGAGTATTATAGCCAGTTTCCCCATGCCAGTGTTTGGTATACTCTCCTGTTGCTATGGTCCACCTTATATTGGCCAGTGGGTATTGTCCATCCTCTGTTCATACCATTGTTTTCCCCTGCCATCATCGAGCTTCCTCCTGAGCCTGTAAGCAAAAGTAAATCTCTTTTATTCCAAAAGCTGCTCTTGGTTGGGTGATTTCTGCCAGCAATAGGAACCTGACTGCAACAGTGAAGTGGTACTGAGGAGTGGTGTCATTTGCTGCTAGGCACATGACTGTGTGGCTTTGGCCTTTTGGAGCTGATTTGCAAGAGGAATGTGGAAGGATTTGAAACCTTGGCTTAAAAGATGCCTTGCAGTGCTGTAAATACAGCTTGATGAACTACTGGTCAGAATTGAAATGCCTAAATGCAGTAAGAACTATGGGCTGTGAGGTTTTGCTTATGAGGGTGAGAAAGAACTTTTCCTGGACTGGGCTAGAAGCAGTTTGTGAGAGAGAGGCTTGCTGTTATGCCTGTGTCCTGAGAAGTTGTGCAGGGTTACAATGCATACAAATGGACTGGTATGAGTAGAGGGTTATGACACAGAAGGAAATCTTTGGACTGAAGCTTCTGTCCATTCAGTTGCAATTATATGACAGATTGCAACCTTTGAGATTGGCCAGATGACCTGCACTGGAGCAACAGGAAGAATGTAGACTCTTTTGAAGGGCCTGAGTACTCAAGGAGTATCTTGTTTTTCAAAGTCTGCTTTATTCCCCCTGGATTAACAAACTGCTGCACTACCTGGTATTGTGGAGTATAAGAAATGCAGGAAATAGAGGGTCATTGAGTTTGCAACATGGTCTTGTGTTTTGGAAATTACCATGGGTAGTGTGAAGCAGGTTTGCTGGATGCCTGCATGGAGACCCCATGGGGCCATGAGGATGCACTGTGGCTTGCAGTGGCGACCCAGTGGAGATGCCAGGACTATGAGATGGCTTCCAAGGAGAGCTACCAGCCCCAAATGAAATTTTCCAGGACTGTGAGTAGCCTAGTTGGTGGGGCTGAACTGGAATACCAGAGACATCACTGGTTAGAATTATCAGACTTCAGGGTTTGTCACTAGTAGAGTTGTTGGACTTGAAGCTACAGTTTGATGTTTGCCCTGGCTGTGTTAAATATTTGTTGACTAAATATTTCTTTGCTATGCCCAATGCCATATTTTGCAGTGTGCATGCTTATTCTGTGGTATTATGGACTTTGGGGAGATTTTTTTGGTATTATGGCTCAGTTAAAGATCTTAGACTATGAGGATGTATGAACATCATTGGAATTGATAAAAACCCACGGGGACTTTTAAGTTAGAATCCATTGCATTTTGCATCATGTATGGTTATGAGTTTATGGGGCAAGTGGCAGAATATGGTGGTTTATTTCAGGTGTCCCCCATAAACTTAGGTGTTCTGGATGCTAGGTTAACCAGCTGATGGCAACTGGAAATGAAATCCTCCTGGAGGCAGTGTATTGTTGGAGGCTGGCTTATGGGTATTATAGCCTGTTTCCCCATACTCCCCCCTCGAGCCTGTAAACCAAAATAAACCTTTTTATTTTCTTTTATCCCCCAAACTGCTCTTGGTTGGGTGATTTCTGCCAGCAATGCAAACCTGACTACAATACCAGGTCATTGTGCTTTGCAGGAAAATGCCTTTACTCCTAAGTCATCTCTGCAGCCCCTCAGACCCCTTTTTACCCAAAAACTGTTTAGACAGCACCAGGTGTAAAGGTATATAATATACATATAATATGATATAGTAACATATTATATATAAAATTAAAGGTATATAATATACATTTATTTATATATTATATACATTTTTTATATATTACATGTATAATCAAATATTTACTGATGACAAATCATAAAGACATTAATTTTAAAATAATTATTTGGTATACATAAAATTTCTTAACATTTTTATTGACAACTTCCATAATTATACACAATAAACCATGATAATTCTCCCACCTCCTCTACTTTCCCCTTCAGAAATCCACTCTCTATCATATCTCTTCCCTCTCTCCATTACTCTCTCTTTGGTTTTGATGTCATTATCTTTTCCTCCTATATGAGGGTCTTGTGAAGGTAGTGCTAGGCACCATTAGGTCATGGATATTGACACCAATTTATGTCTGAATGATTACATTGTAAACAGTCCTATCCTTCCTTTGGCACTTACATTCTTCATGCCACCTCTTTTACAATGGACCCTGGTATACATACAATTTTACCAATTATTAAGGGCAAATGTACATTTGTATACCAATGAAATAGATATACTTGTTTATTTTTACATAAAGAACTAAATCTGTAGAAAAAAAAACCCACAAAACATCAAAATAGAAGAGGGACTAATTGCAAAGAAGGGATTCATTGAAAAGGGTTAGGGGACAAAAGATGGTAGCAGGAAGTGACTATAATCAAATTAAATTATGTTTGTATATGAAAAGTGTCAATAAAAATAGAAACTAGAATAAAAATAAAATCCAGAGGCACAAATATAAGACATATTATTTTAAGTATGTAATATACTGGCCAAAGTTGTATATAAATATTGTTGTAAGCTTTTTGCAGCAAAAGAAAGATTCTTGACAATCAGATCACTATTGAGATACATTTAAAAAAATAAAATAAAAACCTGAAGGAGAAGAGAGCAGGGACAGGCTGAGCAGCTGCTGAAGGAGGACACAAACACGACCAGCCGAGCAGTTCTGGTTCAACTTCAGGCATTTTGCACAGACTCCCATATGCCAAATATCAGTACAGTGAACCTTGGAGAATTCATTCACCTCTGGCACAGCCAACCAGAACACTAGATCCACAGTACATCAGAGGGGTATCAAGGTGGGCTGTCAGCATTGGTGAGATTGGAAGCCATCCCAAAAGGTAATAGGGCCTTCTTATACAAAACCAGGTGCATAGACCTGCACTGGAAGTGCTAATGTCTCTTTCCATGTCAAGGCAAGTTATGTGCTACATTTTCTTGGTTGGCTTTACAATTCTCAAATAAGCTGTGTTTTTGTGTTGACTATCATTGCCTTTGATGTTTCCTGATTCATAGGGTCTTTGTCTTTTTCTTCTGTCATTCTTGGAAGCAGGGTCGGACTTGGCTGTAGGCTGACCTGGAACCCATTTCAGAGCAGAAATCTCAACCTCCCAGTTGGCAGGATTAAGGGTGTGGGGCAACACACACCCTTAGGGACTTTGGCTTTATCTATTTGTTTTAATCCCCACCCTTGCATAAATACCCTGTGCTGGTTTTGGTTGAATGTGTATATTGCTTAGTTGAATTTTAGAATTTTCCAGTAAATTGCTCCACCCAGATCTACTAAAATACTTGAATAGCAGGTAAACTCAATACCTGGGTCACTTATGCTGCTTTTGTGGAGTATAAGAACTTTGCTTGGCACCTTAAACTTCAAACCTGAAGATATATAAAGTCAGATTTACACAGCTAAGAATGCCGCAGATAATTAGAAAACCCAAGCATCAAATTCACTAAAATGTAAAAATATCTACATTATAATACAAGAAACACAAAAAAATCAAGACAATACTGTTGGGCCTTGAGAGGCCCGGACGCGAGGCCTAGTGGAACTTCCTGAGCCTAGCTAAAGTTTGGCGACCTGTCTCTGGCCAGCTAGGACTCAGCAAGACGCCTAATGGCTTCTTGTCTGCTACTTCCCTACAGGAGTTGGAATTATCATCTCAATAGTCACAGTTTACTACTGGCCCTTACCTCTCCTCCCAATCCTAGAATCCCCACCTTCATTCCCAACATTATATAGGCAACCACCTGTAACAATAAAGTGAGTTCCTGCTTCTACAAGACTCCCGACTCAGTGTGGTTTTTCTCTGGTGACTAGGAGAGGTTTTGAGTCATCCGACGTCCACCCTTCTCCTATACCCCTTGGGAGGAACCAGCTGGCCTGGTCCTTCCTCAGCACTACCTACCCACTGGGGAGGAGCCCAGCATCTGGTGCCTAATGTGGGGCTCCGGGAACCCGACGGACTAGTGCCCTGTGAGAGGCATTCTAGTTAAAGAGGTCAATTGGTGCGTGAGTGAGCATACCCTCATGAGTTATGAGGCAGTCTTCATATTTAAGGTGCAAAAGCTTGCTTCTATAACCTGTACTTGCTTGTCAACATCTCTTCAATCTCTTTCTCTTTCATTTCACTTTCAGTTCGCAGGCAAGCTGCATCAGCAGCTTTTGTACAGCATGCTTACCTATCTTTTGGATCCTTGTGGTTGTGTTGTACTTGTGTGTCTTTGGGTTGCTATTGCTCTAATTTTATGGACATCTCTCTCTCAACTTTATAATATGGGACAGTGTACCTCTAAATCTAATCCTGCCTTAGAATCTCTCAGGGCACTCCTAAAGAGTACCTGGGATTGCCTTCTTAAGCTGGAGCCATGGCTGCCGGAAGGATCTCCCATCAGGCTAGGGCCATGGCTGCTGCCCTTCTGGAAAATAAACAAAGAGACTTGGCCACTACGATCTGTGCATTAAATCCTAAAAAAATCAACTTGTCCCCTTGTCATCAGCAAATTTTTCATAAGGCACAACAGGCTATAAATGCTGTAACCCTAAAGAGGGTAAATCCTGATTTGCCCATCTCCTTCTATATTTTCTCTAGGGAAACATTATGCACCACACTGTTGGCCCAGGAAGATGAGCCCTTTTTGCCCAGGAAGATGAGCCCCTCCAATGGGTCCACCTCTCAATCGGTGGGGTACCCAGAGTTTATTCTATAACCAACCAGGTTGCTGATTGCATCATCAACAGCAGAGACACCTCTATCCAGTTGTTTGGCACAGAACCTCACCTTATTGTCACTCCCTTTAAGATAACAGATTTCACCTGGCTTCCGAGAAATAATAACAGAGTTGCTATGGCTCTCAAGGGGTTTCTAGGTAAAATTGATTGCTAATATGGCCCCCACAAATGATGAGTTCTTTCTCCAGGTTAGAATGGAAGCCTCCCAGACTTTTTCTGTCTCAACCTAACCCTGACTTGCTTACCGTGTTTACTGACAGAGAGTGCCTGGGGGCTTCCCTAGTCATTTACCCTCCTTTAAAACAGGAAAAAGAGCCTATGCCCATTAAGTCAGTCTCCCATGAGGTTGAGGGGTCAGCACAATTCAAATAACTATTTGCTGTCACTCTAGCTTTGGACACTATTCAAGAGCCATTTAACTTGTTTTCTGATGGCCTTTATGTTGTTAATTTATTACCCAACCTGGTTGAGGCCCATAATTAGACTGGACTCCAACCCTATATCTCCTCTGATGATTCAAGCTCATTCCCTACTCAAACAAAGAATTAACCCCATTTTTCTTCAACATCTCAGGGGTCATCAAAACTTACTGGGATTTCTCTCTGGAGGAAACAATTTGGCTGATAAAATGGCTTCTATGCCTCAGTGTAATACTATTACAGAAGCTACACTCTTCCACTTATTGACCCATGTCAACTGGAGAGGTCTCAAGCACAGGTTTCCACAGGTACCAGTCAAGGACTTTAAAAAAATTGTGTGGACTTGTAAGTCCTGTCAGCCTTTCCTCCAAGTACCCCCCCCCCTTCAAACTACAGGAAGCAATCCTTGAGGGCTCCACCCTAATCATCTTTGGCAAATTGATGTCACACACTATTCTCCATTTGGAAAGCTTAAGTATATTTTTCTTTCAGTCGATACCTTTCCCCATGCCTGCTGGGCATTGGCACATGTCAGGGAAAAATCTAAATATGCAATTAGCTATATGCTTCAATGCTTTGCCACCCTTGGACTACCTGACCAAATTAAAACAGATAATGCCTCCTGCTTCATAAGCAAGGCCTTTGTAGATTTTCTCCAGACCTGGAAAATCTCAGATTCCACAGGCATCCCATACAACCCCCAGGGCCAGACTGTCACTGAAAGATATAATCAGACTCTTAAGTCTCAATTACACAAACAAAAGGGGAATCCTTAACCCCACACGACCAACTAAAAATTTTTCTAAAGAAAATAAACATTATCCCCTTTTTAAAAACATTGGTCCTCATCCATTAGTTACCTACAGTTCTATCTGGGTAAGATGGAGGGACCCATTGACTGGGGCCTGGAGAGGACCAGACCTGCTCCTCACAGCAGGGAGATTGTTTGGATGTGTCTTCCCTCAAGATGAAAAAAGACCCATTTGGGTACCAGCAAGAGGCCTAAAATATTTGTCCCAACAAGGGGACACTGACAATCACTTCTCCAGGGAGTTTCCTACCCCTGAGGACTAGTCCTAAAATGGTTTTCACCCTAATCTGGCTTTGCCTCCGATCTGGGCCTCCCCAGCTGCTTGCAGTACAATTGCCCACACGACCTTAAAAAATTGCTCAGCCACCTTCCCCAACCCCATTCAGCTGCTCCCAATGTTTCCTCTGGAACTTGCATTTGGGCCTACCTTCCCCTAATAATTCCAGTATATATGTGGGGTACATTCATCCTTCCTTCTGTACTTTTAACACAATAGCCCAGTGCTCAATGCTGCCCACCTTCTGAAATGATTTATGTTTGTGGAGGCGGGATGGCCTATGACTTTCTGCCCACCGATTGGATGGGCTTTGGTGCCCCAGCCACCTTAATCCAAGATCTAGATATCATTCCTGGAAGCTAGCTTCTCTGGCTGAGGTAGTCCTACAAAACAGGAGGGGACTAGACCTACTAATGGCTGAAAAGGGAGGCATATGCTTGTTTTTACAGGAAAAATGCTGCTTTTACACCAGTAACTCAGGAATTGTCCAGGACAAAATTAAGAGGCTCCAGGAAGACTTGGAGAGGAGGCAGCGGGACCTCCAGGACAACCCGCTGTGGATGGGCTTACTTCTTACCCTACCTTCACCCTCTACTTGGGCCCCTCCTTCTCCTTCTCCTCACTGTTGGGCCTTGTGCAATTAATAAGATTACACAATTTATTCACCAATGGCTAGAAGCAATAAAATTTCATCATGTCAAAATACGTTATCATAGGCTCTCTACTCAGGAGTCAAGCTCCTCATATGACTGGCTGTCCTCATATGAACATCCCTCCTCTGCCCTCCATCTGACCAATGATGGGTAAAATCTCAGACAGGCTGGGACAACCTAAGATAGGTCATGGAGTGGATTCACAATGAGCTGGATACATGGTACCCAGTGACAGGTAAGATTCCCAGAGGGGGACAACTTAAGACAGGGGCCATGTTTTCCACCATGCTTACAAAAACAAAAGGGGGAGATGTTGTGCCTTGAAAGGCCGAGACACGAAGCCTAGTAGAACTTCCTAAGCCTAGCTAAAGTTTGGCAACCTGTCTCTGGCCAGCTAGGACTCAGCAAGATGCCTAATGGCTTCTTGCCTGCTACTTCCATACAGGAGTTGGAATTATCATTTCAATAGTCGCAGTTTACTATTGGCCCTTACCTCTCCCCCCATCCCAGAATCCCCGCCTTCATTCCCAACATTATATAGGCAACTGCCTGTAACAATAAAGCGAGTTCCTGCTTCTACAAGACTCACTACTCAGTGTGGTTTTTCTCTGGTGACTAGGAGAGGTTTTGAGTTGTCTGGCACTCATCCTCCTCCTCAACCCCTTGGGTGGAACCAGAGGGCCTGGTCCTTCCTCAGCACTATCTACCCACAGGGGAGGAGCCCAGCACAATACAATCCCATCAAAAATTATAAATCCATGAGAAATGACTTCCAGTTTGACTGTTTTAGATGGAATGCCTAACAATGATTTTTTAAAAAACAAGATTGTATCTATACTCAAAGGACTCAAAGAAGAAAACAAACTCTAAAGGAGAACACAGGAGACCAACTTAATGAAATAAGGAATTCAATACAAGACATGAGTAAGGAAGTAGAAATAACAACAACAACAACAAAAAAAAAAACCAATCAGAAACATTAGAAATGAAAAACAGATTAAGTCAAATGGGAAATTCTGTAGAAAGTTTCACCATAGACTGGATCAAGAGGAAAGAATACCTAAACTATAAGCCAGGTGGCAGTCCAAGAAAGAGAAAGACATACTAATAGGAAGGCATGAATGGGAATTATAAGACATTTGGGACATTATGAAAAGATCAAATATAAAAACTTAGGGTATAGTAGAAGGAGAAGAATTTCATTCCAAAGGTGTAACAGGTAATTTCAAAAAAAAAAAAAAAATCACACAAGAAAACTTCTCCAAAATAGGGAAAGTGATGCCAGTGCAGACACAAGAAGACTGTAGAATGCCAAACAGAAAAAAATGAGGAAAGAACCTCTCACCATAGTATTATAATTAAAGTACAAAACACACGAACCAAAGAAAATATATTGAAAGCAGTTAGAAAGAAAAACCAAGTCACCTACAAAGGCAAGCCCATCAGGATAACAACAGATAATTCAACACAAACCTTAAAAGCCAGGAGGATTTGGGTAATATATTCCACGTTCTGAAAGATAACAACTGTCAACCAAGATTACTTTATCCTGCAAAATTATCCATCCAAACATATGGAGAAATAAGGGCATTACACAATAAAAACAGGCTAAAGATATATGAGTATGAAACCACCTCTACAAAAAATACTTGAAAGGATCCTCCTTCCTGAAGAGAAAGAAAAGTTTAAACATAAGGAACCAGGAAAAAATGCCCCACACTCAAATAACAGTTAATACAAGAGAGTGAAGGAAAAACTGGAAGAACTACAAAAGGAGAAGAATGGCATAAATAAATACACACCTTTCAATAATAACTCTTAATACCAACAGCCTCAATGCCACAACCAAAAGTCACAGGTTTTACTGGGTTAAAAATGATCCTTCAATTTGTTGCTTCCAAGAAACTCATCTTTCCCTAAAAACTGGACACTGTCTTAGGGTGAAAGGATGGAAAACAGTGTTTTAAGAAAATGGGCCTAGAAAACAAGCAGGTGTTGCTATCCTAATATCTGACAGGGTAGACTTCAAGCAAACATTAGTTAGGAAAGATGAAGGTTACTTTAAATTGATTAAAGGAACACTCCACTAGGAGGAAATTACAATCCTAAACAAATATGCACCTAATGTGGAGGCTCCTAATTTCATCCAGCAAACAATATTAGAACTAAGGTCACAGATAACAACAAACACAGCTGTATTGGGTAACTTCAACACCCCACTCTCATCAACTGACAGGTAATCCAGCAAAAAATAAACAAAGAAGCATCTGGAGTAAGTGAGGTAATAGAACAAATGGACATAACAGATATCTACTGAACATTTCATCCAAATGCTGCAGAATACACATGCTTTTCAGCGGCACGTGGAACATTCTCTACAATACACCATATATATATTAGGACACAAAGCCTTAACAAATACAGGAAAATTGAAATAATTTTTTGCACTCCCTCTGATCACAATGAGATTAAACTACAAACCTACAGCAAGAAATGCCATAAATCATCCACAATATCATAGAAACTAAATGATGAATGAGTCAATGAAGAAATCATGAAGAAAATTTTAAAAATTTTATATAATCAAATGATAAAGAGAACACAATATAACCAAACATTTGGGACACAATGAAGGCAGTCCTAAGAGGGAAATTTATACCTTTAAGTGCTTATATATATTTAAAAAATTAGAGAGGCTGCAAGTAAACAACTTAATGATTCACCTTAAGGCCTTGGAAAAAGAAGAAGAAGGCAAACCAAAATTCAGTAGATGGGAAGAAACAGTGATTAAGGCAGAAACTAATGAAATAGAAGCAAAAAAAAAAAAAAATTACAAAGACTCAATGAAACAAAAACTTGGTTCTTTGAAAGGATAAATAAGATTTAGAAACCCTTAACAAATCTGACCAAAGGAAGGGAGAAGAGATACATATTAATAAAATTAGAGATGAAGAATGCACCATGACAACAGATAACAAAGAAAATCATAAGGACATACTTTAAGGACATATATATTCCACTAAGTTTGAAAATCTGAAAGAAATGTATGATTTCCTTGATTTATATGACCTACCAAAATCAAGATGAGATTAACCACTTACATAGACCTATAAGAAGTATGGAGATCCAAGCAGTTATAAAAAAATCTACCAACTAAAAAGCGTCCAGGCCCAGATGATTTCACTCTTGAATTTTACCAGACCTTCACAAAAGAACTGACAATAATGCTTCTCAAACCTTTCAATAAAATAGAAAATGAAGGAATTCTACCAAACTCTTTCTATGAAGTCAGCATCACCCTGATACCAAAACCAGAAAAAGAAAGGATAAAAAAAGAAAACTACAGAACAATCTCCCTCATGAACATAGATTCAAAAATTCTCAACAAGATATTGGCAAACCCAATACAAGAATATAACAAAAAGATCATTCACCCCAACCAATTAGACTTTATCCCAGAGATGCAGGGATGGCTCAACATATGCAAATCAGTAAGTGTAATACACTATATAAATAGATACAGAAAAGGCATTTGACAAAATCCAACATCTCTTCATGATAAAAGTGCTACAGAAATTGAGAATAGAAGGAACACATCTCAACATAATAAAGGCTACTTATGACAGTCCTAGAGCCAACATAATACTAATTAGGGGAAAACTTGAAACTTTTTTTTACTAAAATCATGAACAAGAAAAGAGTATTTACTGTCCCTATTTTTATTTAATATAGTACTGGAACTCTTAGCTATAGCAGTTAGGCAAAAGACACACATAAACAGGATACAATTTGGAAAGGAAGAGATCAAATTATCATTATTTGCAGATGATATTATTCTAAACACAAAGGACCCTAAAGACTCTACCAGAAAACTGTTTGAGCTGATAAGTAGTTTTATCAGTGTATCAGGATACACAATAAACACATAGAAATCATCAGCCTTTCTATATCCTACTAACAAATATGCTAAGGATGAATTCATGGAATCATGCCATGCACAACTGCCTAGAAAAAATATAAAACACCTTGGAATAAACCTAACCAAGGAAGTGAAGAATCTACACCATGAAAGCTTTAAAACACTTCAGGAGACACTAGGAAATGGAAAGATATCCAATGTTCTTGGATTGGAAAAATCAATATTGTGAAAGTGTCAATCTTACTGAAATCTACACATTTAATGCAATCACCATCAAAATTCCAATGGCATTCTTCATGGAAATAGAAAACACAATCCTAAAAATTGATTTAAAGCACAAAAATCCTTGAATATCAAAAACAATTTTGAGCAAAAAAATAACGCTGGTGGTATCACCATACCTGATTTTAACCTATATTAAAGAGCCATAGTAATATGGTACTAGCACAAAACAGACATGTAGGTCAGTGGAACAGAATAAAGGACCCAGATGTAAGTCTGGGCAGTTATAGCCAGCTGATATTCAAAAAAATGCCAAAAATACTCATTGGAGAAGTCAGCCTCTTCAACAAATAATGTTGGGAAAACTGGATATCGATATGTGGAAGGATGAAAATAGATCGTTACCTGTCTCCATGTGCAAGAATTTAGTCTAAATATATGAAAGACCTTAGTACCAGACCTGAAACTATGAAACTGCTACGGCAAAAAGTAGGAGAAAACATTCAACATATTGGCATAGGCAACGAATTTCTGAATATAATCCCAGTTGCTCAGGAAATAAAATGACTAATCAACCACTGGGACCTGGCACTCCCATTCTCTCTCTCCCTCTCTCTCTTTCTCTCTCTCTATCACTCTTTCTCTTCCTCTCTGTCACTCTAAAATAAATAAATAAAATTGAACAAATTTTTTTTAAATGAAATTTGCAGAGAAATGGATGGACTTGGAAAGGATTATACTTAGTGAGGTAACCCAGGTCCAGAAAGCCAAGCACTACACATTCTCTCTCTTATGTGGATCCTAACTACAAGTGTTTGGACTTATAAGTGAATTGGAATAAAACTTTATAGCAGGGGCCAGTAAGATAGAAATGGGCTATAAGAGAGGGAGGAGAGGGGAAGACTTAGGAGGATGGTCATATATATATATACACATACATACATACATATACACATACACATACAGATTACTGGGGGTGGGAAGGCCTAAGTAAGGTCAGGGGAGAGATTGAGTAAAAGAAGTGGGGGAAGGTTAATCAAAATCTAAGAGGGTATGAATGAGTCATATGGAAACCTGCTTTTTTAGACAATGGCACACCTAAAAGCCATAGATTGCTACTAGAAAATTTTCAGTGCCCAGGATGGGATACCTTCCAGTGAGTTGTTGGCCAGGGAGGTCCCTGATGCCCCCATAACATTAGAAGCCATTGCCAAGGCCCTTGTTTTCTCAGCAGGAATAGATGGTAAGATCCTGATGCTGAAGACTCCACATGCTTGGGCTATAAGATCACTGAGAAATCTTACTATAGCTGACCTGAAAACCTCTATTGGGTAGATCAGCTGACAGGAAGCTGGAGAAAGCTATGCTACAACCAGCTTCATGGGAGAGAGAGAAGTCATCAGTGGGGAGATATGCAATAGTGGACACTGCAAGCCTTAAATTTAGCCAGCCAAGCCAAGTGAGCAAACAGGTGCAATACTTGCATGTCTGTTATGGGGGGAGGGAACCAATTACACTCTAGTTGGACTGGAGGCACACTCTATGGGAGGGAATACATGCCTGATACTGGAAACATATGATGGGTAAGGTCATGAACCCTAGGGGTGTAATGCCTGCTGGTATCTGGCTAAATGCATATATTATGCTCACCAGATTGCCTGGTAAGCACTTTTCTTAATGCTCATATACATATATTAATGCTACTCTCACTTTTGATTAGAGAATCTTCTCTTTTCAGATGGTGATGGCCTCTGGGATAACTCAAAAGGCACCACAATGCTTAGAAGAAGTGACAAAGGCGTACTCAACAATGAGACATCTTTATCACACCTTTCAAGGCTCAGGGTCTATTGCAGAAGAGGTGGTGGAAAGAATATAAGAGCCAAAGGAAGGGTAGGACTCCTTACAATGTGTTCTTCCAGACAAAAATGGCCTGAATATCCATGACTTTGCAGTGCCAGGCACTACCTTCACAAGACCATTATAACAGAAGGAAAAGATGATGACATCAAAATAAAAGAAAGACTGATTGAGAGGGGGAGGGGATATCATGGAGAGTGGAGTTGTAAAGGTGAAAGTGAGGAGGGAAGGAATAATCATGGTTTATTGTCTATAATTATGGAAGTTGTCAAAAATAAAAAATAAATTAATTTAAAACAGCAAATACTTAGAGCTACATAACTTGTTCTGAAAAAAAGTTCTTTAAAGATTCTTCATGCATAAGAAATGATTAACATGATATGATATACCTATAAATGTTTTTAACTGAGGAAAGAGTAAAATCTTGGCTGAATATTTGATGCTGCAGGATGTAGAGCATCTTCAACATTTTTCAGAGTTGATGGATATTGTGATTTTATAATCATCAGTGCTTAGGACACCATTTCATATAAATACACAGTGCAGAATGCCATTCCGAAATTTTTGGTAACTGTCCTACCCTGAAGCCAAAATTCATTTGATGATAAATTTTATGAAACTTGAGTCATCAACAACTCAAATATGTTTTAAAGTCATATAGTCCAAAGACAGACTAGCTTGATACTTACATGCTGTGGAATTATAGTAGAAGAATATTAAGTCCTTGTCTTCTATAAATAAACCACAGTTGCAGGCAGGTTCACATTGCTGGCAGAAATCATCCAACCAAGATCAGCTTGTAGGGAAAAAGAGGTTTATTTTGGCTTACAGGCTCAACGGGAAGCTCCATGACAGCAGGGAAAACAACATGAGCAGAGGGTGGACATCACACCCTGGCCAATATAAGGTGGACCACAGCAACAGTGTGCGAAACACTGGAAAGGGGAAACTGGCTATATTGCCCATAAGCCCATCCCCCAAAATACACTGCCTTCAGGAGGCATTAATTCCCAAATCTCCATCAGCTGGGAACCTAGCATTCAGAACACCTAAGTTTATGGGGTACACCTGAATCAAACCACCACATTCTGCCCCTGGCCCCCATAAACTGATAACCATACATGATGTAAAATGCAATGCCTTCATCCAACTTTAAAAGCCCCCATAGCTTTTATCAATTTCAGTGATGTTCATACATTCCCATAATACAAAATCTTTTAACTGAGCCATAATACTGTCCCCCAAAACCCATAATGGCACAGAATAAACATTCACACTGAAAAAGATGGCATCGGGCATAGCAAAGAAATACTCAAGCAATACATGATTTAAACAGGGCAAACACCAGACTCTGTAGTTCCAAGCCCAATAACTCTAGCCAGTGACAAGTCTCTAAATCTAATAATCCTAAACACCAACAAGTCCCTGAAGTTCCAATTCCGCCCCTCCAGCTAGGCTACTCACAGTCCCGGAAAATTTGATCCAGGGCTGGCAGCTCCTTAGCAGCCATCTGGTGCTCCCAGCATCTCCACTGGCTCTCCACTGCAACCCATGGTTCATCTTCATGGCCCCATGGTGTCTCCTTGCAGGCATCCAGCAAACCTGCTTCACACCACCCATGGTCATTTCCAAAACACAAGACCATGTTGCAAACTCAATAACACTCTCTTTCCCTCATTTCCTATCCTCCACAATAACAGGTAGGGTGCCAATTTGTTAATGCAGGGGAGAATAAAAGCAGACTTTGAAGAACAGACACTCCTTGAGCACACAGTTCCCTTCAAAAGAGTCTACATTCTTCTTGTTGCCCCAGTGCAGGTCAGCTGGCCCAATGGCAAAAGTTGTAATCTCTCAATTGCAGCTGAACAGGCTGCAGTTCACACAAAGATTTCATTTTTTCTGTGTCATATCCCTCTGCTCACACCAGTCCATTTCTGTGCAATGCAACCCTGCACAACTTCTCAGGACCTGGTTATAACAGCAAGCCTCTCACACAAACTGTATCCCAGTCCAGGCAAAGCTCTTTCTAACTCTCATAAGCCAAACATCACAGTCAATAGTTCTTACTGCATTCAAGTCTTTCCACTCTGACCAGAATAGTCCATCTAGCTGTACTTACAGCACTACAAGGTGTCTGTTAGGCCAAGCTTTCAAATCCTTCCATAGTACTCTTGAAAATCAGCTCCAAAAGGCCAAAGCCACACAATCAGGTATCTAGCAACAAATGACACCACTCCTAAGTACCACTTACTGTTGCAGTCAGGTTCGCATAGCTGGGAGAAATCATCCAACCAAGAAAAGCTTGTGAGGGAAAAGAGACTTATTTTGGCTTATACGTGAGGGGGAAGCTCCATGATGGCAGGGAAAACAACAACATGAGCAGAGAGTAGAAATCTCCCCTAGCCAACATAAGGTGGACCAAAGCAACAGGAGTGTGCCAAACACTGGAGGCATTCTCAAATCTCCATCAGCTGGGAACCTTAGCATTCAGAACACCTAAATTTATGGGGGACACCTGAATAAAACCACTGTAACCATGAGGTCTCTAAAAGAGCTAAACACTTTGCATGTACAGATGAAACACTGTCATTCATAGCATACAATAGTGTCAGATCTGAGCTGAGCTGTTTCAGGCAGCATTTGCTGTGATGCCATGGGTGGTGCGAAGTGCACAGGTCACATGCACAGAACCAAGGCTGTGGGGAAGCTATGTGAAGCAACACAGGTGAGCAGGTGAGCACTTACAAAAATGATTATGGTTCCACATTCTTTGCTCCAAATCTGGAGTCTAAGAAGCACTAGCATAAATAAAAGTTATTTGTTTAGTGGTAATTCCTGACCTGAATTAACAGGAAGCTTTTCATGGTCAGCATTCATTGTAATTAACCTGAACATTTTTTTTTACATTGTGTTACAGAAATACTTTCACTATGCCCAACAAATATTCATGCTGGAAAAGAAATTAAAAGACTGTTTCTTTCTCATAACAAACCAATGAGGACCTCTCAAAGGTTTTGCTCAGTATTTGCTATCACATTTTAAAATCTCAATGACAAATGGCTTTGGGACCAGGAAAGTCCATTAGGAAGTTTGCTGTGTTGAAAAAAGAAGTCTTTTTCAAATTTCAAACACTGGGCTGGAGAGATGTCTCAGTGGTTAAACGTGCTTGCTTACAGAACCTGATGGCCCGAGTTCCATTCACCGGTACCCATGTAAACCCAGATGCACAAAGTGATGCATGCATCTGGAACTTATTTGCAGTGGCAGCAGGTCCTGGTGTACCCATTCACTCTCTCTTTCTCTCTCTCTCTCTCTCCCTCCCTCCTTGCAAATAAAAAAAAATGTTTTTAATTGCAAACATTGAAGCCTCTTGGTTCTTGGAGACACTCAGCCTAGAATGTTGACCTCACTGCTCTGTCTCTTCTCTCTGCAAGGCCCAGTGAAAGTTCTTCCTGTTCTGTCAGCTTTAACTTCCTCCTCATGCCAAGCCTCTAAGGGTGAAATTGGTGATCTTGCTCCTTTAGGAACCACCTGCCTTGTATCATTGCTACAGAGCTTGTTTATACTTGGGCCTTCTTCTCCAGGCCCCTCGTGTGGTTCTTTCCTTAGGACAAAGGCAAGCTCTTACTTGACAAGGCCGGCAATAACGGAGACACAGCTTTACACTCAGCACAGCAGCCTAAGGAGTTGCCTTAATCTTTTAAGGACTTTAACATTTCTTTCTGGGCCAAACTCTATTTTCATATCTTTTTGTTCTATATTTTCTTTCAGAAAACACAGCAGTCTACTACTTCTAAATTAAATTCTGCTGAAGTTTCTTCCCCCTCTGAAAAGTAATAAGAGAACGCCACAATCTGCATTTCACTCTGCAGAGTGGCCCATCAAGCTCTGCTTATAGCACTGCAAGGCTTCTGTCATCCAAAGTTCCAAATCTTCCCATATTCCTCCCACAAGCCAGTTCCCAAAGACCAACAACCATCCAGTCAGGCTCATCGGAGCAAAACCCCCACTTGTCAGGATCAGCTTTCTGTTGCAGTTATCTTCTCAATGCTGAGACCAAATGATCAACAGAAGAAGCTAATGGCAGGAAAGGGTTTCAGCTTGCCACTATGAGGGGAAGCTTATAGGACAGCGGAAGTGTGACAGGGCTCACACCTTCATACATCAGCAGCAGAGGGAGAGCAACTAGAGAGAGACAACTGAGCATCCAGTAGAGCTGGACTAACAAACCTCAAGGTCTGCCCCCAGTGGCACACCTCCAGCAAGTTTCCATCTTTCAAAGGCTCCAGCAGGTAGGTACGAAGTGGATGGTTAATCACAAACATTTGAGGCTATGGGGAACATTTTTTGTCCAAACCTCCACAGTGGCATTTAGAGGAGACAAAAGACAAATTCTTTGTTATTTCAGAGAACCAGATTTAGGCAAAATTAGAAATTAAAGGCAGAGAGATGGCACAGTGACTGGGTGTGGTGACACACACCTTTAATCCCAGCATTCAATAGGAGGATCACTGTGAGTTCAAGGCCAGCCTGAGACTACATAGAATTCCAGGTCAATCCCTTGACCAATCAGGATCCCCCATGTATATTCAACCAGGATCTTCACAGTTTGATGTCTAATTTACATATGGACAGAAACCAAGGAGGTTCCTTCTTAAGTTATAAAATCCTCTAGTCTTAAGTGCTAAGTGAAAACCCATTTTGAGACTCTCCCTGTTGCAGGGAGCCATCACTTTTACCTCTGAATAAAACTGCTTGTCATCCTTCTGCCTTCTGGCATCACTTTTCATGACTGTGAGACAACAAATTCAACTCTAGCCCAGGAAACTGTTACCAATATAGAATGGCTGAGATGAGACCAGCCAGTGGAGAATAACCACTGACAAAGCTTGTTTGGGAACAGGACACAAGCATAGTCTCCAAGTGTCTCTTATTATTACAAAAGGAAAGCTATCTCTAGAGGTAAGAAATCAAGTGGCACAAGGAGTTAATTAATGAAGGGATCACACCTACTGTTAGTGATAATAGCTACTGATAGACTGCACTGAAGAAGGGCCCAACATCCATCACACTGCACACCTGGGAGCATAAGCAAGGGCTTTGTGGAAATCAGTTGTGACTGTTACAGAGGAACACGTTTCTTTCTGTGGGTTCTTAACCTCTTAAAAAGAATTTTAACATGATCTCAGAAGGAAGGGGAAAGATCATTTTATTAGCATTTGAGAGAAAAACCAGAGGACAGGAAAGCTGTAAAATATGGCAGCTTTCCAGAGGAAGATGAAGAACAGAAACAAAAATTCATCCCTTTGGGTTAAGGTCCAAGAAAGCAGGCAGGCTCAGAAGTGGAGGTGTATAAATGGCTGTATCAGGGCCAGGGAGTCTTCAGAAAGAGCAAGAATTTCCAGACTGGCAGGTCAAGCAGGCTTGGGATTTTGGCTGGCATCCAGAAAAGAAACAAATTGTGGAAAATAGAAAGTTACCCTTTATGAGTCAGAACTCAAAAAAGTGGCAGGGTTAGCTCTGGGGGTGTGTAAACAGCCATATTGATCAAATTAAATTTGACTTTATCAAATTAAATAATATTAAATACTGAGAATCATCTGTTTTGTCTTGTTTTGTTTTTTTAAATAGATTTTATTTATTTGTTTGAGAGAGAGAGAATTGGTGCGCCAGGGCCTCCAGACACTGCAAACAGACTTCAGATGCATGCACTACCTTGTGCTTCTGGCTTACGTGGGTCCTGGAGAATCAAACCTGGATCCTTTGGCTTTGCAAGCAAATGCTTTAACTGCTAAGCCATCTATCTAGCCTTGTTTTGTTTTTCTTTTTTCTTTTTGTTTTTTTGTTTTTTAGGTTTTTCAAAAATAGGTCTCACGCTAGCCCAGGCTGACCTGTTCACTCTGTAGTCCCAGGCTGGTCATGGACTCACAGCATCCCTTCTACCTCTGCCTCCAGAGTACTGAGATTGAAGGTGTATGTCACCATGCTTGGCCTAAGAATTACCTTATAAGAGATGTTTACAAAGATGCTGGAGAGATTCTAAGCAAGAAGGGATTTTTTTCTTGGCTTAGAAACTAGAACTAGGATTGGAGAGATTGCTCAGGGGTTAAGACACTTGCCTACAAAGCCTAAAGACCCAAGTTCAATTCCCCAGTACCCACAGAAAGCCAGATACACAAAGTGGCACATACATCTGGAGTTCACTTGCATGCTAAACTTATATGTGCCTCATTTTTCCTACAAGTCCTGGCATACCCATTTTCTCTTCCTCTCTCTCAGTCTCTCATATCTATATATCTCTCATAAATAAAATAAAATATTTTTTTTGTTTTTTGAAGTAGGGTCTCACTTCTGGCCCAGGCTGACCTGGAATTCATTATGGAGTTTCAGGGTGGCCTCGAACTCACAGCAGTCCACCTACCTCTGCCTTCCGAGTGCTTGGATTAAAGGCGTGCACAACCACACCCGGCAATAAAATATTTTTTAAATTAAATAAACTATAACTTCATAAACATAATTTCTTATTGACCTTTAGTGTGATGGCTAATTTTATGTGACAGCTCACCTGGGACATTGTGTTACAGGATCTTGCTCTGTCCATCCCTCAACATTCCAGTCCTTGTGTTCTCCAGTAAATGAACTCAGTTGAGACTCAGGTGCAGTGCAAAAAACAGGCAGAGTTAAAGAATAACACAGGACACTCTCAAGAGTAGGAGTAGGCAACTGACATGAGAGTTTGTTGGGGGGGAGGGGTATCTTGAGAGCATTGGAATCTATCGTGGCTTTTGGGTGGGCAATAACTTAGGAGTTAGGGTGCCATAAAACTCAGTGGTCATGCAAAACTTATACCAAGTCTGTGGTCTCTGGATTCTCGTCTTATGAATTCATAGAATTAAAATCCACAGACCAGACAGGAAAGTTTATCGGCTGTCTTAGATTATACATAGAACATAAGAGAAAAAAGGAAGGTACAGCTCTTGTCCCAGGAGGCAAAAGGGTGTTCCAGAAAATGGAGAAGCCTACCCCAAACCCTTTGAGCATCTTTTGTGTGAGTCCCTTTGAAGGGAGGCGGGTCTCATCAGTCCAGTCCTGACTTCAGATGCCAGAATGGGCAGGTCAGGATTTTTGGAAAAGGACAATCTTCTCAGAAATCTTAAACCTTCAGAAAGGGCCTTCTGGGAATGGGGTGGAAGGACTTCCACCAGATGGCAGAAATAAGAAAAGGCCAGACCCTTCTGACATTCCTGACCTGTAACAAAGTGAATTGACCTAGATTCTCCCCTACAGACACCAAGACATTCTTTGCTTTTGCTTTTGGAATGCTGAACCCCTAAACTGCCTCAGAAAATCCAAGGGGGCCATTGGATAGGATACTTTCAAAGGGTGAAAGTGAACCATTGTGCCTACCTTTATGCTGAGATAGCCTTTATACTTAAAAAAAAAAAATTGGAACAGACAGCAGTCTTGAGAAACCATTTCCTGTTCAAATGAACTCTTAATGGAGGGGACATTGCTATGTCTTTGTCTAGGACATGGAGAAAGCCATTCCTCTACCTAGTGACAGAGATGAGGAGCAAGGTAACTTTCATTTGTAGGTAGCTGGGCAGGGACACAGGCCCAAAAGGACATAGGCATTAGCCTGTCCTGTTGAGACAGAAAGAACTCCAGTACATCCCAAACAGCAAAACATAATTTGTTTTTCGTATCGTAACTTTTGTAATTGTGCTAATTCCTCACTATGTGCAGGGGAAACATTCCAAGCCTCCAAGATAGAGTCCAAGAACCCACAGAATGCTGGGCACTCTTGCGTCACTCCCTGCTGTTGAGACCGTATCAGCATCACTGCCAGCCTGCAGCCAATCTCTGGCCAGTCTGTGTCTAATCAGAGTGTCTATGTCTTAAATGTCACCCTACTCCACTGCTGTGATATATGCCCTCATTAAGGTCAAGGAGAAGAATTTAAATACTGGGGCTAAGCTCCTGCACAATCATGCCATTTCTATTGATTGATCATGGAAATTTATGGCATTTAACAGAGAAGCAATCAGTTTACATAGAAGCTGGCTTCCACCACTCTGCTTGTATGTAGTCACTATGTAGTCTCAGGATGGCCTTGAACTTATAGCGATCCTCCTACCTCTGCCTCCCAAGTGCTGGGATTAAAGGTGTACGCCACCATGCCTGACCCCAGCCCTGCTAGTTCATTGCCAAGTATTAAAAGAGAAATGAGAAACCAGTGAGCATAGTGGGACCAGAGAGAGATGAAATTCAAAAATGAAGCATAAGGGAGGTGAAAGCTTCACATGGTCTCTTTGACACATTTTGTCTGTGGTCAATTCCTGGGCACTATGAATGTGATGTTAATTCTATAACTATAAAAAATGGGATACCTTCCAGTGAGTTGTTGGCCAGGGAGGTCCCTGATGCCCCCCAAGCATTATAGGCTATTGCCAAGGCCCTTGGTTTCCCATCAGGAATAGATGGTAAGACCCTACACATACTTGGGCTGCAAGGCCACTGAGAAATCCTGCTGGAACTGAGCTGATAACCTCCTCCATGTAGACCAGCTGACAGAAAGCTGGAAGAAGCTATTCTACATGCAGTTCAATGAGAGAAAGAGATACCAACAGTGAAGATACTCAACAGTGGACACTGCAAGCCTTATAATAGGCCAGCCAGGCCAAATGAGCCAACAGATGCAATAGTGGCACATCTGTCATAGTGGAAACAAACTGCCCTCCAATTGGACTGGAGGCCTGCTCCAAGGAAGGGAATACATCCCTAATACTGAAAACTTAAAACAGGAGTAGTCATGAGCCCTAGGGGTGTAACATCTGCTGACGTCTGGATAAATGTATATACTATGCTTATCAAACTTCCCAGTAAGCACGTCTCTTAATATTCACATCCTTATGTTAATGCTACTCTCACTTTGGGTAGAGAATCTTTTCAGATGGCAGTGTCCTTGGGACGACTCAGAAGGTATCATGGTGCTGGAAAGAAGTGACTAGAATACCAAGTAACATCTCAATCACACCTTCCAAGCTCAGGGTCTAATGCGGAAGAGGTGGTGGAAAGAATGTAAGAGCCAAGGGAAGAGTAGGACTCCTTACAATGTGGTCACTCCAGACATAAAATGGTCTGGATATCCATGACCTCACAGTGCCTGACACTACCTACACAGGACCATCATAAGAGGAGGGAAAGATCATGACATCAAAATAAAAGAGAGACTTATTGAGATAGGGAGGAGATATGATGGAGAATGGAATTTCAAAGGGGAAAAGGGGGGAGGGAGGGTATTACCATGGGATATTTTTTATAATCATGGAAAATGTTTTTAAAATTGAGAAAAATAAAATTAAATTAAATTAAAAAAAATTCTGGGGCTGGAGAGATGGCTTAGCGGTTAAGCACTTGCCTGTCAAGCCTAAGGACACTGGTACAAGGTTCGATTCTCCAGGACCCACATTAGACAGATGCACAAAGGGCACACGCATCTGGAGTTCGTTTGCAGTGGCTGGAGGGCCTGGTGCGCCCATTCTCTCCCTCTCCCTCTCCCTCTCCCTCTCCCTCTCCCTCTCCCTCTCCCTCTCCCTCTCCCTCTCCCTCTCCCTCTCCCTCTCCCTCTCCCTCTCCCTCTCCCTCTCCCTCTCTCTCTCTCTCTCTCTCTCTCTGTCTCTGTCACTCTCAAATAAATAAATAAATAAATTTTCAAAAAATCTGAACAGAAAGGATAATATAATCCCAGAAACAGGGAACAATAAACCATAAATACCTCTTTAAAGAGCATAGAAATGATACCACATGGTTGAAATGGGTAAGAATTATATCATTCTCAAATGTAATTTATCATGATAGAAAATAAAATTTCCTAAGAAGCCAGGCAACTGTATCTGGTAAGGAAATTGCAGATACTGCTTGCTCCTGACAACTGAACCCTTGTCATAATTTAAGGAATTTGACATTATTTGCCAAGCAAGAGACTTCCTGTTTCTTTTTAAGTTAATCATAGAGATGGGAAGGGAAAAGCTCTCGCGTCTATGCTGCCGAGTTCTTTGAGCACCCAAGCACATAGAGCATTAGTAGATATGCTGCATCTCTTGAAAGGCCCCCTGTGACTGTGACTTTCTCATCCCCTGACCGTCCGGCCCCTCCCTCTGCTTTGCTGTCCTCCTGGAGCTCGCTCTGCCCAGCAGGCTGCAGGGGCAGCAGAGCAGACTCAGTCCATGGCCTGCCTCTGTGGCCTGCAGGCGGGTGACCTGGAGCTAGGTCATGCATGCTAAACTTTTCTGTGCCTCATTTCTTCTAAAAATATGGCACAGGTCACAAGACAGTAGTGAAGAATAAAAGGTTCTATAAACCCTTCAAGCAGATTCTGGAGCACAGTTATTGCAGATAGCTTCTTGTTGCTGTCACAAAGCACCTGCCCAAATGCAGCTCCAGAAAGGAAAGGGTTTATCTTAGCTTATGGTCTGCAGGGGAAGTTCCATGATGGTAGGGAAAGCATGGCATGAACAGAGGCTGGATGTCATCCCTGCCACGGCAGGTGGAAAACAGCAGCAGAAGAGAGAGCCCAACGCTAGCAAGGGAAAGGAGTTTATAACACCCATAAGCCTGCCCACAACACCACACCATCTCCAGCAAGACTCCACCTCCCAAATTACCCCCAGCTAGGGACCTAGCATTCAGAATACATGAGTTTATTCAGGACACCTAACTTAATCCAATACAGTCATACTGTGTGTATGTGTATGGGAAATAAAACAGTAATCAAATGTGCTTACTTGTTCACTGTCTCCCCACAGGGTCATGAAGGAAGGTGAAGGGTATTGGCTTTAACTCTGGTGCGCCTTCAGTGCCGAGTACAGTATGGAACACATGGTAGACCTCAACAAATATTGACCCACTGACCCATGGCACAGTTGTAGGCAGACAGACATTAGCAACCCTGGAATTCATTGACCTTGCCTCCCACACCCTAGTGTGAAGGGGAAGTCAAGAGATCATCCCTTGTCTAAAAACATGCTAGAAAGGTAGGAAGAATAACTTTCTCTTAATGAGTTGCTCTGTGGGACCTGCCCACTTGTCCGAGCTCTCCCTCAGAAAACAATTCTTCTGTTTTTCATTCTCTTCTGTGGATTCTGGCTGAAATCCTAAGCATTCTTGCCCTGAAACTTTGAGATTTTTCTCATAATTCTCCTTTGTCTTACTCCTCATCTATCCCTGTGTGGCTCCTGAGCCTAACTTTTCTTGGTCATGAGACAAGATACTCAAAGGTCATTTTCCTCTATGAGATTGACTCTGGTTTCTCTCTGATGATTCTAGACCTTAGTCAAATTACCTTTTTGGGTGATCTGGCTCCCATGTTTAACTAATGGAAAATTAATTGAAAAACTAATTAACTCACTGGAAAATATTATGTTGACAAATTCTCTAGGAATATCATCTTATTAGCACAAGGGTTTGTTTATTGAGATCTTACAGTGTAGGGCTGATAGCTCCTCCTGACTGAACTGTGAGGTCCAGAAACAATGTTCAGCATGCATTGTAACTCTTAAGACAGTGTGATTCTGAGTAGGATTCCAGGTTGGGATGTGGGGTCTACAGGAGAGTGGGCTATAAGAGTAGGTCAGAAATGAGCAGAGCTGGGGCAAAAGTGAACTCAAGCTCTGGATTTGCAGGGTGGCATGCTTTCCCAGTCATGGAGCAAAAGTAGTCCAGCCAAGTGGGTGGTTTTGTCCAAGTCTTTGCTGTTGAGCAGTGTGCTGTGGTACATGGGACAGACAGGACAATTTCCTTAAGGCCAGATGGATTTCCTGTCCTAGGAAAATGGAGGGGCAGGAGGACCCATTTGAGCCACAGGTGCTTAGCAACTGAACTCCCAAGCAAGGTCCAGTTCATGGGAAGAGGTGTCCAGCCCTGCCCTCACATGTGGACTATGCTTTAGAGCAGAGCACAGCCCAGCAAGAGATGGACAACAGACCAGGGTCCAGGGCACAGCTGCCAAGGGCACCAGACCAGCTGGCTACAGACCCCAGCATTCCTGGGTTTGGATTTTTCTCACTTCTTAGGATGGGCTTTTCAGTTCATGTGAAACCCAAGGATTTCCATCCTTCAAAGTGGCTGTATTTTTCAGTAATTTACTCATTCCTTTTCTCCCTTCATTTTCAAATTTTTTATTACTTGAATCTGTCTCCTAGTTTGATCCATTCATTTGTTTGGTTGGTTGAGATAGGGTCTCACTATGCAGCTAAGGCTGGCCTGGAACTGCTGCTCCTCTGCCTTAGCTCAGTTCCAGAAAGCAGGGATTGTGAGCATGTTCTACCTCACAGTTTTCTTACTGTTTTAAGGCATTTCTACTAGGAATATTTAGGCACTGTTTACATGTTTTGTATCCTGGCCTATTTTCTTAATTTATCTCTTAATTCTTCTATTGGTTTTTAACTTACCTTTTTTTGTGCCACGAGGTATGTTTTATTTTCATTAATTATACAAATAATTTTCTGTAATATACATGGCAAACTGGAGAAATTTGGCAGTCTGATTGGGGGTCCCTAAAGAGACCAGCAGGCCGGTGGCATCAGCGTGGAGTGCCCGGGATCACAGTGCAGCTTGTGGCTCCTGTCCATCTTGCAGGTGGCTCTTCCTCCACATCACGAGGGGACTCAAGAGATGATGGGGGTGGGGTATTCTCTAGGCTTTTAAGAAATCTCACTCCGTTTTTCCTATTCAATGGTCTCTTTGGTCTTCAGGGTGTTTTTCTCATGCGTCTCGGTTTTCTTCAGCTTGGCCTTATCGAAGCTGGTGATTCCCCCATGTCTGGTTTGTCTGCCATTTTCTTAAAGCTCCTGGTGTTCCTACTGGCGTCACTGCAGCAAGAGACCTCATTTTAGCTTTTAACTATTACCTGCCAAGAGCCTGTGATGTCTGGAGCTGTGGCTGTTACTTGTGCTCTCATCTCATCCTATCCCAGAGAGATTTAATTATAAACACCTTGGTAGAAAGGAATATGAACTCTGTATAGTCTCTGAATCCCTCCGCTTCTTTAAGATATTTTTGTTTGCATCTGTTTGAAACTTTAGTGGTTGTTCCCTACATCTGCCCTTCTTTGACTGTTCTCTCATAAGAACCTGAGAAGTTTGAGGCTGGCTCTAGTTTCCAGGTCCTGGTTAACCTCTGTGAGGGGTAAAGGACAGAGGTTATTATGTGAAGTGACCTTCAGATCTTGGTGTCTGTGAGTCTGTTCTCCTGCCCAGTCAATTCAGCCAGAGAGGGGTCCTCTGCCCTTCTCCCTAAGTAGCATGGACTGATTACCAGTGTTCTAGGGAGATCATTGATGTTGGGGCTCTGAGCTGCTCTATGTGGGGGCTTTCATGGGGTCACCTTCTTCCAGCTTTACCTTCACCACCTCTCCCTTCAGAGTTCCTGCATTTGTGTTTTCTTTTGGAACTTTAGAAATTAGTCAATTCTTTCTAGAAAGTTCTGAAGATTATAGGAAATTGCATACTTGGGATAATATTTTTAATAATCTACAGTTGGTTTAACAGTATTATGCCAATGTTAATGTCATCATTCAATGAATGTACCATGGGCTCATAGATTACAAAGTCAGCAGAGGAAAATGTGGTATATATTTTTTCTTTCATCTTTTTTATTAGCTGTGGACATATTTTGTATAGAAACATCACATGTTGGTACCATCCTTTCCCTCCTCCCTGCCCCTTTTCTGAAGAGGCCTTCCTCATTGGGATTACAGGTCAACCCCATGGGGATTGTGGGTCATGCATTATGCTGGGGAGGCAATGTCTCTGGGCAAAATGTCCCAACTTGTGGCTCTAACAATCTTTTCACTCCTCTCTTCCACAAAATTTCCTGAGCCATGCTGGGAGCATTTTAAGTCTCCTTCAGTGATGGGCACTTAGGAGCCTCTGCATCTCTGGTTTGATAGGTGTTGAGTGTCCTCAGTATCTTTCTCCATCACCCTTGTGCTGATATCAAATTCACTAAAAAAGAAACATTCTTGCTCATTTTCCCAATTCCTCTGTGGTTTCAGCTGGGTCCAGAGTGGAGCACACTGGGTTGTTTATCTCCTCAGGTCAAGCTCCCATCTGAAAAAGAGAAGCAGATTCTCAAATGGTGAATGAATTCAGCACTGGTTAAATGGGATAACCATTATTAATTCAGAGAGAATTAAAAGGGTTTATACCCTCTTATAGTCTAAGGTTAGAGGGAGCTTCACAATGGAAAGCATAATCATTATCTGGATGTGATTCTAACTTGGTTCCAGTTCCAGATACAGAGAAAGAAATCAGTGAGGCTGTCCCATCTTCAACAGCAACAGCAACAAAAAAGTTAAATACCTTGGAATAACACTAACAAAGGATGTGAAAGAACTATATAATGAAAACATAGAAACACTCAAGAAAGAAACAGGAGGACTTGAGAAGATGGAAAGGCCTCCCATGCTCCTGGATAGGTAGAATTAATATTGTGAAAATGGCAATTCTACCAAAAGCAATATACAAATTTAATGCAATACCAATAAAAATACCAGCATCATTCTTCACAGAGATTTAAAAATGATCTCAAAATTCATATGAAATAGCAGAAGGCCTCATATATTCAAACATATCCTCAGAAAAAGAAACACCTCCAATGGTATCACCATACCTGATCTAAAAAGCCATAGTGACAGTAACAACATGGTACTGGAATAAAAACAGAAACATAGACCAATGGAACAAAATTGAAGACCCAAACCTTACAGCAAGCAACTACAGCTACTTGATCTTTGGCAAAGGTGCCAATAATGTAGACTGGAGAAAAGACAGCATCTTCAACAAATGGGTAGGACAAATAGGATGACCATATGTAGAAAAATAAAGTTAGACCCACTCATTTTGCCATACACAAAAATCAAGTCAAAATTGACTAAAGACCTCCATATAAGACCTGAACCTGTTCAACTACTGGAAGAAGAAATATGAGGCACTCTCCACAATATAGGACTGGGGAAAGACTTCCTGAACAAAACCCCAGTAGCCCAGTAAATAAAACAGCATTCAACCAATGGAATCTCACGAAGCTAAAAAGCTTTTGCACAGACAAACATACCATAAGCAATGCCAATATATTACCCACTGAGTGGGAGAAAATCTTTGCCAGCTATACAACTGACAGAAACTTAATATCTATAATCTACAAAGAATTCAAAAACTAAACAATAAAACATCAAACAACCGGGCTGGAGAGATGGCTTAGTAGGTAATTGCTTGCCTGTGAAGCCTAAGGACCCCAGTTTGAGGCTCAATTCCCCAGGACCCACGTTAACCAGATGCACAAGGGGGTGCACACATCTGGAGTTCATTTGCGGTGGCTGGAAGCCCTGGCACGCCCATTCTCTCTATATATCCACCTCTTTCTTACTCTGTCTGTCGCTCTCAAATAAATAAAGGTACCAAAAATTTTTTTTTAAAAATCAAACAACCCACTCCAAAAGTGGAGCAGAGAATTAAATAGGGAGTTCTCAGAGGAATCATTACAAATGACTAACACACACTTAAGAAAATGTTCAACATCCCTAGCCATTAGGGAAATACAAATTAAAACAGCAATGAGATTCTACCTTACCCAGTAAGGATAGCAAACATTAAAAACTCAAATGAAAACAAATGTTAGCAAGGCTGTGGAGAATTAGGATCACTCATTCACTGTTGGTGGGAATGTAAGCTGGTACAATGACTGTAAAGATCAATTTGGAGACTCCTGAAAATGATGAATATAGAGTTACCAACAGACCCTGTTATTCCCTTACTGGGCATTTGCCCCCAAATCTCCACATCTTAGTTCAGAGATATTTCCTCAACCATATTTGTAGCTGTTCAATCCATAATAGCTAAGAACTGGGACCAACCCAGAAGCCCATCATTGGATAAATGGATAACCAATATGTGGTATATCTACACGATGGAATTCCACTGAAAAGTAAGAAAAAAATGACATGTTGAAATATTTAGAAAAAAATGATTGAACTTGGAACAGATCATTCTAAGTGAACTTACACAATCATAGAAAGACAACTATTGCATGATCTCACTCATTTTCAGTTCCTAACCTCAATTAGCCTAAGTTGCTGACATAACTGAATAGCATCTTGAGGCTTGGACAATAGGGAGGGTAGGGCTTGGGGAAAGGAAAAGGGTCAGGGGGTGGGGGACATAAAACTGAACCAAAATTGAACTAGTACCATAGAATCCTATACCTTGGAAGTCAGACTAAGAGGTGAAACCCTCAAGATGACCTTAGAGGACCACCTGAATTGAAGGACCCTAGAGAGAATAAGATGAAACCTAACCTCAAATTTCTCCTGTTTTTCTTTATTCTTTGGTTTTTTTCTTTTCCCTTGGTGCTGGCATATAATTCCCTATACCATGATGTGGTCTATGTCCACAAGGAGCTGTTGACCTACTAGATCTCCCAAAACAAACAAGACAGACTTCTATCAGAGCACTTGATAACCCACCAGAAGTTAATGGTAAGACCTTCCTTATTGCTGAAGACATCAAATGCTGTAGGCACAGGCCCTGGAGAGACCTGGTTAGAATCCAGAGTAGAGCCCGCTACATGAGCTATCAGGGGAAAGTGGCCAATATCTGTCCAAGCAACTCAAAGCCTAAGTAACTCAGAAGCAAACAATGTGATGTGATGCTCACACAACTGCAATAGTGGCACACAGCTATGGTGGGTAACTAACTGCTCTTGGATAGGCTAACAGATCTCCTCAGTGGAAAGGAAAACATATTTGGGATGACTTTATAAATTATAAATATCAGATTTTGAAAACATTTTTCATATATATTCTTTTAAGGACTATGATTAAGGGATGCTAAAAAATTATAAAGATTGTCTGGCCAAATGTATATACTATGCTTATCAAACAGCCCAGTAAGCATTTCTGTTAATGTTCACACCCTTATATTAATGCTACTCTTACTTTTGGTTGAGAATCTTCTCTTTTCAGATGGCAGTGACCTTGGGACGATGGTGATGGAAAGAAGTGACCACAGTGCTCAGTACTGCAATATCTCTATCACACCTTCCAAGGCTCAGGGTCTAATGCGGAAGAGGTGCCAGAAAGAATGTAAGAGTCAAAGGAAGGGGAGGACTCCATACAACATGCTCCCTCCAAACACCAAATGGTCTAGATATCCATGGCTTCACAGTGCCTGATACTACCTGCATAAGACCATCATAAGAGGAGGAAAAGATCAAGACATCAAAAGTAAAAGAGAGACTGATTGACATGGGGAGAGGGTATGATGGAGAGTGGAGTTTCAAAGGGGTAAGTGGGGGGAGGGAGGGTATCACCATGGGGTATTTTTTATAATCATAGAAGTTGTTAATAAAAAAAAATTATAAAGAGTTCGGTTACAGAATAGCTTGGAGCCAGGCATGGTGGCAGATACCTTTCATCCCAGCACTTAGGCAGAGGTAGGAGGACTGCCATGAGTTTGAGACCAGCCTGGGCTAGAGTGAGACTCTACCTCAAAAAAAAAAAAAAAAAAGAAAGAAAAGAAAAGCTTGACCCTATAGGCAGGCATGTTCACAGATACACAAGGATCTTTGTAGTGCAGGACTGAGAGCAAGGAGAGTGGGGTGGGGAGGACAGTCCAGGGACCTCCCTGTGTCTAGCCTCATTGGGTGGGCCATTTGAGTAAATAAATGTCACCAGTAAAGTTAGGTGAGTAGAATGTGGATCAAAGTACATCAAAGATATCTATTCCATTTCACAATAAGCTCATCAAATTTATTCATGCAGAAAGCTAGGATGGGTCTGATACAGATGTCATAAATTCTACTTCAGGTCATTAAGGAATATTTTAAATCCTAAGTAGCAGTGGCATCTCCTGCCTGCTGTGGTTTGGGTAACAACTGGACAAGCCACAGCACTCATGTTCTGCTCTGGCAGTTCTCTCAGCTGCTTATCTTGCACGGCTGCTGCAAAGGCTGGGAAATGGTTTCTTTTAAGGTTTATGAACACTGGAATTTCATATTTCGAAATCTGCATTATGGATGTAAGAAATGGTATGAGACCAGCCAGGGGTGTGGCTGGGGGTTGCCCACTTCACTTCCGGAGGACAGCTGCAGAGGGTGTGCTGACCAACTGGTGTGCTGGTGACTGTGAGGCTTGCAGAAATTGCTAACAGCATGGACATATACAAACACATACTTGCACACATCCGACAGGAAGCCCTTGCCATCTGTCCTTGCAACTGTCTGGGATTGCCCTTCAACACTGCCTTTGTATGCAGGGAAATGTCCTGGTAATCAGTCTCATGAGGCATCGGGAAGTGTTTCAGCAAAACTTGAAAAAATAAACAATACATTTCTTCTCTGCAAAACTGCTGTCCTTCAAAAGCTTAAGCCCCTTCCCCCACACCACCTTGGAATAAAATCTTCCTCAATTAGAAATGTGTTTACTGGCAGTATTCAGACAATGGCTCTTGAGGAATATCATAACTCTCCTGCAAGTCTCCACACATGCCCAAAGGTCAAGTCAAGTCATGGTGGCTTGTCTTGGTGAACACCCTATGACCCTGTCAGGAACTTGGCAGGAGTGGCAGCTCTGTGTGGAACTGTTATAGACCAGTTCCTGTCACCTCCATGCATTGTGGAAGGTTGCCATGAGGAAGTTCCCCATCTGTTTCCCTGGTTTGGGAGAATCCTGGGTCTTAATGTCTGTGCCCCTCCTCTGAGAACAGCTGCAGATGATAAAATCACTCTGCAGGATCCCAGGCTTGGCTCCTCAGCAACAGAGCATCCACCACTCACGTTCTCACCGCCCAGCCCTTATGTTCTGATGTCACCCTGTGAGTAGCGAGATGCAGGTCGCTGACTCAAAGCTGGTCTTGCTTATGCTGCCAGTGCAAGTGAAGGATGGCCTGAAGGCACTTGGGCTTGCTGTCTTCATACCAGCAGAATCCTAGAAATGTAACAAAGAAGCTGGCAGCTGCTGCAGGTGGCTGCCCGGCTGCCTGATGAGAAACCCGACCAACAGCAGCTTAAGAAGCGGGGGAGGTTTCTCTCCCTTACATACTAAGAAGTGTGAGTGTGGAAGATTGCTGTGTTAGGTTTCAGCATGATGTGAGGGCTAATCCCACTGCAAAAGTCCCTTTAACTTCCTGGACAAGAGGCTGTGGTAGTCCTATGCATCATTTCTGCACTCAAGGCAGGAAACAATGATGATAATAACAGCAAGGTATCATCTTGCTATGTATTTTATCAGGAAAACAAAGGCTTTCTAAGATACACCCCTCCACACGTCTTCTTGTGCATAATTGAACTCTGAGCTCCCAAAGAAGCCAGACAGTTTTTGTAAGAGATACTAGAGCATATGATCGACCTAGACAAGACCAGACTTAGCAGCAGTGCACCCCTGGGCTGGCCGCCTTGACGCTCTAAAACAAGCACGGGTTCCTTGGGTGGAGCAGGAGAGGAAGCTAAGTTAGCTGTCTGTCATGTGAACAAATGCTGCCACACCGTGCATCGCCAGCTCAGGGGCAGGACTGTCAGCACTGCCTCTATGTTTTGTACATCAATTCTATCTCCTACTTGAACTGACAGTGAATGATTGAGGCATTCAAAGGTAATTTCTAGCTCTAGTAGCATTGTCATACTCAAGTACTCTGCCCACAAACTCCTCTTGTTCATTCATCTTGGCAGTGAAACACCAGTAGTTAGAAGAGAAAGGCATCTTACTGATTTCTGCAGAGCTCCTGCTACAGCAAGTTTCCCTTGGGCAAGAATACAAAATCCTTCCTTACGTAAGCAACTGATAGTTGAGCTTGCTATATGTGTTTTGACAAGGAAAAGTCTCTCTGGTTTGAAAAGGAGTTGCTCAATGCTAATCCTTAGGACTAAGACTAACCTACTTGTTCTTTCTCTTCTACCTGGTAAAACCTCCTCAACATTGTCTTAAAATAGCTCTACAAACTCTTTTACAAATTTCAGACAGTATTTAGACCACATGGAATCTTGCAGTCTTTTTTCTTATTTCTGTCATAGCCCTTACCACTGGCACACTGAAGCTGTGTACTTACAATATCATTTACGTTACTAGTAAATTTTTAAGGGTAGCAGTTTTGTTTAAGAAATCAGCATAAAGTGAGGTGTATATTAACAAGCATTCAATATATTTTTGTTGAACAAGACATTCAAACTATGAATAATTAATAAAATACAATATTAGTTCTTATATTTTAGTTTAAGCACATAGAATTTTTTTAAAAATGTATTCATGCCAGGCGTAGTGGTGCATGCCTTTAGTCCCAGCACTCAGGAGGCAGAGGTAGGAGGATCGCCGTGAATTCAAGGCCATTCTGAGACTACATGGTGAATTCCAGGTCAGCCTGGGTTAATGTGAAACCTTACCTCAAAAAAACAAACAAACAAAAAAAAGTATTCATGGTTGAGAAAAGACATAAGCAAAGTATGAAGCAAATTCAAGCCAAGAAACATCCTTCCTCTCCTGTCATACAAATGTGGCTCATTGTCTCAACACATGAACTAGAAAGCGAGATGAAAAGACAAACGAATTCAAAGATAAAAGAGCAAAGACATGAGCAGACAGTTCACATAAAGACATTCAAAGAACCCTTCCGCCAATGAGAAGATACTCAGTTTGGCCCATGGTCTCTTAAATGCAAATTTAGATTATTCTGAGATGTCATGCTCCTTATTGCTACTGAGTTGGAAAAACAGGAAGGCTGAGGCACAATCCTAGAGGGGTCATGTGATAATATCTATGAAACATTACACATGCTTTCCCCCTTTCCCCCAAAGGATTACCGCATAGAACACACAGGTGGTATGCTGTGATGCTGTGTAGCGGCATGCCAGGACAGACAGCTCACTTCCAAGACAGAGGACTGGGGGATGAATTGCAGCACACCCTCACAGCAGGGCGTGATGTAGCTGAGGAAGGATGACTCTCTCTGTTGTGCTTTGGAACATCTGGGAGAGAGAAGAAACATTGAGAACAGTGAAGACAACACAATACCTCTTGTGTCATAAAGGGGAAGAAAAAACTGGTTGTTCAGGTTCATAACTGTAGGATGTAGAAGGTTGCGGGGAGCAAGGGAGCTGGGAGAAACAGAGGGCAGAGTGAAAGCAGAGCTTATTGTAGACCATTGTTATTTTGAAAACCTGTGATCTGGAAGTCTTAGCCAGAGCAATTAGGCAAGGAAAAGACATAAAGGGTATCCAAATTGGAAAGAAGGAAGACTTCTGTTTGTAGAAAAAAGAGCTCATCAAAACTGTTAGAACAGTAACACAAAAAGCAGTCACATTTCTACACATCAACAATTGACTAAGTGAGAAAGAAATCAAGAAGCCAAACCCATTTACTGTAGTTGCAATATGGTAAAATTCTTAGAAGTAGGGGCTAATGAGATTTCTCAGTGGGTAATGCACTTGCCTGCAAAGCCTAATGACCTGAATTTGATTCTCCGGTACCCATGGAAAACCAGAATCACAAAGTAACACATGCATCTGGAGTTTGTTTGCAGTGTCAGGAGGCTCTGCTTCTCTCTCTCCCTTCCTTTATGCCTCTCTCATTCTCTCTCAAAAAAAATAAAAATATTTATTAAAAATTTTACAGGATGGCAAGAGAGAGGTTGCTTAGTGGTTAAGGCACATACCTGCAAAACCTAAGGACCCAGGTTCCATTTTTCAGGTCCCACATAAGCCAGATGCACATGGTGGTGCATGTGTCTAGAATTTGTTTACAATGGCTAGAGACCCTGGTGTGCCCACTCTTACACACTCTCCCCCCGCCCCCCCATCTCTAGTAGTAAATAAATAAAAATAAATTTAAAAAAAAATACAGGAGTAAGCCAGGCATGGTGGCACACACCTCTGATCCCAACACTCAGGAGGCAGAGGTAGGAGGATCACCAAGAGTTAGAGGCCACCCTGAGACTACAGAGTGAATTCCAGGTCAGCGTGGGCCAGAGTGAGACCCTACCTTGAAACTACCCACCCCCCAAAAAATTTATAGCAGTAAATTTAAACAGCAGATAAAAGAATTCTATTGTGAAAAACTCTCAAATATTGCTTGAGCAAGACACAGAAAGATCGCTTAACTATCCTCTGTTGCAGAATTGGAATAAGTACTAGTGGTACATGTCCATGGTCCCCAGTGTAGTGAACAGACTCGGTGCAATCTGTCACAATTCCAGTGACAGTCCTGAAACAGCAGGAGAAAAACACACATAAAATCCATATAGAATCTAAATGGACCCCAAATAGCTAAACCAATTCAGAGCAAAAAGAACAGAGCTGAAGATATCACAACACCTAATTTCACAATAGACTACAAAGTTCTAGTCATTAAGATACCATGATATGGGCATAAAATGAACATATAGTACAGAAATAAGCAGCACCTGTTTATACCTACTGATTTTCAACATAGCACTAAGAACACAAGTTGAAGAAAAGATAGTCTCCTCAATAAACAGTGTTGGAGAGACTAGCTATCAATGGAAAGAAGAAAGGAGACTATCTCCCATGTAAACACAAATCAACCCAAAATACAGCAGAGACTTCAATGTAAGACCCCCACACAATGAAACTGCTGAAAGAAAACACAGGAGAAATGCTTCAGGAATTCTTTATCTGGTAAAAGAATCAAGGCTCAAGGTCATTGAATCCAGGAAATAGTTTTAGGTATGATCCAGAAGCAAGGTAACAAGAGCACAAGTTGATAAATGAGATAACATCAAAATGAAGAGTTTCTGTACAACAAAGGAAGTGAACAATTCAGAGACACCTCACAGAAGGGATGAATGTATTTGCAAACTGGGAAGTTGTTAGCATCCAGAATATGCAAGGACCACAATCAACTCAGAATGGACAAGGAAATGACACAGATCACACAAGGAAAAACAAGCAACCAAAGTCCAGACATCTGACTAAAATGGACAAGTCATCTGAAGAGAAATTTCTCAACTGAAGATTTACTAATGGCCAACGGACCTATGAAGAAAAATGCTCAGTACCACAATCACCAGGGAAAGAAAACTAGAATGAGATAGTATCTTGTCCCAGTTAGGATGCCTATGACAAAAGACAATAGTTAACAAATGTTAGGGAGGAAGTAAAGAAAGGTAAACTCTTGCACTGTTGGGAGGAATGCAAATTACATGTACCATTATAAAAAACAAAAAATATGAAAATATGACTACTATACCATCCAAAATTTCTACTTCTGTCTATATTTACATCAATGGGTCTAAGATATGCATGTTTTCCTATGATCATTTCAAATAGTCAAGTCCTATGATCATTTCAAATAGTCAAGAGTCAACTGAAGGGCCAACTGGCTAGGAAGGGTAGAATTCTCAACTTGGCTGGGGTATTTTTCTTCTTGCCTTCTGTCTGTCATGCTTTGGAGAAACCCTCTCACTGGGATTCCTTCACTATTTCTTAATACTTTCTGGTCTGTTATTTGAAAAGACTTCTATGTTTGATCTCTCATATGTATGGAACTGCCCTAGCTTTTTTCTTGATATCAATTTCCCCTACTCTAAAATTCATAATTTAACCTTCTTGTGCTTGCCTGCAAACCTAACAACCTGAGTTCAATTTCCCAGTAAAGCCAAGTGCACAAAGTAGTGCATGCATCTGGAGTTCATTTGCAGTGGCACTGTGCCCTGGCATGGCCATTGTCCCTCTTTTTCTGACTTTCTCTGCTTGCAAATAAATTAATAATTTAAAAAGAAGAAAGAAAAAAGAAGAATTGACAGGGTAGAAATGTAACAACTGAAAAGCCAGGCATAAAGTGGTGCATGCATCTATAGCTCATCTGCAATGGCAGGAGGCTCTGGAATGTCCTTTCTCTGTCTCTTTCTCTCAAATAAATAGCCAGGATGTCCAGCCATGCAAAATGTACCAACTTGGTGTATGTGGGCATGTCTGTTTGGGGGAAAACCAGTTGCTCTCTGACTGGACTGGAGACCCACTCCATGGGAGGAAATTCATGCCCAGTACAGAAAACATAGTCTAAAGCCCACGGCTGAGAAAGTCATAAGCTCTAGGGGGAAAACTACTACTGTTATCTAGCTAAATGCACATATTATGCCCGCAGAACTGCCCTAAACACTTATGCCCACATATCAATGCTACTTTCACTTTTGGTTAAGAAGCTTCTCTTTTCATATGGTGGTGACCAATAGGGTAATTAAAAAATGGCCCAAGCGCTGAGAAGTTACAGTGGCATGTTTAGCACTAAGTGAGACATCTCTGTTACAGTCTCCAAAGCTCAGGGACCATTGTAGAAGAGGTAAAGAATGCAACAGACAAAGGAAGGGGACAACTGCCTACAATGCTGTCATCCAGACAGAAGGTGGCCTTGATATTCACAACCTCTCGGTGCCTGACACGACCAACACAAGACCTGCATAATGGGAAGCAAACAATGGTGACATCAAAGCAGAAGACAGAACTGGAGAGATGGCTCTGCATCTCTGCATGGTACTATCTTGCAAAGCCTGATGACCTGGGTTACATTCCCCAGTCCCATGTAAAGCCAGGGGCGCACAGTGGCACAAGTGTCTGGAGTTGATTTGTAAGGGCAAGATGCCCTGGCACGTGCTCTCTGTTCATTTTTTTCTCCCCCCCCCCCCCCGCTTTCTTTTTCTCCCTCTTCCTCTCTCCCTCCCTCTCTCTCTCTCTCTCTCTTCCTCAATATTAAAAAAAAATTAAAACCTGCAAGTTTTAACTTATTTAAAATCAGATTTTAAAATCTTTTTTTACATAGCTTTTAGTGTATGCTTTGGTAACTCCTCCATCTCTTCTTTTACTACATAAGAGAGTGCAGACACATTTCTTTCTTTTCAGTGTATGTCTGTATTTGATTTGGCTACTTTGAGATAGGCTTTTCCTATGAAGCCCAGCCTGGGCTATAACTTGTGATGCTCCTCTCTCACCCGCCTGTGTTCTGGGATTACAGATGGGATCCAGCTGGCATGGTTTCAGAGAAGATGTTCATCTTTTTGCAAAAGGAACTTAATGAATTAATTAATACAAAGAGGGCAAACCTGACAAGATAAGCTCTACCTTGGTTCAGGCTGTTATTAATATGACATTTAATAATAATTTAAAAGGCTGTTGGTAATTTCCTGAATCTTTTGATATTCATACACTTTTTTTTTGTTTTAGTTTTTTTGAGGTAGGGTCTCACTCTAGTCGAGGCTGACCTGGAATTCACTATGTAGTCTCAGGCTGGCCTCAAATTCAAGGTGATCCTCCTACCTCTGCCTTCCAAGGGTTGGGATTATAGGCATGTGTCAGCATGGCTGGCCATAGAAGAATAAAGTGATTCATGCCAAATAGAGCTGTTGCTGTCAGGTTCACATTTCTGGTAGAAATCACCCAACCAAGAGCAGCTTGTGAGGAAAAGAGGTTTATTTTGGTTTACAGGCTTGAAGGGAAGCTCCACGCTGGCAAGGGAAAATGATGGCATGAGCAGAGGGTGGACATCATCCCCTGGCCAACATAAAGTAGACAATGGAAACAGGAAAGTGTGCCAAACACTGGCAAGGGGACAGTGGCTATAACACCCATAAGCCCACCCCCAATAATACATTCCCTCCAGGAAGCGTTAATTCCCAAATCTCTATCAGCTGGAAACCTAGCATTCAGAACATCTAAGTTTATGGGGGACACCTGAATCAAACCACCACAAGGGCCAAATACAAATGATGCCAAGCCATCCAATGTCACATGCACAGTAATACTAGAGACAAGACCATTCATTTCTATTCCTTTTAGAAATCAGAATGCAGCGTATTGTGAGGTGTCATGCATGCACAAACTCTTCACTGTGTAAAGCAGCTTCTGAAAGTATTTGCTGTATTTATTGGTTAAATCAATAAATGAAATCTTTCTACCCTTTCTTATATGCCTGAAAATGGGAGTCATCATTCTACTAGGAGCTTCCAGGGGGAGTTTTTAATTAAATAAAGGTACATGTCCCACCATTACACTTTGGTGTACAGTCCTGAACATTCCTACCATGTGTTTGTTCTTTAAAAAAAAAAGCAAAATGTTGTAATTAGCCAGACACTGTCAGCAAGTTTGCCATTCCCTTTTGGAGGATTTAAATTGCCTTTTTCTGTGGAAAATAAATGCATGCATTACACTATGATATTATCAGTAACACCGGTTCAAAACAGTGCAAAGAAACAGCTTGGGGTTTTTCTTTCTATTCAAAAGGCAAAGCCTTTCGCACTGTGAAGAAATTGTGCCCCCTGCTGATTCAACTGGATACCAAAACCGTCATCAACAAACCAGAGCTGGGGGAGTGTACTATGTCCTCGAGGTCATGATTGAAATGTACTTTCAGCTGTTAAGGCAGCGATTTCCAGGAACAGAAACTTCTTGCATGCTTTTTTTAAAAGGCAGAAAAGGAGAAACTTCACTTGTTGCGAGCTTTGAGGAGATACTCGTCACACTGAAAAGGAAAACAGCAAAATCGGAGCCTTGATAGATGCTCAGCCAAAGAACACCGAATGCTGTTCCAATCACCAGAGAAATCACAACATTCCTTGTGGTTGACATGTGTGCTTTTGAAACACCGACTGCCATGAATGCAGACCAGCATGGCCAGGCGCCCCAGGTGCTGCTGGAAGCTGCTTGAACTCATGGGTCGTGGAGATGGAAGGCGCCCTCCCAAAGGGCTCGATTTTTCTAGTAGGAACTCATTGTTATCCAACTGGCACGTAATTATCCCAGAACAGTTTAGAGCATGTGTGTTTTTCTTCTGATTATTGCATTTTCAGGAGAAATTCCTGAACATGGAGAGGACTCTAGTGGTGGCTTTGGTCTTGGAGAAGCTAATGGAGGAAATATTTCAGGCAAAGCAACTTCTCTGGTGTTTCTAGATAAGGCCACAAGCCAACTAAGTAGTTTTTTCCAGTGTTTAGGATGTGAAACTTTGTTCTAGATTCACCAAACAAGCATGCAGTATGTGTTTATAAGTCACCTTTTCTCCCAGGCTCTAGCAGCCTTCTCCTTATCCTCAGAGTCCCTTTGATCTTTGGTTAGGGTTGAAATAAAAATGTAGCATGTCTAGTTTTATTGTTAAATATAAATTTTAGAAAAACAGCAAAAATTGTTTAACTATTCTACTATCAAACTATCTGTTGTTAGTCTGAAAATTTTATTTAACCCGTGTTCCTTATTTTATCTAGATTTTTTTCTTTGATTTACTCTGTTACCATTCGGTTTGTTTTCCAACGCATTCTAAATTCATCCCAGGGACTGCCGAGCCAGTCTGGGATGTGACAGCTTCTGGGTGGCCAAGGAGGTGGCTTCTTCCAGACTGTTTCAGGCGCTTGGCTCCCTCCAGCGGCCACCAGAGACATTGCATGAGCAGCCGGTTCTGGCTGTGGAATCTGCATTTTAATCCACATTTACTTTCCGTTTTTACTTACGTCAGTTTTCTGGACAAATTTGTAGGACAAGCAGCCTCATCTCAGAGACGTTGTCACCTCATGCTAAATAGAAATCGCTATCCCCAGATGATCTGACAAGTATTTATTCAGAACTAGGCCTGAGACAGGAGGAATGCAAGTTCAAGGCCAGGGTACCCAATTTAGTGAGAACCTGTTGCAAAATAAAAATAAAAGGAGACCTGGGATATGGCTCAGTGCTTGAGCACTCACCTGGATAGCATGCACAGGGGGCTGGGTTTGATTCTGGGTCTGAGGGAGGAAAAGAAGCATTAATTCAGACATCAACTCTCAGAAGAATGGAAATATTTCTCTGTCATCTCTAAGGTGCTTGACAATCAGTAAGTAATATTGAGATGAGTTGACGAGCTACACTAGAGACTTGGAATTACATCAAGGTGAACAGATTCCTACCCACCCAGGAGGCACACTGCCAGCAAAAGAGATGGTGGCTGAAGGGTATGGCCTCCACCACCACGATGGAACTGGACGTTGGAACTTCACTTCCATTCAGCCATGTGTGAAGCGCAGCCAAGAGAGCAGAGCCGGCACTGGGGGTGATACCTGTGAGATCGCTTTTTAGTGCTGTCTTAGTGCTCCATGACAAGAGTGCTATCCAGGTTAGTGCGGTGAGCCCTGAGCATGGCCTTAGATTCGAGGTGACTCCTAGATTACAGCCTGGTTCTTTGCAAGACACTTTCTGCAATATGAGTGTTCCATGACTGCTGTATGAATGTATGAATGAAGGAATGAATAAATGTCCCAACCATCTCCACGTCAATGTGATATCTTATATGGAACAGACTCAGTTAGCCTTAGCAGGATCAAAGCAAGTACAAACTTTCATGACAGAACTCTGGTGAAGGGTCCTACCACCAGAGATGACAGGGAACAAAGATGGCTCTTAGTCGCTCTTGTTTCCCTTCAGGTCATCTCTATGGTGCGGAACCTACGCAAAAGCAACTGTCTTCTCAGTCCCAAGTCACGTCCCCTAGAAGTTACGATGTTTAAACACACAGAAGGGGGTGGCAAGTAACGTGCAAGAATTTGACCCATCAGGTACTCGCATGTTTTAAGAGCACTTGTAAGGAAAAATGATCATTACTGAACACAAGGTACGTAGAAGACATTATCTTTTGTTATCTCATGTAAGGTTGTCACTGTTGTCCCCATTTTAACAGCTGCCTCGGATGTGCAGGTTAAAGAAGAGAAGTACCATGTTCAAGGTCACACAGAGAGCCAAGATATAAATTCGTCTCTGCTTTAATCATTTCTTTGCAGCATCCAGCACTGGTACTTGAGTGCCTGGTGATGTCATCTGAATACTAGGGTGAAAGATCAGTAGGGTAAAAATAAAACTAAGAATTAAGAGCTGTATGCTAAAACTCAAACAGCAAGGATGAAGGTCAAATATGCAGGACTAGGGAGAGCATGGGCTCTTTCCTCCCTCACTGCAGCTCTGGTCTCTGCAACTGTTTCTTCCGAGAGAACCAGAGAAGGCTGTCATTCCAAACCCTCTACTAGCCTTCAAAGTGTGCTTCCAGCCTCCCTCCCTGGCATGCTCTGGGGCAGTAGCTCTGGGGAGGATCCTGGAATATGTATCTTTGCCAGCATAGCAAATTTAAAACTCTGAAGATTTGATGCTATCTAACATTTGAAATTATGTCAATCAAAGGCTATATAGTCTTAAAGGGATTTTCTAGCAAAGATATTTGTTATTGCTTCATAGAATTCTATTAGGGAGGGAAATGTCAAGGCAGTCTGTAAATGAACTAGGGTTTTTCTACATTGATACATCAAAATTCGGATGTTGTGTCCTAAGCCATTTCACTGGCATTTGTCAGCTTGTAACTTAGTCCAAGTGGGAACCCCAGTAATCCCACCTGACATTATATCATACAAAAGTTTGTGAGGCAAGAGCTTCAGACCTCCCAAGGAACAGTTAATCTCATGATTTTGGAACCAAAATGATTGTTCAAACCAGATTCTTTCAGTCGTTTTTATACTTTCTCCCTTCTTCAAACAAATACTTTTCAGACCATACTGGCAGTTGTGGGTGAGAACTGCTAAGTTTCACCAGCCTCAGTGTGTGTCTCACCTCCTGGAGTCCTGTGAGGAAAGAGTTGGGGGAGGCTAAAACCATCAAGTAACAATAAGATGGAAGGAAGGTGGGTGTTCCCACTGTGAAAAGCATGTCCATGCACCAGGGTGAATGTGTCACAAACACTGTTCTCTGAGTCTCACTGCTCATGAGAAATTCAAAACACTTTGAGGGCTGGAGAGATGTCTTAGTGGTTAAGGTGCTTGCCTGCAAAGCCTAAGGACCCATGGTCCACATCCTACGCTAGCCAGGTGCACAAAGGTGAGGCAAGCACAAAGTCACACATGCCCACTAGGTGGCGCAAGCATCTGTAGTTCAACTGCAGTGGCTAAGGCCCTGGCAAATCAATTCTCTGTCTGTCTTCTACCTGTGTCTCTCACTCTTTCTCTCTCTTTCTAAAAAATTAATCAGGGGCTGGAGAGATGAGTTAGCAGTTAAGCGCTTGCCTGTGAAGCCTAAGGATCCCAGTTCAAGGCTCAATTCCCCAGGACCCACGTTAACCAGATGCAAAAGAGGGCGCAGGCATCTGGAGTTGTTTGCAGTGGCTGGAGGCCTCTGGCGCGCCCATTCTCTCTCTTCTCTCCCTATCTGCCTCTTTCTCTCTCTGTCACTATCAAATAAATAAACAAATAAATAAACAAAAAAATTAATCAATTAATTAAAATTTTATTGAAAACACTTTGAAAGCAAGTGGAGAAGGTAGGCCACATCTTCAACTAGAAGTAACTTTGAACCTCTTCTTGTTCAACCAAATAGTTGCCTGAATAATAGACCAAAAAAAGATCCAGTCCTTGGACAAAATGTTTTCTCTTTTCTTGAAATGCATTGTATCTATTGGATGCCCAAGTCTATCTCTTCATGGCCATTTGCACCATCTACTCTCCCTGAGATAATTACCATTTCCTTCTTTAGTTACACCCACGGCCCATATATCTCATTATCTTTATCTTATCTCAATGTGAGAAACTCATCAAATACACCTATGCACTTCCCTTTGAAGATGTTATCATATTTGTAACAAGTCCCTCTTGCAGTTGAATAAGTCATTTACCAAGTTGTAGGGTACTCTTTTTCTTTCTTTCCTTATAAACCCCATGTCTACACTGCTAGCATGTCATCTGTGATATCTACAGTTGAATCTTTGCTGCGTGGACAGGCAAGATGTTGACATTTGACTTCACAGGCAATTTTTCTTCAGGAAACTCGAGATTGTGTAAGCCTGATTCATACCTGCTGCAGCTGGGATGTGTAATAATAGAGCAGTAACAACGAGTGACGATGATGACAGTCCAGACACACCAACTGGTTCTCTGGCTTCTTACTCCAACAGAGAAATTATGACCCTGGTTAAACAGGCTGCTCTCACGGCCATTCTACTCATCCCAAGGAGTGACAGGACTCTTCCTCACATACCCACAGCTGAAAGACTATTGTGTCGTTAATTGATGCCTTAGTTGCAGGTGTAATTTCTCATTTCCACCCTTCCCTTATAAGGCTCTCCACGGCTTCTTAAAGAGTTCTTAGGCACCTCCTACATGTTCGGCATTGTGCTCTGAGCTGGCAACAGACACATCATCAAATGGATATAGACGTGGTTGTCTTCGGGCATATTCTTCTGTTTATTTAATTGGATTAAACTATTTTTAAATATTTCAATGAGTCAAAATATAGAAGTGTAAGGCTGAAAGTGTGAGCTCTGGTCAGACAGGCTTGGGAACGAGCCTTAAGTACATGCATGATCATGAACTTGCAGACACTACTGAGCCTTTGTTTTGTCAATTTATAAAACATAGTTCATCTTGCTGCCTACTTTTCAGGGTGTTTTTGAGGATTAAATGGGATAAAAAACCTACATACATTCTATTACAGCCGCTTGTATTAATTACCAAGTGTTCAAAAATAGACATTCTTTTCAATTAAAATATTATATTCACAGACATGTATACTTAGACTCAATTGGCTCTCAATCAGGAGGTAAAGGGTCCTCCTTGGGCATGAGCTGAGCTGAGCTTAAAGAAAGCTTTGGCAAGGGTTGAAAATGATGTGTGGGTCCATTTACATCAAGCTTGTTGGTTAACTAGTCCTCTGGGGAATATCAAAGTTAAGATCTCTCCTGGCAAATGGGATGAAAAGAACGAAAGCTCAGGCTGTGACCCAGATTTCCCTCTCTAGGATGAAACTTCTTTTCATTCCCGAGAGATGCTATGAAACAATGGTATAATACCATTCAAAAGAGCATTTCTTCCTGGGTGTGGTGGCACACGCCTTTAATCTCAGCACTTGGGAGGCAGAGGTAGAAAGATCACTCTGAGTTCAAGGCCAGCCTTGGGAATACAGAGTTAGTTCAGCCTGGGATAAAAGGAAACCCTACCTCGAAAAAGAAAAGGGGGGAGGGAGCACTTCAGATTCACATTGAACATGTTTAAACTATCTCCATTTCTCTACAGGGTTCTTTTGAAGAGTGGCAATTGGCATCTCAATTGCCAAATGCTGCTAAGAGAAGCTAAGAACATGCCTTACAGTAGTCCCGCAGTGAGAGGTTCCATGCTAGGGAACCAGGAAAAATTTCCCTGACCTTGACCCTTATCAGTAATGTAATGGTGGGTGCGCTTGTCACTCTCGTTGTTGCCACTGAATACCTGATAAAAAGCAATGTAAGGGGAAAAGGGCTTATTGTGATTAAGATATCGTCTGTCACAGTGAAGAAGACATGGTGACAGGACCGGGTTTGTCTGTGACAGTGGAACACCACTTGCTCACATTTTAGCAGATCAGGAAATAGGTAAAAAGCAACGCCAGTGCTTACTCAGTGAGTTTTCTCCTTTTCCTCTTTATATTCAGTCCAGAACTCCAGCCCATGGTATGGTACTGCCCACAGTCAGGGTGGGTCATTTTCTCTCAGCTAATCCTCAATGATAATGAATTTAGACACACTAATGGTACTTACACTGCACTAATACCATAGGTGTTTCTTATTAATTAAATCAGTCAAGTGAGCAAGAAAGATTATCTATGACAATGACTGTCACTTGATTCCTGCAGATATAAAATGAAAGAATGTTCTATAAATAACCACACAGAGAATATCCATTACAAATGCACTTAAATTATGAATATAAATTGGCAACAAAAACTAATATTGTTGCAAGGTGCATCTCGACTTGTCTCAGAATAAAACCAAGGAAATAATTCTTAAGAGTAAAGTCTTCTGATAGTGGATGTCTAAAGAGATTGGGCATGTTCAGAACGGCCAACAACTAAGGTGTAAGCTACTCACAGCTAAGGAACAGGAAGTAAGAATGGGAAGTAACGTGTGGAAGATGAAGAAAAGAAGGAAGATAATTAACTCAGTGCTCAGCTACTTAGGCCACCAACAGAAACCTGACAAAAACATGGGTAGGAGTAGCTGAACGGTGAAGCTAGACCCTTTCCTGACATTCTAGTCTGGAGAGCTGATCAACCACCAGTTAGCAACAACATTTCTTTATCTTAGAAAAGAGATCATCACTTAAGAAATAAACTGAGGAAATCTTGTTTCATTGTTTTGAAATTCTGAGAAAAGAATCATGTATTGTTAGTACTGTATTTTCTGTGTTCTTGAAAATATTTGGAATTGCCAGGCATGGTGGAGCACACCTTTAATCCCAGCACTCAGGAGGCAGAGTAAGAGGATTGCTATGAGTTTGAGGTGACCGTGAGACTAATAGTGAATTCCAGGACAGCCTGGGCTAATGGGAGACCATACCTCGAAAAGCAAACAAACAAACAAAAGAAAGGAATATGAAGTAAAAAATGAACAAATAATAGTCTGCAAACCTAACAAATCAAAGTAAATTACAATATATATAGTCAATGCAGGGACAAATAACATAATGAATGAAATCCCAATTAAAACCATGAAACAGAAAAGAAATCAACATTAAAGAGGTATACAGGAAAAAAGACAGAGGACAAAACCAAGCTACGACTTACTAAGTGTCTGAAGCACCTAGAGAGAACAGAGGGAGTCAGAAGGTAAATGGAGCAATGTTTTCTAACAAGCAGGAAAGAAAGAAGTAGGTAGCCAGTGGTAGTAAATAATTCTGGGAGCTGGAGAAATTAGTTAGTGGTTAAGGCGCTGGCTGGGAAAGCCAAAGGACTCAGGCTCATTCCCCAGGATCCACAAGGTGCCAGATGCACAAGGTGGCAGAGGCGTCTGGAGTTTGTTTGTAGTGGCTAGAGGACCTGGCATGCCTGTTCTCTCTCCATCTGCCTCTTTCTCTCCTCTACCTCTCTCTCACACACACAAATAAGTAAGTAAGTTAAAATTTTAAAATAAATAAGTAAATCAATAAATAAGTCTGCAAGGCCAAGAAGGATGATAATTGTCCCCTATAAACATTCTTTCCTTCAGGCAAGATTGGGTTTCAGAAAAGAGAAGCCTTGCCATGTTCCAAAGTCCCAATGTCTGGAATGTGGCAGGACACCCAGTGCCTAGCAAAAGTCTTTGTGGTTTACACAAATTTTCAGAGTTTGAACTTAAAATAAGTTCAATTACATGAGAAAAACAGAGATTCAACTGGGCTCCTTTTTAGCTTTTTTATTATTATTATTAACATATTTCATATGAATACATATGTATTGGTACCCCCTTTCCCCTTGCCCCTACCCCTATTCCACTGTGGACTCTCCTCAGTGGGATTACAGGCATTCCCTTGGGGGGTGGATTATGTGTTGTGGGAGCAGCAGACAGTTATTTTGGAGGGGGCAGGGAATTCCTCAGGGCATAATGTCTCAACCTGTGACACTTACAATCTTTCCACCCCCTCTTCCATAAAAATTCCCTGAGCTGTGGTGAGTGGGTTTTAAGTCTACTTCAGTGATGAGCCCTTAGGAGCCTCTAGATCTCTGCTTTGGTAAGTGTTGCATACCTCAGGGTCTGTCTCCTTTACCCTGGTGCTGATTCTCAGGTTCAGCATGGAAGCAGCACTCTTGTTGGTCTCCCCAATTCCTCTGTGGTTTTGGCTGTGGCTTGGCTGAAGTGCAAGGGATAGTTTATTTCCTCAGGTCTCACTACCTTCTGAAAAAGAACAGATTTTCCATTGGAGAGTGAAGTCAGCATAGTTTAAAGGGATAAGCATTATTAATTTAGGGAGGCTTTGATGTATGTAACCCCTCTTTCAGCCAAAGGCTAATGACTGCTTGACACTGGAGAGCATAATCTTCATTTCCATAGGATTGTGATCTGGTTCTCAATTCCAGATATGTACTCCTTTACACTGACCAGATCTCTTAGCCAATCTAAAAGCTATTGGTTACCCACCAAAGCATTGTGCCACTATTGCACTGGCGTGTGCATCCTGGCAAGGTGTTTGTTCCCGAGTGGTTTAAACCTCTGGTTACTCAGACCACTGTTGGCCACTTTCTCCCAGTAGCTCATGCAGCAGTTTCTGGCACTAGTAGGCTCACTGTCTGGGGACTGGCTGTCTTCCAATTCCAGCCAGGTCTCTCCATGCTCTGTGTTGGCAGCATATGGTGTCTTCAGCAATAGGGTTTTAACTTTGACCTCAGGTGGGCAATCAAGTGCTTTGACAGAAATCTGCCTTGATTTGGGGACATTTTACGTCTCTGATCAACAACTCATTGTCGGTAGCAATGGATTTCTGGTACTGGGAGTTACAGGCCAGAGACAAAAAAATAAAAATAAAAAAATATTAGACTTCCAATTAAGATGGCGGTGTAGGTAACACGCGAAAGCAGCCTAGGGGGAAAAAACGACCAAAAAAAACTCAGCAAAATACACACTTTTACTAAAAAGTGAGGTGTATATGAAATTGAAGCAGCAGCGGAGAAGTAGAAGAGATCCAGAGCATCCAGAGCCCGCACAGGCCGGCAAAAGTGGCCCCAGCAGCTCCGCCAACCACAGCGGTGGCGGCACACCAGAAAGCTACCAGACTCGGCTCCAGCCGCAGGAAAAGCCAGGTGCTTCCACTCACACCGGTGCTCTCCGCAACTCAGGAAACATTAAGGGAGAGTGGCGCTGAGCAATGAAGGAGCAGACCACGAGGTAGAAGAACACATGGAACAACGAGAGAACCAGAGCAGCTGAGGCTCCCTCCCCTCCCCCACCGGCTGAGCCCAGCTCCAGCACAGAGAGCAGTAGTCCCAGGACCGGCCACACCAACTTGGGTCCATAGAGGGACCCAAGCAGGAGCAGAGTCTGGTAGTAACATCAGCGGCTCCGGCAATGGTAACAGAGGCCCCAACAGTAGAAGACCCAGTAGCAGCAGCAGCAGCAGACCCAGCAGCAACAGCTTCAGAGGCAGCAGTGGCAGTGGACCCAGCAGCAGCAACAGAGGCAGCAGCAGCGGTGGGCCCAGCAGCAGCAGCCTCAGCTGCTGACAGACCCAGCAGAGGCAGCTTTAGCAGCAGCAGTTCCAGCAGCAGGGGTGCTGATCTTCAGGGCCACAGTTGCCAGGCTCAGTTTGCGCCACAGAAAAAGCCAGTGTCCGGCTCCAGACATCAAAACAGCAGCCTGACGACCAGGCAGCAACTTGACTGAGACCAAAATCATCCAAGGTAACTGGGATTGCACCAGGGAAGGGTCTCACTTGGTCACAAGCTGACTTGGATCCCTTAACAGACCAGAAATCTTAACCTCTATGTTGATAGAGGATATGGTGGTTATAATAACTACTCTGGCATACATACTTGGAGCTGTTCTTGATTGAATGGGTACAGTGTTTAGTTAACTTTTATAATCTACCTGTATTTTATTACACTCAGCCTACTTGAATACTCCCATAGCAGGGAAACTCAACACCTTTGTAGATTATTCTCAGAGTCTTAAGAGCCACACCTAACACCTTAAGCTCCTACCCTGAAAATATATAACATCAAATCAATTGTTACAGCTAAGAATACCCAGCTAGCTAGAAAATCCAAGCATTAACTTAATCCAAGGTGCAAAAATATATACATTATAAAACACGAAACACTAAACAGCAAGATGATATAAATCCACCTAAAAGTATTAATACATCAGAAATGACCTCCAGTGAGAATAAATTAGAGGAAATGCCTGAGAAAGATTTCAAAAGAATGATTGTAAATATGTTCAAAGAAGTCAGAGAACAAATCAAAGGAATCAAAGAGGAACTTAAAGAGGAAATCAAAGGAATCAAAGAAGATGCAGGACACCAATTTCATAAAATAAAGAAGGCAATACAAGACATAAATAAGGAAATAGAAATAATAAAGAAAAACCAGGCAGAATTACTAGCAATGAAGAACACAGTTAATGAAAGAAAAAAACTCTGTAGAAAATCTCACAAGTAGAATGGATGAAGGAGAGGACAGAATATCTAAGCTAGAAGACCAGGTGGCAGACCTAATACAGTCCAACAAAGAGAAAGAAGAACTTATAGAAAAGTATGAGTGGGAATTTCAAGATATTATGGACACTATGAAAAGATCAAATATAAGAATTCAGGGCATAGTAGAAGGAGAAGAATTCCACTCCAAAGGCATAGTAGGCATCTTCAACAAAATCATAGAAGAAAATTTCCCCCAAATTGGGAAAGAGGTGCCAAAGCAGATACAGGAAGCCTTTAGAACCCCAGCCAGACAAAACCTGGAAAGAACCTCTCCTCGCCATAGTATAATCAAACTTCCAAACACATACACAAATATATATATATACATATATATATAGAAAGCAGTTAGAGAGAAAAGTCAAGTTACCTACAAAAGCAAGCCCATCAGGATTGCAGCACATTATTCAACACAAACTTTTAAAGCCAGAAAGGCTTGGAGTGATATATTCCAAGTTCTGAAAGATAACAACTGTCAACCAAGGTTTACTTTATCCTGCAAACTTATCCATTCAAATAGAGGGAGAAATAAGGACATTCCATGACAAGAGCAGGTTAAAGGAGTATTTGAAGACAAAACCAGCTCCACAGAAAATACTTGATAGAATCCTCCATGCTGAAGGAAAGGAGAAGCACACATAAGGAACCTAGAAAAAACAAGCAATACTCAAATACAAGTTAACACAAGAGAGCACAGGTAAAACAAGAACCACAAAAAAAAAAAAAGGCAAACATAAATACACACCTTTCAATAATATCTCTTAATATCAATGGCCTCAATGCCCCAACAAAAAGACATAGGTTTGTAGACTGGGTTAAAAAGCAGGATCCTACAATTTGTTGTCTCCAAGAAATTCACCTTTCTACAAAGGATAGACATTATCTTAGGGTGAAAGTTTGGAAGATGGGGTTTCAAGCAAATGGGCCTAGAAAACAAGCAGGAGTTGCTATCTTAATATCTGACAAGGTAGACTTTAGTCCAATGTTACTCAAGAAAGATAAGGAAGGTCACTAAATATTGATTAAGGGCACACTCCAACAGGAGGACATTACAATCCTATACATATCTGCACCTAACATGGGGGCTCCCAAATTCATCAAACAAACACTATTAGAACTAAGGTCACAGATAACACCAAACACAGTGGTGGTGGGTGACTTTAACACCCCACTCTCATCAGTTGACAGGTCATCCCGGGAAAAGTAAGCAGAGAGGCATCTGGACTAAATGAGGTCATAGAAGGAATGGACCTAACAGATATATACAGGACATTTCATCCAAATACCTCAGAATATACATTCTTTTCAGAAGCACATGGAACATTCTCTAAAATAGACCATATATTAGGACACAAAGCAAATCTTAACAAATTCAGGAAAATTGAAATAATTCCTTGCATTCTATCTGACCACAATGAAATGAAACTACAAATCAGTAGCAAGAAAAGCTATAGAGCATACACAAAATCATGGAAACCAAACAATACAATACTAAATGATGAATGGGTCAATGAAGAAATCAAGAAGGAAATCAAAAATTTATAGAGTCAAATGATAATGAGAATACAACATATCAAAATCTCTGGGACACAATGAAGGCAGTTCTAAGAGGTAAATTTATAGCCTTAAGTGCCTATATTAAGAAATTAGAAAGGTCGCAAGTAAACAACCTAATGCTTCACTTTAAAGCCATGGAAAAAGAAGAACAAGGCAAACCAAAAATTAGTAGGCGGGAAGAAATAATAAAGATTAGGGCAGAAATTAATGAAATAGAAACAAACAAACAAAAAAAAAATCCAAAGAATTAATGAAACAAAGAGTTGGTTCTTTCAAAGGATAAACAAGATTGATAAACCCTTAGCAAATCTGACCAAAAGAAAGAGAGAAGAGACACAAATTAATAAAATCAGAGATGAAAAAGGTAACATCACAGCAGATTCCAGAGAAATTCAAAAAATCATAGGGACATGCTATAAAAGCATATACTCCACAAAGTATGAAAATCTGAAAGAAATGGATGATTTCCTTGATTTATATGACCTACCTAAATTAAATAAAAATGAGATTAATCACTTAAATAGACCCATAACAAACATGGAGATCCGAATAGTTATCAATAATCTCCCAACTAAAAAAAGCCCAGGCCCAGATGGATACACTACTAAATTTTACCAGACCTTAAAGGAAGAGCTAACACCATTGCTTCTTAAGCCATTCCATATGAATTTTGATGTCATTTTTCAATCTCTGTGAAGGATGATGCTGGAATTTTTATTGGTATTGCATTAAATCTGTATATGACTTTTGATAGAATTGGATTTTCACAATGTTAATTCTACCTATTCAGCAGCATGAGAGGTCTTTCCATCTTCTCAAGTCCTTGATTTCTGTCTTGAGTATTTTTGTTTCCATTATATAGGTCTTTCATGTCATTGATTAGTGTTATTGTAAGATATTTTTTGTTGTTGTTGCTATCCAAAAATAGAACATCCTCACTGATCTCTTTCTATATGTATTTGTTCTTTGCATATAGAAAGGCTACTGATTTTTGTGTGTTGATTTTGTATCCTGCTGCTTTACTGAAGAAATTAATCACCTTTAGAAGTTTTTTTATGTTCCTTCTTATTTATTTATTTGAGAGTGACAGAGAGTGAAAGAGGCAGAGAGAGAGAGAATGGGTGTGCCAGGGCTTCCAGCCATTGCAAATGAACTCCAGACACATGTGCCCTCTTGTGCATCTGGCTATCGTGGGTCCTGGGGAACTGAGCCTCGAACCAGGGTCCTTAGGCTTCACAGGCAAGCACTTAATCTCTAAGCCATCTCTCCAGCCCCCTTTAGAAGTTTTGAGATGGAGATTTTCAAGCTACTTATATACAGGACCATGCCATCTGCAAGAAGAGCTAACTTGATTTCTTCCTTTATAATTTTCATACCCTATATTTCTTTCTCCAGTCTTATTGCTTGAGCTAAGACTTCTAGTACTATGTTGAAGAGCAGTGGTGAGACTGGGCACCCCTGTCTTGTTCTGGATCTCAATAGGAACTCCTGGAGTCCTTCTCCATTAAACATTATTTGGTCCTTAGCTACTTTATATATACCTTTTATTGTTTTGAGATATAAACCATCTATGCCTATACTTTCCAGTATTTTTATCATAAAGTGATGCCTTCTCTGCATCAATTGAGGTGATCATGTGGTTCTTTTGCTTAAGTTTATTTATGTGGTATATTATGTTGACTGATTTCCATATGTTCAACTATCCCTGTATCCCTGGGATGAAACTTATTCATTCAAGATGGATAATACTCTTGATATGTTGTTGAATTCAGTTTGTGAGGATTTTGTTCAGGATCTTTGCATCTAAATTTATCAGGAATATAGACCTATCATTTTTCTTGTTGTATCTCTGTCTGGTTTTGGTATTCTGGGGATTCTAGCTTTATAAAAGGAATTTGGGAGGATTCCCTGTTCTCTGACTATGCAGAACAGTTTGAGAAAAATTGGCTTCAGTTCTTCAATGAAGGTTTGATAGAATTGGGCTAAGAAACTATCTAGTCCTGGGTTTTCTTTTGGGGGAATTTTATAAATTTTATTTTATTTTATTTATTTGTAACCAGAAAGTGACAGAGTGCAAGAGAGAGAGAAGGGGGCAGTGAGAATATGGCCATGCCAGGACCTCTTGACACTGTAAACAAACTTCATGTGTGCATCTGGCTTTACATTGGTACTGGGGTATGAAACTTACATCATTAGGTTTTACAAGCAAATGCTTTAACTGCTGAGTCATACCACCAGAGTTGGGGAGGTTTTTTTAATTACCTTTTTAATCTCAATAGAAGTGATAGGTTGGTTTAGGAGATTAATCTACTCTGAATCTAGCTCTGGTAGGTGGAATGTGTCTATTAACTCATTTATTTCTTCCAGATTATCCAATTTTGTGGAGTAGAGATTTTGGAAGTATGTCCTGATGATTCTTGCAATTTCCTTGATAAGTGCTGTGACCTCTGCTTTTTCATTCATGATTTTGCTAATTTCAGACTTCTTTCTTTTTTGCTTGATCAAGTTTGCCAGGAGTTTATCAATCTTGTTTAGTTTTTCAAAGAACCAGTTCTTTGTTTCATCAATTTTTAAAATTGTTTTTTGTTTCCAATTCATTAATTTCTGCTCTGATCTTGATTATTTCTTTCTGTCTGGAGCTCTTAGGGTAAGATTCTTCTTGTTTATCTAATGCCTTTAGGTGGACAGCTAGGTTATTAATTTTGGATCTCACTGTCATTGTTATGAAGGCATTTAGTGCTATGAATTTTCCCCTTAGGACTGCCATCATTGTGTCCCATGAGTTTTGGTAGGTTGTGTTTTCATTACCATTCAATTCTAGGAATTTCACAATTTCTTTTTTGATTTCTTCCACAACCCATTCATAGTTTTAAAGTGTGTTATTCAGTATCCAGGAGCTGGTGTAGTTCCTGATGTGTCTCTTGTTAATTCCTACCTTTAAAGCATCGTGATCTGATATGATACAGGAAGTTACTTCAACCTTCTTGGATTTATGGAGATACACTTTATGTCCTAATATATGGTCTATTTGGCAGAAGGTTCTGTGGTCTGCTGAGAAGAATGTGTATTCTGTAGAATTGGGATGGAAAGTTCTGTAGATGTCCATTAGGTCTAGTTGATCTATGGTGTTGTTGAGCTCTATTATTACCCTGTTGATTTTCTGCTTGTATGATCTGTATATTGATGATAGTGGAGTATTGATGTCTCCAACTATCATGGTTTCATTCATGTGACCCCATAAACTTAGGTGTTCTGAATGCTAGCTTACGAGATGATGGAAATTCAGGAATTAATGCCTCCTGGAGGCAATGTATTGTTGGGAGTGGGTTTATGGGTATAATAGCCAGTGTCCCCTTGCCAGTGTTTGGCACACTCTCCTGTTGCAATTAGCCACCTTATGTTGGACAGGGGATGATGTCCACTGTCTGCTCATGCCATAGTTTCCCCCTGCCATTATGGAGCTTCTGCTAGAATCTGTAAGCCAAAATAAAACCTTATTGCCCAAAAGCTGCTTTTAGTCAGGTGATTTCTGCCAGCAATACAAACCTGACTGCAACACTGACTATGATGGTGTTGGTGTTTATTTCTGTTTTGTTGCCAAGTAGGTTTTGTTTAATGAACTGTGGTAATCCTGTGTTTGACACATGCAGATTAATGATTGTGACATTCTCATGTTGGATCATTTCCTTCACGAATAAGAAGTGGCCTTTTTGATTACTTTTGGTTCAAAGTCTATTTTATCACATTAATGTAGCAACACCTGCTTTTTTCTTATTTCCATTTGCTTGGAATATCATTTTCTATCATTTCACTATGAGGAAGTGTCTGTCTTTCGTGGTGAGGTGGGTTTCTTGAAGACAGCAGATAGAAGGGTCCAGTGTTTTGATCTACCCTGTTAACTTGTATATTTTGTTTAAGACCATTAATGTTTAAGGTTATAACTGTAAGGTTTGATTTAATCCCTCCCATGATGAGGTGTTTTATGGGGTTGGATAGGTTCTTATGTTTTGTGCTTTTTTGAGTCTAGTCTAGTTTAGTTTATTTTAATCTTCTCCTTGTAGGCTCCTGAGATTGGTTGTTTGACTCTTCTGTGTGGAGTATTCTCTGAAGTCTTCTCTGTTGGTTTGGCTTTATGTTCATATAATCATTGAATTGACTTTTTTCATGGAGTTTTCCTTTCACTATTAATTAAAATGGATACTTTCACTTGGGTTGGAAGCCATAGTTTTTTAGACTTTGAAGTGTTCTATTCCAGGCCCCTCTGACTTTCAGGGTTTCCATTGGGGAATCTGAAGTAATTCTGATGGAATTGCCTTTGTATGTAGTGAGTTGTTTCTCTGTTGATGTTTTTAACACTCTCTTCTTTGTATTCATTGTTAAGAGTTTTAACTATGATGTGGCTTGGAAAGTTTCTTCTTTGGTACTGTTTGTTTGGTGTTCTGCGAGCTTCTTGAATCTGGATGGGCCTCTCTTTTTAGAGATTCAGAAAATTTTCTTCAATAATTTTGTTGAATATGCTCTCTATGCCTCTGGACTGGATTTCCCCTCTTTCTGGTATATCCATGATCTGGATGTTTGGTTGTTTTAGGGTATCCCACAGTTTCCTCATATTCTGTTCACATGATTTTTTGAACTTAGCAAAATCTGTGGTTTCCCAATCAATTTCTTCAGTCTTGTCTTCCAGCTCAGAGTTTCTGTCTTCCACATGAGTAACTCTGTTAATGCGGGCTCTAGAGAGGTTTATAAAAGCTCTTTTTGATTTTTGTTTTCTGTTGTGTTATTTTGCATCATGCCCGTCTCTTTTTTCAGCTTGAGGTCAGATTTTCTTGATGCTTCCTGGAATTTATTCTTGCATTTGATCAAGTCTTAATTAAGCTTAATCAACTTGTTATTTACATCTTCCATTTGTTGACCCACCTTAAATCCATTTATATCTCTTTTGAGACTTCTAAGGTTTTCTTCAATTAAGTTAAGCCTGGTATCAAAAGCTGAGTGCTCTTACAGATGATTCTGCTCAATTTTATTTAGACAATTTTTGGTTTTTTGGTGGCTTACTTCCAGTTCAGCAATTCTTTTTATCAGGGTCATATTGATTGCTGTGTTTTCATCTCGTGATTAAATTTATGTATGATATCATTGGAGGCTTCCATTGTGGACTAGACAGCTTTGATGGAGATCTCTCAGTTTTCTGGCATTTATTTATTTATTTATTTTGCATTGTGGTCTAGCCCATTTTATTCAATTGAGGGAAACAAGTATTTGTCCTTGTAGGATCCTCAGTGGGTGTTGTGTTTTAAATGTGAACCAGATTGGTGTACAATGGGGTTACAAACACAGATGTGCAGATTGGGAGGAATGCAAGTTCATCAAAGGTACCTGGAGAACTGGGAGGTCAGGAACTGGGAGTTCTGGCCGAGTCACTACACTTGCAAGTACTCTTCAGCACATGGGGATTAGGGCTTGGGGAACCAGGAGCCAGGAAGCAGGAGAGCCGGGACAAGAGGCCAGCTTCTACAGTGGCCCTGCCCCCTTTGGCTCAGAGGAACACAGATTCCATTCTCCAGGTCCCATGTAAGCCAGATGCACAATGTGGCACATGTATTAAATCTTAAAAAAAAAAAAAAAAAGAAAAGAAAGAAAAAAATAGACACTCTTAGAAATCTAAAATTTCTCAAATATACTTTGGGCCAACATAGAAACTGGCACTTCAATCTGTCTTGCTTCCAAAGGGGATATCATGAAAACTTCTGAACAATGTCATTCACAAGATAATGTGGCAAATGAGCAAATGGAAAACACACTTTCAAAAAGTTAGCAAGAGGAGCTTGCACTACATAGCATTAAATATTATAAAGCCATAATAATTAAATTATCATTCATCTAACTCCCCTGCACCAGAACCTGATAAGGCTCTGCCTGGCCTAGTGACCTCTTCCTCTCTTTAATTGAAAGACTCCATAACAATGCTGCACTCCTCAGCAGATCTCTGATCTCCCTGGAGGACTTGAAAGGTTATCATGGTGAAATGGCCAAACCTATGTAAGCTACATTTGTAGCAGTTACTTTTTTGCTGCTGAGTAAAACATCAGACGAGTCAGCTTATGGAAGGAGTTTATTTTTGGCTTACAGTTTCAAGGGTAAGTTAGTTTCACCATGGTGGGGAAGGCACGGCAAGTGCAGATAGCCAGGTGCCACCTGTCTACGTCGGCAGGAATAAAGTAGAAAGTGAGCTGATTGTGGCAAGCAGGGCTAGGCCATCATGCTCCAAGGCCTGCCTCCAACAACATGTCTCCTCCAGAAGAACTGCACCTCCCAAAACTCTACAAGCTTCCCAAACAGCATCACCAGCTGGCGATTAGTATGAGGCTTAATCACTTACACATGACGCTACAGAGGACACTTTACATTCAAACCACCACAGTATTCAAGTCTCCAGGTCTAAGCCACTCCTACCTAAGATGTGTTTTGCTACCAATACTCACATCTCCTAAAAGCTGTCAAATGGAAATCTGTAGGCTCCACCGAGTTCTAATGGCTGATTCTGCCAGGGCAGAGCCTATCTCTATGCTCATTTTTCTCTTCAGGTGATTCTTACATACACTATATTTGAAAACCAGTCTCTCATATGTTTTCTCATTTACAGTTTAGCTTCTCATGACACCTAGACATATTTCCTATTTTGTAAGTATTGAGGAGCTAAGTGATTCTTTTAAACAAAATTTAAGTCTGATCTTGGACTAGAGAACTCAAAACAAGAAGAATCTCAGTCGATGATTTCTCAATTTGTATGGTCTTCCCATCCTCCTCTTGGCCTCATCTGGCATCCCAAGTTACTACTATCAAAAATGCTGTATGGGGGCTGGAGAGATGGCTCAGCAGTTAAGGTGCTTGCCTGCAAAGCCTAATTACCTGTGTTCAATTCCCCAGTACCCACTAAAGCCAGATGCACAAATGGCACAGATGCATCTGCAGTTCATTTGCAGTGGCTAGAGGCCCTGGCATGCCCATTCTTTCTTTCTCTCTCTCTCTCTCTTTCTCTCTCTCGCTGCAAATAAGTAAAATTAAAAAATAAAATAATACTGGATGAATTTTGGTTTTAAATGATCAACAGTGACAGTTTTCTCGCATTAGAGTCCAATGCATAGAGGAGGAAGAAAAGTTATCCATTATAATTGAGTATCCTTTCTTCACATTTAACCATGTGTTTATATGTATGTGTTCATGTGTTTATCTATTTGTCCACATTTTTAAATTAATTTTTAATGTACAAGACAATGGGTTTCACTATGACAATTTATTCATGTTTATCATTGTATTCAGGTTATGTTTGCTCATTCTCACTGTCCTCCCTCCCTTGTCCCTCCTTCCACCTCTTACTAGTCTCCTTCCTCCCCCCAGGTGGTCCATCCTTTTCTTTCACTTCACCCATATTTTAAATGACATCAACTGTAGCAGTCATGTAAACCCATGTTCTTAAAAGATAGCTTGTCATCCACTGGTATTCATGAGGAGATTCTAGAACAACCCCACCCCACCCCTGATTCCAAAATTTTCCAGTATTCAACTCTTTGTATTAAATGGCATACTATTTGCATATAACCTACACAATTCTTCCATGTGTTCATATTCAGCATTGCATTACTAGAGCTATCTAATACAATGTAAATGCTATATAAATACTTATGATCTGTGTCACTTAGGGAATAGAAAGACAAAAGTAGATACACATTCAAAAGAACAACTTCCCCCAAACACAGTAGCTCTGATTTTTTTTTTTAATATTTTATTTCTTATTTGTAGAGAGGGAGAGGAAGAGAGAGAGAGAGAGAGATAATGGGCATGCCAGGGCCTCCAGCCACTGCAAACAAACTCCAGACGCATGCACCACCATGTATATCTGGCTTTTTGTCGTTCTGAGAATCAAACCTGGGTTCTTAGTCTTCACAGGCAAGTGCCTTAACCACTAAGACACCTCTCCAGCCCAGTATCTTTGGTTTTAAAATTAGGTTGACTTCACAGATGAAAGCCCACAATATGGCAGGCCAACTATACTACTGGAATCCCAGTGTATGTGTGTTTGTTTTCTATGATATTAGCTATTAAAATTCCCATATTATGCCTGAAAATATGTGCATATCTTAAATTCTGGAGAAACTAGGACTTTCAGCACAGATAGCATAGGTCACACATTCTTTCAAATGGGCTAACCCACCCTTCCCAGGAATGAAGAGAAGTGGCTACAAGTCTGTACTACAATTCAAGGAAAATTTCTGATGTTGCCATAAAGAGTCTCCAGGCTGTAGGAAATGCAGTGGTGGTAAGGTGATATAGTAATTTTGCTGGAGGCTTCACATAATTATTCCAATCAAGTCACTAGAATTTCATTCATCTTTTGGGTGGAGCCAAGCAGAAACAAGCTAAGGGCTTACACCAATCAGAAAACATTCCTGAAGTTTCAGTCATGTGATAAATACCTTGAAGGAGCCATGTAATTTTAGGATTGACATGGAGAAGATTCAGGACACCTTGTTCTTCTAAAAATGATTATCATGGTGCAGATATGGAGGTCCCTATCTTCAGTGACACAGAGGTGGGGGTCCCTATCTTCAGTGACACAGAGGTGGGGGTCCCTATCTTCAGTGGCACAGAGGTGGGGATCCCTATCTCCAGTGACACAGAGGTGGGGGTCCCTATCTTCAGTGATACAGATATCCCTATCATCAGTGTGCACTCTGCTTCCTTGTGTGTTGTGATCCCTTCACTACATTTTGGTTCTCTCACTTTCAATACTTAGATTTGTTTCCCATTTAAGACTAATGTCAATAAAACTCGCTGATTGTACCATTACAGTTTACATTGTACTACATAGAAGCTAATAATTAGGTGATGAGTAAGACATAGCAATGAAAAATCGGGTGGAGTTAAGCGAAATCAGTTTCATGAGAACACAAAAATTTAAGAAAGGAATCTTTTGTTTTTTTAAGGAACAGAGAGAATTCCAAAGTGCTTTAGTTTCTACAAGAAATTACTATCTCTAAGAGCTACACCATTTTAATGTAAAGACCCTTTTAAGAGATACTTTATTTGTAAACATCAGTGACTAATTCTTCTTACATCATAATTTTCCTGTTTCTCTCCTGGCCTCTTGGTTACGCTTGTCTATACACCACAGGCAAAACCAACTGGAATTGAAATGCCTGACTCGTTAAGAGTTGCCGGGGTAGACACACCTCACCATGACAGCCTGGAAATGCCAGTTTGGCTAGTCTCCCACCAAATTACCCATCCCTCAGAGTTACCATCTCAATTCCCTGTCTCATTTCTTTCTCCCCAAACACCCACTGTTTTCCTCTCCTGAAGGACACAAATGCTCTTCCTTCTTCTGCCCCTGCCCCCTGCACACCTCTTCTAGAGGAACCTGTCTTGATTATGCTTTAAATGCGGTGCTCCAGAGATCCTGACTCCATTGAGGAGGAGAGCTTTGCTGTGGCTCAGGACCAGAAACCCTTACAGTGATAGTCATTCCTCCTGTCTCTGAGCTTGGATGAGGACCGGTTTCTTGTCTGCAATTCACCATTTACAAAATGGGAGGAGTGGTTTGAATGGTGGCTAACATTGCCTGACTGATCCTTTCTTTGTTCCTTTCAGCCTTCCTGTCCTCAGCTGAACTCAACGGATGCTCTACAGTTTACAGAGCTATTTCAAACCTCCATGACTTCTAAAGTCCTTCCACACCCTTGACCTCTTCTGATCTTTATAGCAGATGGGGAGGACACTGTGGCAGACTGTTCTATTATATAGGGCCAACTGGCATTGAGATCAGCATGTTCCTTTGATTCTAATGCATGAACCCAGACATGTGTTTTTAGCATGTGATCACCAGTTCCACATGGACACATTTGAATATTTCCTAGGTTGGGCCCTTCTTTAATTTCTGATGGTTGAAAACACAAAACACCAATATTATCAGCTTTTTGTCAGACATATATTTTTTCAATGTAATACTTCAGAGTGATGGAAAGCAATTCTAGTGACAGATTCACAAAATGATTGATGGACATATGTTAAACAAAGATCACTTTAAACACTGACAAAGGCAGGAGTGGAGTAGAGTGAGGTATATGAGGTCTTTGCCTCGGTTGCCAAATTTAAATGAACACCAAAAAAATCAGTAATCAATCAAGATGAATATTTTATTTTTTAAAATATTTTTATTTATTTGAGAACAGGGAAAGATAGATTGAATGAGCACACCAGGGCCTCCTGCTTCTGCAAATGAACTCCAGAAGCCTGTGCCACCTGGATTTATGTGGGTATTGGGAAATCGAACCCAGGCTATCAGGCTTTGCAAGCAATCACCTTTAGCCACTGAGCTGTCTCCCCATCCCATAAACATAAATAAAGGACATATAGAAAAAAGTTATTTGAAAAATTACGTGAACAAGTTTCAACCTGCTAAAAAATGATGAGCTACATCATTTTAATGTAAATTTTTCAAAAACATTTTATTTATTTGTAAACATCAGTGACAAATTCTTACAACACTTTACTGTCTAATTTCATGGTTTTGATAATGGAAAAGTTTAAAACATTAATTTAACTTACTAAGATTTCTGCTACTTATAGCCAAATGCAGTCCTACCAGAATCAATGATTTTGAGTCTCACTAGCTGAACACACCTTATGACTCAGACAATGTTGCTTTTAAGATCCAAAGCATTTTGACAAATTCTCAAATACTGCATCAGTTTTGCTTTTAGTCCACAGATGCAGTCAAAATGATCAATTTACTCATGGGATGAAATTATATGACTTTATCATCTATTAGGAATTCAAAGCAACCATTTCAAAATTCCTGTTTTTCCAAAACTCTAAACGCTAAACTGGCTTATTCAAACACAAATAAGACATTGTCTTGGCCCTCAGAGAATTTACCTCCCAGTGGGAGGTCCCAGTGGAGGATTTTCTCCCACAGGCCTGTTTCCTACTTGCTTCCCCATCCTCTATCCTGACCTCCAGAGGTCCTGCTTCAGGATGTTGGAGTTACTAGTGAAGGCTTGGAGCTAAGTAGTTCTTGCTTCCATTGCAGCGGGGTGTCAGCAACAGCCCCTCACCAATTTAAAACTCTGAAAGGCTTGTTTTATAAAAATACTGTGGATGCTGCTTGATGGCTAGGTTTCAAGTACAGCCTTTGATTTTTATGTTAGGTTAGCTGTAAGTTGAACAAGTTGTGTGGGTAGATCAGTTTTAATACATATGTATGACATTGTTTCAGCTGAAAGGCCAAACAAATGAATGATCAACACATTTTTGGAACATGATCCAACAATAATTGGGAGACTACCTGTATAGATGTTAGGTGAATTGTGTAATATCACAATATGCCTGAGGAACATTCCCATAGTATCAGTTTAAACGAATAGTGATGAATCCAAACTTGCTTATCAGGGCAGCTCTGTCATCACCCTTTGAGGACAGCAACCATCTAGTTAGTAACTGTTACATAAATTAATGATTAATAACTAACAACATATCTTGACTTTATTTGGTCTTAACTGGCTCTTACATTTTATGTATTAAATCTTTAATATTCAGAAGCAGTCATCATATGTTTGCTTCTAATGATGTGCTTGGCATTTGACCTTTTTTTTTTTTTTTTTTTTTTTTTGGTTTTTCGAGGTAGGGTCTCACTCTAGCTTAGGCTGACCTGGAATTTACTATGGAGTCTCAGGGTGGCCTCAAACTCATGGCGATCCTCCTAACTCTGCCTCCTGAGTGCTGGGATTAAAGGCGTGCATCACCATGCCCGGCTTTTGACCATTTTTAACACAAATAAATATTAAAAGGATGGGTTATGTTTGAAAAGATGGCTAAGCCATTGAGGTGTTGGTCTGCAGAGTCTAGTAACCAGGGTTCAATTCCTCAGTACTCACATAAAACCAGATGCACAAAATGGCTCATGCATCTGGAGTTCATTTGCAGTGGCTGGAGGCCCTGGTGCACCCACTTTTTCTCTCTCTCTCTTCTCTTTCGCTCTCTCTTTCTTCTCACAAATAAGTAAAAATATTTTTAAAAGGATGGATTAGTAGTGAACTCTCCAGCACAGTATGGGCAGTCTTAGATCTATAACACTAACTCTAAAGCTTATAATAGCAAAAGTACACTGAGCTTATTTTAAGTGTTCTTTGAAATTATACTATGTTCTTATATTAAATCAAAACCATATTTCAGCAGATGAAAACAAGCTGATAAAGCACATACTTCTTTGGGCTTGATATTTTATCAATTTCATTGACATATGTTATTGGTTTCTAATCATGAACATGGTACAGACTAAGAAAGAGGAAGCTTGGAGTCTACTTCAGGCTTTCAATGGATGTTTCCCTGATTGCTTTTATCTAAAAACACAATGTAAGGTGGTTTTTAAGTAAATGTTTCTATGAATACACATTCAGACAATCAGTTACTTAGGAAGTAGCATATTTGATTAAGATTGTATGAAGAGCTTCTAAAATAGTATCACATGAGAGACTGCATGGAATACTATCAATACTTTATATAAATCAACTCCCAGAGCTCCAGAGGCGCAATTGGGTAGCACATGGTATTTATAAACCTAGTCTCCAAAGGTAAAATATAAGCTATGAATATATAATATGATAATATTAATATATTTATATATATAATATACTGTGAAGGCCTTTATGTTCATAAATGCTGCTCATAAGAGAGCTGCAAGACTTTATGAAGTGGTTCTAACTCTCAGTGTGTCTAGATCTCAATTATAGTACCCTTAAAATATAATTATTAGTTTCTTTGCCAATCCCTACAGTCAATGACTTCTTCAAAGGCTTGGGATATATATCATTATCTTCCTGAGGCTAATACAATAATTGGTACATACAAGAAATTCATTAAATATTTGTTGAGTGAATGTATCCAGCAGTAATCCAAGAGTATAAGGTACAGTTACCATAAAAAAAGATCACCTCTTTATTACCCAGAATTTGTCATAAGCATCCTATTTCTATTTACGTATGTATGTATGTATTTATGTATTTATGAGAGAGAGGCAGAAGACAGAGAGAATGGGCATGTCATGGCCTCTAGCCACCAAAAACTCCAAACACATTGCCACCTTGTGCATCCAGCTTTATGTGAGCTCTGTGGAATCAAAGCCAGGTCCTTAGGTTTTGCAGGCAAGCACCTTAATAGCTGAGCTATTTCTCCAGCCCAAGCATACTATTTCTTGATGAAGAATGTCATGTTTCCAAAGTCATACTCCTGTCCCCTAAGTGCCTATATAAATTTTGGTTACAATTAAGTAACCTCTGACTTAAAATCTGAACATGAAATGGTAAGTATTACATAAGTTATAATTTTATTCATCACTGAAGCTGTTCAAAAAATAATAATCTTGAAAGATGATTAATTTCAGGGGTAGTACAGGTCCACATCTAGCCATGGCTAAGAACTTAAAGAAGCATAATAATGAATATAAAAACTGAAAACTCCAAAATTAAAGAAATGTATTAAATTATACTAAATATCTAGAACATCTGTGAGAAAAATATTAAATGATCTGTGCACCTGTTTTGTTTTTAATAATTTTATCTTAGTTTTTATTTTATTTGAGAGGGGGGAAAGAGGCAGAGAGAGAGAGAGAGAGAATGGGTGTACCAGAGCCTTCAGCCACTGTAAGTGAACTCCAGATGCATGTGCCACCTTGTGCATTTGGCTTACTTGGGTCCTTAGGAATCAAACCTGGGTCCTTTGGCTTCATAGACAAGTACCTTAACTGCTAAGCCATCTCTCCAGCCCTGTTTTATTTATTTTTATTTCTCTCTGTAGCACTATTATGTCCTTTTCTATACTAGAAAACCATTTATATTCCATAACTACAATGCTAAGGGTCTGATTAGATCAAGATGACCCACTCTCTGTAACTTCACAAATGGAAAACCAGACCTTTCTTCTAGTGCCTATGACATGCTCATTAGCTGTCCCTAGGCTAGCGCCTGAAACAGGCTCCCAGTTCCATGTATACTGAAGGTGATGCCCGTCCTGAACCAAGCTAAAACTAAGCATCTTAATTAATTGTGACAGGGCAGGAGTTCTCTGTCCTTTCTCCTCTTTCTTTCTCTTAATCTAGTAAAGTCTCTCTAAACCTTGCACTCTGGTGTATGTATTTTATTTTGTTGATTTTTTTATTTATTTGAGAGGGAAAGAGAGGGAGAAGGGGAGGAGGCAGATAGAGACAGAGAGAATGGGTGTACCAGGGCCTCCAGTCATTGTAATCTAACTCCAGAAGCATACACCACCTTGTACACCTGGTTTATGTGAGTCCTGAGGAATTGAACCTGGGTCTTTAGATTTCACAGGCAAGTACCTTAACTGCTAAACTATTTCTCCAGTCCTGGTCTATGGATTTTAATTCTTTAACTTCATAAGACAAGAATCTGGGGTACCCTACATTTATTGGTGCAGTGGCATATTGGTGTGTTGACAAGGAATTCCCAAAATTCCCATTTCACGTATACAGACAAGGAACCCAAAAATTCCTGTTTCAGATATACAGATAGCAAATCAAACAGACAAGGCAAACAAGAAGATTCTTCATAAGATGTATAATTGGGGAAATGCCCATGAAAGCAGCATTGCAGGACCACATACCACACACTTATTCAGATGGCAACAACCTTGAACCCTGACACTATCAAATGTTGCCCAGGTTGGGAAGCAAGAGGAACTTCCATTCACTGCTGATGGAATTGCAAGATGTTATCACTACTGGAACTCAGTGTGGCAGTTCCTACAAAACTAAACAGTACTCCTAACCAGAATCTGTTTCTTGATTATTACCCACAGGAGGTGAAAACAACAACTTGAACACAGTTATTTACAAGTAGTTTTATTTATAATTGCCCAAACTTGGAAACAGCCCAAAAGTCCTTCAATAGTGAATAAATAAATAAATGAACTGGGATATATCCAAATGATGGAATACTAGTCAGTAATAAAGAGGAATCAAGACACAGAAAGATAAGAAAGAATCTTAAATACATACTACTAAGCAAATGTATCCAAACTTAGAAAAACTACATGACATATGAGTCCAACTATGTGACATTCTGGAAAAGGTATAAAGATGGAGGCCATAAAATGACCAGCAGTTGCCTGAAGCTAGAAGAAGAAGGGGATGAGCCAGTGGAGCACAGGGGTATTTAGGGCAGTGAAAATATTCTGTATGATACAATGGTGAGTGCACATCATTAAGCACTGGTTAAAAACTCACAGGGTTTACACAATGCCAAGAGTGAATCCTAATACAAACTATGAACTTTAAGTGATAACTGACATGTAAAAATTCAACAGAAGTTGTGCAGGGGGTGGGGCTGGTTATATATAGTGCCCCTATTACTTCTGTCCATTTTTTTCTGTGAACCTAAAATTACTTTAAAAACATAAAGTTTTATGAATATTTACAAGGAAAATTTGAAATGTCACTTTGGTAGTTTGTATGTGAAATATCCCCCTACCCTCATGAGTTGTGTGATTTAGCCTCATATTTAATACCCAGCTGGTGGCAATTTGGGAAATAGAGCGTTGCTGGAAAAGGTGTGTTCCTGGGGTGGGCTTTGGGGTGTTATCACCCAGATCCTCTGTGCCAGTACTAGACAGGTCACTCTTGAGCTACATCCTAGCTGCTATGACAAGATGTGATGTCCAGCCTCTGCTCTGCCATGCTTTCTTGTCATGATGAAACTTTCCCTCAGGGCTGTAAATCAAAGTTAACCCTTTTCTCCCATCAGCTGCTTCTGATCAGGTGTTTTGTCTTACCAAAAAGAAGGTAATTGCAATGGTTAATTCAAAGAGATTTAGTATATCAGCAATAACATCAGTAAACCAACTTCACTTAGATGATTAATAAAACTTTTTTGAGATAGGCCAGCCTAAACATCCAAGGTTCAAGTGATCCTCCTGCCTCAGCCTCTGGAGTACTTAGGAGTACATGCCTAAAACACTGTGACAGACTAATAAATACTTCTGAAGTATTTACATTTAAACTGGAAGAGATTTGGAGCTGTATACAGTGAAGGGCATGGTATTAGTAATGTTCGTTAAGCCAGGGATCTATGGCAGGCCCCTCTGGATTTACAGTTATTATTTTCTATTATTGTCACAGCATCTGACCATGAGCCCTTAATCTGATTATCTCTCTAGCTATTCCAATCAGAGCTAGCCCAATACTGCCTTATAAAAATTTCCAAATTAATTCCTACTATAAAGCATTAAAAGCTAATACAGAAAGTTTTTAATTTTTTTTTTTTGCTACCAAACTTTTAAGTGATTCACTAATGATTAAGAAACCATGCCACTTCCTATAGTGATTTTCCTTGTGCAAATATATATCAATACATCAATCACCAGTCACCGGTATCCAAATATCAGAGGTACAATTAATGTCCCAATTACTCCTCCTTATTTGGTTTCTTTCTACAAAAGAGATTTCATTATTTATATCTCATTATATGTTTTTCCAACTGAATTCATAACATCATTGTAACCAACTTGTAATGTATAATGTGCTAGCTATGTTAGAGAAGCAGTGGTGCCCTGAATTCTCTAAAAGTGCTCAATATACATGATGTACTATGTTACTATAAAAAGGGTTTAATAAAATTAACATAGAAAAACTATTTCAGAAGTATGCCTTAAGCCATGAAGAGAAAATGAGAAAAAAAATTTGGCTTAGTTAAGGCATTAATAGTTTGTTTCTTGCTGGAACTAAGTAATAAAACCTTTTTGGAAATAAACATTGAAAGCAGTTGTAGATAATTTATAATTAGAAAATAGCCCAGAGCAATAATTCACTGTATTATTGTGGAACCAATAATAACCCTACAAGCTATCCAACCTTCTCCAGTACTGTCATAAAATAAATTAAGAAATCAAGGTAAGTTTACCTGATGGCGGATGAATGGACTTTTAAGAAGATGCTAAAAAAGTGCAAGGAATTCCCATGTGTCACAGGAGTGTATGAGCTAGACACTGTATTAAACACTTCATAAGCACTGTTCATTTATTTCTCATGTTATTTTAAATCATGTTCAGTTAGATTTTATTACACATTTTTACATACAGAGAAACAAAGCCAGGGCCTGGAAAGATGGCTTCACAATTAAGATGCTTGCTTATGAAGCCTAACAACCGAGGTTCAGTTCCCCAGTACCCACATAAAGCCAGATCCACAAAGTGGTGCATGCATCTGGAGTTTGTTTGCAGCAGCTGGAGATGCTGGCACACCCATTCTCTCTGTCTGTCTCCTCTCTATCTCTCTGCTTGCAAATAAATTAATTTAATTTAACTTTAATTTAATTTAAATTTAACTTAAATTTACTAGGGAAACTAGCAAAAGTACTCATTCTCCTTGTCCAGGCATTGGGAAGCCCCCAGACTAATAAGGTTTTCCATCCACACTGAAGCACAGCCCAAAGCCAGCACATCCTGCCATGAACCATAACCTTTGTCTCATGTCACACTTCAAGATGAATGTCAGGCAGCAGGTACACAGCTGCAATAGAAGGACTAAAATGTGCACCCTCAGTGAGAAAAGAAAAAGAAATCAGGAAATAAGAAACATCTTAAAGTTCTTCTTTAAAAATATTTCTGGGGCTGGAGAGATGGCTTAGCGGTTAAGTGCTTGCCTATGAAGCCTAAGGACCCCGGTTCGAGGCTCGGTTCCCCAGGTCCCACGTTAGCCAGATGCACAAGGGGGCGCACGCGTCTGGAGTTCGTTTGCAGAGGCTGGAAGCCCTGGCGCGCCCATTCTCTCTCTCTCCCTCTATCTGTCTTTCTCTCTGTGTCTGTCACTGTCAAATAAATAAATAAATAAAAATTAAAAAAAAAATATTTCTGGTGGCTGGAGAGATTGCTTAGTAGTTAAGGTGCTTGCCTGAAAAGCCAAAGGACCCTGGTTGGATTCCCCAGGACCCACATAAACCAGATGTACAAGGTGGCTCATGTGTCTGGAGTTTGTAGTGGCTGGAGGACCTGGAGTGCCAATTCTCTTTCTCTCTCTCAAACAAATAAATTAATAAAATGTTTTAAAAAATATTTGGGGGCTGGAGCGATGGTTTTAGTGGTTAAGGCACTTGCCTGCAAAGCCAAAAGATCCTGGTTTAATTCCCCAGGACCCACATTAGCCAGATACACAAGGTGGCACATGTGTCTGGAGTTCATTTGCTGTGGTTGAAGGCCATGGCATGCAAATTCTTTCTTTTGTTCTATCTATCTCCCTCTCTCAAATAGCTAAAAATAAAGTATTTTTAAATAGGATTGAGGAGATGGCTCAGTGGAAAAATGCTTGTCATATAAGTGTGAATACCTGAGCTCAGATTTCCAGCACCCTCATAAAAAACTGGAGGTCACAGTGGGCTTCTGTAACCCCAGCTTGCCCACTGCAAGATGGGGGAAGAGACCAGAGAATTTCCTAGAAACTCACAGGCCAGCTAGTTTGGCAAACACAGCAGTGAAAAGGACACACCCTGCTTCAATCAAGGGGGAAGGTGAGGACAGACCCAAAAGTTGTTCTGTGACCTACATACATGCACCATAACACATATGTACCTATACTCACACACATGAACATGCAACGTACACATATACACATACCAACAAACATTTTGTTTGATTTTTTATGAATGAGAGAGAAACAAAGGGACAGAGAAATTGACATGCCAGACCCTCCAGCCAATCTATTTAGAAGTTTACACTCTACTAATAATAGCTAGCTATTTCCCTTCCAGTTCAGATACAATTCTACCTTGGTAACCTTTATAATAGTCATAATTTTCAAGTTGACCATCAATAATATGCCTTCTATCACACAGCAAGAGAATGGTGACTTTGATTTGTGTATAGATATAAAAATATAAACCAGGGAATATATGCAAAGCTCTCTCAGATCTTGCTGCAGAAGTAGATCTTGTACTGCAGCACACAGAAAGGTAACTGGATCGATCCCTTGAATGTGAGCCCAGTGTCTTATTTCTTGAATTGTAATTTTCTGAACATGAAGAAATGTTCTTGAAATTCACAAGGAACTCTGCTCTGCTACCAAAACCATTATGTCTAGAGTTAAGAATGAATTAATGCACCCTCTCTCTCTCTCTCAGAATCCATCAAGTATGGCCTCATACCACAAGGCCAGCATTGGGCTCTGCTGTGAGCAGTTGGCCATTCAGCAGCTGCCAGCCAGGTCATTCTGGCAGAGAAGTCTGTGCTGCTCAGGCCCATATTCAGCTTCCCTCCTTATCCTCACCCAGTCCTAGAGTCGAGAAGTCTGAGATGAAAGTCCATCAGTGTATTACTCACTGGAGAGACTCTCCTTGGCTCTTCCAGCTCTGATGGCAGCCAGCTTTCCGAAGCTGCATCAGACCCACCCTGCTTCCATCTCTACCTCACCTTTCCTCTTACATGTATAGCATCAACCTCCCTTAAGGATATTTACCGTGGGAACATAGGGACCTAAATTTGGATCACCAGCGCACATGTAAAATGTTGAGCACAACAGCACACCTGTGATCCCAGCATTGGGAATACAGGAGGGTAGCAGGGCTTACTGACTAGATAGATAACCCAGTCTGTGAGCTCCAGCTGAAGTGAGAGGCTCTACCTAGGAGAATAAGGTGGAGAGTGGTTCAGGACACCTGATGTCTGCTTGTGGCCTACACAGCCACACACATATACCCACACACTCATACAGAGGTACACAAATGCATACTAAACACACATTCCCAGGCAAAAAATATATTTGAAAATATTAACAGTGGGTCTGGTGAGATGGCTCAGTAGATAAATGAGTACCTGATTTTGGAATCCCAGCACCCAAGTAAAAAGCTGAAGGCTGTAGCAGGCTTTTGTAATCCCAGCCACACCTACAGTTGAGAAGGGAGGCAGAGATAAAATCTGCTGGAAGCTCAGGGGCCAGCCAGCTATCCTTTCTAAAAAGTAGTGATGAACAATGCGAGACCTGGTCTCAAAGGAGCTGGAAAGCTAGGACTGACACCCAAAAGTTGTCCTCTGATACCCACACCTCCACATGCATGCCATGGCATGTGAGAACACACATACACACTCATGTATCATACATACATACAACACACTTTTCAATTTAAAAAATTACATTAAATTTTTTGATTAAAAAAGTAACCTGCAGAGACATTTAGAAGACAACCAATATTGGGAATTGTCTACTTATTTCAAGATTGTTGACTTCCAGGTAAGACGGCAGTATAGTGACCACGCCAAAGCAGCTAGGGAGAAAATAAGCAGAAAAACAGCAAAATACATTCTTCTACCAAAAAATAAAGGTGCATAAGTTATCAACCACAGCAGAGAAGGAGAGACTCAGATCTTCTAGAAAAGAAAACACTGGTCAGAATCCCACCAAGGTGACTGAGGCCCCAGTCCATGTGCCCACCCAGCTGGTGGCACAGAGATGAAGGAGCAGAAGCCAAGTATAGGGATTTTCTACTCACACCAGCCTTATTGCAAATCAAAAAACCTGAAGGGGAAGACCGCAGGGACCAGCTGAGCAGCTACTGAGGGAGAACACAGATGGGACCAGCAGAGCAGCAGCCGCAGCTCCAGGCATCCTGCACAGCCTCCCATACCCCAACTGCCAGTGCTGCGAACCTCTGGAGAGCTCATTCACCAACCCCCTCCACCCTCTGCTGCACGGCATCTAGCACAGCTGATCAGAACACCTGATCCACAGCTCAACAGAGAGGAATCGAGGTGGGCACTCAGCATTGATGAGAGTGGAAGCAATCCCAAAAGGTAACAGGCCATACTTACACAAAGCCAGGCACTTAGGCCTACACTGGAAGTGCCAATCTCTCCTTCCATATCAGGGCAGGTTATGTGTTACATATTCTTAGTTGGCTTTACCATTGTCAAATAAGATGTATTTGGGGATATACTATTGTTGCCTTTGAGGCTTCCTGATTTGTACAGCTGTGGTGGTTTGATTCCCCCATAAACTTAGGTGTTCTGAATGCTATGTCCCCAGCTGATGGCAATTTGGGAATTAAACCATTCTGGAGGCAGTGTATTGTTGGGGGAGGGTTTATGGGTGTTATAGTCAGCTTCCTTTTGTCAGTGTTTGGCATACTCTCCTATTTCTGTTGTCCACCTGATGTTGGCCAGGAGGTGATGTCCACCCTCTGCTTCTGCCATTTTTCTCCCCTGCCATCATGGAGCTTCCCCTCAAGTCTGTAAACAAAAAAAAAAAAAAAAAAAAAAAAAATCATTTTCCTCACACAAGCTGCTCTTGGTTGGGTGTTTTCTTCCAGCAACAACAGCTTTTGTCTTCTTCTGTCACTACTGGGGACAGGGTCTGACCCATTTCAGACCAGAAATCTCAACCTCCCAGTTGACAGGATTAAGGGTGTGGGGCAACACAAACCCTTAGGGACTTTGGCTTTATTAGATGATCTGGTTGTTTTAATCCCCACCCTTGCCTAAATACTCTGTGCTAGTTTGGATTGTATGTATATTGCTCAGTTGAGTTTTAGAATTTCCCAGTAAATTGTTCCACCCAATCCACTACAATACTTGCATAGTAGGCAAACTCAACACCTAGGGTCACTTCTGCTGGTTCTCTTGGAGTATAAAAGCCACACTTGGCACTTTAAACTCCTACCCTGAAGATACATAAAGTTGGATTTACATGGCTAAGGCCACTAAAGATAATTAGAAAACCCAAGTATCAGGTTAACTCAAGATGCAAAAATCTCTACATTATAATACAAGAAACACAAAAAACAATGACAATAAAATCCCACCAAAAATTATAAATCCATGAAAAATGACCTCCAGTGAGACTGTCTTAGATGAAATATCTAACAAAGATTTCAAAAAAAACATCATTATATCTGTGTTCCAAGAAATCAAAGAAGAAATAAAAGGAATTAAATTTAAAAAAAGAACCTCCTGAAGGAATCCCAAAAGAACACAGGAAACTAACTTAATGAAATAAGAAGGTCAATACAACACATAAGTAATGAAATGGAAATAAATAAAAAATACCAACCAGAAATAGTAGAAATGAAAAACAGAGTAAGTCAAATAGAAAACTCAGTAGAAACTCTCACCAGTAGAATGGACCAAGAAGAAGACAGAATATCTAAACTAGAAGACCCAGTAGCAGATATAATACAGTCCAACAAATTAAAACTTCTTTGAGATTCCAATTTGCTCCTATCAGAATGGCTCCCATCAAATGACAATAAATGCAGGAGAAGATGCGGAAAAAGAGGAGCCCTTCTACACTGTTGGTGAGAATGTAATCTGGTACAACCATTGTAGAAATCAATGTGGATGTTCCTGAGGTAGCAAAAAATAGATTTATGTATGAACCAGTTATAACACTCCTAGTAATATATCTTAAGGATTCATCACACTACCTTAGAGATACTTGCACATCTATGTTTATTGCCTCTCTATTCACAACAGCTAGGAAATGGAATAAGCCTAGATGTGCCTTAACTGATAATGGATAATGAAGATATGGTACATTTATACAATGGAATTCTATTCAGTGATAATGGAAAATGAAATTATAAAATTTTGGGGAAAATGGATGGGCCTGGGAAGGATTATACTAAATGAGGTAACCCAGAGTGCCAAAAGGCGCATGTTCTCTCTCATATGTGGATCCTAGCTACAAATGTTTGGATTTGTATGTGAGTTGGAATAAAACATGGTAGCAGGGACCGGTAAACTAGAAAGAGGCTATAAGGGAGGGAGGAGAGAGGGGAGGACTTAAGGGGATGGTATTGTATATGTATATGTGTATATGTATATGTATATGTATATGTATATGTATATGTATATATATAAGTAGAAGAACAGATTACTAGGGTGTATAAAGGCCTAAGTAAGGCCAGGGGAAGAGATTGAGTAAAAGAAGGAAAAAGGGTTAATTAAAATTGAAGAGGGTATGATTAAGTCATATGGAAACCTGTTTGGTACAGTGGCACACCCAGAAGTCATAGATTGTTACCAGAAAAGCTTCAGTGCCAAAGATGGGATACCTTCCAGTGAGTTATTGGCCAGGGAGACCCCTGGTATTCCCAAAATATTACAGGCCATTGCCAAGACTCTTGGTTTCCCACCAGTAATAGATGGTAAGACCCTATTGCTAAAGACTCCACATGTTTGGACTACAAGGTCACTGAGAAATCTTGCTGAGGCTAAGCTGAAAACCTCCTCCATGTAAACCAGCTGACAGAGATCTGGGAAAAGCTACACTGCATGTAGATCCATGAGAGAGAGAAAAGTCATCAGTGGAGATAAACAACAGTAGACATTGCAAGCCTTAAGTTTAAGTGGGCAAATGAGGCCAAATGAGCAAACAGGTGCAATAGTGGCATATCTATTACGGGGGAAACCAACCACTTTTTAACTGGACTGGAGGCCCACTCCACTGGATGGAATATATGCCTGATACTGAAAAGCCTATGATGTGGGAAGTCATGAGCCCTATGGGTGTAATGCCTTCTGGTGTCTAATTAAATGCATATATTATGCTCACCAAACTGCCTGGTAAGCATCTCTCTTAATGTTCATATTCCTATATTAATGGTACTCTCACTTTTGGTTAGAGAAGCTTCTCTTTTTCTCTTTTCATATGGTGGTGACCTGTGGGATGACTCAAAAGTCACCATAGTGCTGAGAAGAAGTGACAGGGGAGTGCTCAACGCTGAAACATCTCTATCACACCTTCCAAGGATCAGGGTCCATTGTGGAAGAGGTGGTGGAAAGAATGTAAGAGACAAAGAAAGGGTAGGACTGCTTACAATGCAATATTCCAGACACAAAATGGCCTGGATATCCATGACCTCACAGTGTCTGGCACTGCCTACACAAGACCATCAACATATGAGGAAAAGATGATGACATCAAAATAAAAGAGAGGCTGATTGGGAGGGGGAGGGGATATGATGGAGAATGGAGCTATGAAAGGAAAAATGAAGGGGGAGGGAAGTATCAGGATTTATTGTCTGTTATTATGGAACTTAATAATTAAAAATAAAACAAAAAGATTGTTAATCTCGCCTTTCATTTATTTATTGGCCGGGGGGGGGGGGGGCTCAAGGTAAGGTCTTTCTCTAGTCCAAGTCTGGAATTCATTATGTTCATTATGTATTCTCAGTCTCAGGGTGGCCTCAAACTCATGGCGATCCTCCTACCTCTTCCTCCCAAGTGCTGGGATTAAAGGTGTGTGCCACCACTCCTGGTTTATTAATCACACCTTTCAAAATTGGGTGATAGCTAGAGGTTCCAGGTGTTAATCCCTAATATTTAGTGGGTCACCATTCAGCTTATTGAATTATCCTTTACCCATGAAACACACTAGAAAATCATGGGATAGCTTGAGGGGGGCGACTGATATGCACAGAAAGTCCATCTGTTTGTTTAAAGTCTCTTCTGTAGGATGACCATCTACATTGATGAACATCTACATTTAGAACTTCTCAGAATACATCATTAGTCTTCAACTTTGTTCCTCTGAAGTCATGGATCATTTGTCAGTGCCAGACCATAAACAAATTCATAACTCTGATCATTTTTCCTTCAGGAAAAGTCACCAAACAGACATCCTCTCACAAGGGCAACAAAAGTCAGCAACTCTTAGAATGGATTTTTTTTCCTTCCCCATGTCTTTTAAGCCCTCTTATAAGTGCGGTTATTAGGCTGCCACAGTCCCTTCCCAGCTAGTTTTTGAATATTACATTGAATAATTTGTAAATCAAGCTCAGTTGTTTCCTTTTCCATTTTCTCAATAAGTGACCCAGTATAAACTAGAATTTATCCCAGATGGCTAAAACAAAGAAGTTTTACCAAAGGGGTATCAGGTAGAAGTGGAGCCAGAGATAAAAGGTATGAACACAGGGTATTGTGGTGCCAGGAACTAACCCATGTGGTGTTATTGTACTGTAGACAGGAAGGCACAAGGAAAGACAACTCTTCCTTGAGCTCAGTGAGAACTAGAACGAGGAAAAGGAGGCTTCTCAGTAGAGGCTGTGCTTGTCAGGGAAGGGCTAAGGTTAGAGACCTCCGTAAGGTCAGGAGGAAGCATGGACATTTCCCATATACCCTGGAACCTTTAGATCTCCTACATGGCTAAGTGGTAATTACCACTTCCTATTCAACACATCAAATTAAACAGATATTATATTATGGCTAGGGGGATAGCTGTCTTGGCCCATTTTCTGTTGCTGTAACTAAATTCCACACATTATTTTTACGAAGAGAAGAGGTTAGTTTAGGTTCCGGAAGACTGCCTGGCATTTGGCGAGGGCTCTTCTGCTGGGTCAAAGCATGGTGCAGAAATAATCATATGTAGGTAAGACAGAACAATCTAGCCAGAGGCAGCTCATTTGTATAACAAACCTTCTTTTGAGATAACCTAGTAATATATGAATTAATTAACCCATTTATGAGGGCCAAGCCCCCAACCCAAACTCCTACCTCCAAGTATTGTTAACACATGATTTGGAGGCCAAAATTCTCAACACATGAATTCAGACCATAGAAGACACCAAAATGACTTAGCACATCTGGATACAAAATAGGGCAAACTGTATCAGAGGTATGCTGGCCATCAGCCAGCACTTCAGCAGAAACAGTTGTGATGCACATGAGATGAAACATGTGAGTGGAGGAGGTGGAATGCATCAGCGATGGGCACATTGTAGTCCAAGGCCAGCTCGTGCTGTGTACCTGTCCCTCGTATCATCCATATGAATGCACTAGCTTGTGTGATGGTGGGTCAGATAGCACCCAGTTTTGGGTGGACAGCTCAATTTACAGAAGTATTTCACGTCTGTGGTAAGACACATGAATGTGTGGCATAGGCCACATACAAGCTGGACCTGTTTCTTAATAGTTATTTGGGGACTAGGTCATAGATATTCCCTAAAGCCCTAAAGACTGCACTGTATTGTAAATCAAGAGTTTTCAGGTGCCACCTACAAACTGGCTATCTGCCAAATGCTTTAAGCACTATTCAGTCTGTCAGCTCTTCACTCTCAGTAAAAGAATAGCTTGTATTGCTACTCATGGTACTGACAAATTCTTCTCTTGCTCTGACCCTGTTTGGAATTGGCAGTACAATAGGCTACTTGATAAATGAGTGTAAGCAACACCTTCAAATGTATGTGTGGTTACAAGAGCCAATAAGATGGTAGTCATCATGGTGTTTCTTCAGTAATGAGAGGTGACAAATAGCAGCACTTTTCCCACTCTGGAGGAACTATCTCAGCCTTCTATAGGTCACTGGACTACCATGGTCCTTGAATTCACCTTGAATTCTTCTGGCATACATGTTCTTTTAACAAGAAAGCTGTGGTAATTACCACTTCCTATTCAACACATCAAATTAAACAGATATTATAGAGCTAGTGAACCAAAGTGATATCATATATGATGAGGCAAGCAAGGTTCCTGTGATAGTCTTCAGAAGACAAGATGACTGACATATAACTTACACTGCAGGTAAAAGAAACCACTTGTCTTTACTGGAAAGGAGAAAAAAAAATTTAATGAATTTGATAGTCATCAGCTGCCAAATTATGTTGGTTTACTTCTGTTCACTAGCTATATCTATACCAGTCATTGTAGTTGGCGCTACATGATTAGTTAATAATAAACTGTCATTATCCAAGACTACAATTTCTGTTCAAGGGGAACTAGAGTTAAATGGGAGTATGACCAAAAACTCATTACCCCAGACTCTTTCAGGTCTTACAGGCAAAATAAATACCTGAAATTCCCCTGGGGGAATACAGCATTGCTTTATTTTAAAAAAAAAAAAAAACTTATTTATTTATTTATTTGTAAAGAGACAGAATGAAGAAAGACAGAGAAAGAGAATGAGCATACCAGAGCTTCTAGACACTGTAAATGAACTCCAAATGTGCCACTTTGTGAATCTGGATTTATATTGGTACTGGGGAATTAAACCCAGGTTGTTAGTCTTTGCAGGCAAGTGCCTTAACTTCTGAGCCCTCTTTCCAACCCACCAGCATTCCTTTTAATCTATTGTTTTAACTTGGAGTTTGGGAACCTTGACTTGGCATTACAACATAACAGTCCTCATTCCATGAGCTAGAGAACCAGTGTAGGGCCTCAGCCAGAGGATATATCTAATTCAACTATATATGTAGAAATTGGGGTGAGTGTGGAGACCCAATGAACCCCTGTGAGATGGACTCAGACTGAAATTGCATTTATCACCTTGCTTCCATAAGACCCCAGTAGTAATATGGGTGCTCAGTGATCAATGTCAGCTGACTGTCACTGTAATCTTCCCAGACTGTCTTTTCCTTTAGTGAAAGCTAGGAAGATGTATAGTATATTCTCATGGCACCACCCCAGTGAATTTCTTCAAGAAAACCCAATGTTCCCTTCACATAAACAGCTATGGAGCAAGGTATGGTGGTGCATACCTATAGTTTCAGCACTTGGGAGGCTGAGATGGAAAGATAGATTGAGCCCTGAAATTCAAGACCAGCCTGGGGAGCATAGTGAGGTCATGAATGGACATGTGCAGGAATGATGCAGGTCTGAGTATTAGATCAGGTGTGATATTTGGTAAGGAGCACTGTCCTGGCATTGTAACAACTTGGGCCTGTGTTCACCAGACTTCTAGTCCAACATATTGATCAACAGGACCTTAATAAATTGCCCATCTATTTTGGTCTCAGGCACATTATAATAAATTACCATCATTAAAGATATCCAGCATGGTGGTACACAGTTTTTATCCCAGCACTGGGGAGGGACACAGAGGTAGAATTACTGTGAGTTGGTGGTCAGCCTGGGACTACATAGTGAATTCCAGGTCAGCCTGGGCTAGACTGAGACCCTACCTGGAAAAACCAAAAAACCAAACAAAACAAAAAATGATATTCAAATTATAAGCCATTCTAATATACATTTGACTCTGCTGTTCTAATTGTTGCCATGGCCACACTGTCTGTCATCTTGTAGTGCCATTTGGCCTATCCAACCTGTGGCACTATCATTTTCCACTAAAGAATACACTTCAGGGAAAGTTTTCCCTCTCTCATCATCTCTACCTATAGGAAGTATCCACTAAACCATTATTCAAGGATGCCAGTTGTCCTGATCAAAGTATTTCTCAGACACAGAGAAGGAATGGAGTGGGTCACATATGACAAATCTCCAACCTTTCTAGCCCCATAAACCTTTTGACTATCTCCCACATCTAATTGCAATGCATTCCTAACACATATCTAATTTCAATATAAACTACCTCTAAGTCCAGGTTTCAGTTAAACAACTAACAAGCCAGAAAACCACTCCCCACTGTTGATCTTTGGCCTCAATTTGAGAATTTCTGGTTAGTATGGTTGTATCAATAATTTCAGTCCATTCTATAGACATGTTCCATCCTGCTTCAGCACCCTGAGAATCTGTTCCTATGAATTTCTGAAGATGAAAATTAGCCAAGCACTATCATCGGGCACTATCTCCTACCAGGATAGATTTGTACTTGTTCCTCTGGGGAACCTGTCATAGAATTTTCCATGTAGATATGATGGTACTGATGGAATAGAAAAGCAGTATCAGGAGGTTCAGCCTCCCTTTGCAGGGGAACTGCTTTGGTTGATCCCTCATTATAGGATTTTATGTCATAAAAGACTGACGTTCCCTGATAAAGGAGGAGGGACTGTTTTTCTTGGTTGGTAGCCAAGAGATTGAGGGCTCCAGGTCTTTAGATTCATCCAAATATACTCAAACATCCCAAATTCCAGGTCTTTGGGACCCCACTCTTTCACCATCAATGCCATATGTTTCACATAGAATACTATTGAGGAATCAGTTAAGTTTTAACTCTGTAGCCCACGGGATCAAACTTAGGATCTTGCTAGACCTTTCGGGTCTGCAGCTATGAGGTATAAGGAAGTCTAATAGGGCAAGTACCCTTCTCTAGAGAAGGTTTCCAAAGGCAGCCATAGAAGCTCCTTTGTCTGAGACCCGAGCCAAGAATCTAGAGCACCCAGGTAAGCTTCCTTCTGGGTGCTCCACAGGGCAGAGGCAGTCAGGCCACAGGACTTTACATTCCTCACTTGCATCATGATAGCACAACTACTGCCTTCTAACAATCACTCCACTCATGATGAAGGCTCCTAACTTAGCTATTTGCTTCATGGAAATCAGCATCCCATTTTCCACTAAACATGGAGTTATCACTCCTTTTAAACTCAACAAGGTCAGATAGCTAATTCCAAATCATCTTTAGAACTATTTCTTTTTCATACTTGATGTTGCATGCTGAGTTAAATAAACTTCTATGTATAAAAGAGATACTACTGAAGATAGATCAAGCAGTAAGTATAATTTCTAACTTAAAGGATTAAATGCTTATAAAATTACTGGTAACTTGGCATAATAAAGGCCAAGAAACCACCTCTCGTTTTGATTTACATGTGTGTGGCCATCTGCCAGAACTGCTATTGCCATTACAGCTGTCTGCATTCACAAAGTTGGCGCAGATCATGGGGCATGAAATCCAGCTGTTGCCAACATGTCTGTGTTGAGGAGCCTGTTTTGCTAATTGTACCACTGCATGCAGATGCCACCTGTGTACTCTGCTTAGTTCATATTCAGATTGCCTCATTAATGACACAAACTAATTTTGTCAAAGAGTCACAGACTCACTAGGGAATGTGAGAAATATAATTTTTAGTTCTATAGTATCATTGAAGGAGAGAAGGGAGACCACAAGGAGACAAGGAATGGATTCATTGTGCCAATAAACATTTAGCACACTAACTTAAAAAGATGGTGCTAGTTTTTGTAAGCACTTAATGCTTAGACCTGTGGGATTGTAAGCTTCAAATCTGAACTGTAATGATGATACACTAGAAATTAGAATTTGTTCCTCAAATTTACCTATCTGATCTTTTGCCTCACAAGTTCCCAAGATTCTTTTCTTCCTGCAGAAAAGAGTAGACTGCACTTTTATAAGGGCTAATAATTCTTCAATCAGGATAAAAGCACTTAATTTTTTAGGTAAATATAAATTTGGAGAGATTAATTATTATTTTGTGATAACAGCTTTATAAATTTTCATGTTGGGGACTGCAATTAGAATATATTTAAAATCTAGGGGTGTAGCTCAGTAATACAGCACTTGCCTACTCAGCACTGGAAAACATACTGAAATCAAACTGTATGAGAAAAGGTGACAGTGAAAAGAAGATTGTAAAATGTATTATATACTATCCTGAGACTACGGAAACCGGACCATAAACGACACTCAAAAGTGAGGCGAGATTTACTAACATAATGCTTCCATATCATGCAAGACTCGTCATCTCCCTACTTGCTCATTTCCAAATAGCTAGGTAATCATTATTCTTGAAAGACTGGTTCTTGGGATCATTTCTTCACAGGGAGGAGAAACACAATTTAAATATAATGCAGCATGGGTGACAAAAGAATTTCGAATGGAGTCATCCTTTTCCCCATGAGAAATACAAAAACACACACAAAAAAAAGAATTGAGAAAAAGAGCAATCTGACTTCTCCAAAATTGCCCCCCCCCCTTCCAAAAGCAACGGAAAACCTAGAGGTTGACAAAGCATTTGTAATATGTAGTATGTGTATGTACTGATGATAAAATTATTTAAAACTATCAGTCCTGCATTTAAATTGGGAAATAGTAATATCACAGTTCTTGAGAAATGATTTTATTATTTAAGCCTTTTAAGGTTTTATTTAGGATGGATTTTAATTTGGATGCATTCTGTAAAGATGCTCAAATACAGTGTTACCTCCCGATTAATACTTTATACAGTTAGAGAAATTTCAAGTGATGTGCTGAGGCATGCATTTCATCTTTTTTAATTTTTTTTGTTTTTTGTTTTTATTTAAGAGCGACAGACAGAGAGAGAGAGAGGCAGAGAGAAAGAGAAAGAGAGAGAGAGAGAGAGAATGGGTGCACCAGGGCCTCCAGCCACTGCAAACGAACTCCAGACGCATGCACCCCCTTGTGCATCTGGCTAACATGGGTCCTAGGGAATCGAGCCTTGAACTGGGGTCCTTGGGCTTCACAGGCAAGCACTTAACTGCTAAACCATCTCTCTAGCCCTGTGTTTCATTTTAAAGGATACACTAGTTTAAAAGAATATCCCTAAAGAAAGCCTTGCACATTACAATTAAAAGAAGTAAATAATTCCAAGTTTTTATTTAAGACCAAATGTGTCTTCAATGAACATATATATGAAGGAAATATTGTATGGATCTTCCATCATAATTTTATGTGGTCATATAAAAAATACGCAACAAAAATCCCTTTTTAAGCAAAAAGAGTTTAATTTCTCAAAGGACACAGTGAAATGTAGACCATTTTGCCCACCTAAAAGCCCCATTACTTAATCATTTCAAAATAGCTATAGAGCTAGGTATAGTGGTACATGCCTATAATCCTACAACTTGAGTGGAGGAGGCAGAAAGATGGAGAGTTCCAGGCCACCCTGTTTACTTATCAAAACCGTGTCTAATTACATACACACACACACACACACACACACACACACACACTGAAAACACAGCCAGCTATGGGCCACCTTCAGTGATGTACTCATTCTATCCAGAGAAATATTCATATGGAAGTGATTCTATATATGTTATGTTTAGTTTACATCTTTGAATCCCCTTCAGGATTCACAGCATCCTTTAAAACATTCAAAGCAATCTATGCCTTCCCTGTGTGTAGTCAGGGAACCAACTAAACACTTTCATGATTCATAGTGCTTTGAAACAAGGATTGACTTCTGCTTCTCTTCTCCCCAGCCTTATCATTCAGATGTCATTTCCTAGAACTCTGCCGATGAAGCAGATTCTAACATATGCTACTAGTAAGGAACTGCTTTCCAAAACCCCAAGATAATCTGTCAATATCACTTGTGCACTGAAAAGCCAATCATCAATGTCCTTCATCAGGTTCCCTGGTACTGCTCAGGTCCTGAACTGGGGCACATGGCTCTGACACACAGTGCCTCTCAGTGACTTCATTTGCCATCCAGGAAGAAGTCCAGATCTATGTGTCCCATGTCTAAACTGAGCACTCCAGATTATACCCTGGACATCTCTAGTCATTCTCCCTCAGTAACTGCATTATGAATAAATCAGGCTCAGCAAGAAGAGCTCGGGGTGTGAACAGCTTAAAGTGTGTGATATCCTGATAAGAGGTGAGATTTGAAGCTTCTGCCCCCATAGTCAAAATATAGTGTCTGAATTGGTGTTATCAAATGGTTAACACAGAAAAAAATCACCTTGGGGCTTGAGAGATGGCTTATTAATTAAGGTGCTTGCCTGCAAAGCCAAAGGACCCAGGTTTTATTCCCCAGGACTCATATAAGCCAGAAGCACATGGGGGCACATGTGTCTGGAGTTCGTTTGCAATGGCTGGAGGCCCTGGCATGCCCATTCTCTCTCTCCCTCTCTTTCCCTCTCATATAAATAAAAATAAATTTAAAATATTGCCTCTACCTTAAGGGTTTTCTTCCTCATATGTAGAATAACTTGAGTTGCATATATGGAACAAATTTGAAAATTAAAATACTCATAATAATAATAAAAAAAAACACTGGTTGACTTTAGAAAATCCTAGTCTAGTTATTAGGATAATTCCTCTATGGTGATAGTAAGAAACTCTCCTGCTTCCTCCAGGCACTTCTGAGACTTCTAGTTCCCATGTGAGGGAGAATTTCCTGCCTCTTCCTTTGTCCTCGCCCAGGATTGCCCCTTTCTGGCCTTATTTTTTTTTTCCTGCTGTCATGATTTCACACTATCCTTAACAAATTCTTATACTAAAAAAAACTTTAAAAAAGAAATAAACTCCCAAGTGACAGAGCCTCTCCCGGCCTCCCATTGGTTGTATGGGAGAACCCCAAGAGGAGGTGGGGCACACACATGGCAGCCTGCTGCAGCCCACAGAAACAAGCAAACTCTGCTAGCACTGGCTTCTCATGTGCAGGCAAAGGACAGGAAACTTCTCAGCAAAACTGCCAGCCTGCCTCTCTGTTCTGCTGAAAATGCAAGTGCCAACCATGTGTGACTCTGTCCCCGTGTTTGTGTCCTTTCCTCTAGTCTTTAGGAAGCAGAACTTGAAATTCACTGAAAGCCCTAAAAGGTTTTCACATTTTTTTTGCAACATGATTCTATAATCTTCTTGAGGCAATATGGGTCCCTGGCTCCCCGCCTCTGGAAGCAGCGCGGCAGCCCTGGGTGGCATCTCCAAGCAAACACCGGAACGCTGGCAGAGCCTGTGTTCAACAACACTACGTACAGTAAAATGTTGCTGAATGCCAGGAGTATGGAAGAAAGAATGAATACGTTAACATTAAAACTGAAACAACTTAATAGTCACTGTTGGCAACAAGTCAAGAGCATGGAGACAAGAAAGACAGAATCTGCCACACTGGAAAGCTCCCTGTCCTAGGTTTCAGGTGTCTTTAGTCAAATATGTATGTATCCAAATATTCAATAAATTTTCCATCTTTAAGAAATTATCATTTTAGGAAAGAAGTCTTATCACAAAGGGGATGCAATCCTTGTTCAATGGGTGTTAAGTCAAAGCCATATAACTGATCCATGATGGTAAGAGAAATTAACAAAGCTATCAGAAAAGGCTACATTTATTACATATTAAGTCACCTTCCAAGCCAGGCGTGGTGGTGCACGCCTTTTATCCCAGCACTTGGGAGGCAGAGGTAGCAGGATCACTGTGAGTTCAAGGCCACCCTGAGACTACAGAGTGAATTCCAGGTCAGCTTGGGCTAGAGTGAAACCCTACCTCAGAAAACCAAAAAACAAACAAACAAACAAAAAAATCACCTTCCATCAACTCATGGTAAATACTGAGTGATTTAAATATGACAACAAAGCAACCTCCATTTATTAAAGAATAACTGAGAATGGCATATTCTGTCTGAAAAAAAAAAAAAAACAGAAACTAATTCCTAAGTAGAGATATGCCACCAAAAAAAAAAAAAAAAGCTTTTAATAGTGTTGCACACCTGTAATCACTCAAAAAACAGAGGTAGGAGGATGGTGACTTCAAGGCCAACCTGGAGTACAACAGCAAGTCACAGGCCAGCCTGGGCTACATAGCAAGACATTGTCTTGAAAAGTAATAAGGCTTTAACCATAAACTTATAGAAACCAAATATCTAGTTTCACTTCTTTTCTATATAAGAAAGTGGCAGCTCAAAATAAAACATTGTATTTACAAACAACCGATTAACAAAAAAAAGTAATAATCACTTTTCCCACAGCAATTGAACATTTATTGTGCTGAAGTCAGGCAGCAGGGAATGAATCGCTCTGGGGAACCAGTACAGAATGTTCACAAAGATCCACAAATCTCTAGTCATTACACACTGGAGCAAAAGCAAGAAGTGAGTCCTCATAGACCAAAGTTCTGTGAGCTGCAGTGCCCATGACTGCATGCCGTTGGGGAGAATGGAATTTTAATACACAATAAATATTTCATAGTTTACAAAATATCCTAGAAGTCTGTAAAGACAGCACACATCCTATACACATGCAGTGTTGATAAGTTACTTGGAGATATTCATGCTATTTTTGTCAGTTTCTCTTTCTGTCATGATCCCTCTGTGACATCCCTAACGAGTTAATCTATGCAATCAAACAAGGTTCAGGTTCTCCTCCATACTACTGCCGGCTGCTCATTTCTACTACATGAAATACTTCATTTGTAATTAGCAAATTTAACTTGGTAGTTTGGATTTGCTCTCATTTTTATTCACTGTGCTTCAATAATTAACACTTTGTATATCAAGCACTGAATTTAATGATCTTTAGCACCAAGGAGTCAAGATTATTGCACCAAAATGGGTTTACACTTCATATCTGGCTAATAAATAAGATTTTACAACATAGTCACAAGGGAAATATTATTCCAAAATTAAACACATTGAAAGAGACAGTTTCACAGAAATGTGGTGTATGCTATTTGTATTTTTTAAAAGCCCAAAAAATACTAGTGAAAATTTTAAAAGTGAAAATTAAAATTTGTATTAGAGGACTCCTTGATTTTTTTTAATTAAAATTTATTAAATTTTGAGTGTTCTTTCCAACAGAAGAGGTAGGTATATTTCCACATATGAAAAATCAGCAACAGCCACAAATCAAAACAAGGAAAGCCTGATAAAAATCAACATACTCTTAGAATTCTAGCTGCACAGAAATGTAACTATCTCAGGAATTATAAATGAATATGAGCTGTTTCATGTTTCAATCAGACAATAATCTTAATTTGCATAATACATTTCTTCTAATAATCTGAGTATTCCAAAGGCTGCCTTTTCATCACAAAAATTGTTTCCCACAGTGATTTGTGCCGTAAATCGTGGTGACTTTGGAGTCACTAGACAGGATTTTTACCGTTATTCTTTCTTTATTTTTTACCAACACCATCATCAAGCCTCTAAGGTTCTATAGAGCTCAGCAGAAAGTTTCTAATTTCATTACAACCAAAGGGTTATATCCTGACTAGAGGTGGGGAGATTTGATCATGATGGTCCATAAATGAATTCAAATGTGCAAATTCAAATATAGCCACATTTCCATCTTTGGTTAGGAAAATTAAGTATATGATTGCTTCCAGCAGATAGCTGGTAATTTAGCAAAAACAAAAAACGTTCATAAAAACTGTGTTTCTGTGACCATGTAAAATCCACGCTGACAAATGAGAGAATGTAAGATCCACATAAGACCTCCCCATCAGACAGCGGATGAGATTTGGGGTCTCCGAAGCCACACTGGGGTTGCTTTCGTGTGGACATCAAGGCTAATAAAAAAAAAGGTTTAAAAAAAAACTTCATAAATAAAACATCTGGGCCCCGTATTGATCGCTTTACTCAGTCTAAAGGTTACTAGTACATACAGCACATCTGCTTTTTCTCCCCACCCCAGACCTTCTGCTTCTGTTATCCCTGAAATTTTACATGACATACGAGTTTCCTCACTGTCGACCACAGTTAAGGCCCAGTTCAATTTACTCTCCTTTTGCTTTTCCATTTTTCTGGGTTTTCCCATTCTCTAACACTAGCTGCTTTTCTGACTTGTTCACACCATTTGCTGAAACACCATTCATCACTGTCTTTCCAGTTTTTGATTTCTTGGGCTCATTGTATGTCCGAACGTAGAAGTTGAGAAAGAGGAATATGAAGCTGATGGCGTAGGCGATTAGAGCCCAGTGCATCCACTTGGGGAAAGGACAATCAGTGTAGAGAGACAGTGCTGTATGCCCGATGGTCACATGGAACTGAACCTGCAAAATAAAAACAGCAGTGCGCCGTACATTTAGCCAGACAGCAGCTTCAGATGCCCACATCACACTCTTCCATACAGCATAGACCCAAATTTGGCCACACCATGGTCTCTGACTCCCTCTCAGTGTGATCACAGTTCAAACACCACTTGCTCACAAGAGCTTCCTAAGGTTTCCTTGGGCATCTCAATCCCATTAACCTCAGGGCTTTTGTATCTTGGGTATAAAACAGAGTAGCTGTCTGAAGCTGTCTCTGTTCAGTTGTCTTTTCTGCTATATGTCTTTAAGGAAGGGCTGAGTCTCACACACCAATGATGCCTGAATCCTTGGTACAGTGTTTGAACTATCTGATTATCTGCTATGGCTGAGAAAGTGAAACTAGCATTACAAAGTCTCCATTTTTTTTCTTCCTATAGTGAATTCCAGGTCAGCCTAGGCTAGAGTGAGAACCTACCTTGAAAAACAAAACAAACATATACATATATATGTATATATACATACATATATATGTGTGTGTGTGTGTGTGTGTGTGTATGTATGTGTGTATATATATATAATTTATCTATTTATTTATTTGAGAGGCAGAGGGAGAAAGAGGCAGATAGAGAGAGTGTAGGCATGCCAGGACCTCTAGCCACTTCAAACAAACTCCAGACACATGTGCCACCATGTACATCTGGTTTACATGGGTACTGGGGAATCAAACCTCAGTCCTTAGGCATCCAAGGCAAGTGCCTTTGCTGCTAAGCCAACTCTCCAGCCATGTTCTTTATTTTTTAACTATTATTTTTAGCATGCATACAAAATAATGGGATTCTCTGCAAAACTTTTGTAAGTGTTTATCACTGTACTTTGCTCTTATTCAGCCCCCACTGTTTCCTTTCTCCCCCTTCCCACTAGTCTCCCCTCCCCCTCCCCCCAAATAGTTGCCCTGCATTCATGCAATGTAAGTACATTTACCTTGAAAATGAATTACCCATCTGGCTTATAACTTGTTTCTTACAGACAGTGAGCAGGAAAATTTGCATCTGAATGAACACTGTTCTCTACTCTGGGCTGGGAAGATAGCTCAGTGGGTAAAGGCACTTACTTGAAAAAACTAATGTTTTGATTAAAATCAATCAATAGTTGAGACCAAGTACAAAAGAGAAGGAGAAATTCCAAAGCTCGGATGCTCAAGATAATGAAATAATTCTAACTTATGATACACTCATCATAAGAATTGTAAGTTCTATGTTATTAGAAAAAATTAACTTCTTATCAGCATCTTATATGATTGTTATGAAAACTTATGGCTCAGAAGTATAAATTCAATATCCTACTACAGATTCTTGTTCAAAGATATCAGTATTGTCATATAAAATATTATTTAAAACAATTTATTCCATATGTCAGGAATTTATATTAAACAACAAGTTCCCATGGCAAAAATCCAAATTTTTCAAACTTTTGATTTCACAATGGTTCTTAGAACCTGTACCACTGAAAAAGGGTGTGTATAGGGTGTGATTTATATGGTGTAGCTCAAGGGAAGCCAAGGACAACATTATCATAGTAGATAAAATAATTCATATGATTTTGGTCACTCCTTCATTTTCTTGGTACCACTTTCCAACAACTGAGAGAAATGAAGTTTCCAAATTATGTAAACAGTTTTCACAAACAGTGGAGGAGTTTCTTATAGCATTTCTGCCCTGGTGAATCCTTCACACCCAATACTCCCAAAAGGTTGTGATTCCTGTTTGGCTGGGCAGTTATTTAGCAACTTAAGGCAGAGAGGAGTATTTCCAAACACGATCCCACTGATAAAACTGTGTACACACTATGATTATAGCACATTATGATAAATTCTGAAGCTTGGAGATTAACTACCAGCTTGTGTTTTCAGTGCGATTCAGGCCAGGGCAGAACTCTGAATGGTGCTCGGATGTGTGCCCTCAGATGCTACTACGACAGAAGCCCTACTAGGAAGGGCTGAGTTGGGCAGCCTGAACGCTCACAACTGGACACCCTGGCTCTGCAACTCAAAAACAGAGTTTCAGAGAATCAAATGGAAGTCTCTAGTCCTTGCTCCATTCCTTCCATCTACCCTTCCCTGGATCTGTTTTCTTTTCTGTATGTATAGGGTCTGTTAACAAGTATTAAAAAATGGAGTAAACCCAGAAAATTTAGGCAAGGGTAATAATAAGAGATATAATGATATATTAAGTTGAAAATCTCATTCAAGGAAAATAACTATATTATTCTTCTAGTCATACATGAATCTATGTGTACTGTGGTGTGCTTACATTCATTAAGTTCACAGATATTTTCACAGAATGTTCTTCTTTAAAGGTAGGAGTGGGATCTGATCTTTCGAGGTCATTATAAAGAAAGATACCATGGACAAAACCCTTGGTGGGAGAACCCAGAAAGCCTCTATACTGCAGCTTCAGGATAAAGGGAATTTTATAATGGAAAATAGTCTAAAATGACATATCACTTTATGTTTGATAAAAATGAAACAGTTTAAGTGTTCTGGCTTTGGGAACAACCAGGAAAAACTATACAGACATTTAACTCACCAGCTGCAGCATGGTCAGGTATCGCTTCCACCAAAGGTACTTCTGGACCCATGGGCCAAATGCAGTGAGCCCATAGTAGGAGTACATGATCACGTGGATGAGGGAGTTCATCTGGGCTCCAAAAAATGCTACAGAGAAACAAGACACAATTGTGGCAAAGTTGGAAGGTGTTTACTTAGCAATGAGACATTGAGATTTCAAACAGTGAATGCATCGACATTTCTTTCTACATTAGTCTTGAATCCATAGGAGAACTAGGTAACAAGGTAAGGAGAAAGCTTTCTCTTAAATTAAGTAGGTATTTTTGCAGCTTTGATTTGATGTTTTTTAACCATAAAAGCATATGTGTCAAATGCAAAGAATTTTTAAAGTGACAATTCTAAAATGAGATACTCCAGTGACCTTGAGTAAAATCAACATAAAATTATATTGGCAGCTAGGTGTAGTGGCAGACACTTTTAATCCTAGCACTGGAGAGGTAGAGGTAAGAGGATCACCACGAGTTGGAGGCCAGCCTGAATTCCAAGTCAGCCTGGACTAGACTGAAATCCTGCCTACAAATAAAATAAAATAAAAGGGCTGGAGAGCTGGCTTAGTGGTTAAGTGCTTGGCTGTGAAGTGTAAGGACCCTGGTTTGAAGCTCGACTACCCAGGACCCATGTAAATCAGATGCACATGGTACATGCATCTGGAGTTCGTTGGCAGTGGCTGGAGGCCCTGACATACCCATTCTCTCTCTCTCTCTCTCTCTCTCTCTGCCTCTTTCTTTCTGCCTGTTTGTCGCTCTCAAATAAATAAATAAAAGCAACAAAAACAAAAAAGGCATGTGCCACAATGCTGGGCAAAAGATAATAATAATAATAATATATAAAATAACTATTATTGGCTCCTACCTTTAATTCTACTATTCTCTGGAAGAAAGGTCTATGAGACAGCTAAGTGTGTAAATAGACTTGTGATTTCTACTGTTGTCTCGAGATGTGCACATTGGCCAATAAGCATACCAGTGACAAAATAATACTTCTAAGATTTCTATGTTTTGAAATAGGACAGCACTGTACATATTGAGTCATACATCCATTCAGTGTATAAGACTCTAGGGATATTCAACTCAGGTTAAATTGATAGCATTTCTTCTCCTTAGAAAACTTAAATCAAGTATAGACATAATAATGAATCTTGTCATAAAGAGAATTAAGGGGGTCAGTTCAAACTTATTTTCTTTTAAACTTACAACTGACATTAACCCCATAGTAACTGGTTAGTATGAAATGTCCAAGTTGCCAATAGCCACACAACAGTGGCAGGAAAGCAGAGTGGTCAGCCACACTGTTAGGATATTTCCCCAGGGCCTCACACAGTTCAATATAGGGATGATCCTTGGTCTACAGGCCTCTGAAGACGGTGGCACCACCTAAATTCAGATCCTCTGCAACATAAATGAGGCCACAGAAAATTTCACTTATATAAGAAACTATAAGGTCACTGCAGACCTACACTGGAGCAGGAGTAAGCTCTGTGCTGCGCTGAAGGTGAATCTTCACATTGAGGTGCTGTGTCGTGATTCCTTTGTCAGAACCACCAACCAGTACTGCTCCCCACCCAAGCATCGTGTTTGGCATTTACACTTGATTTATGCTCATGTTTGGGACAAATCTTTAAGTGTTTACGTATTCACAGATGAACAAAAATGTTGTTCTTCATTCGAATTTTTTAAAAGTGAGATGAACATGGGTGGGGATGAGTAAGCATGACAGCAAACTGAGAGAGCAAATAACCTCACTGTTCCACAAAACACATCTTGGGGACTTCACTGACTCCTCACCTTGGCCCCCTGCAACCCACTTAATTCCAATCCACCACAGGGTGAACATTGTACAGTGATGATACACATGAAGGAAAGACACTTGGTTGTTTTTCTTCCTCAGGATAAAAAACACGGTGTCTAAGTATTCAACTCCTTTAGATACAAAGTACCACCACAAAGCAGCAGCTATCTGCAAAATGGAAGGAAAAGCATGTTATAAAACCAAATTCCACCAACATATGGGCTTCTATTCCATGTTAATAAACCCAAAATGCATTGAACAAAATGTGCATGGCATAAAATCACTATGACTAAATGAGTTTGAAATCTAACCATGTACCCATAAGAGAAACAACAGAAAAGAAAAAAATCCAAAGCTTTCTCTACTCAGTGCCAATAATCTACAGAACACAGTTTCTTATGTAGGTGTCACTCAGTGTCAAGTTGCTCAATACAGAGTATTAGATAGTCTCTTTGCCAAGCTTTTCAATGTGGTAGAGAAAGTAACAGGCTTACTTTATACAGATATCTCCGGTGTCTCACATAGCCCTCAGGATATCTCACACTTGCAGTACATTTACTTAATAACTTGTTTCTTAGTATTTTTATCTATCCCACTGTAGTTAACAATGACATATATAATCATGGCAGTTTGTATTAGTAAAATCTTCAAAATAATAAATGTAAACAAACAAAAACAATAAATATTTCCTAGCTCATAAATATAATCCTGCTTACATGAGTAAGTCTTGTCTCTTCCTGGGCTCTAATTAAGACACCAGATGGTACAGAAAGATTACATGCCATGCTGAGATTAAGGACCCAGTAAGAGGTGACCCCTGTCTATGTTTTAAAACATCTGACAATGATGTTACTGTAACAGCAACTAAGGCTTAACTTGTTTATATCTAGTTGTTTCTATAAATTCGTGTGTAAAAATAAAGCCGCTGATAACTAAAATCTATTTATAAACCTTTCTGTGAAAGAGGCCTGATGGACTCATTCATTAACAGACAAGTGTTTTAGTGGAAAGATCCCTTGCTCATTTTATACCTGTGTCTAGCTGATGTAACAACATATTTTTAATGTGTATATGGCGGGGGGTGCCTTTGTAAAACATAGCTATATCTCTATTTCTTATTGTTAAGTTTTTCTGTTGGGGAGCACAGCCAGGGCCAAGTTAAGGATCTTAATCAGTTATTTTCAATTGTAGAATCAACTATCACTTGCAATGCATAGAGCAAACAGGCATTTCCCCAAATTACAATCTTAAAACATGGGGAAAACAAATACAAAATCAAGTCTCATGCATGTCAGTTTAGAATAATTTACTATATCTTCTTGAGTAGAACTGTTGAAAATGATACAACTGGTTGAAAACTGGCTTTAAGTATTTTACCCACAACAATTCTATATTTGATATGTGTGATTGTGTTAGTACTTACAAATGAAGCAAGTAACCATTTTAACATAGCAAACTTTAGAAGAAAAAGACAAGATGTGATTTTTTCCCTCCATAGTGGACTCTAAGCTAGTCCAGCTCACGTTTAACAAGCCATTTTCCTTAGTTGGTAAACTGCACTCACTATCTTTGACTAAGCTCCACCAAAATGAATGCCTGTTGACTATGTAACAATGAATAAATACAAAAACAAGTCTCTGAGAAAAGTACTAACTCCATTACACCCACTCTTAGTTTCCTTAATTGCCTACATGGTTCATGAAATAATTCCTCATACTAATAAATTGGACTATCTTTGCGAGTTTCTCTTTTTGAACCAAAATAACAAAAATAAAAAATAAAACTCTCGGGCTGGAGAGATGGCTTAGCGGTTATGCGCTTGCCTGTGAAGCCTAAGGACCCCGGTTCGAGGCTCGGTTCCCCAGGTCCCACATTAGCCAGATGCACAAGGGGGCGCATGCGTCTGGAGTTCGTTTGCAGAGGCTGGAAGCCCTGGCGCGCCCATTCTCTCTCTCTCCCTCTATCTGTCTTTCTCTCTCTGTCTATCACTCTCAAATAAATAAATAAATATTTTAAAAAATAAAATAGAATAAATTAAACTCTTACATCAAACATGGACAAGCAACCCAACACACACTCACTCTTATGCTACCAAAGCAAAGAATGTGGTATGAAGACAGACTTCAATTCTCTGCGCTGAAATAAAAGCAGAGCTTCCTTGCCTCAAAACAACCTATCTCATTGTCATATTTAAAGACTTTGTACAAGCTGGGTATGGTGGTACACACTTTTAATCCCAGCTTGTGGAGGCAGAGGTAGGAGGATGGCTGTGAGTTCGAGGCCAGCCTGGGACTACAGAGAGAATTACAGAGCAGTCTGGGCTAGAGTAAGACCCTACCTTAAAAAAAATAAAAATAAATAAATAAAATGACTGTACATATTGCAGCCTTATTAAAAAGCTAAACCACTTATACCAATCAATACTATTCATTGATGTACTTACCCTGACTTCATTAACGTTATTAGAATAGTCCACAGTCTGGCAAATATAGCTATACCCTGCATTATATGATCCCATGAATAGCTGAAAATAAAAGAAATAACATTTACAGTAAAAATTTTAGTAGATGCAGCATTAAAAACATTCAATTTGATATGTAATCTTCCAAATCACTTTATTCTCTAAAAACATCAAACAGGTTATTTTAGTTGTTTTTGCATGCATGTGTTGCTGGGATCAGACAGACTTTGCATACGCTAGGTGAGTGCCCTACCACCAAGCCACATTCCATGCCCTGAATTAAATGTGTAATAAATACACTGGAATTTCTCAAAGTTATTATTTCCCAACACTAACATTAAGAAAGACTAAATTAAAAATGAAGTATAATCTATTTTGAACCAAGACATTAACTCCATCTAGTTCATCATATTAAAAAATAAATTTTTATAGCCATGACTCTGAGCTAAGACCTGTCCTGTCTTATATTCTTGATCTATATTGGTCTGTATCTAGCAAATTAAGTAAAGGTGTTCAAATAAAGCAAATGAAAGCAAACTAAAGCTAAGATTTTGACTAAATTGTTAGTAGAAAAACAGGTTTTCTAAGGAAGAGTCACTGTTAATTTTCCTAGTATCTAGTATTCTCTGGACTCACACAGCATTTTATTAAGTCTCTTAGCAACAAGTCCCTGTCTTTTGCAATTAAAACTATGGCTGTGTTAATCTAGCCTTCAGGGTTTTCTTTCAAAATGTCATGGAGAAATTTATTGGTTACCCAGAAAAGTGTGTGGTGGTGAGTAGCAACTGCTGTTAAGACAGTTAATTCATTTCAGTTCCAGCACAGCATACAATAAAAAATTACATAAGGTAACTTAACTTGAAATTGGTATTTACATCTGTATACTTTGATCAGTTGCCAAATCCTAAGCTGATGAATAAGAACCTTACAAAACTAACTCCTACTGTTCGCCGAGTACTTAATAGCACCAGCATCATGAAATAATAATCTCACTTAGCTCTAGTAATAGCCCGATGGCAGGTATTTCCCCATTTGAGAGATGTGAAAAAAATATAGTAAGTAAGTTAACTAATATTCAATGTCAAAACAGTAAGAGTAATTTGAGAATCTACTGTCTGATTTAAAGTTCTATCTTAAATAACTATACCATACTTTCACTTTGCTACTCCTAATATTTAAAAGTTTAAAGTAGCTAACAGCTATCTTGCAATATTGGTTTTACAAGGTCTCTTTAATTTCCAACAATCCCAGAGAATTATTATAGAATGGCCCTAGTACACCCACCTCTCTGAATATGAACAGGTTTAGCAAAACCATCCCGAAGTTGTAGAGGATGAGCACTAAGCGCATCTGAAAGGGCTCGCGGTCCTTCATCCACTTCGGGCCCAGCCACACGAACAGAAGGTAAAGAGTGCTTATACTCAGTGTCGGCCATGGAGACTGCATCAGAGGCCAGTCCTCTACGCGTTTATCTGCATAGAGAATGGAATAACATGAAATTCACCAAACACTGCATGGTTTACAAAATGAACTCTTTTAAGAATTAAAATGTTTCAATTTTGTAAATGGATGAAATACATGTCACTAGGTCAATGAAAATAATGCTATATATAAAAAACAAAACAAAAAAAAACACATGATTGCAAATACCTTTTGAAAGTTATTTCCATTACTTATGTTTCATGTTTTTTAATAGAGAATTAAAAAAAAGAAAAAAGAAAAAAGTGCACTAAAAATATAGGAGGCAAGCTTGAGATGCAAAGTGAAAAAAAAATCATAGTCTACAAATAATTCTTTTTTAATATTTTATTTATTTGAGAGAGGGACAGAGGAAGACAGAGAGAGAGAGGGAAAGAGAGAGAGAGAGGTGGGGAGGGGGAGAGAGAGACTGGGCGCACCAGGACCTCCAGCCACTGCAAACGAACTCCAGATGCATGTGCCCCCTTGTGCATGTGGCTTATGTGGGTACTGGGGAATCAAACCGAGGTCCTTTGGCTTTGAAGGCAAGTGCCCTAACCACTAAGCCATCTCTCCATCCCTCACAAATAATTATTTTAAGGCAGCATCTGCCTTAAGCATGTGAAACTTATCATGTAGTTTGGAACTGCTTTGCACACCCCTGAAGCAAGAATGAATTAGGCTGAGGAGGTGTGGGGCAATGGAAGTCATGAGCTGGACTATCTCTAGATACTGAAATTAAGAGTACAGTTATACATGAGGAATTATGTTAGTGTTCACTACAATCCAATAACTTATTTATGGCAACCATATTCAAGACACATCTTTCACTTTGCCACTGATGGTGTGCATATATTTTACTACCTAGTAAACCCAATTTGTAAGCTTAACTTCCCATAATTTATTTGTGTAAATAATTTCATTTAAAATAAACAGATTGTCCATAATCATATATGGAACCCTCAAACTATTTTACAATAGAAATTGTCAGCAATGATGATAAAGACTCATGACTAAGAAAATTCCTTTTATGTAGATAAAAATATATTAATAGTGATTTTTTTTAAGGCTGGAAAGATGGCCAGTGGGTAAGTAAACTTGCTTGCAAAGCCTACCATCCTGGGTTTGATTCCCTATACCAATATAAAGCTAGATGCACAATGTGACCAATGCATCTGGAGTTTGTTTACAGTGGCAAGCATGCCCAGTCCTTCTCTTTCTCTTTGCAAATTAAAAAAAAATGGCAATTTTTATATTTCTAAAAGTTAAATAGTACATTTTAAAATCTAATTTTTATTTTATTTTTACCAGTACAAAACATTTTATGTTCTATTTTCAGAAAAATCATGCACTTTTAAAAATAAGGAAAATATGCCCTTTTGTGATCTCCTAGAATCCAGTATGAATTTAACATTTTGCTAGTTAAAATAACCCATATTTAATTTTGTTTTTTATTTATTTAGAAAATTTTATGAATTTAGGTTTTCATTGTACACATCCACAATGCCTTCTCTGGTCTCCTTCCCATTGAATCCTTTCTTCTTCCCAGCTCATTCCCCTTATACTCTGCTTTCTTTCATTTCCTTTTGGTGGTTTGCTGAGTCTAATTAGAGTTGTTTGCATGAGTAGATTATTTCCTGGAGATTGGGTATCTTACCAGTGGCTACACCACTAAAGAAAATACGTCTTCCTTCCCTAGTAACTATTAACTGCTAGTAGCAATCCAGGGAAGGATGTGGCTTCAAGAATCCCTCCCTCATCAATGATAGAATGTTGAGTCCAATCTGGAACAGGTCACCAATTACAGATGCTGAGTTCATGAGTATAACAGCCATGTTCTACCCAGAAGGCAATGCTCCACAGCACTCCTCCTCATCCTCTGGCTCTTGCATTTTTCCTGCTCACTCTTGTGCAATGTCCTCTGAGCTTGGCAGGGGATAATACAAATGTCCTACTTAGGGATGAATATTTAATACTCGATAGTGCCTTATTCTCAGCACTTTGCTCAGTTACGTGTCTCTGCTATAACCACTTTCCACTGCAATAAGAAGCTTCTCTGACAGAAGCTTAAAGTAGCACTAACCTATTGACAGAAACAAATACTTAAAAGGCAGACTAATGACACAAGATACTCATTTAGACAAATGATAGGAATAGCTTCTACACAAGGGCCTACAAGCTCCATAGGCTTTTGACTAGGTTTTCAGAACCAGGCATGAATTCCCTCCCATGGAACAGGTATCAAATCCAATCAGGAAGCAGTTGGTTTCCCTTGTAACAGGCATGCCACTAGCACACTAGAGGAAACATCTTATATGGAAGGTTGACTGTGCAGCATGCAGAGTGCACAGCTGGGAAAGACTGCTAATATCTTTTCTATGCATTTATGTAAGTATAAACGTAAATCACTATTCTGTTTCTATATACTATCATGGGAAAACGAGCTACAAGGCATAAAACATAAGGTTTCATTTAATAATCTTCCCAGACATAAAGTACTATAATTACTATGATTCCAGTGAAAGCAGAGTTGTTAAAACGGTGGAAATGCTTAGCATTCTAGAAGTTAAGCAGATGGATCATGAGTTTGGAGCCAAACTGGACTATACAGAGAGCCCACAAGAGTCAGAAAACAGCCATGGTGAGGAATCAATTGCTCTTGATTTGGCTAACTGATCCACTCAGTGGTACTAGACCCTTAGCTGGAGCTGGGAAACAAGTCAGAACCATACCCAAACACAAGCCCACTCTACAATATCAAGCTACCATCAATCATGGGGTATAAGAGGGCCTACACCTATCAAACTGTCTATCAAAAAAGAAGTGTTATCTCAATTTTCTGGGTGCTAACTTACTCTCCGTTGGAGAATCTGCTTCTCTTTTCCAGATAGATGCAGATCCTAAGAAGAGAGCTGCCCCAACATACCTCAGGAGGGGCCCAACTGAAACTAAGGACAACTGGCGAAATAAGCAAGGGTGATGTTTTCCTGTGAACTGGATACCAGCACAAAGGGGAAGGAGATCAATGCAGAGAAAAATCAACTCCTACCAAATCAGAGAGCCAGAGCCTCAGAGGCCCTCAACACCTCAGCACTGAAGCAGACCAAAAATGAACCCAACATGGCTCAGGGAAATCTTGCAGAAGAGGGGGCGGAAAGAATGTCAGAGTTACATGTTGGGTCATGATTTTCAGAGACATTTATCATACTAATAACTGGGGGCTAAATCCACAATGCACGACCCATTTTCAATAACAAGGAGGGTCTAATGGGAGGGGGTAGATCACAGATGAGCCTAAATAATGGTACCAAACTGCCTGTATTTACTGAAAAGAAAACTAATAAATTAAATTTAAAAAAAAAAAGAGTCAGAAAACACATATAGGAACAAGGAAAACAGAAAACTCCATTTTACTTCTTAGTTTACAAAGGAGGTCCACTGTTCATGGCAATGATAGTTATATTGCTCAAGTCAAATACAATCCAGAGTTAAAAGTAAAGTAAAATATTTAAAAGAGAGAAACGATAGTAAATGTCTCACATGAAGGTAGAGACTTAAAGATATGGCTAACTTTCATCAAAAGCCATGATAGCTTTTATCAGGCAGGGGTCCTCACTTTGTAAAAGGTATTTTATCCTTCTACATTATATCTCTTTCTTTGGCAAAGGACTCTCATACAAAATACAGGGTGCTTATCCACTTGTTTCTTTTTTGATATAGACAAACTACTGAATCTTCAAGCCATTTCTCAAGTCACAAAGGAGAAGGTGTAGGGCTATACTTCCCCACAAACACTATGGCCTCTGACAAAGTCAACCACATCACTTAAGTCTCTTCCTCCACCAAATATATATGCCAAACTGGATAATCTATGAGGCAAAAGAAAAAGAAACAAAGCTTTACCAGAATGGAGATCTTACCTTCTACCTATCCTCATGGATTCTACCTAACCCCTGACCACACACAAGAGTAGAAAAAATTTAGAAAAACAGGTTCAAAAAATTTTCAGAATATATCCAATTGCTTCTTTAATTTATTTTGAGATGGGGAAAGGGTCTTTGTTTTCAAGACTCTGGCTGAACATGTCAGCTCAAGTGATCCTCTTACCTCAGCCTCCTAGGTAGCTAGAACTACAAATATACCCACTATGTTCAGCTTGCTCCTTTTTCCCCTTTTGTGGGTGTGTGTGTTTCTGTATGTGTGAGTGCAGGTGTGCACATGTCACAGCACATATGTGGTGGTCAGAAGACAACCTTGGGTATCCATCCTCACTTTCCACTGCTTTGAGGCAAGGTTTCTCACTGTTCACCGCTGGTTCTTGAGGCTAGCTGGCTCTCTTGCATGCTACCAGGGAATTCTCACGTCTCTACCTCCAAAGCTGCCACAGAAGCACTGGGACTACATATGCCCATACTCTTGCATCCAGGTTAAGTACTCAACTTTGTGTGGCAAGCACGTGATCCACTGAGCCACTGCCCCAGCCTAGAATCTTCTTTTTCATGTATGGTGTGGAGCACATAATCATTCTGTCAGCAGAGATATTTTAAAAGGACTATCAAGGAGAGGATGAGGAAGACACAGGTTGAGAAGAAGCTGAAGGTCTTATAATATCAAACACCAAGGGAGGCTGAGTAAAGAGCAAAAAGATGGAGGAAAATGGGAAAGAACTCTAGAGGTACTAGATGTGTCAGTAAATGATGTGACAATACACATAACTAATGGATCTTCCAAATCTGGTACCTCAAAAAAGTTAGGCAACTAACACAGGGAAGGAAGTCATGAGTACTGAAGCTTTATGTAACCTTCAAGTGCATTAATAAGTTCTTATAAAATCAAATCTCTATTCACTTATTACACATTAGAGGGATAAAAGGTGTATTTCTGGTATATTGTGAATATCCTGACCCTAAACAAGTATGGGTGTTATTCCATATCATGAACTTTCATGGAGAAAAATGAAAAAAAAAAAAAAAACTCCTGTTAGAATCTTGCCATACCTACAACCATCAAAGTCAACTCTGTCATTAATGAAGGCCACAGAACAAATGTGTTTTGAATAGCATTCTTGTGAACTCTCTTTGGAAAGCTTTGTGTGTGTGGGTGGGGGAGAATAAAAATGACATGAATATAATTTAACTTTTTGTCAATTTGTTATTTTAAATTGTCCTACTTTTATATTTCATACTACATTTAGTTACATGTTTTATACTAATACCTTAAAGATTTTGCTCTTATTTTAAGTCTATTTATCAATAATTTTAAGTCTTTTGTGAGGTTTTTATCTAAAATAAGCACAGAATTTCAGTGTTAGAAGTGATTATCTTAATGAAATTTTGAGAGGTTAAAAGGTTTGGGAAAAAAACCAAAAATAAATTAATAAAATGAGAGAAAATAGTGTTTTCTTCATGTACCTTAACTTTAAGGAAGAGAACATCCTATCATCCCCCCCACCAAATTACAGGTGCAAGAAGACTGTCATTCAATAGAGAGATCCTAAGAGAGACCTAGAAAGACTCCCTCAGTAGATTGAAGAGACATTCACACACGCTAAGGCTCTCGCTTCATCAGGTGCTATCAGCAGGCCTGGGTCAGGAACAGGAAGGCTCTGGAAGCCATGCCACCCTATGTCTCTATATGCATGAGTGTGTGTGTGTGTGTGTGTGTGTGTGTGTGTGTGTGTGTCTGTCTGTCTGTCTGTCTGTCCGTCTTGTCAATAATGGTACCTAGCCTGGAAAAGAGAAAGTGAGTTCATCAAAAAGCCAAGAGAAATCAAATTTATTCTCTATTGTCAGGAGGCTAAATTAAAAACAATGAGAAAAAACTATAGAGAAGAATTTCACTCAAATTCTGGAAATTTCCAAGCACTAGTACTCCCTCTTGTATGTAGAAGGAACTGTCCCCTTTGGTAGCACATCCCTTATCTTATATCTTAGTTTTAATTAAATTTGAGTAAACCTAAAGCTAAATATTGTAGCATATCAAGTTTTAGAGTAAAAGGTTTTATTTTATCAATGAAAGTTTACTAAAGATACTGCCTTTATTTTTGACTCAGGACCTCCTGTGAACCTTAGGCTGGCCTAGAACTCATGATCCTCCTATATTAGCTACCAGGGTCAGGGATTACATGTGTATACTGCCATTTCCAGCATTACACTGTTCTTAATTAACTCTTCCTGATCCCGAAGGGTTATAACAGTTACCACTCAGAGTATCTTGAACACCTTATAAGGTACATAGCAAGTTGAACCAATCTGTTTACACACATTAGTTTAGTTGGCAATTACATAATGCTATCCACACTGAAATATCAAAAAAAAAACAACAGTCATGCAACAATGTGTACTAAAACATACAAAGTATTCACTTAAAGGAGTCACTTTCCTATGTGAATATGATATCTGTATGAGATAAGGGGCTCAGGGGTGAGATACCTCTCTGAATTTTTGAGCCTCCCCCCCAAACAATATAGGCTGTTGCCAATGCTCATAGGTATTCACTAGAACTAGATGGTTCTATCTATCTAGACCCTATCACTGAAGGCACCACATGCTTTGATTGCAGAACAGTGAGAAATCAATCTGGAACAGAGCTGGAAGTCTCCTCCCTGCTGGCTGGCTGTTGTAGAACTGTAAAGTGCTATTCAGGCTGCTGGGGGAGAGGAATCAGCAACAGTCCTAACTAGCAGTGGATTCTATAAGCAAGACCACTGACCAGCCAGGCAAGGTGTGGTGCCTACGAAGGGCAACATTTGCATGTCTGCTGTGAGGGCAACCAACCACTCTCTGATTGGATTTGAACCCACTCCATGGGAGGGAATTCATGCTTAGTACTGCAAACCAAGCCTATGACTAAGAAGGTCATTGGCCATAGTCGGGAAGCTACTACTGTTGTTTGGTGAAATGGATAAGTTATGCTCATCAAATTGCCCTCAAAATATGTAAGTTTGTGCCCATAGATTAGTATTACTCTCACTTTTAGTCAGAGAAACTTCTTTTTGCAGACAGCAGTGGCTACTGGAAAGACTCAAAACTCATGAAAGTACTGAGAAATGGCAGGTTAGTACTCAGAACTTCTATCATATCTGCAAAGCCTCAGAGAACATTGCAGAATAGGGGGAGGAAGAATATAATAGCCAGAAGGTGAGGAACAGTGTTTTGGAATGCTATCTTGCAGACATGATGCACCCATTGCATTCATGACCTCCAGCAACTGTAACTGCCTGCACAAAACCTGCACAATATTGGGCCCATCAGCACTCCATCATGGATGATGGAGGAGGGCAATAAAATAACACATCAATATTGAAGAAAGAGAACGGGAAAGAAGAAGGGGTTCAATGAAAGTGGAATGGGGGGCAAAAGATGATAATGGGAAGAGATTATGATCAAAGTACAGTATGTGCATGTGTGAAAATTATCAATAAAAGGGACTGAAGAGATTGCTTAGTGGTTATGATGCTTGCCAGCAAAGCCAAAGGACCCAGGTTCAATTCCCTAGTACCCATGTAAAGCCAGATGCACAAGGTGGCAGATGCATCTGGAGTTCATTTGCAGTGGCTAGCAGCTCTGCTACACCCATTCTCTCTCTCTCTCTCTCTCTCTCTCTCTCTCTCTCTCTCTCTCTCTCTCTCTCTCTCTCTCTCAAATAAATAAATATTTTTAAATTAAAAAATAAGAAGGGGCTTCACCTGAAACAGGCTTCTTGAACACTCCCTACCAATACACTTTTATTGCTAATTCAGTTTGTATCTTACTATCACACAGCATTGCAGCCAGCCAGCTCTACCCCTTTGCAGCTAAGCTGTTGGCCCCTGACCTCTGGAAGCTCATTATCTATTAGAGGACAGGACAGACTTGAAAAGTCAATGGCTACACAGTAGGATGAGCGCAGTATCTTAAGAGTGACCAAGTACAGTACGAGGACTGGAAAGGGAGCCAGACATGACTCAAGAATAGCCATGTGAATTCTTACTTGAACAAAAACCTGACAAACAGACATATAGGCAGAAAGCTCTTGTTTCAAAAGACAGCATTACAGAAGCTGCCAAAAACTCCCCTGTGTAGAATGATAGGAGGTACATGGATAAAATATCTAAAAGCTCTGAGAGAACTTAATTATATCTTCAGTTCTCTCAGAGCTTTTAGATATTTTAGATATGGTGTATAAACAAGAAGTAAAACATTTATTCTGAAAACTAAGCACTTTAAAGGTAGAAGATCCTTATAAGAGAAGAGGGCAGGAAGAGGCTGTGGAAACTCTCACAGAATTTGTACAGGAGCAAGAGGCTGGAATTTATCATGTAGATAATGGGAGGATGCTTGATTGGTTTGAGCCTTTAAAGGAGGTTGGTTGAGGCCATGAGGGACGGATTGCCAGGGGAAAGGGATTGTCAAGAGGTATGGAAACCAGTCTGGTTCATGTATGTTGCTAAATTGACCATGTAAGGAGCATGTGCTGCTTAAAGTTATCAGTCCTCAAGCCCACCCTAGATGGTGAATAGACATGTCTTCAGCTGAGGCCCAGCACCATGGCTACGATATTCCCCTGGCAATTCTCAAGGGCAGCCAGATGTGGAGACCACCACAATCCATGAGCTGACAGGAACCCTAGGTCTGGGGCTGAGGCCCAGCAACGTGCCTGTGACATTCCTCTGTAATTCTCATGGGCAGACAGATGTGGAGACCTCTACAATGCACGAGGTGATGGAAACCCCATGTTTGGGGACTGTACTGGTGTGGACAGCAAAGGTAACATGAATGGATCAAATATATAGATCTGGGGAAGTTATAGATGTGAGAGCTGAAAGTAAATGAGAAGCTCTGGATGACTCACAGGTATATGGCCTAGCTGGCAGCACAGACAGGGAAGTCAGGATTGAGTAGAGTACACCAGACAGAGGACAGGGTCTGACAGGAAGTGAACAGGGAACTAGAGATGCCTAGGTGGTACAGTTAGGAGGCTCTCGAGCTGCATCGGAACTGTCATGCCAGTAGACAAGTAGAGGAGACACTGACTGTGAAAATTATATCAGAGCTTAAGTGTTATAAACAAAGAACAGAGAGTAAGAATAAAAGAGGTTTGAAGTTGGGGTTACACAGGAAGAGGGTTTCTGTACCCCTCTCTCTTTCCCTCCCTTCATGAGTTAGACCCATGTAATCTTGATCATTTCACTGAATCAAAAAGGCAATGGGCTGAATAATCTTATCATCAACTACATTTTACACAGGATGGAATGGTGGTTTGAAGAATTCAGGTTCACAGTGAAGGACAAAAACTAACAGCCAGACCTGGAATCCAGTTCTCTCCCCCACTCCCTTGCTCTGGCTCTTTCTGTTTGTGGGGTTTTGAGTCCTGATCATTCGCCCCGTGCACCACACACACCGCACATAGCGCCACCATTCAGTGAGCTTTCCCAAGCAGTCACCCAATACTATTTTTTCCTGCAATCTTGTTTCCCTCTGTTCTAGGAATCTATATTATAAAACTTTTTAATTTTATTAATATTTTTTCCTGGGATATTATTTTAGAACTTAACTAGATCAGACAACGTTGGAGGAAGAAAGTTCATTTTGACTGATGGAAATCCTGAGTTACAATATAGTTTTAAGTTAGCCTTTCAAAGAAAGAAGTAGGCCCATTAAAGATTTTTTTAATATATAGCCCATAAAATTTTTAAGGAAGTTGCATTAATTATGGTTCTTTCTATATAAGTTGAGTTAGTTAAAACTATTAGACTACACACATCTTATTTTTATTAAAATCTGTTTTACATTTTTAAAAGATTTTTAAATAGCCTCTCAACATAATTTACAAATCAGTTAGTATTTGTATTTAGAATTTAGTATCTGATTCCTGGATTAAGTAAAGAGTGAGCCATAAACTACTTTGTTTTCTCAGTATATGATTTACAAAGTGTTCTAGCCTTCTCAGCATAAACTCTACATGATGCTACATTTTCTTTAATTTGGTTCAACTCTTCTGTTGGAAGAGAGGAAGATTTAATGATTATTATCACTAATAATGACAATGTCTTTATTTATTAAACTCTTATTCTGTGTCAGACATGGTGTACATATTAACTACATCTTCACAATGACAGTTATCACCCATGAGGCCAGGACGACTCCCAAGAGACTTGGGAGCTTCTGAGGCATATTCTCTTGGGAGGTAAGAATGCTGGCAGTCTGGCTTGAGAGTCCATATTCACAGCTAGAGAAGTATGTAAATGAGGCAGAACAGGCCTAGATGGCATGCAGGAATACTTCTAAGGGGAGGGTCTCACAGTGTTCCTGACTTAAGACACTCTTGTAAAGATCTGCAGTGAGGGGAGAACAGATACAGCAACAATACAGTGAGGAACTTTGTGGTGTACATGGTGTTAGGAACTGCTGCTTACTAAATTTTAGCATATCAACTTCATGAGTTACAGAGTCTTACTATGTAGCTCAGGTTGGCCTAGAACTTACTACACAGCCCAGACTGGCCTAAAACTTGAAATATTCCAGCCACAGCATCTTGAGTACTAAATGGACTACAGATGTACCCCTCCATGCCTGGCCCATCATTTGGTTTTCAAGTTAAAAACTTAAGTACATATAAAAAGATCTTCTTTTTCCATAGTCAAAAAGTAGTAGGCATGTCCCAAAGAAATTAATCATTATTTCTTCCCTTTTGCTTAAAGTGTGGTCCAGGCACCAGAAAATTGCCACATGGAAACTTGTAAGAAATACAGAATCTCATACCTCCCTCAAAACTACTAAGCCATAATCACCATTTTAATATGATCACAGGTGCTCTATGTTAAAGAGTCATAAGCAGAAATATCAGCCTATTTCATATAACGCATAATGAAGCCTCCAAAACAAAAAGTTGTTTGATTTGGCCCTAACATCTACCTATAGAAACCAGCCACTTCTTTTTCTTCTCACAGCCTCTCCACCTGTGCAATCTGCCACTGACACTAAAAACTTGCAAGTCTAATGGGTGCTTGCTACAGAGCAGCTTCAGGAATCTATTCAAGACACGGAACTATGTCCTGAATGGTACGCTCAGAAGCACTGCATCTTTCTTTACTAGGATGAATCCAAGAGCTGGAAGTGAGCTCATTTCTAAAAACATCCCAGAAGGCTTAGTAGCTAAAGGTGCTTGCACCTTACAGGAAACACCTAAACCACAAGACACTGGAGAGGTTAGGATCAAGTCTAACCTAAATCTTCTACATCTTCCCTCCATTCCTCCCACCCCTCTCCTCCCTAACTCTTGTATATTAGTTATCTTTTTCCTCATTTTCTTAGTGTGCACTGACCTGTAACTCCCAGTACCAGCATGGGGCTATCATCCACAATGAGCTTTTGATCAGAGAGACCTACAAGGTTTCCTAAAACAATGACAGACTTCTGTCAGAGTACTTGATGACCCACCAAAGATCAGTGGTAAGACCCTATTGCTGAAGACTCCACATGCAGCTGACATGTAAAATTGAACGACATGGCTGGAGGCCAGGATAGAGTCAGTCCCCAGACAGTCAGCATGTCTAGTGCCAGAAGGTGCTACATGGGCAACTGGGGGAAATGACCAATATCTGTCCAAGCAACTCATGGTCTAACCTACTTAGTAGCAAATAACCCACACAAGTGCAATAGTGGCACACAGCCATGGTGGGGAACCAACTGCTCTTGATTTGGCTAACTGATCCCCTCAGTGATGCAGGACCCATAGCTGGAGCTGGAAAACAAGTCAGAACCATATCCAAACATAAGCCCACTCTCCAATATCAAGCTACCATCAATCATGGGGTACAAGAGGGCCTATTAAACTATTAAACACCTATTAAACTCTGTATTTAAGAAGTAAGGGTTATCTCATTTGTCCTGTTGCTAACTTACTCTCTGTTGGAGATTCTGCTTCTCTTTTTCAGATAGATGCAGATCCTAAGGACAGAGCCACCCCATCATACCTCAAAAAGGCCCCGACTGAAACTAAGGAAAATTGGCAAAACAAGCAAAGGTGCTCTTTTCCTGATGGACCAGATACCCAGAACAAGGGGGAAGGAGACCAACACAGAAAAAAATCAACTCCTACCAAATCAGAGAGCCAGAGCCCCAGAGGTCCCCAACACCTCATCACTGAAGCAGACCAAAAATGACCCCAACATAGCTCAGGGACATTTTGTGGAAGAGGGGGCGGAAAGTATGTCAGAGCCACATGTTGGGTCATGATATGCAGAGACATTTATCGTACCAATAACTGTAGGCTAACTCCACAATGCATGACCCATATACATCAACAAGGAGGGGCTATTGGGGAGGGGGTAGGTCACGGATGAGCCTATTAATGGTACCAAACTGCCTGTATTTGCTGAATAGAAAACTAATAAAAATTTTAAAAAGTGATGGCCCAGGTTCAATTCCCCAGTTTAAAAAAAAAAAAAAAGTCAAATGCATAATGTGGTGCATGCATCTGGAGTTCATTTGCAGTGGTAAGAGGCCCTGACACACCCATACACAACACACACACACACACACCTGTCTCTCTCTTTCTCTCTCTCTCTTTCTCTTTCTCTCTCTGCTTACAAATAAATAATAAATAGAAATATTTTTTAAAACATCTGACTTGTAAGCAGCACTAACATGCTGAGTGATGTTGTGACCAACTTGCCTTGTCACAAAAAGTAAAGGCTAACCATCCACTGTACAATGTCACATGGCACACTAAAATTGCCCCAAAGGCAAATGAGATCTTTCTAGTAAGAAGGCAGTGTGTGTCTTCCTCTACTTGTTATGAATGCTATGGGGCCAAGGCCAGCCCCATTCCTGGCTCTATCTTTACAACAGTGACTGGTACAGAAGAGTCCTATTTCTTTTTGTTAAATGGTACTGAGGTAGGAGGGTCACAGTAATTTTGAGGCCAGTCTAAGACTTCATAGTGAATTCCAGGTCAGCCTGACCTTCTGTGAGACCCTACCTGAAAAAAACAAATGAAATAAAAAATAGTAAATAATTTCTGACAAATGTACACAACTGTTTTCAAGAAGACTCTGAGAATAATCTCAGAATAATCTACAGTGGGGAGCAAACAATTTCACACTAAAGCTTCTTCTAGGTTCCAACTTAAAATATGATGGTAAGTATACAAAGCAAGCCACACAGAGCTTACATATCCAAGGAGAAAGGCAGACACAGTAAAGGGTCTTCAAAACCCTGTGCAGAATGGAGCAGGTAACAACCTGAGAGGTACTCTAGAAATAAGGGACAGATTCTTTATGTGGAGGTTCAACAACAGTCAGAGCTCTTTTCTTTTTCATAGGTTAAATTGACATGCTTATTGCCACACATTCAGGAAAGGGGATGAAAGGCACACCTGTATGACCCTTAAGGAAAGCGGCCAGAAGTGCACACCTGGATGAACTCTATGGGCATATTTGTAGAACTCAGCACTGGACATGGGCAGAAGCTGGTCTTCAGGCAAATGGCAAGAGGTCAGTGTGATGGACAGACACGAGGACAGGGAAGTTTGGCCCCAAGGGAGGGATAGGGAGTGTCTGAAGGCAGGAGGAAGCAGAGTAGTTCAGAATGGGTTTAGAACAAAAGGGTAAAGATATTTTATCTAACTCTGCAGTGTAACAGTCATGAGAGCATGAAAAAATAGAGCAAAGACCAACAAGGCAGAAGGAACAGCATTTTGGTTGCAAGTGTGAACAGAGATCATAATAAAAGTAATAAAGGAGACCATTATAAAGATTCCTACAGAAAATAAAAAATAAGGATGAATGTGGAAGCTGCGTAAGATAACTATAAGATAAATGCAGCAAGTGAATCCGTTTGATGATGTCAAGTCGGAGGCTACTTATTCTGAGTTTTAATTTGGGAGGTTAAAGTATTAGATGTATAAGATCCAGGGGGTGCTGAGTGTGGTGGTGCATACACACCTTTAAACCTCTTACTCGTGAGGCTGAGGTAGGAGGATCCGTGTGAGTCTGAGGCCACCCTGAGACTATACAGTGAATTCCAGGACAGCCTGGGCTAGTGTGACCCTACCTTGAAAAACCAAAAACAAAAATCTTGCTGCAATAGTGGCCCGCCTGACACAATAGAAACCAACTGCCCTCTAATTGGACTGGAGGCCCGCTCCATGGGAGGGAATACAGCCCTGGTACTGAAAACCTACAACAGGGGTAGCCATGAGCCCTAGGGGTATAACGCCTGCTGCTGTCTGGCTAAACGTATATACTATGCTCATGAAACTTCCCAGTAAGCACTTCTCTTAATGTTCATACCTATATATTAATGCTACTCTCACTTTTGGTAGAGAACCTTCTCTTTTCAGATAGCAGTGACCTTTGGATGACTCAGAAGGCATCATGGTGCTGGGAAGAAGTGACAGAGGAGTGCTCAGCACTGCAATATCTCTATCACACCTTCCAAGGCTCAGGATCCATTGAGGAAGAGGTGGCAGAAAGACTATAAGAGCCAAAGGAAGGGTAGGACTCCTTACAACATTCTCCTCCAGACACAAAATGGCCTGGATATCCATGACCTCACAGTGCCTGACACTACCTACACAAGACCATCATAATAGGAGGAAAAAGATTATGACATCAAAATAAAAGAGAAACTGATTGAGATGGGGAGGGGATATGATGGAGAGTGGGGTTTAAAAGCTGAAAGTGGGGAGAGGGAGAGCATTACCATAGGACATTGCTTACAATCATGGAAGTTGTTAATAAAAAATAAATTAAGAAAAATCTTCCTGGAGCTGACCTGAAAACCTCCTCTGTGTAGACCAGGTGACAGAAAACTGGAAAAAGCTTGCTTTATGCAGCTTCATGGGAGAAAGAGAAGTCATCAGTAGAGATAAACAACAGTAAACACTGTAAGCCTTATGCTTGGTCAGCCATGCCAAATGAGCAAACAGGTGCAAAAGTGGCATGTCTGATATGGAGGAAACCAACCACTCTCTAATTGGACTGGAGGTCTGCTCAATGGGAAAGAATACATGCCTGATACTGAAAAACTTATGGGGGAGGTCAGGAGCCCTAGGGGTGTAATACCTGCTGGTGTCTGGCTAAATGCATATATTATGCTCACCAAAGTGCCTGGTAAGCACTTCTCTTAATGTTCATACCCATATATTAATGCTACTCTCACTTTTGGTTAGAGAAGCTTCTCTTTGCAGATGGCAGAGACCTCTGGGATGACTCTACAGGCATCATAGTGCTAAGAAGAAGTGACAGAGGAGTGCTCAGCATGGAAACATCTCTATCTCACCTTCCAAAGCTCAGGGTCCATTGCAGAAGAGGTGGTAGAAAGAATGTAGGAGCCAAAAGAAGGGTAGGACTCCTTTCAATGCACTCTTCCAAACACAAACACAAAATGGCCTGGATATCCATGACCTCGCAGTGCCTGGCACAATCTACACAAGACCATCATACTAGGAGGAAAAGTTAACAACAGAATAAAAGAGAGACTGATGAAGAGGGGGAGGGATTATGATAGAGAGAGGAGTTGTGAAGGGGAAAAGTGGGGGTGCGAGAGAATTATCATGGTTTATTGGCTATAATTATGGAAATTGTCAATAATAGTTTTTGTTAAAAAAAAAGAATGGAAAGAAAGATCCAAGACACACAAATTTACTCTCCAAGAAGATGGAGATGATAATGGTACCCAGGCCAGAAAAACACAAGAATTAAATGTGATAATAAACATAAAACTCTGGTTACAATACCTGGCACTTGTCTGTGACCAGTGAGTACTGAACATATGTGATGAATTAGGCTGTGCTGCCATATAGAGAGAAAACCATCTTAGGAAGGAGACTGTGATTCTGTCCCAGCTCTGTGACTCTACTTCATCTACAGATGGTCAGATAACACCTAGCCTAAAGGGATGCTATAACGATGAAATATAAGTCTACCCCATATAACTGCAGCAGATAATCCTCAATAGCCTACTGTAGAAAAGCCAAGACATCAATGAGTTATATTATGTGCTGATATCTGATTCAGTTTAAAATGGTAAATTAGGGCTGGAGAGATGGCTTAGCGGTTAAGCGCTTGCCTGTGAAGCCTAAGGACCGTGGTTCGAGGCTCGGTTCCCCAGGTCCCACGTTAGCCAGATGCACAAGGGGGCGCATGCATCTGGAGTTCGTTTGCAGAGGCTGGAAGCCCTGGCGCGCCCATTCTCTCTCTCTCCCTCTATCTGTCTTTCTCTCTGTGCCTGTCGCTCTCAAATAAATTTAAAAAACTAAAATGGTAAATTAAAGCCAGTTTATATGAGAAAGAGAAAAAGCAATGGGGTTTATATACACAAAGAGAGAAAGAGAGAGAGAACTGAAAAAGAAAAATGATGCCCCATATCCTGGAAGCCCAGATCAGAATAAGAATAAGTTCTCTCTTTTCCCTGCTTTGTAAAACCTCCTTGTATTGACCTGGGAGCTCCAAGTTCAGGCATCCACTCAGTACTTCCAGTGATTGCAAAACTCGAAGGGAAACAAAATAATATTTCACTTTAGCAAAAACAAAGACTTATACCCATGTGTATAGATGGGAGCTTTGTGTATGTGCATGCACATTTATGTGTAGATGGGAGCTTTGTGTGTGCACATACTCCTGTGTATAGATGGGAACTCTGTGTGTGTGTATACACATGTGTGCATAGAAAGGCTTCTCTCAGCTTTTCCAGTTCTATAAACTAAATATGCACTGTGTAAAATACTGCCAGTCTGACTTACCAACCTTCCCTAATTAACAGTAGTTGATAGTTCTTGTAACATGCAATAGCAAACATTTTCAAATTCACTTTGAATATACTTTTTACATACATACCTCCATCATATGGAAGGTAACTCTTCACAAATTGAACACTGAGTATCATATCTCCTATGTTTATTCATATGATAGTATAAGCATATAACTGTAGACAAGTAATGTCACGTGTAAGCTTAATTTCATGCACCAGTCCTTATACTACCTTTGAGCATTTCTGATGTCTTTTGTTGTTGTTGTTCTCTGTGCTGGCATTATAATATTAGTCATATTTAGTACAATAAATAGTAGTAAATGTATAGAAAATGTAATGATGGGAAGAGTAAAAAGAAGAAAGATGTACTTCTTCCTTGAGTGGTGACAAGACCATCAAGCCAGACACAAAATGGCCTGCTGCTACTTATTTCCACTCCAGTGACCATCTGCAGAGCATTAATTTCTATGACTCTCAGGGATTTTTTAACCATATGGAGACAAACTGCTTCAGTCCTATCTTCTGGAATGGCTATAAAACTATAAAGTATAAAGTTTCCTTCCTTCTTGTTTGCTACTCTCTAGCCAACACCTTTATATTCTCTTAATAAAGTCATTTCCCTTATGCTAAAGAAACAAATTGAATCAACAGCTTTACTATTCAATACTGAAGAAACATTCCTGGAAGTGCCATCATATTAATTTTCTAATATATGGAATTTTTTATTTTTTAATTAATTTTTATAATATTTTATTGGAATTCTTTATTGATTGTGAAAATAGCATAAAATGTAGCATCCTTATCATTCTAAGTGCACAGTCTGACAGTATTAAGCCTATTCACAATGTTGTATAGTCAATTTCCATAACTATTTTTAATTCTGCAAAACTGAAACTTCAAACCTATTAAACAATTCTCCAGCCACTTCTCTTTTTCCAGCCCCTGGCAATCAGTGTTCCCATTTCTGCTTCTATTAATTTATTTTAGAAACCCCACATGAGAGAAATTACGTGTCATGTATCTTTTGTGACTGGTTTATTTCAATGAGCACAGCATCACTGTGTCTCAACTGTTAGACTTTCCTCCTTTTCAAGTTGAAAAACCTTCTTTTATCCACATGCTCATCCATTCATTTTCCAATGGACATTTCAGTTATTTCTACCTTTTGGCTACTCTGAAACAATGCTATAAACAAGGAGAGTGCAAAAATATGAAATTCATAAATAATATATGTCTGCCCAAGTTTAAACTTAATAAATACAAAATGAAACCAGAAAAAAGAACTTACGTGATTTTATCTGACAACAACTGATTCTTTTAGTGGATTAATGCATTTGTCTTGTACAGCTCAAGACATATTTGAATTACATCATACATAAAATACATGACTATAACTGCCTAACAATTATGTTATTCACATATATCAAAATCACTCTGTTTCTTTTTTCCCATTCCTGTGAGACCTACATACGTTTTAGCAATTTTTATAAACTTCTAGCAATACTTCCAAACTTAAGCCAGAAAGCATCAAACATAAGGTTCCTGTTGTTGAAAACTTTGGTATTGATATGTAAAACCCCACATTTTCTACAGAAGTAGCACTGAGTTTAAGCTGATATCTAATCATGTTAGGAAAGCTGAGAATTTCATGGAGTCTGTTAGAGATCTGACTCTGGATAACATATTGTTCAACCTCTTTGGGTATGCAGAACTAAAAGACCTAAAGAAACATAAATAAATGCCCAATACCACATATTAAGCCATTCTGAGAAGTTGTATGTCACATAATAAAATCAACATGTAACTGAAATAACTTTATACTTCCCGTTTTAGGGCAAAACAGTTATTCAAGGAATACTGAAGTAATTAAGTACAGTGATGTAACACACACAGTGTTGTTTCCACAGGTGCTCAAGTATCTGTGCCTTTGTTTCTATATTCCACTATGTATCTCTGTGGAACAGATAAGACCAAGCAAAAAGGTCTAAATGCAAATCTGCTGTGTTCACTAATTGGCAGTGCTAGTAAGGGCTGTGCAAAATATTTAAATTACTATATGCAATAAGATTTTCAAAATAATAATGTATATTTACTTGAAACTGCTATACCTAGTCAAAGTACAATGAAAGAGGTATCTATATCCACAAGCCTAGAGCCACATGGGACCTGAAAGATTATCACCTTATCCAACCCTCTTAACTTACAACTGACAAGCATTTAGGACTGGGTAAAGAGGGATCTGTCTGAATTCTCACAGCCAATCAGCAGTTATCCAGGGACTGAAGCCATGTCACTTTCATCCCAGTCCAAAATTCTTTCCATTCATTATACCATGCCACCCTCTTCACTCATAAAAAGCACATGCTCCTGCATGACAAAGGATAACTGGATGTGAAGTTCTATTTGTTTTGTACTACTAAATGACTTAATGGTTTATTCAGTCAGCAAACTTAACATCAACTAAGTTTTTGACTAAATGAGGACAAAGATAATTTTTGAAAGCATTCTGTAATTTAGTATGGTCTAAAACTTTATTACTATTTAGAAACCACAATATACTATGCCAGATTATCTGGGTGTGGTGGTTGCTGCCTATAATCCCAGAGCTCATGAGGCGGAGACAGGAAGATCACAGGTTCAAGGCCAGCCTGGGCTACACATTGAGACCATTTCAAAATTAAAAAAAAAAAAAGTTAAGGGGATACATATAAAATCAATGTGTGGGAGGATGGGTAGAGAATGCTAGAGGCAAGCCACACTGATGGACCAGAGTCCCAGAAAGAATGACACAAGGAAACAGACGAGCTGAAGGTAATGCTTTCCTGTCAGGGGATCAGCTGCTCAGACTACCATGTTTGGGAATTGTTTGAGAGGAGCGATATCTGGAGAGATGAACAGAGGAAAGTTGAAAAATAATGCTTGAACCAGAGAAAAGATGAGCCAGGGCAAGGGAATAATAAATAGAGTTAGGCAAACACACACTTTATCCACGGGGCAACAAGGTATCCAAGCTGGCTAGAGTGATGGGCTTATAGGCCGGGGAGTACTGACTGATCAAGTTAGAAAGTTGATCTGGAAACCGGTTCTGAAAATTATGTATTTTCCCCCTTCTCTTTTCTAAATATCAAAATCCATATGGTTATTTTTAAATTTTTTTAAATTTTTTATTTATTTGAGAGCGACAGACACAGAGAGAAAGACAGATAGAGGGAGAGAGAGAGAATGGGCACGCCAGGGCCTCCAGCCACTGCAAACGAACTCCAGACGCGTGCACCCCTTTGTGCATCTGGCTAACGTGGGACCTGGGAAACTGAGCCTCGAACCGGGGTCCTTAGGCTTCACAGACAAGTGCTTAACCGCTAAGCCATCTCTCTAGCCCAAAATCCATATGATTTTTAAATAACATACTCATGCCTTTCTTATCCTAAGGGAAAATAAAATCTTGATTTGTTACAGGTAAATCTAATAGTAAGAAGGGGAAAGAAGGGAGGCATCTAAACGTGAGAAAAGACACACTCTGTTAAACAAGTCTTCTCTGTGTGCTAATACATATCTAATCCAAATTAAGTTACTTAAGAAGTGAGAAATGATATTCATGTAAATGCTAAATCATTCATAGGAAACAAACATTATCACAAGACTTGAGAATTTTAAAAAGGATGAGTAAGTACTCTGTGCCCCCATAAGATCACAAAACCATTGTCTGAGATCCTGATATTCTTAAAACTCGATCTCCCTAAACTAAGAATCTAACTACATCAGGCTTATCTTATACCAGTCTCAGAATGGCATGGTTTGTCCTCCAATGCTGCTCTCTATGATGTGGCCTCTGCTACGTGCAGTGTTGAAGAGGTGGGAAAAAAGCAAACACCCCAAATAACTACAGTTCTATGAACCTCCCTCATGTTTCAGGGAGACTATGAAACAGGGCTTAACTAAAAACACTGGCTAAAGAAGATTCCATGTTATAACCTGGTAATGTTCCTCATAGTTCTTTTTAGGCTAATGTGATGGTTCATGCCTGTAATCTCAGCATTTGGGAGGTGGAGGTAAAGAAAGATCTTGTGGGTTATGACAAGAACTTGCTCAAAATACACAACACAGAGAGAGAGATAAGGGGAAAGGAAAGGAGGGAGAGAAGGAGGAAGGAAGGAAGGGAGGGAAGGAGGGAGGGAGGGAGGGAGGGAAAGGAAGCTAGTTTTCAATCAGCTGCCTAGACTTGGCAAATTTTTTGTCAAAAAATATTAAAATGGTAACTGAATTTCAAAGCTAAGACAAACAAATAGCACCTATTTTAGACAATAACAGATGAAAAGGTACACATTAACTATGTATGACAAATAAAGTTAACATAAACATGCTACACAAGGTTTAAAATCCATGCTCCTCTGTGGCCCAGCAAGCCATGGGATAAGCCTGCTTTTACTCCAGCTTATGAGAGCTGAATTAAAACATCCCCTCCCACAGCAGACCTGGATGACTCACTGGAACTTACGCAGTCAATCCTGGTTTCCCTGGTTCTGTCACTGTTCCCCTTGCCTTTGGCACCTTTGCCCTAGTCTACCTACCCAGTTGACAGTTCATCAGCTATCACCCTGGGGAAGGAACCTGTGGGAAAATTGCTCAAATGCTCCAAACCCAGAGCCAGTTTGCCTGCTCCTTCTGTCATTCAACACAAGTGGAGATGCTGAAGAAAGAGAGCAAGGGGGGCTTTTCTGACAACCTGGTGTTCCCATGAGGACACCTTCTCATAAACTACATGTCCTTCACACCAGGATCCTGAGGTGTGGAGAATGGTGCTGGTTCTCTTAGGATCTTAATCTGTGACCCACTGACCTCCTTCCCTCTCTAGAGCCCAATATTGCTTGCACATGGAAATAAGTGTGTGGCAGACAGTGGGGGGGGGGTATTAAAAAAAAACCTGTACTTGTAACTTGTACTATGCATAGTTACTGTTACAATATAGGACTGGCTTCCAAACTCTGTCATCTTATAGAAGACTTCACTCATATGTCACTCAGCCCTGTCTCTTCTGCCACCTCCAAAGTTAATTTATGAACCCATCTAGGTTGGCCTTTAATACTCTCACATCAAGTACCATTCAGACACAAAATTTTCAGGAAAAAATGTGGAATATTATATCTTTGAGCAACAGAATAATGCAACCATCCCAATCAACACAAATGTGCCACCTACACCCCATGAAAGATGACTAAAACCCTGTGATCAAAAGAAATAATGGTAGCCCAAGAGATACATGGCTTTATTATGGGTATTTGACTAACTTTCTAAAGTGTTTCTATGCTCAGTGTTGGTCAGACAGAAAGCTAGGAAACACTTATTAAGAAACTAATAAGTCAATGTAAATAGTTAGAGAAGATAATGTGGACCATTTGTAGAGTGGGGAATATTTAGCTTTCTCAGTTGACAAGTTAGTTTCCTTAATTAGAGACACTCTTTTGAGCCTAGGATCCCAGTTCTAATCATTTCAACATACACTTACAAGGCAAGCAAAGAGAAAACAAGCACAATGTCATCCATATGCCCACTCTAATGAAGTCTCACCTCAATCTATGCTTTCTTCTAATGAAACCAATATTGACTTTCTAGTTCTAAGTATCTAAGCATATACAATAGGGAAGACCAAAATTTTTAAATTAATTTTCTAAAAGTACAGTTCTTTCAAGGTTTCATTTTCAGCATATGAAATGTTAATATAATAAAAGTAGTATTTTTATTGTTAACACTCAAAAGACCATGCTTTGCATATACTAGAAACATGCTTTTGACAAGCCTAGTTTGTAGACTTTGCTTTAGATTTATTTTATTAAATAGCAACACCCCATATAAAGGCTCAAAATTACATTTTCCTAGAGACTGTTTCCCCTAGGTCAAAGAGTGTCTTGGATCATCAAATGCACTCTACAAATCTCTACTTTCTATAATGACAGCGAGACCCAGTTTACTTGTGCTGTAGGAACACGTGGAGAGAACAGCAAATGACCCAGTAAAAGGAAGGAAAGAAGCACATAACCACAGTGCAGAGATGGAGGCTCTCCGAATGCGTAAAGCCGAGCTCATTCTTGCTCTTCCTCAATAATTTGCATCCTTTCATCACACTCACCACCATTTCTCAAGAACATCTGTGTCTCCCACCCATTTTTATTTCCCTCTTTCCAAACATCTGACTCACCAACTTTTCTTGTTCATCTAATAAGCCTACCTTTCTACTTTAAGCCCCCTTAGCCAGATTTTCAGGAAGATTTATTTTGGAATGGGAGCAGTGTGGTCCAGTCCCACAGAAAGAATACCAAGAACACAGAAGTGGAAGGAGGAGCAGGGGTTCCAGGCATGTTCTGCCAAAAACCTGAACACTGGTCCTCCTTACACAGTGGCAAGGGAAGGCAGAGCTCAGCCACTGCGCCTCTTTGCCAGGTAAAAAGCACCTCTGCGGCACCAGGTAGCCTATTACAGAAGGCAGGGAAGCAGTGTCAGGTTGCGTAAGTGGATAGTCCAAGAAAGAGCATGGATGAACCTTCCTGTTGACCTGCTACTGAGAGGTGAACTTGAGGGTCACTGTGGCTACTCACACGTGGTCCACAATCTTAGTTCTCTTATATGCTCCTCAACGCCTAGTAAGCTTTCACTGAGTGACTACATTAAACCTCCTATTCCATCCATGATTTTTTTTCACACAAGCACTAGGGAAACATGGCCCACCAAGGGAGGATGTGCTCTATCTTTGTTCTCAAGTTTCTTTCTGAGACTCAGGACATGAGAAAGCTCCAGGATAGGAAGGAAATGAGAGACAAGACGGAGAACTCCTAGGTGTGGCTCTGGCTCTGTAAGGAGCCTGGAGAAACTCAACAGTGTCTAACTCCAGAATTCTTTGCATACACAAAGTACAATTACCTGCCAGAAAGCTCATCTAATGCACAGCTCTGCACGGTTGTGCAAGAGAAGCTCTGATGCAATGCTCAAAGCAAGCGCACAGAAATGAGGGCCAGGCACATCTTCCCCGGCTCCTGCAGCTATCAGTGTGATGGAACACTGAGGAAAGAGGTGAAGAAGAAACACCACTGAAACTGTACCATTTTTAGCTGTAATGGCTTATGTTCCAGGTCAAATTTATGCTCTAGCCAGGCATGGGGTGCACGCCTTTAATCCCAGCACTGGGAAGGGAGAAGTTGGAGGATGGCTATAAGTTCAAGGCCAGGCTGAAACTATATAGTTTATTTCAGGTCAGCCTGGGCTAGAGTGAAACCCTACCTTGAAAAACAAAAAAAATTAAACTTAATTTTTTTTATTATGCTTTCCTGAAAAGTAAATCAAACTTTTCCAAAGTCAATGAAGTTTCAATGTTAAAACTTTTTTTTTCACATGGGTGGGGTGGCTCACACCTATCATCCTTAACACTGGGGAGGCTGAGGCCAGCGAACCAGCATGAGGTTCAAGGTCAGCCTACTTAGTAAGTTCAGGGTAGCCTGGGCTACAGAATGAGACCCTGTCTCATGAAACATTTCTTATAAAAAATAATTACAGCAAGCATTCTGTCTACACATACATCTATATATATACATATATGCATATACATCATAATATATTCACATATGTAACAATATATTCATGCTGAAGCTACTGTCTCATTTTCCCTAACAACAGGGAAAAAAAAGGCTATAAAAGTGTCATCTTCCTCTGCTGGAATGCAGTTCTATACTTCAAAAGGACTAGAAATTTTTAAATCATTTGATCATTTAGAGAATCCTGTAAACCTAATGTTTTAAGATTCAATTTTTAAAAAATATTTTTGTTTATTTTTTCATTTGAGAGCGACAGAGAAAGAAGCAGATATATATAGAGAGAATGGGCATACCAGGGCTTCCAGCCACTGCAAATGAACTCCAGATGCGTGAGCCACCTTGTGCATCTGGCTTACGTGGATCCGAGGGAATCAAGCCTCGAACTGGGGTCCTTAGGCTTCACAGGCAAGCGCTTAGCCACTAAGCCATCTCTCCAGCTAAGATTCAGTTTTTTAATGTTTTAACATCAAAAGCAACAAAGCAAATTTAGAAATGTAAAATGTCAAAATTTGTGCTACCATCACTTCTGCTAGAAAAGCTACTTCCACACATCGACCCAAGGACGGCCTGGCCCAACACGATGGACAGCTAAGGAAAAGTTCAGGGATTTAAGAACACTATTCGTGCGTCTGCAGGCTTCTGGGCCAACCTCTAGGGGCTGCTGCGGAAACCCCCTTCCCAGAGGCCTATTTCTTCCCTAGTGTTCCGGCCTCCCCTCCCGACCGCACTGCAGTGCGCAAAGCCATGATGGACACAACAGATCTGCTACCCGGAAGCCTTGGAAACTAACGTTCTTCAAGGAGCCAAGTATGCCAATTTACTTCTCAGTCCACATAACTAGGTGGGCTAAACAGAAGAAAATATTAGCGGGGTTTGATCAAAGCAGTCAAGAAGCTGAGATAGCAGAGAGGCACACTGTTGCTTTCCTGTCTCCAGCCTTCTTAGGAACGTCGTGAATATTAAAGCCAAGTCTAGAGAAGAAGGCAGAACGCGTCATGAGGGCGCACCGGGTGGGGCGGTTCCTGTGATGGGTTCTGTGCGGCACAGGCTCCATCTGATGCCACCTCCCTGATCGGAGGAACTGATGGGAGATTGGGAGGGGGGAGCTCAGAGAAAATTCAAGCGAGTGATGGGGGGGGAATGCCTTAACGTCCAGATCCGATTAACCAGTGCAAAACCGCGGGGGCCGCGCCAGCCGCAGCTGCACCTGCGCGCCTCCCGGGCACCCCAACAGCCGCAGGTGTGGGGGCTGCAGGGCCCAGATCCGCGCGGAACCCCGGGATACGGCGTCTCCAGAGGGGACCACCCGCGGGGCACAGGCCCCAAGGACCGAGCAAGGATGGAGGAGTCGGCGCCTTTACCTGCGATGGACCAGGTCCAGCGGTAGAACTCCACCGTGTCGTTGAGCGCCGTGGACATCACGTTCAGGACGCTGCCCGGCTCGGCGTCCAGGAGCCCCATGGCTGCGCTAGTCGGGGCGGCGGCGGCGGGAGGACGGCGGGGACCCTGCGGGAGGACCTGGGCGGGCGCCGGCGGCCGGGACCCTTCTCACGGCGGCGGCGTCTCCTCCCGCTCCCGGCGCCGCGGCTGGGGGATGCGGACCGCGGCGTGGAGCGGGCCGGGCTGAGAGCGTCGTCCAGGCTCGGGGGGAGAAGCGGGAGGAGGAGGAGGAGGAGGGACCGCGGCGAGCGCCCAGCGCTGCTCCTCTGTGTCGCCGCGCGCCGCCGCAGCTCCAATCTCCTCGCCCGCGTCACGTGGCCACGCGGGGCGGGGCGGGGCCGGCGCCTCCTCCCGCCCGCGCCGGCGCCGTGGGCGCGGGGATGCTGCGGTCGCGAGTGGGGACCCGGCCGGCGCACCTGGCCCTCCTGACCCCCCGCCGCCGCCTCTGCCCCCACCCGCCCCGCGCAGGAGCGCGCCCGCCTTCCCACGGTGACCTCTCCCCTCCCCGGTGCGTCCTGGGAAACGGGCCGGAAAGGATGGGTGGACTGTGGGCAAAGATAAGTAGGCGAAGTGCTTTGGTCCTTACCTGTCACTCACCTCCATTTCGCTTGTTTCCTTCACCTTTAGCATGGGCTTGTCGCCACGACAAGGAAAGGCAGGTGTTTGCCCTCTAAGCGAAGGACCTCGGTCTCACGCTGCAAAGATGGGGACAGAGTAGGCTGTGATCAGCGCATGAAAACATTAATGTACAGTTAAAGCAATGTAATTGTGCCAGATCAGGCCATTCGTAGTTCCAAGCACAGGGAGACATGATTAGGGGACAAGTCCGCCTGGACCAGAAGTTAAGGGAAATCTGAAAGGACTGTACCTAGAAGACAAAGGACAATCTGCTGGAGAGCACAGCAGTATTTGTATTTTTTTTTTTTTTTTTAATTGATTCAAGCTGGGCAAGGTGGCTCCAGTTTTTAACCCTAGCTCTCAGGAGGCTAGCACTCAGGATTGCTGTGAGTTTGAGGCCAGCCTAGGCTAGAATGAGACCCCACCTCAAAACAAACAAAAGAAGGCAGAAGGCCATAGGAAGGGCTACCCCACAATGCACTGCAAAAGTATACTATCTACAATTCATATTTTGATCTTTGCAAGTAGTCTGATTACAGTTTAATCTGCTACTTACTTTTTGTTTCACCATTTCATCTCTTGCTAAATTCAGGTACTTGTTTTTAAAGGCCACCGAATCAAATATGTGATTGCCTCGGACTTGTAACATTGTTAAAATAATGTGAATACTACCTGAGCACTGTCTCAATGCTATAAATAGTAAGTAATAAATATTTATGGTGGCAATTATAACCCATACTTCCTTCAGAGCATAATAAATGTGATTTAAGTGACAAGGTCTTCGGGAAGAGAAGGTAATTAAAAGTAACTGATTTGTTGTATAACCCAGTCAGCTACAGTCTTCTTTAAGTGCTTTATTCTGAAATCAATAAAATAAGATATAATTCACTAATTTGTCAAATCATTTTGCTGAGCTAAAAGTTTTCTGGATTAAAATAATTTCTCAAGTCTCAACCTGTACTTATGATTCTACTTAAAGCAAGTGTGGGGTCTCCCCTGTAATTCCAGCTCTCAGGAAGCTGAGGTAGGAGGATTGCCATGAGTTTGAAGTCAGCCTGGACTACAGAGTGAGTTCCAGGACAGGCTTAACTAGATGACCACCTGACTCAAAAAGAAAGTGTAGGAGCTGGAGAGATTGCTCGGTGGTTAATATAAAGCCTGAGGACCCGGGTTCAATTCCCCAGACCCACATAAAGCCAGATGCACAAAGGGGTACATGTGTCTGAAATTCATTTGCAGCAGCTGGAGGTCCTGACATGTCCATTCTCTCTGTCTGTCTATCTGTGTGTGTGTGTGTGTGTGTGTCTCTCTCTCTGCTTGCAAATAAAGAAACAAAAATATTAAAATAATAAAATAAAAAGTTCAGGTCAAGTGTCTATTTGGACCTTGGACAGTGCATCTTTCCAGTGGGACGGAGTGTAGTTATGTGCCCTTCACTCACAAAACTGGTGAGCACTTCTATATGGTTGAATCCTGGATGTTTCAGGAAGGACATATTTTCACCCTCGCTGCTATTCACTAGCACAAAACTTCATCACCTTTATGTGACAATGAAATTGTTTAAATTGGTTCATTCGGATATTTCATTGGCCCTCTTCCACAGTGGAGGATAAGTGAAGGACCTTATTCGCTAGGGGGCGCCAGTCACATATATGAAAATCAAACAAGACAGTTGTCTGCATGGCCTAGAAGCACAGTCTTTTTGTATTTATGAGCTGTTCAGACAATAAGAAACAGCCAAAGAATGCGTCCACTCTGAAGCACTGATATCTGGCATGAAAATTCTAATACATTACTCAATTCACAAATGTTTTACAAATACCAATGATGGCCCAGTACCGACTCCTGTGGTTTGAACATGTCCCATAAAGTTCGTGTGTTAGAATCTTAATCCCCAATACAGCAGGGCTGGGAGGTAAGACCCAATGGGCATTGTGTAGGCCAGGAGGGCTCCGCCCTCACAAACAGATTAATGTAAATTATAACGCATTCTAAACTGTGAGTTTGACCTTTCATAGTACACACTCTTTCACCCATCTGCTTTCCACCATGAGTTGAAACAGCAAGAAATCCCTCACAGATATAGGCCCCTGATGTACTTTTCAGTCCTTAAAACTGTAAGAAACATATCTCTGTTCCCTACAAATTACTCAGTCTTTGGTATTTTGTAGCAGTGCAAAACAGACTTAAGAGGGAAAATACTGAGATGTGGAGCTGCTGTTCTACCAGGTATCTAACAATGTGGACATAGCTTTGGAACTGGAAGGTAAGTAGAGTCCAGGAGAGTCTCAACAAACCAAAAGGAAAAGCCTGAATTGCCCAGAATGAGACATTTAGAGCTGTGGGGCAGACTCAGAAGTGGAAATTGTATGCAAAGGATGAGTGTTCTTAAAGATTACTTAGGTGATCACCAGCAGGCTGTTGGTAGAAGTGTGGACAAGAAAGGGCATTCTGGACTGGAGAGATATGGCTTAGTCATTAAGGTGCTTGCCTGCAAAGCCAAAGGACCCAAGTTCTATTCCCCAGGACCTACATAAGCCAGATGCACAAGGTGGTGCATGCATCTGGGGTTTGTTTCCAGCTGCTGGAGACCCTGACATGCCCATTCTCGCTGTCTGTCTGTCTCTCTCTCTCTTTCTGCCTCTTTCAAATAAATAAAAATATATTTTTTGAAAAACAAAAGGCATTCTGATGACACATCAGACAGGAGCGAGGGACAAAGTATTAGAAACAGTAGAAACAGGAAAAGGTTATCCTTGTGGCAAAGTATCCTTGAATCATGCCCAGGCCTAAGAAAGAATGAATTTAAGAGTGATGACCAAGAATATCACCTAGAAGAAATTTTAAAGCAGTAGGTCACGGATGAGCCTAATAATGGTACTAAACTGACTGTTTGCTGAATACAAAACTAATTAATAAAAAATGTAAAACATAAATTTTAAAGCAAATTATTGAAGAATGGGCTGGGCAGGTTGCTCAGTGGTTAAGTCACTTGCCTGCAAAGCCTAATGACCTTGGTTCAGTTCCCCAGTACCCACAATAAAGCCAGGTACAAAAAGAGGCACACGTATCTGGAGTTTGTTTGTAGCAGCTGGAGGCCTTGGCACACCCATCCTCTCTATCTCTCTTCTAACTCTCTCTGCTTGAAAAAATAGCTTTTTTATATAAACAAATAAGTAAATAAATAAATAGTTTTAAAAATTATGGAAGAAGCTGTCATTACTTTTCCCTGCATGCAGTAAGATGTGAGAGGAGCAATTTGAACACTCCACTCCAAATTGAAAGTTTAGGCCACAACCAAAGCTTACATGTCTGCTTGTGCCTTCAGGGCAAGTGGAGGACTGCTAGGACTGGAACTTCTAACAAGCGACTCTTGTCTCGGAGGCTGTCACCCCTGAAATCTCTAGAACACAGTATTTTATGCCCAATATGAGGCTGTATTTAATTTGAGCAAGAAATAGGCTTAAGTGTCCAAAGCAAAGAATGACACATTGACTCCTGTCAGCAATCTGGACAAAAGTGGCACGTGTCCCTGATACTAGGGACATGGTGGGTCAAATTGTGAAGCACTTTTTCTTCTAAGACCATTGGATATAGAATGTGTATGATATTATACACTCAGTTTTAAACTAATGAAAAGTTCACTAAATAAAAAGTGTGTTTACTCCCTTGCTTTAAAAAACTCTGCAGGTGACATTATGGCAGATTCATTCATAGTCACCCCATGCTGGAGGCAGTCAAGGGGTCCTTTAGTGGGTGGACAGATAAACACAGGCTGCCATAATAGCATGGCACTCACTGGATTTCAAAATACCTACAACTGTTAGTTTCTGTTATTCTCAAATGAGATTCACCCAAAAGGCACAGTTTAGGCAGAAGTTTGTTTGGCAAAGGCAAGAAAATAATACACTCCTCAGAAGGATAGGAACAGTTGACCCAAGCAAGGTTGAGGAAGCAACCCTTGGGATATGCACTGTAGAATTTTAAGAAAATTTTAATGAATATTTATGAAATGGATGGCTTACTCAATGGGGGTAAGGTGACCCTTTTCCCCTTCCCCAAATCATGTTGGAACAGATCTCCCTTTTAGGGTAATTTATTTCCATGATCCTCTTGAAGAGCCCACAAAGCAGGAGACAGGGGATAAAAAGCACAGTGTCATGATAGTATAATGCAGTCAAGGTCTTCTGAGGCTGCAGACCAACCCTTCATTGTCATACATGGCTAGCAACTGGGAAAGTTCCCTGGTGTCTTACTTTCTAGGATAGTGGGAAGAACCTTGCCACAGCTTCAAGAATACTAAACTAGAAAAGAGATACTCTACAAGAAACAAATGTGGTTATCCTGATTCCCTCACATCTAACTCCTGTACAACAAGGAGACCCCAATACCAACACAGCTGCCACTTTCCTTGGTTACCTCATATTCTTGTCTGCCTCATCTTAGCACAACCTCACTGAATGGGGTCAGAGTAACATTTGTAGTTCTCAGTGAACAGGACTACATAAGACTATGGCAAAATGAGTTATATATATGCAATGGACTCTAGTTGATTTGATTGTTTCCCACAGTAGAAAGAGTCAATAATTGTGATGCTACTATATGTGGACACTAGAATTAAACAATTAAGTAAATGGATGTCACATGGAAGAAACCAGGTTCTTTGTTTTATTTTATTTTTTACTATTGAAATGTAAGTTTTCAGATAAGCAAAAGAAAACTAAAATGATCCATGTGGTAATAGATCCTAATTAGGCACAATATCATAACTCATCTTAGGGTAACTGTAGATATCAATGATTTATGTAAATGTATTTATAAATATGTGGATCTTGGAATCTAGCTCAGAGGTAGAGAAAATGTATAGTCTGGGAGAGGCCCTGGGTTTGATCCTTAGTAATGAAAAGAAAAAATGCCTTTACAGAATAATCCCAAATAATTTCTGTAGGCTGTCTGCCTTCAAGGAAGAGAGACATGAGACTCACTCCACATGTGACAAGGACTGAAAATAACAGTGATAAGAACACTGATAACACGAACCTCTCCTAATGGGGTAAAAATGACGGCTTCCCTTCTGGTCTTTCTCTAGTAATTTGGAAAATATCAAGCAAGTTCTAGCTGAAGGACATGGTACAGCATACTTAAACTGTACAGCACCTCAAAACTGTCAGTCATAGCCAGACATGGTGGTACATGCCTTTAATCCCAGCACTTGAGAGGCAGAGATAGGAGGATCACTGTGAGTTCAAGGCCACCCTGAGACTCCATAGTGAATTCCAGGTCAGCCTGGGCTAGAGTGAGACCCTACCTCAAAAAAAAAAAAAAAAAAAAAAAAAAAAAAAAACTGTCAGTTGTCAAAAACAAAGGAAGTCTGAGAAGTCATTGTAGCCAAGAGAAGCCTAAAGAAATGAAAGCTAAAAGAATAATGATATCCTGGCCAGGAGCAGGGTGGTGCATTCCTTTAATCCCAGCACTCAAGAGGATGAGGTAAGAAGATTTACCTGAGTTCAAGGCCAGCCTGGTCTACAAAGTGATTTCAAGGTGATTTTCAAGTCAGCCTGGGCTAGAGTGAGAACCTGCCTCAAAAAAATAAAAAAAAATAAAAAGAATTTTAAAAAATAATTTGGTATCCTGACATAGAAAAGCCCCATTAGGTAAAACTAAGGAAATCTGAATAAAATATGGGCTCTACTTCCATTCAATAAATGAGACAAAGGTGACACATCTTTGCAGATTTTATTTAGATTTTAAACCTTTCTAGAAGATGAATATTTTTAAAAATTAAAAAGTGAAAAATATAAACTGCTTCAGTAATTTCAATTCTAGGACTATTCTGAAGAAATAATTCATATATCTTAATGAATGTCTGATACTATTGTCTATATGCTATGGCATTAGCACATTATGTATTAGCTAAGCTTAAATGAGGTCAACCATATAAAGCAGTATGACTTATCAATAAATGTCTGTTGTTATCAACATTTGTGTGATTATTATTCAAAACTGTTACTATTACTATTCGAGCTGCTCTTACTGTTCAAAGCTGGCTCTGAAGTGGCACAATCCTCAAAGAACTGATGTAAGGGTAAGTGAAAAGAAGACTATAAAGCATATTAACAGAGAGATAGTGTCTGTGGTAGTTTGGATGTATGTCCCCCCAGACTCAGGTGTTTATTAAAGCCTGTATGTGTAGGCAGTCATCTGGCTGGAGGAGGTATAAATGGGTGCATATCCTGGAATCCAGTCCAAAGGTATGCCTGAGGATGGCTATGAATTCCAGCCAAAAGGTAAGCAGAGAAGTTTTGAGCTCTGGGGGTCTGGCTTGCTGAAGTTCCCTGTTGTTGCTTTTGAAGCTTGCTGTCTGTTTGGTTGTCTTTCTCCCTCCCTCCCTCTCTCTCTCTCTCTCTCTCTCTCTTTCTCTCTGCTTGGATGTATGGAAGCAGCTTCTTCTACCACTGATGGAACTTCTTTCTGGATCTGTAAGCTTGTCATAAACCCCTTCCTCCCATAAACTGAGTCTGGTTTGGATTCCCATCCCAGCAACATGAAGATGTCTGCAACCATGGCTCTTTGTTTACTACATGACTTTGGAAAGTTAGCAGATGGTACTGTCTCAGCCCACAGCATCAATAAATATAGCAATGATGCTAGCATGGAGCCCAGCATGGTAGCACAGGACTCTGATCCCAGCTCTCAGGAGGCAGAGGCAGGAGGTTCACTATGAGTTTGAGGCCATCCTGAGACTACATAGTGAATTCCAGGTCAGCCCAGGCTATAGCAAAACCTTACCTCAAAAAAACAAAAATAAATAAATGTTGATGATGATGATGATGACATGGATGACAATGGCCTCAACAACACTAATGACAAGATGAGGCGAGACCAAAGACAGTGTGAAACAAAAGACTACTAAATTTGAAGTTTACTACATGAGGTAATAACTAAAATGTATATCATAAATATTAAATAATCAATTGTTCAGTCAGTACACATTCACTGAGTTTCTGTGTAGGTTGAGTTTGGTGTGTGTATCAAATTGCTTTCTCCTGAAGATTCTGACAGCCCAGAGGGAAATGTAGATAACACTTGACATAATGAAATCAGTGCAATGAGTAACTAAGGGCTCAGATGCTAGAACTCACAAGCCAGCCCTTATAGGGAGGAAGAAATCATGGAACCTTCCCAAAGAGATGATCCACATAATGGATGGGGCAATGGAATAACATTTCTCACAGTGAAAATACTAAGAGCAGATCTTGGAGGTGAGAAGTTATAGCACGATCTGTACACAGAAGAAGATATAATTGGATGGAGACAAATACCAATGGTAAGACAAGGAGTACAGATGGTGGAATTCAAGGAGAGCATGTTAAGGAGCTTGCACTTTTTCTTTATACAACCAGTAAGAAGGATTAAAAACATGAGCATTACCAATTTACATTTTAGAAAATATTCCTTTCTTCATGTATGTGAGTATAGCATGTGTGAGGCTGTTGTTATTGTTGCTGTGTTGAAGTTGTGTGTACACATGATATATGTATTTGTATATGCACTTACAGGAGCCCTGGGAACTCTCTTGCAGAGGTCAGAGGAGAATGTCAGGCATCTTTCCTCCTTTATCACATTATTTTATTGAGACAGAGCCTCTTACCGAACCTGGAGTCATCATTTGGAGTCAGAACAGCTAATCAAGGAGCTCCAGTAAATATGTCTCTCACAGGACTGAAGTTTACAGGCATGTGTGGCCATAACTAGCTTTTTTTTTTTTTTTAAGATTTCACCTTTATTTTATTTTTTAAAGTTTTGTTGACAATTTTCAAGCAAGTAGATAATGTATTTTTGTAATAATCCCCCCCTTACTTTTGTTAGGTCACAGACATTGTTCCTATAAGAAAACAGACATTAATCCAATGGAGACACAGTAGCCACACCCCCTGCAGATCCTTCTGACCCCAGGCAAAGACTAATAAAACACCAAACTCCACAAGTCTTCAACACGACATGGATTAACTCACACCTCACAACCATAACTCTGAACATCAATGGCCTCAATTCTCCAATCAAAAGATAGGTTGACAAGCTGGATCAGAAAGCTGGATTCATCCATTTGTTGTCTACAAGAAACCTACTTTACAATTAAAGATAAACACGATTTTAGAATGAAAGGGTGTAAAAAAGGATATTCAAAGCAAATGGAAATAAGAAATAGGCAGGAGTGGCTGTACTGATTTCTGACAAAATTGACTTTAAACCCAAAGTAATTGTTGCAGGAGAAAATGAAGACATGAGCAGAAGGTGGACATCACCTCCTGGCCAACATCAGGTAGACAACAGGAACAGAAGAGTGTGCCAAAAATGGCAAAGAGAAACTGGCCATAATACCCATAAATACGCTCCCAACAATACACTGCCCCCAGGAGGCCTTAATTCCTAAATCTCAACCAGCTGGGAACCTAGCATTCAGAACATCTAAGTTCATGGGGGGACACCTGAATCAAACCACCACATTCTGCCCCTAGTTCCATAAACTAATAACCATCCATGATGTAAAATACAATGTATTCATTCCAACTTTAAAAGTCCCCATAGTTTTTATCAATCCTAATGATGTTCAAACATTCCCACAGTTCAAGATCTTTTAAGTAAGCCATAATACCAAAAAAAAACCAATTCTCCATAAAACCAATAATGATACATAATAAACACTCATACTACAAAAGATGGCATTGGGCATAGCAAAGAAACATTCAACCAATACAAGATTTAAACAGAGAAAACATCAAACTCTGTAGCTCCAAGCACAACAACTCTAATCAATGACAAGTCTCCAAGTCCAATAATTCTAACCAGCAACAAGTCTCTGGAGTTCCAATTCTGCTCCTCCAGCTAGGCTACTCACAGTCCTGGAAAACTGGCAAGGAAACTGGCTGTAATGCCCATAAGCCCACCCACAACAATACACTGCCTCCAGGAGATGTTAATTCCCAAATCTCCACCAGCTTGGAACCTACCTTTCAAAACACCTAGGTTTATGAAGAACACTTGAATCAACCCACCATAGCAATTAAAAGAGATAAACATGTCCATTTCATACTCATTAAAGGAACTATTCAACAAGAAGTTATTACAATCATAAACTTATGTACAGTAAACACAGGGGCACCTAATTTTATAGAGCAAAATTTACTAGACAGTAAAACAGACATAAATCCCAATACAATAATAGTAAAAGACTTTAATATCCCACTATCATCAATATACAGATCATCCAAGCCAAAAATAAACAAAGAAACAATGGATCTAAACAACACTATAGATCAAGTGGACTTAACAGACATCTAAAAAATTTTGCACTCTAATTCTACTGAATACACATTCTTATCACAGATCATGGAACCAAAATAGACCACATGTGAAGGTATAAAGTGTGTCTCCACAAATTCAGAAAATATACCAACTACTAAAGACTGAGCAACTCACTATTAAACAATGAATGTGTTGTTGAACTCAAAAAGGAAATCTATAAGTTTAATGAACTGAATGACCAAGAAGACACAACACACCAGAACCTGTGGGACACAGTGAAGGCAGTTCTAAGAGGGAAGTTCATATCATTAAATGCCTGCATTATGAAAAGAGAGAGAGATCTCAAAAAAAAAAAAAAAAAACCATAAATATCCATTTTGAAGGCACAGGAAAGACAAGAACAGCCCAAACCTAAAAGTACCAGACAGACAGAAAGAAAGAAAGTTATCAAGATCAAAGCAGAAATCAACAAATTGGAAATAAAACAATTTTTTAAAAAATGATGAAACTAAGAGCTAGTTTTTCAAAAAAATAAACAAAAATAATAAACCACTGGACAATTTGATCAAAAGAAAGTAAGAGAAACTCAAATCAACAAGATTAGAAACAAAAGGGGATGATGATGTCAGATCGTGGGCTACATCCTGCTGAATGGACAATTAGAGTGTTTCCCAGAGAGGGGAACTAGCCTAAATGCCCAAGGGAGAGACCTATCAGTCCAATGCCACATTGCTTAGTAACATAATTACTGGGGCCTATCTCAGAGATGGAGATGTCTAGCATTGAGAGGTATGGGGAGCAGGTAGTCCTGTCAGAAGTGGCAAGTGTTCCATTCTCAATGGGTGCTCAAGTGGGCCTGTGTAATGGAGTTGGATTGTTGTATAACCATCTGCATGTCAACTGCCAAATGGCACTGTAGCATCTGACATGGTCTGGATCTGTTTATGAAACATTAATAGCATTATCAGTAATATATACACAGTATTTAACTTTGATGCCATATTTTGTGTAATCGTATAATAGTATAATTTTTGTATAATAGCTTTCCAGAGTATACTTCTAGAAATTTGTCCTAGGCAGCTAAAAATTGATCTACCATATGACCCAGCTATAGCACTCCTGGACATATATCCTAAGAACTCATCTCATTTCCTTAGAAGTACATGCTCTACCATGTTTATTTGCTGCTCAATTCACAATAGCTGGGAAATGGAACCAGCCTAGTTGTCCCTCAACTGATGAGTGGATAATGAAGATATGGCACACTTATACAATGGAGTTCTACTCAGCGGTAAAGAAAAATGAAGTTATGAAATTTGCAGAAAAATGGAGGGATCTGGAAAGGATTATACTAAGTGAGGTAACCCAGGCCCAGAAAGCCAAGCGCCGCATGTTCTCTCTCGTATGTGGATCCTAGCTACAGATTATTGGGCTTCTGTGTGAGAAGGAAAAAAACTCAGTAGCAGAGGCTAGTAAGTTAAAAGAGATACAGGGCTGGAGAGATGGCTTAGCAGTTAAGCGCTTGCTTGTGAAGCCTAAGGTCCCGTGTTCGAGGCTCGATTCCCCAGGACCCATATTAGCCAGATGCACAAGGGCGCGCACATGTCTGGAGTTCATTTGCAGTGGCTAGAAGCCAGGCAGGCCCACTCTCCTCTCTCTCTGCCTCTTTCTCTCTCTGTCTGTCGCTCTCAAATAAATAAATAATAATTTTTAAAAAATCTTTTAAAAAAGAGATACAAAGGGAAGAGAAAGGAAGGGAGGAGGGTACTTAGTGGGTTGGTATTGTATATATGTAAGTAGAAGAATAGATTAATGGGAGTGAAAAGACCCAAAGTGAGGTCAAGGGAGGAGATTGAGTAAAGGAAAGGTGGAAGGAGGGATAATCAAAATCTCAGATGATATAAATAAATCATATGGAATCCTCTGGTTATGGACAATGGAACACTCAGGAGCCATAGATCGTTGCTAGAAAATTTTCAGTGCCAGGGATGGGATACCTTCCAGGGAGTTGTTGGCCAGAGTTGTCTCTGATGGCCCCAAAACATTATAGGCCTTTGTCGAGGCCCTTGGTTTCCCACCAGGAATAGATGGTAAGACCCTATTGCTGAAGACTCCACATACTTGGGCTGCAAGGCCACTGACAAATCCTGCTGGAACTGAGCTGATAACTTCCTCCATGTAGACCAGCTGACAGAAAGGTGAAAGAAGCCATTCTACATGCAGTTCAATGGGAGAAAGAGATACCAACAGTGAAGATACTCAACAGTGCACACTACAAGCCTTATAATTGGCCAGCCAGGCCAAATGAGCCAATGGGTACAATAGTGACACATCTGTCATGGGAGAGAATACAGCCCTGGTATTGAAAACTTGAAACAGGGGTAGTCATGAGCCCTAGGGGTGTAGCATCTGCTGATGTCTGGATAAGTGTATATACTATACTTATCAAATTGCCCAGTATACACTTCTCTTAATATTCATACCCTTATAGTAATGCTACTCTCACTTTGGGTAGATATTCTTCTCTTTTCAGATGGCAGTGACCTTGGGACAACTCAGAATGTATCATGTGCTGGAAAGAAGTGACTAGTGTACCAAGTAACATTTCAATTATACCTTCCAAGGCTCAAGGTCTAATGCGGAAGAGGTGGCGGAAAGAAAGTAAGAGCCAAAGGAAGGGAAGGACTCCTTACAACGTGCTCCCTCCAGACATAAAATGGCCTCTATATCCATGACCTCATAGTGCCTGACACTACCTACACAAGACCATCATAAGAGGAGGGAAAGATCATGACATCAAAATAAAAGAGAGACCTATTGAGATGGGGAGGAGATATGATGGAGAATGGAATTTCAAATGGGGAAAGGGAGGGAGGGAAGGTATTACCATGAGATATTTTTTATAACCTTGGAAAATGTTTTTAAAAATTGAGAAAAAGTAAAATAAAATTTATAAATTAAAAAAGTTTTTCCAGGGGTAGCCAGAGCCAAAGGTTGGTACTATAGAGCCATTGGGCGCCATTAAAGGCTGTACAAATACATTTTTGGTCTCAGGACTTGTTTAAGGATGTCCTTTTTTCCTTTAACAACAACTAAAGTGTCTTCTCTTGAGAGGGGGAAAGGTGGTGGGGTGCTAGAATAAACAGATTAATTAAGCAGGATCAGATAGGCCCTTAAAGGGAGGGGCCTTAGGATGCCACAGCTATCTCAGATTGCCCACCTGCACCAATCCTGGATTTAGTGCTTATCTATCCCATCCAGTTAAATCCCCCCCAAGTGCGCACCCTGCCCAGGTAAGGTTGGATTTCTCCTATAAGCCAGATGGAGGCCCACTCCATGGGAGTTGGCTGGTACACCTGGTGTAGGTATGCCTAGGTGGCATAACACAAATCCTATATTCCTCTGGGCCCACAGAGAAAGAGGCCCATTTCCTCCTCTCTCTGGAGCTGGCATTAGGGTCTTTGGAAGGATAAGAGCACTTTCTCACCCAGGCAGCCATGATGGGATGGGAAGAAACACCCTTTTTCTTTTATTACCATCTTCACTTTTGATCCTTCTTAAAAGTACACATTTTTTTTTTTTAAATTTGCTCTCACATTTTTTTCTAAAATCCGTACCTGGTCACACAGACTCCTAAGCTACACATGGCCCACATGGGCTTTTGGGCTTCACGTGGTGTACTTCTCTTCTCCCCATTTTGTTTCCCCTTACCTCTCAGCCTTCCCCTTTCCACCTTCCTTTCGTAAAATCTGAATAAAATGTTGTATTTTAAAAATAAAAAAAAAGTAATGAAAAAGGAGCTGTCACAACTAATACCAGTGAAATTGGAAGTATCATCAGGGCATATTTAAAAAAACTGTATTCCACAAAATTGGAAAACCTGGAAGAAATGGATGAATTCCTTTACTCACATCACCTTTCAAAACTAAATCCAGAGCAGATATACTTCCTAAGCAAACCTATTACTTCTAACAAAATTGAAAAAGTAATTTTAAAAAATCTCCCAACAACAAAAGTCCAGACCCTGACAGATTCATTGCTGAGTTCTACCAAACCTCCAGTCAAGAACTAAAACGACTTCCGCATTATTTCACACAATTAAAAAAGATGGAATACTGGGGCTGGAGAGATGGCTTAGCGGTTAAGCGCTTGCCTATGAAGCCTAAGGACCCCGGTTCAAAGCTCAATTCCCCAGGACCCACGTTTGCCAGATGCACATGGGGGCGCACGCGTGTGGAGTTCGTTTGCAGTGGCTGGAGGCCCTGGCGCGCCCATTATCTCTCTCTCTGTCTGCCTTTTTCTCTCTCAGTCTGTCGCTCTCAAATAAATAAATACAAATAAACATTTTTTTAAAAAAGATGGAATACTCCCAAACTCCTTCTATGAATCCATCACTACTCTAATATCTACTGTGAAGCCATCATTACTCTAATATTTAAACCAGACACAAACCCAACAAAAATAGAAAATTATAGGCCTAATGGACTTAGATGCAAAGTTGGGACTGGAGAGATAGCTCAGTGGTTAAATGTGCTTTTTTGCAACCTTACAACCCTGGTTTGATTCCCAAGTACCCACATAAAGCCAGATGCACAAAGTGGTGGATGCGTCTGGAGTTCGTCTGCAGAGGCTAGAGACCTTGGCATGTCCATATTTATATGTTGTCTACCTCTTTCTCTTTGCTGGTCTCTCTCTCCCAAATAAATAAATAAAATATTAAAAAACAAAAAGTTTTTTATACAAGTTACACTATAGTTTTGTTAGACAACATTAATGCAAGCATATAATACTATGTGATAGTTGTACAGGCTGAGAATTAGGATTGGTGGTAATGTTTGCCTAGCATGTACAATGCCATGAATTCCTAGCATTGTCACATACATACATACATTCACACATACACACAAATGCACACCAACACATAGATATATATAGATAAATATTTATATTGATATTGAACACTAATTGATATTCAATATTCAATGCTAAACTTTTGGTTAGTTTAATGAAAATATCTAAACAATGAAATTTTTGAAAAGTGAGTTTAAAATTTTATCTCATTTAGATAACATTGATTAAAGTTTTCATGTTCATTAATTTGAGTCTGACTTAACTTTAATAGATAACTTTAAAAAGAAAGTCACCTGCACAATATTGGCCCATCAACATGTCATCATAGATGATGGAGAAAGGTAGAAAAGAACAGAGGAGGGACTAGTTGTAAAGAAGAAGGGATTTGGTGGGAAGAGAATGGGAGGGGAACAAAGCAACGTAATGGGAAGGGATTGCTATTATAATACATTATGTACACGTATAAAATTATAAATAAAACATTTTTTTGTTTTGTTTTGAGGTAGGGTACCACTCTAGTCCAGGCTGGCCTGGAAATTACTATATAGCCTCAGGGTAACCTTGAACTCACGGTGATCCTCCTACCTCTCCCTCCCAAGTGCTGGGATTAAAGACATGCACCACCATGCCTGGCTTTCAAAAAAACATTTAAAAAAAAAAAGAATTTAGGGACTGGAAAGATTGCTCAATGGTTAAAGGCACTTGCTTGCAAAGCCTGACGCCCCAGGTTCGTTTCCCCAGTACCCATGTAAAGCCAAGTGCACAAAGTGGCATATGTGTCTGGAGTTTATCTGCAGTGACAGGAGAACCTGGCATGCCCATTTTTATTTTTTTCTCCTCCCTCTTCACCTCAAATAAATAAATGAATACTTAAATATTTTATTTATTAATTTGTAATAAGAGAGAGAAAGAGGGGGAACGAGAATGGGCATGCTAGGGTCTCCTGCCATAGCAAACAAACTCTAGATGCATGAACCAGTACATCTGGCTTCAAGTGGGTACTTGGGAATCAAACTGGGGCCATCAGGATTTGCAAGAAAATGCCTTTAACCTCTGAACCATATCCCCAGCTCTGAATAACTACTTTTAAAAAATTCAGTAGCCAGAGGATAGGGAAGAGTACTTTACAATGCTTTGATCTGGGCATGACATGACCATTACATTCATGATCTTACAGTGACTACTAACAGCTGCACAATATTGTGCCCATCAACATTCGGTCATAAAAGAGAAGACATTAAAATAGAAAGAAATGGAAAGAAGAAGGTGTCCATGAGAGGGGAGGGGACAAGAGAAGGTAATGGGAGAGGGTTATGTTCAAAATACATAATTTAATTACTTAAATGTATGCAAAGTATCATAAGAAAGAAAAACAGAAGCCGGGCATGGTGGTGCACACCTTTAATCCCAGCACTCGGGGGGCAGAGGTGGGAGGATCGCTGTGAGTTCAAGGCCACCCTAAGACTACACAGTGAATTCCAGATCAGCCAGGGCTAGAGACCCTACCTCAAACAAACAAACAAACAAAAACCTTTCTGAACAATATGTGTACTTATACTAACTTTAATTCTTATGCAAACATTCTAGTTTTAATTAATTTTGATCTTTTGGCACTTCAATATCAACAGAGCACAATGATTTTTGAGACAGAGTCTTCTTTGTAGCTCATGCTAGCCTTGAAATCACTATGTAGCTCAGGGTGACTTCAGAGTATTCCTCCTGCCTTAGCCTCCCTAGTGCCAGGATTATAAGTATGAGCCATTGTGTCTGGCAAAATCCTTAATTATCACAAAATAATAAGTGATTTTTGATGAAAATAAGAACAATGACTTCATAGGATAAATCATCTGTAAATTATATACATCCATGTTATTAATCATTCAAAATAAATAAATAAACTGGATTATCAGAAAAAAAATCTGATATGTAAATAATTAAATTCAAGTGTCTCTTATAGCTTTCCAAATATCAGCAAAATAAAACCACAACTTTAAGCACATAAAAGTTTGTTACTATTGCACTATTGTTTAATTGAAAGGAAAGGACATATTTTATTTTACAGCTAGCTAGCCTGAACCTTAAACATTACTATCTTTTAAAAAATACTTTTATTTATTTATCTAAGAGAGAGAGAAAGTATGAATGTAACAGGACCTTCTACCACTGAAATGAATTCCAGATACATGAACCACTTTGTGTATCTGGCTTTACTTGGGTACTGGGGAATTGAATCCAGGACTTCAGGCTTTACGAGCAGGTGCCTGTAACCACTGAGCAATCTCTCCAGTCCCAATGTTACTATCTTAAATATGTGACCCAAGACAGTTCTTTTTTGTCCATTGTGACCCAGGGAAATCAAAAGGTGAGACACCCCTGATTTAAACAAATGGATTCTGGGCTTCTATTTCACTCTTACCCTGGAGCTAACAAATATTAGGGCTCTGCCTTTTCTGATCATAAAGTGGACCCAGAGTTATCAAAGTTAAACAGGATATGCTTCATGAAATGATATCATAACTAAAGTTTCCATGGTTTCTGAGTATTGACCCTTCAAAGGTGACATTTTATAGCCTTCCAAGGTCTATATGAGGCTCTAGCCTGTGCCATTTGGTAAATTTCCTACCTGGCCTGGGTGGAAAGGGATGAATCTAGGAAGAGAATGAACCTGACAATGGATTTAACATGTGTTTCTCTATTCTTGCTCTTTCTAGGGTGAATCAAATAGTCTGACTAAAAGTTGCTGAGACAGAGTTAACAAAAGGGCAAAGCTTCTGCAAGGTGTGCAATGTAATATCTGCGGTGTCAAAAGCTCACTGGTAGAAACTGGGTGAAAGGATGAGGTAGGCAGGAGAGATGCTATCCTCAAGGAACATCTGCCAAGGAACATCAACTGTGATGAAGAATCCAAAGAAGAGTTATGAGCTGAGTTCTTTCCTAGACTGATTCGCATATTACCTTAATAGTGCTTGAAAATACACCACTGTGAAACCCATCATGAAGTATTGTGTACCTATCTTGTCTATCTGTGATCTTCACTTGCCTCTGGACATTAATGACTGTTTGCACTGAAAGGATCTATAAAGTTTTCAATAATCTTTCTACCAGAAATAAAAATGGACTGAGAAGGAGTTTTGGCTTTGGATTTTTCTCAGTTATGTAGCCCAAAGCAAGTCACTAGTCTCAAATTTAATTTCCTAAGTTAAAAATGATAAAACCTGCACTATAAGTCACAGTGAGGATCAAATGAGACCATTTCAGTTGCAGCACTTTGACCATTGCAGTTTGCAGATACATTTTTTATTTATTTACTTATTTGAGAGCGACAGACACAGAGAGAAAGACAGATAGAGGGAGAGAGAGAGAATGGGCGCGCCAGGGCTTCCAGCCTCTGCAAACGAACTCTAGACGCGTGAGATGTGAGATTTCCTTCAGGAAGATAGAACTGATTGGACTCTTGTAGTGTCATTTTATGCGATTATTTGATGTGATTGCATGGTAAGACGCTTTTTCAAATGACTACAGTTCAGAATTTTTTTCTGGCCATGCTTAACTTTTTTATTTTTCTTTTATTATTATTATTCTTATTTTTAATCTTTTCACAATTTTTATTAACATTTTCCATTATTATAAAAAATATCCCATGGTAATAACCTCCTTCCCCCCCCCACTTTCCCCTTTGAAATTCCATTCTCCATCATATTACCTCTCCATCTCAATCATTGTACTTACATATATACAATACCAACCTATTAAGTCCCCTCCTTCCTTCCTTTCTCTTTCCTTTATATCTCCTTTTTAACTTCCTGGCCTCTGCTACTAAGTATTTTCCTTCTCACGCAGAAGCCCAATCATCTGTAGCCAGGATCCACATATGAGGGAGAACATGTGGCGCTTGGCTTTCTGGACCTGGGTTACCTCCCTTAGTATAATCCTTTCCAGGTCCATCCATTTTTCTGCAAATTTCATAACTTCATTTTTCTTTACCGCTGAGTAGAACTCCATTGTATAAATGTGCCACATCTTCATTATCCACTCATCAGTTGAGGGACATCTAGCCTAGTTCCATTTCCCAGCTATTATAAATTGAGCAGCAGTAAACATGGTTGAGCATGTACTTCTAAGGAAATGAGATGAGTCCTTCGGATATGTGCCCAGGAGTGCTATAGTTGGGTCATAAGGTAGATCAATCTTTAGCTGTTTTAGGATCTTCCACACTGATTTCCTCAATGGCTGAACCATATTGCATTCCCACCAGCAGTGTAGAAGGGTTCCTCTTTTATCACATCCCTGCCAACATTTATGATCATTTGTTTTCATGATGGTAGCCAATCTGACAGGAGTGAGATGGAATCTCAATGTAGTTTTAATCTGCATTTCCCTGATGACTAGTGACGTAGAACATTTTTTAGATGTTTATATGCCATTCATATTTCTTCCTTTGAGAATGCTCTATTTAGCTCCATAGTCCAATTTTTGATTGGCTTGTTTGATTCCTTATTATTTAACTTTTTGAGTTCTTTGTATATCCTAGATATTAATCCTCTATCAGATATATAGCTGGCGAAGATTTTTTCCCATTCTGTAGGTGGCCTCTTTGCTTTTTTCACTGTGTCTGTTGCAGTGCAAAATCTTTGTAATTTCATGAGGTCCCAGTGATTAATCTGTGGTTTTATTGCCTGAGCAATTGGGGTCGTATTCAGAAAGTCTTTGCCAAGACCAATATGTTGAAGGGTTTCCCAAATTTTTCCTCTAGCAGTTTCAGAGATTCAGGTCTGATGTTAAGGTCTTTAATTCATTTGGACTTAATTCTTGTGCATGGAGAGAGAAGAATCTATTTTCATCCTTCTACAGATATATATCCAGTTATCCCAACACCATTTGCTGAAAAGGCTGTCTTTTCTCCAGTGAGTATTTTTGGCATTTTTTATCAAATATCATGTGGCTATAGCTACCTGGGCTTACATCTGGGTCCTCTATTCTGTTCCACTGATCTATCTACAAGTCTGTTTTCGTGCCAGTACCACGCTGTTTTTGTTACTATGGCTCTGTAGTATAGGTATGGTGATACCACCAGCCTTATTTTTGTTGCTCAGTATTATTTTAGATATTCGAGGTTTTTTGTGATTCCAAATGAATTTTTGGATTGTTTTTTCTATTTCCATGAAGAATGCCTTTGGAATTTTGAAAGGGATTGCATTAAATGTGTAGATTGCTTTTGTAAGATTGCCATTTTCACAATATCGATTCTTCCAATCCAGGAAAAAGGGATGTTTCTCCACTTTCTAATGTCTTCTGCAATATCTCACTTGAGTGTTTTAAAGTTCTCATTGTAGAGATTCTTTACTTCCTTGGTTAGGTTTATTCCAAGGTACGTTATTTTTCTTGATGCAATTGTGAATGGGAGTGATTCTCTGATTTCATCCTCTGTGTGTTTGTTGTTAGCATATATGAAGGCTACTGATTTCTGTGTATTTATTTTGTATCCTGCTACATGGCTGTAGGTTTTTATCAGCTCTAATAGTTTGCTAGTAGAGTCTTTAGGGTCCTTTATGTTTAGAATCATACCATCTGCAAATAATGATAACTTGTTCTCTTCCTTTCCAATTTGTATCCCTTTTATGTGTGTCTCTTGCCTTATTGCTATGGCTAAGACTTCCAAAACTATGTTAAATAAAAGTGGGGACAGTGGACACCCTTGTCTTGTTCCTGATTTTAGTGGAAAAGCTTCCAGTTTTTCCCCATTTAGTAATATGTTGGCTGTAGGCTTGTCATAAATAGCTTTTATTATATTAAGATATGTTCCTTCTATTCCCAGTCTCTGTAGGAGTTTTATCATGAAGGGATGTTGGATGTTGTCAGATGCTTTCTCTGCGTCTAATGAGATGATAATGTGATTTTTGTCCTTCAACCAATTTATATAATGTATTACATTTATAGATTTGCATATATTGAACCATCCCTGCATCTCTGGGATAAAGCCTACTTGGTCAGGGTAAATGATCTTTTTGATATACTCTTGTATTCTGTTTGCCAATATTTTGTTGAGAATTTTTTCATCCATGATCATGAGGGAGATTGGTCTGTAATTTTCTTCTTTTGTTCTATCTTTGCCTGGTTTTGGTATCAGGGTGATGCTGGCCTCATAGAAGGAGTTTGGTAGAATTCCTTCTTTTTCTATTTCCTGGAAAAGCTAAGAAGCAATGGTGTTAGCTCTTCCTTAAAGGTCTGGTAAAATTCAGCAGTGAATTCATCCGGGCTTGGGCTCTTTTTAGTTGGGACATTATTGATAACTCTTCGGATCTCCATGTTTGTTATAGGTCTATTTAAGTGATTAATCTCATTTTGATTTAATTTAGGTAGGTCAAATAAATCAAGGAAATCATCTATTTCTTTCAGATTTTCATACTTTGTGGAGTATATGCTTTTATAGTATGTTCCTATGATTTTTTGAATTTCTCTGGAATCTGTTGTGATGTAACCTTTTTCATCTCTGATTTTATTAATTTGTGTCTCTTCTCTCTTTCTTTTGGTCATATTTGCTAAGGGTTTATCAATCTTGTTTATCCTTTCAAAGAACCAACTCTGTTTCATTAACTCTTTGGATTTTTTTTTTTTGTTTCTATTTCATTAATTTCTGCCCTAATCTTTATTATTTCTTCCTGCCTACTGATTTTTGGTTGGGGCTTTGAAGCCGTTGATATTAAGAGTTATTATTGAAAGGTGTGTATTTATGGTTGCCATTTTATGTGTGTGTGTGTGGTTCCGGTTCTACCTATGCTCTCTTGTGTTAACTAGTATCTGAGTATTGCTTGTTTTTTCCAGGTTCCTCATATGTACACTTTTCCTTTTCTTCAGCATGGAGGATTCTATCAAGTATTTTCTGTAGAGCTGGTTTTGTCTTGAAATACTCCCTTAGCCTGCTTTTGTCATGGAATGTCCTTATTTCTCTGTCTATTTGGATGGATAGCTTTGCAGGATAAAGTAATCTTGGTTGACAGTTGTTATCTTTCACAACATGGAATATATCACTCCAAGCCCTCTGGCTTTTAAAGTTTGTGTTGAATAATCTGCTGTGATCCTGACGGGCTTGCTTTTGTAGGTAACTTGATTTTTCTGTCTAACTGCTTTCGATATTTTTTCTTTGGTTTGTGTATTTTGTAGTTTGATTATGATATGGCGAGGAGAAGTTCTTTCCAGGTTTTGTCTGTCTGGGGTTCTAAAGACTTCTGGTATCTGCATTGGCCTCTCCCAATTTGGGGGAAGTTTTCTTCTGTGATTTTGTTGAAGACACCTACTATGCCTTTGGAGTGGAATTCTTCTCCTTCTACTATGCCCTGAATTCTTATATTTGGTCTTTTCATAGTGTCCCAAATATCTTGAAATTACCACTCATACTTTTCTATTAGTTTGTCTTTCTCTTTGTTGGTCTGTATTAGATCTGCTACCTGGTCTTCTAGCTTAGATATTCTGTCCTCTCCTTCATCCATTCTACTGGTGAGATTTTCTACAGAGTTTTTTATTTCATTAACTGTGTTCTTCATTGCTAGTAATTCTGACTGGTTTTTCTTTATTATTTCTTTTCCTTATTTATGTCTTGTATTGCCTTCTTTATTTCATGAAATTGGTGTCCTGCATCTTCTTTGATTTCCCCTTTGATTCCTTAGATTTGTTCTTTGACTTCTTTTGAACATATTTACAGTCATTCTTTTGAAATGTTTCTCAGGCATTTCCTCTAACTCATTCTCACTGGAGGTAATTTCTGATGCATTAATACTTTTAGGTGGATTTATATTTTCTTACTTTTTAGTGTTTCTTGTGTTATAATATATATATTTTTGCATCTTGGATTAAGTCAATGCTTGGATTTTCTAGCTAGCTGGGTATTCTTTGCTGTATCTATTGATTTGATGTTAATATATCTTCAGGGTAGGAGCTTAAGGTGTTAGGTGTGGCTCTTAAGACTCTCAGAGTATCTACAAAGGTGTTCCTAGGGTTGAGTTTCCCTGCTAAGGGAGTATTCAAGTAGGCTGAGTGGAATAAAATATAGGTAGATTCTAAAATTTAACTAAACACTGTACACATTCAATCAAAAACAGCACCGAGTATTTATGCAAGAGTAGTTATTATAACAACCAGATCCTCTATCAACAAAGAGGTTAAGATTTCTGGTCTGTTGAGGGATCCAAGTCAGCTTGTGACCAAGTGAGACCCTTCCCTGGTACAATCCTAGTTACCTTGGATGATTTTGGTTTCAGTCAAGTTGCTGGCTGGGTTGTTGGGCTGCTGATCTGATTTCTGGAGCTGGGCACTGGCTTTTCCGTGGGGCAAACTAAGCCTGGCAACTGTGGCCCTGCAGAATGGCACCCCTGCTGCTGGAACTGCTACTGCTGCTGCTAAAGCTGCCACTGCTGGGTCTGTCATCGCAGCCGCTAAAGCTGCTGCTGCTGGATCCACTGCTGCTGCTGCCACTGCTGCTGCTGCTGGAGCTGCCACTGCTACCGCTGAAGCTGCTGCTGCTGCTGGATCTGCCTCTATTGGATCTGCTGCTGCTGGGACCACTGTTGCCGGTGCTGGAGCCGCTGATGTTGCTGCCAGACTCTGCACCTGCTTGGGTCCCACTGTCAGCTCAAGTTGGTGTGGCCACGTTCCGGGACCACTGTTCTGTTCTCTGGAGCTGGGCTCAGGTGGTGGGGGAGGGGAGGGAGCCGCAGCTACTCTAGCTGTCTCACTGTTCCACGTGTCCTTCTACCTTGTGATCTCTCCTCCATTGTTCATTGCCACTGTCCCTTCACGTTTCTTGAGTTGCGGAGAGCTCTGGTGTGAGTGGAAGCTCTCCTCACCTGGCTTTCCTGCCACTTGAGCCAAGCCTGGTGGCTTTCTAGTGCACCACCACCACCACTGCCATGGTCACGGTCCTGCCAGGGCCACTTTTGCCAGTCTGTGTGGACTCTGGATGCTCTGGATCTCTTCTACTTCTCCACTGCCGTTTCAATTTCCTATACACCTCACTTTTTAGTAAAAGTGTGTATTTTGCTGAGTCTTTTTGGTCTTTTTTCCCCCTAGGCTGCTTTGGCGTGGTACCTATGCCACCATCTTAACTGGAAGTCCAGTTCAGAATTTTTAATGACCTAAATCAAATGTCAAAATTTCAAAACTATTAAAGGGTTATTTCAAATAAACTTTTTAAAAAAATTATAAATTTCATTCAATAACATTTTCTCTTTGAAATACTCTTTACTTCACTTTTGATTTTTTAAAATCAGGTGGTTTCTTTTTATAGTAGGCTTATGTTGCCATATATATGCTGCCATTTTACCAGTATCTACTTTTCTTCTGCCCAACACATCATGTACTCTTTTACATAAAAGAGTAAGGAAGGGGGGCTGGAGAGATGGCTTAGCAGTTAAGTGCTTGCCTGTGAAGCCTAAGGACCCTGGTTTGAGGCTTGGTTCCCCAGGTCCCACGTTAGCCAGATGCACAAGGGGGCGCACGCGTCTGGAGTTTGTTTGCAGAGGCTGGAAGCCCTGGCACGCCCATTCTATCTCTCTCTCTCTCTCTCTCTCTCTCTGTCTTTCTCTCTGTGTCTGTCGCTCTCAAATAAATAAATAAATAAATAAATAAATAAAGAGTAAGGAGGGTAAGGAGTCTCTTAATGTCTCTCACCCCAGCTGATTTGAGAGAAAAGGTACCCTGATTGCCCACTTCTCCTCCCTGGAGGCCTCTGTGAGTTCTGACAGGACTAGCCAGGTTGCAAGATCCTCCATGAACAACCTTGCCCTATCAGATAAAGCAGGGAGTGAGCCTCCAACAGGTGCTTCAGTCACTGTCCTGGGTGTCTGTGGTGCAAGGAGAACACTAATGAAACTCTGTTGTGCAAGAGGCTGAATGTGGGTGGTATCTATCCTGACCCTAAAAAAAAAATTCCTTGCTGCATTTGTGTGCTTAGGGCAAAATAAATCCTCATGAAACATTGAAATGAAAGAAATCCAGCAATATGAAAATGTTCTGATTTTGATCCTATTACACAAAGATGCACTTTCATTTTTTAGGGAGGAAACTCGAGGCCACAGAGTAATAGAATAAAATGATGTATTTTTTATAACTAACTAAGGAAAGGATCTGGGCCTTTAAGTATTCCTATAACAAGTTAATTCAGGCTCCTGTCAGAAGACATAATGAAAAGATATTTTGCTCTCTGGGAACAGCCTTTAATGGCAAAGGTGTGGGGTGGCCTTATATGATTTCAAGGCTTGTCACTATTGAGTTCATGTAAGATTTTCTTGTGCATCAGGAAAGCACAGACTTAGCTGGAACCGGGGCTGGAGCTTTCACAGGCTCACACCTGCCTGAGCATGTCAGGGGAGGCTGTCATACCAGCTTGTTTTTCTGAGACCCAAAGAGCCAGTGGGACAACCTGTTGCTTCATGGTCTCCTGCTTTTGGGAAATTGGGCACTTTAGGTAAATTGTGAGATACCCTGATAGAAATCTAACTAAAGAAAGGATAATGAGTCTCCTAAGGGAACAAAGGGAGTTGCAAGCTTCTCCATCATGTACCACTATGAGAGGAGAAAACAAATTTGAGTACAGCTTTGTAGCTGGTTCCACATCCATTCCCAGCCCACTCTTACAGATTCATGTCTGGGTTCTAGGCAAAATGAGGACACAAGTGAAAACTGAAAGGGTGTTGACTAGTTCTTGTAGATATTAAGGTGCATGTACAGGTGTACCACAGTGTTTTCAACCCTTCAAATTGAAAGATAAAAAGGGAAGAAAAGCTTTTCAATTTTTTTTTAAATTTTAATTTTATTTATTTTTTTAATTTTTATTAGCATTTTCCATGATTATAACAAAAATCCCATGTTAATTCCCTCCCTCCCCCCCCCCCACACTTTCTCCTTTGAAATTCCATTCTCCATCATATTACCTCCCCAGGAAGAAGAGCTTTTAATGGAAAAATTGAGACCAGTTCAATTTAACAGTGCACTTGAAGAAGGAAAACATTCTGGAACAAGATACCATTCCAAAGCAAAAATGGTTCAGAATGCCACACCATACCACATGCACAGCTAGAGAAAAGGCAGCGAAAAACACAAACAACTGATTGGCTGCAGTTAGCATTTCCATTATTGTATTACTTTAGTTTTGATAAAGAGGGAGAGAGGAAAGAATGGGCACACCAGGGCTTTCAGCCACTGTGAACGAACTCCAGACATGTGCACCCCATTGTGCATATGTGTGACATCGCATACTTGCATCACTGTGCATCTGGGTTATGTGAGACTTACAGATTCAAACATGCATTCTTGGGCTTTGCAGGCAAGTTCCTTAACCACTAAGCAATCTCTTCCAACTCAGCATCTTCTTATTGTTGACATGGTCTGTCTGATTAGTTGGCAAACTGTGACTGACTAGAGTTTAATTACCTGAGACAGTTTCTTGGTTTATTTGCACATTAAGTCAGGCTTCAGTTCATTTTGTATGCAAAACTTTTATTACCCAAGTATGGAGACAAGTTTAGGCCAAATTTGTTTCAGCTTAACAACAGTGACTGTTGATTTGTCATAGATCACCAAGTTGTGTTGCTGTGAACTTCTAAGGCATGTATGGAGAGTAGTAAAGTACTCTATGGTCAGTGGAGTGGCTACAGAGAATGAGGAATGGGGCCTCAAAGAACAGCAATGACATTGGAGGAGAATGTAGTGTCTGCAGTGCAGTGGGAGCATTAGTAAAGCGAGTGTTGTTCTTGATCACAAGTAAGAAACTGCTTGGGTACTGCCATGCATGCTGAGAGGGAGCATCTTACGGAAAAAGAGCCAGCCTTATACAGATAGAAAAACAAGTTCTGAAATCTGGGTAGCCCTACTGTGACCCTGAATGAAAGCACAGGCTGGAGCAACTCGGCACTTGCATTTTACCAGTTTGTTAACCTGGTTCCCTCAGAACAGATGCAGGCTTCCCAGCCAACAGATGAAGGATGCTATTCCTTTAACTACTGTCCTGCCAGAAAGGTCTGGCCCAACCAGGCGTGGTGGTGCATGCCTTTAATCCCAACACTGGGGAGGCAGAGGTAGGAGGATCACCAAGAGCTCAAGGCCACCCTGAGACTACATAATGAATTCCAGGTCAGCCTGGGCTAGAGTGAGACCCTACCTTGAAGAAGAAAAAAAAAGGTCTGGCCCGCCTAGGCTTTCCTAGTGTCCTCAGATTATTATTACTATTGTTTGTTTTTATTTGCATTTGGCACATATTCTGTGTGTACTTACAAAGTAATGAGAAAAACAGACCTTGACTAAGTTCTTATAGAACTCATAGCTTGGCATACAACACAGACAAAAACATTTGTTCAACATTTGTGTTAGCTCTCTATACTGCCCTGGATATCATTCAGTAGTTCGGGGACAACAAATAAATAATCAAGGATATCATTATCAACGAGCACATACAGTAGAGGAAACAGACATAAACACATATAAATAACTGAAGATAACTAGATAGAGATATAAACAATGAAGTGAGGGCTGAAGAGATGGCTTGGTGGTTTAGTGCTTGCCAGTGAAGCCTAAGAAACCCAGTTGGAGGCTCAATTCCCCAGGATCCATGTAAGCCAGATGTACAAGGTGGTGCAAGCAGCTGGAGATCGTTTGTAGTGTCTGGAGGCCCTGCAATGCCCATTCTCTCTCTCTCTCTGAAATAAATAAATAAAACTAAAAATAAGTATTTTTAAAAAACAATGAAGTGAATAAATATGGCGTATGATGAAGAATTGGAAAGAAGTTGGGGGAAAGTACCTTAGGTAAGGTAGTTTCATAAAAACTCATTCAAAAGGTGACATTTGAACAGATGAAATAGGGTTAAAGATAAAATATCTGTAGCAACAAAATGAACAAAATGAACTTGGGCAGGAAAAATTCACTATACCCAAGTAACTGAGAGAATAGTGAAAACAGAGAGAAAGGAAAGAGATAGATTTAAACTTTAAGGATTAAAAAGGACCAAGTGGCGCCAGAGATGTAAATTAATGGTCTTGTCTAGCATGCATGAGGCATCAAGTTTAACCCTCATTATAGGAAGGTAGGCCAAATTATGAAGGAGCTTGGAGACATGGCTTCCTATCTAAGTTACCAAGAATGCTATACATGGTCATAAGCAAGGGGCCATCATGATCTGAAATCTACAGCATATAGCATATGATGTGCTTTTTCCTTCCCATCATTCAACAGTGCTGTGTGTCCCATTCTCTGAGATCTTAAAATAGGCTTCTTTGATCTCGAACACTTCTGAAGATACTGAGGTATATTTAATCCCCATCTCTCTGCTGGAGGACTTCCTTACTAGGAGTAGATATCTAGCCACTTCCTCTCCCACAAGGTTCACAGAGGTCAAATTTCTGTTGGCTTGTATCTCACACCACAGCTCTCACTATGATAGCTTTATATACCTACAACCTGTGTTGTGATAGAGTCTCAATAATAGTGATGCAACAGGGAAATGGTAGAGGTACTCCACAGACCCAGTAGGATACAAAGAACAGCAATTTAAGCTGTTGGAAAGAATTGCTATCCTAGGAAGGAGCTGAACATTCTTGTACATGAACAGTTGTGAGAAATTCTGGGGACTCTAGGAAATGTTGGGAGAAATGCTAAAGATGCATGCATGGGTAAGAAAGAATGAGCCAAACAGGGCAATTAATGGAACACTATTTTGTCTTGAAAATACCTTATGCATTTTGGAAATATTTAGGATAGCACAATGGGCTTATTCATTTGTGCTCATTTCACCAATCACAAAACAAATACATTTTTCCATACTTTTCTTTGTGTTGTTACAGAATACCAAGGAAAGAGGGGTTTATTTGGACACACAGTCCCAGGGTATAGTTCATCATAGGAGGGAAATTAGGGTGGCTGAAACCCAAGGTAGCTGCTCATATTGCATATATAGTAAGGAAGCAGAAAGTCACTTCTGTTTATTCAGTCTGGAACCTCAGTCCATAGGAGGCCATCCATATTCAAGATGAGTCTTCACACTTCAATTAACTTAATCTAGAAACTCCTTCACAAATATGCCTCTATGTTTGTGTTTTAGGTGATTCTAGATTCTGTCAAACTAATAATATTAACCATCATATGGTAATTCAGTTCCATCCATATTGTTAAAAATCGATTAGTCCATGACTTACGGATATTGAAGTGTATAGGTAATCTAATATCTGATCTAAATATCTATGCCCTCCATTCACATTTTGAAACCTAGTCACCAGGTGATGGTGTTAGGAAGTCAAGCCTCTGGGAAGTGACTAAATCATGAGGGATTAGATTAGTGCCTATATGAAAGATTCTAAAGATCTGCCTTGTCCCTTTCACCACAGGAGGGAATAAGCAGAGGTCATCATCTATGTTCCAACAGAGGTCCTCACCAGACACAAAGCCTACTGGCATCTTAATCCTAGAATCTCTAGAACAGTAATAAATATAGTTCTGTCACAATTCTATTGTAGCAGCCTGAGTGGATGAAGATAATTTTTGTGTGGATAGGAATTATTTTTAAAAACTTATACTTCATATAACATTGCATATGAAAATTGTGTAGCTTTTACTTTATTTAAAAAAAAAAAGATACCCAAGTAAGGATTTGTATTTTTTTTATTCTTGCAATGTTATGTCAGTCCCCTTGGGGTGAATGACTGAGCAATCTATAAATAGGATATAGGTAAGCCAAGTGTTTCTATGCCTCCATCCAACAGTTCATCAGCATTTATTCTATGTAGGGCAAAACAGAGTCATCAAGATGAGTAAAACATGGCTCTTAACCAACAGTAAGCTCAGAAAACAATAGAAGAAATATTCAAGTAACTATAATGCAATAATATAGGCATGAAAAATTATAGTAGCCCCTGACTCTCAAGAATGTATTGAGAAAGGGGGTATTTAAGCTACAACTTAAAACAAAATGAAAGCATTCTCAGAAAAAAAAATGAAACTTCAACTCCTAATCTAAAAGATAGCAATTTGCTCTTATTTAAGTGAGAAAAATAAATAGTGAAGAAAAATTTTCAAATGGAATAATTATAACTAGTAGATCTTCACAGTGACAAGGAAAAACCACAATACAACTCAGAAAGTAGACTGTCTGTGGCTGCACTTGCAGCATGAAAGAACAGCTCCCTAGAGGGTCTGACTCTACAGCCTAAGCTTTCCTGAAACTATGTAGTCCATGCTGGGCTGGAACCCACAGCCGTCCTCCTGTCTCAGCATCTTGAATGTTGGATCACAAGTGTGAGGTACTACATCTGGCTTAAAATAATACTTTTACATAATATTATATATATGGCACACACTTATAAAATATCCTCAAAATATTCCATTTTCTTTGGTCTGAAATCTTATTTGAAATCAACAGAGCCATTGGAGTTCCTTTGAATAGAATAAGATTGTGGTAACATTACCTGATATTTGTGGAACTACATTAATCAAAAAAGACAGTGCTGACATAGTGATAGTATAAAGAATACAACAAAAGTACAGAAATAAATGAGTACAAACACAGAGAACTTATTTTTTAACAAAGCTGCAACAGAATATCATAGATAAAAAGAATCTTCCACAAACATCATTAAAACAATTCTATTTCCATACACAAGAATAAAACTGGATCCTTACCATATACCCAGTATAAAAGTTAATTCACATGGATATTTAGAGACTGAGGATGAGCTCACTGGTAGAGTAATTACCTAGCATGTGTGAGGCCCTGGCTTCAATCCCCAGCACCAAACACACATGCACATAAAGATAATTTAATTGAAATTTTTGAAAACTATAAAGCTTATAGAAAAAAGAAAAGCTCCATAATCTGTGATTAAGCAAAGACTTGTAAGATCCATAACAGAACAATTCTGACTTAATAAAAATTAAAGATAAAACAAGTTTTGCTTTTCAAATCTACAAAGTGAAATGTGGGGCTTGAAAGTGTCATCAAATGCAGAAAGGTATTTTGTACTATTTTGTTTTCCTTTATTATTTTTTATTTTTATTTTATTTTTATTCATCTAGAATAAATTTTTTAAAAATTATTTCAGTTTCATACTGATTTTGAGCCAATGAAGTCATATTTACTCACATGATTTTCCCTTTGCCCTCCCACTAAGGACCTTTTTCTTCCCAGCTAGTCTTCTTTCCCTCCTCTCTCTCTCTCTCTCTTTCTTTCTTTCCTTCTTCTTTCTCTTTCTCTCTTTTTTCTTTCTTCTTTCCTTTTTTTTCTTTTGTGACTCACTGAGTTTGGTTAGGGTTGCTTGCCTAAGCATCGTGCAGGGTCAATAACTGAACAGAGAGGCTAAACCACTAAAGAACATGATTCCTTATTCCCCAACAACCATTAGCTGCAAATAACTCCTCCGTGAGGGGTGGGGCCTCACGAACCCGTCCACCATGTAGCATGGACTATTGACAGGCTTAGTCTTAGGCAGGAAACCATAACTGCTGTGAGTTCAAGAATGTAAGGAATATATTTGTCCAGGAGTCCACATTTCACAGCATTTCTCCCTATCCTCTGACCCCTACCTTCTTTGTATGTCCCTTTTTCCATGATAGTTCTTGAATCTTGGAAGGTATTATAGTTGTCCAATTTATTGCTGAGTAAGCAGCAGTCATATATCCTCAGTAATTTGACCAGAAAGGCATCTCTGCATTCACTGCCGCCTACTGCAAAATGAAGCTTTTCTGACCAAAGCTGAAAGCAGCACTAAACGTGGGTATAAACATAAATATTCAGAAGACAGTTTGACAACCTGGTCATTTAGCATAACAATGATATAGGATACTAATAGGATCTCCCCTTACCCTTAATACATATACCAGGGCCTATGACCTCAGCCACACAGGTTTTTGACCAGGCTTAAAGCATCAGGCATGAATTAATCCAGTCAGAAGTAGATAGTAAGCCCCATAACTGTCATGCCATGATCGTACCAGTGGACATATCGTGGGTCAGTTGTGTAGCATACTGGGTCCAGAGCTGGGGAGAACCAGTGGCACTATGAAAGCCAACAGGAAGAGAGCTCCCAGCTCCATTCTAGAGTGATTTCTCTATGTCTTGCAACAATAGTGTTGCAACCACATCATAAACAATAGGGTTTTACCACCTAGTTTTGGTGTGCAACCTAGAGCAATGACAAAAGCTGGGGTCTCTAGGACCTTTCTGATCAACAACTCACAGGGAAGTATCTCAGACTTGGCACTGGGGTTTTCATTTGATAACTTATGTATCTACTTTTTAGGGTACCTTCATTCAATAGTTTTTTTGGGGGGGAGGGGGCATGGTCTTATTCTAACCTAGTATGACCTGAAATTCAGTTTCAATGGGCTTTGAACTAATGCCAAACCTCCTACTTCAGCCTCACTAGAGCTACGATTATGGCATAAGCTACTACACCTATTTCAAGTTTTTAAAATTACATTTTAAAAATATTTTTATTTATATATTTTCAAGCAGAGAGAGAGAGGGAAAGAGAGACAGAGAGAAGAGATACCAGGACCTCTAGCCACTACAAATGAGCTTCAGATGCATGTACCACTTTGTGCATCTGGCTTTACGTGAGTACTGGTGAATCAAACCTGAGTCTTTACAAGCAAGTGCCTTAACTGCTGAACCATCTCTCCAGCTCTAAATTAAATTTATAATTAGCTTGCAAAGTAGGAAGTTTCCCTATGTCTTTTAAATACATCTTTATTTAATTTATCCTCACTCACCCTATCCTTCTTCTCCCCCATCTCCCTGTTCCCATTCCCGCTTAAACCTTTCCTCCCACTAAGACCCTCTACTTTCCTCACATGTTTTCTACTACCCCTGGCCTCAGCTTAAAGCCTCTTTCTACAGCCCTCCTATAGCCCCTTTCTAACATCCTGGCCTTTATAGATACTCCAATTTTCATGCACTAAAACTTCAAACCTAAGATTGACATATGACTCTGGGTTGCCTCTTACTATATAATATTTTTTTGGTTTCATCCCTTTCCTTGTAAATGTCATAATTTAATTTCTTTATCCCATTGTATATAAGGATAATATTTTCATTTCCCTTTTATTGGTTGATGAACAGCAAATGTGGAATATCTTTGAAGTAGGAATATAGAATTCTCTGGGTAAATGCCCAGGAGTGCTATAGATGGGTCATATGGTACTTCCATTTCTAGTTTGAAAATCCTTCACACTGATCTGAGCAGTGGCTGAACCAGTTCACACTCCTACCAAAAGTGAATGAAGGTTTCCCTTTCCTCACATACTCACAAGCATTTATTTGTTTTCTTAATGATGCCCATTCTGATTGGGGTGACATGTACTCTCAAAGTAGTTTCAATTTGCATTTTTCTGATTACTAAAGATATTGAACACTTTTAAAACTATTAGCTAGGCTGAAGATATTGCTTAGTAAGTATAATGCCTGATATCCCTCAGTTTGATCCACAGCACTGCAGAAACTGGATATGGTGGTGCACAGCACTTGGGAGGATTGTATGTTCAAGACCATCCTTGCTCCATAACAAGTTCAAGGCTGGCTTGGACTACATTAGACTCTGTCTTAAAAAAAAAAAAAAAGCTGGGGCTGGAGAGATGACTTAGCAGTTAAGCGCTTGCCTGTGAAGCCTAAGGACCCCAGTTTGAGGCTTGATTCCCTAGGACCCACGTAAATCAGATGCACAAGGGGTGCATGCATATGGAGTTCATTTGCAGTGGCTGGAGACTCTAATGCGTCCATTCTCTCTCTCTGCCTCTTTCTCTGTCTGTCACTTTCAAATAAATAAACAAAAAAAAATAGCCATTTTGTGATTGGTATGTTTTCTGAATGTTTTTGAATTATTTGCGTATGTTGGATATTTAGTTCTCTGTCAGATTCACAGCTGGCAAAAATTCTCTCAGACATCCTATAGCTGCCTCTTCACTCAATTGACAGTTTCTGTCTCTGTACAGATTTTTAGTTTGAAATTAACAATTTGTTGATTGTTGGCCTTATTTCCTGAGCAGCTGAAATCTTATTGAGAGAGTTCTTACCTGTGCCTATACCTCGACATGTACTCCCTACTTTATTCTCTAGTAGATCCTTGATTCATTTACCATTAATCTTTGAGCAGGGTGAGAGAGAAGGATACAGTTTCATTTTTCTATATATTAATATCTGATTCTTCCAGCACTATTTGTTGAAGATACTATCTTTCTTCAGTGTTTATTTGTGGTGCCTTTATCACAAATCAGCTGCCTATAATTTGATGTACTTAGATCTGGGACCTCTATTCTAACCACTCATCTATGTGCCTGATTTGTACCAGTATCATGCTGCTTTTTATTACTATGGCTTTGTAGCATAGCTTGAAACAGGTCTGGTGAAACCTCCAGCTGTGTTTTCTTTGTTCAGGATTTATTTGGCTATCCAGGGTCTTTTGTGCCTCCATGTAAATTTTAGGATTTGTTTATGTCTATAAATAATAGTGCTGGAACTTTGACCGGCATTACACTGAATCTATAGATTGCTTTTGGCTGGATGCCCATTTTCGCAATATTATATCTTGTGATTCATGAGTATGGGAGGACTTTTCTGTCTTCTAGTATCTTTAATATTTTTTTACTTCAGTATACTCAAGTTTTCATAGTAGAGGCTTTCACTTTTTTTAATATTTTATTTTTATTTATTTATTTGAGAGCTACAGAGAGAGAAAGAGGCAGATAGAGAGAGAGAGAGAATGGGAGCGCCAGGGTCTCCAGCCATGACAAACAAACTCCAGATGCATGCGCCTCCTTGTGCATCTAGCTAACATGGGTCCTGGGGAATCGAGCCTCAAACCGGGGTCCTTAGGCTTCACAGGCAAGCGCTTAACCGCTAAGCCATCTCTCCAGCCCGAGGCTTTCACTTTTTAATTAGTGAATAGTCCCTTTCTTACTGCTGTAATCCCATACCTGACAAGAAGTCACTTAGTTTGTTTTGGCTTCTAGCTAACAATCCATGATGGTGGGGAAGGCATGATGGCAGGAGTTTGGGTCAGCCAGTTACATTCATTTCACAGTGAGGAAATAGACTGTGATGAATGCTGCTACTCATCTTTCTCTCATTGATTTAGTCTGGGACAACAGTCCATGGAATGGGAGTACCTACAGTTCCTCCTATCTTGGAATTACTTTCTCATTACTGGGATTAAAACCTGATAAGAAACTGCCCATGGGAGGAAAGGGCTTATTTCAAGGGTACAGTATTGAGAGAAAGTTTCGTCATGACAGGGAAAGCATAGCATTAGCAGGAACCTGATCACATCATGTCACATGTTTGGGTGGAAGTGGTCTATGTGCTGGGCTTGGAGCTGGGCTAATAAACCTCAAGTTATGACCCCCAGCGACACACTTCCTCCAGGAAAGCTCCACCCCCACCCCACAAATGGCTCTGCTAGCTGGAGATTGGATAAAGTTTAACAAATGACAATATGGGGGACAGTTTACATTCAAACTACTGTGCACCTTTATTACGCTAATCTAGAAAATCCCTCATAAATATTCCCAGAGATTCAGAGGATTCTACATCCTGTGAAGTTGACAGACATTAACCATCATAGTTAGGAGTATTCCAAAGTATGTTTTGAGGCTATTTTGAATGGGATTATTTCTATGATTTCTTTCTCAATAAGTTTGTCATTGGTATAGTATAGAAAGGGTGCAGATTTATATAAGCTACTTTTAGAATCTGCAACTTTGTCAAAAGTGTTTGTCAGCTCTAGGAATTTTTTGGTGGAGTCTTATTGTCACTTATGTATAGAATCTTATCTGCAAATAAGGACATTTGACTTCTTTTCCTATTTTTAAAAATATTTTATTTATTTTATTTGTTATGAGAAAAGAGGAAGATAGAGAATTGGTGTGGTGTGGTCTTCAGCTGCTGAAATGAACTCCAGATGCATGTGCCACCTAGTGCATCTGGCTTATGTGGGTTCTGGGGAATTGGACCTGGGTCCTTTGGCTTTGCAGGCAAGTCCCTTAACAACTAAGCCATCTCTCCGGCCCAAAAGGCATACTTTAAAATGTCACAACAATTAACAAAAAAATTATGACCTCCTTAGCCAGACTTTTGAGTAGGTTTTCAGTGCCAGGAATGAATTCCCTCCTGTGGAGCAGGCTTCAAATCCAATCAAAGTGCAGCTGGTTTCCTCCCTAACAGACATGCCACCATTGCACCAATACTTTTGACCTGGCTGACTGACCAGCCTTAAAGTTTACAGGGTCCACTGATGGTTAAGACTTTCCCCCCTAACATGATGTATTATTATTTCCAGCTTTATGACAGCTAATCTACTGGGAGGAGGCGTCCAGCTCAGCTCCAGCTTGATTTCTCAGTGACCTGCAACCTAAGCATGTGGTGTCTTTAGCAGTAGCCTGTGTCATGTGATTATAAAGCAATCACTCCTTAAGTACCAACTATTTGAGGGAGTAAAGGATATTGTTAGTGCTGTGTGTACTAAAATTTTAGTAACTGGGGGTATGAGTGGAAAGGAAAAATGAGACACAGAATGGCACTAGTGACAGGAGGTAGAGGAAGAGAATGCAAGTAGAGAGGGAATCACTAGATCTGTAGATGTGCCTGTAGAGACCAAAAGGGGGTGATGTGGGCTAAAGGTGGAGTGAGAAGAGAAGGAAATGACATGCAATCTGATAACAGAATAGTCTTATCTCTCAGAAGGTTAAGCCACAGAAACCCTGCATACCAAGTCAAACTATTTTTTCTTCTTGAGATAGGACAAAGAAAACAGAAAGAGTATTAGAAGGAAGACAGAAGGGGGAGGGAAAAGGAAGAATATAGATATAAGACAAGAACAGTAATTGGTGAACTAGAATGGCTTGCTAAATTGACCTTGGGAATCATATCTTTATATGATCTGCAAAGGGATAGCTACAGGAGTGAGGGAGCTTGATAGATTATAGGACTAGGGCATTTAAACAAACTGGTCTGACTGTTGGACTTTGGCTTGCCAGTGGGAGTGCTTTGTTTCTCTTCCCTCCAAGCCCTGTTCTAGACTGTGTTCCATGTTTTCACCAGTCAAGTTATTCCCTTGGAGGGTCTTAGAGCCTCACCTGTGTGAAGTTCACCCATGTATGTAACTGACTCCATTCTGTGAGCTGAGGATAATTGAAGTCATCTCTGTCAAGGTGCCCCTGCTGTGATTAGTTTGGGCCTGCAGCTGTTTCTCTGCAATGGTTGCAGCATTATTTGGAATTTGCTTTTCCCTCTGTGAGTGCTGTTTCCTAGTTCCTGGATGGGGCACTAAGGGTAGTCCCAAGGATGAGGTCACCAAAGTCTTCTTCTGTAATAGCTCATCAGGCAGATTCAGTGGAAATGCCCTAGAAGCAGTCATTACAACTGGTCTGCTAGCCTCCCTAGTGAGGACAGTAGCACTCATGATGGTAGCCCTGGGTATGTTCTTGAAAATTCATTGGGGATTGAATAAGTAAGTGAATCCTAGAGATGGGAGGAGCAGCTGGACAAGTGATACAACAGTCCTGGTCCTTTTCTTTCCCTAAGTATAAACAGCCAGTCACTTAGATATGACTTCTAAGCTACCACCTTACCAGGGAGCCCTTGTGCTCCTCATTAATGGTTGAATACCTTTATGGAACATTTTTTAATATTCTGCAGGACATCTTCAAAGCACATATGCAGGTAATAAATCTTACTTAGTGGAAGAGCTCTTGTTTAGAATGCACAAAACTCTGGCTTTGATACTCAATATTGTAAACAAATTTCTTAAAGTAATCATTAAGAATACTTTAGAATAGTTATCTTTGTAAACACTAAATTGATTATTTTACTTTTCATAAATGTATTTTGCTATAGAATAAATTAGGTCTTCTAAAAAGACAACCCATGTTGTAACTATATGTGCAGATAAGGCCTATAGAAAGAGGCAACTAAGATTGAATGATGTCAGCAGGGTGTAGGCTAATGCAGTAAGATGAGAATCTTTATGGGGAGAGGAAGAGGCACCAGAGATGATGTCCCTCTGCTCTCTCACAGGAGGAAACAAACAGTAACAACCAAACCACCTTGTGAAGACACAAGGAAGTCACACCATCTGCAAATCAAGGGAAGATGTTTCCTCTGGTGGCACCTGTTCTTGAGTGTGTACACTGAGAAACAAATATTTGAAGTTTAAGCCACTCATCATGTGGAGTTCTATGGTAACTAGTCCATACCTCTGTCTAAAGGCACTATTTCTATGTCTGTTTGGTTTGTGTGAAATTTTAATCATTTTAAGTTAATCAACAAAGGCCTCCATCTTACTTCTTAACACAGTGTATCATGGAAAAGCATTTTGTGTTATTTTTGTTTTCTCTTCCTTGTTTTACTTCAGTTCTCTTCTCCAGATAAATGTCCTGGGGTCATGATGATGCCACATAGTTAGTCCTTATTCCAATGACAAGGCAGAGTGTTCAATTAAGTCTCATTTCACAACTCCGAAACTTTTGGCAGAAACATGTGGATCATTAGTGACTCTGAATTGTCTAGGCCTATCTCAATAGATTTTATGTTGAACCCATTGCTATGGAATAAGTCAAAAGCTATTCTTACCCATCACAGAATAATGTTTGTTTTCACACTGGACGGCCTAGAACTAGACTACAAAACATTCAAACTGTATTTCCAGCAGCAGATGGACCCACTTGTGAGGTCACTTTCAAAATATGACCTAGGTAGAGATCAAAGGCTATTTGAGAACCCTGACCAATTAGTCTTTCTGTTTATAGTATTTTAACAGTTTAATACAATATATCTTTTTATTCTTTTATCCCATTTCTTTTCAAAAAATTTTTATTTATTTGAGAGGGAGAGAGAAAGAGAGTGAGAGAGAAAGAGTGAGTGAGAGAGAGAGAGAGAGAGAGAGAGAGAATGGGTGCACCAGGGCCTTCGGCAACTGCAAACAAACTCCATATGCATGTATCTGGCTTATGTGGGTACTGGAGAATTGAACTTGTGTCCTTAGGCTTCACAGGCAAGTGCCTTAACCACTAAGCAATCTCTCCAGCCCCTTTTATCCTATTTCTATCCTCATATTTATGATATAAATGGGCATGGTGCCTGTACTTGTAGTCCAAGCTACTAGAGAGTTGGGGTAGGAGGACTGCTTCAACATAGAAGTATGATACTACTCTGGACACATAGAGAGCCCCCCCCATCCCAATCTCAAAACGAAATGAAACAAAACACTAGCAGCATCAACAAATTCTCCAAATATAGAGTCTAACAAGTAAAAAGTAGGTAAATTAATTTAATTAAATTAATTTTAATATTTTAGTTTAAGCCAGTATGTCCAAATTATTTCAATGTATAATAGTATAAAATAATAAGCAATTTTAGTATTTTAACCCTATATCTTTGAAATCTGGTATATGATTTAGACTTATAGAATATTCATGTCAGTCTAGTGATATATCAAGTGCTTAAGAGCTACATGTGGTTAGAAGCTACAATGATGGGCACTGGAGATTTATAGGATAAATCTTTAACTTATCAAATAAAGAAATGTTATATAATACATGTTATAGAAAAAAAAAATCTCAAATGGTATACTCACATTTCCTCTCCCAGTACTTGTGATCATACATTATTATTGATGCTTGACTTATCTTGGGAAAAGATTTTAAAATAAAAACTATATCTATAACTACATATTTATCACTTCAAACATTCTATGTTTTTTTTGTAGGTTGAGAATAGTTCTCCCTGAAAAACTTTCTTAAATGGGTCTTGTAATTTATTGCTAACAAATTTGGTTTTTGTAATCTGACATCATCTTTTCTCCTTCATAATGAGTAATATTTTGCTTGATGTAGAATTCTAGGTTAATCCTTTTTTTTTCTTTCCTTTCAGCATTTTAAAACCTGTATTTTAAAGATGTGGCTTTTCCAGCTCCGCTATCATCTTTGAAATTGTTCCTTTTTATCCTTTATTTTCTGGTTGCTTTTAAGATTTTTCTCCTTACTGCTAGGTTTTTTTTAAAAATTTTTTGTTCATTTTTATTTATCTACTTGAGAGTGACAGAGAAAGAGACAAAGAGACCTAGAGAGTGACAGAGAGAGAGAGAGAGAGAGAGAGAGAGAGAGAGAGAGAGAGAGAGAGAGAGAGAGAGAGAGAGAGAGAGGGAGAAAGGGGGGACATGCCAGGGCTTCCAGCCACTGCAAAAGAATTCCAGATGCATGAGCCCCCTCGTGCATCTGGCTAACATGGGTTCTGGGGAATCAAGCCTCAAACAGGGGTCCTTAGGCTTCACAGGCAAGTGCTTAATGGCTAAGCCATCTCTCCAGCCTGTTTTTTTTTTTTATTTTTTGTTGTTTTGTTTTTTAGTTATTATTTTGTTTTTGTTTCAAGGTCTCACTCTAGGCTAAGCTGACCTGGAACTCACTTTGTAGCTCAAGATGACCTTGAACTCATGGCAATCTTATCTCAGCTATCCCAAGTACTAGGATAATAGGTGTAAACCCACCATGTCTGGCTCTTTATTACTAGGTTTAAGCAATTTACTTATGTTCCTAGATATAGTTTCATAAACTATTGTGCTTGAGATATGTTGAACGGCTGCAATGTTAGTTTATAGTTTTCATTATGCTTGAACTTGCCAGATTTTCATGAAACACTTTTCAGTTTCCCCTATGTTCCTTTGAAAACTCCAATTTCATGAACATTAGGCAATGTAAGTCACTTCACAATTTACCAATACTTCATTTATTTTATTTGTTTCTGTGTGGTTTTGCATAGTTTGTTACTGGTATATTTTCCAGACTAATCTACTGTTAATACTATTAGATGTGACTTCTCTTGTATATACTGTATTTTTTGTTTCTACATGTTGATTTTGGGTCTTTTCACATACTACAAATCTCTCCTTAAGTTTGCACTCTTAATTTGTGGAATACATGAAATACAGTAACAATTATTGCTTTAGTGTCCTTGTCAACCAATTACATCATCTCAGCCATTTCTGGGTCTGATTTAATTTTTCTGTCTTGAAAATGGCAAATATTTTTCAATTATATGCCAGAAATTGTAACTTTGACCCTGATGAATTTTCTTGCATTTCTGTATTTTTGAGCTGTGTTCTGGCCTACAGACAAATTATATAGAAATAGTCTACTCTTTCTAAGGTTTGCTCACCAACTTTTAGGCTTGACCAGTGAAATCTTTAGTCTAGGGCTAGTTTTTTATTTTAAATATTTTTATTTATTTGCAAGAAAGGAAAAAGAGAAAAATGGGCATCACCAGGGTATGTAGTTGCTGCAAATGACCTCCAAATACATGCACCCCTTTGTGCATCTGGCTTTATATGGGAACTGAGGAATCAAACCCAAGTCATTAGGCTTTGCAGGCAAGTACCTCAACTGCTGATCCATCTCTCCAACCTCTAGGGCTAATTTTAATTATAGTAAGGAATCTGTGTCTTTGGGTTCCACTGTTTGGATTCAACTATTTTGGATGGAAGAAAAAATTCTTAATTTCATGTGTAGTGAGCATAAGAGTTTTCTTGTCATTATTACTTAAGTAATATAATATGATACCTATTTATACTGAATTAGCTGTCAGAAGAGATCTAGAGATGATTGAAAATACCCAGGATGATGTACGTAGGTTAATATGCAAATACCACCCTATTTTATATAAGGACTTGAGCATGCATGGGTTCTGGTGAGGCTGAAGGGATCTCCTGCTGGCTAAGGATGGGGTTAATTTTTTACACATACACAACCACTAATCAGCCTGTCTTACCACAGAGCGTCTGTCAAAATTCTGGAACAACAGAGCTCCTCCTCCTTTGGCTGGCTGACGAAGAGAACCTGTAGCCCTGGACCACAAAGCCACTTGTCATTACCAAGGAGGCGCTTTGCTCCTAGGGATGGCTGAGCCCTAAACTGGGCCACAGTCAGAGGGAGGGAGTCTGACGGAGAGAGAAACCTTGACGGGCGTGTCACAGTCTGAACAAAGCCCGAGTCCCTGAAGGTCAGAGGGGCACGCCGCAGGGCGAGATGGATTACGGCGCGGGAGGATGGGTGCACACGCCCTGCCACCTCCCCCTGACCACGCGGTAGGGGCGGGGGAAGTGAAGGACCCGCCGCATCCCTTGCAGGTCGGGATGTCTGTGCGGAGCAGCCATGCTCCAGGGTACTTCGGCGCCCGAGAAGCGGCCGCCTCCTGAGCGGTACGGCTGAAAGAACGGCTTCAACTGGAACGTGGGCGTGCCAGGAAAAGCCGCCTTCTCCGGGTGTTGACTGCGTGGGTGGAGCCAGAACCGGATGCAGGGGGCGGTGTGGCACGCAGGGGCCAATCACGACAGACGCTGGCACGTGATCTCCCGTAGCCAATGGGAGGCCGCGGGGGCCGCGGCGGGGAAATTCAAACGCGTTTAGGAGAGGGCTTGAGGTTGCGTCTTTTCTGGTCTCCGGCTCGGCCTCCCGAAGGGGAGGACTCCGCTGCTGACCCGAAGGGCCGGCGGTGGCCGGCGTGCGGTTCCTGAGTCGGTGAGGAACGGCGGGGCGGGCGGCCCGGAGCCGAGCCGCGGCCGGCGGGGCGGGAGGGGAGCCTGGGCGTGGGGGTGGGGCCGGCGGAAGACCTGGCCGGAAGCGGTGGGTGCGGCTGGAGCTCGCGGGGAAGCGGTCCGGCTGGAGTTTTCTCCAGTCTGCCCTTGGTCCTCTGGCTTAGAACAGGGAGGCAGCAGTGGCCCCGCTACGACAGTCGCCTTTGGAACCTAGTCTCAGAGGTGGGGGACGCCTTGCCGCCCACTGCTGGTTGTTAAAATCCAGGCTGACCTTGAGTGACTGCGGTGATGTTGAGAATCCCAAAGTAGGGCCTGGCAGGAAGAAAGATTGCAGACTTGGTTGACCAACTAAGACCACCATGTACATGACTGGGCCCGGGTACCACAGTCCTTAGACACTTGTGTTACAGTGGCAGTCATGATTCTGCCAGATAACACGAACAAATCTGAACTTCAGTTGTCAGTGGGCTGATGTATGTGTTTCTGCTTCTGAAGTACTTGCAGTGTAAAGATTTACAAACATAAAGCATGTGACCAAATGAGAGGTTTATTCTTATTTCCAAAAAGATTCTTTATGTCCCAGTCACTACTGGGACTCTAGCAAACACTCCATATTCTTTTTAAACCATAAACTCTGTAGATGACCCAGAGAAAATAATTCTATGAGAGAGCAAAATGAAGGTATTTGTTGAATAGAAGAATAGAGGAGGACAGTAGCTGGGCATGGTGACACATGCTTGAAAACCTAGCACTTAGAAGGCAAAGACAGGAGGATCAGGAGTTCATGGTCAGCCTTAACTACACTAGTACACTGTCTGAAACAAATAATGTAAAAATAAAGTGATGGGGGACCAATGTTTTACTGTGCAGTATCTCCCAGAGTGTAACTTCACTGAAGTTATGTTAGGTAGAAGAGGTGGATTTGGCCTTTTCTGGACAGTTTACATTACATACACATTGTTTTTGTGCATGTAGCTCTACCAACACGTCTCTAGTAATAGCTGCCTTTCTGAATGTTCACAAAACTCACGTTTTATCTTCTGCTCTCTAAAAGACTAGCTGCAACGTAGAAATGGAGGCGGAAGATTCAAGTGGCAGAGAATTGACAATTGACTCCATAATGAACAAAGTGAGAGATATTAAAAATAAGTTTAAAAATGAAGACCTTACTGATGAGCTGAGCTTGAATAAAGTCTCTGCCGACACGACAGGTGAGGTTTTCCTTTTAAACTGTATATTGAATCTTCTCTAAGGAAAAGGAATGAGATATCAACCACTGTATGGTAACCTAGTGGACAATTTATCTATTTGAGAGAGTCATAGAGGCAGATACAGAGAAAGAATGGGTGTGCCAGGGCCTCCAGCCACTAAATAAAACCCAGACACATGCGCCTTGTGCATCTGGCTTACTTGGGTACTGGGGAATTGAACCTAGGTCCTTAGGCTTTGCAGGCAAGTGCCTTAACTGCTAAGTTATCACTCCAGCCCATAATGGACTTTTATTAGTAATTTTGATTATCCATGCACTTCCTATTTTAAAATTTTTACCTGAAATATTATGAAATTTTCTGCTTTCTTAAAAAAATGAAACATCATCTGGGTGGGGTTGCTTATACCTGTAATTACAACATTTGGAAGGTTGAGACAGGAAGATCTTAAGTTTAAGGTCAGGATGGGTAACATCAAGACCCTTTCTCAGAGCTGGAGAGTTGGCTCAGTTGTTAAGGCACTTTTCTGCACAGCCTAAGGACCCAGGTTTGATTCCCCAGAACCCATGTAAACCAGATGCACAAGGTGGAACATGCATTTGGAGTTTGTTTGCATTGGCTGGTGGCCCTGGCACACCCATTATCTCTCTCTACCTGCTTCTTTCTCATAAATAAATAAAATGTGTTTTTCTTTTTGTTAAAAAAAAAAAAACTTGTCTCAGGAAAAAGTGATACAAAAAGATATATTATTTATCAGTGTACTCAGGTCACTTGCTTAACTCTTGCTGTCTTGTCAGCTGTATGTGTTGACATTACTGCCATCCATAAATATACAGTGTCTCTTTTGTTCTCTTCTTTTTTTGGGAAGAAGTGAGAAGTATCAACAGTTTTAGTAAGGCTATATAAACTTAACATTAAACACTGGATATTTGATTTGAAGAATCTTCCTACTATTCTCCTGACCCCTTTTCCCTTACTCCTCTTGTCCTCTGTTCCAGCCACAGTGGCTTCTCTGATGTCTGTATATTAGGCCATCCCATACTCCAGTAACCTTGCTTATTAAGTCCTATGCCTTGAACACTGTTCCCAAATATTGCTCACTTTTCACCTTCCTTAGTGAGTTTGACGTCCTCTTTAGGTACTCTCCTAGTTCCTACTTTTGCAGGTGGAGAGTATACTGTGTCTTCCTTCCTTGTATAATTTGTCTCTGTAGTACTGACTAATCATTTTATATGTAATTTACTCATGTTTGGTTATTGCCTTTTTTCCTCCACTAGAATGTGTTTTCTATGTGGGCAAAGTTTTTGGTCTGTTTTGTTGTATAAACCTGTGCTTAGAATGCCTCTTCACTGTGCTTAGAATGGTGCTGACTGTGTGAAAATCTCCAAAGGGTAATGCACTAGTTTTGTGAAAAGTATTAGCTCAAAAGCTTAATTCACTATTATATTTCTAAACTTAAGTTTGTTTGAATGGATAGCATATGGATATTTGCAGTATAAAGGCAGAAATGGTCTTCAACTATGGGTTGTAACCCATGAACTACAGGGGTTGGGAAGGTCAAGAAAAATTTTCTAGCAGTTTCTGAATGCTGAGCAACCAAAAACTAGTTCAAAATGAAACGTACGATGAATCTAAGTTGTTTCCGGCATAGCTTGCCCATGGTCCACTGCCTAACTTTCCTGCAGCCTCGATTCTTAGCAGACAGCATACACACTTTGCACTGTACATGCTGTCACAGAACTCAGTGCTGTTTCAGTAGAAAACAAGATTTAGAAAAAAAGAGTAAAGATTTAGGCATTGTTGACAGTACTGAAGCTATCAAAAGGAATGATGGCATATCTGGGAAACCTGGATTTAAATATATTTAATAATCATTAGAATATCCTAAATAGGATATTGACATTCAATATTTATATTAAGACCAGGAATACTAAACAAAGCAAGAGTTGCATTGCATTGCATAGTTTGTACCTTAAGTTTATTCTTCCTCCTGCTGCTTCTGCTATAGGTTGAGATTCCAGAGGGAACACTGATGGTCATAGGAAGTCCTATTAAGTTCTGAAGGAACAGATTGGTAAGATCAGGAAATTAGCATGGTTTTACAAGTAAATCTGAGGTTTATGGAAATAATGTATGAGTGAGGATAAAGAAAATCATAGTAGACTAGAGCAATAACTTTCTAAAGTTTTGATAAATGATTGGTGGTGAATTTTCCAACATAATTGTTACAGTCTTTTATGATATTACAAGGAAGCTTATGTACATTGATATTATTATAAATACTTATGAAGAAACATGCACTTTGATGTTGTCTTATGACATTTTTGTTGTAATGTGTTTTGTCGTCCTCAATCAGATAACTCAGGAAATGTTAACCAAATTATGATGACGGCGAACAACCCAGAGGACTGGTTAAATTTCTTGCTGAAACTAGAGAAAAACAGTGCCCCACTAAATGACGCTCTTTTAAATAAGCTGATTGGGCGTTATAGTCAAGCCATTGAAGTGCTTCCTCCTGATAAATATGGCCAAAATGAGAGTTTTGCTCGAATTCAAGTGAGATTTGCTGAATTAAAAGCGTAAGTATTTGAATTCTAACTACATTTAACTGTATTATGTAATATGTAGCTATGTTACAAAGATGAAGACATGTCAAATGAATGTTTTTTATCAAATACCTTTTTTTTTTTTTTTTTTTTTTTGGTATTCCAAGGTAGGGTCTCACTCTACCTCACGCTGACCTGGAATTCACTATGTAGTCTCAGGGTGGCCTCGAACTCATGGCAATCTTCCTACCTGTGCCTCCTGAATGCTGGGCTTAAAGGCATGTGCCACCATGTGGGGCTAAATGTTTTTTTATCAAATAACTTTTTCTTTTAATTATCAAGATACTAATGTAAATGTTTTCATATATATACATGAGTTACATGTATTAGGGGTTGAGGAGATGGCTCAGCAGTTTAAAGGCACTTGCTTGGAAAGCCTGATGTCCTGGGTTTGATTCCCCAATACCTACATAAAACCAGATGCCCAAAGTGGTACATGTGCCTGGAGTTCATATGCAGTGGCACTAGGCCCTAGCATGCCCATTCTCATTCTCTTCCTTGTATTTATATATATATGTGTGTGTGTGTGTGTATATATATATACACACACATATACATATACATTCACATATATACACACACACACACACACAGATACATGCATACACACATACATATATATGTGAACATATTTACATATATTAGGTTTTGCCTAAAAAGATGTACAAGTATAACTTAGCATTTTATTTTATGCACAGAAAAAAGGCAGTATTTCATGTTCTGGAAAATACAAGAGTTATCAAGTTTAGGTATCTTTTAAATTTTTTAATATGACTCTAATGTTTTATCACAGTATTCAAGAGCCTGATGATGCACGTGACTACTTTCAGATGGCCAGAGCAAACTGCAAGAAGTTTGCTTTTGTGCATATATCTTTTGCACAATTTGAACTGTCTCAAGGTAATTTGACCATGTCATATTCACATTTTAAGTGAAAGAGCATCTTATTGTAACATCTTGGTATTAAATCCTATATATGAAGTGAAAATTTAAGGCAATGAAGTATTCAGGTCATCTGGCGTGAACATGGAGAGGGAGGGAGTACTGTGTGCCATAAATATGGAGAGTATTTGTTTTACTGGCTTTCATATTTCTAATGAATAATATGGAAATAAACATGAGTATTGTATTTGTGGTGTTTGATTTAGGAACCATCTAAAAGAGCATAGCTTTTTTCACTAGCTGTAGATTGAAAAAATAATGGCATTTAAGCTAGAACTTAGATATACTCTTAAGCTATGTTTGTATAGTACTGAAGAATGTGTTAAAATATGGGTGTAGCTGGGCATGGTGGCATATGCCTTTAATCCCAGCACTCAGAAGGCAGAGGTAAAAGGATCATCGTGAGTTCAAAGCCACCCTGAGACTACAGAGTGAGTTCCAGGTCAGCCTGGGCTAGAGTGAAAAACCAAAATATATGTGTGTGTGTGTGTGTGTGTGTGTGTGTGTGTGTGTGTGTATAACATTTAAGTGGTAGTATTCCCTTTTTAAATATATCACAGAAAAGCATAAGTTCATGCTTCTGAAGGCTTTTAGATATACTCTCAGTCTGCCTCTAGTCAACTAAGTCTTCCTATTTTCCCTATACTTGTATGTACTACGACAGTGGTCCTGTTTATCAGCCAGTAACCATCATTGTTTCTAGCAGAATCCCCATGATAGTACCAGAGGTAGTTTATTCACTGCAGAACATTCTCCAGGTTGCAGCTCAGATGGTTTGCGAACCTTAAACTTTTTACTTATGCAGGTGATTTCTGAATGCTAGTAATGTAGATCTTACTGGGTACTATCACATTACTTTATTTATTTATTTATTTATTGGTTTTTTTGAGGTAGGGTATCACTCTAGCCCAGGCTGACCTGGAATTCACTCTGTATTCTCAGGGTGGCCTCGAACTCCTGGCAATCCTCCTACCTCTGCCTCCTGAGTGCTGGGATTAAAGGTGTGAGTCATCATGTCTGCTATAAGTTTCATGCCTGTAAGCATGAAACTTCAAGTCATTGTGATGTGGTGGTAGCCTCTTGATCCAAATTCCAATTATTTTGATGTCAGGAAATAGGCAGCATCCCAATGCACAGACTAGTCTGGATGTGTACTTTTGTAGAGGTGGAGGACATTTCTTAGTTTTTATCCAATTCTCAAAGGGATGTATGATCAGAATTACAAAGCTCTTGGATTACTAGTTCTCATCTTTCCTTAAGTGTACTAAAATACTCAATTATAGGACATTTTATTATATTATTTATTTATCTGAGGGAGAGAGGCAAATAGAGAGAAAGAGCATGCCAGGGCCTCCAGTCATTGCAAATGAACTCTAAACACATGCACCACCTGGTGCATCTGGCTTACTGTGTGCTGAGGAATTGAACCTTGGTCTTTAGCTTTACAGGCAAGCCCCTTAACTGCTAAGCCATCTCTCCAGCCCCAATTATAGGAAATTTTATTGCTACTCTCAGTAAATATGTAGATTTAACTACTATCAAATTTTCTCATACTGTTTAAAATGTATAACTTATCAGAAACCAGAGGTCATCTTTTGGTCATCTTTACACTCTAAACACCAAGTACATACACATGATATAGTTATACTGCATAGAAATCACTAGGAATCAAGTTTATATTTAGGGGTTGGTGTAGATAAGTCTAACAGCAGATGGTTAATTTTTATCATTTTATTAATACAAATCCTTCTGATGAAAGACTTCTTTAGCAAAAGTTTCCAATCTTCCCTTGATGTTTAAATGTTACTATGAATACTTATAGGAAATAGTTACTCTTAGGATGACTAGCATCTAATGTCGTTTAGCTATTTCTTTCATTTGGTTTTTTGAAGTATGGTCTTACTTCTGCCCATGCTGACCTGGAATTCACTATGTAGTCTCAGGCTAGTCCCAAACTCACAGTGCTCCTCCTGTCTCTGCCTCCCAAGTCCTGGGATTAAAGGCCTGCATATCAACAAGCCCTGCCCTTAGTTTAACTATTTTTTAAAAATATAAATATAAATATATTTAAGTCATACATATATATATATATATATACACACACACACACATACATATACATATATATTTTTTTTACAACTTCTATACTAATAGACAACAAACCATGGTCTTTCCCTACCCTCTCCTCCCCCACTTTCTCATTCATAACTCTGCTCTCTGTCATATCTCCTCTCTTTCTCCATTAGTCTCTCTTTTAATTTGATGTCATTATCTTTTTATCTCATGAGGGTCTTGTGTGGGTATTGCTAGTCATTTCTAGGTCTTGGATATCAAGGGCAAATTCTGTCTGGACAGTTGTATGTAACGAGTGGCTCTTACATTCTTCCTTTGGCTCTTACATTCTTTCTACCACCTCTTCCGCAATGGACCCTGAGCTTTGGAACGTGTGAGATGTATCAAGGTTGGACACTTTTAGGTCATCCCAGTGATCATCACCATCTGAAAAGAGAAGCTTCTCTAACCAGAAGTGAGACTATTATTAATAAATTGAGTATGAGCATTATGTGTGGTGCTTACAGGACAATTTGATGAGAGTAATATATGCATTTATCCAGACAAGAGCTGGCTTTATACCCCTAAGGCTCATAACCTCCTCTGCCATAGACTTTTGATTAGGTTTTCAGTACCAGGCATGTATTCCCTCCCATAGAGCGGGCCTTAGGTCCAATTAGAGAGCAGTTGGTTTCCCCCAGAGAAGACATGCTACTATTGCACTCATTCAGTCATTTGGCCTGTCTGTCCAAACTTGAGGCTTCCAGTGTCCACTGTTTTCACCACTGATAAGTTCCATCTCCTATAAGACTGCATACAGTGCAGCTTTTTCCACCTTTAAGTTGGCTGGTCTACTGGGAGAAGGTTTTCTGCTCAGCACCAACTTCATTTCTCAGTGAGTTTGCCTCTCAGGCATGTGAAGTCTTCAGCAATAGGGTCTTACCATCTCTTTCTCATGGGAAGCCAAGGGTCTTGGCAATAGCCTATAATTTTCTGGAGGCAACAGGGACCTTGCTGGCCAACAATTCACTGGAAGGTATCCCATCCCAGGCACTAAAAATTTTTTACTAACAATCTATGGCTTTTGTATGTGCCATTATTTAAGAAAGTATGTTTTCATATGTCTTATTCAGAATATCTTAAGTTTTGATTGACCCTTCCCTCCCATCTTTCTTTTATACAATCTCTTCCCTTGACCTCGCTTAGGCCTCTCCCCTCCCTGTAATCTGTTCTACTTACATTCATACAATACCATCTTCTTAAGACCTATCCTCTCCTCCCTCTCTTATAGCCTTTTTCTAGCTTTTGGGCTTCTGTTACAGATTTTTGTTTCCAGATCACACACAAGTCTATACATTTGTATCTAGAATCCACATATAAGAGAGAACATGTGGCATTTGGCTTTCTGGGCCTTAGTTACCTCACTTTTTATATCCTTTCCAGATTCAACTATTTCCTTGCATATTTCATAATTTCATTTTTCTTTACCACTGAATAGAATTCCATTGTGTAGATATACTACATCTTTATTATCCATTCATCTGTGAATGGACATCTAGGCTGGTTCCATTTCCTAGCAATTGTGAACAGAGTAGCAATAAACATATCTCTACAGTAGTGAGAAGAGTCATTAGGATATATGCTTAAGAGTGCTATAGCTGGATTATATGGCAAATCTATTTTTAGCTGTCTCAAGAACCTCCACACTGATTTTCACAATGGCTGTACCAAATTACATTCCCACCAACAGTGTAGAAGGGTTCCCCTTTTACCACATTCTTTTTTTTTTTTAATTTTTTTGTTCATTTTTTTAATTTATTTATTTGAGAGCGACAGACACAGAGAGAAAGACAGATAGAGGGAGAGAGAGAGAGAATGGGCACGCCAGGGCTTCCAGCCACTGCAAACGAACTCCAGACGCTTGTGCCCTCTTGTGCATCTGGCTAACGTGGGACCTGGGGAACTGAGCCTCGAACCGGGGTCCATAGGCTTCACAGGTGAGCACTTAACCGCTAAGCCATCTCTCCAGCCCCCCTTTTACCACATTCTTGCCAACTTTTATTGTCATTTGTTTTCGTGATGGAAGCCATTCTGATGGGCGAGAGATGGAATCTCAAAGTTGTTTTAATTTGCATTTCCCTGATGGCTAAGGAACACTTTTTTAGATATTTATATGCCATCTGTATTTCTTCCAGTAAAAACTTTCTATTTCGTTCCATAGCCCATTTTTTGATTGGGTTTGGTTTCTTCGTGTTCTATTTTTTGAGTTCTTTGTATATTCTGGATATTAATCCTCTGTCAGATGTATAGCTGGCAAAGATTTTCTCCCATTCTGCAGCTTGTCTCTTTGCTCTATTCACAGTGTCCTTTACTGTACAAAAGTTTTGTAATTTCATGAGATCCCAGTAGTTGGTTAGTGGTTTTATTTTCTGCGCAATTGGGGTTACATTTAGAAAGTCATTACCTATGCCAATATGTTGAAAGGTTTCCCCTACCTTTTCCTCTAGCAATTCCAGAGTTTTAGGTCTGATATTAAGGTCCCTGATCCACCATTTGTTTCTTGTGCATAGAGAAAAGCAAGGATCTATTTTCATCTTTGTACATATAGATATCAAGTTTTCCCAGCACCACTTGTTGAAGAGGCTGTCTTTTCTCCAATGATTATTTTTGGCATTTTTGTCAAAAATCAGATGGCTATAGCTGCCTGTCTGGGTCCTCTATTCTGTTTCATTGATCTACATGTCTGTCTTCGTGCCAATACCATGCTGTTTTTGTTACCATGGCTTTGTAATACAGCTTAAAATCGGATATGATGATACCACCAACCTTTTTTTTGTTGCTCAAAATTGTTTTGGCTATTTGAGGTTCTTAGTGCTTCCAAATGAATTTTAAGATTGTTTTTTCTATTCCTGGGAAGAATGTCATTGGAATTTTAATGGGGATTATATTAAATATATAGATTGTGTAGATTGCTTTTTCTAATATTGATATTTTCACAATATTAATTCTTCCAATCCAAGAACATGGGATATCTTTTCATTTCCTTGGGTCTTCTGTAATTTCTTGCTTGAGTATTTTAAAGTTCTCATTGTAGAGCTCCTTTACTTCCTTAGTTAAGTTTATTCCAAGGCGCTTTATTTACTTATTTGTTTATTTGAGGCAATTGTATTGTGAATGGGAGAGATTCCCTGATTTCATTCTCTGCATGTTTGTTGTTAGTATATAGGGAAGCTACTGATTTCTGTGTATGTGTTTTGTATCCTGCTACATAGCTAAAAGTGTTTATCAGCTCTAACAGTTTGCTGGTAGAGTTTTTAGGGTCTTTTATATTTAGAATCATATCGTCTGCAAATAGTGATAATTTAATCTCTTCCTTTCCAATTTGTATCCCTTTTATGAGTGTCTCTTGCCTTAATGCTATAGCTAAGACTTCCAGTACTATATTAAATAAAAGTGGGGACAGTGGACACCCTTGTTTTGTTCCTGAATTTAGTGGAAAAGCTTTGAGTTTTTCACCATTTAGAATTAAGTTGGCTTTAGGTTTGTCATAAATAGCTTTTATTATGTTGAGATATGTTCCTTCTAGTCCCAGTTTCTGTAATACTTTTACAATGAAAGGATGTTGGATTTTGTCAAATGCATTTTCGGCATCTATTGAGATGATCATGTGATTTTTTTTTTTTTCCTTCAGACCATTTATATGATATTACATTTATTGATTTGCGTTTGTTGAACCATCCCTGCATCCTTAGGATAAAGCCAACTTGGTCAGGGTGAATAATCTTTTTGATATATTCATGTATTCTGTTTGCCAGTTTTGTTCAGAATTTCTACATGTATGTTCATCAGGGAGATTGGTTTATGATTTTCTTTTTTTGTTCTGTCTTTGCCTGGTTTTGGTATGAGGGTGATGCTGGCTTCATAGAAGGAGTTTGGTTGAACTCCTTCCTTTTCTATTTTATGGAAATGTTTGAGAAGCATTGATGTTAGTTCTTCCATGAAGGTCTGGTGAAATTCACCAGTGAATCTATTTGGGCCTGGGCTTTTTTTAGTTGCGAGACTTTTTATAACTGCTTGGATCTCTGTACTTGTAGGTCTATTTAAATGGTTATCTCATCTTTATTTAATTTTGGTAGATCATATGAGTCAAGGAAATCGTCCATTTCTTTCAGATTTTGAAACTTAGAGGCATATATATTCTTTTTGTAAAATATTTTTGTTGCTTATTTTTATTTATTTGAGAGCGACAGACAGAGAAAGAGGCAGAGAGAGGAGAATGGGCACGCCAGGGCCTCCAGCCACTGCAAACGAACTCCAGACATGTGCATCCCCTTGTGCATCTTGCTAACGTGGGTCCTGGGGAATCAATCCTCAAACCGGGGTCCTTAGGCTTCGCAGGCAAGCGCTTAACCCCTAAGCCATCTCTCCAGCCTGGCATATATATTCTTAAAGTATGTCCTTAGAATTGTCTGAATTTTTTGGTATCTGTTGTAATAGTGCCTTTTTCATCTCTAATTTTATTAATTTTTGAATTTTTTGGTATCTCTTGTAATAGTTCCTTTTCATCTCTAATTTTATTAATTTTTGTCTGTTCTCTCTTCTGGTCAAATTTGCTAAGGGTTTATCAATCTTGTTTATCATTTCAAAGAACCAACTTTTTGTTTCATTGATTCTTTGGATTTTTTTTTTCTATTTCATTTTCTATTTCATTAATTTCTGTCCTAATCTTTATGATTTCTTCTTGTCTACTGCTTTTTGGTTTGCCTTGTTCTTATTCCAAGGCCTTAAGGTGGAGCATTAAATTGTTTGTTTGTAGACTCTCTAATTTCTTAATATAGGTACTTAGAGCTATAAATGTCCTTCGTAGAACTGCCTTCATTGTGTCCCAAAGGTTTTGGTATGTTGTATTATCATCATCATTAGTTTCTATGAATTTATTGATTTCCTTTTTGATTTCTTTGATGATTCATTGATCATTCAATAGTGTGCTGTTTACTCTCTATGACTTTCTGTATACTCTGTAGCTTTTCTAGTTGATGATTTGCAGTTTAATTCCATTGTGGTCAGATAGAATACAAGGGATTATTTCAATTTTCCTGTATTTGTGGAGATTTGTTTTGTGTCCTAATATATGGTCTGTTTTAGAGAATGTTCCATGTACTGCTGAGAAAAATGTATATTCTGCAGCATTTGGATGGAATGTTCTGTAGATAACTGTTAGGTCCATTTGTTCCATGACATCATTTAATTCAGATGTCTCTCTGTTCATTTTTTGCCAGGATGACCTGTCAATTGGTGAGAGTGGGGTATTGAAGTCTCCCACTACAATTGTGTTTGATGTTATCTGTGACTTTAAGACTAATAGTGTTTGTTTGATGAAACTGGGGGCCCCCATGTTAGGTGCATATATGTTTAGGATTATAATGTCCTCCTGCTGGAGTGTTCCTTTAATCAGTATAAAATGACCTTCTTTATCTTTCCTCACTAATGTGGGCTTGAAGTCTATCCTGTCAGATATTAGGATAGTAACCCCTGCTTGTTTCCTAGGCCTGTTTGCTTTCACCCTAAGGAGGGGTCTATCTTTTATTGAGAGATGAGTTTCCTGGAGGCAACAAATGGCACTATCCTGCCGTTTAATCCAGTTTGCAAGGCTGTGTCTTGGATGGTGCAATGAGGCCATTGATACTAAGAGTTATTATTGAAAGGCATGCATTTATTGTCCCCATTCTTCTTATTTTGTAGTGTTTCCTGTTTTCCCTTTACTCGTTTGTTTAAACTGTTATTTGAGTGTGGTTTATTTTTTTTCTATTTCCTCCTGTGTGTGTTTTGCTTTCTCTTCAGCATTAAGAATTCCTTCAAGTATTTTCTGTAGATCTGGTTTAGTTGTCATAAATTTCTTTAGCCTTTTTTTGTTTCTCCATCTGTTTGGATAGATAGCCTTGCAGGATAAAGTAATCTTGGTTGACAGTTGTTATCTTTCAGAAATTGGAATACATCATTCCAAGCCCTTCTGGCTTTTAATGTTTGTATTGAGTAATCTGCAGTTACTCTGATGAGCTTGCCTTTGTAGGTGACTTGCTTTTTCTCTTTAACTGCTTTCAATATATTTTCTTTGCTTTGTATGTTTAGTAGTTTAATAATAACATGGTGAGGAGAGGTTCTTTTCAGATTTTGTCTGTTTGGTGTTCTAAAAGCTTCTTGTATCTGCATTGGCATTTCTTTCCCAATTTGGGGAAAGTTTTCTTCTATAATTTTGTTGAAACCACCTACTAAGCCTCTGGATTGAAATTCTTCTCCTTCTGTTATACCCTGAATTCTTATGTTTGATCTTTGTATAGCGTCCCGGTTATCTTGAAATTCCCATTCATACCTTGCTATTAGCTTGTCTTTCTCTTTGTTGAACAGTATTAGATCTGCCACCTGGTCTTCTAGTTTAGATATTCTGTTCTCTCCTTCATTGATTTTGCTGGTGAATCTTTCCAAAGAGTTTTTTATTTCATTGTTGGTATTCTTCAGAGCCAGGAATTCATCCTGGTTTTTCTTCAGTATTTCTACTTGCTTACTCATGTCTTGTAATGAGTTCTTTATTTCATTAAGCTGGTTTCCTGCGTTCTCTTTCAGAGGTTTGTTTTCTTTCTTAATTCCTTTGTTTTCTTCTTTGATTCCCTTCTTTTCTTCTCTGATTTCTTTGAGCATAGATACCATCATTTTCTTGAATTATTTGTCAGGCTTTTCATCTAAAACAGTCTCATTGTTGATCATTTCTGATGTATTTATAGTTTTTTTGGGGGGGACTGTATTGTCTTGATTCTTTGAATTTCTTTTATTATATTGTAGCGACTTTTGCATCCTAAATTGATTTGATGTTTGTGTTTTCTACTTATCTGCAGTGTTCCCAGGTGTGGTAATCCACCTCTGTATATACCCTCAGATTATGAGTTCAAGGTGCCATGTGTAGCTCTTGTCCCCCAGTCAAGCTACAGACGTAATCCTAGGTGTTGAGTTTGCTTGCTAAGCAAGTATTCTAGTGGATTGGGTAGAATAATTTACTGGCAAATTTTAAACTTCAACCGAGTTACATATGCAGTCAATAAAAACCAGCATAAAGTATGCAATTGTAGGGATTAAAACAAAGAGATAGTCTTATAAGGCCAAAATCCCTAGGGAAGTATATTGTTCTACAACCTTAATCTTGTCAGCTGGAAGGCAGACATTTCTGTTCTGAATTGGGATGCAGGTCAACTTGGATCTGGATCAGACCCTGCCCCTAATAATGATGGAAGCAAAAAATAAAGACCCTATATATATGAAAGCACCAGAGGCAATAATATTCAACCCACAAATGCAGGTTATTTGAAAATGGTAAAGCCAACCAAGAATATCCACCCCATATCCTGCCCTGACAAGAAAAGAGAGACTAGTTCTTACAGGCCTGTATCCGTGTTTTTTGTTTTGTTTTGTTTTGTTTTGTTTTTGTCAGTCAGCCTCATTACCTTTTGGGGTGGCTTCCAATCTCACCAATGCTGAGTGCCCTCCTCGACCCCTACGTGTTGTGCAACTGAATCTGATCAGCTCTGCTGGCTGCACTGCCACTGGGGGGCTGAATGCTGGAGGTTCACAGTTCTGATGGTGGGTGATGGATGAGAAAGTTCAGACTTCTGGAGTTGCTGGCACTTTCTGTAGCTCTTAAGTTGATCTTAGCTGGGTTTCCTTCAGATTTCCTAACTTTTCAAGAAGGCTGATGGAGTTGAAAAATCTGTTGCTTGGTCTCTGCTGCTGCTTCCGCCTGGCGGGACTGCACTGGCCAGGAGCATGGGTGGGGAGAGGGCGTGAGAGCCTCATAGCGACTCTGGCCTTTTCCTACTTTCTGGTGTATCTTGGTCTCTCCTGTTTCTCTGCTGTGTCAAAGAATAACCTATACTCCTTCACTTTTCAGAAGAAGAGTGTATTTTGCTGGGGTTTTGCTTCAATCCCTCCAGAGGCTGGTTTGGCATGGCTCCTCTGCTGCCATCTTACCCGGAAGTCAGTTTAGCTATTTTTGAGTGCTGTCTGGCCTTTGCTTTCTCTGTTTTACTTCCTTGTTAAACTTATCTTATTTCTAAAAATTGACTAGTGATAAACTAATACCCAATTACATCAATTACACATTGCATAATGAAACAATAGGAATTGTTAAAGGGGCTGGAGAGAGATGGCTTAGCAGTTAAGGCACTTGTCTAAAAAGCCTATGGACCCAGGTTCGATTACCCAGAACCCACATAAGCTGGATGACATGGTGGCACATGCATCTAGAATTTGTTTGCAGTGGCTAGAGGCCCTGGCATGGCCATTCTCTCTCTTTCTCAAATAAATAAAGAATGGTTATAAAAGAGTTGATAACATGGAGTGAGAAATGGCTTATTTATTTATGCAATAATATACATAAGTCTTCTAAATTTTTTACTAGGTCCTTACAAATAAATAACTGGGGATGGTGAGTGAAGGGTATTACATAAGGTAACAATTATTGTTCCTCTCTGTTAGGCAATTTCAAGAAAAGTAAGCAACTTCTTCATAAAGCTGTAGAAAGCGGAGCAGTACCACTAGAGATGCTGGAAATTGCCCTCTGTAACTTAAGCCTCCAAAAGAAGCAGCTGCTTTCAGAGGAAGACAAGAAAAGTTTATCAGGTGACTTAATGTGTGCTTATATTTTCTGCAGTGGTACAAATATGGATTAAGATTAAAATTTTAGAGAGAAATGTCATTTAGGCAAACTATTTAAAAATCTAAGGAAATTGGCAGATAGTTGAAAAGAGGGAAGACTTTTATAAGTAAAATATCTTAACTACCTTGCTGAAAGTTAATTAATTCTTTATAAAACTTCCATTGATAACATTAAAAACAACTTGATCAGGGCTGGAGAAATGGCTTAGCAGTTAAGCGCTTGCCTGTGAAGCCTAAGGAACCCAGTTCGAGGCTCAATTCCCCAGGACCCACGTTAGCCAGATGCATAGGGGGGCGAACGCCTCTGGAGTTCGTTTGCAGTGGCTGGAGGCCCTGCCACGCCCATTCTCTCGGTCTCTGCCTCTTTCTCTCTGTCGGTCTCAAATAAATAAATAAAAACTTTTAAAAACAACTTGATCATAGCAAGAAAATGACTTTTGTCTTTTTGGAAATGTGCTTTTACCTCAGGGAGACAGAGAATTTGAAGAGGTACTTAGAAATAATTACCTTGATAACATCTTTATGTTTGTGTAACCTTAATTACTATAAGTTAACTCTATAAATATTTTTAAATTATTTATTTGCATTGAGAGAGACAGGCAAGACAGTGGGCACACTAGGGCCTCTTGCAACAACAAATGAACTCCAAATGCATGTGCCACTTTGGACATCTTGCTTTACATGGATACTGGGGAATTGAACCTGGACCATCAGGCGTTGCAGGCAGTTGCCTTTAATTGTTGAGCTGAGCCATCTCTCCAGCCCTAAATCTTTTTATTTGTATGATTACTCTTCGTGTATGCTCCTGTGTTCTTGCAAATTTAACCACAATTTTGAAACTTTGGCAGCATCTACAACACTAGCAGCCCAGGAATCATTCTCCAGTTCACTTGGACATTTACAAAACAGAAATATGAGTTGTGACTCCAGGGGACAGGCTGCTAAGGCCAGGTTGTTGTATGGGTAAGAAAACTAAGTTATATCTTTGCATGCTCATCATGTCTACACCTATGTAGATATTTTCATACAAATGTAACAATGTTTAGCAGTAAGGTTGATGCATATTAATATTATTCTTTCTGTTTAGAGAGAATATGCCACCACAAGATGCAGAAATAAGTCATCGGAACCCCATAAAACAGACAAGCAAAACCAAACGGGTAAGTTATTTTCAACCTGCTTATAAAGGCTATGGTGGTGAGGTGTTTGTATGTCTCAGTTAGTGACTTAATGTTTCAAACCATTTCCAGTCATGCCCCTTTGGAAGAGTCCCAGTTAACCTTCTCAATAGCCCAGACTGTCACATGAAGACGGATGGTTCAGCTCTGCCAAATTATACAAAAAGGTAAGAGTTTTAGCTTTCTAAATGCTGATGTTGAAATATTGATGGCAGAATATCTTACTCTTGTACTGAATAATAGTAATTATGTTTAAGTTTTTAATGTTCTTTGCAATACTAGGGATTAAGGCTAGGGCTTTATACATGCTGGTCAAGCACTTGAACCACTGGGATACATCCACAGCCTTATTCTTCCTTTACTTTTGAGGCAGGATCTCACTAATTTTCCCAGCCTGGCCTTGAACTCTGCAGCCCATCCAGTCCTTGAACCTGAACCTGCCATCCTCCTTGCCTCCTGGAATACAGGTTTGTGCCACCAAACTTGGCACAATTAAAAAAAAATGTTTTTGTTTTTTTTTTTCTTTTTTGTATTAGAAAGTACTAAATTTCTTTTTCTTTTTTTTTTTTTTTTTTGTTCTTTAAGAGATAAAGTCTCAATATGTAACCCAGGATAGCCAGGACTAGTGATCCTTCTGCCTCAGCCTTCTAAATGTTTGAATTACATATGTATGCCACCATGCCTGGCCAGTTACTGAGTTTCTAAATGTCAGAAACAAAGAATAGTGAAAATGACCTTTTTCAATTTCTCACTCGTCAAAAATCCTCATTAAGGAAACTTTAAAAATTGGGAAATATATCAGAAAGCTATTAAATCAACATGAAGTCTAAAAAGCTGTGAATATTCTTTGAGTTAAAGGTCCGGATGTTTGAGCATTTCTTACTCATGGATAGTCTCTGGTAGAATTCTGTTCCTAGTGAGAGAAGAAAGAAAGGAAACACTAAGTTAATTAGCTGCTGGGTGAGGTGATGAATGCCTGTAGTCCCCAGGTAGGGTGGCTGAGCCAGGAATATCTCTTGAGCCCAGAGGTTTGAGGCATGCCTGGACAACATAGCAAATGCCCATCTCTTTAAAAGTAAAAAAAAATATGTGTATGTGTGTATGACAGGTTCAGTAGCTAATATACTTCCTCTCTTAATTTGGATGCTTATTTCCTCATAGAAACATGGGTATATGTCAGGTACATGCCTGTATCCCGTACTTGGGAGGCTGAGGCAGGAATACTCTGGGTTCCAGGGTAGCCTGGATTCTTCCAAAACTGTCTTTAAAAAAAAAAAAAAAAAAAAGAATTGTTAATAGAGTATTCTAGCTTAGCCAAAGAAAATTTTTCTCATTTGCTAATTAAGTTGAGAAACAATGCTTACTGTTTGTAGTTGATGTCTTCATTAAGTGAGGTGCTATTATATTTTGGCTTTAAGTATTAGTAATTCTAAAGGTATTTTGTTATATTTACTTAAGCTCCATATTATTATGGTAATCATTTCATCTTGTTCCTCCATTTCAGTTCATTTCAAATGTCTACTTAAGCATAAAAGAAACTTTCTTTCACTTCCCCCAAATTAAAAATCAAACAAAAACTAATCTTCCCACCCAATCTCCAGCTACACTGTTATGTCTGTTATAGTAGACTGTTGGTTAGAAATGGATGCTCACAAAACAGATCATTCCATGATTCTTATCCTTAATCTGTATAGTCTTAAATGTGTTCACCATGCTCGAGGCAGAGTGTCCCTTGTTGGTTTTGCTGCTGCATGTGTGGCAGTCTAGCTGGCCCATGAGCTCCTGTATTCCGGCTCTGCCTGCCATTGTCATAGGCACATTGGGATTCCAGAAAGGTGTACCTCTTTGTATCCGGGTGCTGGGGAAATGAACTTGGGCCACCTGGTTTGTAACCAAGTGCCTTTGACCACTGAGCAATCTCCCCTGCCTCCTCAAATCATGTTGCTTTAAAGAATGCCTTTTTAAAGAGATGTTTCCAATTCAAAGTGCGTGTGTGTAAATATTTATGATACATTTATTTGTAGATATTTTGCATGTGTGTGTGTGTGTGTGTGTGTGTGTGTGTGTGTGTGTATGCAAAAGTATATTTAAAATCTAACTTTAAAATGATTGAAGAAGAAGTAATGTTAACTATTCCATTTTGTTTCATGTGTAACAGACAGATATCTGGATCAGAATGCCGAGAGTTGATTGCACCTGGATCTAAACCAAGTGGAAATGATTTCTATGAATTGAGGGGTTTAAAGGTATTTCCGTCTTAAGTCTGTATTTGAAGCAGAGGTTCCTGGCCTGGGGTTTATAGAGCTTCTTCTGGGGAAAGAATCTAGGATTTTTATATTGCCAACAGTGTTAGTGAAACCACTACAGATCTGAGACCAACTAGGAGGTGGTACAGAAGTTCTAGACTATTCTCCAAAAGTAAGGTAGTAGAGCAATGTCAACTATCTCTTTCAAGCATGAGGTATGTTTGTCAGGCATATGTTTAAGTGGTTTAGTATCCTGTGTTTGGAAATAGCTGTGGAAGCTGTTATCCTTGGGTTTTGTTTCTTGGTGTGTTTAATCATTTGATTCTGGTAAGGTACCTTAGACAATATCCAGACTATTTAGGTGGAGGTGAGTACATAGACCCAACTTTGGTTAACTTTACACTGAAAGTGGTTTTAGTTCCCAATGCACTGTGACTTAGGGGTTCTAGTATTAGTAAGCTTCACTTACACCGCTAGCACTAGGGGTGTGACTTTGCACTTTCCTAACTTTGTGATCTCTCTAACTTTGTGATCTCTCTCTGTCTCATGATCTGTGCTGTTTTCTCTAATCTTAGAGACTAGTGCTTAGTTGCACCAAAAGAGTATTCTCTGTGCTAACATTATTCAGGTATTAATTTTTATAAATACTGTTATTTTGGGTAATAAAATTTAATCAGAATAGGAATTTAACGCAGTGGTAGACCACTTGGCTACATGTGCAAGGCTCTGGGTTCATTCCCCAGCACTGCAAAACAAAATAAACAAACAAAAAACAGCAAAGTACAATTATGTAAACAAAATCCTTAAATTTTGTCTTGTCATTAGGCCTATTCTGTACTGGATTCTAATTTTGTAACTGTCCTAAGTAAAATATATGATAACAATGGAGTAATACACTCATTAGAGGTAGATTCACCACATTAGTGGTCATGACCCTTCCCGTTCTTTTCAGCTAATGTTTTCTGGGAGTTTGTGAGCATACTTGTAAGTAGAAGATATATTTTTTGTTTTTTTCAAGGTAGGGTCTCACTCTAGCTCAGGCTGACCTGGAATTCACTATGGAGTCTCAGGGTGGCCTTGAACTCATGGCAATCCTCCTACCTCTGCCTCCCGAGTGCTGGGATTAAAGGAGTGCACCACCATGCCTGACTCTAGAGATAATTTTTAAACACAATGAAACCTAATTCTTTCTATGCTAGCAGTTTTTTTTTAAAGGGGGAAAATAATTTTGTTAGTCTTTTCACATAGATACAATGTTATGGTTTGAATAATACAAATTAGTACTACTATTGCTGCTTACAGAACTTTTATTCAAAATCTTTCGATACTTTTCATGTAGCATCTTCAAAATATACATTCCATGGAATCTCTGGTGTCTGATGAGAAGAGTTCTGAACCTAATACTGATTCAGTAACCTTGAAGAATAAAACTGAACCAAGTTTCCTAACTAAATTAGAAGGTAAGAGTAACTGAATCTTATACTTGTTTCTTTTTTATTTTCAAACAAATGCTTTAAAAAATTATTCATTCATTTAATTAATTAATTAATTTATTTATTTGAGAAAGAGAGAATGGGCATGCCAGGGCCTCCAGCCACTGCAAACAAACTCCAGATGCATCTGCCTCCTTGTGCATCTGGCTTATATGGGTCCTGGAGAATCGAACGGGGATCCTTTGGCTTTGCAGGCAAGCACCTTAACTGCTAAGCCATCTATCTCTCCAGCCCATACTTGTTTCTTTAATAAGAAGGCCAGGTTGTATTTTGAGAAAGCAGATGAGTTATATAAGAATTGTGATGTGAGTCTCTCCTACTTTACATTTTAATTCCTTTTTCTAGAATACATGAAAAAAAAAATACTGAATCCTGTAGCAAATGAAGTCATTTGTCAAAAAGACATAAAAAAAGAGAAAAGGGAAAATCTACTAAGTTTCTCTTTCCAGTTGGCATGAGAGCTCTTTTGTGCAAAGAGCCCAAAAGCAGTTTCTTTATGACAGTCTACATTTTCATCTCTTCTCAGACTTCAAATTCTACTACATGGTCACAAGAACATTTAGGATAGCATTCTAAGGAGACTCCAATCCAATGTGTATGTATACTCACACATAACATGACACCATATCGCAACATAACAACATGATGTGACAGTGCTGAGTAAAATGTAAAAATTGTGAGAGCCTTGTAAGTAAAATACAGCAAGAATTCAAGAGGGACAATTTTAAGGACATAATTTGAGTTTAGGAAAATGAGGACATATTTTGTGGAAGAGAAAATTTTAAGAGCCATTAGGATTTAAGTGGGAGCAGCCACAGTAATTATGTTGTTTCAGGTGGAAGGCATGTAGCTTATACCAAAAAAAAAAAAAAAGCAAAAACAAGGAACTAACAGTACAGAAGCAGTAAATAAGACTAGGTACATTTTGAGTGGCAGGCTAAAACTGTATCTTTTAAAACTCAAAAAAGAAAAAGGCAGCTGCTAGATGTGCACAGGCCTTTGATCCCTATTTATTGACAACTTCATAAATATAGATAATATACCATGATCATAATCCCCTTTCACCACCCTCCCTTTTCCAAATTTATTTATTTATTTTCAAGCAGAGACAAAGAAAATGGGTACACCAGGGCCTCCAGCAGCTACAAATGAACTCCAGAGGCATGTGCCACTTTGTACATCTGGCTTTACATGGGAACTGGGGAACTGAACCTGAGTTCTTAGGCTTCAGAGGCATGCACCTTTATCACTAAGCCATCTGTCCAGCCTATCAATGTCCATTATTTTAAGAAATAGAAATTTGAAGAAAACCGGGTTTGGTGGTGCATGCCTTCAATCCCAGCACTTAAGAGGCAGAGGTAGGTGGATTGCTGTGAGTTTGAGGCCATCCTGAGACTACATAGTGAATTCCAGATCAGCCTGGGCTAGAGCAAGACCCTACCTTGAAAAACCAAAACAAAGAAAAAGAGAGACACAGCGAAATATGAGATGTAAGTGAACCTATAAGGACACTAATTGATATATACTTATGGATCTTAGACATGCTGACATAGTTAAATTTACAAAGTAATTCTAGTTCTTTTCCTGCATATTGTTCAGGGTTTTGTTGTTGTTTTTGTTTGAGACAGGGTCTTGTTTTATAGCTGAGGCTGCCCTGGAACTTGTTGTGTAGCCCAGGATGGCTACAAATTCATGGTCCTCCTATTCCTGGTCCTCCTGCCTCAGCCTTCCTGAGTGTTAGGATTGCAGGCATGTGCCCCACACCTAGCCTCTTTGGGTTTTTATACGTCAACAATCTTGTTGTTTGAAAATATAAATGTAAATATAAATATAAAAGTATAAATTTTTCTTCAAAATTCTTTCCAATTTTCTTTGTCTTTTTGCATCTTTTAAGGCCTTCAGTGTAATGATAAGTAGAAAGTGTAATGGTTGAATTTCTTGCCTCATTTATTATTTTTGTTGTTTTTGTTTATTTATTTATTTATTTCAGAGTGACAGACACCGAGAGAAAGAGGCAGATATATATATATATATATATATATATATATATATATATATATATATGAGATACATACATACATACATACATAATATATATACATATGAGAGAAGAAAGAAAGAAAGAAAGAAAGAAAGAAGGAAAGAAAGGAGGGAAGAAAGGAGGGAAGAAAGAAAGAAAGGAAAAGGAAAGGAAAGGAAAGGAAAAGGAAAAGGAAAAGGAAAAGGAAAAGGAAAAGGAAAAGGAAAGAATATGGGCATGGCAGGGCCTCCAGCCACAGTAAAAGAACTCCAGACGTGTGTGTCCCCTTGTGCATCTGGCTAACGTGGGTCCTGGGGAATTGAGCCTTAGGCTTCACAGGCAAGCGTTCATTTGCTAAGCCATCTCTCCAGCCCCTCATTTATTATTATTTTTTTTAATTTAATTTATTAGTTTTCTTTTCAGTAAATACAGGCAGTTTGGTACCATTATTTAGGCTCATCTGTGATCTACCCCCTCCCATTAGACCCTCCTTGTTATTGAAAATGGGCCGTGCATTGTGGAGTTAGCCCCCAGTTATTAGTATGATAAATGTCATTTATTATTTTTAAGGACAAGTTTTCATGGTTCTACCCTTTGAATGATAGCTGCTATAGAAGTTTTAGTTACTCTTTGTCAAAGTGAGGGAGTAATGCTCTAGACCTAGATTATACTAGTTTTTTTCTTTTTGCAATTGGGTATTAAATTTCATCAAATGTCTTTTGTCTATTGAGTGAACATGTACTTTTCTTTTCCTATTTAGTTATGGCAAGTTACACTTTTAGGAATGATTGCAATTTCAGTATAATTTATTATCTCTTGTGTTGCTCATGCTTTATCTAGAACTTTTGTGACTATAGAATTTTAGTGTTCATAAAGCATTAAATGTATTTTGTAAGGTTTTTATGTGTTTATTTGCACATGTGTATATGAGTTTAATCACACATGCACTCTAGGGTCTCTTGCCACTACAAATAAGTTGTCCATGTTTATGCAAATGAAGGCTTTATGTAGGTGGTTAGGGAATTGAACCTGGGCTGATACAATGTGGCTCATCTTACCCATCCCTATTAAATTTGCTGTTGAAGAATTTTTGTTTATAAGTCCTTAATACAGTAAATTTTCAACTAATATAAGGTAGAAATTTATGTTAAAGGTTTAAGAAAAGAACTATCTTCTCTTTATTAGTAATGCTTTATATATTTATAATATCCTATGCTTTTCAGTTACTATTTATTAAAAGCCAGAGCATTTAAATCTAGTGTTTTCTGACCAAAAAAAAAAATTTTTGCTTGTGAGAGAAAAAGGGAGCACATCAAGGTCTCTTGCCCATGCAAGTGAATTCCATTTATATACACCATTTTGTGCCATCTAAACTTTTATAACTATTTATTAAGGTGGCTGCCTTCCAGTATTATAAAATCGATTGGCTAAAGGCAAGTTCGTAGCCCTGTTTTTATTATTTATTTATTTATTTTTTTTTAATTTGAGCGAGATAGAGAATGGGTGTGCCAGGGCCTTTAGCCCCTACAAATGAACTCCAGGCGCATGTGCCACCTTGTGCATATGGCTTACGTGGGTCTTGAGCAATCAATCAGTCCTTAGGCTTTGCAGACAAGTGCCTTAACTGCTAAACCATCTCTCCAGCCCTTTTTCTTTATTTTTAAAAGCAAAATTCTCGTGTAATTTGTAACATGTTCTATTTCTTAGACTTAAGCTTTTGTTATTTTTGTCTTTTAAATGTTTTATTTATTAGAGAGACAGGGAGAAAGGGAGAGAGAGAGAGAGAGAGAATGGGTATGTCTAGCCACTGCAAACGAACTCTAGGAGCATACACTACTTTGTGCATGTGGCTTATGTGCATACTGGGGAATCAAACCTGAGTCATAAGGGTTCACAAGCAAGCATCTTAACTGCTAAGATATCTCTCTAGTCCTTGTCTTGTTTTTTCACATGAGGTCTGGCTGTGATGTACAAGTTGATTTCAAAATTGTAGGGTCAAGTGATTCTCCTACCTCAGCCTCCTGAGTATCTGAGACTCTAGGCAGATGTCACTATTCCTGACTTTAATTTTGTTATTATCAGATATTCTTGGTGCCTAATGAAAACAAATACAATTTCAGAAACTAAAGAGCACCCAGAACCAAGGATTCCAGAAAGCAAGCACAAGCAGTGGCAATCCAAGAGCAAGGCAGAGAGTGCAAACCAGAATCCTGCCGCACTCCCAAGTCAGCGGCTTGTTCCAGATGTAACCCCGAAGGTCGATAGAGAAGTAAGTTTCTTTTCCCTTAAAATACATTATTTTTGTTGCTAATACATGTCTGATGAGCACGATAAATATTTTTTGTTTAGTGCTTATTTGGCATATTTTTTGGAATATTTTATTTAAAAGACTTTTTGTTGTTAATAATACAGTAATCAGGAGTTATTGATTCAGTTGAATATATGTCAGGCTAAATTCTGTTTTCAGTAGTATTCCTGGATTGTTGGTTGACTTCTGCAGGAAATGGCAAACTAAAGCCTATGGTCCAAATATAGTTCCCTGTATAAATAAAGTTTAAAATTTTATTGGCACATGGCCACATCCATTTATTTGCTTATCTATGGCTACTTGGCACTATATCAATAGAGTTAACTGGTTGTGATGGAGACCACATAGTCTGTAAAGTCTAAAATGTTTCCCATCCATCTTTTATGGGAAACTATTCTGATCTCAGAACAAGCATGGTGTCTTCCCAAGCATTTAACAATCCTCTGTGTTTACACATCTCCCAACATGGAAAAATACTGACTCACCAGTCCATGCATTTACAGATGCTGACTGGGCATGCTCTATGGCCATTAGAGATGACTGTGATGAAGATACTAAAGGTTTTTCATTTTTATTCTTTTGTTTGTTTGTTTTCCCAGAGGAGGTGTTTCTTTTGTATTCAGTGGTTCTCACATATTTTGGTATTGAGACTCCTACACAGTTAATTACTAAGTCCATTATAAAAAGCTTTAGTTCTGTGCATTATTGTGTTTGCCTACCTGGTTAGAAAATCAGGACTTTAAACATGCTTACTGTGTGAATAATACTTACAAAAGGTATTTTCATCAACTACAGTGAGAAAAGTTTCATATATATATATATATATACACACACACATACATACATACATACATACATATATGTATTCCCCCCTCTTAAAACCAAAAGGTTTTTCAAGATAGGGTCTCATGCTAGTTCATGCTGACCTGGAATTCCCTATGTAGTGTCTGGTGGCCTTGAACTCACTGTAATCTTCCTACCTCTGCCTCCTGAGTGCTGGGATTAAAGGCATGCACCACCATGCCTGGCTGTTTTAAAATTTTTGCAAATCTTTTTGATCATTGACATAACATAAAAATGAGTTCTTGTATCTGTTTTTATGTTTAATTTGTTTAATTATTGTACGTCACATAGTCTTTAGGAAAACTCCAGTATATACTTGTAAGAAAGTAAAAGTGAAAAGAGCAAATGCTATCTGAATGTTACTGTGAAAACACTGGAACCTGCTGAAAGACTCTTGTTTCCCCTTAGATTTCCAGGGCCTCTGGTCTAGTTACTAGAGATAGATAACAGATGGTCATGGTAAGTTCTAAATTCCTGGCAGGTTGCATCATGGCTTATATTAAATAAGCACACTTGCCTTTAAAGGCTAAGGACCCAGGCTTGATTCCCCAATACCTATGTAAAGCCACATGCACAAGGTAGCATATGTGTCTGGAGTTTGTTTGCAGTGATTAGAAGTCCTGGTGCGCCCATTCTCTCTCTCCCTATCTGCCCCTCTGTCTCCGTCTCTCTCCTCTCCCTCTCCCTCTCTCTCTCTCTCTCATAAAAAAAATAAACAAGCATCACTTCTTGTTCTTTTTGGAATTTGTTCAACTGGTAGGTTGAGTAGAGCTCTGATTTCAGAATCAAAGGACTGGGAATGTAGCTCAGTGGTAGAGTGCATGATTGGCCCATATATAGCCCTAGGTTCAGTCTCTGACACTAACAGAAAAAAGGATGGCTTGTTAGGGAAATGCAAATCAAAGTCACAAACACCACTTCATGCCAATCAGGATGGCTATGATTCAAGAGACAAGTGTTGGTGAAGATCTGGAGAAATTTAAAACAATGGTGAGATTGCAAAGTGGTACAATCACTCTACAAAATACTCAGAAAGTTCCTCAGATAGGCAAGTGTAGAGTTTTCATGTGAGCTAATTCTACTCCTGGGTTTATAGGCACAAGAATTGAAAACATATATCCACACAAATATTTGTGGATATTTGTGAATATTCATAGTAGCATTTTCATAATTGCCCTTAAGTGAGGAAAAAGTCAAGTGATGAATATATATGATGCATTCATCTAATGGGATATCTATAGATAAGGCAGTGACATATTGATACATGCTACAACTAGTGGAAAGAAGCTTATTACATAGGACATATTATCACTTGCTAGGATAATAGAATAGGCAAATCCACAAAAATGGAAAGTAGATTAATGGTTGTCAGATTTGAGTACAGTGAGAAATTGGGAGTGGGTAATAGGTGTATAGACTTTCTTTTTAGGAGATGAAAATAATGTAAAGTTGGTTGTGCAAATACACAAGAAACTTGAATAGCACACTTAGAAACAAACACAACAGCACAACAGCTCATTTCTTCAGTTTCTGCTTGTCCAGCAGCCTTCTTGAAAGAAGGTTACTTTTTTCTCACACCTTTATAACTGCAAATTTCTTATTACTGTTTTCAGCCTATTTCCCAAGTGCATTCTACAGGCTTGTTTTTCTGAGGCTTCTGGAACACTCCTATTCCTACTCACCACTGTCATTTCAAAATTCTCATAACAATCCATCATTTGTTAAAGGTATTTGACTCTGGGTCACACAAAGAACAGCAGGTTCACAGTTTTTGCTGACCTACAGCTGGGCTTCCAGTTGAGTACTGTATCTTCTGGTAATCATTTTTGTTCCTCTTTCTTTACACATACTTGTGTCCTTAGTTCTTCCCTAGAAAATACCAAATGTCAACATAGCATGCTGCAATCACTGTTTCCTGTTTCCATTGTCCAATAACTTATCTCTGAAACACATACTCCTCACTAACCAGTGTATGTACGTACTTTCATGTACTAAATGAAAGTGAAAATGTACCCAAGAAAAGACATCATTAACTAACTTTAAAACTTAAGCTGGGCATTGTGGTGCATGCCTTTAATCCCAGCACTTGGGAGGCTGAGGTAGGAGAATTGCTGTAAGTTCAAGGCTAGCTTGGAACTACAGAGTGAGTTCCAGGTCAGCCTTAGCTAGAGTGAAACCCTACCTTGTAAAAATAAACAAACAGGGTTGGCGAGATGGCTTAGCAGTTAAGGCATTTGCCTGTGAAGCCTAAGGACCCAGGTTCGATTCTTCAGGTCCCACGTAAGTCAGATACATAAGTGGGCACATGCATTTGTAGTGGCTGGAAGCACTGGTGTGCCCATTCTCTCTCACACACACACTTTCACACTCTCTCTTTCTCAAGTAATAAAATATTTTTTAAAACTTAAGAAGGTGGTAGTATAGAAAGTAGAATGTATCTGTCCATTGTGGTTTTGGAAGCATAATGAGGACTAATAGGTTAAAGTTATAATAGAGAAATCAATGTAATCCATCATGTTTTCTAATAACTCAAATTGTCTGCATGGTGAAATGAACCTTAGTGGACAGAAAAGTGCTTTGTTACTTAACAGTTCCAAGAAGAACGTGGTTCTTATGTGGTCAGAATGCTGATGTGGTCAGAATGCTGTAGATCAGGGGCTGGTGCATGTTCTAGACAGGGGATTAGCAGGTTTTGTATGCTCTGGTTTCTTGTAACTTTTCAACTCTCCTTAGGGCATGAAGCCAGCCATGGATCATTTGTAAACACATAAGCATGACCATGTTCCAGTAGTATTGTCTTTATAAAAATAAATAGCAAACCATCCACCTGTATGTTCCAGTCTGTGATTCTTGCTGTAGAGGATGTGTATTCCTCTCCATTTTGGATTTGTACAAGATGAAATCTATGGGTTCTATGACTCATAACAAAGGCATTTACCATTCCAATTTTTGCTAACTTAGTATTTGGCTACACTGGGATAGGACGTGTGTGTGTGTGTGTGTGTGTGTGTGTGTGTGTGTGTGTGTGTGTGTCTGTACACGCTTGCATCTATGCAAGTCAATAATGTGCTCTACTACTGAGTTACAGATCGAGTCCTTGCTGTCTTAGATTATAAAAGTCTAGTATGCATTGTAATAGTTTCAATGGTGGGAAAATATTAGGTCTTGTTCTATTAAACAATTTTATATGCCTTCCTGATACATAACCTATTAGAGGAGAATCTGATGAGCTAAAAGTTTGAAGTAAAAGATCTATACTAAAAAGTTATTAAAATGGAAAATGCTTATGCCTACCTGTTTTATGAGTTTACTTTTTATGTTTTTATTTTTATTAAAGCTTATGTTATTTGTTAGACTATTATGACAAATTTTAAGACTCTAAATTGTAATATTTTAATTTTTTCTTTTAGCAGAAGTGTGCCACTATTGAGCAACTTGCCTTTTCAGTTTCAAAGCAGTCACCACCAATATCAGTACCTAAGTGGATTGACCCAAAGTCTGTCTGCAAGACACCAAGTAATGATGCCTTGGATGATTACATGAGCTGGTAATTACTTGGGCACCTAACTCAGAACTCAGGGAGGTAAAATAGAAGTAAGGTGGGCTTTGGGCCCTAATTAATCTGGGGTTGAATTTTGCTGTTATTTTCAAAGGTTTTCCTAATTATTAATTCTCTCAGCATCAGTTTCATCTCCTGTAAAATGAAGAAAGGACAGTGGTTACAATTACTTAAACATTGTCTTCACATTAAGCAATATATATATTTTAGGGGGCTGGAAAGATGGCTCAGAGAGTAAGATGCTTGCTTGTAAAGCCAAAGGACCCAGGTTCGATTCCTTAAATTACAAAAACAAACAAAAAACAAAAACCCTTTTTTGTGAGGACTATTAATGTAGTTAGTCTTGGTCATATTATAGTCTGTATTTAGTCTTCAAAGAATACAAGCCTAGGCCAGTGGCACATACCCTTAATTCCAGCACTTGGGAGGCAGAGCTGGGAAGATCTCTGTGAGTTCAAGGCGACTCTGAGACTACATAATAATTTCAGGTCAGCCTGGGTTAGAGTAAAATCCTGCCTAAAAAAAAAAAAAAAAAAAAAAAAAAATCAGGCCTTCTCTTTCTTTTTTCTCTTTCTTTCTTTTTTGAGACAGGATCAACCTAGGTAGTCACTGTTAGAAGGAATGATGATATAATTAATATCTCAGCATAGGAAGTGGTAATTAGAATTCTAGAGCTTCTAAAATAGGTCACTTGTACAGTGCACATAGTTCTGAAGGAGTACTGTGCATAGCTTAGAGTGACAGGAGTAAGGAATGACTGCAGGAGTTGGATGCTCATGCTGATTAGTGGAGACACAAGGGAAAGTACCTGAATGAAATTTTAAAGAAAAATAAAGGGACGTGATATACCATAACCTACAGCTTGTGGCCTTATTTTTTATGTCTTAGGACATAACTTTACAATGTGATTGGTTCTTCATTTTCATAATATCATTTTTAAAATTGTAATTAGAATTCTCCTTTTATAGCCAGTGTCTACCTGATTAATATTGTTTTACATATTACTTCATTTTACTACATGTAGAATATTTTAAAGGATGACTGCTGCTTAAAAATAGTGTAGGAATTTCTAGTGATAATAGATATTAATAATTGTTGAGTTTTTTGGTACTGAGTTGTTGTAGGTGTTAAAGATACAATAGCACATCAGGGAAACAGTGTGAATGACTGAACAGGCATAGCAGACTAAAATTTTTTTTGATATCATAATAGTTGGTTTCATGTATTTCCATGGGATATTAGAACATTGTTATTTAAAACAGTTATAAAATCTATGATCAGTCATAAATTGCCTTTTGTCTTGACTGAATTATAAATTTAACCAAACTCCTATTCTTAAAAAGTTTTTTTATTTATATATTTGAAAGAGAGAGAGAATGGGTGTGCCAGGGTCTCCAGCCACTGCAAACGAACTCGAGACGCATGCAACACTTTGTGCATCTGGCTTACGTGGGTCCTGGGGACTTTAACAGAGGTCCTTCAGCTTTGGGGGCAAGCATCTTAACCACTAAGCCATCTATCTCTTCAGCCCCAGACTCCTATTTTTGATCCTATCTTATTTATTTTACTAATAAGTATTTCTTGTCTGGGGATAAAAATTGATTTCAGAAAGCATTTCCAAAAATAAAATATCTGGTGTTAGTGTAACTAGGACAGTTAGATGCCTGCCAGCTGTATTGTAAAACCAAGCTCAGTTCTACTTAATGTGGCACTTTTAAAGTTGATATCAGTGTTTTAGAACGCATGAAAACTTGATTCCAATCTTATTGTTTTTAAGTTTAACGTTTAAATTAAGGGAAACAAATCTTTCCTAGCTTTAGAACTCCAGTTGTAAAGAATGAGCTCCCGCTCACGTGTCCATCATCAACACCCTTCAGCCAGCTTGCCTGTTTCCAGCAGAAGCAGCAAGGCCTCGCTACTCCTCTTCAGAGCTTACAGGTTTGAAAAGCTATGTTAATTTTGGTTTATGTTTAGGTACCATCAGTTCCATAGATTTTACCTTCCAGCATCAAGTTGTTTAGAAAGGCCTTAACTGTCCACTGTTATTCCTAGGAGGCAAATTTTTTGCACGTCCTGATAAGGGTGTGTCTCCCACTTGAAATGTTAGTCACTGAAGAAGCTGATGAAACTACATTCAACCCCGGTTTGAATAGTTGAATAAAAGTTGTCTTGTAGTTGAGATTATTTTCTACGTTGCTTAACAATTTAAGTAGATATTTGTCAACAGTTTCTTTTCACTTTTTAATGCTTAATTCATTTAGAAAAGTCAATGCAAGGTTATTACAATAGCAATATGAAGTCCTTTCTAGAAGGTATTATTCTAAGCTAGCAAAAAAATGTAATGATATGTCGCCATCTGAAAACAGTCAGACATTCTTGACACCAATGGCTGGAATTAGTGTATTGTAACTGAAAGGCAGTCTGATACCAGTATGAGCATGGGCCTTGTAGACAAACTCCATGGGTCATGAATCCTGCCTCACTTCCTACCACATGTGTGATCTTTTGTAATTTACAATAAGTCTTTGTACCCATTTTATTGTCTATAAGATAGGGAACTAAAACTACCTATTTCATTAAATGGTGGTAAAGATTACATTGATTAATACATTTATATGTTTATATATATGTTAACTTATAGTATGTAAATACTGTTAGATATTACACATATTTCATATATGTTTATATGCATACATAAACATACACATATATATTTTTTACAAAGCATGACACAGATAAAAATGCAATAGCAAAATGGGTGTTCCTATTAAATCAATAAAAGAAAAACAGTGGTTACTTGGCTACAGAGGGAGGACTGGGGAGTTATTGCTTAACAGTTAGAGTACTCAATATGCTATCATGAAAAAATACTGGAGATAGACAATGATGTTAACACAACAATGAATGTGCTTAATATCACTGCTTTATACTTTACAGTGATTATAACAGTGAAGTTTAGATTGTGATGTTTTGTTGTAATTAAAAAATTGACATAAGCAGATCCTATTAGGTATGGAAGGAGGTAACTGTTATCAGACTGGAAATTATACAATAAGTTACAAAATAAGGCAATCAGATTTATATTCTAAACACATTTTCTGAGCTATTGGTATTATCAGGGTCCTATTGAGACTAAAGTCTGGAAGAGAATTCAGAAATGACTGGAAGGGGGGATTCTGCTGGTGTCTAGTGTCAAGAGGGATTTGAAGTCAGAGTAGTAAGAGCTCTGGGGAAGGTGTGTTGATGCTGATAAGGGCAGGATGCTGGGAAGGACGGTGAAGGTGGGGCCTAAAGGGATCTGGTTGGCAGTTTGAATCTCAGGCCTCAGTGAGGAGGATAGAAAGGGCATGAGGGTGTCTTGTGCAGGACGCTAACCTCACACTGGTACTGAGTTAGAGTAAGCTGGAATTCTCTCCCTCTGGGGGAAGGAACATGAAACTGTTTATTCCAGGAGTGAAGACAGAAGGCACAAGAAACAGCATACAACTCAACTAGAGAATTGAGAAAATAGAGAATAAAGAAATCGAATTGTTTTATTTTAAAAGAAGAGGGTTACAAAAAAGATGTTCTTTTATGGGATCTAAAACTTGGCTTGGTTAAATTGAAATTCATTGCCTTTGACTATGTTTTGTTTGTTGGTTAATCAAAAGTTCTTAGTTTCAACTTCATCAATTCAGAATAAGGCCTGTCCGCACACCTTCTGTTTAAAGCCTGTATAAGTGCCCATCAAAGTCACCTACTTTATAAAGGGAGAAACAGTGTAGCTAATGATAGCACATCAGTGGGAAGGCTGCTGGGGAACATGCCACAGTGCAGTAAACCTATGCAACACTGAATGAACTTCAGTTTAACTTAGTCGCACATAACCTTCTTTCCATATGATGAATGTTAAATGAGTAAAAGGTGAAAGTATGCAAAGAAAGTGTCCTTGTAAAAATATCATTACATCTCAAAATTGGGAGATTTTCACTATTTCTAATGCTAGCTGTGGCTAGGCATGGTCTCTGAACATTTATTTATCTACTTATTTAGATTTCAGGGTGTTCTTCAACCAATGAATGCATTTCAGTTAAAGGAAGAATTTATTCCATTTTAAAGCAAATAGGCAGCGGAGGCTCAAGTAAGGTGAGTAACTGAAATATCTAAGAAATTAACCAAAATATTTTAAGCTTTTTTGTTTTGCTGGGTATGGGCGTTCTGTTAACTTCTAGATGTCCATGTTGCCTTTGAGCCAAAAAACACTGCCTCATTTTCTATCTAATATAGTTATCCATTTTAGACCCATCTCCTGATTTCAACATCATGCTTCCAGATTTCTTCTCTATTCATTAACAGTGCTTGACAATGGCAAATGACCAGTCTGTAATCTCACTAAATATATATATATATGTATATGATCATTTACTTTACTCACTACTGTGACCAAATACCTGACGAGAAGCAATTTAAAGAAGGAAGGGCTTGCCAGATAAGATGTTACACACTTTTAATCCCAGCACCCAGAAGGCTGAGGTAGGAGTATTGATGAGAGTTCGAGGCCAGTCTGAGACTACCTAATGAATTTCAGGTCAGTCTGGAATAGATCAAGACACTACCTAAGGAAAAAAATAAAAAGGAATTTCTGCCTAGAGTTTAAGGTTACACTCCCTCGTGGGGAAGATGGGTGGCAGGAATGTGGAGCAGCTGCTCACATCACTTCTGCAGTCAGCATGCAGAGTGATGTGTCTCAGTGTACAGCTAGCTTTCTCTTTTTTATCCTGTCCAAGACTCCCAGCCCAAGGAATGGTGCCATCCACAGTTAGGTAGGTCTTCCCATCGTAGTTAACCTAATATAGAAAACCCCTTGCAGACATTCCTAGAGATTTGTTTCTATGTTCTTAATTACTTTTTTTAAAAAGTGTTTTTATTTATTATTATCTGAGAGAGAGAGAAAGATACAGAGAATGGGTGTGCCATTCAACCAGTACAAATGAACTACACTTTTGTGCATTTGGCTTTACATGCCTACTGGCAATGGAACCTGAGTCCTTTGGGTTTGCAGGCAAGTGCCTTAACCACTAAGCCATCTCTCCAGCCCCTCATCTGAGTTCTTTTTATTTTGCTTTATTTATTTGAGGGGGGGGGGGCAGACACACAGAGAATTGGCACGCCCGGACCTTCAGCCACTGCAAGTGAACTCCAGAAGCATGCGCCACCTTGTGCATCTGGCTTACATGGGTCCTGGGGAATTGAACCTGGTTCCTCTGGCTTTGCAGGCTAGCACTTTAACTACTAAGCCATTCCTCTAGCCCTCATCTGAGTTCTTAATTACATGGTAGCACTGTCCTTACATAGCATAATTGATTCTTATGTGTTCAGTTGAGCCTTCTTCACTCACCAAGGCAACTGTAATCAGGAGCACAATTTCCCTTTTTTGTTAAATTTGGCTTTTAGCATTGATGGTTGGGTCCTTAGTGCTTGTGATAAACAGTTCATGTTTCTTTTTTAATTTTTTTAATTTTTATTTACTTATTTGAGAGCGAAAGACAGAGAAAAAGGCAGATAGAGAATGGGCACGCCAGGGCCTCCAGCCACTGCAAATGAACTCCAGATGTGTGCTCCCCCTTGTGCATCTGGCTTATGTGGGTCCTGGGGAATCGAGCCTCAAACTGGGGTCCTTAGGCTTCAAAGGCAAGCGCTTAACTGCTAAGCCATCTCTGCAGCACCATGTTTGTTTTTTATTGAAAAATAATTCCCTCCCCACTCTTTATCTGTTTTCATTTTCTCGAACCAGCCATTGTAGTCCTTGATATTAAAATCCTGCCAATAAACTTGTAGAATATCTTGTTCTTGCCAGTTTAACTGGAAATCGACCTGCTCAGTTTTTCACAACTGAATGTATTGCTAGTTCTCAGTTAGTGCTTTTTTTTTTTCTCAATTGTCTCCATCACAAGAATGAACTTGTCAGTGCCATGCACAGGGTAACAAATCACCATCTAAGAAGGGACTTGTCTGCTTATCACTACTTTCATTATCCTTACTATTTCTCCACGAGGTTTTTGCTGTATTATTTCTCTGTCATCCAAGAGTTTTGTGACTATAGCAAATTTAAGTAGCTGTTCTTATATTTAATAGAGACAACCTTGAGATTTATACCTTTGAACTATTTAATGTCCATAGTTATAAGTGATTGGAAATAGACTATTATTCTCATGTATTTATTCCTTTCTATACTCAAAATAGGCCCAGAGACTTTCATGTTAATATTTATTTCAGAATTTTCTCAGCCTAAAATTGTGTCTGATACATTGAAAGCATTGATAGCATTTAAATGGTGCATTCTAAACTTTTCTTTGTTTGCTGTGTAGGTCTTTCAGGTATTGAATGAAAAGAAACATATATATGCTATAAAATATGTGAACCTAGAAGATGCTGATAATCAAACTATTGAAAGTTACCGGAATGAAATAGCTTATTTGAATAAACTACAAGCTCACAGTGATAAGATCATCCGACTCTATGATTAGTAAGAATTCATTTTTATTTTAAGAAATAAAAATTTCTTATCATAATTTTCAGGTACATATTTAGTAAGTACTGGTTAAATAACTTGGTCATTTGTTGTTTTGTTGCATTTGTTTTAAATACAGTGAAATCACAGACCAGTACATCTACATGGTAATGGAATGTGGAAATATTGATCTGAATAGTTGGCTTAAAAAGAAAAAATCCATCAATCCCTGGGAACGCAAGAGTTACTGGAAAAATATGTTGGAAGCAGTGCACACAATCCATCAACATGGTATTTAAAAGTCTCTTCCTATATGTCAATTAAATATTTCTTAATAATGTCATCTTAGAAAAATGCCCCTGTGATTTTAATTGCTAAAATTACCTCTAGTAATTATTTCGAAGTTGATTTAAAGATGAAAGAAACAAGGCTATTTCTTAAAATTGGTCACCCAACAGATGTAGTAAACTAACCAAAATTCTTACATCCATAATGCAAAATGCATCTTTCTCAGAATTAGCATAATCTGTATTTCTTCAAATTTATGGATGTAGTAAATTTTTCACTTTAGAATTCATACATTCAAAAATATGATAGTTTTCTCATGCTCCTAATAATTTTGTGCCTAGTATGAGGAATTACTATTGTTGTTGTTATTATAAGCCTCTGGTCTTTACTTAACTTGCTCTTGGGTTCTAAAAGTTTTTCTCTACTTTTGCCCATCTTTCAAAACAATAACAAAAGCACACAAACTTCTTAAGTCTGGATGATTGTAAGTTGTTTCCTGTTTCTCTGTTTGGAAGGGTAAAGATAGTTTGCCGATGATAAGTCAGGGCTGCTAGCGGGAGGCATGTGGTCTTACTGACCAGCACTGCAATGGCCGTGCTTTCCACTGGGCAGTGTGACACAGTGGTAGAGGATAAACAGACCAAAATGCTTCAGTTTCATGTATTGTTACTTAGGTTAGGTTTTCTAATCTTCAACCGTTTACTTAAGTCACTATTGCATTAGTGTCTGCGCCTTAAAATGTGGGTGATAATGGTACTTAGTATTGTTAGGAGGAGCCAGGTGTTCATTACAAGTGGAAAATAAAATCATGCTTAGCACATAACATGTGTCTTGAAAATATAGAACATATATATAATAAGTGGCACTGGGTGTGGTAGTACATACCTTTAATCCCAGCACTCAGGAGGATCACTGTGAGTTCTAGGCCATCCTGAGGCTACATAGTGAATTCCAGGTCAACCTGGGCTACAGTGAGACCCTACTTTGAAAATTAAAACAACAACCAAAAGAATATATAAGTACATATTTAATTAGGTTGACTAATTGAAGGAATCAGCTTGACTACAGATAATGAAATTGTTTTGTCTGTACAGTATTTGACATTGTCTCAGTGAATGTTTATTTTGAAGGCATTGTTCATAGTGATCTGAAGCCTGCAAACTTTCTAATAGTTGATGGAATGCTAAAGCTAATTGATTTTGGAATTGCAAACCAAATGCAACCAGATACAACCAGCATCGTTAAGGATTCTCAGGTAGGACTGTTAGTGATGGCTGGTTACTACACAATCTAGTCCCTTTTCACCTGGGAAGTAGTACTTTGCCTGTAAGTATTTATTTTACTTTATTTTTATTAAGTAATTCTATTTATTTTAATTTTATGTATTTATGAGAGAGAAAGAGACAGACAGAGAGAGAATGGGCATGGCTCCAGCCACTGCAAATGAACTCCAGAAACTTGTGCCACCTTGTACATGTGGTTACGTGGGTTCTGGGGAGTCAAACCTGGGTCCTCAGGCTTTTCAGGTAAGTGCCTTAACCACTAAGCAATCTCTCCAGCCCAGTATTTACTTTTTTACCTGCCTTGTTTTTCAAAGAACTTGAAGTGTTTTTTAGTAAGACTAGATACCCTAACTTCAAAAGATTCAAAAACATGGTCAATTGATTTTAGAGAATAAAACTAGATGGAAAATATACATAATTTTGAATGATTTTTCATAGCTGAAGTAGAAAATGCCTGCCTTAGAAATCATTTTGTTCATGATCTAAAATTGATCTGAAACTTTGGCTTAGAATTAAATAGGAGTAAGCAAAGAGGAAATTGAAGTTACATATTTTCCATTGTCCATGAGGTGAAATTATTGATTCTCTTCCAGAGAAGCCAAATTTTTCCTGTCATTTAAATCGAGGGGACTGGTGGGAAGAACGTTAGAAGGCTTTCTTAGTGGAAATGCTATAATGTTCTATTTAACTGTAACACTGGCCACAGCAAACCCAGTGAAGCTCCCCACGGACACTGAAGCAATTATAACAGAGCAAAGGGTAATCTTGCCTGGACCTGACACAAGCTCATGTCTGCAGATTTCTGATATAGGCCTGCTTTAATCTTTAGAGCAAAACGAGACTGTGTTAGAAGAAATAAATGGTTGGCATGCACTTAAAACTGTATTCAATAGTCATTAGAAGTATGGTTGAACATTGAGCTGTCAGTCATCTTGAAGAGACCTTCCATGACAGGGTACTAAAGTTCAGGTTCTCTATGTTGAAAGCAGAGCCGTTCATTTTTAGGTTGAAAGGAGCACATTGTAATGTGGATGGGCATCATCATACCGGAGAAATTCTTGTGTGATTTAGATTCCCATCCCTCCTCAGTTTGCATGTTGGGCCAACAAATACCGGGAGATGAAGTTAGATGGTTCCTTTTATTTATGTACTGATGTGTTGGTTTACAGAAGGGTTTTATTGAGTCTACTGAAACATGGAAACAGCTTAATTAAGTCACCCAAAGGTTATTGTAATCATAGAATTTAAGTCTAGACAGATTTTGCTACCTGCCCGCCATAATTACAGAAAAGCACAGCATTCTGAAAGGACCCAGTCTTCTCACCTTGAACTCTACTCATTTTGCTGGAGTTGTGAAGTAATGGACATATATCTCAATATTGTTGGTAGCTGTTTAAAATTTCCAAGTCTTGTCACTTCAGTCAATAATTACCCAAGTTTTTAAGAACCTGACATTTGTGTTTTAAAAAAAATAAATCAAAATGAGACACTTTGACTGATTTCTTTGCTTTCTGTGATTTGGCAAGTAGGTTGGCACAGTAAATTACATGCCACCAGAAGCAATCAAGGACATGTCCTCTTCAAGAGAGAATGGGAAATCCAAATCAAAGGTACTGTAAATACTCCATCCCATTCGCCTGGCACCAGTGAACTCACAACTGTGTTCTCATATTGTCAGGCCTTTGCAAAGACCTTGCTTTCTTCAGAAGATTGTTCACTGTTACTGTCTTGAAATTGTTTATTAATAGCATACTTGTATGTGATGAGCTCTGCAATATGTCCCTCTGAGAAGTGGACCTACAGCATTTTTTGAGTTTTTAAATTACAATATTAACAACTTAGTTTTGATCTGAACACCTGAAAATAACACTGAATTCATATCCTTTGAAGTCCTCCCCCCCGCCCCGCCCCATTGCACTCACTAGCCAGGGGCAAAGGCAGTCAGGGACAAAAGACTGCTTTTCCCTGGAATCTTTATATAGGCTGCCACCAGAAGATCTGCCCACTCTGGGGGAAGGTCTTTTCCCCTCTTCATGCACATGGCCTCACATATCTGCCCGAGAGGCATCACTCTTGCTTGATTCCTGATCCAGTCCAATTGACAGTGGAAATTAACTGCTTGATGTCCTTAAGTGTGTATACATGTATATTCTCTGTTAATTTGTTTGTTGTGACAAGGTTTTCATCGCCCTGGCTGGCCTTGAAATCATGGTGATCCTCCTGCCTCAGCCTCTGAAAATACTGTACTTACATATGTGAGTGAGCATGCCCAGCCCTCCACTTAATATTTTCACCATTTGTGTGTGTGTGTGTGTGTGTGTGTGTGTGTGTGTGTGTGTCCATGCCTTTCTCGCTAGACTAGCCTTTACCACTTGAACTCTCTCAACTTCATCCACTGTGTACTTACTTTTTCTGTATTGTTATTAAAAAAATTATTTGTTTGCAAGCAGAGAGTTATAGAAGAGAGGCAGAGAGAATGGGTGTTCCAGAGCCTCCAGATGCTGCAATGGACTCCAGGTGCATGTGCCACTTTGTGCATCTGGCTTTATGGGTACTGGGGAGTTGAACTTAAGTCATTAGGTTCTGCAGGCAAACACCTCAACTGTTGAGACACCTCTCCAGCCCTTTTCTGTCTTCTTAAGTAATAACTAATGCCATTTTAGTGTTTATGCTTGGATTACAAATATTAAAGCTGGGCTGGAGAAATGGCTCAGCAGTTAAGGCACTAGCCTGCAAAGTGTAATGACCTGGGTAGGATAACTGAGTTTAAGGACAGCCTAGGCTATATAATAAGAGACTGTCTTTAGAAGTATTCGTTTTATTCTGAGTTTTACTTCGGGTACTATTTGCAGGTTTTACTGGTTTTTTTTTTTTTTTTTTGGTCATAAATTTCTAAGATTTTTAATTCTGGTTGTAAAACTTTTTAACTTTAAAATGAGATTTTGAATTGTATATAGAGTTTTCAGCTGTCAGCTCAGTGATTTAATACGCACTAGGAAATTTCAGACCAGTTGATTGATTTTCATCCCTGAATAAATGAATACCTGCTAGTGAAGAACAACATTCCTTTACTCTTTTGTTCTGAAGCTGGTCACCACACTTTGCAGTGACCTTGGGCCACTGGGCTTCTCATCTTAGGCCCATTCGCTTCCTTCCTTGCTTCCCTCTGCTTTCTGCTTCACATTCTTCTGCTTACAGCCTTTGACAGTCTGCCCATTTCCTTTCTCAGTCCACAGATAGAACTTTCCACTGGCTTCATTCTGTTTTGTACGTGCGTGCTTTACTGCACATCTTGTCTGCGGGTTAGGAGGAGTTTCAGAAGGACCATTCTGCAGTAGGTACTGCCATTTTCCCAGACCTGTAGCCTTCTCTATCTTGATATATTGAGAAATGGATTTAGTTAACTTTCAAGTGCTTACACTGGAGAAAAAGGAAGGTGTTTTTATTGTAGGGTTTTTTTTTTTTTTAACTGTATGTTCAGAAAATGGGAAAAGTTTACTTGATAAATTCTAGGAAACATGTTAAAAACCTACCCCCTCAACAATTTAATGCAGTTTCTCATTTTATTTATTTATTTATTCATTCATTCATTCAATCATGATTTTGGTGATGGTGTTGTTGTTTTTGTTTTTGTTTCAAAACAGAATCTCACTTTGTTGTCCAGGCTGTGACTTGATTCTCCTACCTGAGCCTCCCAAGTGCTGGGATTACAGATGTGGATCACCATGTCTGGCTCAGTTTCTCTTGGTGTAGTTACAATAAATGTGGTTTCAGCGTGTAAAAGTTCATCATTGCTATGTCCTCTTAGATGATTATTAATTAACTCTTGCTCTTCTCTATGAGTTTTGCTATTCTCTTTTCCTATATTAACAGTGTACTTTCTACTTTGTTCACTTCCTTATTTTAATTTTTTTTTATCTGGTTTTGTATGTGCATTTCTTTTTCTCCCCATCTTTCTGTGTCATTTGGTTTGGATTTATTCTTTGTGAAGAGTATATGCTCTTGTTAACCATTCTCATGATTTATGCCCCCTGCCCTGCTTGGCCTTCATTATGTTCCAGTTCAAGTTATCCTGCTGCTTTGGTTATATGTCTAACATGGTTTTCATCCAGTGAACACAGTACTGTGCTGGGGATGTAGTGCAGTGGCTGACCCTTGTGTAGCCTGTACAAAGCCCTTTGACACCCAACACTGCCAAGAAAAAGCAGTCTAATAATACATGCTATTTACTAGTACTTATTATTCAGAAACTGTTTTGTGTGGTCAGCCACATTCATAGCTCTGTCACTTAATGCCCATTACAATGTGTTCCTCCTTTGATTCTTTTTGGTGCTAAGGATTAGGCCCAAGTGGAATCTTGTGCATGCAAGGCAAGTGGTCTACCACTAAGTTCTACCTCTAACCCCATGACAGTATGCTTTTGTTTATCCTGCTTTACAGGCGAGGAGACACAGACACATATATGGCATGCACCACCTTCTACATCTGGCTTTATGTGGTTACTGGGGAATGCAACCCAGGTTCCTAGGCTTTGCAGCAAGCACCTTCACTGCTGAGTCATCTCTGCAGCCCCCAATTATGTTTTTTAGTCTTATCTTTTCAAGCTTCCAAGAATTTAATATCTTATCTCATTTATAATAACTGAGATTTTCATAGTGTTAAAGTGAGCTCCACAAAATGATGAAATGTAATGAACTTTAGAAAATGATACTTTGTTACATAAGCATGAGCTCATACTTTCATATTCATTGATTTTAATTATGGTCTTATACTTAATATTTCAAAAATATAATATACTTATGTTACATTTATTTTAAAGTAAAGCTTTTTTTTTTTTCCTTCTTTCCTTTATTTAGATAAGCCCCAAAAGTGATGTTTGGTCCTTAGGATGCATTTTATACTATATGACTTATGGAAAAACACCATTTCAGCATATAATTAATCAGATTACCAAATTACATGCAATAATTGATCCTAATCATGAAATTGAATTTCCTGATATTCCAGAAAAAGATCTTCAAGATGTGTTAAAGGTAACATTAATAGTTAATGGATATATAAAGATAATATCTCAAGTAATTATTTTAATTATCGATTGATTGATTGGAGAAAGAGGTAGATGAGAGAGAGAGAGAGAATGGGCTGGGCATACCAGGGCCTCTAGCCACTATAAACAAACTCCAGACACATGCATCACCTTGTGCCCCTGGCTTTTTGTGGGTACTGGGGAATCGAACCTGGGTCCTTTGGTTTTGCCAGAAAGTATCTTAACCACTAAGCCATTTCTCCAGCCCATCAAATAATTTCATAAAATTGTTTGTTTAAATAAATAGTTGGGGTGATTGGAATTATGTAACTAGTCTATTTAAGGAGATTGCTGAGTGAAGTAGTTATAAAGTATGTTTATGTTGAAGGTGTTTTTGAGACCTAATGAATACTTGAGAATTTCCAAAAATTACATAGAGTAAAAAATGTTTTTGAGGGGGATATGTAGAAGTTAACTTTTGTGATATCATACAATCTGGAAAAATGCTTTGTCAACAGTATATATAAAAATTTGCTCTTTCTAAAGAATTTTTACTTTCATAGTGTTGTTTAATAAGAGACCCTAAACAGAGGATATCCATTCCTGAGCTCCTTGCACATCCATATGTACAAATCCAAACTCACCCAGGTACTGCTTCCTTAAAAATTATTTATTACTAAATTACTAATGTGAATATCTGATTAACTAAATTGGTTTCCCTTGAGCAGCCTTCTTGTGGAAATTACCATTATGCTAAAGAGTAAAGTAAATAAAATTGCTTTTCTTTACTATCTTGTATTCTGTTTCATTTATCCTAGGTTGGGAGCTAAGATCAGTGATAAATTATAAAAATGCCAGTTATTGTAGTGTTACACAGAATAGCTAGTTTGGGTTGGTTTTGTGTTTTTAACTGTTTATTTGGGGGCAGCATCTTACTGTTATACCCCCAGGGTGGCCTCCACATTGTAGTTTGTGATTGTTTATTTTTTTGACACAGGGGTTTGCTATGTACCCCCAGCTGGCCATAAGCTCACAGCAGTCCTGCCTGGTCCTCCAGAATGCAGGCATTACAAGCATCCACTACTACACTGGGCCATAGTGTGTATTTTTTAATGAATTTGTCTCATTAGTACCAGCATGTTGATGACTGTCTGTGTTCTAGGCACCCAAGTAGCTAAGGGAACCACTGATGAAATGAAATACGTTCTAGGTCAACTTGTTGGCCTGAATTCTCCTAACTCCATCTTGAAAGCTGCCAAAGTAAGCATATCTCTTCATCTGAACTATTTGAATATAGTACATTGAGATAGACACTTAGAAGAACAGTTGACCCCAAGGAAAATAGGTGTACTTGTCTCATCAATTATAAATTATAATGTACATTTCTGCATTTAGATTCTTAATATGTGCTTTTTATAAGTAGATATCTTTTTGATTTGATTTGAGTGGAATGTCATATATAAAGTACATTCAAAAGATTGGTCTTGAGTTTTGGAATAAGCAAAAATTTATCTTTTAGTTATTCTGTCTCAACAGCATTCTTAGAGCACAGCTTTAGAATTCATTCCTTTTAGACATAAAATATATTCCAACTTTTTATGAAACTTTACAGAAATGATAGTGTTTGTCATATGTAAAGGCTTCTGAAAAGCTTACATAGAAACCACAGCACATGTCTCAAGCTGTTTAGCCTCTGAATACCTGCTTCTGTTTATCCTGTGAGTTCTGGAGGTCACTCTCATCAAGTACCTAGTTCTTTCTAGTGAATGCTTCTAAATGCTTATCAGTCATCTGGTTTAACTGCCAAGCAATTACTGATTCTATATTTGAATTATGTTATAAAAGCATGGAAGCCTGAATTAATGCTTTGTTCTCTGAATAAGGGTAAAGTCAATCTCAGTTGCTAATTTGAACACATTTCTAAATGAATTTATTGTTCCTTTAGTACAATATTTGACTCATTTAATACTAGGTCATTTTTTTCTTAAATTTTAAGTGCTGATGTCAGTGGCTTCAGGTGTTCAGTGTGTTTTAACATTGGCCTGTATTTTCTAACTCCATGTTTTAACCCAATATCAAAGTATTCTTCAAAACTTTCTTATAAATGAAATTAAGGTAGATTCACCTTTATCACTGAGATTATGTTTCTTTTTTTTTTTAATTTTATTCATTTATTTATTTGAGAGTGACAGAGACAGAGAGAAAGACAGATAGAGGGAGAGAGAGAGAATGGGCGCGCCAGGGCTTCCAGCCTCTGCAAACGAACTCCAGATGTGTGCACCCCCTTGTGCATCTGGCTAACGTGGGACCTGGGGAAGCGAGCCTCGAACCGGGGTCCTTAGGCTTCACAGGCAAGCGCTTAACCGCTAAGCCATCTCTCCAGCCCGAGATTATGTTTCTTGATGGCAAAGATGAAGATACCTGTGATCTTCATTGATTAGTTGTTGGCTTAGCTTTCCATCTTTATTCTTTTAATATATAGAGCTTAACACTCATTTGCCCTCTTTGTCCATTACTTCCATATCTGTGAATTCAACTAACCCCAAATCAAAAATATTCCAAAAAATTGTGTACTAAATATATACATACTTGTATCTTGTTATAATTCCCTAAGAATATATAGTATGGGGGGGGGAAGGGTGGGTATTACCATGGGATACTTTTTATAATCATGGAAAATGATAATACAAATTGAAAAAAAAAGAACATATAGTATAACAATGATCTATATCATGTTTCTATTACATTTTCTTTTTACTTTACATTTTGCATTGTATTTATTCATTTGCACATGCACACATGCACGTGCGTGTGTGTGTGTGTGTATGCACACGTGTGTGTCAGGCTTTATGTGGATGTTGGGAATATGGGCCAACAGGCTTTGTAAGCAAGCACCTCTTTGTTTTAATTTTTATTTTTTATGAGAGAAAGAGGCAATTGGCACACACTAGGGCTTCCAGCCACTGCAGTTGAACTCCAGACATGTGCTCCATCTTGTGCACATGCACAACCTTGAGCATGGGCCACCTTGTGTGTCTGGCCGACATGGGATTTGGGGATTCAAACATAAGTCCTTAGGCTTCTCAGACAAGCTTCTTAACTGCTAACCATCTCTCCAGCCCACAAGCAAGCACCTTTAACCAGAATCATCTCCCCAGCCCTCTGTATTTGTTTTTATAAGCATGATTTACAAGTATATGACGGGTACATATATGTTAATGCAAATAGCATGCACTTTGTATAAGGGGCTGGAACATCTGGTGGGTAGAGATCCTGTTCACATCTACTACATTTGTATAAGGGGCTGGAACATCTGGTGGGTAGAGATCCTTGGGGTACCAGTTGTAACTAGTTGTAATAATGTTAACGACCCCTGTTCACATCTACTACATTTGTATAAGGGGCTGGAACATCTGGTGGGTAGAGATCCTTGGGGTTCCAGTTGTAACTAGTTGTAATAATTTTTTTAATTTTTTTTTTTATTTATTTGAAAGTGACAGACAGAGAGAGAGAAAGAGGCAGATAGAGATAGAGAGACAGAATGGGCACACCAGGGCCTCCGGCCACTGCAAACGAACTCCAGATGCATGCGCCCCCTTGTGCATCTGGCTAACGTGGGTCCTGGAGAATCGAGCCTCAAACCGGGATCCTTAGGCTTCACAGGCAAGCACTTAACCGCTAAGCCATCTCTCCAGCCCTAGTTGTAATAATTTTAACGACCCCTGTTTATTAGATTGAGTAGCATCTGAAAAGATATGTTGTTTCTTGATGAATATATTTTATGTCTAGAATGTAAGGGCAGCTTTATAAGAAACAGTAAGGGAGCTTAAGATAGATTTGGAAATCCACAGGTATGTTTATTTATATATGAAATATATAAGAAATATACATATGAGAAATATGTTATATTTCTCTTATCAAAAGGTTGAGCTGCATTTTTGGTAGCTAATTTTTGTTGTTGTTTTTGTTTTTGAGGTAGAGTCTCACCCTAGCCCAGGCTGACCTGGAATTCACTATGTAGTCTCAGGATGGCCTTAAACTCATGGCAATTCTCCTACCTCTGCCTCCCAAGTGCTGAGATTAAAGGCATGTGCCACCATGCCTGGCAATGGTAGCTAATTTGTAAGGCCAAAGTAGGTGTTTAAAATTCTTATATCTGAGCTGGAGAGATGACTTAGTGGTTAAGGCATTTGCCTGCAAAGCTAAAAGACCCTGGTTCAATTACCAGATGCTCAAGGAGGCATATACATCTGGATTTTGTTTGCAGTGGCTAGAGGCCCTGGTGTATCCATTCTTCTCTCAAATAAGTAAAATATTTTTTAAAATTCTTATCTCCAATAGTTTATAATTTCTTTACAATTATAAAATAAGAACAAGAGAGGAATAAATTTATCATATTTAGACTGTTGAATTACCTTTATTTAACTAGAACTGCATTGAACTAAACCTTTACAAACCAGTTTTGTGTTTTTAATTTCAGACTTTATATGAGCGCTATAGTTGTGGGGAAAGTCATGATTTTTCATCCTCCAAGACTTCTGAAAAACAGTGGGAAAGAAAGTGACATACAGCTACTCAGACTGTCAGAAACACTACTCTCAAATATATTGGACTGCTGTACTTTTGATTTGGAATACAGCTTCACCTGAATTTTATCTGTAAAAATCTTGAATATCTCATCCTTAAAAGAAAACTGTAAAGTTACCAACCACTAATGAATAGTACTGTATATATTAAATTATAGAATTGGTTTTCTCTGTTTTATGCTTTCCTGTAAATCTACTCTTGTTGCATTTCTCTCTTGAGAGTGGGTGAGCAACTGAGATAGATTCTGAAGATCCATGTAAATAAAGCTTATAGCATGAGCTATACCACATTTTCAAAGCTATCAAGTTATTTTCCTCAATACACATTACTTTCATAGTAGCAAAATTCTTAGTAACAAGTTAAGGAAATGCCTGATAGACTTTAGTAAATAAATTTTAAAGTTCTTAAAAGGTTTAAATCTCAGATTTCCTATTTATCTGGAACATTGGCTCATTCAGTTCTGCCCTTGACTTCATAGTGGATGTTGTTACTGGTACTTAGAGTAGCATGCTGGCCTCTGGGGTGTAAGTTTGATAGGGCATGGATATATACAGATATTACAAAGTCAGAATCTGAAATGTTTTCTATTTCCAGTTGATGATGCTTAACTTGTCAGAGGATTTTTTTTTTCTTAATTTTTGGTCTACAGCAAAATATAGTAGAAAAGACAGTTCTTATATGTCTTTTGCTTTCAATTAAAATGTTCATCACTATTAGCATCCCCAACATTAAAATCTCACACCACACAGTGTAGCTTTTGTTACACTCCATGAGCGTTCACCAAGAGTACTCAAAAGTCCAGTTACTATTGGTACATTCCATGGATTTGGACATTTTGAATGACCACTATACAGAAGAGTTTTGCTGCCCTAAGAGTTCTTTGTGCCTTGTCTAACCTCTGCCTCTAACTCCTGGCAGACACTGGTTGTTTTGCTGTCTCCACATTCTTTTTTCAGCAATAATACGAATGGGATCATACCATATATAGACTGAGCTACATAGCAAGACCCTATCTCAAAAAGGAAACTAAACCCAAAAACTACTCCCTGCAGTTTTTCCCTGTGTCAGCTGATGCCAGACCCATCTGTTACTACTTTCCTTGTCGCTGTAACTAAACAGGCAAGTGAAGCAGCTTAAGGGAGCAGAGGTTTATTTTGGCTCACAGCTCAGAACAGGCCATTATGGCTGGGAAAGCAAGGTGCTAGAGATGCTCACCCAGGGGCAGCAGGTGCTTGTAGTTGAGCTTGCTACATCTTCGTGGGTCAGGAGACAGCAAGTTTGCGCCAGAAATAGAGCCAAGCTGTCACCTTTATGCCCTCCCCGCTTATCCTCCCCTACCCCGTGACCTGCCAACCATGTCTCCCAAAGGTTCTACAAACTCCCAGAACAACACCATGAACTGAGGGAAAAAAATGTTCATATACTTGAGACTAGGGACCTTTCACATTCATACCATTATGCCATCCTAGGGTCTAAAGTCTGAGAATTGTCCTTAACTCCTTTTTCTTACAGCCCTTCTTTCTTTTTTCTACCAGAAAACATTTGTTTATTTTCTAAATATATCCTGGCCATCTCATGCATTTAACAACTTCCTGACTATCCCTCTGAGTGGACTTTTTAATATATTTATATATATTTATTTGAAAAAGACAGTATGGGCAAGTCAGAGCCTCTTGCCATTGCAAACAAACTCCAGACACATACACCACTCAGTGCATCTGGCTTTACCTGGGTACTGGGAAATCAAACCTGGGTCATCAGGCTTTGCATGCAAGTGCTTTTAACTGCTGAGCTACCTCTACAGCTACTCCCTGAGTGGACTTTTAACCTTATAATCTAGTCTCTACCTAAGGGCTTTAAAACAAGTCACAATCCGATCATGTCATTCCATATTTCAAAACCCTGTGATGGCTCTGACCAGCGTGATCTGGTCTCTTGACCAGCGTGATCTGGTCTCTTGCACACTCATCACCTGTGGGCAGCCCTAACAGTGGTACTCTGCTGAATCCAAGGGATTAGTACAAGGGGTGCATTGACAGGGACACCCAAAGCATATCGAGAGCTGGTTTCTCTGGCTGGCTGTTCAAATAACTACTACAGTCAGAATTCTGTTTCCCACCCTAGGAGAGTGTCAGGACTTGGCTATCTTCCCATTAGGCCTAAAAAGAAAAGCTCTTCATAGGTTTGCAGTTCCATAGTGTGTTTGTTTGTTTCATACTAGAGTTCCTTGAGAATTTGCCACCTTGTATAATACATAGTAAACTAACAAAACTCTAAGTCTGATGAATTACACATATTTCATTTTTCAACCTCTCATTGGTCTCAGAAATCTGTTAAATTAGGAAATAATTTCTTCATATATATGTATAATATTTAAATATATATGTGTGTGTGTGTATGTATATATGTATATATATACATACACATACACACACAAGGATATAGGATAAAACTGTCATTTGGATTTATTTCATGAATCCCAATTGCTGCCATGTTAATTTTCAACTTGTTTTTTGTTTTTGTTTTTCAAGGTAAGGTTTCATTCTATTCCAGGCTGACCTGGAATTCATTATGTAGTCTCAGGACGGCCTCAGACTCACGGTGATCCTCCTACCTCTGCCTGCCAAGTGCTGGGATTAAAGATGTATGCTACCATGCCCAGCTCAATTTATTTTTGTGTTAACAGTATACTTTGTATGGATGTATCATGTGTTGGTACCATCTTTTCCCTCCTCCCTGCCCCCATTCCACACAGGGCCCTCCTCAGTGGGGTTGCTGGTATTCCCCATGGAGTTTGCCAAAATAATGAATTGTATTCCTACTTAGGGTAGCATATGTCCTCATGTAATGTAACACCCATTCTACACCAAGGAAACATGCCCTTCTCCGGTTTGCAGCTGGGCCCAAAGTCTACCGGTGTGTGGCAGCAGCAGGACTTGGCATTTCTTAAAGAGACTTACATGATTTGTAAAGAGAAGGAAAGGTTTGAGAACGTGCTTAGAGTTGGAGACAGCATGTCTATGATGAAATGATTAGATGGCTGTGGATTTGTGGGGAAGTATGGATATGATTAACCAGTACTTAAGATATGTGAGATATGTTAATGTTTGAGCAACCACTTGACATCTTATGTATATCTGTGCACAAAGTTTTCTTAATAGTGTTGAAATCCCTCCCAAATTTATCAAACAAACACTATTAGAACTAAGGTCACAGATAATACCAAACACAGTGGTGGTGGGTGACTTTAACATCCCACTCTCATCAATTGACAGATCATCCCAGGAAAAAATAAACAGAGGCATCTGGACTAAATGAGGTCATAGAAGGAATGGACCTAGCAGATATATACAGGACATTTCATCCAAATACCTCAGAATATACATTCTTTTCAGAAGCACATGGAACATTCTCTAAAATAGACCATTATTAGGACACAAAACAAATCTTAACAAATTCAGGAAAATTGAAATAATTCCTTGCATTCTCTCTGACCACAATGGATTTAAACTAAATCAGTAGCAAGAAAGGCTATACAGCATACACAAAATCATGGAAACTAAACAATACACTACTAAATGATGAATGGGTCAATGAAAAGAAGGAAATCAAAAATTTATAGAGTCAAATGATAATGAGAACACAACATACCAAAATCTCTGGGACACAATGAAGGCAGTTCTAAGAGGTAAATTTATAGCCTTAAGTGCCTATATTAAGAAATTAGAAAGGTCACAAGTAAACGACCTAATGTTTCACCTTAAAGCCTTGGAAAAAGATGAACAAGGCAAACCAAAAATCAGTAGATGGGAAGAAATAACTAAGATTAAGGCAGAAATTAATGAAATAGAAACAAAAAAAAAAAATCCAAAGAATTAATGAAACAAAGAGTTGTTCTTTGAAAGGATAAACAAGATTGATAAACCCTTAGCAAATCTGACCAAAAGAGAAAGAGAGAAGAGATACAAATTAATAAAATCAGAGATGAAAAAGCTAACATCACAACAGATTCCAGAGAAATTCAAAATATCATAGGGACATACTATAAAAGCATATACTCCACAAAGTATGAAAATCTGAAAGAAGTGGATGATTTCCTTGATTTATATGACCTACCTAAACTAAATCAAAATGAGATTAATCACTTAAATAGACCTATAACAAACATGGAGATCTGAACAGTTATCAATAATCTCCCAACTAAAAAAAGCCCAGGCCCAGATGGATTCACTGCTGAATTTTACCAGACCTTTAAGGAAGAGCTAACACCATTGCTTCTTAAGCTTTTCCAGGAAATAGAAAAAGAAGGAATTCTACCAAAATCCTTCTATGAGGCCAGCATCACCCTGATACCAAAACCGGGCAAAGATAGAACAAAAAAAGAAAATTGCAGACCAATCTCCCTCATGAACATAGATGCAAAAATTCTCAACAAAATATTGGCAAACAGAATACAAGAGTATATCAGAAAGATCATTCACCCTGACCAAGTAGGCTTTATCCCAAGTTGCAGGGATGGTTCAATATATGCAAATCATTAAATGTAATACATTATATAAATGGGTTGAAGGAAAAAATCACATGATCATCTCATTAGACGCAGAGAAAGCATTTGACAAAATCCAACATCCCTTCATGATATATGTCCTACAGAGACTGGGAATAGAAGGAACATATCTCAATATAATAAAAGCTATTTATGACAAGCCTATAGCCAACATATTACTAAATGGGGAAAAACTGGAAGCTTTTCCACTAAAATCAGGAACAAGTCAAGGGTGTCCACTGTCCCCACTTTTATTTAACATAGTTTTGGAAGTCTTAGCCATAACAATAAGGCAAGAGACACACATAAAAGGGATACAAATTGGAAAGGAAGAGAACAAGTTATCATTATTTGCAGATGATATTCTATACTTAAAGGACCCTAAAGACTCTACTAGCAAACTGTCAGAGCTAATCAAAACCTACAGCCATGTAGCAGGACACAAAATAAATACACAGAAATCAGTAGCCTTCATATATGTTAACAAAAAACACACAGAGGATGAAATCAGAGAATCACTCCCATTCACAATTGCATCAAAAAAAAATAAATAATAAAGTACCTTGGAATAAACCTAACCAAGGAAGTAAAGAATCTCTACAATGAGAACTTTAAAACACTCAAGTGAGAAATTGCAGAAGTCACTAGAATGTGAATAAACATCCCTTGTTCCTGGATTGGAAGAATTACTATTGTTAAAATGGCAATCTTACCAAAAGCAATCTACACATTTAATGCAAGCCCTATCAAAATTCCAAAGGCATTCTTCATGGAAATAGAAAAAACAATCCAAAAATTCATTTGGAATCACAAAAAAACCTCGAATATCTGAAATAATACTGAGCAACAAAAATAAGGCTGGTGGTATCACCATACCTGATTTTAACCTATACTACAGAGCCATAGTAACAGAAACAGACATGTAGATCAGTGGAACAGAATAGAGGACCCAGATGCAAGTCCAGGTAGCTATGGCCACCTGATATTTGATAAAAATGCCAAAAGTACTCATTGGAGAAAAGACAGCCTCTTCAGCAAATGGTGTTTTGAAAACTGGATATATATCTGCAGAAGAATGAAAATAGATTCTTCTCTCTCGCTGTGCACAAGAATTAAGTCCAAATGGATTAAATACCTTAACATCAGATCTGAAACTGCTAGAGGAAAAAGTAGGGGAAACCCTTCAACGTATTGGTCTTGGCAAAGACTTTCTGAATACAACCCCAACTGCTCACTGGGATCTCATGAAATTACAAAGATTTTGCACTGCAACAGACACAGTGAAAAAAGCAAAGAGGCAACCTACAGAATGGGGAAAAAAAATCTTCGCCAGCTATATATCTAATAGAGGATTACTATCTAGGTTATACAAAGAACTGAAAATGTTAAATAATTAGGAATCAAACAAGCCAATCAAAAAATGGGCTTTGGAGCTAAATAGAGCATTCTAAAAGGAAGAAATATGAATGGCATATAAGCATCTAAAAATATGTTCTACGTCACTAGTCATCAGGGAAATGCAGATTAAAACTACATTGAGATTCCATCTCACTCCTGTCAGATTGGCCACCATCATGAAAACAAATGATCATAAATGTTGGTGGGGATGTGGAAAAAGAGGAACCCTTCTACACTGCTGGTGGGAATGCAATCTGGTCCAGCCATTGTGGAAATCAGTGTGGAGGTTCATAAAACAGCTAAAGATTGATCTACCATATGACCCAGCTGTAGCACTCCTAGGCATATATCCTAAGGACTCATCTCATTTCCTTAGAAGTTCGTGCTCAACCATGTTTATTGCTGCTCAATTTATAATAGCTGGGAAATGGAACCAGCCTAGATGTCCCTCAACTGATGAGTGGATAATGAAGATTTGGCACATTTATACAATGGAGTTCTACTCAGCAGTAAAGAAAAATGGAGTTATGAAATTTGCAGAAAAATGGATGGATCTGGAAAGGATTATACTAAGTAAGGTAACCCAGGCCCAGAAAGCCAAGCGCCACCTGTTCTCCCTCATATGTGGATCCTGGCTACAGATGATTGGGCCTCTGCATGAGAAGGAAAATACTTAGTAGCAGAGGCCAGTAAGTTAAAAAGGAGATGTAAAGGGAAGAGAAAGGAAGGGAGGAGGGTTCCTAATAGGTTGGTATTGTATATATGTAAGTAGAATGATTGAGATGGGGAGGTAATATGATGGAGAATGGAATGTCAAAGGGGAAAGTTGGGGGGAGGGTATTACCATGGGATTTTTTTATAATCATGGAAAATGTTAATAAAAATTAAATTGAAATAAATAAATTAATTAAAAAAATTTTTAAATAAGGTTGAAATCCAGAACATTCCAAGCACTGGGCCTGTCTACTGAGCCTACAGAGCTACAAAACCCTCCCCATCCTGGCAATTCATGGGACATTCAGCTTCACTGTCGATTTACCTGGGAACTTTTTTCTCAAGTACTCCTGCTGTTTGTGGCTCAGATCAATGAGACAATGTGGCCCCTCTCTTGGCTACCAGGGATGAAGAGAGCATATCCAGAGCCTATTCCTTGGTCAACAGGCTAGAAGAGATGCCTACACAGGTCCTGGAATAAGCTTGGCAGGGAATTCCAAGGTGGACACAGGAGGCATGGGAGCACTGGTTCCTGATGGGCAGATCTCTACCCTATGTTGTCCTCATCACACTGCCAGTGGCTGGAGCAGATGACAAGGGCATCTCACAAGAATCTGAAGGAACCTATTTGACTCTCAGAGTCCCTTGTTATTGTTGTGGTGGTGTGTATCGTTGCTTTGCATTCGTTTGGTGGCAGAATCTCACTCTAGACCAGGCTGACCTGGAACTCACTCTGTAGCCCCAGGCTGGTTTCATGGGAATCCTCCTACTTCCTGATTGTTGAGATGAATAGGTTATAGGTGTGAGCCAAAATACCTGTCTCAATTTAGCTTTTAATCCACCAGGTTTGTTCAAAGGAAGAAATTCAAACTATTGATGTGGAAGAGGGGAAAAATAATCATTTTTCTAAAACTTGAGAAATTGAGAATTTAATATGCAAAAGCATATGTTTATCTTTGAAATTTGGATAACTGTTTGCAATGCCCAACACAGCTAGCAAGATGTGGCAGCAATTTCAGTTACTGTTGAAGAAATCCTGCATAAGGAGGCTAAAAGTTGAAAAGATAGCCTGGTATGTTGGCTCACACCATGGCAGGCTGATGCAAAAGGATTGACAGAAGTTTGACGTCAGCTTGGGCTACAGAATGAGACCTCGTCTCAAAACTCATCCCCTTTTCCCGCAAATAAAGTTTTTAAAATACTGAAAAGGGCTTAATATTCAGGGTACTGCTCAACACAGGGGCAAATAAGCTCCATTCATTGTGAGTGCAGGGTTGCATGGTTTGTGTCCTGGCTAACAGGAAACTGGCTTTAGTTTGAGAGAATACCCCCTCTGGAGCAGCGCAGTGCAGCACTAGCCACATTTATACATTTACATGAGTTAAAGCTGAGTCTCAATTGCAGTAGCCATGTCAAGTACTCAGAAGCCACATGTGACTAGTAACCATGGGACTGGAGAGTGCACACATACTCACCATCACACAGCTACTCTATTGCACAGAGAAACTCCAGTAATCACCAAGCTACTCTACCAATGCTTAATCTGGATCTAACTGGTCTTTATGTTACCTAGTTGAAAATCATCTTTAGGGCTGAGGAAATGGCTCAATGGATAAAACCCTCAACACTCAAGGCTAAAGAATCAGGTTCGCTCCTCATACTCTAAGTATGAACTCTAATCACGGAACTCTGGCAGATGGGAGGCAGAGACAGGAGAATGTCCCAGTAGCTCCAGGTGAACGCAGCAAAGTGAACAAGGCAGAGCAAGATGTGGAGAGACCATGCTGGGTGGGATGGTGAGGAGGAATGGTCCTCTAACCTATACACACACACACACAATAGTGTTGATAAAAAAAATTATTTAAAAAGTAAATCTATATCTTGCCTTAATTGTTTCAATTTTTTCTTTCAAATGTCAAGAACATCCTTAATGAGATCATTTTATTCATTGCTGCTCTTATATTTATAGGTTTTTAAAAATGGAAATTTTGATCGTAATGCACATGGAGAGACAGAAACCACCCAGGTCCATTCCCATGGTCATTTCCCGCAGGTTGCACTGAGGACATCAGCTCCTCTTTGGCTGTTGGAGAAAGGCCTGTTTCAATTGCTTGCTAAGTCACAATATGCTTTTTTCCCAGAGACAATGCCCATGATGAAAGCAACAGTACTTCTGTATTCTAGTCTTTGAAGTGCCTTTCCTTCACCTTGGGCCTCATTCTGTTAGAAATGAGTCATCTAGGAAGGACTAACACGGTGTGAGAACTAGGAGTCAGCCATGACTGTGGGTGGTCTTTGAAAGTTTTGTCACATAAAGTACACATGCTGAAACTATATATATATGTATATGTATCATATGTACATATATATACTTTAAAAATATTTAATTTAATTAATTTATTTATTTGACATAGAGAAAGAGGGAGAAAAGGGGGGAATGGACGTGCCAGGGCCTCCAGCAGCTGCAAACGAACTCCAGACACATGCGCCCCTTTTGCATCTGGCTTACATAGGTCCTGAAGAATCGAACCTAGGTCCTTTGGCTGTGTAGGTAAGTGCCTTAACCACTTAGCCATTCCTCCAGCCCATACTTTTAATGTATTCTTAAGTAATAAGGTGCTTTATGCAAATAAAAGGTTTTTTTTTTTATTAACATTTTCCACGATTATAAAATATATCCCATGGTAATTCCCTCCCTCCCCACCCCCACACTTTCCCGTTTGAAATTCCGTTCTCCATCATATTACCTCCCCATTACAATCATTGTAATTACATATATACAATATCAACCTATTAAGTATCCTCCTCCCTTCCTTTCTCCACCCTTTATGTCTCCTTTTCAACTTACTGGCCTCTGCTACTAAGTATTTTCATTCTCACGCAAAAGCCCAGTCATCTGTAGCTAGGATCCACATATGAGAGAGAACATGTGGTGCTTGGCTTTCTGGGCCTGGGTTACCTGACTTAGTATAATACTTTCCAGGTCCATCCATTTTTCTGCAAATTTCATAACTTCATTTTTCTTTACCGCTGAGTAGAACTCCATTGTATAAATGTACCACATCTTCATTATCCACTCATCTGTTGAGGGACATCTAGGCTGGTTCCATTTCCCAGCTATTATAAATTGAGCAGCAATAAACATGGTTGAGCATGTACTTCTAAGGAAATGAGATGAGTCCTTTGGATATATGCCTAGGAGCGCTATAGCTGGGTCATATGGTAGATCAATCTCTAGCTGCTTTAGGAACCTCCACACTGTTTTCCACAATGGCTGGACCAGATTGCATTCCCACCAGCAGTGCAGAAGGGTTCCTTTTTTTCCACATCCCCGCCAACATTTATAATCATTTGTTTTCATGATGGTGGCCAATCTGACAGGAGTGAGATGGAATCTCAATGTAGTTTTAATCTGCATTTCCCTGATGACTAGTGACGTAGAACATTTTTTTAGATGCTTATATGCCATTCATATTTCTTCCTTTGAGAACTCTCTATTTAGCTCCTTAGCCCATTTTTTGATTGGCTTGTTTGATTCCTTATTATTTAACTTTTTGAGTTCTTTGTATATCCTAGATATTAATCCTCTATCAGATATATAGCTGGCGAAGATTTTTTCCCATTCTGTAGGTTGCCTCTTTGCTTTTTTCACTGTGTCCTTTGCGGTGCAAAATATTTGTAATTTCATTAGGTCCCAGTGGTTAATCTGTGGTTTTATTGCCTGAGCAATTGGGGTTGTATTCAGAAAGTCTTTGCCAAGACCAATATGTTGAAGGGTTTCCCCTACTTTTTCCTCTAGCAGTTTCAAAGTTTCCAGTCTGATGTTAAGGTCTTTAATCCATTTGGACTTAATTCTTGTGCATGGCGAGAGAGAAGAATCTATTTTCATCCTTCTGCAGATATTTATCCAGTTTTCAAAACACCATTTGCTGAAGAGGCTGTCTCTTCTCCAATGAGTATTTTTGGCATTTTTATCGAATATCAGGTGGCTATATCTACTTGGGCTTACATCTGGGTCCTCTATTCTGTTCCACTGATATACATGTCTGTTTTTGTGCCAGTACCATGCTGTTTTTGTTACTATGGCTCTGTAGTATAGGTTAAAATCAGGTATGGTGATACCACCAGCCTCTTTTTTGTTGCTCAGTATTATTTTAGATATTCGAGGTTTTTTGTGATTCCAAATGAATTTTTGGATTGTTTTTTCTATTTCCATGAAGAATGCCTTTGGAATTTTGATAGGGATTGCATTAAATGTGTAGATTGCTTTAGGTAAGATTGCCATTTTCATGATATTGATTCTTCCAATCCAGGAACAAGGGATGTTTCTCCACTTTCTATTGTCTTCTGCAATTTCTCTCTTGAGTGTTTTAAAGTTCTCATTGTATAAGTTCTTTACTTCCTTGGTTAGGTTTATTCCAAGGTATTTTATTTTTTTTGATGCAATTGTGAATGGGAGTGATTCTCTGATTTCATCCTCTGTGTGTTTGTTGTTAGCATATATGAAGGCTACTGATTTCTGTGTATTTATTTTGTATCCTGCTACATGGCTGTAGGTTTTGATCAGCTCTAACAGCTTGCTAGTAGAGTCTTTAGGGTCCTTTATGTATAGAATCATGTCATCTGCAAATAATGATAACTTGATTTTTTCCTTTCCAATTTGTATCCCTTTTATGTGTGTCTCTTGCCTTATTGCTATGGCTAAGACTTCCAAAACTATATTAAATAGTAGTGGGGACAGTGGACACCCTTGTCTTGTTCCTGATTTTAGTGGAAAAGCTTCCAGTTTTTCCCCATTTAGTAATATGTTGGCTGTAGGCTTGTCATAAATAGCCTTTATTATATTGAGATATGTTCCTTCTATTCCCAGTCTCTGTAGGACTTTTATCATGAAGGGATGTTAGATTTTGTCAAATGCTTTCTCTGCGTCTAATGAGATGATCATGTGATTTTTGTCCTTCAACCCGTTTATGTAATGTATTACATTTATAGATTTGCGTATGTTGAACCATCCCTGCATCTCTGGGATAAAGCCTACTTGGTCAGGGTGAATGATCTTTTTGATATACTCTTGTATTCTGTTTGCCAATATTTTGTTGAGAATTTTTGCATCTATGTTCATGAGGGAGATTGGTCTGTAATTTTCTTTTTTTGTTCTATCTTTGCCTGGTTTTGGTATCAGGGTGATGCTGGCCTCATAGAAGGAGTTTGGTAGAATTCCTTCTTTTTCTATTTCCTGGAAAAGCTTAAGAAGCAATGGTGTTAGCTCTTCCTTAAAAGTCTGGTAAAATTCAGCAGTGAACCCATCCGGGCCTGGGCTTTTTTTAGTTGGGAGATTATTGATAACTGTTCGGATCTCCATGTTTGTTATAGGTCTATTTAAGTGATTAATCTCATTTTGATTTAATTTAGGTAGGTCATATAGATCAAGGAAATCATCCATTTCTTTCAGATTTTCATACTTTGTGGAGTATATGCTTTTATAGTATGTCCCTATAATTTTTTGAATTTCTCTGGAATCTGTTGTGATGTTACCTTGTTCATCTCTGATTTTATTAATTTGTTTCTCTTCTCTCTTTCTTTTGGTCAGATTTGCTAAGGGTTTATCAATCTTGTTTATCCTTTCAAAGAACCAACTCTTTGTTTCATTAATTCTTTGGATTGTTCTTTTTGTTTCTATTTCATTAATTTCTGCCCTAATCTTTATTATTTCTTCCCGTCTACTAATTTTTGGTTTGCCTTGTTCTTCTTTTTCCAAGGTTTTAAGGCGAAGCATTAGGTCATTTACTTGCGACCTTTCTAATTTCTTAATATAGGCACTTAAGGCTATAAATTTACCTCTTAGAACTGCCTTCATTGTTCCCAGAGATTTTGGTATGTTGTGTTCTCATTTTCATTTGACTCTATAAATTTTTTGATTTCCTTTTTGATTTCTTCATTGACCCACTCATCATTTAGTAGTGTATTGTTTAGTTTCCATGATTTTGTGTATGCTCTATAGCCTTTCTTGCTACTGATTTGTAGTTTAATTCCATTGTGGTCAGATAGAATGCAAGGAATTATTTCAATTTTCCTGAATTTGTTAAGATTTGCTTTGTGTCCCAATATATGGTCTATTTTAGAGAATGTTCCATGTGCTGCTGAAAAGAATGTATATTCTGCAGCCTTTGGATGAAATGTCCTGTATATATCTGTTAGGTCCATTCCTTCTATGACCTCATTTAGTCCAGATGCCTCTCTGTTTATTCTTTCCCTGGATGACCTGTCAATTGATGAGAGTGGGGTGTTAAAGTCACCCACCACCACTGTGTTTGGAGTTATCTGTGACCTTAGTTCTAATAGTGTTTGTTTGACGAATTTGGGAGCCCCCATGTTAGGTGCATATATATTTAGGATTGTAATGTCCTCCTGTTGGAGTGTGCCCTTAATCAATATAAAGTGACCTTCCTTATCTTTCTTGACTAACGTCGGACTAAAGTCTACCCTGTCTGATATTAGGATAGCAACCCCTGCTTGTTTTCTAGGCCCATTTGCTTGAAACACCGTCTTTCAACCTTTCACCCTAAGATAATGTCTATCCTTTGTAGAAAGGTGGGTTTCTTGGAGACAACAAATTGTAGGATCCTGCATTTTAACCCAGTCTGCAAATCTATGTCTTTTCGTTGGGGCATTGAGACCGTTGATATTAAGAGATATTATTGAAAGGTGTGTATTTATGTTTGCCATTTTTGTGTGTGTATGTGTGTGTTACTGGTTCTACCTGTGCTCTCTTCTGTTAACTGGTATTTGAGTATAGCTGGTTTTTTCTAGGTTCCTTATATGTGTGCTTTTCCTTTTGTTCAGCATGGAGGATTCTATCAAGTATTTTCTGTAGAGCTGGTTTTGTCTTCAAATACTCCTTTAACCTGCTTTTGTCATGGAATGTCTTTATTTCTCCATCTATTTGAATGGATAACTTTGCAGGATAAAGTAACCTTGGTTGACAGTTGTTATCTTTCAGAACTTGGAATATATCACTCCAAGCCCTTCTGGCTTTAAAAGTTTGTGTTGAATAATCTGCTGTAATCCTGATGGGCTTGCTTTTGTAGGTAACTTGATTTTTCTGTCTAACTGCTTTCGATATTTTTTCTTTGGTTTGTGTGTTTGGAAGTTTGATTATAATGTGGCGAGGAGAGGTTCTTTCTGGGTTTTGTCTGGCTGGGGTTCTAAAGGCTTCCTGTATCTGTATTGGCACCTCTTTCCCAATTTGGGGGAAATTTTCCTCTATGATTTTGTTGAAGATGCCTACTATGCCTCTGGAGTGGATTTCTTCTCCTTCTACTATGCCCTGAATTCTTATATTGGATCTTTTCATAGTGTCCCGAATATCTTGAAATTCCCACTCATACTTTTCTATAAGTTTGTCTTTCTCTTTGTTGGACTGCATTAGGTCTGCCACCTGGTCTTCTAGCTTAGATATTCTGTCCTCTCCCTCATCCATCCTACTGGTGAGATTTTCTACAGAGTTTTTTATTTCATTAACTGTGTTCTTCATTGCTAGTAATTCTGACTGGTTTTTCTTTATCATTTCTATTTCCCTATTTATGTCTTGTATTGCCTTCTTTATTTCTTTAAATTGGTGTCCTGCCTCTTCTTTGATTCCTTTGATTTCCTCTTTGATTTCCTCTTTGATTTCTTCTTTGATTGTTTTCAGGTGTTCTTTGACCTCTTTGAACATATTTATAATTATTCTTTTGAACTCTTTCTCAGGCATTTCCTCTAACTCTTTCTCACTGGAGGACATTTCTGATGCATTAATACTTTTAGGTGGATTTATATCATCTTGCTTTTTAGTGTTTCTTGTGTTATACTGTATATATTTTTGCATCTTGGATTAAGTTAATGCTTGGATTTTCTAGCTAGCTGTGTATTCTTAGCTGTATCAATTGATTTGATGTAATATATTTTCAGGGTAGGACCTTAAGGTATTAGGTGTGGCTCTTAAGACTTTCAGAGTATCTACAAAGATGTTCTTAGGGGTTGAGTTTCCCTGCTATAGGAGTATTCAAGCAGGCTGAGTGGAATAAAATACAGGTAGATTCTAAAATTTAACTAAACACTGTACACATTCAATCAAAAACAGCCCCGAGTATGTATGCAAGAGTAGTTATTATAATGGCCAGATCCTCTATCAACAAAGAGGTTTAGATTTCTGGTCTGTTGAGGTATTCAAGTCAGCTTGTGACCAAGTGAGACCCTTCCCTGGTGCAATCCCAGTTACCTTGGGTGATTTTGGTCTCAGTCAAGTTGCTGCCTGGGTCGTCGGGCTGCTGTTCTGATTTCTGGAGCTGGGCAGTTGCTTTTCCTATGGGGCAAACCGAGCTGCTGCTGCTGCCTCTGCTGATGTCGTAGCTGCCACCACTGGAGCCACCACCGCTGCTGAAGCTGCTGCTGCCGTGTCCACCGCCGCTGCTCCCCCCGAAGCCGCTGCTGCGGGATCTGCCGCCGCTGCCGCTCCTGGGTCCGCTGCTGCTGGGGCCACTGGTACCGGTGCTGGAGCCGCTGAAGTTGCTGCCGAACTCTGCTCCTGCTTGGGTCCCGCCGTCAGCCCAAGTTGGCGTGGCCGGTCCCGGGCTGCTGCTGTGTTCGCTGGAGCTGGGTTCAGGCGTTGGGGTAGGGGAGGGGAGGGAGCCGCGGCTGCTCTGGTTGTCTCGCTGCTCCACGTGTGCTTCTACCTCACGGTCTTCTCCTCCGCTGCTCACTGCCGCTCTCCCCTCACGTTTCCGAGTTGCGGAGAACGCGGTGCGAGGGGGAAATCCCGCACCTGGCTTCTCCTGCGGCTCGAGCCGAGAGTCTGGCGGTTTTCTTCTGCGCCGTGGTTGCGGAGATTGGCCGAGCTGCCGGAGCTGCCCTTCCCGCCTGTGCGGGCTCTGGCTGCTCTATAACTCTTCCACTTCTCCACTGCTGCCTCAATTTCCTATACACCTCACTTTTTAGTAAAAGTGTGTATTCTGCTGAGTTTTTTTGTTTTTTTCCCCCCTAGGCTGCTTTGGCGTGGTACCTACGCCGCCATCTTAACCGGAAGTCAAATAAAAGGTTTTAACAGCTAATGTGGTTCCCCTTTTATATGATGTTAAATTGAAAAATTACAACATATTGCATAGTTCCCAAAAGAATAAAATGGAACAAAACTGTCAAGTGAGAATGTTTCAAATATTGCTTTCTGATTGCTAAGCTAATTAGCACACATCCTAGTAAAGTTGGCCTTTCATATCAGCAATAGTTAGGATGAAGCCCCCTTGCTTGACAATCAAAGATTTTTAAATATCTATGTGAGCTAGGTGTGGTAGCACATGACTTTAATCTCAGCACTTGGGAGGCAGAGGTAGGAGGATCCCCATGAGTTAATAGGCCACCCTGAGACTACACAATGAATTCCAGGTCAGCCTGGGCTAGAGACAGACCCTACCTCAAAAAAACAAACAACAACAACAACAACAAAATTAAAGTTACTTTCTATGTTAAGTTTTAGTGATTTAAGTGTCAAAATTTTCTATGTAAGTCTCACTTAAAATGTATATATGTTATGAGGGCTAAATAGTGCAAACCAAGATGTGTTCTACCAGGATAGTATTAAACAGGGAGACATGTTGCTATAGGTGCTTGGATTTATTGGCTTGTCTGGGTTCAGAATTTCATAGAATGCCATCATAACACATATTCTTCTGGACTTTTATTTTATCATTTAATGGTCATGCATAGTCACTCAACACTTACTCACATGCATAGTTTGTAGACTATTGTTCTATGTATGACACTATATATTTTATATCTAATTCAGCAAATATCCCAAAATACCTATTCTGTCAGTAGACACTTGTGTGTTGAAATATTTTTTTTTTCTGGTTTCTTGTGACAGTTTTTGTTTTCAATACCTTAAAATTTTTAATTTATTTATTTATTTGAGAGGGAGAAAGAGGCAGATAGAGAGAGAATAAGTGTGCCAGGGCCTCCAGCCACTGTAAACAAACTCCAAACACATTGTGCATCTGGCTTATGTGGGTCCTAGGGAATCAAACCTGAGTCCTTTGGCAAGCACCTTAACTGCTAAACCATCTCTCCAGTCAAGTTTTTGTTTTTATTTTTTTTTTAAATGACGCTAAAACTTGAGTCCAAGGTTTAGGTTGGTAAGTAAGTTTCTGTGTGTGTGTGTACATACACACACACACACACACACACACACACACACACACACACACGGGGCAAAGAGAATTGTTAAGTTGTAGGAAGTTCGACTTTACAAAAGAATGACAATTCCCAAGTTTTGCGACAGTCAATAGCCCCACCATGCTCTAAGAACTCTTACTGATCCACAGCACTTCTTATTATTAATGTTGTCAGAGTTTAAAGATTTTTACTGTTTAATGGTTATAAAATAGTATTTTGGCTATGGGTTTAATCTTTCTATTTAGTAGTGTAGTGAGCATCTGTTGTTTTGTTGTGTTTTGTTTTGCTTGGCTTAGTTTCTTGAGACAGGGTTTTGCTGTTAGCTCAACTCATAATCCCCTTGCCTCAGCCTCCTGATAGCTGGGATTACCATAGTTGCAAACACCTGGACATGTCAAATGTTTATTTAGCACTCATTTTTATTTGGACTTTTTTCAACCATTCAAAGTTCATTTCTTTTATTTTTGGTATTCATATGTTAATGTCATGTTTATTTTTGGATTGTCTTTTTCTTGCTTAAAAGCATTTTTATAAAGGCTTGGTGGCTGACACCTATAATCTCAGCACTCTGGAGGCTAAGTAGGATCACTGTGAGTTCAAAGACAGTCTTGGCAGCAGAATGAACTCCAGGTTAGTGTGAGCTAGAGTGAGAACCTGACCAACCCCCACATCCACCAAAAATACATAAAAGGTTCTTTGTATTACAAAGATTCACTTGTTTCATGTATTGGAAATATGTATCTCTGCAGAATATTGGCTAGTTTTAGCTTTGGCTCTTTATATCAATTTTTCAGATCATTAAACTCCATGAAAACCTCACTATGTTTATAATTTCCCAGAATATTCAGATAGATCCTTGGTGTTCACTAGGGCCTCTGTCAGTCTAGTGGGAGTGCTATGCCTAGGGATATTTCCACCCACCCTGTGGCTTTTACAGTATCCCCCGTCCCTCTCCCACAATGTTTCTGAGGCTTGGTGGGTGTGTTAGTTTGTTAGCAGTTAGTGTTGCATTCTCTCTAGACTCTGAATTTCTCTAAGGATGTGTTTCAGTTCACCTCCATGTTTGTTGCTATTTCCCTGGAGACAGTTGTTGGGCTAGCATTGGGAGCAATACTTGCCACTGCTTCCTCTGCAGAATCTTCTGGACCACAGTGAATGTGATAGAGATAGCACATCTTATAGTGGGCAATTGGCTGTTTTTTTCTTGTCTAATTGATGGATCCTGGTTCTCCCCAACATTCTCTGCCATCTCCTTTCTCCCCTGAAGTTCCAGCATGGTTATGAGTCCACCATCTTGACCAAAATTCTCATTTGCTAACTTTTTGATGCTATTTTATATAACTCATCTACTTTTGTGGATTGAGCCTACATAGCCAGCCACATTTCTGAATTCTTAATATTTCTCATAATTAGTTTCTAAAAATTCTAGAATTTTCTATATAAATTTCTATCACATGAATTAGTAGGGCTTTCTTCATTATCCAATCATTTTAATTTTCCTTAATTCCATTTTTTCCTTTTAATCTGAACTCACTGGCTAAGAACCCCTCCATAAGTTAATGATGTGTGAAAAGATGCACTTCCATTGATTTGTGTGTGTGTGTGTGTGTGTGTGTGTGTGTGTGTGTAGGTGTGTTATTATTCTTCCTGTCATTGGAGCTAGCTGGCTTGTTTTTAAACTTAGGGCTGGTGAGGCAGGATGGCCTGACTCACATGTGCATAACTTCTGCTGGAGAGCTGGATGCTCAGTCAGGTTCCCCAGGGGGGCGGGCAGGATTCTCTGTAAGCAAGTGCTATGGCAGAGCTTGAGGTGCATCAGGAATCACTGTGCAGGAAAGGAAGAGGAGAATGTGGGACAGTGCGAAGGGAGGACTGGACCCATGACAGCTCCACATGCATGGCCCACTTTTCAGGGAGCTCTGAAGTGGACACCATTCAACTGCTGTGTTTGCCTCAAGAATGAATTGGCTATTGTTTTTACACATAAGCCTCGTTAATCACAAGACATGGGCTATTTGGCAAGGTGGTGAGCTCTGACGATCTGACTATCTAGAGCGACCTGTTGAGCACATTTCCCATAGCCTGGCAGCACTGCTCTTTGGAGGGGACACAGGGCACATCCCTGCCTACCATCCAGGAGGTGAAACCACGAAGCATCTGCAGCTTACAGGCAGGGCAGTCACGTTGTGCAAGTACATTCCATCGGCAAAAGCAAGATGTGACTGTCATGTTACAAAGGAATGTAGATGGAGGAACAGAAAGCATTCACAAGCATTTGTTTTGTTATTTTAAAACCACTGGATCATTTGGCTTATATTATTTGGTATCTTTTAAACAAATAAACAAACAAAAATCTGTTGCTAGTCAATTATCTCTTTTTATTTACATTAAAATAATTTTAACTCACCCTTACTTTCACAAAGTTGTTTTTTTGCTTTTCAATTTTAGTCTGTCTGAGTTGTGTTTTTTTTCCCCCCCTGCATTCTCAAGATGGCCTCTGAGTTCTAGTATTGCTGTCAGACAGTCTTCATGCCTGGGTCATTTCTATGTGGGTGTTTCCTCCTATGCCCCTCCCAAATAAGCAGGGCTCTCCCATTGTTAATATCCCTACCAGAGTGTCACATCAAAAAAGTAATTAAACAGACTCACCGCAATCATCCCAAGTCCACAGTTAACCTGAGGGCTCACCTTGGGATGCATGCTAAGTTCAACCAACATGGTATTCATCACAGTATCACACCCATTGGTTTTACCACCTTGAAAGTATTCTTTTTCTGCCTATTTGCCCCTATTTCCTCCCATCCCTGGTAACCACTGATCATTTTGTTCTCTCTATAGTGTACATTTTTCAGGCTATAGAGTTAGAATCACACAGCACCTTTGAAAGTTGGTGCCTTTCACTCAGTAATATGCAACCCCCTCACATCTTTATATACAGCCACAGCTTGTGTCTTTTCAAGATCAAATAGTAATCCATGGTCTGGATGGTTTATTTTCCTGTTTACCTGCTGAGGGACGTGCTGGCTGACTCCAGGTTTGGGCTTCTGGATACACTGATATGGGCATTCATGGGCAGGAATCTGCGTACATGTTAAGTTTCAACTCTGCTAGGTAAATGACAAGGAGAATAACTGCTGGACTGTATGGAGCGATTGTGTTGAGTTTTGTGACAATGATGGGACTATTTTTAAGGCTTTTCGTTTTTCTTGGCTGTTTGCTAGGGATACATCCTAGGTGTCAGGCTTGTTAGGAAACACTCCACCACTTAGCTAAATCCTAACCTTACTTGTTACATCTTCCATTTATCCTGTATGATCTGAAGTTTCAATACAATGTAGATACTTATTGTTTCTTTTTTATTTTTTCATCCTGTTTGGAACACATTGTGCTTTTAAGTTTATCGACTTATATATAATTTTGATTCTGAAAATTTCTTAGCCACTATCTCCTTAAACTTTTTCATTCTTGGAAATTCTATTTGAATTGCTTGTTGCTTTTTCTTCAGATGTATGATTTCATGATTTGCTTCTTTAGTTATTTCATATGGAGCTACTTTATATTCTATATATGGTGTTTACTTCCAGTCTTTAAAATTTTTGAGTTAGAGGCTGAAGAGAAGGCTCAGCAGCTAAGGTGCTTGCCCGCAAAGCCTAGTGACCGAGGTTCAGTTCCCCAGAACCCATGTACAGCCAGTTGCACCAAGTGGCATATACATCTGGAGTTCATTTGCAATGGCTAAAGGCCTGGCTCACTCATTCTCTCTCTCTCTCTCTTCTCTCTGTCTCTGCTTGCAAATGAATAGATAAAAAAGAAATTAAAACTTTTCTGAGTTAATCTCTATTGAAATTATACATATTGACAATTTTATACATGTATATAATGTATTTTAATCATATTCACCCAAATTATCTTCTCTTGTCCCCTCCTCACTCCCAATGAACCCCTTCTTCCCAACTAGTCCCCCTTCTACATTGGTGTCTTTTTTTCTTTACTCACTAACTTGCTTACATGAGCATTAGTGGAGAGTTAGTAACTTGAGCATGTGCAGTTTACCACTAAAGAAAATGTCACCCTACTCCCCAGCAACCCTTACCTGCCAGTAGCAGCTTAAGGAAGGGTGGGGCCTCATGAGCACCTCCTCCACCCATGACAGAATGTTCATGGGGCACAGTCTTGTGCAGGTAAGCACAGCTGCCAAATGCTCATGAATGCCGTGGTCATATCATGTCCAGAAGATGGCATTCCACAACAATCCCCTCTTTCCTCTTCTTAATTCCATTCTTCCTGGCCCTCTTTCACAATGTTCCCTGAGACTTGGAGGGGGTGATACAGATGTTCCATTGAGGGCTGAGCATTGAGTTGAAATCTATTTTACCTTTTTGTTTCTTTGTCTCATGGTTTCTTACTATGTTGAAAATCTGTAAGATCACACCCAAGTTATTATTTTTTTTTGTTTGGTGACAGGTTCTCACACTGTACTACGGGCTAGCCTAGAACTCACAATATAGCCCAGCCTGGCCTTGTACATCTCCTCTTGCCTCAACCTCCCAAGTGCTGTAACTGCAGGCATGTGGCAGCACCCTCAGCTTGCATCCAGTTTTGATGATTCAAAACATTTCCGCTTTTAAGATGCATACAGAATTGGAACAGTACTCATGCCTCCCCTCTGTCCCTTGACTCTTTGTAGTAACTTCCTCTCTCCCCACCTCCGTCCTTGTTCCTGCAGACTCTATAGGGCTTCCAAAAAGATTAGTTCAAACATGAATAGGATTCCATTGCTCTTTTGCTCGCTATCCCCATGCCGAGTTCCTGTCTACAGCTGTCGTGTGAAGGCGTAAGGCACACTCTTGCTGCAGTTCCTCCCTGGCTTGTTGTTTCTCTTCCAAAAATGCCTTTTCCAAGTAGTATCTGGGCCTGTTCCCTCTCCTCTTTGTTTGTGTTCCTTCAGATATTTTAGTGAGGCCTTCTTTAAAGACCACATTTAAAGTTCCCTACTCATTATGAGATCATAAGCCACTTCCTTGCTTTACTACTTTTTATAAAATCTTTCAAACATTCTTTCTAACGACTGAGCATATTGACTGGCTTCCAGTAATCCCAGTACAGCACAGAATGGAAATTTGTCATCAGTGTTGTTCACTGCTGCACTCCAGTTTCTCTTGCAATGCCTGGTCCATAGTTGATATTTGATAAATATTGTTTAAACACAAGCTCTTTCCTTGACAATTTTTAACAGAGAATCCAAATTAGTTAATAAATTGCTCAGCTGACTCAACCCTTAAAGTACCAGACAAAAGAGAGGTCTTTTACCAGCACCACTCTTTTTGGATGGTCTGGTCTACAAACTAGGGTTTTAGGAATGAAAGATATTCACAAACTCTTTTGCTCGAAGTGCAATTGGCTGAAAGGGTGGTAAATACACAGAATTAGGGGTTTGGTTTTCCATAGACACATTGTGTGATGCATAGTGATCAGTAAAATATTTCTATGCTTGTTTCTATGCCCACTTTCTGTGACTCAACATAGTTCATTTTTTGTGGCAGAGCCCATATGTGCTGGCATTAACTTTCTGGTTCTTAGAGAAGATTCACCGGCATGTTGACAAAACACCACAGCAGCAGTGAAGCTGTGTGTGCCCACAGTCCTCGGAGGGCATGAGCAATACCGGCAGCACCACCCTTCCTCTCCACTCTGTTGCCAATCCGTGACTCTCCTCTCTAGAAGAGCATCCCTCAATGGTTCTGTAATGTGAGCTCTGGGGTACAGACACCAGGCAAGATTCCTATTCCCTTCTGTCATTTTAGCTCAGTCAGAATTTCCTAATCTGGAAGAAGGCCCACCGGGGAGGGTGAGGGCAAGAAGAACTGGGGGTGCTCCCCTTCTCAAAAGTCTGGGAGCCACTGGCTTAGTGAGTCAGGGTTCACAGTTTCCAGCCCCAGGGTGGGGGTGGGGTAGCAGTGACAACAGCTGTGCGTCTGGTCTCAACAGGAATGTCTGGTTTGGGTGTGGACTCTGGTGCAAATGGCTGATATGCAACAATACAGGGCTCAGGCGGGGACAAGCGCACAAGTGGGTCAGGTTAGCTTGGAGAACACTCTTGCCCAATCTACCCGAGTGCCCACAGAATGCTTCTTGCAGTCCTGTCAATCTCTGTTTTCACTAGCTTGTCTTGGCTGGTTAACTTGCTGTGATCAGGAACAACAAAAAACAAACAGGAAATATTCAGTTTGACAATGAATTCACTCTAGTGAATAATGAAATTGTTAATCTTCCTAGATGGCTTGGCATCAAGTTTACTCCTTTGTTCTTGCTATTTCGATCCCCAGACTTGAATTCTTTTAAGTGTTTTCCCCTTTCCTGTTTCTCTCATTATTTAGCTCAACACATACCAGTTCCTTCCAATTCTTTTGCTTTGGGGTTTTCAGACTACAGCCCTTGACCTGGCACTCAGCCAGCGCTCTTTGTTGTAGTTCCCAACTCAGTCACTAGAGCTGGAGCATGAGAGTCATCTGAAAACTCATGGGCTTTATTCAGGACCTCTGATTGAGTTGGTGGAGCCAAGCAATTTGATTTTTAACACTCTGAGTAAGAGCTCCAGGGGCAGTGTGTGCCATCATAACTAGTTTCACCTGCTGCAGTCATCGTTTGATCAGCTGCCTCCTTGGCTCACTAATCTTGAAGGGCTCCTTGTTCTTTAAAGCATTAAGCTCAAACTTAATTCTGGACCCAGATGGAATTCTGGTTCCTCCACATCATACCATCTCCGGTTTTTCTGCATTTCTTTTGCTCCAGTCAGACACTCTCTTCTCTTCTCCTGCCAGCCCATGCCACCCCCACCCAGGTCTCCCATACCTACTTATATCCTGGGCATCTGCAGCAGTGTAAACCATGTGTTACTTCTGAGCCCAACCCAGAGCTTCCTCCTTCTTCTGCAATTATTCTGAGCTTCTGTATTTATATAGTAATGTATCTTTTTTACTTTAACTTTTTGTTGACAGTTTCCGTAAGTATAGACAACAAACAATGATAATTCCCACCCTTTCCCCCTTTGTCCCCCTCCCAAGTCCACCCTCCATTGAATCCCTGCTTCCTTCCACTCAGTCTCTCTTCTACGTTGATGTCAACATCTTTTCCTCCTGTTATGAAGGTCTTGTGTAGGTAGTGTCAGGCACTGTAAGGTCATGGATATCCAGGCTATTTTGTGTCTGCAAGGGTACATTGTAAGCAGTCCTGCCTTGCAATAATGTATATTGTAACCCGTGTTCATTCTACCCGGCATTGACAATAACCATTCTATGTTTGTAGATCCAGTTTTCCCAAATAGATTATAAGCTTCATGAGGTTTTATAACATTAAATTTCTTTTTTTTACACTCACAGTGACCAGTTATTTTCTTGCTTTACATCAGTGGTTCTGAAACTGGTCTAACAATAAGAACATTTGGTGCATTCGTAGAAAACACGGATTCCCAAAGGCCTACCATAGCTTGCTACACTAGAATCCTCAGTGGGGGGTTCTGAGAACAGAAACCACGTGTTTCCATCATCGGGCATGTCTGGGAGACACAATAAGTGCATAACATGTTGATTTTTTAAAAAAATTTTTGGCTCATTTTTATTTATTTGAGAGCGACAGACAGAGAAAGAGGCAGAGAGAGATAGAGAATGGACACGCTAGGACTTCCAGCCACTGCAGAAGAATTCCAGATGCATGCACCCCCTTGTACATCTGGCTAACGTGGGTCCTGGGGAATCGAGCCTTGAACCGGGGTCCTTAGGCTTCACAGGCAAGTGCTTAACTGCTAAGCCATCTCTCCAGCCCAACATGTTTATTTTTAATGGCATCTTTTCTCTTAAAAGAAGCAAAGAGGAGGGAAGGAGCCTGGGTTAGGCATGCCACATTAGCACTTGTTGAGCATGTGATGAAGCCTAAATCTGGGCCTAAAGGGTTTTTTGAGGAATAATGAAGAAAAGTGAAAGGAGGCAGATGCCAGGGAGAGGGAAGGGCATGCCATCCACCTGGCTGCTGCACAGCCATTTATGTGGTCAGATAGAAGGTGAGTAGAAATCAAGGGAAATGAAGATCCAGTGAACATCCTCTTTCCTGTCTGACAGCACTGAACGCTCTTGCCATCCATGGCCCAGGAGACAGAACGGGGATTGTTCACTCCTTGAATCATACATAGCAGAAATCCCTTAGAAGGTATTTTTTGCTTTTAGAATTGTGTCATTCATGCTAGGCGTGGTGGTGCACACCTTTGATCCTAGCACTCAGGAGGCAGAGGGAGGAGGACCGCTGTGTGTTCAAGCCCAGCCTGAGACTACATAGTGAATTCCAGGCCAGGCTGAGCTACAGTGAGACCCTACCTAGAAAAAAGAAAAAAAAAAAAAAAAAAAAAAAAAAGAGTTGTGTCGTCCAGGCCAATGTGTGTAAATTTAGAAGATGAAGAAATGGAATCCACATAGTTTAATAGTTTGTTCAAGAATAAATTGCTGTCATAGCTGAGACTAGCTCTGACTCAACCGTCTTATCACCCTTTTAAAAACATTTATACCTTTAAAATGATATTAATTTTTGCACAGGTCTTATGAATCTATATTTTTCATGAAGACAAAAGTAATTAATACTTACCTGGATCCTAAGTTTTCAGTAGTGAGACCCAGTTCTGGAAAAGTGTTAATAACTGAGCCAAATCAGAATAATGATATAAACACTGCCACCTCAGTGATTGGAATATAGTGGACACTAATATATGTCTATTCTTCTGGCCCTTGATTTACTCATTCAGACTCTAAAGTTCAACCATTGCCACTGTTTTCAGAACTAAAGGCATTGACTTTGGTGTGATTCAGCTCAGTTTGAATCCTGGCTCTGTCGGACACATGCTGTTAGTTTTGATCCTCATTGTTGAATATCTAATATTAATATTTAACAAATATATACATAGTAATGTATTTCTCTAAGCCTTGGCTTCTTGACCTTCAAAAGGGTGGTAATAATGCCTTTCACAATTGCTCTCAAGATCAAGTACAAAGATGCTTGAAACGCTCTTAGCATGCAGACATTCAGCAAGTATTCTCTGAGTGTGACATCTTGATTATCGATTTGTAGCAAAACTTCAGTCTTGATCAAGTTCTTCTAATACAGAGGCACTACCAGAAAAGGTGGCATCTGAGCCAGTCACCCGATTTAGCACCCTGGACCTACTACTCGCTGCTTGTGTGACCTTGGAAATATCTCAGTGCCTCAGTGAAAACACACATTTTACCAATGAAAAGATGATAGCTGACACACGGTGGGAAAATGAAGAAAGTAATATATGAAAAGTGCCTAAATCAGTGCTTCACCTGGCCAAACTACTTGAAAAGTATTTAGATTGCTTTCTCTGCTTATTGACCTTGAGATGCTCTGAATTTGACATGAGATCCTTTTCTGTTGGTAAGGCTGGACTTGAAATGCTGCTTTTTGTCTGCGTATCTCTGGCACTGAGCTTGCACTTGGTGGCAAACATCTCTAAGTCCATCATCTCTTGGTTTGGTGTGGGGGGGGATGGGGAATGTTGTAGACCAAACCCAGGGCTTCTATGTGCAGGATACCACTCTTGATCCATCCATTTCTGCCTTTTCCAGTTGGAGGAGCTCTTTGTTCCAATAGTCTAAAGATAGCCAGTTAACTAGAAAAGAAGTGGCTAAAAATAAAGGATCAAGAACAGCAACGATACACATGATGTTTAGAGCAATTTTCACAATGCAAAGGAAGACAGCAGCCTGGTGGAGTGGCACACATCTTTAATCCCAGCACTCAGGAGGCAAGGTAGGAGGATTGCCATGAGTTAGAGGCCACCCTGAGACTACAGAATGAGTTCCAGATCAGCCTGGGTTAGAGTAAGACCTTACCTTGAAAAAATAAAACAAAAGAAAGAAAATAAGTGAAAAATGCTAAAGAAAATATTAGGGACTAACATAATTTAATAATGATAGAGACCGAGTAGTAATTTTACTTTAAAAATATTCCTTGAAAGCCGGGCATGGTGGTGTACTCAGGAGGTAGAGGTAGGAGGATTGCCATGAGTTCTTGGCCACCCTGAGACTATACAGTGAATTCCAGGTCAGCCTGAGCTAGAGTAAGACCCTACCTCGAAAAGCCAATAAATAAATAAAAAATTAATTAATTTAAAAAAATCCCTTGAGATTAGCTCTATTTTCCTGGTATAAAATGAAAGTAACATGACATCTTTCTGCTAGCCTAAAGATAAAATTATTTATTGTTTCCTTTCATTTATTTGTGAGATGTTGTTGTTGTTTGTTTGCTTCAGACATGCTCTCTCTGTCGCCCAGGCTGGCCTAGAACTCAGTTTTCTTCCCTTAACTTCTAGAGTGCTGGAATTACAAGCATAAAAATTACCAAGCCTACTCCCTTTCTTCCTTCTACATTTTCTAGAGACTGCTCTAGAAATTCTTTTGTTTTTATTTACTTGCGAGAAGGGGGAAAAAGACAAATAGAGAGAGAAGAGAGAAAAAGAGAGAGAGAGAGAGAGGAGGGGCACACCAGGACCTCTAGACACTGCAAATGAACTCTAGACTCATGCACCACTTTGTGCATCTGGCTTTACCCGGGTCCTTTGGCTTTGCTAGCAAGTGCCTTAACCACTAAGCCATCTCTCCAGCTCTGCTCTAGAAATTCTTATTGTGATCAAGTTATCTATTGCTCTAATTCTACCCTGCTAGTACTTTAGGTAAATCCCTTGCCTCAGTCTACTTCCCAGAGCACTGCCTTTTCCCTGTCTGCCCATGCTCTGGAGCACACACTGAAGGCATTCCCAGCTGCCCTTTCCCTGCTGCCAAGGGGCAGGACTCTGGTCTTGCAGGGCTGTCTACCATTCCTCCAGGGGACTCAGAATTGTGACCCTATCCTGACTGCACTATAAACACACTATGGTAGTCTCATTGTTTTACCAGGTTTTGGTTTAGTAAATTATATATACTAGGTATAATATAGGTAAATTATTTTATTTTAGTATATGTGCTGCTGAAGCAAGCTCAATAAATTATTTTATTTATATATGAGGCAGAGTCTCACCATGTATTCCAAGCTGTTCTTAGACTTGTCATAACCTTCAGAGTTCTGGGATTACAGGCATTTTCAGCCACAGCCAGCTCATAGGTATAGAATGTAATTCTGGCAAATGAAACACAGATGGCAAGTCTTCTGGGAAACTCTGAGAAACATATCCTTATTCTCAAAAATAAATGTATGGGAAGAAGAAACCCCTATTCTACTGGACATAGTTACATCTGTGTTCAATATCATAAACAGTAGCAGTTTCCACCATGAGAGGAGTGAGGAATGGGAAGACAGATGATGAGGTTCTTGGTGATGTAAATAAAGCAAGAAGTGAGCTGAGGCCTTTTGTCCTGAAGAGTTCTTGGTAGAAGAAGAGAATACCAAGAGTAATATCAATGCTTATGTAAGCCAAATTGAATTGTACATGATTTGCTATGTGTTGCTGGAAGTACCCCCAAAACACAAATTCTTACTTGGCACAGATAAATCCATATCTTTCTAAGCCTCCCAATTTCAAGTTTCACCATCTCTGTGAAGCCAGGCAGGGGGTCCAGCCCAGGACAGCATGGTTATCTTCTCTGAACTCCTAACTCCTTTATTGACTCAATTTGGTCTTCCAATCTCCTCTCTTCCTTTCTCCCCTTCAATCCCTCACATTGCTCTATAAATGCAATACCCTACTATGTGTCTTTTCAGCATTTCAATTTCTAGCATACTATCTGAAAAACAAACACGTGGACATATGTTCTGTGGTACTGAGGGTGCAAAGAGAACAGTGTTCTGCCAGTCCGCATGTGGGTTTGTGTTCTGCTATGTGATTGGAGTGTATTTTAATGGAAAAATTTCACTCCTATTTCAAGTTCACTCCCAGGTCCACCACCAACTGTAGATTTCCTGTAAATTTGTTAAGTTAGGTCACTGCCTTCTAGCATTTTTATGAGGATTAAAGTGAGTGTATCATGTATGCACATGTCATAGATATCACGTATAATAGTTGTCTATGTGTCCTTTCACGCAAGGAATGGGAAGTGGGGAGTTTTACCAGAGCAGAAGGATATCCAGAAGTGATCTTCATAATCTTATCACACTGCTACACAAACAGTGACCCAGAGTATTCTAAGACTTGTCCAAAGTCCAGTACTCCTTAGTGTACTTGAACATGCACACATGAGTTCATTGTCCCAGACCATGTGATTCTGGTGATTAAGATAGATCCCTTCTACCTGCTTTGGGACTTGGGGCAGGTGACAAAGAAGGTGTCAGTAGGACACTTTCAAGACTGACAAAGTGAGAATGAGTGAAAGATTACCTGCAAAGGGGACCGATACATATGTGAGCTGTTCCCTACTGAACAGAGGAAGGGGTGATGGCGACTACCTCCCCTGTAACTCTGGTGCTGTCATAGATACCTGACGCTCACTTCATCTTCCTTTCTGTTGGTCAAAAAAAAAAAAAAATCCCCAGTACATGGGAGAGGAGGAGGGGAACCAAGGAGAAAAAAAAAATATTGAAAGCAGGCTGGAGAGATGGCAGAGCAGTTAAGGAGCTTGCCTGCAAAACCTAATGACTGGATTCAATTCTTTAGTACCCACATAAAGCTATATGCACAATGTGGCACATATGTCTGGAGTTTGCAGTGGCTAGAAGCTCTAGTATGCCCATTCTCTCTCTCTTTCTAAAATAAATAAGTAAAAGTATTTTTTAATTTAATTTATTAGTTTTCTTTTCAGCAAATACAAGCAGTTTGGTACCATTGTTTAGGTTCATCTATGATCTACCCCCTCCCATTGGACCCTCCTTGTTGATGTAAATGGGCCGTGCATTGTGGAGTTAGCCCACAGTTATTGGTATGATAAATGTCTCTGCAAATCATAACTCAACATGTGATTCTGACATTCTTTCCGCCCCCTCTTCCGCAAAATTTCTCTGAGCCATGTTGGGCTCATTTTGGTCTGCTTCAGTGCTGAGGTGTTGGGGGCCTCTGAGGCTCTGGCTCTCTGATTTGGTAGGAGTTGATTTTTCTCTTTGTTGGTCTCCTTCCCCTTAGTGCTGGTATCCGGTTCACAGGAAAACATCACCCTTGCTTGTTTTTTAATACTGAAAGTTTTGGTCACTAGTACATGACCCTTCAATCCAATGTCAGTATCCCACAGGACTCTTGTTCACAGTCGATGCTGCTGAAATCTGCACAAAGGAACATTCAATCTTCTTTTGCAATCCAGGCTTAATAGGATTTGTTGGCAAAATTGTGATTGCGTTTTGATTGTGTCCATTTCCCTGTGCATTTTACACAGCAGGTGGCTGTGGATGAGAAGACTGTTTCTAAATTCAGAAGCGGTGACATAAATAAATACTATGTCCTGAGATCAGTTGTTACCAGGTGGGAAAGCAAAGAAATCCCAAGTAGGTTGGAAGTCCCCAGAGCAGAAGCAGAGGAGACTTGGCAACTGATGTTAGTGGCAGGGGAAGGGGGAGCTACTGTAAGATTAAACCATGATACATGACTATGCTATGTAGGTGAGCCAAGTCCTGGTGCTATAAGACGATATTGAAGAAATTGATGCCAAAAGTCAATCATGGACTGTGCCAATCTTTTACGTTCCTCGTTTTCTACTACACACTCCTCAGGAGACCAAAAGTCACAAGGAAGCGGTACAGTCTTACAGGTCAGCCCAGACTCTTCCTGCCTTATACTCTCCAGACTTTCACATCTACCATCTATTCTTCTAATACCATCCTTGTTTTATATTGCTTCTATTTTTATAGGAGTTTTGCTAAGTAGTACAGGTTGACCTAGAAATGACCATATAACCCAGACTGGCCCTGAATTTATCATGGTAATCCTCTCGCCTCAACCTTAGATTATAGTAGTGTGCCACCATGCTTAGTTTATCCTCCTTATTTAAAAGATTTTTAATTTTTGCTTTAGTTTAAAATTCAACTTTAAATGCTCTCTTTCCTTTGTGCCTTCCTGTCATGCCCCACCAGGCTGTTTTATTTTTCCACATGTATAAGGGAAATCCATATTTATTCCTTTGTATTGTCCAAAATATATTTAACAATGTATTTTTTTCTTTTTTTATTAGACATGGGCATATTTAGTACGTAAACAACACATGTTGGTACCATCATTTCCCTCTTCCCTGTCCCTTTTCTGAAGAGACCTTCATTGATGGGGATGCAGGTCAATCCCATGGGGATTGTGGGTCATGCATTATTGGGGGGGGGGTAAATATGTAGCTCAGGCTAGCCTCGAACACCTGATCCTCCTGTTTCCGCCTCTTCAGCAATATCCTATCAGCATGCACCACCACAACTGGCCCAGGTTGGTTTTGAATTCAGCTCAATTATTCCTTCTGCCACAGTCTTGCTAGTAGCTGGGATTCAAGGCATGTGGCATTGTGCCAGTTTCCTTTCTATATCTTATTTTTTTTCTTACTTGCTCCTTCTAGTATTCAATTGATAGCAGAGACTATAATTGAATTGTTTTGTTACAGTGGACATTTATTATTCAAATTGTTCCTTCATAATGACAATTAGAGTCATTAAGCTTGGCTAATAAGAGACTTAAGATTCACAAGAAAATCTCATTACAGTTTCATAATAAACAGGTTCAAGAATATGTATGAGAAAACATCTGTGTGCAAGGACAACAAGGCAACCCAGACATGTGCAAGGACAATGGGAATAGGCGATGGGGAGTACTGCAGCACTGGGTGTCCTCTCATGCACAGATCGATGGAACTCTGCTGGACAGAAGCACTGCCATCAATTAACATCAATGCACACCAGAAGTCTTGTGGTTGACAAAGACATAGGCAAATAATATAAGACATGTCAAGAGCCGGGCATGGTGGCGCACGCCTTTAATCCCAGCACTTGGGAGGCAGAGGTGGGAGGATCATTGAGAGTTCAAGGCCACCCTGAGACTCCATAGTTAATTCCAGGTCAGCCTGGACCAGAGTGAGACCCTACCTCAAAAAAACAAAAACAAAAACAAAAACAAAAAAAAAAAAGACATGTCAAGTATTAAAGTGGATATAAATTTGGGGGAGAGAAATCGTAATAGAGGAAGGGGAGAAAGGAAGAAACTGGTGCAAAAATACTGTACTTGAACGTAATGGTGATAATGTAATGCCCTATAATGTGACAATGGGGTCAGTGTGATTGAACTCTGTACTTGAGGTTCCAAAACTAGATGCATGAAGAACAAAATCAGGGAGTTCTCTGTAGCAGGAGAGTTGAGGGTTGTCTGTGACTGGGCTGGTCTGAGTCATAAGAGCTGTTTCCATAAAAAGACACAATGTGACCAAGGTCAGGGCCCCTTCCATGGCAAGTAACAGGTTTCTTCCTGGCAGAATTGAATGTTGACACTCTTGTTGTGCTAGAGGGGTGCCTGCTCACAGCAATGCAGTTTGCATCATTGCAGAGCCATCAACTACTCTAGAAGAGATGTTTAGCATTCTGTGAGGAACAGTGCTTAAATATGGATCATTTTATATTATTGCAAGTCCTTCTGTATCTAAAATTATGTTTGCTTCCCCTAAAGTTGGCAAGTCTATTTTACAGTGGACAATGAGGAGTTTAAAATCCAATGTAGCTCAGTGAGTCCTCAGTCACACACATGAGCAGCCCAGGTCTAGAAACCCTCTCTCAGAGAATGGGTATACTTCTGTTTTCTCCTTATGAGAACTGACAGCAGTCAAAGTCATGGCTTTTTTTTTTTTTTTTGGTTTGGCTTTAGTTTCTAGGATGTCCAAAGCCAGATTTGAAGTACTCTGAAAGAATTTGCTTGCTCTTATCATGGCCATACTTGAGTTCCTTTTTTCCCTAGTGTGGTGGTTTGATTCAGGTGTCCCCCATAAACTTAGGTGTTCTGAATGCTAGGTTCCCAGCTGATGGATATTTGGGAATTAATGCCTCCTGGAGGGAGTGTATTGTTGGGGGCAGGCTTATGGGCTTTATAGCTAGTTTCCCCATGCCAGTGTTCGGCACACCCTCCTGTTGCTGTGGTCCACCTTATGTTGGCCAGGGGATGATGTCCACCCTCTGCTCATACCATCCTTTTCCCCTGCCATCGTGGAGCTTCCCCTTGAGCCTGTAAGCCAAAATAAATCTCTTTTTCCCAGAAGCTGCTCTTGGTTGGGTGATTTCTACCAGCAAGGCAAACCTGACTGCAACACCTAGTCTTAAACTTATTTCATGTTTCCTGGGTATAATTCTTTATTTTGACTTAGACTTTCTTCTTGACTTTATTCTAGAACCTAGTAAATCACCCAGCGAGGAGGTAAGTGTATACATAGATGCATAAGTGCAAACAAAGATAAAGATACCCACAACATTAAAACAGCATATTTTCCCCAGAAGATCCAGTAGGGCACCTATGGCCTAGGCCAACACTTAGGGAACCCCTGCTTTAGGATTATACAGGAATTGATTAGCATTTTTGAACATGATGATTAGACAAACAACCTCTACAACTTTGAGCAAAAAGCCTGACTTTAGAGTTTGAAAGTTAACCAAGCAATCCTAGCTCAAAGTCTATTGCTTTATGGATAAGGAATAAAAGCCAGCCTGTAGAACTACCCTCAGTGGTCTGGTTTTATGCACTGTTGCAGTCAGGTTTGCATTGCTGGAAGAAATCACTTCACAAAGAGCAGCTTTTGAGGAAAAAGGGGTTTATTTTTGGCTTACAGGATCAAGAGGAAGCTCCATGATGGCAGGGAAAATGAAGGCATGAGCAGAGGTTGAAAATCACTCCCTGGCCAACATAAGGTGGACAACAGGAACAGGAAAGTGTGCCAAACACTGGCAAGGGGACACTGGCTATAACACCCATAAGCCCGCCCCCAACAATACACTGCCTCCAGCAGGCATTAATTCCCAAGTCTCCATCAGCTAGGAACCTAGCATTCAGAACAACTAAGTTTATGGGGGACACCTGAATCAAACCACCACATTCCACCTGGCCCCCATAAACTGATAAACACACAAGATAGAAAGTACAATGCATTCAGTCCAACTTTAAAAGTCTCATAGTTTTTGTCAGTCCTAATGATGTTCAAACAGCCCTATAATCCAAGGTCCTTTAACTGAGCCATAATACCAAAAAATTTCCTCCCAAACCATAAGGGCACAGAATAAACACTCACTGCAAAAGATGACCTTGGGTGTAGCAAAGAAATATTCAGCTAATACATGATTTCAAACAACCAGGGCAAACATCAAGCTCTGTAGCTTCAAGTCCAACCACTCTAGCCAGTGACAAATCTCCAAGTCCAATAATTCTAACAAGCAACAATTCTCTGGAGTTCCAATTCTGGCCCTCCAGCTAGGCTACTCACAGTCCTGGAACACTTCACTGAGGCTGGCAGCTTTCCTTAGCAGCCATCTCGGGGTCCTCCAATGCAACCCATGGTTCTGCCTCATGGCCCCATGGGGTCTCCATGCAGGCATCCAGCAAACCTGCTTCACACTTTCCATTGCCATTTCCAAAACATAAGACCATGTTGCAAACTCAATGACCTTCTCTTTCCTGCATTTCTTATAGTCCACAATACCAGGTAGGGGACTAATATGATAATCCCTGGGGGAGGGGGAATAAAGCAGACTTTGAAGAACAGAACACTCCTTGAGCATTCAGGCCCCTTCAAAAGTGTCTACATTCTTTCTGTTGTCCCAGTGCAAGTCAGCTGGCCCAATCTGAAAGGTTGTAATTTCTCATACAATTGCAGCAGAATGGGCAGAAGTTTCAGCCTAAAGATTTCTTTCTGTGCCATATCCCTCTGCACACACCAGTCTGTTTCTATGCACTACAACCCTGCACAAGTTCTCAGGACATGGCATAACATCAAGCCTCTCACACAAACTGCTCCTAGCCCAGTCCAGGCAAAGCTCTTTCTCACTCTCATAAGCCAAACCTCACAGTCCATAGCTCTTACTGCATGTAGGTATTTCAATTCTGACCAGAATAGTCCATCAAGCTGTACTTACAGCACTGCAAGCTGTTTCTTAGGCCAAGGTTTCAAATCCTTTCACATTCCTCTTGAAAATAAGCTCCAAAAGGCCAAAGCCACACAGTCAGGTATCTAGCAGCAATCCCACTCCTGGAACCACTTTATTGTTGCAGTCAGGTTCACATTGCTGGCAGAAATCGCCCAGCTAAGAGTAGCTTTTGGGGAGAAAGGGGGTTTATTTTGGCTTACAGACTCGAGGGGAAGCTCCATAATGGCAGGGGGAAATGACAGCATGAGTAAAGGTTCGACATCACACCCTGGCCAACACAAGGTGGACAACAGAAACAGGAGAGTGTGCCAAACACTGGCAAGGGGGCACTGGCTATAATACTCATAAGCCCACCATCATCAATACACTGCCTTCAGTGGGTATTAATTCCCAAATCTCCATCAGCTGGGAACCTAGCATTCAGAACTCTAAAGTTTATGGGGACACACGAATCAAACCACTGTATGCATCTAACTGGGACACTGTGCTTCTGACCTGCAACTTTCATTGCATCCTGTCATGGGCCCAGTTCATGTCATCTCCCTCAGGAATAATGTGAGGGCCTTGTTGGTCACCTTACTGAAACAGAAGCCCCCTCTTCTGGGCTTCATAACATCTTAGGCATGCCCCTATAATGAACGGATTATTTGTCACCCCCTGATGGACCACAGGTTCCTTCAGCCCAGAACTATGTCCTAGTGATCAAGGTGCAGATGTAACCTAGAATCACACTTGGCTTGTAGGTTTTGAGGTTAGCTCTGACTGTGAGCCCTTGCAGCAGATTGAAGTGATGTCCAACAAGTTGCCACACTCACAGGTCAGCAGGACATTTCACCATGCCACAGCTGCACCTCTATCAGAGAGGCCTTGCTCAGGCCTGATTTCTAATCCTAGGCTGCCAGTGTCAGCAGTGCCTTTCTCTTGTTTTGGTTTGTTTCTTACTCTGGTCCATCTGTTCTATCCTTGATTTTCCTAATGCAGCCTATTTTACCTTGAAGCCTTCACTCCTGTTTCACAAGTGTTTGTCTTTTGTGATTCTTGGGGTGGTAAGCACAGAAACCAGATTTGCATGCCTGCTAAGCGTGTGCTGTGCTACTGAGCTACATCCCTAGCTGTGATGGTTCATCTCTGGTTGTCAATTTGACAGGATTTAGAATCACTAGAAAAACAGATCTTTGGGAAGGTCTGCAAGGGATTTTCTAGATTAGATTAACTGAGATTGGAAAAAAAATCTACCCTAACTGTGGGTTGGTAACATTCTATGGCTGGGGGCCCTAGGCTGCATACAAAGGAGAAGTGGAGCTGAGCTGTAGCGTTCATCCCTCTCTGCTTCCTCACTGCAGACTGAGTGTGACCAGCGGCGTCACGCTCCTGCTGCCATGTCTTCCCCAACATGATGGGCTGTAACTGTGAACTCTGAGCTGAAATAAACACGTTCCTCTAAACTAATTTTTGATAGGTATTTTGTTCCAGCAACAGAAAGTAACTAATATAACATCCCTGAAAATAAATATTTAGTTGTAACAACTTAAATTAAAAATCTCATTTTACTTGTCAATAAGATGCAGACTTAAGGTTCTTTTCATGTTAAAGACAATAAACATGTAGGAATTAGAAATATATTTTGAAATATTTCTGTATATATATTTACCTATATATGTGCCTATATTATAAAATATAATTTCTTGGGTTAATTTCTAAGTGTCCAAATTGAGTCTTGCTGTATTTTGAAGTTGCAATCTTATAATCTTAAGTAAATTGAACTATTTATGGAAAATCTAAAGGTAAATACAAATGTTTTATTTTATGGTATGGTATGGGTGAGCCTTTGGCAACTGTACCAGGATGTTTTTTTTTTTTTTGAATTTTGTTCTTGTTCTTATGCAGGTATACCTCTTTCAGCTATTAAATCTAAGGATGGGATAAATGATGGGGTAGATACATATACCCCAAAAGCTAATGGGAGTCTAGTAGGGGCTGAAGCTGGAAAGAGGCATAAAACTAGATTTCAAGAACTGTGTATACTATACTGAATCAGGAATTGGTACTGTTTTTTAACAGTGTTTGAGGCAAGTTTGTCTTCCCTTTTATTGCAACATTATCTCTTATATTTAGAGAACAAAGCAGAATAGTAGAGGCCTAAGAAAGGAGATTATGACTAAAGTACATGGATATGAAGATGAGAGCTAGGATGCTGGCAGTAAGTTAGGGATGGAGAGGACATGAAATATGCAGCAAACAAGTAAAATCTACCAGTGGTCACTTTAATTAGGTGAAGATAGATTCTAGAGCAACCCCTGGCTTGGCCATGTATGGAAATAAGGAACACAGGTCAAAATGAAATAAGACTTCATAATATAACTACCTCAAGAAGTAGCTATGTTGAAAGTGAAAGGCAAGTCACTGGTAATTATTTGAAGGTCTAATAAACTTTATGCTTCTAATAAGATTAAGGCATGTACAATATTCTTTGGTCAGGCTGCTTTCTACTACTAGATGTTTCAACAAGAAACACTACTAGAAAGAGCAGTCAGCTGAGCCAGTCCAGACTACACTGCTGCCTGGGTATCTGTCCTGGTTACTGTCAATTGTAGAATTACTTGGGACTGGAAACATATCAAACTCTCAGAAGCATTACTGTGAAGATGATAAAAATGTGCTAGTGATAATTTTTTTTTCCAAACTGGCTACTGTTCCTTGCCAATCGTGCAAATTTCAGCTGTACAAAAAGTCCAAGTTAAATATGAAAGTAAGAATTTTCATGATAGCCAATGGAAAAATAACAGTAAAAGTTAGAATGTACTACACACATGCTATGTGCCAGAGACTGTTTTAAATAGTCGCAATCTTTACCACTCATCTGGAAATGAGTCTTACAATACTCATTTTATAGATTGGGAACTGAGTCACAAGGCTTATCCAAAGCCATTTGCTGGCATATGGTTTAGATTATCTAGTATAATTTCAGGTCCTTCTTTCATAACCACTATACTAAAATGCAGTGACTGGGACATCCTGGTAAAAAGCAAAAAGCTAGGTCTAGATGTGAAGCTCAGTGTAGAGCATGTGATCTGGGGTCCACTTCCAGTACTAACCCAAACCAAACAAAATAATGAACCCCAGTAAATAGACAAAGTAGGTCTTAATGGACTTTTTCTTCTTTGGTTAGGTAAACACTCTACTACTGAGCCATACCCTTCATGCTGGCTCTTCATTTTATTATTAAAAATTCAAGAAAAGAAAAACTGGGTACATATTAGCAAGAAGTAAATATTAACTATAGTGACAAAATTAGATTATTTATAAAAATGTCCGCATCTGTTTTATAGTTTCAGGGTCATTAATCAACACATAGCTCTTTAATGCCTGATGGAACAAGATTATTTTAAGTATCAACCAGTTTTCTTAATGTTTGTTAGTATGGATATACAAGGAATTTGTAATGCTGGGCAACATCATACTACACATACATATTAAAGCAGCTCTGATGGCATTCAGTGACCTACTTTTGCGGGGCTATCTACATACATGCAGTCTGTCATTGACCAGCGTGCTATTATGCAACATGTGGCAATTATACCATTGCACCTTTCCCTGATAATTTTACTTATAATGTTTTATGTAGAATATATGTACATTGAGATGTGAAAATTTCAGCTGCAATTTTGACAACTGCATATACCCATGTAACCTACATAATTTAGTTATTATAACAGAGAACATTTATGTTTTGTCAGAAAATTTGTCTTACTTCCCGCTCAGTTTTGTATGTCTCCTCCCAGAAAGCTTTCTTCTAACATGGCCTCTGGTGGCCTCAACATGTTGGTTTTATGCCCTGTGCATTCTCCTCCCATGCTGATTAAGATTCACCAGTGCAACCAGTAAGATATTATGGAAACAAGAGTTTTTGTTTCAAGTCTACTGTTGTATTTGAGACAGGGTATTCCTAGGTAGCTCAGTCTGGCCTATAACTCAGGATACTTCTGCCTCAGCTTTTTAAGTGCTGGGGTTACCAGTGTGCAGTACCACACTTGGCTTTGACTAGGTTTAGAAGACACCACAGCTTTCGTCTGGCTGTATTTGGGCTACTCCTTTGAGAAGCCAGCTTCAAGTTGTGAGGACACCCAGGTAGCTCTGCAGAGGTCTAAGCAGCAGAGAATAGTCAGCAGGGAACCAAGCCTTCTTACCAACCTCTATGACAGCGAACCATCCAGGAAGTGAATCAGCACTTAGTCAGGTCAGACCTGCAGGTGGCTGCAGCCCTAGAGAAAGCACTGTCTCTAGAGACCCTGGCCTGTTACTACATGGCAACGCTGATCTCAACTTTCTGACCCACAGTAACGATTGATAATAGATGCTTCTTATTAAGCTGTTGTATTTGGGGTACTTATTTTTCACTAAGGATGCTTCTCTACTCCTACAATTTCTGTCCTGGTTTTTCAGCCTTATCAGTGGGCTACACCATGTCAGTGGAAGTATACTGTGTCATTAATAACTGATTTTACAATCTTTTTTATTTTTACTTTTTAAAATATTTAATTAATTTATTTATTTTAGAGAGAGAAAGAGGGATAGAAAAAGAGAGAGGGAGGGGATGAGCCATGGCCTCTAGCCACTGCAATGAAGTCCAGATGTATGCACCATGAAGTGCATCTGCCTTTACATGTGTACAGGGGAATTGAACCTGGGTCCTTAGGCTTTACAGGCAAGTGCCTTAACTGCTAAGCCATCTCCTAAGCCCAATTTTTATTTTTTTACGTATTTTTTTTGCAAGGAGAGAGAGGGGGAGAGATAATGAACATGAATGCCCTAAGGCCTCTAGCCACTGCAAACAAACTGAAGAAGCATGCATCTTTGTGCGTCTAGCCTCACAGGGCACTAGCGAATTGAACCTAGTTCATGAGGCTTTGGAGGCGATCAACCACTAAGCTATCTCTCCAGCCCCTCTAACTTTATTTTAATATTTTCTCTTAATAAATTATTTGTCCATTAAATTATAAATAATAATGTCCAATGAAGAGGCACCTAGCAGTTGTGGGGTGTGTGTGGGGGTGAATATGTGTGTCTATTAGTTTTTTTTTTCCAAAAGCTGAGGATTGAGCCCAGGGCCTTGTTCATGTTAGGAAAATACTCTACCACTGGTCTATGTCTCTGTATATATTATTACTTAGCCTTTGTAGAATATGTTTTAAAGAAGGACAACAACTGTTTTAGAGATAAACCCTTAATTGTCAGGTGGCATCTGACAAGTCGTCAGTAAAGAAATAGAGTAAATAAATGTGTGAATTAATGAATTGCTTCTATGAGAGTAACAATGGCAGACTGAGTGCTTCTTCCTCCCTGTGCTGCTTTTTTTTTCTGTCACACTTTGTGAACTTTACCCAGGTATAAGCCATGCAGAGGTAGGTGTTGGGGCCAGCCAGAGCTTTCTGTGGCAATGTGAAGCAGCTGGGACTGAGCCTTGCGTCAGTGTGGGCCTGCGGCACATCCCTACACCCTTCAGGCTTGCTGTAACACTGACCTCGGTCATGCCAAAACTAAATCCCAGAGATGGGCAGAACACAATCTCCCTTTTCTGTATCCAAGTTTCTCATCTGTCTGAATGACGCTATTATTTGTTTTGGAGACAATATGGTGCATGAAAATTCTGTCATGGAAAATTTAAAAGTTTAGTTTGAAACTCTAGTTTCTTATGACTTGGGCTCAGAACTGTCAAATCAACAATCATCTTTTCATATTTTTGGCAGAACTCAAATTAAATATTTATATCCTGTTACAGGTAAATTAAGAACTTAAAATAGGGACTGCAGAGATGGCTTAGTGGTTAAGGTGCTTAATTATGAAACCTAAGGATCCATGTTTGTTTCCCCAGTAACCTGTATAAGCCAGATCCACAAGGTAGTATATGTGTCTGGAGTTTATTTGCAGTGGCTAGAGGCCCTAACATGCCCATTCTCTCTCACTCTTTCTCTCTCTCTGTCTGTGCCTCTCTCTCTCTCTCAAATAAACAAGTAAAATATTTTTTAAAATAATTCAAAACAGGGAGGAAGGGAATGGAACTAACACATGATTTGTCCATAGAACAAAGTTTCTAATTAATAAAAATAAAGAATTTAAAACATTGGGCAGACATCTTTTATAGACATATTCAGAAAGCCAGGTTGAATTTATAGTAATTATTTTATGCTTTTTTGAATATGTTTCTCTATATCTTAAAAAGATGTAGAGCTAAAAGTAGTTCATATTCCTCGATTTCCTTGTCACTAGGAAGTGGGAACATAACAGATATAGATACTCAAGCCTAGAAATGTGATGGTTATGTGCCAAATACTGAGCTGACAAGAAAAGTTTCATTTTGGCTAGATCTGGGGAAATCTGAAGAATAAAATGAGTGATATTAGTTAGAGTCCATGGGTCTATATGGATATAAATAACTCATTGAATAAGTATATTAGGGATTAGGAAGAGCTGCTAGAGCAGAATTTTAAGGAACATGAATGTAAGAAATAAATGATGGAAACAGAAAACCCATTATCTGTAGACACTGAAGTAATAACTATTTTAAGATCAAGACTTGTCACTGGGGCAGAAGAGATGGCTCAAGGGTTAATGCACTCACCAGCAAAGGCTAACAACCCTGGTTCAATTCCCCCGTACCCACGTAAAGCCATATGTACAGAGTGGGACATGGATATGAAGTTTGTTTGCAGTGGCTAGAGGCCCTGGTGTACCCATTCTCTCTGTCTCTCTGTCTCTCTCTCTCTGTCTGTCTGTCTCTCTCTCTCTTTCTCTTTGCAAATAAATAAATAAATAAAATATTTTTAAAAAGAATGAAAAGTAATGAAAGTAATTTCATAGTCAAGAGTATCTTCCCACATGATACTGGTTGCAAAGACAAGGATACTAACAATGGAGAAACCTGGCAAACACCACTTTAACCAAATGACCAGTTAGCCTCAGTCATCACAGGACAAATTAGAGTGATGTGTATGACCACACTGTGTTTTGTGAGGGGAACACAATGTCTTTTAGGGATAATCTTGCCAAAAAAATGTATAATCTGAATTTAACCATGAACATATGTGAACTCTAAATAAGGGGTATGCTACAGAACACCAACCCTGAGGGTTCAAATGTCAAGGTCTTAGAAGGTAAAGAAAGAGTCAGACATTGTCCCCCTCAGTGTTTTAGATGCATCACAAACACCTCTGAGGGCTTGTTATGAACACAGCTGCTGCCCTCCTCCTGCGAGGTTTCTGATTCATAGGGATGAGATGAGGCTTGACATTGCATATTGACAAGTGATGCGCATTCTTGTAGTCTTGGGCCCCCTTTCAGGAACCGATGTATAGAATAACAAGCTATGGGCCAAAGCCCGCTGGCAGCTTGGCTCCCCGCATACAGGACCCACACTCGTAGGAGATATGTTCAAAGGCCCCACTGGATGCCTGAACCCATGTGAGTACCAAACTGTACAGATGTTACATTTTTTCCTATACATATATACCTGTAATAAAATTTATAAATTATGCACATTAAGAGATTAACAATGACTATTAATCAAATGAATAATACCAGTATACTGTAATAAAAATTAGGCAAATGCTCTCTCTCCCTCTTTTTTCCTCTCCCCCATCTTATTCTACTGCACTTACCTTTTTCTTCTTGTGATGTTGTGAGATTCTGCTTAGCCGAATCACTGTGTGGCTGCTCTGGTCTATCCAAATTGGCAGGCTCACCACTCTGTCCTTCTGGGCCACCGCTAAGTAAAATAAGGGTTAGTTGAACCAAAGCACTGCAACTCTGCACCAGGTGACATGATAACCGATGTGGCTCCTGAGTGGCTACTGGGCAGGGAGTCCACAGGTGTGGATGTGCTGGACCAGGATGACTCACTGCCCAGGTGGGATAGTGGGGCACTACAAGGTTTCCTCACACTACTCACAGTGGATGCTGTTCAAAACTTAGCAATTAATTGTTCCTATAATTCCTCATTTGACAATCTCAGATCTCAGTAGGTGACCATAGGAGCTGAAAGCGTGAAGTGACCCTGTGAGTGAGGGGACACTCCTTCACAGCTGTCCTGGAACACAGCCCAGGCTGATTGTTTACCTGTTCTCTGTGGCTGCTGTTGGCCAAGGTGAACTGTTTTCATGGAGCTGTTCATGACCCACAGAGCATAAATATTTACTATCTGGCCCTTCACAAAACAAGTTTGCTGGGTCAGATCTAGTTTACCTGTGCCGTGTAACAACTAAAGACGTACGTGATCCCGTTGGAATTGGAATCTAAGGGGTAAAAGGGTTAACAGTGGAACAAATTACAAAATTTGAATGTCTTTGGAGTAGATGATACATTTTCTCAGTATTAATTTTCTGGGTTTGATCATACTGTGGTTACCTATGTAAAATGATAACATTTCAAGAGCTTGGGTGTGCAATGTATGGAAAGCCTTCATAAAATTTTGGCAGCTTTGTGTACCTTTGAAGTTATCTTATTAAAAAACAGATTGGATTGGCTCAAGTGCAGTGGTATTTACAACTAATTGATCATAACTAGTTATAAGTTTCTTGGGCTGGAGAGATGGCTCTGTGGTAGTGTTCTTCCTGTTCACACATAAGGGCCTAAGGGGCCCAAAACTGACCAACTTCAAATCTCCAGATTCTAGAGCAAGAGGAACAATTCTTGTCTTTCATAAGTTTAATAACACACACATGATTGGGCTGAAGATGTATTAACAGAGGGTATTGTGACCATTTAACACAGTTACCCCTGTCTGAACTGTTCCTGGAATACTGAGAAAAGTTTTATGAATACCTCAACTTATAGAATTCAACCTATGGAGTAGTGATTAAATTGAATATAGTTAGTATAAAGAGTGTGGATGGGAAAAGATGCATCAGACACCCACCAGGCCCCTCAAATACAACTCCTTGTTAGGAGATAGTGCTTCTGAGCAGCTTTTATAGGCAACATGGTATTTGACTGTCTCATAATAATGTCCTGAATTATTTATTATTATTGAAGTATTGGAAATTGAATTTAGGATCTTTTGCATGCTAGGTAAGTATGCTACCACTGAGCTATGCTAGTCCTTCATCTTTTGAATGACAAGGTCTCAGTCTATAGCTTAGGCTATCTGAGCTTATGATATGTAGCCCAGGCTAGCCTTGAACTCATAGCCATCCTCCGGCTGCTACCTCTTGAGTACTGCGATTACAAGTGTGAGTCACCAAATACAGCTGACTAGTCCTCTTTTTAACTTTTTATTTTGAGATAGAGTCTTACCAAATTTCCAAGGCTGTCCTTAAACTCACAAATTCTTCATCTTGCCTCTCAGTCTTGCCTGTACCACCAGGCTTGGCTTCAGTTTTTACTTGTTCTTACTGATTTGCTATAGCACTTGGTTTTGTTGCGCTGAAATCCCAGGTTGCTGCCTGTGTCTGGCTATGCAACCCAAGAGGTGACAAATGTCAAGCGGAGGCTACATCAAGCTCCCAAGGAAGGTGGAAGGTTAGGAGCGGGGAAGGACTCCAGCCTCACACACCTCTTCCCTGAGGACTTCTCCATGGAGCTCTCTGTGCTCCTTCCCCACTCCCCCTGTAGAGAGGTGGCAAAAGGAATTCATTCTGTCTTCCCTTTTCTCCCACCTCAGTCCCCACTCAGTAGAATAAATTGGTGTAGATTCTGGAAACAAATCATTTTGTGATTGGTCCATATCAAGCAAATCACATCAATGTCTAATTCTATAGAAGTTTAAATTTGCCTTGTTTTCATTTTTGGAGATAGGACCTCAGTTTGGAGCCCAGGCTGGCCTCCAACACACAGTCCAACCTGCCTCAGTTTCTTGAGTGTTGGAATTACCTGTATGTGCTACCAGGCCTGATGAGGAGTTAAAATAGTTTTTTGGGCTTGCTCATTTTGGGGAACCCTGCTAATACCTCTTGAGCATAAGCTAGTTCTGTATTCCTTGCTTCTCTTAAGCTTTATTTATAATCTAATAAAGCTGTAAACCTTAAAAAACAACAACAACAACACAAACTTTCTTGTCTGTTTTAGGAACTGAAGCAAGATGCACTTTTTTCCACTCTGCTGTCTCAGGTCTTCTGCCTGGGCTTGTTTTAGGCATTGAACTCTTTGCCTAAATGCAGCTACCTCCAGATCAGGCCTGTGGGTAGCCTGGGGCTAGGTTTTCCTTATTCAGAAAGTTTGTGAGCTGCTGTGATAGAGTCAGCAGAAATCATACCTACCTCAACATCAGATGACAGTGATAATGGGGAATCCAGGTAAAGTGGTTGGAAACACATCCTGTTCCCTTGCCATCTTTCTCTGTGGAACAGATTCCTAGTGATGATGCCCCTTTTGCCCATTTCTCTTCATCTTCACAACATTATCACTACTGTCATGCAGTACCCTCATCTCCTAAGTGAGAAAACTAAAGCTTGTGATAGATGGTTTACTCTAGGAATACACAGCTTGTCTTCTCAGGGTGGCCTGTGCTTCGCTTAGTAATCTAAGATGGTAATAAGTACAACTTGAGTATCCTTAATCTGATCATCTGGTTGGAAGTACTCCAAAATCTGAAGCTTTTTGAGTACCAACGTGATGTCACAAGTAGAAAGCTTCATACCATGAAACTTCATTTCTGCACAAAATGGTTAAGAACACTATATGATACGCCTGCAGGCTATTTGTCTAAGTATATAAGAAACATAGATGCATTTAGTGTTACGACATTGGGTCCTAGCCCTAAGATATTTAGTTATGTATATTTTAATACTCAAAAATCTGAAATCCATGCATTTCCAATAATGTATATGCAACCTGTCACGTGACAAGAGCACCTTTATGACCACCAAATCCAGTTCTTGGTTGTCACAGTCCAAAGTCTGCTCCTATTTCTTTTTCTTTCATTTCTTTTATCTTTTCTTTTCTTTTCTTTTTATTATTTGAGAGCGATAGACACAGAGAGAAAGACAGATAGAGGGAGAGAGAGAGAATGGGCGCGCCAGGGCTTCCAGCCTCTGCAAACGAACTCCAGACGCGTGCACCCCCTTGTGCATTTGGCTAACGTGGGACCTGGGGAACCGAGCCTCGAATTGGGGTCCTTAGGCTTCACAGGCAAGCGCTTAACCGTTAAGCCATCTCTCCAGCCCTCCTTTCATTTGTTTTCCTTTCCTTTCCCTTTCTTTCTCTCTCTCCTTTTCCCCTCCCCCTTCACTCTCTCCTTCCCTCCTTCCCTTCCTTTCTTCCTTCAAGAAAGTTCTCACTATAGAGCAGGCTGACTTCTAACCACTCTGTAGGCTAGGCTGGTCTCAAACTCACCGCCATCCTCCTACAGCAACTTCCTAAATTCTGGGATTAAGGGCAAGCGCCTTGTTCAACATGTCGCATGTTCTCCCATCCCAGTTCCACTTATCTACGGTGACCATCAGAAGAAAGAAAATGTTGTCATGACCAAGAACAAGGCTTTGGCAAACCTGAGGGGACAGGTCAAGGGAAGAGGCCTTGGTGGAGAGGAGCAGAGATAACCTTTCACTCCAAGGGAAGGTGTTTTTGCTTGGAGCTGGCTAGCTGACTGCTCATGTCCCCTTCCACCTGGATGCTATCAGGGAGCTAATCAAGTACCCACTTCTTTGTTTGGTGGAGAACATCTCCATGTTTTGCAAAGGGATACTGTATTGCATTAGAAAGTAATTTGCTCAACAAAATTAACTTTCTACTAATTATAATTTTAGATAATCTATATAGATATTGAGGATTTTCTTATGTGATAATAGCAATGTGGTAACAAGAGTATATGATTATTTTAAGGAGACATAATACTGAAATTTGACTGGATGAAATTGTATTTTAGCTTTCATATTCAAGCAACAAGAACCAAATAAAGTAAATCAGTGAATATTCCAGCAATAATAAAAGCAGAAAACACAGATTAAGCAAGTGGACAAAGCCTTGATATTCAGAGAATGTGGGTGAAAGACAAATGGAAATTTATTATACTGTTCTACTTGCTTGCATTTTGAAATTGCTCAAGATTTTAAAACAAAACAAGTTTTAAAAAAATGTGCAGAGAAGGCAAAAGTATTTCCAAGCTCATTTTCTAATTATTATTATTACTATTTTGTCTTTGTTTTATCCAGGTAGGGTCTCACTCTAGTCCAGGCTGACCTGGAATTCACTCTGTAGTCTCAGAGTTGCCTCAAATTCACAGAGATCCTCTTACCTTGGCCTCCCAAGTCCTGGGATTAAAGGTATGTACCTCCATGCCTGGCAGTTTTTCTTAATTTTGTCTCTGAGCCTTAGTTTTGCTTTTATAAGTCCTTTGTATTCCTTAAAAAATGGTTTTAAAAAGTCATGAAATTCAACAAACAGTGAGAAGAAATGTAATTCCTCAAAGATTTGGTCTATTAGAATCTTTTCTCTGTAACTCAGTATTAAGGTGCATTACATCTTTTAATCATTAAAAACAAGAAAAAGTGTTTTTATGCTTAAAAAACAGCTAAGGGGCTAGAAAAATTGCTCAGTGGTTAAAGGCACTTGCTTGCAAATCCTGATGGCCTGGGTTTGATTTCCCAGTATTCATGTAAAGCCAATGTATCAATGGAGCATATATCTGGAGTTCATTTGCAGTGGAAGGATGCCGTAGTACACCCATTCTCTCATTCTCTCTTTCTCAAACATACAAATAAACATTTTATTGGGGGAGGAAGAGGCAGATAGAGAAAGAATTTATGCACCAGGGCCTCCAGCCACTGCAAACAAACACCGGATGTATGCACCACCTTGTACATCTAGCTTATGTGGGTACTGGGGAATCCAACCTGGGTTTTTAGGCTTTTCAGACAAGTGCTTTAACCACTGAGCAATCTCTTCAGCCCTCATTAAATATGTTAAAAACTAAAAGTAGGCAAAATTAATATTTTGATACTTATTTAAAGCAATAAAATAAATCATGACATATAACATGACAAGATAATAGAATGTGGGCTGGAGAGATGGCTTAGCGGTTAAGCGCTTGCCTGTGAAGCCTAAGGACTCCGGTTCGAGGCTCGGTTCCCCAGGTCCCACGTTAGCCAGATGCACAAGGGGGCGCACGCGTCTGGAGTTCGTTTGCAGAGGCTGGAAGCCCTGGCGCGCCCATTCTCTCTCTCCCCCTCTATCTGTCTTTCTCTCTGTGTCTGTTGCTCTCAAATAAATAAATAAAAAATTAAAAAAAAATAGAATGTATAGCAATAAACTAGTCTGTCATTCTCATATAATTATTGTAAGTTATACATCAACATGTGCAATACGTTCTGGGCCTCCACCACCATGCTGCTATTGCATTTTGGGTGTGTGGCTGAAGGGATGACAGTTGGCCATGTGACCCTCAGCCTTCTTTGTGCAGGTGTCCTAAGTCAGATGAGGCTAGGCTGTGCTTGCTTCATTACACAGTTCTCTATGTCTTTCCTGTTACCCAGTTTTGTGAAACACAGATTTCAAGTTGCTACAGTGGAGTAGGAAAGTTGGAAGTAGAGTAAATTTCTTTGTCACATTCTCCCATGGCCTAGAACTAGTTATGAAGCTCTTCCTAGCCACGGGGAGAATAGGAGAGAGACAATGCCTTTGGCAGATAGTGCATGTCTCTGGCACAGGTGAGTATATGATTAACATAATCCCAGCCTACATCTGAATGTCTTTAACTTCTATCTGGAAAAATCCAGAAGGCTTGGGGAGAAGTACGTCTCTGTCGGATGTCCTGAAGGAAACAAGACTAGTCTTCCAAAAGCTGTGCTGGAAGTGGAGATAGATACTCTGCAGATAATATAACAGATAAAGCACTAAGCGAGTTTGAAGTCTATTTCGCCAGAAAGAGTAGGATGTTAGGAGGAATGAAGTCTTAAAAATCTCCACTAGTCATTTTGTAAAAACACACACACACACACACACACACACACACCATATACTAAAAACAATATATTTGAACCTGGAATTGGTATAATAGAACAAACAGGAAGAGATCATCTAATTATGTCCTACTGTGAATCAGCATTTCCCAAACCCATGGAAAATAAAGAAAATTTCTTTTTTTCATTTTTTGGTTTTTGAGGTACAGTCTCCCTCCAGACCAGGCTAACCTGGAATTCACTCTGTAGTCTTAGGTTGGCCTTGAACTCATGGTGATCCTCCTACCTCTGCCTCCCACATGCTGGGATTAAAGGTGTGTGCCCTACACAGAGTTCCAGAATGTTTGACATACCTGAGATCAAACTTGCAGCTGAGTTAAGTAGAGAATCTAGTTCAGAGATCTTTCTCCTACTTGATTCTGGGTTACATACTGTTGGGAAAGTAACAAATGATAATGATGAATAAAAACCCACCTGGCAAGGTGTGATCACACACACCTATAATCCCAGCACTCTGGAGGTTGAGGTAAGAGATTTGTGAGTTCAAGGCCAGCCTGGGTAACATAGTAACTCTTTGTCCCAAAATAATACAAAAGTCAAAGTTAAAAAAAATCATAAGATGCCAGGATGGAAGTTTAAGGCTAAAGCAATCGATGGTAGAATTTCATTTGCCCCTGTGGAATTTTTAGGTTTTATAAAGTCACAGTTTACCAATTCCTTGAGATCTGGGTAGAAGGACAAGGACCCCTGGAAGGAAGGAATGAGGGACAGGCAAAGGAGGAGACCAGGGGAAGAAGAAAGACCCACCACCAGTGCCAAGCAAATGCCTTAAATCAGGCCAGTGATGGAAGAAGCTCATGTTTGCAGATCACCTTTAACTTGCTTAAGATGACAATTTGAGATTTTAAAAAATATTGTTTATTTATTTATTTGAGAGGAGAGAGAGAGAGAGGAGAGGAGAGGGAGAAAATGTGCTTACTAGGGCTTCAGCCACTGCAAATAAACTCCAGACGGATGCGCCACACTGTGTGTCTGGCTTACATGGGTTCTGGAGAATCAAACTGAGGTCCTTTCACTTTGCAAGCAAATGCCTTAACCACTAAGCCATTTCTCCAGCCCAATTTGAGTTATTTTTTTGCTCAGTTTTATTAAACATTTTCCATGATTATAAAAAATATCCCATGGTAAAAAAAAAAAATATCCCATGGTAATAAGCCCCTACCCCCCTTTCCCCTTTGAAATTCCCTTCTCCATCACATCCACTCCCCATCTCAGTAAGTTTCTCCTCTATTTGGATTCCATAATCCTTCCATCCTCTTATGATGGTCTTATGTAGGTAGTGTCAGGCATTATGAGGTCATGGATATTGAGGTCAAATTTTTGTCTGGAGGGAGCACGTTGTAAGGAGTCCAACCCTTCCTTTGGCTCTTACATTCTTTCTGCCACCTCTTCCACATTAGTTCCTGAGCTTTGGAAGGTGTGATTGAGATGTTACTCAGTACTCTAGTTACTTCTTTCCAACACCATGATAACTTCTGAGTTGTCCCAAGGTCACTGCCATCTGAAAAGAGAAGGTTTTCTACCTGAAGTGAGAGTAGCATTAATATAAGGGAATGAATATTAAGAGAAGTGCTTACTGGGCAGTTTGATAAGCTTAGTATAAACACTAATCCAGACATCAGCAGATGTTACAACCCTAGGGCTCATGACTACCCCTGTTTTAAGTTTTCAGTACCAGGGCTGTATTCCCTCCCTTGGAGTGGGCCTCCAGTCCAATTGGAGGACAGATGGTTTCCACCATGACAGACATGCCACTATTGCACCCGTTGGCTCATTTGGCCTGGCTGGCCAATTATAAGGTTTGCAGTGTCCACAGTTGAGTATCTTCACTGGTGGTGTATCTTTCTCCCATTGAGCTGCATGTAGAATGGCTTCTTTCAACTTTCTGTCAGCTGGTCTACATGGAGGAGGTTATTAGCTCAGTTCCAGCAGGATTTCTCAGTGGCCTTGCAGCCCAAGTATGTGGAGTCTTCAGCAATAGGGTCTTACCATCTATTTCTTGGTGGGAAACCAAGGGCCTTGGCAATGGCCTATAATGTTTTGGGGGCATCAGGGACCTCCCTGGCCAACAACTCTCTGGAAGGTATCCCATCCCTGGCACTGAAAATTTTCTGGCCACGATCTACGGCTCCTGAGTGTTCCATTGTCCAAAACTGAAGGATTCCATTTGATTTATTTATATCCTCTCAGATTTTGTTTAGCCCTCCCTCCACCTTTCCTTTACTTAATCTCCTCCCCTGACCTCACCTTGGGCCTTTTCACCCCCATTAATCTATTCTTCTACTTACATATATACAATACCAACCTATTAAGTACCCTCCTCCCTTCCCTTCTCTTCCCTTTGTATCTTGTTTTTAGCTTACTGGCCTCTGCTACTGAGTTTTTTCCTTCTCACACAGAAGCTCAATCATCTGTAGCTAGGATCCACATATCAATTTGAGTTATTTTTGAGGAAAGGTATCTTCTTGGTTGACTCCACTGGCTTGTCCTTGTAGACCTGCTTCCTTTAATGGTCCATGTGTATCTTGGTCTGTCTGCTATGACTACTTATGAGAAATCACCAAGAATTCAAATTCAAGTACTGACACCAATCCAGTGTCCACACTGCAAGTTTGAGAGCTTTCCTGCTGTATGCAGCTATAACAGCTTTGCCTTGAATAATTTGCTTCTACATATATATTTAAAAGCTATGCAATTGGGGTCTGGAGAGATGGCTTAGCGGTTAAGTGCTTGCCTGTGAAGCCTAAGGACCCTGGTTTGAGGCCTGATTCCCCAGGACCCATGTTAGCCAGATGCACAAGGGGGCACATGCGTTTGGAGTTCATTTGTAGTGGCTGGAGGCCCTGGTGAGCCCATTCTCCCTCTCTGTTTCTATCTGCCTCTTTCTCTCTCTGTATGTTGCTCTCAAATAAATAAATAAAAATAAAAAAATAAAAATTATGTGATTGAGGCTGGAGAGATGGCTTAGCAGTTAAGGTGCTTACCTGCGAAGCCAAAGGACCTAGGTTTCATTACCCAGTATTCATGTAAGCCAGTTACACAAAGTGACTGAAGACCCTGCTGTGCCCATTTGTTCCCTCTCTATCTGTCCCTTTTCTCTCTCAAATAAATAAATAAAAATAAAATATTAAGAACTGTCTTTAAAAAAATTATGTAATAGGGCAGAGTGTGGAGGCTCATGCCTATAATTCTAGCACTCAGGAGACTGAGGTAGGAGAATCATAGTGAGTTCAAGACCAGCTCGGGCACAAAATGTTTCACTCTGGGTGAGAGACAGTTCTTGCTTCAAAAAATTTATATAATTGTACACATAACCATATGTAATAAAATATAACTATATGGTATACTCTATAAAAAAGTCATGTTTTTAAATGCGTGAAATTATTTTGCATGTCAGCATCACTGATTTAAGCCAATTGCTTGTTTTGGGAAAGATTTCCTACCACCTCAACACTTTGGCCATTTTCTTTCTCTTACCTGTCTTGACCGAGACAGTTTCTGGAACAATTCTGTCATGCTAACCAATTCTGCATCTTGTTTTTCTCACTGAATGCACAATTACCTGTGATTTCACTGTGCTGATGTGGAAAACAAGGCGGCAGAGCCCTGCCATGCTGAGGTATGGCACACAATGAGGCGGTAGACAGAGTGACACATCTTTTGGGATGTTGCAGAGAATGGGGACACATCCTTTAAGGGTGTCACTGGAATTAGCTATAAGAAATTTTGCAATGATAGAAATATACAGGGCCACTGATTAGATAAAACAAGGAAAGAAGTCATGTCTTTGAAGTGGGGGGTCTGTGTCCTCTTCCCCTTTGGAGTCCATCATACTTAAATAATGTCTTCAAAATAGAAGACTCACAGTTACTCTGGCTAAACAAATGGGGCATCTCAGAATGACACACATTAGTGTCTAGTATATTGTCTGATTCTTACAGAGCTTACTTATAAAACCACAACAAGCTAGAGACTGAACGTTCCTGTTGCAATTTCACTGATGCTTTTAAGCACAAGAAGCTTCATCCTTGAGCTTTATGAAAGCTCAATAAGATGCAGAGGGAAACAAGCAAAGGTAGGGACTCTACATCCAACTCGGCTTATTATTCCTCTTCATGATTCCCGCTGTGACCCAGCTCCTGACTCAACAGAGCAGAGCCTAGACATGTTCTAACAGGACATTTGGAACCTTCATGACCTGAGCCCAAGGACATAGCCCTGTTCGTCCATGTCCTTTGCCTTACCCCGAAGGTGCCTGCTCTTGCACAGTGCTCTACCTTTGCTCAAGCCATTGTAGATCTATTGCTGCCACATGCTCAGATCCTGGCCCATGGCTGCTCCTCTTTCACAAGTTTTCCCCCAATTCTCTCGGCTAAAAGAAGTCTCTCATCTTTAATTTTATTTTTTAAAATAATCATATTTATTTATAGTCAAGGAGTGGGGGAGAGAAAACAGGTGTGCCAAGGCCTCTTGACACTGCAGATGAACTCCAGATGTATGTACTACTTTGTGTATCTGGCTTTACCTGGATACTTGGCAGTTGAACCCAGGCAGGCAGGCTTTGTCAGCAAGAGCCTTTAACCACTGAGCAATGTCTCCATCCCTCCATGCCTCCATCCTCAATGTTCAGTCTACATGCCAGTCTGTTGAGATGTGGCTCCAGGAGACACTTCTAGCTCAGGAGCCTGGAGCAGTGTGTGAGACGCTATAGCTTAACTTGCTTTCTGATGCAGCAGCCAGAGACCCCATTGAGAAACACTTTGAAGCTCTTTGGTTCACTATGTTTCCCTCCTTTGATATATGCTCAAGGGTTGCATCAGAGTTTCTGAAACCACATGTATCTGCCTGTTCTAATTTCCACAGATTTCAAAGAAATTCTCATTTGTGTGTAGCAAAGAGTTTACAGTGACAGGTGGTCACTCTTGGCCAGTGGAGCTCACCCAGAGGAGGAGGTTACAGAGACTGTCCCTCTCTTTGTCCTCCCCTCACAGTCCAGATGGGAAGTTAACAAGGTCCACAAGGCTTCTCCTTTGGGAGAAGATCTAGGCAAGTGCTCTGGAGCCACACATAGGGTTAGGGCATTGTGAACAGGGAGGAAATTCAGGATAGCCTGCCAAAATGATGCCATGGAGCCAGTACAGAAACTCTTCTACAATATGACTTGAGACATTCTGGATGGAAACTTTGAGAGTATGATTTGTACACAGCTTCTCTTTGTCTTCACACATCCTTTAATACATTTTTGTTGCATCAAAGAGAACAAATGAATGCTGCTTTGTTCTGGGAAAGTAAGCCTATGGATGCTATGCAACTAGCTTCACAAGGAGCTTGGCAGGACAGCTCCACATCTGCTGCTTTTCCTGGTGGTGATGCCTGTCCACTAAATGGATGTGTGGGGGGGTCACGTGTGCACGTGTCAGTGCTTGTGTGTGTGTGAGTACAGGTGCATGTGTGGAGGCCAAAGGACAACCATGAGGGTTGGTCATTGAGCCAGACTCTGTTTCACTGCTGTGAATAGCAGGCTTCCAGGATTCTCCTGTTTCTACCTCCTACCTCACCACAGGCATGCTGGGATTGCAGAGCTCTCTACTGCACCCAGCTCTATGTGAGTTCTAGGGATTCAAATTCAGGTTGTCACCCTTGCACAGTAAATGCTCTACTCATTTTTAGACATTTCTCCAGCCCTAAATATTTTGGCTTCTTAAAAGCATGACATTGAATTGTGTGTTATATGAATATTTTACATTATTAATAAGTTTTTCCTAAGTGGAAGAATTCTGCATGGTGGAGAGGGACAAGACTGGGGAGAACTGTACAGGAATGGCATGATTGCCAACCAATATTTACCACAACCTTCTGCCAGAGCTGCTGCTCTGTAAACCCAAGCCTAGCCGAGTCAAGCAGCAGCTAGTCAGAACTGCCCTTACTTACATGGCAGGAACCAGACCAAATGGAAGGCGGCTCCGGGGTAGAACAGCCAGGCTGCCCTCTCATGCAAGAGCTCGGCCATAATCCTGTCTGCTATTCCTTGTGGTGCACTTAGCAGACATCTTTTTCTGCTCTTCAAAAGTGAGGGCAGAAAAGATGGCTTGGTGGTTCAGCTAATTGCCTGCAAACGCTGAGGACCTGGGTTTGATTTTCTAGCACCTACAGAGAGCCAGTTGTGTCTGGAGTTCCTTTGCAGTGGTAGAGGCCCTGATGCACCCATTTCTTCTCTCTGCTCTGTCTCTTTATAACTATTTCTCTTTAAAAAGGAAGATTTCACCTAACATTTCTTTATATTATGTTTGCTCAATGTAATATTATATGTCATGTACAAACATAAAATAAGTGGAGATTGTCTCTTGTATGTTGCTTGAAAAACAGTTAATTAGCTATTTCCATACTCAAACTTCTTTAGAGGAATTAAGGACATAAGGAGTCTGTGTAATATGAAAGAATTTTGAAAGACATTCCTGTATAGCCTTAAGCCTAAAGAGTGAATCCTATCTTTAGCTCTAAGCTTCAGTTTCTCACCCTTGATACTTGCTTGGGGAGTTGAGGATAAAATAAAATGACAAGTAGTGGATGGACCTTGGCCTGTTTTCATATGATGGAAGCAAGTACAGATCTGCTGAACTAGGACTGCCACTGGACTGTGAATTCATCAAAAAGCCCATGAAATTTGTGCATTAACTTAGGAAATTTAAAGCTCCATCTTTTATAAATCTACATTGTTTGTAAATTATTGCACAATTCCTTCTGAAGGGGATTTGGAAGTGCTCGTAATTTCTGTTATCTCATGCCACCTGGTGTCTTCTTCAAGTTACTACAACTCATACTGCCCAGGTGGGTTTTTTTTTTTTTTTTTTTGTTTTGTTTTCCGAGGTAGGGTTTCACTCTAGCCCAGGCTGACCTGGAATTCACTCTGTAGTCTCAGGGTGGCCTTGAACTCACAGCGATCCTCCTACCTCTGCCTCCCGAGTGCTGGGATTAAAGGCGTGCGCCACCACGCCCGGCTCGAGGTGGTCTTTAAGAGCAGGCTTGCTGCGGCTTGGTGCGGTCATGGTGCTGCCTTAGTCGGCTGAGTTCTAGGGTTACAGGCAGGCACCACTCTACTTCACCACCTCGCCTGCCTTATATTTGTGAGTCTTTAAATAAAAATAACCATAACTAACATTTATTAGACTTTTTTACTGACTAGGCACATATAGAATCTTTTTCAGGTATTTACATGTTGGTAAATTAATTAGTCAAGCTAACAAATACTTACTGGGAAATGGCGACATACAGGTACCTTTTATGTAGCACGCGGTTTGTCATCATGTTGGCTCTCTCTGTGTCTTAATGCCCTCCCGATGAGGCTCAGAGGGGTTAGAGGATATACCCCAAGACACACAGCCAGAAATGGAAGGGGGCCGATCTTTAAAATAGTCACCTGTCACTGTCTCTATGGTATCAATGATCTGCCCTAGATAATTTGTGTAGCATTTTTTTCTTTTACAAATGGGCTTTCAATGTAACAACCTTATTAATAATCTCTTAATATAGTTGTATTCTTTAGTATGAACTCATATACTATGTTACTATTTCTATTTCCTTTTTATCTAGGCCTATTTGTAAGATTTTTGGCCCTAGGGCTTGCAATATTAATTTTTAGCATGTTTCTATCTACTTAGATTTAATGTTACAATATTTCACACAAACTCTGAGAACCTTGAACAGTAGAATTTTGTTGACATACTGCCTTTTATCCTATTGTCAGATATTTTGCATCTGTATTTACAAACTCCACAATACAGTGTTATAACTTTTAATAGTCATCGGATTTTTACTATTAGCAAAGGAAAAATAAAATAGTTTTCGCATTTCTCCACTTGTTCATTTTTGTCTTGATTTTTTTCTTGTGTTTGGTATCATTTTCTTTCATTCATGATTCTAATAATTTGACTCGTCTCTCTTTTTTCTTGGTTCGTCTAGATAAAGGTTTCTTGATTTTTAAAGTATTTGTGAAGAAGCTAGCTTTGGGTTTCATTGATTTTTCTCTTTTTATTTCATTAATTTCTACTATAACGTTTTCAATTTTTATTTATTTGTGTGTGTGTGTGTGTGTGTGTGTGTGTGTGTGTTCGCTCCAGGATCTCTTGCCAGTGTAACTGGAACACACTTAGTCTTCTTTTTGCATCCAGCTTTTCCTGAGTGGCTGGGGAGCTGAACCAAGGCTATAAGGCTTTGCAAGCAAGTGTATGTAACCACTGAGAATTTCCAAGCCCCTTCAATATGACTTTTATTGTTTCCTTCTTTATGGTTGCTTTATGATTAGTTTGCTCTTCTTTTTCCTAGGTTTGTATTTGTTTGATTTTTACAAACTCAGGTACTCACATCTGCATGGCAAATGCTTCAATCATTGAGCGAGCTTTATTCCTCAAGTTTTAAAATAGGAATTTAAGATATTGGTTGGAAATCTTTCTTAATTTTACATAGATACTTTTATTGCTACTTTTTGATTTAGTTTTTGATTCATTCATTTTTTAAGAGTGTCCTCACATTTCTTTCAGTTATTAATTTCTTTGTTTTCAGTTATTAACTTTAATGTGTTTATCTAATTTTAATATGTTATCATAAAATGAGCAAGAGAACATTGCTTATTGTTTAATATCTTGGATTTTTTAAGGGTGGATATTGCTACATAATCCAGGGTGGTCTTGAACTCTTTATGTAGTCCAGCGTCAAACTCATGATCCTTCTGCCTCCACTTTCTGAGTGCTCAGATTACAAATTTGCACCACTATGCTTGGCTCTCCTGAAATATTTTAACAGATTGGTACCATTTCTTCCTTAAATATTTGTAAGAACTCACCAACAAAGCCACCTTAGCTTAGAGGGTTTTGTTTTGTTTGGTTTTTTGTTAATTGTTGTGACATTTTAAAGTATGCCTTAAGGGCTGGAGGGATGGCTTAGTGGTTAAGGCACTTGCCTGCAAAGCCAAATGACTCAGGTTCAATTCCCTAGGACCTATATAAGCCAGATGCACAAGGAGGTGCATGTGTCTGGAGTTCCTTTGCAGTGGCTGAAGGCCCCTGTGCCCCCCATTCTCTCTTTCTCTCTCTCTTTCTGCTTCTATCTCTCTCTCTCAAATAAATACTTAAAGTATGACTTTACTCAATAGATATAGGAGTATTCATATTACTTTCCTCTTTATAAAGCTTTTCTCAGATTCCCTTTCTTTCTGTGAGTCTACTCACAGTCAGCAGTCAGCCCTAACTATGATGTCTATGATAGGTAAATCATATGTGTCTAATTTGCTCTTCTTGTTTTTTGTGTATGCTTGTGTGTTTATGTGTAGTATGTGTGTAGTATATGCCCGTGTGTGCAGATATGTGTGCCCCATATGCATATGTGAAGAACATAGGGTGTCTTCCCTGAACTTACTTTTTTTTTTGCTGCACAATATTTTCATTTATTCCAAGACTTGGGAGGGGCTCTAGGTGGGTACAAAGCTGTCCAGTGGCCGGAGAGGCTGGGGCCAAGGTCCTGAAGATGATTATCACAGGCAGAGGAGTTCCTGGAAGGCTGTGAAGTATCTAGTCATGCTTCAGGGTGAGACATTGGAAGGCATCCTTTCTCAGAGATGGTTGAGCGCTCCCCAGTCTGCATAGATTGGTCAGGTGGTCACCCTTTCTTGATGATCTTCCCCTATGGATTTCCAGGAAGCAACAGAGATGGGGGTCTGTGCTTATAGAAACCAGCTCATGAAGATCCAGAAGGGTCTGCTTCAGGTTCTTCTCCAGGGCCAAGGCGGCTTCCATAGCTTCCTGGGTTCCTGGGTTCCCCTCACTCATCTGGAGAAGCCTTCTGCACACCCTGGAAGAGCGCCCAGCTGCCGCTCTGGTTTTGCGTCTTGAGTTGATGCTCCATGCATTCATGCTTCTCCTTGGCCAATTTGGGCAAGAAGTGACCCATGCCGTGCAGAGCCACACATGCCAATGGGAATAGCATCCCAGAGAGAGGCAGGCATAATAGGAGGCTCGCAGGGGCAAGTTGACCAAGTGGTTGATGGTAGCCTCCACCTCAGTGGAATAATTCGGACAAATCTGGGATGTCATGAGTGGTCAGCAATTAGAAGATAACCTTAAAAAGATGGTTCTGGCTGGCCCTGGAAGGCCAAGCCAGGAGATGGTCCCCAAGGTTGTGACTAGAGAGACTGGAAGGCAGCTGGAACTTTGAAAAAAGGAGGGCTGGAGAGATGACTCAGTGGCTAAGGTGCCTGCAAAGCCTAAGGTCCCAGGTTCAATTCCCAAGTACTCACATAAGCCAGATACACAGAGTCACATGCATCTGGAGTTGCAACTGCTCGAGACCCTAGCACCTTCTCTCTTTTTCTCTGCCTTTCTCTCTCAAATAAATAAATGGTTTTTGTTTTTTTTTTTTTTAAAGAGGGGGGGAAGTCCCTGGGTCTGTTCTATCCAAACACTGTTGAAGCAAGACACACAAAGAGGGATATATCAGAGCGTGCTGGTTGAACTTACTGCTCTAAGTCAGGTGGACTGACGAGTAAGCTACAATGATTCTGCAGTGTCTGCCTCACAGAACCACTGCTAGAGGATGTGAGGCCTCGCCCAGCTGTTTACACAGGTGCCGGGGAATCAAACTCAGGACAAATCAGGCTCTCTTGTATCCTCATGCTCGTGCAGCAAGTGTTGTTATCTGCTGAGCCATTTCCCTAGCGTTCACTTCTTTTTAAGGGGAAGATGTAGGTTGTTCAAATTTATAAGGCTACCACGAATGTATAGAAATTAATAAAAGTAGCCTGCTAGTGACAAGGTCCCAGCCTCTGTCAAAGTGTCCAAAGGAAGGACGTTCACTGTGGGTTGTGCAGGTGCCTCCAGACTGGGTGACTGATGGCATGCATATAGTCAGTAATTTGTTTTGTTGTCTTCCAAAAGGAGCCATTTCTTGATTTATGCTTGGATAATCTGTTAATCCATACAGTTTTTGCCAGTATGATGCCCTTTTCTCCCTAGTGAGAAGATGGCAACGAATGAAGCAGGGACGATCAAGTTCTTTCTCCCAGAAATAGAATTGAAGATAGAGAAAATAGCTGAGAGGAATTCACCATAGGTGTTTTAATAGCCATACAAATATCTCATACCCATTACCTTTCTGTGGGACTGCCCAGGTGTAGTAGACAGCTGCAGGTTCACTGAGATGAACTTCCAGACCAGGCACAGTTATGGAGGAAGGGATTTATTGAAGTTTACAGATCCAGGGGAAGTTCCATAATTTTACAAGTTGGCCTGCTCTTACTAGGCAGAGAGAGAGAAGCCCAAGACAAAAAGGCAAAAGCCACACAGCGCACTTCAGAAGGAACTCAGGCACTTTGCATGTCTTTAGATTGGAATCTCAAATCCGCCACACCTCCTCCAGCCAGGTGGCTGCAGATCCAAACTACAAACTAATAAAACACTGAATATGGGCTGGAGAGATGGCTTAGTGATTGAGCGCCTGCCTGTGGAGCCTAATCGAGGCTCAGTTGCCCAAGACTCATGTTAGCCAGATGCACAGGGGGGCACATGCATTTGGAGTTTGTTTGCAGTGGCTGGAAGCCCTGGCGCACCCATTCTCTCTCTCTATCTGCCTCTTTCTCTCTGTCTGTCACTCTCAAATAAATAAATAAAAACCACCGAATATATTGGAGGGCATTTATTGATGTTTCATATCTTCATGAAGATATTTGTTTCTCTAACTTTTGTGATCCATTCCATAGTTTCAGAATATTCATGTTTCAGAGATGCTGTTAGCAGTGGTAACCCCCATATCTTTGGTTGATAAAAGAGAGAGTCAAGAAGGCCGGGTGGCTGTTCTCTACACAGAGAGCATAGCAGAGTGTATATAAAGGCTCATGGGCTTTACAGGGCTCATCTGTGATATGTGGATGACACAAAAGACACTGGGTGGCGGGAGGCTTACTAAACACACAATTCTCTATGTCAAGCCTACTGAATAAGGATTTCTCAGTGGGAGATTCAGATCATCTAAGACTTGAACAAATTTCTAGAGATTACTTTATATAATAAATATGTGTATCAGCAGAAGGTCACAGGTTCTAGAAGTTGAAAGCACAATTTGGAAAACTATAAACTGCCTAGACTGGATCTTGTTTTCCATCAACAGCATGAGGGTGGTAAGCTGTTTTAAGGGTGGGTATCTTCACACAGAGACTTTCATATTTGTCAATAAGAGGAGTTGTTTCAGTGGTGGGATTTGAAAATCCAAGTACAAGGTAAAAACAGTGAGCAACAAAAATTAGCGTTGAAAATCATTTGAATCCACAATAATAAGTGGCCATATGTATAGAATTTTGGCATAGGAAACTCATCATCAGTAAGTATTGAGAGGGGCCGGGCGTGGTGGCACATGTCTTTAATCCCAGCACTCAGGAGGCAGAAGTAGGAGGATTGCCATGAGTTCAAGGCCACCCTGAGACTACACAGTGAGTTCCAGGTCAGCCTGGGCTAGAGAGAGACTACCTCAGAACAACAAACAAACAAACAAAGTATTGAGAACTTTACCTGAAGCATTAGACTAGATGAGGTGAGTACCAGATAAAGTAATAGTTTGTACTTAGATATGATAGACATATAAACCCAACCCAAACAATAATAGAATACAGCTTTACATTCTGAAAGTGTTCTTCACTCATGATGTGTGCTAGACAAGTGGTAGGTGACTCCACATAGTGCCACTCCAGGAACACGTTGATAGATGTTCTATCCTTTGTGATGTGAGTCAGAGGAAGAGAACACAGAGAAATGGTCCTCAGATCTTAAATTCTTTTATCTAGAAATAGCCACATACATTTGTGTTCAACTCCTTTGGCAAAGCAAGTCCCACAGCCTTGCCTGGTTTCTGGTGGCTGGGGACATACAAACTGTCTGAGGTCTTAATAGTGGAAGGCATGGAAATATTTGCATTACAAATGCATATGACACATGGGGCCTGGGATTTAGTATGCTTTTCTAATATGAAGTAAAGGTTAGGAGCCCCTGCTTATCTTGTTTCAGGGCAGTTTCGATAGCATGGGAAAGTTGTCAAGTGTCATTAATGGTGGCCATGGCTTGCTTGGGTCTGTGCTTGTCTTTCCACAGCAGTCACTACTGGTCTTCCCAGGATCCTCATATTATCTTATGCCTCTGGTACTACCAGCTCAAATGAGATAAGGGGGTAAAAATAATAACAGGAAAAAGTAAAATGTGGGTCTCAAAATATCATTTGATTTCAGTGTTTATGATTGTATAAGCACTAATTTTAATTAGGCTTTTAGAAACCTAGAGGTATTCACAAGTGATTTTTGGAATTAAAAAAACCTCCTCATTGCCCATGGCATGCATTTTAGATACTAAATTGGATTATCTGAAACATTGCTCATGTACCCAAATGAACATTAATATTTCAGTGTGAACCAACATTCTTTTTTCTAAATCTTTCCAATGGGCTGAGCATAAACTGAAGAAAGTGCCACTTTGGAGGGTACTCTATACAGTGACGGCCCAGAGGACTCGGTCTGTGCAGGATGATGAGTCAGATGTCTGGAAGCTCAGTCCCTGTTCAGGCTGAGCCCCTGCCAGAGACAAGAATCCAGCGAAGAGTTTGCAAGATGCCTGGAAATGGGAATAAGCCAAGTGTGCAATGAAACAAATGGCTCCAACTCATAGGGTGGCTTTAAATTATATTAACTAAAACACAGTGTGGGACCCAAGCAAGGGTTACCACCCACACTAGTGAACAGTAGAATCAGATTGGTAAAATTAGAAGGTTACAAAACAAACAGCAGCAACAACACAAATAAACAGAAATTAGAAGAACCTAGATAAATTTTCCCAAGAGGTTTCGCCAACAGTGTTCATCCACCATTTATTATTTACTTATTCATTCCTAGACAGGGTAGTCACTATGTAGTCCAAGCTAGCCTTAAACTTGTTTTCCTTCTACCTTACTCTCAATTAGAGACAGGTGGTACACATCACAGAGCCAGGCCTTGCCCCATTATCTTTATTGATGGAGAACTTGTCAGTTCCTCAGACAGTAAAGTCAATAAGAAGTTAAAGAAGTTTCTGGGAGCTGTCATGTTTTCCTCACCTTGATGGACTATCTTCCAGGAAGCCATGAACAATAGTAAACCTTCCTCCCTTAGAGAAAAAAGTTTGTGTATTTTTTGTGGTGGTGGTGGTGTTCTTTTGAGGCAGGGTCTCACTCTAGCCAAGGCTGACCTAGAACTTACTCTGTCACCTCAGGCTGGCCTCAGAATCAGGGCAATCATTCTATTTTAGTCTGCCCAGTGCTGGGATATAAGGTGTGTGACACCATGTCCAGCCAGTAAGACATTCTGTAAATTGAGTGAGAGTTTGCCTTTTCCTGCTTCTTGGTCTTCTGTTCATTTAGAAATTTATCTTGGGATGAAGAGATAGCTTAGTGGTTAAGGCGGTTGTCTGCAAAGCCTAAGGACCCATGTTGGACTCTCCAGGTCCCATATAAGCCAGATGCACAAAGTGACACAAGCAGGCAAGGTTGCACATGTACACAAGGTGGTACATGGGTCTGCAGTTCCATTGCAGTGGCTGGAGGCACTAGCATGCGATTCTCCTTCATTAAAAAAAAAAAAAAAAAAAAAGGCCATTCTTGTTGGGCTTGCCTCAAAAAAAAAAAGTTATCTTCACTGGGTAATTTCTCCTCTCTCTCTCTCTCTCTCTCTCTCTCTCTCTCTCTCTCTCTCTATATATATATATATATATATATATATATATATATATATATATATATATATTTACTTTTATACTTAGGGCTTGAAACATATTATTCCATGCTTTCATTGCTTGCTGCCAAGAGATCTGATGTTATTCTGATACATTTGTCTTTGTAAATAAGTTGGCATTTTCTCTTACAGCTTTATTTTTTAAAATATTATTATTTATTTGTGTCAGAGGAGACACACACACACACACACACACACACACACACACACACCCGGGGGGGGGGGGGGGGAATGAGTGTGCTGACGTCTCTTGTCATTGCAAAGTTTTCCAATGCATGCACCACTCTGTGCAACTGGCTCGATGAGGGTACTGGGAATCAAACCCAGACAAGCAAGCTTTGCAAGCAAGTGCCTTTAACTGCTGAGCCAGTTCTCCAACCCTCTCACAGCTTTTGATATTGCTTATTTGTGTTGCCGTTGTGGAGATGCTCTTTTCTGGTCATGTCTATTTGGGGTTCCAAATACCTCTTGCATTTGGATGTTGTCATAGGAAAGTTGTCCTCTAGGGAGACATGAACACATGACTTCACCCCAGGTAAGGCTCAAATGGAACATCAAAGTATGATTGCACCAATACTATTTTGGTGAACCAATGAATTTATTGGGTTACTTACAGAACATGGAGCAGAGTTATTTATAGGAATGTGGAGCCCCGAAAACATATGCTTTGATGGGCTACCTGTGTCAAGATTACTCCTCAGATGCTCCTCTCTCAGCCTCAGGGTGAAGGCTTACTTACAAAGTATGTGACTCACAAAATACCTCAATGGCACTCATTGTTCCTTGATCTTTTGCCCTTTATATACTCTCTCTCCCCTAGAGACCACGAGACCCTCATGTGTTACTGTGCACAGCTGGCACAGGGGACGCCTGCGATCTCAGGTGGGGTCTAATGACCCGGCCCATCGTTGTCCCAGCTGCTTTTTACAAAAGCTGGCAATAGTTACTTATTGTTTTCAATGCCAAGGAATTTTGCCATTCTACAGATGTCCATTTTGTTTCCTAGATTTGGGAAATCTTCTGCTATAATTTCGTCAAATAGATTTTCTATGCCTTTAGTTTTTATCTCTGCTCTTTCTTCTGTCCTGCGAATTCTTAGGTTTGTTCTCCTGATCCTAACCTAGAGATTCTGGATGTTGTGGTCATGCTTGCTTATTTCTTTCTTGATGTTTGAATGTAGTATTTCTTTGAACAACTTGTCTTTCAACCCTGATATTCTGTCTTCTGTAGGGTCTGTTGGTCTATTGGTGATGCTTCTATGGCCTTTTTTTTTCTTTTTTTGTAATTTGGCTGAAGTTTTTGTTTCTAACATTTCTGTTTGTTTTCAAAATCTCAGTTTCCTTGCTTAATTTTTCATCCATGTCACTGACTTTCTCTGCTACACTGTTTTCTTTTTTGTATCCTGAATTTACTTCCTTGCATCTTTCATCTACTTGTTTATACCTCTTTGAAGTCGTTGGTTATTTTTATGTGATGCCCTGGCTTTTTGTGCTGCCATGCTTTCTCTGCTATGTTGAAACTTCCCCCTTCCTCCCACAAGCTATGCTGTACTGGTAGGTGTTTTATCCCAGACATGAGAAGCTTATTTCTCTTGCTATGTTTTCAGAGTTCATCCATGTAACAGTACTTAGTTGTTTTTATTGCAAAATACTCTGTTTATAGATGTATCACATTTTATTTTATTGTTTTATTTTATTTATTATAGACAGAGATAGGGAAAGAAAGAGAGAGATAATGGGTGCAGCAGGGCCTCTAGCCACTGCAAACAAACTCTAGATGCATGTGCCACCATGTGCATCTGGCTTACGTGGGACTTGGAGAATCGAACCTGGGTCCTTAGGCTTCACAGGCATGCACCTTAGCTGCTAAGCCATCTCTCCAGTCCTTATTTATTTATTGCACATTTTATTTTTCTATATATGGTTTGATGGAAATTTGGACTGTCTCCACTCTTTGGCTATCATGAATAGTGTTGTTATAAAAGTCTGCATGCAGATTTTAGTGTGTACACATATTCTTTTTATTTATCCTAGTCACATAATACTTAAAATTGGAATTTCTGTACCATATAATAACTATTTTAACATTTTTTTGGAACCAATAAACTGTTTTTCATAGCACCTGTCCAGTTTTGTATTCACACTACCAATGAACAAGGTGAACAGGGTCCCCTTTACTTTAGACTCACCAATACTGATTATAAATGTCTTTGTACTTTAGCCATTAAAATTTATGTGAAATTATATCTCATATAATTTTGATTTACATTAATTTGCACTTCTCATGATATTGAATATTTATAACTTTTTAATAGGCATATCTTCTTGGAAGAGATATTTATGTAAATATTTGCCCATTTCTTTATAGAGAGTTGATTTTATTTACTTTGCTTGCTTGTGTTTGTACTACGTGTGATGTGGTATGTGTATGCAAATGTGCACAAATGAGTGTATGCATGGAGGCCAAAGGAGCATGGTTGGGTGTCTTCCTTCATTGCTCTTTTTATGAGAGAGAGAGAGAATGGGCATGCCCGAGCCTTTTAGTTGCTGTAAATGAACTCCAAACACGTGTGCTTCCTTGTGTGTATGTACAACATTGCTTGCTTGTGTGTCTGTGCATCTGGCTATGTGGGACCTGGAGATTTGAACATGAGTTTTTAGGCTTTGCAGGCAAATACCTTAAGTGCTAAGCTATATATATGGCTGGAGAAATGGCTTAGCACTTAAGGTATTTGCCTGCAAAGCCTAAAAACTCATATATATATATATATATGCATATATATATATATATATATATGTGTGTGTGTATATATATATATATTTATACACTGTTGCTATAGCTATGCCTTTGCCCTTTCTAGAATGTACTGTAGTTAGAATAACACAGTATTCAGTCTTTTTTAGATTGGTTTGTCTCATAGTTTCCTCTATGTAATCTCATGATTTGTAGCTTGATAATGTTGTATTGTTTACATATTCCACTCATCTACTAAAATTCACTTGTTTGCTTCCAAGCATGAATAAAGCCATTATGAACATTCTATGAAGAGCTGGGCATGGTGGTCCATGCCTGTAATCCCAGTACCTAGAAGATGGAGGAAGAAGAAACAAGAGTTCAAAGTGAGAGATGGGGAGATGGCTCAGCAGTTAAAGGCAATTGCTTGCAAAGCTTGCCAGCCCAGGTTCAATTCCCCAATAGTCACATAAAACCAGATGCACAAAGTGGTACAAGCCTCTAATGTTCTTTTGCAGTGGCTGAGGCCCTGGCATGGTTAGTCTCTGTCTCTGTCTTTTTCTCTGCTTGCAAATAAATAAAAATACAAAGTTCAAGGTGAGTCTTGTCTACACAGCAAGTTTAAGTTCAGTCTGGGATACATAAGACCCTTCCCCAATACTAAGAAATCCAAACCAAACCCAACACATCCACTCTCTGCAGGTGTGATGGTTTATCTTGGTTGTCAACTTGACAGGACCTAGAATCACCTGTGAAGGAGTTTGTGAATTAAATTAGCATTGGTACTTGTCTGTAAGGGATTATCTTGATTAATTAAGGTGGGAGGATTCATCTTGACTTTGAGGGACACCATTCCATGACTAGGAGCCTGGACTATAGAAAAAGAAGAGATACAGATGAGCTCAAGAGCATTTGTCACTCTCTGCTTCCTAACTGTGTTGACTGTGACCAGCTGCCTTGAGCTCCTGCTGCTGTGCCTTCCCCACCACGGTGGACTGTAATCTGCCATTGTAAGCTCCAATAAATACTTTCTCCCCTACACTGCTTTTTCCATCCCACCAATGAGAAGCTACCATGAATTTCTAACTCATCTGAGTACTACTAGGAGCATGACTGCTGAATTGGTTTTGTAAGACTTTATCACACTGATTCCCAAGTGGCAGTGCCTTGAGCAATCAATGAGAATTTTCTGACCAGTTTTTAAAAAAATATATTTTATTATTTATTTATTTGAGAGAGAGGGGGAGAGAGAGAGAGAAGGAGAGAGAAGAAAAGGCAGACAGAATGGGCATGCCAGTGCCTATCAACTGCAGAGGAATTACAGAAGCATGTGCCACCTTGAGCATCTGGCTTACATGGATACTGGACAATCAAACCTGGGTCCTTAGGCTTTGTAGACAAGTGCCTTCACCACTAAGCCATCTCTGCAGCCCCTATTTTTTTAATTAGCTAATTAAAAAATTTCATTATATATGGGGGGGAGGAGGGTATTACCATGGGATATTTTTTATAATCATGGAAAATGTTTTAAAAATTGAGAAAAAATATGATTACAACAATTTCATTATATATATGTATATGTATCTGGTTATAATCACTTAATATTTGATTGCTAAGTCTTTGTTTCTTGGATCTTGATACTACATTTCACAACTCTTGACCATATGAGAGAAGCATTCAACTGTCCAAATCAGGCCTGAGAGGTGGCTCAGCTATTTGCAAAATCTTCTGTTTGGGGTTTGGTTCCACAGTACCCATGTGAAGCCAGATGTGTAAAATGGCTCATGTGTCTGGAGGCCCTGGGACACCCATATACAATCTCTCTCTACTTGCAAATAGATACATTGATTTTGAAGAAAGGAATGCCACATCAAACTAGGGGGCTGCAACGAAAGATCACTACAGCTCTTCTTGTGCTATGGATCTATACAGGTAAAGTTGTTAAAGTCAGGTTCTTGTACCAGTGTGCCTTTCAAAAATTTGTGTTTTGGGCTTAAGCTGTTTACCATAAGTCAGGTTCTTGATGTTAAACATTCAGAAGCCAGTTAGTCTTGAAAACGCAAATTGTCTTTTCTCAAATTACTGTCTCTAAGCTCTGCTTTAAGCTTCAAAAGCAGAAATTTAATTTCTTTACTGTTGACTTTTCTGAGGCCTGCTATTCCCAACATAGGCAAGATAGAAGGATATACTGTCAAATATTAGCTTGTTGTATACCATGGTTGTTTCAAATGAAGCTCAAGTTTCAAAGGTCAGAGTTGCATGGGCAGTGAAGCTCTGAGACAGAAAGTTGCCCACGAGTCATGCTGACAAGGCATAGAAAGTTTGATCCTTACCTTGGCTCTACCATTGTGGCATCTTTTTTTAAAAAAAGTATTTATTTATTTATTTGCAAGCAGAGAGAGAGAGAGAGAGAGAGAGAGAGAGAGAGCGAGAGTGAGGAGACAGACAGAGAATGGGCATGCTAGGTCCTCTAGCCACTACAAATGACCTCCAGATGCACGCACCCCCTTGTGCATCGGACTTATGTGGGTCCTGGGGAATTGGACCTAGGTCCTTTGGCTTCACAGGCAAGTGTCTTAACTGCTAAGCCATCTCTCCAGCTGCAGTGTGGCATCTTTATGTGCTCAGAGAGGTTAACATGTCAGAAACCCACTGGAAGTAGCTTAAGCAAAGAAGGCAACCCCCTGTGAGGCTCCTGAGGTGGCTCATAGAACCCCAGGACCAGAAGGCATTTAGTCCTCAAAAGCAAATGCAATCAGAAATTAAAATGTGGTCACTTTCTTTTGGGTTTACAGAATTACTGGAAACTTAATTTTTCCATTTCTCAATAGCCTAATCATTCTAAATTGCACTCCCCAAATTCCCTAAAAAGAACATTTAGCTTTCAACTTAAAATACAATGTGGCCAGGAACCATGGGAGGGTCGCTGTGTCTTAATAGATATTTCTATGGTTACCAGGCAGATCGTGTGGTGGCTAAAGGGAAAAACATTTTTTTTTTTTTTTTGAAGCAGGCGCTGTTTTGAGTGCTTAGTCAATCCAGTCGGTACAGTTAGAAGTGAAACATTTTAGACTAGCAGACCAAGACTTTGAAACCTTTCCTTTCATCTCTGTTCTCTACTTCTTCTGCCAGCCTGAGTAGTCTTTCATTTTCCTATACAAAATCTACCAGCACTAAGTTCCTTCTGTTCCCTCAAGGGACTGTGTTTTTATGTGGAAGATGTTTTCCGCTGTGGTTTGCCTGCCAACTTCCACGAATCTTTTAGGTCCAGCTCAGTCTACTTTCAGACACATTATTGACCCCCCAAATCAGAGCCTGTTGCTCTTTGCAGTGTTTGGGGGAGCCCCTATTATATTATTGTCTAACGGGTTTTGTCTGTCTGCCAATTTGAACAGATTTGTTTCAATGGTGCTTTGTCTTTGGTTGGTGCATTGCAGAAATTCAACAAATTCTCACTAGTTCTTTGATTATCTTCTTTTCCTCCCAGGCCTAAGTCATCTTGGTTCCTCTGCTCTCTCATAGTCTTATGAGCAAAATTGAAAAAATAAAGCTGAATTATTGTTATCCATTGGATTTGTCCTCTATTTAAAGTAAAATTTTATTATATAAATGTAATTTCATTTATTATTTCTTTCTTGTATTCCAATGATGCATATGAGAAACAACACACACCTACACTATACTACATTAATGTAGAAGTGAGCACCAAGAACACCGAGGTGTAAAAATGCCCCCAAACAGGTTGTGCTGGCGTACGCCTGTAATCCCAGCCCTCAGGAGGGGGAGGCGGGATTATGAGTTCAATGTAGCAGCCTATGTGGCATACAGAGGCCTTGTCTCAAGCAAACAAAAACCCTCACAGATGTTCAAATTTTGGGCTAAGGGTGCAAGTCCTAATGATGATGAGATATAATTCTGGCTCTTTCAGCAGTTTTCTTTTCTTTTTTGTTTTCTGAGGTAGGGTCTCACTCTAGCCAAGGCTGACTGGGAATTCATTATGTAGGGTCAGGCTGGCCTTGCATTCACTGCAGTCCTCCTACTTCTGGCTCCGCAGTGCTGGAATTAAAGGCGTGCACCGTCATGCCCTGCTCAGCAAGGATTTTTGTGTTTTGTTTTGAGACAAGGTCTGTAGCTCAGGCTCACCTCAGACTCAATCTATAGCTAGAAGATGACCTCGAACTCCTTATGCTTCTTCTTCCACTTCCTAAGTGCTGGGATTCCAGGCTGGGATCAAACCTACGGCTTAGTACATCTAGGCTTGCTACCAGCTGAGCTCTAGCGCAAGGTCTGCGCTCTCCTCTGTGGCAGTTAATTGCTGTGTCTCAATCGTGGTCATAAAACAGGCAATTGGTACAAGTGTGCCTTTCCATTTGCCTATTTCTTCTCTGCTCCCTGCCTCCTTGCTGAGCCAAGGAAGGGCTGGGAGGCCAAGAACAACAGGAGAGAACAATTTTCACTCTTTAGTTCTTTAGAAATTCTGTTTCTGGCTTGTTCCCCTCCACTCTCGCACACTTTCACGTTTGTTTCGGCCATATGTTGCTGCTATTGTCAACCCATGGACAGAGATGATATTCTTTTAAGCACTCTGTATTTTTAAATATAAAATTTACAAAGTTTTTGGTTACAAATTTGGGTGATTCAAATTCTACGGGTTACTTAGTTACTATGTTACAGTAAGTCCTTCAGGTAATTTTTGCCACATCTCAGCCAGATTTCATACTTAGTGGATTTGTAGGAATGAAATCCAAATATGCCATTTTCATTATCATCTATATTTGGAAAAACAAAAGTCAATAAAATGCATATGCTTATTAAGCATTTCAAAGAGTCTGACTAAAATGGAGATTTTTGAGCAGTGATTTGAGTGGTTTTCCCCGAACCAATATCCAAGGTCAGTCAGTGCAATCAGTAACCTTACCATTCCTTACGTGAGCTATAAGGGACAAAGATAGGAGAGGTAATAGGACTAAATTTTTAAGAGATTGCACACTTTTCATTAAAAAAAAAAAAAACACTGGAAATGCTGACACTGGAAAGAACAGCTCTAGGCCTGGGGCAGGACCCCGCAGGCCCACGCAGCTGACTTTTGGGAGGTGTTTGCAGAGCCTCACCTGGAGCTCACCCTCCCCACCACGCCTGCCCGGGCCGCTCTTCCGCATGCGCACATGAAGCCGGGCGGCTCAGTCACCGAGTCTCCTTCCCCGCCCCCTGCACTCCCGTCTCTGATTGCCCGGTTCCGGGACCCGCCCCGCGGGCCGGGCCAATGCGGAGGCGGCGTGCGGTGCTCGCCCCCGCGGGCCGGGATCGTGGGCGCACAGGCGGCGGGCGAGCGGGCATGGCGGCGGCGCGCGCGGGCGGGCTGCGGGGGCTCGGGGCGGCGGCCCTGAGCCCGTGGCGCGGCTTCCTGCCGCCGGTGCCGGCGGGCCGGGACGCGACCCCGCGGCGGCGCGTGGCTCACTTCACCTTCCAGCCGGACCCGGACTCGCAGCAGTATGGTGAGCTGACACTCCCCGGGCGCGTTAGAAGCTCCCTGCCTCCAAGTCTGGCCGTGAGGTCCTCCCTGCTCCTTGGTGACACGTGCCCCCGAAGCAGCCCCCGGGCACTGAGCTGTCGAACGAGAGGGCGCACTGCCACGGCCGGGGGGCCCCTCCTCCCTCGTCTTCCATCCCCGCTTTCCCATCCCAGGACTCAGGTGGTGTTACAGTCAGGATCTGGGCCAAGAACTGGAGGCAGTGCATTTAAAAGAAAGGTTTAAAATTTTTAAAATCTTTTTTTGGTCTTTCTTTCTTTTCTTTCTTTTTTTTTTTTTTTTGGAAAGAATAAGCCGAGGGACTAAATAACTGCTTTTAATATTCTCAAGGTCACAGAACAGGTTCTTCCTGGAGTTGGGAAAGAATCCAGGTTTTCTGTTTGAGCCTGACACTGACTGAGCTTGTGCTGGGCCCTGAGCAGGAGGTCTATTGAAGAGGGGAGAGGAAGACATAGGAAGGGCATGTGGCAGTACTGTGTGACTTCCATGACTTTCCTGTAACGGCCTGAAGACCCAAGGGTCTGTCAGCAGAATGCTAAGAAGTAGTAAGGGAACATTTTCCATAGTCTTGCGTATAACATTGTCCACGATGGGGCTGACATTTTTGGAAGCATGTCTTTACTTGTGAACAATAGGAATGAACATTTATTGAGAGCTTAATATTGGAGAAATTTATTCTCAGCATCTCACTTGATTCTTTGGATAACCTTAAAGGTAGGTGATGCACTTCTGTTTTGGCAGTTATGGTATCTGAAGCCTTGAAATGGTTTATCCACTTATACACAGACAAATTAGTGCTGGGCACAGGTTAGGAACCCAGCAAGCTAGATTCCAGAGCTGCTGTTCTAAACAGACACCAAAGTACACTGAGAGTGTGTCCCATCTGGGAAATAGTATAGATTATGAAAGTCAGTAGCAGTTTTTTTCTTTTTCTTCTCTCTCTCTTTCCATCAAAAGATGAGCCCTCAATTACATTTTTCACAGCAAGGAAACTTTGGCCTGGTAGTGGAGAAATAGAGCATAGGTCTTAATTCTCCCTTCTCCAGTTGTGAAATTACTACAGTCTTAGTCATATCCCATCTCTATGTTCTTGTTTACAGTAAAGATGCATAATAAAAAAAAAGTGGGGCTGGAGAGATGGCTTAGTGGTTAAGGCATTTATCTGCAAAGCCTAAGAGTCCCGGTTCAATTCTCCAGGACACACGTGAGCCAGATGCACAAGGTGGCGCATGTATCTGGAGTTTGTTTACAGTGGCTAGAGGCCCTGGTGTGCCCATTCTCTCTCTCTCTCTGCCTCTTTCTCTCCCTCAAATAATAAATAAATAAATAAATAAAGAAAGAAAGAAAGTGATGGCACTTCTCCCTAGTAAACATTGCTAACTTTTGGATCTCATCATTCCAGTGCACTGCATTTTTCCTGGGCTGGTTTCAGTGCAAGTCCAGTTTGCATTCAGCAGAAGCATATTTGCCATAGTGCTATAGAAGACATGCTCCATGGAGTTGACACAGTTCCATACTGAGAAGCAGTGTCCTGGAGTTTGGTCTTGCCCCTGCAGCCTATGACTTCAGAGTCCTCACTTACCTTCTTTATGCCTCAGTTTCACTGTATGTAAGGGGTTAATGGTAATAGTGACTTCAGAAAATAGTTAGGAGGGCCAAATAAGAGTATTTGCAATGTATTTGACCAAGCGTGTGACAACATAGAAACACTTACTCAGGAGTGGAAACTGTTAGTAATTACCATTATGCTTTTGTTGCTACAGTTTCATACTGTTATAAATAATGCAAAAATAAACACTTCCTCTGTATGGCTTTTAGATTTTCAGGATACTAGAGGTTAGATTTTTCATGCAAAAATATAAATGGCTAGGGGCTGGAGAGATGGCTTAGCGGTTAAGGCGTTTGCCTGCAAAGCCAAAGGACCTCAGTTTGATTCCCAAGGTCCCACGTAAGCCAGATGCACAAGGTGGTGCATACATGTGGAGTTTGTTTTCAGGGGCTGGAGGCCCTGGCACACCTATTCTCCCTCTTTCTCTCTGCCTCTTTCTCTGTCTCATTCTCTCAAATACATAAATAAAAAATTAAAAAAATGGCTCAATGGATCTTTAGAAATGTACAGTTCATATAACCAGTTTATAGCCCATCTATGTAAAAGTGGTTTGGAGAGATGGCTTAGTAGTTAAGGTGCTTCGCTGCGAAGTCTAAGGACGCAGGTTCAGTTCCTCAGTACCCAGGTAAGCCAGCTGCACTAGATGGTGCATGTGGCTGGAGTTTGTTTGCAGTGGCTGGAGGCTCTGGTGCGCCCAATTTCTCTTTCTCCCTCTATCTGCTTCTTTCTCTCTCTTTCTCTCCTCTGTCTCAAATAAAGTAAGTAAATAAAATATTAAAAAAAGAATACAGGAGAATGTTAAGGTGTAAAGGTGAGAGTATTGAGCTTATTTAGGTATTAATGCTGCACAAAACTTACGGGGATTTAGTACTAACTATACTTTGTTTTTGTACTTGTTTCATTTCTGTTGAGGGAAATTTTCCTATATAGTTGTTCACTCAGTTTGTTTTCTCATGTGACTTGAATATTCTGTGCTTTTTTCCTCTGCTATTTTTTTCCTGTCAATCCTAATACTACCCTCCTTTGTTGACTGCTTTTCCCCCCCAGGATGTTATGGGAGACATCAGTCTGTGATCTTCACAAATACCCCATGAGCTAGACAGTACTGTCTATGCTTGTTTCCAAGATAAGAAAATTGAGGCTCGGAGATTTTTGTTGCCTTTCCAGTCTGGTCAGCACAGGTCAGCATCTGAGCCCCGTGTGTCATTCCCAGCGTCCCACACAGCGTGTGTAAATCAAGGATTAATGAAGATAGTAACCTCCCGCTATCCCCTGCGCTACACATACTTCTTGTTCTTTTGTTTCACATGGCATGTAAAAGGGACTGCTTAATTTAGTGGTCATAGTGGTCAGGGTAGGTGATGTGTAAGCTGCACTGAGAGTTTTGTCACAGAATCACCTTTGCGGAGACCAGGGGAGCAGTGTTTTTCAGAGAAACAAGAGTAGGTGAGGCTGAGACCTGGAGTGCGGTCATCTTGGGTCTACCCCATGGGGAAAGCCACTGTGGATCTTGTTTAGAATGAGTCGAGGTAGGTCAGTCTCTGGAAGATCAGGCCTAGACCATGCCTTTTATTTGTCGGTACGAAGGTCTGTTTTTTTTTTTTTTTTCCTTTTTCCAGTATTAGTTTATAGGGAGAAAACAACATGAGTAAAGACAGAAAAGAAAGCATGTTATTTAAATGATGGGAAATGAGTTTTCTTGAAGGAGAAAGGGAGGGAATAGAGAATAAGCTTGAAAGGGTAAATAAAGGCTTTGACATTCAGGATAGAGTTTAGGAAAGAACCAACTCTGAACGCCTGCAGTGTGTGCCACACTTATATTTGAGTTCAAATTTTGTTGGGCTGTGGGAGGCCATTGATTATTTCTAGTTTAGAAAGTGGTATGAGATGAGTTTATGTTCTGTTACTAGGAAAGCTAGTGGGATGGATTGATGGGTTTGAGGACGTAGGTGATGGATTTTTGGGAGTACTGTCCTTGCTTCATGTGAGAGGGTGTCGTGGAAGTTGGAGAGCAATAGTGGGTATTTTGTTTTGGAGTACTGACCCAATTTGGTCCTGTTTTACCAGTAGGGGGCAGGGAAGGGTATTGTGGTGGTTTGATTCAGGTGTCCCCCATAAACTTAGGTGTTCTGAATGCTAGGTTCCCAGCTGATGGAGGTTTGGGAATTAATGCCTCCTGGAGGGAGTGTATCATTGGGGGCGGGCTTATGGGCTTTATAGCCAGTTTCCCCTTGCCAGTGTTTGGCACACCCTCCTGTTGCTGTGGTCCATCTTATGTTGGGCAGGGGGTGATGTCCACCCTCTGCTCATGCCATCGTTTTCCCCTGCCATCGTGAAGCTTCCCCTTGAGCCTGTAAGCCAAAATAAATCTCTTTTTCCCAGAAGCTACTCTTGTTGGGTGATTTCTACCAGCAATACGACCCAGACTGCAACAGTAAAGTGGTACCGAGGAGTGGGATTGCTGCTAGACACCTGACTATGTGGCTTCAGCCTTTTGTAGATGGTTTTCAAGAGGAATGTGGAAGGAATTGAAACCTTGGTCTAAGAGATGCCTTGCAGTAATGTAAGTACAGCTTGGTGGACTGTTCTGGTCTGAGCTGCAAGACCTGAATGCAGTAAGAGCTATGGACTGTGAGGTTTGGCTTATGAGGGTGAGAAAAAGCTTTGCCTGGACTGGGCTAGCAGTTTGTGTGAGAAGCTTGCTCTTGTGCCCATGTCCTGAGAAGTTGTGCAGGGTTGCTTTGCGTAGAAATGAACTGGTGTGTGCAGAGGGATATGGCACAGAAAGAAAAATCTTTGGGTGAACTGCTGCCCGTTCAGCTGCAACTGAGAGATTACAACCTTTGAGACTGGGCTAGCTGACCTGTGCTGGGGCAACAAGAAGAATGTCGACTCTTTAGAAGGGGCCTGAGTGCTCAAGGAGTGCCCTGTTCTTCAAAGTCTGCTTTAATCCCCCTTGGATTAACAAACTGGCACCTACTTGGTATTGTGGAGTATAAAATGCTGGAAAGAGGGTCATTGAGTTTGCAACACGGTCTTGTGTTTTGGAAATGGCCATGGGCAGTGTGAAGCAGGTTTGCTGGTTGCCTGCATAGAGACCCCATGGGGCCATGAGGACAAACCGTGGATTGCAGTGGAGACCCAGTGGAGATGCTGGGACCATGAAATGGCTGCCGAGGAGCTGCCGGCCCCTATGAAGTTTTCCAGGACTGTGAGTAGCCTAGCTGGAGGGGCGGAATTGGAATGCCAGAGACTTGTTGCTGGTTAGAATTATCAGACTTGAAGACTTGTCACTGGCTAGAGTTGCTGGACTTGAAGCTACAGAGTTTGATGTTTGCCCTGGTTGTTTTAAATCTTGTATTGGTTGAATGTTTCTTTGCTATGCCCAATGCCATCTTTTGCAGTGTGAATATTTATTCTGTGTCATTATGGGTTTTTTGAGGTTATATTTTGGTATTATGGCTCAGTTAAAAGATCTTGAACTATGGGATGTATGAACATCATTGAGATTGATTAAAAACTATGGGGACTTTTAAAGTCAGACTGAATGCATTATATTTTACATCATGTATGGATATCAGTTTATGGGGGCCAGGGGCGGAATGTGGTGGTTTGATTCAGGTGTCCCCCATAAACTTACGTGTTCTGAATGCTAGGTTCCCAGCTGATGGATATTTGGGAATTAATGCCTCCTGGAGGGAGTGTATTGTTGGGGGCGGGCTTATGGGCTTTATAGCCAGTTTCCCCTTGCCAGTGTTTGGCACACCCTCCTGTTGCTGTGGTCCATCTTATGTTGGGCAGGGGGTTATGTCCACCCTCTGCTCATGCCATCGTTTTTCCCTGCCATCGTGGAGCTTCCCCTCGAGCCTATAAGCCAAAATAAATCTCTTTTTCCCAGAAGCTACTCTTGTTGGGTGATTTCTACCAGCAATGCGAACCGGACTGCAACAGGTATCATGACTTAATCATTTGTAACCAGGGAAGCCTAAAGGGCAGGGGTGAAACCACAGATACAAGGAGGGAATGCCAGAGGAGAGGGGCTTTTATGGAGAGAGTGAGAGTGAGACAGGCCTCGAACTCACAGTGATCCTCCTACCTCTGCCTCCCTAGTGCCGAGATTAAGGTGTAACCTGGTGCTATCAGATAATTCTTTTAAAAGTATTTTTAGCATATAGACATACAGATAGTTAGGCTTTATAATGGTGTTTTTCCATACTTTTTTTTATGTTTGCTTTTCTTTCCCCACCCCCTGTAACCTTCCTCCCCATAGTTTCTTCTTTAAGTTCATGTTTCATGTGACTTTTTGTCTTCTTTCCTTTCTTCACATCTCTTCTTCCTTTTCACAGTTTATACTCTTTCTCATATCCTTTTATTTCCATAACAATCAAAGTTAGGATCCACATGTGAGAGAGAACTTATGATTTTTATCTTTCTGGGCCTGGGATACCCCATATAGTATGATCTTTCCCAGCTCTGTCCGTTTTCTTGCATGTTTCAGGGCGATTCCACTTCCTAGCATTTGTGAATGGAGTGGCAAAGGACACGGATGTGCAGGTGTCTCTGTGGTGGAATACAGAGTCCTTTGGATATATGCCCAAGACTGGTGTAACTGGGCAATACAGAAGTTTAGCTTTTTACTTTTTTTTCTTTCTTTCTCTGAAATAGGGTCTTGCTTTAGCTCAGGCTGACCTGGATTTCACTGTGTGGTCCCAGGGTGGCCTCAAACTCATGACCATCCTTCTATTTCTGCCTCCCAAGTGCTGGGATTAAAAGTGTGTGCCACCATGCCTGGCTTAGTTTTTAGCTTAGCTTTATGTGAAACCTACATACTGATTTCCATCGAGGATGCACCAGTTTACATACTCACCAAAAGTGAGGAAGCAGCTTGCATCTTGTCGTTAGTTTTCTTAATGCGATTCATTCTGACTGGGGTGAAATGAAATCTTAAAGTGGTTTTAATTTGCATCTCCTTGGGGCTAAGGACATTGAACATTTTAAAAACTATCTGTTGGCCATTTGTGTTTCTTCTCTTGAGAACTGACTGTTGATTTCATTAGCCCATTTGGTAGATTAGCAGTTTTGTTTCTTTGATGTTTTATTTGATGCTGGTTTTTTTTTTTTTTTTTGGTTTTTCGAAGTAGGGTCTCACTCTAGCCCCGGCTGACCTAGAATTCACTATGGAGTCTCAGGGTGGCCTTGAACTCACCGTGATCCTCCTACCTCTGCCTCCTGAGTGCTAGGATTAAAGGCATGAGCCACCACGCCCTGCTGCAGTTCTTTTTTGTGTCCTTTTAAAAAAGCTTTTTAAATTGACAGCTTCCATAAATATAAACAATGATTATAATCACCACGCACCACCCTCCCTTTTCCCTCTCACAAATCCCATCTCCACTGAATCACACCTTCTTTCCCAGTCTCTTTTATTTCAGTGTCATCATTTTGTCCTCCTAATATGCAGGTCTTGCGTAGGTGGCTTCCAGCCACTGTGAGGTCATGAACATCAAGGCTACTTTGTGTGTGGAAGACAGCTTTGTAAGCACTCCTTCACCCCTGTTAGCTCTTCCATTCTTTCCACCACCTCTTCTACCACCTCTTTCTCACCACCTCTTCCATGGTCCCTGAGCCTTGAAGGGTGTGGTAGACAAGACACATTTATTGCTGAACACTCCACTGCCACTTCTCAGCACTGTGGTGAGTTTTGAGTCACCCCAGTGGTTACTACCACCTGAAAAGAGAAGCTTTTTGAACAAAAAGTGAGAGAAGCATTAATATATGGGTATGAACATGGGCATTTAGAAAGCAGTTTGGTGGGCATAATATATCCATATAGCCAGACAGTATATGTGGCCTCTCTAGCTATGGGCTTTTCAATTGGCTTTCAGCACCAGGCAGGAATTCCCTCCCATGGGATGGGCCTGGATTCCTTCCTGTGGAGTGGGCTTCACGTCTAAGCAGAGAGCAGTTGGTTTCCCCCTTAACAGACATGCCACCATTGCACCATTTGGTACATCTGGCCTGGCTGGCCAGCCTTAAAGCTTGCAGGGTCCTGTACTGGCTAACACCATTGATGACTTTTCTGCCCACAAAAGCTGCATTTCTCTTTCCAACATCCTCACAGTTACTTAATAGGGAGAGGGTTTCCAGCTCAGCTCCAGCTAGATTTCACAGTGACCTGCAGCCCAAGCATGTGCAGTCTTCAGCAATAGGGTCTTACCCATGTAGTTCTGGTGGGCATCCAAGAGCCTTGGTAATAGCCTATAATGTTTTTTGGGGGCATTAGAATCCTCCCTGGCCAAGAACTTGGGGGAAGATACCCCACCCCTGGCATTGAAAATTTTCTAATAAAAATCTGGTTACAACATTATCTGCCTCTATAAGATATTTCTACCCAGATTCTCAAGTATTTAAAAATGTTTTAATTAATTTATTTGTAAGGGCTGTGAGAGAGAGATAGAGATAGAAATAGAGATATTGGGTGTGCCTGGGCCACTTGCTGCTGATAAATTCTAGACACATGTGCCACTTAGTGTATCTGACTTTTCTTGGGTACTGGGGAATTGAACCCAGGCTGTCAGGCTTTGCAAATAAGCATTTTACTGCTGAGCCATCTCCCCAGATCCCCAAGCGTGCGCGTGCACACACACACACACTCTCTCTCTCTCTCTCTCTCTCTCTCTCTCTCTCTGTCTCTCTTTTTCAAGGTAGGGTCTCACTCTAGCCCAAGCTGATCTAGAACTCATTCCGTAGTCCTAGGCTTGCCTCAAACTTGCAGTGATTCTTCTACCTCTGCCTTCTGAGTGCTGGGATTAATGGTGTGTGCTATGATACCTGGCACTCTCTCTCTCCCTCTTTTTGATTTTATTTATTTTTAATTTTTATTTTAATTTTATTTATTTATTTGAGAGGGAGGGAGAGGGAAGATGAATATAGATGTGCCAGGGCCTCTAGCCTCTGCATACGAACTCCAGACGCATGTGCCACCTTGTGTATCTGACTTTATGTGGGTACTAGGGAATCGAACTTGGGTCCTTTTTGGCTTTCTTGGCAAGCACCTTAATGGCTAAGCCCTCTCTCCAGTCCCCTCTTTTAAAAACATAGATATTATTAGCTAGCAAGGAAGTAGGCTTCTGCATCGCTTATTTATAATTCATAAATCTTAACTTTGATTTATATTCCTCCCACTCTCTCCTCTCCTCCACTGCATCCCCTTAGGCCATTTCCTCCTCCCCTGGTATTCTGCCCCTCTCCTTACATATCTGGTATACCTTCCCACTAAATCCTTTCCTCTCTTCCCTCCCTCATAGCTCCTTTCTAGCTTCCCGGTGTCTAGTACTGATTTTTATTCCAACTCATGTACAAATGTAAGCATTTGTAGCTGTGATCCACATATGAGGGAAGAACATGTGGTGTTTGACCTTCTGAGCGTGGGTTAACTCTATAATCTCTTACATATCCATCCATTTCCGTGTAAATTTCAAAAGTGCATTTTTCTGCGACCCTGAATAAAACAACATTGTGTAAAAATACCACATCCTAAGTATCCATTCATCACTTGAAGAGCATTTAGGCTTGTTCCTTTTCCTAGCGGCAGTAAACATAAATGAGCAAGTGTCTCTGTAGTAATGGGCAGAGTCCTTGGGGTATATACCAAGGAGTGGTATAGCTGGGTCATATGGTAGATCTGTTTTTAGCTGTCTCAGGAATCTCCACACTGATTGCCATGATGGCTATGCCAGTTGACATTCCCACCAACAGTGGAGAAGGGTTCCTTTTCCCCCACACCCTTGCCAGGATTTGTGGTCATTTGATTTCTTAATGATAGACATTCTGACAGGAGTAAGATGGAATCTAAAAGTAGTTTTAATTTGCAATTTTCTGATGGCTAAGGATGTGGAACATGTTTTTAGATGTGTATAGGCCATTTGTATTTCTTTTTTTTTGAGAACTCTCTTTTCAGTTCTATAGCCCGTTTTTGTTTGTGTTAATTTCTTATTATTTTGTTTTTTTAAAAAAATATTTATCTATTTCACTTCAGTGAGAGAGAGAGGCGGGGGGAGGGAGGGAGGGAGGAAGGGAGGAAAGGAGGGAGAGGAGGGAGAGGGAGAGAACGAGAACATGTGCACCAGGGCCTCCAGCCACTATAAATGAACTCTAGACCCATGTGCCACCCTATGCATGTGGCTTACATGGGTACTGGGGACTCAAACCTGGGTGCTTAGGCTTTGCCAGCAAGTGCCTTAACTGCTAAGCCTCTCTCCAGCCTTTAGTTTTTTGAGTTCTTTGTATATCTCAGATATTATTCCCCTGTCAGCTGTATAGCTGGCAAAGATATTCTCCCATTCTGTAGGTTGCCTTTTTGAGCTATGCATAGTGTTCTTTGCTGTTCAAAAGCTTTTGACTTTCATGACATCCCAGTGGTTGATTAGTGGTCTTACTCTCCGAGTGACTGAAGTTCTAGTCAGAAAGTCGTTGCTGGTGCCGATATGTTGCAGTGCTTCCCCTACTTTTCCTCTAGCACTTCCAGAGATCTTTGATCCAACTGGACTTGGTGCTTGTGCATGGGAAGATAAGGATCTGTTTCCTTCTTCTACATGTAGTACCCAGTTTTCCCAGTACCTTGTTAGAGAGGCTGTCTTTTTTCCAGTGAATCTTTTTGGCAATTTTGTAGAAAATGAGGTAACCGTAGCTGCCTGGTTTCCACTTGGTTCTTGTGTATTGTTCCACTGATCTGTGCACCTGACTGTGTGCCGTTCCCGGCTGTTCCTGTTGCTCTGCAATGTATCTTAAAATCAGGTGCTGTGCTACCAGCGTCCTCATCTTTGTTGCTCAGGATTGCTGCGGCTAGTTGAGGTTTCTTGTGCTTCCAAATGAATTTTAGGACTTTTTTTTTTTTTCTGTTTCTGTGAAGAATTCTACTGGAATCTTAATGGGGATTTTATTAAATCTGTAGATTGCTTTTGGTAAGGTAGACATTTTCATAATATTGATTCTTTCAATCCATGAACATGGGTTGTTCTTGGTTAGACTTATTCCAAGACACTTTATGTTTTTTGAGGCAATTGTGAATGTCCTTGTTTCCTTGACTTCATCCTCAGCATGTTTGTTGTTGGTATAGAGGAAGGATACTGATTTCTCTGTGTTAATTTTCTATCCTGCTACTTTGCTGAAAACGTTTATCAGCTCTAACAGTTTGCTGACAGAGTCTTTAGGATCCCTTATGTATAGAAACATATCATCTGCAAATAATAATTTGACTTCTTCCTTTCCTAATTGTATACTTTTTGTGTTTCTTATTGATACAGTTAAGACTTCTAGTATTATATTAACTAAAAGTTGAGAAAGTAGACATTCTTGGTTTGTTCTTGATTTTAGTGGGAATGCTTCAAGTTTTTCCCCACTTAGTATAATGTTGGCCATAGGTTTGTTATAAATAGCCTTTATTATATTGGGATATGCTCCTTCTATTGCCAGTTTCTTTAGGACTTTTATCATAAAAATATGTTGCATTTTGTCAAATGCCCTTTCTGCTTCTATGGAGATGATCATGTATTTTTTTTGTTCTTGAGTTCATTTATATGGCACATTTCATTTATTGATTTGCATGTCCTATGTTGAATCGTCCCTGCATCAAATGCTTTTTTCTTTTTTTGAGGCAGGGTCTTACTCTAGTCCAGGCTGACCTGGAACTCACTATGTAGTCTCAGGGTGGCCTTGAACTCTGTGATCCTCCTACTTCTGCCCTCTAAGTGCTGGGATTAAAGGTGTGCGCCACCATGCCCTACTTGAATGATTTTTTGATGTGTTCCTGTATTTCAAGAGAGAACAAACAAACCAGGACCTCCTGCCACTGTAAACAAAAACCAGACATATGTGGACTTTGTGCACCTGACTTTCTGTGGGTACTGGGGAACCTGGGTCATTAGGTTTTGTAAGCAAGCTTCTCTAGCTGAGCAATCTCTCCAGCCCCTGATCTTTTTTTTTTCTTCTATTTTCCAGTTTAGTGGAGTAGATGTTATTAAGCCATGTCCTTAGTAGTTCATGAATTTCATTGGTATCTGTTAGTATGGTGCCCTTTTAATCTTTAATTTTATTGATTTGGGTCTCTTTTGGTAAGTTTTGCTAAGGGTTTATCAATCTTATTTATCCTTCCAAAGAACCAACTCTTTGTGTTTTTTTGTTTGTTTGTTTGTTTATTTCTACTTCCTTAAATTCTGCCCTGATTTTTATTATTTCTTTCCATCTGCTGATTTTTTGGCTTGCCCTGTTTTTTTTTTTTAACCTCTAAGGCCTCAGAATATAGCATTAAGTTATTTATTTGTGACCTCTCTGATTTCTTAATATAGGGACTTAAGACTATAAATTGTCCTCTTAGGACTACCTTCACTGTATCCCATAGGCTTTTGGGTATTTGCTTGTTTTACTTTTCAAGGTAGGTTCTCGCTCTAGCCCATTCTGACCTGGAATTTACTATGTAGTCTCAGGCTGGCTCAAACTCATGGCAGTCCTCCTACTTCTGCCTCCCAAGTGTTGGTCCTGATGTCATTTAATCCAGATGATTCTCCATTATTATTATTATTATTATTATTATTATTATTATTATTTTACTCAAGTTAGTATCTGTCTTTTATAAAGAGGTGAGCCTTTTAGAGGCAACAAATTGATGAGCCTTTTAGAGGCAACAAATTGATGATCTTGTCCTTTAATCTATTCTGAAGCTAGTGTGTCTTTTGAGTGGAGAATTGGGATCATTTATCTTCAGTTATTATTGAAAGGTGTGTGTCAGTTCCTTCCACTGTTGATTTTGGTGCACTTACTGATTTCCTATTCTGCTCCTGCGTTGACTATCATTCAAATATGGTTTTTTCTTTCCTGTTGTCTCAAGAACATCCTTTTCCTTCTTTTCAGTCTGAAGGCTTCCTTCAAGTATTTTCGATAGAGCTGGCTTAGTGGTTCTGAATTTGTTTGCCCATTATCACAGAATTCTTTTATTTATTTATTTACTTATTTATTTGAGAGCGGCAGACACAGAGAGAAAGACAGATACAGGGAGAGAGAGAGAATGGGCGCGCCAGGGCTTCCAGCCTCTGCAAACGAACTCCAGACGCGTGCGCCCCCTTGTGCATCTGGCTAACGTGGGACCTGGGGAACCGAGCCTCGAACCGGGGTCCTTAGGCTTCACAGGCAAGTGCTTAACCGCTAAGCCATCTCTCCAGCCCTATCACAGAATTCTTAAAAATGTTTTTAAAAAATACTTTGTGTTTTTTATTTGACACACACACACACACACACACACACAGAGAGAGAGGGGGGGATAGAGAGAGAGATAGAGAGAGAGTGTGTGTGTGTGTGTGTTAAAATAGAAAATGCATGGGCATACCATGGCCTCTTGACACTACAAATGAACTCCAGATGCATGTGTCTCTTTGTGCATCTGGCTTTATGTGGGTACTGGGTAATTGAACCTGGGTCCTTAGGCTTTGCAGGCAAGCACCTTAACCACTGAATAATCTCTCCAGCCCATATCATGGAATTCTTTCTCTGAAATTGTGACAGATAGCTTTGCTGGGTACAGTAGTCTAGATTGGCTGTTTTTTTGTCTTTCAGAACTTGAAATACATTATCATCAGCTCTTCTGGCTTTTAAAGTATCTTTTGAGAAATCATTTGTTATTCTGATGGGCCTGTCTTTATAAGTGACCTGGTATTTCTCTCTTATTGCTTTCGATATACTTTCCTTGGCCTGTTTATTTAGTAGTTTAATTATAATATGACAAGGGATTATTTCTTTTCTGGTTTTGTGTTTCATGTCCCAATTTCCTCTTGTATCTGCACTGGCATCTCTTTCTCTGATCTTGGGAAGTTTTGCTCTCTGATTTTGTTGAGAACACCTACTATGCTTTTAGATGGATATTTTTCCCCATCTGCGCCTATACTTCTCAGATTTAACTCTTCATGGTATCTCAAATGTTTGGAAATTTCCATTGTCCCTTCCTATCATCATTTTTCTCCTTGTTGGAATATTCCAGGTCCTCCACCTTATTTTCAGGTTCAGATATTCTGCTCTGTCCTTGATCCATTCTGTAGGTAAGGCTTTCTGTGGAGCTTTTATTTGAATTAATGGTTTTCCTTTTCTGGTATTTCATCTATTTCATTCTTTCTGAAGTCCATTACTGTGTGATATGTAAGTTTTGTAGGAGTTATGTTGCTTTGCATGTGTGTGTGTGTGTAGGTGTCTGTTTCTTATAGTACTGTGTTGGAATTTTCACATCTCTGTGTTTTTCGTTGCTTGGATTTTCTGTTGTTTTACCAGCTGTACTCCTGGGTGTTGACATGAGAACTTATGTCTGCAGTCTGGGAGCTCAAGGTGCCTGGCGTGCTGTCTGTGTGACTCCCAGAGTGGACAGCTAATAGCAGGGGTGACTGAAGCGGGTGGACATGCCTGCTGTGTATATGTCATGGTCGTGAATTAACAGCTTCTGTAACTGTTAGTTCCTAAACAAACAGGCTGATGTGGATTATATTAAGGTTTAATTACCTAGAACTCAGAGGGATGTATGGTCAGCTAGAATGGGAATTAGTGTTAATTTTGTAAAAGATGGAAGTGGTAAAAGTATATGGAAGAGGAAAGTTGGGTTATGTTATGTTAGGCTTCATAGATTTTAGAGGTTATCACTATTAAAGGTTGTATTCATGGATAGTAAAGAATAGAAGATAAGGAGAGAATGTGGAGAAGATGTTCAAAAGAGAGGGATGAGTTGTGAGTAGGAAGAGTAGTAAAGAGGTTATAGTAGTACACTGGATTGGAAAAATGCAAAAGAAACCTTAAATCCACCTAACTGATACAAACAAACCAAACCTATGCAAGAATGGACATTAAAAAGAAGGCTACTAAAAAATAAAAATAATACTAAAGATGACCAAGAGTTAACCCTGACATACAAATGATAAAAAAGAGTAAAGTATACTAAACACACATCAAATCCAAAAACCAGAATTTCTGCCTTGGGATGGATTTGCATTCTCTCTCTCCCCGTGATCTTTCCTCCACCGAAGCAGCCTGCTTTGCTGTTGGAGGTGACGAGCAATTCTAGTGTGAACCTGAGGGCGAGCGCTTTCGTTATGTATTGACGCAGGGGAAAGATCCGCTCGGTCATGTTTTAAACATTTTTATTTACTTATCAGAGAGAGAATGGACATGCCAGGGTTTCCAGCTACTGCAAATGAACTCCAGATGCATTCACCACCTTGTGCATCTGGCTTACAAGGGTTCTGGGGAGTTGAACCTAGGTCCTTAGGCTTTGCAGACCAGTGCCTTAACTGCTAAGCCATCTCTCCAGCCCTGAGAATTACATTTTAAAGTATAATTGTATGATCAGGTATCTGTGTGTATTAATGTTTTAGTATTGTACATAGGCTAATCCTTTTTATATTTATTTATTTATTTATTTGAGAGAGAGAGAGGGAGAGAGAGAGGGAATGAGAATGAATGAATGAATGTACCAGGGCCTTTAGCCACTGCAAACAAACTCCAGATGAATGTGCCACCTGTCCTGAGCACTCTCAAAGATGATTGGTTGAGAGGATTCCGCCCATGAAGTTCAATAATACTCAGACACTGGTATACTCGCAAAGGAGTTTACTGGGATGAAAGTCACACACAAGCAAGTCCAAACTATCACAACTAATATTATAGCTAATATAATATATAACCAAATTATATTCATAACTACTAACACAAGAATATTTCTAACGAGTCTAACATGTATACAACCTGATATCGCGAGACTTGGGACGCAGTATCACGAGACTCGGTCTCAACGTGAGACTCGGTCTGCGAGATTTCTGACGTTTTACAACTTGGTGGCGCGGGTCCGTGCTCCGACTTTTCTCTCGGTTTGCGGTGTTTCAAGGCGAGTCTCGGTCGTTCGGACAGCGTGTCGGGCAGATGAATTCGGATCGGTGATGCGTCTCGCGGAGGTCTCAGTCCGGACTGCTGAGCAGCCGTTCAGTCAGTCATAGTGTCGGGAGGACTGGGACAACGGCTGCTGAGCAGCTGGGGTTTTTGTATTTTCCACTACTTATCTAGGGTTCCACACACACCTTCTGCTAATCTCTTACTATGTCATTGTACTCAGCTTACTCTTAGTTTTTTACTTACAAAGTTTGACTTTGCATTTTTACTCTCACACACAAAGAAAAACCAACTTATTTATCTAAACTGTCCCTGGACCATATGCTGGTCCTTACATGCTCATAACAGCCACCTTGTGCATTTGGCTTACATGGGTACTAGAGAAATGAACCTGGGTACTTAGGCTTCACAGGCAAGCACCTTAACTGCTAACCCATCTCTCCAGCCCCAGTCTTTTTTTTCACAAAAGGGTTTTTACCAGTGGTAACTTTGTCTAGCACATGTTACAAATGGACTTATCTCTTCAGGAGGGTCCAAAGGTATATTCTGTGGATAGTCTTAGGTGTAAAATAAAGAGAATACATAATTCTCAGGAAAGTACATATCTAAAAATATCTAGCCTGCTATGGTGAGGCTTATCTGTAATCCTAGCACTCAGAATCTGAGGCAGGAGGAGAGAGGTTTTGTGTTTGTATGTATGTGTGTGTGTGTGTGTCTAGTATTGGAGAACATTGGGTGTATTCCTTCTATTGTCCATTTGTGTATGTCCTTGAGAAGGAATCTCTCACTTAACCCGGAGCTGCCATTTTCAGTCAGACTGGCTGACCAGTGAGCCCCAGCAATTCTCTAGTCTCTGCTTCACATGCAACTGGGGTTACAGGCATGCATTGCCACACCCAGCGGCTTAAGGAGGGTGCTGTGTAAGTAAACCCAGGGCCCTCATGCTTACCTGCTGAGCCATCTTCCCAGTTGGAGGAACACGAGCAGGCGGTCAGCCTGGACTGTGTAGTGAGACTTGTTAAAAAAAAAAGAAAGTCCTACTTCTTCTTTTTTTTTTTTTTTTGGTTTTTCGAGGTAGGGTCTCATTCTGGTCCAGGCTGACCTGGAATTAACTCTGTCATCTCAGGGTGGCCTTGAACTCATGTCAATCCTCCTACCTCTGCCTCCCAAGTGCTGGGATTAAAGGCGTGCGTCACCACGCCCCGCTTAAGTCCTACTTCTTAATGACATATTATTTTCAGTCCTGTCTATTAATAGTGCTTCAACTCTTAAGAAGAGTTGAAAGTAATGTTACTGTATTAAAATGTAATTGTAACTTGTAATGGCACTAAAGGGAAAAATAATTCACCTAAAAAAACTTCTAAAATTTGGAATCTTTTTGACAAAAATGTCCAGTAGTAAAAAATACAGTTTGTGTGCCCTTGCAGAGCAATATAACCTTTAAACCACCTTATTTGTATTTCATACAAGATGAAGAAACTCTTTGTAGTATCAAGCAATGCATTCCAGATTTATTAAATATGTGTGTGGGGGGCTGGAGAGATGGCTTAGCGGTTAAGCGCTTGCCTGTGAAGCCTAAGGACCCCAGTTCGAGGCTCGGTTCCCCAGGTCCCACGTTAGCCAGATGCACAAGGGGGCGCACGCGTCTGGAGTTCGTTTGAAGTGCTGGAAGCCCTGGCGTGCCCATTCTCTCTCTCTCCCTCTATTTTGTCTTTCTCTCTATGTCTGTCGCTCTCAAATAAATAAATAAAAAATGAACAAAAAAAAACTTAAAAAAAAAGTGTGTGTGTATTTTAGTTTATTTTGAAATAAAGTCTGTTCTTTCTAGTCCAGGCTGGCCTTGAACTCACAAACTTCCTATCTCAGCTTTGTGCGATTTTTATTGAAGTCTTTGCCTTTTTTTTCCTATTAAAAACTTGCTAACTTGCACTGTGATAAGATGTAACATGTGGGTTGGATCCTGAGTACAGAATGTCTTGGAGGTATTCACTCTTAATTCAGATGGTCAGCAGATTAAAAATTACTATCATTTTATATGTTGCAGCATTTTTGTCTCCCTAAGTTCTAACCTATGAAAATCCCAATAAATAAACAAAAATATTTATGAATATAATAAGTGTGGAGATGTTCTTTAAATTAGGAAAAAGTTTGTTGTGAACTGAAACCATCTGATGTTTTGTACCAACATTAAGAGTATATGCAGGCTTGAGAAGGCTGTAGGGCAGGTACCTATTAAAATATAGCTTTATGGGCTGGAGAGATGGCTTAGCGGTTAAGCGCTTGCCTGTGAAGCCTAAGGACCCCGGTTCGAGGCTCGCTTCCCCAGGTCCCACGTTAGCCAGATGCACAAGGGGGCGCACGTGTCTGGAGTTCGTTTGCAGAGGCTAGAAGCCCTGGCACGCCCATTCTCTCTCTCTATATCTGTCTTTCTCTCTGTGTCTGTCGCTCTCAAATAAATAAATAAATAATTAAAAAAAATAAAATAAAATATAGCTTTATAGATAGCTTTTGCTTGAAGAAAAACTATGAAGTAATTCTGGACACATGGTATGACTGTATATTCTTTGGCATGGATGATTGAATGACACATTCCTGAATGAATTCTTACTCTTTCCAGAAGTAATCTAAATGTGCCATTATTCTGGGTACAGAGGGCAGCAAGGTGTATCTGCCAAGTCACGAAGTGTGGGCATGTGGCAGTATGGCAGTTATCAGGGTGCCACTAGGCCAAGCAGGGAGAATGTCATAGGCCAGTGTGGCAGAGGATGATGGAAGGCTTAAAGATGATAGAAGTGGGCTGGAGAGATGGCTTAGCCATTAAGGCATTTGCTTGCAAAGCCAAAGGACCAGGTTCAACTCCCCAGTACCCATGTAAGGCAGATGCACAAGGGGGCACATGCATCTGGAGTTTGTTTGCAGTGGCTGGAGGCCCTCAGCACCCATGCTCTATCTGCCTCTTTCTCTCTCAAATTAAAAAAAAAAAAAGATGAGACAGGTCAGAGCCTGCTGAGGAGCCTTTGGGGGGGGGGGTTGGTATAAGATGAGCTTCTAGGCACAAGCCAGTGACTATTGTCTCATGACTGGAGGGCTTGAAAGCAACGATAATAACTGTTGTGATCCATGCTTTGACTTGCACTCGGTTACTGAAGAGCTGGGGGTTAGAGGGACAGTGGCCAGGATAGGCAGCAGTTGGAGCAGATAGATTAGCAGTGAGGTGAGCCTAGGTCTCTGGTGAAGCAGATGCACGTGTGCTGTGAACGGAGCTGTTGGAGATGAGAGACCTACAGTTCAGCGGAACCGGCTTCAGTGCAAGCTCATTCAGATGAGTCTCGGTTGGTACGTTTCCAGCTTGGTCGGATAAACCTCACTCTACCACCCAGAATAATGCAGTCAAGAACATGGGCAAAGTCAGTTTAACAGTTGAGCTAACCTTGACTCACCACTCACTGTGGTAGGCACCCTTCTAAGCGTTTTCCCTGCACTGCTCTGTTTCTTCCTCTGGATACTTGTGTTTAGGGAGACTGGCAATGGTTTTCAGAAACCCTGCTTAAGCAGTAAGCATTAGGAAGGTGGGAGTCTGACATGTTTAGCAAGGGATCATGGTATTCTCCAAATACTAAGGCTATTTTTAGCATTCCTGATTGTTTCAAGGGCCATGACTATTTGTTATTGCTGACATATTAAACAAGTGCCATTGGCCATTTGCATTCTTCTTGGCTTTGGTATGTAAATGCTATGTGGTGTCATCCTACATCACTTTGGCTCTCCTTTTCTGCTGGAAGCTGTAATTTTTCGTATCTACATACATTTACTCACTTGATTATATTTCTTCTCCCCTTGTTTACTTGCTTATAAATTGTTTTACTCATCAGCTTCTGAGGGTTTTTGCATCTTTCACAGACCTAGAATCATGGGAAGTAATCCAATAAATTTCCACTTTGCTTTTAATAAACTTTTAATCACTGTCAAGAAACCAGATACGTGTATATATTTTACAGTGTTTGACACAAGATAACTTTGCTTTCCACAGGGCAGACTCAGAAAATGAACCTCTTTCAGTCAATAACAAGTGCCTTGGATAACTCATTGGCCAAAGACCCTACTGCAGGTAAGCCTCACTTGTATTTAACTGTTCTGGAATTGAAAATCTCTTTGAAACAGTTGTCTGGTGCTAAGTGGTTAATGGTGTGTTGTCACTTTAAAAGAATTGATCAAATGGTTCATGCTGAACAATTACATTGCAGAACCAACACATTTTAACACACTGTTACTAATGAGTGTATGTATAAACTTAATTCTTATGGATGTGGTCCCATTATTACAGCAATATCTTCTGATTGATATTTACTGCCTATTCCTGTTTCTTTAGCATAGAAAACCAGGAAATGCCACTTTGCTTGGATAATTACTCATAGCATAAAGTATTTTTTTTCTACATTGAACTTTTTTTTTTTTTGTTTTGTTTTTGAGGTAGGGTCTCACTTTAGCCCAGGCTGATCTGGAATTCACTAAGGAGTCTCAGGGTAGCCTCAAACTCACAGCGATCCTCCTACCTTTGCCTCCTGAGTGCTGGGATTAAAGGCGTGCGCCACCACGCCCGGCTTACATTCAACTTTTAATATATTTTGGAACTCACTTAGTATTTCTTTTTTTTAGTCCCCTCTTCTGTTCTCATTTCACATAATCATTTACCCGCTTTTCTCTCTTTCCATTTTCCTTAAGATCCCTTCCTCGCTGTTTGTGGTTCCCTTTCTGGAGTCATTACACACTTGCCCAACCCCTCCATTGCATATATGAGAGAAAAACATATGGTATTTATCTGAATTTGTTTTATTTCAGTTTTAACATAATGATTTCCAGCTCCATCCATTTTCCTGAAAATGAAATTCCATTTTTATGGCTGAATAAAATTCTGTAGTATATATGTGCTTCATTTTCTAAATAATTTTAAGGCAACTTAACCTTGTTCTTAATAAATGATTAGCATAGAAACAATTATGTGCTTTGTTTTCCACATTTGTTTGACTTTACTTCTTGTGCATATACACACATGAATATGTGTGTGTAATAGTCAAACATCTATACACAGAGGTACACATACATGTTACTTACTTTTGGTTTCCACTAAAGAATCCTGTTATTTATTTATTAGTGTATGCATAGGTACATCATGGTCTCTTGCCATGGCAAATGAATGAATGAATGCCTGTCTGGCTTTATGTGGGTAGCTGGGAATTGATCTGGAACAGCAGGCTTTGCTAGCAAGTACCTTTAAGCACTGAGTCATTGCCTCAGCCTTGAGAACCTGTGTTTTCAAGCTTAAATGAAAAACAGGAATTTTTTTCTTTCAGGAGGAAGTGAGACCTAGACCAGAGTGATTCCACTTGAATATTATTTGAGAATGATAGGCCCAAATGAGTGAAATAGGGAAGGGGCTGTTAATTTCCCGAGGTAGATAAAGTGGTGAGGTGCACTATGGAAGTGGTGTTTAGCTTGGTGGATATCTGTTGCTATCAGGTTCATAATGCTGGCAGAAATCAACTGACCCAGAGCAGCTTGTGGGGGAAGAAAAGGTTTATTTTGGCTTTTAGGCTCCAGGGGAAGCTACACGATGACAGGGGAAAGCAATGGCATGAGCAGAGAGTGGACATCACCCCCTGGCCAACATAAAGTGGACAATAGCAACAGAATAGTGTGTTGGCAAGGGGACACTGGCTATAATCCCTATAAGCCTGCCCCCAACAATACATGGCCTCCAGGAGGCGTTCAATCCCAAATCTCCATCAGCTGGGAACCTAGCATTCAGTACATCTAAGTTTATGGTAGACACCTGAATCAAACCACCACATCCTGTCTCTGGCCCTCATAAATTGATAACCATCCATGATGTAAAATGCATGCATTCAGTCTCTTTAAAAGTTCCCATAGTTTTTATCAATCCTAATGATGTTCAAACATCCCCATAGTCCAAGGTCTTTTAATGGAGCCATAACACCAAAACAAAACAAAACAAAACAAAACAAAACAACCCAAACCCACAAGGGCACAGAATAAACACTCACATTGCAAAAGATAGCATTGGGCATGGCAAAGAAATACTTAACCAATACAAAATTTTAAAAAGTCTGACATCAAGCTCTGTAGCTCCAAGTCCAACAACTCTAGTCAGTGACAAATCTTCACATCTGATAATTCTAGCCAGCAACAAGACTCTGGAGTTCCAATTCCACCCCTCCAGCTTGGCTATCTCAGTCCTGGAAAACTTCATCCAGGGTCAGCAGCTTTACTTGGTAGTCATCTTGTGGTCCCATCATCTCCACTGGGTCTCTACCGCAATCCATGGTCTATCCTCATGATTCCATCAGGTCTCCGTGCAGGCATCCATCAAATCTGCCTCATACTGCCCATGGCCATTTCCAAAACACAAGACTGTGTTTCAAGCTCAGTGATCTTCTCTTTCTTGCATTTCTTATCCTCCGCAGTACCAGGTAGGGTGCCAGTTTGTTAATCCAGGGGGAAATAAAAGCAGACTTTGAAGAACAGGACATTCCTTGAGCACTCAGGCCCCTTCAAAAGAGTCTACATTCTTCCTGTTGTCCCAGTGCAGGTCAGCTGGCCCAATCTCAAAGGTTGTAATCTCTCATATAATTGCAGCTGAATGGGCAGAAGTTTCAGCCAAAAGATTTCTTTTTTGTACCATATCCCTCTACTCACATCAGTCCATTTCTACACAAAGCAACCCTGCACAAGTTTTCAGGACATGGGGATAACAGCAACCTACCACACAAACTGCTTCTAGCCCAGTCCTGACAAAGCTCTTTCTCACCCTCCTAAGCCAAACCTCACAGTCCATAGTTCTTACTGCACTCAGGTCTTTCAATTCTCACCAGGATAGTACATCAAGGCAAGGCATCTCTTAGGCCAATGTTTCTAATCTTTCCATATTCCTCTTGAAAATCAGCCCCAAAAGGCCAAAGCCACACAGTCAGGTTTCCAGCAGCAAATGACCCCACTCCTGGCACCAACTATACTGTTGCAGTCAGGCTCACATTACTGGCAGAAATCACCCGACCAAGTGCAGCTTGTGGGAAAAAAGAGGTCTATTTTAGCTTACAGACTTGAGGGGGAAGCTCCATGATGGCAGGGGAAAACGATGGCATGAGCATAGGGTAGACATCACCCCCTGGCCAACATAAGGTGGGCCATAGCAACAGGAGAGTGTACCAAACACTGGCAAGGGGACACTGGCTATAACACCCATAAACCCACTCCCAACAATACACTGCCTACAGGAGGCATTAAATCTGAAATCTCCATCAACTGGGAACCTAGCATTCAGGACACCTAAATTTATGGAGACACCTGAATCAGACCACCACACTACCCCTTCTTCATTTTTCTCCCTTTACGCTAGGCCTCCTTGCTGTCCTGCTCTTTCCTTTTCCCTACCCTGTCCCACTTTTCTTGCCTTCTTACCATTCCACACAGCCCATGCCCCTTTCTCATAGAGGCCGTTCTCGTAGCTCAGAATACTGATGGCTGACTTTTATTGCGTGCTGTGCATTAAAAAACTGTTGGCCTGGGAGGGAGACGTGTGTATGAGCCACAGTTTTCCTGCTAGCTGTCTGACGTGGCAAGTCACTGTCTGCTCCTCTGGATTCATTTTCTTCATGGGTAAACAGTGAGATTCTAAGTCAGTGGTTCCATTGCAGCTGGAGCTTCTTTTAATCCACTTTTCCTTCCCACACTTTTAAAAACACTGTCTGGAGACCTTTTCAGATGTCAGAGCTGTTTGTGTGAATGGGTGTCTATCCACCCATGGGTAGAAATCAGGTGCTGCTATCTACCTTAAAAGGCAAAGAAAATGCCCCCAAGAGAATTACCCATTCCAAAATTGTAATGTTGAAATTGAGAAACCTTGATATAGATGTGTGGCCACTTTTGTTTTGATTTAAAATATAAGTGTTAAAGTTACTTAGGCATTACTAAAATATATTATTTACACACTATTTTTCAGTAATATTTGGTGAAGATGTTGCCTTTGGTGGAGTCTTTCGGTGTACTGTTGGCTTACGAGACAAATATGGTAAGTCATCTACATGAACAGTATTCCTGTAGAACTTCTTCTCAAAGTTTTTGAAAATATAAGGTCAGTCTGCTAAAGCTCTGTGTTCTTGTTTGGAGGGTTCCTTTTAATTTCTGCAGCCTCCTGCAGAGCTCTGTGCCCTAAACTTCTGCAAACATGTCCTAGCTCTTGCGTCGTCTGATGTCACTCATGGTGCTTGCGTTATAGATCCCATAGTACCCTGCACTTACTCTGTGGCTTGTTGTGCCTCTCGTCTCTCCAACAGTGCTGGTGTCTCGTTACTGCCCGCCATAGCCAGTTTCAATGCTACTGCCTGTAGTTCAAGATTCCACCAATTGCTTTCTTTATTTCTTTTTTTTTTACATGACAACACTGCTCATGAATTCTTAGGAACAAATATAGTGCTATGAAACTGTCCAGAACTAGATGTGTACAGGTACAATGGAGAGCCAGCACCGTGTGCTTTGTTAGAACCAATCATTTTAAGTTAGAGTAAAATCACCAACTTTTAGAGCCTCATGCGTGGTTTTTCTTCACCACGGTGATCTCAAGAAACTCTTACTTGTGATAGGTTGCTTCTCTCCTCAAACTTGTATCTATTTCTTCTCCATGAGTATGTTTTCTCCCAGACTTTTTGGCATTGACAAGTTGGCGATTTTTCACCAATTGCTTTCTGTTGATAGAACGCATCTTTAGTTTTTGGTGGTGGGACTGTATTTACTTATTTTTCAGAAAGAATTGCCTCACAGGGCTCTGTAGGCTGGCAAAGCTGTAGGGCAAGGTGGCAGGCTGGAAACTTAAGACAGTGCTCCTGTGTTTGAGCCGGATTTTGTCTGGGAAACCTGTCTTTCTTCTTAAATCCCTAAGTTGATTGAGTGAAGCCCTCTTGTATTATGGAGGGTAGTGCGCTTGACTTAAAGCTACTAAATGTCAGGAACATCACAGATACCTTCACAGCAACATCTAGACCTGTGCTTGGCATTATGGCCTGGTCAGTTTGACATGGAATTCACATTCCAGCTGTTCTGTATCTTGTGCATGCACATGATTGCTTCCCATCTATTGTTTTAATGATTTCTTTTTACTTGGGTATTTTTTAGAACTAGCAGAATGCATTTTGGTCCATTCTCTAATTCCCACCCTCTGACTTGATAAGAAATCTATTTCTTTCCTTATTGTTAATACTGCCTTTGAGGGTACTTTGCATTTTATTTCTTCTGTTTTTATCTGATATAGTTGTGGACCAAGGAGTTAGATGTAGGTGCAGGAGAAATCGACACCTCCCATCTTCTTACTGTTGCCCGTGCTGCAGTGCTCAGGTGTGTGCGGCATGAGGATTAGGTAAGAGGTTGTTGTCATCGTGGCTTTTGTCGCCACGTCCTTCCCTGTCACACTGTTTCTGAGGTGTGCTGTCCTGAAATCCAAGTTGTACTATGTCCACATGACATACGGAGAACTCTGGACCTCTTCTTTTCTCCCAGGGACAGCAAGCTTCCTGTTCTCTCCTTTCTCCTAGCTGCTACTGTAAGATAAGTTCAAAAGATTGCCATAAAAAGAATCTTTTTGGGTCATGCAGACTCCTACAAACTTTAAGATCTTTGGAAAACAATCTAAAACCTTTATACATTTGATTTCAGAAGAAATGCTTATATAATATAGAACATTTCTGGAAGATAGAAAACCATAAAGGAGAAAGTACAGATTGCCTATGTATTTTCAGGGGTAATATAGAGATGATAATCACTGTCTTAATTTATCTCAGTATGTATCTCTACATATTTACTCATTTGTTTCTGGACTGCATTTGAGAATGTTTGTTCACATCAGTGTTTACAATGCAGATGCATACTTGGTAACTCAGTCTTTTCTCAGTGTGGTAAGGAACATGCAGTTGATTATGGCCCTGCCTGGCCTGGCTCAGCATGCCACACGCTTGTTCAAGTTGGAAAGTTATCCTCTGGCTCTCTGCCTAAGTTCATATCCATGACATCCACAGTTCACCTTCTGTCAGGCTTTTCATCCATGCTAGGGGTCACACTTTTGGGCATGTCTGTGAGGGCATTTTGAGAGAGGTTTAACTGAGGAGTAAGGTCTCACCATGAATGTGGGTTGCCGGAGCCTGCCGGCTGAAAGGGTTTGAGCCTGATGGGGAGTGAGGATTAAGGAAAGACAGAAGAAAGAGTGAAAGCATGGACCCCAGTCCAGGGCTGAAGCAAGGCCTCAAGCCAGGACTGAAGACATGGTTTATTTCACAGCATTCCTTTTTATATCTTTTTACAAACAGTTTTTCCATAGACAAAGATTTTATGAGCTTTACAAGTTCCTATCAAAAAACCTTCCTGTTACAGAGTTTTTGCATTTCAATCATTTCTCAGTACAAAGGACCAGCCAAATGGCTGAAGATACCTAATCTTGCTTACAGGTAGGCTGTTATGGTTATGCTAATGTCTTGCTGCCAGAAGGCTTCCTGACACTGAAGATACACAATCTTACTTGCAGGAAGGCTGCTATAGTTTTGCTAATGTCCTGCGGCCAGAAGCCCAGGGCTATGGATACAAGTCCAGCCAAAATGGCTCCAGACAGTGGGTGGTACCATTTCATGGACTAGGGTTCCAAACCGAATACAAAGGTTAGAAAGAAGAAGCAAGCCAACTTTCCTCTCTCTGCTTCCTGGTTGGAGGCAATGTGATCAGCACTTCACCCTCCTGCTACCACGCCTTCACTGCCACGAGGGACTGTGTCCCCCTGTGTGAGCCAAAGCACGCCCCTCCTTATTTAAGCTGCTTTTGTCAGGTATGTTATCCCAGCAATGAGAAAAGTGACTAATACAGTCACTTCAGATCAGCATTTGTAAAGCTAAACTAAATCCATACACCCACTGAATCTGTGTCTCCTTTTGTATTTTCTGTTTCAGTGATCTCGTCACCATCCAGTTAGTCACTCAAGCCAGAAACCAAGAGGGTTCCAGTGTCTTCTTTCCTTCTCATTACCCATGTCTAGTCAGTCCTACAATTTTGACTCTATAGTTTGTTTAATTTGTCCCTTCATTTTTAAAAATTTAATCTTAAAATTTATATTTTTATTTTAGAGAGAGCGAGAGCGAGAGCGAGAGCGAGAGAGAGAGAGGAGAGATAGAAATTGGTGCACCAGGGTCTCAGCCACTGAAATCAAACTCCAGAAGCTGTGCCACCTAGTGGCATGTGTGACCCTGCACTTGCCTCACCTTTGTGTGTCTGGCTAACGTGGGATCTGGAGAGTAGAACATGGGTTCTTAGGCTTCGCAGGCAAGTGCCTTAACTGCTAGGCTATCTCTCCAGCCCAAAATTTTCCCTTTATCTCATTCTTACTACTGTGATATTTCACATCTTTAATCATTTCTGCTGAGCAGCTCCCTTTCCTTCATTACTGATCCCCCTTCCTCTGGCCTCACTCCCCTCAGTCCATTTCCTACCTTTGAGTGCTGTCACTCTAAATTTGCAGAAGACCTTAATATATCTACTTGATTTCATCTATTCTTTTATTATTATTAATTCATATTTATCCTCCTTCCCGTCTTTCTCTCTATAGCTCTCTTTCTTTTCCTCTCTTTCTTTCTCTCCCACCTCTTTTTCCTTCTCTTTCCCCTTCACTCCCTGTCCCTCCTTTTTTCCCTCCCTCCCTCCCTCCCTCCCTCCCTCCCTCCCTCCCTCCCTCCCTTCCTTCCTTCCTTCCTTCCTTCCTTCCTTCCTTCTCTCTTCTTTTTATCTCACTCTAGCTCTCACTGACCTGGGTTAACCCAGGCTAGCCTTGAACTTACAGTCATCCTTCTGTCTCTGTTGTAGGCTTGAGCCACCACACCTGGCTGTGTTCTGTTCTTTATATGTTTTAAGTTACTGGATGTTTCTTTTCAGTGTGTATCCTTTCTTGCCTGTGTTTTCTTGTGCTCCCTCTTCTGCAGAGGCACATTCACAGTACCTTCTCTGAAGGTGTCTGTGAAGTTGTTGCTGACGTTCCCTGCAGACTCAGCACCGCTGGACCACCGGGTCGGCTGTGCCCTGGTGTTCTCCCTCAGCTGTCCCTGCAGTTCCTCCAGGGCAGCAGGTCCTTCAGCCACGTGCGGCCTCTACTTGCTCCTGTGTGATATAGTCTTTCTTAAGTGGGAATTGCTGTGAGAACTGACCCTTTGCTCTCTAACACGAAGATAGTTCACTGCCTCAGAAAGGGGATTTCTTTTTCTTCCCTTAATTATTCTGGTTTGTCTGAAGTTTTTTTTTTTTTTTAACTTTAAAAAGCATATTAAAATAGGGAGGAATTAATTTTTTTCTTGAAAGAAAAGCACAGCACTCTAAGATGGCACCTACAGTTATCTTTATATGGAAGGGGCTGAGTTACGTTAGGGCTGATTAAAACAGCTTCTGTGTCAGCAGCTATGGTAAAGGTTTACAGCTGTTTGGGATTATAAGTGCAACTTTGACTTGATGAAGATGGACAATTGAATTATTCTGTGAGTAAGCTCCTGTTTTCTGAACCAAAGGATAAAGTGAATTGTAAAGAGAAATACATACTAAAATAGACTGTTTTCATACAAAAATATTTGTATCTTAGCCATAAGACCAAGAATAAGACAAAAACCAAATACTTTTCTTAACCATCTGTGCCCTTGCAGGAATTTTTTTATTTATACAAAGCATGTCTGTTTTTAATTATTTTCTTAATTTGAAATCACTTATAAGAAACTTAAAAAGTCATAACACTGTAGTTGAATACATTATTGTGTTGCATGACTTTGCCAAGGAACTCCTGCGAAGAGAAAGGCTCTGCCTTCTGGGAAGCTTGAGTGTGGTGCAGGAAGCGATGTTGGTCAGTAGGTGGCAGTGTGTGCTTTGCTGTAAGACCATTCTTCTGGCAGTGTACCGGGCTGGGACTGTTGTAAAGCATTTGATACTCCATCCGAAGTAGAATGTGAAGAATATTTTCAGGTTTACTAAAATATTGGAAAGGTGAGCCCTGTTTAATATTAAGATGAAGGACTTGCATAATTAGAGGTCATGTGCTAAGAAAAGGGGTAAGAGCTACTTGGTTTTAGGCGATGAAGATGAGGGTGGATTTAGACCCATCAGATGGCTTCTCTGTCCTCTGACAAGCAAAGTAGGTGCTTTGGAGATTAAAAGCAATAGGATGACGTATCTCCAACAGCTCTTTGCATAAGGAATGGCAGGCAGATTTAGCCTAATGGCATTGTGATCAGATGAGGAGCAAGAGTTGAAGCCAAGGAGTTCCAAGGAGGCAGGGGTTAGACAACACAGTTTCTTGATTTGCAGGGAGGTGTGCCTTTGTTTGAATGCCACTGGCATCTCTAATCTGTCTTCTTTGTTAGGGTTCTGTGCATGAGGTGTGTGTGTTTAAATAATACTGTGATGTGCTTGTATTTAATACCATTTAAGTGTTATTGGACTGTGCTTCTTACACTGTGTTTGGCCAACATGCTCAGGAAACTTAGGTGAGAAAAGGAGCAGCAGAGAATTTCTTGAATGAACCTACAGGCTCGCACATTTGCCTCTTTTGGGCCCTGATGTCTTTCCATTACTACATTCATTTCTTTCCACCACAAGCATGGCTGTCATGGCAGCATGGGGAAGTAATATGATCACATACTTGTTTTCTTATGTAAACATCACAGAAATTATATAACCAGACACTTTAGTATGCTGAAGTCAGGAGGGAAAACCAGGACAGGCCTGTGGAGAAGGCGAGCTTTCTTCTGTAATCATGTGTCCCACCACGCAGCTGTTTGGGGGTTCACTTTGAGTATCATTGTCCTCATCAGTAGTGATGAAGTCACTTAAAAAGAATCCTTATTGACTCTTGTAGACTCTTTCAGATAGTCTTTGTGTTTTTATTTCTTTTTGAAAAGAGGACCTCTGTTTCCTCATGCATCAAATCCCTATGCATGTGGAGGGTTGTGATATGACAAGAGTCATGCATACCATATCATATTGCAGACACAGGCTACTGTTGCAGTCAGGTTCACATTGGTGGCAGAAATCACCCGACCAAGAGCAGGTTTGGGGGAAAAATGGTTTATTTTGGCTTACAGGCTTGAGAGGAAGCTCCATGATGGCAGGGGAAAATGATGGCATGAGCAGAGGGTGGACATCATCTTTTGGCCACCATCAGGTGGACAACAGGAATAGGAGAGTGTGCCAAACACTGGCAAGAGGAAACTGGCTATGATATCCATAAGCCTGTCTCCAACAATACACTACCTCCAGGAGGGCTTAATTCCCAAATCACCATCAGCTGGGGGCCTAGCATTCAGAACACCTAAATTTATGAGGGACACCTGAATCAAAACACCACAGCTACCTTTTGCATTTTAAAATTTTCTCTTAATAAGTCACCTCCATTTTTAATGCTTTATTTATTTATTTGAGAGGGGGGAATGGGTGTGCCAGGGCCTCTAGCCACTGCAAACAAATACATGCACTACTATGTGTATCTGGCTTTTGTTGGTGCTGGGGAATTGAACTTGGGTCCTGTGGATTTGCAGGTAAGCTATCTTTCTAACTTGAACCTCTATTTTTTTTTTTTTTTTTTAGCATAGTAAGTTTTAAATTTAAAGATTGTAAGCAAAACCTTATGTTTTTACCTGGATTATGACATGAATGTCTTTGATAGGATAAACAATCTGTGTTTTGGCTGAGAAAGGGGCTACTTGGTGATAACCATGCTTTTGGTGCTTTAGTGTCAGGGTTCCACTGAAGAAAGGCAGTGTGTGAGGTGAGGGTTTGGCTTTGAGAGAATTCAGTTCATTTATTGAAGAAATCATTTGATAAAAATTACCAGCATTGCTTAGGGAAATAGCACATTATTCCTTCCTCCGTGTGTGTGTGTGTGTGTGTGTGTGTGTAAGAGAGAGAGAGAGAGAGAGAGAGAGAGAGAGAGAACGCATGTGTGCCTAAGAGATATTCAATGCCAGATAGAGATAGTATGACTGTTCCAGGAATGTGGAGTGAAAGTAGGTATTTATAAATGATTTTTTTTGCCAGGCGTGGTGACATATGCCTTTAATCCCAGCACTCTGCAGGCTGAGGTAGGAGGATAGCTGTGAGTTTGACGCCACCCTGAGACTACATTGTGAATTCCAGACCAGCCTGGAGTGGAGTGAGACCTTACCTCAAACAAAAAAAAAAAAAAAAAAAAAAATTTTTTTTTTTTTGCCTTCAATTGCTCCTGATGTTACATGCATGTGCTTCCTTGCTTCTTAAAAGCATACTCATGGTGGAATCAGACAGATGTGTTTAATATATCATTTCCATCCAATGTGCATTTTTCAAAGTGTGCTGATTAAAAGATTTATGGTAAAATCAGTCAAGTGTGGTGGCATGCTTTGTATAATCCCAGTAAATGGGAAGGGGAAGCAAAGTGGGTCAGAAGTTCAAGGGCACTTTTGGCTATATGACAACTTCAAAACCATCCTGGGTGATGTAAAATCTTGTCTAACAAAACCAACCAAACCAAACCAAACTAAACCAAACCAAAACATTGATTTATATACCTGAATTTCACCATTTTAATTATTGCAGGTGTACAGTTCAGTGCATTAAGTGCGTCATTATCACCATCCATGACTAGAATCTTTCATCTTGCAAAAGCAGAGCCTGTATCAAACAGTGAACTCCCATTCCTGCTCTCTTGGCCTTGCCAGCCACTGTATACTTTGTGTCTGTTAAGTGCACTACCATCAGATCTTGTATGGATGGAATCAGAAATGTTTGCACTTTGGTACAAAGTTTGCTTCATTTAGCATAGTGTCTTCCAAGTCCCCCTTGATGTAGGGTATCCCAGTTTCCTTATGTAAAGGCTGAATAATATTCTGCTGCATATATGTAATGCATTTCATTGAGTCATTCAACTGTTAATGGACACTAGGTGGCTTCTGCTCTTTGGTGCTGTGTATGGTGCTGCTGTAAACATGGATGTGCAAACATCTAATGTTCCTGCTTTTACTTGTGAGGAATTGAGTTGGAGGACTCATACCTCCTTACTTCAAAACTTACAGCAGAGGTCTTGTTATCAATGTAGTGACACTGGCATAAAGACAGGCAGATAGGGCCCATGGAACAGAGGATGAAACTCACCAGTGAACCTTGATTTAAAATATATATATTTTATTATTCTTTGTTTATGAAAGAGAGAGTATGAGAATAAATGAGTGAATGAATGAATATGGGTGCACCAGGGCCTCTTTCCAGTGCAAATGTACTCCAGACATATGTGCCACCAGCTCACGTGGATTCTGGTGAATTGAACCTGGGTCCTTACGCTTTGCAGGCAAACGCCTTAACTGCTAAGCCATCTCTCTGGTCCAAACCTTGATTTTTCATGAGTGCCATGACCGTTCATTGGGGAAGGGACAGCTTTCAACAGTAGACACTGGAAAGATGGTATGTACATGTGTCTAGCTGGGTCTTTACCTGATACCATATATAAGAAATGTAGGATGGATTGAAGGCCTGTTAAACTGTAGGACTTTTATAAGGAAATACAAAGTGAAAACTTCCTGACATTGACTTGTTGGTAATTTTATTTTGTCTTTGTATGGTTTGGGGGTTCACACCCCGGCTCCTGAGCACACTAGGCAAGTGCTCTACCATAGAACTATGACCCTGCTTTCTTGGGTATGACTCCAAAGATACAAGCCAAATACAGAAAAAATAATGACAAATTGGACTTAATCAAAACTAAAATCTTGCTTTCAAGGTGTTTCAAAGGACACTGTATAGAGAATCAATAACCTACAGAATGGAAGAAGTCCTTACAAATCACACAGCTGATGAGTTAATACCGACTGCATAGAGAACTCTGAAATCCTCAAGAAAACTGATAGCCCCACTAAAAGGGCTTGAGTAGCCTTCTCAGATAAGAAACTTGAATGACTGAAGAATATGAAAGGATCATGTGCTCACCCTCATGAATTGTTAGGCGATGCAAATCAGACCACAGTGGGATCGTGTGTCATGCTCGTCAGGATGGCCGTACCAAAACAAAGCAAACTGAAACAGGGAATAAGTATTGAGGGTGTGCTGAAATTATAATTCTTGTTCACTGGTGGTACTAGATAAGTGTGTCAGTTCCTCAGAATTTAGGATTATCATACTATCTATGATCATATGAGTTTTCATTTTAAAAATTCAGTTGAGCCTGGTGTGGTGGCACATGCTTTTAATCCCAGCACTTGGGAGGCAGAGGTAGGAGAATTGCTATGAGTTCGAGGCTACCTAGTGGATTTCAAATTTGTCTGGGCTATAGCAAGACCTCACCTTGAAAAACAAAAACAAACAAAAATTCAGTTGAAGGAGTTACTCTTGAAAATGGGATGAAAATATTGTTAACACATACCCATACTTGATTTATATTGCTACTCTTTATTTATTGCTGACTTTTTGTGAATGTTTATTACAAATAAAGACTTTAGAATGTACTAAAATTAGAATAGTCAAAATTGGTCACTGTACTTCATTTTCTTAAAAATCACAATGAATATTCATATAGCTGGCCTGTTGACCAGTTTTTTAACAAATAGCATTTAAGAAAGTAAAACATGGCGGGGGGGTGGGGGTGGGAATCAAGACTGGAAAGTCGGCTTAGTAGTTAAAGGCATGTGCTTGCCTGAATCCTGGATTCAGTTCCCAAGCCATCTATGTAAGCTGAATACCCAACCAGTGGTGGGTGGCAAAGTGTCTGATGTTTGTTCACGGTGTGCATGTGAGCATGTGTGCAGGCGCGCGCGCGTGTGTGTGTGCACGCGCATGCGCGCGCGCGCGCACACACACACACACACACACACACAAATAGAAACTTAAAAAAAGCAATCTGATATATAGGATATTACCTATGTAGAGATTAAGGATATATCCAGTTTAGTGATTCTTGATTGGTTTTGAGCGTCAATGTCTAAAGATATTTTGGGGTTTCACAGCTGAGGGGTGACACTAATATTTGGTGGACAGAGATCCTGCACACTGCAGAGTGTTCCTCCGTGCATGGGCAGCGCTGCGCCTCCAGTGAAGACCGCCTGATCCACAGTGTCTGTAGCTCAGGTTGAGAAGCTTCTGTGTGGCTTATCTTTACTTAACATAGAAATGGCAGTTTGGGGAAGTCAGATGCTGAGTGAAAGTGTCTCAGTGGCTCATTTGTATGTAATGACATTAGATATGAAATTTGGCATGAGGGATGTAGCTCAGTCAGTAGAGTGCTTGCCTAGCATGCAGCAAGCCCAGTGTTCAATCTTCACTAAGACACCAACTGTGTGTGGTGGCATGCACCTGTCATCGCAGCACTTGGTGGAGGCAGTTCAAGATCATCCTTAGCTACATAGTGAGACCCTATCTCAAACAAAAAAGAGCTGAAGAGATTGTTCAGTGGTTAAAGATACTTGCTTGCAAAGCCCTATAGCGTGGGTTTGATTCCCCAGTACCTGTGTAAAGCCAGATGCACAATGTGGCACATGTGTCTGACGTTTTTTGCAGTGGCAGGAGGCGTTGACATGCTCTGTTCTCTCTCTGCTTGGAAACAAAATTATTAAAAAAAAAAAAAAGAAAAGAATTGTAAGATAAAGATTAGACAAAGTGTGAGATTTTTGCTTATTTATGGAATAAGGAGTGGCCAGCGGAAGCCCATAGTAGCAAGTCTGAAAACTGCAATTCTCTCCTGAACAGGTTTTCTGAGTGTATTGCTTTGATAGCAGCTGGTGCTTTGACTTTTTTTTTTCTTTTTGTTCCTTATTTGATTAAACAACTAAATGTAAAAGCTGCCTACAGGTGTTCTCGTTGGCATTTTAAGCACCATTCTGAATGTGATTTTCCTCAGCCTTTTTTTTGACAGTGGTATGCTTTTAAATTTTTTGCAAGTGGGCAACAGGAACTTGGAAGGTAGCCTAAGATCAAAGTGGACCAGGAAAAAGGGGTTATGGGTAATTATTTTCAGATAGTACAAAATTGTTTGGTGTGTTTTTAAACTTTGTGTAGTAGATAGCTTCAGGTTCGCTGAGATGAACTTTCAGACCAGGTACAGTTTTATTTATTAAAATTTACAGATCCGGGCTGGAGAGATGGCTTAGCGGTTAAGCGCTTGCCTGTGAAGCCTAAGGACCCCGGTTCGAGGCTCGGTTCCCCAGGTCCCACGTTAGCCAGATGCACAAGGGGGCGCACGCGTCTGGAGTTTGTTTGCAGAGGCTGGAAGCCCTGGCACGCCCATTCTCTCTCTCCCTCTATCTGTCTTTCTCTCTGTGTTTGTCGCTCTCAAATAAATAAATAAATAATTAAAAAAAAATTTACAGATCCAGGGGAAGTTCCATAATGGCTAAAGAAGCTGGCCTGCCTTCACAGGTCCAAGCAGAGAGAGAGAGAAGCACCAGCCAAAAGCTCCACAGCACAGCATACTTCAGGAACTCTAGCTAGGCACACGTTGCCTATCTTTAGATTAGAATCACAAACCTACCACCATACCTTAAGATCCGCCCAGTGAAACCGCCTCTAGCCAGGTGGCTGTAGATCCAAACTACAAAGCTAATAAAACACTGAGTATTATTGAGGACTATATATTCAAACTACCACACATTCCAATTATCTTTTTTTCCCAATTATCTTAATTAGAAAAGTGAGTCTATTTTAACAGCAATATATTAAAAGAGTGAAAGATGTTTTAACATTTTCAAGTATGACATGTCACATAGCTCCTTGGGTGTAAAATGTCACATGTTTCATCAGGGATGCTCTTGCTAAGTTGACCTCCTAAATCTGGGGCTGAGTTTTCTTTCATAGGGATATCACTCAACAGGTGGAGATATGTTCAGTATTTCATAATTTAGTATGCACTAGGTATTTTTAATTATTTTACATTTTACAGATAACTTTCTAGTTTTTGTTCATTAAAACCAGGGATTTTTTTGAACATATGTTCAGAATTGTGTATTTGATTCAAACAATTTTGAATTACAAAGCTTTATTTTGGTTCTATACTTTTTTTTGTTCTATACTTCCCACTTTAACCATAAGTCATGTGAGAATGGATGCATGTAGTATAAATACTCTTAAGGCTTTAAAAATTAAATAGGGCTGGGGTCGGTATAGTTCAGTGAAAGACCACTTATCTAGCAGGAGTGAGGCCCTACGGGGGAATCACCAATACCACAAACAAGCTGAAAGAAGTGAATAAATAAAACAAATATATTGATATTTTGAGTTACACAATATAATATAACATCCACCGGAAAGATGAATCATGTTAACCCTAAGAATAGGTTAGAAACCCTCAGGTGATTGTTGGGTGTCATGTGACATACTGCCACTCCTGGGTTTGAACACAGTAATCTAGCTCCTATTATTAATGCAATTTGCATTTTCTTGCGGCTGTAGCAGGCCCTAAGAGTTCTTCTAAGCAAAATCCCACTTAGGAGTTGGGGTGAAAACCTATAAACCTATTTTAATGTATCTATAGTTTGTGAATTTGACAGATTTGAAAAGTACAGTAGTGGTCACTGTGTGTCTGTTTATTCTTTATACTTTTGATTTTTACTTTAAAAATTTTTTTTGTTTATTTATTTTCTTAAGTTTTTTTGTTCATTTTTATTTATTTATTTGAGAGCAATGGACAGAGAAAGAAAGAGGCAGGTAGAGAGAGAATGGGCATGCCAGAGCCTTCATCCACTGCAAATGAACTCCAGACACGTGCACCCCTTTGTGCATCTGGCTAACGTGGGTCCTGGGGAATTGAGCCTTGAACCAGGGTCCTTAGGCTTTACAGGCCAGCACTTAACCTCTAAGCGATCTCTCCAGCCTTGATTTTTACTTTCTTTTAAAAAATATTTTATGTATTTTATGTATTATTTGCAAGTGGAGATAGATAGATGATAGATAGCAAATGAGAATGAGTTTTCCAGGGACTCTTATTCCTACAAACTCCAGATCCATGCATTATTTCGTGCATCTGGCTTTACGTGGTACTGGGGGATTGAACTGGATCACTGAGCTTTGGGCTTTGCAGGCAAATGCCTTAGCGCTGATCCTGAGCCATCTCTCCAGCCTGATTTTTATTTTCTGATATTGGTTGTAATGGGGAGGAGATGTCAAAAAATTTTGTTCCTGTACGTCCAGGAGTTAACTGTTCGGGACTGTTTGTATAGATTTGTCATAGACATTTTTCTTACTTGTCAATGAAAAATCACACTGGTTTGAAGGACTGTCACGACTACTTGGGGGTTTCAGAGAGCAGCGTGGCTTAGGTCAGACCAGTTACAAGATAATCCTCCACCCTCTAGTCGCATTGTGTATTCTTTGGTTTCAGTTTTGCAGAGATCTTTGGGTGAATTGTTACTTTAACACTTCTACCAAATCCTCCAAAAAAAAAAAAAGTCACTAAAGACTATTGTTAATGTTAGCCTATATGGAGCCTTTGAATTGTGAGGGCTAAGAGGGGACCAGCTGGCTATTTTTGTAGAGTCGTTCAGGTTAGACCGTAATGCCCAGGAATTTCTGGATTCTCCTTCTTTACTCAAAATAAAACAGATCACAGGCTCTATTGAATCCTGTCTGAGAATGTTCTTCCCTCCAGAAGTTGCATGTCTAACTTTACTGCAGCTGTGGGGCAAGTTGATATCAAGCTGATATTGTCTCAGCTGAAGTCACTTGCCTGGCTGTCTCAGGAATCTTGATATTCAAGTTACTAGACAGCTAGAATCATGCTGTGCCTCTAAGTCTAACTTGGAATTCCACTGCTTAGCATGTTTAATGCAGTTCTAAGACCACATAATAATAATTTTAAACTCACCAGGAAAAAAAAAATCATTTTCTACTCAGTTGAAGTAAAGCCAGTGCAAACAGCCTTGCATGGAGGATAGCATTAATGTCATTTGCCAAGTATTTGTTGAGTGAGACTGCCTGTGTGAGAGTCATAGAAGATTGGAGCACACCGCTTTGTTTTCTGTTCCCATTTAACATAGATGGGATTTAACATAGATTTCTCCGTTGCTTTGATTGGCAGAGTTGATGAAGAATCAGTTAGGCAAAGCTTGGCGCATGTCACATGCTAAGAAGTCACTTGGGAAGCTTGTCGGACCAAAAGTTTTCAGTTTCCTGGTGAGCTGCTACAACCAAAGGCTGCATCGGTCATGGCGTGCAGGACCTCTGCTGTGGCGTCCTGCCGCTTCTCCCACGGCTCCTCTGGACCCCAGCCAGAAGTGGTGGCATCTGGCCAGTCATAAATTAGCCAAGGATTCTTATTTTGTAGTTCTGGCTCCTGGAAACCCAAGTGTCTTTAGTAATAAGGAATTTCTGCTCATTTTCTGGGCATGCTGCTCACTTAACCCATCTTTTCTTCTTTTCTGGTCCTTGTATGTGTGGACTCCAGCAGAACCAAAGAAACTCGTTTCTGAGCCAAAAGGGAACATGTAGAAACCCAGTATTGCATTCTTAATTAATCAAGATTGTTTATACACTGACTTTGACTGTTTTGTTTTTCAAAAGTGGAAGTGCCTCTGATCAGAAGGAAACTTTAAATTCACCATAGGAATATCATTTCTTTAATCAAAGTTACAAATGGAGCATGTTAAATGACATAGAGCCATTGTATTTAGTTAAGTTTAACCACTGACAAGATAGATGGTCATTAAAGAGAAAACATACACAGTATTCTCAAGAAGTTTCAAGTTCAACTAGACAAGACCTCCTCTGCACTTCCCCTCCTCTTTTTCTCTTCCTTCTATTCTCCCCTCTTCTCTGTTCTCTTTTTTTTCTGTCCTCTGTCTCCCCTCCCCTTCTTTTTCTCCCTACCCCTCCCCTTCTCTTCTCCCTTTTTTTCAGATAGGGTTTTATTATGTAGTTCAGGTGTCAAGCTAGTGATCCTTCTGCCTCAGCCTCCCCAGTGCTGGGATCATAAGCGTGTCTTCTTGCTGGCTACACTTTCTTTTGTCAGATACGATTCTGTGCAGTTTCTGTCCAGGGACTATTGAGCTTTTAACTTTTCTGTACATACACATCAAAGAATGTTACAACTGTGTTTATAGTGTATGATGACATGGTAAGAAAAGCCCTCAGCATCTTGGCCCACTGCATGTGGTTGTACTAGCTGAGTTCTCTTTAGTGGCTTCCTTCACCCCATAGGGAAAGCTGGAAGGGAGGATCCAACCTGTCCATTCTCTCCCACTTGGATCAGACACTCCTAAGCACTTGGAGCTGAATAGTCTCAGTGACTCATCCTCCTCCTTCAAGTCTTTCCAAGTTACCTTTATTTGTTCTTCCTCATATGTACCATATGTTGCAGAAGTATTCAGACTTTTGACACTTTGACATCTGTTGAGGTAAATGGGCAGCAATCCTGACTATCCTGGGCACTGCCCCTCACAGGCTACAGGTGGCACAGCCCTGTTTGAAGCATGGGGCAGAAGGTAGTTAGTCACTTAACATTAGCTCCCAATGCATTTAAAGATTGTAATCAAGTTCTGTAAAATTTGTTCACAGTTTTTCCGGCCTAAGCCATCGTAAGTCCTCAGTCTCCTTTTTTACTAAGGGAACAATTGTCAGTTTGCCTGTGTCACTCACTGAATCCCCTGTGGTAGAATAGTGACAGTACGCTCATTGTCACACCCACATCCAGTTGTACCTGGGGTTGTCTCCATGATCCAAGGATGTGCAGAATCACAGAACAGGTCACTGCCGAGAGCTGGACTTCACACAGAACCTCCACTGGGGGAGGTGTATGCATTGGAATTTTCCTACTCATCTGATTTTCACAGATCCACTTTGATGTTTGTGGTTTCTATTTTGGTTCAAGTTTCTGCTGAATTGTGTTGGGATTAGGCAGCAGTATTTGTATTTGATATATTCTTTCCTTCCAGACATTATAAAATCCCTTGTTGAGTTATGGATGCTATAGCAGTTGGTTGGTATCTTGCCTTGCCTGCCATCTTCTTGCCACCACTATCCCCAGCACAAATGGATTGGTGTTCATCCTCTTGTGACTGCTCCCCCTCAAAACAGAAAAAAAGGAAAAGAGAAAGAGAAGCATCCTGGTAGTACAGTGACATAGGGCCATAGGGACACAGGGACTTACTGGCCCTCCCTACCTTGCTAACAATGTGTTATCAGGAATGGTGTACTTTTGTCTTCATCACTTCTCCCAAACTTCCTCATGCATACATCAGATCTAAGTGAAAACACTAGACACTAGACCTGCTATGGTAGTGTAAGGTCAAGATAAGCCCCCAGCAGAAATGAGTTTTCTAAGCTCTCCTAGGCACACTTTCTAGAACCTCTTCTGCCTGGCACCTTAAGCTACTTCTGTTTATTTGGCAGGATTGGAAGGTTGTTGCTCAGAGTAGCCCTGATTACTTTCATGCCTGTGATAGGACTTTTGGGCTAACAACTCACAACTGGTAGAGGTCGATGGTGATGGCTAGACTGCTTCCAGTGGAGAAAGGCTGGCCTTCACTGCTGACCATTAGCACCTTGACTGGCGGGCATAGGAAGCAGGCAGTTCCAGTACAGTGCTTCCTAACAAGTAGAAAAAGTGTCATGGAAGCTTGTTTACACTGATGAACTTCTTCAGTATATTTTGGGACTACGAGGGCTATTTTCCTGGTTTCCAACATCAGAATTTATTAGAGTTTCCTGGCATTGCATGTACATTTGTGAGATAAGCAGTCCAGGTAGGTCTGCAGGCAGGTCCAGCACCACTGACACTGCTTCCTGGTCCTGCCCCCCTCAGCATTACTGAGGCTCCTGCCTCACCTCAGAGACCCTGGGTATGGCTCTGATATTGGAATGTTAAAGGTTCTTAGGTGATTCAAATGTGTAGCCAAGATTGAGAACTACTGCTCTAGAAGGTACTAAAAGTTTTAAGATGTTGTTTTTGCCTTTAAGGGAATCACAGTGTGCTGGGTAGAACAACACAAAATTACATAGGAAGTAAAGTAGTGGAAGAATGAATAACATAATACCATGTAAGAAATATAAAACCAATATAAAACCATGTAAGAAATGCCAGGACATTTTGTTTCTTTTCTTTAGGCCAGAATTTAAATAACAGAGAGTTTATTAAATTTTGTTAAATTTAAATTGTACATCAAGACTTTTGATAGAAAATGGCAGTTGAGACTTCTCGAAAGAGACACTGTTCTCTTTCCTGCCCAAACTCCATTGAAATGTTAAGGCATCTTCTTATAAAGGCCTAAATCCACGTGGGTGGGAGCAGTGGGGCTTGGGGCAGCTCCAACAAAATGCTGGGCGCTGGAAGGAAGGTCAACTAGCTTGGTGTATGGCACAGACCTGCAGAAAGGCCCACGAGTTGGCAACAGTAGGAACCTCTGGGAATAGGTAAGGGAGGGGGCTCTAGAATAGGAAGACATGGTTGAAATGCCTTTGAGGAAGCTCCAGGCCTCTGGCTTCCCTGCACCACTGGCAGAGCCCTAAGGTTAATTCTGCATGGAAAAGTAAAAGGCGGGTAGATGTCAATGGAAAACGTCATCTGCACTGCACGTGGTCCTGTGCTCAGCCAAGGCTCCGGGGCTTTGTCACTCTAGAAGAGCAGGAGAGTGAATGCTGACAGCGGATAGTTGGTACTCTGCCTGCATGGCCAAGCACTTACCACAGGATGGTGGTGGCATGAATAATGATTATAATATTGACCAACTCCTATGGCACTTTTTACATGCATAGCACTGTTCTGTTATTAACCCACTCTGCAGATAGAGAAAAGTAAGGCACCCAGAAATCAAGTAGCCTACACAGTGTGTCCTGACTGACTTAAAGCATGAATGAGACTTCACCTCTCTGTGGTTAAACCTGACACTGTGGTTAAATTCAGAGACGCCTGGTTTCCATCTTCCTTGCCCCCTCCCTCCCTTCTTTCCTCCTTTTCTTTCTGCCACTTCCTCCTCTTTTAGAGAGGGAGAGGAGGGCGGAAGAGCTGCTGATTTATGATGTTCTTCATGGTGTTGGTTTTGTGTTCTTTTTGAAGGAAATGATTTTACTGATACACATGCCTGATAAATATAAAAGAAATATTGTTTGTTTTTTGAAACTTTTCTTTTTACAAATTCAAGTAGCATTAAACTATGCACGATTTAACATTTGAGATCCACTGTTTTCAGTTTAAAAGGTATTTATTTATTTATTTGTGTTTTGTTTTTCAGGGTAGGGCCTCGCACTTGCCCAGGCTGACCTGGAATTCACTCTGTAGTCTCAGGGTAGCCTCAAACTCACAGCGATCCTCCTACTTCAGCCTTTCAGAGTGCTGGGATCAAAGGAATGCAGTAACACACCTGGCTATTTTTAAAATATTTTATTTTTATTTACTTATGAGAGAGAGAAAGAGGGAGGCAGATATATATACAGAGAGTGAATGGGCACACTAGGGCCTAGCTGCTGCAGGTGAACTCCAGATACATGTGCCATCTTGTGCATCTGGTTTTATGTGGATACTGGGGAATCAGATCCCCATTGCTAGGTTTGCAGTCAAGTGCTTTAACTCCTGAGCCATCTCTCCAGCCCATAAAAGGCATTTATTTTTAATACTCTCATGGAAGATGAGTGGAATATTGAAACTGGTAATTTAGTACCTGACTCTGGCCTCAGTGTGGGGGAACTAAGGGGTGAGGAGATGGCTGGACCAGGGGATTTAAACTTGAGTGTGTGCATTGAGAAGCACCTGGAAAGTTTGGAAGACCACAGGAGTTCTGACTTGTAGTTCTGAGAGACCCTGAAATTTTTTTACTTATAGCAGGTTTTCATGTGTGACTGTCATGATCGTAGTCTGAGAACCACTGCATCTGAGAGGCAAGGGCCTAGCCAGTGGCATTGTGGAAAGATGAGCCACGAAGGGCCTGTGGTCAGGGTGACTTGGTGGGAATTGTGTTTTTTTTGGAAGTTCAGGCCAAAAGGAAGAGTCCAAGAAAGCAGTGAGGGGTGGAATAATGAACAGAAGATACACAGCAGTCAGAGGCCATTGTGACTTGCTAACTGAACTCAAAGCAATTTTCATGGAAAAGTGTGGTCAGAAATAGGTGAGACAAAGCTGGGTGTGGTCATGCACACCTTTAATCCCAACACTTGGGAGGCAGAGGTAGGAGGAGTTCAAGACCACACTGAATTTCAGATCAGCTTGTGCTAGAGCTAGACCCTATCTCGAAAAACCAAAAAAAAAAAAAAAAAAAAAAAAAAAGGTGAGACAGCCAAGCCTTCAAGAAGTTAGGGCTTAACCCTATCCCAGAGTAAATACAAATGTCTTTGGTTTTTGGTACTCTGGGTTACAGTTTGTATCCCAGTTTATTTGTACCAGGTCAGAAGCATCATGACACTTTCTGGCTTTCCTCTGACATTTGTTTCACATGGATCTGACATTGAAAAACAATGTCTGTGTCCTCTTCATTTTTAGTGGGACCCATCCTTTATGCTTAAAAAATTATTTATTTATTTGCAAGCAGAGTGAGTGAGAGAGAGAGAGACAGAGAGAGACAGACAATGTCTGTGTCCTCTTCATTTTTAGTGGGACCCATCCTTTATGCTTAAAAAATTATTTATTTATTTGCAAGCAGAGTGAGTGAGAGAGAGAGAGACAGAGAGAGACAGAGAGAGAGAACAGGGAGAATGGGTGTGCCAGGTCCTGTAGCCACTGCAAATGAACTCCAGATGAATGTGCCACTTTGTGCATCTGTCTTTATGCGAGTGTCGGGGAATCTAATCCTGGTCATTAGGCTTTTGGGGCAAGTGCCTTAGTTGCTGAGCCAACTCTCCAGCTCTGGGCTCATTCTGTTTGCATTTTCTTAGGTGGCACCCTTGACCTTCAAACCTTGCCTCTGCGACTCTGCATAGGGGTCCTCGGAATGGCTTCTGAGATGCAGTGTTCTGTGGGTTTTACTTTGGGGTGCTTTCATTACTGTCCCTGTCATCGTCTGTGCCTTCACTACCTTTAGTATGTGAAGTATATAGTCATCTGAGTGTCGTTAAGTCTTTCACTCTCCTTTCTGTTTGGCTTCATATTACTTACACCTGTGAGATAAATTACCCAACTGCAATACTGGTCAACACTCTCTGAATCTCCCTCATTAGCAGTGAAACCCAGTGTTGTTAGCTTAGCATTTAAGACCTAAGGAGATTTGGCTTCCGCTTCAAATTTTGTGCCTTAGTGTTTGTACCCATACCCATGACTCCCTCAGGCCTTTCTGCTTTCTTATTGCTTCTGCTGTTCAGAAAGCCTCCCTCTGTCTCAGGTCTAGCCTGGGTTTCTAGGTCCTGCCCAGCCTCCTCATGACCTTTGATACCTTTAAGTAAGTCCTTCCAGATACTCTCATGGGGTGCTGTCTTGCATTGTGTCTGTAACTCTTATTCTGGGTCTTATTTAACTCGCCTATACAGTTTCTCCTCACTTACCCTGTGGTGCTCATAATAGTGCCAAATGTGAAGACTGCTTGAAGGAGTGGGGGAATAGGGAGCTAGCTGTCATGGGTTTGGTACAAATGTAGGAAATGAAGTTATGATTCATGTAATTGTGCAAGTCAACGTGTTACTTGTTGGGGGTGACTTCTGAAAGAATTGTCTAAAGTTGCAGTGACAGAGTTGCTGTTCTAAGTACCTATCAATTATGAACTCTTTTCCAAAAGTATTTATTCAGGGCTGGAGGGATAACTTATTGGTTAAGGCGCTTGCCTGCAAAGCAAAGGGACCCAGGTTCGATTCTCCCAGGACCCACTTAAGCCAGATGCACAGTTGACACATGCATCTGGAATTCATTTGCAATGGTTGGAGGCCCTGGTGTGTCCATTCTCTCTCTGAAGTAAATAAATAAACGTTAAAAATATTTTAAAAATATTTACTCATTTATTTGCAAGCAGAGCGAGATAGAAGATGGACACAGAGGGAGAATGGGCACACCAGGACCTCTAGCCCTGAAAATGGACTCCAGATACAGGCGCCCTGTGCACATCTGGCTTTACAAGGGTACTGGGGAATTGAACTCAAGTAATTAGGCTCTGCAGGCAAGTGCCTTAAATGGTGACCCATCTCTCCAGCCTGGAAATCATTTTTGATTTTTCAGAAATGTCTTTCAAAAGGTACTTCTCAGTTTATGATGGTGTTCTGGAATTTCACTTACCTGAAATCTGTCATTAAAATACACGAGACAGCACTGAGTTCTGCTGTTTTGGATGAGCTTGTTAAGCTTTGCCTGGATGATTTATTTACATATACACACGTGAATTCACATGCATTTTACCTGGAATTAATAGGAGCCAAGTGTGCTTTCTACCCAGTAGAATATTAGTTGGATGCATTAATGATTCACTAGCTAGATCAATAGTCTTGACCATCTACTTTCTGCTTTTTGATGAATCTCTTGGCGCTTTTCTGATTCTGAGGTTACTTGTTCATTGAAGCCCAAACCAGAAAAGAGCTGGGCACTAGTAATTAGGATACAGAATGATCTGTGCTTATAATTGATTTTCTTTTCCTTTTTTTTTTTTGAGGTAGGATCTCACTCTAGCCCAGGTTGACTTGGAATTTACCATGGAGTCTCAGGGTGGCCTTGAATTCAGGGCAATCCTCCTACCTCTGCTTCCCAAGTGCTGGGATTAAAGGCGTTTGCCACCACGCCCGGCTCATAATTGATTTTCAAGGAAGAAATATCGATAGCTAGCATTGGAAATGATGTGATAAGTTATAAAATTATGAAATAGTTCATATTTAGAACAGAATAATGTAATTTATGGTTCAAGGCTAACTTGTTTTCCCTTTGGCCAAAGTATCAATCCTTTGGGACATTTTATGTTGTGCTGCTCAGGGGCCCATAGTGAAGGTCATAATTATGGTATGGGCGTTTAGCTCTGTCTGCAAATCAGTCTTGAGTTACAGTTCCTGTAGTTGGGAGGCTGACAAAAATTTTAACATCGGCAGATATATTTAGAGAACATTGTTTATTTTCTGCTTAAAACTGATGCTTCATTCTCTTGAGTTTTGTTTTATTAATAGCTCTTCAATTTGGATGTAGCATTGGTTTGCTGTCAGCCTTCTCCTGTTTTCGAGGGGGAAAGCTCATTTATTTTTCATACTTCTGTGTCATGTTCCCTTTGCTTCTTAGAAAAGGGCAGCCTTCTATTTAGATAGGGAAGTTTAGGCTATTTATAAAGCTAGGCAGGTTAATGGAAATTGACAGCTTGGTAACGTCCTCTTGGCGGATGACGCACATGGGTTTCAGACGGCGCTGGCATGCTGTTTTCACTTACAGTCAGGAATCAGCTGGAGGAATTTGTGCACTCTGAGCTGTTCTGTTGACGTAGGTACTGGGTACAGATATGATTTCAGAAACATCTCATTTCCATATAAATGAAGAAAGATTAAAAATAAAAATGTATTTGACTTGCCCTTCCATCCCAGCTGGTATTGCAAGGATGATGCAAATCTGCATCTCACGTTTATGGACATAGAATTTTGGTTGTATTCAACCACTGTGAAGTGGTTACAGGTTTATTCTGAAGTATGATCTGTGTTCATATTTTAGAATCTGTTTATTCAGCATCTGCTTTGTGGACATTTGTTTGAAAAGTTATATTTTCAGTGTTTATTTCTCTAAATTCCAACAACTTTAGTGCCTCTCTCTTTTTCTTTTAAAGTACTAGGGATTGAACTCCGGGCCTTGTGTAAAGGAAAAATGGTGAGCACTCTACCACGGAGCTACATCCTCAGGCCCTCTTGACACCTTTTAGTTAAGTCTAATAAGAAGCTTGTGCTACACTCAGTAAGCTTGTCTATTTGGTTTTAAGATAAACTAGAAGAACCAGGGCTTGGAGCGTAGCTCCATGGTAGAGTGAGGAGTACTTAGCACGCATTTGTAGCTTCACCAACAACGAACACACACACACACTCTCTAAGACATGATGAATATGAATTTGACTACAATGAAATCTTGTTTTTCAAGTTTCACTTAATTGAGTCTAACTAAAACTTTTAAGTAGTTATAATAGATTTCTTTGTCTACTTTGTATCTCTCATGAATATATGATTTCATAAGTGGGGATTATTGTCTCCTTGAATCCCATTGATCATGCTCAGAAACAAAATTCCATCTTATACAGTGAGTGTCAAAGCCCCAGCAGTTGATTTAGTACTAGTTAATAACATGCTATCGGTGGGATCATAACCCATAGCAAAAGCAGTGCTGGAAAACTCTGAAGATGTCTTGGGCTCTGGAAATGCTGACTTGATTTTCCCCTGTCACACTTATGACCTGTGTGGGTCACCTTGTTGTGCTGTGGGGGCCTTATTTAAGTGTTGGCCAACAGTCCATAACTCAATACCTAGACATTGGTTTGCTCAGGTACCGTGAGATGTGAAGCCTGGGCTTCCAAAGGACTGCTGGCTTAACTGAGACTGCCTCTCCTTTCCAAGCAGTGATGTGGAAGGCTCTGGGCACCCCCTTTTCAGACCTCAGCCCATGTAGTCTCCAAGGTTTTAGAGATCACAGTGGTAGCAGTGGCTGCCTTTGTTCTTTAGTCTTGGAGATGCTGTTGGTCTGTGACCCTTCTCACTTCTGACTGTCTCTCATGCAGAAGCAGAGCAGTGGCCAAGCCTCTTACTTACAGCCCACTCTGTGCAGGGCTAACCCTCATGATCTTTGGCTGAAGGTATATGGAGTCTCTTCAGTGTCTGTGCTGTGGTGACAAGTACTTGGCCCGGTCATGGAGGTGAAAGGGAGGGAGGGAAATTCACCTCATGGTGCGTGGGACACCAAGAGTGGAAGGAAAGGAATGGAATCCTACCACCTCTTCAAGGGCACACACCATTCATCTGGCTTCCTTCTCACAGGTCCTGCCACCCCTAAGTAGCACCCCAGGTGGGCATCCAAACCTTCCACTCATGGTACTTGGGCAGCACTTCAGGTTCAAGCCACAGGATTGTCACCTCTGCTCTGCTGTCACGTCTTAGCTGCTTCCTGACCTTACCCTTCACCTCTAGTGGAGAGGGTGTTTGCTGTGGAGTGACTCAGGTGCCACAGTTATCTTGGTGGTCTGGACTGAAGTTGGGGGCAGGCATTGCTGAGTGGACTTCTCTCAGTGTCAGGCATCAGTTTTCATCATTCCACGTGACTGTCAACTGAGAACTACGAAACTCTCCTGATACAATATTGTTTCCCACATTTTCTCCTGTTTATTTTCCTTGCCATTATCATGAGAGTCACAACTTGCATCCTTATAGTGGCTTATGATTTGCAGAGCACTTGTGCATGCCCTGTCTTACCTTTAGGTAATCTGTGATTAACAGGTTAATTAAAAAAATACATATTTCATTTATTTATTTGACAGAGAAAGAGATAGAGAAAGAGAGAGAATGAGAATGGGAAGCCACTGCAAATGAACTCCAGACACATGTGCCCCCTTGTGTATCTAGTTCACGTGGGTCCTGGGGAATTGAACCAGGGTCCTTTGGCTTTGCAGGCGAATACCTTAACTGCTAAGCCATCTCTCCAGCCCTATTTATTTATTTTGAGGTAGTGTTTTGCTCTAGCCCAGGCTGACCTGGAATTCACTGTGTAGTCTCAGGCTGGCCTCGAACTCACAATGATCCTTCCAACTTTGCCTCTTGCTGGGATTAAAGGTGTGCACCCCCACCCCAGGCTGGGTCAACTCTTTATTCTAATTTATAGTTGAGAAAACTGAAGCATGATCCAAGATTACCTCATGAGGAAGTTGATAGAGTCATGTTTATGTCCAGGCATCTGCAGAGCCTCCACTCTTAACTGCTGTACTCAACTGATTTTATGTTCTAAATGTCTTCCCTTAATCCATGGCTGGCTTTTAAAATGTGGTTTCTGGAGATTAAATTCAGTCTTTTTACTTGAAAAGTTATGGCTTTACTAGGTCAGAATCCGATCCTTTGCTGGAGACCACAGGTGATACGGGAGAGTTTGGTCTTATCCCTGGCAGTATCTGAGAAGATTAGGAAATTGTGCTTGCAAGTTGAGTGGCCTTACTTGCTTGTTATGTTCCCTCTCCTGGCACACAACTCATTCCTGAGACATACCTAATTTGGGACAAACTGAGGTCTTTGTACATCTTAAAGTAATTTTATTCCAATGTTCCATATTTTATTTTTGAGAGACAGAGAGGAGAGAGAGGGAGGGAGGGAGGGAGGAAGGGGGAGAGGTGAGGGGAAGAGAAAGAGAGAGAGAAAGAAAGAGAAAGAGAGAGAGAATGGGCATGCCAGGACCTTTAAGCCACTGTGGATGAACTCCAGACTGTAACATTGCACACTTATGTCACTTCTGCATCTGGCTATGCGTGGGACCTGGAGATGTGAATAAATGTTCTTCGCCTTCTCAGGCAAACCCCTTAACCACTAAGCCCTCGCTCCAGCTCTGTGCTTCTAGTAGATTCTAATTGGGTAATTGCAAAGAACAATTGAAATTTTTGGTAAACAAATGAAGATCTCATGTACCCAAATAATTTTTTATTTACTTTTTAAGAGTTCTTTTTTGGAATTTATTAAAAAGTAAAAGAAATCTTTAATGCAATTTAGCAAGCAGAAAATATTGACTATAAGAAAAATTTCTTTGATAAGTATATTATTAAAATCCTTTGTTGAATTGTAAAATTGACATAGCTGGGAATTTAAACCTGAACTGATTTGAGAACTTTCCCCAAAGTTTCTGTTAGGTCATTTTGTTTCCTTCCCTCTCCCCTTTTACTCTGGTCTTGAGGATTGAACCTAAGGCCTCTCACATGCTAGGCAACTACTGTACCATTGAGCTATATTCCCAACCTTTTTCTATTTTGCATTTTGATACAGGGTCCCATTAAGTTGCCTAGGCTGGCCTTGAAGTGGCTCTGTAACTCAGATAGTCATTGGACCAGGTAGCTGGGGTTACCTACCTGTACCACAAGGATCTGTTTATTCCCCTACCTTCTGCCCCCCCCCCCCCCCCCCCCCCCCCCGCATAGGGTCTCACTCTAGCTCAGGCTGACCTGGAGTTCACTCTGTAGTCTCAGGGTAGCCTTGAACTCAAGGTGATCCTCCTACCTTTGCCTCTTGAGCAAGTGCTAGGATTAAAGGCATGGGCGCCACCATGCCTGGCCCCCTACCTCTTTTTTTTTTTTTTTTTTTTTTTTTTGAAACAAGAGACAAGGTCTACATATGTATCCCAGGGTGGCCTTGCCCTTGAACTCTCCTTATTGTCTTTCCCCAGCCTGTATTCCAGGTGTGTTATTATCATGTCCAGCCCATCCGCCTTTGTCCTATAGAAGTGGGTTATGTAAAAACATGCTGGCACTTCACTACCAGTGATATCTTAGTTCCAAACACAAAGTTTGAAGTTTTATCCCGCCCTTAAAAGAGCATATATCTATACCATACCTGTTAGCATTTCCACAGAGGAACAGCACTGCTGTATGGCATAGTAAAGTATTGGATGAAATTTCAAAGCAAGCTTTTTATTTTATTTTTTAAGGTTGTTTAAAACATGCTCTTAATGAAGGGTTTTCTTGACCATTAAAAAAAAATCATTTTGCTTTTAAAGAGACTTTTAATTTTGTTTCATTGTTGGTAACTAGGTCACATACTGTGAAAGTTTAAACTAATTTTTGTCTGCTTTTTTGAAGAAACATCTGAAAGTTGTAGGACATTGCTCATAGAGACATTATATTTGGATTTCATGTTTAAAACTATCCCGTATCTGTGCTGTGGGTAGATAGTTAATGTCTAATTTGATATATTTTATCATTTATGAGTTGAGTAGTTACAGTAGGCAATTTAGAGGACATTTCTTTTAGTTGAGGGGAACAGGCACTGACCAGGGTACCACAGTGCTGAGTACTGGATGTGGACTCTGGGTAAACAATTTTATAAAGTCTCACTTCCCTTCTTGAAGAACCAGGGGCTGGGGGACAGTTTTCAGCAGTGGTAGGATTTTGTAATTCTGTAAGAAACTTTTCTCTTCACTACTTTTTTCATATCCAAACATGTAGATCACTTAATTATTTCTTTGTTTATCTACTTGGTTTCTCTTTTGTGAATAAAGAAGACATTTTACCCTTGAGGAATTCTTGTAAGTATAACCTTAAATTTCAGTACCCCCTCAGTAGATATGTTAAGGAATGGCCCTATATTCTCTGTAATTTAGAAATTTCTTCAAATGAAAGATTATTTTGCTCCTAATAACTTCATTTCTTCCTGGCAAATCATTCAAATTTGGTACCTATTTAATTAATTTATTATCATAATTTTTTGAGTACTTACAAATAATTTTATAAAAAGTATTTTATTTATTTGAGACAAAGAAAGAGAAAGAAAGATATAGAGGGCGAGGGAGAGGAAGGAAGGAAGGAAGAGAGAATGGGAGGAGGAGGGAGAGGGAAAGAGAATGGGTACACCAGGGCCACTTGCAGCTGCAAACAAACAGACACGTGCACCACATTGCACTGGGGCATCAAATCTGGACCAGCAGGCTTTGCAAGCAAGTATCTTAACTGCTGAGCCATCTCTCCATCCCTTGAGTTCTTTCTTTTAGAGGGATAGTTACTCAAACAAATATTTCAAACAGTTGTGATGCCCGTCATGGGTCCTAACTTTTTTTTTTTTTTTAGTGCCCAGTAATAAACCCAGGGCCTTAAGCATGCTGGTCAAGTTCAGTATCATGGAGCTGTATCCCTAGTCCTTGCAATTTATTCTTAGAAGGGAATTCTTCTTACATTGAATAGTAGAGTCAGTTATTTTGTTTGGAAAATTTTAAGCAACTAGTGTAAACTTAACTGTTGGAGTCAGGTTCGCATTGCTGGTAGAAATCATCCAACCAAGAGCAGCTGTGGGAAAAAAGAGGTTTATTTTGGCTTACAGGCTGGAGGGGGCAGCTCCACGATGGCAGAGAAAACAACGACATGAGCAGAGGGTGGACATCAATCCCTGGCCAACATAAGGTAGACAATAGCAACAGGAGAGTGTACCAAACACCGGCATGGGGAAACTGGCTATGACACCCATAAGCCCGCCCCCAATAATACACTCCCTCAAGTAGATATTAATCCCCACATCTCCATCAGCTGGGAACCTAGCATTCAGAACACCTAAGTTTATGGGGGACACCTGAATCAAACCACCACACTAACTTTGTTATCTGTGAGTAGATCTTGTGAGATTTCATGCTTCCTGTGAGGTTTTAAATGTCAGTGACAATCCTAAGAAAACAATCATCACTTATTGGCCACATTGTTCATCAGCCACATAAGTGAATGGTACTACGTGGTGACATTGGTGTTGAGATTGTGTGCAAGCTTGTCATGGAGAAGTGTTCACTGATAGAATCCTACAATCCCCGTAGAACTGACTTCTAGAGATAATGTGTCCAAGTTAGTGACAGGTAGGTCATATGTACTTGGTTTTCTTACAATATAGCTTACCTGAAGCAGCTCACAGCACACAATGACGAATATCCAAGACCTGATTGCAGCAGTTACTGAACAAACCTTTAATGCAAATTTCATATGGTTGTGACGCCAACAGTAGCTTCAAATGACTTTCTTATTAATGTTGACGGAATTCTGACTGGTAGATTTGTTTGATATGAGATCTGACTATCCTTAAGTGGTTGAGGAAGCCAAGAAGTGATAATACTTTGCACAGTACATTTGAATAAAAGGCATTTTTCCTTAGTGTTATTATAGATTAAATAAATAAATTAAAAACCAAGACACCACAGAGCTCAACTGTAGAATCAGGCTGAAGCTACACTACTGCTCTCCCTTCTGAAAGAATCCATTGTTTGTTGCTTTGTATTTGTTGCTGTTCCTTGGAATTTAATTGGTTATAAAGTTAGTTTTGCTTTTATAAAGACAATTTTTTATGTTTTTAAGTTTTAAATTTATCTTTATTTATTTATTAGAGACAGAGAGAGAAAGAGAGAGAGAGAGAGAGAGAGAGAGAATGGGCATACCAGGGCCTGCAGCCACTGCAAATGAACTCCAGATGCATGTTCCACCTTGTGCATCTGGCGTACGTGGGACCCAGAGAATTGAACCTGGTCCATAGGCTTTGCAGGCAAGTACCTTAACCACTAAGCCATCTCTCCAGCCCTTGTTTTGTGTTTTTAATTAGAACAATAAATACCAAGTTTAATTTCATATGCATTCAAACAGTGGAGTAAAACTGACTGACTTAGTTTGACATTAGGAGTATAGGAACATTCTTTTAGTTTACCTCTAAAACATGTCCATCTCTAGTACTTGGTTTGGGCAAGCAGTAGATACTGCTCATTGATGCTGGATATTATGATGTGATCTCAGACATTGTATCATAGTCATGATGGCTACAATCAATTACATATTCCCTATTTCAGTTGCAATGTGGTACTTTAAATTAGATGACTATTTTTTTCTTTTTTGTCATTGAAAAAATAATTTATCTAACATGTAGGCTTCCTGATGTACTCATGAAGTAATTCATTAATTATGTGTGTGGGAAATTGAATTTTCAAAGTGTGATAACATAACCTTATTATTAGTTTGTTTTTCTTATTTTGACCATCATTTCTGTCTTAATTATTATTTTGGCCATTTGTTTTTGCATTGATTCATCCACTGAATGAATATTTTAAAAAGTTATATGTTAAAGACAAGGTTCTATTATTTGTACCAGTGAGCTAGGTACAGTGCTCTTTGGTTTTCCTGGGGAGTCTGTGGTCTCCATTGCCCTTGGTTGAAATGAAACATCCCGTGTGTGTGTGTGTGTGTGTATGTATGTATGTATGTATGTATTTATGAGAGGGGGAAGGGAGGTCAATAGAGAATGGGCTGCTGTAAACTCCAGTTGCCTGTTCCACCTTGTGCATCTGGCTTATGTGAGAATTGGGGAATTGAAATTGAGTCCTTAGGCTGTGCAGGCCATCTCTCCAGCCCCCATATGTACTTAGTACTTGGCTTTCTTAGATATGTTTTAATTCAGCTCAGCTTTAGTCTGCCTTGCCATCATCTTCCTGCATCTGAGTACTCAGCTGGGCATTACTGTTTTGTGATGGCCGTAGACAAAAATATTTTTAGCCCAAGTACTAGATCATTTAAGTCTGTTCACATAGGTAATATCATAAATGACTGTAAGTTTCAGACCTTGTGCTGGGGGCTCTTTTGGATCTCCAGAGGTGAGGAACACGGTCTGTTGTTGTCAGTGGTTTTGCATCCAGTCATGAGCTGACCTCTTGGAATTGATGTGGGCTTTGCTGGACATGGGCACGGTTGCACATACATCCAAAATTTTAGACTCATTTCATCAATCACAAAGGGACTTTTGTGGTGAGCAGCCTTCAGTATATATTTTCTAAGTACATTCTTTTGCTCCAAATGACTTTCATCTTGTTTAGTTTTCCTCTCACCCATTGTGGTGCCTCAAGTCTCTTGTCTGAGTGTTTGGAATAAGAGAGGTAGAATCAAAAGGACCAGGTTCACAGTTTTTTTCTGCCTATGACTTCCTAGAGTTTCTGATTTGAAGAGTTTGTTGAAAAAAATAATATCAATATAAATAAACTCCCTGAGTCTGGAATCCAGAAACCTGGCATGTTCTGGGACTACAAAAACAGAGCTGCCCCCAACTGCAAGCAGAGCCAGGGAGTGGGAGATGCGCAGGCATGATGCAAGACCAGGATCTGTGTGGCAGTGACTTTTCTGGGTTGAGCATAGTTGGACTACAATAACCAGGCCTTTGTATTTTCATGCTGATTAACCAGCCATCACATGTGGGCTGCCAAACATGACCTTGGACTGTGTGGGTCATTGCTGAGGCTGTCCCTGAAGGAAGGGGCTAATGATGCCTGTCGTGAGCAGCATGCTTGACAAACCGAGCATCAGGCTGGGGCAGCATCCCCAAGGGAGGTGATATCGGCTGTGTGCATCTTTGTGTGTGCCTGAGTCAGTGGACAGTGACACTCTTCATGGCCCATTGTTTATTCAACTTTCTTTATGTCCTAGAATGGACTAACAGGAGTGTTATGTAGGAGGTGGATATATGTTAGACTAGAATTACACAAAGGCCACACTTTATTTTTCTTTAATTAGTTTTCCACCCAGATGTTAAAATTACTTAACTCTAACAAGATGACTGGAAGTCCTGGTTACACAGAACAGTTTTTTTTGGTCTGTAAATACTTGATGATAATTAACATCTATTTATTTTTAATAATACCTAATACTCTAAAGAGTATTCCATCTTAGAAGATAAATTGTATGGTCATCTTATTTTAGAATTAAAAATATGTTTTATTCTTTATTCATATTTATTGTTGAGTATTGTCTGGTTTGTTTAAAGAATGGACTGCTTGCTTTCTGTTTTTTAAAATTTTGTTTATTATTTTTATTTTAGGAAGTAGAATGATCTTCTGGGCTTGTTTTGTATTTTGGCCTCAGTCAGCTCTAAAACAAATGCTTTTCATTGTTATCAAAGGTTTTGGCAGCAAGTGTAAGAAATGGTATAAAATCATAACACACTGCAGAAAGCCCGTGACAAAAATTATAAAAATACATTATTTCTTTTTTTGTGAATAAAATTGTATCTGTAATGACTTTTTGTTCCTTGATTTATTTTGTACATTAGTGACAATTTGTTTATTTCCTTATTTATTTTTCTCCTCAGGTAATCTGGAACTCAAATGCTTTCTCTGATTGAGTTGGTCAGTTTTTTTAAAAGATATTCTGACCTAATCATATGTGGGTCCTGAGGAAATAAAAATTGCCTTGAGATGAACAGTTTTAGACCTACTTTTTCAGAAATTTTATGGGAAAAAGAACTTAATTCTATCTCAGGTGGGTTCAATAATTTATATAGGGTGTTTCCCCCCAAGTGAACTCTTGACGTTAGGGATGGCCTCTGGAACATGTGTAGACTGAGGTATTCCTCATCCCTCTGCTCCCTGCCCTCTGCTTCTGATCTACAGTGTGACTGCAGGGTGGGGAAGGAAAGGGTTGGCAGCTGCTACTCTCTGACTTAACTGTCTCGACTTCTTTGGCAAGAGAATTTGACTGCTGGCTTTACATTTATGTTTGGCATTCTGTAGTGGAGAGTATCTGTATTAGACAGTACGTTGCCAGTGATACAGAACATTTTAACCATGTATCCTGTACAAAAAAACAGTATTAGAAGGTGTATAACCTCGTGCTTGATTTCTCTTCATGAGAGGTTGATATGACAAATATTTCAGCAGTCGGATAGCTGGAATTCTGTAGCATGTCCATTGACTAGGGAGACCATATATGGAGTTACACAAAGATACATCCTAAAATTTAAGCAGCCATACCAAATATAAGGAAATGGCATATACCATGAGCATTTCTTCTTTTATTCTAGTTTTCTATAGCAATAAGTTTAGCTAAAATTTTGATTTCTTTTTTCCCTATAGTTTTATTTTTTAAATCTGGGGCTCATACTTGCTAGGCAGATGCCCTACGACCTAGTCACCCCATCCCAGCTCCCAAGGTGTTGATTTAATGTAAGGTTTATTAATGGCTGAGGAAGAAGTAATTCAGGTAGTATTCCCCCCCCCCTTTTTCTGATCTCATTGAAGCTGGTGGGAGTTGGAGAACCGTTTCAGAGATGTGATTGTTCTTCATCTGAAGTCAAAGACCTCAGCACCTTGCTAGTTACACTTTTGCAGCCTTGTGCGTAGGGCTGTGATATGGTCTCTTTCTTTAGCCTCAGAAACTTGCTGTGACTTGGAAAGGTAGGAAATACAACTAATCCCAATGTCTTCGTCATCACTTTATGAGTGTTTCAAACCATCCTGTATTCCAGGGACAGACAGCTTTCCTACCAGCTGAACTGGAAGCAGTGTATGCATGTGAGATTATTGTATTTTCACCTACATACTCCCTGAGAGTACTTAACTTGGGAAATTTGATTCCATATTTCAAAAAGCTAGGTTCAGTCACTTCAAAAAGTAGGGAAGACTTATAGTATTTCTTTCTTTTCTTTTCTTTTGATTTTGTTTTTTTGAGGTAAGGTCTTACTGTAGCTCAGGCTGACCTGGAATTCACTATGTGGTCTCAGGGTGGCCTTGAACTCACAGCGGTCTTTCTGAGTGCTGGGATTAAACGCGTGTGCCATCATGCCCGGCTTACAGTAGTTCTAAATGAAGGCAAGTGCAGCTCTATTTACCTAGTTAATCCTTTCAAACCAACACATGAAATAGATTCAGTCTGCCAGGTAAATGAATCAGGTACTGCTGGTCCTTCCTGTCATCAGCTAAGCCTGGCTAGTCTTCTCTGGGCAGACTCCATGACTCCATCAGTATCTCCTCAAAATTTTGTCCTTTCAGTTTCTTTTTTTATTTATATCTTTTATTACGTAGGGTCTTGGTCTAGCCCAAGTGCCCTGGAATTCACTACGTGGTCTCAGCTGGCCTCAAACTCAATGTGATCCTCCTACATCTGCCTTCCGGAGTGCTGAGACTAAAGGCATTCACCACCACACCTGGCCCTCTTGTTAAGTTTCTTGTTCTTCTTGTCATCTTGCTTTTCATCGTACTTATTCCTACAGCTGTGTTCTTGTGGTTACCAATAGCAACAATATCTTTATAATCCATTTAATGCATCCCAACTCTTGACCTAGCTTTGACTTCCTCCGCTCCCTGCCTCTCACACCTCTACTCCAGCAATCTGTCGACCTCCTTGGGTCTTAAAAGCCATGAATTTCACCGCCCTGTTGTTTCTGTCTTCTCTTATGACCTTGCTGTTCTACCCATCATAAATTCTACCCAAAACTAAAGTCTAGTTAAATCTGTCTTGTCTCTATCCTCATGTCCTCGAGCTGAAGGCTTCAGGTGAACACGTGTCAGTATGCCAGCTGGTGTAACCTTAAGTTCAAGGCTGGTAACCTCCAGGCCAACTGTATCCTACTTCCTACAATCCAGGCATGTCTGCTGCACTCAATCTTCTGTTTTCTCCAGTAACTATTTCATAGTAATTTTCTCAAAACTGCCTCCTCCATCTTAATCTTCACTAAAGATCTATTTTGTGCATTAGAGGTGTCGCTGGTTGGGAAGCACTTGTTGGAACATGCGATGCCCCAGGTTTGATCCTCAGTACCACAGAAAAGGAAAAACCATCTAGTTTTGGATTTTGTGGAAACGCTGACTAGATGGCATTAATGAACATCTCGGGTGAGTGCTTCCAGGTGCTGACCACAGTGCCCAGGCGCTCCTTTTCCTCCTGGCTCTTGGCGATGCCAAGGCTGTGTTTCTCCTCTTCACACTAGACTCCTCCCGCCACCTGTTCAAAGACTTCTTCCCAGTCTTTATTCATTATCTCCCTTTCATTACATTTCTACAGATCAGCCACTTCCCCTTCTGGTCATTTCCTTCAGCCTGAAAATATTTTATTTCTTCCATCTTAAAAATCTCCTGTGATCTCTTTGAATTCCTTCCTGTTCATTTTAAAACTTTTCCTTTAGAGCAAACTTCTCCACATGCTTGTCACCACTCACTGTCCTGCTGTTTCCTTTCCCCATTCTTGGTTGAAGTCACTGAAGTTAAGCTTTTGTTTTCCCCGTCCACCCCTGTGGTGTAGAAACCATCATGACAAGGCCATGGGTGATGAGGTCCTCAGCCCTCATCTCACAGCCTGGTAGCAGGGGAGGATCTCTCTCCTCTTGGGAACACCTTCTTCCCTGGGTGCTGGGATGGCACCTTCTCATTTCCCTCCCAGCTCCTCATTTTGTTTTTCCTTCTCAGCTTGCTTCTTCTCACTGCTGTCCTTTTAAAATTCAAGATTGTTAAACCATATCCTTCAGTAAAGGAGTTCTGAGAAATTTAACTTTTCTGCCTTCTGGTGGCCCTAAAGCTGTACTTTCTTACCTGACAAATACCTGTTCGCTGAGGACCTGAAGAAGCACAGAATCCGAGTGCGACCCATGTTCATTCAGTCTTGCAGGGATGTGAAGTCCTGCAGAGGAAGCAGCTAGGAAGTCATATTCCATTTCACCACCAAATGATTATAGCTCAGGAGAATCATAGATTTTCAAAAGTTCTCAAGGTGCCTGTAGTCAAGTAGGGCACTGATGAGGAATAGAGATCACTCTCCAAAGACAGTCACAGACCATGATGAGTATGTCACAGTTTATGTTTCTGCAGCTGCGTTTAGATTCGCAAAGGATAGGCTGTTTCTAGTTGGCACGCCCCAACACCTGCCCTATTTGTGGCTCCTATTCAAAGGGAACATTTGAGCTAAAGTAAATTCTGCGTATCTGGATGAACTCATATCCCTGGAGCAACAGGTCTGTCACAGAATGGGGGGTTACCTGATCAGACCATAGGTGTTCTCAGAAGTCCACTCAGGTCCCTTAAATGGGAATTTGTCATGGGATGCTGATACTTGCTGAGAAGAGATAAAATTTTATTTATCTTTATTGATGAGAGAGAGAGAGGGAGGGAGGGAGGAGGGAGACAGAGAGAGAGAGAGAGAGAGAGAGAGAGAGAGAGAGGGAAGGAGGGAGGGAAGGAGGGAGAGAGAGGGAGACACGGAGGGTAGGAGGGAGAATATGGGTATGCTAGGGCCTCTAGCCACTGCAAATGAACTCCAGACTCATGTGCCACCTTGTGCATCTGGCTTACGTGGGTACTAGGGAACTGAACCTGGGTCCTGAGGCTTCTCAGGCAAGTGCCTTATCTGCTAAGGCTTCTCTTCAGACTAGGAGATGCCATTTTAAGTTTGACTTGACTGGTGTGTTAATAAAGTAGTACTTTGGTTTGAATGGAAAGCCCAAGCTTCGAGGGAGCTTCCGCTCAGCTCTTTGAGCTTTCCCAGGCTATGATCTGTTGGGTTTTTGTTGAGAGCACCATTCAGGGACAGCTTCAGTGAGTGGAGTGGCTCAGCAGTTCATGCACAGATTCCCCCAAATCCCCATATCCACCTATGGTACTCTTCTGAAAATGATCTGTTTTCTTGGTTTTTACTGGCTTTCCCAGACACAGTTTTCTGACCCCCATGAAGACTGAGTCGGCATGTGAATTCCAGCTGTCTCTGATGCCCATGGAGAGGGGTTCCCTTTGGCAAGCCTTGTCACCCTGATGCTCATCCTTTTAGTGTCCCATTGTCAAGGTTCTATTGGTTAGATTTTCACTGTGTACTTTCACCTTTCATTTTTGAAGGTGGGTCTTGCTTTCTTTTCTCCCAGTGTGACAGTGTTTCTTGCGGTTGGAATATTTAGTGTACTTACGTTTTCGGTTGCTGATTGGAATTACTCACCATACTGTGTATTTCACTCTCCCTGTTCTATATTTCTTCATTCCACCATCCTTTTCTAAAGTTTTAGATGATGTTCTACATGTTGGTTTACTGTAATTTGCCATATTATGTTTACTTTCTTTTCTTCTTCTTCTTCTTTTTTTTTTAAAGGAAAAGACAGAGTGTTTAATACCCCATTGTGTGAACAAGGGATTGTTGGATTTGGAATTGGCATTGCAGTCACTGGCGCTACTGCCATCGCAGAAATTCAGTTTGCAGACTACATTTTCCCTGCTTTTGATCAGGTACGTGCCTCATGTTTCACCATAAAGAGCATGGTACTGTTCGGTCCTGGAAGAGTCTGGTACTGATGCCATCCTCCTAGCCCTGCCTCGACGCTCTTCCATCACCTCCTGTTTCTGTTGTAAAGTTCTTATTTTGTAATGGGACTGCATTGGAAGGTCTAAATGGATCGGGAAGAAAGGAGGTATTGCAACAAGTCCCTTTTCTCCTCTTCTTTGCAGATTGTAAATGAAGCTGCCAAGTACCGCTATCGCTCTGGGGATCTGTTCAACTGTGGGAGTCTCACCATCCGGGCCCCGTGGGGCTGTGTTGGGCATGGTGCCCTCTATCATTCTCAGAGCCCTGAGGCTTTTTTTGCTCATTGCCCAGGGATCAAGGTACTTCGTTTATGTACTTGATATGACCTTCGTTTGATGCTTTCCCTTTGGTCAAATCTAATGTGTGTATGTAGAGGAAAACAAAGAGAACTTTGAAAATTTATGTAAACTTAACCCCGGGTGTGGTGGTGTACACCTTTAATCCCATCACTGGGGAGGCAGAGGTAGGAGGATTGTCGTGAGATCGAGGCCACCCTGAGACTCCATCGTGAATTCAAGGTTAGACTGGGCTAGAGTGAGACCCTACCTCGAAAAACCAAAAAAAAAAAAAAAAAATTATGTAAATTTGACAAAACTTAAGAAAGGAAGATTAGCACTTTTTTAAAATTAAGTTTCCAGTGCCCAGCTTTCTAGAATGTTCTTGCTCATGCGGCACTGGCTTGATGTTGGCATTAACTGACTGTAGATTGCAAGTAGGATGACTGGGAACATCACTGGGTTATTGTTCCATTTCCAAAGCCTGCCTTCTTTTTTTTCTTTTATTTAAAGTTGTTTTAGAGCAAATGAGTGAGAGAGAGAGAGAGAGAGAGGGAGGGAGGGGGAGAGAGAGAGAATGGGCACGCCAGGCCCTCAGCCATTGCAATCGAACTCCAGATGCTTTCACCACCTAGTGGACATGTATGACTTTGCACTTGCCTCACCTTTGTGTGTCTGGCTTATGTGGGATCTGGAGAGTTGAACATGGGTTCTTAGGCTTTGCATAAAATTGCCTTAACAGCTAAGCCATCTCTTTAGCTCTTTTTCTTTTTATATTTTATTTATTTATTTGAGAGAGAATGGGGGGGTAGAGAATGGACACAACAGGGTCTTTAGCCACTGCAAATGAACTCCAGATGGTTGTGCCACCTTGTGCACCTGACTTTATGTGGGTACTGGGGAATCGAACCTGGGTGCTTTGTCTTTGCAGGCAAGTGCCTTGACTGCTAAGCCATCTCTTCAGTTTTCTTTCTTTCTTTCCCTCCCTCCCTCTCTTTGTCCCTGTCTTTCTTCCTTTTTAATATTTTTATTTATTTGCAAGCAGCAAGAGGGGGAGGGAGGAGACATGAGAAGTGAATATGCTAGGGCTTCTTGCTACTACAAGCAAACTTCAGACACATGTGCCATTTTGTGTATGTGGCTGTACCGAGGAACTGTACCGAGGCTGTCAGCCTTTGTAAGCAAGTGCCTTTAAGTACTGAGCCATCTCTCCAGCCCTAAAGTGTATGTTTCTTTCTATTAGGGGTTTTCAGCTCAATTGACTTGGAGTATGTATTGTTTAGTTATTTACTTGCAAGTCAGAGGCTGGCATGTGTGTCCTTAGTTCAGTGTTTACTTAACTGTTTACTAGGTGTGATGCTTTTTCTGGCTAGAATAAGGTAAACTTGCTCAGATAACTCACTTGGAAGCATCTTTCTGTTGTAGCTGGTCTCTGCAATAGCCTAGGTCCTTTGATATTAAACATATTTTGGACATTGTGTCTTTTGATACCTTATATTATCATCTTCTTTATTTCTAGTCACAGAACAGTTTTTGAAGGAATCATTATAGAAACTCACAGATAGGTCAGCAAGACATACATGCTTCGTTGTGCAGCACAAGTCAGTTGTGAGGATGAGTTAGTTTATATTTTATTCTTATTTATTTATTTTTACTGCTGGATCAAAGTAGTACAGTTTGCCATTGTTGAGTAGAAGCTGTGTGCTTTTTTTTAAAAAATTTTTTTCTTTATTTATTTGAGAGTGACAGAGAGAGAAAGAGGCAGAGGGAGGGAGAGAGAGAATCGGGCGCCAGGGCCTCTAGCCACTGCAAATGAACTCCAGATGTGTGCGCCCCCTTGTGCTTCTGGCTAACGTGGGTCCTGGGGAATTGAGCCTTGAACGGGGGTCCTTAGGCTTCATAGGCAAGCGCTTAACTGCTAAGCCATCTCTCCAGCCCAACTGTGTGCTTTTTTTGATGTAAGCTAGAAGTGGTCATTGGGAACAAGAGCCACATTCAAGGCAGCCCTCATTTGTGTTTGAGCTGACTGCTGATTTGTATTTAATGTTTCTACCAGTACTCACTGGTTTTAGGAATGGATCTCTTATTCTTTTACTTTTCTCTTTCTTACTTTTTCACTTGAAATAAAATAGATGAGGCCGGATGTGGTGGTGCACACCATTAATCACAGCACTTGGAAGGCAGAGGTGGGAGGATTGCTGTGAATTTAAGCCTATCCTGAGACGACATAGTGAATCCCAGGTCAGTCTGGGCTAGAGTAAGACCCTACCTTCAAAAACCAAAAACCAAAAACAAAAAAGCAAGCAAACAAACAAAAAACCATAAAAGTCTTACTACATGAAGAAATGAAATAAAAGCTGAGAAGTAGGAATGCAAGATAAAGACATTGTGCAGCATGGTTATTAACTAATACACTCATGTTGCAGAAATTAAAATACTGAGATTTATACTGTTTTATTTTTAAATAAAATCCCTTCAATCACAAAGGCATAAGACCTCAGGAGTTGGGGGGCAGGAAGATTGAAGATAGAAGGCCAACCTGAGTTACTTGAGCAGAATCCTGTGTCACAAAGCCCAGGGGAGGGATGTGCCTGAGTTGTAGATGACTTGCTCAGCATGTGCAAGCGTGAGGGTTTGCTCCTCAGTACAAAGAAAGCACACACACACACACACACACACACAACATCAAAAACAATGAATTTGAAACCCAAGCATAGTTTGTTTCAAGGAGTCTTGATTCTTTGTAATGTATTTAGGCTTATTTTAATAATTCTTTCTATGCAACACTTGTTTTTATTTTAATTGCTTTATTAAATTTATTTTGAGAGAGAGAGGGAGAGAATGTGCGCACCTGGGCCTTCAGCTGCTGTGAACAAGCCCCAGACATGTGCGCCCCCTTGTAGCGCGTGGGCAACATTGCACACTGGCATCATTGTGCATCTGGCTACATGGGACCTGGAAATTCGAATATGAATTCTTAGGCTTCTCAGGCAAGTACCTTAACCGCTAAGCCATCTCTCCAGTCATATTAAAAAAAAAAAATTTCATTTATTTATTTGGAAGCAGGCAGAGAGAGAGAGAGAGAGAGAGAGAAAGAGAGAGAAAGAGTGAATGAGAATGGACACACCGAGGTCTCCAGCCACTGCAAATAAACTCCAGATGCATGTGCCACTTTGTGTATCTGGTTGTACCTTGGCATTGTGGAAACACACCCAGATCATTAAGCTTTGCAGGCAAGTGCCTAACCATTGAGCCATCTCTCCTCCCCCCCACACTGTTAGCCATACTGAACCTAACAGTGATTTACAGTCACTAAAAATTAGGCACGCTTAGGAGTTGCAGTAATATGGTTTACCATCAGTCAGACCAGGTGAGAACCCCTGACTTCACAAGTTTTGTGACCTTGGGCAAGATTCTTGGCCTCTCTCATGCCTCAGTCTCTGTTACTAAAATGGCAGATGAGTCCCAGCTCCCTTACGAAGCTGTGTGAGCAGGAGAAGAACAAATCACAAGGAGTGCATCTGCACCCTGGTGGCTATGGCCATTGCCCCCCTCACCCTCCTGTGGCCCATTCCTGCCCATCCCAGCGTGGTGTAGCCACACCTTTCTCTGCTCTGCGGTAACAGGACATTGCACTGGCTCACTTCTCCACCGAGATGTGGGTGCAGCTTTGTTCCTTGTTTCCATCTGTGTCCATTGTGGGTCTGTTTCTGAGGAAGGTAAGTTTGGTCCTGTAGGGAAGAGCAGTGTTTTAGTTATCTGACTATGAAAGGCACTGTATAAATACTAGTAGAAGATAAACATTTTCTGGGTGCTAGTATATACATTTTATAATAAAAGATACTTTGACTAAAATAACTACTAGGTTGCCTAGTTTTAATTAGCTATACTTGATAAGCTAAGTACCAACCCTTGTTAGTGGATTTACTGGGGATACATTTTTACTAAAATTGTGTTTAAAAAAATCTGTTTTTGCAGGTGGTTATCCCGAGAAGCCCTTTCCAGGCCAAGGGACTTCTTTTGTCTTGTATAGAGGATAAAAATCCATGCATCTTTTTTGAACCCAAAATCCTTTACAGAGCAGCAGGTAAAGGCTTCCTGTGTTTTATATTTGTGAATATAATTTTCACTTTGCTTTTCATAGTTTATGAATTTTAACTTTTTCCTTTTTTTGCATGTGCACGTGATGTGAATGCATATTCACGTGTGTGTGGGGGTGTGCATGCATGCGTGTATGCATGCGCTGAGGCCAGAGGTTGATGATAGCTGTAGGTGGGCCACCCACTCAGCATTTACATAGGTGCTGTGGACTGGAACTCTGGTCTTCCTGCTGTGTGGCATGTGTTTGATCATCTACTGAGCAGATCATCTCCCCAGCCCTTTAACTTTGTTAAGTTTGATGTTCACCTTCCTCTTCATAGAAAATTAGTCTGATTGATTGGTTTGGCCTGATACTTATTTTGTCAAGTGGCCATTTTAGAGCTAACTCATTAGAATTGTTTTTATTTTTTTCCCCTCTAGGTAGAGTCTCATCATAGCCCAGGCTGACCTGGAATTCACTATGTAATCTCAGGGTGGCCTCAAACTCATGGTGATCCTCCTACCTCTGTCTCCCAAGTGCTGGTAGTAAAGGTGTGTGCCACCACGCCTGGCTTCATCTGGTTATTTTCTGTTTTGAATATGGAAGTAAGAAATCGTAGCAACCAGAAAGGACTCTTCTTAGCCATGTTCTGTGAATGTGGACTGAAGGAAAAAGAGAGGGAGCTCCTTATCATCAAAGCATTCACATTCTCCATTGGTTAAGGGACCCCGAAGGTCTTCTAGATCAAGAGCCTCTGGTGGTGAAGGAGGAGCTCTGTACAGTATGCTGTGGTTTCTGGTCCTACTGGGGGGCTGTCTACAGCACACCGGGATGTTTGGCCACTCTTCCTTTTCACTCAGAATCTAAATTCTATAAACACATCTGTGACTAGTTACTTTCCAGCGGTAATGGAAATTTTAAATTTCAAATGATTTATTCTGTCTGAGGTATATTTTATTTTAAATTCAAGAAAGTTGACAAATCACTCTTGGACAGTTACATTTAAAGGCACATGTTTTTATTGTGAGGTAATTTATTTACAATAAAATACACAGTGATTGTGCTAAGTTTGATGGTTTTTTTTTGACAGTCCCATATGTCCATGTAACCACGGTACAAAATAAACTGTAGAATATTTTGATAACTGCTGGAAGCATCTTCTGAGCTCTTCTCTTTGACAGTCCATTCTCTCGGCTCCAAACTGCTCTGCTTGTGACTGTCATTAGATGTGATGTGCGTGCTTTTGGGCTTTGCAGGGATGGAATCACATGGCATATATTCTCTGTGTTTGCCTTTTTTGCTTTGTGATCCATTCATGTTATTGCCCGCATCAGTAGTTATTTTTTCATTGCTGAGTAGCAGTTCACTGTTCATTACTATTGTTAAGCATTTTTGCTACCCTTATTATCCCATGTGTAATTGTTACTACTAAGGAAAGTAGCCTGTCTCTTCTTTCTTTACCAAGTTAATGTTCTGCAAGTAGCCTTAGCAACCCGTCTGTTAATGGATTGACTTGGAAGTACTTTGTGGTTGTGGGGGGAAGCACCCTGAAAATATGAGTTATGTTCAGCTTTGTTGAATAAGGAACATTCTGTTTCGTGACTGTGTATTACATGAATGTGTTGCAGTTTACCTAAGGCCCGTGCACTGGTTTCTGGTTTACTTTATCCACTCCCCTGTCACTTCACAGATGTCTGCCAATGTTTTCAGCTTTTGAAAACTGCCTTCTGCAGTATTATTAAGGAAGAGATACATTCCCAATTCTGAAGTAATGTTGTTTGAGTAGTTCCTCAAAGAAAGTGCTTGAAGGATTCTTGGCAAAGATTTCCTCATGAAGCTTAAATATTAGTCATTTTAAAATTTAACTGTCAACTCTAGAAAGAATTTTCCCATAATCTGTATCTATATTACTCATATTGCATAAGTTTTAAATTCTAGTATTATTTATATTAGGAAGCCTTGTTGAAGACTACTTTAGATTTAGAGGTAAACTGAAGGCTTTTCTCTTGGAGTTGCAGTGCCTGGCTATCTCATTATCTTTTCTAAACCACCCAGCTCTGGCTTTCCCTGTGGACTGTGTTCTTTTACACTCACCACTCTAACCTCATGTGCGGGTTCTGAGGGACCTTCCGGTCATCTAGCCCAAGCTGCGTGATCTCAGGTGGTGCACTTGGGGCTTAAATCTGCCATCCCATCTTCTCTGTGAGCTGCACTGTCTGTGGATGATTTGCCTGAGATGGCTTGAGCCTGGGCCTTTAATGACTCATTTCTTAATGAGCTTCTCTTCATTCAATACGTTTTCCTTCCATTCAATCTCACTTCAAGTTTAACCTGTGTTGAGCTTCAGTCTGTGGGAGATTTTACTCACATAATAGGAGATTTTAATTAAAAGATAAATAGTCTTGATTAGAGCATTGGTGCTACTTGACCAGAAGTTGCATGGCTGTGTTATAATACTAAATAGTAGTTCCTTAATAGTAGAGCCTTTCCAAATCCATGCTTCATATCCCACAGGAAACCACAATCCACTCTTTCAGCAATTTCTTAGATCCTGATAAGTAGTCTGCTGTAAATTTATTTTTTATTATTTTTCACTTACTACCTAAAAACAGGATTGCTTATCTCTCTTATCTCTCCACCATGCATCTTTTCCTCATGCATACAGTCTTCTTCCAATATCTTCTAGGTTATAGTATAATTTTTGGTCATATCAAGGTTTTTGTTTACATTGTTATGGCCATATCAGCAAAATATGAAACCCATTATTTCATTTCCTTTTTGGTATACCACTCTGTTCTTCTTAATGATATTTCCCTTTTACCTTTTTATGTGCTTAATTTTTTACATTCCTCTTACTAACTTCCTAATCTTACTGTAAGCTTTTATGACTTTTGTTTGGAAACGTTTGGTGGTTTATCAGGTATTTCTTTTTCCTGTAGGCTTCCATTTGTTCTTCTAGCATAGTCTAGAGTAAAGAATGTGAATTCTGGAACCACACTGTGGAGTCTGAAGTCCTGCCTCCACTCTTTAACTATTTAAGGCCAGTAATGATGATGTTTGCTGAAGTAGTTCTGTTGCCTCTTGAGCTGACTTAATTGTTTTTCTTCCCCACAAGTAAGATACATGCCTGCAAAAAAATCAAATAACTTTCTTATTATTTATTTTTGATAGAGAGACAGAGAGAGAGAGAGAGAGAGAGAGAGAGAGAGAGAGAGAGAGAGAGGGAGAGAGAGGGAGAGAGAGAGAGAGAGAGAGAGGGAGGGAGGGAGGGAGGGAGGGAGGGAGGGAGGGAGGGAGGGGGGAGGAGGGGAGGATGGGTGGAGAGGAGGGGGGAGGGGAGGGGAGGAGAGGAGAGGAAAGGGCCTTTCAGCTATGGTGAATGAATTCCAGAGGCACATACCCCCTTGTGGACATATGTGGCATTGCATGCTCGTGGCACTGCATCTAGCTATGTGGGACCTGGAGATCTGAACATGTGTTCTTAGGCGTTGCAGGCAAGTACTGTAACCACTAAGCCATTTCTCCAGTCACAAAATTAGATAATTATATTTTGGTGCAAACAATGTTATTCAACACTGCTTTACCTTGCTCTTAAGAATGTTTGTTCTTCTACCTCTAAAGGTAATGCACAGGCTGTCTGTGAGGTATCTGTAGTAGTCATTTACTCTGAAAGCCCAGTGGCTTTAGGCAACAACTTTTGCAGGTTATCAGTTTATTCATGATATAGCCTGACAGTTTTAGTGTCATTGACCCCTTCAGAGGGATACAGCCAGTGGAGATCAGATGTGGTTGGACTTCTGATTGTGGTTGGACTAGCCCACGTCTCAGATTTGCTGATGATGGTAGTTGGGCTATCTCATGTGTTGGAGCTGTGGCTTCATCCTTTCATAGATTAGCTCTTTAAGGGTAGGCTGGGATCTCCTGTAGTGTGTTGGCCAAAGCAAGTTACAAAGCCAGCCGAAGTTGAGAGGAGCATGAATCATGCCATGAAGAGACCTGCAAAGTCACTTCGTAAAGGGGTGCGAATTCAGGGAGGGTTGAAGTGTGATGTCCATTTCTCAGTCTCTCATGAGTGGTAGTGAGGTGGTGCAGAACAGAAGAGGAAACAGTACAGCAGTCTCCCCTTGAGCCACCTCTGAGCTGTTGTGTGCGCTCCCAGGCGATCTTTACTGCGCTTGCAAGCATGCTAGTGCCCTCAGTGAAGTTTTCATTTATTTGATTCAAGTTAGTTTTGTTTATTTTATATCTCTTTTTTCTTTTATGAATTGCTTAAGCAAATTTATGTTTCTGTCTTAACCATGTAGAATAACTTGTTTTAAACATGAAACATAAGATACCTGAGACGAGCAGGTCTGTAGCTGAATTTCATGACTGAAGAGGTCTTGATGACTGAGTGTGGAGCAGTGGGAAGAATCGGAGGCTTTCAGTCATCTTGAAGTGCAGAACTGTCTTTGAATTTATTTATAGATTTTCTGTGATTGGTCTTATAAACTGAACTATTCATGGTATTGGATCCAGAAGTTTTTTTAAACTAACTTTCCAGATTTAGTTTGAATATTAAACACAAATATCTATTTTAACTTACTATAGTTACATCCTTAGTGACTAACTTAGTGATGGAATGGTATATTTTTGTTTTTGCATAAAGTTGAATACCATGAGTCATAACTTTGTAAAAAGCCCAGCAGTACAGAGCTATATAGAATAAAAACAGTGAATTTTCCTTTTCTTTCTTCCCATTTAGAACTTCATTCCTTAGCCCTGGTTCTTTGTGTTCTATTTACCTACACAAGTGACTGTGTGGATCATGTTTGCTTACATGTAAAATATAAGAAAAACTGGCCTATAAATATTTCTTATGTAAATTGCTTTGCAAATCTTTTTTTTCTGACCACTTATGACAAAATATGACTATATAGAATGTGCACCTCAATAATAAAATCAAGAGTATGGTATACATATTTTTAAACTAGTTTCTCTTTCTTGGCTAAATGTTTAGGCTGTCCTTATTTCAATTAACATGAATATAGCTGATTTTTACCTTGTAAAGTAGGTAATATAACTTACCCTTCTCCCTTTTAGGGAACGTTGAATTCTTCCTAAATTTTAGTGACTTGAAACAGTGTTGAAAGAAACCATCTATGTATCTATAAATTTAAGCATGTGGAGAAGGAAGTGTCATCTGTGTTCTGTGGATTCAACACCATAAACTTGTATTTACTTGTTTCTTGTTTTCTTGGGGCCCCGTGCATCTTCCTTTGCTCCCTGAGGAATAAATGCAATGTGAGTCAGCAGCATGCTATAGTCTTTTCTATAGTCCAGTAGTTGCTATTAACTGCTCATACAAGATACAGACATCAAGCAGTACACACAGAATAGATATTCACGCCTGAAACATCCCTGAAAGCTGAGTATGGTGGTGAAGGCCTATACTCACAGCATTAGGAGGCTGAGGCAGGAGGATTGCTGTGAATTATTTAAATATTTTTTATTTGTTTGAGAGAGACAATATATGAATGTGCCAAGGCCTCTAGCCACTGCAATTGAACCCCAGATGCATGCGCCACCATGTGCATCTAGCCTACGTGGATTCTGGAGGGAATCAAGCCTGGGTCCTTAGGCGCCACAGGCAAATGCTTAAATGCTGAGTTACCTCTCTAGCCCAATTGCTGTGAATTTAAGGCTAACTTGTGGTACATAGCAAGTTCCAGACCAGTCGGGGCTATATAGAAAGACCCCATCTCAAAAAAACAACCAAAGAAAAATTCTAGAAATCCCAGAAGTCTTCGGTTGATAGTGAGGTTTCACATGGTTGTGGTGAGATGGAGGTGGTGGTGGTGGCAAAAGTGAGTGGGGTACCCAACCAGTTTCACAATATTCAGAAGCAGGAGTCACAGCTAAATGGCACTTTATTCCTGAGCTATCTTGGGAGCCTGTTACTCATGTCTTAGTTCTTTTCTGGATCCCTTTAACAAGTGCTGCATCGCTGATGCACTTGGTGATGAGGAAGTGTTCTTCAAGGAAACATGGGCCCTGATGATTGCAGCTGGAAAAGTGAGCAAGAAGGTCTCGGCTGTGAATACGGATGGTTTAGGCCTAGCTTACGCCAATTTATTTTGCTAGTCGTTTGTTTTGATGTATGTAGGAAGGTAACAAATAATACACACAAATGTCTAATTATAATTAAAAAAATTTGTTTTGGGTTTTTTTTTTTTTTTTTTTTGGTTTTTCGAGGTAGGGTCTCACTCTAGCCCAGGCTGACCTGGAATTCACTATGTAATCTCAGGGTGGCCTCGAACTCACAGCAATCCTCCTACCTCTGCCTCCCGAGTGCTGGGATTAAAGGCATGCGCCACCATGCCCGGCTGTTTTGGGTTTTTGAGGTAGGGTCTTATTCTGGTTCAGGCTGACCTGGATTCCACTATGTAGTCTCAAAGTAGTCTCGAACTCATGGTGATCCTCCTACCTCTGCCTCCCAAGTGCTGGGGTTAAAGGCATGTGCCACCATGCCCAGCTCAATATAATTTAATTTTTTTTTTAAAAAAATAAGCCCATTTCTTTTCTTAAAAGCTTTTATTTGTATTTATTTATTTTAATGTTTGCCAACAACTCTAAAAAACTCTACTTTTTGCCCAAAACATGAAAATGTGGAATTTTTCCAAGTATATAATTATTAAAAATAATTTCAGTACATTTAAGTTGAACAAGATGCAGGATTCTTAAAGACCAAAAAATATTATTCTTTATTAATACTTCAATGATAAGAAAATCTGACTTTCTAAATTCATAACATGTATAAAGATATTTTAAATCTTAAATACGTATATATATAATATTTCTGCAGGAATTATCTTGGTTACATGCAGGATATTTGATAATTTTCACTTCATTTTATATTTGGACAGCTTGATTGTTTTTTTATTTTTATCTCAAGGTAAAGGCTCATGCAAATGCTGGTTCACATGCACAGATGCATGCATGCATGCATGTGTCATTACATCCATGTTACTGGCTAGTCAGAATGCAGTTCAGCTTGTCTAGGAAAATAGGGAGATCACAAGTCCAATCCTGAGTGTTGTTAGGCTCCTTCTATAGTTGCATAGCTTATTAGTATCCTCATTTTCCTTACTTGTACTGACATTCCCAAACCAGAATTCATTTCACAAGGAAGTAGTAGTAGACTGTGCCTCTGTATCAGTTTTATACAGAAAATGGCAATATGTACAAGAGTAATTCTTCCTATGATGAAAATGTTTGTATAGCCTTAATGATTATATCATCACATTTTAAAAATTATAGTCCAAGAACACAAAAGATTTCTGCGGATGATTAATTTAATGTGTTCTCATTTGGATCCTATGGTGTTTCTATGACTACAGGTGGGAATCTGTGGCACAGATAGGATAATTTGTCAGCAGCTTCCACATTTATTACATGTAGAGACGCTGCTCCCCTCCACTCTCCTACCTGAGGTGTGACGCAGGCTGTCTTCCGGATGCACACTCTGAGCATGTTACAGTCCACAGACAGCATGAGGTAATGCTTTAGAAAGACATTCTCCATCTAAAAAGGGAGCATTGTTGTCTGTCACTGTATCATGTGTAATGTAGGGTGGATAAAGCTCTACCCAGGTTTCTCATGGGTGGAAAAACTGGCATTCCTTGAGTTCGACCCAGGAAGGATCAATCACTCTGTCATATATCTGCAATGGACATAGTGTGCTTCCCAGGGGAACCAGTATCATGAAGAGTCAGGGGCTATTTTATTGCACACAAGTTACTAACATGCAACCTGAAGGAACTGGAAGGTGCCTGTAAGGGACATGGGACCATAACTCAGGTTTTGGTATTCACCCTTACCTGCTACCTCATGTGAGCCTGCTCCCTTAGATGTCTGCACAAGCCTGTGCACTGTCACAGTGCTCTTCTTCCTGGGCACTCTTCCCCGCATGGAGTGCTCCTGCATGGTCTCTGCTTCTCATAGTCTCCCCGGGCTGCACTAGTTGTGGTGTCCTGGAGAAACCACCTTGATCTCTATAGGTTGGCTGTTGCCACCTTCTGGATTCCTGGAGCTCCTGGTGATATGTTGCCAGTGTCATGTTTTCATTTATTGGGCACTAATCTCCTTCCATCTTTATAATTCTCACTTCAGTTTGTGCTTGGTTGTGCATGGTTGATTTCTCAGTTTTCATCTAGTTTACATTATGCCTGGATATATTGGAAGTATAGTTACTGTTAATTGACTGTATCACACATACTATATGTATTATTTATACATTTACAAATCTATCCTGCCTGATAATTGCTATGTTTTTATTTACTTATTTATTGGAGAGGAAGGGGATAGATAGAATGGGCCATACCAGGGCATCTAGCCATTGTAAACAAACTCCAGATGCATGAGCCACCTTGTGTATATGGCTTACATTAGTCCTGGGGAATTGAACCTAGGTCCTCAGGTTTCACAGGCAAGAGGCTTAGATAGCCTGTAAGCTATCTCTCCAGCCCTATTACATTTTTTATTTTGGCTTTTTAAAAGATTTCCCAATGTTGTCAGTTGTACCTTCAGTCACTCTATCTGGTTCTGAAGGATTTCTCTGTGGCGTGCTCTTTAGAGTTGAGATTTGAAGGTGATTGGCATGAGGGAAAGTGAACTAGATTCATTTGGTTCCACTGTTAGGAGCAAAGAAACCCATAACCTTACCCTACATGGCACTCTTCAGCTCCTGAAGATGGGTGCTGTTTCCTCTGTCACATGCTTCCTTTCAGAAAGCACATAGCCATGGGGTAAAAGTGCAGGCCTGCTAATTTGAAATAATAACCTTCGCTTGGAATATGTTATCATTTAAATTAATCATTTAAATTAATGTAACTACAAAGTTCGTGTGAATTTTAACTTGCTCTCCAGGTTTGCCAAATTTAAACAAATGAACATATTAAAATTGTGTTCTTATTTTCTTGTGCTCAGGGGTAACTTGCTGTAAATCTGAGAAGAGAGTTTTTGTCATTGTGCTATTTAAATGTGACTTTCCTAGAATCTAATTCTCTGTATGATATTTTAAAAATACAGAATAAAATATTGCATTGTTGTTCCTTAACTAATTGGTAAAATAATGAGACCTTATTATTCTGGGTAATTTATTTAAAACAACAAGGCAGTCATTCCCTGGCAACTTTTCAAAGGAGATGGGCCAAGATGCTAACCCATTTCTTTTGGTGTGCCAGCCTGAGTCCTGGGTTCCAGGGACTTGCTAGTCACTAGCTGCAACTGGTTTACAAGACAAGAAGACAAGGTTCTTGAATGGTGGCCCCTGCCTCACAAGTAGGATGGAATGTGTGCTGGCTGTGAGCCTGGTCTGCTGCCCTGTGATCGTGCTGCTAGTGGATGAAGGGATGGCAGTAAGCCAGGGTGCTGCCTTTGGCCACATGTCTTCGGTGTGTTGTTGACCCTCATATTGGTTAACTGCCAGATAGATTAGAGTGCCCCAGCTGATTGTTTCTGTGTCTTTCCAGTTTTCCATCTGTCCACCCATCCATCCATTTGTCCATCCATCTATCACCCATCTGTTAGTCTATCCATCTATCCAATACTAGGTTTAGGCTGTCAGTGAATGGGCTATAATTAATCTCTTGAGTTGTTGTGTGTGGTTGTACTTTACAGTTATCTTCAGGCTGTGTTTTCATTATGGCTGCTTAGCCCTGATATTATTGTAGGATGAAAACAGTCATAGCCAGTATATGAATGATTGGCATGGTTGTGAGTCAGAATTTTTTTTTTTTTTTGCAAAGAAAAATGACTTGTATGCTGTTTATGTCAGTCTCTGCTTCAGGCACTGCAAGTATCTGACGGGCTCTGGGTTGTATGGAACACAGTAGCTGAAATGCTGTGCTGCTGTGCTGCTTGAAAGTGTTCTTTTTAACCACCTTTTCATTCATGGGTTTGTTGGTTTATCTGCTTTGAGATTTACCTGTAAAAATAGTTTTGTTAGTTTTACTGTGTTCTTTTGTATTTAGACATATTACTCATTTAAGACTGTTTGGCTCTCTGTGGTATTAGTTATTAATTTGTCATTGGATTGGAAATAGACACCCCCCCCCCAATAAGGTTTAAGAACTATACTGTGATCTGCAAACATGGCTGCAGTGCTTGCTTTGGCAGCACATATACTAAAACTGAAAACACTCCACAATGTGTTGATGAGCAAGCATGTAGGCTGTAGAAGTTTTCTTAGCAGTGCAATTCTGTTTACAGAAGGTAAGAAGAAGGCCTGTCTGTGTCTGTTGTAAATATCAGAAAAGGTCCTGATTCAGAGTTCTTAGTTTTTAAACAGATGAAGTCAACATGGCATGACCCAAGTCAAAACATTTATTGAAGGATAATAAGTAGTGGTTGATGTTCTGAATGTTTTATTTTTTCTGAGATAGGGTCTCACTGGAGCTCAGGGTGACCTGGAATTCACTATGTATTCTCAGGGTGGTCTGTAACTCAAGGGCAATCCTCCTACCTCTGCCTCCCGAGCACTGGGATTAAAGGTGTGCGCCACCATACCCGGCTTATTCTGAAGCTTTTAATGGAGGCCATGTATGTAGAAGACATCCTCCAGTTTCTGCAGAGATGCCAGCAGCTTTCAGAGCACATGGCTGTGACCTCCAGTATTGACGTTATTAACATCATGGAGTCTGGAGGCAGGATTCTGGATGCTTGCTGCTCCTTTGTGTTATCAGTTCAGCTTGCTATTCAGAATCTGATGAGGATAAAGTGGATCAGCAGAGCCAGTTTTAAGGTATAGCTGCAAGGGAAGCTGGGAAGGCAAGTATGTGCGCCTCCTTTTTGTAGTTGACAAAGTCTGCTCCTAACATGTGGTGTGGTATCAGTGTAGGAAGAAGATTCAGAAGCTAGGATGCCAGAGAGAATGGAATTTTGCATGTGGACATCTAGTATGCTCTTAGCATTGGCAGTGCAGTTGTAAGGACCAACTGGGAACCAGAGAGGTAGTCTTTTGCTTCCATTTCTTCTTCTGTACTCAAGTACAAGCTGGGTGTGGTGGCTCACAACTTAAGTCCCTGCACTGAAGGATCACTGTGAGTTTAAGGCCAGTCTGGAATACAGAATGATTCCAGGTCAGCTTGGATTCACTAAGACCTGCCTTAGAAACACAAACCAAAAAAAAAATTAAGCTTATAGAGCAATATAACAAAACTGGGGAAAATACAAACAAAAGAGCAATGTTTTTTCTTAGCCCTTTGACTCATAACAGAAAATCTCAAGGTCATTTCTTCAGTGAGGAAGTTTCATCAGATTCCTACCTAATTTCATTTTAAAGTTTACTTCATACCTTCATATCAGATTTAGTGAACCCTATGCTGCCTGTACTTGGTTACATAGAAAAGTTAATATGGTTTTCTCTGGGATACCATTTCGCCCCCTCCTTTTCTGTTTAGCTTGATGGAACTGATTCAGTTGATCTTTTGTGGTCTATTGTATTCAGCATTGAAACTTAAGGTGTTGGCAGCTGTTCTATCTAATGAAGTGTTCGAAGATGCAAGGTGTAAAAATAAAATATACATAAACATTTGATCTATTATGTTTTCCCCTGTTTTTTAAACCTTCATAACTTTGTTGCTTGAAAGGAAACTGGTCTGAGAGCTTACTTTAGCCAAATAACATTTTAGCAGATATGTTAACAGTTTTTTAAGCTTTTTAAAAACAACAATTATAGATTTATTCAATAAGTAAAAAGTGCAGGGAATTTCCATCTGCCACAATCCAGTTTCCTCCATCACTAGCACCTTATATTTGCATGCTAAGTCATACTTAGTAAACCAAAACTGATGCATTGTTATTGACTAAAGCCTGTATATCATAAGATTTGTTGAGCTTTTAAAAAACCTTTATTTACTTTACTTATTTGAGAGAAAGCATGAGAATGAGAAAGAAAGAGAGAGGGGGAGAGAGAGAGAGAGAGAGAGAGAGAGAGAGAGAGAGAGAGAGAGAGAGAGAGAGAAAGAAAGAATATGGTGTGCCAGGGTCTTTAGTTGCTGCAAACTCCAGATATATGTGCCACTTTGTACATCTGGCTTTACGTGGATACTAGGGAATTGAACCTGGGTGGCGCTTTGCAGTAAACTGCCTTTAACCACTGAGCTATCTCCGCAGCCCTTTATTGAGTTGGTAAGTACAGTCTTTATGTTCCAGAATAGATACATTTTATATGTTTATCATTGTTCACCTGTAGAGTAATATCATGGAGCTATATAATACTATTACTTATTTATTTATTTAGGTTTTCATTCTAGCCCAGGCTGACCTGGAATTCACTATGTAGTCTCAGGGTGGCCTCATGGAAATCCTCCCGCCTCTGCCTCCTAAGTGCTGGGATTAAAGAAGTGAACCACCACACCCAGCCTACTATTTATTTTTTTTTGTATAACATAATTTGGGAAAAGAAAAATAAAACTAAGGCATTGTCACATGATATTCTTTTTTTCTTTAAAAAATTTTTGTTTCAAGGTAGGGTCTTTCTGTAACCTAGCTGACTTGGAATTCACTATGGAGTCTCAGGCTAGCCTCAAACTCACAGGGATCTTCCTTCCTCTGTCTCCCAAGTATTGGAATTAAAGGCATGTGCCACCACACTCGGAATTCTTATATTCTTCAAGGCAAAAATGTCACAAGAGAAAAATTAATTAACCTTTAATTTGTTTTCTCATTATTTATTTAGTGGAACAGGTTCCTGTGGAACCATACAAGATCCCACTGTCACAGGCTGAGGTCATCCAGGAAGGGAGTGATGTGACTTTGGTGGCCTGGGGCACTCAGGTCAGTAATATTGATCTACCTGCTAAACCCATAGGATGCTGGGAAGCCTTTGTTTTTAATTCTGTTATTTCAAGAGCTGAAAATGATTATTTTTTTTAATCATATCTCAGGTTAAGTCTCTTTGGTGCTAATGGTTTTGAACCCATCTCTGACTTTTTTAAGGTCTAGCTGATAGATAAACATACTACTGTATCAAGTTACTTAACACATTTATTACTCGTGCATGTGTGTATGCATGGGTGCTCACTGGCACATGTGATCTCCTCTCATCATTCTTTTTTCTTTGTTTTAGATTTTTTTATTATTTATGTATCTTAGAGAAAGAGGCAGAGATAGAGAGAGAGAGGAGAGAGAGAGAGAGAGAGAGAGAGGGAGAGAGAGGGAGGATGGGTGCACCAGGGCCTTTAGCCACTGCAGATGAACTCTAGATGCATTTGTCCCTTGTGCTTCTGGCTTATGTGGGTCCTGGAGAATCGAACTGGGGTCTTTTGGCTTTGCTAAGCCATCTCTCCAACCTAACTCTTATTATTCTTACAAGTAAATGGTACAATTGGATTAGCTGTTGTTATTTTGCTAAGTACTCATCCCTCACATTTTAATCATTTTGAAAGTGGGGATTGTCAGTACTGCTTTCTGAGTGGAAGTGATGTACTTATTCAGTTACTTGAGCGAAGTAAGCATGGGGTGATGCTATTATGAATGTTTGGGCTTGCAAACCTGTAGTTGTTCAGAACACTTCTGAAGCCTATGCTGCATGTCTGTCCATCAATGCACTGATTTCTTCTTTCTCATTCTGTCTTTGTCATTTCTTACAAGTATGTGGCTGACTATGTGGAGCATGCAGTGGCCTTGCCACTGAATTTGGTACTTCTCTTTTTTTTCCAGGGACACTTTCCATTAGCCCACCTCAGCTCTGATTGCTGGGCTTAGTATCATATTTATCTACCTCCAAGCTTTTCTTTATTTCTTTAATTTTTTTTTTTTTTTTGAGATGGAGGTCTCAATATGTTATGTACCCCTGCGCAGAAGTGCTTGTGTCTCCTGAGAAGCTTGACTTCAGGGGCAAATCCCTGTGCTCAACTCTCCTAAATGTTGAAGTTTAGAACTCTTCTTTCTTGGTGGTAATGTTCTACTTTTTTCTCTCTCCATTTAGCTAAATGATTGATTTTTCTTTTTCTGTACTATGAAAATTTTTATTTTAGGAAATTTTAGATGTTTATTATATGCCTATTTTAGAGAAGTCAGAGTGTATTAGGTTAAGTACCAGAACTTGTTACAGCCCCACACTTCTGTGCTAATCTTTATTTTCTTCCTTTGTCTTTGAAGAAGAGGTTTCAGGCTGCGTTCCATCTCACCGTCTATTAGCTAGTTCTCTCCTTCATGCCTCTTCCCGTTAACTAGTTCTCTCGCTCATGCATCTTCTGGTTAACCAGGTCTCTCCTTCTTGCCTCTTCCTGTTAACCAATTCTCTTGTTCATGCATCTTCATGTTCTCCCACCCTTGTTCTTATTAGGAAGGTGTGTCTCCCTCTTCACTATTGAAAGATTATCTTTCCTCTTCAGTGCCCTTAACTTTGTCTCTTCTCCCTCTTCTTTTCACCAGACTTTCACACTATTTTCTACTGTATCATTAGGAGTTCTTTCACCACCAGAAATTAAAACCATTTTGAGTAATTTCCTAATTAGTAAATCCAGCATTTTTCCCATACTTTGGCGTGAACACTGGATACTTTATTAAACTATTTTCCCTTTAGCTTATGGAGTACTCCTTTTTTCCCCCTGTTGCTTTGGCTTGTTTGCTTGTTTTCTTTTTAGTGGGCTCGTGTTATGCCATTTTCTCTTTAAATGTTCTTGGTGTGGCATGCTGTGTTTTCTCTCTCTGGTTGCTTTCCCTGGATGTGCAGTCTTTGCCTGGGACTTTATTTCTTTTAAAGTGCTCTTTGAAATCAGTATTTTTCCTTTTCTCTTCCCAATTGATTTCTAGACATATGTACTTGATTAATTTTGTGGAATATGGTGTTTGACATGTCTAAAACAAATTTATGAATTCTCTGCCATTTCCTGACTATAAACATAGCAATATGAATGAGGTCAACAGTGAATTATACTTTCAGGCTTGAATCTTTCTAGTCACTCATTGCATATCTTTTTCTTCTTGTCAGGTTCATGTGATCCGGGAGGTGGCTACCATGGCACAAGAAAAGCTTGGAGTGTCTTGTGAAGTCATTGATCTGAGGACTATCGTGCCATGGGATGTGGATACAGTTTGCAAGGTATAAATATAATGCTGATTGAATGTCTTTTTCTGTAGGGTTGAGTCAAATTCTTCGGACCTTTACAAAGAACTGTTTTGAACTTGTGAGCCATGTGAGCATCTTTAAGTGCTTTAAAAACTTTGTGATGTGAAAGGAATGGATGCTGTGTAGCCAACCAGAAGTGCTTGAAAAGCCACATCACTTTGGACTTTCTTTTCCTCCCACACTTTTCTTTGTATAATATATATAAAATTCGGTCTTTGCAGCCTACTCCCATTGGGTTCTGTAAGTAAGTCAGTGGTGCAGATAATCTGATAGCATATCAGAAATGTTGAACTCACCTGTTGCTTACTTCTTATTGGTACAATTCAATAAGGTAGGTTTAATTTAGTTGGGTAAACATTGTGCACCAGTTTCATGAATCATCTCTCCAAAATGGATAGGATTATATTTCAAAAATAACTCTGTTGCCTGAATATAGCTTGAGTGTTGTGTTGTGAGATTTTTTGGCTGTTCCAGATTGCCATCTCTGTCTTGATATTTGGCTGCCTTAGCTCAGTCATGCTCATTATTAAGTAGATTTACATAATTGTCTTTCAAGAGTTTAGTTCTCAGATACTTGTCTATAACAAACATCATTCATATTAATATCTAAACAACTTAAACAGCACCAGTTCTTATATATAGGTACCTAAGGAAGGCTTAGATATGATTTAGTGATTATCTCATCTATTAAAGTCTAGATAATAGTTAGATGCATTTTCCCCCTTGTATTTGCTGCTATGGTAGTAAATCCTGAGTCCTAAAGTATTTCCCTTTACTGTTATTTATTTTATTTTATTTACTTATTTATTAGAGAGAGAGAGAATATGAATATGAATTGAATGGGTATACTAGGGCCTCAGGCCACTGCAAATGAACTCCAGAAGCATGTACCTCATTGTGTATCTGGCTTTACTTGGGTATTTGGGAATTGAACCCTGGCTGTCAGGCTTTGCAGGTAAGCTCCTTTAACCACTGAGCTATCTCTCTAGCCTCTATATTTGCTATTTTAAAAATATCTGACAAGTTACATAGATGCAGTCTTTGGGGTGAGCACAGGGGTAGAAGTGCTGTGTGATAAGGGACTTTCATGCCAAGGTGCAGACCCCATTCAGGATAACTTCACACAGTGGCCAGGACAGTGGCACATTTAGCTGCTGTGGAACTCAAAGGTGGGTTTTTTGTTAAAAGGACAGACATTCAAAAGAAGTTACCTTCAAATATAAGGCCGGGATTTTGGCAGGAGAATGGCAAGCTTTGATATAAATTCTTTTTTTGTTGTATTTTTTTTATGAGAGAGAGATAGAGAGAGAGCGCAAGAGCAAGTGAGAGAGCAAGCAAGGGACTTGGTATGCCAGGGCCTCCGGCCACTGCAGTCAAATTCCAGTTGTGGGCACCATCTTGTGTGTATGTGTGATGTGTGCTTGCATCACCATATACTTCTGGCTTCCTTGGGATCTGGAGAGTCGAACACGGATCCACAGGCAAGTGTCTTAATTGCTAAGCCATCTGTCCAGCCCCTGAAATAAATTCTGTCTTTTAAGAATCATATTGTCAATTTAGAATAAACCACATTCTATACTGAGGGGAAAGAAAAATAACAACTATAACCTGGATATATTTATATTTTCTTAAAAACAATATTTTTATTAGTTTATTTGAGAGAGAGAGAGTGTGTGTGTGTCAGAAAGAAGGTGAGAGTGAGTGTATGGTTGTGCCAGGGCTTTTTGCCACTGCAAATGAACTCCAGATGCATGTGCCACTTTGTGGGTAATAGGGAATCAAGCCCAGGCTGACAAACTTTTCAAGCAAGTGCCTTTAACGGCTAAGCCATCTCCTCAGCCCCATATTTACACTTCCACTGAATATTACATCATGGTAATTATTGAAATGAATAAAGTTTGCTTTTATACCTGGGGTTCTTTGGTGTTTTTTTTTTCTTTCACACCTGGCCTGCCTCCCACATTCACTTTGACACTGCTCCTATTGGCTTTTGGGAGGTATATTTTGCTATGTCCAAAATCTGACCATCACTTTTGCCCCAGGTCCAAACCACTAGCTTTTCTGTCTGTGTTTTGGCTATTATCTCCATGATTACTGCTGCCTCTTACTTTTGGCCTTCCCTTTTGGTCGACAGTCTAATCCTGAGTCATAATACATCCTTCCTAGTTTTAAAAGTCCTCAAGGCGTTCCTATCAAACGTGGTGGAAAATTTGACCTTCCTTAGTAAAGCCTCTAAAGCTTTACCTGGTGACACCACACTTCACATACGACCCAGCCATCCACTCTGTAAGAAAGCTCCTGCCCCGTGGATTCGTGAATGGCCATCTTGCAAATGATTCCTCATGAAGGACTTCACAGGCTGCCTTCTCCACTCTTTTTCCTTTCTTTTCTCCAACCCCCACTGTGTTTTATTTTTAGCATATGGTTGCAGGGTTTTTGTCTGGTGGTCCATTGTTGACTTCTCAGTTTCTGCAACAATGCCTCACCTTGGTTTGTGGCCCAAAAATACTTGCTGAAAAAGTATTATAAAAATTAATGAGAGGAAATCTAATAATGTGCTGTACAAATTGTTCTAATATAAAAATGCTTTTAGTTTGGTGCTCATATAAAAATCTGAAACATATCTCTAGGCCTGCAGGGTAGCATGTGCACAGGTCAACTTCTGAGATGCACCCCGAAGCTGAGAGGGGGAGGATTGTGAGTTTGAAGCTGGTGGGGCACCGTCAGACATCCTATCCTGCAAACAAGTGAGATGTGAGCAAAATGTTCTCCAAAGTAGACTTCTGTGCACACATGGGCTATCTTGTTCTTACTAGAATAGGACCAAGGTGTCTTCTGAAAGGCTAAATGAAACTAAATTTACTGTATACATCAGCTGCCTGCAAATCCTGGGGTGAAAATTTGTATGGATAATAGATAAGACTTATTCTTTTTAATTTATTTATATTTTACTTAATTTATTAATTTACTTATTTGATGGAGAAAGAGGGGGGAGAGAGAGAGAGATAAAGAGAGAGAGAGAGAGAGAGAGAGAGAGAGAGAGAGAGAGAGAGGGAGGGAGAGGGAGAGGGAGAGAGAGAGAGAGGGTGCACCGGGGCCTCCGGCTACTGCAAACGAACTCCAGATGTATGTGCCCCCTTGTGCATCTGGCTAACATGGGTCCTGGGGAATTGAACCTGGGCCCTTTGGCTTTTCAGACAAATGCCTTCACTGCTAAGCTGTTCCTCCTGACCAAAATTTGTATATTTATTTGAGAGAGAAAGAGGGAGGGAGGGAGGTAGGGAGGAAGAAAGTGAGAGAGAGAGAGAGAGAGAGAGAGAGAGAGAGAGAGAGAGAGAGAGATGGATGGATGGCACACCAGGGCCTCTAGTTACTGCAAATGAACTCCAGATGTATGTGCCATGTGGGTACTGGGGAATTGAGCCTGGATCCTTTAAATGTTGGTATTTCTAAAATCTTTACATATTTCATATTATGTTTTCAAAATAGTTTAGTCTATGTGACTATGGATTGTTTTGCCAGGTTAAGCTACTAACACTTATCAAAATTTAAAAATATTTTTATTTATTTATTTGAGAGGTGGGGGGGGGGAGGGAGAGAAGAAAGGAATAGAGACTATGGAGTGCCCTGGCCTTTTGCTGCTGCAAAATACTCCAGATGCCTGCACTACTTTGTGCATCTGGTTTTACGTGGTTACTAGGCAATTGAGCCTGGGCCATTAGGCTTTTCAAGAAAGTGCCTTTAATTGTTGAGCCATCTTCTCAGCTCATAGCATTTAAATTTATTGATGAATGTGATTTTCTAATTTCTGTACTTAATTTTTATGGTTTTAAGCCTTTAAAATTTCAAACCTTATCTTATTTTTGTACTGTGCATTATTAACTAGCTGTATTTGGGGTTCAAATGAGCAAACTTTATACCTGAGGCATGGACATTGGCCAGAGAAGGTCTGTAATACTTTATTGTGAATCAAGACCCCACATGTTACTGTTCAGACCTTATTATATCAAACTGTGCTTTTCGTAGTCTTTGCTCTTCACGTCCTGGTCAGCACCGCAGGTGTGCCACTGTCTGGGGTCTTAGCTGGAGATCAGCTTGGGTAGGCCTGCTTTCCCATGACCAGCCTTCTGGCTCCCATCCATCATAAATACTGTCAGCTTCGGAGCAGGGCTTGTTTCTGCTCACACGCTGTGACACAAGAAGCTGCCTTACCACATCCATTGCAGCCCACCCCTCCCCCATAGCAGTATTTTATTATTTTTTTCTAAGGTTCTTGGGAAGCTGTTTTTTGTTTGTTTAAAGATTTAAGACAATAGGAAATGCTGTAGAAAGGGTCTTTCTCTATTCTGTCTGTTCTCCTCAGTAGCGCTTTCTCGAGCGTCAGCTGTGCAGCAGATGCTTGTGTGTCCATGGGTGGGATGCTTGCTCTGTGGTTGCACACTGGCCGCACCTGCAGCTCCCATTGTTTTCAGGTTAGGAACAGCCAAGCTTCTGAGACTCTACAGTGTGAACCATGCAGTAATCCAGGCGAGGTGCGAGGGGGTGACCATAGTTGGGAGGGAATACTCGGTGTCTCTAGACTTAGACTTCTTTCCTCCAATTATTTCACCCCAGCCACCTGTACTCTTGACACAGAAGACTTCACTGAGGACACCTGGTAAAGGCAAGACCGATGTTAAGGCTGCCAGAGTGGAGAGGGAAGGAATTTTCTGGGAGCAGAGTCTCAGCAAAAAGAAAGGGATGCAAAGCTGGGTTTAGGGCACGCCTTTAATCCCAACACTCAGAGGCCGGGGTAGGAGGATCCTTGTGAGTTCAAAGCCTGCTTGGGACTACAGAGTGACTTCAGGTTAGCCTGGGCTATTCTACCTCAACAAAAAAAAAACAATACAACAATATCAACCCCAAAACAAAATAAATACATAATATTTATTTATATAATATAAAATAAGTATGCATCCAAAACAAAAATAAATAAAACAGGAAGAGGAGAAGAGGAGAGGTGACTATGAATGTTGACAATGAGACTATGTCTCAGTCTGTGTCGGGGGTGGGAAGTGGGGTAGTAACTGCCGCCGCCGCTGGAGGCCTCTCTTAGGCCAAGGTTTATTGTTACTGACGCCAGGTGTCCATCCTGCAGCTTCACTTTGTTGTGGCAAGTTACACATATTTTAGCTTACATAAATACTATGCAGATTGTTCTTCAAGTGAGCATATTATGGAGTCGCCTAAATGTTTTACTTAATTTGTATATTAGGGCAACTGATGTTCTATGAAATTAAAAGCAATTAGGAATCTCTTTTCTGAAAACTTTCCATTAATAGTCATAATCAAAGAAGATTACCAAAGTGGTATGTCGCTGATAGTACAAGGCTCTTCGGGGCTAAAGTGACTGGTCTTCTTACATGCTGTCTTTAGCTGGTGAGAGTATTTTTTTCTTCTGATGACTGACTTCAAGGAAAGTCAGCTTAAGCAGTATATTGAAATTTTTATCTTTCATAACATTTTTTAATAAAAAGCTATTTCTTTAAAATAAGGTAACACTGGAAAATATATTATTTAAGAAATGATTTTAAAATCTTTTGGACTTAATCTGGGATAAAATTGACCTTTATTTATTTATTTTTTAGGAGCAGGGAAAACACGTCTTGTTTATTTGGAAGTGTTTTGGTTGCAGTTGGACTTGACGGAGAAGTTGCGCAGGGCAGCATCCTCCTGTCTGATAGGAACAGTTTGGTGGTCAGCCCCAGAAGAGGCACGTTGACCATGACTTGGGACTTTGTTCGGCTCATCAGGTCACCTTTACGGCGGGGTTTGCTTTTTAGTACTGTGTCTAGTTGACTGAGGCTCTAGCTGGGGCAGGTTCTCATCTCTTAGATTCTGCATTGCAATGTGACTGCTATGCTCAGGTTTTGCTTGCTGGCCTTTGTCCATGCGCTCTTGCCCCCCCCCCCATCCCATTCATTGATGCTATGAGTTGTGAAGAGTGTCTGGAGTGTAATCAATATTGATTACGCACTTTTTCACTGATCGTGTGTAATCTTAGAATAACCTGTGGCATTTGGTTTTTCAGTGGAAGAAAGTAAAGGAGGTACTGGTTATTTTTGTAGGAAAAAAAAAAAAATCACATTGAAAATATCCCTCCTGTCACCAGCTCTAGTTTTGGTATGACATATTTTGCAGAAGGTTAAAATAATAACTATAGGTTTTAAAATAAATTTTTGTGATATATTTCCAAAGACAGGGCTTGGCATAGTTCCTGTAAGTGGTAAACTAAAATGGTTATAAGTACATCTTGTGTATCCTCTTTGGTATCCACAACAATTCAAACATGGCATCTGGGTCAGTACTTGCCAAGTGAGGACACAGAGGTCCGTAGAAGACGGGATGAGCATAGCTGGTGGCGGGCCTGGCAGCTTCTCTCACTGGGCTCTGACTCCAGCCTCTTCACCTTTTCTTTTCTTTTCTTTTCAATCACACTGTGTCGCTGCCCAAAGAAAAACTGAATAGATTTTTCAAACATAGCTTTTGGATGTAATGAAATAACTGGTTTATGATATGACTTGGATATACCTTCCTTGTTTAAAAGATGTTGGCATTAGGACTGTCTTAATGGAGAAGGTAATACTTTCATTCATGTCTGTTTCATGTTAGGTTTTTTTGGTCGAGCCACGGATAGAGTCTAATCCTTTCAGTTTTGTTATGCACTAAGAATTATTATTTCTGTTTTAGAAGATGTGAGCCCCTGAATGATTAAGCTCTGAGTCACTCAACTAATGACAACAGTGTAAGATATTAGAGAGCAAAAGTGCCTCATGCTAGAATATTTTATAATTAAATTACTTTATGCTTTAAAAATGATCACTTGCAAGTTTTACTGAAGAAAATGTTTCTAAAGTTCAGTTTTCATCATATTTTATACCTTGCTGTTGCAGTCAGGTTTGCACTGCTGCCAGAAAACATTTGACCAAGAACAAGTAGGGGAAAAAAGGGTTTATTTTGGCTTAAAGGTTTGAGGGGAAGCTTCATGATGGCAGGGAAAATGATGGCATGAGCAGAGGGTGGACATCACCCCCTGGCCAACATAAGGTGGACAATAGCAACAGGAGAATGTGCCAAACACTGGTAAGGGGAAACTGGGTATATTGCCCATAAGCCCACCCCCAACAATGTACTGCCTCCAAGAGGGGTTAATTCCCAAATTTCCATCAACCAGGAACCTAGCATACTGAACACTAAGTTTATGGGGGACACCTGAATCAAACCACGATACATGCTTAGGAATTTCCTTTTATATTTATCTATGTGTGTAATATTGTGTATATATATATATATATATATATATATATATATATATCTATCTCCTATAAATAAATATAACATATTTCTTTCATTTGCCAGTACATTCTTTTCTTTCTACATGGAAATGGATAAAGCAAAATTATGTAATTTCTATTTCTAATCCTCTTTGGTGTGTTTTTGAAGTGCTCTCATGTATACTTAAACTATTTGAGCCTGATTCAAGATTTTCATTTTGCTTAAGCTGTTTAATTTTGCTATTCGAAGTAGCAGTGAAAAGACAGCAACCTACTACCTCCTTCCTCATAGTGAAAGATCATTGTCACTGTATTCCTCATTTCACATTTAGGGGTAATTAAGAAGTCTGTATTTTCTGACCTGTGTTCTTTGATGACTATTTAACTTGCTTTCCTTCGTTAAAGATGGTCTCACACTTAAAAAGTTATAGCACTTATGCTGTCATACACAGAATTTTTTCCTGTTACAATTTCCTGGTTTTGTCTGATAATGTAGCTTACATAGTTATTGAATGTGTGGTCCATGAGAGTCAGTTCCTTATTTCTTCCATTGTGGGGTTATCAGTCATGGTTAGCCATTTCTTCCAAACACATGTGCTCCTGGACACACTCTTTCATAGCCTCTTTTCCTGAAGCTTGCTTTGTCTTTTTGCTTATATTTTCTTTTATATTGCTAATTGTTATGTAGCTCTTTATTTAACTGTCTGATGACTTATTTACTTTTTAGTGTGTTTACTTTTCATGTTGTGATAGGCATTGCACTTTTTACCTTGTTCCTGTTTATTTTTTCTGGTTTTGCATGTGTGTTGTGTATAGTACATGTGGCGTTCGGGTGTGACTTTGTGTGCGTATGCCTGTGTGTATGCAGATGTGCATGCCCCGTGTGCAGAGGCCAGACAGGATACTGGATGTCTTACTTTATTTGTTACTCACCTACTGCTTTTCTTTTTTTAGGGTGGCAGCAGAAGTGATTAGAGAAAATAGTTATAGATGAGTAGGAAATATATTGTGCAGTGGAGTTTATAATGCAAAGGCATCTTCTTCCTCACTGCCTGAGCTCTTAACTGTTTTTATATTTTGTTTTTCTGATGGCTACTTCTATGTGTGTTAAGTCATAAACTAGGCAGGTGTATCTTGCTTAATATAGTATAGGTATTTTTGCTCGTCTGTGGGTTCTGGACTACCGTTTACTAGAAATAACAGGGTTTATTGAAATAAAAAAAATAGGTTGGTTTGAAATCTATGCAACTTTATAATGAGAGCAAAGAGGGTTTGTAGCTGGGGTCAGGAAGTATGGAGCCTGTTGAGTTACAAGATGCAGATCAAAATGCATCAAAGCTGGGGGGACGCATGTAATAAGCACTTGTAAACTGGGGCCTATGGCCTGAGCCAAGAGGCGGAGCGGGTGGCCCTGGTTCTGAGGCAGCGTCAGGACTGTGGCCACACTTTGCCTTTCTTTGTTCCATAGTGGCATAAAACAGTAATGTGCTGGGGCAAACTGCGTGGATGCCAACATGAATGGTTTGGTTCCACCACCCAACTGAAAAGTGTGCTTCACATGTGTGCCAGGAAGCTGGACTCTGCTTGCCTCTGATAGCCTCTTGTGGCTTATGCTGCACTGGGTTTGATGGGAAAAGCCTGGGCCATGTCTTCATGTTGACTGAGATGGAGAGTGGAAACCATATTTTTCTTTATATTTCACCTTAAAAGAGTGAGATTAATAAACAGGGAACTATTAAACTATGGAAAACTTACTTAAAAGTTTTGCAAGAGTAACAGAGGTCCACTAAATGCAAACATGTGGATTAGAGAAACACACAAACATGAGAGTGTGTATATATGTATATGTGTGTGTATATGTATATACATATATACACACACACACACTAATCTTCATGGTTTTGATTTATCAGTTTCACATATTTACTCACCACTGTGACTTTATTCATTTCTTTTCTTTTCTGTGACCACACACCTGACAAAGACAATATAAGTAGGAAGAACTTATTTTGGCTCAAGGTGTTAGGCGATACAGTCCATTATGGTTGGGAGACATGGCGCCAGGCAGCTTTGTGGCAGCAGATCTTACAAGTTAAAACAAATACAACATTACTCTGTTTGTATTATTAAGTATTATGATAACAAATATTTTTCACGACTGGTATGGCCAAGTGATTAGATTTTATTTTGTTTTATTATTTATGTATGCATTTATTTTATTTATTTCTTAAGATAGGTCTCACTCTAGCCCAGGCTGACCTGGAATTCATTCTGCCCCAGGCTGGCCCCCAATTCACAGCAATCCTCCTACCTCTACCACCCACGTGCTGAAATTAAAGGTGTGCGTACATGTGCCTGGCTATTTAATTTTATATGTTCAAGTCCAATATTTCTGTTCATGGGACCTTAGAAGATATTCTTTTCATTTTGATCAAGTAGTTTGCCTTTTCCCAGAGTGCATTAATTGTGTAAAGTCTTGCTCTATAACTGACACTTCATATTTGGGTCATGGCATTTTTTAAGATCCTTCTTTATTTCTTAAAGTTTCTAGTTAGCTTTCACTTTTGTGTAGAAGTATGACAAGCCTGGGAAGTGTCTTGACGAGCCCTGGCACTGTGTCTGTTGGTGCCCACTTTGATTCCTGCCTCTTCGCATGCGCTTCTCCAGTCCTCACCACTTGCTCTGAAACTTCTGGTGATTTGGGGGGATGTCCCCCCTCTGCATATTGACGGCACCATTTCTTAGGGACTGTTCCTCTATCATGTGGTTGCCCTCATTTTTTTTTTCCCCCTGGGGCTTTTATATAATCCTAACCCTAACCTTTGTACAAAGGGCATATGATGTTGAGTGTTTATTTTTCTGTATATTTTTGTTTCACTTTATACTGAAATACTGCAGATGTAAGTGTAAATGAGTGTGTTTCACTCATCTTGATTGTTTTTCCTGGCTTTTCTCTGGGACCTTCTTACCTGTTTAAAAAATAATGATTTTTTTAAAATGTTTTATTTTCAATAAACTCTTATTTTGGGTGTGTTAGCCCTTCTAGATTGGTCCCATCTTTCATGTCCTGTTTATTTCATGTGTTTTGTAACATTTTGGCTATTCCTTTAATTATCATTCTGAATATTTTAATACCAACAACCAGATTTTTCCCTTTTTCTCTATATTTTTTAATACCTCTCTGTACCCCTGCCCCCAGGGAGGGTCTTACTCTAGCCCAGGCTAACATGGAATTCACTATGTCCTCTCAGGGTGGCCTTGAACTCGGACCTCTTCCTCTCAAGTGCTGGGGTTAAAGGTCTGTGCCACCAAGTTGCACCCACCCCCCTTTACCTTACTGTTTTTTGTTATTGCTATATCTTCTTTAGTCATTCTGATTATGTAACTTTGCTTTTTGTGTGTGTGCCTATGTGTGTGGTGTAAGAGTCTGTGTGGGTAACATGCCTGCTTGCAGAGACAGAGGTCTATACTGGGTGCCTTCCTCACTTGCTGTCCACTTTACATTTTGAGACAAGGTCTCTTATTGAACCTGGAGCTCACTAGTTCAGCTAGACTAGCTAGCTAATAAGCCCAAAGGATTCCATGTGTGCACCTCTCCATGTGTTACTGTACCTAGCTTTGACGTGGATGCTGGGCGTCCTAACTTAGGTCCTCATGCCTGCATGGTAAATGCTTCAATAACTGAGCCATATCCCCAGTTGTAATAATTAGCTTTTTTAGAAATTCATTTATGTATTTGAGCAAGAGAAAGAAAAAGGGAAGGAGGGAAGAAGGGAGGTAGGGGGAGGTAGGGAGGGAGAATGAGTAAATACGGGCATGCCAGAGCCTTTAGGCACTGCAAATGAATTCTGGATGCATGTGCCAAATTGTACATCTAGCTTTACGTGAGTAATGGGAAATCGAACCCAGGTCCTTAGGTTTTTCAGGTAAGTGCCTTAACCACTGAGCAATTTCTCCAGCCCCATAATTAGCCTTTTTTTGAAAGTTCTGGTCTATAAATAGCATTCATCAGCCATACATCCTGCAAATAAGTAAAACTTTGTCTCTCAATTATATAAGCATATTTTTTTCTTATGTATTTAGAACTACTAAATAGTATTAAATGACAGGGCTTTTTAGCAGATATTCAACGTGCTACTTACAAAGCCTAATCTTGAATTGATTGAATTGTTATGTTCCTGGTTTATTCAGTAAAGTATCAGAAATTCCCTGCACAGTTATATTTTAGAGTAAAAGGATTTAACATTAACAACAAATGTAGGGTATATTTTATACTTCTTTTGTCAGTAGCTACAGTTCAGAATTAAGGATAGACAAGAAGGGAAAGTTAGCTTTCTTAAATAGTAAGTCCTTCCAAGGGTGTTTACCAAGTTTAGGTGGTAAATCATTACTGGGCAGAAAGCATAATATTCTTTCTTAACAGGAAGTCAATAAAAACGTCATTGAACTGGCAGCTATAATAGGTTTTCCAGTCTAAAGCCAGGTAGACCACCATTAATGAAGAGATGTGATAGTCCTCCCCTGTACTTCATAACAGGTGAGCAGTCACCTGTGATGACAATATCATCTGCTAACTGGGTAGCTTGTAGAAGAAACTGCTTGATTTACTTTGATTGTTTTTAAGGGTGCCTTATGAATTGTATTATAGATACTAAAACAAACCTATAATGCGAAATTCCAGAGTATAGACTGGAAATCTGGAAGTTGGAGGAAAGTGACATTCTCTCATTCCATCAGTTTTATTTATAATGGGACTTTAAATTGGTTGGAACTGTCAAATAAAACAAAACGAAAAACAAAATGAACTGTATTTTTTATTTTTGGTAGTTGTGACACATCATTAATAGAGAGAGCTGCTACAGAATATTAGGAGAAAGATTAGGAATCTCCTACTTTTGAAATTGTGCAGTTGTGAGACTTCCTTAATAGAGAGAATTGCTGTAGAATATTAAGAGAAATATTAGGTGTCTCCTACTTTTAAAATTGTGTGAAAGAAGAAAATTATCCATTAGTCTTTTGGAATATAAGAAGTATTTTATTTCAGTGTTACCCAGCATAATCAAAGAATACAAAAACTATAGAAACTAGTCCATTTACTTGGACACTTCATGTTCTTAGATCTTTCTTTTGCTTGCTGTATCTATTGACCATAATTAAATGGCATGCTATTCTTTCAGTTTTGTGGGTAGAAGGCACATCCACTAGTGAAGTATTAGAGTAATTTTTTTAGTACCATCTCTTCATCTGCCCTTCTAAGTTTTCTTTCTGTCAGTCCACTATCCCAGCTAAAAGCCATATTATCTCTCGGACCATTGGCTCTTTCTTTTCTTACTGTCTCACTTGAGCTAATGTAGTATTTCTTCATGTATTAGTCCTCTTGTCCCTTTGAAGACTTTTCTTCTTTATGGGGATTGAGAACTTTGTGTTTTTATGTAGCCCTCAAATTTGTGTGCTGAGCTCCTCAAACATGGTGCCTTGGTGCCAGTAGTCGGGGCCTTTCAGAGCTAATGAGGTCATAGGTATGGGGACAAGTTATGTTGATGAAGGGGGCTTGAAAGACCTACACATGATATATTGATAGCCTTAGATGATTGAATGAGAACCTATGGGAAAAAGAAAAAAAAATTGTGACAAGTATGTAAGCCTTTTTTTAAAAAGAAAAACCACAGCCGTTTGTATTGGTTTCATGTAGAAGCAAAGCACAAATTGACCTTGGGAGCACGACAGTCTGACCGGTGTTCTGAACCCTGTCCCTCACCATGATCAGGTTCATTTCTGTGTAGTGTGGCTATGTGAAGCACAGTAATATTGTTTAAAGGTATGAGTGGGGTGAACTTTAAAACACAGTGTTAGATGAATGAAGTTTTGCTGGCCTTCTTTCTAAAAGCTTCACAATACAAATGCTTTGCTTTTAATAATTAATATCCCTTTGGTGATATTCACAATATCAATGACAGTAATGTCATTGACCGATCTTCTTTTAGAATATTTTCCTATTAGTTTTGAATTCCCTGTGTCAGTTTTGGAAACTGATAAAATGACCCTTTCTCTTGGCTGTTCCCCTTCCCAGTCATTTTAGTCATGGAATTGCTTGAGAGTTTCAGCTGGTTGAAGCCTTGGTGTATTCATAACTCTTGAGGTATTTTTGCATTAGTTCCTTCCAATATTTTCCAAGCCTTTCTTTAGCTGGACTGGTGGGAAGGGATAAAAGGGGAGGTTGGTCTTTTATTTTTTGTCGATTGAGATGTTGAGGTATGACAGATACCATGTGTAGTCACAGTAGTACAAGTCCCTGTGCTGAGACCTGGAACTATTAATCTTCTGGTGTGAATCACTGGAGACATGTTTCTATGTCTCTTGGTGTGTTTAAACTCTTCGGGGGGAAGGGGGGCTTGGCTCATGGTGCCAGAGGGTGGAGAGGGATTGACTAATCTGTTAAATAGCCTTTTATCTGTGAGTCTAGTTTCTCATTAGTATTTCTCAGCAAAAGGATAGATGGTTGGGAATGTGGGTTTTGTTTTTAATTAGTCTCTCTAGGGATGGTGAGAGGCTTATTTTGAAGAATGGAATTTTAAGGAAGCCTGACAACCTCAGTTTCCATGTGACTAAAACATTTTGGCAGCTAAGAAAGGTTTCACAACCAAGAGTTCAAGCCAGACTTTCTTGTGGGGAGTTAGATGCATGGGCAACCCATTCTTGTCTACTTTCAGGCCTCAGCAGTCCCTGATCCCCTTTAGTGTGCTGATCATGGAACTCCTTTACTCTTTCCTTCAAATAGTTCAAAGAGCTTACATGGGTTTGTTCTCCCATCATGTTTCTACTTTATTCTGGGCTTATACATTTGAATCAGGCGCCAAGCCTGGGGCTGCATAACACTTCATTATCTGTATAAGAATGGTACTTTCCTCTGTGTTGTACCCTCATAAATTATAATGCTACTGTATTACCACAGAGTCTTAGAGGTTTGTTGCTTTACTTGGGATTTTGTTAGGAAACAGTGAATTCTAGCCAACACTGTACTGCAGTGTGATTCCCTGATACTTAGTCTTTGGGCTTTTTCTGGACTCTTCCCTTCAAATGAGGCAACCAGCTCCTTTGTTGTGATGTTGGGTTATTGGAAAGTTTTACTTTGTGAGCAGACATTTGCCTTTATTGCCCATTGATTCCTCTTTCTTCCATCTTTCTTGTGAGATTATAGTTATACACACTCCTGCACAACCTGGCCGCACACATTTGAAGATAGCTCGGAGTCTCCTTGCTGTCCCTCCACCTCTAAGCCAGTCAGCATATTGTTATCTGTAGCTCTGCTTTCACTGTTTGTTCTTTCATTTACTCATGGTCTGCACATATTAAATGGAAAATACAGAAATAAGTAAATCTTCTATTGCACATCATCTTGAGTAATATGGTGAAATTGTTTAGTGCCCCTCTCTGTCCCACCCAGGACAAGAGTCGTACTTTTCTTGGTATTCATGCTATATGTGCTACCTGACTTTTGGTCACTTATTAGCTGTCCCGGTGATCAGTTGGGTCAATGTCACACAGCCATGCTTATGTTCATGAAACCCTTGCTTTACTTCACAATGTCTGTGAAGCACATGAGGGTTGAGGTGATACAAATGAAGTATCAGGCTCAGAACGTGGCAGACAGAAACTCAGGTGCTATGTACTAGTGTATGGTATACATGGAGGAGAAAGGACAGTGTACATAGCATATCCATACCCTCCACATCTGGAGTTCTTCCATGAATTCAGACATCCCCGGGGGGGGGGGGGTCAGAATGTGTCCTGCTGTTTTCAGCTGTTAGCTGAGTGTTCTGGTTCCTAAGTTCTTCATGATTCTCACTTTCTTTACCATTCTTAGAATATCTTCTCAACATCCAGTGACCCTTTTCACTCAAAATGACTTAAAAATGGCTCTGTAGATGTGACCTGACTAGTTGACTACCTACAGGACTGTTTCTCCTGAGACCTAGTGTCTCTTATGACATACAAGGAGATCTGTGCTTTTTATATTTCTGGTTTGCAATACCCTGAAAAGATGGGGAGTCCCCTGTCATTGGCTATATTATGCAGATACACAAGGTTAGCAATACTACAGATGTAAACTAGTAGAAAATGAGTTAGGAGGGTAGTATTCTTCAAAAGCAAGTTAAAAATGGCTACTAGTTTTTAGCAGCTCTTTTATGTAAAATAAAGGACAGGTTACAGTGTCCAAGACTAAGTAGCCCTAAGCAAATCTTCTCTTAGACAGACATTTGGGTATTTTGGTTTACTGATAATCAGTTAATAAACTATGAAAGGCTGCTTTGCTTGTCAAAAAATTTATTTCATGGGATTGGGGAGATGGTTCATTGGCTAAATGTGTCTGATTGCAAAGCCTTTGGACCCAGGTTTGATTCCCCAGTACCCATGTAAAACCAGATGCACATAGTGGTGCATGAATCTGGAGTTTGTTTGCAGTGGCAATAGGTCCTGGTGTTCTCATTCTCTTTTTCTTCCTCCCTCTCCTCCCTCTCTTATACACACACACACAAATAAATAAAAATATTAAATAAACACTTACTTCACAAAAATTTAGGAACATTTCTCTTTTTTGTCAATATGACAGGATGACAGGACCTTTAATTCCCTCCATATCAGTCCACTATGTTCACATATTCTATATGAAGTCAGCATTTGGGCAGTGCAACTAGATTGCTCTAAACTTGCTCGGTATTGTTATTAGGGTCGGTTGGGCTGTTACCCCTCCTTGCCTTCTCTGTTTGCTAGTGTGATGCTTTCCAAAGTTTGAGGGATGCTGTCAGAGGTTTACCATGGGATTCTTATACAGGGGCCGTTGTTTATGCCTCATCCTAAAATCAAGCTTTTGGAGTGTATGTTGACCTTACTCTATATCTGAGGGGATGTAGTGATAAGATTTTTCCAAATTATTGCAACAAGAGTTTTTGTGTTGTCTTTTTAAGATAGGTACTTGTCCAGTGACTGTGTTAGTATTGAGCACTATTTTATTTTCTTACCAGGTACTTTTAATAGATGTGACCGCTGTGAGATGTGTAGTCCAGTAGAACATTGTATATCCAGGGAATGATGTTAGAAAACCAGAATTTCTCAAGTAACCTGTGGTCTGTAATAGCTTCACCCTTGGGGAAGGGAGGCTCACTGGAACTTCCATGACTATTAATCTTGACTGAGAGCATGCATGGTCTCCTTGAAAACATTTCATCCTCTTATCAAGGCAGGCCTACATAAGTGAGGTCAATTTGCATTCCTCTTTGGCCCACTAATCAAAATGAGGATGTGAGGGAGATTGGCTGCGTAGTAGATTGGACCCTTCAACAAGCAAGTGTATATGCTGAGTCATAAATTGTTCCCAATTCTTGATTTTACCAATTGGCTTCCAAATTTCCTTACTAGAAATATACAGGAAGACATTGACTTTGTTTGGATCACTGAATCTTCTTTGGATTGGGGCAAGGAAGGTTTTCAGCTGGAGTAGGCACCTGCCAGGCCTTCTCTGAGGATTACCTGATATGCTTTCCTTCAATTGCTCCCATTAAGCATAGTATCCTGGTTTTGTAGGCCCCCAGATTGTTACTTAGGCTGCGGATTCTGATTAGCACATGGAGCTCTGGGGCAGGCTGTAAAAAGAATGTTAGTTGACCATAGATAAATGAAACCCCAGAAAGTGAAAATGCAGGTAAGTGGGAGAGTGCTGTATTAGGTAGGCGGACTTTTGGATTACTGAAGTAAATAAAGAAAATTCTCCAAATGCATCCAGTATGCATTCCAGATGGTCTGTGTTAAATAAAAGATGTCAGTCTTGTTGGATTTGTATAAATCATTTCAGTCTCTTCTGGGAGAAAGCAATGTAGTCATTATGTTATCCATGTAAATTCTATTACAGTCATAAAGAAACTTCAGAGGACACTGAAGGTTGTTTGTTCAATCACTTGAATCATCAGACTCCCTTTGGGAGGTCTAGTTAATTCATGCAGACCCTACAAAATGATATAATTAGCCAAAATTTTAAATTATATCAGGATTGTTTCATTTCCTTTTAATTTAGTTTTGCTATACTTTAAAGCTAGGGGGTAAATTCTGCTCACCTCCAAAAAGTATTTTGGTTCTAGTTCATATAAATTCACCCTCAGGTTTTGTATTTTAGAAATCTATTATGTCTTTAAATATCTAGTTATCTCTCTTTAACATTCCAGCTATCATATATGAGCTGTGCAGATCTGTGGATTTTCAGTAACCTGTGTTCCAATCTGAAGTTTATTATTTATTATTAGTTGTGTAGTCATAAAATACCTTAAAGGCAATCTTGTGTTAATGGATCCAACAGTGTACGTATGGAAACACTGGAGCTAGGCTAATGTAGGAAGGTTTTAGAAACTGCACAGCATCTACTGTTGGTAGAACGGTTATCTACTGGAGCATGCCCTGGACTCCCTGTAGTTCCTTTGTTTGGGTCATGTGAGCGGTAGAAGGAATCCACAATTGGGCTTAGAAATGTTCTCATGATTGAGGGATGAGAGAGCAGTGGATTTTTTTAACCACCACATGTGGTGATTAGGCTTTTCGGAATGACATTAGGGTACTCTCTGAGCAAACAGCAATAGCCTTCCAAAAACATATAATATATAAAGTATGTAAGACATTTGTCCAGCCAGATGTAATATTCAATAGTAGGAAATAAATTTACAGTGCCCTCCCACAGGAAAATGTGAAAATGCTAGATGGACCAAGAAGGCAGTCATGCTTTTATAACTACAAACCCTTTCTCTGCTTTTAGGTGAGGATATACCTCATTGACAATTTGTTTGCATGATACCTGGGATTTCTTAGAAAATCCACAGATGAAACCTCAAAACTTTAGTGAACTCCATTTGAACCAATATTGAATTTTGGATTCCAGAATACAAAAACATTTAAGCAGAGTGTGTAGGTAGGTGTGGTTTCTCTGAGTTTTTAGTAACTGATATATTTTTCTTCTGTAACTGATCTAATTTTTGTATATTAGATTATAATTTACATCTTATAGTAAGAAATCCAATTCTGGGAGGATTCCTGAAAGGTGGCAGTCTAAAATCAGTGTCTCTGCGGTTGTTCCAAGTCACCAGAAAAACAAGTTCAGAATTTCCAGGAGGAGGAACTTGGGGGTTGGCATGAGAGCAGCTGGAAAACTTCTCTTGAGTGTTTTCTTAGTACACACAGTGCTTTGAGCTGGGCTTTATGTTTCCCTAGAGGCTTGGGATGGGGCGCTTTGTATGTGTCCTGACCAGCCGTGGGTGCTTCCACTGCTCTCACACCGATCTGAGTTACATGTGCAGAGAGCTGAAGTAACCTCCTGATTTAGCTTCTGGCCACTGTGCACTCACAGAGGGCCCTAGAACATTGTTCTTTCTCCAAGATGGGAGTTTAAAAGCTAGCACTGAAGATAAGATGTGTGAGCACCATGTGTCACAGGGTTGTTAAAGAGAGCTGTGCTTGGGAGGCTGGTCATTTTCAAGGAAAGCTAGTATCTGCTTAATAGTTCTACAGCAAGGACCCAGCACCAAAACTCCACCATAGGTGACATCTTGCCGAAGCAGGATCCCTTGAGGGAATTCTTGTTAAAATTGTCCCTTTTGTTCTGCCTCTTCCTGTGACAGATATTCACTGAGACCCTAGAACAAGTTCTTCAGAGACGGACGACACAGTAGCGAGCAGAATAGAGCATGACTAGTACTTTTGGTGCTGAGATTCTCTCTTGAGAGAAAATAAACAAATGTACTGACGTTTCAGGTGAGGCCATGGAAAGTGTGAAGTCTTTTAAAAACGGGAGCAGCTGAAGGGGAGGCAGTGGGGTAAGGCTGAATGTGAGCTGCTGACCAGCACACACTGCGTGCTCTTAGTCGGTGCTTTGTAAGCAGCTGCTTGACTCCAGTTAAGACGGAAGCCTTGTGAATAAACACTGGGGAAGAGCTGCAGCATGTATAGCATGTGTACTAGGCCTGAGTAGGATGTGCTTGGCTTGGTGGAGGAGCAGTGTGAGGGTGGTGTGGTTGTATCAGGGACAGTAGTGAATGTAGAAATTAAGGTCTTGGAAGTAAACTGCTGAGTGGTCCTCATCACTTTTTTTTAAAAAAATCAACATTATTGGGGAACTATCTAACTAATGATTAAAGACTAGAGAATTGAGAAATTGGAATAAACATGGAAAGGGAAAAATTACATGATTTGTATATCAGAGGATGTGACTGTGCACTTGACTAACCCAGGGAAACTTCACAAGAAAAGGAAGTTTGAGCTGGGCAAGGTACTATTGGCCTGTGGTCCTGCTACTTGGGAAGCTGTGACAGAAAGATTCCTTGATCCTTGGAGTCAGAGACCAGTCTGGCCAACATAGCAAGAACTCTTCTTAAAACACCATAATCTTTTTTTTGGTAAACTTTTCTAGGTAGGGTATCATGCTAAGCTCAGTCTGACCTGGAATTCACTGTGTAGTCTCAGGGTGGCCTCAAACTCATGGCGATCTTCCTGTCTCTACCTCCCAAGTGCTGGGGTTAAAGGCATGTGCCACCATGCCCAACTCATAATCATTTTTTAAAATGGAAGTTTCTTTTTAATTTTTATTTATTTACTTGCAAGGGGAGATAGACATATAGATAGATGGTAGATAGAATGGGCACACCAGGACCTCGTGTCACTGAAAACGAACTCCAGATGCACTCTCTACTTCATTGTTCTGGCTTTACTTGGGTACTAGAGAATTGAACTCAGGCCATCAGGCTTTAACCTCTGAGCCATATCTCCAGCCTGGAAGTTTCTGTATCATGATTATTTATAAAATCTATAGCTTTGAAAAATACTGATAAATAGCCAGGAATAGAAAAATGACCCAAGTTTTTAACTTATAATGGAAATTAAATTAAAAAATATTCCAGAGCTAATTTTATAGTAAAAATAGTTTTCATATGAAGAAAAGAATAAAATCTTACAGAAGGTATGAAAACAGGTATAAATATAACTGTGTTCCTGGATGGGGAAGTAGTATCACATAAACACTGTTTAGTAGAACCCCAGTTTGAATCTCAAAGGAGTTTTTAAATTTTTTAACTGCCTAGAATATTAAACACTTTTCATAAAAGAATACATGCTCAAAAGCACCCAAGACAGATGATTTTCTATGAGCTGGTTTTAAATTTTAGTGTTGTATTAAACAAACTTCCTGTGGACAGGATGTGATGCATGGATTTGGGATTAGCAAGCTTCTCTATACAGGTAGATATAAACACTTCAGCTCTGTGGACCTATAGCCTTTCTCCTGATTCCTCAGCCCTGTCATACTACTGTGGAAGCAGTGGGAGGGAATGTATAGGTCAGTGGATGTGACTGATTTTGCCAATTGATGTGGATACTCAGAGCTCAGAAATAGTTAACACTATACACGACAAAGGATATTTTAATTTAAATCACTTCAGGAGGTAGATTACTTAATAAGTGGTGATGATAACACATATTAGTCTATAAACAAAACATTTAGTTTCTACTTAATCATCCATGAAATTATTCCTAGTTTATGTAAATATGACTAAACACAATAATAGAACAATGAAGAACCCAGTTTTGGAGGACCTTTTAAAAACACAGCTGAAAACATAAAAGTTATCAAGAAAAAAACTCAAACTATTTGCTACAAAAAAGTAGAATTTTGCATATGACTAAGTTGCAACCAGCAAAGAAATAAGATGGCAGTGAAACATCCTGTATGTCAGAGAAAAAGATAATATTTTATCTTCCAACTGACATAGGAAAAAACAGAGCAAAGAACATAACTCCTGAAAAGAGAGACCACATGGGCAATAACTGCTGAAGAAGATGCTCATTATTACTGAAGGTATGATGGGGGTAGCATTATTGCTGAGGGCCACGTCCTGCAGGTAGGTGAGGGGTAGCATTGTTATTAAAAGCCACATCCTGCAGGTAGAGTGAGGAGTGGTATTATTTCTGAAAGCTGTATGGGTAGTATTATTACTGAGGGCTGTGTCCTGTGGGTAGGCAAGGGGCAGCATTATTACCAAGGGCCGCAGGAGCACTATTATTACTGAGGGCTGTACGAGTAGCGTTATTACTGAGGGCCATGTCCTGTGGGCAGGTGAGGGGTAGTATTATTACTGAAGGGCACAAGAGTAGTAGCAATACTGAGGGCTGTGTAAATAGTAGTATTACCGAGGGCTGTGAGTAGGCGAGGGGCAGTATTATTACTGAAGGCTGTGTCCCACAGGTAGGATGGGAGCAGTGTTATTACTGCAGGTTGTGTCGTGTAGGTAAGAGGAGGGGTAGTGTTGATACTGCAGGCCATGTCCTGCAGGTAGGTAAGGGGTAATGTTAATGCCTGCCTTATGGTATGGTTTCTGATTGTGTGATGTAAATGAAGTGTGAGCAAGGGCTTGAAATATGTGCTCGATAAATGTTACTTTATAATAGTAGAAAATAAAAGTATGAGAAGACCATGCCTACTGTGAACTGATGTTCTTGCAGTCCTCTTTATAGTTGTGATTGGCTGGATTCATTAACAGAGAGATAATGGAATAAATTGCTATACTGTACTAGAGAGCTTTATGCAGTTACTAAAATAGTGACTTTGTTATTAAGGTTTTTTTTTATATGTATATGTTGCTAGGAATCAGACTCAAGGCCTCACACCCAGCAGACATACACCATGGCATCAAACCCAATGAGTAAGTTAAGCCAACTTAAAAAAAAAAGAGTAAAAAATCCTTAGCCATGATTGCATGTAATGCTGGGACATTTCTCCAACTCAGAACTAATATCTCAATGTAGAGCTATCTAAAAAGACTATGGGTTCCCTGCCTTTAACACTCCTTTTAGCAGGCACCTGTGTCTGTATTCTCACTGTGTCTGTCTGTATCTCTCCCTTGAACTTGATGTCATTAGAACATTAGTGTTTTTTTTTTTTTTTAAGGGAAAGTTTATTTGCTCAGACATCAAACAGGATGCAAGCACTATCATGACAAATAACAGAAATATCAGGTCAACATAAAACAGCACTTTAGTTTAAATGAAGGGAAACCTCCTTAATACTATGACAACATACTCCCAAGAAAAATCTCTTTTTCAGTTAATTATACATTTCACCAAAATGAAGGGAAATGAATTATATGAAAGTCAGCTTGTGAATTATTCTTAAAAATAAACTCATCTCTGTTAATCCATGCCTGTTCCAAACCATAACTAACATTTCCAAGCAAGCATAAAAGGAGGTGGAGCTGCGAGTTACCTTCTTTGCTTAAACAGTTGAGAAGACAGTTACAGTCAACAGAGCAGGCAGACTGTTACACTGACCCTCTCACACACACACTACACACACACACACGCACACACACATGTATATATGTATACATATGTTTACATATATACATATGTGTGTGTGTATGTATGTATGTATGTATGTATAATGAGGTTTGCCTCCACATACAAAGAAAGGTGTTCCTGGGAGGACTTTACAGGAAATAGTTTGGGGTCTCCCAAGTAACAAGGCTGTCTATGACGAGGTGCTGGGTCACAGTGAAGAAGAGTATTTTGAAGTGTTATCTAATTCCATGATAGTAACCTGGTTCCCACAACAATAACAGTAATTGGATGCACTAAAAATAGTAACCACATTCTGATCATGACACAAATTGTATCCATCGATGATGAACTGGTGAGCACAAGAAAGTAGCATGAGACCATTGGCATGATTAAATGTTTCCAAAATATCCTGTCCAAATATGTAGCCAGCACCATGTGGTAGATATCCCCCATTTGCCATGATCATCTGGATCTGACCATTGCAGATCAGAAATTTGGTGTTCTCATGTAGTACTTTTTGTAAATGATCAGAGCTCTTATATGATCCAGTGTATGTACGGATGGCGAGAGTCCTCCATGGAGGCAGAAAATCTGTCTATCTACTAAAGCTGTAAATGGAAGATAATAGATCTGTAAAGTATTTCCTCCCACTGGCTTTTCCATACTTTTGAAGACACATAAAAGCCATATACTTGGGTAATTTGTCAGCTTTTGCGATTTCCTCGCAATATGGTAACACACTCTGGATAACACACCTTCAAGTCCACAAGGTGAGATGGTCTCCACAGAATAGTAGCCCCTGTCTACATAGTCTCCTATGAGTAGGAAGTTCGTGTCTGGGGCCTTCCCGCCGACCCTTAACAGCTCCTTGAGGTTGTAGAGCTGGTGGTGCACATTGCCACAGACGCTCACGGTGCACTTTGACTCCTTTATGAGGATCTCGTTAGCCTTCTCCCTGGTTCTCATTCAGCGGCTCCACCACTGGCCCAGCTCCTTCGTGAATGCTGAAGGCGGACGGGTGCAGGGACGAGCAGGGAGCATGGTGGGGCTCCTTGGCACAGCTCCCTCCAACTGACTGGCCTCTGCATAGAACATCAGTTTTTTTAACTTTTATTTTTATTTGGGGCGGGGAGGTAGGATGGGAGGGTGAGAGAATGGGCATGCCAGAACTCTAGATGCATGTGCCATCATGTGCATCTGGCTTACGAGGGTACTGTGGAATCCAGCCTGGGTTCTCAGGCTTTGTAGGCAAGCATCGTAACCACTAAACCATCGCCCTAGTCCTGGAATATCAGTTTTTGACATGTTAAAATAGTATTTTGTGGAAATTGAAAACACAGGGGTTCATTGCAGACTCCATGCTTGGGGTAACTCCATCTCCCTGCATGCTGTGACTTCTTTTGGACTCTCACACGTCGCTTCCTTGCACTGTTAGGCCTAACACATGACGGTCTCCTTGCTTTCACACGCTGTTTCTTTTCTTCCACACTTTTTTTTTTTTTTTCCTGCTTGTAATTGAGCAACCAGAGTTGGAGCTGATGCTGTATACACATTGAGACCTGAAGGGAGAGAGGGAACTTTTGTAGGAGCAATGTCAGTTCACTCAGGATTAAAAACATTATAGAACATTTTTGGCTAGACAATAGGCATCTTTTTTTCCTAGCCAGGAAATATTTTTGAGTTGACTGTGTTCTGTATAAGTGAGAATTGTGAAGTGGGAGTTAGTACATATGCCAACAATACTGTTGTGTTTTCTTTTCTTTCTTTCTTTCTTTCTTTTTTTTTTTTTTTTTACTAATTGTAAAATCTTTTAAAAATGTTAGAGTTTGAGCACATTCTGTGAATATTCATTTATCTGCTTAATAAGTATACGTTGTGGCTTTTGTGTTCAGGTACCATGCTGGTCCGTAAGGATATAGTAGTAAGCACAGTGAAGGTAGTTCCTGCCCTCAAGGGATGCCAGGCTCTTCGGGGACCACCACTAATTAAAATGAGTTGACACCAGGTCATAGGAAAATGTAGTAGAGACTTCTGTATTTCATGCAGTGCATCTTGAAATGTTTCTGTGCATGTTTCCTTATGGATATTTAAGATATTTTTCTCTGGTAAATATTTTCTTGGGAATGAGACTGACAGGTCACACATTATCTGTATTTTCAGCTTTAGTAGATAGTGTCGATATTGTGTACAGTGTGGTTGTGCCGTTTACATGATTAGTGGACATATGTAAGATGTCCTGCTGGGCTGATATGACTGTGTGAAATGACATTACTGGGGTCATTCTGCTTCATTGTTAATGAGTTTGAACAACTTGTCATAGGAGATAATCATTCGGGAGGTGCTTCTGTAATTTTGCTCCCATTTTCCAGTGGGGAACAGTAAAGATTTCTCATGGATTTGTTGACTTTTTCAAAATCAGGAAGAGAACCTTTTATGAGTTACATATATTAGTAGGATCCTTTTAGTCTGTGACTTATGTTTTTATTCTTTTTACTGGTATCTTTAGGTGCACAGTAGTTTTAAATTTTGTCATGATCAAATTAATTCTTTTCAGTTATGGTTTGTGTGTCTTTTGCCTTGTTGAAATATTCCCATATCACAAGATTTCTTTCATATATCTTTCAGCAGTCTTAAAGGTTTACTATTCAAAAATATATTTCATTGTTTCTAATCTTTTTATTTTCTGCATAAATTTGAAGATTAACTTGACAGATCTCTTTTTTACATAAAACCACACACAAAGGAAACTTCATGGAATTTTGATGGGAAGAGTATTTAATATCTATATAATTAAGGGAGTATGAAATCTTGGCAATGTTGATTTTTCCTTTCCATGCATGTTCTCTCTCTTCATTTAGTTAAACCTCATATTGTTCAAAAAAAATTTTTTTTTATTTCACTACAAACTTCTTGCTCATGTTTGGCTAGGTTTATTCCCAGATACCTTAGAGATTTAATTGCTCTGATGAATATAATTTTTTCCCAAATTACTCTTTCTTTTCCTATTCCTAGTCCAGGGGAACATTATTTATCATTAAATCTTGAGCTATCTGGAGTTGGGCTGGATTAGTAATGGAAACGGCAGTTTGCCCAAGCACAGGCTCCTAAAAGTGGAGAGGCCACAGTGAAGGCCTCAGAAGGCAGCCTCCATCAGAATTAAAGTGGGAGCCCATGTGAGGCAGCCCCACAACCTCAGTGACCGGGTGACCTGAGGAAGAGGTAGATGTAGAAAAATAATAACAAGTGCAGAAAAAATCTTGTTCAGGAAGACTGTGTATACAAAAGGAAGTGTTGAGAGGGCACTTGGAGTTCATGTGGGGACTAATGCCTAATCAAGTTTGTTTTAAGAACTGGAATCTTTGGAGCTATCTGAGGAAAAATTTGTATAACATTGTTGCGTGAAATGGATAAACTTGGGGAGGCCTGCTGCAGGAACTGGGAAGGACAGCCAGGTCTCCAGCTCTTTCCCAGACAGGTTTTCATAATTACTCATGCTCATTCAATTCTGTTTTTCCATTGATTGGCGAGCATCTTGGTCATCCTGTCTTCTTTAGCTCTAGTTCAACTTTTTTCCTCTAGACTGTACTACCAATTGGCAATTTCCCTACATCCAAACTCGAAGTTGGCCTTGTCATCTTTTTCATTAGTTTTCAGGTCTGAGGTCGATGACTCACCCATAGATTGGCAGGTCCCCTATGTTTTGTGTTTACAATTCAGTGTTCACCATTGGTTCGTTCCTGTAAGATGACAACATTCACAGGTTGCCCAGAAAAATTATTAACTCACACTTGGTCCCATTCCTCGTAGATACAAGGAAGCACAAAAGGGGATGTGTGTTCCATGAGCAGGCATTGTGGGGGCAAGGTGGTGGCTGTGACTAGGCTGGAGGTTGCTGAGTAGCCCCTCTGTACATCTCGGATATTGCAGTGGCAAACACGAACCTGGGCTGTGTCCATAAAAAGACCACTGGCAATGGAATGTCAGGCTAACTGGAAGAGTCTAGTGTGATTTTTGTGTAAGTTTCTAAAGACCCAAGTTAGTGAGGTGTAGCACAGATCTGCAAGGGCCCCAGTGGGTAATGCTTGATGGAAGACAAATGTTGTGATGATTAGCCTTCATTGTCAGGTAACTTGGTGAAGCACTTATGTGGATGTGTTGATGAGGGCATTTCCAGAGGAGACAGTCTAACCAGAAGATTGGTGGCCATATTTTGTGGGTGGGGAGGGGTAGATGGAATTAAAGGGAAAGAAATTAAAGGGAATAATTCTTGGTTTGGTAGGCTGTCAACTGCTCCACTCACCAATGCTGCTCTGCCATGATAGAGTAGACTCTGAAGCCTTTAGCCAAAATAAACCCTTCCTTCCTCAAGCTTTCTTCAAAGGTATTTTGGTCACAGTGATAGATAGTAACTCATGCAGCTCATGTCTGTGATCACATGAAAGATTTTCATGCCTCATAAATTAAGGGAAAAAGACTCTGGCTTGGATCACTGGGACTTGAGAGCTGCCTCTCAGCATGGACTACCTGGGCAGTGTGACCAGAATCAAGTTTCTAAAAGTCTAGAAAATTAGATAAAACTACATACAAAGGGACAAAGCACAAGTGAGCATGGCCAAGCACTGAGACCCAGCTAGAAGTGTAGGGACAGGGGGAGGGTGGCAGCAAGCCAGCTCACTCCTGGGTGAAGCTGATTATGTTTTATTTGAACAACATGAAGACTGCAATGTCATTGAGTATAAATCAAAAATGGGACTATCTCAGTCATGGGAACAGTTAGGAAGTGCAGAGTACCATGCATACTTTGTTCTTTGATGAGGCAGGAGCAAGATGAACCTGTATAAATTGACACAGGAAGGCTTAGAGTGGACAGGATATTTTAAATGCATGTCTAAATAAACATGCTACCTTAGGTATTGTTTGATAATAGCTTAAGAGTAAGTTTTTTAAAAGTCCTTAAGTATGTAGATGCTTGTGTGTGTAGATGTGTGTGTGTAGAAGGATAAGAGGACAATTTCAGTCAGATGCCATTCCTTAGCTGCCCACCTTTTTTGTTTGCTTCTTTTTCTTTTTTTGAGGGGATGGAGTGGGCGACAAAGTCTTTTATTGGCTGGAGCTCACCAGTTAAGCTCCAGAAGTCTACCTGTTTCCACTTCCCTGTGCTGGGATCACAAAGGCCCAGCACCACCTGTCATTGTTATGTGCATTCTGGGATTGAACTCAGGTTCTCACGCTTTGTGACAAGCACTTTATGGAATGAGCTATCTCCCCAGGCTCAAATACCCGTTTTATTTTGTTGTTGTTGTTTATTTTTTTTTTATTTTTATTTTTTCGAGGTAGGATCTCACTCTAGCTCAGGCTGACCTGGAATTCACTATGTAGTCTCAGGGTGGCCTCGAACTCACGGCAGTCCTTCTACCTCTGCCTTCCAAGTGCTGGGATTAAAGGCATATGCCACAATGCCCAGAAGTTGTTGTTTATTTTAAGGCTTATCTTTGAATGTATCTTGATATGGGGAACAATAATTATGGAGGGCATGTTTATTTGGTTATTTCAGTAAATAATTTATATAGAAATGAATGAATAGCTCACTTACCTTCTTTTTCAATAAGCTTTGACGATAAGAAGCTGTATTCCCTAATTAGGAGCAGAGTATCTAAGAAAGTGCTCTAGTTCCTGGTGGTTGCTCTGTAAACCCAGTCTATAAGAGTTAGATAGCAGACGCTACTAGCTTTTTGTATTGGGAAACATATGTTAAATGTTAATATGTGGGGAAAGCTGAAGTGTTTGATGACAGATGGAAGTGGTGGACTGAGAGGAATGGAGAGGGACAGAGTGTGTGTGTGTGCACATGTGTGCATTTATGCGCATGCATGTGTGCATGTGTGGGCATTTGTGTGTCTTGAATCATAAACCAGCATGACTGTGTGTATGTGTCATAGAAGTAATAACTAGGCAATGAATGGCTTCAAAAACACTCATTATAAAATTAAATTTCCTTTTGAGGTAATATCCCGTAGAGATTCTAGAAGAGGTTGCTCATAAATCAGATTGTGAAGGGCTCCACACAATTATAAGAAAGAAATAGCTCTGCTAAAATTACTGTTAAAAGAATTACATCTAAAGTCATAATTTTTTTGGTTGTTTTATTGTTACGTAAGTAGGGAACAGAACTGTCTTTGTTCTGGGGTGAAATGGGGAACAGGGTTAGTTTGTTTGCTCTGTACTTTGTGTATGTGCACGTCCACTGTAATAGTAACAGATAATGCCTTTTACCAGCTCATGGAAAGAATTAGTTTCTTCTCTATCAAAAGGATAGCCTTATAGAAGCTGACACAAGTCATTATTTGTAATGGCTATTGGCTTAAGAAAATACTGCTATCTTGGAAAAAGTGAAGAAGTGTCCAGCAGACTAAAGGCCTGTTCCACAACAGACACATTATTTAGACAAAAGATACAGTGTTTCTTTAATTGACTACTCATGGAATATTGGTTGAAATGTGCTGACCAAAGGCAGCATGAGGAAGAAAGGAATTTTGGATTTCTGGATCATGTATTTTGCAGTGTGGGCTCAGTTCATTCAATTTAGAGGCTTTTATTGAGCATCTCTTTGGAGCCTTATAGCCTGTGTGATTCTTAGATCATTATTCTCACAGCTTAACATGTGTTGAGCATTTAGGTTGGCGTTTGTCATTTCGGCACAGAAGTCCAGTGATAGATACTGGGATGGAAAGACGGTCACCTGAGCTTAGTGGGTAAGCAGGCGGTAGCTTCATTATTTTCTGATGATATTAGGAAAATGTTTGTTTATTGGGTGATGAGGAAATACAGAGGCTCAACAAAGTTTTCCAGACTATAATTCCAAAAAAAACGGTGTTAAGATAAATTCTGCCAAAGTCCACAAAATGAGAAGCTGGCAAACACAGAGGCTGTGACATGTTCACCTGCACCTGGTCGCACTTCCTCCCTTGCTAGTGCTGACACCACATCTGGTCTCCTTTCAAACCACTTGACTCTAACCTGTGGGAGTTGGGGGCTGGTCAGCAGTATAAAGTATGTGTAGTCTTAGGTGTGTGAAAGTGTGACTTTGTCAGGGGAGTGGACTCGATGCAAGAAAGAAGCTGTCCACCCTGTCCCCCAGGATCCCGTGGATGTGTCTGGCTTCTCCATGTGTCTCACTTTGGGCTTTGGCTTCCTTATTCCTGTCATCCCTTCTCTCTGCCAACAGTTGGACAGTCTGATGATGAGAGAAAACCATGGAAGCCTTTGTTGTTCTGTTGTCTGGCCCCAAACTTTCCAGACAGAACTCTCCCAGTCTTTCACCTCAGCTTCTCTTGGAAGTTGGAGAGCTTTTGAATCTTATTGTTATCCCTTCAACTCTGGACATATGGAAGGGTGCTGAGCACTGTGTATCTCTGGCGTGCTGCTTCTCCACTGCTGTTCTGTCTATCTATCCACACTGGCTTAGAGGACCAATCAAAACGGTTGTCCTCACCTTTAATCCCAGCACTCAGAAGGCTGAGGTAGGAGAATCACTGTCAGTTTGAAGCTAGCCTGGGTTACAGAGTCAATTCCAGATTAGCCTGTTCTAGTGTGAGCCCCTGATACAAAACAAAGCAAAATGGTTCTTCTGCTAATTTTAGAAGCCGGTCTTAAGCTTCAGCATTGGTGGATACCCTCTTCAGTCTTGCTGCTCCACCTTCTGCCCATCATTGTGCTGATGGGTACTTGTGCACAGGCACCCCTTCCCCACATGCCTTCACAGGCCCAGACAAAGTTGAAATTCTAATTAGGCACTTTCTTTGATCCTTACATTTTCCTACTATATACCCCTTATTTGTGACATTTTCATACATGTATATAAATGTATTTTGATCTTACTTGATCTCCCCAGTTACCTGCTCTTGCCTTCTTCTTCCTCTGGTTAACACCCTATTCCCCATTAATCCTTATCCTTCTTTCATACCTTAATTGTTTTTCTTTAGTCCATTGAGTCAAATTAGGGTGCTTGCCTGATCATGGGTGGAAGGCTATTTACCATGGAATGAGCAGTTCACTAGTGGCCACACTACTAATGAGCCTGATTCTTGTTGCTCAGTAACCACCAGCTCCTCTGAGGGGTGTGGGGTTTCATATATCCTTCCCCTATCAATGGTGATGTATTGACAGACTCTGTCCTGCACATGAAACCACAGCTGTTATGATTTCCTGCATTAACAGCCATGTTGTGTCCAGAAGACAGCATTTCATAGCTCTCCTCCCCATCCTCCTACTCTTACATTCTTTCAGTCTTTTGTGAGGTTCCCTGAACTTAGGACAGGGTGACATAGATGTCCTGTTTGAGGCTGAGCCCACAGTAGTCTCTTATTCCAAGCATGTTTGGCAGCTCCGCATCTCTGCATTAACCACTGCCCATTGTAGTGAGAAACTTCTGTGATGGGGCCTCCAAACTTTTATTGCTTTGCCTTGAGCCAAGGAAATTGCTGTATTCTGTGAGCAGTGGTCACTTACACTCACAGCTCTATGTGTTATCAGCCAAGTGCTTTTGGGCTATGGAGACAAAACCATTTCTGTCTTAAGTTTTTCAACAAAGAGTGTGGATTTCAAGACAAGTGCTTCTACTGATCTCATTGTAAAAATTCCATTTGGAAAATATGAGCTGAACAATCATACTCTTGTTCTTAGCTGTGTCTGTGTGCCCTGCAAAGCCCAAGATGCTGCTGCTTTTGTCCATGCCATGTTTAGATGAGTAATAAGGAAAACTTAATTAGCTAGTATTTCACAAATGCTAGGTTGTTCCATCCTATTCCCTATACCCTGTTCCAAAAGAGGAACCCTGTTACATCCCTAACATTGTGATAATGAGTAGGCAGATACCCATGACTTTTTATAAATAGAATTATCAGTTTTTCAAAGATTTATTACAGGTGAGCTAATGACAGATAGAGAGGGGAAACTCTTGGTCACAGTTTAAATTCCAGTTCCTCTGTATCATTGGGATGGCTTTACAGTTGATTTGAACCTTCTGGAATCTTATCTCTAAATAAGCATTATGACTTACTTATGACAATACAGTATATTGTCTGTCCTTCCAGAACCAGTGAAAGGATGTCAGCAATCAAGCAAAGACAGTAAATGAATAGAAATGTCTCTTTAAGAGGTCCCTGCTAAGCTCCTTGGATAATCACCATTGCACCCTGTCTTTGCAGGTTGTTTTAGTGGAGGCCTGTAGTTGATGAGGTCCTAGGGCTGCCTTCCCGTCTTCCAGCTACGTAACATTCAGGACATTCAGTGCCACTGTCCAGCAGTTAGCAGACCTGTTTATCTGGGGTTATCATAGTGAAACAGTACCTGCAAATGCTGCCCATGTTTTCCTTTCTTCTTTTCAGTGCTGTGGGATACCCTTGGTCATAAGGCAAAGCTCAGTTCTCTTTTTTTAATTGACAATTTTCTAACATGTACATAATGTATTTTGATCATAGTCCTGTCCCATGACCTTCTGTTGTTTCCCTCTCCCTTACCCTGTTCCCCATTCCCTGGATCCCCTTTTCTTTCTAATTAGTCCTTGTAGTAAACAGCTTCACGTTGCTGGGATGAACATCCAAACACAGTTTATGGGAGGAATGGGTTTTATTTCAAGCTTACACATCTAGGGGATGTTCTGCAGTGGCAGAAGAAGCTGGCTCCCTTTCACAGATCCAAGCAGAGAGATACAATCTAACAGACAGCAATACCAAAAGGCAGCAAGCATGAACCAGCAGCAAGCTGTATCCTCAGAGTTCAGAGTGCTCTCTTATACTTTTGGGTTGGAGTCAGATCCCTCACTCCCCCGCATCACTTTTGGGCTGGGCCCCAGGATCTATCCCTAGTGACACCTCCTCCAGTTAGGCAGCTGGAGACTCAAGTTACAAGCTTAATAAAACACCTATGGGAACGTACATTCTAACTACCACAGTCCTTTTCCCATGTTCACATCTGTTTTCATTTTTGTCCCTGCTGCATCATCCATTTCAACATGTTGTGTAGGTCCTGAACAGGTAGACAGCTGTGTCATAAATGACTGAGGCGTCATGAATGCAATGGCCTCTTGATGTACAGAAGACAGTATTCCAAGTGCTCTCAGCCATCCTTTGGCTTTTGTATTTTTTCTGCCCCATTTTCCACAATGTGTCTTGAGCCTGATTTTTCTTTTTCTTTTTCTTTTCTTTTCTTTTCTTTTCTTTTCTTTTCTTTTCTTTTCTTTTCTTTTCTTTTCTTTTCTTTTCTTTTCTTTTCTTTCTTTTCTTTTTTTGGTTTTTCGAGGTAGGGTCTCACTCTAGCCTAGGCTGACCTGGAATTCACTATGGAGTCTCAGGGTGGCCTTGAACTCACAGCAATTCTACTACCTCTGCCTTCCCAGTGCTAGGATTAAAGGCGTGTGCCACCACGCCCGGCCTGAGCCTGAATTTTTAAAAAATTTAAATATTTATTTATTTTTTGCATGTGTGTGACACACACACAGAAAGAGAGAGAGAGAAAGAGAGAGAGAGAATACAAATGAATGAATACAGGTGCACCAGGGCCTTCTACCACTGTAACTGAACTCTACATGCATATGCAACTTTGCATCTGGCTTTATGTGGGTACTGGAGACTCAAATCCAGGCTGTCAGGCTTGCAAGAAAGCATCTTTAACCACTGATCTATCTCCACAGCTCCAAGCCAGATCAAATATATACATGTACCAGTTTTGTGCATCTGGCTTTACATGGGTACTGTGGAATTGAACCCAGGCCCTCAGGATAGGCAAACAAGTACCTTCAAGCACTGAGCCATCTCTCCAGCCCTGAGCCAGTTTTTTTTTTTCTATATTTATTTATTTATTTGAGAGAGGGACGGAGGGAGAGGGAGAGAGAGAGAGACAGAAAAGAATGGGTACACCAGGGCTTCCAGCCAATGCAAACAAACTCCAGATGCAAGTGCCACCTTGTGCATCTGGCTTACGTGGGTCCTGGGGAATCAAACTGAAGTCCTTTGGCTTTGCAGACCAGTGCCTTAAGTGCTAAGCCATCACCCCAGTCCAGCTGAGCCAGATTTTTAAAGGAAGCTTTCATGAGTTTCAGCATTCCTGCTCTTCTATGTCATGTGTTATCCTAGGGCTGTGCATGCCATATCTTGGGACTTCTTTGTTCTTTTTGGTTCTGAGACTCTGTGTCTTTTCAGCATGTTTCCAAGTGTATTACCTTTTGAATTTTTATGCTGGTCTACTGTATGTGCTGTATGACTGTTTTATTTCTTCTAGTCCTTTTGAGGCTCAAAAGTTGTTCTTATGCTTTATAAACTGGGTTGAAAAAGTTTAATTTGCCTAATATTCACCATTTCAATGAAGTGTCTCTAATGAGGAAAATGTAGCGGCATTTCTGGGGATTAGACCGCGTACTGGGTGATCATGGCTCTGGGCAAGCCTGGGACCCAGCCTGCTGCTCATCGCTATGGGCAGGCCTCCAGGAGATGGTTGCAGTTGGAAGGACAGTTGGAGGACGGTGGGGACAGGATGGAAGGCTTCTGTTAGTTGTGGAAAAGTGTGACGTGGCCAGTGTGTGGAGAGGTCTGTTGTTGCTGGAGAAAGCCAGTGATTGAAGCCAAAGGAGTAAATGAACAAGAACAGACGTAAATTCTCTTGAACAACTCAGCTGGTCACGGCTCTTCTGCATGGAGGCAGGAATGTCTCAGAAGAGCTGTAGCTACCTTTAGTTGTATATTTGCTCAATGTAATCAGTAAGCTGTGTAGATATCACACTTTTGAAAATAAGTGGTGACCACAGGATAAGCTTTTCAACATCAACACTGTTGACATTTTGAGCCAGGTAATTGTCTGTGGTGTAGGATGCCCTGTGTATTGAAGGATGTTTAGCACAACCCCAGTTTATCACTGATATTGTGAGGAGCCCTGTAAGAGCACCTTGCCTCCCAAATCTTCTTCCCTACTTCTGGTGACCAAAAATGTCTCAAAACATTGTCAAATATCCTTGGGTTAGAAAATGCCATTGGAATGTATTCTTTGAATTTATACAAAGCATTTTAAAAGGAGTTGCAGAACAGTTCCTGTTCCAGAAAATCCAATCAGGTCTGTAGTCATCCTCCTTCCATTTAGGAAGCAGCTGATGCTTTCTGGAGGAGCAGTGGAGTAATTTTGTAATATGTCATTTAAATGACCTGGTGCGCACAACAGCACTGGTAGTTTCAAATCCAATCTTGTTCTCCTGTATGTGCACCTCATGTATATATAAATGAAAGGGGTGACTGGGAGGTGCTGGGTTCCAAGTAGTGAAAGAGCTTGTGGTTATGACTCAGGCATTTCAGAGGAATTGCTGTCAGTTCTTTGCATGTCAAGCCCACAAAGGCAGGCCATCTAGAAGATACCTGATAGGACTCTTGGGATGGAGAAAGAGGATGGGTTTCAAGTGACACACACATGAACCTTGTGCAGTAACCTGAATGTGCAAAGTTTGAGGCATCAAAGCTGGTGCTTAATACTTTCAAACTTGCTTTCTTGGTTGTAGTTCATGAAGAACTAGGCATATGAGAAAGTAGCTTAATTATTCTCTTGTCCTAGAAGCTAAATTAACTTATAGCCTGGAAGTCTCCCTTTAGAATTAGTTACTTGTAGCTTAAAGAATTATTTATGAGGTAAGTTATGGCTCTCCCTGTGTATATTGTTCTGAAATGATGCTGTAATTACTGTGTCAGGATTTTCTGGGAGGCAAAGGTTTTGTCTGATTGGATCTGTGCCCACACCTCCTGCATGGCAGGGTGCACAGCGGTACAGAGAGTGGGCCGAGTAGCAGTCTCAGGATTAAACATGTTGCTTCTCTCCACTTTTCTCCCATTACTGTTCCTGTCTCCTGCTAATATTCTTTTTTTGTTTTGTTTTTCGAGGTAGGGTGTCACTGTAGCCCAGGCTGACCTGGAATTCACTATGTAGTCTCAGGGTGGCCTCAAACTCATGGTGATCCTCCTACCTCTGCCTCCCAAATGCTGGGATTAAAGGCGTGCGCCACCATGCCCAGCTCCCTTGCTAGTATTCTTGACACTATTTGGGAAGAGAGCTGAAGCCTCGGAATTTTGGTACCACTTCTGACTGGTGGAGCTGTACACCCTGCATCCATCTCCATTGCTCATAAAGCGGGCAGTGGACATTTTATATGCCTAGTAGCATTGTGGCTGCAGGTTTAGTTCCAGTCACAACCTCAGTCTGTCATAGGGAGGAAGGAAACTGAATAAATTCTGCCCTTTGTTGTATGTACCAGTCCACACAGAGATGCCCATGATTGCTTGTTCAAGTCTGGATCATGGCCCCTGATTGATTGAAATGGGATAGGATGGGCTGGAGAGATGGCTTAGCGGTTAAGCGCTTGCCTGTGAAGCCTAAGGACCCTGGTTCGAGGCTTGATTCCCCAGGTCCCACGTTAGCCAGATGCACAAGGGGGCGCATGCATCTGGAGTTCGTTTGCAGAGGCTGGAAGCCCTGGTGTGCCCATTCTCTCCTCTCCCTCTATCTGTCTTTCTCTCTGTCTGTCACTCTCAAATAAATAAATAAAAAATTTAAAAAAAAATGGGATAGGAGCTTTTTTTTTTTTTTTTTTTTTTTCATTTTCATTTTCCTAAGAATGAAAAGTCTGGGATGGAGGGCAGAGGACAGTGGGGCCCTGTGTGTGATTCCTCTGCTACGGCTCGACTGGGATGGCTGGGACCACTTTGGAACCAGAATTTCCCTTTTATCCTTTAATGTAGAATTAGCTTTGGACTTACCTATGCAGCATTGGGGAGATGGACTGCATATAGTGTGGTAAGTATGAGATCATTCCATGGGAGCCTGCCTGGTGCAGGGTTTTGAGCATGTGCATTGAACAGTTACTTGGTCTTGGCCTTCTTTTCAGTACAGTCCAGTCAGGCTTGTTGAGATGTGATATGATCACTATGTAAGTCAGCTCATGTAGTTTATAAATGCTGAGTATACACGACAGGCTTCTCATTTGCTTTAGAGTTAAGTGATGGTTATTTAAGAATTGTTCTTCTGGAACATTAGGATTCTTGTTTATTTTCATTACCAAGTAGCTACTATCCTTGAGTAAGTCATTTAACTTTGAGACCTTGAGTGCCTCGTATTCAAAGCTTTTGTAGTGGCAGATTTTCATTATTTTCGTTGTACTGTGACCAAATTATCTGACATTAACAACCTAAAAAAGGAAAAAATTATTTTCTCATGGTTTTAAGGGCTCTTGGCCCTTTATGGTAGGGAAAGCATGGGTGTGGGAAAGGCGTGGTCATGGGGAAGGCATGGTGGTGCTCATGTCATTTTTACAGGCCAGCAAGCAGAGAGTAGCTAGAACCAGGGGCCAGTGTATAACTTTCAAAGAGCCCCCACAGTGGCCTGCTGCCAGTAGTTAGGCCCTGTCTCGTAAAATTTCCAGTCTTCCACAACAGCTCCACTGGCTGGAAATCAAGTGTTCAAACATGAGCCTTTGGGGACATTTCACATTCAAGCTGCAGCATCTTTCGTTTCAGAGCATGCAAATTATGTTCTGCTTTGCTTTTGAAAACCTTTCTGTCTTTGTTAAAAAATAGACATGTTAACTAGTTTGAGTTCTGACTCATCTGTTAAAGGGTGATAGCCGTATGATACTTTTTTACAGATCTTATAAATTTTTAGATAAGTACTTATAAATAGAGGAAATTGCTTAACTAATATTTTACAATTTCATTATGACTTAAAGGTTTGAGCGTAGCATAAACTTATTTAAAATGACTTCAGAGCACAGTCTGTTGTAGGGATATGTGGAAAAGATACAATTCTATTAAGATGCTATTTTTAACCAGTGCTCTTCCTTTCCAAGCAGTCTGCTTACGGAATGGCTGGAAATCATGCTGTTTCTGTGCATACACTGTGTTTCTCCTGCCATATGCTTGTTGCTTCAAACAAGGCGATCATGTACAAACATGTACACTTAAGATAGAACAACTGTTATTCCTGGCCAAGATTCCCTGTTGCTTCCTATTTTTCATGGATGACTACCTGTAGTGTCTCGAAGACCATCTTGCCTATGCATGCACGACTGCTTATGGTATATGCAGCACTGGGCATTGGCAGATGGCAGTTCTCATAATTGTTAGGTAATGTTAATAGAGAATTACTATATTTCAAATCTCAAACACTCACGAGAAGTATTTTTTCCAGCCCCCAACTTTTATTTATTTATTTTTTCTTCCAAATTTTTATTAACAACTTCCATGATTATAAAAAAATACCCCATGGTAATACCCTCCTTCCCCCCACTTTCCCTTTTGAAACTCCATTCTCCATCATACGCCCTCCCCATCTCAGTCAGTCTCTCTTTTAATTTTTATGTCATGATCTTTTCCTCCACTTATGATGGTCTTGTGCAGGTAGTGTCAGGCACTGTGAGGCCATGGTTATCCAGGCCATTCTGTGTCTGGAGGGAGCATGTTGTATGGAGTCCTACCCTTCCTTTGGCTCTTACATTCTTTCTGCCACCATATTAGACCCTGAGCCTTGGAAGGTGTGATAGAGGTATTGCAGTACTGAGCTCTGTGGTCATTTCTTTCCAGCACCATGATACCTTCTGAGTCGTCCCAAAGTTACTGCCATCTGAAAAGAAGTATTTTTTTAACATAAATTGAGTGCAGAGCTTTTATGGAGTTATTAACTTACTAGACTATTGCTGCTAAAAAATTGTCAGGGCTGGAGAGATGGCTTAGAGGTTAAGGCAGTTGCCCATGAAACCTAAGGACCCATGTTCGATTCCCTAGTACTCACATATGCCAGATACACAAGGTGGTGCATGTGTCTAGAGTTTGTTTGCAGTGGCTAGAGGCCCTGGCTATGCCCATTCTCTCTCTCTCTTTCAAATGAATAAATAAATAAAATATTTAAAAAGTCAGTGGTGCCTTTGTCTTGTAAATACTTAAAATCTAAAAATAAATAGAGACCATGAATTGACATAGAACAGAAACTTGGCTTTTGACAAGTACTAGCTGACATCCTATGAAGTTTTCTGTAGCTACTGTGTCAGGAGCATCTCTGTAGTACTTCCTTTAAACACTCACCACCAGCATTCCCAGGTGTGTATTCCTCCAAGCTGTGAAGAAGACACTGAGGTTCAGACTCGTGTTTATATAACTGGTGAGTGTGAACATTAAAGTTGCATCCAAAATGAAAGTCCATGCTGAAGCTGTGTTTTTAATAACCAAAATTTCCTTATGGTAACACTTGGGTTTATTTTTGTCTCTCCCAAGAAATGTGACTGTGGTGGTTTGAATGTGAATGTGTTCATACCATTGCCTCAGGGATTTTTGATTAAGGTTAAGCTTCTTTCTTAAGTTGCCAGCAGCCTGCTGGAGGAGGTGTCACTGAAGGCAGATCTTGTAGTGCAGCCCTAAGGTGTGTTCAGAGCGAGTTTCGTGTTTGCTGGCTATTTAGTGGTGTCTCTCAGCTCTGATCTATGGAAGTGAGCCAACTTCTGCCATTGGTGGTGTTGCACCTGGATTCAGCAAGCTTGAAATAAACCCTTTCCTCCCATAAGCTGCTTCTGGTCAGGTGTTTGTCCCAGCAATGAGAAAATAACTGCACCAGTGGAAATTCAGTCATTTCTGGGAACATTCTAACCCAAACAGAGTCATTACTGAGGTCATTCATCTCATTTAAAAAAAATTATTAACATTCTATGAGTAAGCCTGTCATGAACCAAACATGTCTTGTAAAGGAGTTAGAGAAAAGTACCTTAATTCTCCACTCAGTGCTATCTCAACTTTAATGCCCCATTTAGATAAGATTATTGGTAGCTATTTTAACATATTTTCAAATTGGATTTTCTGAAGTTAATAGAAAGATGGAAAAAATTAAATAATCTTTAAAAGCATCAAATATATCTAAAGGCAAAATAAGCTGCATTTTTGCATGAACTAGGGCAGTGGATGCTGGCATCTAAAGTGTTCAATTATTTTTGGGATAAGATAATGTTAAACATTTTAAATAATCTATCTAATTTCTTAACATTAAAATTTCACAAAGTATTACAATATATAAATCTGGAGTAATAGATAATTAAGAAGTATATAAAATACAATGGGACTATTAAATCCTGCTCTCATTTTAACCAGAGTCAGTTGAGTAGGCTCAATTGTGACATTCTTTCCAGTGCAGCTTTGCATATCTCCCTCCTTCTCTTTCTTCCCCCTTCTCCAGTCAATACTGTGATCACCATGGCCACCATCCCTGTCCTGTCTGTCCTTTCCCTCCATGACATCAGCATTAGAAATCAAATCACAAGCAACAAAAGCTGGCTGTACTAAGTTAAGCACAGGATAGTCTGTGTGGAAGGATTTCTTGAGATTTCAGTACGTGTTGATCAGACAACCCTTGAAGAGCAGTACTAGGGCTGGCCTGTGTGCTTAGAAGGGAGTATACCTTCATCTCTGTTACCATTTGCCTTACTCTTATGCCCATATCTCTTTTGCATGTCTCATTCTTTCTTGTACATGTTAATTAAGCCAATACCTCACTATTGGTATGATGCCATTTCTGAGTAAGCATTCTGAAAAGAAGTCATTGTTTCAATATTATTCTGATACATATTATATATTTATGTATTACACATCAACCATACTTTGCATATTTTTATGCACACCTTAAAATATGCTCAGTAATCTGGGCTGTACGTTCCTTGAAGGCATCGCCCAAGCCTTGTTGGCCTTGATTTTGTGCCTTACTGGTTTTTGTGAACAGTACATTGTGCCATCACAAACTACATTATGGAGGAGAAATGGGATCATAATTAATTCTGTGAATACCATGACATGGTTATTACTATTTTTCTTAAAATCTTTTGGAGGTAGCCATTCTGATATAGAGAATCTCCCATGGAAGGTTTTTCATTTCATTTGTTTCTGTTGTTTCTGGCTTCTAGTTTTCTGTTTTAAAAAGTTATTTGGGGATTAAAAATCCTCAACTACTTTCACTTGTAAAGAATACGAGAAAAAATTTGAGTCACCACAAATACTTTCAAACTCCTGAGCCTGCCAATATTATGCAGGGTCCAGGGGGAGACAGTCAATGTGGGGAGTGCAGCCAGCGTTGCACATCACAGCATCATCAACATCAGAAGCACTTTACCATCTTATGTGGCGTGGAGGCCATGGCTTGGGTCCATGTGGTCAGAGAACAATAAGAATTGCATCTCCGAGTTGGGTGTGTTGTGATTTCCTATGACCATTAAGAGAATGTATATTACACTTTCCTCTTTCTTCATCTTATAAGGAAAAATGCAGAGGGTATGCAATATCAAATACTGTATCCTAGTTATGGAAGCTATTTATAGACACTGATAAGAATATGAGCCCATGGCAGGGGTACGGTTCTGGTTTGTGGTAGTGTGGCTGTGCCATGGGGGTGAGGTTGTGTCCTGATACCCTTACCCTTTGCTATTTCACCCTGAGGCTGGTTGTTTTCTTATGTGCTCATGTTTGAGAAACTGTTCATTTCCATTTGGATCCCCAGACTGTCAGCAAATAATAAGCTTAAGTCAGTAAAATTCAGCGTTAGTAAACATGAACTACTTTTCTAATGGTGTATTTACATACTTTACACACACAGATGCTTATCTAAGGATACTGAGTCTAGTTCAGAGGTATGGTTTGGAAAGAGTAGCTCTACTTGAATGGTCCTTTCTCAGGATTAATGAAATCTGGTATTTCTGTAATTTTTTTTTTTTTTTTTAAGAGAGAGAGGTGAGAGATAGAGAATTGACATGCTAGGGCCTCAGCTACTGAAATTGAACTCAAGATGCTTGTGCCATCTAGTGGGCATGTGCGACCTTGTGCTTGCCTCACCTTTGTGCATCTGGTTAGCAAGGAATCTGGAGAGTAAAATGTGGGTTCTTAGGCTTCACAGGCAAGCACCTTAATTGCTAAATCATCATTCTAGCCCGAAATCTAGTATTTTTTACTTTAAGCTTTAGTCATAATTTTAAACTAAATATACTATGTCTGACATCTGTTGGTTTAACTTTTTAGAGAGGAGGTATAATTGCTAATAATATTTGGTTAAAATAAATGTAGCTGTCTCATAGTACTTCTGTTTAAAAAATAGCAACATAGTTCAAAACAGAGGCTTCTAATTAGATCGTTATTGGGTAACAGGGAAGGTTGTTTTCAGATTTGTATACTAAAATGGTGAACAGTTTTGCTCTAAAATCCAGTAGTTTCCTGATGCAATTTTATAGCTTCTGCAGCTGCTTATAAATATGCCTACATATATTATTGGAAACAAATTTCCCACTGGAGTTTCGGTTTCTCTGACATTATTTCTATGAGGCAACATAAGGGCCACAGGAAATGTGCAGCCCTTCAGTAAGTGTTTTTGTTGAGCAGCTGCTGTGTACTGATGCTTTGAGCATGCGGGGAAGCAGTTCTTCTTTCTAGTTCCAAGTTAGGATGATTTACTACTTTGGGCTTAAAATCTAAGTTTCTCTTATCTTACTGTGTCTTTCCACCCCACCCCCAAATCACAACAAGCACAACATATCTACATTATATGTACGTACGTCATGTATATGATACATGCTAGTAACAGGTACGTATGTTATAGTGTTAAGTGTTGCATGTGTGTAGGTTTGTGATGAAGCCTGTCCAGAGCATCTTCAGGGGAGCTCAGTGGTTCTGAGCCTTGCCTGCGTTCAGGCATTGAGCAGCTTGTTCACTGGTTTGGAGGCTTTCTCTCCCAGCAGTGATCCTGGTGACAGCAGTGAGAGTTAGTGTGAATACTTTACCAAGAGTTAGAAAAAGCAAGCGTAGCTGCACTCATGCATTCCCGTCACTGTAGCTCGTGCTAACCCACGAAGACCTAACTCACATGTTTTACTTTCATCTTAGGGCTCTTTAGGTCCTAATTCCTCTTCACCCATGTTATAGCTAGAGTGCACGCTACTATACCTCTTCACCAGTTCGCTTGCTTGGCATCCGTTTTGTTTTTTTTTTTCTTTCTCTCAATATATATCCATTGCTGTAAGAGGTCCTGAGATGGGATTAGTATCTTATCATCAGGAAAACAGGAGTGAGCAATGCTCAGTATGACCAAGATCTTTCAACTTATCAGGTTATTTTCTGCCCATGTTCTTGGCAACCTTTCACTTTCAGTCCCTTGAGTGTGTGCATATATGAATGCAGTATATCAAAACCCAGCAATTAAAACAGTGTAAGTACATCTCCTGTTTCCTCACTTTGCCTTTTCCTGAAACGCCAAGACCACATTTTTTTGTACATAAAGTTTTATTTAAATACACAAAAATGAGATGGCCCAGTGGGTAAGTGTGCATGAAGACCCGATTTCGATCTCTAGCACCCACATAAAGAGCTAGTGCATGCTTGTAACCCCATGGTTGAGGTGGGCAGGGGTAGGAGGATCACTGGGGCTCACTGATCAGCAAGCCTGCTGATCTCATTTTGTGGATTATGTCCTTCATAGATAGTCCACATTTCTTTTGTTTATGGTTGTATCTGAGCTATATGTACAAGGAGTTTTATGTTTTTATCTTGTGTACACTTAGGTGTTATAAGAGTAATTCAAGTTGAAAAATTGGTTTTGAGAATGTGTCTGTAGAAGAAACTTGAGCTTTGTGAAGCCGAGGAGCCGTGGTTGTCAGGGCAGCTGTCAACTGCTGTGGGTGATGGGCGCTGTGAACAGCCGCTCTCCACTCTGCCGACTATGGCCTCCAGTGCCCCAGGCTTGCCTCTGCTGTTCTGCTCTGAAATTGAGTGGCTTATAAAGAGACTCAGTTTTATTTTTAATCTTTTTGCATTCCTATCCCTCAGTCCCTGTGCATTTCACTGTATCTTTTCTTCCTATTTGAGAACCTTTACATATATGCATCTTGAAAGGTGAACTACATGCCAATAATGTACTATGAGAATTAGACCTATATTTAGAGTTATCTATATAAAAGTGATTATTTCAAAGTAGATGTTTGCTCCTTTCTTGTTAATGTCATGTAAAGTGGTGCAAATAGTTCAATATTGAAAGTAGGCTATCTGCACTTAATAATGCTGCTGGTCTCAATACAGTTTTGTTCAGAGACTAGACCGCCTACATGTTCCACATGGGGCACTAGACTCTTGGTGGCTGCAGCTTATTAAGAACTTGGAGATTTTTGTCTCAGTTGTCTTTCCTGCCCACTGTCTCTGTCTGTGATCAGGAGAACTCTAGACCAGCCACGTAGAGTAAATGGAGTCAACATGTGTGCATACAGTGTATGTGCATGCACATGCACACAAAGCTTTCATTTCAAAGTGAGTAAGAGAGACTATATTTCGGAGCCAAATATGAGTGACCATCGTGCAGGAACAGAGATTTAAGCTACTTCAAATTCTACAGTCTACTGTGCTATCTGTTTCATTATATTTTTATAATAACAGGACAAACAGCCATATATCAAGAGACCTTTAAAATATGTTGGTGGCAACTTCAGGTAGATGGGTTGCAACAAAGTAGAGAAGTCTGTGCTGTTGCCACACAAACTGATGATATTCTTAGCTTTGGGGTTGGTGGCAGTTGGGGATCTGTTTGTAAATATTAGGAGTTAATAGTCACAAAAGGTTAAGCCAGATAGAGGTGGGCAATAAATGGCTATTTAAGGGGCTAAAATAGTCCAAGATAATTTGGCTCTGGACCTACAACATTCCAGTTCCCCCAAATCATAGAAGTTCTAATCCATCAATCAGTCTTGTATAATGTTTAATGCAGGTATGGCTTTTCTAGAAACCTTTGTGAACAATGGTGTCAGTGTTAGTCATGTGGAGCCAGTCCGGTTCTGATGGGGAATGTTGCTGGTTGGCCTGGTGTAAGGTGATACGCGTGGCAGGGAAGCTCTGCAGGGCCAGGAGCACAGAAGGCTGTGCATTAAAGTTATGAACTTCAGATAGGGCACAGTAAAAAGTGTAAAAAACCCTGTATTTATAAACACAGGTATACATCTCTACTAGCCAAGCAATTTTAATAGGAGATATATGAGAAATGATCATTTTTCTTCAAGACAGATTTATGAACAATTTCTTAGAAGTTATTAGCACTCTGGGTAGTCTAAAAGAGCAGGAAAACTCTAATATATTTCTTTAATGTACTAGAAATAATCATGACATTCATCACCATCAGAACTGAAAGATTATCATGTAGTAGAGTTAGAAACTTCAATTGATGTGCCCACTGGATACAGATTTATGATGAGTAAAGGCCCAAATCCAAATCCTAACTGAATTTTAAGGTTTTTTCTTTTATTATTTTGCTTGTGTTCAAACCCATACTAAGTTAGCATTCCATCACTGAGCCGCATCCCAGCCCTGACTTTACTACTGAATTGAACCCATACAAACTAAGCCAGCATTCTACCTGTGAGCTTCATCTCAGCCTTGATTTTGCTACTGAACAGAAGTTAAGACTTGCCCAGTGGGGGCCTACTAGCTGCTGGGAAGAGGGCAGCAGTGACGGTGTCACACATGCCAGTGTTCTAGGGGGACTCTCAGATCTTGTAGCTTCGTCATTTAGATCTTACGGTTTTCCATCCTTTTCAAAGCATGTTCTGAAATGAGCCTGACTGCTTGCATGGTGCTTCCTCATTTGCTGCTGCTTCTTTAAAATGTTAGCCATGACATTTTTACTGCCTTCTTCTTTCTACTCACACCTTGTAGCAAGAAGATGCACCTACAGTGCATAGCATTTTTACTCCAAGTGTTCATACTGATGGCCAAAGTTAAGAGTTACTAATTACTAAAAAACTGGTAGGGTAATGGTGTGTGTTTATGTATGTGGAAATAAAAAATTATTCCACAGTCTGTCTTTTCTATCATATTTCCAAAAATTACATTTTTGATAGTAAAACTTATTTTACCCAATAAGCACATCTCATCTATTGATACATTATTCTTTGGTACACTATTCCTGTTTGGATAATAAATGTCATATGAGTCCTGACTGCATTTTCTCTTTCATTTGTGTGAGAACAGGATGGAGGTCTCCTGAACAGTGCAGTATGTGACCAAGTTTATTTTGAGGAAAGGATCACCCGGTTGTAGACTGCTTTTTCTTGCGTGTTTAGAATTTTAAATGCTACAGTTGTCCACCTATGATGTCATTTTGGAGCATGTGATAGGACTCCTGAGTGCTGGCAGCTGCACATTATCTTGGATCACTGTTATCCTGGCTTTTAGAAACAAATGATGAAGCAGTGGCTCAATCGTCTGTTTAGGAAATACAGGGTCTACTCAGCTAAGTGTGACTTTTCAACCAAATGGATCTTTGTATAGCCACAAGATATTGAGGAAGGCCAGAATGGAAGTCTGCATAATTTTGTGGGTACATATATATTGTGGCAGAAAGTACATCTTGACATTTGAAAAAGAAATCAGTTTTCAGAAAGATGTTTACTCAATATATAGATTGCTTGGGTAGTCTCAGTTCAGCCTGGAGATTATGTTACATGGCTGTTACCGTATTTTATTTTTTAGGGAGAGAGAAAGATATAGAGAAAGACAGAATTGGTGCACCAGGGCCTCAGCCACTGCAATTACACTCCAGACTCTTGCACCATGTAGTGAGCATGTGTGACCTTGTACTTGTGTCACCTTTGTGCTTCTGGCTTATATGGGATCTGGAGAGTCAAACATGGGTCCTTAGGCTTCACAGACAAGCGCCTAAACCACTAAGCCACCTCTCCAGCCCTGTCACTGTATTTTAAAAGAGAGAGGAAATGCGTGTGTGTGTGTGTGTGTGTGTGTGTGTGTGTGTGTGTGTGTTTGTGTGTGTGTGTGTGTGTGTAGCCTCCTAATCAGGCTGTGTTCTCCATGTCTATTCCACCCACTTCTCAGTATTGCCTCCTTACTCCCATCACTTCCTGGGGGTAAACAGGTATCTACTTTGTGAGCTTGCTAAGTGACAGCTGTTTGCAGGTGCTCTCTAATTGGTATATCTCATTCTTTTTGTTTTATTAATTAGTTTTGTATTCAGCAAATACAGTCAGTTTGGTACCATTATTTGGCTCATCCGTGACCTACCCCTTCCCCATTGGCCCCTCCTTGTTGAGGTATATGGGTCGTGCATTGTGGAGTTAGCCCACAGTTATGGGTACGATAAATGTCTCTGCATATCATGACGCAACATGTGGCTCTGACATTCTTTCCGCCCCCTCTTCTGCAAAATTTCCCTGAGCCATGTTGGGTTCATTTTTGATCTGCTTCAGTGATGAGGTGTTGGGGGCCTCTGGGGCTCTGGATCTCTGATTTGGTAGGAGTTGATTTTTCTCTGTGTTGGTCTCCTTCCCCCCTGTGCTGGTATCCGGTTCATCAGGAAAACAGCACCCTTGCTTGTTTCACCAATTTTGCTTAGTTTCAGCCAGGGCCCTTTTGAGGTATGATGGGGTGGCTCTCTCCTTAGGATCTACATCTATCTGAAAAAGAGAAGCAGATTCTCCAACAGAGAGTAAGTTAGCACCAGGACAAATGAGATAACCTTTACTTTTTTAATAGAGAATTTAATAGGTGTAGGCCCTCTTGTAGCCCATGATTGATGGTAGCTTGATATTGGAGAGTGGGCTTATGTTTGGATATGGTTCTGACTTGTTTCCCAGCTCCAGCTATGGGTCCCGTACCAATGAGGGGATCAGTTAGCCAAATCAAGAGCAGTTGGTTCCCCACCATGGTTGTGTGTGCCAGTATTGCACTTGTGTGGGCATCACAACAGGTTATTTGCTGCTAAGTAGGTTAGACCATGATTTGCTTGGACAGGTATTGGTCATTTTCCCCAGAAGGTTTACCTCATTCTTGAAGGTGCCCTTTGAGTGGGGGAAGGAGCCTCCTTTCCATCCTCCTGCTTGGAGTTGCTCAGTTGGGCTTTCCTGGACCTGGACCCTCATGGACTTTGGGTAAAGGAAGAGAGAGGAGGGCAGGGAAGCATGTGCATGCCTCATTCTCTAGAATCGTCCTAGGCTGACCAAGAGAGGGAGGGACCCAGTATTAAACAGCTTCAGGCCACCATGCAGCCAGCAGAGGAAGAAACTAGAAGCCAGCTACCCTCCTTGCATTGCTGTCTTCTTCCTGTCCTATAGCTGTCTGACATTTGTTATAGAGACTAGTTTATCCCTACCCCCTCACTGTCAGATATCTTTGGAGTCTGCTGAACAGACTCCAACATCACACCAGGCTAGGGGAAAATCATAGGTAAAGTTATGAAAATGATAAAATATGAGTGCTACCATGTGGATTTTAGCTTTGCTAGCGTGGTAGTAGCTCCTGTGAGACTCGGAAGGCTCGTCTTTGTCTTTTCCTACCCAGCCTTATTATTTCCTTAGGGATTTTATTGCTATTTTTTCTATTATTCCTATTCTGCATGTACATGTAGTATGAATGTGTATATGTATGTTCCTGTGTGTGGGCACATGGGTTCCTTTATGTGTGGGTCTGTGTGTACATATGTGTGTTTGTGAGTGCATGTTGAGGCCAGAGGTCATTATCAGTTGCTTTCTACCTTATTTATTTATTTAAACATCTCTCACTGAACCTAGACTAGCTAGCCTGCAAGCCCTAGAAATCCTCCTATCTCAGCCTCCCAGTGCTGGGCTTTTAGGGGCACACCACTGGACCCAGCATTTTACATGGGCACTGTGCATCCGAACTAGGTCCTCATACTTGGCTGGCAAAACTTCTCTCTCAGGACCATCTCTACAGCCACGATCCCTATTCTCTTATAAAGGTTAGGTCTTGTATTTTCTTGTGAATGCACAGTGGTTTCCCACATTTTTTTTTTCCTGGATCTTGAGGCTTGCTTTTCTTATCAGGGTAACTTCCAACATATTTTTCAATGGGCAGCATGTACTTAACTCTGTTTTCTGTTTTTTTACTTCCTTCCTCACCTTTGAACAATATGATTTTACTCAGATTCTCTTGCCAGTCACTGGGGTGGGGGCTTACCTTGATTTTGCTGCCCACCTATGTGCTCAGCCATAAGGCAGTGAGTAGAGCTTCAGCCCGGTACATCCTGGAGCTCTGCTGAACAGGCAGTATCCCCTCTTTTGTGGTTGTCCAAGCTTAACTTGTTTCCTGCCACTCGCCACTCAGAGGCAGAGCTCACAGACTATAGAGGTCAGGCAAATGAGGTAGTCATTGAGGCAGTATGCAACCAAGACATTGCATTAATGTTTCTGGAGAGCTTTGCTATGCTAATTGGAATTTGCCCATAGACAAATATGGTGTGTGCCTTTAGTGTAGCGCTCCGGCTTTATAGCAATTTTAGTGTTTTGAATTTTTTTTTTTTTTTTTTTGTTTTGAGTCCTTGGCCAAAACATGACATTTTAAACCTAAGGGTCCAGTATTTTATATATTTTGAATTCTTTCCAGAGAATAGCATTTCAGAACTGGTATTCTTTTTTCTAGAGGTCTGAGAACTTAGTAGCTTTTGATCAATATAATTCCATAATCTCAAAAGATTTATTCCAATTTATGTTGCATTTAGTAGTATAAGAAAGATTGTGCTATTCCTATTTGAGGTTGAAATTATTTAATGACATTAATTGGCAAAGCATCATTTGGGTTATTTACATTGTGGTTTACAAAGAAGTGAAATTTCTGAGTTTTTTCCTTAAAGAAAAAGAGAAACAAGAACTTAAACCTATATAAATTCATTTTATGGTATTGAATTGTGGTTTTAGATAGCTGTCATTATATCTTACTACCATTATGGTAGTGATGGGTTTTGATACTGTCATTCTTGATCTTGGTATTTCCATGACTTCTGTATTCCTTATTTTACTTTATTTATCAAATAATCAAGAAATGGCTGGGCATGATGGCTCATGCCTTTAATCCCAGCACTTGAGAGGCAGAGGTAGGAGGATCACTGTGAATTCAAGGCCACCCTGAGACTTCCCCACCCAGACACTACCACAGTGAATTCCTCCAGGTCAGCCTGGGGTAGAGCGAGACTCTCCCTAAAAATAAGTAAATAAATAAATAAAAATAAATAAATAAATCAAGGAATGCTTTGTAGGCAAGCGTTACTATTTCTGCTAAAAGGATTCTTTTCCTGAACCCACCTGTCATAGAAATATGGTCTTGCTTTTAATAACAATATGAAATTTTTGTAATTTGTTTATACTACCATAGTTATATTTACTCCATCTGTATTTTTTATGAAGAGCAATATTATTTTGTACCAATTATTGTACCAATATTTTGAGTCACATCCAACATAGACCCAAAATGTTTTTATCTTTGCCCATGGTTTATGAACTACATATGATTTTTGTGTCATAATATACTCAACATCCATTTATTCTAGCAGAATTGGATCAGTATTAGGAAATAAAACCATTTATCCATGGTGACATGAAGTGTAGCAGTTTTGTTTATACTTTTGGTCATTCAGTAGAGAAACATTTCCTTGGTAGGCAACCAGCTGGCTGCAGAGAAAATTGCATCCTTGATAGGTGCTTACTAACTTCAGCATGAAGTGTAACTGGCTGACACCTTGTGTTTGGTTGGAGTCACTTTCTCAGTACACGTTAGGTGGGAGTGTGAGAGGTGATGTCAGTTTCTACCCGTTAGCACCCTTATGATGTCCAGACATAGTATTTCCCCGTTGTCATCACATGAGAAAAGTTTGCCAAGTGGAGACTTACGAATTACAAAGAGAAGATATTAGTAATTGTTTGTTTTAGAGAGAAAATAATTTTCAATGTAGGCGTTGAAATTTCTGAAACAGTTTTTAAAAACTGGATTTTATTTGAATGCCAGTGTTTTGCCTTTTCTTATTATTTATTATTACATTAAACAAGTTTTAAAATTGAAAATTCTTTCATTCTTAATTTTTTGAAAGGGATGCTTTTCCCTAGGGCCTTATGGCAATTCAAGTTATAGCCCTCTGGGAACCTGAGTTAACTCATCTATTTTTCTCTAATAATACCTCAGTTGAGAGGCCCAAGATGTTTGATATGAACTGGTGACCTTGGGAATTTGTGCAACATTGAAAGTTTATTAGAAATTATAAATATGCTTCAATAAAATGATGACAGTGATTTCCTAGTTAATACTTTCCATTGCTGTGAACAGCTGCCTTATCACAAGCAAATTATGGAAGAAGGGTTTAATCCATCTTATATTGAATAAGGTAGAGTCCATGGCAGTGAAGGCATGGAAGGAGCACAGAGCCAACTATTCACAGTGGCAGGCGGGAAGCAGAGGGGCAACAGAAGGTGGAGGTGGGTGGTAACACCTTAAGACCACCTGCCACAGGTTCCACAACTTTGCCGAGCAGAACCACCATCTGGATATCCAGTGGTCAACGCTTATGGGGAGAATTTTATATTCAAAGAACCAAAGTGATAATGTTCTGAACTTTCCCCGTCAGGTTCTTTATCTCCTAGTAACTAGCACAGTGTGGAACACCAGCTCTCGGTCTCATAAGGTTTGGTTCCGTGAAACAGGACTGCACTGCTTCCGTGGGCAGGAGCTATAGACTGCAGTGTGACTTGAGTAGCTGACTGTGAAGATTTTTCAAGGGATAGTGCTGTCTCGGATAGTCTGTGATAGGATCTATGATATTGGGGATAACAGGAAAATAAAACAATTTCCTTGTGTTTGTTTCAAAGTGGTAAAAAGACCAAAGCATATGATGTTTGAGAAGAAATGGTAAACAATTGAGTTAGATTGTCAGTTTTCCCATACAGATTATCATGGGCTGAAAACATTTTATTTCTAGTCTCCAAAGGAACCAATTTAACAAAATATGTATATGACTCTCTCATTGTCAGCAGCAAAATGATCAAACAGACTAATTAAAATGGGGGCAAAAAATGTAATTTTTTTCCAGGAAAATACATAAATTTCCAAAAAGCACATGCGTGCACATGCACGCATGCATGCGCGCGCACACGCACACACACGCACACATGCACACACGCACACATCGACACATCTAATTTTTATGGAAATGCAAACCAAACCATAAGGAGACAGCACTTCATTTCCATTAGGGTTGTAAAAAATGTGGAGAAAGTAGCAAGTGTTGGAAAAGTCATAGAGAATTTGAACTCCTGTTTACTGTTAATAGATATGCAAAGTCGTCCAGTGATGTGGAGAGCATGGGATTATGGTAGACCCCAGATGTGGTGGCTTGGATGTGAAATGTCCCCCATAGTCTCATATGTTTGTGATTAAGCCTCATGCTTAATTCTCAGCTGGAGGAGCCTTGGGAAGTGGAGTCTTGCCGGAGGAGGTGTGTTACTGGAGTGGCTTTGGGATTTTGTAATCTAGCCCACTTGCTAGTGCTAACTAGCTGCTGCCTCTTTGGTAAGGTGACGAGGTGTGATGCCAAGCTATCTGCCATATTTTCTCTGTCACGATGAAACTTTCCTTTGAAACTGTTACTTGGAAATAAACCTTTTTCTTCGATGAGCTGCTTTTGGCTGAGTGTTTTGTCCCAGAAATTGGAAGGTTATTGTTATACTAGTTATCTTGATATTGGCATAAACCTTCAAACAGTGAACCCATGTTCATGACAGTATTATTCATAATAGTCAAAAAGGTAAAAACAGTCCAAGTGCTCATTAACAGATGAGCAGATAAACAAAATGCAATATGCTTCATTAAAACAAACAAACAAACAAACTACTTTAAAGGAGGTAAATTGTGGCCCATCTTAACCTATGCATGGACCTTGAAAGAATAGTAGGAATGAAGCAAATTGGATCTAAAAGGACAACTATTGTGTGATCCCATTTGTATGCTATGAATGGAGAATTGTGGCAGTGCGTCAACTGAGGGTGGTATGCAATTTTTGCTTAATGATTGATACTGTCAGCTGTACAGGATGAAATAGCATTGGTGATGGTTAGATAATTATATGAATGTACTTAATGCTTCAGAGTGAGCAATTAAGAATGGATAAAGAGATGGAGAGATTTTGGTTTAGTGGTTAAATTTCTTGCCTGTGTTTGTTTCTCCAGTTCTCACTTAAGCCAGACACACAAAGATGAGGCAAGCGCAAGGTTGCACATGCCCACAGGTGGTGCATGCGTCTGCAGCTCGATTGCAGTGACTGATGCCCTGGCATGCCAATTCTCTCTAAAATAAAAAAGGCATGGATAAAAATGATAAAACATATACAAACTTATGTCCTGAAATTTTTATTCAGGCTCTGATTATAACCTTAATGTCAAACTAAGAATAATATGTCTGAATCCATGGTAACAAGACAGTGTCATTCCAGTGAAAGGGGTGTTGGGCTCTGAAAGGCCCAGGCATGAGACCTAGTGGAACTTCCTGAGCCTAGCTAAAGTTTGGCGACCTGTCTCTGGCCAGCTAGGACTCAGCAAGATGCCTAATGGCTTCTGGCCTGCCACTTCTGTGTGGCAGTTGCAATTACCATTTCAATAGTTACAGTTCACTATTGGCCCTTACTTCTGTCCCCATCCTAAAATCCCCACCTTCATCCCCAACATGATATAGGCAACTGCTCATAGCAATAAAGCGAGTTTTTTCTGTGAGTTCCTGCTTTGAAAAGACTCCCGACTCAGTGTGGTTTTTCTCTGGTGGCCAGGAAAGTTTTCTGAGTCTTCATATGCTCATCTTCCTTCTCAACCTCTAGGGAGGAACCAGCAGGCTTGGTCCTTCCCTCAGCACTACCTGCCTGGGAAGGAGCCCAGCAAAGGGGAACTTCCTAAATGAGTGCATAATAAATACAATGGGATTTCCATGCCAGTGATCGTTACTGTTGAGTCAGATTCTAAATTTTCCAGGCTCTATGAAGTAGCTCCTGGCTATTGTGTTCCCCATCTTTTCATTTGCTAGAAGAGTGTTAGCATGGTTCCAGTAAGGGTTTGGGGATGTGGAGCATCCAGACACGTCTGGCCAGTGCAGACTCCAGAGGAAAACGTGGAAGAGCAAGCAGGACGCTAAGATGAGAAGGTTTCACAATGCAGCACCGCATGGCTTTTTACTGTTCTCTAGTAACATTTCTGCAGCTGTGACATGTTACCTAACGGATGCAGTATTATTTTTCCTGTCTTCATCCAAAGATATTGATGGAGTTGACATGGAGATTGGGTACACGTTTATGGTAACTTTTACCAACTCTGTCAAGAAAAGGACAGGAACGTGATAAGAATCAAGACAGGAGAAGAACTTAGCAGTTAGTTAGTTGCTGCCAAAATGTCTGACGAATTGTTGTAGTAGAAAAGGTTATGCTTTCATGGTGTTTAAGCTGATGGGGCAAACATACCACATTTAAATACTTTATCACCACAATTATTTTTACTCACTTAGGCTAGCTACATATCTGGTCAATGCACACTACTCCTTTATCATCATGGTCACTTTTTGTGAACAGGAATAGAAAATTCATGTTTGATACTAACCCCATGTTTGTGTGTTGGTTTTACTTGTGTATTTACAAAATGGTGCATCCAGAGATGCGGCTTGTTCTTGCTAGGGACAGTAGGTGGGATGAGTTGGTCATGGATGGCTTCTTTCCGAGTTAGCGTTATTAGAGCTCTATTTGTAGGACTTCCCTTTCAGCATCTTCATAGCAGCATAGGTCTTTCCTAAGAGATTGAAGGTCGCTCCTGGAGGCTTCGGTGTGGTTTGTGGAATCTGCCTGTACATGTTTTCTTTCCTTTTGATCAACATAACATTCATTGAGCATTCACATATATAACAGGTCATTAGATATTGTGATTAGGGATGGAGTATTTGATTGTGAATTTTATGGCCCTAGATGATTGGTGTCAGTTGGAGAAGATAATGTAGAGAACGCCCCCCATGAAAGAGAACATTTCTCAAAAATAAGAAATGAAAAATGACACCTAAGTATTTTTTCAAATGACTGTCTTTTAATGATGGATGCATTCGTTTACAAATAACAATGAAATGGGCATGGTCAGCTCAGATGAATGCTTATGTGTTGGACACTGCATTCTACAACAGACACAATTATAAATAAGATGGTTTTCAGGCTTTGTCTTAGAGAATGGTTGTGGGGTAGGGTGGCTGGCTGCACCAGGCTGGGAGGTAATACATGTGTTTTACACATAGGAGTAGCCGTGAGTGCCACCTGGACACTGTTCTTTGAATCTTGTCCTTGATGTGTTTCTTTTTGTTGTTGTTGTTGCTAAACTGATGAGTTTCTTTTATTAAAATATTTATTTGAGAGAGAGAAGCTAGGTGTCTCAGGGCCTCCAACCACTATAAACAAACTCCAGATGCATGCGCCACCTTGTGCATCTGGCATATGTGGGTACTGGGGAATTGAACCTGAGCTCTTAGGCTTTGTAGGCAAATACTTTAACCGCTAAGCCATCTCTCTAGCCTCCGACCTTGGTTTTATGTTTTATAGGATACCCTTGTATTTTCAGTGACCTCATAATCTATTAGAACATGTAGAGAATCTGATAAAAACAAGGAAACATTATCATGGGGCTTAAAGCAAGAGAAAGTCCAGTTGGGGGGGGGGTTGTATGCGATAGTCTTGAGGGAAGGATGGAATGTTTGACAATTTGGGGGAAGAAATGAGAAGAGGAAAACATGGATCACATTCTCAGAGTAGCCCGTAGCTCAAGGGTGATGGTGGTAGGGGTAAGAGAAAGCAAGCTGGAGAGGTAAAGCTGACGGCTAGGGACAGGCTTATCTGAAATGTGGAGAAGTAGCTTTTAGAATCATGACCAGTTGTAATTATCAAAATGGATTTTTTAAGGTTTTTCAGTATTTCAACTAAGATAATGAAAATAATTGAGAAAAGAGTGGGCCAGGTAGGATGTCTGAAAAGTTTACAACCTTCATTTTTGGGGCTGGCCAGTCTTCGTGCACATCCCTCCATTCTTGGTATTATTCTCTTCTCTTGTGTTCTGCTTGCTCCTCCACCTACTTTTTCCACATGGGTGAAAAAGCCCTGGGGCTTTAGTTTTTCTCAGTTTTCACCACTTTCCTACTATATTAAACATTTGTAACTCCATTATGAGTACTATGGCCAAAATGGACTTTTCTGACGTTTTTTAAGGAGCTCTGGCCTATTCCTTTTCTTTCAGTATTTGTGTTTCTCCACCGGAAGATGAGCCTGTGTCCTGTCAAATGTGGAGGGCTTGTTGATGAGTACTGCTTAGCTGCTTACTGGGCACTATTGGACCAGTTGTTAGCCTGTGGTTAATTGTGGGTTTTCTGGTTAGTGTGTGAGACGCATTTGGCTACTAAGCATGAAAAATTTCAAAATATTTGCCTAAGCCATTCTCATTGATATTTGAATCTCATCAAGATTGCGTCTTCATGGATTCTAGATTGTGAAGTTATTGGTTTAATAGATTCTCCATCAACGGGATGTGTTATGCCTTTACCATTGCACATTCCCACGTGTGTCTTACATATATGAGGAACTGGTAAAGGCCATCTTCGATGTTTCATTTGCTTTTGTTACCTTTATATTCAGAGAGTTACCTTTATATTCAGATAGACAATGTTGAAAGTCTAGTCTGTTGCCTACCCATAGTGCCCTGTTCTTCCTTACCTCACCGGCAATCATAGTAAGCTGTGCAGTTCTCTGGAGGGTTTTGAGTAAGAAAGATTAAACACACTGCCTCTTGCATGTCAGTGTTGCTCTTTCAGACACGTGCAAGCTTAATGGTCTGCCTGTCTGTATCATTTTTTTCTTGGAATGACAGTTTCATAGTTTTCCTGGTTGGTTTGTGTTAAAATCTTTAAAGGCTACATTCACTAAAACATATGTCTAACGTTTGGGCAGCCAGAGTCTGTGCAGTCGTTTTAATGGAGTATTACTGAGCAGTCCTGTATTACTGCAGGTATCTTATTGCTAAAGCTTTATTAGTCTATGTGTATTAAAACCTCACAAGGGACCTGAATATAAATGTGTGTCTATAAATATATATAATTTCTTATATACATATATATTGAAGTTTTATGTTGTACTATAATAGTTCAAAATTGATTTAAATTTACAAGGAAAAGTTATATTAAAGTTTCATTGATTTTGAGTCTTCATAATTACATTATTCTACATATGCTGAGGTATACTCTTTTACTATCTTAAAAATTGATTATGCAGTAGTGTAATTGAGTAACAGATTTAAAAGATAGCATGCACCACATCAAGTTCTGGAGTGTCTGCCATGCTCAGAGCTTTTTGCTAGCTACCCTGCACAGATAGCTTAGTGTGTCGGCATTCATAAAGACGCATGGGCAGAACGAGGCTGGCAGGGAAAAGTCAGGGATCCTTCACCAGGCAAAATCATCTTCAGAGTTCCACTAGAGTACGATGTCATGATATGAGGGGTGTTGCGTGTCGGCTTTGTGCTCTCTGCTCTTGAGACAGGTGCTCTGGTGGAGGGAATGCCATGAGGTGGTGAGTAGCCTTTTGGGCTATTTTTAAAGTTTTTTGGACAGATCTTTTAAAGCCTGTAAGAGATACGGTCTTTGTTTTGGAATAGACAACATAGGAATGGTTATTCCTCAGTCCTAATCTTTACTGGGCTTAGCTTTCTAACTCACTGGGGCTCTATCTGCCACCGGCCAGAGTCCAGGAGCAATGCTTAGTGGTGAAATGTTAGTGAAGCAGATGCTGGCAAATCCAGCATGGAATCTTTCCTGGCTTTGAGTGGATTAGCTTTCAGAATGAAAAGTTCTTTAAATTTAATTTTTTTTTCAAGTGGAGAAGTATACTTAATGAGAAGAAAATGTGTTAATTTTTTTCTTCTAAATAACAAGAAGCTTAATTTATTAATACTTTTCTCTCTAGTTTTGTGTTTTGAAAAGGTCAATGTCACTCTCCATTGGGAAACACTATAATACTTTTTGCTAATTACAACAAAATGGTTATTTTGTTTAGGGAAATTTCTAGGTAGGTGTACATTTAAATTTTGCCTAGATTTTGATCATTGGAAACTAAACTTGATAAAAATATGTAGTTCAATCAGAGTATCTGACTGAAACACAAATAACAGAATTGTGTTTTATAGACTTGTGTGGACTTCAATATCACACAATTAATAATACACAAATAAAATGCTATGAAAAAACTTAGAAATTTTAGTAAGTTAAAGTTCTGAGTCAAAGCATATTTCAAATTGAATTTCTGTTTCACTTCACAAAATGATTCAATATATATCTAATTTGCAGGGAGTATGACTGAAATATAAGTGTTACTTCTAAGGTTTAACATTTTTAGAGTCTTGACAAATTTATTTTGTACAATTAAATACTTTTTATATATCAGAGATTGTTTTGACAATTGACAGTGAAATATGTTATTTATTTCCAGAAGAAAGGAATAGTGAGCACACAGTATTCTGCTCAGAGCAGAGCACATGACATTCTCTATGACACTTGCTACCATGATGATCACAAGTACTCATCCTCTCTCCTGGTCACTCTTTCGTTTCCCTCCAAAATTCAAAATATAGCTGTCCCATTTTGCCTGCCCTCTTCTTTCTGTCATTTTAGAATTTTCTAAAACTGTTTTGTATCTGTTAACATGAAGTCCTCACCTGAGAATGAGAGCATATTTTTTACATTTGGTGTACGTAGGCAAAGCTGTGAAGAACTTGACCTTCTGAACTTCCAGTAGTTTATTTCTCATTGTGTCTGATGCCCATCAGCTAAGAAGGTCTCACAGGGGAGCTTGTGCCATCTCATGAGAGTGGATCACACATAGGGCACAAGGGGAAAACCAGCCCCTCTGACTACAATCTGGGACCTAAGGGTTCCCTTTTTTCTGAATCCCAACCTAATTCATTATTTAACAATTTGTGTTTATTGAGGATGTTTTGACTTTATACAGTTGTGTTTAGAATTAACTCAAGGGCTTCTTTATTTTTGTTTATTTAGACTTATTGAGAATGCTTTCAACAAGCTAAAACCACAGAAGGTCAAATTTAGAAGTCCCATAATTCCTTATAAGAAACAGCTTCTGGTAATTTAGAATGAATAGTTGTAGATGCTCACATGTATGCTGAGCAGACATGTTTAAAAGGCACTGCTTTTTTTCCTTCGTCTTCAAAAATGAGCTGCTATCCTGAAATTTGCTTATTTTACCAGTTGGCTGTGCGTTAATTTTTCTTATGGCTGTGTAGTACTCATGGTGTGGACGTTTGTTTGTGTATCCATTTCCTTGCAGAAAGATGCTGTATTTCGTATGCTTAAATATCATCTTGCTTGAACCCCCAGTGTTGGAAGCATCTTTTCTGGGTCTTCTCTGTTTAGGTTTCCCACTCTGTTAGCTACAAGACACATAAGCCACCTACCCTGACTGCTTGTTGGATTTTAAGACTCATTTTAAATTTTTTTTAAAATTTAGTTTGTAAGCAGAGAGACATGGAGAGAGAGGAGGAAGGGAAGGAGGGAAGGAGGGAGGGAGGGAGGGAGAAAGGGAGGGAGGGAGGCAGAGAGAGAGAGAGAGAGAGAGAGAGAGAGAGAATGAGAATGGGTGTACCAGGGCCTCTAGCCACTGCAAATGAACTCCAGATGCATGTGCTACTCTCTGCATCTGGCTCTATATGGGCACTGGGGAATCGAACCTGGGCCATCAGGCTTTGTAAGCCTATGCCCTAACCACTGAACCAGATATCCAGCCCCTTGGGACTCAAATGTAAATGTGCCAGCTCATTGTATGGCAATTTAGGATTAAAAGTGGTGTTTCTATAGAAGTTTCTCATTTCTGTCTTTTAGAAATTTAACACATACCGTCTAGCTTAGATGGATGCTGGCCACACTCTGTTCTAGAGCTTTGAGAGAGGTATGACTATCAAGTATAGTGTTCAAATTCATTAATCTTAAAAGGCAACCTATCTCTTGAGAATACTTTGAAAATATATATTTTGCTTTGGTTATGGAGTGTTTTATATTTATTTTCATATTTCTATCCTGCATATTGAAGTTTAATTTGTGACTTTTAAAAGTGTTATAGTTAACACAGCCATAAAAAAGCTAAATAGCCATTCTCCAGCCTAGCCTTTCACTAGAGGCAAGAGGATACATTAAGGTGTTTTATAACATTTGCTCTTTTCCAGTGCTATTAGTGACCAACTGACTTTTGTCATGTCTTCTAGCTTCATCTTACGGTCCAATATCTGCTGGCTGAAACTTCTAATTCTCTTTAAATTCTAAGTTAGAAATGCCTAGAAATAGATATCTAAAATTAAGTAATTTAATATCTTTCTGCTTGTAATATTTCATTTCATGTCACTAAAACAGTTAACAGAGTTTTAAAAGGTTGATAACATATTTTTAGAAATTTAGAGAAGAAATTAACACTTCCGTGATGGTATGGTTCAGTGTATTTTAGGCAATAACTTGCTGTTGGTTTTAATAGTTTTTCCTCCCCACACAGCTGGACTCCTGCTATGATATTATAGCCGTACTTTGATTTATTTTTGTGCCTGGTATTTCATATACAGTGTGAGCAGTCGTATGTTAACAACTGAGAATATATCATTGTGTGTGAGAGGGTCCGTGCTCCATGGTGCTGACTGCAGGGCACATCTGTGACAAGGGTTTATCCGCTCCTTTCTCCATCTCTGCTTGTTAGCGTGTTTCCTCAAACATCTAGTAGCTCAACCTTTTCCTTTGCTGTGGCATTTTCGTGCTTTTTCTGTGTTCTCAACAAACAATATTTCCTGACTATTGTTATTTATATGTGCATGTGCCCCAAACTGAAAATAAACATTTCCAGTCTTAAAGTAATATTATGCAAAAGAACAAGATACTAAAATATGAAAATGACATTAATTCCATTCACAGCATAAACATATCTATAAAATAAGCATGCATTTGAAACTATATGCTGTATAGAATGTTTCTTTTGTAGTAATATTAAAAGTTACATTATAGTTCACAATCAGAAAACCACACAGTTGAAAGGGATTTGTCACTTGTTAAGTGTAAAACTGACTTGCTGATTTTTGTGTCATTTGCTGAATTTGAACAGTTTTTATTCCTGAAGGACAACCACCACCCTGCACTTATTCATTTTCCTCATTGGGTTTTCCTCTTTTCTTTCAGTCTGTGATCAAAACGGGTCGCCTGCTGATCAGCCACGAGGCCCCCTTGACAGGCGGCTTTGCATCAGAGATCAGCTCCACAGTTCAGGTAGTGACTCCCTGCTCATGTTAATATTTGTTGTGCATGACTATTACAGACAGAAAAAGATGCTTATCCCAGTGTATAAAAGTATGCATTCTTTGAAACAAACTTTTTTTTATTCCAACTCCACTACTTTTCAGTTACTGGTATAATCCTAGAAAACAAATTTCATATTAATAAAGTCTTTCATGGGAGAAGAAAGCTTGAAATGAATTTAAAAAACTCATATCAGTTATGCTTATTTGGTGAGTAGGATTAGAAAACTATTTTACATTTCAACCTCATATTTGTTTTGTAATAAGACATATTATTATTAAGAGAGAATCTTAGATTTCCATACCATTCGTCTTCCATAAATGAATTTAATAAAAATCACTAATATAAAAATAATTTGCTAGCTTAACAGTAATCAGTTTATATGATGTTACTTGTAATGCTTTAAAAACAATTTAAAAACTTTTCATTTAAAAATATTCACTTAAGATGCTGCTTACTAAGGAAAAAATCTGCACTTCTTTCTATAAGGCTTTTACTTAAAAGTTTTACTTGTATCTGTGTCATAAATATGCACAATGTAAAAGAATTAGTTTTTTACTCACCTTTAAAATTAAAAACTAAGTATTCAAATCATAAAATATAAACCTAAGAATATCTTTATAGTTTGTAAACATTTTACTTCTTTTTTGATAATTAAGAATTTTAAAATTATTAAGATATACATAAGCACAGAACTTTTTAATGGTTTTAAAGAGTTTAAGGCTTAATAACCTGATATAAAATCATAATGAATAAGTAATGATAGAAATAAATTTTTAAGTTCAAACCAACAGTGATTTTTACTAAAAAATTTTGACTACTAATTAGTAAAAGCCTATAAATTTTATAAAGTAAATTTAAACAAATATTTTAAAAGGCAAAATAATCCATAATCGCAGTCAATTAGCCCTGTTATTTTATGTCATATATAATTACTGACAGTTAACAGAAGCAAATATTTGAGTTTGGTTGACGTTCTTGTTTTCCTGTGTGTTTAATTAATATCATTTAAGTATCACTGGTATCTGGGTTTTGTTGTGTACTTTATTCATTGAGTAGCACACTGTATTATATTTGTAAAAAAACACAATGATGAGGATTGCAAGAATAATTCACTAGAAGACTATGATATTATTTCAAGCCAAAGACAAAATTGGAAAAAAAAATTAAATTTTCTGACTACTAGTAAATCTGTAGGGGACTGAACTATTTAGTCATAAAGATGGCTGCTAAGAGGAACTTTGATAACTGACTTGATTTTGGCCACAGATTGCTTACTGCTTTATGGAATGTTATATTTGCATATACTTGTCAAAGCTAGTTAAAATTGGATCTCCATAAATGACTGGTAGGCTGCAGTAGAATATAAACGTATTTTTCAGACTGGACAGACTTGGAAGAAGATGATGTAATGTAGTGTCTTTTGATTTTGAATAATATGTGGACCCATATTCATGGAAAAATGTCTCATGGGCCACAGAATATATTAGTGAATCCTTGTTTGCAAAACAATGTTTGAAGAGTTAAATACAGTCATTTCAGCTAGCCAACACCAAAAATCATAAATATCATATCATAGTCAGACCCTGAAAAGTTTTCAGAGAGATTCTCCAAGGCGTGATCACACTCACGGCGCAAAAACACCGAAGCAAAGCAGTTTGCAGCAGGCTCGCTCCAACACTCACAGATTTGCTCATAGATCCCTAGGTATGCACAGCTACTCACACTGGCTTCCTTTTGACCAGGTGACTGACTGTTTACCCACCAAGCTGGGACTTTTAGCATGTTTGTCAAGACAGGGAAGATCCGGTGTCTGCCTAGGAATCTTGTCATTGCTGAGTTGTCTATCCAGAGTCCACTGGTACCAAGGAAGATAGAAATTGGATTCAATAGGAAGTTTTCGTTAGTTAAATTGTTCAACCAGTGAAGTATAAAAGTCAATTAGGCAACACTGTAAAATTTGTAGGGAGGTCAGCATTTAATATTTTGAGTAATGAGAATTTTAGTATAATGATTTGAGGGTGACTTGAAAAATGCACACAGTTGTTTTTGCTTAATTCAAGTTGTATCTGCACAAAAGCAGAGTGCAGAAAATGAACTTCAACATGACATAATGAACACAGTATTCTAGATGCTTGTCTGTGGTATTTATGTATAGAGAGATCAAAAAAAGAAAGTTAGAGGCTTAAATCTTTTCCCTAGTACTTATAACTGACTTTCTTAGTAATAGAATCTACTTTTCAGTAAGTGTTTTGTGCCCGTTAGCTGACGGTACGTGGGCTCCGAGCAGGGAACCTGTGTCAGATTAGCAGTGCCGATGAGTGCTTAAAATCAAGTAACTTAAGTGCGAGCAAGTTGAATTTAGGAGTGATTCAGATATCTGTATTTCTTTTTGCTGGGTATGCCTTCTAAGGTTAAAAAAAAGATAAATCAGGGTTAATGTGTTAATGTAAAGCCAACTTTCTGGCCAGCAAAAAAAAAAAAATATATCATTTTTAGAAGCAAAGCTTGACATTGTGAGTGAGAATGATCTATGATTAAAACGCTGTGTTATCTTTGTATCATCAAATCTAAATTGTATGTGAAAGTGAATTAAAAGAAAATGTTCATAAAATATTTTGAGAATGATTATAAAAATAAAATTTCTGTTTTAAATATATTAAAATCTGAGAATACTTGAAACTCTAAAACATTGTTTTATTCAAATTTAAAAATATTGCTCATATTAAAATCAGAAAAATACTAAGAATTTTATAATTTTTATAATTTATATTTTAAAATGGAAACATTATAATATGCTACCAAAAATTAAATATCAAACACAGGAATACTTTTACAGTGTTCTCTTGTTATTGGCATTACTAGTAAAAATATTTTTAGTTTTACAGATAAAACATGAAAAGAATGAGTATAAAATATAGTCATAATTTATTTACATAACTCCTTAATTTATAGCAGATGGCTCTTCCACCAGACAAGTCTACATCTTAAGTTTCTCCATGCCTGCTGCCCCTTTCCCATCCATCCATCTTTTGTTAGTAAATTTGTAGTTCGCAGTCTTAGTGTGGAGGAGAGCTAAAGTCACTAATCATTATACTACCTTTTCTTGATTAGACATCAACCTTTTAAACATTTATTAATAGTTTCTTCTAAAACTTCTGCATATATAAAATGCAAAAAAATATACATTTAATCAAGAATTGCTTTGCATCTCTATTGGGTTTACTTGGGAGTTAATGGGGAGGCAGATAGGCTGAGGTCTCGTCCATTTGGCCCCCTTCTGGGAAAGATTTCTAGGTCGGTCATCCAACGCTTCACTGTCTCTTCCCATCTAATTTTACATTCCCATCTGTTCTCACTTTGGGGTACAGGAACTCTTCCCTTCTTTTCTTTCATTTGACACACACTGAAACTTGGCGTGCTTTTTGAACTCTTGTTTAGGAAGAAGTGAGAGGTGGCATGTAGGTACTTCACTTACCGTTGCCTTCAGGCTGAGCGAGGACTTTGTTGTTTCAGCAAAGTAGTGTGATGTGACGCTTGTATTCTTGCTTTACATAACCCAAACTTTCAGAAAATGTCTTTACAAAAAGAGCATTAACTCATCCTTTTAAAATTTCCCCAAATAAATTTATATTATGCATTCTAGAATACAGTTTCCAACACAGTAATTACTTATTTGAATCTTAAGACCAAATAATTTGTGACATTTTAGCAGCTTTATATAGCATAATCCCTATAAACGCTATGGAAATCAACCTTTATTGTTAATTTTTGACACATTCTCATAGTAAGCCCTTGACTGTGATATGGTTGTGTGATAATAAAAAAATAGTTTATTTATTTTTCTGGATTCAGTACTTCATAAGAGCGCCAAAAATTTTAGGGATTGTGGTTGGCTTAAAGGTTTGAATTTTTTTTTTTAAACACATGGAAGCAATAAATCTGCAATAGAGAGTCCAACTGGAGAGGCTGGTGAGTTTCCATACCATTGTTTTATCCTTTCTGGGCGGTCTGTTTTCTGAGAATGAGAATTCAGAAATAGTGTGTACTGATATATCTCTTTTAAGTTATCAGATTCTGATAGTTTGAAAAGATTTTCATAAAGCCTACATAAAACATTGCATAAAAGGAAATTTTCATAAGTTTTAACAAGGAATTTTGTTCTTATTACTATTTCATGCTAGAAAGGTTTATTTAGAGATTTATTTCTCATAAATCTCTTGTTTTAAAATATATAAGCACAATATTTAAATACCTGAATCTGAAATGAGGAAACGTCCCTAAGTGGTCTTTAGTTATGACACTGTGAAATTATATTTAATAAGATTACCATGTTGATCAATTAAAAGTCATCAGAGAAAATGATCACAATAATAATTTGATAAAAAGATTCCTACAGTTTTGTCATTTCAATTAAAAAATATTGACTAGTTATAAAGCATTTTCCAGCAAAAGGTTAAGCAATCAGGAGAAGTGCATCTCTGCTAAAGATGGAGCCAGACCATAACTGAGCAGCTCAGCAGGTTCCAGATAGGCTGGAGCTTTTAAGGGGAAGTTCTCCCCTGAAGCATGTTGAGTATTTGCTGTGGATGTTCCGTGGCTACAGATGGAATCATTGTCCCAATCTCCCTAGGATGTGCTGCAAATGGAGCTCTTCCTGACCACCTGGAGTTAAGTCTCTGTTCTACTCTTTTCTTGCAACATTCATTCTCTACCTAGGTCACTTGTATGATTAGTAAGAACCCACAGAAATACACATGGGTATATATGGCAGTTTATGTTGGTCAGCTTCTCTTAAAATGAATTCCCAGTAGATCTTTCTGGATATTTAAGCTTCTAATCTTTGTCTCCAGCCTTCACTTGGCCTCACATTATTGGCCATTGTTTTCTTAAAACACACCTCACCTTTGTCCACACCCTGTTTGAAAGCCTTCAAAAGAGCTTCTCACTGTGGCAATGAGGTGTTTGCATCAGCTTTTATGATCTTGACCAACTTAAGGCCATGTCTGTAGTCCTATTTCTCTCATCCTTGACTCCCATAGGCTGGTCTCATTGGCAGTTTTTGAATGCTAATTCATCCAATTTTACTGCCTACTCTGGATGAGGCTTTAATATGTGGGCATTTGACCTAAGAAATGGTGTCCTTACTTTGGACATCTAGAATGTATTAAAAAAATAGATGAACAGATAAAATGTGGAGTACTCAGTAGACACTGGGATTGAAAAAGCTAAGCTTTTTCATGTACTGCTAAGTCCCTGGAGGGTGAGTATGACCTTGGGAGTGAAGGTGAGTAGATTGGTGGTACATAAAGTATTTGCTCTTTTAGGGATGAAAGTGGCTTTGGTGTAGTTGAAGAGTGGCATGCAAGGTTGTAGGATTGAGGTAAGGATTGAGAAATCAGTAGGAATTAGATCCTTAACAATCTTAAATGTAACATTCAGGAATTTGTTTTTATGTTGAGAAAATAGGCAGAGTAGAGCCAGAACATCTGTCTATAACTTCCAGGTTTTCTATATATTATATTTAAAATATATTTCATGGACTTCTTAATTAATAGTAAGTATTAGGAACTAAGAATTAACACTCGCTGTTGACATTACTTAAAGTAGTGGGGTATAAGTAAGGGATTTTAAACAAGAGGTTAATATAAGATGGATTTATACATTAGAAAAGTCTGTTTGGCATTGTGTTTGGGGATGTGCTAGGGAGGGGTGAGGCAGGAATGAATGTAGATTCACTAAAAAACTGTGTCTATAATCTAGATGAGAGATTCGGGGGTCTTCAAACCAAGAGCATACGAGTAGGGTTGGCATGAAAGCTAAATATTAGAGATTATGCATAAGAATTCAAAAGAAAGATTTGTTAACTAATTAGTTAGGCATGGGGCAAGTACCTACGTGATTGGTGGAGGGGAAGACAAATTACAAATGAGGAACAGGCTGGATGTTTTAAGATTCTGATCTTTGTCTCCAGTCTTCACTTGGCTTCACATTACTGGCCGTTGTTTTCTTAAAAACGCACCTCTTGGTTGTGGTTTCATGGTGATGAGGAATAGCAGTGGAAATGAATTGTAAGTTCATCTTCTGTGGAAAATGATGATCATGCTTAGGGCTTGCAGAATGTAAGGTGAAAAATAATATATCATTGTTGAGCGAGCCTGTAAAGTGCAAGATTGACCATCTTCTAGTGATAGCCAAGGTAATGACTATAGATATGAGCACTTAGGAAGAAGGGTTCTAAAGAAGAAGAGCCAGCATGTAAGAGTGCGAGAAAGAAGGAAGGAAGCAGGAGACAGCCATTCTAGAAGATGGGTCTAAGTAACAAATTCTGTCAGAGTTTATATCCCTAAATATTGATCTGAACCTCAGATGAACCAGCAGCAAGGCATTCATGGCTTTGCTGACAGCAGAAGAGTGGTCAGTAGTATTTGGGCTATTGGTGAGGAATGACTTAAAACAGTGGGTATAGCGTACTGCTTCAAGAACCCTGACTTTTCAGGAAAGGGGAGGAGTCATAAAACTACTTGTCAATAACTACTTGGTTTCATTTACTTCTTACAGTTCGTTATCCACAGTTAAGTGCAATCCAACAACACTAAAGAGAAAATGGCCAGACATAAGCACTTCATAAGTTGCAGGCCATTCTGAGTATTGTGATGAACTCTTTCAGGATAGAGCCACTCCTTTGTCCAGGGAATCTACACTGTATACACCAGTTGCCCATTGGTCACCTAGTAGTCATGTCCACAATCAAATCAGCTGGAATAGCCTTGCTTGTATGTATGAAAGCTTAACTTAATATGCTAATGCTCTCCAAGTCAGTAATTGTGATACTGAGGATGTTCCTATAGGATGTTGTTCTAATTGTCCATATATTTAAGTTACTGCAGATCTCTGTGAATAACTTATGAATCAAGTTTTGTCAGAAGTAGGTATGAACAGGGAAAAAACACATTATGGTTTGATGCTATTTGTGGCTTTAGGCATCTGCTAGAATACTGAGAACATATTCTGTGTGGATAAGGGAGGATTACTGTGGTTAGATAGGCTCAATCCTTTAAAGCTATTTGCTTAGTTAAGAATGCCATTTCTCAGTTTGGAGCTCTTCCTGGCATCCACCTTTACTTCCTGTCCTCCTCACCTTCCTTGCCAGCCCATGGAGTTAGAGTTTTAATATCTCTTAAATCCTCTTGCTATTCCTCTAATAAATTCTAGATGTACTTAGAAAAGAAAAACCACAAAATATAAATGTAGAAAATGCAGATATTAGGATGGCTAAGAAATTTCTAAGCCCTCCCCTGCCCCAAGCACATTATTGTTTTGGCTAAGATTTCAGACATTATGTTGACTAAAAGTCATAAATGTGAATAGCCTTGGAGATCCTTATTTTAGGAAAATAAAATGCTTTCTGTGCTTCTGCACTCAGTATAGCATTGATTGTAAGTCTGCCATACTGTGTTGAGGGATGTTCTTCTATTATGAGTATCCATAGTACTTCTGTTTTCAAGGGAATTTGGATTTCGCTAAAGACTCTGTCTTGACTGATTGAGATAATTATGTGATTTTTGTGATTGGCCCAGTTTATATGTTGCATTATATTTGTTGATTTGCATATGTTGAACCATCCTTGCATCCCTGTGATTAAATTGAATCATGGTGTTTAGTCTTTTTAATGTGTTGTTGAAATTTGTTCACAAGTGCTGTATTTTGGATGTTTATATCTACCCAGCCAAAAAATTGGCCTATTTTTGTTGTGGTTGTTGTTGTATCCTTATTTATTTTGGTGTCAGGGTAATACTGGTCTCATTGAATAAACTTGAAAGTGTTCCTTCCCTTTCTATTTTTGTAGAGCAGTTTGAGGATTTTGTTTTTGCCTGCTTGTGTGTTTGGGGGGTGGTATATGTACATGTATGTGCCCATGTGGCAATCCATCTGTTCACCTGCATCAGGGTGACCCTGCCTGGACCGGCCAGAATAGAAGGGATTGTCAGTTATCCTCCATTGCTCTCCCACCCATTCTAATTTTAACTGGAACCTCTTACTGACTGTGCTGATTGCGGTGCTTGCTGTTTTAGCATGAGCTCTGGTGTTTTTCACTGGACTATGGTTACAGATGTTTATGGCCATGCCCGTCTGTTTATGTGGGTCTTGGGGACTGAACTTGAGTGATCTCTCAATCCTCCTCAGATCCTCATGCTTGCACAGGATGTGCTCTCAATCACCTAGTCATCTTTTCCAGGCCTTGAGGGTCAGTTTTATAAAGTAAAGTTCTGATATCATTAAGCAGTGAGCCCATTCAGTCCTGGGCTTCATAATGTTAAGTAATGTAAGTCAGTCCCACAAAGACGAGTATCACATGCTTTCTCTCATGTGGGATTTATAGAGAGAAAACAGTATATGATGGCAAAATGAGGAATGCTAGGAAGGGGGACCCAGAGGTAGGAAGCATGAGGACAATAAGACTGACTTACATGTACATACAACATTAAAGGAAAATCCTTTGCTTGGTAAAACTAATATATACTAAAAGAAGAAACCTGTTAATTTTATTGTAATAAATTATATATTTACATAAAATGAGAAATATATGACAAAGAACAAAAGGAGAATGAACTGTGAATGTATTGGAACACTTGAGAAAACATTAGCATGTGTCCTCTATGTTCTAAAATATCAGTAAGAAAATACTATGATTATAAACATCAGAGAGATTATTTATGTACGGACCAAATGTTTCTTAAAAATGAGATGTCAGTATCATTTGTTAACTCTCAGAGTGGTGTCATTAAAAGTGAATTATAGTTTATAACAGTATGTTGTCAAATGAAGGTAGAAAGTAAGTCACCTTTCCAGGGAATATGTATGAGGAATTTAAGCAAGCCTCATTTGGGAGTGCTCTGTAGAGATGCGTGTTTGGAAAACATTAGAAACTGTATCAGTGACAAAGTAGAACTCTATTCATGAGCTCTGACTTGTCGATGTGATAATCTTTACAGATTTTTAAAAATCAATGAAAATTTGGCAGTATTAGAATTTTTTTCATGGATTTAAAGTTGAATAAAAACACATACAATTCTATAGGTATTTTGTCCAATTTTGTGACCCAAACAAAACAAAAACAATACACCCATATAGGAACACATCTAGGCAAACAGAAATTAGAAAATTTAAACTTTTATTCCCAAGTTTTATTTCTATATACAAATCACTTTGATAATAACTGAAAGCTTTCTTACCACGAGTTAGTTCTTCCACATGGTATGGTTAGCCTTCTCATTTTTTTTTTTCTAGTGGTTTTCAAGAAGAAAGAGAAGTTTTCTCATAAGATGGATTCATTCATTAAATTGATTTACTACTATTTTATTGTGACATGCTTAGTCATGTATGTTTGAATTTTTGGAATTACCATTCATAGTGATGCTGGTTACTTAAGATTGTGGAGTAAGTTGGGTTGGAAACCAGTGATACCTCAGAGCATGGATTCAGTTTTTCTGCAGGTTAATGTCTTTCACTGGTTGGCATATATGTGATTCATGCTCTCTTTGTAGAACAAGAGTCACATTATATTGATGTATAATTTAGATTATTTAAATTTTCTGTGTTAATCTAAAAGTACTACAGAGACTATCATTAATAGCATGCAGTTGGTACTAACATTGGATCCACTGCTTATTTTCTTCCCTTCAGTTGGTATTAGCTTTACAATGGCTTGATAGCATAGTTTCAAATCTTTCTGGATGTACCCCACTTAGAAAAAAGTATCATTGACAGCCAATTACACTGAGTATTAAGTGCTCCATTTCTCCACATAGTCTTCAGTATTTTATCAGGCAAAAATAGTCCCTGTTGAGCTTGAAGACCCACTGACAATATCCTCAATTGTCCTCCATCTTCTTTGTGACCACTGATTAGCATTTTGTTGTGTAATTTGGTGATGTTGCAAGACCATGCCTGTCCATTCCACCTAAGACTGACAGATCTGCTTGTCAGATGGGGAAGAATAAAATTCACTAGAACATTTTCAAAGAAATGTACACTATTGAAAGATTAAGTATGAAAAGTGTAGTCCTTCACTGTGATTGGAAGCTTGAAGTTTTATTTAAAAGAATATGGAGATTCAAAAGGAAGGGTAGGCCTTGTTACATTGTGCTCCTCCAGACACAAAATGGCCTAGATATCCATGACCTCACAGTGCCTGACACTACCTATACCATACCATCATAATAGGAGGAAAAAGATCATGGCATCAAAATAAAAGAGAGACTGATTGAGACAGGAAGGGGATGGAGAGTAGAGTTTAAAAGGGGAACGTGGGGGGAGGGTGGGTATTACCATAGGATATTGTTTACAATCATGGAAGTTGTTAATAAAAAATAAACAAATAAATAAAAACAAAAAAAAATGTAGAGCTGGGGAGATGGTTCAGCAGCTTCTTGCAAAGCTTGCTGGCCTGGATTTGATTCCCTAGTATCCAAGTAAAGCTAGATGCACAAAGTAGCAAAAAAGAAAAGAAAAGAAAGAATATGGGGATTCAGACCCCATGTTAAGCTTCCCTGACACCCAGTGTCTTCCTCTGTCAAACTACTTGTCTTTGCTGCCCTCAGCCTCTGAGATTCCTGCAGTTGTCTTGTTTATAGTTTAGTGTCCTTCCCTAACAGGGAGGCAAGTTTCATTTGATTAAGGTGAATATCCTTTGCTCATTTTTGCAAGCCTGGTACCTAGAACCATGGCTGGCATTCAATAGGTACACAATAAATAATTTAAAACAAGTGTTTGTCCTAAGTATTATTCTCATGGCCAATTGTTTTTGAAGGACAGTAATATTCTTGCATTTATGTTGTATATGTAAATTTGTTACAAAAGCTGTTGAATTGAACATTAGGTAACTACCGATTTCTTCTTGGCCAAAAGATGAGTGCAGTTTTGTGTTTGTAACTGCAGGATAGACACTACTACGTGCCTCCGTGCTGCCTCTGGCTACATGGTATCCATTGAACAAAGTGGTTTTTATTGTTTTAAATAAGTTGGGAATGCCTTGTTTTTTTTTTTTTTTGGTTCTTTCTCTAGTTGGCCTAGGGAAGACATTTATATTTTCATATTTACCACTGAGATTTCATGTACTAGTAAAATTGATTATCTGAAGGGAAATGGACCTTTCTTTCATTAAAGTTACGGTGACTTCATAGTTTTGTGAACCGAAAAAGTGCTGTAATTTTCATCTAGTGCTACAGTCTTTGGAGATCTAGTTGTAGTCTTGAAGGAAAATATAGTTGATTTAAAATATTCCTGTATTAGTTAGCTTTCTTGTCACTGTGACCCAAAGACCTAACAGAAACAGTTCAAGGGATTGGTTTTGGCTCATGGTTCCAGAGGTTTCAGCAGCTGCTTTCTTAGCCCTGTGTACTTGGGAAGCAGGTGCATTGAGAAGAAGAGAGTTTTTACATCATGGAAAGCTGAAGAAGGGGGATATTGGCATGCTCCTAGATCCCCCCACTTTATTCCCCTGGGTCCCAGCCGGCTGGACGGCGGTGGCTCCATTGATCTTCCCACCTCAGCGGGTCCTCTCTGCAGGCCCTCACGGGCACTCATGGCTGTACCCCACCTACCTCCTCAGTGACTCTAAGTCCAGTCAAGTTGTCAGTGAAGAGCCCTCATTTCTATTTCATTTTCTTATTTGGTATGGAGTGCTTTATTGAATTTCCCCATATTTTAACTATAACACTTTATTTAAAATATTTTCAAACTACAGTCGGGTAATTTAACATTTTGTAAATGATACACAACAGAGAATGTATCCATTATTTGCTTAATCCTCTTGGCTACCTTGTACGACATTTTAGGAAACAATGAAGCGGTATGGTAAATTTGCCCAGAAAGGCTAGGCTTGTTTTATTAGCCTTAGTGTGCATTTTGTAGCAGGCTGGGTGTGCTTCCTAAAGAAAGAGCTAAATTTCTTATCTTGTCTATTCCTCTTGGTTGGCAGTAAGGTTAGTAATGTTAGAAGATCATTCTAGTTTGGTAATTTAGCATAATTACATTCATAGAGCAAGTTAGCACATATATTTTTGTAAGGGCCATTATCTTCTTCCATGAATGCATTCATACAACACATGGTTAGGTTTACAGTAGACATTAAAATAGAGATTAAAGCCAGGCATAGTAGTGCATGTCTTTAATCCCAGCACTCAGGAGACAGTGGTGGGAGGATCGCCACATAGCCTGAGAATTCCAGGTTAGCCTGGGCTAGAGCAAGACCCTACCTTGAAAAACCAAACAAAAAAATTAGAGATTAACTCTTACTAATCTATTTTCTGTCTAGAATGACTTTAAACACTTGTAGAAATTAAGGCAAGTTTCATTTGGTGCTTATGGCAAAAAATGATGCCATTGAAAATGATGCCATTGAAAATGAAGGCTATAAGCAGAAGTCATCTGGTATATATAATTGTTTCAATTTTTAAAGATATTTTACTTATTTATATATGAGAGAGTGGCAGATAGAGAGAGAATGGATATGCCAGGGCCTCTAGCTACTGGAAATGAACTTTAGATACATGTGCCACCTTGTGAATCTGGCTTTACGTGGATACTGGGGAATCAAACCCAGGCCCTTAGGCTTTGTAGACAAGCACCTTAATGCTGGAGCCATTTCTCCCAGCCCTCTTCAATTTTTAGATGGCATCTTAACTTGCAGAGATAAAGTTTGCATTTGATCGGGACATGTTGAATATTTGGTTATTTTCTTTCAAGTTAAGTTAGAGACTTACTTCTTGATCCATTTGGGGGGTCATTCTGTTCTGACTGGAATCTCTCAATGGACCAGCTACAGGTATTAATTAGCTAAGATAGTTTTATATTCAGATGATACAAATAAGCTTTATCTTCATCAAACTTATTAGCCAAAAACAAAGGTTTACTCAGAGAATTTTAGAAGGCAGTCTAGATCTTCATGTTTAAAGTGTGCTTTGGATGACTAACCACCTCAGAGTCTCCATTTACAATGCCCACAGTTGTGATAAGACATTCTTTAAAACCAGTCATAATTATTTTCTATCTTTTGATGTGGTTAGTTTACTCTCGGTAATTGCATCACAGCATTTCTTTCCTGATTCAGTTTAAGCTTCCAGCTTCTAATTTTGCCAGCACAAAACATTCAGAACCCCATGCCAGAATGCCTCTTCTCTGCTGCTCTTCACGTTTAACAACAGTAGTTAGTGTGGTATTGGCAGCTGAAGAAAGTGAATCTTTGTGCTTTCTGTCAGTCCCCTACTAAGGAACCTCCTACCTCTACAGGGGGACCCTGGATTTATTCTTTACTTTTTTTTTTTGGTTTTTCGAGGTAGGGTCTCACTCTGGTCCAGGCTGACCTGGAATTAACTCTGTAGTCTCAGGGTGGCCTTGAACTCACGGCGATTCTCCTACCTCTGCCTTCCGAATTCTTTACTTTTAACCGTGTGTTTTTCTGGCAAAGATTTCTATATAAGTGTGCATAACAGATCATCTTGAATGTATTTTGTGAATAATATTCCAACACCACATAATCCTGCTTTATTAAAACCAGCTTTTAAGCAGCAGTTCCAAAACAGTTCAAATACATTAAAATAAATACTGCATAAATGTTGATGGATAGTCCTCTTATGTGATAGAATGTTTAATTATGTAGGCAACTAATAATTCACTTAAATTAAAAGCAGTATTCTTTTTCATAAGGTTTCATCAAAACACGGCCTACATTGGTCTGTGTTCATACCTAGCCTTGGGAGCCTAGCAGCATTTAGTCCTCTAGGGAGTATGCTGCATGCAAATACCTTTTTGGGCATTTGGAGAACCACTATCTTTTCTCCTTCTCCTTCCTTCCCTCCTACCTTCTTGCCTTGCTATCCTTTTTTGTCTCTTTGTCTTTCCTGACAGTTTTCTTTAGAGCCTCAGCAAACATACGAATCTCTGCAGTGCAACTATAATTCTTCTCTCACCATGGACAGACCAACCATTATTTGGGGGTAGTTTGTGCTAATGAAAGCTTTCCCCATCACAGTGGCAATAGACGTACCCTATATTATTGAATGGAAGTAAAGGGGTAAGGTAAGATGCAGGCATCCCCTTCTATGTAGTAGAGCAATGATAGCATTCTCCTAAAACAGTATATAAATGCTCAGTGCCATTTGAACAGCATTTTAAAAGTTGGTCTGTTAGTATGAGTCATGTTTATGATTGTGTGTATTCACATGTGCATGCATGTGCATATATTTATGTATATGTGTGTATACGTAGGGAGGTTGATTCTTCCTCTATTGCCTTTTACCATAAAGAACATATAAATAATCTATTTTACTGATTTTTTAAAAAAAGTATCATTGAATGAGTATGACAAATAAAACATTTGCCTATACTGCCAACTTCCTCTGAGGATATCAACACTGATAGCAGGTTTTCGGCTGCTATTAAATGTAATTTCTACCTAAAGTTAAAACTAAGGTACTCTATGTGACACATGAAGAAAGATGTTCTCAAAACCTGAAATTAAGGGAAAAAGTCAGAGATTAATGAAACATTTTAGATTTTAATTTGTCATAAGACGTTAGTTAAATTTAAATTTTTTTCCTTTAGAACAAGGGCTTTAAAAAATTCTCTATTTTTAAAAGTTGGCTATACTATTTGAAAAAAAATTTCTAAGGACTTTCAAGTTTATTTTATGTGATTAAAAAAAAAACTGTTTGCTTTGAGAGTTTTATCCCTGATAAAGAAGCATTTAGTTAAAAATCTGTTGTGTCATCAGCATTTTGTGATCGCAATGAATGCCATCGTCTTAAAACCAAGACTTGACTCATTGCCATCAGCTAGTGAAATTATGCTTTCTCAGGTACACCCTTAGCCTTCCATGTTTTTCAAGAACATAATGTTCCAAATGTTATACTCCTGGATGCTTCCCTTGAGTTAAAGGTAAGGGTAGGTGGGCATATCCATTGAATGTTATTTATCTGTTGAAAGTCTTTTACTTATAACTTTGAAACCAGAAGTTTTTAGTATATCATCTGAGGTACATTAAAATTGGTAAGCATTTTATAGATTAAAATTATCATTGGTGAAAGTTTTCATTAGCAGATTTTTTTTTTAGCATCACAGAGTAGGACCCCTATCACCTCTAGTCTGCTTATTGGATTCATTTTCATGTTACCGTGACAGAATGCTCTGGCTTAAACAACTTAAAAGGAGCAGGACTTATTTGTGCTCATGGGTTCAGAGGGCTCTGTTTATCATGGAAAGGTGAGGTAGAACAGAACTGTTCACATTATGGTGGCTCAAAAGCAGAGAAAAATGGGGATATGGGAAAAGGTATGATAGAGCAAGGATATACCTAGTCTCCACCTCCTATCCTTCACCACGTTGCAGGAATGTTCTCATCTCATAATGCTAGTAAGAGCTGAATCCATCCATTATGTTAGAGTCCTTATGTAGATCATTGTATCTGGAGATAACATCACCCCCCCCCCCCAATGAACCATTCTTTCCTAATCCCTTAGGCATTTCTTAATTAAGGGGAGTCAACGACAATGGAGATTAACTATCAGATTTATCATAATTATATATGCAAGACAAATTTAAGTGTGATTTTGTTATATTTGTACATATTGTATATTTGGTGGTTGATATGTGAAAAAGCTGACAGCTGTAGTGTGGTCCATTTATCTAAAGGAATAGGGAATTTGGGCATACTTCTTTTTGATTGAGTAGAAAATTGTTTTCACCAGCTCCTCCATTCTTGTATGCCTCCTCCGTGGGCCAGGAAGACAGAGAGGTCCTAAATTGGTAGTGGAGTGATGGTCAGCATTTGCTTTATCTCCCAAACTGGAGTAACCAACATAAAATGATGTTATTTTATGCAAATGGGGGTGTACAATTATCTACTTCTGCTACTTTAATGGGAACATGGTACCTGCCATTTTGTGCAATTAAATTGTAAGTAAAGTGTCAGTGGCAATGGAGGTTGGACTGAGTAATAATTTCTGTAAATCTATGTTGAGTCTTGTAATGTCCAACAACTTAAAAAAAATAAGAACATAAAATGATATTTCACAGGAATTACTTCTTTGAAATGTGATTTCAGAAAAAGTGAAATGAACTCTCACTGCCACAGTGACTGCTTTCTCACATATGCAGTTTATTTTTAGAGGTAAAATACTTGGGGATCATTGAATAACTTGCTGTTTGTTTTGTTGGAATAATCCTTAATAGTTTCAAAACATCAACAGTTCCTGAATATATTTAAATTAAAGTACATTTTCCTCCCAAATTGGGTATGTGGTGGCTAATATTCTGCTCACAATGATGATAATACATTCATGCGGCTTATTTTGCCTTCTGATTTTTAACTGTTTTAAAAATCCATGGTTGAGAGAAATGATCCTAATAGAAGCCACTTTCACTTTTTATGAGATTGACTTTTTGAAATAATTGCTAAAAGGGTAAATCATATTGTTCTTTCATAGCAAATTGAGCACCTTCAGAGAATCATTAACCATCTCAGTATGTTTATTCTTTCAGTAAACTTACTAATTACATTCAACAATATTATTAAGGATTTGAAATAATTCTATGAAAACTTCTTCAATAGTATACTAGCCTTGGGTTTTATTTTTTTCTGAAAAGTTGCTGGCAGGAAAAAAAGAATTGGCAAAGGTAACGGTGGTTTAGGAATAGATAAATACTATATAAAATGTACTTTAAATATGCATGTGTTATATATGTGTGTGTGTGTGTGTGTGTGTATGTATATGTGTGTGTGTATGTATGTATGTGTGTATGTTTGTATGTATGTATGTGTGTATATCTCTATCTCTATCTCTATCTATCTATCTATCTATCTATCTATCTATCTATCTATTCAGATTTTCCAAGAAAGAATAATGGGTGTTGGTATATAGCATAGGGCCCCTCACCCAAATGATCAGCATTTCATAAAATATTCTGTTATAGCTCTGCATCTGCCTGTGGCAGAATCTTCCAGAAGTGTGTGTTATGCAGACTATACTTTATCTTAAGGTTTTAAAGCCAACATTTGTTACATTACAAGTTATTTTATTTTCCCTACATATTTCTGAAACTGTATAGTTTTTCCAGAGTTTGCTCTGGGGCTTACCTGTATGGTTTTCACGTCTGGCATTCATTTAAATATCGAATGGCTAAAGTAACAGTAGCATTGGAAATCCTAAGATATGATGCTGTTTCATGGAAGGAAAGAAATAAAGAGAAGAGAGGAGGGGAGGGAAGTGAAAAACCAAGAGAAGGAAAAGATCTTTCTGCCTAATGAGGTTGTATATGCTCATGATCCCACAGTCCCAGCATTTCGAAGGCAGAAGGATCAAGAGTTCTAGATGAGCCTGGGCTACACAGTGAAACACTGCCTAAAAAATTTACAAAGAAGAGTAAAAGTACAGATTTTTCTGTTAGTTAAATCATTTTAATTTTTAAGCATATATAAAATGAGAGTAAAATAAAATATGCTTTTGTAAGTTTTCCTTTTCAGTGCAATTTATCTTACAATATTCATATGTTTACATTATTAACATTAGATAATGAGCTGGGCATAGTAGCACACACCTAAGGCTAAATCATCAAGAAGTTAAGATGATGTGGGCCCATAGATGTCATGATTTGTCTAAGAGTGCCCCACCCCTCAAGCTTGTTTATTTCTTTTACAACCATGTGTGCTCATTTTCCAGTGTTCTCATTAAGAAAAATGGGAACATATATCGTGAAAGACATATATTTTCTTACTTTTTGTGTGTGATGTGTGCATATGTGGTGTATGCATGTGTGTGTATGCAGCTGTGTGTGCCCAGTGCACATGCATGCAGAGGCCTGAGAAGAAAGTCAGGCATCTTCCTCGGCCACTCTTCTGCTTTGTCTCCTTGATATAGAGTCTCACTGAACCTGGAGCTGCTGTTTTTCGGTCAGATTGGCAGAGCAGTCAGCCCCCTCTCGGGACTGCCCCCAGGGCTGGGGCTACAGTTAAGCTTGTTCCTTTTCCATGGGTGCTGGCGATGTAACTCAGCTTCTCATGCTTGCAAGCAAGTGCTCTCGTCCACCGAGCCAGCTCCCTACTTCCATATAGCTAGCAGTGATTACGGTACTCTGGTAGCGGGGGAGATGGTTCAGTGGGTCAGAGTACATGCTGCCCAAGCAGGAATGCCTAAGAGAACCTGATTTATCCTAAGTTTGAACTCCAGCACCCATCTAAAAACTGGGCCTAGCCAGACACATCTGTAACCCTAGTCCTGTGGGGAGCTGAGACTGAAGAGTCACTGGGGATCACTGCTCAGCCAGTCAGAATGAAAATGAGTTCAGTGAGAGACTGTGTGAAGGAGACAGCTTGGGTGAGTGATGGAGGACACCCACTATTCTCCTGTGGCTCCTGTGGCATATGCAGCTGGGCACACATGCATAGCTACACATACATACTGTGCACCCAGGGGCAGGCACACATGAACACACACATACAGACGCATGCATGCTAAAAAAGATGTTCTCTGCCAGATGGTAAGCACTTTACCAAAATGATTTTCAATACTGTTAAAACTACAACTGGAAGCAATTCTATAAAACTGGAAGTAGTGTCATCTCTGCCCAACTGATTTGAGCTCAGATAAGTTTTAAAAATTTGATATAAATTACACAACTTGTAAGCAGGAAATCTCAGTCTTAGCCTTCTGAATGCAAGTGGTAGAATTTTTTAAAAATCTGTCTCTGACACATAAAAGACATTCTATCTTTAATGCCATCCTCTATATCCACCTACTTGGAGATAGGGTCTCTCACTGGCCTAGGGATCAGTAGTTGAGCTAGACTGGCCTGCAAGCTCTCCATCTCCCCAGCACTGGGATTACAGATATGTGCCATCAGGCCGGACATTTAAAGGTGATAAAACATTTCTATTAAATATTTGTGAGAAGGTTTATGATGTTTGGAACATTAAAATTACTTTTAACGTGGCTTTTCAATCCTTTAATATATGATATGTTTTATTGACTGAAAAACAAACATTTTACATAATCTTTAACTGAATAATCTTTTTTTTCATTTGTGTAAGAAATAAGACAATTTTGTAAAGATGATAAAATGTTCAAATTGTGTAACAGTTGACTTGTCATAAATTTTTTCCATTTTTACATACAAAAGTAGGAATAATTTTTAGTATCTTTCATGATTTTTTTCTTCAAGAACTAAGTTTCATACTGTATATTTTTAAGAGTTTATAGATCCCCCAAGTTTTCAAATAGCATCCATACTGCGCACAAGGAAGAGTTTGGCAAGAAAACTGCCTCATGTTCGCAGATCTGTGGGCAGCTGACCCGGGCTGCCTATGTTCTCCTTTTGCTAAGTATGAAGACTTCAGTCTTGAGTTTACTATTCACTGTGTCTGTCCAAACGTTTAGATACACCTACATGAAAAAATAACATCATAGCAGAGAGAACCTTTTCAGAGTGTTAATGTCGTTTAAGGCTTCTGTTTATTTTGTTTTGGAGGAACAAAACAATGTACAAATAAGCCTTAAATATAAAAGTTGGGTATTTATGACATGATAATGCTATAATTAACTTAAAAAACTTTATAAAGTTTTCCAGTGTTCATGTAATATGAGAAATAATCTTCTAGAAATTCAATGGGATGATGTAGACACTGGGGAAGGAATGTGTTTTTTATTTTTGTTTCTCACGTGTGTGTGAGTTTGAGGTACTGTTGGAGGCAGCAGAGTCCTGAGCACGCTGTCTGGTCCTTACTTGTCACTGCCCTCTCTGCCTGGCCTTTAGTTTTGTCGGTGATTGCTGCCTTTGCATTGATTGTGAATAGAGTTGAAGTTCTTATATAGTCTTCTATGTCAATAGTATTTTCCTTGGTTGTGGACATTAGCTCAGTTTTAGACAGGACTACAGTTTAGGCAGACTTGATTTGCTCTAGCAGAGTCTGGGGTCTGAGATCTCTGGAGAGGAACTTGTCTTGTTTCCATCCTCTGAGCTGGAGATTGAACCCTGAGTCTTTTGTAGGCTGGACAAGTGCTATGCCCTTGGACTGCATCTCCTGCCCCCACAGTTCTGCTCAGTCAGTGCCCTGCCCTGCAGTATGGCCTTGTAGGCTTGGAAGAAGTGGGAAGCCCTTTCCCTAAGATACCTTTTACTTTCAGCTCTGTTTTCACTTCCTCCTGAACTAACTTTCTTGTTTTTGTCCTGACTTGCCATTGTTTATTAATTATGCTAACTTTGCTGTGAGCAAGTATAGAGTGCTGATTTTAGATTTCATTGTTTGCTTTCGATGGTCTTTCAGTGAGATCTGCTCATCCTCTTTTCAAGCTAAACCATCATGATGGAGGTTGTAGAAACTTCTTGGATGTCAGATGGAAAATTGTACATGGCCTCCTAACAACTTAGCAGATTTGCATATAGTTTAATGTATGTGCACCACATACTCCCACTTTTAAAAAGATTTTTAAAATATTTTATTTATTTTTATTTATTTATTTGACAGAGAAAGCGGGGTGGGAGGAGAGAATGGGCACGCCAGGGCCTCCGGCCACTGCAAACGAACTCCAGATGCATGTGTCCCCTTGTGCATCTGGCTAACATGGGTCCTGGGGAATCGAACCTGGGTCCTTTGGCTTTGCAAGCAACTGCCTTAACCGCTAAGCCATCCCTCCAGCCCTGAAAATATTTTTTGTTTATTTGAGAAAGAGAGAGAAAGTGTTGGATAGTGAGAGAATAAATGTGCATGCCAGGGCCTCCAGCCACTGCAAATGAACTGCAGATGCATGTGTTACCTTGTGCATCTGACTTACATGGGTCGTGGAGAATCAAACTTGAGTCATTTGTGGCTTCACAGGCAAATGCCTTAACCACTAAGCGATCTCTCCAGCCCACACGTACTCTTCTTAGTATTCTTCCTCTCTTCTTCCAGTTAAAGAGCTCGCACGCTCTCTCTCTCTCTCTCTCTCTCTCTCTCTCTCTCTCTCTCACCTCACCCCTCACATTTTCCTTACACGTGGCTTGTAGACATTTTTCCTACATGCCATTAATGATATTATAGGCCACTTGCATTGTTTTGGACTTTGTGGTTGTCTTAGAAGGTCCCTGCTGTCACCTGAAGCTGATTCTTAGATGGCTCTGGCAGTGATTTTATCTTGGCAGCTGTCTTGGCAGGATAGTCATGCCCTCCCTTAGACTTTCAGATGAATTAAGACAGTGGACCCTAAGGAATGGATTTCCCCAGGATTCTCCTGCTGGGCAAGGAAAAGGCTGGGACCTGGTGCCGTCTAGAGGGGAAGCAAGATTCTATACATTGTTGACAAACTGGTGGCCAGCAGGAGATGAGGTGATCTGTCAGTGATGGGTTGGAGTGCAGCCTGACTGGTTAGATGTACATGCCTCTTGCCTATGTTTATACCTAACCCTATGTCAGTACTCTGAAGATGGACTTCAAGGACATTGGCCTTCTTTACTTGTTTCTTTTCCCAGTATGGCTGCACACAGAAGTCTACTAGAAAGAAATACCAAATTGAATAAAATCTCTCTGCTTGATTGGCACGTTGTGGATGGTGGCTGAGCCTGGGCTTCTTTAGTAGTGCCAGAGCCTTGGCTCTTAGCCCAACAACTATGAAAACATTAAAGTAGATAGGTGGGGCTGGAGAGATGGCTTAGCAGTTAAGGTGCATGCCTGAGAGGCCTAAGAACCTGGGTTCAATTGTCCAGGTCCCATGTAAGCCAGTTGCACATGGTAGCACATGCATCTGGTGTTTATTTGCAGTGGCTAGAGGTCCTGGCACACAAATTCTCTCTCTCTGTCTTTAATAAAAAACAAAAACAACAACAACAACAACAAAAAAACAGGTTTCCTTTTGTTTAAAAACAGTCTGAAAATGTTGAGTACCTTTTAGACTTCTAGAAAGAACAGGTTTTAGGTCATCAATCCTGCATGGTGTTTTGGAATACAACAAATGGCAGCTTTCTTCTTCCAGGATTCTAAGTGACTCTTATAGGTGTTTATCTCATGCCTGAATGTGGCTCAGGCTGGCTATGAAGGCTGCCCAATACAAAATCATAAACTTGTGTAAAACATCATGAGTATTTTTGAGGTTTTTTTTGTAACTTGACTGCACAGTTGTGAACTTTGTAGATGACCATTCCTTTCAGTGTCAAAAGATTGGACATGTCTGCATGCTGAGTGAACAGTTCTCTGATGTGAAACTTTGAATGGAAGGGAAGCTAATTAGGAGTGTGGTATGTAAATCCTGGAATCACAACTCTGTAAGGCCATTTTCTCAACCTCATTTATTTTTAGAAATTTAAAGTAGAGTAAATGACACGCTGCTGAAGCCCAGACTCTTACGGCTTTTCTTCTTACTTAGTTCAGCTCTCAGATGAATGGCAGATAGTCAGTTTTGCCAAGGCCTGAATTTACTAGTGTTGTAGCTTTAAGTAGTCCAGTCAATATCTTCCTAAAATTGGAACAGTAATGGAATAGGAAAATGCAAGAAGTGGAACTCAAATTAAAGATTGTTTTATATAAACACATAGATTTGTTAGAAAGAAATAAAGGAGGTTAGGGTATAGTTTGCAATTTGTTTAAGTTAAGGAAGACTATGGGAATAATAAGTGATTGGAAAATAGTTACCACTCTAATGAGATCAAACACTTCATATTTGTGAAAATGTTAACAGAGCATAAGAAAATATACTTTTGATTATTAATATTGTTAAATTGACATGATTGAGAATCACTATGAAATCAGATTTCTGGACATGTTTACTAGGGGTGTCTAGATTAGTTTAATTGAGGTGGGAGGACCTTCCCCTCACTTAAATGTGGGAGGAGGCACCATTCTATGGTCTGGGACCCTGAACAGAATAACAAGGAGAAAGTGAACTGAGCAGCAGCATTCATTTCTCTCTCTCCTTCCTGACTGTGGACACAGTGTAACCAGCTGATTCTTACTCTGCCACTGAGAGGGTGTGTATCCTCTTGAAATGTAAGCTGAAATAGATCCTCCCTCGCTTAAGTTGTTTCTTGTTAGCTGTTTTGTCACAACAACAAAGAAAGTAACTAATACAAGAAGTCATCACTGTTTTAGTAGTCTTATAGGTTCTCTCATCACCTACAAAAGACTTTTGACAGATCTAGGTCTTTGTTGTTGTGGAATTGTGATAAGGTAGAGAATGGTTAATATCTTTTACTATTCTTTTCATTTTTATTTTGAATTTCTGGATCTGATTTAGTTAATGTGCAATAAATTTTTTTCCAGTGCATTCCAAAACTTCTGAGCTTAATTTTATAAATGCCAATTAATTGTGCAGTTCTGGCATTTTTAAAATGGTGAAATTACCAAAATTGGCTCAAGAAGAAAAGTCCAACTCAAATCTTCATATAGCATCAATTCTCTCAGACCAATAGTCTATCTTCCTTAAAGACAGTGCTCTGCCCAGCTGAATGCTTTTGGTAAGATCTGCTAGGGGCCAGAAATTTATATACACATTCTTATAAAATAGAAGAGAGAACTTGACCCATTTCATTTTGTGAAATTAGCATAACTTTAAAATCAGACAAGGAAAATTTAAGAACAGGCACAGTAGACAAATCTCATTCATAACATAGATGCATATTCAGAAAACTGAATATCAACAAAATGTAGGAAGAATGAAGCATTCAAATCATAAACTAAGTCTAAAGAGATGGTGATGGACTCTTCAGGTCTCACATAAGCCAGACCCACAAATGTGAGGCAAGCGCAAGGTTGCACATGCCCACTAGGTGTCACAGGCATCTGGAGTTTGATTGCAGTGGCTGTGGCCCTGACATGCAAATTCTCTCTCTCTCTCTCTCTCAAGTAAAAAAAAAAAAAAAAAAAATTAATCATAAACTTGGAAACTCACAGAAATTATTCTCATCATATTTCATGTCTTAAGCTAGTGTAGTAAAATACAAAATAGGTGCTGGAGAGATGGTTTAGCGGTTAAGGGCTTGCCTGTGAAGCCTAAGGATCCCAGTTCAAGGCTCGATTCCCAGGACCCACGTTAGCCAGATGCACAAGGGGGCACACGCGTCTGGAGTTTGTTTGCAGTGGCTAGAGGCCCTGGCATACTCATTCTCTCTCTGCCTCTTTTTCCCTCTGTCTGTTGCTCTCTTTTTGTTTTGTTTTGTTTTGTTTTTCTTTCTTTTTTAAAAAATTTTATTTATTTGAGAGTGACAGAGAGAGAGAAGGAAAGAGGCAGGTAGACAGAGAGAGAATGGGCATGCCAAGGTCGCCAGCCACTACAAATGAACTCCAGACGCATTTGCCCTCTTGTGCATCTGGCTAACATGGGTCCTGGGGAGTTGAGCCTTGAACTGGGGTCCTTGGGCCTCACAGGCAAGCGCTTAACTGCTAAGCCATCTCTCCAGCCCTGTTGCTTTCAAATAAATATTAAAAATAAATTTTAAGGGCTGGAGAGATGGCTTAGCAGTTAAGCCTGTGAAGCCTAAGGACCCCGGTTCGAGGCTCGGTTCCCCAGGTCCCACATTAGCCAGATGCACAAGGGGTGCACGCGTCTGGAGTTCATTTGCAGTGGCTGGAGGCCCTGGCGCGCCCATTCTCTCTCTCCCCCTCTATCTGTTTTTCTCTCTATGTCTGTCGCTCTCAAATAAATAAATAAAAAATGAACAAAAAATATTAAAAAAATAAAATAAAATAAATTTTAAAAAGTCCTCTTAAGGAGCTTACTTTTAATAAAAAAATACACAATAGATTTGAAATTTGTAAAAAGAAATTAAAAATGTCATTTAAAATTTTTTTGTTTATTTATATTTGAGAGTGACAGACATAGAGACAAAGAGGCAGAGATGGAGAGAGAGAGAGAGAGAGAGAGAGAGAGAGAGAGAGAGAGAGAGGGAGAGAGAATGGGCACGGCAGGGTCTCCAGCCACTGTAAACGAAATCCAGATGCGTGCGCACCTTGTACATCTGGCTAACGTGGGTCCTGGGGAACCGAGCCTCGAACTGGGGTCCTTAGGCTTCACAGGCAAGTGCTTAACTGCTAAGCCATCTCTCCAGCCCTAAAAATGTCATTTATTGACGAAGAAATTGATCTATGTAGAAAACTCAATCTCATCCACGTTTTGCTTAGAAGTACTAATCAGAGACCAGCAGTGGTGCTGTAAACATCAAATATTACCTCAAAAATGCAATTTTTAAAAACATAACTCAGTATGTATAGTCACAGCTATATGAACCTGGGAATCATCTTAAAAATTATTTGAAGCTTTTTTGGATAAATTGCAAGACAAATAAAATATTTTGTATAAAACAAAATATAAAACATTTTATTTCAAATAAACCCAATTTTCAAGTGACTTTTAAAATAATTTTTAAATTTTATTTATTAGGGTCAGAGAGAAAGAATGAGAATGGGCACACCAGGGCTTCCAGCCACTGCAAACAAACTCCAGATACACGTGCCACCTTGTACATGGGACCTGGAGAATTGAATGTGGGTCCTTAGGCTTCACATGCACAGTCTCCAGCCCCCTAAAGTGACTTTTTGAAAGAAGACTTGATAGGAAGATTCATTATAATACTAAGGTGTTGACTGATTTACCAGTAGATTTGGTCATTTGCAAATAGTTTGTGGAGATTAGCAAGGTGATTATAAAATGTTTTAGACCGAGTGAGAGCTCCAAATATCCAGGATACTCCAAAGAGGCAAAACTAGCTGAGGGATGATTTGATTTTAGCTGCAGGAGGAACAGCTACACAGAGAAGGTGCAGGCAGCCCTTGTTGGTGACCCGCCCACAGCCCTGGACAGTCACTGGCTATACCCACTCTACCACTTGCCTGGAGAGCCCTGGCACCCAGCCAAGCTGGTTCAACTTCACACATATTCCTACCATGTTCTTCCGGCTGCCTGAGCAGGAGGAATATATGAAAAGGAATGTCACAGTCAGTAATGCAGAGGAACTTGGACTGCTCGTCATTAAGGGATTCCAGTTCCAACTATCCTTATCTGCTGTGTGGTTGTAGGCACTTATTTAATCTTCCTCTGCTTCAGTTTTCTCAAATGGAAAATGGGAAAAATAGTAGTATTCTCACATAAAGTTACTGTGAAGATTAAGTGAATACAGATGCAGCTATGGAACATTCTCTGGGACATGGTGCTCAGTAAATATTAGCTATTATTACTTTTACTGCTTTGCATTTTTTGTCTATCCTTGAGCTCCTGTTTGTCAGTAATTTGCATGAGTTGAGTGGTGTGTGCTCTTATGTGTGTAGATATGTGCACGTATGCATGTGCAGGCCACAGGCCCACCTTAAGTATGTGTCTCCCTCAGTTTTTCTCACTTGATCTGCTGTGACAGTCTTGTCACTGAATTCAGAACTCACCACTCTGCCATTCTCGCTAGCCAGCAAGCCCTAGAGATCCAGTCTCTGGTTCCCCAGAGCTGGGACTAACAGGCACGTGCTGCTATGTGTGACTTACACTTATGTGCTGGGAATTTGGACTCAGGGCCTCATGCTGCCCAGCAAGCACTTAACCCATTGAGCCACCTCCCTAGCCCTGCGTTAGTTTTAATGTCATGTTAAATTACAGATATCCACATAATATGCACCTTGTGTTGAAGAAAATAACGAATCTGTTTAACCGATGAATGCTGAATAGGGATAGGCTGGGTTTAAATTGCCTTGAGGTCAAAGAACTGCAAGTTTAAAGGGGAGGCACATTTGCCAATAAGCAACATGTCACCTGAGGTCCACCAGTACAAAGGGGCATATAAACTGCACAGTCTAAACAGAGATAGGGTGTGTGAGTGAACCTAAAATCAAATCAGCACAGAGCTTTTATAACGACTGTAGGATTTTCTCTGCAATTTGATTAGTGGGTAAATATGTCCTAAGCACATAACCAAATAACCCAGCATATAGGCAGATAAATTAGCATTTCAAAGGAAATTCAGGTACTTAATAACCTTTGCAAGATTGTGGCAGTGTGTGTGTTGATGGAAAACACCATCAAGCAAAGGTAAAGAATGTAATTGTGTAAGAGCAGGCGACGCAGATATCGAGATGCATGGGTCACACGGTGGCACAGCTGTGGAGACGCAGCACTGATTTCCCCCAGAGTCGCAGGCTGAGAACTGGAGAGCACTCTTTTGCTTTCACCCTGTACCAAGATTCTTTTGTGAGATGGCTCGCTGCCCTGCTATCTGATAGCCAGTGACTGGGGCAAGTAAGCCACAACCTGTCCCTAGGAGGCGAAGCTCTTTCCAGAGCAGTCATCCAGCCAAGTCCCGGCTCACAGCTCCTCTGCTTGAAGCAGACTATGGCCTTCCAGCCTCTGTTGGCAGGTTAGTCATATAGCTGCGGCTCAGCCTGAGGTGTGCTCCCCACCCTCGTAACTGCTTTCACCTCCAGCTTTCTCTCCAAGAAGCACAATGGCATTGGAGAAAGGAAAAAAAAAGTTTTACTTCATCAGGTGGACCAGGACTAGAAACAGTCAGTGAAAAGCAGTGTTTTCTCCTGTTATTTTGTTTTATACACCTTTCAGCTTCATCTGTAACATGAAAATGGTCAGGCCTTACATTCAGTAAGGTCCATGGGATAATAATGTATTCAGAGAGTCCATCTCCTTGTCAAATAATAGTAGCATAAGAGTTGATATCACTTCCTCTTTTTCATGTTCCATTGTACTCTGTACCACTTCCCTGTCAGTGCTTTGTGCCTCACCAGCCTGATGACTCTTTCCTGTTTTCACACATTCTCCCAAGAAACTGAAAGTTAATAGTCTCCTTGTGTGTCCACTAGTGGACTTAAAAATCTAGTGAAAATAGCAAGATAATTGTTGTAAAGGTTGAGAACAATAAAATATAGCAGGATATTTTTGATGATATGTAAAATATTTCTGTGCACACTAGGTATATTTGATTTTTTTTTTTTTTTGGCTGAATGTGGTAAAAATGTCCAAACTGGCTTGTTAAATAAGTCTTATTCCTTTTAGTAGAATAAAAAATACAAATTTTACTTGGAGTAAATTTTTTTATCAGTTTATAAATCATTTAAAGATAAAAAAGTTTTTGAAGTTTTAGTAAATCTATTCAAATGGAATTGTGCATGTGTTTTTGAACACAATAAATTCAATAAAAGCAATTTGAGAATTAAACAATTTAAGACTATAAAAAATCATTACTAAAGTAAAATCACAAAGCATTTTATACTTTATTTGATTGAACCCAGCAAAGAGTTTTGAAATTCCAAATACTGCAAAGGACTTCCCAACAAAAGGTTGGACATTGACCTCAATGAATCATTTTTAGTAACAAAAGACCCTCCCAAAATACACAAGTTTCTTATGAGATAGAAAACCAGAAGTGACTGCACTGAGTTGTAAACTCCACAAAGCACTTTTAACACTTACTCATAATGCCCAAGTGCTTATCATTTTATTTCTTTAAATAATGTTGAGATTATACCTTGTATGTGTGTGTGGGGGGTTATATTTTGTTTCCTACTTTTCTTTGTTCAGCATTAGATCCAGAATATTGTCACATATCCTAATTTGTTTCAGAAATGCTGTTTAGTGGGTATAAGATACTGCATGATTTGAGAGTAGTCTGAGAGCACATTTTTGCTATTTAATTTGCTTTCTCTGGACTTGAAACTTCAGCAGGATGAAGGACCAAATTCCGTTGTACAGTTATTGTTAGCAATAAGTGTGTCTCAGTGGTCTGCACTGCCTGTGATAGACAAATGTCTTCTCTGATCATTATTTTGTACAGGGAAATCTTATACATATAATCGTTAATCTGGACTGCTCAAACAAAACAGAAAACCTCCCTATAGATAGTTTCTTATTTTATCATCTTACTTAATATTCACATAATACAGATTTCAAAATTTAACCCAAATGAAATAATATACTCTATACCTACTCATATTTTATAAAATCAGTATTTCTTTATATTAAGAGTATTGTTTTTTACTTTTAGGGGTCATTCATAATATGTCTTACCTACTGTTTTTATCTCATAGTTTTTATAGCGTCATCTAAATACTAAATCTAAAATACTATCTTTGAAATATTGGCTTATGTAACAGTGAGTTTTCAGTAATGTTACGTAGAGTGTAAACCGTTCATTTCATATATAGAGTGAGGCTCAGAGTTGTTTGGGGGCAGCGTGAGGGGAAAAATCATCTAAACAAATACAAAGCTCTTAACAGAGTATTTGATGTCTCATAGGCACACTGTAAAAGAGCTCCTCCTGTTAGTTGTATCTGCTAGAGTATAGACAGGTTTGGGGGAGATTCTATCAAGAAAAATCCTCTAGAGTATTTTAAAAGCTGAAAATATCTGTGAGGGACATTCCTCAGGCAAGCGAATTGCTGGACTGGGTTAAGTTCTAAGTTTCTAAAGTTTCCTTCATGCGCTCTGATTTCCAGATTTGGCAACAATGGAAATAATTGGTAGTTTGGGGTAGGTAGTTCAGTGTCAAATTTAGAATAATCTAGTTTGACAGTTAAACCATAAAACAGATGTTCAAACATTTGCAAGCCCTAGTGAGTTACTTTTTAATTGGCAGACCAATCACCTTAAGCATTTAACCAATACTTAGGTTCTTATCTTCGAATTCCCTTGTAGTGGTTTAGTGTGTGAACAGTAATTCCTGTCCTATAACAAGTGGCAGAGCATCCAGTGAAACCAGTGCAATCCGCTTTTTTATTTTACCTCGGCCTTTCCCCCTCCCTCTTTACCTGATCTTCCCTCCAGTACTTTATGTGATTAAAACCTAAACCTGTACTCTTTCCATCCGACTTTTGTTTTCCATCAACTGTGAAGGTTGTCTCACAAAGATATAACAGTACAAACAAATGAATGTATCAGTGTCCATTCTTAATGGAGAAAAATCATGAGCTCAAGGGGTTTCCTGCAGGGTCCTTCAGGGCATAGGATCTTCTCTTTTGACTCCTACTTTCTTCATGTGGCGGTGTGGAAGAGAGAAAGCTGACCTCATATCTCACTCTCAGTGGCCAGCTGCAGAGTTCCTGCAGCAGGGTGTGTTTCTGGGTTTTGATGCTGGTTTTGTTGATGGCCTCCTGCTTCACGGATAGACCCTATAGACTGTAGATTTCAACAGAGGGCAGAAACCAGAGGACTCTAACAGTATGGTATTCTCGGTGTCCTTAAACCTTGTATGTAAGTTGGCCCAAATTAGGTGTCTCAGAACAGAATCTTGGAGTGATGTTTGGAGTGAGAGTGACATTTCTTCAGAGTCAGAAGAACTGGCCCCATCAGCTGGCCTATAAGTATTCTCTTTGGACTTGTTCCAGTCTTTACAAAGTTTTCATTCCAATTCTTTTCATTCTTCCCTGTGCCATCTGGGCCAGCAGATGTGGCCTTCCTTTCTGACTGCCACTCGTTCTCTCAGGGTCTCCTGTAGTTTCTCTTCTCTACCCATAAGGGGCAGCCTTAACCCAGAATTCAAAGATGCCCTTCATTTTCTGTTGCTGTTCAGACAAATTGTCACACATGTAGTAGTTTCATATGATATATTCGTTGTCTACAGGTCAAGAGTCTGATCCAGGTTTCACTGGGATGAAGGCCAAGGCATTGACAGAGCATTGTTTCCTTCTGGAATTTTCTGTCATCCATTTCCCTGCCTCTTCGATAGCTTCTAGAGATTGCCTACACACCTTGGCTCATGGCTTTTCCTCCATCTCCAAAACCAGTGATAGAGCACCAGTTTCTGAACCTTCTGAGGCCAACCTCTTGTCCACTAATTGTAGTTGATAAAGGTTGTGATGTTGAGAATTCACACTTAGCTTGAGCCCACCTGCTTAATCCAGGCCACTATTCCCAGTCAAGGGCTTTGAAACTAGTCACATCTGCAGAGTCTCTTTTGCCGTGGAGGGCAATGAATTCCTAGTGTGAGAGGATGAAAGCATGTGTATTTTAGGCAAGTATCTGCCTACCACAGTCTCCTTCATGTTTTCTTAGCAGGCCATGGCAGTCCATGCTTGAAGAAGATGGGTCATTCTTCCTCATCACATTGGACCAAGGATATAATTTTTTCAAAGCCTAAAATGCAGTATAGCCACTTGTAGAGTTGGGCGTCCCAGCTGATTACAGAGTGGATTGTGGTTGCCCTCCCCCACCTGCTTTCTCTTAGTAGTCCACAGACTTATTTTGAGCTGGTCTCTCACTGTGGCCCTCCATCTTCCAGAGTTATTCTGTATTTCCCACATCCCCCATCTACATTGTACTCACTCTGTGGGAATGGAAGTGGAACCCTAGCAATGTGTTTGGAGTCCTAGAACCAGACTAAACCTTTATTTGTCCAGTTACTCATTCCCATGTGTGAGATGTAGGATCACTGGATAAAAAACAGACCATTCCTTAAGAACGAAGCAGTCTACTTGGGAGGCAGTCATTTGGTATGATCAGAGCTATATACAAAATAGATGAGCATTGTTCATGTGTGTATTTATATGGGTACACATATGTGTGAATGCCTTTTATAGTAAGTCCTTAAGTCTCCCTGAGGAATTCAGGAAGGTTTCCCAGAGAGGACTTTAGCAAGAAGTAATGGCATGACTGTTTGCCATGTAATTCAACCCTTACAGAATCTCCATGGGAGGAGAAGTGCTTATAAAGTTGTTATGCAGGAAAGGAATACAACATGACTTGCATTTTTCTTCTCACTTTTTATTTCTTAAAAATATTTTATTTGTTTATTTGAAAGAGGCATGGGGGAGGGGGAGAATTGGTCTGATAGGGACTCCAGCCACTGGAAACGAACTCTAGATGCATGTGCCACTTTGTGCATCTGGCTTATGTGGGTCCTGGGGAATTGAACCTGGGTCCTTTGCTTTGCAAGCAAGTGCCTTCTTTCCAGCCCATTTCTTGGTTTTTGAAGGAAACAGTAGGAATCAAATTTCTGGCTGACTTTGCTAGATGTGTGGTCATTCCCAAAAGTCTTAATTCTATAATCCTCAGTGTTTCCTTTAGGAGTACCCAAGTCACTGAATTGTTAGGAGCCTTGAATGAGTTAATAGTGTAAGTTTTTTTGAATGCTGACAGCATATAAACAACATTCAACAGAATTATTGCTACATAACCATCACCATTAAGCATTATGATATTTCTTGAATCACTCATCACATTTCTGCCACGAACATATGAAACAGATTTCGGGTGCAGGCTAGCTTTTCTCTCCTACTTATGGCCGAGGAGGTGTTTCTAAATTTCCCAGGAACCTTGCCAGGATGGTGGTTATTTTGTAGAAGTGGATGTGTAGTGAAATCATGTGTAGATGTATAAGTGTGGGAATTCAGGTGTCAGAGTTATAACTTTCCTATCATAATTTGCAATGATTTATTTACATTAAGAAGACCTTCTCATATTGCTTTATCTAAGTTATATATTTATTGTTTGTAAATCTGATGAGGTAATTTGGAGAATCCTAATTCAAAAGAAACTTTCACTCAGATTATAAGTGATTAAAAGTAGTTTCTTTTGAAATATTTATGGACAAAATCAACTATTAGTACTTTTTATTGTTGGTTTATTAGCCACACATTATATCTGCTTAAATCTGTGATGGGCTGGAGAGATGGCTTAGTGGATTGCAGTTGCTCTTGCTTGAAAAGCCAAAGGGACCCAAGTTTGGTGCTCTAGTACCCATGTAAGCCAGATGCACATGTGTCTGGAGTTGGTATGCAGCAGCTAGAAGCCCTGGGGTGTTCTTTTTCTCTCTATCTGCCTCTCTTTCTCTCTCAAATCAATTAATAGATGAAATATTTTCTAAAAATCTTTAGTGAGGTAGGAACCATGGCATAAATGTTTCTATGTGAGAGTACTGTTAAATTTAAAATGTACTAAATATGAGCATTTCACTTTAGTCTCAAGTAAACAAAATGAAATTTCAGTTTTACAAATAAACATCTTCTTAAATAGAAGAATGATTTCAACTTTTATGAAATCATTATAAATGAGAATAAATTCCCCTTTCTACAGTTTGAGAGAAAATTTTTATTTTGTTTAGTACACTGAGTAGTAGCAAACATGTTCTTGTTATGAATGCTCTCCCAGGTTACTGCTCTCTAATGTTCTTAAATATCTTCTTACATAAGCAATGACCATATTTTTGACATGGAAACGTAATCTCAAAAAGATTTTTGTTTTCACATACTGATTAATTTTCACTGAGATCAAACTTTCAATCTCATAAAAATGAGATATATACTTACCACATCTCTGATGTAGCCCACACATGGAAGTAGGAATAATCTAATTAAACCTACCCAAAAAAGATGCACTCAAGACTGTAGCCTAGACCACTTCCTATTGTGAAAGTCGTGCTGACAGGTTTACCCCACATGTAACCTTCCTGCTCTTGTAAGAAGCTGCCTATAGCTCATGTTGGAAGAGACTCTGGGCTGTGAAGAAGAGTACCATCATCAGGCTTCTGTGGGTGCACAAAATAAGCAGTGGGTGGGAGTGACCTGTTTTCCATCCCTACAGGCCTGGAATTGGGGGGCTGGGAGACATTGAGAACAGTGTACACACACATTCTGAGTTGTAGCTTGCCATCTCCCATAGGTCCCTTACACAACCACATCCCTTATGTGGGAGGGAGGTTGTTTTTTAAATTTCAGCTATTTATAATATATCAATTGCACTTCATGCAAATGGATATAGTAGATATGAACTTACACTGTGGAATTGACCAGAAATGATTTTAAATCCTATCCTGCCACCGGGACAAGCAATGAAGTTTCCTCCTTTTCCTAGGGCTGGTGATGATAAATGAGACAGTGAACGTGCATGCTCACATACCTGCACCTGCATGTGCCCAGCAGGGTCCTCTGTCCACGTGTAACAATGTGCTTAGTGTTGCTGTACTCACAGAAACTTACTTGCTTTGCTTTTTGTTATGAATGTCTTTTGAAGTACGGTGTTAAACAAATTGATATTCATTGTTTTAAAATTATCGCTCCCCTCAAGCTTCATAGAAAAGCGATAAGTTGTTAGCTCAGATTTTTAAATACATACTACTTTTACCCTACATGAATTGTAAGATGTTTAAACCCATTAAGGAGCATTTCCTTATCATGGTTTGCATTCTGGTGTGTGGACCAAGTCCAAACTGTCCCACAGTAGAGAGAAATCTCTATGTTGACAGATGTTTTCAGCACTTTCTTCTCTTTCCCATTCAGTATTTCCCTAACATAGCCTTTCTTATCTAGTATTTCTTTTTCCTTAAAATTCTCATGTTAGCCATAATTACCTTCATATTCCTAGAGCTGTTTTCTACTTGCTGATTTTCTTTTCCCCATCTCTTTGTCCAACAGTATGGAATTTTAATGAGAAAAAAAATCTAATTAGCTTTCCCCCCATTTCTATTTAATATGCAGAAGCTGAAAAAATTCACTGAGTATAAGATTCAGAGGTCATTTCTATCTGAACTTGGAATTTACAAGTGTCTTAAGCTATGCCCTGACCATACCCGAAAATAATTGTCAAAGCTTTTATGGGTGGACCTCCAGCATCTGCTGCTAAAGCTCTTCAGGCAATTGCTATGTGTAGCAAAGGGTAAGATCTACTTTCAGTACACAGGTTAGAATTGTCCTAGGAGTGAGGTGTGGGACCAATGCAGGAAGGTACAATGCCATTGTAAAAGAGATGACTGGTACTCAAGGAACTGTTGTAATAAACAAAGCATGTTTATGCCAACAGAAATATTTGTGTGTGTGTCTAAGTGTGAATGGGGTGAGTCTCAGCTACAGTTCTGGAGCATCATATCAACAGATTAGGTTTGCAAAAGCCCCTGAGGGAATTTTGATACACACTTCTTCCCTTCTCACTCCTTTTTCCATCCTTTCTGTCTCCTTCCTCCCCATTGGTTATTGGTCATCTTGTTCTTTTCTTTTCTAAGTCAGCTAGGAGGGGGTGGCTAGCTGACACCAGCATTACTGAACAAAAGTTCTAGGTCCACCCTGACTAGACCATAAAAGCTATATCTCCTCAACGGTGATGAGACTGGGAGTATGACAAGTCCCAAAGACTCAACATAATGAATTATTTGATATGCACATTCCTTGGGCTTTGTTTTAGAGTAGAAGCAGTTTTGATTAGCATCAGCTATTTGGGGGTAAAGTGTGTTCTGTGATGTTTTAGAATATTATGTGGTAGATAACAACTTACAATTTAGCTTGTAGATAAAGCAGCACAGCATGGATCATGTCTCAAGGGTTCCCTTGTAAAACACATTGGCTGCTTCCCAGGGCAGCTGTCACTGTAGAATACGCACATCTGTCCTTAGAGCATCAGACATGGCTGGCATTGTTCTAGTACTATCTTGCTTAATTGTAGTTCCAAGATATGTAATTTTAAAAGCCTTGGTATCTAGGTGTGTATTTATTCCTGTTTTTTTTTTCTTAAATACCTTTATTTGCAAGGAGAGAGAGAGGGAGAGAGAAAGAAAGAAATATGAATATATAGGTGTATCAGGGCCTTTAGCCACTGCAAACAAACTCCAGATGCATATACTACTATGTACATCTGGCTTTACATAAGTACTGGGGAATTGAACTCTGGTTGTTCAGTTTTGCAGGCAACTGCTTTAACTGCTGAGCCATCTCTCTAGCCCCCAAACTCTTAATCTCAAGAATAGAACAAAGGCCAGGAAGAGTGTGAAAAGACTACCAAACTTCCCATCCAGTGGAACTAGAGTTGAACTAAAGCAAGGTGGTTAGTGAAGGGGGTGCAGGACAGAGCTCACACCCATGTAGTCTATGGTTGTTGTGCACAGGGTAAAATTGACATGAATTAGACAGAGGTGATCTGTTTCGTGGCAAAAGTCATGTTCTGAAGAAGTTGTTTGATGTCCCAAAGCAGTTTCCAAAAAGCTCAGTGAGCAGAAAACCACCTCCTAATGTCTAGAAGTTTAAACTGTCAAACTTCAGTTCATTCTGCTCAACTTGGGATCAAAGTTTGGCATTCAGTATTTGAGCAGAAACCTCATAACCCCAGTCCAATCATAAGGGAAACATCAGAAAAATCCCAGATGAGTGACATTAAATGGATGACCTCATAAAACCGAGAAGGTCATTGAAACAAGGAAAAAAACCTGCTGCAGTTAAGAGGGTCCTAAGGAGACAAAAGAGCTGAAAACAAAGCAGATCTTGGATGGGGTCCTAGGACAAAAAAAAAAGGAAAATGAAAAAGAAAGAATGTTGGACAAAAATTGGAAATCTGGGTAAAGGTTGGACTTTAATAATAAAGTATTAGTATGGATCCATTAATAGCTACAAATGTCCAACACTAATGTTAGAAATTAATAAGAATAGAAAATAGTGTGTAGATTGTGGATATTCTGCGGACTTCTTACGATAATTTTTCTGTGAATTTTAAAGCAACCTTGATGGGATTCGAAGTTGAACTTTTAAGCTTCTCCACACCTACCTTGTTTGCATGGTGCTAATCCCCAGAAATAGATACATTTCATTAATATTTTTATGACTTTAAAATACAAATTTGATAAATTTAAGATTTCTCTAATTACATAAGAGTATATTTATACTTTTGATACAGACATAACAGAAACTGGCTATCTCATGGAAACAGAAATTATGTCTCATAGTAAAAGTTCTCATAACAGGAGTTGTGTGCTGGGTCTTAGTAAGTTAATACATTTTTCAGAAGTCTACGGGATAGAACTGCTGCTTCTGTTAGTGAGAAAAACAGAGGCTCAGAAGATCAAGTGACCTAGATGCTACTGAAAACTGCATGAGGGTGATCCTGAAAACGGCCTTGCCTCTGACGCACAGGCGCACAGTGCAGCTTCTGTGCCTGCGCACGGCTGCCTGCTGGTGCCGCCGCCCTCCCTCTCTCCCTCTCTCCCTCTCTCTCTGTCTTGGCATGTGTGCTGATGTCAGAACGTCTCATAATAGAAACAATTTCTTTCAGAAAACCAAATGATAGATGGTAGTAATTTACTTAATTGTCCTAAGGAATGAATACACACCTAGATACCAAGTGAGAAAATTTTTAAATAGCCAGAGATTTTTATAAATCAGAATTAAAACAAATGCTAAGGTAAAACAAGCATAATCTTAGGAACTTTGTGTAATTGGGCAACAAAAAACTACCTAGTTATATGCTGACTTTCTTTTTAGATTATCCATAATTACCTTGAGTTTTTAGGTAGCAAAATGCGGACAGTCCCAACTCAGAGTCTGCTGTGCTACATAGTGAGCTTTGGTGACTGAAAGCCTGAGGCAGGAAGAAGAGAGAGAAAAAGAGCGGTTCTCTGCTCCTGCCCCTCCATAACCAAGTGTGAATTGGATGTGTGAACAGAAGATCCAGCCTTGTGCTCAAAGACTGAAGGCAGCATTATAAAGTAGAATCTTTATGGGTGTCTTCAGGTTCCTCAACTTTAAGTGTTTTCATTTATTACACATATTCATTTAAATTAAAACAGCACTGGGCTGAAAAGATGGCTCAGTGGTTAAGGTGCTTGCCTGCAGAGCCAAATGACCTGGGTTTGAGTCCCCAGTGCCCATGTAAAAAGCCAGGTGCCAAAAGTGGCACGTTCACCTGGAGTTTGCAGTGGCTAGAGGCCCTAGTGTGCCAGTCCATTCTCTTTCTCTCGCCCCTTGAAAATAAATAAATAAAAATATTTAAAAAACAGCACTGAAGGATAAGAAATAGGGAGAAGAAACCAGTATTAAAAATAAGTGAGAAATTAATATTATCTTTAAAGCAGTGGATTCTAATAAATAAATTAGATGACTAGAAGAGAAAAGCTATTTGGATACTAGCCAAGGAGGGATTCTGCTTAGCCATAAATAATTTCAATTCTAAAATCCCCTTATATTATTTTCTTAGAAATGGGGATGTTAGTATTCATACTTGTTATTTTAACCAAAAGAACTAATTTTCCTCGAATCATAAAACAGATCATCTGCTTATTTCCATTGTGTAGCCTTATTATTTCCACATTGTATTGTGTCTCCCTCAAATTATCAGCAACTCTATTATTCATCTCTAAGGGTGCTTTTGAAATTCCTACGAGTGAGCCCTTAGCATTTTGTAGCCAGCTCCTCATATGTATTCTGTAAATGTGCAGAAAATACCAAAACCACCTGTCACTGTCTTCCTGTTGGGCCAGGCTGGTGTCCATCTGGTCGCTTATTTCTCCATGCTTACCAGTCCCCATCTTCCCCTGGATCTCCCCTCCACCTTCCCCACCTCGGCACCTCCACACTTGCCTGTGGGCTCTTGCAGGCTGCTTCCTCCTCCAACACCTCCTTCAAAGGCCTGGCCCTGAGCCCATCTTGCCCTTCGTAGTAGCGGTCCCTGCTCTCTCTGTCATAGATGCCCCCGTCCCCCCACTTACTTCCAAACACTTCTCAAAGGTGTTCCCCTATGACCACACAAGGTCCTATGAGCGCAGGGTCACAGTGGGGACTATTTGATTAACACTGGTTGAAAAAATGAACACATCTAAAAAAAAAAAATCAGTACAAAGTTTCTAAAGGTTTCTTGTAGATGGACATTTGAGCTGAATTTGGAAGGCGGACTGTGAACATATCAGGATATAGGGAAAATGAGAAAATTGGAGAAGAAAGAGGCTTGTGTGAATGATGGCAGTGCTTTTTTTGCAGGGGCAGTGACGACAAAGAATTATGTACATATCTGTTCTGAGCTTGGGAGGAAATAAGGAAAGAGTTAGCTTCTGGGAGCCAGGAAAACCAGTAGCTTAGCGGGGCATGATCACAGTGACTACAGCATGGCATCCGTTGGGCGAGGAAAAGAGTGTTTGGCATTGCTAAGAAGTGAAAGTCTGTACTCTCTGCCTCCTGTTTTTCCTCATTTTTATTTCCCTCTTCAGTGACTAAGCTCATTACTATCTCATGGTAAAATAGATTGTAAATACAAGCTGAACTTGTTTAACTAGACATTCATTCATACATTTGGGAAACATTTACTTTGGTTCCGGCATAGTGCCTCTAATACAAATGGCTTTGTAAGCCAGCATATATGATACTTTGTGATGTTGTGCACACTTAAAATGAGACAGTACCTAGAGAATTTGCAATGGATGCTTGAGCCAGAAAAGACACCCCCCCCCAAAAAAAAAGGAAGGAAGGAAGAAAGGAGGAAAGAAAGAAAGAAAGAACGAAAGAAAGAAAGAACGAAAGAAAGAAAGAACGAAAGAAAGAAAGAAAGAAAGAAGGGAGAGAGGGAATTATCATGGAATTTTTTTTATAATCATGGAAAATGCTAATAAAAATTAAAAAGAAGAAAAAGAAAGAAAGGAAGGAAGGAAGGAAAGAAGGAAGAAAGGAAGGAAGGAAGGAAGGAAGGAAGGAAGGAAGGAAGGAAGGAAAGGAGCTGCACTTACCTTAGAAATCTGTGCATTAGCCTGTATAGCAGGAAGAAGCTATCTAAAAGGACTCTAGCTAAGAAATCTAACTAGTGAAATGTATGCCGTCTTAGGAAACACCCGGAGCCATGGGAAAGCAGGCTTTGTTTTCCCTCTGCCAGTCTGCTTCTGATAAGACCAAAGCCCCTTGTCTTCTACACAGCCTACTTTAGCAATAACTAACAAATTTTGCTTCATTTTAAAGTTAGAGTGAATTTGATAATTTTGCTATTTCTTGCATTTATTTATAAAACAAGATTCTATTGTGGTAATTCAGTTGCCAAAGGTGTTGCTTATATTGCTCAAAAATTGGCATATTTTACTTTTGAAACTAGATCATATTGCTATAGCCACACACAGAAGAGGGAATGGTGTTTTTAGAACTCTGTTTCTTGCTTATCGATACAAAGGTCGTTGCCATGGAGATCTCACACTCTCTGGAGAGAATGTGGTCATGGTCATAAGCATATCACAACCCACCCGGTTTGGAGAGCCCCTCTGAAAGGGATTTCCTTCTGTCGAAGTTATTTGAGGTAACAAAATAGAGAGTTTAATGTTTGCAGCTCAGATTTGCATACATTTGGTTACTGCACTTATTGATTATAGTTAGAAGCAATTAATTTATAGTAATATTTTGGGGTTTCTTTAGCAATGAGTCTTATTACTTTTTAATTATTCCATAAATGTATTTTCAAACAGAAAGACCCTTTATTTGTATTTATGTGACAAGCCCATCCAACCAGAAGTCATGTTTTTCGGTATTTGAGGTTTTTCCAAATTTCAGTGTCTGCTCTTAAGCATATGGAGCTCTGGTGGCGTACACAGAGGCAGTGCTGGTGAAACAGGACTGATACATTCAGAGCTCCTGGAAGAGTAAAGTGAGCTCACTGTCAGTAGTTCTGAGTCTGAAAATGCTCAGAGCGCATAGCGATGTGTGAACACTGTGTTTACAGGACGGAGACTGCACATTTGCTCTGCAGCTGTGTCTAACGGTTATCAGTTTGGCATGCAGCACGATTGTTTTGGAGGGAGAATAGACACTTCTGATCCCTTTTGGCAGTGCTGCAGTAACGAAAGTACCTACTGCTGGAGTGAGTCATCTGAACTTAATTAGATTTGCTATATAATTAGCATTTGAGGGAATCTTGGGAAAGGCCTTGTGGGTTAGTGATTTGTTATGTCAAATGTAAGAGTGCTCATTTGGGGGACTGGGAACTGAAAATGAAGAAATTCTGATGCATTGTAAATCCGAGGCATTATATCCATCTATAATTTTGTAAATGAGCTTTTAAAAGTGATACTTTCGTGGGGATGGCTGGAATTCCTGACCCAGACAACTGGGACCTGTTTGCTTTCATGCATGGGTATGGATTCTTGTACATGCGTGGTGTCCACTTGATGGCACTTAAGTGTATGCAACTAGCTTTCCACCTCTAATGAGTGCCCGCATCTCCTTAATAAACACCCTGCATCAGCTGTGGGGGCTGTGCCCATAAGTGTACATTGAAACTGGCATATGTGGTTTGAGACAGGTAGACCTTATGCTGCCTTTAAATTTACATGTAACTTAAGCATAATGTAATTACCATGGCCTGCTCTATTGTCTGGTTTTTTTTTTTTTAATTGCAGAAGGGAATTTAATGCCCAAAAGACATTTATTAAAATACTTTAGAAATTTTGTTCTGTAACATTAGAATTTTACAAAATGAGTTAATCATGGAGAAAAGCTATAAAATGTTTGTGGTGAGAAGATTAAATTTCATACTCCCATTTAAGTTACATGGATAAAACTTATAAGCTGTGCTTATTTAAAATATTTCTTTAGCTTATCAAAAAGTTGTCATATTTCAATGAACATATGTATTTACATAAATTCATCTAGATTGTACCATAGGAAAATAAATGAAAGGGATCAAGTTCCTTCTTTTACTTTTCATTTTCTAGTGAAGTTCTTCAGTGACTTAAATTTATAATAGAAAAAAAGCAAAATTAATAAAAGCAAAATTACAACCTACCATAATAGACCATTTAGGTCTTCATGAAGTTGAAAAATCAGCTTAGCACATGCCCTGCACTAAAGCAAGCTGCTATGAATTACATGGTTCTTGCCTGAGAATCACTGCTATTTTACCATGACTTACAGAGTAAAGTCTCCCATTTAGGATGGTCTCATTTAAAAAAATATTTATTTATAAGCAGAGAGATACAGGCAGAGAAAGTGTGTGTTTGTGTGTGTGTGTGTGTGTGTGTGTGTGTGTACACATGCCAGGGCCTCTAGCCACTGCAAATGAACTGTAGATGAACTTTGTACATCTGGCTTATGTAGATACTGGGGAATTGAACCCAGGTTGTTAGGCTTTGCAGGCAAGCACCTTAATTGCTGAGCCATCTCTCCAGCACCATAGGATGGTCTCTTAATTATAGTTGGTGTTCAATAAATATGTGCACATAAAAAATTAATCCCCTAGTACATACTCTTCATCTTCCCCCCAAATATTGGAAATCCATAGACCTGTAAGACCAAGCTTCACTTGCTGTCATTCTAGAGTGCCACCTCTTCCCCAGTGCCCCAGTCCTCTTCCCCACAACAGGGCTGAACTGCTCACCTTCTTATTAAGGTTTTGCAGAACCCTGTGTCAGACTTGAGATGAACAGCCAGTCTCGTTCACAGGTGTAGTGGTAACAGTGACTACAGAATCAACTTGTATCCAAGTAAGACTCTTGGCACTTTTAAATCTACAAGTCTTTTGTGGTACCCTTGAGATTGGCTATGACCTCTGGTGCAAATTATCAATGCTGTGTGTATGCCAGTGTGATTTTGGCTCCTCAGTTCACCTCTCCCAGCCTTACTTGTCACTGCCACATAGAGTTGTTGAAAGGATTCAGTGAGACTGTAAGGATGTATCAAGTAAGAGTATCTGTTTCTGTTTAGGCTGGGTAGTACTGAGTGAGGTTTTGCTTCTCTGTATGCTCACACGTCAATCACATTTCTTTGAACCCTTACACACACAGACAACTACATTTTCCCCATATTCCTGCATGTTGTTTCTCTGGCTGTTCACTGTTGTATTGAATAGATACCAGGTTGTTGCTGTCATGTGTGTCTACATACATCATTAGCTTTGGTGGAGGTCAGATGTTTAAACCCCTGTGGTCTCTAGGGAATTAGTACTGTCTGTGCTTAACCTCTGGTTCTTCACTGAGGGTTCTGATAGAACTTAGGTAATTTTGCCCCAAGTAAGTAGATTTTTAAAAAGCGGTAAGTAAATGCTGTGATCCATCTAAAGAAAATAAGTGAATATCACCCTTTATATGAACTGCATACTTAGCTTACCAGAAGTTATTAACTAAAAGCACCTTTCTTTGGAAACTACTGCTTCCATATTTTTACATTTAAGGACAAAGGCATCCAGATCCAGTAGCCCTTTGTTAGTGGCTCTGTGGTTTTATCATATTCATTAGAAATTTGTCTGCATGGAGCAAAAGTACAGACTTTGTAAGAATAGGTGCAGAATCGAATGGGTCTTATCAGCATACCATTTTTTCAATTATGAGGGTAAAAAATGAGATGTGTTTTCCTACTAATGTTAAACTGTCCCCTGATTCTGGAAATTCACACATGAAAACGTGTGTATGCAAATTCATAGACATTCAGCCTGAAAACCTTCTTAGGAAGAGATACCAGCCACTTTGGAAGGCAGAGACATATGAAAATACAGTAGAGAAAATATATTTTAGAATCTGCATTTTATTTGATTGGATACTGGCAGCCATTGTAATTGCTAGGTTTGTATTAATGAACAGGCCAAAAGTGTATTAACAGCCATCTGCATATACATGAGACCATGACAAGCTTTTTTTCTTAACTAGGTCACACATTCCTATCACAAACTTGTTTTTTTTTTTAATGTGTTTAGTCATTAAACTTTAGAAGTACAAAGATAAATTTATTAGCAGGAGGATGAACTAACAAAGAATATGGGAGGGGGTGAACTTTTCATTAGATCTCCCTGATAATACATAATAGCATACATTTATTTCTTCTACATTTTATTGATAAAGTTGTGGTAATCTATTGACCAGAATTAAACTGCTGAAAAGTAAGTTGCTCTAAGTTATTCACCCAAATCATTAATGGCGGTATTGCTGTGGTAACCCAGAATTAGCTCTTTAAAAAGGATGTTTAATTTCATAAAAAAATTGGCAACATCTCTTGGCATTATGCATACATAGTAAAGTGGTCACCCTTTTGCCTTTTCTATGTTAAGTTTTGACATTCTTTTAAATATAAAAAATATAAACATATTTTAAAAATTAAATTTAACATATTTAAAGAAAAGGAAAAGAGTTTTATCATGAGTATAATTCTCAAAATAATAATTTAGACATTTCAAAATTCAGTTTCTCAGACATTTTAGAGAGATGGTGACAAAGAAATTGCTACATATTTTTTTAGTTTCAGTTTATAATTAGCTTTGAAACTTAAAAAAACAAAAAACAGGTTGCAAAATAGGGGCAGTGACACATCCTAATAGAAATCTTACATGGTTTCAGTTACTTAAATCCTATAACAATATACTTTATTTGTCGCTTTAGCTAGGACTGATTCCTGCCTTTTGAACAGTATTTAGTGGTATTAGACTGCGACACGAAGAATTTTGTGAAAAAACATGCAGAAAGGCTGAATGTTTTGTAGGGTCACCAAAAGTTACTTTTCAGGAGGATTTAAAATTTCCTGGTGCCAAACAAACCGGAAGTCCTACCTTATGGTGGATGCTGTGCTCCTGATGTGACCCGAGCTGCAAGCTGCTTATGTTTGTCATTACGCGTCCACGTTCTAAGGAAATTCCACTTTCCAACATCACGGCTGGCTGTCGTAGCTCCATGCTTTCTTCTATAGGAATAATTTGAACTATAAAATTTGAGAAGCTTCAGCGTCTGGAAATTTGAGAGCATTGCCTCCCCCCTTTCCTGAATATAACATTTTAACAAAAGCATTATATCCCAGTGCAGTGTAGATGTCAAAGCTTGTGCACAGTGTAGCTTCACTTTAGACTTTGACAGTTTAAAGCCCCAGAAATCTTCAGAGCCTCATGGAAATAAAATGTATTGTGGGCAGTAATAATGAGGAACCTAACTTATAGTCATTGTTTCTTACATTGCTGTTCAGTTGAAAATAGTGAGAGGTGCAGGTTCAGGACTGGGGTGGGAGAGGACTTCAGAAACAGAACCAAACCTTGACCGGCTCTACCTGTGAAGTCAAACCTGCATCAGGGAGGCACTAATTTTAAGTGTTTGTGTTTGCTAATTTAAGACTTACGAAAGTTGAAGTCAATCCATATTTTAAAATATGTTGAGGGTAGGAACTGGGTTACAACAGTGTGACATGGTTTTGTTTAAGTAATTTTAGGTAAGATTACAAATGACGGAAATAAGTTGTCACTTCCTTACTTGCACTGATTTCTCATTTTAGTACTACAATTTATAATGCTAGCTTTAGGAAATAACAAACTTTGAAGCACTGATTTATTGTTACATTTTGCTTTTAAATTTTTTTAAAAAAGATAATACACAAAGATTCATCAATATATTTATGTTAAGGTATGTTCATATTCTGAAAGGACTTGAGTTTGAACCCTATAACATTTCTATGTCTGTAATGTCGTTCTCCAACTTTGCTTTAGATGCTTGACTTGACGGCATCCAGGAAAATCTATGTGAATCAGAAATAAGATTTCCTTCTAACATCAGAAAATAAGCTTCAATTTTTAGATGGAATCTGAATTTACATAAAAATCCTAATTTGGGATCCCATTATATTTCCTAACTAACTGAAAGAAATCTTGAAAATAAATCATACCAAATTACCAATAATTTGCATCAAAGGGGAAGAAATGGAATCTTTTGAAAGCCAGCAGACACTAAGGATATTTTGGTGGAGTTAAGTAATAGAGATCTCAGATTTTCATTTCATAAAAATTATGACTTTACACATAGCTTTGCTGAAATATTTTGGCTTAATAATGTTTTCGATTTATCCAAATCTGTATAAAATTATACTGTTCATATACTGTCTCATTTAGTTATATTGTTTCAGTTAAGCTTAAAATGTAACAGACCTTATATCGCCAAGTGTTAGTGGTATGCATCTCATGTGCATAGTATTAGAAAAATAAAACATTCCTGTTCTGTTTAGAGGAGCATCCTATTCATTTGGGGTTAGGTTAGGAAGTCTTGACTACTGAGGAATAACTTTTATAGATCTGGCTACATAATCATTCATATATGTATATATAAAGTTTAAGCTCTTTTAAAAACATGTGATCCATACTGTTTCAAGCATTAGCTTAAATAATTGTAACACCATACATTGGTAGAATTATATTCATTTAATTCAGTAATGAAATTAATTTGGGGTTTCTGGCATACTGCTTTTGCAGGTTTCTGTGACTCATTGGCTGAGAAAGTGTGATTCAAGACACTAGGATCATTTTTTCTCATCTGCTAAAACTCATGTTTTGACTACGGGCAAGTTTTCATGGCAGATTTAAAACAAATATTCTGTGATAATATTTGGAAGCTGGGTGATGTCTTTCCTTACATAACTAGGACTAGTAGAAGTATTTAAGTTCATGGACTTTAAAGCTATCGAATAGACAATTTTTTAATACAAGTGTTTTTCTAATTTTTTTTGTTGTTTAACTCTTGATTGCTAACTATGACCTCTAGACAACTTACTGCATTTTCTGTTGTTTTATTCATTGAACAATTAACAAGAACTAATTAGTGACAGAATTTAAGTTTTAAAGTAAGCATATTCACAAATCATTAAAAGCTATTTCTCAATATAGTCTAGAGAAATGATAATCCTTTGATTTATTTGTATTTCTCAAAACTCATAATTACATTCATTGTTTAATTTATGCTCACTCCAACTAAAATATATTCTCATAGTTTAAAGTGTTATAGTGGCATGATAAGTAACATTAAATGTCTGTAAACACTGGATATTCTGTTGGCAAAGTAAATTAAAAATCTTATTTTTTAGTTTTTCTTTAAAATTAAACTGTGCGGTGATACACCCTTTTGTAGAGACAGAAAGTCCTGGTCAGATAACCCTACAAGCAACATATGCCTGTTTTGAATTGTAATGTGTTTCTCATTATAGCCCCATTTTCCCGACATTGCAGTCAATGCATAGTAACATCCTTAGCAGTTGTTCAGCAATCCTGTCAGCCTGCACCAGCAAGCCAGCTATAAGGAACCAGAGCATACACAGACAAGACCTGCCACTTTCTACCCTCACTCTGAGCTGTTTCCCTCACTGCTTTCCCACTCATGATCATATAGCCTCTTGCACAATGGGCTGTATCCAACTTTCTGTCACAAGAGGAACTGAGTAAAAATTATTCCAGAATTCTTCATAGAAGGAAACATGAGCCTGGAATAACCTTGAAGTGAAGGACAGACAAAAAAGCAAATATTTGCTTTAAGGACACCCCAAATGTATTTATTTTTGACTGTTTTCCAGGGTGCAGTCTTTATGACATGCTTTTACCATTGGACTCTCACTCATAAGTTTTTGTAACTGGACACATAGCTTTCTGTAGTATCACTACATGGAAAATATGTTGTTTTGGTGTATGTGGTTGTTTTAACCATTTCTTGAGCTTTTGACTTACTTATCTAGCTCTTCCATTTGTCATTGCCTTTCCAGCACTTGACAGTTAGTGCCAAGGCCCCCTGCTCCCCACCAGGGGGCAGCACCAGACCCTACCTTGCCCTGTGGTCTGGGCGCTCTAGACCATGGTTCTGCTTAGTGGTCTCCATTCTTCTTGATGTAGCACTTAAATATTTTTGGTGTTTTCTCACAAATTGTAAGACTTTGTAAGTGCTCAACAAGAAGTAGCTATTTAGGCCTTGTGCTGTAAGGGATGCTATTTCTCATGTTTTAATGTTCTGCATATTTGAATCATCTTCATTGACTTTGTTATACTTTTCAAGTACTATGTTATTATAGATAGATGATTTCTTTAACTTGGAAAAATCTTAAGAGGAAAACAGAAATCTAGCCATTGTTGAGCGCTGTAACATGTCAAGCATGGAACCAAATACTTTTCACATGTGACCCTACAGTCTAAATATGTAAATAGTCAAGAGACTTAAAAAACAGTAGAAACATTGATTAATGCAAACTTTAAGTACTTTTTTTTTTTTTTTTTTTTTTTTTTAATATTTTAAGTAGAGGATTGGCGAAGTAAAATTACAGTAGGATAAAGATTCCCTTCAGGTAGAATTCCATATTCCATGCTCTGTTGATTATGTTATGCAACAAAAACTTTTTAAAAATTTGATGAGGTTGTTGGATGCCATAGCATAGAACGCCTTGAAGCAGTTATGTCCATGATGTACCTTTTGTGACATTGTGACAGGAAAATTGTGGCTGAGGGGCTTCAAATTTTAAAGGGGAAAATGATGTTACACATTGGGAAGTCTTAGGGGTTTAGTAAATGCCTTAACATATGTGCATTTACATAAAAATACATAATGGACAACATATATTACTATTCTTTTGCCAAAACAAAATATCTGAAAATTTTTAGAGAATGGAAGTTTATATGACTTTCGGAACTGGGAAGTCCAGATGCATTGTATCAGCATTGTTCTGGTATTTGGTGACTGCGTCTTGCTACATTATAACATAGTGGAGGGCATCATGGCTGGACCTTCCAGCTATACCAGTTGGGGGGCTATGGTGGAGTTATGGGGTTATCCATGGCCTCATCTAACCCTAATTTCCCTTAGAAGCTCCCCTTCCAAATACTGATGGCATATGAGGTAGGGAAATAAGCTTCCAACCTAGGATCTTCTAGGGAATACATTCAAACAATTATAGTTTAAAAATCTCAGTAATATTTTATTTATCTTAAACTATAATGGAACCAATTCCACTAATTTGTATATATTCTCTTTTGCTCACCAAAAAATGTAAAAATGTGAAGAATCTGTCTCCTATGACTTCAGTAATATTTTATTTTATAAAAACAAAAACATAAATTTATATTGTTTATTATAGAAATCAGGCAAATGAAGCTAATTTATTTGCCTGTATCCTTGATTGTAGTATTTTGGAAATTTTTCCCATTGCCTGTTTCCTCTTTTGGCTGTTATCTGCATTGCAATCCAGATGGCTAATATGTAAACAACTGGAGTAATGCTTACTGAGATCATTTAGTATGGCTCAGGAGGGTCCCAGTCCCAGCACCATCTGTTTTTCGCTCTGGGCGCTGCCTCATGTGTAAGCTTGTGCTTTCAGTTTCTTTATATGTGCCATGGCCTCCATCCTCCTCCTGTTATGCACAAGAGGCTTTTAAGACTGGAATTACCCAGTATACCTCTTGAGGCCTTGACCTTGTCAAGTTTAGCCTCATTTTTCTTCTTATTATCTCTATTCTCAAAAGTAATCCATCTGCTGGGTATGGTGGTGCATGCCTTTATTCTCAGCATTCAGGAGACAGAAGTAGGAGGATTGCTGTGAGTTCGAAGCCAGCCTGGAACTACAGAATGAGTTTCAGGTCAGCCTGGTCTAGAGGACTGAGACTTTGCTTTGATAAAACAAAACAGACCAAAACAACAACAAAAGTAACCATCTAAATTTGCAGAGGAGAGATAAGACCAATCAGACCTGTGTCAGGACTGATTCTTCCCTGGCTATACAAGCCACTGTTTGACCTTGGGCAAGTTCCAGTCTGTTTCTTCAGTCATGGCGTAAACTCATTTAGCACAGTTGCCTGGCACAGCATCAGCACTGCTTACCACTGGAATTAATATATTTTAGGGGAAAAAATCCGAGGTAAAAAAAGACAAGTTCATAAGCAAATGCACATGTCATTTTAGAACTTCCCATGTGTCTTCTAGGAGGACCATGCTCTGACTGTGTGTGTAGTTATTTCTGCATGGAACTTGCCTTCACTTTTGGTTATTCTCATTGGATTTTGGCTGAAAATTTGGGTCCTGGGTACCTGGTGAAGAGTTTACTTGGGCTTCTGTGTGGTTGTTTGTCGCTACTGGTTAAGTTAAACTATGATGTCATGGCCATAACTTTCATTGTTCTATATGTGTGGATTCAGTCTACACACTCCAGTCTTTGTCTCAATGCTCACTTCTAGGCCTGTCACAGATTCCACGTATAATCCTCCCAACAGCCTTGTGGACTAAGCCACTATTTACTTTCTTCTGGTGTGCACTTAACTATTTCTGAATCACATGCCATCACATCTAGTTTTTTAAAACATGAGTGTACTTAGGCCACAAGTAAACATATGAATATGATTAATTAACATTGTCTTAAAAATTTAGGACACATGGTTGCTATAGTTACAACATTATGTTGAGAGAGGTTGACTTTTGAGGGATTGATTTCATACAATTTCCAATTAGATTCAAGTCTGTCTCTCTCTCTGTGGGGATGGAGGGGTGTATGTGCACACGTGTACACACAACTTCTGTATGGAAAGAATGATGCTGAGCAGAGCTGCCTGTTTAGGCAGTAGATTTCAGCAATGTACTCATGCACAGATCATCTGCTTGTGAACCAGTTCAGTAAAGCTGCCTGACTGACCCAAACATCATATTTCCAGTCGCTTTAAAGTGAATTTTAGCTGAGGTTCATGGAAGAAATAACTTAAAGCTCTTTATTAATATAGTTTAGCTAGCAGAATATTAGAATTTCATACTGTTTCAGCTGTTCAGGGTCTACCCTCATAACATTGAAAATCTGTTCATAGTCTTGCATATCCTTGAATTATCTTCCATGATTTTATATGCTTAGACATGCGTAAAATCACAAATCTATATAATATAAAATAGATACTTTACTCACACAAAATTGATTCTTCACTTATCCTTTGGTTTAATGGTCACCTTGCCATTCATGGCCTCAAACACGAAGTTCTTTGAGTGACCTAGCAGCTGGTGGTCTCTTTGCTGGTGCAAACCTAGATGTCCTCCTGGAGAAGGTGCAGCTCATTCTTGAGGAGTTTGGAGAGAGCTGTTTGGAAAGCATCTAGGTTGACAATGGCAATCTGTATGCTAAAGGGAGTGTCTTTAATAAACACCAATAAGTCACTTTGTGGTAGTCTTTTGAAAGAATTATATTTTGTAACAGGTATAAAATTAGAGGCATGTAAATATTTTGCCTTTGCTTCTCAGTATTTTTTCCCTGTCCACAGTAATTTGTTTATAAACCATGTAGTATCCAAACTAGTTGGAAAAACCTACTGTATCAACTAAGAAATAAGGTTAATCCCAAATCTTTAAAAAAATTACTTCTTACAGTGAAAAACAGTACACCCAGTTTGTTACCTCATTTTGGCTTCTTAGTAGTGGACTCTTCTCAGAGGCTCTTCAACCTGTATGGATTCAGAGTTCTAAAGCTGCCATGGAGATTTCCCATTGCTGGGGTTCATGGGCCCAAGGATAGGCCTGTACCCACCCATCCTCTCCCTGGAGCTAGCATGTTCTGTGTGTATGCCCTTTCTGCACCAATTACCTTGGCACTGGAAAAACAATAGCACATAGGAAGACATTGAGCACAAGGCATCAGGATATCTTCATGGAAAAATATTTGTCTGAATGAAAATTTAAAAATCGTATAGTATGTAAGAAAATTAAGGCTTTCTCCAATATTTGTGAATTAAGTAATATATAGACATATGAATTTAAGGCCAAAGATTTTATTTCAGGTAAGAGCAGTATGTGTTGAAAGTAATACTGCTTTCCTGCTCGCTAGTTTCATGAATCTCTTTTATCTTCAAAATATTAAATTTGATTTTATATAACAATTTTCTCTATGAAAATGATTTGTATCCTGTAGGAGCTAGAATTTTACATGTTTGAAGCAGATCTCTGTCATCATGGACCCACCCAGGAGACATAATCTGGCTACTGCCATGGGCCATGCAAGATAGCACTGTGGGAGCTCAGGGCAGAAGTGCCTTTGTCAGCTATAGTACACAGTTGATGAAATGCAGTCCAGGAAGGCTTCCCAGAGGAGGTGACATGTAAGGTCATATATGAGAGATGACCACACATCAGTCAGGCAGAGGGCAATGGGCTAGAGACCAACAGTGTCTGCAGAAACCTGGCAGAGAGAGAGAGAGAGACCCCCAAGTAGCTAATGGATGTTTAGTCTGGCTGGAACATAGTAGAATCAGAGATATATTCATGAGAGTAATAGTGTTCCTTTTATAAAATTTGAAAAGCTATTAAGAAATGAGAGGAAGCATGAATCATCACTAACTTCAACTAGCTGCAATCTGGACTGGGGACATTTTGTTGTATTGTCATGCCTTTTGTTTATATTTACAGAAAGCATGACTGATTGGTGCAATCTTAGTTTGACATAAGTGGTAGACATATATATAGGCATAAAGTATATATACTTGTACAAAAGTCTTTTAGGCAGGCTAATCATTGCCTTTTAAATTATAATGTACTTAAATATCTTGACATCCATAGATATAATTGCATTTTTAGCAGTTGAGTTATTTTAAGTTGAAATGCTTTATTTCTGTGAATGAAAACATATTAACATCAACTGTCTCTTCTGCAGGAAGAATGTTTCTTGAACCTCGAAGCTCCTATATCCAGAGTATGTGGTTATGACACTCCATTTCCTCACATTTTTGAGCCATTTTACATCCCAGACAAGTGGAAGTGCTATGATGCCCTTCGGAAAATGATCAACTATTAATTCCAGGGGTAGGTGCTTTCTCTCTGTAGAAAGTTGATGTCTGGGACCAGCAGCCACCAGTATCTTATATTCTGGCAAACAGCAACTTCTAGAAGGAAATGCAGAGGTAGGAGGAAGGATCTAAGTTTGAGGCCAGCCTGAGGCTAATAGTGAATTTCAGGTCAGCCTGAGCTACAGTGAGACCCTACCTAGAAAAAAAAAAAAAAGAGAGACAATGAAACATGCCAAACATATGTATAATTAAGTAAGTCATTACTTGGGGTGTTAGTACAAAGTAGACAAGTAAGATAAACACCTTGTAATAACATTGTTCCAACTTTTACCCTCATCTCTGTGTATTTTTCCCACTGCTTAAGTCATTCGTGAATAGGGATAACTTCGTTTATTTAAAAATTGCCCCTCAAGTATCACTAACTTAGACTCTAGTTGTTTCTTATATGATTCCTAACATTCTGATAGTTTACCTTTATGTTACCTGAAAAAAAATTTCTTTGAGTCAAAATTCTTTAATGTATGTATATAAATATAAACATTTTACTAGGGAAACAAATAAATGAAACAAACACCCCCCACCAGCTTTACTACCATTTCCAATTTTTTTAAATTATATATATTTTTTAATTTATTTGAGAGCGACAGACACAGAGAGAAAGACAGATAGAGGGAGAAAGAGAGAATGGGCGCGCCAGGGCTTCCAGCCTCTGCAAACGAACTCCAGACGCGTGCGCCCCCTTGTGCATCTGGCTAACATGGGACCTGGGGAACCAAGCCTCGAACCGGGGTCCTTAGGCTTCACAGGCAAGCGCTTAACCGCTAAGCCATCTCTCCAGCCCCAATTTTTTTTTTTTTTTTTTTTTTTTGGCAAATGAATGTTTTTGCTTTTTTTGAAAAAACTATTTCTTTATGTGAATATGTGTGTGTAGGGGCACCGGGCATGCCAGGATCTCTTGCCAACACAGATGAATCCTGAGATATATGGCACCCCTGTACATCTAGCTTTACATGAGTGATGGGGAATTGGACCCAGGCCCACAAGTAAGCACCCCTTTATCCATGGAGCCATTTCCTCAGCCCTCTAAAGATGGCCTCTTGGTGGCATGAACTTGTTATGTTTTGAAACAAGGTCTCTGTAGCTCGGGCTGGCCTCAGACTAATTCATTATTTTCCTGCCTGCCTCCAAAGTGCTTGGATATTGTGTGCCACCATACCCAGCTTGTGAATATTTTAAAATATTGGATAACGAATATTTACTCATGATTTTTGCTCCACCAGTAGTGCTAATCTAGCAAAAAATGAACACCATTAAGAATTACTTGGTTTTCAGTATTTATGTAGATGTTGCTGTCATTAAATTCCTGGTTTTGAAGTGTTTCAAAGTTTGGAGATTGGATTAGATGCTTTGTATTTTAATATCTAAGTTGTAACAAATGATAATGTATTTTGAAGTCCCATGATTTTTTTTCAAAACTAAAAGAAGATTAAGCTCTGAATAGTAGCACCGTCTATATGCTGTTTACTGATAGGATAATTCTTAAATTTTTAAAAATATTTTATTTATTTATTTATTTGAGAGAGAGAGAGAGAGAGAGTGAGAGAAGCAGAGAGAGATTGAGAATGGGCGTGCCAGGGTCTCCAGCTACTGCAACTGAACTCCAGGTACATGTGCCATCTTGTACATCTGGTTTTATGTGCTTACTGGGGAATTGAACCTGGGTCCTTTTGCTTTACAGGCAGGCACCTTAACCACTAAGCTGTCTCTCCAGCCCTAATTCTTAAATTCTGTAAATGAGTTTAAAAAGTTAGCTCATGGCAAGTCAGAATTAGAGAGTTTAATATTTGCGCAAATAGAGATAATACCTCATCTGTCACCATGCTACCATAGTCTCTATACTTTTACAGTTGTGTTCCATAACAGGTGTCAGGGGTGTTGGGCCATATAGCCAAGTAGATATAGTGGCTGTATTTCCAATGTCCTTTTTTCTTAAAATGTTTTATTTATTTATTTACTTGTGGTAGAGAAAGAGGCAGAGAGAGAAAAAGGGAGAGAGAGAAAAAGAATGGGCGCACCTGAGCCTCCAGCCACTGCAAACGAATTCTAGACACGTGTGCTCCCTTGTGCATCTCACTGATGTGGGTACTGGGGAATCGAACCTGGGTCCTTAGGCTTTACAGGCAAGTGCCTTAACTACTATACCAACTCCCTAGCCCCGATGTTATCTTTTAAAAAAATTCATTTATTTGCAAAAGACACACAGAGAAAGAGGCAGACAGAATGAGTATGGGCACCACTTTGTGTATCTGGCTCTGGGTACTGAGGAATCAAACCCAGGTCATCAGGCTATCAAGCTTTGCAAACAAATGTCTTTAACCTCTGAGCCATCTCTCCAGCCCTGACAAACTTTTTCTTTAAGAGCTTAATAGTAAATATTTTAAGCGCCTTAGGTACACATAGTCTCTGCTATATATTCATTAGATTTCATTTTGCTTACAACTTTCGTGAGTATTAAAAAACAAAACAAAACAAAACCTAATACTGGTGGAAGCAATGAACTCCTTCAGGAAGAAGAGACCCTTAGGATAGGTGACAGATCTTTCTCACTTTCCCTCTCTATTGGTTCCCTTCATGGGCCTTGGCACTCAGAGAGTTAAGGCAGTACAGCAGCCACATGCTTTGTTCCTAATTTTAAAGTATTTTGATATTGATTTATAAATTTGTTTTTAAACATAAGTATTGACACCTGTGCTGAAAATACAGTTGAAGACTAGCTTTTCTGTGCTAAGAATTAAATGCTATTTGATTCTTATATATTAAATGGTACTATTTTCAAAGTTAGACATGCATGTAACTAATAATTTTAATACTTCTTATTTCTTTTACAGAAAAATGGGAAGATTATGTCTAGATATGGAAATATTTTTCTGAATTTTTTTATTTTTTCCTCAAATTTACCTCTTTGAAAACGGTTTTTATGAAATGATCTATCATGGATGGTGGCTGAAGAGCTGCAAACTACTTATTGTACTAATAAAGATGAATTGATGGTTTCCAGTGAGTGTTTCAGAATAACTTTTAAGTGCTCCATGTGTGTGGTGGTCTCAGGGATTGTTTAATGATGACATCTGTAAATACTGGGTGTGGCACAGTTCTGAATAAAGGGAAGTCACATTGCCTTCATGTTTTGTGAGTCTTCTTTCGTTTTGTGAGAAGGATTTTTAACTTGTTAATTTAATTTGAATTAAAGTGAAATATTCACCCTAGGAATGCTGAGTTTTCAAATTTATTATATTGGGTTTAGTTCTCTGTTAAGATGATTTTGTGTGTGTGTGTTGACAAAATTTCTGGAATGTTTTTTTCCAGCCTTTCCTCTTGCTTCAACAAGGTAAAACTGGTTTCTTCTCCAGAGTGGTGGGACAGGGTTATCCTGGAAGTGCCTGTCCTTAAGCACTAACAGCAACAGTGGGTTCTGACGTAAGTGCCTTTTCCTGAGGACATTGCTAGGGCCCTGCCTTACTCTGCCTTCTGTGTGCCTCACACTAGTTGTAGACAGGCTGAAGAGCTTAAGGAACCCTCTGCAGACCCTATCACCTACCTACTCTGGGAGATAGGCGAGTTTGACACTCTTCTCCCCCATGGTCCTAGATGAGGATCCTCTCATGGGCTCTGGTAGAAAGGACCACTGCAAAGCAGAGAAACTGAGTCCTGTTTCCCCTTGCCCATATGCTGAGAAAACTACGTATCACAATATGATTATAGATGCTTGTGCTTCTTTTAAAAAGCTACATGTTATTTTCCCCCCAGCAATTGGAGGAGGTATGCTGGTAGATTGCCAGAGACTTGGAGGCAGAGGAAAGGTACTGTCTATATTCTCGGTCTCAGGCGCTGAACCAATGTGCCAAAGTGTTTGTTAGGAGGAAAGCTGAAGCCCTGCCTTTGTATTGAAAATAGAAAGACCTGTACAGTCCAGGGTGGTAAAAGATGTGGCTTGTCAGCCTCAAGTTTTGGAAGGGTTCAGGGAATCCAGTTGGCTTGCTGAATAGAACATTTGGAGTTTAAGATGCCAAAACTCAGTATGGACCTTGGCTTTACCATTTGTTCTCCTATAGGGAAGTCTGCGTTCACTCGTAGGTCCAGCAGAACAGGAAATGCGCCATCAACCGCACCTTGGCATATGATGCTTCCTCTTGAACATAATGCTACTAGTTGGGATAATCTCTTCAGTTCATAGTATTGATGATTTGTTGAACCTCTATTATGCTGTGGTGTCATTGTATATTTCAGTGCTATTCTTTTCATTGGGTGCTTTGGAATTTCCTCTTAGCCATTTAGACATTTTTTAGGTCAGTTTTAAAAATGACAAGTGAGGATGAGTCTGGGGATAATCTTCACTGGGCGCTGGTGTCGAGGGCATTTGTCTTCTAGTTGGCCCTGCGGTCCTACTTGTACAGCACGTTCCCTGCCCAAATCAACAGTCTGCAATTCATACTCAATCGATAGCTTGAAGCATGCGCATCTACAGAATTGTCAAAACACACACCTTTAATACTAGTACTTGGGAGGCTGATGTAAGAGGATTGCTGTGATTTTAAAAGCAGCCTGAGACTACAATATGAATTCCAGGTCAGCCTGGGGTAGTGTGGGAAACCAACTTGAAAAACAAAAACAAACAAAAAAATTAAGGAAAACAAATGTTTGATATTATGTAAATAAAAAAGATAGCAACAAGAATATACTTCAGATGTTAAATGAATGGGAATCCAGAATCTCCCATCAGCTTTACTTTGTGGCATTAGTCTGCTTTCTGTTTCATGGGTCTAGAATTTAATTTCCCATGATTACCAATTAGTTCTTTTTAAAAACACAATATACGTGTTGTACACAATGCAGTCTTTATGTAACCTAAGTATGCAAACCTATATGCCTTAGTACAGGGAATGATTAGTAAGATGAGAAAATGACCTTGAGTTTTATTTCACACAACCTGGGAGCTCTGTGATGCTCAGGAAGGCCGGCAGGAGGTTCAGCACATGGCGTTTAACGAAGTCCCTCTGTCCTCAGCTGCTTGCAGTGGACATCTATCTTCTAGCTTTTCAGTATCCCTGCCCAAGTGTCTAGTAAGGTCTCCATGTTGCATGTGGTTCTGGAGTCTTGCCAATCCCAGTCTTGTCAACATTTTCACAGAAATGGCCCTGAGCCAGTCTAAGCCAGGTACTTCACAGTAGAAAGCCAAAATACCCATGGTGAAAGCAAAGCTACTTCGTGTCAGCTATGCTCAGGACACTGCATTGTAAGTAGTGACTACCAGACTTCCACTTCTTATTTCACATTAAAATCATCCCAAAGTATTTGCTGGGCACCAAGTTAGATTCTAAGGAGCAAAACACCTTGGATTCAGCAGTGTTAGCCAGCTGGGCACATAGACTGTCAGCTTGAGAAGACACTCCTGAGGAGGAGTGTGCTGGAATTTACAGGGGTATGTGAAGTTTGGTGATCCTAATGTATTCCTCTGGGCCTTCAGGCCTGAAAGGCAATAGATAGTATTCATGTGGGCAAAGATTAAGCACCCCCTGGTGCACTGATAAGCTCCCTGAATATATAAAGATACTACCTGAGCTGGGGAAGTGGTTCAGCGGTTAAAGGCACTTGCTTGCAAAATTTGATGGCCTGGGTTCAGTTTCCCAGTACCCATATAAAACCAGATGCATGAATGTGTCTGGAATTTGCACCAATAAGAGGCCTGACAGTCGATTTTCTCTCCCTCCCTCTCTCTCTCTCTCTCTCTCTCTCTCTCTCTCTCTCTCTCTCTCATAAACAAGTAAAAATATTAGAAAAAAATCAATGCATTACTAGAAAAATGAGAAACAAAAACAACAATGAGGAAGTAATGGAAGAAAAGACTGAACTGAGAATGGGAACAAGCTCAACACAAAGATAATACATTTAAATGTCTTTAATGTATTTTAATGTGAAACAATGAGATGATGGTGGTAAGTCTGACTGAGATTGATAAAGACTGCTGGAGTAGACTTACTACATGGAGTCCCAAAGTTCTAACGTCTTCCTTTCAGTGGCATGTTGTTTAATTTTTTTGCTATTAATCTTGAAAGTGAATAATGCATCATGCTTTTAAAAGCTTTGTAAGATGAAACCAATCACTAACAGAACTGAAAGCAGCCTATGTGCTTTTTGTATCATATGTCATTTATTATTGCACCATTTAAACTTAATTTATTAATTCATCCCAAAGTATTTGCTGGGTACCTGTTAGGAGCCAGGCACCAAGTTAGATTCTAAGGAGCAAAGTTAACAGAGAAAAAGTTCTTACAATTAAAAAAAAAGAAACCAGGAAACATCAGCAAAAAAAAAAAAAAAAAAAAAAAAGAAAAAAGAAAAACCTCAGTGAAAGTCCACAGCAAACAATTAGGCTGGGTGTGGTGGCCCATGCCTGCCTTTAATCCCAATAATCCAGAGGCAGAGGTAGGAGGATTGCTGTGAGTTTGAGGCCAGCCCAAGACTACATAATGAATTCCAGGTCAGCCTAGGCTACAACGAGCCCCTAACTCAAATAAATAAATAATAAACAAAAACAATTAGGCATTAATAAGAAGTATATTCTCTGCTTAATTAGAAATGACTTATAGAAAATAAAAGAAATGACTTAGGAGGATGGAGATATGGTTCAGTCATTAAGGTGCTTGCCTGTGAACTCTAAGGACCCAGATTCAATTCCCCAGTACCCATGTAAGCCAGATGCACATGGTAGAGCATGTCTGGAGTTTGTTTGCAGTGGCTAGAGGACTTGACATGCCCATTCTTTCTCTCTTTCAAAATAAATAAAATTTTAAAAAGGATTGACTTAAGAAACAAATATCCAGCTAAAAACTATCTGGAAACATCTTCAAACAAGTTCATGTGGAAAGGTTACAATTTGAACATGGAAAAATGTTAGGTAAAGAAAAATAAAATAAATGTGACAGGATTCACAGTAGACAAGGGGAATCTTTACACAGGGAACATATCATGATAATATGTGAAGATATGACAGTTAAGTCCTTTGTATTCCAGACATTTAGAATTAAAATGTGAGCACAATTTTATAGCTACAGAAGGTATGGTAGAACAGTACTACAAGATGACTTCATTCTCCACTTTCAGTTTGTGAGATGAAGTGTGGGTCATAAGAGACTATGGAATATTTTAAATACACACACACACACACACACACACACACACACACACACACACACATATATATACACACACACATACATACATACATGCATCTCTTTGTTTCTCCACAGAGGATCTATAACCTTTAAAGTAAACACAGAAGTTGAAGCATTGAGTCATACAAAGAAAACTGCACAAAGAAAAATAACAGCAGACTTCCCAAAGGAAAAATTATTTAACAAGACCATGTTTTCTTACCACATCTTAAATTAATAGCAAATATTCCAACTACTTGGGAACTTTAAAAAAGCACCCAGTTTAGTAACTGTGAAACCAAAAAGGAAATGTTAAAGTAGTTGCTGTATATTTACAGCAGAAGTTGAGATTTTTATGTAGAGGTAAGTTTATAAGCTTCAAATTGTTTAAGTAGAAAACTGGAATTAGAAGATTGCAGGAATAAAGGAAAAAGAAGCACAAGGAGAATAAAAACTAAAAGTTCCAAATGAGCAAAGTAAAGGTGAAGGCTTTTTCATTAAAATACTTATTTTATCTTACAATGTTTGTATCTCATGATGGCAATGCAATTTTATTTTTAAAATATTTTTTATTTATTTGAGAGAGAATGAGAATGGGCACACCAGAGCCTCCTGCCACTGCATACAAAACCAGACACATTCACCACCTTGTACATCTGGCTTTGTGTGGATACTGGGGAATTGAACTTGGGCCAAAAGGCTTTAGAAGAAAGTGTCTAACTGGTGAGCCATCTCCTGAGCTCAGTAGAGCTATTTTAATGTAATCGTGATGTATATACATATATATCACATAATGGCTGTGTCAGCCTTGCCTAATATAGTCATGGTCCTTTCTTTGAAGGGAGGAAAGAATTTTGCAAAATATAATACTTTGGGCCCATAGTATTGGCAAAGGATAAGTTATTTCAACATTGTAATAAAATTGCCCAGATTTGCTAAAAGTCCCTTTCAGTTCCTTGTGGAGGTGTACTTGACTACATTAACTAGGAATTCAGCATGTTCAGTGGTAATACTCACTTCATATATATAATCTTTATAAAGAGACTAAGTATCTCCACAATGTTTCCTTGATACTAGAATTATCGGTTCCTAAAGGGTGAGGAGTGGAGGGAGAGTTTTTTTTTTTTTAATTTCCCGGCTGCTCAACAGCATCTAGTCATCCTTGGGCTGCAATGGCCAGGTGTGTTGTTGGGAGCAGAACTGCAGCCCATAGCTAGATGCACTTACTTAGTGCTCTTCGGTTACTGTGCACATTCAAAGTGATAGTTTGATATTTGATTTTCCATAGCAGTTGCTACTAATTCTACCAGATGAATGAACTTGTTCAAGTTGAACAGTCTTTATTCAAAATGCTTGCGACAACTGGGCGTGATGATGCACGTCTTTAATCTTCGCATTCAGGAGGCAGATGTAGGAGTGTCACTGTGCATTTGAGGCCAGCCTGGGACTGCAGAGTGAGATCCAGGTCAGCCTGAGTTAGAGTGAAAACACAACCAAAAATAAAAAAAAAAAAAAGAATTCCTAAATGCTTAAGACCAGAAATGCTTTGGATTTCAGACTTTTTTGTTTGGGATATTTGTACAACTATCATGATATAAGGTGAGGAACCCAAGTTTCAGCACAAAATTTCTTTGTGCTTCATGCACACCTATCCACATAACCTGAAGGTAGTTTACACAATATTTGTAAGTGGTCCTGTGAATGAAAACGTTTGTGTGTGCTGACCCACCCCAAGGCAAAGGGGTCACTATGTCACCCATGCTTGAGGACAGCTTGTGGCTGTTGGGCATCACCACTATTGCTGACTGAATTCATAAATGCTAGTGAGTGATCATTTTGGCACTTACTTGCACATAAGTTCTTAATAGTAAGACATGGAAGGAACATCACTGTGCAGTGAACAGAGAGTATGCTCAAGCCAGTGAACAGCAGCTGCTCCTAATCTCCACCTGCAGTACTGGGCTGCAGTGGGTTAAAAATTTAAGGCACATTGCTCTATTTTTTTTAATTTTTTTTTTTTTTGCTTATTTTTACTTGAGAGCAACAGAGATTGAGAGAGAAAGAGGCAGAGAGACAGAGAGAGAGAATGGGCACGCCAGGGCCTCCAGCCACTGCAAACCGAACTCCAGACGCATGCACCCCCTTGTGCATCTGGCTAACGTGGGTCCTGGAGAATCGAGCCTCGAACCAGGGTCCTTAGGCTTCACAGGCAAGTGCTTAACCACTAAGCCATCTCTCCAGCCCACATTGCTCTATTTTTTTAGGGAATAAGAAACATGACAAGCAGTTGAGAGATCAGGGAGTGGGTTCTCTAGGGTAGAAGCAATGTGCTTGATGGCTTTTGAAAATGTTTCCTCCAATGTCAGCTGCCTCAATAACAAGTGTTTGTCTTCGAAGTTTCCCACTGTTGTATCAACTGACACTTGGTTTCCTTTTCTGTTCTGAGTGTGTGCTTCAGGAAGCCCTTTGCACTGTCCTCTGGAGGCATGCATTCTGCATTGTTAGCAACACCATCATTGTTGTCACTGATGCCAATTGAGGCAGCACGCTTTTAGCCATTTCACCTCCTGTCAGTACATGAACGAGGGGAGCCTTATTACTGGTGTTAAAAATGTCACTCTCGGTGTCCTACTCACTTTCTCTTGTTGGCAGGTTCTGGAGTACGTTTGGTACATATGGAGAAGGTCAGATGTCATGTGTTTTTATTTGACATAGGGACTCCTTCAAGGTCATGACCTTGTTTGTCATTTTCCCTGAACGTGGCTGCAAGGACATGCACAGCTCTGTCCTCAGACCCTGTGCTGCAAGTGCTGGCTAAGAGTGCAGTGGCAGCCTTCATGCTAAACTTAAAAAGTTATTTGTTTGTTTGCAGTCAGAGAACAGTGTGGAGAAAGAGAGTGAGAGAATGCGAATGAGAGAGAGAGCATAGATGTGCCTACTGCAAATGAACACTCGATGCATGTGCTACTTTTTGCACCTGGCTTCACATGGGTACTGGGGAATCATACTGGGGCTTTTAGACTTTGCAGGCAAGTGCCTAAACTGCTGAGCCATCCCCCCAGCCTCACCGTGCACTTTTGAAACCTATCCCAGCCTGTTCACTGTGGCCAGCATGCTGTTCCAGAAAGTGCTGTATGTGCTCTCTCTTGTCCTAAGGGGACCTTGGTCACAAGGCTGGATGAAGGAAGTCACATTTGGGGAAAAGTACATGGCATGAACATTACTTTAAATATATATTTTTTAATCTATTTGCACATGTGTGTATGAGTATGCAAGAGTTTCTTGCCACTGCAAACAAATGGCCATCCAGCTTTATGTGGGTGGCTTGGGAATTAAACCCCAGACCTTCAGATTTTGTAAGCAGGTGCCCCTAAACATCACATTAAGAAGTTATTTATTTGAGAAAGACTGGGCATACCAGGGCTTCCTGCTGCTGCAAATGAACTCCAGATACATGTGCCACTTTGTGCATATGGCTTTCTGTGGGTGGTAGGGAATTGAACCCAGGCCATCAGGCTTTGCAAGCAAGTTCCTTTAACTGCTAAACCACCTCCCCAGCCCTTAAACATTATTGTTAATGCATATTGTAGCTGTAGGTGAGCAGAATACTTATGAAGGACTTACAAAATATCTTGCTGCCTTCATCCCATCCAGCTCCCTGGCAGTGATGATGATGACCCGATGACAAAGTAGCTGTGAAACCAATCACAAAAGATGTCCCTGGTGGTCTGTGCCTTTTTGTTACATATTAATGGAATGGCAGGAAATTCACTCCCTTACAACAGTGAGGATGTGCACTTTGTTTCAGTGAGTTTGCACTCCAATGCCTGTTCTATCAGCATATCCCAGGACCAGTATTCCCTCCTGAGCCCCCTTAACTCATATAGGCGCTCCAGCTAGGGTGGGTGCCATTTTGCTGTGCTGAAGTACAGTCTCATCTGGCATCACATTTTCAGAGGGATGAAATTCTCCATTTCTTCTCAATCAGCTGATGCATCGTCACATGAAGAGGAAAGTCCATGTGTTTTGTATAACATACATTTAGGGAAACACTCTGTTGAGATTAGTTTGTGTCTTGTGGTTGATTTAAAAAAAAAATCTATGACACACAAATTAAGTGCAGATATCGTGCTAATGATAAGTGTCTCAGCCATAAAATAAGTGAATTCAGACTTTTAGCTTGCAAGATAAATACTGGCAGTCTCCCTTCAGGAAAATGAACAGTCCATTCAGCATCTGTCCTTTTAGAAGTCTCATTCCTTGGCAGCTCCTTCGTACGAAGTTCTTACTGCAGTCATGAGACTTAGCACAATCATTCACCTTAATCAGCTGAATATCAGCCTTCATGAGGTTTCTTTTACAAGGAGGTTTAATGTATTTATCCTGTCTAGTATGAATGTTGTCTCTGAAAACACTTGGTGTAAAGTCCTCACATCTACTCTCTTTCCACTGAACTGTATGCTTGCTTTCACCCTTATTTCTTTTTAAAATATTAAAAAGAAAAAGAAAACAGTATAGAGTCTCTGTTCCAGCATCTAGCATAAAAACCACAATGTACAGTTTATCGTTCCTGGCCTTCTTTTACCCAGAGCTAAATTAAGAGTCTATTACTAGTAATAAGAAGTGCTTGAAAACAGAAATTCCTGGGCCAACAGCTGCTAGTGCCACCGTGGATGCCCCTATGAAATGTGCCTCCTCCGCTTGCTACCCCCACCATGGTTTTTCCAGTTGTTTTGGGAATGACTCCGTCATTGAGCATCTGGATGGAGTTCATGGTTCTATCTGGCTTTAGTTCTGGCTCTGGTGCCCTGCGAAATGTCCTTTGTCAGGGTGGCAGCTAACTCAAGTGCCACTGCTACTGACACTCTTTACAGGTGTGGATGCTATTGACACTAGCTTTTACTGTGCTCGTCTACCATAGTGATACCTGTCTCCAAGGTAGTGACATCTTGTCTACCCACCATGTTCTTGATAAATGCTCATACGGTTGCTGATATGTCTCCAAGATAGCACAATCTTGTCTTCAAAATAGTGAGATCTTGTCCCCCCACCATGTCTTTGATACTTGCTCATACAATGGCTGATATGTCTATAAAATAGTGAGACCTTGGCCCTACATTATATGCTTGATCCTTGCTCACACAGTTGCTGATTGACACAGGGAAGCAGCAGAGTGATGTCTGGGGCTCAGGCACTGAGACTGGACTGAGTGTGGGTGCCAGCTGCTGTCTGAGAAGGAGCTGTTCTCTTTCTCAGTACAAAGAGACATGGGCTAACTTGCCCCTCAGACCTAGAAGTTAGTCTTGGTGTTATAGCAAGCTAAATTCCAACTTGGCTCTCCCTTTTAAGGAAAGAAGCAATCTCTGTCAGATTTGATGTCATTTTCCCCATGCATTGAATGTGGGGAAATTGCCTAGGGGAAGGTGGAACAGTAGTGGTTTGTGATTTATGGTGCATTCATATGATTTGGATACAATGTAAAATTTGTAAGTAATGATTATGAAAATGATGTGGCAACATGGAAACTTGCTCATTATGTATCTTAAGTAGAAAAATAAGGATTCAAAGTTATATGTATAGTATGATTACAACTATTGTTTTATGATTACAATGATTGTGTTTTTACTTGTAAATAAGTGACTAGAGAATAATACAGTGTGAGGGTGAGTATTATGAGTTATACCCCAATTAATATAATTTATTTTTAGCATGTATATTACCCATAGTAATGAAATGCTTAATATATACTTTACCAGATGTTACCAAATACCACTACAAAGCCTTCCTAGTCTTTAATATGTTTTCCCTAAGCATGAATGCTAGCAAAACTTTTTTGTCCATGGGATTACTTTAAGAACATGAAATGAAATGTTGTGGTTTTCTTACTGTCAAACTTTCTCACACACACATAGGGATCCTACCAGAGATTTGTTAGATGAATTTACAAAGGAAAATTTAAGAAAAATATCTCACCTAATACAGTATGAAAATAATGGCTCTGTGAAGTTTGACCCATTGTATCAAGACTTTTCATTATGCAGGGTCAGAGTAGAAAGAAAATGTTGCATTCAGTTTTTAATTACATATAATTTAAAAAAGGGAACCTTACAAAATAGGGCAAATTAAAGGAACTGGGAAGGAAGGGCGAGTTACCCCAAAATGAGCAACTGTGGGAATCCATTACCACCCTAGCCTGAAGAAGTCATAGGGAATGGTACTGGATCCTGGAAGAGGGCCTGCTTGACAAGAGACGTGGCCACAGAGGGGAAGCACAGCTGATGAAACAGGCTGGTGGGGGTTCCATCCCCACGCCCCTCCTCCCCTCCCCCAGGGACCTGCTCGGCAGTGCCATGTGCCAATCCCAGTTGCATGTGGAGGCCAGGAATCCTGCTGATGCTCTTGCTAGAAGTTGGCCTCTCTGGGCACAGAGTGGGGCAGAGTGCAGGGAAGCAGAGTACAGGGACAAATGGAGAATCAGCAGCTGGCAGGAGACATCAGCATGGTGATGGTTTTAAAGCTGCCTTGAAAGATGAACCCCTTTTCTGGTGATGGCCTTTCCCTGCACAGGCTGTCCTGCTAATGGAAGTTTCCAGTAGAGTTTGTCCTCTGTTCGTGCATCTGATCTCTGTCCTCAACTTACTTCAAACCCTGGAACCAACCAGTTGTTCTCTCAACCTGCGACCCTGCAACCAGCCTGGATTCCTGGCCTGGTGGCAGCTTCCACCTACTTTGTCCTGACCCCATGCTTCTGTCTCCTTGCTCTGCTCGAGTGCACACGCAGATTCCCAGGAAGCAAATTCTCTGAGACATTCCACGTCAGAAAACGTCCTTCCTCTAGTCCTCAATTCATAGTTTGACTGAGAAACATTTTTGTCTCGGAATATTTAAGGCATTGCTTATTCTTCTTTTTCACGTCTTTCTGTCTCTTATTCTCTCAAAATTTTTATCTCATTGTCATACTTCTTGGGGTATTCCCTTATTGCCTACTTATATATTGTTATTATTTTGATGAACTTTTAAACCTTTTATTTTTCTTCTCACAACATCCTTTCATGTTAAGGATGATATGTATATATTTCTATATATGTATGTGTGTGTATATGTATATGTACATATATGTACTTATATATACCATATATGTGTGTGTTAATCTCATATGTATGTTGCAATATACCTTGCAATTGTTACTTTTTTGAAAGTTTTGTTGTGCTTTCTGTGTTTCTTCCAGTTTTTCACTTTTCTGTTTGTTTTGGTTTCTTTTCTACATGGTGATTGCTGATGCTGTTTTAATTCAAGACTGAGACATCAAAAGGTGACTTGGATTATAGTGTATCCATACAATGGGATGTCATTTCACTGTAAAATGGAAGCAGTACTGACACATCCTGTGACATGAATTGCCTCCAAAACATCCTGCTGAGTAAGGGAAGTCAGACTCCAAAGGCAACAGATTGGATGATTTCACTCTTAGGAAACATCCAGAATAAACACATCTGTGGAGTCAGAACGAAGGCTGGTGGTTTCCAGGGCTAGGGAAGGAAAGAATAGAGGGAAAGTACTTTATGGGAACAGAATACTGCTTTAACAATGATGGGCATATTTTGGAAGTAGATAGAGGTAATGCTTGCATGACATATGACTGTAGAAAATGCCACTGACTTTCTCACTATAATGTGATCAATGTTACGCTGCAGATACCTCGACAAATCAGTATTTTTTGAGGAGTTGCATAGGGAGATGCATGGATGGATATGTGGCGAGACAAGAGGCCTTCTCTCTGGATGAAGAGGCAGCCAGCTGATCTTTGCAGTGGGGCTAATATTGGTAGTAGATAAGACAATGTCCCGGTCTCCTTTCCCAAGATTCATAGCACAGCCCAGTGAGTAGTGCTGGGTTTGGAGTTGGGTGTGGCTTCAGAGTCCCTGCTATTCCGCCTCATTGCAGTTTTGGTGAGTCTGGCTTTCCTGATCCCAGTCACCCACTCGGAGTGTTAGCCTCTTACCTCTCACAGGTAGACACACACCTTGCCTTTCTTTGGTTTTCTTCCCCTGTCTCCCTCATGTGGTGGGGCTCATAGAAAGCTTGCTGCAGCCAGTGGGTCCTCACACTGACCCCATCCTTCCTGTCATGAGCTGTGACTTCCTCCCCTACAAACATCTTATGATAAGTACTTACTTCCACTTTCCTGTTTTGTCAGTGGGGTTTAGAGTTTTAAAACCTTTCACTACCATCTCATCTTCTGAAAGGGAAGAAGATAAGCTTGTGAGGGCTCAAAGGGCTTGTTTAAGTAAGACTGAATTTTTTTTTTTTCCTCTTGAATCTTATCAGGAGATATTTTACCTCAGAGCAAACGAGTCCCGCCCAGTTGCCAGGTCTCATCAGCTGTATTCTCTGTTTTGTGGGTGTTTTGCTTAATCTTTTCTGGTGCCTGACTGATAACTATTCCAAAGGATGGTAGGAGGGCTGGAGAGATGGCTTAGTGGTTAACGTGCTTGCCTGTGAAGTCTAAGGACCCAGGTTTGACTCCTCAGAACTCACATAAGCCAGGTGCACAAGATAATGCATGCACAAGGCAATGCATACACACAAGGTCACACATGCACACAAGGTGGCGCAAGCATCTGGAGTTTGATTGCAGTGGCTAGAGACCCTGGTGTGCCAATTCTCTCTTGCTCTCACTCTCTCCTAAAAATAAAAGGATGGTGGGAGATGCTAAGAGATAACAGGACATGGTGGGGAGGATCGGAATTGAATAATTCAGGGTTTTTAAATGCCAGTTGTGTTTCAAAAGAACAATGCTTTATTCCCTTAGGCTTCAGCTCCAAATTCCTAAAATCAAATTGAAGTTTATCTGTTTTGTGTGGTTGCGTTTGCAAAGTAGTAACTCTCTTCTAGGAAGGTGAAAATTAAATAAGGTAGTGTCTACTGAGGCCTGGGACTTCTATCAGAAGCTTCTCACACGTCACTGTCATTATTTACTTACGTCATTCAACCCCCAACAGGAAGGAACTGTAAGTTACTCATACTATGAGCAAAGTAGCCATTGCTTAAGTGCGCAATGTGTTCCCTTCCTGTGATGGTGCTTATAATTGGAGTGAGTGAAAATATGTTGGTAACTAAAACCTAGATTTCAATGTCAGCTATGACTAAAATTAACATCCTTAGATTCATGGATTGCTACTTAGTAATTCTATTTTTTTTTTTTTTCTTTCTGAGAAGTAGAGTGATACATGTACACTTCATTGTGAGGACCAGAAATCCACCCATGTTGGTTTAAGTAAGGTGAAATTTATTCTGAGGAATGCAATTTCAGGACGAGTTCTAGGACTGATGATCTAAAGAATGACTTTCTTGCTTTGCCTCACGTGATAAACTCAATTCCAGTTTCCACAATTGAGAATAACAGACCCAACTTAGGTTTGGTGTCTTCTCTTGGCTCATGGCTAGGACAGGGTCTCGATGGAGGTATATTGCATATGGATGTCAGGGAATAGATAACATCTTTGCAGAGTATACTTGGTGGGTCCTTTTCTCTGAACAAGCAACCACACTGCTGGCCATTATGGAATTTACCCTGGATCTGTAAGTTTAAAATAAATTCCATTCCTCATGTAACTGTGTCTGCTCTGAAAGTTCATCCCAGCCACTAAAGCTGACTGCGACACCATGTAAGGCTCGATGTACAATGTACAAAATGTACATGCATCTGGAGCTTGTTTGCAGTGGCAAGAAACCCCAGTATTTCCATATTCATTCCCTCTCTCTCTCCTTCTCTCTCTAAAAAAAAATAAATAAAATATTAAAAAAGAAATTTTGGGGACTGGAGAGATGGCTTAGAGGTTAAGCACTTGCCTGTGAAGCCTAGGACCCCGGTTTGAGGCTCAATTCCCCAGAACCCACATTAGCAAGATGCACAAGGGGGCACATGTGTCTGGAGTTCATTGCAGTGGCTGAAGGCCCTGGCGTGCCCATTCTCTCTGTCTCTTCCCCTTTCTCTCTCTGTCACTCTTAAATAAATAAACAAATAAATAACAAAAAAGAGAAACTTTTGAATGAGTGTTTATGTACAGCATGTGTGTTGTGTGTGTAGTGTATGTATGTGTGTGTGTGTGCAGATGAATGTATTTTGGGCATACATGTGGAGAGGCCAGAGGAGAATGTTGGGTGTCCTCCTGTGTTGCTGATATTTTGCTCACATGCTTATTTCCTCGAGATGGGAGTCTTTCTCTGAACTCAGAGTCACAATTTTTGCTAGCCCCAGCAATCTTCCAACTTCCCACAGGACTAGGGTTATGGGCATGGCCCATATATATGCATATATGCATGGCCATACAAAGTTGCTTTCAAAGGTGTCGGGAATAGAACTCAAATGGTCTCAGGCTCTCATGCTTGTACAGAAAGTGCTCTTAGTCTCCAAGACATTCCCCCAGCCCAAGAAAGTGTTTTATCTGAGCCTTTGCAGATAACCCTCAAGGTCAAGGTGAAGTGTGGATGGGCATGGGTTTCTTTAGAAGACTTTATACCTAGGAAAACTCACATGGGATTGGTATGGGCCTCTATTCAGATGATCTTGTCTGATAAAGCTCTTGTGGTTATCAAACAGGGCATTAGACCCCTCCAGGAATAATGTTTTCTCTGTTCAGCCAAGTTTCCTAAGTGGTCACTTGGGCATGGCCAGCTAACAAAGCTGTTGCAAACCTAGTCTAGTCTGGGAACTGAAGTTCTTGGTAACTGTGGGTGAACAGAGGCACAGGTGGGTTTCCACCTCTGCCAGCCTCTCATTTTGTACATAGAGATCACAAACTCCCAGAGAAAGTCAAGCAACTATTCTGATAGACAGCTAGAGCTGCTCCAAACAGCAGAACCCACATAGTGCTGAGGGATCTTGGATGCAGCATCATTTATTGATTGTAACTTTATTCAGTTATGCCACATAGGCTTTTCTGAGCTTAAGCTAAGGCTCAGGGAGAAATGGTGGTTGTTTGTAAGGGCATACAGGGTCTTTATCTCCACCATCTCTAATTTTTTAATGTAGTCTTCCTCAGACATTTTGAGAATCAGGTCTATTAAGAAAACTTTTCACATCCTGCTGCACATCTGGAAGTCTGAGTAGGCTTGGGGTAAGCCACTTTCCGTTCTTGTCTCTGGTGGTCAGCTCAATTTCATCTTCGTGTCTCTTTGGTTATTTGTTTTCTTACTTTTAATCCATACATCTGGGATTCTAACTCATATTCTAAGAGTGACCCTAGGGACATAGTCCATAGTAAGTAGAAATTGTGTCAGGGCAGGTTCATGGATGCTTTGCTTTGAAGGGGGCCGCCAAGAGTGCTCAGGGTGCTAAGCTAGCCTGCGAGTTCATAAGTGGAGATTATAAATGCTTCAGTCCTTCAGCCAGCCAGACCCAGAGAGCAGCTGTCCTGAGGAGAACTGTGCCAGGTCACTACTGTCATTCCTGTGGGGTAACTGAGAAATAAGGGTACTGAAACTGTTCATGTATTGCTCCCTGCATAAAGGGACACCTCTTGGAATATTCTCTAGAAGAGAAAGTTTTGAAAAGCCTTTATTCTGTCAAGAGTGCAGAAAAGGCATCATAAGTAAGGATTGCTGCGAGCAAGTGAGATCATGCTCTTTGTGTGTGTGTGTGTGTGTGTGTGTTAATGCGCGTGTGGGCATGCAAACGATGCCGGTGGGTAATTTACAGATGATGGCCCTTGCCTTCCCCCTCACTTGAGCCAGGGCCTCTCACTGTACACTTTTTCATGCGCCAGTTAGCTGGTTCTTGAGCTTCCAAGAAGTTCTCCTGCCTCCACCTCCCATCTCCCTGTAGGAATGCTGAGGTTACAGAAGCCTGCTAGAGCTTCTGGCTACTACGTGGGGTCTGGAGATCCAAATTTGGGTACTCATTCTTGTCTATTAAATACTATATTCACTGATGTCTCACAATTTTAAACACAATTTTTCTAAAAAAAAAAAAAAAGTGGATTGAAATTGAAAACAATGCAACCATTACAAACAGCTTGAGTTTTAAACTTGGGCAGCATTGTTCTCTCAAGTCCCTCATTTGAAATGAAAGTTGCATTAACCAGAGACATGCCTTTACGATATAAGTTTAAGTAAAGCACCTCTAAAGAAGGCTAAAATTCTATGTAATTTTACATAATTAAATGTAGCTATTTTGTCATGCTACAATTTTCTGCTTTGCTCCTTCTGGCTACAATTTTGATATTCATCATGGACTTGGATAGTTTATTTCTGTGCAGGCTTACCCACATTTGTGGGGTGCAGATGGTAATTACTCTCTACCCAAAACCAAACAAGATGCCCTTGGTTCTCTGTTTGATGACACTTCAAAAATTCATTTCACAAAGAAAGTAATGAATGTTCTTTAAAGCAAGCACTAACAAAGTAGCCAAAAGTCACTTCTGTTCATTCTGCTCTCCTGAAGTTTTATTTTCTTCATCTTTGCTCTGGAGATGATTTGATTGACATGGACAAGGACAAGGGCAGTTCTGAAAAGACTGGTCACACCCAGTTCCAAAGGTTAATAGTTTTGATTATAAGAAACTATTTTTAAGGATCTATCACCAATAAACATTTATTTTCTTATGTCTTGAAATAAAAGATAATACAGACTGCCAAAACCTAAAATCATATGCAACTTGGATGCAATTATTTTCTCCTTCCCTTTCAATCATACACAAAATATTTTGAATTTTTCCAGGCTTTATATGTAGAAAATTATTCATGTGCCGAGCTCCTTGGAGTCAGGGAAGCTGAGCTCATTCTCTGATCCTTGTCATTCGTACTTTATTAGCATAACCATAGCATGGGGCTGCGGCTTCTGTCCAAGGAGATTCACCAGAAATGTATGATCGAGTTCATGCTCCCTAGAGCATACCATCCAGGAAAACAGATGTGCCGCAGGATGAGAAAGGTTTTCTTAATAGACCTGACTCTCAAAATGTCTGAGGAAGACGACATTAAAAAATTAGAGATTGTGGAGATAAAGACTATGTCAATATGAAAAATGTTTCTGTGGCTTCTGGGTAACTGGCATTGGTACTACTCTGTGCTTGCTTCTTATAGTGTCAGAGCTTGGCACTAAATACTGTGCTACTTCTAAAGACAATCAAATTAATGGAGGCTATGAGGTAAATGTTGCTCCCAATTCACACGTACTTCCCACCTGCACTGAATACTCTTCTAAAGTTTTGAAATGGCTAATGAAAACCCTGAAGTGATGTTCTATCACCAACATTTCCACCCCCACTTCCTCCCTCCCTCCCTTCCTTCCTTCCTTTTCATGTGTGATATGATTTAGAGTGTCATTTACCTATTTATACTATTTATTTATTTTGATAGGGGGAGGAGGAGAGAAATGGGTGCTTCAAGGCACTGCTGCCACAAAGGGTCTCCAGACTTTGTGCATCTGGCTTTATGTGGGTACTGGGGCATCAAATACATGCCATCAGGCTTTGCAGGCACATACCTTTAACCATTCTCTCCAACCCACTATTTATATTTTTACAGTAAACTCAAATGTGTCATTATCCCAAACTTAAAATGAAAAAAGGCCGAGGAAGGGAAAATGGCTAGCAAGCACCCTCAAGGCACACTGAGAGGGGGTAGGGTTAGTGGTTGGACCCCTGAAGGTGAAAAGCAAAGGAAAGTTTGCATTTGATAAAAATCAAAGATGATCTGACTTCTTATTTCTTGTCTAGTACCCCAGGCCCATTTTTCCACAGTCAAGACCCCTCCAGGGAGGGAGTCTTTCATAGGATTTAAACATTGTGGTTGGTCAAGTTCAGCCTCCAGAACTTGGTGCCAGAGCTAGTCTCTTCCTGAGACAGCCCCTAGCTCTAACCAACCAGCTGGCCCTCTGGTTCACCTGAGCCAGAAGACAGCTCACCCCTATAAGGTCATAAATATCTTTGCAGGGGGAAGGCAGGTTCTTTGATCACTTGGGAACTTCCAGCTGTGGGTGAGGTTTCCTCTTATTTGGGCCTGGGCTGGCTTGGCCCAGGCTTACGCTCAGGCCCAGGCTGAGGCCCAGCAGGGCAGATCCTGTAGTTCCTGCTCTCCACATGGGTTCCTTATCCTCTCCAGCTCCCCACATGGGAGGAGCACCTTAAATTTTCTTTTCTCTTCACATGCTTTTTTCCAGGCCCTCTGTATGGGATCTCTAGCCATGTGTGCCTTTCCTTGGCTCTGTACTTCCCTCAGTAAATATCATAATTTAATAATTATCCTTCTCAGTCTTCCTTTTTATTCAATTCTTATTAGCAGAAATTAGAAATTAGGAGCAAACCTAGGGTTTGGGGTGCAAAGACTTTCCTGGGCCCTTAGCATCTGTTACAACACTGAAAATACACAGAACACTATAGTAGTTTGCTGGCATCCAACAAACCTGCAAAGACACACAGATCATTGACTCTGGTGGTAGTGGTGTTGATGGGAATGGAAAGGGAAGATTCCAGCTTGTTTCCTCCTCGTTCTGTAGTGGGGAAGGTTGATAAGAAAGAAGTACTAGTAAGGGGACAGCTCTGATCTTTGATTCTTTTTCTTTTTTGAGACAAGGTTTCATGTAGCCCAGACCTGCCTTCAGCTCTTTGTAGCTGAGGATGGCCTTCAACTCCTTATCTCCCTACCTCTACCTCCCAAGTGCTGGGATTACAGGTGTGAGCCATCACACCTGGTTCTCTGATTTTTTTTTTTAAGTAATTTCAAGGGAAGTATTATTCTATAAGTAAAATGTGATTACCACTCTACTCAGATCTTAATAAAGGTCTTTCCCCTCACTATTTTTTCCTCCAAAGATTCCTTAGTTTCACGACTTACTCCAAAGTGAGTGAACTCATTCATTTTGTCAGGAGCCTCAAAGTCCATGGCTCTGAGCTGACAGGGAATCTCATCCTTGTTTGCACCATGCAAATGATCACAGCATTAAGGGTTGGTAAGTCATAGAAACAGATTTGCTCCCACTTTGGCTTTTGTTGTATGATCAGAGAACCTGCTGAAAGCAAGGTTGGGACCAGGAACTAGTTCTTAGTAGGCAGCTACACTGCAACACTGGGAAATATTTGAAAAGCTGACAATCTCAATCTGAATGGTTTTCCGCGTATAATCACCCAAAGATGTTTCATGGTCCATGTAGTTTGCATTTTATTAGTGCATTTCAGTTTTCTGTGGGTCATTTTTACTTTCCACCACTGTCTTAACTTTGAACTTTGTTTATTTTTATTTATTTATTTGAAAGTGACAGATAGAGAAAGAGGCAGAGAGACAGAGAGAGAATGGGTGTGCCAGGGCCTCCAACTACTGAAAATGAACTCCAGACTCACACCCCCCGCCCCTTGTGCATCTGGCTAACGTGGATCCTGAGGAATTGAGCCTCGAACTGGGGCAAGCGCTTAACGGCTAAGCCATCACTCCAGCCCTTAACCGTGTACTTTGAATCATAAAGGCAGCTGTTTCCATGTAGCCTGGCACAGAACCTTCTTCATTAGCTGCTAATGAAGTAGCAGCTGTGAAGTGAGTCCCCTGTGGACGAGCTGACAGCCTATTAAGAAAAACGTCTTTCAAAGACACAGACTGAATTCCAATCTCCACATAGAAAAAGAAGACATCTATCATGAGACACACTTTGATCTTGGAAGGACTGTGAACTATTAGTGCATAGCTGCACCTGAGAAGAGAGGGCCATAGATGGCACACTATGTAGAACAACCCTCCATCGTGTTCACAAACGTGGTCAGCAGTACTTCTCCTTAATGGCAAGTGAAAGAGCTGAACAAAAATAAAAAAAGGAAAAATGACTTTTTAAGAGTCCAATTCAGATATACCACTTAGCCTAAAAGTTACACTGTATTGAATGCCTTATCCGATAATTTCAGTAGTGGTCTTAGTTTTAATATATCTTTTTGTTCTGGTTTCCAGTACTGGGAATTGAAGCCAGGGCCTTACACATACTAGACAAATGCTCTACCCCTGAGCAATATCTCCAGCCTGGGATGACTTATTAAAAACATGAGCCAGAGCAGGGCGTGGTGGCACACGCCTTTAATCCTAGCACTTGGGAGGCAGAGGTAGGAGGATTGCTGGGAGTTCTAGGCCACCCTGAGACTACAGCCTGAAATAGATAGAGTGAGACACAGCCTGAAATAGATAGAGTGAGACTCTATCTCAGAAAACCTACACACACACACACACACACACACACACAGAGAGAGAGAGAAAGAGAGAGAGAGAGACCCTTAATTCCAGCACTTGGGAGGCAGAGATAGGAGGTAATGATTGTTAAAATAGGAACCAGTATGAGTCCACATTTGCCTTGCAATCACTCCCAACAAGCAGTGCTACTTCTTTTTCTTTTCTGTTTTCATTACTATATGTGTATATATATATATATATATATATATATATATATATATATATATATATATATATTTCTCCAAACACCTTGCCAATGGCTCTGGCTCCGTCCACAACAAGGCTGGGCTGTCTGCTGTCTTGTTATTTGTATTCATGCAGGAATTGTAATTTGCTGGATTTAATGACGGTGTCTTGATATTTTCACAGCTTCCCACTTCCCACTTCTGGTTAGGCCAGAAATACAGGGGCCATATTTGAGTGTTGTTCTGGTACTTTCAGTTTAAACAAGGACCAAGGAAAGGCCAAGAGTATTAAAAACAACAATAAAAATAATGACAGAGAGGCCTCATAAGGAAAGATGAGGTTTGGAAGTCTTTACACTTCATGATGATATTTGGATTGCATTTGAGCTAGGTTCAAGTCCATTCTTATTTTTGTGGGATTTTCATGTCAATTTCTGGCCATCTTCATTTCAGGCTTGCCACTGTTGGAAGACTAAATAAAACAGCCTTCTTGACCGACAAGCTTATCCAGTCCCTAACTGCCTGCAGCACTAAGGGAGAATTTCCACTTATTTCAGCTGGTTGTGGGCACTGGAATAATACACTGCTTGTGTTGTAAATGTGAAAAAGTGCCAATAACATGCGGCTTCCAAGAGTGGCCCAGAGAGCTGTTCTGTCCAAGAATCAGAAAAACCAATGCTGAGCCCAGAATGACCCTTCCATCCAAATTTGCATTCTGGAAGTTTAAGTACTAGCTACTTGTGAACTTTGAAAATAATATTTTAAATAACACTTGCTTCTAGAAAGTTCTAAGGTATGTTTCCTTTATGGTAAATTATAGTAGCACTCTAATTTGGGAAGCCTTTCTTTCACACTATTACTTCAAGTAGGCTTAACAGTTCAGTGACCTGACATTAGACAATGTCAAAGCCAAAAACACAGGCTATTTATCAATATTAATATTAATTGAATTTTTGATGTACTGAGCACTGTGAGTTAAAAAAGAGAAATGAATGGATAATTCTTACTTTAGAAGATAAATCCTTTGGAGGTAATAAGAATATAGGTATATAAATAGAGAGGAACATACTATATAATTTATAGTCCAGCATAAGACAGTGGTTAGCAGGGGAAGAAACCAGAGATCTGTGTTCGGATGGTGAGGCTGAAACTGTGTCCTTTTGGAAATTAGTGCAGTTCAGAGACCCTGCATTGATCACAAGGACTTTTGCACACATTGGTGGATTCTGCATAAGATTTCATTCTTATTTAGCTGTGAAAACACTTGGCATTTTTAAACAGAAAGCTGTGTGGCATAATGAAGGTACAAGGTATAAATTGCTTACAAAGACACTTATAGGCTTGGAAGTGTAGCCTTTATACAGCGAGAAATTGGTTCTTAAATGGAGTGTGATGCTGGAGGCATATGGGACATGTTTATTTGCATTCTTGTGTTATTTTTTTCTGATATTGAACTATAGCATCCTCTGAATATTGTGCATGTAAGTCCCTGATTACGTATGTGATTTGCATTTTCCACAGAGTTTTTTGAAGTATAGAAGTTTAACATTTTAATAAAATCCTTATTTACTTTCATTTGGTCTGTCATGTCTTTGGTGTTATAAGAATCCTTTGCTAAACTCAACTCATAAAGAGTTTCTCCGGTCTTCTAAAAGTTTCACAATTTCATCTCATACATTTAGATATTCAATCTGTTTGGGTTAATTGGCACATCTAGGAAGTTGTGAGGCAAGGGTCTGCTCTTCTGCATGTTGCTGTCCAGTCATTCCATCATGGTACCTTTCACATGGTGGTTTCTATTCAGCTCCTAGAATTACCTGGGAAATAAGCCTCAGTCTGTTACAGGTTATGTAGATTAGGTTAGCCTCTGGGCATGCCTATCAGGGATTATCTTGATAGGTTTATTGTGGTGGGAAAACCCACCTTAATTTTAGGTGGTACCTACATGGGCATGCCAGGACCTCCAGCCACCACAAATGAACTCCAGATGTATGTGCCACCTTGTGCATCTGGCTTTATGGGGGTACCAGGGAAAGGAACACGGCCCTTGGGCTTTGCAGACAAGCACCTTAACTACTGAGCCATGTTTCTGGCCCTGAAAAGTTTTTTTTTTTTTTCTCATTGTGTTTTTGGAGTGCCTTATGAATTCTGCATATTAATCCTCTGTCAGGTGCATGATGCAGTTTTTTTTTTTAAACATTCGATAGGCTATCTCTTCACTTTGATCCTTGTTTCCTTTTTAGTTTGATGCAATCCCCATGTTTGTTTGTGTTCTTTCAGAGTCTTGTCCAAAACAGTCTGTGCCAATTCCAGTGTTCTAAAGCATTTTCCATATGCTTGGCTGTGGTAGTTTTATGGTTCCAAGTCTTACATTTAAATCTTTAACCCATTTGGAATTGAGTTTGGTATCTGGTGAGAGTGAGGGGTCTTATTTCATTCTTCTGCATGTGGATATTCAATTTTCCCAGATCCATTTACTGAAAAACTTTACCCTTTCTTCCATTTGTGTTCTATAGGTCATTGTTGACAATCAGTTGCCTGCACAAAGCAAGGCGTTGCTACCAGGATCCTTCCATGGTTCCAATGATCCATGTGGCTCCTTTCTTGGAAATCAGTACTATGCTGCTTTGATTACTGGAGCATGTACTTCCCTGGAAATCCAGATGTGAAACATTAAAGTGATAGCCGTAGATTTGCATGCTTTGGATTTGAACCTCTTCAAGAAGCAACTCCATAAATATCAATTACATAAATTCTGCAAGAATTCTTCTAATGGCTATGGTGCAAACTCTCTTGTGCACAATAAAGTCAGTCAATTCACCAAAGATTCTCAAATGTTTTATGGCTCACATTTTTACTCTTAAATATCTAATATGTTTAAAATTTGAATGTATGATGTGAAGTGTAGACTTAAGTTTTAATCTCTAAATATTTATCTGTAACTGTAAGTTTATTAAAAAAAAACCTAGTGATCTTTGAACAGCATGTTCATTCATATGCAGAGTTCAAAAATCAAAGAGTAAAAATTTTGGAGACTCTCTTCCTCTCTCCCACATCACACACCATTGAGAGTTAGTCCTGTACCAGAGCCAGAGCACAGGGGACATAGTTTATTTCATCAGCTAAATACTTTGGGTCCCATAGGCGGTCTTCCTAAGTTTACTGCAGGTAAGGTTTTCTTCATATACATCCTACATTGAGAATTATTTCCTGGATTTAGTTAAATAAGAACTTACATTTTCAAGAGTTTTGAAAGCTGTTTATTTGGCAATATTTTTCTTATTCATCAGTCTCCTGGATGTGTTTTCCCCCCAAGAAGTTAACAAAGGTTTTATTATGGGCTGAATTTTAGCTCCAAAGATATATGCACATAGTAAATGGAGAACTAGTTTTATATGATTCAGTTGAAGATGTTGAGAGAAGGAGGTAATCTTGAATTTTCCTGGTGTGTTCTTAAGGAAGCAGAGGGTGTTGTGACACAACCTGAAGAGGAGAGGCCATTGTCAAAAGATTTGCACCCACAAACCACCTATGGTAGTCTCAGAATCAAGGATCAAGGAACAGATTCTTCACTGTGGTGTCTAAAGGCCACACAGCCCATTGGTACCTTGATTCTGGACTTTTGGCCACACCCATGTGGGACCAGTTCAGTGGTTCTGAGCCATCAAGGTTGTGCTTATGGGATTGTAGGTAATTATTACAAGTGCTACTTTATGAAACAAAGGTGTCTTTCTCTGCCTTAACTAGCAGTTGGCAAGGTATAAAATCTTTTACTTAATATACTATTTATTTAGTGTTGTCTGAACATTATTATTACTATTTTAATATTATTATTATTCTCAACCATCTCATTTTTAGGGGAATCCATTTTTCCTTGTTGTAGAATTTTTGACTTAACTGTTTTCAAGGATGCTGGGAAGATAGCTCTGCCCTTAAGCTTGCTAGCAAAGCCTGTAAGCATATGATTGGCACAGACATCTGTGATCCCAACATGCCAAGGGCAACGGGAGGTGAAGTCAGGAGACATTACGCTCCCAGGCCTGCTAGTCTGTGCTTCATTTGCAGTCTTGCAGCTCCTTCTCAGTGGCGAGAGACCCTATCTCACAGAAGTTGGAGTACAGACACCTGCATGCTGTCTTCTGACCTCCACATAGGCGCTGTGGTACATGTACCCATCCTCCTCCTCACAAACAAGTAAATTATAACGTTTTTCAAGACTGTGTCTCCTCCTTATTGCTTTCTGTCCTGGAGTAAGCCATTTTATTACATATACAGATCTTCTTTCCTCTAGCTCATACTATTTTCTTGTGTTACAACTCATTATTATTCTTATTTAATTTTAGCTTTTATTTGTTAACACAAAATGTGTGCATGGACCTCACTTCTCATCATTTCCTCTTTTCTTTTTGGGCAGCTGCCTTAAATTTTTCCTTCATAATGCTTCCATTTTCTGGGATAGTTCATATTTTTAAAAATATTTTATTTATTTATTTATTTGAGAGAGAGAAGAAGAGGCAGAGAAAAAGAGAGAATGGGCATGCCAGGGCCTCCAGCCACTGCAAAGGAACTCCAGACACATGCACCCACTTGGGCATCAGGCTTATGTGGGTCTTGGGGAATTAAACCAGGGTCCTTATGTTTTGCAGACAAACACCTTAACAGCTAAGCCATTTCCCCAGCCCCTAGTTCATATTTTTTTCTAAGAGAAAATTAACATTTATTACAGATCAATTATACATATATGCATATATAAAAATAAATAAATAAATAAATAAATAAATAAATAAATATATATATATATATATATATATATATATATATATGGATAGAGAGAGAAGAGGGAAAGAGAAGAGAGAAACTATATGAGAAGAAAGAAATATGTCAATAATCCCTTGGTCAGATAAGAGGTTTTTTAACTTTTAGGCAGCAAAACATGGTCAAGGCTAATAAAAATAAAAGCTACTTCCTCTCTCTCAAGGCCCTCTCTCCTAATAAACTATCAATTTAATAGTTTTCTTAAATTTCCTTTCAGAAAAGAAAATGTTTTCATTTGGTAAGCATATATTTGTGTGAAAAATCTATGCTTATATACATCTGCTTTCTTTTTTCTCACATGACAAACAGAAGAATTTTTTTTTATTAAGTAGACACTTTGGACACATCATAAGTTGGTGCTATCATTTCCCTCCTCCATGTCCCCACTCCACCGAGGACCCTCCTTAGTGGGATTGCTGGTATTCACCATGTAGTTGTGGGTTATGAGTTATGAGAGCTGCAGTTAGTCATTGTGTGTGTGAATGTTGGGTGGGGTGGGCAATACCTCTGGAAATTCTCGTCCACCCTGTGGCTCTTAGATTTGTCCCATCCCCTTTCCATCAAAATTACCTGAGCCCTGGTGGGTGTGCTTTAAGTCTACATTGGTGTTGAATTCTTAGCATCTCCTGGATTCCTGCTTTGGTGTATTTTGAGTATCCTCAGTGGCTGTCTCCATCACCCTGGCCCAGGTTGTCAGACTCACCATGGAAGCAGCAAACTTGCTCATTTCACCAGCCCCTTTCTGGTTTCACCTACTCCCTAGCTTCTGTGCAAGGGGTGGTTCATCTCCTGCCAAGGAGTCAGCTATCCTTGCCTTGTTGATAGATTTTGGTTACCCTTGGTTCTTATAGCATTCTGAAAAAGGAAAACAAAACCAGATTTTGCAACAGAGAGTGAGATCAGGATAGGTTAAAGGAGATAAGCATTGTTAATATAGAGATTTTGATGGGTGCAGTCTCGTGTTTGGACAAAGATTGGTAGGCATTTCTTGTTAGAGTCCATAATCTTGGTCTCCAGAGGATTCTGACTCAGTTCCCAGTTCCAGTTATGGGCTTCTTTCCACTGAGCAGATCTCATAGCCAATCAGAGAGCCATTGGTTACCCACCTAGGCTGTGTGCCACTATTGCACAGGTGTGTACATCATGTCAGGCTACTTTCATATAGCCCTGTCCCCCACTTTCTCACAATGTTTTGGCCATTTCCCCCCAGCAGCTCAGGTAGCACTTTTCAGCACTATAGGGGTTAACCATCTGGGAGGTAGCTTCTTTCCAGATTCAGCTGGATCTCTTGATGTTCTGCATTGGCAGCATGTGGTGTCTTCAGCAATAGGATCTTATATTTTACCTCAGGTGGGTAATCAAATACTTTGACAGAAGCCTGTCTTATTTAGGGGACCTTGTAAGTCTTTCCAATCAACATCTCAACATGTATTGTAACCAATTTCTGGTACTAGAAGATACAAGCCAGTGCCAAATGTTTTATGGTTAGGCTTCATCCCACTCTCTCCAGGACCCTTCTTACCAGACAATCCTTCCATGTTACTAGTCTGTTATCTAGGAGGAAGGTTTCTATTGTACCAATTGATTTGGAATTTGATTTTGTGTATATCTCTCCTCCCCCTACTTTTCATCCCTCTCATCATATTTTTTATTTTCAAATGCTACCTTTTATTTTATTATTGTCCATAACTCTTGTTTTTTCTCATTCCAATTACATGATAAATTTTGTCATTTGTTTTTCTTTGGTAATTTTCTTTCTGTTTCTTTGAAATCTTTTTAATTGGTACACAGTCATACAATAGTATTTGTACATATTGATGAGCATAGTAGAACAGTTTAGCACATGTAATCAATGTATAATGATCAGATCAAAGTAAGCAGCATTTGTGTTTTATTTATCTTGTCTATGTTAGGAACCTTTGAACTCTTCTAGTTTTTATTATTATTTATTTATTTATTTGAGAGAGAGAGGGAAAAGGAGAAAATGGGCACACCAGGGCCTTTAGCCACTGCATACAAACTCCAGATGTACGTGCCATGTTGTGCATTTGGCTTATGTGGGTTCTGGACAGTTGAACCTGGGTCCTTTGGTTTTTCAGGCAATCATTTTAACTACTAAGCCATCTCTCCAGCCCTTCATCTAGTTGTTTTGAAATATATCATACATTCTCAAAAATCATGAGTTGGGGCTGGGGAGATGGCTCACTATATAAAACACTTGCCATATTTTACCAGAGTTTGGATCTCCAGCAACCACATAAATACAGGGTGGGCATGGTAGCCCTCCTGTAATCCCAGTGTTCAGGAAGTGGAGACACAATCCCCAGGGCAAGCTGGCTAGCTAGGCTTGCCAAATCAGTGAGCTCTGGGTTCAGGAAAGAGACCCTGTCTCAGTAGATCAAGTGAAGTATAATGGTGGAAGACCCCTGATTTTAATGTCTGGCCTCCACATGCACACACATGTATATCTATATGAACATTTGACCACAGACGGTGAATACATATACACACATACATGCACCACTCACATGCATATACGTACACACACACTGATCTAAAGCAAACCAAAAATCCATGGCTTATCTCCTGGACCTAGCTAGAACACTAGACTTAAATTTTCTCCTGCCTAACTGCAGTTTGGTAACCATTTACTAACCTCTATCTTCCCTCCTCTTCTGTTAACTTTTCCTGGACAGACATGAAAAAAATTCTATTTGGTCCAGATAGGGAAATGACAGCAGAACAAACAAAACCAGTTCCACCCAAGTCTAATGTAGTGAACTAGCTAGTTTGTTGGGGTTACTTATATGGGTACAGATTAGGAGTTTTGATGACTTAAAGGCAAATGCATCACCAAAAAGCTGCCCCAGCTTGGGAGAACCGCCCCCCCCCACCCATGGAAGCTGCATCCCTGGAGCTCATCGTGTGATTTGTAGGCAGCCCAGCTAGTAGGAGAGTCATTTCTCCCAAGCAGTTCTTATTATGCATGGAACCATGGGGAAGGGCATTGTGAATTGTGCAAGAAGTTTTATGAGGTGTTTACATCCTGACCTGTGGTTACTTCTTTAGCCTCAAAGAACTTCCTGCAAATTATATATGTCAGGGTCTCTCTGTCTTTTCTTTTATCTATCCATCTGTCTGTCTGTCTATCTATCTATCTATCTATCTATCATCTATCTCTCACCTCAGGAAGAACAGTCTAAGATGACATGCCTTCTAGGACTCTTATTTATTTATGAAACAGAGAGAGAGAGAGAGAGAGAGAGAGAGAGAGAGAGAGAGAGAGAGAGGGAGAGAGAGAGAATGGGTATGCTAGAGCCTCTAGCCACTGCAAACTAACTCCAGAAGATGCATTCGCCACTCTGTGTATCTGGCTTTATGTGGGTACTGGGGACTTGAACCTGGGTACTTAGGCATTTCAGGAAAGTGACTTAACTCCTGTGCAATCTCTCTGTCCCTCAGGGTCATTTTTAAATTTTAGTTTTTGATACTTTCATACATGTATATAAGATATTTTGATATTATTTTCCCACCCAATAACCCCACCTTTCTCTCCTCCTCACACTAAAACTCTTCTTTTTCCCAATCAATCTCTATCATACTTTCATGCCTTTTTATAAACCCACTGAGTTAAATTAGGGTTGCTTACATGATAATCACAGGAGGGAGTTAGTTACTGGAGAATGGGCAACTTTCCAGTGGCCACATCACTAAAGAAGATGACTCTTCCTTTCACAGTAACTATTGGCTGCTATTAGTTGCTCAGGCAGATGTGACGTCTTATGACCCTTCTTTCCACTCATGGTAAAATATTGACATGCTCAGTCTTGTTCAGTAGCCATAGCTGCTGTGAGTTAATGAATGTAATGGCCATGTCATGTCCACCTTCTGGGACTCTTGAAGCCTCCAATCTGACTAGTGCTACTTGCTTTCTGAATCTGTTCTATAGCTATAACCTTTGACTTTTCTTTACTATTATGTTTATGCTGGAAGTAAAACCCTGGTAATTCACTGATTGCCCATGTCTTTCTCCCAGACCTTCTGTGTTCTTTCTTGGTTTATTTTTATGTTTTAGTAGAATTTATTTTCTAGAATATTTCTGATAAAGGATCTAAAGTAAAAATTTGAAAACTTGCCCACTAAGTTTCTTTTAATTCTACCTTCATGATTTTTATCCTTTTCCAGATAAAGAATTAGAACTTATTAATTATTTTCCTTTATAATCTTACTCCCTCACTGTTTTTACACATGGAATCTATTGCTATTTCTGAGAAATCCCATATTCATGCACTTTGTATGTAAACTGCTTGACTCATCCAAATTTGGAAAACTTTAACCGTCTTATTTCTATGATTGTTGAACATCATTAAACAAGTTGCCTGTAAGTTTTATATTCACTTATCAATCTAAGCACCAGCAAACTTCATTCTGGAGGAACCTGCATTAATTCTAGAAATTTACATTGTTATTTTATTATTTTTATGCCTTGTATCTTTTTTTTTTTTTTTGTGGTTTTTCGAGGTAGAGTCTCACTCTAGCCCAGGCTGACCTGGAATTCACCATGGAGTCTCAGGATGGCCTCGAACTCATGGCGATCCTCCTACCTCTGCCTCTCGGGTGCGGGGATTAAAGGTGTGTGCCACTGCACCCGGCACCTTTTATCTTTTTTTAAATTTTTTTTTGTTTCTTTATATTTATTTATTTGAGAGTGACAGACAGAGAAAGAGGCAGATAGAGAGAGAAAGAGTGGATGGGCATGCCAGGGCCTCCAGCCACTGCAAAGGAACTCCAGATGCGTGCACCCCCTTATGCATCTGGCTAACGTGGGTCCTAGGGAATCGAGCCTCAAACTGGGGTCCTTGAGGTTCACAGGCAAGCGCTTAACCACTAAGCCATCTCTCCAGCCCCTTGTATCTTTTTTTTTTTTTAAATCACTTTAGTGCTTGAATATTGACAGTCCTTTTTTGTTTCAAATTTACTTATTTGTTGTCTACTGTTTCTATCTTTTTTCCCTGTTTTTGACAGATATTTATAACTCCTCTTTTATAATTTTAATTTTTATATCAATTTTTTAAGCCAAAAGATTCTTTGAATTTTATGGACATATTTTTTAAATATTTTATTTATTTATTTGAGAGAGAGAGATATGATAGATACATAGGATACACCAGAGCCTCTTGCTATTGCAAATGAACTCAAAACGCATGTGCCATCTTGTGCATTTGGCTTATGTGGTTACTGGAGAATCAAACCTGGGTCCTTAGGCTTCACAGGCAAATGGCTTAATCACTAAGCAATTTCTTTAGCCCATGAACATATTTTTAAAAACAGAGTTATGTGCTAATTTTTTGTTTGTGCAATATTTCTATCATATTTTAAAGACAGCAACAGTAGTTTATTCTTGTCTCTTTCAGTTTATTGCTTCCTCTGTTGTCTCCATCTTTCCTGTGCCCCATTGTGCCTGTCTTGGAATGTTTAGATTTCCTCTGTGTTTGGTATTCACCTCAATTTTGGATGGCGTCAGATCACATAAATCTGCCTGGAAAGTCTGTGAAATGTGGGAGAGGCTTGTCAAATAACAGAATTCTAGTGTTTGATTACACTGGGACCAGCCACTTTTCTGAGAGATTCTGTTGTTTGTACCTGTTGCAGCTAACTCCTTGTTGCTAGCAGAAAGTACCTAATCAAAAGCAGATGATGGGAGAAAAAGGTTTATTTTGACTTACAGACTCAAAGGGAAGCTCCATGATGGCAGGTAAAATTGTGGCAAGAGCAGAGGCTGAACATTACCTCCTGGCCAACATCAGGTGGACAATAGCCACAGGAGGGTGTGAAGCTGGCTATAATGCTCATACTCCAGCCCTCAACAATGCATCACCTCCAAGAGGCTCCAATTCCCAAATTGCCACCAGCTGGGGTCATGGCATTCAGAACACATAAGTTTATGAGGGACACCTGAATCAAACTACCACAATGTATTTTGTCAGCGAGGTGTACTCTAACTCCTGCCCAGAGTTACAAGTTTTAAAGCCAACTAGGAGAGAGGAGATCTGTGTGTCATTAGTTGTTTGTGCTATATTGCCTGATTTGATCTTCTTTTTAAAAATATTTTTGGACCCAAGCCCCACTGTTTTCTTTTGTTAGTTTCATGGCATATTCTCTTTCACCCTTACTTAATAAAGCCCTCTATGTCATCCATGTAGTCACTGTGAGGAGGAATTTCTTTTGTTTTGTTTTTGGAAACTGGAAGATAATCTATGGTATATATATCTCCATACCATAATTTCTTTGTTCACTTACTGGATATTGAAGCTGGAGATGATTTTAGCTATTTGCTTCAATGACTATGGGAATGTAGATAGCTCTCTGAGATCCTGATTTTAGTTCTTTTGTGCATATGTGTCTCTGAATATCATTTGAATCTGATAGGAAAATTTCTTTCCCTCATGTTAAATTCTACAATAAATTTGTCTCTCAGCTTTCCTCTTTTTATTGTTCTTTAATAATTTCATGCATATACACATGCATATATCATATTAAATTTTGATCATATGTACCCCATACTACCTTCCCTAGCTACTCTAATCCCATTCATTGCATCCCTATTTTCTTTTCTTTCTTTTTTATTAAGTTGAAACTTTATATGGATACATCAAGGGTTGGCAACATAATTACCCTCTTCCCTGCCCCTATTCCACTGAGGACCCTTCTTAGTGGGATTACTGGTACTTGCCATGTATTTGTGGGTTATGAGTTGTGGTAGCAGCAGTCAGTCATTGTGGGAGTGGGCAATGTCTCTGAGTATTTCCTCCCATCCCATGGCTCTTACATTCTTTATGCCCCCTTTGCCACAAAATTTATTCAGCATTTGTGAGTGTGCTTTAAGTCTACTTTAGTGTTGAGCTCTTTGCAGCTTTGCGATTTCTGCTTGGGTGCATTTTGAGTATCCTCAGTGTCTGTCTCCACCACCCTGGCCTAAGTTTCCAGGCTCACCAGGGAAGCAACATTCTTGCTCATCTTGCAGATTCTTTGTGTTTTTACCTGGGGCCTAACTGCTGTGCTTAAGGTGGTTCACCTGCTGACATAGAGTCAGTTATGCTTGTCCTATTAATAGATTTTGTTGTCCTCTGCTCTTGCTGCTTTCTGAAAAAGAAAGCAGATTATCCAATGAAGAGTGAGATCAGGATAGGTTAAAGGGCATAAACCTTGTTAATTTAGAGAGATTTTTCTGGGTGTAGTCTCACTTTTGGCTAAAGACTAGTGGAAGATTCTCACTGGAGTCCATAATGTTGGTCTCCATAGGATTCTGACTTGGTTCCCAGTTCCAAAAATGGGTTCCTTTCCGCTGAGCAGATTTCTTACCCAATCAGAAAGCCACTGGTTACCTACCATTGGTAGGTGCCACTGTTGTACAAGTGTGTACATCTTGTCAGGATGGTTGCTTGCATATAGCAGACACCTCTATTTTTTTCCACCAATGACAAGTGGTTATGCTGTGAGAAGAGTGACTCCCCTCCTCTATATCTTTTCAACATAACAATTGTTGCAATATGGGAATTACCAATGGAAGTAACTGACATACAGACTTTGTGAATGGATTTTTGTAAAAATTTGGTTGGGCTAACTCCAGTAAATTTTATGCTCAACATTTTTGTAAGATTTTCACCTATTAGGATCTTTTTTGATATCTGGCCAGTGTCCAGAGCTGCTCTAATTGTATCAGGGTACAACATTAAACTACTCTTGCTAGCTTAGTAAGCAACAATCCCAAGTGGCATAAAAACCATGGTGTCCCAGAATGCCATGGGTTATCTTATTCCTATTTCAGTTCCAGTGTTTCAGAATGAGCCACTCACCCTTTCCCTTCCCATACATTTTTTTTTTTATTTCCTGACCCATTTAATTCCTTAGTTAGTAGATGCAAATGCCTCTCTGTTTATTTTTTTTCTCGGGATGACCTGTCAATTGATGAGAGTGGGGTGTTAAAGCCACCCACTACCACTGTGTTTGGTGTTATCTGTGACCTTAGTTCTAAAAGTGTTTGTTTGATGAATTTGGGAGCCCCCATGTTAGGTGCAGATATGTTTAGGATTGTAATGTCCTCCTGATGGAGTGTGCCCTTAATCAATAAAAAGTGACCTTCCTTATCTTTTTTTTTATTATTTATTATTTTTTTTTAAATTTTATTTTTTTATTTGAGAGTGACAGACACAGAGAGAAGGACAGATAGAGGGAGAGAGAGAGAATGGGCGTGCCAGGGCTTCCAGCCTCTGCAAACGAACTCCAGATGCGTGTGCCCCTTGTGCATCTGGCTAACGTGGGACCTGGGGAACCGAGCCTTGAACCGGGGTCCTTAGGCTTCACAGGCAAACGTTTAACCGCTAAGCCATCTCTCCAGCCCTCCTTATCTTTTTTGACTAACGTTGAACTGAAGTCTACCTTGTCAGATATTAGGATAGCAACCCCTGCTTGTTTTCTAGGCCCATTTGCTTGAAACACCGTTTTCCAACCTTCCACCCTAAGATAATGTCCATCCTTTGTAGAAAGGTGAGTTTCTTGGAGACAACAAATTGTAGGATCCTGCTTTTTAACCCAGTCTACAAACCTATGTCTTTTGGTTGGGGCATTGAGCCCATTGATATTAAGAGATATTATTGAAAAGTGTGTATTTATGTTTGCCTTTTTTTTTTTTTTTTTGTGGTTCCGGTTCTACCTTTGCTCTCTTGTGTTAACTAGTATTTGAGTATTGTTGTTTTTTCCAGGTTCCTTATATGTGTGCTTTCCATTTTCTTCAGTATGGAGAATTCTATCAAGTATTTTCTGTAGAGCTGGTTTTGTCTTCAAATACTCCTTTAACCTGCTTTTGTCATGGAATGTCCTTATTTCTCGGTCTATTTGAATGGATAGCTTTGCAGGATAAAGTAACCTTGGTTGACAGTTGTTATCTATCAGAAGTTGGAATATATCACTCCAAGCCCTTCTGGCTTTTAAAGTTTGTGTTGAATAATCTGCTGTAATCCTGATGGGCTTGCCTTTGTAGGTAACTTGATTTTTCTCTCTAACTGCTTTCAGTATTTTTTTCTATGGTGTGTGTGTTTGGTAGTTTGATTATGATATGGCGAGGAGAGGTTCTTTCCAGGTTTTGTCTGGCTTGGGTTCTAAAGGCTTCCTGTATCTGCATTGGCATCTCTTTCCCAATTTGGGGGAAGTTTTCTTCTATGATTTTGTTGAAGACACCTACTATGCCTTCCGAGTGGAATTCTTCTCCTTCTACTATACCATGAATTCTAATATTTGATCTTTTCATAGTGTCCCGAATATCTTGAAATTCCCACTCATACTTTTATATAAGTTTGTCCTTCTCTTTGTTGGACAGTATCAGATCTGCCACCTGCTCTTCTAGCTTAGATATTCTGTCCTCTCCTTCATCCATTCTACTGGTGAGATTTTCTAGAGTTTTTTATTTCATTAACTGTGTTTTTCATTGCTAGTAATTTTGACTGGTTTCTCTTTATTATTTATATTTCCTTATTTATGTCTTGTATTGCCTTCTTTATTTCGTGAAATTGGTGTCCTGCATCTTCTTTGATTCCTTTGATTTCCTCTTTGAGTTCCTCTTTGGCTCCTTTGATTTGTTCTCTGACTTCTTTGAACATATTTACAATCATTCTTTTGAAATCTTTCTCAGGCATTTCCTCTGACTCATTCTCACTGGAGGTCATTTTTGATGCATTAATACTGTTAGGTGGATTTATATTGTCTTGTGTTTTAGCGTTTCTTGTGTTATAATGTATATATTTTTGCATCTTGGATTAAGTTAATGCTTGGATTTTCTAGCTAACTAGGTATTCTTAGCTGTATTAATTGATTTGATGTTATATATCTTCAGGATAGGAGCTTAAGGTGTTAGATGTTGCTCTTAAGGCTCTCAGAGTATCTACAAAGGTGTTCCTAGGGTTTGAGTTTACCTGCTATGCAAGTAAGCTGAGTGGAATAAAATACAGGTAGATTCTACAATTTAACTAAACACTGTACACATTCAATCAAAAACAAGAGTAGTTATTATAACAACCAGATCCTCTATCAACAAAGAGGTTAAGATTTCTGGTCTGTTGAGGGATCCAAGTCAGCTTGTGACTAAGTGAGACCCTTCCCTGGTGCAATCAATCCCAGTTACCTTTTTGGATGATTTTGGTCTCAGTCAAGTTGCTGGCTGGGTCATTGGGCTGTTGCCCTGATTTCTGGAGCTGGGCTTTGGCTTTTCCTGTGGGGCAAACTGAGCCTGGCAACCATGGCCCTGAAGATCAGCACCCCTGCTGCTGGAACTGCTACTGCTGCTGCTGGATCTGTTGCCGCTGCTGCTGCTGCTGCTGCTGTAGCTGCCACTGCTGGTTCTGCCACTGCTGCTCTGAAGCTGCCACTGCTGGATCCACCACTGCTGGGGCCACTGTTTCTGGTGCTGGAGCCTCTGATGTTGCTGCCCGGCCCTGCTCCTGATTGGGACCTGCTGTCAGCTCAAGTTGGAGTGGCCAGGTCCCGGGACTGCTGTTCTGTTCTCTGGAGCTGGGCTCAGGTGGTGGGGGAGGGGAGGGAACCACAGCTGCTCTAGTTCTCTTGCTGTTCCACGTGTTCTTCTACCTTGTCATCTGCTCTTCCGTTGTTCACTGCCACTCTCCCTTCACATTTCTTGAGTTGTGGAGAGCTCTGGTGTGAGTGGAAGCTCCCCTCACCTGGCTTTTCCTGCAGCTTGAGCTGAGCCTGGCGGCTTTTTGGTGCACCACCACCACTGTGGTTGGCAGACATGCCAGGGCCGCTTTTGCATGGCCTGTGAGGGCTCTGGATTCTCTGGATCTCTTCTACTTCTCCCCTGCCATTTCAATTTCCTATACACCTCACTTTTTAGTAAAAGTGTGTATTTTGCTGAGTTTTTTGGTCTTTTTCCCCACTAGGCTGCTTTGGCGTGGTACCTACGCTTCCATCTTAACCGGAAGCAGTAGATGCAAATGGACTAGCATATGTTGACATTGATAGTACTTAGGTTACCTAATAAATAAATAGCACTCTTTTAGGAGAAGGGCAGGCAGATAATTGCTTATTAGTAAAAGAACTCAGGCCACTTGTTTTCTGAAAAAGCAGATTACTGACTATAGTATATGAGTTTTGATTAATTCTAAGGTTGAGTACCGGGATCTGAAGTTTTAAAAGCTCCTGAGTGATTCCAATGTGCAACTAAGAATCTGGTTTGGAAGTCTATTATCATTGTAGTAATTAAAAAATAACTTTTCTTGTAACTTATATTCCCATTGTTGGATGAATAAACAAATAGACCATGTTATACATGTTAAATGTTATATTATTTATCCTTAAAAAGTAAGAGAATTATGGTACATGTTATGACATGGGTGAGATTTGATGACATTCTGCTAAATAAGATAAGCCTGTCAAAAAAGGACAAATACTGTATTCTTTCACTGACATGGGATAGTTAGAGTAGTCAAATTCATACAGAAAAAAAGAAAAAAAAAGATGGATTCCCAGGGCTGAGAAGATTGTTGAGTGAGTAAGGAGTTTAGAAACTAAAAGATGAAAGGCTTTCTGGAGATGGATGTTGATTATGGTTGCCAACACTGTGAAATGTTCTCAATGGCAGTGAAACACACTGAAAGCTACTTTGAATGATAAGATTTATGCTATGTCTATTTTTTGATAGTAAAAAAAACACAAGTAGTCAGGCATGGTGGTGCACACCTTTAATCCCAGCACTCAGGAGGCAGAGGTTGGAGGATCACTATGAGTTTGAGGCCACCCTGAGACTACACAGTGAATTCCAGGTCAGTCTGGGCTAGAATGAGACTCTACCTAAAAAAAAAAAAATAAAATAAAAATAAAAATAAAAAAATAAATAAAAAAAATAAAAACACAAGTGATAGGCAAAACCTATCCTTACTCTACTAGTTAAATATTTATGTTATTAGAATTATAGACTGTGAGAAAGATGAACATGTAAGGTTCTGAGAGAAGTTTGTATTATATAATGCCAATGAGTAGATGAGCAATAAGAAGCAACAGTCACCATATTGTATGGGATTTATTTAAGTTAATCTTGTATGTCAAGTACTGAGTGTGTGATTTTGACTGCTTGGTAGTCTGAAAAGTTTGTTCTGGGAACTCTCCATGAATCTCTTTTACAAAATAGAAGTTAGCTTTGTATGTCCAATACATGTCTTGGTCTCTTGGAAGCTATCATTATATTGAGGACCTTTCTTTTTTTTATTAGCATTTTCCATGATTATAATAAAATATCCCATGTTAATTTCTTCCCTCCCCCCCACTTTCCCCTTTGAAATTCCATTCTCTATCATATTACCTCTCCATCACAATCATTGTATTTACATATATACAATATCAACCTATTAAGTACCCTCCTCTGTTCCTTTATGTTCCCTTTATGTCTTTGACGACCTTTCTCATGTTATGAGGACTTTACAACTCAAAGTTAATGGCTCCATGGAATCTGAAGTGAGCAGAAAGGAATGCAAGGGAATTCAACATCACCTGCTGTGTTGGAAGCTTCTGAGTAGGGGTGGGTACACCCGCTGTGGTGTTTATGACTAATTAAGTTGCATTCATGCAAAAAAGAGGAATGGTCAAGATTGTAGATGGCTGTCTGTAAAGATCTTTTTTTTTTTTTTTTTTAAATCCAGACTGGAGAAGTGGAGAAATTCACTGGTAGAGAACTTAATGAAGTACAGCTTAGAAGAAGCAAACAGAGATGACTTTACCAATTTGCCACACAGGAAACATTCTCCAAGTATTCAGAGGCTAATGACTAAGTCCTTCATGAGGGAATCAACTGGGTTGTATGGATACCACGGGTTTGGAAAAAGAGACAGCTGACATTCTTTAGGGTTGCACTGGAATTCAAGACCAAAATGCTTCACACACTCAATGGCTAAGTATAAACTGTGCAACCACTGAGCTGCCAAGTCTCACTTTGGGTATGGCTTGTTGCAGATGCAACTGCCACATGTCACTGAGAAGTCATAACAACTTGCCCATGTCAACTGAGAAATGTAGATTCAAAGAATTTGCTCTTAACAGCAATTTTTTTTTTTTTTTTTTTTTGAGAGCAAACCATAGTGGTCAGTGGAGAGATTACGTCTGCAGTGTCTGAAAAACGAGTCATTTTTCAACAATATTAAAGAAGGCCTTAAAATAGCATGTGTGTGTGGAGGGGGAGTAGATGACTATTTTGTTCTCAGGGAGTCACCAACAGCTTGGGATCTTAGTCACTACAGTGGCTTATGACAGTAAAACTTAAAGAAAACTGATCATTTCAGTATGAGCTTCCACCAGGGCCTAATTATAGTCTATATTTATTTCTTCAGTGCCTGTAATACACTGTGGTATCAGCACAAAAGGGATCCATTCAAACACCTTTCAAGGCAAGATGCTTGCTTTGCACATTTGGAGACTTAGAGGAAATGTTTTCTTCAACTTCATGTCTAAGACAGAAAGCAAATCTCACTTCCTGGTTCAGGTCAGACTTTACTGGCAGAGTTGTGCACATGGGACATGTGCAGACTCAGATACTCTTACCAGGCCCTGCTTAACAGATGGACATCCAAACAAGTCTCCTGCTCACAGCGTCACTCTACTCTGTGTCAGATAATGGGAGATAGGCACTTATATTTGCACCAAGTTTTCTGTTAAATGGGAGGAAAAACATTATTTTCTTTTACAAATAAGGAAAAACGGCAAGAATACAGAGGTTTTCTTCCTTTTAGATTTAAACAAATATTTTTGGTTTAATTTATTTATGAGAGAGAGAGAGAGATTGAGAATGAGAATGAGAATGAGAATGAGAATGAGAATGAGAATGAATGGGTGCTCCAGGCCCTCTAGCCACTGCAAATGAACTCTGGATACGTGAGCCACCTTATGCATCAGGCATTAGGTGGGTATTGAGGAATAGAATCTGGGTCATAAGACTTTTCAGGCAAGTGCCATAACCACTGAGTAATCTCTCCAGCCCCAAGATACTTTTAATTACTATAGAATACTGGGTTCATACTTAGCCTTTCATTTTTCCATGATGTCATGCCACTGTCTTTGGTTTGCTTTGTTTCTTGACAAGTGGCAGCTGCTACTCAGACTTTTGTCTGTACTAGTGAATCAAACTTGGGTCCTTAGGCTTCACAGGCAAGTGCCTTAACTGCTAAGCCATCTCTCCAACCCTGGAAACATTCTTTGTAGTTCTTTTCACTTCTCTATGCTTCATTTTGGAAAGCTTAGATCCCTGTGGTTTTGGATTCAAAGGTTTTATTTCTTCTGGCATCATAACCTGCCATTAATATCATTCAAAACATTTAAAAAACTTTTCAAATATTGCTTTTAATCTTATGAACTTCATGTGGTGTTTTATTTTAATTTTTTATTACAAATATGCTTTGTATGAACAGATCATATGTTGGTACCATGATTTACCTCCTCCCTGCCCTTAGTCTGCTGAAGGCCCTCCTCAGTGGGATTTCTGATATTCCCCATGGGGTTGCCAGTTATGTGTTGTGAGAGCATGAGTCAGTCATTGCAAGGAGATGGAGGGGGGCAAGAATGCCTCTAGATATGCCCTCCTACCCTGTGGCTCTTAAAGTCTTTCTGCTTCTCCTTCTTCCACAAAATTACCTGAGCTGTGGTGGATGTCTATTAAGTCTATTTCAGTGCTAAGCTCTCAGAAGCTTTTGGATTTCTGCTTTAGTATGTGTTGAGTATCCTCAGCTTTTGTCTCCATTACTGTGGTACAGATTATCAGGTTCACCATGTAGGCAGCACTCTTGTTCATCTCATCAAATCTTCTGTGGTTTCACCTGGACCTTGGCTGAAGGGTGAGGGGTAGTTTATTTCCTCGGGTCTCACTACCTTCTGTAAAAGATACAGATTCTCCAACAGACCATGAAGTCAGCATAGTTAAGTGGGATAAGCATTGTTAATTTAGTGGGGTTTGGATGGACATAGCCCCACTTTTGGCCAATTACTAGTGGGAGCTAATCACTAGAGACCATAATGTTAGTCTCCATGGAATTTTGACCTGGTTCTAAGTTCCAGCCATAGATTCCTTTCCACTAAGCAAATCTCTTAGCTTATCAGAAGGCCATTGGTTATACAACAAGGCTGTATGTGACCATTTCACAGGTGCATAATCTTGTCAAGATGGTTGCTTTTGAGTAGCTGTGACCCCTGCTTGCTCACTATGTTTTTGGCCACTTTCCCCCAGTAGCCCAGGCAGTATTTTACAACCATAAATGGGCTAACCATCTGGGGATAGGGTTCTTTCTGAACTCCAGCCTGGTCACTCTGTGTTCTGTGTCAGCAGAATGTGTTGTCTTCAGCAATAGTATGATCTTACCTTTTACCCTAAGTGGGTAATAAAGTGCTTTGAAAGAAGCCTGTCTTGTTTTGGGGACCTTGTAGGTCTCTCTGATCAACAACACAATGTGGGTAGCAACTGATTTCTGATATTTAGGGTTATAGGCCAGAGCCAAATATTTTAGGGTTAGGCTTCACTCCACCCTCTCCACTGCCCTTCTTACCAGATGATTCCCCCAATCCCCATATATCTGTTAAGGGTCATATTTTTTAGTCTGCTATCAAGGAGAAAGGTTTCTATGGTACCAGTTCATTTTGGATTTAGTTTTATGTTTATTTACCCCCAACTTCCCACTCCCCTCCCCAGTGACCCTTTCATACCTACCATTTGGCCCTCGAGTTGCCTGTCAGACATATTAGTAGTAACTCAAGCTGTTCCAAGTTAGAAACCACAGATAACTGAGAACATGCAGATTTTCTGTGTTTGTGTGAGTTTGCTGAGTATGATCTGTTCCAAGTTCATTTCCTTTGCTAAAGATTTCACTATATCTTTTTTTTAAATGTGTTGTAGAATTCCATTGTGTAAATGTACCATATCTTCATTATCTATTCATCCAATGATGAGTACATGGGTTGATTCCAGTTTTTAGCCATTATGAACTGAGCAGCTATAAACATGGTTGAGCAAATATTTCTGCAGTAAAGTATGGAGCCTTTTAGGTAAATTCCCATTAAAAGAATAACTGAGTATGTTGTTAGTTCTATTTTCATCTTTTTAAGTAGTCTCATATTGATTTCCATAGAGGTTGTACAAGTTTGCATTCCTACCAACAGTGAATGAGGGTTCCTCTTTCCCTGTATCCTCACCAACATTTGTTTTTATTTAATTTTTTAATGATTGCCATTCTGACTGGAGTGAGGTGGAATCTCTAAGTTGTTTCAATTTGCAGTCCCTGATGGTTAAGGATGTTGAACATTTCCTTAAGTGTGTATTAACTGTTTGTATTTTTTAACACCTTATTTGTTTCTCTGACCCATGTTTTTTAAAAAAAATTATTTTTATTTTTATTTATTTATTTGAGAGTGACACAGAGAGAAACAGGCAAATAGAGAGAAAGAGAGAATGGGCATGCCAGGGCCTCCAGCCACTGCAAAGGAACTCCAGATGCATGCATTCCCTTGTGCATCTGGCTAACGTGAGTCCTGCGGAATCGAACCTCGAACCAGGATCCTTAGGCTTCACAGGCAAGTGCTTAACCACTAAGCATCTCTCCAGCCCATCTGCCCCATGTTTTTAGTGGGTTGTTTGAGGTTTTATTGCTTAGTTTTTTGAGTTCTTTGTAGATTCTAGATGTTAGGCCTCTATCAGTAGTATAGCTGGTGAAGATTTCCTCAATTCTGTGGTTAACTTTGTCTATGGCATATTTGTCTGTGCAAAAGCTTTTTAGCTTCATGCGATCCCACTGGTTAAGTGATTGTCTAATTTCCTGGGATACTGGGGTATTGTTCAGGAAATCTTTCCCCACTCCTATATTGTGGATAGTTCCTCCTATTTTTTTTTCTTCCAGTAGTTTAAGAGTTTCACGTTTTATATTAAGGTTTTTAATCCATTTGGAGTTGATTTTGTGCATGATGACATGAGTGGGCATAGTTTTATTTTTCTACATGTGGTTATCTAGTTTGTCCAGCACCATTTATTGAAGATACTGTCTTTTCTCCAGTGTACATTGTGGGCTCCTTTGTCAAAGATCATGTAGCTGTAATTACTTGAACTGAGGGCCCGGTCTTTAGTTCTGTTCCACTGGTGTAGATGTCTGTTTTTATACCAGTGCCATGCTTTATTTATTTATTTATTTTTTGTTACTATGGCTTTGTAATAGCTTTATATTGGGCATGGTGATACCTCCAGAGGTGTTTCTTTTGCTGAGGGTATGTTTGGATATCTGAGGCTTGATGCCATTCCATATGAATTTTGAGATTTTTTTTTATCTCTAAGAAGAATGATGCTGGGATTTTTATTGGTATTGTATTAAATATGTATATGGTTTTTGGCAAAATTTACATTTTCACAATATTAATTCTACCTCTCCAGGAATATAGGAGGTCTTTCTATCCTCTCATGTCCTCCTCAGTTTTCACTCTTGAGTGCTTTTATGTGTTCATTATATAGGTCCTTTACATCCTTGGTTAGTGTTATTACAAAGTATTTTTTGTGGCTATTGAAAACCGGACAGCCTTGCTAATTCCATTCTCTGTATATTTGTACTCTGCATATAGAAGGGCTACTGAATTTTGTGTGTTGATTTTATATCTGGCCAATCTGTTAAAAGATTTATCACATGTAGAAGTTTCATGGTGAAGTCTTTCAAGTTACTTATATATGGGATCATGCCATTTGCAAATAGGGCTAATTTTACTTCTTCATTTCCAATTTGAATCCCTTTTATTTATTTTTCTTTTCTTATTGCTTGGGCTAGTATTTCTAACTCTATGTTGAAGAACAGTGGTGAGAGTGCATACCCATGTCGTGTTCCTGATCTTAGTAGAAACTTCTTGAGTCTTTCCCCATTAAGTATGATTTGGACTTTAGGTCCTTTGTAACTAGCCTTTATTGTGTTGAGTCATAAACCATCCATGCTTATTCTCTCCAGTTTTGTGATCATGAAGTGAGGTTGTATTTTATCAAAGGCCTTCTTTGCATCTACTGAGATGATCATGTGGTTCTCGTGTTTACATTTATTTATATGGTATATTATGTTGACTGATTTTGGTATGTTGACCCATCCCTGCATATCTGAGATGAAGCTTTCTTGGACAATTGTTTTGATTTTTTGTTGAATTTGGTTTGCAAGGATTCTTTTTTCAGAATTTTTGCATCTAAGTTCATTAGCAATATAGGCCTATAGTTTTCTTTTCTTCTTGTATCTCTGTCAAGTTTTGGTATTAGGATAATGCTCATTTCATAAAAATAGTTGCGGAGCACTCTGTGTTCTCTGATTATGTGAAATAGTTTGAGAAACATGGCTGCAGTTCTTCAATGGAGGTTTAATAGAACTTGGCTGAGAAACCATCTAGTCCTGGACTTTTCTTTCTGGGAACTTTAAAAAAATTCTGTTTTCAATCTCAATGGATGTGATAGGCTTGTTTAGGAGATTAATAATCTCTGAGTTTAGTTTTGTTAGGTTATATGTGTCTAGAAATTCATCCATTTCTTTCCAATTATCGAATTTTGATTCTTCCAATGTCATTGATATCTGTTGTGCCCTCTCCCATTCCATTTCTAATTTTGTTAATTTGAGACTTCTCTTTTTTCATTTGTTCAAATTGGCCAGGGGTTTATCAATTTTGTTTATTTTTTTCAAAGAACCAGCTCTTTGTTTTATCAATTTTCTTAATTGTTTTCTTAATTTTCAATTAATTTATTCCTACTCTGTTCTTAATTATTGCTTTCCATCTGAAGCTGTTAGAGTTAGATTGTTCTTGTTTTTCCAATGCGTTTAGGTGGATGATTAGATTATTAATTTGAGATCTCTTTTTCTTTGTTATGATGGCATTCAGTGCTATGAATTTTCCCCTTAGGACTGCTGACATTATGTCCCATAATTTTTTTAATGCTTTTATTCTTTAAAATTGTTTATTTATTTATTTATGAGAGAGAGAGAGAGAGAGAGAGAGAGAGAGGGAGCGAGGGAGGGAGGGAGGGAGGGAGGGAGGGAGGGAGGGAGGGAGGGAGGGAGGGAGGGAGGGAGGGAAGGGGAGATGGAGAGGGAGAGGGAGAGAGAGAGAAAAGGGCTTCTGCAAACTAACCCAAGATGCATGTACCACCTTGTGCATCTGTCTAACATGGGTCCTGGGAAATTTAACCTGGGTCTTTTGGCTTTGCAGGCAAGCACCTTAACTGCTAAGCCATTCCTGCAGCCTATGTCCTATAAGTTTTGGTATGTTGTGTTTTTCTTATCATTTAGTTCTAGAAATTTTATAATTTTCTTTTTTATTTCTTCCACATCCCCTTTATCATTTAAAAGTGTGTTGTTTAGTCTTGAGGAGCTGGTGAAATTGCTGTTGTATCTCTTGCTGAGTTCTAGCTTTATGTCACTGTGGTCTGATATGATGCAGGAATTTACATAAGTTTTCTTGAATTTATGAAGTCATGCTGCATGCCCTAATATATGATCTGTTTTGGAGAAGGTTTCATGGGCTGCTGAGAAGAATGTGTATTCTGCAGAATTAGGGTGGAATGTTCTGTAGATATCTGTTAGGTCTATTATATCCCTGTTGATTTTCTATTTGAATAATCTGTCTATTGAAGATAGTGGAGTATTAAACTCCCCTACTATGATGGTATTGGGGTTTATTTCTGATTTGTTGTCAAGTAGATTTTATTTTATAAACTGTGGTGCTCCTGAGTTTTGTGCATATAGATTTATGGCTGTGAGGTCCTTTTGTTGGATTTTTCCCTTGAAAAGTAAAAGGTGGCTTTCTTTGTCCTTCTTTTAAAGAGAAAAAAACGAAATTTGTCTATTTAGTTATCTTTACCTCTTGGCATTTTTGCTTTTGTGATCTATGGCACCAAAAAGATTCCCTGATATAGGAAAAAATAATAACAATCCTGAATACTAAGAACTGTTATCATGTGTCAGAGAGTCATCTTAAATCAGAAACATAGCGTCCTCTGGTGTTGGCTGCTGGGTGCCACTTTGTTGTTAGTTGCTACTAAGGAAACTGCAATTTTGTCATATCGGGTTTCCTTTTTTTTTTTTTTTTTTATTGCCACTTTCATCCTGGAGTGGAGTAATCCTGCACAAATACACTTAAATCAGTTATAGAAGTTATTGAGTTAGCGTACAGAAGGAGGATGTATTGTTTACTACAGGAAGATTGTTTGGCATTCACCATCTTTAAATGAGGATAGGCCACTAGGTCAGTGCCATCTTTGATTAGGGAAAAGCTATGCGGTGGACACTGTCTTTAATTAACCATGAAAGCACTAGTATTGGCTAAGACACACATTTTAGTATTTCAGAGAAAAAGAAAAAAATCATTTTAACTGTAAATTTGAGAGAAGGGCAAGAGAGTCATGAGTAGGCCCAGAATTGTTTATACAGTCATAGAGCACAGCAGATGAAGTCCAGAGAGAGACATAGCAGAAGGCAAACCACAAGTCCAATTTGTGTTCAGTTTCTCCCCTCCTAGGTTTGGGAATGAATATTTCAATTTCTTTCATTCTGGGGAGCTTGCCTTTCCCCCAAAACTGCTGAAGCATTGAGTTGTATGCCATTTTTACCCCAAACTGCCTGGAGTGCCCACAGAGCCAATGGAAATGGTGGCATATGTTTACTGGTGGCTCATAGAAGTTTTAGTAATGAGAAAACAATATAAATCAGGCTATTTGTATAAAAATCATTTTATACAACTTTGCCAGGGCTTCCACGCTGTACCAGGGGAATTGAGGTTCTGGGGTTCTTCCAGGAACCCCAATTCATATGTGTAAACTAACCAATGAATTGGCAATTCCAGATTTAAGAAAATGAATTTTAAAATACTACATTTTATTCAGATCTTACAAAGATGTGGGAAAGGAAGAAAACTGGGGGTAAGGAAGGAAGGATAGAGTAGGGAGAAGGGAGATATGTATGCCGTGTGGATCCCATGCGCCCACATAAGTAAACATGGCTCTTAGAAAAAGAAACACCCCAAAAGGATTATTAAAAATGTGTACTTTTAGGCTGGAGAGATGGCTTAGTGGTTAAGGTGCTTGCCTACAAAGCCGAAGGACCCAGACTCAATTCTCCAGGTCCCACATAGGCCAGATACACAAGGTAGCACATATGTGTGGAGTTTGTTTCCAGTACCTAGCGGCCCTGATGCCCTGCACCCATTTTCTTTCTTCTCTCCTTCTCTGTTTAAAATAAAAGTAAATACAATATTTCAAAAATGTCTGCTTTTAAAAGATTAAAAGTAAAGGGCTGGAGAGATGGCTTAGTGGTTAAGCATTTGCCTGTGAAGCCTACGGACCCCAGTCGAGGCTTAATTACCCAGTACCCATGTTAGCCAGATGCACAAGGGGGCACACACATCTGGAGTTCATTTGCAGTGGATGGAGGCACTGGCGTGCTCATTCTCTCTCTCTCTCTCTTTCTCCATGCCTCTTTCTCTCTCTCTCTTTCTGTTGTTCTCAAATAAATAAAATAAAAATAAACTTAAAAAAGATGAAAATAAAGACAGTAGTAAAAGGAGACAAAATGTTTCTCTTTGTACCCTACATGGCTTCCAGGGTAGGAGAGAAAACATACCTGTCTGAGGACCCAAGAAATTTGTTACCAGATTCAGAGAAAAAGAGAGAAAAAAAGCTACTTCTTTGTCCTTTTTGATTACTATTGGCTTGAAGTCTATTTTATCAAATATCAATATAGCCACACCCAGTAGTTTCTTATTTGCATTTGTTTGGAAAATTATTTTCCATTCTTTCACCCTGAGGAGGTGTCTGTCCTTAGTGGTGAGATGGGTTTCTTAAATACAGCAGATAGAAGAATCCATTTTTTAAAAAAAGTTAATTTATTAGTTTTCTTTTCAGCAAATACAGGCAGTTTGGTACCATTGTTTAGGCTCATCCATGATCTACCCCCTCCCAATGGACCCTTCTTGTTGATGTAAATGGATCATGCATTGTGGAGTTAGCCCACAGTTATTGTATGAAAAATGTCTCTGCATATCATGACCCAACATGTGACTGTTAACATTCTTTCCACCCCCTCTTCCACAAAATTTCCCTGAGCCATGTTGGGTTCATTTTTGGTCTGCCTCAGTGCTGAGGTGATGGGGGCCTCTGAGGCTCTGGCTCTCTGATTTGGTAGGAGTTGATTTTCTCTGTGTTGGTCTCCTTCCCCTTTGTGCTGGTATCTGGTTCATCAGGAAAACAGCACCCTTGCTTGCTTCGCCAATTATCCTTAGTTTCAGTCGGCCCTCTTTTGAGGTATGTTGGGGCAGCTCTCTCCTTCAGATCTGCATCTATCTGAAGAAGAGAAGCAGATTCTCCAATGGAGAGTAAATTAGCACCCAGAAAATTGAAATAACACTTACTTTTTTGATAGAGAGTTTAATAGGTGTAGGCCCTCTTGTACCCCATGATTGATGGTAGCTTGATATTGGAGAGTGGGCTTATGTTTGGGTATGGTTCTGACTTGTTTTGCAGCTCCAGCTATGGGTCTCTTACCACTGAGGGGATCAGTTAGCCAAATCAAGAGCAGTTGGTTCCCCACCATGGCTGTGTGCCACTATTGCACTTGTGTGGGCATCACAACAGGTTATTTGTTGCTAATTAGGTTAGACAATGAGTTGCTTGGACAGATATTGGTCATTTCCCCCAGTCACCCATGTAGCACCTTCTGGCACTAGACACGCTGACTGTCTGGGGACTGACTCTCTCCTGGCTTCCAGCCATGCCGTTCCATTTTACGTGTCATCTGTGTATGGAGTCTTCAGCAATAGGGTCTTACCACTGACCTTTGGTGGGTCATCAAATACTCTGACAGAAGTCTGTCATTGTTTTGGGAAATCTTGTAGGTTTCTCTGACCAAAAGCTCATTGTGGATGACAGCCCTAAGCTGGTAGTGGGGGTTATAGGTCAGTGCCCACTAAGAAATTGAGGAAAAACATAACTAATATACAAGAGTTAGAGAGGAGAGATAGAGAGGGGAGAGGGGGAAAGGGAGGGAGGGAAGATGTAGAAGATTTAGGTTAGTCTTGATCCTACCCTCTACAGTGTCTTGTAGTTCAGATGTTTCCTGTAAGTGTCTAGAGAAGGTTCATCCATTTGTTCTGCCTTTTAGGAGGTAGAATTTTATGGTACCATTGCCATTTGGGTCCAGATTAGTGTTTCCTACCCCTGTGATGCCCTCCCGTCCCTCCCCATCCATCCTATTGTCTAGTCCATGAGGTGCTTGCTGGGTATGTAAGGTATCTTGGGTAGATTCAGGTTAGGTGTTGTAGATGAGTGAGACTATGTGTCGAGTTTTTTTCTGTGATTGGGTAAGTTCACTGAGAATGATCTGTTCCAGGTTCAACCATTTTTCCTCAAATTTCTTTGTGTCATTTTTTCTTACTGCTGTATAGAATTCCATTGTGTAGATATACCACATCTTAGTTATCCATTCTTCTAATGATGGACATCTGGGTTGATGCCAGCTTTTAGCTATTACGAATTGAGCCACTACAAACATGGTTGAGCAGTTCTCTCTGGTCTGTGGTTTGAAGGTTTTAGGGTAGATGCCCAGTAAGGGTATAACTGGGTCTGTTGGTATCTCTATAGTCAGCTTTTTCAGGTGTCTCGATATTGCTTTCCAAAGTGGTTGTACCATCCAACATTCCCCCCCAACAGTGAATGAGTGTTCCTACTTCTCCAAATCCTCGCCAGTATTTATTTTCATTTGATTTTTTGATGTTGGCTATCCTTATTGGGGTAAGGTGGAATCGCATAGTTGTTTTAATTTGCATTTCTCTGATGATTAGGGATGATGAACATTTTCTTAAGTGTGTGTTTGCTATTTGTATATCTTCCTCTGTGAATTGCCTGTTCAACTCTGTGCCCCATTTTGTGAGTGGGGTATTTGTCTTCTTATTGTTTAGACTTTTGTGTTCTTTGTAGATTCTAGAGATTAGGCCTCTATCAGTTGGAGAGCCCACAAATATTTTCTCCCATTCTGTGGGTATTCTGTTGGCTTTGCTTATTATATGCTTGTCTGTAAAGAAACTCTTCAGCTTCATATGATCCCATTGGTTGAGTGACTGTTTAAGAACTTGAGCCACTGGGATTTTGTTCAGGAAGTGTTTTTCCATTACTATATCATGGAAAGTACTTCCTAAATTTTCTTCCAGTAGTATTCGAGTTTCTGGTCTTATGTTGAGGCCTTTGATCCATTTGGATTTGAGTGTAGTGCATGGTGAAATGTGTGGATCAAGTTTTAGTTTCCTGCATGAAGAATCCTTTTTTTTTTTTTTTTTTGATCTACCCTGTTAACTTGTGTCTTTTGATATGTGAGTTAAGATCATTAATATCTAAGGTTATAATTGTGGTGTTCGATTTAATTCCTGCCATGTTAGCAGCAGTACGTGGTTTGTGCTTTCTATGTTTTTGAGCTGACTGTAGTTTTGGTTAATGTCATCTTTCTCCTTTGGGCTCTTAAGATTGATTTTGTGACTGTTCTGTGTGAATCATTCCCTGAACTATTCTCTCTGGGTTTGGCTTTGTGTTCATATAACCAAAGAGCTAGATTTTATCATGGAAAGTTTTACTTTCACCATCTTTTATGTGGGATACTTTCACTGTGTACAGTAGTTTGGGTTGAAAGCCATAATATTTTAGACTTTGAAATGTTCTTTTCCAGGCCCTTCTTGGCTTTCAGTTTCCATTGAGAAATATGAGGTAATTCTGATGGGATTTCCTTTGTATGTAATGTGTTGTTTTTTTCTTGCTATTTTGAGCATTCTCTTTTTGTTTTCATTGTTTAGAGTTTTAATGATGATGTGCCTTGGAGAGTTTCTTTTGTCTAGTCTGTTTGGGGTTCTGTGAGCTTCTTGTACCTGGATGGATCTCTACTTTGAGAGGGTGGAATAGTTTCTCCAAAAGTTTTGCTGAATGTGTTGTCCATACCTCTGTTCTTAATTTCTTCCCCTTCTGTTATAGCCATGATCTGGATGTTTGGTCACTTTAGGGAATCCTACAGTTCTATCATGTTCTGTTCACATAATTTTTTGAACTTTTCAAAGTTTTTGAACTCCTAATCTGTTTCTTCTGTCTTTTCTTCCAGATCTGATGCTCTGTCCTCCACCTGATTAACTCTGTTAGTAAGAGATTCTAGGGAGGCTTTTTACAAGCTGTATTTGGTTTGTATTTTCTGTATAGTATCCAATCCTTTATGTAGTTCCAACTTTAGGTTGTGGTTTGACTTCCTTGATGCTTCTTGGAATTCACCTCTTGCATTTAATTATGTCTTCATTCAGCTTAATCAGCTGGTTATTGAAATCTTCTATGATTTTATTCACCTTCAATTCATTCTTCTCTCTTTTGAGGTCTCTCTGGTTTTCTTCAGTTAAGTTAAGCTTATTGATGAAAGCTTTGTGCTATAAGAGATTATTCTACTCAATTTTGTTTATTTGATTATTGGCATTTTCATGGTTTGCTTCCTATTCAGCAATTTTCTTGGTGACAGTAAATAAGCTTTATTTATTTTTATTTTATTTATTTCTAATTTTTGCATTAGGGCCTACCCATCTCAGGGTAAGTCTTTTTTTTAAGGAGGAAGCAAGAATTTGCCCTTGTAAGATCTTTATTAAGTGATCTATTTTGGGTTTGACCCAGACTGGAGTGTTAAGGTGTTGTATATACAGATATGCAGGTTGTGGAAGTTGCAAATGTAGCTGCAGCTTTGGGCTGGTGGCTGACAGGATTGCTGTGGTTGAACATCTGGAATCTCTTTAGCCCACAAACAGAGATCTGCCTTGCCTGTGGGGCCTTAGCACTCATTCTTGCTCCCCTTCTGTCCCCAGCTGAGCATGTCATAGAGGACTCATTAGTACCCACTAGTGGGTGGTTTCCAGATATTCCTGTGCTCCTCAACTGGGACAGGAGAGACAAATCAGGGGGCACTGGTAGCCAGATACCCACAGTGTGTTGGGGAGTAGGGTGGGGAGGAGGGAGGTTCACCAGGCTCCAGTGACCAGGCTGGAGCTTGGGTCTGCAGGGTTGTTACCAATTTGGTGCACTAGTCCCTGCTACACAGAGACCCTCAGCGTCCCACAGCATACAGGCCCCAAATATGTGGCTCCCCTTACTGGCTGGGACCACACAGGCTCCAGTATATGCAGAGCCCCTCACCAGCTGGGAACACAGAGGCCCTGAAATCTGTTGTGGTTTTTTCCTAGTTAATATCTCTTTTTATCATTTTGATGTTCTTTGATACTCCATGAATACATGAGATATACAATAATCATCATTGCTGCTGTAATGTTCTTCACATTTTAATCATCCTGCCGTATGTTGATTGTTTTTTTTTGGGGGGGAATGCTTTTCCTCTTGGTGATCGCCAACTGTTTTCTTGGTGCTTATACGCTGGTAATTTTTCACAGTATGGCAGGTGTTGCTCAAAGCTGTTTTTCCGAATTCCTTTCAGCAGTATTGTATGTTGTTCTGATGTGTACTTAAGCTACTTAAAGGTTTTTTTTCCTTCCTGTTTCTTAGGGCTTTGCTAGGTATACAGAAGTGAATGTTACATTGAACTGATTTTTTTTCCCCCACTGCTCAGGCAATGGCCTCTAGATGACTCTGCTTAATTACCTGTGCATATGACATCTCTTCTCTGGCTGGTGGGATGTGGACTTTGCTCAGCCCTGTATCAGCTCTGCAACTTGATCACTCTGCAGCATTTGTGGCTCCATTTGATCTGTGTGCAGCAGTGGAGGCTCTGTTGTGCATTTGCAGCCTGCTTCTTCCCAGGCTTCTTTCTTTCTTTCTACTTTTTTATTTTTTGAGATAGGATCTCACTCTTGCCCAAGTCCATTCACTTTCTTGAAACTCTGTGTCCATCATATGAGTTGTCTTTAAGCTAGCATTCCAAAGTATAAGCAGAAGGAGACAAAGATGTCCCTAGCTCCCAATGCCTCAGTAAGACAGTAAGCCTCAGTTTACCTACCACCTATTACATATCAGACACTGTGCTTCGGTTTATCAAGTCAAGTTGGTTCTTCAGCTGAGACCTAAGTACAACATATAGTAGGTACTCATTGATACATTGTTACTTTTAATATAATTGTCATTGTCAGGAATGATTACATGTTAGATTGATGAGTAAAAGTCATCTGAGCTCTTGAATGTTTTCCTAATTTTAAATTGTTATTATTTTGGCTTATTTGAAGGTAGGGTTTCACTCTAGCCCAGGTTGACCTGAAATTCACTCTTTAGTCGCAGGGTGACTTTGAACTTATGGTGATCCTTCTATCTCTGCTTCACAAGTGCTAGGATTTAAAGGTGTGGGCCACCATGTCTGGCTAATTTTAAATTCTTTATACGTGGCATTTCAATAAAAACACCTCTCTCTCTCTCTCTCTCTCTCTCTCTCTCTCTCTCTCTCTATATATATATATATATATATATATATATATATATATATACATATATATATATATGTATATATATATTACTAAAGCAAAAAGTGCTACAATACATAGTATATGTTTTATAGTCTGATTAAAAGATAGCATGGCATTGCAGTCAGGTTTGCATTGCTGACAGAGATCACCCAACCAAGAGAAGCCTTTTAGAAAAAGAAGGGTTTATTTTGGCTTATAGACTCAAGAGGAAGCTCCACAATGGCAGGGGAAAATGATGGCATGAGCAGAGGTTGGACATCACTCCCTGGCCAACATAAGGTAGACAATAGCAACAGGAGAGTGTGCCAAATACTGGCAAGGGTACACTGGCTATAATACCCATAAGCCCACCCCCAACAATACACTGCTTTCAGGAGGTGTTAATTCCTTAATCTCCATTAGCTGGGAACCTAGCATTCAGAACACCTAAGTTTATGGGGGACACCTGAATCAAACCACCACACATGGCCTTGCAGTAATGTAAACATAGAAATATTATCTTTTTTTTGGGGGGGTGGTTCGAGGTAGGGTCTCACTTTAGCCCTGGCTGACCTGGAACTCACTAAGTTGTCTCAGGGTGGCCTCAAACTCAGTGATCCTCCTACCTCTGCCTCCCAAGAGCTGTGATTAAAGCCACCATGCCTGGCTTTAGAAATATTATCTTATACACAAAGAATATGTTTCATGATGTTCCACAGATGTAAGCACAAAGAGTACCAATGCTTATGCAGACTATCTTTTTTCCTACACACTATACCTATGATAATATTTAATTTGTATATTTGTAAATTATATTCAAAGAGTTATGTCTGTGTTTCCCAGTAATCTCTCCTATTTCACTGCAAGCTTCACAAGTACAGGGATGTGGGCTTTCTTGGCATTTGTCCTCAGCTTCCAGTGTAGGGCTTGATCCTCAGCTGATATTTGGTAAATATTATTTGGATAAATGAGTAAGAGGTCAAGTGTGTTAGGGACTGGGAAATGCCACTTGGATTAAATAGCACAGAGATGACAAGCAAACATGAAGGCATTGTTTCAGTGAGTTGATAGGAAAAGACATGATCACAGCTGATGAGGTTTGCAATAAACACTGAGAGAACATAGACAGGGGACCCAGACAAATTACTGACCTCACTTCAAAATGATGAATTCCTTTAATGCATCATTATTTTTCTCCTTTAAACCAAGCATTTTAAAATCTAAAGTGTCAGGTGAACTATTCCAAAGCTATTTTATTAACTTGACTATTAACATGTCTCTGAGAATCAGGGGATGAAGAATTTCCTAAGTGGCAGGGTCTCCAGTGATGGTCATCTCTTTCAGTCTGGCTTGTTTTGAGGTCCTCAGAGTTCGGAAGCTCAAAGGACATATGCCCAGAACAATAAGGAAATGTGATTAGTTGGATTATTGTGGATTAATTGAAGAAGCTGTATAGATACTGTCATTTGAGTATTTGACTAAATCTATCAAAAATGGGGTGGGGATTTATCTTTTTAACATTATTTGCATATTCACCTTATCTTGTATAGGACACAAGCTTGAATGTTTATGTTGTGTCTTTAAAGTAATTGTAAAATTTTCAATTTTATTCTGCTTTTATTATCAATTTGCACGTGTCTGTGTATATGATGTGTGCATGTAGGTGTGTGCATGTCATGGTATACATGCAGAGGTCAGAGAACAAGTTCAAGGTGTTAATCCTCTCTTTTCATCTTTCTGAGTCACAGTTTCTTTTGCTGCTATTGCTTCAGGATCCTCCTATCTCTGCTTCCCACTGTGTAAGTGCACTGCCACTAGAGTGATGCTTGCCATCGTGCTTCAAGGCTTTATGTGGGTGCTAGGGAAGTGAACTTGGTCTGGTAGGCCTTGTAAGCAAGTGCCTTTATCACTGAGCCATGTTGACAGACCCTGACTATAGTATGTTAAGAGTCTGTTTCAACTATCATTCAACGTTCAAGACAAGAATTAAATGACCTTTAGTTTCAGTGCCATAAATACTTCAAAAGAAGCAGACTTTGTAAGTCCAGGAAAGGGCATGTTTCTGAGGAGTTGACATTGTTTTTCACCACCAGCCACCTGGGCTCCCATGTGGTTGGGTCACATGCATGTGAGCTTGTCCATCTGAATCCTATCTCTCTTGGAACCATCTCCCTTCTAGAGGTCATTAAGCAGTAGTCCATTGTTACTTATCATCAGTTTAAAGAAAGTCAGGTTGGAATGGCCAGAAAAATTAAGCCAGACCCCTTGACAAGTAGTTGGCCTGGACATCATTTCCTAACTATATAGCACTTCCCATTATGCAACTAATGAGTCTTGGTGCTGTATAAGTGACAGTCACCTGAAAAGAGAAAATTACCAAGTGAAACAAAGTTCCAAAGACACTATTGGAAGGGAAAACATACCAAGTTAAAAACAGCAGTAGATATTAACTTTAGGTAACAGTGGCAGGTATGCAGCCTGTTTATGAGAATGAGACAAATCAGTGTAGCATAAAACAGGTGCTCAACCTCCTGAGAAAAAGACCAGCTTCTTTGAAACATCAAAATTGTATAACAGGCCAGGCATAGTGTAATGTGCCTTTTGAGGTAGCACTTGGAAGGCAAAGGAAGAGGATGGCCATGAGGTCTAGGCCAGTCTGAGACTACATAGTGAATTTTAGGTCAGCCTGGGCTACAGCGAGGCCCTATTTCAATAAAATAAAATAAAACTACACAAAAAAACCTTCATAATAGCCCATGCTAACAAAGCTGTCCATTCATGCTTTTCCTTTGATTTTTTATATGACATTCATTTATTAATTATGCTGACGTTTGCTCCATCTGATAGACCTGATGGTCAACCACTGCACTTCTCTGTTTCATATTGAAACCTTAGTCATTGTACCACCTTTTATACAGTGCCAGGCTCACACGTACATTCCACAGAGTACTGTGTTTATGAGGGCAGAGTGAAGGAGGCTGTCTGCTGAAGTCCTGAAGTTGCCTTTTTGATATTAAACTTGTGGGCACACTGCTCATCTAATATGATGGACCAGCCACAGCAGAGATAGACAGCAGGTCAGGAGTGAGGGTAACATCTCCAGCCTTGACTCTTGACTACATTTATGTGTCTTATATTGCTCATGACTATCTTTCTAAAATTCCCTTTACACATAGTCATTTATTGCTACCTTTGAGTTGCCAAAGTTCCATGACTCCATCTCTCGGTGCCAGAAAAGGCATTAAACTATTTGGCTGGTCTTATCTTCCAGAAAACAATAAAGGCCTTTTGTGTGCCTTTAGTTAAATGCAGTCATTGTGCCAGAAAGACAGGAGTGAGGCATGTCTCTAGTCCAGGCTCATATCCAGCTATAGAGGATTAAGACTTCCTCTATTCTCCATCCCAGCCCTAGCTTTGGAATTGACTTCTTCCAACTGCATACATTTAGGGAATTGTATTTATAGAGACCAGATTCTTACAATTATTTGTGCTTGCTTTCAACATTTTAAGGAATTGCAAATTTGTTTTTATTTAGCCTTTAAAAAGGTGACCCAGAGTTGAAAAGTCATGAGAAGAAACTGCTGTAAGTTGAAGAAAGAAGTGTAATCATTTAGGTTGTCATAGGAACATTGTTCTAAGTCATTGCAATACTTCTAGGACATTGTTACAGCTTAGAAAAACTGATTAGCTACTTTATATGGTCTAGAATGGATCAAAATAGTAGTAAACACTTTTTAAAAATACTATTGGCAGAAATTCTATGTAATTTAAAGTCTTATATGTAAAGCCCTTCTAAACAGAAGAATTCTGTCTTCTGGGTTTGACATTAGAAAACTACTGTGTCATTAATTCTGTCCAAATATTTAAATCATTCCTGAAATATTTGAGGATTTAGTAAGTTATACTGGAAGTTTCACCATCTGTTCTCCCCTGACCCTTGGAACCAAAATTATAGTTGAGTACAAATTTCTGAGCTAGAACCCTCACAAGTAAATGACCAAGTTATTGCTACTAATAGCATATGAATGGAAATGAGGCAAAAGCCTTCAATATTCTTTCTGGATATAGCAGTGATTTTGGTTTACTTCTGTTCCAGGAATCAGAATCTCTGACTGTATGTAACAGATATGTCCTGTCCAGTTGAAGTAACTATGTACTTTAGCTTTGTTATATGAGAAAGAAACACATTCCAACATTCATTAAATTAGCCACATGTGATGTTGTGCACCTCAAATCCCAGACTTTGGGAGTCTAAGGCAAGGGCATTGTAAGCATGAGGGCAATCTGGGCTACATAGCAATATCTTTCTCAAACCAGACAAAAAAGAGAAGATTAATTAACCTTCTCTCTAAGATACCCATCCTCCCCCCACTTTTTTTTACAGAGCTCATTCTTAGAAATAACAATTTAATCCCAATTAATCTTTGATGTGTGCTGGGTATATTAAACATTGCGTGGTTTTAAATTTTCAAAGGCAAGTAGAATTTGAAAATATTGCTTCTCTAGTAAACATTTTTATATGCCTTTTTCATATAAGCATAATAAAAAAATTCTCATTTGTTTTCCACTGTTGATGAGACTTGATGAATTTCAAAGTTTTATGCAGTGTAGAATGCACTTATTAAGTTCTTTTTGGAAGCTATTTGGTAGTATGTATGGAAAATAAAAGCATACACAACTTTTAGATTCCATGTTTTGAAATCTGTCATATAAAAATACTTATATATGTACACAAACATGCATGCAAATTCAATGGATTCCAAAGTCTTCTTTTGGTAGTAGGGAATATTGTAAACAAGCTAGGCATCTGACAGTATAAGATGGCTTCAGAAGTTACAGAGATATCCATGTTATGAGGTGTTCATTAAGGAAGATGGGGAATTTTCTGACATAAGACAATATCCAGGAGGTAATAACAAAGAGTAAGATAAAAAAGAAGAGAATATGTTGCAGAGCAATTTGCATGTTATGAACCTATTCAAGTAAAAATGTGCATGTGAGCTGAGAATGTGATCAGAGGAAGACAGTGAGGTTGAGATAAGAGTGCAATTTTTTGTCTTTGAACTCCTGCATTTTATGTAGTATCCAACATATAATGGAAGCCAGATGTTGACCCAGATATAATGAGTTTCACCCCTTCTATCATCTCGAGTTCAACAAGCTGCATCTGCATGAACAAAGGCATCTATCTGATGTACAGGCCAGACCAGGAAGACAATGCACCAAGGCTGCTTCTAGGAAGGGCAGGGGATTTGCAGCAGAGATTGGATAGTAAAGGGGGAATATCACTTTCTGTACTACATGCTTCTTCTTTTTTTGACTTTTCAAATATGTTCCATGGCTCTTTGAGTCAAATATCCCATGGAATTAAGAACCACAAAATGTTTAGTGGAAATCTGCATACCCTAGGAGCCCTTCCAGAGTGACCCATGCTCATTCTCCTGAGGCACTTTCCACCTGAAGACCAGTCTCCCTCTAAAAGGAGAGCTTTGGTATGAAAGAAATCCAAATGAAAGTGGAAAAAGTGGGGCTGGTACTTTGTGGTGCATGCCTTTCAGTCCCAGCACTTAGGAGGCAGAGGTAGGAAGACTGCTGTGAGTTCAAGGCTACCCTGAAGACTACATAGGAATTTCAGGTCAGCGTGGGTTAGAGTTAGACCCTACCTCAAAAAATCAAAAAAAGGGCAAAAAAGAAAAGACAAGAACAAGCAAAAGGGAAAAGTGACTTATCATGGAATTCTTCAAGAAAGTTCTGGATTTGTGTGAGAACAGTGCAGCTTTCTTGGAAACTGTGGGGAACCCGGTGGGTTGCAGTGGCAGAGGCTGTGGGCCTGTCATTCCAGGGCTGAAGGCAGCTCCAGGCTCACAGGGAGGCCTGCAAATGTCACTTGGAAAAATCAAGCTCTTTGCAAAAGATTTGAGAAACTGAAATCAATCCATACCCCAGTGTTCGCTTTTGTTTTCAAAGAGCACGTAATAGATACATGAGGGTTCTATATAGAATGGGCGACAGTGCTGGGAAGACACCCGTGCAAAACAAAATTTAAAGTATAATAAAACCTTGGGTTATTATTCGAACAAGATGTTTTTTAAAAAACTGATCTTTGAGGTGCCTTTCACACTTTTTTTTTTTTTTAAATCCAGGACAAGCTATGATGTGGACATTTCAAAGATAGCAGGATTCACAAGTTAACAAAAATTCAAACTTAGTTATAGCAAATTCCAATATTTTAAATGGTCTTACTCACTAAATTAAACAAAATAGTGCTGCATTTTCCTTCTTTCATCTTAAAGTCTTAGTGGTATGTATGTTAAAGCAGTGCAGTACATCTAAACTGGAATGAAGCTTTCACCTCAAACATGTTCCAGAGGCTGCCTGATAAAACCAGCAAATGGCACTTTAAGGGCTTCATGCCTGTTCTGTCTTAGAAATCAGCTAAGTAGTGACTATCTACTGCTTGCATTTTCTTAACACTTAATGGGGAGACATTTTCTTAAGCATCAAGCATGATGTTAGAATTATATTTAACATATAGGCATTTGGGCTTATCTCCAAATATGGAAGGGGACAAGAGATATAAAAAATGAGTGCATATAATTTGTCTGAAATATTCATTTGTGGGCAAGAACATGAAATTTTAACAAGGTGTAACTAAAAATATAGGATCAGGGCTGGAGAGATTGCTCAATGGTTAAGGTGCTTGCTGGCAAAGCCTGATGACCTGGATTTGATTCCCAGTGCTCAGGTAAAGCCAGATATATAAAGTGGCCCATGTGTCTGGAGTTCATCGGCTGTGAGAAAGGCCCATTCTCTCTTTCTCCCCACCCCCACTCCTTGCCTCTTGTTTAGATCTCCTCTTTGGCACCAAAAAAAAAAAAAAAGTATTTTTAGTCTGCTTGGTCCTCTCTTCATGGTCAGGCTATATTGTTCACCACTTTTAGTTTTGACTTTCTTTTCTCTGTATAACATGAAACTCTTGTGTTTTCATTAGAAATGACTGAAAAATATTGTACACTTACTTTTAAGACTCTCAGCTCTCACTGTCAACATTAAACATTTAGCCATCTGTAGTTTATCAAAAAGCATGTCAACTATTCCTGAAATAGATTTATGTTTGTCCTGTCTAAAGGAAACTACCAATGAGCGTTCATTTATAGGGCTATGGGGAGACTGTTGGTGAGAGCAGAGACTGTCATGAAAGGAGCAAGCATATTGGCTCATTAGGTTGAAGGTAGAAGGAAAAACACATCCGTCAAACATCTGCATCTACTATGATTTTGATACTCTAGCAAATGCATGATATGGTGTGGCCCATTTTAAGTTCATACCTGAAGTATTCGAAGACCAGAGAGCCTTGTGGCAGACTCATCATTATACTAGAGACCATGCAATCCACTCTGTGTCCCCGAGGGTCCCTGCAAACAGCTCTTGGAGAGTATGCCCACAAAATGAAACAGTTTTCTTCAAAATCCTGCACACATTTATGTTATTACCATCTTTTAAAATCAGGGTACTTGTAGGGATGCATAAAAGTGAGTAAGTGAATAGACCATTAAAATATGGGCTTTGTCTGTTTTTGATTATTTAAAGAAGCTAAGGGCTAGAGAAGAAAATCCTTAAAAGAATGTTCAGCAAGCCATGAACTACCCAGTGCAGCTAGCTGTGAGGTGCACAAAGAACCAATGAATGAGATCTATCTGGGAGGAAGGATTGCATGACATTTCAGGGATGTGGACCTGATTGGCTATAATTGCACCAAAAACACAAGAAGATTCTAGGAATGATAGTTATCTATGGAATTAGTGGGGTCAATAGTGACTGTCAGAGAATGTCAGCACAGATTCATTCCCATGAAATGCATTGTTGGTTACCAACCACCGTCCCTGTAGATCAGCTGGCTCACTAGCTCTGCTAATGTGTAAAAAGTTGGCTTAAGAACTCACCCTCAAGACTGTATAAGAGTGGTCAGCTCCTAGCCCAGGACACAGGCATTGTTTTATATGTTGTAATCATTGGTTTGGTCTACCACATCCCTTTCTGAGAAGGTTCAGAACACATTTTGTTGATTTCCTGTGTTTTTAAAGCATCATGCTGGTCAGGGGACTGAAGACCTGTTCTACAAATGTGTGGTTCCACAGACAGGACTCAGTGGAGCCTTGGACCATATAGCACCAGCTCTATACTGAGGGAAGTCCACTGTGTGTCATTAGAATGATCAAGCCCAAAGTGAGAGAGAAGGGCAGGAATAAGTTACAGTTGCAACCTTGGGCAAGCATCAGTGCTGATGTTGAAGACGAAATGCCAAGTGTTTGAGGTATGGCTGACTATGTTTTACATTAAAGTCCAGTGGAAATCATCTTCCTCATCTGTCTTTCTGTGCCTTATTTTTTTCTGTTCAGCCAAATGTGTAATAATTACTGCGCTATTACACAGTTAAATTGTGGAGCTAAGGCAAGATGTAGATGTGAGAAATGGATATCATTTATTTGACATCCAAAATGCATCAGGAGCTAGACCAGGTCATCTGTTACATTGCTTAGCTTTTATAAGAACCCTCTAAGAAAAGGTTTGTGAGGTTAGAGAAAGTTATCCCTTGCTTTATTAATCTAGGACCTTGGTGTTGAATGTCTAAGGTGTATCAAATATGGCCATTAACTTTAAGAATCAAGTGATGAATCATCTGTACATGTTCTTTTGCTCTGGGAGCTAATATCCCACAGAAGCAGATATAGAGTGAAAATAAATACATAAGAATTAGAAAAACATTGATTAATCTATAAACGAAAACATGGTATATCAAGTGGGATATACTTTTCTATTCTCTGCAGCTTCTATAAATTTAAAATTAGACAAAAAGAATTGACTAAACTATGTTTTTTTTTTCACTTTAATCTTGTATTTGTAATTTACTTTTTTTTCTGAACAGTTAAAAAAAAAAAAAAAAACAAAGCACACTCTATGACCATGATCTTAGGTCGTGAACATATTGATACATTGACGACACATCACTTAAACTATGTTTTTAAGCATTATCTTTATTTGCCAGGGGAGGGGGGGGAGAGCAGGAGAGAGAGAGTGCATGGGTGTACCAGGGCATCTAGCCAATGCAAATGAACTCCAGATGTACCACTTTGTGCTTTACGTGGATACTGGAGAATTGAACCTGGGCTGTTAGTCATTGCAGGCAAGTGCCTTAACCACTGAGTCATCTCTCCAGGCCCTAAACTACCTTTTATTCCCTATATAACTTGCTCTAGCCTTGCCAAACTCCTCTTTAGATGGCTTTTATAAAAAGTTAAATAAGGTAACAGAGCACCTGGTCTAGCTCCAGATGCATCCTGAATGTCCAGTGAATGACATCTATTGCTGTAACATCATGCATCAGATCTACACAGTAAAAGCATGTGTTAAGGCAGGAATTATCACAGTTTTGTTGTGTGGCCTTTGATGTACATTATATCCAGAGGTGAGTTTGGTTGCTTTTCTTTGGTTGCTTTTCTCATTGTTAGAGATGGTGATATGGGCAGTCTGATCCTTTTGTGTAAATTTGTATTCCTCCTTTATAAGTAGTCATCAATTCATACAGTAAAAAAAAAAAATGAATCCTTATAAATATCGAGTTTCCTATTAACCTTTCACCACATGGTTTTAGAATCTGCTGACAATATCTTTTGAAATGATTGTTATTAGGAGCAAGTTGTAAATTTGTGAATATATGAGATTTCCATGATTTAGTCAATACTCTCTGGAATTTTTCTGTAAAGGATACTTTTCCTCATCAGCTTTTTTTAACTGAAAAAATAGTGCATATTGAAATATTTAAGTATTTTCTCTCTTAGTTTTCAGTAAAAATGTTCATGCCAGAGAGATCTCAATGGTGACTAATGAGTTTATTTTTGGTCTTCTTTCTTTGGATTATTGTAATGAATTTAAGGACTTTCACATAATAATGTATTTCAGATGATAGCATTAAATAAATCATTCTTTTTTTTTTTTTTTTTTTGCCCAAATTGTTCAACAGAATTTTGAGTAGATCGTGTGGGAAAAACTGCCTGTGATAGAAAGAGCTGAAGAGAAAAGTGCTACCGGGACAGGGCTTCACAGTTGCCAAATGAAGGAGTTCATAATGCTGACTTTTAGTGTCTGTCTGATGCCAAAACCCATGATCCCTTCATTGCTCTCAGGGCTTGCTAGAGTGAAATGGAAAAGTGAAGGTATGCTAAAAACAAGCATATTGCTCCTTAGTAATATACATTACTTAGATGGTACATTGATTAGTTTTGTTGTGATAACAGGCAATTCCTAGGCTTGGTGTACTGTGACTTTACATGAATGTGCCTTAGTCCATAGAGCAGTCTTACTGTGAACTGGCGCCAGCTGCTGCACACCCCTCATGTCTGCTGTGGGCCATCTCCCTCCAAAATCCAGGACATGGACATTCTGGTGGGTGAAAGAAGAAAGTAGGTAGTGGAAGAAAAACGATGTCTCTTAAATGTTCTAGATGTCATTTATACCACATCTAGTTACATTCTATCTGATGAAGCACATTATTTAGGTAAATACTATTTCAGTGGGGTAGGGACATAGATTTCCTTACAGGAGGCACTGTGAATCACATGTATCAGTACATCTTTATCCTCTGAGCCACACTGCATACTCTCAGAAAAAGTTTGTTTTTTTGTGTGCACCCTGTGATGATGTGATAATTTGGGCTTCTGATGAATTTACACGGTGTGGATTCATGCACTTGATCTTAACCAAAAGGTCAAGAAGTAATCATTAGGCATTCATTCCCAAAGCACTCTGCTTCATACCATCTACCTGACCCACTTTCTCTTTACCTCTTTGCAGAAGAGTAATTTTGGAATGAGAAGTGCAAGGGATGTCCTAGAGGCCATCTCTGTGAGCACAGGGAGGAACGAACAGCTGTGAAAGCATAAGTGAATTTTAAGAAGTACAGAAACAATGAGGAGACTGGAAATGCATCCTCTTGAGAGCAAACCCTCACCATCAACTCTTCCTCCCACAAAGGGTGTTCCTGGTCATTGTTCTCCCCAGTTACAATTAGTTACAGTTAGCTTTTCCTTGGTGGCCTGACAGAGTGTTGGCCACACACCACTAAATCGGTGAATTCACTGCTCTGGAAGGCATTGCTTCTTATATGTGTGATTCAATTTACTCTTAAAGCTCTCTACTTTCTGTAAGGATGCTGTGGGAATCAAGCCTGAAGTGCTCTGGAGTAGGCTTGGTCTTAGGAGCATTCATAAATAATACAAGTCAGGACTGCAGACCTCATGGCCTCTAATCTTCCACAGAGACCTGGACGAGGCTGAACAAGGTTTGCAAAGCTCTATCTTTCCAGATGGGTTCTCACAGATGGAGACCCAGAAGACCCTTGGAGTACGTGCATAGATTTGTCTAAAAGACCACACAGAATCAGCAGCTCCACCCTGTAATATCAGGCAAGGTCCTCCAAAGTTGACTCAGACCATTCCATGCTTTTCCAGGCATTTTTGCAGTCCATCAATAGTCTGGATCTGGCTTGTTTTTCCTTATTGTGTCCTGTGTTTCTCCTTCATCTTTGATATTCTATTGTGTCTTGGGAGGATTTCTGCCTTACTCATACGTTATCCTAGGTATCCTGAGTCTAGTTACGCTACAGGGTTGAGCCAAGACCCCATTTTATCCATGAATTTCCCATAATCATTACTTCTGGGAGGGATCTTGGCTCATTATCTATCTATCTATCTATCTATCTATCTATCTATCTATCTATCTATCTATCTATCTATCTATCTATTAGGTTTAGAGAGACAGCTCAGTCAGTAAAGAGCTTGCCTCGCACAAATGAAAACCTGATTTCAATCCCCAGTACCCATGTAAAAATTCAGGGCATAGTGCAGCTCATCTGTAACTCCTAGTACTAGGGAGACAGAAACAGGAGAATCTCTGGAGTTTGCTGCCCAGTCAGTCTAGCCTAATTGGTTCAGGCCAATGAGGACAGTATGTCACAAAGCATGAATTCCTGAGGAATGACACCTAAGGCTGTACTTTGGCCTCCATATGCATGTACACACATGTACATTTGCACATAGATGAACATATACATTCATTAACAAAAATCATCTATCTGGTATCTATCAATCATCTATCTCCCACCTATTTATTTCATGCATATATAGCCTTCTTGGTTTTACCATTGTCAACAAAATTTATACTTCTATATTTCCATAAGAAATGGCCTTAAAGATCAGGATATGCATGTGGGAGGTGAAGTGTAGAGATAAAATATTCTTTAATGGGTTTCAGTTGCGAGCTGAGATTGTACCACCTACTGAAACATAAACACAATTGTCTCATATCCTTTGGGAAACTCATGACCTCCTTCAAGATTTCTACAAATTCTTGGAGTTTTAGAGTCTCATTATCATAATTATTTACCTCCATTAGCATTTCCTTTTTGCTTGAGTCATCACATGTGTGGTGTGTTATCTCTTAAAGTCTTTACCTCACTCTCTACCAGCTTGACTTAGCATATGTTCATTTTATTTGATTTCTTTTAGATACCACCTATGCCAAACATTTGTAGAAACAGACTATAGTGGTGTTTTAGCAATGTACAGACTTCTTTTGGTTTCTTAAGCATTATGTATTTGTGTTACATTGATTGAAGAGAATCTCAGTTTTGCTGACATTTTCATATGTGCATATAAAATATGTTGATCATATTTACTTCTATTACCCTCTTTTATAGCTAGCTCCCTTCTTCTCTAATAGTCTCCTTTCTACTTTCATGTCCTTTTAAAAAATGTATATTTTGGGGGGTCTTGAGAGATGGTTTAGCGGCTAAGGCCTATGGCTGCAAAGCCTAGGGACCTAGGATCGATTCTCCAGGTTCCACATAAGCCAGATGCACATGGTGGTGCATGCATCTGGAGTTTGTTTTCAGGGCTGGAAGCTCTGGTACATCCATTCTCACTCACTCTCTCTCCCTCCCTCCCTCCTTCTCTCTGTCTTAAATAAATAAAAAAATAAATAAAATGTTTAAAAATGTATATTTTGCATAGGAGAGAAAACATTCACCACTTGTCTTTCTGAGTCTAACTAATATTGAATAACCCAATGACCTCTATTTTTACTCATTTCCCTATGAAACCATGATTTCAATTTTCTTTATGGCTTCTCTGCATATGCATTATGTCTTCTTTGTCTGTTCATCTGTTGATGAGCACCTAGGCTGACTTCATAGCTTTACCATTGTGAACTGTGCTGCAGTAAACATGGGTGTTCAGGCAGCTCTGTTGTTTTCTGACTGTGATTCCTTTGGCCATATATACAGGAATGTTCTATCTGGATCAAATAGTGGCTCTACTCTTTTAGATTTTTGAGGATCCTCACACTGTTTTCCATAGTGACTGCACTAATTTACATTTCCATCAATAGTGGATAAGGATCTTTTTTGTCTACATTCTCACCAACACTTACTGTTGTTTTCTTGATGATAGCCATTTTGACTTGAGTGGCCTGAAATCTCAATATAGTTTTTTTTTTTATTAGCTGGCTTCTTTTTGTCTTTTGTCTGTTTATTTATTTATTTATTTATTTATTTGAGAGCGACAGACACAGAGAGAAAGACAGATAGAGGGAGAGAGAGAGAATGGGTGCGCCAGGGCTTCCAGCCTCTGCAAACGAACTCCAGATGCGTGCGCCCCCTTGTGCATCTGGCTAACGTGGGACCTGGGGAACCGAGCCTCGAACCGGGGTCCTTAGGCTTCACAGGCAAGCGCTTAACCGCTAAGCCATCTCTCCAGCCCTCAATATAGTTTTGATTTTAATATTTTTGATGGATAAAGATATTGGGCATCTTTTCATGTATTTATTGGTCATTGGTACCTCTTTTGCAGGGTGCTTATACTCCTTTTGGTACCATGTAATCGCAAGAAGAATTTGATCTTTTTTTGTTTTTTGAGGTAGGGTCTCATTCTAGCCCAGGCTGAATTGGAATTCACTATGTAGTCTCAAGGTGGCCTCAAACTCATGGCAATCCTCCTACCTCTGCCTCCCAAGTGCTGGAGTTAAAGGCAAGTTCCTCCATGCCTGACTGAATCTTATTTTTACTTCAGTATAATTTCAGCACCTTTAAATCAAGGAATTTCTTACTGGCTAATATTTATCCATGGTGCCTGCACCAAAACAATGGAATATGTTCCACACAAATAGATATCCTCCCTCTCTGCATATCTCCAATTGCATGTACACACTCTCTCCCCTTATTTTCCTATTTTAAATAAATACTGGGATATCTCTTCTTAACATAATATTTCTAGCCATACATTAGATATTTATGGCCAAAGTAAGTTGGTCAAGGAGGAAAGCTAAAGATATGACCAAGTGTCATGGAGAACAAAGGAAAAAGCAGCTTGGTAATCATTTTCCTAAACAGCAAATCTTCTACTCATCACTATATATTTATGTGCAACTTTAAAAGTGATTTTCACAAATTAGATAACACCAAACAACAACAACAAACCACAACTATCTAAGCTCTTTCCCTGATGAAATGAGAGGCCCCTGAAAAACTTTCATTCTTTTCTAGACTCCTCACTACCTGCTCTGCCTTTTCTGGTTTTCAGTTAGGAAATTGTCTGTAGTATACTGTTGTTATCTGAGAATCATTCATTATGCAGTAAAAGTCTCTCATATAATGGTTTTAAAGCATACTCCTTTCCATTTCTATATCACCCACCAGAAAACAGATAGCTCTCAAGATCCAAATAAAGTGTCTAGGTGCTAATATTTAGGCAGAATTTCTTTCCAATGGTCCCTAAAATCCACACCCTATATTGCCTCATATAGTGTAAGATAGTGCCCCTCTGGCCACTTGCTTAAAATATGGAATCTTATTGATCTGATAAGCTATGAAGATTCTTAAGTTTCTTGGGATTTCCTATGCTTAAATGTTGAAAGCTATAGTGGAAGTGCATTGCTTTGCTACCTATGTACTGGAAGGGAAAAAGATTCTTTCCTTCTTGAGTTAAGCACATTTTATACATTGATTCATCTGCTTTCTAATGGGCAAAGAATGCGTCTGTTATGCTGTATTGACAGGCATATATTACTCCATTTTTATGCTTGTTTCAATAAACCATCTTATTCATCTTAGAAAATAATACAACTAGACTTATTACTGGATCCAATCACCTATACTGTAAACCAGTCCTAACATCCTTCCTTGAAACAAATAGCTGGACAGTAAGCGTGACGCATTTAGCAATATCTGGTGATATAGTAAACCATGGGATGGGGTGGGGATGAGCTGGGAAGCAACATCAACAGGAATATGCCTTTCAATGAGAAATAGTGAATGTGGTCCCCTGGTGTGAGTTCAGGACATTTGAGTGGGACCCAAAATGTTTAGATACCAATGTTGGACCTCAGTCTTATGCTTTTGTTGGTAGGCAAGTTCTGAATCCTCTGAACTATGGGGAATTTCCTCTAACAGCAGTGGGAGGAATCCTTCCCACTGGTCTGTTGCTGCTGGGTGACCCTTGAACAGCAGCAAAATTCACCTTCTAGGCAAATCTTGACCCTGCTCAGTGCAGGAGCTCTGGCAGAGTGTCCAGACTAAATTGTCACACCCTCCTTTCTGTCTGTGTGGTGACTCACGGAGCATTCAGAGCACATTTTCCCTTTACTTGCTGCCAGCTATAGCTACTGGCTCACTCCTCTCTTAGGAACCACTTGGCACTTCTGTGTTAGTGCCGTCACTTAAGTTGATGCTTAATGTGTAGAGACCTGCAGAACACTATAAATCTCCAATTACCTCTGCGGAAGGCTGGGGCCTGTCACAGTTACCAGGACAACTAAACATGATTACCGACCCTTGTCCTATTTGTGGCCCTCTTCCGACTTTACAAAGTACAAAAGCATGGAGGTGGCAGTGGCCAGGAAATCAAAAGCTAAAGCTTCCCTCCATCTGTCTTAAGAGGAGAAACAGAAGTTATGCGTCTGGGAAGATGAGAAACTTCTTCCCTTCTCAGCTATTTTCAGCATTTATGAGTGGTTCGGAATGTATGGTATAGAGTTTGTACGTGGACCTTGATTTCAGACAAGTTAATCATCTCTCCAGAGAAGCAGCTATCTTCAATATGAGCAAAAATTCAGTGTTTTAGAGCCTAGCGTAGGTTTAGTTCTCTGACACCTTAGAAAGGCTTGCTGAGAGAATTAACGAAGCACATTCCCATGGAAAAGCCAAGTGTTTTGAAGGAAGCCCTGATCTGCCAGTCATATTAATTTGTTCCATACACTTTCACTGCATCAAAGGAAGCATCTCTTTTCCTCAGATAGGGATGATGCTTAATGAATCCATTCACAGTAACCTAATTTTAAGCAAACAGCCAGAATAAAGCTTTGAAGACAAACTGCTTGAGGGCATCTGGCACATAACAGGTTGAATATCCTATGTGAATCTGAACATGCATATTAATGTCTTAATGTTTCAGTTTTTGTTTAATGGACATAAAGGAGTAAGAACTCTGTAGACATAGCCAGTGTATGCTGACTAAATTTGTAGACTCTGAAGTCTGAGATGGAATCCTGTCTAGGCTATTCACTGGCTGAGTGAAGTGGAAGAATATTATTTAACATCTTTAAGCCTCAGGTGCATGGTATACAAGGCATATGAAACACAAACCATTTATAGGTTTGTAACTAGAATTAAATGAGATCATGTCAAATGCATTTCTAGGTAACTGATATATAGTTATCAATAAATTATAGTTATGATTTGAATGAAGTTTAATTAAATGTAGTGTGGAAAAAATTTATACCCCCAAATTAGTTTGCTTGTAATGTTAACCTGAATGCCTGAGTACTTGACTAGGAGTAAAAATTACCACAAAAATTAAAGTGAAAATAAGTATCACTAATGGGGACATACAAGTAAAATGATCCTTCAGTAAGGGTATCAGCAAAAACAAAAAAGGGCTGGAGAGATAGCTAAGAAGTTAAGGAGCTTGCTTGAAAAGCCTAGGACCCAGGTTCAATTTCCCAGAGCCCACATAAAGCCAGATGTGCTAGGTGGCACATGTATGGGGAGTTTGTTTGCAGTGGGCAGAGGCCCATGGTATGCCCATTCTCTCTCTCTCTTTCACTCAATCAAGTCCTTTATTTCTTTCAAATAAGTAAATAAAATATTTTTTAAAAGACAAGTATTGAGAATATGGAGAACATTGAACTCTGGTATACTGCAGGAGCATGGATTCATGTCACCACTATGGAAAACAGTATGACGCTTCCTCAAAAAAATAAAAAAAAATAGGATTAAAATAAGATGTGATGATCTCATTTCTAAACATTTGTTAGAAAAAATTAAATCATGATCTCCAAGAGATATGATCACACATGTTCTTTGTATTACTAATTCATAGTAGCTAAACTGAAAACAATCAGAAACTTTGATCATTGATAAATGAATAAAAGAAAATGTGGTATATAAATAACTTAGGATATTATTCCGCCCTAAAAAGAATAAAATTATTAAATATGTAGTAAAATGGATGACTTGAGAATATTATAAAATGAAATAAGTAGGTCCCTAAAAAATAAGTACTATATGATTCCATATGAGTGAAATATCTCAAGTAGTCACGACCACAAACTCAAAGAGTGCAATGTAATTATCAGGGTCTCGGAAGAAATGAGACTGCTCTAATCATCAGGTATGCCATTTTCCCTGAGCAAAATATACATCAAGAGTAGCCCTTACCTTCAATAGAGATCTTGTATTCTTAACAATGTGCTGAGTGCAGGTATCAGTAAGCAATCTTAATTTTTATTTTAATAATTTAAAAATGTTTAGTCTAAACAGTATTTGGAGTACTCTTTGAACCACTGTTAGTGCTTGTAGAGAGTTTAGAATATTGGGATTTTGTGGGGACAGAATTGTTGCATCAATTTTACTTCCAAATATGCAACTAACATTCTTACTGATGTCTTCAAAAGTTGAGTTTTAACTTTATGAAATAGCATGGAATTTCTTGATGATTTGAATAATCCCAATTGATTGTGACAACTTGGAACCATTTGTCATTTCCTAAGCCATCCCAAATAGATAAAGATCATCTACTGTCAGTAGAATTGGAATTTAAGTTGAAAAAAATTGGCAGAAGACACATGCTCTGTCTCCCATAGTTTTTGAGGGTTCTGTATGTTGAGATATGAGAGAATAATGAATTCACATTAAAGGCTTCTGTTTGTGAAAAGGTTTTTAAAATTATGTTTACTCCTTGAATATTTTAAATGTGCTAAATGATGAGGACACACAGTAAGAAACTTTGAACTTTCTGGAAAAATCATGTTCTAATTTTCTAATTGAGTTATCACAAATACAATTCAGTGTGTCTCATGTAGACTGAGAGTAAAGGTCACATATTTGAACTCATCATGAAAATGCATATGCTAGCCCTTAAAACAAACTTGGAGAAATTTTTGCTGTATTTAAAATGGATACATAGATGCTACTGCAGAAGCCCTTGCTTATAATCATCTTGTTTCTCCATGAATTCTGTGTGGCCTTTGCTGTGAGGACACATAACTGGACAGCTGTTTGGAACATGCTATTCTAAACTGTATGCATTTATTACTTTTTGAGCAAAAAATGCCCATTGGCTCGCAACTTGATAAGGAAGAAAAATTAAAATATCCCAAATACTTTTTGTTCACAAAAGCTCAACTTTCAGATTTACCGTGTGTTTTATTTCTTCTGTGAATAATAAGTGATACAAGGCATGAGTTATTAATGCAGAGGGCTGATGAGCTTACTCCAGATTTAGACGAACCTCCTCTGAGATGATACTTTTGGAACAAGACTTGTCATCTTGGCCTGTAACTATTGTGAGTCAAATGGACACGTTAGACCTTATCTGACTTGACCAGACCTCCTCTGTGAAATTCTTGGCTTCTGAGTCTGTCTTCCTTTGCGGAAACTCTCTAATCTGCCTGTGATAGCTCTTATTTCCTGACTAACCACTTAATCATTGACCTTTATCTCATTTTTTCATGATCTTATTACACTGCACACAGTCCCTTGGTGGTGCCATCATGTATGATCTCAACTACTGCATTTAAGAGAAAGAATCAAAACCCATCTACATTCCCCGAGGCTACAGTCTATATGTATAGTTTCATAGTAGCTGTCTTAAAAATTTGGATTATATTTGAGTATAATAGATTTAGTGTGGTCAAACTGAACTCACTGCTCTCTGCTTTGCTTTTCCTGTTCATTTTTTAGTGAAGGGCACTGCCTTGTTTCTTAATGAAAAACCTAATGTCTCAGTCTTGGTTCATCTGCCTCTATTTCTTACAAGTCATCTCTCAGTCTTGATGCTTCCACATCTTAGTCATGTCTCTGGCTTATCCATCTCTGCCCATATTCACTGTCAAGATCTTAGTTCAAGTGCTTGCATGCATTAATTTCTTTTGTGTCACTGGGACAAAGTACCAGACAGAAACAAACTTATTTTTCCTCAAGGTTTCAGAAGGTTCATGGTCACTTGGCTCCAGGTGCTAGTTAGGTAGACCATCATGGTGGCAGGAGTGCACTGAGGTAGGAAGCTATTCATGGATGACCAGAAAGCAGACAGTGAGCAGGAAACAGCCAGGGATATGGGTCTCCAAAGGACCTATTCCAGTCCTATTCAGGCCCCACTGCCCCAAGCCTCCACAACCTCCTTAAATAGCCCCACTATCTGGGAAAAAGCCATCACAACATATCATCTGCCTGTTTATCATTGCTCAAGGCCCCCCGCTAAGAGATTTTCCTGGCTCCAGAGTTTTACAAAGTACATTTCTGATCTCATATTCCACCATATTAAGGCTGATCAAGCACTATCGTCCTTACAAAGTTGAAACATGAAAGCTTTAGAATTGTCCCTATTCCCTCTTGTAGTTTCTGAGCTCTCTAGCTTCAGCTCTTCCAGGGTTTCCTCTTTTACAATACCCTACAGCCATATTGAACCTCTTGAAGTTGCTGGTAGCCATTCTGCACCTCTCCTCTGTATCTTTGTGTTTGTTTCTTCCTTAGCCTGGAATAATTTCCCTTTTTATGTGGCTTACTCCCACCATCCTTTTTCTTTTGTTTAGCTGAAAGGACATTTTATTTGGAAAACATTTCCGAATCCTCTCCCCGAATCAGATCTGACTCTGATGTAAAATATTTACAATGTGTATTAGCTTATCTACATCTCTCCAAAAGCTATTTAAAGGAAAGAGTTATATCTTTCAGTATCTTGTCCCTAATTTCTTCCTTAAGACTTAGTCCATGGTGGGTACTCAATAAATAAGTTTTAGAATTAACTACTTGATTGTTGAATTACAACTCAAGAGAAGCCAGTGGCTCAAATATCTACTGTTATTTTGGAGTCACTGAACACCAGATGGAGCTTTCTAGTCAACTTTCCAGAGCTGTGTATCCTTTCTCTTATCCCAGATGTCAGGACAGTGGAAAGACTATGTGACAGGTAGTAGATATGTGACCTGAGGTAACTGACAAAGTTGGATATCAAAGCCCACAACTGACATTCCAGACTTTTCTGTGTACACTTCTAAAGGAACACAAGAGAGATCTTTTCATTGCTCTTGGAGACTTTATGTGTCCATGGTCTCTGAGCCAGGGCAGAGCATAACTACACACTCATGGTTTTGAGAAACTCACGTGGAATCTAGGGTGTTGGACCTATTGCTCCACATTTGTGGGAATCAAATCAAGGGTGTCAGTGGATACATGATTGCCAAGAGCACTTGGTATTTCCATAAAACCTCCTCTTCCATATGGACCCTAGGATGATTTGTCTATAGTTCTGCCAGGAGCCTCTGCATATTGTGATGAACTGGGTTGCACACCATGATCGCTTTCTCAGGACTCCATCCCGCAGCTGCTGCATGAGAGATGGAACTTTTGCCAGGCATAGTGAAACAGCCTTTCTGAATTCCTCAGGATGCTAAAGATAGCTAGGAGTGACACTTACCCACAATTAGAAGAAAAAAGATGGATGAGTAAGTGAGGACTGCAAATCATTTTTTTTCTTCACAAATTAGATTTATCTGTAAGCTGCAAATATGTGCAAACATATTTGGAGTAATCTGGTATGAATTTTGGTTTTGTTATTAAATAGACATTTTGCTTCATCCTTATGTGCTCAGTAAAAGAGACTTGTTTTGCTGAAGTTTTCTTTTTGGAAAATATTGCATTTTGAGGGGATATTAGTCTTTCCAGTCAATTTTAAAAATTGCTCACAATTTGAAAGATACTCCATCTGAATTCAAGCTGTGTTGTTGGTTTGACAACATATTTTTCTTTGTCATCAATGAGGACCTTTTTGACTTAGTAGGCCTCAAGCACACACACACACACACACACACACACACACACACACACACACACACAAACACTCATGCACACCATTGTCTTTAGGCTGTCAGAATACAAGAAGCCAAGAGACAAGAGCAAACTTTATTTCAAAGAGTTTAAACACACAGGAGTTTAAAAGACATGGATGCACTTCTTTTAATCTGAAGTTTTGACTTTCTTATATCCTTATTTTAATATTTTTTTCCTAAAAATCTAAAAGTTACTGAATTTTCAAAGCCCTTGATGTTTATTCCATGTTCCTATATATGAATAGCAGAAAAAAAGTGGTTTGGCTGTTCTTAAGGCTTAAAAGAAAAACAACTGTTATCTCTAAGTTATATACCATAGCATTGACACATATTATCACACTTAATTTTACAACTTATTGACACAATAGTGTTCTTTTCCTTTCTTGACAGATGGCAACAATGAAACTCAGATAGGCAAAGTGTTATGTGTGAAAGCATATGTTTATCAGCTTCAGTCTTCATCTGACTGCTATGTTCCGTAGTTGGACTATTTGGCCCCATAGTCCCCTAGACTTATTCCTCCTCATAGAAAATTTCTCCCTTCTCTACCTTATTTGGATAGTACCTATGTCCTTCAAAGATCAGACCTTGTAGGAGACCTTCTGTCATTTTCTAACTCCAGCTCAGTCAGGTGACCTCTCTCATTCTAGGAGCCTGCCTCCCAGGCACATATGACTTCCACTTTCTGGTCTGTCTCACCACTCGGACTATCAGTTCCAGCTACAGCTAGAGTTCTATCAGTGTCCCATCCTCAGTGATTCCACAATAGTTGTTGGATAAAGGACAAATGAAGTGGTGCCTCCCTTAGGATGACTGGTCTATTGCCTTATCTTAAAATGAGAATTTAAATATCCAATAATAACTCTCCCCAGTCCTTCAAGAGATCCTCTGGCCCTTGTTCTCATGCTTCTTTCATCTTCTTAAAAATAATTATTTTGGGGTAGAGAGATGGCTTAGTGGTTAAGTGTTTGCGCCTAAGGACCCCAGTTCAAGGCTCAATCCCCAGGACCCACAAAAGCCAGATGTACAAAGTGGTACCTGCATCTAACATTTGTTTGTAGTGTTTGGAGGCCCTGCTGTGCCTTTATGTCTCTCTCTCTGCCTCTTTCTCTGTCTCTCTTAAATAAAGAAACAAAAAATTAAAAATTATTTATTTTCAGTTAGCATACAGAGATTTGGGTATTGCATTTTTCAAATACAATTTGTTTTGGCTGATTCTCATCACCCTACCTTTCTCTAACTCCCATTTCTCTCAGTTCCCCTCCCCCAATAACCTACCCCCTTGTATTTACCTGTCACATGTGCCCTTTAGTCCTTCCTTCACCCTTCTTCCTACTCATCTCTTTATTTTATTTTGTTTATTTGAGAGAGAGATAGAGAGGGAGAAAGAGAGAGAAAGTGAGTGCACCAGGACATCTAGCCATTGCAAGTGAACTCTAGATGCATGTACCACCTTGTGCATCTGGCTTTATCTAGGTACTGGGGAATCAAATCTGGGTCCTTTGGCTTTGGAGGCAAGTACCTTAACCACTAAGCCATCGCTCCAGCCTCCCTACCCATCTATTTTTTTCCATATTTTATTAACTAGTTTAGTACTCAGTGAATACAGTCAAGCTGGTACCATTGTTAGCCTCCTCTCTGTCCTGCCCCCTCATCCTAGCCCCTCCTTATTGAGGTATATGGGTCATGCATTGTGGGGTTATTCCTCAGTTATGGGTAGAAGGAAATGTCCCTGTGTATCATGACCCAACAGTGGCTCTGACATTCTTTCTGCCCCCTCTTCCACAAATTTCCCTGAGCCATGTTGGGTTCATTTTAGGTCTGCTTCAGTGATGTGGTCTTGGGAGCCTCTGTGTCTCTGGATATCTGATTTGGTAGGAGTTGATTGTTCTCTGTGTTGATCTCCTTCACCCTTGTGCTGGTTGACCAAGAAAACAGCACCCTTGCTTTTTTCGCCAATTATTCTTAGTGCTGCTGGGCTCTTTTGTGGTATGATGAGGTGGTTTTCTCCTTAGGATCTGAGTCTACCTGAAAAAGAGAAGCAGATTCTCCAATGGAGAGTAAAGTTAGCACCAGACAACTGGGATAACCCTTATTTTTTTAATAGAGAATTTAATAGGTGTAGGCCTTCTTGTAGCCCATGATTGGTGGTAGCTTGATAATGGAGAGCAGGCTCATGTTTGCATATGGTTCTGACTTGTTTCCCGGCTCTAGCTATGGGTCCCATACCACTGAGGGGATCAGTTAGCCAAATCGAGAGCAGCTAGTGCCCCACCATGGCTGTGTGCCACTATTGCACTTGGGTGAGCATCACAACAGGTTATTTGCTGTTGAGTAGGTTAGACCAGGAGTTGCTTGGACAGATATTGGTCATTTTCCCCCAGTCACCCATGTAGCACTTTCTGGCACTAGATGTCAGATGTCTTGTCCCAGCTGGTGGCAATTTGGGAACTGAAGCCTCTTGCCACTGCACATGCACTCCAGATACATGCACCACTTTGTGCACCTGGCTTTACCTGGGCACTGAGAAATTGAATGTAGGCCATCAGGCTTTGCAAGCAAGCACCTTTATTATTTGAGCTATTTCTCTAGCTCATAATATAAAACTGGAAAAAAGCCTTTGTTTCAACTCTGAAAATCTACTTATCAGGACAGTCCAGAGGACTCACCCATTCTTTCATAGTTTTTGAATCTCCTTCCATAGGAAAAATACAAAATTTTGTCTACAAAGAAAATTAGACTACAGAAGTAATATTTTGCCAGAAAAATATCTAATGGCCTTTTCATTTCCTTTATGACCTCAATATAGCCATGATGATTTCAATTGCCTGTCTTGGATCAGCTTCAGATATATGTGTGTTAATGTTCTTCAAATTGACTTATCAACTAATGAACCAAGAAATCATATTTTTAAAAACTGTGCTTAAGTAGTGTTTTGCTCATATTTTAAATGTCAGGGCACTTTAGGGTTCAAGATCACTCCATATTTTTATGTAATATATTCACTTCCCATTAAAATCTAATTTTCTTTACCAATACAGTGCTAGCCTTCTGATCTCTCATGGAAATTGTACTTCATATGAAGTATTGAATTATCTCATCCAAATGTATGTTCTCAGTGAACCTGTCACCAAGTGGACTTGATGCCTTAATTTTTCCCTTTGTAAAAACATGTCTAACAGGTTACTTATGCAGGCATGCTATTACTGAAATTAGGAGCAGTAAGGCAAATAAAAGAAATATGGAAATTATGAGTGCTAGAACGGAGTGTGGCCATTTAGTGAACACTAATGCTCACATGTCAGGTCTCTGCAGAATGAAGGATGAGGGCATCTGGACTCCATTTGCTCAGCATTCGGGTCAAGATGCAAAGGTTCCTGTGCTATTGATTTTGCTTTCACATGACTAGAATCAGTCTATTTAACAAACATTTTCTGAGCATTTTTGTCCACTCAGGTAGGCACTGGAGATAAAGTAATAATGACACAAATCCTTGCAAGTGTTGAATAAGAGACCTAATGTTAAGTAATAGGCTATAAATGAGGATACACATATGCAGATGGTGTTTAGAAGGTACAGTAGCTACATACATATGGGCGAGGGTTGGAAAGGGCTTTAGGAATGAAGTAGTATTAGCTCAGGATGGGAAATGAAAGGCTGTTAAGATAGGGTTGCTAATGTAGTAATGCTAATATAAAAATGTAGGGATTCTAAGAAAGTTTGTTCTCCATAGAGGAGACCTCACCACTGACATTTTATGGAGCTTACAGTTTTGGAGGTTCAAGTTCAAGATGGGGTATCTTCATTTTTATGACCTTTGGTGAAGTTAGTGACTTAAAGTGTGTGGGAGAGGGTCAGTAAATGATAACATCATGTACAAGAGCAGAGAGACACCAAATGGGCAAGGTCCCACAATCTCTTTCAAGGGCATTTCTTCAAAGGTCTCAATACTCTTTATTTATTTTAGCCTGCACACAAAACTACTACCTTCTTAGTAAAGGTTTGAAGTTTATTTTTACCTTATTGTTTCTAATTAAAAAGAAGACTAGGAAGCCAGGCGTGGTGGTGCACACCTTCAATCCCAGCACTTGGGAGGCAGAGATAGGAGGATCGCCATGAGTTTGAGGCCACCCTGAGACTACATAGTGAATTCCAGGTCAGCCTGGGCCAGAGTGAGACCCTACCTTGATAAACCTTCACCAGGCCCTTAGAGGGAACACCTGAGCCACAAGACACTGGAGAGGGTATGATGAAGACTGACCTTAATCTTCTACAGCTTCTCTCCCTCCCTCCCTCCCTCTCTTTCTCTTCTCTCTAACTCTTTTTATATTAGTTATCTTTTTCTTCCTTTTCTTAGTGGGCACTGACCTATAACTCCCAGTACCAGCATGTGGCTATCATCCACAATGAGGTTTTGATCAGAGAGACTTACAGGATTTCCTAAAAGAAAGACAGATTTCTGTCAGAGTACTTGATGACTCACCAAAGGCTAGTGATAAGACCCTACTGCTGAAGACACCTTTTGTGGTTGACATGTAAAATGGAATGGCATGGCTGGAAGCTGGAAGAGAGTCAGTCTCCAGACAGTCAGTGTGTCTATTGCCAGAAGGTGCTACATGGGTGACTGGGGGAAAATGACTAATATCTGTCCAAGCAACTCATGGTCTAACTTACTTAGCAGCAAATAAACTGCTGTGATGCTCACCCAAGTGCAAAAGTGGCAAACAGCCATGGTGGGGAACTAGCTGCTCTCGATTTGGCTAACTGATCCCCTCAGTGGTATAGGACCCATGGCTGGAGCTGGGAAACAAGTCAGAACCATAACCAAACATAAGCTCACTCTCCATTATCAAGCTACCATCAATTGTGGGCTACAAGAGGGCCTACACCTGTTAAATTCTCTATATAAAAAGTAAGGGTTATCTCATTTGTCATGGTGCTAACTTACCCTACATTGGAGAATCTGCTTCTCTTTTTTAGATAGATGTAGATCTGAAGGAGAGAGCCACCCCATCATACCTCAAAAGGGCTCTGGCTGAAACTAAGAATAATTGGCGAAACAAGCAAGGGTGTTGTTTTCCTGATGAGCCAGGTACAACCACAAGGGTGAAAGGAGATCAACACAGAGAAAAATCAACTCCTACCAAAAACAGAGAGTCAGAGACCCAGAGGCCCCCAACACCCCATCACTGAAGCAGACCAAAAATGAACCCAACATGGCTCAGGGAAATTTTGCGGAAGAAAGGGAGGAAAGAATGTCAGAGGCACATGTTGGGTCGTAATATGCAGAGACATTTATCCTACCCATAACTGTGGGCTAACTCCAGAATGCATGACTCATATACCTCAACAAGGAGGGGTCAAGGGTAGGGGGTAGGTCACAGATGAGCCAAATAATGGTACCAAACTGACTATTCGCTGAGTACTTTTTAATAAAAAAACTAATTAATAAAAAATTTTTTGAAAACTCTCTTTTGTAATGTCTTACTTAAGTCCAAGTATTTTATTGTGAAATAATGGAAAACATTTAGCATATAATGGCCAATAAAATATAATAAACTAATCAGTATAAAAAAGAAGATTAAAAGATACTGTATTGTTGAAGTCATTATATTATTTGTTTTGCTTCTTTAAAAATTTATCTAGAATATTTTCTGTTAATAAATAATCTTATATAGCATAATTTCAGCTAAGTATCAGTATTCAACTACAAAATTATCTTATGCATTTTTCCTCACATTTGAATAACTTATAGTTATAAAATGTCTTTTATATGACAAATAAATGTACATGACTCACTTCACTCACAATTCTAAAGCTGTCCTTCCTAGAACTATTCTTAGAATAATCACTAGTCTTAAAGTTTGACATTTTATACTTGTATACATTAACAAGCTTTACTTTTTAAAATACAAATACTGAAGAGCAGATTCTTATAATTAGATAAAATATGAATTATATACACTTAGTATAAGAAATGATCCTATTTATGAAACTGTGGTTTTACCAGATAGCTCCATAAAATTACTGTTAATACATAAAATCAAACCAGATCCTAGTGTTCAATGAGTTCTTTCTTCCCTAGCCTTCCTGGTATTCCTGTCTCAATTTTCTACAAATTACTCAGGAGTTTTGCATTATAAATTGTATAATTGAAAATGTATTCTTAAATTTTATCTGGTTTCAGTACTATAGAGGTAAAAACTTAATTTCTAGATTAGTATTATGACCAATGATGTCTTCACCAAGAATGTGTGTGTATGCATGTGTGTGTGGGTGTGTGTGTTTGTGATTTTTGGATTTACCAGGGGAATGTATGAGTGTGTGAGCATGCACAAGTACATGCATATGTGTGTTTCTGTTTTCCCTTCATCAGCCTTGTCAAAACATTGACTTTATTAGTCTTTATGAGAAACCAATTTTTGGCCCTGTTAAATCTTTATATTGTATGTATGTACCAATCCATTCATTTCAACATTTTATTATTTGCTGGAGTCCCTGTGTGGAGACCTGGTAGATCCATGGGGTTTAACTGTGGCTTACAATGGAGAACCTAGGACTATTTTTTTGAATTGTCAAGATGATGGAATGGCCACTTAAGACAGTTGATGGCTCAGGTTGGAGTTGTCGCCAGCTGGAGGTAGAATTGGAATACCAGAGACTTCATCACTGGTCACAGAATGTAGGACTTAGAGCTATTGGATTTGATATTTGCCTTGTTTGTCTTGGATCCTTGCATCAGTTCAATCTTGCCTTGCTATATCCAATGCCATCTTTTGCAGTGTGAATGTTTACTCTGTGCCATTGTATGTTTTTTGTTTGTTTGTTTTGCTTTATAAGCTAAAATTTAGGAGATCTTGGACTATGGGAATGTTTGAACAGTATTGGGATTGATAAAAACTATGGGGACAGACTCCACATAAATCTCATATGGTAGTACTAGCAGCTATAGGACAAGATGGGAGGTAGAAACAGGAGACTTCCTGGAAGCTTATGGGGAAGCTAGCTAGGTGTACACAGCTGTGAATAAGGACCCTGCCTCAAACAAGGTAGAGAGCAAAGGTTGACATCTGTGGTTACCCTCTGACCTCCACAAGTATGCTATGGCACATATACACACCATCCTCCTTGCCCCACATGAATGGGCAAACAGCTTGTTTAGACATGTCTCCAAGATGGAATAATGGCCAATAAGCACATGAAAGGCAAAAATCACTAACGGACACATGAAAGGTGCTTAATATCACTTGTGATTAAAAACATACAAAACAGAATCACATGAGATACTACTTTGCACATAGGATAGCTAAAACCAGGAAGAAAACTAAACATACATGAGGGAAGGTGAGAAGGCCTGAAACCCTGTGCATTGCCAGTGGAACAAAGACAGTGAGGTTTCTGTGGAGATGCTATGATGATTCCCTGAGAAGCTGAATGTGGACTCACCAGGTGTCTAAGCAATTTTACTCATAGGTATATATCAAAGATTATAGTTTAAAAGTCCTGAGTGGCACATTTCCTACTTATAAGAAGAATTGAAATTCTGACATAAGCTATAACATGTATGAACTTTGAAAATATTGTGTCAAGTGTACATAGAAGGATGAGTGTTTATAATTTCACTTATATAAAGTATCTGTTATGAACAAATTTATAGAAACAGAAACATATTAAAGATTAGGGTTCAGGGAAGGAGTAGTGTGGAGTTATAACTTACAGATTTTCTGTTTATGAGAATGGGAAAGTTTAATAAATAGTTGAATGACAAAGGTTGAGTAACATTGCATGCAATAATTAATGCTATTGAATTGTACATTTGAAAGTGGCAAAAGGAAATTTTGTTACATAAATTTTACCATAATTAAAAAAATAATTTCAACTGTTTTGCCTATAAATGCTCACCAAACTTACCTCAGCAAACCTGATGTAGCTTCTTGACATCCAGCTGTGGGTATATTTTCCTTTCTGTCATTATTCTTTGTAGTATATAGTCTGTCCAGGTATGACTTTCAGAGGTCTATGATTAAAATTATGAAGAATAAATAAAAGTATGGGGACAATTTTTTTAACAAAATTATTGACTACTTCTATACTTACAGACAATAAACTATGATAATTCCCTTGCCTTCCCTCCCCAACTTTACCTTCACAACTCCACTCTCTACCATATCTCCTCCCTCTCTCCATTAGTCTCTCTTTTATTTTGATGTCATCATCTTTTTCTCCTACTATTAGGGTCTCATTAAGGTATTACTAGGTACTGCAAAGTCATACATATCAAGGCCAATTTCAGTCTGGACGGTTGCATTATAAGAAGTACCCTTCCTTTGGCTCTTACATTCTTTCCACCACCTCCTTCTTCAATGAACCTTGAGCCTTGGAGGGTGTGATAGAGATGTTTCAGTGTTGGACATGCCTCTGTCACTTCTCAGCACTGTTGCCTTTTGGGTCATCCTACTGGTCACCACCATCTGAAAAGAGAAGCTTCTCTAACAAAAAGTGAGTGTAGCATTAATATTTGAATGTGAACTTTAAGTGTAGTGCTTGCAGGGCAATTTGGTGAGCACAATATATGCATTTAGCCAGTCAAGAGCAGGCTTTATACCCCTAAGGCTCATATAATCTCCCCTGCCATAGCTTTTGATTAGGTTTTCAGTACTAGGCATGCATTTCCTCCCATAGACCAGGCCTACAGTCCAATTAGAGAGCAGCTGTTTTCCCTAGAGCAGCCATGCCACTATTGCACCTATTTGGACATTTGGCCTGTTTGGCCAAACTCGAGGCTTCCGGTATCTACTGATTTCACTGCTGATGACTTCTGTCTCCCATAGGGCTGCATGCTGTGTAGCTTTTGCCAGCTTCAGGGAGAAGGCTTATAGCTCAGCTTGATTTCTCAGTGACTTTGCCACCCAGGCATGTGAAGTCTTCAGCAATACCATCTGTTACTCATTGGAAACCAAGGGTCTTGGAAGTAGCCTGTAATGGTTTGGAGGGAACAGCCAACAACTCACTGGAAGGTATCCCATCCCTGGCACTGAAAATTTTCTAATAGCAATCTATGGCTTCTGGATGTGCCATTATCCAAAAAAGTAGGTTTTCATATGTCTTATTCAGAATATCTTGAATTTCAATTGACCCCCCCCCCATGCTTATCTGACTCAATCTCTTACCCTGGTCTCACCTAGGCCATCCATCCTCTAATCTGTTCTACTTAGGTATATAAAATACAATCCCCTAAAGTCCTTCCCTATCCTTCCTTCCTTGTAACCTTTTCCTAGCTTGCTGACATCTGCCACCTTTTTCATTCCAGCTCACACACAAGTCTAAGCATTTGTAGCTAGGATCCACATATGAAAGAGAACATGTGATGTTTGGCTTTCTGGGCCTGGGTTACCTCACTTAATATAATCCTTTACAGATCTATCATTTCCATGCAAATTTCATTTTTCCTTAACATTGAATAGAGCTCTGTTGTGCAAATGTACACATCTTTATTATCTGTTCACCTGTCAAGGGACATCTAGGCTGTTCCATTTTCTATCTTTTGTGAATAGAGCAGCAATAAATATGGTTGTGCAAGTATCTCTAGGACAGTGAGAAGAGTCATTAGGATATATGCCTAGGAGTGCTATAGCTGGATCAAATGGTAAATCTACTTTTAGCTATTTCAAGAACCTCCACACTGATTTCCACAATGGCTGTATCATACTACATTCCCACCAACAACATAGAAGGGTTCTCTGGGACAACTTTAAAAGTTGGAGTAAATGCATTATAGTTTTTGTTTTTATAATTTCATTTATTTATGAGAGTGTGAGAGAGAGAGAAAGGCAGATAGGGAGAGAAAGAATATGCACACCAGGACCTTCAGCCACTGCAGACTCCAGATGCTTGCACCACCTTGTGCATCTGAATTTACATGGGCACTGGGGAATTGAACTCAGGTTCTAAAGCATTGTAAGTCAGCTGCTTTAACTACTGAGCAATCTCTCCAGCCCTGCACTATATTTTAAATCATGGATGGTCATCAACTATGGGGTTGAGGGGCAGAATGTGGTGGTTTGAATCAGAATCAGATATCCCCTATAAACTCATATATTCTAAATACTTGGTCCCAGCTGGTAGCAATTTAGGAGGTGGCACCTTGCTCGAGGAGGTGTATCACTGGGCATGGATCTTGAGGTTTATTAGCCCCCATTTTTTCAAGTACTAGTCTTCTGATCCTGCTGTCCCCTTACTGTGGTAGAGGTGATGTCCAGCCTATGCACTACCATCTTTTCCCTGCCATCATGAAGTTTACCTGAAGCCAGAATAAAAACTTTCCTTCCATTGGTTGCTTTTAGTCAGGTGCTTTGTCTCAGCAATAAGAAGGTAACTGCAATAGCAAATGTGATGCTATTTGGAAATAGAGTTTTGCAGATGTAATTTGTTAAGATGGCATCATGAAGACCTAGAGTTGGCCATTAATACAGTATGATTGGTTTCCTTATGAGAAGAGACAAACACATGAGAGTACTTCTCTGTATAGACAGAGACTGGCTGCACCTACCAGCCAACGTGGTCAAGCACTATAGGTAGCTATGAGAAGTTAGGACAGAGGTAATGAATAGATTTTCCCACAGGGCCTTCAAGAAGACAAACTTACTTGATTCTAGACTTTTAATCTCTAGAACAGTGAAAGAACAGATTTCTGTTATTAGCTCACCAGTTTTGTAGGTGTCTTTTCATAGCAGCACTTGGAAACTAACATAAACTTCCATCGGTAAAGTGAATAATACCAACCTATTCAAAGTCACCTTATGAAGTTTAAACTGGATAATATGTATAAAATATTCTACCTTGTAAATCCAGGAGAAATGCCTGATAAATTTAATTGGTCTAAATTTATTTTTCACATCACAGGATGACCTAAATCATTATCTGTATAATACAATCACGTGCACATGCTCACGGTACATGTACACCATGATATCTGCATGTACATATTGCACAGCATCACACAGCTGACTCTAACTGCCCTTCATTCAGACCTTAGTCAAGCTTCTACAAATGATCCCAACTCTGAACCTTTTAAACTTTTCCCATATTTTATGAAAATAAATGTGTTAAGCAGCTTCAAGTCACTGTGGCAAAATGAAAATGAGAAATAAACTTAGAGGAGGAAAGGTTTATTTTGGCTTATAGTCTCTGATGTTTCATTCAATGTTCATATGGCTTGATTCTGGGCCTGTGGTATGTCATAACAACATGATAGATCCCTGTGGTAGAACAAAGCTGCTCATCTCTGGATACCAGGAAAATGAGGAGATAAGGGGAACAGGAAGGGAAGGAGGGAGAGACTTTTATAGCAAAGCCTTTCTCATTAAGTTGTGAATCTACAAGTGGATCAATCCATTCACAACGTCAAAAGCTTCATGATCTAATTGTCTCCCAAAGGCTCCACCTTTGAATATTCTTGCAATGATGTGGTGGTTCCAATGTACTATGTTCTCTGTAGACTCATGTTTAAATATTTAATCCCCAGCTGGTGACACTGTTTTGGAAGTATATGGAGCCTTTGATAGATGGATCCTTGCTAGAGGAAGTGTATTGCTTGGGGGGGAGGAGAGGGTGGGCCTTGCAGTTTTATAGCCCAGCCTCCCTTGCTGCTTCCTTGCTACTTCCTCATAGCTGATGTGAAGGTGTGACACAGGCTTTCTGCTCCTTCCATGCTCTCCCACCATGATAGGCTGTACTCCATGGAACTGTAAGTCAAAATAAACCATTTTCCTTCTATAAGTTGCTTTTGGCCAGGTATTTTGTCCCAGCAATGAGAAAGTAACCGATATAATTGGAATACCTTTCAGCACATGAACTTTCGTGAGGCTAGTAAGATCTGTACCATAGTGTTCGGGCTTCTCAGTTTCAAACCAGACTTCACAAAATGGAAGGTTGTTTTCCCCAAGATGAAACATTAAGGTTTCCCCTTTAAATTGTAGAAAGGATACTCTTTTCTTAGAAAGCAACCAGGGATGTGCCTAAGGGAAAGCTTTTAGCAATAATTAGTATCTTCCTGGCTATTTTTCATTTCTCGGAAAAATTCTTGATGCAAGTTTTTTATTCCCCCAGAATACAAGATAAAAACAAAACAAAACAACAACAACAAAAAAAAAAAAAAAAAAGGAAAAGAAATGAGGAAAGATAAAAAGCACTGACTGCTCCAGCATTTTGCCCTGTGGTACCATTCACTTAGGATGAGACCAAAAGCAATAATCTTACTTTATGTCATGGATTTAACTGGTACTTTAGCCTTGGCATTTGAGCCAAAACCTTGAAGCTAGGGGTGGAGTACCATGAGAAAACCTAAATTTAATCTTCTGAAGCCCAACATATTAAAGTTTCTGTGAATCAAAAATAACAGTGTGCTTTGAAACAAATTTTAACATGAATAAAGAGAATGAATGGATATTTGGGCTGAATGATGTTATTTTTAGAAGTGGGTTTTGTTCTTCCTGTTGCCTCATTGTGGATTTTAGTTGGTAAAGTACGAAGAAACTCTGTGTGCTGTCATGTAACATAAGGAATTCTACATGTCCCACCTCTTTAAACATGTTTTGCTACTTCAAGGATAATACTAGGTTTAGTACATGGATAAAGAATACAGTTATAAGTTGAGCAATCATATATTAATTGGAAGATAGGTAGTTGAACTCTGGATGGAAATCAAATAAGGAGCTAGGAGAACATTCTCTTAAGTTACATGCTTTATATCAAAAATAGATGTTTGCTGTCCTTTAAAGACTGAGTATCATAATATTATTATGTGATATGGCTATATACCAGGTCCATTTACATAGTAATGTTACTATCTAACACGGAGAGTCTGGAAAATGTTTGAGTTTGATTTTAATGAATCACATCACCACTATTCACAAAAATATTTTTGAAGAATTGTGGAGTAAATGTACGGGCATATTCCTTCTTTATACATACTTCTGTAAATATACTCATACCTCTACACATACTTTATGAGAAGATGCTTTTTAATCTGTACAAAACATGAGGGTAAGGAGTTTAAGATCATCCTTGACTACACAGCTAGTGTGAGGAAAACCTGGCATGCAGAAAACCTTACCTCAGAAAAATGGAAGAGATCATGAGAAAATAGTATTTATATATTTTGAGCAAAATAGTTATATATTTTATATATTTATTATATTTAGAAATTTTATGGAGACCTTATTTTTGGCATACAACCTCTGAGAAGAACATTATCATGCTCAATACTTGTTTGTACCAGCTAAATTAAGAACAGGAAAGAATGAAATAGAGTAATTGATAGCTGTGAATTTTAGCCTCTTCTAAAAAAGCTTCATTAATGAATGTTATTTTAGTAATTAAGTGAAGGAAGACAGCTAATATGGATACAGTATTAAATTTACATGAATATTTAGGACAATGTTCAACTATGTTATAAGATAAATTACTCATTTACTAATTTTGGTATTGGTTTTTTTTTTTGGGAGGGGTTTCGAGGTAGGGTCTCACTCTGGTCCAGGCTGACCTGGAACTCACTCTGTAGCTCCAGGGTGGCCTTGAACTCACAGTGATCCTCCCACCTCTGCCTCCCCAGTGCTGGGATTAAAGGTGTGCGCCACCACGCCCAGTGAGGTATTGTTTTTAAGTTATTTATTTGTACATGCGTGTCTTCATTCATTTATTCATTAATTCATTCATGTGTTTAAAAATGTGCATGGTATGCTCAGAATCTATGATATAGGTGGGGGTTAGAAGAGACAATATGCAAATAAGGAAGTAAAATATACAATGTGGCTAATGGTGGTCAGTGATTTAGAGGAAAATAAATTTGAGGAGGAAAATGGAGAATTTTGGGGCATGTTGTAATTTTTAATGATGATCAATTTATTAAATTATCTTACATTTGAAGAAGGGCTTACATAAAATTCTTGAGAAGGAGTTAGGATTTAAAAATCTATATTACAGGTGAGACCCTAACTAGATTAGAGATAACTCGTCTAAAATTTGAAACTTGCTATTTTCATCTTTGTTTATGGATTTTATATTTATTTATGAAATATATTGAAACTGTAACTCCACAATAAAAAGTATTCAGTTTAGGGACTGGGAAGATGGATTAGCAGCTAAGACACTTGCCTGCAAAGCTAAAGGACACAGGTCCTATTTCCCAGTATCCACATAAGCCAAATGCACAAGGTGGTGCAGGCAACTGGAGTTTGTTTGCAGTAGCTGGAGGCCCTGGTTCTCTCTCTCTTGCTCTCTCCCTGTCTATTTCTCTCCCTCTCAAATAAATAAACATAAAGTTTTTTCAAAAGTATTTAGTTTATTTATAGTCCACATCTAAACTTTAGAGCTGGTTGTAGTGATTATCCTGAAGTCCTCAATTACTAGCACTTAGACACACTGAAGTAAGTGTGCTTCAGATATCAAACGTGAAACTGTATTGTGGCTTAAGGTCTAGCCTACACTCAGTCTTCTTGGAAACACTGTGTACTGCCCTGGTCCACTGAAAAGGGCAGGTATCTAATAAAATATTTCATTATGTGTGTTACTTCAGAATCTACCTGTTAAAAGAAAGAATCAGACTAGATGGTTTTACAATGACACTCTTGGCTCTATAAAATCCTCTGGGTATATATTATTAGTTCTAATTCCTTTGTTGAGTATTCAGAATTGCAAACGCATTGCCTAATTTATCAGGTTTTTTTTTTTTAATTAAGTAGAAACTTTGTATGGATACATCATGTGTTAGTACCATCATTTCTCTCCTTCCTGCCTCCATTCCACTGAGGGTCCTCCTTAGTGGGATTGCTGGCATTCACCATGAAGTTGTGGGTTATGAGTTGTGAGAGCAGCAGTCAGTCATTGGTGGGGACAATGTCTCTGGATATTCCCTCCCACCCTGTGGCCCTTACAACCTTTATGCCCCCTCTTCTGCAAAATTCCCTGAGCCATGGTGGGTGGATTTTAAGTCTAATTTAGTGTTGAGCTCTCAGCAGATACTGGGTTTCTGCTTTGGTATATTTTGACTATCCTCAGTATTTTTCTCCATAACCCTAGCGCAGGCTGTGGGGCTCGCCATGGAAGCAGCACCCTTGCTCATCTCACCCATTCCTTTGTGGTTTCACCTAGGCCCTGGATGATATGCAAGACCCCATTCATCTCCTGCCAGGGATCCAGCTATCTTTTCTTGTCTTGCTGATTGATTATGGCTGTCAGTTCTCACTGCCTTCTGGTCAGAGTGCACAGGCCCCAAACACTGCAGCCCCTCTACGGGTCCCAGGGCACAAACACCTCATCAGGTGTTTTATAAAGCATTTTCTTCTTGCTAGTAATGAATTCTCATACCTTTAAACTCACAGACCTTCTTTCACTGAGAAAATTTATTTCTGATTTGATTATGGGTTTAGGAAAATAAGAGATGCTATATAAAGTGACCTTAGAGGATTTCATAAGGTGTTTATGGATTTTCTTTTATGTTCTCTGTGTGTTGAAGCCAGAATTAAGGCAAATTTAACCGCTTTTGGACATCCATTAAATTTAGAAAGCTTTTAGGCTTTTGAAGTTTTGAAAGTTAATGCTCTCTTCTGGTTTATTCCTTACTCAAGCCCTTACTACTTTGTCAGTTCTTAAATCCCACCTGGCAGACTTTAACCTTTGCTTGGTTTTACCTCTTCACTTTGGATGTGTTTTTGTCACATGGAAGTATGAACAGATCCATCTGCTGAGCTTCCTTTGTTTTCATTAGTCTCTGCTTGTTCTTTCCTCTCAAGTTTTATCCTCAATATTTGCCTGGCAAGAGCTTTCTCTCTGACATGTGGCACACATTACTGATTAGATCAGGAGAAGCAACATATCAGTGAACCTAAGTGAGTCAACTGTGATGGCCAGTAGCTTCAGAGCCCCCTTGGAAGTTTGTATTCTAAAAGAAGTGAGCGGCAGAGGTAGCATGTCTTAGAAACACCAATAAAGTCAGAAGCTCATTTATCAGGTTGGAAGATGCAGGTGCCAAATAAGTCTAGACTGAGTGAAATAAATAGCATTTGTAACCAAACTATTCTGCTAAGTGTCAGTGTAAACTTTTATTGTATTTTAAATATCATTATTTATTTATTTATTTACAAGTGGAGAGAGACAGAGTGAAAGACAGAGGTAGAACAAGGTGTAGTGCATCTGGCTTTTCATGGGTACAGGGGAATTGAAACTGGGTCATTAGGCTTTGCATGCAAGTGCTTCAGTGGTACAGTTATTTCTCCAGCTTAGGGTAAACTTTTTTTCAAATTTTTAATTTATTTTTATTTATTTATTTGAGAGTGACAGAGAGAGAGAGAGAGAGAGAGAGAGAGAGAGAGAGAGAGAGAGAGAGAGAGGGAGGGAGAGAGAATGGACACATCAGGGCCTTCAGCCAGTACAAATGAACTTCAGATGCATGTGCCCCCTTGTGCATGTGGCTTATGTGGGTCCTGGGGAATTGAGCCTCAAACTGGGATCTTTAGGCTTCACAGGCAAGTGTTAAACCGCTAAGCCATCTGTCCAGCCCCATCATTTTTTTTTAACTTTAGTATATTGTTTGTGACTCTGTGTTCACATGATATTTGTGGTAGTCACAGAATATTATTTTCCAGAGTGAACCCTTGAGATGTGGAAGAAATCAGGTGAGCTTCTGCTTTACTCAGTCTGACAAACCAGGGTTGTGAAGCAGAGAGGCGCTGATGTAAAGGATGTCAGCATCCTGGCAGTCAACCTCTTGAAACAAGAGGAGGATCATTTTGCTGTGCTGTGTATTGTAGAGAATAGATAGAAAAAGAAGTGGTCTGTAGACATTGAGATGTAAAAAATGGCCTGAGACAACAATAATGAAGGAAGCATTAATGGGAAAAAGTATCTGTCACTGCATCCTATGTGCCAGGCACAAGGTTATACTTTCTTTCATACTTTGTTCCTTTTTTATAATCCATAATGCAAATTTTAACAATACAGTCATACCTTAACTTTGTAGCTCAGTTTTTAAACTTTTTGACAACATCTATAATTATAGACAATAAGCCATATTAATTCCCTCCCTTTCCCCACTTTCCCCTTTACAAATCCATTTTCCCATTGTATCCCTTCCCCCTTTCAATTAGTCTCTCTTTTATTTTTATATTATCATCTTTTCCTATTATTATGAGGGTCTTGTGTAGGAAGTGCCAGGCACTTCAAAGTCATGGATATTCAGGCCATCTGGAAGATTGCATTGTAAGCAGTCCTACACTTCCTTTGACTCTTACATTCTTTCTACCATGACTTCCACAATGGACCTGAGCGTTGGAAGGTGTGATAGAGATATTTAAGTGCTGATCACTCCTCTGTCACTTCTTCTCAGCACTGTGGTGCTTTCTGAGTCATCCCAGAGGTCACTACCATCTGAAAAGAGAAACTTCTCTAAACAAAAGTGAGAGTAGCATTAATATATGGGTATGAATGTTAAGAAAGGTGCTTATAGACAGTTTGGTAAGCATAATATATGAATTTAGCTAGACACCAGTAGGCTTTATACCCTCAGGGCTTATGACCTCCCCCATCATAAGCTTTTTTTTTTTTTTTTGTATTTAGAGGTAGGGTTTTTCTCTAGCCCAAACTGACCTAGAACTCACTATGTAGTCTCAGAGTGATCTTGAGCTCATGGAGATCCTCCTACCTCTGCCTCCCAAGTGCTGGGGTTAAAGGTGTGTATCACCACACCCAGCCATCATAGACTTTTGACCAGCTTTTCAGTACCAAGCATGTATTTCCTCCCATGGAGCGGAGCAGATGGTTTCCCCTGTAACAGACATGCCACTATTGAACCTGTTGGCTCATTTGGCATGGCTGGCCAAACTTAAGCCTTGCAGTCTCCACTGTTGTTTATCTCCACTGATGACTTCTATTTCTATAAGGCTGCATGCAGCATAGCTTCTCCTAACTTTTTGTCACCTGGTCTACAGGAAAGAGGTTTTTAGCCCAACTCCAGCTTGATTTCATTGTGACCTTGCAGCCCAAGCATGTGGAGTCTTTAGCAATTGGGTCTTGCCATCTGTTCCTGGTGAGAAACCAAGAGGCTTGGCAATGGCCTGTACTGTTTTGAGGTCATCAGAGACCTCCCTGGCCAACAACTCACTGTCAGGTATCCCATTCCTGGTACTGAAAATTTTCTCGTAAAAATCTATGGCTTCTGGGTGCTCCATTGTCCAAAACAGTAGGTTTCCATATGATTTATTCATACCCTCTTAGATTAGGATTAGCCCTCCTCCCACCCTTCCTCACTTAGACCATTCCACCCCCACCCAGGAATCTGTTTATCTACTTACATATAAACAATACCATTCCCTTAAGTCCTCCCTCCCTTATAGACCCTTTCTAGCTTACTGGCCTCTGTCAGCAATTTTTACTCCAGCTCACATACAAGTCTAAACATTTGTAGCTAGGATCCACATATAAGAGAGAACATGTGGCACTTGGCTTTCTGGGTGTGGGTTATCTCACTGGTTATTTAACTTGGTATAATGCTTTCCAGATCCATCCATTTCCCTGAAAATTTCATAATTTCATTTTTCTTTGCCACTGAATAGAACTCCCATGCACCACATCTTCATTATCCATTTATCAGCTGAGGTACATCTAGGCTGGTTCCATTTCCTAGCTATTGAGAATACAGTGACATTAAACATAGATGTGCAAGTATCTCTAAGTAGTGAGACTAGTCCTTATGATATATGCCTAGGGGTGGTATAGCTGAGCCATATGGTAAATCTACTTTTAACTCTCTCAGGGATCTCCACTCTGATTTCCACAATAGCTGTGCCAGTTTACATTCCCACCAACAATGTAGAAGGCTTCCTCTTTTTGTGCATCCTCACCAGCATTTATTTGCATTTGCTTTCTTGATGATAGCCATTCTGACAGGATTGAAATGGAATCTCAAAGTAGTTTTAATTTGCATTTCCCTGATGGCTAAGAATGTAGAACATTTCTTAAGATATTTACAGTCCATCTGTATTTCTTCTTTTGAGAACTTTCTATTTTATTACATAACCCAGTTTTTAAAATTGGGTTGTTTGATTTGTTATTACTTAATTTTTTTGAGTTCTTTGTGTATCCTGGATATTAATCCTCTGTCAGATGTATAGCTAGCAAACATTTTCTCCCATTCTGCAGGTTAACTGTTTGCTCTATTCACAGTTGACCTTTGCTATACAAAATCTTTTAAATTTAGTGAGGTTCCAGTGGCTTATTAGTGGTTTTATTTCCTGAGCCACTGGGGTTATATTTAGAAAGCTATTGCCTATGCTAATATGTTGAAGGATTCCTCTTACTTTTTCTGCTAGTGGTTTCAGAGCTTAGGTCTGATATTAAGGTCTTTGATCTATCTGGCCTTGATTCTTGTACATGGAGAGAGAGATAAGGATCTATTTTCATTCATCTACATATAGATGTCCAGTTTTCCCAGGACCATTTGTTAACAAGGCTGTCTTTTCTCCAATGAATATTTTTGGCATTTTTGTCAAAAATCAGATGGCTATAGCTACCCAGATTTGTATCTGGATCCTCTATTCTCTTCCATTTATCTGCACGTCTGTTTCTGTCCTAGTACCATCCTGTATTTGTTCCTATGGCTTAAAATCAGTGATGGTGATCAGCCTTATTTTTGTTGGTCAAAATTGTTTTGGATATATGAGGGTTTTTTTTTTTTTGTGCTTCCAGATGGATTTTTAAGATAGTTGTTTTTCTATTTCTGTGAAGAATGCCATTGGAATTTTGATGTGGATTGCATTAAATATGTAGATTGCTTTTGGTAATTTTCACAATATTGATTCTTCCAATCCAAGAACATGGGATGTCTTCCCATTTCTTAGTGTCTTCTGCAATTTCTATCTTGAGTATTTTAAAGTTTTCATTGTAGAAATCCTTTACTTCCTTGGTTAGGTTTATTCCATGGTACTTTTCTTCCTTCCTTCCTTCCTTCCTTCCTTCCTTCCTTCCTTCCTTCCTTCCTTCCTTCCTTCCTTCCTTTCTTTTTCTTTCTTTCTTTCTTTCTTTCTTGCTTTCCTTCCTTCATTCTCTCTTTCTTTCTTTTCTCTTCTTTCTTTCTTTCTTTCTTTCTTTCTTTCTTTCTTTCTTTCTTTCTTTCTTTCTCTTTTTTGAGGCAATTGTGAATGAAAGTGACTCTCTGATTTCATCCTCAGCATGCTTGTCAGCATATATAAAAACCACTGATTTCTGTGTGTTTATTTTGTATCCATCTATATTTCAAAAAATCTTTATCAACTGTTAACAGTTTGCTGGTAGAGTCTTTAGGTCCTTTATGTATAGAATCATGTCATTTGTAAATAATGATGATTTGATCTCTACTTTTTCAATTTGTATCCCTTTTATGTGTGTCTCTTTCCTTATTGCTATAGCTAAGCCTTCCAGTACTATATTAACTAAAAGTGGGGACAGTGGACACTCTTGTCTTTTTCCTGATTTTGGTGAAAAATCTTCAGGTTTTCCCCTTTTAGTATTATGTTGGCTGTAGGTTTGTCATAAATAGCTTTTATTATGTTGATATGTTTCTTCTATTCTCAGTTTCTTTAGGACATTTATTGTGGTGGTTTGATTCAGGTATCCCCCATAAACTTAGGTGTTCTGAATGCTAGGTTCCCAGCTGATGGATATTTGGGAATTAATGCCTCCTGGAGGGAGTGTATTGTTGGGGGTGGGCTTATGGGCTTTATAGCCAGTTTCCCCATGCCAGTGTTTGGCACACCCTCCTGTTTCTGTTGTCCATCTTATGTTGGCCAGGGGGTGATGTCCACCTTCTGCTCATGCCATCGTTTTCCCCTGCCATTGTGAAGCTTCCCCTCGAGCCTGTAAGCCAAAATAAATCTTTTTCCCAGAAGCTACTCTTGTTGGGTGATTTCTACCAGCAATGTGAACCGGACTGCAACAGTAAAGTGGTACTGAGGAGTGGGGTTGCTGCTAGACACCTGATTGTGTGGCTTTGGCCTTTTGGAACTGATTTTCAAGAGGAATGTGGGAGGATTTGAAACCTTGGCCTAAGAGATGCTTTGCAGTGCTGTAAGTACAGCTTGATGGACTATTCTGGTCACAGCTGAAAGACCTGAAGGCAGTAAGAACTATGGACTGTGAGGTCTGGTTTATGAGGGTGAGAAAAAGTTTTGCCTGGACTGGGCTAGCAGTTTGTGTGAGAAGCTTGCTCTTGTGCCCATGTCCTGAGAAGTTGTGCAGGGTTGCTTAGCGTAGAAATGAACTGGTGTGTGCAGAGGGATATGGCACAGAAAGAAAAATCTTTGGGTGAACTTCTGACCGTTCAGCTGCAACTGAGAGGTTACAACCTTTGAGACTGGGCTAGCTGACCTGCGCTGGGGCAACAGGAAGAATGTAGACTCTTTTGAAGGGGCCTGAATGTTCAAGGAGTGTCCTGTTCTTCAAAGTCTGCTTTATTCCCCCCTGGATTAACAAATTGGCACCCTACCTGGCATCATGGAGTATAAGAAATGCTGGAAAGAGGGTCATTGAGTTTGCAATGCAGTCTTGTGTTTTAGAAATGGCCATGGGCAGCGTGAAGCAGGTTTGCTGGTTGCTTGCATAGAGACCCTATGGGGCCATGAGGATGAACCGTGGCTTGCAGTGGAGACCCAGTGGAAATGCCGGTACCATGAGATGGCTGCCGAGGTGCTGCCAGCCTGATGAAGTTTCCCAGGACTGTGAGTAGCCTAGCAGGAGGGGTGGAATTGGAATGCCAGAGACTTGTTGCTGGTTAGAATTATCGGACTTGAAGATTTATCATTGGTTAGAGTTGCCGGACTTGAAGCTACAGAGTTTGATATTTGCCCTGGTTGTTTTAAATCTTGTGTTGGTTGAATGTTTCTTTGCTATGCTCAGTGCCATCTAATGCAGTGTGAATATTTATTCTGTGCCATTATGGGTTTTTTGAGATTATTTTTGGTATTACGGCTCAGTTAAAAGATCTTGAACTATGGGGATGTTTGAACATCATTGGAATTGATAAAAACTATGGGGACTTTTAAAGTCAGACTTAATGCATTGCATTTTACATCATGTATGATTATCAGTTTATGGGGGCCAGGTGCGGAATGTGGTGGTTTGATTCAGGTGTCCCCCATAAACTTAGGTGTTCTGAATGCTAGGTTCCCAGCTGATGGATATTTGGGAATTAATGCCTCCTGGAGGGAGTGTATTGTTGGGGGTGGGCTTATGGGCTTTATAGCCAGTTTCCCCATGCCAGTGTTTGGCACACCCTCCTGTTTCTGTTGTCCATCTTATGTTGGCCAGGGGGTGATGTCCACCTTCTGCTCATGCCATCGTTTTCCCCTGCCATCATGGAGCTTCCCCTCAAGCCTGTAAGCCCAAATAAATCTCTTTTTTCCCAGAAGCTTCTCTTGGTTGGGTGATTTCTACCAGCAATGTGAACCGGACTGCAACATTTATGATGAAGGGTTGTTAAATTATTCAAGTGCCTTTTCTGCATCTATTGAGTTAATCATGTGATCTTTGTCTTCCAGTTCATTTATAGGATGTATTAAGTCTATAAATTTGCCTATATAGAGCCATCTTTGCCTACTTCATCAGGGTGAATGATCTTTATAATATATTCTTTCTTTCTCCTTGCCAGCATTTTTTGAGAATATTTACATGTATTTTCATGAGGAAGATTGGTCTATTATTTTCATTTTTTTGTTCTGTTTTTGTCTGGATTTAGGATTAGAGTGATCCTGGATTCATAGATGTTTGGTGGAATTCTTTCATTTTCTATTTTGTGGAAAAGTTTGAGAAGCATTAGTGTTAGTTCTTCCATGAAGATCTAGTAAAATTCACCAGTGAAACTATCTTGGCCTGGACTGTTTTTTATTTTGGAGATATTTTATAAACATATTGATCTTCATTCTTGTTAAAGGTATGTTTAAATGATTTATATACTTATGATTTAATTTTGATAGGTCATATAAATCAAGAAAATCATCCATTTCTTTCAAATTTTCAAACTTAGTGAGTATATGTTATTAAGGTATGTGCTCACAATTTTCTGAATTTCATTGGCATCTGTTGTAATGGTGTCTTTTTCATCTCTAATTTTATTGATTTGTGTCTCTTCTCTCTTTCCTTTGGTCCTATTTGCTAAAGGTTTATCAATCTTGTTTATCCTTTTAAAGAACCAACTCTTTGTTTTATTGATTCTGTGTATTTTTTATTTTTATTTCATTAATTTCTGTCCTAATCTTTATTATTTCTTCCTGTGTACTGATTTTTGGTTTTCCCTTTTCCTCTTATTCCAAGGCCAAAGGGTAAAGCATTAATTTTTTAAATTTGTGATATTTCAAATTTATTAATATAGACATTTAAAGCTATAAATTTTTCTCCTAGGACTTCCTTCACTGTGTCCCAATGGTTTTGGTACATTGTGTTCTCATTATCATTTGATTCTGTATATTTTCTTATTTTCTTTGTGATTTCTTCATTGACCCATTCATCATTTAGTAGTGTACTGTTTAGTTTCCATGATTTTGTATATGCGCTATAGCTTTTCTTGATGTTGATTCATAGCTTAGTCCCATGTAAATAGATAGAATGAAAGGAATTATTTTAATTTTCCTGAATTTGTTAAGATTTGCTTTGTGTCTTAATGTATAGTCTATTTTAGAGAATGTGCTGCTGAAAATGTGTATTTTGCAGCATTTGGATGAAAGGCTCAGCAGCTGTAAGGCCATTTGTTCTATTTCTTCATTTAATTCAGAGGCTATTCTGTTTATTTATTTGTTTTTACTTTTTTGATATTTGTATTTATTTATTTGTAAGAAGAAAGAGTGTGAGCATAAACACACCAGGGCCTCTTGCCTCTGCAAATGAAGTCCAGATTTTTGAGCCACTTTGCACATCTGGATTTGTGTCCCCTTGTGTGATTGATTTATGTGGTATCTGGAGAATCGATCATGGGCCCTTAGGTTTTGAAAGAAAGTGCCTTAACCACTAAGCCATCTCTCAAGCCCCTCATGTGTGTTTTAATACAAGGAAGAATTTTGGAAATCTGAAAAATGAATTGAAACTTTCTTTAGAGTCAATAAAAAGCAGAATTGGGGCTGGGGAGATTGCTCAATAGAGAACACACTTGCATAAGTGTGAGGAGAGGCATTTGTATCCTCAGCACCCACTTAAATTCTGGATTGGCATGGTAGCCTACCTGTAAACCCAGAGCAAGGGAGGCAGAGACAAGATTCCTGGGACCAGTTGGGTAGCTAAAGTCGAAAATCTATGAGCTCTGGGTTTGAGTGAGAGACCTTGCCTCAGTAAAGAAAATGGAGAGTGATCAAGGAAGACGCTCATGTCAACCTCTGGGCTCTGCCCACATAAACATTGCACATGCAACTGTATACATATGCACACCCACACATCTGAGCATGCATACACACACTACACACATATACATACACAAGAAAAGAACAGAATATCTAGTGTGAAGATCAATCCTCACTCATGTGAAATTTTCCCTTGAAACTATTACTACAAACAAAGTAGGATAAATTATTATGGGACATGATGATAGATATATAGGTCAGAGTAGAGATTCAAGATAAGATTCACCATGGAGACATAAAGAACATATACGTTAGGTAAAATGAAGTGTAAAATACCTTGAGATGAAAATCAAAAGAATTAACTTTATTCTGGAAAAAAATGACTGACAGTAGGTATCATCACATCTTTTAAATGTTTGGTTTATAAAGTTTCTTTAGAAAAACACATAAAAGTTCTACAAGCATTCTGGTATATGTTTATGAATGGTCTCAAGATACATAATTCCTATAATATATATCAGAAAACATTGTAATAGTCCTGTATGTATGAAGACAATAGAGAGAAATTTTCAGATATTCAAGAAATATAGTGATTATACCCTCTTGAAAAATTATTTACAAGTAAGCATTTATACAACAGTCCAGATTTTTAAGGTAGATAGAATTATGGAGTGGATATATACACATTTTTTTCTCCCTTGTAGAAGTTCATTCAAATGAAATAAAATGCAGAGAATAATATATACATGTTCATCTCAATATTTTTTATACAGACAACTTGGAAGTCCCTCACCAAAAGACCATAGGATATCATTCAGTTTTTAAAATGCTTAATGCATAGAGATTAAAATAGCATAGGAAAGTCTGTTTTTATTTTTGGTAACCTCAGTAATGTTAAGACAAATACATTGAGCAGTCATTGGAGGGAAACAGCTAATCTTAGTTGTATTTTAGGGAGAGGAATCACTGATAAACATTGACTGCCTCTTTATATTCCTTATCCTTTATAAAAACCTGCACATCATTAACCTTTGGTGGGTCATCAAGTACACAGACAGAACTCCATCTTTCTTTTAGGAAATCTTGTAGGTCTCTCTGATCAAAAGCTCATTGTGGATGATAGCCACATGCTGGTACTGGGAATTACAGGTCAGTGCCCACTAAGAAAAAGAAGAAAAAGATAACTAATATAAAAGAGTTAGAGAGGAGAGAAGGAGAGAGAGAGAGAGAGAGAGAGAGAGAGAGAGAGAGAGAGAGAGAGAGAGAGAAGCTTTAGAAGATTAAGGTTAGTCTTCATCATACCCTATCCAGTGTCTTGTGGCTCAGGTGTACCCTCAAGGGCCTAGTGAAGTATCAATCATTTGGTCTGCCTTTAAAGATGTAGAATTTTATGGCATCATTGCTATTTGGGTCTAGATTTGTGTCTCCCACCTCCTCACTTGTCCTCCCCTCTCTCCCCACCCACCCTATTGTCTGGTCCTCAAGATGCTTGCTGGGTATGTCAGCATCTTGAGTAGATTCAGGTTAGGTGCTGTAGATGAGTGATACTATGCTGCAATTATCTTTCTGTGACTGGGTAAGTTCACTGAGAATGATCTGTTCCAGGTTCAACCATTTGTCCTCAAATTTCATTGTGTCATTTTTTCCTTACTGCTGTGTAGAATTCCATTGTGCATATATACCACACTTTAGTTATCCATTCTTTTAGTGATGGACATCCAGGTTTATTCCAGCTTTTATCTATTACAAATTGAGCCACTATAAATAAAGATGAGCAAATATCTCTGGACTGAGGCTTGAAGGTTTTAGGGGGCATGCCCAGTAAAGGAATAACTGGGTCTGTTGGTAACTCTATTGTCAGATTTTTCAAGAGTCTCCTTATTGCTTTCCAAAGTGGTTGTACCATCTTACATTCCCACAAACAGTGGATGAGGGTTCCTATTTCTCCACATCCTCACCAGCATTTATTTTCATTTGATTTTTTGATGTTTGCTATCCTTACTGGGGTAAGGTGGAATCTCATAGTTTTTTTTTTAATTTGCATTTCCCTGATGATTAGGGATAATGAACATTTTCTTAAGTGTGTGTTTGCCATTTGTATTTCTTACTCTGTGAACTGCCTGTCCATCTCTTTGCACCATTTTGTGAGTCGGGTGTTTGACTTTTTATTGTTTAGGTTTTTGAGTTCTTTGTAGATTCTAGAGATTAGGCCACTGTCAGTTGGATAATCAGCAAATATTTTCTCCCATTCTGTGGGTAATCTATTGGCTTTGCTTATTGTATGCTTGTATGTAAGGAATGTTGAAGCTGGTTGACTATAAGACCCTACTGCTAAAGACACCATATGCGGTTGACATGTAAAATAGAACGACATGGCTGGAGCTGAAAGAGAATCAGTCCCCAGACAGTCAGTGCATCTAGTGCCAGAAGGTGCTACATGGGCAACTGGGAGAAAATCACTGATATCTGTCCGAGCAACTCATGGTCTAACCTACTTAGCAACAAATAACCTGTTGTGATGCTCACACAAGTGCAATTGTGGCACACAGCTATGATGGGAAACCATTGCTCTTGATTTGGCTAACTATACCCTCAGTGGAACAGGACCCATATCTGGAGCTTGGAAACAAGTCAGATCAATTTCCAAACATCAGCCACTCTCCACTATCAAGCTATCAACAATCGTGGGCTACAAGAGTAGCTACACATATTAAATTCTCTATAAACAAAAAGAAGGTTATCCCATTTGTCTGGTGCTAACTTTACTCTCTGTTGGAGAACCTGTTTCTCTTTTTCAGATAGATGCAGATACTAAGGAGAGGACCACTCCATAATACATCAAAAGGGCCCCAGCTGAAACTAAGACTAATTGGCAAAACAAGCAAGGGTGCTGTTTTCTTGGTGAACTGGGTACCAGCACAAGAGTGAAGGAGATTGACCCAGAAAACAATCAACTCCTACCAAATCAGATATCCAGAGACCCAGAGGCCTCCAACACCTCATCACTGAAGCAGACCAAAAATGAACCCAACATATCTCAGGGAAATTTTGTGGAAGAGGGGGCAGAAAGAATGTCAGAGACACATGTTGGGTGATGATATGCAGAGACATTTTTCCTACTCATAACTGTGGGCTAACTACACAATGCATGACCCATATACCTCAAAGAGGAGTGGCAAGGAGGAGGGGTTTGGATATGGATGAGCCTAACAATGGTACCAACTTGACTATATTCACTGAGTACAAAATTAATTAATAAAAAAATAAGAATTATGGCCTCTACATTCATGCCCCCAAAGGAATTACTAAGGACCCTAGTGAGGGGGGACCTCAGTGGAATACAAACAGGGTAAGTGGAGAACAGCAGATCTTAGAGTATAGGCCAATGTGAACATGACCAACATGTAATTTATTTACACAGTAAAACTCATAATTTAATAAAAATTTAACAATTACAAAAATATCTGCACATCAGACAATATATGTTATGAAAAGTTAGGAGACAAATAGGGATCAGAACCTTCAAGGTTTGGGATTACTTTTAGGATTTATATGATAGTGACTAAGGCTGCCATCATGGACTGTGAATGTAACAGTGTAAATGTCCCATAGGCCACAGGTCACACACTTGGGAGATCTATTTTTCTTTCCTTCTTTTTTTTTCCTCAATTTTTATTAACATTTTCCATGATTATAAAAATATACCATGGTAATACCCCCCCCACACTTTGTCCTTTGAAATTCCATTCTCCATCATATCCCCTCCCCTTCTCAATCATTCTACTCACATATATAAAATATTTGTTATTGTATTTTATTTCTTTTTATTTTTTTTAATTAATTAGTTTTGTATTCAGCAAATACAGTCAGTTTGGTACCATTATTAGGCTCATCCATGACCTACCCCCTCCCCTTGGACCTTCCTTGTTTAGGTATATGGGTCATGCACTGTGCAGTTCGACCATAGTTATGGGTAGGATAAATGTGGCTGCATATCATGACCCAACATGTGGCTCTGACCTTCTGTCCACCCCCTCTTCGACAAAATTTCCCTGAGCCATGTTGGGTTCATTTTTGGTCTGCTTCAGTGCTGAGGTGTTGGGGGGCCTTGGGGTCTCTGGCTCTCTGATTTGGTGGGAGTTGATTTTTCTCTGTGTTGGTCTTCTTCCCCCTTGTGCTGGTATCCGGTTCATCAGGAAAACAGCACCCTTGCTTGTTTTGCCAATTTTCCTTAGTTTAAGCTGGGGCCCTTTTGAGGTATGATGGGGTGGCTTTCTCCTTAGGATCTACATCCATCTGAAAAAGAGTAGCAGATTCTCCAACGGAGAGTAAGATAGCACCAGGAAAAATGAGATAACCCTTCCTTTTTTTTAATAGAGAATTTAATAGATGTAGGCCCTCTTGTAGCCCATGATTGATGGTAGCTTGATAATGGAGGGTGGGCTTATGTTTGGATATGGTTCTGACTCATTTCCCAGATGCAGCTATAGGTACTGTACCACTGAGGGGATCAGTTAGCCAAATCAAGAGCAGTTGGTTCCCCACCATGGCTGTGTGCCACTATTGCATTTGTGTGGGCATCATAACAGGTTATTTGCTGCTATGTAGGTTAGACCATGAGTTGCTTGGACAGATATTGGTGATTTTCCCCCAGGTGCCCATGTAGCACGTTCTGGAACTAGATGTGCTGACTGTCTGGGGACTGAATCCCTTCCAGCTCCCAGCCATGCCATTCCATTTTATGTGTTGACCACATAAGGTGTCTTCAGCAGGAGGGTCTTACCACTAACCTTTGGTGGGTCATCAGGTACTCGGAAAGAAATCTGTCTTTCTTTTAGGAAATCTTGTAGGTCTCTCTCATCAAAAGCTCATTGTGGATGATAGCCACATGCTGGTACTGGGGGTTACAGGCCAGTGCCCACTAAGAAAAGGAGGAAAAAGAAAACTAATACACACGAGTTAGAGAGAAGAGAGAGAGAGGAGAGAGAGAGAGACAAAGAAAGAGGGAGAGGGAGATGGAGGGAGAGGAGCTGTAGAAGATTAAGTTTAGTCTTTATTATAACCTCTCCAGTGTCTTGTGGTTCAGGTGTTCCCTCTACGGGCTTGGTGAAGGTTTATCCATTTGGTCTGCCTTTTAGGAAGTAGAATTTTATGGTACCATTGCCATTTGGGTCTAGAGTTGTGTTTTTCCCACCCCTACTTTGTCCTCCCCTCCCTCCCCACCCATCCTCTTGTCTAGGTCACAAAATGCTTGCTGGGTATGTAAGGCATCTTGGGTAGATTCAGGTTAGGTGCTGTAGATGAGTGAGACTATGTGGTGATTTTTTTTTTTCCTGTGATTGCGTAAGTTCACTCAGAATTATCGGTTCCAGGTTCAACCGTTTTTCTTCAATTTTCTTTGTGTCATTTTATCTTACTACTGTATATAATTCCATTGTGTAGATGTACCAAATCTTAATTATCCATTCTTCTATTGATGGACATCTTGGTTGATTCCAGTTCTTAACTATTACAAATTGAGCCACTATAAACATGGTTGAGCAAATCTCTCTGGTCTGTGGTTTGAAGGTTTTAGGGTAGATGCCCAGTAAGGAAATCACTGGGTCTGTTGGTATCTCTATATTCAGCTTTTTCAGGAGTCTCCATATTGCTTTCAAAGTGGTTGTACCATTTTACATTGCCATCAACAGTGGATGAGGGTTCCTACTTCTTCACATCCTCACCAGCATTTATTTTCATTTGATTTTTTGATGTTTGCTATCCTTACTGGGGTAAGGTAGAATCTCATATTTGTCTTAATTTGCATTTCCCTGATGATTAAAGATGATGAACCTCTTCTTAAGTGTGTGTTTGCTATTTGTATTTTTTCCTCTGTGAACTGCCTGTTCAGCTCATTGCCCCATTTTGTGAGTGGGGTGTTTGACTTCTTACTGCTTAGATTTTTGAGTTCTTTGTAGATTCTAGAGATTAGACTTCTTTCAGTTGGATAACCCACTCATATTTTCTCCCATTCTGTGGGTAATCTATTGGCTTTGCTTATTGTATGCTTGTCTGTAAAGAAAGTCTTCAGCTTCATGTGATCCTATTGGTTGAGTGACTGTTTAAGATTGTGAGCTACTGTTTTTTTTTTTTTTTTCAGGATGTCTTTTTACATTCTTATATCATGGAAACTACTTCCTAAATTTTCTTCCAGTAGTAGTCGAGTTTCTGGTCTTATATTAAGGTCTTTAATCCATTTGGACTTGAGTGTATTGCATGGCAAAACGTGTGGATCAGTTTCAATTTTCTACATATGGTAATCCAGTTTGTCCAGCACCATTTGTTGAAGATGCTCTCTTTTTTCCAGCCTATGTTGTTAGGGCCTTTGTCAAATATCAAGTAGCTATAGTTGCTTGATCCAAAGTCCGGGTCCTCAAGTCTATTCCATTGGTCTATACTCCTGTTTTTATGCCAGCACCACGCTGTTTTTATTACTATGGCTTTGTGATATAGCTTTAGATCAGGTATGGTGATGTCTCCAGAGGTATTTTTTTTTTTTTCTGAGGGTATGTTTGGATATGTGAGTGCTTCTGCCTTTCAGCATGAAATTTGAGATCCTTTTTTCTATCTCTGTGAAGAACACTGTAGGGATTTTAATTGGAATTGTGTTAAATCTATATATTGCCTTTGGTAGGATTGCCATCTTCACAATGGTAATTCTACCTATCCTGGAGCATGGGAGGTCTTTCCATTTTCTTAAGTCCTCTCCAATTTATTTTTGAGTTGTTTATGTTTTTGTTGTATAGATCTTTCACTTTTATTCTTTTTTTTTTTTTTGCTATTGAAAATGGGACTATGTCCCTTATTTCATCCTCTGTATCTTTTTCATTTGCACATGGAAAGGCTACTGATTTTCTTGCATTGATTTCATATCCTGCTACTTTGCTATAGGAGTTAATCACCTTCAGGAGTTTTGGGATGGAGTCTCTTGGTTCTCTTACATATACAACCATGTCATTAGCGAATAGAGATAACTTAACTTCTTTCTTTCAAAATTGTATCCCCTTTATTTCCTTCTCCCATCTTATTGCTTGAGCTAGGACTTCCAGTACTATATTGAAAATCAGAGGTGAGAGTGGACAACCCTGTCTTGTTCCTGATCTTAATGGGAATTCCTCCAGTCTCTCCCCATTAAGTATTATTTGGGCCTTCGGAAATTTGTGTATTGCCTTTATTATGTTAAGATATGAACCAACTATGCCAATTCTCTCCAATGTTTTGCTCATGAAGTGATGTTGTATCTTGTCAAAGGCCTTTTTCTGCATCTGTCGAAATGACCATGTGATTTTTATGTCTAGCCTTGTTTATGTGGTGTATCACATTGACAGATTTCCATATGTTGAACCACCCCTGTGTTCCTGGGATGAATCCCACTTGGTCAAGGTACATAATGCTTTTGATGTGTTGTTGGATTTGGTTTATGAGGATTTTGTTCAGGATCTTTGCATCTAAGTTCATCAGGGAAATAGGCCTATAGTTTTCTTTTTTTGTGGCATCTCTGCCTGGTTTTGGAATTATGGTGATACTAGCTTCATAAAAGGAGTTGGGTAGCTTTTCCCTGTTCTCCAATTGTGTGGCACAGTTAGAGGAAGATTGGTTTGAGTTCTTCCATGAAGGTTTGATAGAATTCAGCTGAGAAGCCATCTGGTCCTGGACTTTTCTTTTTGGGGAGGGTTTTTTTTTTTATTACTTTTTCAATCTCCATGAGTGTGGTGATGGGCTCATTGAGGTGATTAATCTGCTCTGAGTTTAGCTTTTATAGATGGTATGCATCCAGGAATTTATCCATATCCTTCACATTATCCAGTTTTGTGGAATAGAGGTTTTTGAAATACATCCTGATGATTCTCCCAATTTCACTTTTGTCTGTTGTGATCTCTCCTTTTTCATTTTGAATTTTGTTAATTTGAGGCTTCTCTCTCTCTCTCTCTCTTTTTTTTTTTTTTTTTGCTTGATAAAATTGGCCAGGGGTTTGTCAATCTTGTTTATTTTTTTCAAAGAACCAGCTCTTTGTTTATTCAATTGTCTTAATTGTTTCCTTGGTTTCCATTTCATTAATTTCTGCTCTGATTTTAATTATTTCTTTCCTTCTGGAATTCTTTGGGTTGGATTTTTCTTACTGTTCCAGTGCCTTTAGGTGGATGGTTAGGTTATTGATTTGGTATCTGTCTGTCTTTTTTATGAAGGCATTGTGTGCTATGAATTTTCCTCTGAGGACAGCCTTCATTGTGTCCCATAAGTTTGGTTTGATGTGTTCTTATTGTCATTCAATTGTAGAAATTTTGCAATTTCATCCATTATCCATTTATTGTTTAAAAGTATGCTGTTCAGTTTCCAGGTGCCGTTGGGATTCTTGGTGGGTCTTTTGTGGTTGATATCTAGCAATATAGCATTGTGATCTGATATCATGCAAGGAATTATGTCAATCTTCCTAAATATGTGAAGGCAGTCTTTGTGACCCAGTATATGGTCTATTTTAGAGAATGTTCCATGGTCTGCTGAGAAGAATGTGTAGTCTATGGATTTGGGATGGAAATTTCTGTAGATGTCTGTTAGATCTAAGTGATCTATGGTTTTGTTGAACTCTCTTACTTCCCTGTTGAGTTTCTGTTTGGATGATCTGTCTATTACTGATAATGGTATATTGAGGTCTCCAGCTATGATGGTGTTGGTGGTTATTTCTGTTTCATTGACAATTAGGTTTTGTTTTATGAACTGTGGTGGCCCTGTGTTTGGTGCATCCAGATTTATGATTATAATATCCTATTTATGGATCATTCCCTTGATAAGTAGGAAGTGGTCTTCTTTGTCTTTTTTGATTATTTGTGGTTTAAAGTCTATTTTATCCGATATTAATATAGTTACATTGCTTGTTTCATATTCCTATTTGCTTGGAATATTGTTTTCCACCCTTTCACCCTGAGGAGGTGTCTTTCTTTAGTGGTGAGTTGGATTTCTTGAAGGCAATGGATTGAGGGGTCTAATTTTTTGATCCATCCTGTTAGCTTGTGTCTCTTGATGGGTAAATTAAGGCCATTAATATTTAGGGTAATGACTGTGAGATTTGATTTGATCCCTGCCATATTGTGATGGTATATGTGGGTTGGTATTTTCGTGGACTTTGAAGTTTTTGTGTCTATTCTGAGCTTGGTTATTGTGATCTGCTTCTTGTAGGCATTTGAGTTTGGTCATTTGTCTCTTCTCTGGAGAATTTCCTGAAATACTCTCTATAGGTTTTGTTTTGTGTTCATATAATTTTAAAGCTGCGTTTTGTCAAGGAAACTTTTTCTTTCACTATGTATTATGAGGGATACTTTTGCTGGGTAGAGTAGTTTGGGTTGGAAGCCATAGGTTCTTAGAGTTTGTAGTGTTTCATTCCAGGCCCTTCTAGCTTTCAGGGTTTCCATTGTGAAGTCTGGAGTAATTCTGATGGCATTACCTTTGAAAGTTGTGTGCTGTTTTTCCCAAGCTGCTGTTAGGATTTTCTCTTTAGTGTCAATGTTTAGAGTCTTAATGACAATATATCTTGGAAATTTTCTCCTTTGGTCCAGTCTGTTTGGAGTTCTGTTGGCTTCTTGTATCTTGATTGGCTTTTCTTTTAAGAGACTCAGGAAGTTTTCTTCAATTATTTTGTTAAATAATTTCTCCATGCATTTGGTTTGAATTTCTTCTCCTTCAGGTATTCCAATGATCCTGATATTAGGACATTTAAGGGTATCCCACAATTCTCTCATGTTCTGTTCACAGGGACTTTTGAACTTACTGAAATTTTTGAACTCTTGAACTGTTGTCTTCCATCTTGTCTTCCAGATCAGAATTTCTATCCTCCACATGGCTGACTCTATTCTTGAGAGCTTCTAGAGAGTTTTGGACTTGTTCAATTAGGTTTGCATTTTCTACTACTTTTGTATGTATAATTTCCATCCCTCTGTCAAGCTCCCTTTTCACATCACTCTACTATTATTGTTGATTCTTGGAATTCTTCCTTGCCTTTCTTTGTGTCTTCATTTATCATGGCCAGCTGATTTTTCAGGTCTTCTTTTTTTCACTCTCCATCCCATCTCTTAACTGTCTTTGAACTCCTTCTATTTTCATATCTATTAGGTCTAGTTTAGTGATGGCAGCATCCACACGATTATTGGTCCTTTGTTGCTTTTCTGTAATTTCTACCAGTAGCTTAGTCAGGGTTGCATTGCTCATAGCTTCATTTTGGTGTTCTGATCTTAATGACTCTTCTGTGTTTTTATTAGATATGTTCATTGTAGGCCTTGGTGATCTTACTGGATTTTCTTTTTTAAATTTTTTTATGTTCATTTTATTTATTTATTTATTTGAGAGTGACAGAGAGAGAAAGAGGCAGATAGATTTAGAGAGAGAGAATGGGCACGCCAGGGCTTCCAGCCACTGCAAACAAACTCCAGATGTGTGTGCCCCCCTGTGCTTCTGGCTAATGTGGGACCTGGAGAATCGAGCCTCGAACCCGGGTCCTTAAGCTTCACAGGCAAGTGCTTAACCACTAAGCCATCTCTCCAGCCCATGGATTTTCTTGCATTTGATTTTTCATGTTATTTCTTTTCGCTGTGGTGTGCCTATGACAGTATATGGGCACATAGGTGGGTGGATCAGCCTGGGCTCAAGGACAGGGGGAATATGAGGTAGCCTGGGGCAGTTGGTAAGCAGCCTGGGCTTTGGCTCTCACTTGCCAAAGCTGCCTGATCTACTGTCTGGCCGGGGTGCCAAATTTGCCTGATCTCTCAAGGGGTAATGCACCAAAGCTGCCTGCGTTCAAGCTAGGAGGGATACTGAGACACCAAGCACTGAAGCAGCCCAAACTCTGGTGTGGGAACTCTGGGACCTGGAAGCAGACTGTGCTCCCCCCCCCACCCCCGCCAGAGGAAAATGGCAGATGGCCAACACAGTATGTGAGCGAGTGGGTGGAGCAGTCTAAGCTACCACAGGCAGAGATTGATTAGTGTGGGATATGGCGGCTACTTAGGGGTAAGGATGGGCTACCCGCCTGCGAGGGAATCAGTAATTCCCTGTTTTTGCCTGGACTTGCTGAACCTGCAGTGGCTAGAGCCATAAGAGGGCGAGCAGATGGAGTGTTCTAAGCTTCCATATGCAGAGATCGATCTGTGTTCAGCGGTACTCTGGGTATGGCACCTACTTGTGAGGAGGGGTGGGATACCTGCCTGTGAGGGGATCAGTGGTTCCCTGTTTATCCCTGCCCTTTGTGCCCTCTCACTGGCAATCTATTGGAGATTGCTCTCCCCTAAAAGACCCAGTGAATCCTTACTGTCTTGTGTTTCTTTCCCCAGGATTTGCAGTGCAGCTAGGCAGTCGCCATCTTGGCTGGAAGTCCACTTGGGAGATCTTTGAGCAACATTAGCTTTGGCCACACTGCATGGAAGAAAATATTCTTCCTTTGAAATATGTGCTATTTTCTTTCCTCTAAGATTCATTTTTTTTTTCTCATTTTCTATTAACTGAAGTGGAACTTACAGTGTAGTTTCCTCCAGCCTTGCAATTTCTTCAAACCATGTGTAGGCTCACATCTCAAGTAACAGTGAGGCTCTTAGTTGTTAACTTCATAGCCATTCTTTTTCAAAATTAATGTGTCTTTATGTAAAGACACCAGAATTGGTTCCCTTTCAGAAGAAAAAAAAATAACTTTCTTTACAGTGATATTTATGTAACACAAAATTTAGCTGTTTTATGCAGAAATAGGTTTTCAAATTGACCAATTTATATTGTTTTCCCTAAAAGACTTATGTAAAAATTTATCATTTAACAAAGTATGCCAATATACCTGCTTTTCCCAGAAAACCTGAAAAGGATTTGTTGAAATGGTGGGTTGCCATTCCATTCCACTCCCCTTCCCACACGTTCATAAAACACAATGATTGTTGTAGGGCAGCAATAGCAGTGGAGGAAGCATTGCGTATGCTTCACAGTGGTGGGGAGGGCCTCGGAGACATGCATGGCTCAACAGCAAGTTCTGCAATGAAAAACAACCAGTGTTTTCTAAATAGTATTTGCCATAATTTCTCAGTTTACATTATTTCTGTGAACATTTAAAATATTTTTATATTTTACATTTTTCCTCTCTTACTATCATTGGCATAAATATCTTTTTCTCCTTCTTATGCATCCTAAAGGAAGTGCATGATTTTGTACTTCTCTGGTAAATGTTAAATTTCTCTTCTGTAGTATTCTTCATCCCTCTCTTTCCCAGTCCAAAATTTCATGTACTAGGAACTAACAAGAACACTAAATTCATGACAATTAATTTACATCTACATCTGTTCTAACAAAAATCAGAAGACAAATCAAACTGCAGCCACATTTTAGGGTCCTTTGAGGGGCAAGAGTATCTTTTTTTGTTTGTTTGTTTGTTTGTTTGAGGTAGGGTCTCTAGCTCAGGTTGACCTGGAATTCACTCTGTAGTCTCAGGGTGGCCTCGAACTCTCAGCGATCCCTCCTACCTCTGCCTCCCAAGTGCTGGGATTAAAGGCGTGAGCCACCATACCCAGCAAGAGTATCTATTTTTAATGGCTTGCTTTATGTCTGGAAAATAATAAGTTAATAAAATAGTTATCAATTAATTTTGGGAGTTTTTTGGATCCAAATCTTAATATTATTACCTGTTGTAGAAGTCGTCTGATTTGACCTGAAGCTGTAATTCATTGCTTTTCCTGAAGCAGAATAGTACAAGGACTAAATTCGTGGACTCTGGAATAAAATTGCTTAAGTTTCAGTAGCTTGTTTATGACTTTATAGTTGTATGAATCTGAGTCCCTTTGTTAAAATCACTTTTCCTATGTTCTCAGTAATGAATAAAAATGATAATAGCATATACATCATGAGTAATTTATATAAGGCACTTAAAGGGTTCCAGGCATGTGACAAGCTATATATTAAGCATTTTCTAGAGTACTCTAGGGACTAAAATTACTTAATTATATAAGAGAAGTTATTGAGAGTTATGATACCCAAACTTTATATTGATTACTATATAAATTTTGTTATTACAGTAGTCATAATATTCATCTTTTTATTTTGTGTAGCATTCATTTTTTAAAATTTTGTTTCTTTGCAAAGTGTTTCTTTTGTAGACACACTGATCTGGTTCACCCACATCAGTCATACAACCTCTAACAGGCAGAACTGAGGAGCAGGTGCCACAGACAATGACTAACTTGCATGCAGGCTCTGTGTCTTGTTTGTCACTTTGCCTGAAATTTGTTGGTGCACCAAGCTAACTACTCTAAAGGCAACCTTGGGGGTGTTTAGTTGCATATTTTATGATGGGAATATCTAGTTATTCTGGAGCCAAGTAGAGACTTGAGTTCTCCTTTGACCACCTGACTGTAACATGGAAAGAATATATAAAACCCGTATCTAATTGCAGTAGCAGGTATCTACACTGAGGTTCCCTGGTATATAAAGACTAAGAACTGATCTTTTGGGAGCTCTTAGATCAAGGCGGCTGCAGTAAAACTGTTACACCATATAAAATAAGTGTCCCCCAGATTCTTAGCAACCCCATCTTCTGAGACATTCCTCACAATACTTTGGTAAGTTTATTTCACCTTGCAGCTATTTATGCTCATTCTGCATATACACACAGAACTGCCTACTTATATTACTTCTTTATTTTATAAGAATGGGGTTAATGGGCTTGGGGAAAGGGCTTAGTGGTTAAAGGTGCTCATTTGGGACTGGAGAGATGGCTTAGTGGTTAAGCGCTTGCCTGTGAAGCTTAAGGACCCCGGTTCGAGGCTCGGTTCCCCAGGTCCCACGTTAGCCAGATGCACAAGGGGGCGCACGCGTCTGGAGTTCGTTTGCAGAGGCTGGAAGCCCTGGCGCGCCCATTCTATCTCTCTCCCTCTATCTTTCTTTCTCTCTGTGTCTGTCCCTCTCAAATAAATAAATAAATAAATAAATAATTCAAAAAAAGGTGCTCATTTGCATGACTGCAAGCCTGAATTTGATTCCCCAACACCCACATAAATCTGGTGGCAAAGTGTTGCATACATTTACAATCTCAATATAACTCATGGTAACAGGAGATGGGGCCAGGAGAAGCTGGAAGCTTGTGAGCCAGTTAGATTGGTGCACACACAGTGGCCAAGAAACAAATGAGACCCTGTGTAAAGCAAGATGAAAATGGAGGAGAAACACCCCCAGATTGTCCTCAGACCTCCATTCATGTGTGGTGATATGCCTGCCCCCCCCCACACACATGGTGCACATCCACACATACATACACACACATGCATATATCTATACACATATTCAAAAGCACATAGAATTAAAATTCAAACTCTTTTACTCCCAATTCATACTTAGCTAACACCGCACTTTGTTAACATTTGTCAGTATTAACACTGTTAAACTTTTTCGTCCTCTATTGACTTCCTTACATTTCAGTTGGTAGTTTTTGGAAGGAAGTTTCTTTTGACCAAGTAAGCTTACTGGTCCTCACCAATGTTGATTGGTTGAGGGTCAGAAATGATAAACATGTTGAGGAAGGAAAACAGATCAGCTTTCTTAGGCTAGGACATCTATCTTCCCTGCCTTCAGATATTGGACTTTTGGTTCTTGAACCTCCAGACTTCAGAAGTTACTCCAGCACTACCTCTCCTTCCTGTTTCAGCAAGTTTTAGGACATCAGCCTCATAAATCAATGTGCTAATCCCCATTACATATGCTGCAGATGAGAGAATAGAAAAGACTCAATAGTCTAGTCCAAGATTTGGATTCAAATCAAAATTTCATTTTCCTGATTCCTAGTTCACTGTCTCCTTACTGACTCTGTGTCTTCAGAAACACCTTGGAATTGTGTGGTACAATAATGTCAGAGCAATTAAAGGGATAAAAAGAAAGGTTTAGGGCTGGAGAGATGGCTTAGCGGTTAAGCGCTTGCCTGTGAAGTCTAAAAACCTCGGTTCGAGGCTCGGTTCCCCAGGTCCCACGTTAGCCAGATGCACAAGGGGGCGCACGCGTCTGGAGTTCGTTTGCAGAGGCTGGAAGCCCTGGCGGCCCATGCTCTCACTCTCCCTCTATCTGTCTTTCTCTCTGTGTCTGACGCTCTCAAATAAATAAAAAAATAAAAATTTTTTTTTTAAAAAAAAGAAGAAAGGTTTACAAATCAACACATGTAATGAGCTGGATGGAACCAGATGTGTTTTTAAAAGGTATCATATTTGTTTGGGTATTAGATCCATCTTGTTCCTTTGAATCACTAAACATAAGATAGACAGTGCCTCATGATTTATGCTCCTCAGCTGTGCTTCTTAAACACTGATCACAGAAAACCCACAAACCCACATTTCTCATCCACATTTGTCCTTACCAGTCCTTTGAACAAAATGACAGATTTACTGATTACTCCTTAGGCATTTCATAGTTCTGCCTTACACAGATTAACAGGCAAAATGTGTGATGTAGTTTCCTTGTTCTTTTCTTTAAATTTTAAAAACATTATTACCTATGAGAAGAAATAATCATCTGGTATATGATCCAGTGATGAACTTGGCTTTGTCTTATAAATATTTAGACATACCTGGAGATATGTTATAAAGACTAATGAGTATCTTCTTCCTGGAATTCAGTGGACCGACGTCTGGGGCATGCACTGTTAGATATCTCCCAAGCGTGTTCCTTCATAGCAAAGTATGCAATAATGATAACATATCATTCTTGCCTGAATCTTCCTTTGTGATTGCCTCACTACCTCCTCAACTTTCCATTGTAGATATCTTAAAGCTCCTTTCATCATGATGTTGAAAAAAGAGCACAAATTAAAAATATGTATTAATTGTGTTTCTGTTTCCTCTGCTTTTTTGATACCTACCTGATTCTTGCCTGAATTTGGAAATTTATTCAATTTTATGCAATTTCACTTCCTGAATTGATGACCCTCTATTTTTCAGGCTTCTACTAAAGTAGCCCAATTGTGTTAAGAAAAACTACTAATTTTGTTTATCTGCTTACCTTGAAAATATAATAAATATAAAGTAAAATATAATAAATAGAAATATAATAATATGTAAGTAATAAATATAACATAATAAATATAATGAAATATGGGTGAAAATGGTTATTATATGGAAATATTTACTCAATGTTCAATAAACAACTACTTAGTTAGAACTTCATTTAGCAAGTTAAATTTTTTTTAATTTATGTATTTATTTATTTGAGAGCGACAGACACAGAGAGAAAGACAAAGGGAGAGAGAGAGAATGTGCACGCCAGGGCTTCCAGCCTCTGCAAATGAACTCCAGACACGTGCGCCCCCTTGTGCATCTGGCTAACGTGGGACCTGGGGAACCGAGCCTCGAACCGGGGTCCTTAGGCTTCACAGGCAAGCGCTTAACCGCTAAGCCATCTCTCCAGCCCGCAAGTTACATTTTTTAAGTAATATTCAGGCTACATCTAGAAGTGACACATTTGTTCCTCTAATTTCTTTCACTAAAGTATTTAAAATAGAAGTTAAAATTTAAAATACCAAACAAGCATTCTCATTTAAAAATTCACAAAGGATTGAATTAAGTGTCTCACTGAAAAAAATATTCAGATTGTAAGTAGGATTTGGAAAACATAGTTAAAATTATATTCCATTGGTTGGATTAAATAGAAATGGCATACTTATCTTAGAATGGCTGTAGTTCAAAATAATAATACCAAGTGCTGCTTAGGAAGTAGACTAGATTTCTCATTCATTTCTGTATGAATGTAAAATGTTCCAATCACTTTGAAAGACAGTTTGGCAAATATCCTTACTATATGATCCAGCTTTTATAGTCCGTGATATTTATCCAAATACTTGACTATCACAAAAATGTTTACAGAAATTAATTCTGAATTCCCAACAGCATACTTGGAAGTAACCAAGAATGCTACATTTGGTGAATGGCTAAGCACTCTGGTACATTCAGATAATGAAAAAGAAATGGACTATCAAGCTAGTGGAAAGATCCAGAGGAACCTTAAGTGTGTATGGCTAAGTGAACGAGGCTATAAAAGGCTACATGCACAGAATTCTAGCTGTGACATTTAGGACAAGGCAAAATAAGGAAGATATTTACAATACCAGTGATTGCCAGGAAAATGGAAAGAAGCTCAGTGTGGTGGAACCATCTTGTTTGATTCTGAAATGGTAGATATGCACTATTATATGTTTGCCAAACCTCAATGCATAACACCAAGAATGGACCCCAGTGTGAATTCTAGACTTCATGTGGGCGGATGTGATAATGTAAGTCATCAATGAAAACAAGAGTATGACTTGAGTGCATGAAGTTCATAGTGGGGGAGACTATGCATGCGTGCAGCCACAGGACTATCTGTATTTCCTCTGAATTTTCCTTTAGACCTAAAATTTCCCTAAAGGACAGTATAACTGATTTTAAACAGTGTAAAACAGAAATTATGGAGAATTAGAGAACATCATGTCAATTGAGGAAAGTTAGGAATATTTAAAAGGAGGCACTCTAGAATTTGAAAACCTCAGCACAACAAAATGCTAGCTAGGTAGGTCTACATCATCCTGCGGATCTATGAATATGGGACCCTAACCTGATCAGGCTATAACAATGGTCAAGTTTTTTCAACTTGAAGAAATTTTTGGTTCTTATAGGTTGACTGCTTCAAATTTATAAAGGAAGTCAATAAAAGCAATACACATATAACTGTTTATAATTTGATTGATTTTTAAAATTTGCATACAATTAGAAAAATCAAATATTTTAATTCTGACATTCATAAAACTACATTAATATAAACTGGCTTGTTAACTAATGTTTCACATGTGAATTTACCATGATGAAAATAACAAGCAAAGGTTATTATATGTATAAGCATTTTTAAACATAGGCTATTGAGTCTCATCTCTAGTGATTTGGATTCAGTCATTCTTGGGACAGGGCTTGAGAAGTTACATTTCTGTCAAGATGTTGCTGAAAGTATAAACTAATGCTGAAATCTGCTGACCTGCAATGTTAATGTTGAGCAAACTCTCTCCAAATCCATGGCATCATTTCATCTTTATTACAACCCTGTTCATCAGGTATTAGTCTCATTTTATCTAAACAAACTAGGCATTTCAGAGAGTTAAGCTGTTTTCTGAACTCATATGATGTATCTAATTTTTTTCAGGTGTCATCTTTGATATCTGGGGTTACCCTAAAACCAATGTTCTTCTATGATGGACTTACCTCCTACAAATCCATCATAACTTGAGTATTGTTAAGTTTAAAATACACTAAACATATCAACTGCTGAACATTTAAGCAATATACCACAAGTTATTTACTGAGTTATTGGATGAAACTGCAGTTTGCTTTCACTGCCCAACCTGGCAGGAAGACATCAGCAGCCCGGCAAAATATCAAAATTGGAAATGAGTAGTATGGTTTCTACTTAATGTGTATTGCTTTTTCACCATTATGAAGTTGAGAAATCATCTGAACCACTGTGTACTGTATTTGATTGTATATTACATCTGCAGAAGTTTTAGTCCATATATTATTTCCCCATTTATAGAATATGCTACATTTATGCCTTATTCTATCCAAGTTTCAGGAAGGACATTTTTATAACCTATTCTAGACACAGTATCATTTTCTATGATATCACATATTACATGATTACTATTGTCTCTTTCTTATTCACTATGGACTAGAATTTCAGAGGTTGAAGCAAAAAAAGTTGGAGGATGAGGGCTGGAGAGATGGATCAGTGATTAATGTGCTTACCTGCAAAGCCTAAGGATGCAGGTTTGATTTCATGGCACCCATGTAAAGCCAGATTCACAAGATGGTGCATGCATCTCGAGTTTGTTTGCAGTGGCTAAAGGCCCTGGTGCATCATCCATACTGTGTTCTCTCTCTCTCTCTCTCTCTCTCTCTCTCTCTCTCTCTCTCTCTCTCTCTCTGTTTCTCTGTCATCTGTATCTCTGTGCTTGAAAATAAATAAATAATTTTTTCAAAAAGAAAGTGGGGGCTGGAGAGATGTCTTAGTGGTTAAGGTGCTTCTTTTAGAAGTCTAAGGACCCATGTTCTACTCTTCAGATACCACATTAGCCAGACACACAAAGGTGAGTCAATGTCAGTGAGATGACTTAGTGGTTAAAGTACTTGCCTGCAAAGCCAAAGGACTCCAGTGCAACTCCCCAGGACCCAGATAAAGCCAGGCACACAAGGTAGCACATGCGTCTGGAGTTTGTTTGCAGTGGCTAGAAGCCCTGGTGTTTCCATTATCTCTCTATCTGCCCCTCTCTCTCTCACACACTTAAGTAAATAAATATATAAATAAAATATTAAAAAAAGACAGTTGAGGGTGAAAGCGCATTAACTTTATTTAAAAATCTACTGGATCTCATATCCATTATCTTGCTTTCAAGGGACAAAGGGATTTGGGAGACCATAGTAAAATGTGTATGTTTAGGTAAACTAAGATATCCTTTGTGGAAAGCTTAAGATGCAAACTAGTATAATTATGATCTAAATGAAGGAGTTATGGGGCTATGCTTTCTGCAATATGATTTCGCACAGAAAAATGATGCCAGTTATAGACCATCTTCAGAGTTTGAGGGATCTACTGTTTTCTCAAGATGAAAGTTTTAAAAGGTACTTAAATTCTACATCCATGTATGTATTCATATTTATTTCCAGACACTTTGTCTACTTCTGTTCTTTCCGTATTTCTTCCCTCTTTCTCACTGCTGAGTCCAATACAAATGGTCTCTTTTCAACACACGGCTCTGCTCATCATTTAAGATGGAAATAAGGCTAGAAAGGCATTTTCTCATGCTATTTCTAGGATCCCTCAAAATTCAGCTCTGTCTCTAGGCCAATCCCTATGGAAAATCCAACTGAAAGTTTCTGGAAACTCTAACCAGTGTCTACAGAGTAAGAAGTTGTAGATTCTCTAGCCCATTTACTGTCTTCTCCTGTGAGTAACAATTGAGTTGGACTGGATTGCCATTATAGGACTATTGCTGCAGCAAATTTTATGGAATAACCCAACCATAATTATAAAGAAAAACCAACATAGCAATAAAGCAATTTTAAGAGTATTTTTCATTTAGCCCAAATTTTCTATTCTCGGAAAATGGTCATCTTAAACCCGAGAAGGGTGAGCATTGGCAGGGGACAAACGACAGACTACTGATATATTCTTAAAGAGTGACTGTCTTCCCTGGAGGCCTTGATTCTAGGCTATAAAAATGCTTCTGAAAATTTTATGGGAACCAATGCTTCCCCAGGGTGGTGGCAGTGTAGAATGTATTTTCACAAGATGGCTTTTCTAGGAAGGAGTACATTTCATGTGGCTTTTATAGGCATGATTTCCACTTGTCTTGCACATACTTAAATGTCAGATGTAGACATGGGAAGGAAAGGCTCACTATTGTATGTGGGATCTTGAGATTCCCAGTGGCTTACCTGACTTTGTGTTCAGTTTGATGGGGCAGTGAGTGTATTGGAGTCTTTTACTTTAATCATTGGCTTGTCCAACATTTTTGACGAATTGCTTAAAAATACTACTGTCAAAATCCAGGTGTGGTGGTACATTCCTTTAATCCAAGTACTCAGGAGGCTGAAGTAGTAGGATTGCCATGAGTTCAAGGCCACCCTGAGACTACATAGTGAAATTCAGAACAGCTTGGGCTAGAGTGAAACCCTACCTTAAAAACCAAAAAGAAAAAAAAAATAATACTACTGTCATCTTTTAAATGTTTTTAAGTACTTTTCTTTGTATTATTCTGATAACACTTGGATGCAGTTCACATTACTAATTTTTTAAAAACTTTGAAAATATTTTAAAATATATTTTATATATTTATTTGAGAGAGAGAAGGAGAAAATGGGTGCATCAGGGCCTCCAGCTACTGCAAACCAACTCCAGGTGCATGCACCCCATTGTGCATCTGGCTTACATGGGTCCGTGGGTCCTGGAGAGTTGACTGGGATCCTTTGGCTTTGCAAGCAAATGCCTTACCTGCTAATACATCTCTCCAGATCCTTTAAATATTTTTATTTATTTGTTTATTTGGAAGGAAAGAGAGTGAAAATGAGAGAGACAGAGAAGGAGAGAGAGAGAGAGAGAGAGAGAGTGAATGGATGTGTCAGGGTCTCTAGTCACTGCAAATTAACTCCAGATGCATGTGCCACTTTGTGCATCTGGTTTTACATTGGTAATGGGGAATTGAACCCAAGTAATTAGGCTTTGCAAGCAAGTGCCTTAACCACTAAGCCATCTCTGCAGCCACACATTCTTTTTTTTATTAATTAGTTTTGTACTCAGTGAATACAGTCAAGTTGGTGCCATTGTCAGCCTCCTCCCTGTCCTCCCTCCTCACTGTGGCCCCTCCTTGTTGAGGTATATGGGTCATGCATTGTGGAGTTAGCCCTCAGTTATGGGTAGGAGGAAATGTCTCCGTGTATCATGACCCAATGCAGTCACATATTTTTAATTTTTCATCATTATACTATGGAAGCTTAGAGATAAAATGCATTGAGTGACATTAACTTTAAACTTGCATAGCTTTTTCAATGAAATAGCAACTTCTTATTCTGACTTATCACCTTATCATATATTCTGTTTTCCATAACTGTTTTTCTAAAAAAAATCTATAATTTACCAAGGTCTAACCACAAAATTATCTATGTCAAGAAGCAAGGTTATATCTGTTCTAGCATTATGAAAAAAATAAAGCTATAGAGCAGCAGAATACTGAGGGGGGGCAATGTAAAGGTAGGGTAGGAGAAAAGTTAATCAAATTTTAAGATTCTATGAACCAACCATATGGAAAACTGCTTTGCTAGTTAATAATATATACATATATATGTTTAAAAGAGCACTTTGGAGCTAGAGTGATTGCTTAGCAGTTAAGGCCCTTGAAGGGGTGGGAGAATCATGGTGACTCAGGCTATTCCCACTCACCCTGAGGGTCTTTATAATCCCTCAGTCTCCTATTCTCCTTGAGCCTTGGTGGGTAAGATAGTGATCTGATTTAGTGTTGCTTTCTCTGAAGACTCTTGATCTCTGTTTTGATGAAGTTTGAGTGACCATAGGGTCTGTTACCATTTCCCCGTAACTGGTTTACAGGCTAGCCATGAGAGAAGTATCCATATCACCACTTCTGCAATGACTTCTGGGCCTGGGCAGATGAGGTGGAGGTGACCCATGTCCTGGTAGACAGTGGGCTCTCTCTCCTTGATCTCCCCCATATTCTTTTCCATTTGTAAAACAGAACAGATTCTCCCACCAAAAGTGAGAATAGTTTGAATAAACAAGAATAAGCCTAGTTATTAGAAAGATATACTGATGTGTATATTCATTCTTTTTCATTAAATAGCAATGGAGTTTCTCCCCGGAGCCTATTGGTTTCCTGTTCTCGGGAATCTGGCTTGATTTCCAGAGCCAGATACAGGTTTACCCTCCATTGAGCAGGTCTCTTGTCCAACCTGTGAGTAGCTGGTTACCTGTATCAGCTGTGTACCACCATTGTGCAAGTGCATACTTCGTGCTCAGCTTGTTGATTTTGAGGATCTCTTGTTTAATCAACCAGTTGGAAACTGTCATTCTTCAGTTACTCTCATAACACTTTGCATCACTATGTGGGCTAGCGGGGAGCAAGTTCCAGCATGATCACTTGATGTCTTGTGGCTACACTGTTTTCAGCAATAGGGACTTATCTTTTAGCTTTTGCATGTAATCAAGTGATTTGGCAATATCCTGTATAATTTTGGGGACCTCATGTGTACATGACCAACAGGTTACTGTGGGGGTACCCGATTCCAGCCCTGGGAATTGCCAGCCAGTGCCCATGGTTTTAGGGTAATGCTTTCTCTACCTTTTATGGAGCTCTTCTGTTTGGGCTCCCCTTTCTGCTTATTGAGTGTAATGACTTTTAGAGTGGTATCCAGGAAGAAGGTTTCTATGTGAGTGTGGCTAATTACATTGTTGTATATCTATTTATTTCAAATTGAACATTCCCTCCTGGAGTGAGGATAGAGGTTAATAAGACTCAGGAAGCACATGAAACGTAAAAGCTTAATAAGTACCGTACCCAAGGTTATCAAAACAGTAAAAAATAAAAATATTGGGGAGAAGAGATTGGTAGAGATGCCTGTAAGTGGTGCTTGGAGTTTTCAAGGATGCAATTTTTGTGAGCTAACACCAATGCTATGGGGTATCTGATGGTACAGCAGCTTTTGAGCCACCCATGTAAGTATCTCCACACCTATACTTCTGTAACTTCCGATTCTCCAAATTAGACTGAACGAGGGCGTTTCATTTATTTATTTATTTTCAGAGAGACAGAGAGAGAGATAGAGGATTGACATGCCAGGGCCGCAGCCAATGCAATCAAACTATTGATATCCCTGTCACCTACTGGGCATGGGCAACCTTGTGCTTGCTTGCCTCACCTTTGTGTGTCTGGCTAACTTGTGATCTGGAGGGTTGAATATGTGTCCTTAGGCTTCACAGACAAGTGCCGTAGCCACTAACCATCTTTCCAGCCTCTGTGTGAGGTTTTTTCTTTGGTCTGTCTTCCCTGCCCTAGGTAGGGCGAATAGACATTTGTTCATATCACTCCAGGAAAAGATTCACACCAAGCCTGAACCATTGTGCCAGACACTGGTTCAAATCTATGCTCTTCTACTTCCTAAGTTATACTTACATTATACCATCTCACTATATTACTTATTTTATTTAAACTTATTTAATTGAAAAAGGCTGAATTATCCAAGGTGGACAATGTGATGATATGTATGCATTGCACAATGGTTACTTGAATCAAATTAATTAATGCATCCATTTTTATACAAGCTGGGCATTAAATATATATCTTCAGTACATGTTCATCTCACAATTGAAAGTTTGAGTTCTGACCAACATTTGATCGACCATTAACCACATTAAATTTAGAGAGAGAACCCTTGAAAATATTTTTTAGTCACATACAAGGTGCCTGGCTCAGTGTCACTATTATTATTTTAGATTGTGTGATTAATGTCTGCAGCTACGAGAATCTCTCTAGGCCTACTTTACCTATATTTATGCTTCCAAGTTTCTGGTGTATTTCTCTCATGATTCAATTTCTTATATAACTAATTTGATGATTATGGCTCAGGAGGAAGGCAGTTTCAGCACCCCACAGCTACATAGGTCTTCTGCAGAATTGATTCTTCTTTGTTTCAAAGGGGTTCTAAAGAGATTTTTTATTTCCAGTCTATGTCTTATTTTAGTGACTTACAAATTTTCAGGCATTAAAATAGCAGGAAATGGAATGTCCACAGACAAATTACATTGTTTGTTGTCTCAGGCTTGGAGTCCACCTGTGTAGAAAGCTCTAAGTAATCCCCATTTGTTGCCTTTTCTAGAACAAAGGACTGCACTTTGTTTAATTATGATACACCGTTTTCAGGTCATGAGAAAATTTCAGGGTACAGAACTCTAAAAGTGACTGCTATCTTCCTGAGTCAACAGTCATAAACCTCTGTTTGACATTTGAGATGGGGAAGGAACAGCTTAGTGACCAGGAGGTACAGCAAGGCCCTGTCATGCTCCTCTAGGGGCACCTTCCTTCCCAGCACAGCACACTGGGGCTTCCCAAGGTTCTATCCTCACACCATTGCTCTTTGCACTGGAGCACCCGAGAGTTCACTCTTCCTCTCCTGGAATCTCCTTTATCACCTGTCTTCTTCATTTCCCCTGACACTTATATTCTTGGTTTCAACTGCTGGATGGATATTTCTTCCAGTAATTTTTGTAAGCTACTCAACCTCAGGACATGCCAAACTAAAACATTCCTAGTGCCAAGTAAAATAGCTCCTTCAACCCTCTCTAGACTACAGCCTATTCCTGCCCATCTATTCCTCAACTTGGATCTTTCCCCCCCCAATAGATTTTTTTCCTCAAGTCTATGTCTCACTTTAGTGACTTACAAATTTACTTTAGTCTACTTCTAAGTAGCTCCATTTTTTTTGCATGTCAGTACAATAGTGCATCTTGCATCTGGAATGTAAATTTGATCATTTTTCTCCTAGACATGGGATTTACCTCAAAATCCTTAATGTGAGACAAAAGCTATTATGATCTTTTCCTAAGTGCATATTGGGGCTCCATACTTTATGATCCAGCTCCTGATGTCACCTGTAGACTCTCTCTGTATCTTTACCCCCTTTATCTCCTTTCATGTTTTGCCTTTCCTAACTTCTTTACCTGCTACATGTACTTTGAGTCTTAGGTGAGATGGTCACTTCCCATACACCCTTCACCAAACTGACTTTCTACTTAGGTTGGATTACATTTGTTATAATTTTGAGTCTTCGGAAGCAGATTATGAGAGGAAGACTCAGGGGAAAGAAGCAACTCCCAGGAATGACTTTCAGAAACAAACAACAAACAAAATACAACAAACAGGAAGCTGAACCAGCAAGGAGAAGGAAGCATATAGGTAGAGATGTGCTCTTGAGCTCAGTCCTACAAAGAGTGACTTGGGCTCAATGTCACAAGGCAGGCAGACCATGAAACAGACTTGAGTTGCTTGATATGACGTCATCAATAAGACTGTCACCTCAGAGAATACAAATTCCCTGGAATGTTTGGCACTTTGTGTAAACAGCTAAGCACAAGTCCACAGCTGAGAGTAAGCACATGCACACAGAATCAAGGGGTCAAGGGAGTGAGTGGAGTGTTGGTGTTGTCACCCGTGGGTGCCAACTCCACCTGTTTTTAGGTTTTGGATGACCAGTGCTGAGGAATTGAGCTGGGACTGGGGTGAGTCAACAGATCTAGGCAACTCTAGGCAATTTTTCCTACAGGAACCTAGAAATAGCAGCTTTTGGAATTTTTATTGGAGCAGTTCTTGATACAGGGTTTGTGTAAATAATGGCTTATGCAAAACAAAGTAGATGGCAACTTCCCGATCTCAGAAGCAGGAGACACCTTTGGCCAACTCAAGACCATAGATGAATGTTAGACCCCTGACAGCTGAAGAAGAGACACCACAAACACTGTTCTCAGCATTTCAGTTTTAGGCACAGGTGTCCTTCTTCTTCAAATACTGTGTCAGCAGAATCACAAAGTATTTGGCCAACAGAGTGCAGAAGGCTTAACAACTACATACAGTGGAGTATCTGCTCCCAGGTTTCATTCTTGATGATCCCACAACACCATCACATTAAAAATAAAAACGAGATAGATTTGTTTAGCTTGCCACAGCAAGAGGTAGCCTAAAGTACTACTGAAGAATGGACTATCACTCAGTAAAAGAGGATGGGGGTGCTTTTCATGGGGATTGTGCTGAATGAGTCTTGGGAAGACTTCAGAAAGGGACAGCAAGCTTTCTACCAATGTTGGCTTCATGAAGCAGAGGTGCTAAGCAGTTGAATACTTCAGTGATTTTTGTTTGGGAAGCAAAAGAATAGCATGAAATGGAGAATGCCATTGTTGGGAAAGCAGCAGTCAATTCAGAAAGTAGGTGTTAGTCATTTTACAGCTGCAAGTGTAGCCTTGGAGATTTCATTCTGGAAACATTGGACTCTGTTAGCTTTGTCAGCACATGACTGGAAACATGACTGAGTTTTTGTTAGGAGAAGCACAGTTTATTTACTTATTTATTTATTTGTCTGAGACAGAAAGAGGGAGGGAGGGAGAGAGAAAGAGAAAGAATGGGCACTCCAAGGACTCTGGCCACTGGAAATAAACTACAGATGCATGCACCACCTTGTATACCTGGCTTATGTGGGTACTGGGGAATCAAACTCAAGTCCTTAGGCTTCTCAGGCAAGTTTCTTACCTCTCCAGCCCAGAATGACAGTTTAATTAGCAGAAGAGCTGATGGTCACTTTCTTGTGAATGATCCCCACCACCGAGTAGTTCATGAACCCTACTATATGGAGGAATGAACAACCATTATTTCCATTAGAACAGAGCTTCAGACAAGATTTCAATGTTACTATCACTTCATTGAGTTTAGTTAAAACACTTCAGCTTATAGTAGGTGGGAACTTCCAGGAGATTTGGGACAGAAACTTGGATTAACAGTCTCAGGTATTAGACTAGTACTCAATATCTCACTACTTTGCTGGTGTGAAGTATGGGGAGGATAGAAGGGGAGCCCACACGTTTATTCTTTATGGCTGGACCAAATTTCCAAAGCCACTTTTGTTACTGACTCATTTAGTTGGTGAGATCTGCATAAAACACATAGAAAACTCAAATAGGTAATTTAAAATGCATGTAGAAAAGAGGTCACTTGAAAAGGCATGGGCAGGGTGTGGATAAGACATGTGGGAGATCTAGAGCCTGAGGTGGCTCAGGATGTTATTATTCTGAGGCTACATGACTGGGGTGGGGGTAGAAAGCACTGGTTGGTAGAATCTGGAGAACTTGGAGAGTTCTGTGGAGAGGAATGAGATAGGCAGTGATTTTCACTCAAGGGATGCAAGAAGCTGGCACGATCCTCCTCACAGGAGCTAAGGGGAAATGCCTGGACCCACCCTTCTTCTTTCTCCCAGACTTAGCCATGCTCACAATGGCTTGCACAAGAGTGATCTAGAGGATGAGGCCCTGCTTAATGAGGCTCATGCAAATGAGCCTCAGCTCCTGGGACACAAGCAAAGAGATCTGAAGGATAATCTGGGAAAAATGTGGTATAGTACATTTGAGTGATGAGAGAATTTCCACACCATTGTGGATCAGAGATCTTTGATTTTGCCTCCATCGAAATTGTCATAATTATGTTAACACACAGGACTATGAACCAAATTGGCCCATGAATAGGTTTTCTCTGGACAGTAACACTTTGGCACCTACCTTCTTTGACTATAAACTGTTCTAGAGATTTCTGGAATGGCTTTCATCAGATAGCTGTGCCTCCAATTACAGGTAAAATAATTGACTTATAAAAATACAGCAACTACAACTGTAGTCATCTGCGAATATGATTTCAACAAATGAACCCATGATTTCCATCTAGCTATCTCAGAAATATTTGTACTTGTTTGGATTGTTTTACAGTTTATGTGTGCAAAGGTCATATATTCAGACATGGCATGTGGGCATGTCTAAAGCACTTGAGTAAACTTAACACACCTGCATTCTGTTTTTTTTTTTTTTTTTTCCTTCTAGGTAAGGTTTCACTCTAGCTCAGGCTGAGCTGGAATTGACTATGTAGTCTCAGTGTGGCCTTGAACTCATGGTGATCCTCCTACTTCTGCCTGCTGAGCGCTGGGATTAAAGGCATGCACCACCATACCTGGCTACCTACATTCTTTTTGTAAAATATATTTATTTTTTCATTTATTTGAGAGATAGGGAGAGAGAAGAAGAGGGAGAAAGAGAAAGAGAGGGAGGGAGAGGAAGAGAGTGGGCATCCCAGGGCCTCTAGCCACTGCAAATGAACTCCAGACACATGCATTACCCTGTACATTTGGCTTACATGGATACTAGGGATTTGAACCTGGGTCCTTAGGCTTAACAGGCAAGTGCCTTAACCAAGCTCTCCAGCCCCTAGACTCTTATTAAAAGAGACTCTTGTATACTACAGGTTTAAATAATGTTGTTTGGGGGTATAGGATAAAAGCTATTTGATGGGAAAAACAATAGAAGAAAAAGCACTTAGCAGTTTCCTTGTGGACAGATACATTTGTTAAAGCCTCAGAGATAGATGAGAACAGTGGACAGGTGTTTGCTGTGGGTAGGGTGGGGAATACCAACATGAGCATCTATTGGGAAGAAGCACTGACTAAAGTGATACCATCTATAAGCAGTGGGTTTATCTTCTTTGTCTCTAGAGCAAAGGTTCTATGTGTGAAACAATGGCCAATGACTCAGCCAGAGCTCTCCCTAACAATGGAAGGACTTCTGTGACATCTGAAGTAGGTCTATTTACTGAATCTCTATGAAATATAAGTTTCTATTCAAACACATAAAATAGCAAACTTAGATAGGGAACATTAGGTATGTTTTAGATAAGTATGAAAGATGAGATGGAAACTAAAGAAAAGGTTGGAATAAGCCATTTAGAGATGCCAAGAATACAGAGGAAAAGTAAATGTTACCAAATGCCAGCAATAATATGGAAATGTAATAAATATTCCTAAGAATCCACAGCATATTGGGGCTTCTTTTTTGGGATTCTTGGCACAGGGAAGATATTGTGAAGGAATAACCAAAGGATGGGAAGGCACTTACCAACAGTCTCCTTGCCAGCCCCTTGGTGTCCGTGTGACCCAGGACAAACTTCTGCATCTGCTCCATGCCTGCCTTCCCTTGTCTGCAAAGCCAGAGGTAGGGAAGGTAATGGCGTAAGAGTTTTGTAATGTTAAGTTTATGCCTGGTTTCCTCCAAGAGACTCTAGCCTTTATTCATTTATTTAGTAACTCACACTTGGTTAAGTGTCCCACTCAAGTGTAGAGCTCAGAGAGTTGTCACATGCATATGTGTGATGGTCACCAAGGTCAAGACAGAACATTTGCAACACCCCAGAAGGTTTCCTTACACTCTACCCCAGTAAACACCAGATACACTTAAGTTTATTTGTTGGAAATATAACCTCCTGCCTAATAGTAGTCACTGGTCTTATGTCTATCCTAGTTGCTGAGTTTGCTTATTCTTATATTGCATATACATAAAATCATGCAGCACTCAAGTCTCATTCTTTTAAACATTTCATTTATATATTTGTAAGGAGATGAGAGAGAGAGAGAGAGAGAGAGAGAGAAAGAGAGAGAATTTACCAGGGCCTCCAGCCACTGAAAATGAATTCCAGATGCATGCACCACTTTGTGCACATGGTTTTATGTGGGTACTGGGGAAACAAACCCAGGCCAGTAGGCATTACAGGCAAGCATCTTAACTGTTGAGCCATCTCTCCAGCCTCCAGAGTCTCATTCTTTACCTTAGTTATTTTGCTTTAAAAATCTACAATCTTACGTGTAGGTGGTATTAGTTGCCTCCACGTGGTGTTACACATTTTTTTTTTATTTCTTATGTTTTATATGAGGTAGGGCCACTGCAATTCTTATTTGTTGTATCCCAAACAATCTGGTCTTGTGTTTCCAACTGGGAGTTGTCTCTCACTGAAATTTCCAGATTCAGTTCAAGTCCAAATTTAGGTCAAGCCTCTGCAAGACATTTTCTAAGTATTCTGTTTCACATTATTGCACTACTTCCTGAAGTCTGTGTCTTTCCTAGTTTATGCTACTTGCCATGTACCTACACTGGACCTCATATTACTTTCATGATTCTACATACTTATAGTATCATTTATTTCCAAAAAATTGCATGTTCTAGTGAAAAGACAGCTTCATGCATTTTGCTTTGAAATCCTACAGTAGTGTGAATAAATTCACACATGTATGAAAAGCAAAATTTCACAAGGAATTGTCACTACACTCAAGTGTAATACATGGTAAGACTCTGTCAGTGGCCAAGGCAATAATATGGGGGTGTGAGAGTTTGTTTATAGTGTTAACTTTTCACTAGACAAAGCAAGTAATGATTAACAAGTTAACAGGATATAAAATATTGCTGTATAAATATCTGGGATAGTTTTCTGTAAAGGATTCTCCAATAATTTTTTTCAACACTTTCAAGTACAGTATTAGAAAATTATTTTCAAAACCTAGAAGTAAACTATTAGAAAAATATCAAAGTATGTGTTTTCCCAAGTGCTTTATAGCCATAGGCTCAAGAAAATGAGATATGTATTTATATTGTAAACTTTAGTGCTAAGCATAATTTGGCAGGGAAGTTTCTAGATAAAAATTAGACCAATGTATATTAAAATTTATGGAAAGTCATTCTTTTGAGGGCTGTGATTAAAGTGACTGGTATTCCTACTGTAATCTCTTGTAAAAGTACCAACCACTTAGAATTAAGCCTGGGCGCGTAGGCCTCGGGAAAGTAGTGCATCACCACATGTTGTTGTGGTATAGCACTGGGCACAGACCTGGGCATGAGACTTCTGCACCAGCTCTAAGCTTGCCAACATATCATTACTCAAACCCAACAACACACAGCTTGCCATGGACACCCAGTGTAATGTAGCTTCCTTACCAAACTAATTGAATTCTGACATAATACCCTTTTTCTCTCCCTTGTTCCAATTCTTTGGTATTTATACAGCAATTTTGGTCATATTTTGGTAATGATGCAGATTTTTAGAGGTTCATAAGAGATGATTCATACAAAAGCTTTTCTTTCTCATTTTATTTATTTATTTTTCATTTCTGGAATCCTCCTGGCATGACTTCCAAAAGTCAGCCACTAATAGAACATAAATACAGAGTGGTTATGTTTCTATTTCTAGCGGAAAGTGTAACTATAGCATTTAAGACATGGGGGTGTTAGGATTTTGGTACTTCCAAATTGGTAAGACATACTTATTTCAACTGTTTAAGGTCATGTTCATTTGGAGTCCATCCTGGTACTTTTCATCAGCATGGCTAGCTTTTGGCAATGCTATTTATTTACCCATTCTATATTTTTCTTGAATTTTTTCTAACTTATTATCAGAGAAATTCATTGAGTTCAGGCAATTTTGGTAGTAAACAGGTGTTGAGTGAATATATGAACCTTCTGCATATACATTTTGTTAAATTTGCTAACAAAATTACTTATTTATTTTATTTATGAGAGAGAGAGAGAGAGAGAGAGAGAGAGAGAGAGAGAGAGGGAGAGGGAGGGAGAGAATGAATATAGATGCACCAGGGCCTTTTGTCACTGCAAATGGGCTTCAGAAAAATGGACCACTTTGTGTTTCTTGATTTTCATGTGTCTTGGGGAATTGAATCCAGGCTGCTAAGCTTTGCAAGCAAGTGCCTTTTATTCATCTCTGCAGCCCACCCTGTGAGCAAAATTCTAATAGCTCTTTCTCTAAAACAATCAGCACTTGCTTGCTACTATGTTTGTGAGGTAGCATGCTTATAACAATTGGAATTGTACTTCATTTGATATTCTTGCAATATAAGTTAATCTTTTGTTTTTAAATAAGCAAATCTATCCCAACTGGAAATACAACAGGGGAAAAAAAAAGTACTTATCTAAAAGTATAAGTTCTAACTTTCCATTTAAAATAGTTTGTCTTGACAGTAACCATGGGCCAGATTCCTTCATGTTTGGAAAGTGAGACGAATTTACTTTTTACAAATGAGATTTGTGGTCCTTTCAACACTGACCACATCTCTTCCTTCTATGAACCTGATTCTTTGGTTAGGCTGAGGACTCAAAACAGACCCAGACTTATCCCAAGCTTCTCTTAGTTTATGAAATAGTCCCAAATCCTTTTCTTCTTTTTGACCTTATTGTGTAATTTTTACCATAATTGTATATAATTGACTTGATATTGTTAAATAAGACTGAATTAAGTCTACAGTGATGATATAAAATGTAATGCTTAACTTTTGTTAAATGTTTCTTTAAAGAAAAAAAAATTCTACATGAATCCTTCAGTGTTCTTTTATGTTATTATTATTACATTATTATTTATAAATCTATAGCTTTATGAAGACAAAAACAGATAGTATAGTATGAAGTTTACATTTAGACAAAATTTTCAGACATCTAACATATGTCTAAAATGATATCACAGTGTAGCTCTAGATGCAGGTCTAGACAATACCAAGAACTGGTGGGTCTCCTGATTTCAGACAGAGCATTTTGGGTATCAGTTAATCTGAATATTTTATTTTGGGTTTTCAAGTGAATCACTACCCCATTGTCTCCCAAGGGCTTCTGAAGTATTTAACCCTTTAATTGACTCAATAAAATTTGTGCTGTTAGTGACAGAACCCTGCCATTAAGTTTCAGAGTTCAAAGTTGAAAAAACAGGCTCCAAGAGTTTTCCACCTTAAGAACAGGCTCTCCCATCTAGTATGCCACCCTCTGCCCTTCCCACAACGCTTCAGCCAGTGGCTTGGATGGACAAACTAGTATTTATAACTTCATGATTGGAAAAAAGAAAACGGTCTGTTTTTCTCCTCCTAATTTCAATATTAACACCTCCAAGGCAGAATGAACTGCGTGAATACACTCTCCAATTAAAGACTTTCCTGCTTCAGTTTCTACCTTTAAAATGTCAGCTTTGGTTAACTTAGGAACTGGCTTTGTCCTGTATGGCTAATGAGAAGCTCAGGTAGGGAACATCACAGCTTTGTTTTATTATTTTTAAGACAGAATCTTGCTTTGTGGCCTAGGCTAGCCTCAGATTTGCTTTCTTTCTTCTTAGCTCCCAAGTGCTGGGATTATAGGTGTGCATTTCTACCCACAGCTTTCTCTCAGTGTAGTTGTATGTTCTCATTATAATGTTATAAATAATTGCTAAATAATGACACTTATGTTTATAAGAAAGATGTAGTATTTGTGTATCCAATTTTTAAGTATGCACATTTCAATAAAAGGCAATCTCTAAGTGATAATTTTTGGAACTGTAATGCATTAGTATATAGAACATTTATAGAAGATACATTCATCAAATTTTGCACATTTATACTAATTCTAGATGATCAATTATTAAGATAACGCCTGCATAGAGTGTACTTTAGAAACTAAGAAGGTAACATTCTAATTCCAATATAACTTGACTAATTGTTTAACATGTTTTTTCCTTAAAATATTTTTATTTATTTATTTGCAGAAGAGAGAGAGAATAAGAGAAAGAGATGGATGCACAATAGATCTCTTGCCTCTACAAACAAGCTCCAGACCCATTTGTTCCATCTGGTTTTACATGGGTTCTGGAGAATTAAACTTCAGGCTCACAGGCTTTGCCAGCAAGTACCTTTAACTATGGACCCATCTCCTCAGGTCCCATGTTTTCTCCCCAGTGGTTATTTTATTTGCTTCCCTAGGATTCAGTATCAAGTGTGATGGTAAATCCTAATTATCAAGTTAACTTGATTTGCAATCTCCATAGAAACTCACCTGTAGGTGTGTCTGTGAGGATTTTTCCAGAAAGGTTTAACTAAAAAAAGAAAATTCAAGCCTGAAGGTGGGCAGCAATAACCCATGGGCTAGGGTCCTGTACCAAATAAAAGAGAAAGTCCATTGAGCACCACCATTCCTTTTGCTTTCTGACTGTGAATGCAATGTGTCTAGCTTTCTTGCACTTTCATTGTTGTACCTTCCTCATCATGATGGACTGTGTCCCTTAAACAGAAAGCCAGTTCCCTCTTTAAATACTAATGAAAAGATATAATTTTGATCTAACTAACCTTGTATAATGCTTTAAGACAACCAGCTTCTTTACTTAATCATAGTTGGCTAATGACTAAAGGTAGATGAACAATATGGGAAATAATTGAATTTATCAGAAAAATAAAACAAATCCATATAAGTCACATTTTCCTTTTATGAAAGTCTTTGTTCTATTTGGACCTGCTGGTTTAATAGGCTGTGGTCTAATTTGAAACACAGAAAAGGATGAAACAAATGCTTGTTAATAATGTCAGGACTTCTAAAACAGCTGTTGCTATGGGAAATATTGCCTCTGTATTCCTTTAAATTTCACTTGAGGACACATACTCCCCCTGCACATTGCAAGTTGCAGGAGTTATTTATGTAGTTCTGAGATACAAACTGCCCTTCTCGTTTTGAGGACTCTTTGGCTTCCATTTGAAGGTAATGCCTTTCAGCAAAGAAAAGACTATAACTTGTAATTGGTCACTGAAAACATGTTTTATTATTGATACGATTTCTCAAACTAGCTTTAAGGAATAGGGGCTGGGTTGGGGGAGTTAATAAAACAGTATCACTGTTCTTCTAGTCAGTTTTTCCAGGTGCAATGTCTGCCCCTTTCAAAGAAAATCTATAATTTCAGACTAGAGTAACCCCTCTGCAAATATCAGTGGTCAAAACCAGAGAGGTGGGGGTTCATCCAAGAAAAATAAAATTAAAAATGCAGCAAGAGGCAGAAATCTGGATATGTACCAAGTGACTTTTCATCAGCATGTCTGCCTAAAAGAAAGCATTTTCCAGTGTTCTTTTTTTTAGAACTAAATTCAAGGACAATGTTCCTAGTCAAAATAACAAAACAACAACCTTATGCAGTGAGAAGCATTCATAAAATAATTTTTTTAAAGTAGCTTAGATGCTCTGCCCCTCAAGTCAATGTCAAACCAGTGAAATACATTCTCTGCAGTCCACACTGAGACTTGCCTTGTGTTTTCCATAACTACACAAGGTTAGGACCAGGTGGACAGAAAAGAGGTAGAGTCCAGAGTTTAAGAGCAATCTGATGGATGCTATTCTTTAGGTTAGGAAAATGACAGATTTCCCCTAATTCATTAATGACTTCCTTTTTTAACAAGTCATAATTAATTAATTATTATTATTATCATTATTATTACATGTACTACACATGCATCATGCTATACATGCAATACATATATTACATGCAAATATAAAAAAGTAGTACTGTCAGGATATGAAGAAACAGAGACTCTTATGCACTAGTTAGAAAGTAAATTAGTGCAGTCATTGTTGAAAATAGTATGGATATACCTTAAAATCACAAGTAAAATTAATTATAATGTATGCAGAAAGAAAATTAAATCCTTATACCAAGAAAATGCTTACACATCTACCTTTATTATTCATATATTTTCCATTTGGGCGCTTAGCCCCAGCTGTGGATACAGAAACCCTGAAGGCTAGTGGATCAGCTGGGAGCCGGCAGAGAGTGCATCCTCCAGCTCCAAGCCGTAAGGCTTCCTTCTACCTGTGTTTGGGACATGTTCCAGCTGGCTGCTGACTGCAAGGCTTTTTCTCAACCCAGTGTCAAAGGGCTTTAGCAGATAATCTACTCCTATCTGGTAGGAACATAGGACTCAAAGATTTTTCACTAAGTGTGTTTGCAGGGCAAGGGGAACCTTGTGAATCATCCTAATATGTACAAATTACCAAAAATTTGTACATATACTTTGCAACTCTCCACATTGAAATCAAGTGGGCATCAGACATTAATGTGGATGATGTGAGGGCAGAGTGCTGCTTACCCAGCAACCACAACGGGGTGATTTCAGTTGCCCCATGAGAAGTGGGAAATGAGGCCGATGTTTTTACTTCGCAGTTAAATTTTATCCTCCTGGGTAACAGGATCATTTGACATTGTGAAGAACAGGAGGGAAGAGGATAATCAGAGCAATTCTTAATTACAGAAAATCCACTGTTAATATCAGTGTCAGCAGGGTAAGGTGCAGGCTATAGCTTTAAAAAAGGACAAAGAAATGGGGCTAAAGAGGAGAAGGCAGTGGGGAGCAGTGATGTTGGTGGACAACTGAAGAGGAGCCTTATCCTTTTCCACATGTCCTATTCTGTTACTCCACTTCCTGTGAGTGTGCTACCCCTTACTGTAATCACACCACAGCAGTCCTATGCAGTCCCCGGGCTTGATGTCAAAGGTGAGCTGGATGAACATGCATTCATTCAAATGCTGTAAATTTTGAACGGGACTGAACCTGTTGGCTTGTCTAGGAATCCTCCCTCCACTTAGTATTATTGTATTAATTATATTTCTTAATATAAGTTGCTTAATAAAGCACAAATTCTGCTAACTTCCTTCAGTAGAATCTACACTTCCTGTGATATCAGAATTTGCTGAATGACTTACTGAGTACAGATACTACCATGTCTATGGGGCAGGAGAATACAATACTTTAGCATAGCTTTCAAGGCAACCCACCTAGTTTCACTAGTGGGTGGCCTATGTAAATCAGCTGGATGGCTTTGAGAAAATTATTTAGCTTCTCCATGTCTAGTGTCTTTTTCAGTGTGTGAGGATAATAGGCTATACCTCTTAGGGATTCTATATTGTGGAGATGAGTCAGTGATAAGTGCATGTGCTTCGAGTAGGACTGAATCCATAGTCAGTGGCACCCATGTTTGCTGTTATCACCACCATCAGCATTACAGCTAGCACCTTCCTACATGACAAGCCCATCAATTCATTCTAGAGACTTCCTTCAAGCCTTCTTTTTTGAGTTGTTCTTCTTTTATAGCACAGGTTGTATATGGGCAAGAAAATGTTCAATGTATGTAATATGTAGTAAATATTAGATATAAAAGTTATGTGTTTCTCTACATACAACATTCATTCTGTGGCAAAAGGAACACTTGAAGTTGCTCACTCTAGGGCAAAAGTAGGTGGCTCTGCCTCATCATGATCTGAATGTCTTTGAGTTTATGACTCAGTATCTCTCAGCCTCAGATATGTTTGTTTCTATCTTCTAGATTAGGAATGAGAACATGAATTTAAGATACTTTTTCAAAAGCATGTATCAAGTAACTAATAATTAGATTGCATAATATATCTACTAAAATTATTTTACTTAGGGTGTATAAGATGAAGTCTGAGCTTTGATCATTGGTATTTGTAAAAAAGCATGTAATATATTAAGATAAAGCATGCTATAAGGATGTAAAGCAGAGTAAGAGGCTGATGAGTGCTGTGAAGGAAGGGTAGAACATGTGATATAGGTTTTGAGGAGTGGGTGTTGGCATGCTGAGAGCTCCTGATGTCTCATGACACTGAATTTTTTAACTGGAACCAAAGGTGAGAAAGCCTCTTTGAAAACTATCCATGGCCATATGAAGATATTCTTTAAGAGTGTTCTCTTTGAGCTTCTTATAGAATGGATTGTGTGGCACACAAGGGACCAGGGCAAAGGGCTTTTGGAAGTTGGTTGTTTCAAAATGTCTCCAAATTGGAAATATAGCTCACTTTATGACCTGTGGAAAATGCATTTTCCAATAGTTTTGAGGTTTCAATATCTTTTCATGAGATATTAAGTTAATGATATTTTTTATTTTCCTCCACAATGAATTTCTGTTAAAGTAACATGAGAACTAAACCTCCATGAACTTTCCTTATGGGCACTTTCACTGTCACTTGGAAACCCTTCTCCCTTACAGCTCGCTGCAGACATTCAGATGAGCTTGGACCTTTATAGCTTAGGAAAAGCAGCAAAAGAGAGGTCTCCAAGCACTATTTCTAGGCTATTTGGACTACCTAAAACCTCCATGAGACTCAGTAAGTTCTTTAGAGCACATGCAATCTTGATGTGGAAGATACTTTTCATTTAGCAGAAGTCTGTAATACAACTGGATTTGTCCATGAAGAGTTAGCAAGGTACCAACGGAACTCATAGGCTCAGCTTTGGTCATAAGTAGTCCATTTTTAGGGCCTTATGGACCATGACTACACAGAAGACCTCAAGCTAACCCTTCCTCTCCACATTCCTTGGTGATTTTGCCTCTTATCAGGCCATTATTCATTTTCAATTGAAGAACTCTCAATGTGTAAATCTGAAATGGAAGTTGGACAAAGAGACTGGATCTGAGTGAAGGTCTGTTTTCTATATTTTCCTTGTCAAATGGGATTGTCTGAATTTCACATCATGTTAATATGCTTACTCTGGCAGAATGTCTTGTTTCGTTTGTTTATTAATACTTGATATTAGATCATAGTTTGTACAAATATTCTTTTCAATTATTTCCAAAGATTTTAGGGAATATTCTGGGCTTTCCTTCCAAATTTATGACCCTTGTCAATATTATCCAGAACTTGGATGTCTGAATAGGCCTCCCATGAAGTCATTCTTCCTGGACTTACCCTTTGTACTTTCTGAAATAGCATTTTGGGCTTTTAGATTTGATAGTAAAACTAAATTCCTCAACATATTAGACATGTAAATTATATAACAATATAATGTAGACTTATAAAGATAAAAGTTCTCTTGTGTAAAATAAGTATTTAAAACATGTTTAGTCTCCTCCAGTTGGAGCACCACAAGGCTGCCTACTCAATTTGAAGGCTGTTCAGACAGTGTTTCTATTTGGACTTTAACAGATTCAAGTCAAATAAGAATGACCAAACAGTCATCATTTGTTGTCTTGAGGGTCAGATTACCTGATAGTTGCTGAGATACTATTCAATGAGGGATGTACCTTCTTGTGTAAACAGAGATTTATTTTTTTATGTTTTTAAATAAGCACAAATACTTTTTACTTTAGTACAATGCTTTTTTTTAAACTAGAGAATTTTGTGGAACATGTGGCTATATCTCTGAGATGCTGCGCATGCAGTAAGCAGGTAAGAAACATTAAATCTGCCATCATATGGGTGGTTTAAGACCAGTAGCAAAGCCATATCCAATTATTCCACAAAAATGTGGAATAAAATAATTCTATGTACCCTATAGGACTATATAAGAAAGCATGTATGCATGCTGGTTTTTTAAAAAAATTTTTATTAACATTTTCCATGATTATAAAATATATCCCATGGTAATTCCCTCCCTCCCCACCTCCACACTTTCCCATTTGAAATTCCATTCTCCATCATATTACCTCCCCATTACAATCATTGTAATTACATATATACAATATCAACCTATTAAGTATCCTCCTCCCTTCCTTTCAAATTCCCATAGATATACCCTGGTCAGGAGGTTTTGGGGGCTCCAGAAAATGTGGTCTTGATTTCTCATGGAAAAGTACTAGCTAAGCATGTTTATGATAGAAACAAAAGCAGTCTAACACATTTCTTACCAGTGGTAATTAGACAATAATGTTGATATTATGTAATAATAATAATAATACAATTGATGCCTAGTACCATGGTCCAAAAAAAGGCAACACTAGTTAGAAAATGTTTGTGGAGGTGCCACATGTCTACTGATGCATATTGTGATACTGTTTGCCCATTAGGAGTGCCCATTAGCTGTTTCAAATATTTATAGCCTTTCTCTTCCACCTCCAGAAATGTCAATTCATTCCTTTCACAGCTTACTCACTTAGTTCTGAGTACTTGGTTCTACCCTGGGTGTTCCTGGAAGGATATAATGTCTGACTTTGGTCCAATCATTGATCATTGATACTAGGATCTAGAGCATTGGGAGACAGAGCTAGCAGGGAATTCCAGCTCTCTCTCTCTCTCTTTTTTTTTTTTGAAAGGTGGTGGCTGCAATGAAGAGAAACCAGCACCTCTCATGCTGAGTATTCCTAGCTTCTCCCTTGATGGAAAAGTGCTTTTGAAGCTCAGGGACAGAGCCAATGCCTACATCTGTTCCTTGTTAATTTCCCTTAATTTCAACCCAAACAGTCATGTGCCTTGCCCCTTGTTTGCACTTAAAAAACACAGAGAAAGGAAAGGAAAAAGTACCTCTCTCATATTGTCACATGTTTAACCTGAAAGCTTTCTAGGTATAGACAATTCTTCAGAGACGAGCATGAAGTCTGAGCTTTGCCACCACCCACCACCTGGTGGCTTGGGAATTACAGATAAATGGCTATTTTAAAGTTCAAACAAATGACTTAGAACTAATATTTTGGAGTCTAGCCTATTCTTCTGATGAGCAGAGCATCAGTAAAATACTCAATAAACTGTTTTTAACTTACTTTAATCATATGCAAGATGATTATGAAAGCCAAATCTCCATTTTGTTTCTCCCCACTACCTTCTCAATGTCTCTTAATAAATTTATTTTCATAATTAGAGAAAAGAATAATTTTCATTTTGTATTAAAATATCCCTGATAAAGAGAAAAATGCTAATCAAATGGAGGAATTTGGGTAGGGATATTAGGTTCAGAAGTAAAATTATTTCAACATGTGAGGTTTTGGTTGAGCAGCCAAAGAAAATCAATGGGGTAGATCACAAGAACAGAAGCAGTAGCTAGCTGGCTTAAGGGTTTTGGTTTAGCAAAACTTCAGGTGGGTGTTCAGATATTACATACTCGAAGCAGTTAGATGGTTTAAGTACAAAATGTGCCTGTAGAGTATAAATTCAGAAAGCAAAATTTGGTAAGTGTAACAATAATTAATCATTTTTTTTCATAAGAACATACTATATTTGATTATATTTTGTTCTGAGTTTTTAAAATTATTTGTTGGGCTAGAAGGAAGAGTTAGGTGGTAGTCTTGATTTGGCAATACCATTCTGGGGAAAATTCACTTAAATTTGTGGAGATTCAGTTTACTAGTGGTGAGAACTGCAATATCTTATGAACTCCTTTCTGACCTTTCAGTCTTAAAACTCCCCCACAGCAGAGGGGAGAGAGCTGAACTTTTCTAAGGAGTTTTGCTTAGAAATAGTTGTGTGTGTCTGTGTGCTTTCTATGCTTGCACACAGGTAAGTGTTTGCTCTTTTAACAAACATTAGCTGTCTGCTGCTTGTTGTCATTTACATCTTGAATGTCGACCCACAGTTCAGTGTTGAAAGCCAGGCTGCCGGTCTATGGTGTAATGGAGGTTGTGAAACATTTAGGAGATAGAGCCTAGAGGAAGAAAACTAGGTCATTGGAGCATGTGCCCTCAGAGAGATTGTTGGGACCTTAGCCTTTACCTCTGTCTCTATTTCAATTCCCATGTGTCATGAGGTGAGCAGCCTTGTTCCACCACACACTCCCCATCATGATGTCCTGCTGTGGCCCTGTCCTCAGAGCAACAGAACCAACTGACCATGGGCTGAAACCCCAGAAAAAAATGAGTAAAACAAAACTCTCCTATTTATAACTGATCTTCTCAGGTATGTTGGCACAGCAATGGAAAGTCACTAATTGGTGCAATGAGTGACACACATTAACTAAAATTTGTGTGATGTGAACTCAAATGACTTCTCAAGGATAGCAAGGCTTTCCAGGAGGAAAAAAAAAATATCCATCTTCACAGTATGCATTACAAACTTCACACATGATTCTGAGTTAAATACTTTGGAACTAGGCATGGTGTATATCTGGAGTCCCAGCACTTGGGAATGGAGGCAAGAGAATCAGGTTATCCTTGATGACATAGAGAACTTGAGGCTGGCCTGGGCTACATGATACTCACTCTAAATATTTTTAAAAAAAAGACTTTTGTTGTATATCTCTATAAAAGTTAGTTTTGAGGATATGGTATGCTTAGAGAACTATTAACAAAATATCAAAGCTTCCTTAAGCTGTTCATGGCAATCAAGTGTGAGAAAAGAAGGCAGCTGGAACTAAAGATCAGTATCAGGTACACTTTTTACTTTCTTCATCATAGACTTGGAGAGTCAGAGAGAAGCTTTGTAAACCCTTGTCAAGGCTACACACTAACAGGCATCTGCCCATACACTGTTACGTGAAACCTCAAGAGGTTCATGAAGAAGGGCAGACTCTGTTAGAGGGTTTTCAGAAGCCCAACAGCTTATCTCTGCTTGGGTTTATGCAGTATTCTCTGTTACTTGCACTGTGGAATTAAAGAGAAATATGACACCTAATGAAAAAATAAAGAAACTATCTTAATTAGCCAAGTGAAGGAACAGTGTAGTGACACAAATGAAGCAAAATTAATTGCTAATTTTCAAGCCATTTTTCTTTGATCTTGTAAAATTTCCCTTGGGTTCTTTTGGCTTGAGCTCATTGTGAAATCTGTGTTTCTTGAGAATATGCCAATTGCTGGTTAGCCATATTGGTGGTGAGTTCCTGGGGCAAAGCTTGCCTGAATTTAAAATATGCCGTGGATGATCTACAAAGGGCAGGCAATATATGTGAGTAATTATGAGCTTTCAACAGGTCTTCTGAATTAATAGGCACTTACTCCAGGAGAAATCTGATTACATTCAGAAGAGCTATAGCAAGTTCTGCATAGATAGATATCATTACCTCATGTGAGTAGACTTCAGAGGGCGGCTATATTTTCTCCTTCCAAATCCTGATGAGAAGAATTTTCTAAACTTTGTAATATGTTCTAAAATAATATATTCTAAAATAATATGGAAGATAACAAAAAATGTTTGACCTTTCTCATTTTATCTCCATTTCTGTGTGTTTACTTTTTATTTCAGTTTCTAATTCATGTGGGCAGCCTAAGGTAATGAATCTCATCCTTATTCAGGCTAGAGCTGCTATTTGTGAGGGAGTGTTTCAGTAATCAATGATTAATCATCTTATTCCTACAACAATGCTTTCTCGTAGAGACTCACAATACTTTATAAGATATGAATCAGGATCCTAAAAGACTGAATGGATTGTTTTAATCCACTGAGGTGCCAAATGACAGAGCTGGGTCCAACTGACTGCAAATCTATATTCCCCTCCTGTGTCTTTAGTTTCATCTCCTGGCAGGTTTGGAGAGTTGAGTAGATGCTCAGTTAATCCTAGTTGACTGCTGTTTTAAGGCGATGGTTAACTACATAAGCATACTAGCTTCCTGATGTGGCATCCAGCCAAGCACATTGCTCTTCCCCATTCCTACCAGATTGGATAGGGTGTCATCTGAAGCAGAGCAGTGCACTAGGAGACTCCAGCTGGAAGCTTCATGTCCTGGAGCCTATAAAAATTGCATGACTTTTCAACTTACTGGCCTCTGCTACTAAGTATTTTCATTCTCACGCAAAAGCCCAGTCATCTGTAGCTAGGAGTAAGTTGAAAAGGAGACATAAAGGGTGGAGAAAGGAAGGGAGGAGGATACTTAATAGGTTGATATTGTATATATGTAATTACAATGATTGTAATGGGGAGGTAATATGATGGAGAACGGAATTTCAAACGGGAAAGTGTGGGGGTGGGGAGGGAGGGAATTACCATGGGATATATTTTATAATCGTGGAAAATGTTAATAAAAAAATACAAACAAAACAAGACACAAAGTCTATAAACCAAATCAGAAAAAAATTAAAACAAAATAAATAAAGGCAAAAGAAAAAAAAATTGCATGACTGCTTAACTAATAAACATCTTGTTCCTTATAATTGTAGATAAAATGACTTAATAGCTACACATATGCCTGTTAGATAATAACATGTCTTTTAGTCAAATAATAGAAAATTAGTTTAAAAATAAACCAAAGAGTATCTGACCCACTTATATCCTGGTATAGTATAATCCTAAAACATTTGCTTGGAAATGTCTTGAAAAATTATGAAATGTTAAATCTTGACATATTTTGAATATGTTTTTTCTTCAGTAATAAATAATCTTTTAATTCTGGAAAACTTTAAAGTAATTACAACCAGGTTTCATAGATTGAATTTGCAATGAAAATTCTCATGTCTGAAATTGTTCAGCTTTCTTTGTAGGATTTGTATGGGAAAATTGTAGAATGACTTTTTGTTATGTTTTCTAGGAAGAAATCTAAAAGCTGTAATAATTATTTTTATTCAATGACACTATTTAAATTTAATAATTATATCAGTAATTATTTCTATTATTAGTTTAAATATTAAATCTCTTGGATTTTCTAATGTTTAAATAATGGTGTACACCAAGGAGGTTACCAGCCTTGGAGTTTCTGGATATAGTGCATCCTCCGTCACATTTCTCTAGCCTTAGTTTTGGTTGCCCTGGTTCTAAATAGCAAATATGGGAAAAATAAGTGAGAGAATCTTTGTAATTCCATTGCTGTTTAGTAGATTCATTTCCTCCCTCTCACACTCTTTTCTTTCTTTCTTTCTTTCTTTCTTTCTTCCTTCCTTCCTTCCTTCCTTCCTTCCTTCCTTCCTTCCTTCCTTCCTTCCTTCCTTTCTTTCTTTCCTTCCTTCTTCTCTCCCTTTCTTTCTTTCTTTCTCTCTTTCTTTCTTTCTTTCTTTCTTTCTTTCTTTCTTTCTTTCTTTCTTTCTTTCTTTCTTTCTTTCCTCCCTCCCTCCCTCCCTCCCTTTCTTCTTCTCTTTTCCTTTTAGCTTGTTTGAATTTTTCCTTCCTAATTAATGAACCCAAGGAAAGATCCCTTACTGAAAAAATGAAAACATGAATGGTGTGGAGTACAACTAACAATAAAAGGCCTCCGCTATGGAGATCTATGTTGATATTTGGTGGTGGTGTTTTCTATATTATCATTTACCCCTTGGAGGCAAGAGGAGGCAAATTTGAAGCCTACTTGGGCACATAGTGAGACCTTGTCAACAAAACGACATTGAAGTATCTTATGCAATATGTTGGGCTCAATAAATGAGCTGTATTTGGCTTGGATGGGTTCTGTTGCATTACGGTTAAGAGTAATGTGTGCAAACACTACAAGTAATCATAGGTTTGTTTGATGAGAGTCAACGTTGCGATGATGACAGTTAGTTTGGGGAAAAGACTAAGCCCAAGATTCAGTCTTCCTGTAGGCTTTGCAGAAGCAGGTTTCGATTGATAATTAAGTTTCAAGTACCCTATGTTACTTAAATTCCTTCCTTCTAAGGATATTTAACCTACTGATCATTTGATGAATAGTCTTTAAGTCTATTTATTGTTTGAAAAAACACATTTGGGCTGGAGAGATGGCTCAGCAGTTAAGGTACTTGCTTACAAAGCCTGATGGCTTGGGTTTGATTCCCAGTACACATGTAAAGCCTGATACAAAAGTGGCTCATGCATCTGGAGTTGGTTTGCAGTGGCAAGAGGTCCTAGCATGTCTATTCTCTCTCTCCTTGCAAGATAAATAAAAATATTAAAAAGCAAAGAAACATTTTTGGGTGTAAACTATTCTTCTGAGCAAAGGCAGACCCAGGTTTGGTGGGAGCCCCTTCTTATTTTAATTTTTACAGCTGTCTTTAAGCAAAAATAATGCAATATTAAAGGCACATAATTATACACAGAAACAAAAGTGATTAATTTTTTTAGAATGACCAAAGAAGGCATATTAAAATTTTTAAAGCTGAAAATTCCATAAAATTCAGAAACATAACACAATATTTGCATTTAGTTGCCTGATGTATTTATAAAATGCTTTTTCTTCCTCTATTATTTTTGTCCAAGTTGATTGACTGCTTCTAATATCATTCATATGGGGAAAATAAGTGATTAAGTTTATCCATGAGCATGGATGAATGAAATGTGTCTTTGATATCTGGAAGTAGGATACATAAAACATTCACTTTTATGCTCCCTGCTCAAAGCTTTGACAGACTTGTGTCCTACAAGCGCAGAAAGTTAAATTATGCATCTCATGCCTGTCATCAAAACAGGTCAAAAGTAGCTTAATGGGCTTTAACTGCTATTCTTCATCATTTATTCCTATCAGGAAAGAATTTCCATTTGAAAAATTTTAAGGTACCAGTCCTTCTGTTAATGATGCCATGGTTCTGATGATTGCAGGAATTTTCTCAGATTACTTTTTGGTTTATACATTTCAAGCATTATTTCTTCCTGTATTGCCCAAATACTTCCTGTATTATATACTGTATAAAGTATTATATTGGATAAGACTAAACCTTTGCCCAGGATAGGAACTGAATTGTTCACTTTTTATGTCTGGGTCTAGCTTACATCAGTGGCTTGGGAATTGAACTTAGACTGGCAGGATTTGTAAGCAGCACCGTTAACCACAGAGCCATCTTTCCAGCCCTTGAGTACATATTTTAATAAGAAAAAATTCAATAAAGAGTATGAAGAGTGATAATATGCAGAACCAAGGCATTTAGAGATTTCAAGAGTCATGCTTTTATTCAGTTGATTAAAAGTATTGTCAACCAAGTTTTCAAAATTTTGTTCAGAGCCAATGTTACTCATAAATGTCACACATTTATTGTTTCACATATGTACTTTGTTCCCAATAAAAGACTTTTGATAAACATCTAAAATGTCCAGGTACAGCATAGCTGAGATGAAAGTGGATCACATATTGATATTGTTTTATGACTGTCCAATATGATGTTAGGATTCAGTTTCAACAACCATTCCATCACATATATTTTCTTGAGATAATTTTTACCTTTGCTACATAGAGTTTTATCATTTTGAATCATAGCATATATTTTGTCATGATTTAAGAAATCTCACCTCTCTCAGAAAAATTTTATAATATATATTACTCACTATTATTAAGATATTCTGGCTATTAAGTTTAAACTAGATTTTGGGCTTAATACACACAATAATACAATTATCTTTTATATGATTAATTATATTAATATATTTATTTATATTAAGTCATCATTACAGTTCTGAATATGTTTTTTGGTCTTGATGTTTTATTTCTTTAATATTATCTTGATCACCCTCTTAGAACATAATGTAGATAGAAATGTTTCTGAATGAATGTTCATTGTTTCAGGATGTGTGAAAACAAAGACTTATAAACAACCTAAGTTTCCCATACTAGGGTATTGGTAAAATAAATTAAGATGCATTTTCAGTGCAGATTAAGCAGTTATTAAAAGGATGCCATAATATATATGGACTAATATATTTACATTTTGTGAAAAAGCAATAAGTATGGAATGAACCCATATAAAAGGTGTGTTTGTCTTTAAGTATGTCCAATTCACAAGAAGTCCAAACATTTGTAGCGAGGATCCACATATGAGAGAGAAAATGTGGCACTGGCTTTCTGGGCCTGGGTTACTTCACTAAGTATAATCTTTTATAGGTCCATCCATTTCCTTGCAAATTTCATAATTTGATTTTTCTTTACTGCTAAATAGAACTCCACTGTATAAATGTGCCTCATCTTCATTATTCACTCATCATCTGAGGGACATCTAGGCTTGTTCCATTTCATGCTACTATGAATAGCACAGCAATAAACATGGGTGTGTAAGTATCTCTAAGGTAGTGCGAAAAGTCATTAGGATATATGCCTAGGAGTGGTATAGATGGGTCATGTGGTAAATCTATTTTTAGCTGTCTCAGGATCCTCCGCACTGATTTCCACAATGGCTGTACCAGATTATATTCCTACCAACAGTGTAGAAGGGTTCCTCTTTTACCACATCCCACCAGCATTTATTGTCTTTTGATTTCTTTATAAAAGCCATTATGACAGGATTGAGATGGAATCTCAAAGTAGTTTTAATTTGCATTTCCCTGATGGCTAAGGATATAGACCATCTGTATTTCTTTTGAGAACTCTCTATTTAATTCCATAGCCTGTTTTTTAAATTTTGAGTCCTATATATATCCTGGATATTAATCATCTGTCAGATGTATAGCTGGCAAAGATTTTTATCTCATTCTGTAGGTTACCTCTTTACTATATTCACAGTGCTCTTTGCTGTACAAAAGCTTTTTAATTTATGAGGTCCCAGTGGTTGATTAGTGGTCCTATTTCCTGAGCCAATGGGGTTATATTCAGAAAGTCATTGCCTATGCCAAGATGTTGAAGGGTTTCCCCTATTTTTACCTCTAGCAGTTTCAGATATTCAGTTCTGATATTAAGGTCTTTGAGTCATTTGGATTTGATTCTTTTGCTTGGAAAGAGATAAGGATCTATTTTCATCCTTCTACATGTAGATATCCAGTTTTCCCAGCACCATTTGTTGAAGAGGTTGTCTTTCCTCCAGTGATTAATTTTGGCATTTTTGTTGCGACTATAGCTGCAGAGACTTACATCTGGATCACCTATTCTGTTCCATTGAACTATGTGTCTTTTTTTTTTTTTGCCAGTATCATGCTTTTCTTTTTCACTATAGCTCTATAACATAGGTTAAAATCAGGTATAGTGATATCACCCAGCTTATTTTTCTTGCTCAAAATTATTTTGGATATTTGAGATTTTTTTTTTTTTTGTGCTTCCAAATGAATTTTAGGGTTTTTTTTTTTTTCCTTCTTTGCATGAAGAATGCCATGGGGATTTTGATGGGGCTTGCATTGAGTATATAGATTGCTTTTGTGTAAGATTGACATTTTTACAATACTGTTTCTTCCAATCCAAGAACATGGGATGTCTTTCCATTTCCCAGTGTCGTCTGTCTTGACTGCTTTAAAATTTTCCATTGTACAGATTCTTAACTTCCTTGGTTAGGTATATTCCAAGGTACTTTATTTTCTCGAGGCAATTGTGAATGGGAATCATTCCCTGATTTCATCCTCAGCATGTTTTGTTGTTGTTGTTGTTGGTATGTAGGAAGGCTATTGATTTCTGTGTGTTTATTTTGTATACTCCTATGTTGTAAAAGTGTTTATGAGCTTTAACAGTTTGCTGGGATAATCTTTAGTATTCTTCATCTATAGAATCATATCATCTGCAAATAATGATAATTTGATTTCTTCCTTTCTAATTTGTATCCTTTTTATGTGTCTCTTTTGCCTTACTGCTATCGCTAACACTTCCACTCCTATATTAAATAAAAGTGGAGACAGTGGACACCCTTGTCTTCTTCCTGATTTGAGAGGAAAATCTTCAAAATTTTCCCCATTTAGTATTATGGGCTGTTGGTTTGTCATAAACAGCCTTTATTATATTGAGATATGTTCCTTCTAGTCCCAGTTTCTGTAGGACTTATGAAGTGATGTTGGATTTTTGCCAAATGCTTTTTCTGCATCTATTGAGATGATCATGTGATTTTTGTCATTCAGTCCATTTATATAGTGTATTACATTTATCATTTTGTGTATGTTGAACCATCCCTGCATCTCTGGAATAAAGCCTACTTTGTTGGGGTGAATGATCTTTTTGATATATTCTTGTACTCTGTTTGCCAACATCTTGTTGAGAACTTTTTCATCTATGGTCATGATGGAGATTAGTCTGTAGTTTTCTTTCTTTTCTTCTTCTTCTTCTTTTTTTTTGTTCTGTCTTTGTCTGATTGTGGTATCATGGTGATGGTGACTTCATAGAAGGAGTTTGGTAGAATTCCTTCATTTCATATTATATGGAAAAATTTAAGAAGCATTAATGTTAGTTTTTCTGTGACTGTCTGGTAAAATAATATATCTTGACCTGGACTATTTTTTTAGTTGGGAGATATTTTCGTAACTGCTTGGATCTCCATACTTGTTATAGGTCTACTTGGGTAGTTCATCTAATGTTGATTTAATTTTGGTAGGTCATATAAATCAAGGAAATCATCCATTTCTTTCACATTTTCAAACTTAATGGAGTATATATTCTTAACATATGTCCTTAATGATTTTCTGAATTTCTTTGGTATCTGTTGTAATGGTGCAATTTTTATCTCTAGTTTTATTAACTTGTGTCTCTTCTCTCTTCTTTTGGTCAGATTTGCTAAGGGTTCATTAATCTTGTTTATCCTGAATCAAACAACCACAGCTGCTGAGTAGCTTAGACCCGGAGTTGCTCAGACAGATGTTGGCCATTTTCTCCCAGAGCTCATGTAGCACCTTCTGGCACTAGAGGAGCTAACTACTTGAGGACTGGCTGTCTTCCAGATTCTAGAGAGGTCTCTCCATGTTCTATACTGACACCATATGTTGTCTTCAGCAGTAGGGTCTTACCATTAACCTTTGGTGGGTAATCAAATGCTTTGACAGATGTCTGTCTTCTTTTGGGAAACCTTGTAAGTCTCTCTGATCAACAGCTCATTGTGCATAGTAAACACATCCTGGTACTGGGAGTTACAGGCCAATGCCAAGGAAAAAGAAGGAAGAAAAAGATAGGTAATATAAAAGAGAAAGAAAAAAGGATAGAGAGAGAAACAGGAGAAAATTAAGGTTAGTTCATCTTACCCTCTCCAGGACCCTTTGATTCAGGTGTTCCCTCTAAAGCCCTGATGAGGGTTCAACCTTTTAGTCTGTCTTTCAGGTTATAGGATTTTATGGTACCAGTTCCATTTGGGTGAAATTTTGGTCCCCCCCCCCTCAACTCTTACCCTCCCCCCTAGCTCAACCTCTCTATTGTCCAGTCCTCAAAATTCATATTAGGTAGGTCAGCATCTTGGGCTGATCCAAGTTAGGAGCCACAGATGAGTAAGACCATGTGATGATTGTCTTTATGTTATAGGGTAAGATCACTGAGAATGATCTGTTCCAAGTTTGACCAATATTTCTACAAATTTCACTGTGCCATTTTATTTCTAACTGCTGAGTAGAATTCCATCATGTAGATATACCACATCATAGTTATCCATTTGTCCAATGATGGACATCTGGGTTGATTCCATGTATTGGCTATTATGAATTGAGCAGCTATAAACATGGTTTTACAAATATCTCTGAACTGAGGCATGGAACTTTTAGAGTAAATGCCCAGTAAAGGAATAACAGGGTCTGTTGGTGACTCTATAGTCAACCTTATTAGGAGCCTCCATGTTTCTTTTTGTAGTGGTTGTACCATCTTACATACCCCCAAACAGTGAATGAGGGTTCTTATATCTCCACATCCTCACCAACATTTGTTTTCATATGATTTTTTAATGTTTGCTATCCTTACTGGGGTAATCTCATAGTTCAATTTTAATTTGCATTTCCCTGATGGTTAGGGACATTGAGTATTTTCTGAAGTGTGTGTTTGCCATTTGTATTCCTTCCTCTGAGAACTCCCTGCTCAGTTCTCTGCCCCACTTTGTGAGAGGGTTGTTTATTTTTTTGTTCATATTTTTATTGACAAACTTCTATACTTACAGCCAATAAACCATGGTATTTCCCTTCCCTCCCCTTCCCTACTTTCTCCTTCATAGCTCTGCTCTCTGTCATATACCCTCCTTCTGTTCATTAGTCTCTCTTTTAATTTGATGTCATCATCTTTTTCTCCCACTATGAGGGTCTTGTGTGGGTATTGCTAGGTCTTGGATATCGAGGCCAAATTCTGTCTGGACACTTGTTTGTAAGGAGTGGTACCCTTCTTGGCTCTTACATTCTTTCTGCCACCTCTTCCACAATGGACCCTGAGCCTTGGAGGGTGTGAGATGTTTTAGTTCTGGACAGTCCTCCATCCCTTCTTCTCAGCACTATGTTGCCTTTGGGTCCTCCCAGTGGTCATTGTCATCTGAAAAGAGAAGCTTCTCTAACCAGAAGTGAGAGTTACATTAATATATGAGTATGAACATTATGTGTAGTGATTTCAGAAATTTGGTGAGAGTAATATATGCATTCATCCAGACAAAAGCAAGCTTTGTGCCCCTAAGGCTCATGACATCTCCTGCTATAGGCTTTTGATTGGGTTTTCAGTACCAGGCACATATTCCCTCCCAGAGAGTAGGCCCTCAGGCCAATTAGAGAGCAGTTGGTTTCTCCCAGAGCAGACATGCCACTATTGCACTTGCTCAGACATTTGGCCTGTCTGGCCAAACTGAGGTTTCCAGTTTTCACTGTTTTCACCACTGATGACTTCTGTCTCTCATAAGACTGCATACAGTGTAGCTTTTTCCAGCTTTCAGTTTGTTGGGCTACAGGGAGAAGGTTTTCTGCTCATCACCACCTTCATTTCTCAGTGACTTTTCTGTTCAGGAATGTGACTACTTCAGCAATAGGGTCTTAACATTTCTTTCTTATGGGGAACCAGGGCCTTGGCAATAGCCTGTAATGTTTTGGAGGAAACATAGACCTCCCTGGCCAATGATACACAGGGAGGTATCCCATCCCAGGCACTGAAAATTTTCCAGTAACAATCTATGGCTTCTGGATGTGCCATTATTTTGAAAAGTAAATTTTCATATGTCTTATTCATAATATCTTGAATTTTGATTGACTCTCCCCCATCTTTATTTTATACAATCTCTTCCTGAACTCCATTAGGCCTTTTCTTTCCCTGTTCTTCTACTTACATATATCCAATATCATCCTTTTAAGACCTTCCCTCTCTCCCTCTCTTACAGCCTTTTTCTAGCTTATGAGCCTCTGCTGATTATTGGTTCCAGATCACACACAAGTCTATACATTTGTAGCTAGGATCCACATATAAGAGAGAACATGCGACATTTGGCTTTGTGGGCCTGGGTTACCTCACTTAGTATAATCCTTTCCAGATCCATCCATTTCCCTGACAATTTCATAATTTCATTTTTCTTTACCACAGAATCAAACTCCATTGTGTAGATGTATCACATCTTTGTTATTCATTCATCTGTGGATGGACATCTCGGCTGGTTCTGTTTCCTAGCTATTGTGAATAGAACAGCAATAAACATGGTTGTGCAAGTATCTCTAAGGTGGTGAGAAGAGTCATTAGGATATATGCCTAGGAGTGCTATTGCTGGATAACATGGCAAATGTATTTTTAGCTGTCTCAAGAACCTCCACACTGATTTCCACAATTGCTGTACCAGATTACATTCCCACCAACAGTGCAGAAGGGTTCCCCTTTTACCACAACCTTGCCAACATTTATTGTCATTGGTTTTCTTGATGGTAGCCATTCTGAAAGGAGAGAAATGGAATCTCAAGGTAGTTTTAATTTGCATTTCCAGGATGGCTAAGGATGTAGAACACTTTTTTAGATTTTTGTATGACATCTGTATTTCTTCCAGTGAGAACTCCCTATTTAGTTCCATAGCCCATTTTTTTGATTGGATTGTTTGATTTCTTATTGTTCTGTTTTTTGAGTTCTTTGTATATTTTGGATATTAATCTCGTGTGAGATGTGTAACAGGCAAAGATTTTCTCCCATTCTGTAGATTGTCTCTTTGCTCTATTCACAGTGACTTTTGCTGTACAAAAGCTTTATAATTTAATGAAATCCCAGTAGTTCATTAGTGGTTTTATTTTTTGAGCAATTGGGGTTATATTCAGAAAGTCATTACCTATGCCAATGTGTTGAAGTGTTTCTCTTACCTTTTCCTCTAGCAATTTCAGAGTTTCAGGTCGGTTACTAAGATCCCTGATACACTTGGATTTGATTCTTGTGCATGGGGAAAGACAAGAATCTATTTTCATCTTTCTACATATAGATATCCAATTTTTCCAGCACCACTGTTGAAGAGGCTGTCTTTTCTCCAATGAATATTTATGGCATTTTTTTGTCAAAAATCAGATGGTTGTAGCTGTCTGGATTAACATCTGGGTCCTCTATTCTGTTCCACTAATCTACATGTCTGTCTTTGAGTCAATACTATGCTGTTTTTGTTACTATAGTTTTGAAATATAGCTTAAAATCAAGTATGGTGATACCACCAGCCTTATTTTTGTTGCTCAAAATTTTTTGGCTATTCAAGGTTTTTTGTGCTTTTAAATGAAATTTTGGATTTTTTTCTATTCCTGTGAAGAATGCCATTGGAATTTAAATGGGGATTGCATTAAATGTGTAGATTACTTTTTGTAAGATTGACATTTTCACAATATTAATTCTTCCAATCCAAGAACTTTGGTTATCTTTCCATGTCCTTGTGTCTTCTGCAATTTCTTGCTTGAGTTTTTAACGTTCTCATTGTAGCACTCCTTCACTTCCTTAGTTAAGTTTATTCCAAAGTACTTTGTTTTTGAGGCAATTGTGAATGGGAGAGATTCCCTGATTTCATTCTCTGCACATTTGTTGTTAGTATATAGGAAAGCTACTGATTTCTGTGTATTTATTTTATACCCTGCTATGTTGCTAAAAGTGTTTATCAACTCTAACAGTTTGCTGGTAGAGTTTTTAGGGTCTTTTATGTATAGAATCATATCATCTGCAAATAGTGATAATTTGATCTCTTCCTTTCTATTTGTATCCCTTTTATGAGTGTCTCTTGCCTTATTGCTATAGCTAAGACTTCCAGTACTATATTAAAGAAAAGTGAGGACAGTGATCACACTTGTTTTGTTCCTGACTTTTGTGGAAAAGCTTCGAGTTTTTCACAATTTTGTATTATGATGGCTGTAGGTTTGTCATAAATAGCTTTTATTATGTTGAGATATGTTCCTTCTAGTCCCAGTTTCTGTAATACTTTTACCATGAAAGTATGTTGGATTTTGTCAAATGCCTTTTTGGCATCTATTGAGATGATCATGTGATTTTTGTCCTTCAGACCATTCATATGATGTATTACATTTATTGATCTGCATATGTTGAACCATCCCTGTATCCCTGGGATAAAGCCAACTTGGTTGGGATGAATAATCTTTTTGATATATTCTTGTATTCTGTCTGCCAATATTTTGTTCAGAATTTTTGCATGTTTGTTCATGAGGGAGATTGGTTTGTGATTTTCTTTTCTTTTTTTCTTTTTGTTCTGTCTTTGCTTGGTTTTGATATGAGAGTGATGCTGGATTCATAGAAGGAGTTGGATAGAATTCTTTCCTTTTCTATTTTATGTAAAAGTTTGAGAAGCATTGGTATTAGTTCTTCCATGAAGGTCTGGTAAAATTCACCAGGGAATCCATCTGGACCTGGGCTTTTCTTAGTTGGGAAACTTTTATAATTGCTTGGATGTCTGTACTTGTCATAGGTTTATTTAAATGGTTTATCTCATCTTGATTTAATTTTGGTAGGTCATGTGAATCAAGGAAATCATCCATTTCTTTGAGATTTTGAAACTTAGAGGCATATATATTCTTAAAGCATGGCCTTATAATTATCTGAATTTCTTTGTTATCTGTTGTAATTGTGTTTTTCATCTCTAATTTTCTTATTTTTTTTCTTCACTCTTTCTTCTGGTCATATTTCCTAAGGGTTTATCAATCATGTTTATCCTTTCAAAGAACTAACTCTGTTTAATTGATTCTTTGGATTTTTTTTTTTTTTTTGGTTTCTACTTCATTAATTTCTGCCCTAATCTTTATGATTTCTTCTCATCTACTGCTTTTGGTTTGCCTTGTTGTTCTTTTTCCAAGGCCTTAAGATGGAGCATTAAATTGTTTATTTGTGAATTCTTTAATTTCTTAACATAGGCTCTTAGAGCTGTAAATTTCCCTCTTAGGACCACCTTTATTGTGTCTCAAAGGTATTGGTATGTTGTATTATCATCATCATTTGATTCTATGAATTTATTGATGTCCTTTTTGATTTCTTCAATGACCCACTGATCATTCAATAGTGTACTGTTTAGTCTCCATGCATTTCTGTATGCCCTGTAGCTATTCTTGTTGCTGATTTGTAGTTTAATCACATCATGGTCAGATAGAGTAGAAGGGATTATTTCAATTTTCCTATAATTGGGGAGATTTGCTTTATGTCATAATCTACGTGCTGCTGAGAAAAATGTATATTCTGAAGCATTTGGATAGAATGTTCTGTAGATATCTGTTAGGTCCATTTGTTCCTGACATCATTTAATTTAGATGACTCTCTGTTCATTTTTTTGTTGGGATGACCTGTCAATTGATGAAAGTGGGGTATTCAGGTCTCCCACTACAATTGCATTTGATTTTATCTGTGACCTTAAGCCTAATAGTGTTTGCATGATGAAACCCATGTTAGGTGCATATGTGTTTAGGATTGTAATGTCCTCCTGCTGGAGTGTTCCTTTAATCAGTAGAAAATGACCTTCTTTATCTTTCTTCACTAATGTGGGCTTTAAGTCTATCCTGTCAGTTATTAGGATAGTAACCCCTGCTTGTTTCCTAGGCCCACTTGCTTGAAATATTATTTTCCATCCTTTCACCCTAAGGCGGAGTCTATCTTTTATTGAGAGATGAGTTTCCTGGAGGCAACAAATGGCAGGATTCTGCCTTCTAATCCAGTCTGCAAGCCTGTGTCTTTTGGATGGTGCATTAAGGCCATTGATATTAAGAGTTATTATTGAAATGTATGCATTTATTTTCACCATTTTTCTTATTTTGTAGTGTTTCTTGTTTTCCCTTTACTCATTTGCTTTAACTGTTATTTGAGTGTGGTTTATTTTTCCTATTTCCTCCTGCATGTGTTTTACTTTCTCTTTGGCATTAAGAATTCCTTCAAGTATTTTCTGTAGAGCTGGTTTAATTGTCATAAATTCCTTTAGCATGCTTTCGTTGCGGAGTGTCCTTATTTCTCCATCAATTTGAATTGATAGCTTTACAGGATGAAGTAATCTTGGTTGACAGTTGTTATCTTTCAGAACTTGGAGTATGTCATTCCAAGCCCTTCTAGATTTTAAGGTTTGTGTTGAGTAATCTGCAGTTATTCTGATGGGCTTGCCTTTGTAGGTGAGTTGCTTCTTTTCTATAACTGCTTTCAATATATTTTCTTTGGTTTGTGTGTTTAATAGTTTAATTATAACATGGCAAGGAAAGGTTCTTTCCAGCTTTTTCTGTTTGGTGTTCTAAAAGCTTCTTGTATCTGCATTGGCATTTCTTTCCCAATTTGGGGAAAATTTTCTTCTATGGTTTTGTTGAAAATGCCTACTAAGCCTCTGGATTGAAATTCTCCCTCTGCTATACCCTGAATTTTTATGTTTGATCTTTACATACTATCCTGGATATCTCCAAAATCCTATATTAGATCTGCCATCTGGTCTTCTACTTTAGATAGTCTGTTCTCTCCTTCATCCATTCTACTGATGAGACTTTCCGCAGAGGTTTTTTTTTTTTTAAATTTCATTGACCGTATTCTTCAGAGCTAGGATTTCAGCCTGGTTTTTCTTTATTATTTCTATTTCCTTAGTCATGTCTTATAATGACCTCTTTATTGCATTAAGCTGGTTTCCTGTTTTCTCTTTCAGAGGTTTGCTTTCTTCTTTAATTCCTTTGTTTTCTTCTTTGATTCCCTTCATTTCTTCTCTGATTTCTTTGAGCAAAGGTACCATCATTTTCTTGAAATCTTTGTCAGGCATTTCATCTAAAACAGTCTCTTGGTGATGATTTCTGATAGATTTATAGTCTTTGGTGGGACTGTATTGTCTTGATGTTTTGAGTTTCTTGTATTATATTATAGCGACTTTTGCATCCTGAATTGATTTGATGTTTGGGTTTTCTACTTATCTGCAGTGTTCCCAGACATGACATTCCACCTCTATATACCCTCAGGTTATAAATTCAAGATGCCAGGTGTAGCTCTTGTCCCCCAGTCAAGCCACAGAAGTAATCCTAGATGTTGAGTTTTCTTTCTAAGCAAGTACTCTAGTGGACTGGGTGGAATAATTTACTGGCAAATTCTAAACTTCAAGTGAGTAAAATACACAATCACTAAAAACCAGCACAAAATATGCAATTGTGGGGATTAAAACAAACAGATAGCATATAAAGCCAAAATCCCTAAGGGTGTGTGTTGTTCTACACCCTTAATCATTGGATTCCAGGTCAACCTGGATCTGGGTCAGACTCTGCCCCCAATGATGGCAGAAGCATAAAACAAAGGCCCTATATATATGAAAGCACCAAAGGCCATAAAATTCAACCCCCAAATACAGGTTATTTGAAAGTGGTAAAGCCAACTAAGAATATATGCCCCATAACCTGCTCTGACAAGGAAAGAAAGATTAGCGGTTGCAGGAATGATATCCTGTTTTTTTTTTTTTTTTTTTTTGTTTTTTTTTTTTTTTTGTTAGTCAGCCTTGTTACCCTTGGGGCAGCTTCCAATCTCATCAATGCTGAGTTCCTGCCTTGGTCCCTATGTGTTGTGCTGTGCAGCTGTACCTCTGATCCACTCTGCTGGCTGTGATTCCACTGGGGGCTGAATGCTGGAGCTTAGTGGTTCTGATGGTGGGTGATGAGAGAGTTCAGACTTCTGGAATTGCTGGCACTTTCCATAGCTCTTTAGTTGATCTCAGCTGTCTTTCCTTTAGATTTCTTAACTTTGCAAGAAGGCTGATGGAGTTCAAAAATCTGTTGCTTGGTCTCTGCTGCTGTTGCTGCTGCTTCTGCTGCTGCTGCTGCTGCCTAGCGCACTGGGTGGGACCGTCTTGCATGGGACTCTGGCCGTTTTCCTCCTTTCTGGTGGGTCTGGGTCTCCCTGGCTTTTCCACTGTGTCTAAGAATAACCTATACTCTTTCACTTTTCAGAAGAAGAGTGTATTTTGCTGGGGTTTTGCTTTCATCCCTCCCTAGGCTGGTTTGGCATAGCTCCTAAGCCGCCATCTTACCCAGAAGTCTTAATTTTTTATTGTTTAGGATTTTGAGTTCTTTTTAGAGTCTAGAAATTAGGCCATTGTCAGTTGTATATCTGGCAAACATTCTCTCCCATGCTTTTGGTCATCCATTGGCTCTGCTTATTATGTATTTGTCTGTGAAAAAACATTTTAGCTTCCTGTGATCCCAATAGTTGGGTGATTAAGTTCCTGAGCTCCTGGGGCTTGATTAAGTAAGTCTTTTCATACTCTTGTATCGTGAAAAGCTCCTAGTTTTTCTTCCAGTAGTAGTAGAGTTTCTGGTCTTATGTTGAAGTCTTTGATCTATTTGGACTTGAGTTTTATGCATGGCAAAATATGAGGGTCTAGTTTCATTTGCCTGCATGTGGTTATCCAGTTTGTCCAGCACTATTTGTTGAAGATACTGTCTTTTTTTCCAGTCTACATTGTTAGGATCTTTGTTGAAGATCAAGTAGTTGACATAAAGTCCAGAACCTCCACTCTGTTCCATCGGTCTATAATCCTGCTTTTATACCATGAACATACTATTTTTGTTACTATGGCTTTGTAATGTAGCTTTTGATCAGGTATGGTGATGCTTCCAGGGATGTTTCTTTTGCTGAGGATTTGCTTGGATATCTAAGGCCTGCTGCAATTTAATATGAATTTTGAGATAAATTTTTTTCTATCTCTGTGAAGAAAAATACTGGGATTTTTATTGGTATTGCATTAAATCTATATATTGCTTTTGGTAAGATTGCTATTTTCACAAAGTTAATTTTGCCTGTTCAGGAGGAGAGGGGGGTCCTTTCCATTTTCTCAAGTCCTACTCAATTTTTTCTTGAGTTTTTAACTATTTTTGCTTATTTGAGAGTGACAAATGAGACAGTGAGAGAGAGAGAGAGAGAGAGAGAGAGAGAGAGAGAATGGGTATGCCAGGGCCTCTAGCCACTGCAAATGATCTCTAGACACATGTGCCCCCTTGGGCTTCTGGTTAACATGGGGCCTGAGGAATTGGGGTCCTTAGGCTTCACAGGCAAGTGCTTAACTGCTAAGATATCTCTCCATCCCTCTTGAGATTTTTTTTCGACATTTTCATTATATAAGTCTTTCACATCCTTGGTTAATGTTATTCCAAGGTATTTGTTGTTGTTGCTATTGAAAATGGGAAATATGGCTTATACCTTTCTCTGTATCTTTGTCTTTTGAAAGTAGAAAGGCTACTGATTTTTGTGCATTGATTTTGTAGCCTGCTACGTTGCTGAAGGAATTAATCACCTTTAAGAGTTTTGAAATGGAGGTTCTTGGGTCACTTCTGCATAGAATCATGTTGTCTGCTAATACAGATAACTTCTCCCTTTCCAATTTGTATCCCTTTATTTCTTTCTCTTGTCTTATTGCTTGGGCTAGGATTTCTAGCACTATGTTGAAGAGCAAAGCTGAGAGAGGGCACCCCTGTCTTATTCCTGATCTCAATGGAATTACTTAAGTCTCTCCCCATTAAGTATTATTTGGGATTTAATTGCTTTATATATAGCCTTTATTATGTTGAGATATACACCATCCATGTTGATTCATTCCAGTGTTTTGACCATGAAGTGATGCTGCATTTTGTTGAAGGGCTTTTCTGCATCTATTGAAATGATCATGTGGTTTCTGTGTTTAAGTTTATTTATGTGGTATATTACATTAATAGACTTATGTATGTTGGAACAAATGCTGTGTTCCTGGAATGAAGCCAATTTGATCAAGATGGATAATGCTTTTGATCTGTTGTTGAATTCAGTTTTCAAGGATTGTGTTCAGGATCTTTGCATCTAAGTTCATCAGGAAAATAGGCCTGTAGTGTTCTTTGCTTGTGGCATCCCTGCCTGATTTTGGTAACAGGGTGATACTAGCTTTATAAAAGGAGTTGAGGAGCTTTCCCTGTTCTCCAATTATGTGTCACAGTTTGAGAAAAATTGCTTTCAATTTTTCTATGAAGGTTTGATAGAATTTGGCTGAGAAGCCATCTGGTCCTGGACTGTTCTTTTGGGGGAGGTTTTTGATTAACTTTTCACTCTCAATTGGTGTGAATGGTTTGTTTAGGATATTAATATGCTGTGGATTTTGCTTTTGTAAGTGGTATGTGTCTAGGAATTTATCCATTTCTTTCAGATTATCCAAGTTTGTGGAGTAGAGATTTTGGAAGTAAGTCCTAATGATTCTTTCAATTTTACTTATGTTTGTTGTGGTCTCTCCTATTTCATTTCTAATTTTGTTAATTTGAAGCATCTCTTTCTTTTTTTTTTTTTTAAATTTTTTTTAATGTATTTATTTGAGAGTGACAGACACAGAGAGAAGGACAGATAGAGGGAGAGAGAGAATGGGCGCGCCAGGGCTTCCAGCCTCTGCAAGCAAACTCCAGATGCGAGCGCCCCCTTGTGCATCTGGCTAATGTGGGACCTGGGGAACCAAGCCTTGAACCGGGGTCCTTAGGCTTCACAGGCAAGCGTTTAACTGCTAAGCCATCTCTCCAGCCCAAGCATCTCTTTCTTTTTGTTGCTTGATTAAAGTGGTCAGGGTTTTATCAATCATGTTTATTTTTACAAAGAACTAGCTCTTTGTTTCATCAGTTTTCTTAGTTTCCAATTCACTAATTTCTGCTCTGATCTTGATTATTTTTTTTTTTCCATCTGGTTCTTTCTGGATTTTATTCTTTTTGCATTTTCCAGTGCCTTTAGGTGGATGGTTAGGTTATTGATGTGAGATTTCTCTGTCTTTGTTATGAGGTCATTTAGTGCTATGAATTTTCCCCTAAGAACTGCCTTCATTGTTTCCCATAAGTTTTGGTATGATGTGTTTTAATTGTCATTCAATCCTAGAAATTTTGCAATTTCATTTTTTTATTTCATCCACTACCCACTTATTGTTTAAAAGGGTGTTGTTCAGCTTCCAGGAGCTGATGTTCTTGGTGTATCTCTTGTTAATTTCTAACATTCCAGCATTGTGGTATGATACCATGCAAGAAATTATGTTGATTTTCCTAAATATATGGAGGCAGGCATGATGGCCTATCATTTGATCTATTTTAGAGAAGGTTCCATGGTCTGCTGATAAGAATGTATATTCTGTAGATTTTGGGTAGACTGTTCTGCAGATATCCCTTTAGGTGATCCATTGTGTTGTTGAGCCCTGTTGATTTTCTGTTTGGATATTGCTGATAGTGGAGTATTGAAGTCCCTGACTATGATGATGTTGGTGTTTATTTCTCTTTTTTTGTGTGTCAGGTAGGTTTTGTTTTATAAATTGTGGTGCACCTGTATTTGGTATATAAAGATTGATAATTGTGATATCCTTTTGTTGGATCATTCCCTTGATAAGTAAGAAGTAGCCTTCTTTGTCTTTTTGTTTTTAAGTCTATTTTGTCTGATATTAATATAGCAACACCCGCTTGTTTCTTATTTCTATTTGCTTGGAATATCATTTTTCACCCTTTATCCTGAGGAGATGTCTGTATTTTGGAGAGGTGGGTTTCTTGAAGACTGTTTCTTGAAGATTGTGTGGTCTATTTTTCTGACCCACTCTGTTAGCTTATGTCTCTTTTGTGTGAATTCAAGCCATAAGTGATTAGGGTAACACCTGTGAGGTTTGAATTATTCCCTTCCATATTGTGGCATTTTATGTGGTTTGGTTTTTTTTTTTTTTTTTGACTTTGTAAATTTTGTACCTTCTCTGAGTTTGGCTCTTGTGATCTGCTTCTTGTAGGCACTTCAGGTGAGTTGTTTGACTCTTCTGTGTGGATATTTCCCTGAAGTATTCTTTGTAGGTTTGGCTTTGTGTTCATATAGTTGTAGAGCTGAATTATCACAGTAAGTTTTTTTAACCATCTATTTTGAGGGATACTTTTGCTGGGTACAGTAGTTTGGGCTGGAAACCATAGGTTCTTAGACTTTGCAGTGTTCCATTTCAGGCCCTTCTAGCTTTCAGGATTTCCACGGAGAAATATGAAGTAACTCTGATGCCATTATCTTTATATATAATGTGTTGTTTTTCTCTAGTTGCTTTTAGGACTTTCTCTTTGTTGGTGATATTTAGAGTCCTAATGACAATATATCTTAGAGAATTTTTCCTTGGTCCAGTCTGTTTGGAGTTCTGTTAGCTTCTTGTATCTTGATGGTACTCTCTTTTGAGAGAGTGGGGAGACTGCGGGTAGTACAGGAGCCAACCTGGTCCATGGCAGGGGGATGGGGCTGTGGTTGCACTTGCAAGGAAATGGAAGAATACCATGGGAGGGAAGGAGGAAGGAATGCCAGCCAACTGGTCTGGATCTGCAGGGCCTGGAGGTGGTACTGGAGTGAACCTGTTCCACTGCATGGTGGCTGGCACAGCAGCTGGCATATCATTTGGGATGGCTGCTTGAGTGGTTTGGGGGACTGGTGGGCTACCCAAGAGCATGAACATTTGCTCCTCTGTTCCCTGGCAATGGAGATCTGCTACGACGTGCAGATCCCAAAGGTGCCACTGATCTTGCCTTTCCTTCCCTGCAAGGTGGAGTGTGGTTAGATAGATGCCATCTTGACTAGAAGTCTTGGATCCTGCTTTTTTTTTTTTTTCAGGATTAAATTTTTTTTTTAATTTTTATTAACATTTTTCATGATTATAAAATATATCCCATGGTAATTCCCTCCCTCCCCACCCCCACACTTTCCCATTTGAAATTCCATTCTCCATCATATTACCTCCCCATTACAATCATTGTAATTACATATATACAATATCAACCTATTAAGTATCCTCCTCCCTTCCTTTCTCCACCCTTTATGTCTCCTTTTCAACTTACTGGCCTCTGCTACTAAGTATTTTCATTCTCACGCAGAAGCCCAGTCATCTGTAGCTAGGATCCACATATGAGAGAGAACATGTGGCGCTTGGCTTTCTGGGCCTGGGTTACCTGACTTAGTATAATACTTTCCAGGTCCATCCATTTTTCTGCAAATTTCATAACTTCATTTTTCTTTACCGCTGAGTAGAACTCCATTGTATAAATGTACCACATCTTCATTATCCACTCATCTGTTGAGGGACATCTAGGCTGGTTCCATTTCCCAGCTATTATAAATTGAGCAGCAATAAACATGGTTGAGCATGTACTTCTAAGGAAATGAGATGAGTCCTTTGGATATATGCCTAGGAGCGCTATAGCTGGGTCATATGGTAGATCAATCTCTAGCTGCTTTAGGAACCTCCACACTGTTTTCCACAATGGCTGGACCAGATTGCATTCCCACCAGCAGTGTAGAAGGGTTCCTTTTTTTCCACATCCCTGCCAACATTTATGATCATTTGTTTTCATGATGGTGGCCAATCTGACAGGAGTGAGATGGAATCTCAATGTAGTTTTAATCTGCATTTCCCTGATGACTAGTGACGTAGAACATTTTTTAAGATGCTTATATGCCATTCGTATTTCTTCCTTTGAGAACTCTCTATTTAGCTCCATAGCCCATTTTTTGATTGGCTTGTTTGATTCCTTATTATTTAACTTTTTGAGTTCTTTGTATATCCTAGATATTAATCCTCTATCAGATATATAGCTGACAAAGACGTTTTTCCCATTCTGTAGGTTGCCCCTTTGCTTTTTCCACTGTGTCCTTTGCAGTGCAAAATCTTTGTAATTTCATTAGGTCCCAGTGGTCAATCTGTGGTTTTATTGCCTGAGCAATTGGGGTTGTATTCAGAAAGTCTTTGCCAAGACCAATATGTTGAAGGGTTTCCCCTACTTTTTCCTCTAGCAGTTTCAGAGTTTCCGGTCTGATGTTAAGGTCTTTAATCCATTTGGACTTAATTCTTGTGCACGGCGAGAGAGAAGAATCTATTTTCATCCTTCTGCAGATATTTATCCAGTTTTCAAAACACCATTTGCTGAAGAGGCTGTCTCTTCTCCAATGAGTATTTTTGGAATTTTTATCGAATATCAGGTGGCTATAGCTACTTGGGCTTACATCTGGGTCCTCTATTCTGTTCCACTGATCTACATGTCTGTTTTTGTGCCAGTACCATGCTGTTTTTGTTACTATGGCTCTGTAGTATAGGTTAAAATCAGGTATGGTGATACCACCAGCCTCTTTTTTGTTGCTCAGTATTATTTTAGATATTCGAGGTTTTTTGTGATTCCAAATGAATTTTTGGATTGTTTTTCTATTTCCATGAAGAAAGCCTTTGGAATTTTGATAGGGATTGCATTAAATGTGTAGATTGCTTTAGGTAAGATTGCCATTTTCACGATATTTATTCTTCCAATCCAGGAACAAGGGATGTTTCTCCACTTTCTAGTGTCTTCTCCAATTCTCGCTTGAGTGTTTTAAAGTTCTCATTGTATAGATTCTTTACTTCCTTGGTTAGGTTTATTCCAAGGTATTTTATTTTTTTTTGATGCAATTGTGAATGGGAGTGATTCTCTGATTTCATCCTCTGTGTGTTTGTTGTTAGCATATATGAAGGCTACTGATTTCTGTGTATTTATTTTGTATCCTGCTACATTGCTGTAGGTTTTGATCAGCTCTAACAGCTTGCTAGTAGAGTCTTTAGGGTCCTTTATGTATAGAATCATGTCATCTGCAAATAATGATAACTTGATTTCTTCCTTTCCAATTTGTATCCCTTTTATGTGTGTCTCTTGCCTTATTGCTATGGCTAAGACTTCCAAAACTATATTAAATAGAAGTGGGGACAGTGGACACCCTTGTCTTGTTCTGATTTTAGTGGAAAAGCTTCCAGTTTTTCCCCATTTAGTAATATGTTGGCTGTAGGCTTGTCATAAATAGCCTTTATTATATTGAGATATATTCCTTCTATTCCCAGTCTCTGTAGGACTTTTATCATGAAGGGATGTTGGATTTTGTCAAATGCTTTCTCTGCATCTAATGAGATGATCATGTGATTTTTGTCCTTCAACCCGTTTATGTAATGTATTACATTTATAGATTTGTGTATGTTGAACCATCCCTGCATCTCTGGGATAAAGCCTACTTGGTCAGGGTGAATGATCTTTTTGATATACTCTTGTATTCTGTTTGCCAATATTTTGTTGAGAATTTTTGCATCTATGTTCATGAGGGAGATTGGTCTGTAATTTTCTTTTTTTGTTCTATCTTTGCCTGGTTTTGGTATCGGGGTGATGCTGGCCTCATAGAAGGAGTTTGGTAGAATTCCTTCTTTTTCTATTTCCTGGAAAAGCTTAAGAAGCAATGGTGTTAGCTCTTCCTTAAAGGTCTGGTAAAATTCAGCAGTGAATCCATCCGGGCCTGGGCTTTTTTTAGTTGGGAGATTATTGATAACTGTTCGGATCTCCATGTTTGTTATAGGTCTATATAAGTGATTAATCTCATTTTGATTTAATTTAGGTAGGTCATATAGATCAAGGAAATCATCCATTTCTTTCAGATTTTCATACTTTGTGGAGTATATGCTTTTATAGTATGTCCCTATGATTTTTTGAATTTCTCTGGAAGCTGTTGTGATGTTACCTTGTTCATCTCTGATTTTATTAATTTGTGTCTCTTCTCTCTTTCTTTTGGTCAGATTTGCTAAGGGTTTATCAATCTTGTTTATCCTTTCAAAGAACCAACTCTTTGTTTCATTAATTCTTTGGATTGTTCTTTTTGTTTCTATCTCATTAATTTCTGCCCTAATCTTTATTATTTCTTCCAGTCTACTAATTTTTGGTTTGCCTTGTTCTTCTTTTTCCAAGGCTTTAAGGCAAAGCATTAGGTCGTTTACTTGCGACCTTTCTAATTTCTTAATATAGGCACTTAAGGCTATAAATTTACCTCTTAGAACTGCCTTCATTGTGTCCCAGAGATTGTGGTATGTTGTGTTCTCATTATCATATGACTCTATAAATTTTTTGATTTCCTTTTTGATTTCTTCATTGACCCATTCATCATTTAGTAGTGTATTGTTTAGTTTCCATGATTTTGTGTATGCTCTATAGCCTTTCTTGCTACTGATTTGTAGTTTAATTCCATTGTGATCAGATAGAATGCAAGGAATTATTTCAATTTTCCTGAATTTGTTAAGATTTGCTTTGTGTCCTAATATATGGTCTATTTTAGAGAATGTTTCATGTGCTGCTGAAAAGAATGTATATTCTGCAGCCTTTGGATGAAATGTCCTGTATATATCTGTTAGGTCCATTCCTTCTATGACCTCATTTAGTCCAGATGACTCTCTGTTTATTCTTTCCCTGGATGACCTGTCAATTGATGAGAGTGGGGTGTTAAAGTCACCCACCACCACTGTGTTTGGTGTTATCTGTGACCTTAGTTCTAATAGTGTTTGTTTGACGAATTTGGAAGCCCCCATGTTAGGTGCATATATGTTTAGGATTGTAATGTCCTCCTGTTGGAGTGTGCCCTTAATCAATATAAAGTGACCTTCCTTATCTATCTTGACTAACGTCGGACTAAAGTCTACCCTGTCTGATATTAGGATAGCAACCCCTGCTTGTTTTCTAGGCCCATTTGCTTGAAACACCGTCTTCCAACCTTTCACCCTAAGATAATGTCTATCCTTTGTAGAAAGGTGATTTTCTTGGAGACAACAAATTGTAGGATCCTGCTTTTTAACCCAGTCTGCAAATCTATGTCTTTTGGTTGGGGCATTGAGACCGTTGATATTAAGAGATATTATTGAAAGGTGTGTATTTATGTTTGCCATTTTTGTGTGTGTGTGTGTGTGTGTGTGTTACTGGTTCTACCTGTGCTCTCTTCTGTTAACTGATATTTGAGTATAGCTTGTTTTTTCTAGGTTCCTTATATGTGTGCTTTTCCTTTTGTTCAGCATGGAGGATTCTATCAAGTATTTTCTGTAGAGCTGGTTTTGTCTTCAAATACTCCTTTAACCTGCTTTTGTCATGGAATGACTTTATTTCTCCATCTATTTGAATGGATAACTTTGCAGGATAAAGTAACCTTGGTTGACAGTTGTTATCTTTCAGAACTTGGAATATATCACTCCAAGCCCTTCTGGCTTTAAAAGTTTGTGTTGAATAATCTGCTGTAATCCTGATGGGCTTGCTTTGTAGGTAACTTGATTTTTCTCTCTAACTGCTTTCAATAATTTTTCTTTGGTTTGTGTGTTTGGAAGTTTGATTATAATATGGCGAGGGGAGGTTCTTTCTGGGTTTTGTCTGGCTGGGGTTCTAAAGGCTTCCTGTATCTGTATTGGCACCTCTTTCCCAATTTGGGGGAAATTTTCCTCTATGATTTTGTAGAAGATGCCTACTATGCCTCTGGAGTGGAGTTCTTCTCCTTCTACTATGCCCTGAATTCTTATATTGGATCTTTTCATAGTGTCCCGAATATCTTGAAATTCCCACTCATACTTTTCTATAAGTTTGTCTTTCTCTTTGTTGGACTGCATTAGGTCTGCCACCTGGTCTTCTAGCTTAGATATTCTGTCCTCTCCCTCATCCATCCTACTGGTGAGATTTTCTACAGAGTTTTTTATTTCATTAACTGTGTTCTTCATTGCTAGTAATTCTGACTGGTTTTTCTTTATTATTTCTATTTCCTTATTTGTGTCTTGTATTGCCTTCTTTATTTCATTAAATTGGTGTCCTGCCTCTTCTTTGATTCCTTTGATTTCCTCTTTGATTTCCTCTTTGATTTCTTCTTTGATTGTTTTCATGTGTTCTTTGACCTCTTTGAACATATTTATAATTATTCTTTTGAACTCTTTCTCAGGCATTTCCTCTAACTCTCTCACTGGAGGACATTTCTGATGCATTAATACTTTTAGGTGGATTTATATAGTCTTGCTTTTTAGTGTTTCTTGTGTTATAATGTATATATTTTTGCATCTTGGATTAAGTTAATGGTTGGATTTTCTAGCTAGCTGTGTATTGTTAGCTGTATCAATTGATTTGATGTAATATATTTTCAGGGTAGGACCTTAAGGTATTAGGTGTGGCTCTTAAGACTTTCAGAGTATCTACAAAGATGTTCTTAGGGGTTGAGTTTCCCTGCTATAGGAGTATTCAAGCAGGCTGAGTGGAATAAAATATAGGTAGATTCTAAAATTTAACTAAACACTGTACACATTCAATCAAAAACAGCCTTGAGTATGTATGCAAGAGTAGTTATTATAATGACCAGATCTTCTATCAACAAAGAGGTTTAGATTTCTGGTCTGTTGAGGGATCCAAGTCAGCTTGTGACCAAGTGAGACCCTTCTCTGGTGCAATCCCAGTTACCTTGGGTGATTTTGGTCTCAGTCAAGTTGCTGCCTGGGTCGTCGGGCTGCTGTTCTGATTTCTGGAGCTGGGCACTTGCTTTTCCTATGGGGCAAACCGAGCCGTTGCTGCTGCCTCTGCTGCTGCCATAGCTGCCACCACCGGAGCCACCACCGCTGCTGAAGCTGCCGCTGCCGTGACCACCGCCGCTGCTCCCCCCGAAGCCGCTGCTGCGGGATCTGCCGCCGCTGCCGCTCCTGGGTCCGCTGCTGCTGGGGCCGCTGGTACCGGTGCTGGAGCCGCTGAAGTTGCTGCTTAACTCTGCTCCTGCTTGGGTCCCGCTGTCAGCCCAAGTTGGCGTGCCCGGGTCCTGGGCCGCTGCTGTGTTCACTGGAGCTGGGCTCAGGCAGTGGGGGAGGGGAGGGAGCCGCGGCTGCTCTGGTTGTCTCGCTGCTCCACGTGTTCTTCTACCTCACGGTCTGCTCCTCCGCTGCTCGCTGCCGCTCTCCCCTCACGTTTCCCAAGTTGCGGAGAGCGTGGTGCGAGGGGAAAATCCCGCACCTGGCTTTTCCTGCGGCTCGAGCCGAGAGACTGGTGGCTTTCTGCTGCGCCGCGGCCGCGGCGGTTGCCTGAGCTGCCGGAGCCGCTGGAGCCGCTTTTCCCGCCTGTGCGGGCTCTGGATGCTCTATAACTCTTCTACTTCTCCGCTGCCGCCTCAATTTCCTATACACCTCACTTTTTAGTAAAAGTGTGTATTTTGCTGAGTTTTTTTTGGTCTTTTCCCCCCCTAGGCTGCTTTGGCGTGGTACCTACGCCGCCATCTTAACCGGAAGTCTTGGATCCTGCTTTTTAACCCAGTCTGCAAATCTATGTCTTTTGGTTGGGGCACCGAGGCAATTGATATTAAGAGTTATGATTTAAAGGTGTGTATTTATACTTGCTATTCTTGTTTTGCAGTACTTTTGATTTTTCCTTTACTCTCTGTAATGACTTGATTCAGGTGTCCCTCATAAACTTAGGTATTCTGAATGCTTGTCTTCCCAGCTGATGTAGATTTGGCAATTAACACTCTCAGGAGGCATTATATTATTTGGGGTGGACTTGTGGATATTATTTCCAGTCTCCCCTTGCCTGTGTTTGGCACACTCTCCTAATGTTGTTGTCCACCTGATGTTGGCAAGGAGGTATGTCCACCCTCTGTTCATGTGATCATTTTACTCACCATCATGAAACTTTACCCTCGAGCCTATAAGCCAAATAAAACACTTTTTTCCTCCCACAACCTGCTCTTGGTTGTGTGATTTCTACCAGAAATTCAAACCTGACTGCAACACTCTCATGTTTTAACTATTATTTGAGTATGGTTTATTTTTTTTCCTGGTTCCTTATGTGTGTGGTTTTCTTTCTCTTCTACATGGAGGATCCTTTGAAATATTTTGGGTACAGCTGGCTTGGTGTTCATATACTCCTTTGGCCTGTTTTTAGATGGATAGCTTTGCAGGATAAAGTAATCTTGGTTGACACTTGTTATCGTTCAGAAGTTGGAATACATCATTCCAAGCCCTTCTGGATTTTAAAGTTTGTATTGAGTAATCTGCTGTTATCTTGATGGGCTTGTATTTATATGTGATGCGATTTTTCTGTCTAACTGCTTTTAATGTATTTTCTTTTCTTTGTGTATTTTTAGTTTAATTATAATATGATGGTGCACGGTTCTTTCCTGATTTTGCATGTTTGGCATTCTAAAGGCTTCTTGTATCTGCACTGTCATCACTTTCCATACTTGGGCAAAGTTTTCTATGATTTTGAAAATACCTTCTATGCCTTTGGAGTAAAATTCTTCTCCTTCTACTATACCCTGAATTCTTATGTTTCATCTCTTCATAGTGTCCCAAATGTCTTGAAATTCCACGCCTTTCTACTAGTTTGTCTTTCTTTTTGTTGGACCATATTACATCTGCCACCTAGTCTTCTAGTTTAGATATTCTGTCTTCTCCTTGATCCATTCTACTGGTGAGAATTTCTACAGTTTTCTATTTGACTTACTTTGTTTTTCATTTCTAATATTTGTGATTGGTATTTTTCACTATTTTTCTTTCCTTATTCAGGTCTTGTATTGACTTCCTTATTTCATTAAATTGGTTTCCATGTTCTCTGGGGATTCCTTCAGGAGTTTTTCTTCTTTGTTTCCTTTGATTTCTTCTCTGATTTTTTTTTAAACATAGATATAACCATTTTTTTTTTAAATTCTTTGTCAGGCATTTCTTCTAAATAAGTCTCACTGAAGGTCATTTCAGATGAATGTATAGATTTTGGTAAATTGTATTATGTCCATTTTTGTGTGTCATGTATTGTAATGAAGAGATTTTTGAATCTTAAGTTAATTTGATGCTTGGGTTTTATAATTATCAGCATTGTTCTTAGCCATGTGAATCCAACTTTATATATCTTCAGTGTAGGAGTTTCAGATGCAAATTATAGTTCTTATGTTTCCAAAAAACAGCCAAAGTGACTCTAGCCATTGAGTTTGCCTGCTATTCAAGTATTCTAGTAGACTGGGTGGAGCAATTTACTGACAAATTCACAATTCAACTGAACAATATATGCATTCAATCCAAGCCAGCACAGAGTATTTATGCAAGAGTGGGGATTAAAACAATCAGATAATCTATTAAAACCAAAGTCCCTAAGGGTGTGTGTTGTGTTCAACACCCTTGATCCTGGGAGGTTGAGATTTCTGGTCTGAAATGCATTCCTGATAGGCCTAAAGTCAAGTCAGACCACACCTCCAATAATGACAGAAGAAATAGACAAATCCTCTATGAATCAGGAAATGTCAAAGCCAACAATAGTCAACCCCAAAATATAGCTTGTTTGAGAATGGTAAAGCCAAGAAAGACTATGTAACACATAACCTGCTCTGACATGGAAAGAGAGATTAGCACTTCCAGAGCAAGCCTATGTACTTGTCTTTGTATTAGTATGTGCTGTTACCTTTTTGGATGGCTTCCAATATCATTAATGCTGAGTGCCCACCTTGATCTCTCTGTGTTGCACTGTGTACTAGTGTTCTGATTGGCTGTACTGGATGCCATGTGGCCATGGGTGAATGAGGTCTCAAGAGGTTTACAGCACTGACAGCTGGGGGATGGCAGGCTGTGCTAGATGCCTGGAGTTGTGCCAGAGCTTATTTATTGAGATGGGCTCTCTCACTGAAACAATTTGGCTAAGCAACCAGTGAGTTCCTGGGTTTCCCAGTGTTCACCTCCCTCTCCAGTGCTGGAATTTAAGGCATGCACCATCACATTTGGCTTTTTTTTTTTTTAAATTTAATTTATTAGTTTTCTTTTCAGTAAATACAGGCAGTTTGGTACCATTATTTAGGCTCATCTGTGATCTACCCCCTCCCATTAGACCCTCCTTATTATTGAAAATGGGTCGTGCATTGTGGAGTTAGCCCCCAGTTATTAGTATGATAAATGTCTCTGAAAATCATGACCCAACATGTAACTCTGACATGCTTTCCGCCCCCTCTTCCGCAAGATTTCCCTGAGCCATGTTGGGTTCATTTTTGGTCTGCTTCAGTGCTGAGGTGTTGGGGGCCTCTGAGGCTCTGGCTCTCTGATTTGGTAGGAGTTGATTTTTCTCTGCATTGATCTCCTTCCCCTTTGTGCTGGTATCCAGTTCACAGGAAAACATCACCCTTGCTTATTTCACCAGTTGTCCTTAGTTTCAGTTGGGCCCCTTCTGAGGTATGTTGGGGCAGCTCTCTTCTTAGGATCTGCATCTATCTGGAAAAGAGAAGCAAATTCTCCAACGGAGAGTAAGTTAGCACCCAGAAAATTGAGATAACACTTACTTTTTTGATAGACAGTTTGATAGGTGTAGGCCCTCTTATACCCCGTGATTGATGGTAGCTTGATATTGTAGAGTGGGCTTGTGTTTGGGTATGGTTCTGACTTGTTTCCCAGCTCCAGCTAAGGGTCTAGTACCACTGAGTGGATCAGTTAGCCAAATCAAGAGCAATTGATTCCTCACCATGGCTGTGTACCACTATTGCACTTGTGTGGGTATCACATCCAGTTAATTGTTGCTACTTAGGTTAAACAATGTGTTGCTTGGACAGATCTTGGTCACTTCCCCCAGTCGCCTATGTAGCGCCTTCTGGCACTAGACACGCTGACTGTCTGGGGACTGACTCTCTCCTGGCTTCCAGCCATGTCATTCCATTTTACGTGCCAGCTGCGTATGGAGTCTTCAGCAATAGGGTCTTACCACTGGCCTTTGGTGGGTCATCAATTACTCTGACAGAAGTCTGTCATTGTTTTGGGAAACCTTGTAGGTTTCTCTGATCAAAAGCTCATTGTGGATTGTAGGCCCAAGCTGGAAGTGGGGGTTACAGGTCAGTGTCCACTAAGAAATTGAGGAAAAAGATAACTAATATACAAGAGTTAGAGAGGAGAGAGATAGAGGAGAGAGGGGGAGAGGGAGGGAAGGAAGATGTAGGAGATTTAGGTCAGTCTTGATCCTACCCTGGGTGCTGAAGATTTAAAGTTGAGTCATCATGCTTCTAATGCAAGCATTATGCTCACTGAACTATCTCATTAGCCCTCATAATTCTTTACTGAAAGATATTAAAATTTTTGTTTCCCTCTATACAATTTGATAAAATTGATTTTGTGGGGGAGGCTGGGAGAACTAATCAAGAAGTTGTGGTGACATGACACATTAACTTTCTTGTTTCCCTAGTGTAAGGCTGATCTTGCAGGGGATAGGAAGTGGGGGTTGTGTGTTTTCTGGATTACTGAGCCCAGAGTGGCAACTCCAGCCTTAGACATTTCTTGACATTCCTCTATTGTTTCATGACACTGAGCACTGAACTAGCCATTTCATCAGGCTTTTCTTCCATTGTTTGGGGCTTGATCTATTAGCAAACATTTTTTCTAAGGAAGGCCCCCTATATCCTGCTTCCTAAATTTTTTCATGTCTGAGTGCTATCCTTATTCCTAAACTAATTGTCTATTCTCTTTTAAGGAAGTTTTTCTTTTCCTTTCAGCAAGGTGTAGATATTGTAGTATATTTTGATGGATCAAGTTAGACTAAATATGCTGCTATTGAGAAGCACCTGAATTTTCTCTCTCTTTTATTTCAATTGCCTTTGTTTTTTGTCTAAATGGTTGACAAAATATATTTTGTTCTTAAATCATAACAACCAATGTATGTGCCAATGTTGATTCTCCCATGCTCTTTTTTTCCATTGAGAGACTCTGATCTCTAGTCTGTATTTCTTTTTAATTTAAAGCATATTTCTTAGTATTTCTGAATATTTCTGCTGTTGATCTTTTGAGGCTATAATAACAAGGGCATATACTGTCACTTACATCACCTATACCCTCTAACAACTTCTTTTAAACATGTTTTTCTGGTATTAATTTTATTTCAGGTCTTTCCTCTCCCATCCACAGAATTAGGTATGTCTTTTTTTTTTTGTCTTTTTTAATTCATCAACCATAAGCATAACAGTTCCCAGGACCTTGCTGGAATCTCAGTTTATCTTTGTCATCTGCCTTCCTGATCCTGTTATTTCATGAGCTTTTATTATTTTTGCAACATTTTCCATTAATTTCCTGCATAATGTAAGGCAAAATGGTCTTTCTTCTGCTCTTTATCTTTTCTTTTCAAAATGGCCTGTGCTCTCCCAAGTGCCTAGCTGCTTGCCTATACCCCGTGTTTCTGCTGCAGCTCCATGATTCCACTTCTTCTCTCCTTGTTTGTGGGTGATGGAGCAGCATCCAGAATATTGGGCTTTGGAAGCTTCTATGTGGGTGCTGGAGGATACCCTTCCCACTCTGTCTTTCCTGATAGTCTTTCTCTCTTAGAGTTATGCACTGAGGCCTGAGTGTTATAGTCATTGATTTTTCTCTGGAGAGTGGGAAAGTTAGGTATAGGGTCTGCTTTCCTATGTGTCAGACACATGCTGTCTACCTAGACGTGTTATTTCTTGCACACTCCTTCAGTCTTCTGGGTCAGAAACACAGTTTCTGCTTGTGCACATTCCCTTCCTGCACACTCCTCCCAGCTTCTGCTTTGTTGGTGCTGTTCTGCAGCCTATGCTTCCAAGATGGAGTTCATTGCTGTTGCTGGCTGCTCATTTCCTTGGTTCTACATCCACATTTTATGTAATCATTCCTCAATATGAAAAGCAATAACTAATAATTCCTCAATATGAAGAGAAATAACTAATGCTTCCTGTAGGGTTAATACGGATTAGGAGTAAAGTAAGCTCCCTTTTGTAGGCAGCTAGTCAGGGTTACAGGCTTAAACCAAAGAAAATGATATCTATATAGCTTGACAGGGTCAACAGACACAGAAATTTTATAAGTCCAGAAACCAGTCTGAGAACTGAAATCCAAAATCTGACTCATGTTGACCTACTGAAAGGTCAAAAGCCTTGACTCAAGCTGAATAACCAGGAGGCCAGTTGGCTCATACATACAAAGTAACCAGTACTTTGTCTAACCCATCAGCCTATTAGAAGCCCCCCTCTTACATTCAAAGCAACCGATCAATTCACCCTTATTTGATACTTCATTTACATCCCCAATAATATAAAACCCCTGACCCAACTCACCAGACATCTAGCTACCTGCTTGGATTTTTTCCTGCTTTCCTTTCACTTGCTTTTCTATTAAACCCTTGCTTATGTTGCCCTTCTGCCTTATCTGCACTTACCTTTCACTGTAATTTGAAGAAGAATGAACTAGGGAGCCCTTCAGTTGGGAAGTTTTAGTAAGCAGTGAGTCTCTGCTACTCTAACCCATAAGCTAATGCTCTCAAAATCAGCAACAGGGTCAGCCAAATTGTACATAGTGGTGGGGATTGCTTTCTTATATCCAATCTATAAGCTTTCTCCCTTCTTCTTTATTTATTTACTCCTTTGCCTCAATAGTACAAATTTATTACTGAAGATCTTTGATGCCTATTTTTTCTCCCTGCCCATGAAGTAGAAGTTAGAGAATGGCATTTATGAGAAGTCTCTTCTATTGACTGCTTTTGAGGTAGGTGTTTTCCCTTTCTTTCCATTGCCCCATTTTCTCCCCCATAGCCTGCCTTCTTAGCTATAACCCATTTTTACTGGCATCCCAGTTACTTGTACTGTTGTGGAGGCAAAATATCTGATAAAAACATGTTTGGGAAGGAAGGGTTTATTCTGGGGGCAGGAGCATGAAGCAGCTGATCACATTTCATCAGCAGTCAAAAAGTAGAAAGCCATGGATACTGATAATGTCTTGCTATCTCCTTTTACTTTTGATGTATATGGTAGTGGTGGAGGGGCTCATATTTTGCATGCATGAATGTGGAGTTTAGAAGAGAACTTTCAGGCGTTAGTCCTCATTTTCCACATCATGTGATGTAGATTCTCTCATTCCTATTGTTGTTCAGTGCTGTTTGTCAGGTTAGCTGGTGTGTGAGCTTCTAGGAAATTCTTCTGTCCCTGCCTGGCATCAGCATGTTGGGATTACACAAGCCCACCATGGCTTCTGGTTTGTATATAGGGTCTGGAGACCTGAACTCAAATACTCAAGCTTGAGTGACAAGTACCTTAACCACTGTGCCACGTCTCCATCCTCTTTATTCAATAAAGCACCCTAGCCTATGGAATGGTTCTACCCATAGTTACTGTTGGTCTACCCAACTCAAATAATATAATCTAGAAAATCCCTTACAAATGTGTTTCATTGATGATTCTGAATTCAACCAAGTGGACAATACCTTAACCATCACAAGTGGTAATAATTTTGAGGAATTGGATGAATCACCCAATTTTCCTGCCAGTTCTGAGAGAACCATATTTGTTAAAGGATCACTTGAGCCACACAAGCATTTTTCATTTATTTGGCCTCAGTTCTTTTCAAGCTTTATGTTAAACTTTTCTTTCCTTTCATTGAGTGCTTGTGTAGGTCTATTGTGTTCAAGGGGGAGTTAAAAAAATCCTTTCATTTTTCCTTTTATTCATGAGATTTACCAATATTTGGAAGTTTATTTAATTTTATTTTTACTATAGGCATGTATTTCTTTGATCAAATTGTTTATATATTTAAAATATCATCTTTAAAGATGTTATATCACTTATTTAGGGTTGTAGAACTATGTTAAGATTTTATAGCATTAACTTAGCATTTTATAACTATGATGCAACATTTCTGCCTCTCAAATACTGGGATTATAGGTTATGTGCCACCACACCTGGCTGTGTTTTTAAATTTTTTTTTCAAGGTAGGGTCTCCCTCTAGTCCAGGATGACCTGGAATTCACTATGTAGTCTCAGAGTGGCCTTGAACTCATGGCAATCCTCCTACCTCTGCCTCCTAAGTGCTGGGATTAAAGGCATTCAGCACCACACCCAGCTTTAGAAAATTTATAATAAAAAGGGACATGCTGATATCTCATTATCAATCACTTATGATTTTTACATTGTATGGTAGGCATTTGTGTACTGCATGTATGCTTGTATGTGTACTGCATGTATGCTTGTATGTGTACTGCATGTAGGCTTGTATGTGTGCAGGTGCACATGTGTTTGTGGAGTCCAAAGGACAACCTCAGGTGACACCCTCAAGAATGCCACCCATCTCCTTTGAGACAGGGTCTTTTATTGGCCTGGAGTTCACAGATGAGGTTAGACTGGCGGGCCAGCAATCTCCAGGGACGTGCTATCTCCACGTCAGTGCTAGATTACAAGAGTGTGTCCCACTAGCAGCATTTACATGAGTTCTGGGATCAAACTCAGGTCCTCATGCTTGTGATGCAAGTACTTTTCTGACTGAGTGAATTTCTCCATCCATCACTATTTTTTGTTTTTGTGCCTATATGTATGTGTGATTTATGTGAATGTGTGTATAAATGCTCATATATATGTAGGCACATGTGTGTATAAATGTACATGCACCTATGTGTATATGTGTGTGGAAGCCAGAGATCAATGCCGGGTGTTCTCCTTTGTTTTATCACTCTAGCCCCTATCACTGACGTCATTGTCATCGTCATCTTCTTCTTGTTTGTTTGTTTGTTTGTTTTTTTTTGAGGTAACATCTCATTCTAGCATAGGCTGACCTGGAATTCACTATGTAGTCCCAGGGTGGCCTCAAACTTTTGGCGATCCTCCTATCTCTGCCTCCCAAGTGCTGGGATTATAGGTGTGTGCCACCATGCCCGGCTATCATTCACTTCTTAATGGTCATTTTTAATGAAAGAATTTTTTTTCTGTAGTATCTTTGATGATTATGTTTGTCCAATTTTTTTGCTTTTCTTATGAGCAACAATTATCTGAATATTAATTCCATACTCTGTGACCATTCATTCTTGTTATTCTTTTTATAATCTTCAAAATAGTAGGACTGCTTCTGTGTTTTGGAAATGGCCATGGGCAGTGTGAAGCAGGTTTGCTGGATGCCTGCATGGAGATGTGATTGAGCTATGAGGACAGACCATGGGTTGCAGGGGAGACCCAATGGAAATGCCAGGACCACAAGACAGCTGCTGAGGAAAGCTGTCAGCCCCTGATGAAATTTTCCAGGATTGTGAGTAGCCTAGCTAGAGGGGTGAAATTAGAATTTCAGAGACTTGTCACTGGTTAGAATTATTGGACTTGGAGACTTGTCATTAACTAGAGTTGTTGGATTTGGAGCTACAGAGTTTGATGTTTGCCCTACTTAAATCTTGAATTGGTTGAATATTTTTTTTCTATGCCCAATGCCATCTTTTGCAGTATGAGTGTTTATTCTGTGCCATTATGATTTTGGGGGGTTAGAAAACCTTGGATTATGCAGATGTTTGAACATAATTAGAATAAAAAGTGTGGGGACTTTGAAAGTTTGATTGAATGCATTACATTTTACATCATAGATAGTTATCAGTTTATGGGGGTCAGGGGTGGAATGTGGTGGTTTGATTCAGTTGTCCCCTATAAACTTAGGTATTCTGAATGCTAGGTTCCCAGCTGATGGAGATTTGGGAATTAATGCCTCCTGGAGGCACTGTATTGTTGGGGGTGGGGGGGCTTATGGGTATTATAGCCAGTTTCCCCTTGCCAGTGTTTGGCACACTCTTCTGTCCCTGTTGTCCACCTTTTGTGTTGGCCAGGAGATAATGTCCACCCTCTGCTTCTGCCATTATTTTCCTCTTCCATCATGGAGCTTCCCCCTCTAATCTGTAAGTGAAAATGAACCTGTTGTTTTTTCTACTATCTGCTCTTGGCTGGGTGATTTCTGCCAGCAATGTGAACCTGGCTGCTACAAGGTGCTTGCCTACAAAGCCAAAGGACTCTGATTCAATTCCCCAGGACCCATGTAAGCCAGATGCACAAAGTGGTGCATGAGTCTGGAATTTGTTTGGAGTGCCTGGAGGCCCTGGTATGCCCATTCCCCCTGTCTCTTTCTTTCCCTCTCAAATATAAAAAAACACAAACAAACAAACAATATTTGACAGAGACCCATGTAGCTGAAACTGGTACTGAATTGCTGTGCAGCTGAGGATGACCTTAAACTTCGCTCCCTCATTCCTATATGTAAGTGCTAGAATTGCAGGTGTGCACTATTGTGGCTGGTTTCATACAATGCTAGGTATTGGACACATCGTTTCATGTGTGTGAGGCAGGTTTACTACCAACATTTCCAGCCAGAATTATTAAAAAAAGTTAAACTCATTTTATCTATTTGATAATTTTATCCTGATGTTTCACATGTGTTTAGACTTTCTGCTCCTGTTCAAAAAGACTACCTTCTCTGTGTTTTCTAAAGGAATCTGGCTAGAAAGACAGCAGCTTCAATAAAAATAGCAATGAAACAAGGACTATAACAGAAATTGAAAAAGTAAAAAGAATGATGAATATGATTTTTATGAGGTTTTATTTTTGTGTAGTATATGAAATGTGTGTATGATGTATGCATGTGTGTGTGTGTGTGTGTGTGTGTGTGTGTGTGTGTGTGTGTGTGTGTCTGTCAAATACATGTGCCCCATGCACATGTGTAAAGGCTACAGGAGTATGTTAAGTGAAAAACTGTGGGTGATAGGGATGGAAGGCAGATCCTCGTTTAATCAACAAGTGCTGTTAGCTGCTGAGTTATGTTCTCAGCCCTGAATTTGGATAATTTCTAATAAACTTTTCTATTTGTTGCTGTCAACAGTTGGCAGACAGATGAGATCCTTTGCTATGTCATCAGACTCACGATCTATTTATTGTTTTTATTTCTTTTCTTTCCAGCAGCATTACTTTGATGGACTGCAAGGATGTTGGGTGGGTTTGGTACCCGTTCTGGATTTTAGACAATGTTTCCTAGCTAGAGTATCACAGTGGCTTCAGAGTAAAAGCTCTGCTACACAGGATATGTAGTGCCATCAGGCATCACCCTCCTCCTCTCTTGGTTTTTGTTTGTTTGATTGCCCACCTTACTCTAGCCTTCTTGGGAATGCTGTTGGAAAAAAATGTAGATTGATAGGAGTTCAGCTGTGGCTGACAAAAGAAAGTTCACAGTAGGGGCTGGAGAGATGGTTCAGTGGTTAAGGCACTTGCCTGCAGAGCATAAAGACATGGGTTTGATTCCCCAGTTCCTATGTAAAGCCAGATGAACAATGGAGCATACATTTAGAGTTCAGTTGCAGTGGCTGCAGGCCCAGGCACACCCATTCTCTCTCTCTTTCCTTGCAAATAAATAAATAAATAAAATATTTAAAAAAAAACTGCAGAGCCATGCAGAGGACTGGGCACCCAGACACCATGCCCATCTAGCTGGTGAGAGAAAAGAAGAATGTCAGGAAGTCAGGAGTAAACTTTTACTGATGAATCAACTTCACTGAAGAGACATACTTGAAGTCTCACAGGCTGTCTCACATTTCATCACAGATAGACATTAATTAGTCTTACCCCTCCACTGGCTCCAGAGTGTTTGGGAATGCAATCTTTTGTTTTGTTTGGCAATAAATGTTACCAAAAGAAAAGTACTAAGATAAATGACGGTGAACCTATGTTCATGTGGGCAAGTGTCAGTCTGAATCACAGCCTGGTTTCTCCTGAGTCTGTTCTCACTGTACTAGTTTTGTTCATTATCTATCATAACCAACAACCAGTATGGCCATTTATTATTGCACCTTAAGCTTTGTTTAATTCCTTACCTTATGTCAAAGCTCTTTCCTTCTCCTCCTCCAGTGATTTCATGGAATCTATGTTAGTAAGAGAATACAAACCATTCACCTCCTATACTGTGTGCCTCACTTTTCCACCACTCCCTCCTGCAGGCCAATAGGTTTATTCTCCTCTTTTAGGGCCATGACTAGAAAATTACCCACCCAGTGCTTATCCACTGGTTCTCTGATGACACAACTTCCTTCATTCCTGCTCCACCAACTCCCTGCCACGACTGCCACTTATCAGAGTCCAGGGATCCCCACCTGAGTCTTTCTCGCTACCATTACAATTCATCTCTCACTGCTGTCTCCCTCCTTTAGTCCTCCTCTATTCTGCTCATAGTATTGCATAGTAATGGCTAGCATTTTCATTACTTCTCACCTCTTATCTGAAATAGCTAAGATAATGCTATCCTATCCTCACTAGGCCCCAACTCCATTTTGGGGGGGAATAAAACAGCTGAGCTAACACTTGCTTATTAGGGCACCTTTCATTTGCAAACTCCCTGGGAGGGTCATATATGCTCTGATAACACCAGGGTCCTGCTCTAGGGCCTGAGAAGCCTTGAGAGTGTGGACTATAATTCTCTCTCATGGACTATAATGGATCAAGTAGTCTCTTATGTTTTCATTTCCTTTGTGTCTCACAATCATCCTGACACCTTTGTTTTTCTTTCATTTCACTAAACACACATTTTAAAAGTTAGCAATTAGGGCTGGAGACATGGCTTAGTGGTTAAGCCCTTACCTATGAAGCCTAAGGACCCTGGTTCGAAGCTCGATTCCCCAGGACCCACGTTAGCCAGATGCACAAGGGGGTGCACGCATCTGGAGTTCGTTTGCAGTGGCTAGAGGCCCTGGAGCGCCCATTCTCTCTCTCTCTCTGCCTCTTTCTCTCTCTGTCACTCTCAAATAAATAAAAACAACAACAAAAAAAAGTTAGCAATTAAACAAGTTCATCTAAGTGATGAAATAGTATTTCCCACCAATACTTAAGCTCACATACATCATAAGCTTGCTATCACCATGTGCTGCAAGTCACAGCGCTTATCCATTGCCTCTTAGGAGCAGCGATCAAAGTCCTTGGCTAGTACATGAGAAAGCAGCCTGGAATGTGCACTGATTTGAAATAGAGATGTGGGACTCAGGTAGGGAGAGGGGATCCTTGCTGCAGAGTAGAAGCAGGCAGTTTCCCCAGCTATTCATATTCAAGAACACTTGGCCTCCAAATGTTTCTTTCCCCTTACCAAGAGCACCCTCAAACTGGGCAATGCTAACCTTACAAACATTGCAGGAGTTCACAGATACTGAACAGCTGCAATAGCAAATCCTTTCTTCCTCTAGAGTGCTTTGCCCAAGCTATATGCTCCTGGCTTAGTGCTATGTGCTTCACTAAGGGAAACAATCTATGGGAGGAGGCAGCCATGCTGATCAGAGATTAACTTTCTTTTTAGTGGATCAGGGTCTCACAGAAAGGCCTCCCTTAAAAGGGGAAACTGCGGGCGGAATGCCATGAACTTCAGAGGCTAGCAGGAACAGAAAGGCAAGTAGGTGGTAGCAAAGAAATGGTAGATAATTTTTTTTCCAAAGGAAAGGCAGGTTAGGTGGCACTTTAGTGCCTGTAAGGAGGGTAGCACATAGCTTCTAAGCTTGGATTCCTCTCACTTTGTGACCCTCTTGAAAGCATTGACAGCAATCAACACTGCATTCTTCAAGCTTTTGTTTTACTTTGGCTACTGCTTAGTGCATACTCAGGCAAAAACACCTTTCCCTAACTTAGCCTTATCTCCATATATTCAGCAGTGTTTCAGAAACTTGTAATTTCACTGCTGGGTCCATGCTGTGATATGGTAGATTGTACTAACAAGAGGGCTGGGCCCATTGTAAGGTGGCACACACCTCTATTTTAGCCCTTGGGAGACTGAGGCAGGAGGATCCTGGGTTCTAAGTCAGTCTGGGCTACATATCAAGTTCCAGTCAGGCTAGCCTATTCATAGTGAGACCCTGTCTTAAACATAACCTGAAATAAAAGAAACAAAATAAAAAGGTTATGCTCTGCACCCTCATAGGTACATGCAGACTGGTAGTTTTCAAGTTTCATAACTGCCATTTACCTAGATGTATACAATGGGGCATTTAAGTACCAGTATTACTTGCATAGAATAAATAGAGAAGATTTAGATAATATCTTAGCATAACAATGGAATTGCTTCTACAATGTATTCACTTACTTTTTAAAATATATGTCCAGCCAGTCATTCAACAGATATTTATTGAATCAGTCTACAGTTCTATGTACTTGGAATAGGACTATGGATAAGACAAACAAAAACCCCGTCTTTGGGAAAATAGAGCCTGTACTATACTCAATTCCTTGTGACTAGCTGAGAGGAAAGAGGGGGGATGTCCCATCTCTGATTTCTATTAACTTCAGCCATGCTCACAAACAAGAAGTGTGAGTGCCAAAGGTCCCCATCCATGTGTTGTTTGACCTTTGCAATTTTAGAAAATGCTGCTGTCAATGCTTTGTCAAGTTTACTCTCCTGCAGAGCCTAGTCTTCACCAACACGCTGTCATCTTACAACCTTCCTGTTTCTCTTATTTACTGTAGCTATAGCAGCTATAGCTCCTGTACAGGCTCAACTTTCTGGAAATTGGGCATAACTCCTGTAAACTTAGAAAAATGATATAGGAAGTAAAGAAAGAGGGTTTCTGGACCCAGATGTGTGTGTTTAGAAGCTGGCATGTTTTAAATTTCCAGTTCCAACTTAGAAAGGGAGAAGCTTCTAGTTTATGTGGGGAGAAGATTGAAGAGTCCCTGGAGCAGTGGAGACATGTTTCTTGAGAGAGGGTATCAAGAACCCCAGGAGGGAATTGCGCTGTGGAGCCTGTGCTCATGCTGGCTAGAGATGCTTCATATGAGACTATCATGGCCATAATACTGTGAGGAAGCAGCAGACGGCGACTTACATTGAGCAATAATTGTTATTGGGAGACCACATATCATTGGACTTCATGCCATACCTGGACTACCTTGGGTTCTTGAACCACAACCCAGCCCTAGTATTATGAGGACTCTTTGTGAGTTACAGAGGTTGGAGTTTCTCAGCTGGGATAGCACTTGGATCTGGCCACAAAGCTGTGTACTTGAAAATATAGAGAACATTGCTTCCAGCATAGGTACTCAGTTGGTGAGACCATCTTGTTTTATGTATAGGACAACTTTTCCTGGCACCCCTATCTAGTTGCTATCTTTTTATGAAAGACCTGGCCCATGATTTCTTTTTTGCTGTGTAGGTTTTCCTGACAGTTATTTCCCTGTTTTGTGGCCTTCTTCATTTCGATAACTCTTCAGTCAGTCAGCCTGACCACGTGGGATGTTTCTTAGAACTCCCCACAGATTAAATTTTGATGCCGATCATTGTTACAAGGTCTCATGTGCTCAGCTCTTTTCCAAAGCTTCCTCTGTCTCTCTATCCCCCCCACCTCTCTCTCTCAATCTGCCTTAGCTGTTCTGTCCATTTTCCCTTTGTTTCCAAGCTGCTTATTCTCAAAACCGTGGTGTTGAAAGTATGGTCCTCAGACCACACCTCAGCACCCAAGGTGATGCATTACACATGTAAATTCTTGGACCAAACTCCAGGTGTACTGAGTTAGCCATCACTATTTGGAACTCAATTTTACAGGAAATTTAGAGGCTTTCTCATGTTTGAAAGTCACTGTTCTAGAAGGAAGCACTTTTAGAATGTGGCACCTATGGCAGACAGCAAAAGGAAGCATGCCCATGAAGAAACAAAAGTACTTTTATGAAGAGTACTCCTGTACCTCAGGAAAAATGGAAACTTCCAAAAGCCAAGTGGAAGGTTAGATCTTCAAGCTCTCCTGTACAAATTACAACCAATTTCCTCTCCATGCAAACCAAATGCCTATTGTCTGGTCTTGTGGGCACCTTTTGGGGAGAATCCTATGTGGTGGTGATCTTACTTTACTTTCAGTCCTTGCATTGCTCTTTTATTTAATAATTGATTTTCCATTTCATCCCATGAGTATTTTCATGGATCTTTCTGCTAGATGTGATTTATCTTATTATCGGTGGGGGGCAGATAGAAGGGAGAGGAAGGGAAACAGGGAGAAGGAGAAGACTTGGCCTTGTGGAAATGCTTCTGTGAGGCTAAACATGAGTACTGTAATGATGCATGCTCTGTATGAAACTTCTTTTCAAAAGGAGTGCAGAAAGATGAAAGTTTTGAAATCAGAAATCTGGACAGATTTAATATTTCCAACAAGAGAGTCCACAATCCACAGTGTTTTTTTTTTTCTTTTTTTTAGCTTCGGCGTTCCAAAATACTCGCCTTCACTGCCGACTCATTTGCATTTCCCCAGCATCGTCATGTGAATGGAGGGCTTCACTTTTCCTCAGCCAGTAAACTATTGATTCTGCATCACAAGAGGAAAATATAAATGTAGGTCTTTAAAAGATGACCTCAACCACAATGCTAGAAAATTGCTAACTGTTAGAAATGTCAAGTCCAATCTATTCAGGGAACAAAGGTAAACAATTTGTAATGCATAGTGTAAAAATCCCTAGACTCTGTGTTTAATAGGCAAACCAAATCAAAGTGGTAGGGTCACCTAAATTGCTTTTAAAATCACAGGGCCATCAAATATTCAGTGTCATAGGTTTGAAAGAAAACAGTCAACTATCAAAATAGATGGTGAAATGTGAATAGCGAACCTTTCCAAAATGGAAAATAAAATTCCCAGTGGCTCAATCATGTGCTCTAAAATCAGTCTGATTCCTGAATTCCTACAGTGTACAGAATTATGTTGAAGAATACACTCAGGATAGTTCTACCTCTTTAAACTGATGATTTTTTTTCAAAGTCCCTAATATGGTATAGGATGTCATTTCTGAGTGTGCCACTGTCTTTTGCAATCGTCACATGCATGTGTTGGACTTTCAGGGGTGGCACTATTTCTGGTCAGCTTCTCTGGTTTTGCCTCCTCCAGCCTTCGCCTGGAGGGAAAGGCATGTTCCAGGCATTGCATAACTGTTTCAAAATTGGGATGTGGCTGTCTTGGGCACTGAGAAGAGCTACTTTATTATCAGGATCTTTTATTACAAAGTAGTTGGTTGAGCAGAAAGCCCAAACAGCTGTATTTTCATCAGGAGTAAACAACACTTCAGAGTAAGCAATGACACCAGAGGAAAAATTAAGGAAGTTAAAAGTGCAGAACAGTTGCATTTGGGGTTTTCCTTATGAGATTTGTGATCCTGAACAAATTATGTGTTAGATGTTAAATCAGATTATATTTCTGGTTTAGCATTATTCTTCATTTTTCTTTCCAATCCCATACACCTCATACCTAACTTTGTTATTTCATACATTTATTTGGAAAATAGGGACACCATTAAAATGAAATATATATTCATTTACTAAAGGAATATAACAGAGCTTGTAGGGAGATATGGAAGCATAGGTGTACTGGTCCCTCTGTGTGGACAGTGTGCTCTCAAGGGCTAGCTTCAGGAAGCACACAGACAGGGACACACAGCCTCGTAATGGCAATCAGGGCAAGCTTTCCCAAAACTACTGCAAGAGCTTAGTTGCATCCTTGTATGGGAAAAGGGAGAATGTGCCCTGACAGTGGTAGAACATTCAGCCTTGCGTGAAGAGGGAGGGAAATACCTTAACTGCAGGGGACAAAGGTGAGTGATGTGCTTGAGTAGGCATGCATCTGTCATGCAATTATTGTTATGGAAGATATATTCCCATAAAGAAAGAAGGAACAGTGGCTGGGGATCAACTTCAGCCCTTGAGCACTTGTCTAGTGTGGGCAAGACCTATGCTTGATCATCAGAGCCAAAGGAATGTAAAGAAAAAATTCAGACCACAAGAAAGTCTCGAATAAAAAGGATAGAACTGTATTTGAAAACCCAAACAAACCTACAAACTCCAAGAATATTGTGTGGCCCTGATATGGCCAGTTATGCCCTACAACCTTCTCTTCCTCCATCCAGTGAAAATGGGGTTATCTGGGTTGAAGGATGTTTTGCTTACTGTAGAAGCCAAGAAGGAGAGATGAGAAGAAATCAGTGTGGTACCAGAAACAGTGAGCTTCATGGCTATCTCTGGTATATATCTTAGATACTAAAGTATTCAGAAGTTTTAGGCCACTATTTATTGATCAAATAATCATGTAGTTAGTACATTTGGTCTGACATAGCTCACTACAGGTTTGTTGTTCAATGCGCATGGTAGCTAGGTTACAGAGCTAGTCTTTGGAATCATGTTTGTTGTAATCGCAAAAACTTAGCCTATATCAAAAGACTCTGCAGGGACTTGGCAGGAATTATTATGCAACAACTCCATAGTACTTTGTCATGATGGGTTGAGATTAGTTTTCCTATTATTCTTATTTTCAAGTGAGTCACTAGAACAACATCCTGACCCCACAATATGTTCCCAATGAAAGCACATCTTTATTTTCCTCTGGTTTTCCTTTGCAGCCAAGTATGACTTCGATTATACCATATTCACCAGCAAAAAGTCCCCAAATACCAGGCAGCCTACCAGCCTTTGCATGACTATGGGGTTCAGGATGCATTGCAAATCCTGGATGGGAGACATAATCTCCTTCTAATTTGAGACATGCTCTGAGACAAAGAGAAAAAAAAATCATTCCATTGACCCTGGTCAGTCTTAACATTTTGTCAGAACCAGGAATAAATTTCTGATGGGCTTCATTTGTTGAGGATGGCTGGGCATAGAGCATGAAACAGAAAACTAGCCTTTGCAGCATGCAGATAAAAGCCTCTGGCCTAGGAGTAGCCTGGTGTGGGGCTCTGAAAGCCAGCCATCCTGCAGAGGCATTTACCTATGCACTTCCATGGTAAGGTCAGGTGAAGCCATTTTTGTTTTCTCTGTGAGCCCTACTATATGTAGTAGGAAGTCAGAAAGCACCACCTTCAGTGGTGGACATTGCCAGAGGACAGGCATGAAGACTGCACAGTTGAAGACCCATTTATAACTATCTGATAGTTTGGGTCTCCAGACGCACAGACATTGGTAGGGGACCACTGGTATTGACCACAAACTGCAGCAATACAGCCTTCCACATAGGAAAATTCTGGGATGCTCCTCAGGACAAGAAAGAGACATCAGGAATGCCAGGAGTGGGTGTGATTCTGCACATATATTCATGATCAACCATTGACAAACCTGGCAGATTCAGAAGAAGCATGACCAAGACCATTGTACTTAAAGCAACAGTATTTTTCCCTCTGAATAGCAAAATATGAAATTCTGGGACCTTACCTTTAAAAAGGGCATACATCACAATCTCTTCTCCCATTTTGAAATAATTTCTGAATGGTGAGTCTAATAGTGCAGAATAGCCTATGGTAGAAAAATTCTGCTAGACTAGTTCCATAGTGTTTAACTTTATTTCATCCACTGTTTAATTCATGCTAGAATTAAAACTCAGCATCTGAAAGCAACATCTGAAAATATTCTAGATTCTTTTATGCCCCTGTAATGGCTAGGATGTCTCCAAAACTTCCTCATAGCATACAGACACCTATGCTGCTCCAGAGGGGAATATTTTCCATTTTCTTATCTTTAGAGAACATCTTAACCAATGTTTGCAGGTAAAGCTCTTTGGATATATGTTTGGTTCATCCTTTATTAAGATGACTGATATATCTAGAAATCTAAAGATCCCCTCCTCTTGCTTGTTGATATGTGAGATAGAGCTTTGTCATGAACTCGTGTTAAATCCTGTTTCTCTCATTTACTAATTATGTGAACTTGAGTAAGTTATTGTTACGTGATAATTCTCTGTGGTTCTCTTGTGTTTCTTCATCTTTAAACCATTGCCCCTGACTGCTTTTGTTCCAACTTTTCGTCAAAGAAGTTTGCATAGTAAGTAAGTAGCCTATCTGAAGACAGAAAGTGTCCCTTTATGTAGCAAAGGGCAAGCATGCTTCCTGTCCCTGATAAAAATTCCTGTAACATAAACTGTAAGAGTTCTTGTAATGGGTACTGTGCCAACATATAATCTGTTGATGTATAAGCTGATTGATGCTCTGCAGGAATTGGGGTTCTGAAAATTGGCAAAAGATAATAGTGCTTCGGGATGCTTTTATTCCCATGAATTTCTGACCCAGGTGACTTGTGCCTCCTGCAAGCATTGATGGGACAATTGCAAGCTAATTCATTCTCTTTCCAGTAGAGGAAAATATTAAACTCTTAGTGGATCATGATACTTAGATACTAGCCCTAATCATTCTTGCCTGCATTTGTAAAACAAAACTGAAAAATAAAGCTAGGAGAGAGTTCAGTGGTTATAGTGCTTGCTGTGCAACCATAAGGATCTGAGTTTGTTCTCCAGAACCCATGTGAAAAAGGCCAAGCGTGGTAGAGTGCACTAGGAACCCCAGAGCAGAGAGGCCAGAGGTGGGGCCAACCAGTGTAGCCTACCTGGGGAGCTACTGGCCAATGAGATACTCTGTTTTAAAGAAGCTAGATGTGTTCCTGAGCAGCATCACCAGAGGTTGTCCTTTGCTCTCCATATACATGCATATGCATGTGTACATGTATGTGGACCCAAACATACAATCTTGCACATGCATATATGTATACACAAAAATCGTGCTGAAGTGCTTATCACATGCTACACTGTCAACAAACACTTGCTGTTATTATTTAGGTGATACTTTCAGCATCTTGAAACAATTCTTTTGTGTAGTAGGATTTTCAAAAGAAATTTCTGTTCAGAAATGATTATCCTAAGAAGCAGGCAATTTTGAACAATCAACTCCCCTAATATAATTTCTGGAGTCATTTTATTTCATCTGTGAAGTTCCACATTCCCCCTTCTCATTTTTTTTGTATACTTTCATGTAAAATCTTAATATAGAATACTGCACTCAAAAAAATTTTTTTTTTAAAAAAGCTTCTATTTGTTTCCACTGAAAGAACATGAGAAAGGAAACTTATACTACAACTTTCTTGGCTTATTTGGGTTTGTGATTAGGATTTTCACTTCCAAAATGTCTTGTCTTTGTTTCTCAAAAGACCTGGGTGAAGGTCCAGCAGGGGCCTGGCTCCCGGCCAGCACGGTTGTATGGTGCGTGAGCGTCGGCCTGTGGTTTTGGCTTTGAGCTGTGAGGGCAGAAGATGCAAGCTGCAGATATGGTGAAGCTACCCTCTCTCCCCAAAGAAACCCTCTCCTACAATAGTTGCCAGCATAATTCCTTGGCCTAATTTTTAAGGATTGTTCCAATCTGTTAGGCTTCATCCTCAGCATATCATCTACTTAAACTCTGTTGTCCTCAAATGTTTTGTACTGCTATTGCTTTTCATCAGTTTTGTACAAATCTTTGTATCTGTATAGTACGTCTTTTCCTTCTCTCCCACCTGAGGCAATCTCACATTTATCCTATCAGGTCAGATCAACTTCCACTTGCTTTGGGAGACTTCCTGGCTCCATGGAAGTGGAAATGGCTGTAGTTAATACCACTCTTCTTTCTTCTGAAGTATCATTCCACTTATTTGCTTATGGGTATCTTACTTATGATTCTTAGCTGCTTGTAGGTTCAGATTGTCTCACTCATTTTTTCACCTTGGATGTGCACAGTATCTGACAATGGCACACAGAGTGAAACTCTTCAGCTTAACTGAGATTGAAGTCATGACATTGTTTCATTGGCACGTGGTTCAAGGCCATGGTTTCTCAGCATCGGGGAGCCTGTGGGAATAACAAAGACAGCATCAGTGTGGATCCCAGAGATTGTGAGGGCACACCCCCTCTGCTTGGGTTTAGAATTATTGTGAGGTGGAGTTCAGGGTTTAGTAATACTGGCAAGCACTTGTGTAGTTCTTACTGTGTACAACATTATTTCAGATAGTTTATTAACTTTCTTCATCAATTTACTAGTATTTTTTTAAAAAGTATTTTATTTCTAAGAAGACAGAAAAAAAGAGAGAGGGAGGAAATGGGCACACCAGGGCCTCTGGTCACTGCAAATAAACTCTAGACACATGTACCACTTTGTGTGTCTGGCTTTATGTGGGTACTGGGGAACCCAGGTTGTTAGACTTTGCAGGCAAATGCATTAACTTCCATCTGTACAGGCCTACAAGTACTCTTTTTAAAGGCCATGGTTGAGAATTATATTAGACATTGGTTTTAAGTTCTCTATTCAATGATTTATAATTGTTAAGTTATAATTATTAAATAGCTAATTTATAATTGTTAAAGCATTTTCTTTGAGTTTAAGGTTAAGAATCATCAGGTTGGCTAAATGACAAGAAAATGTAGTCACTGAGGTTGAAATAAAATCCTGAAATATGATAATAGAACTACATTAATTTCTTTCAACAAATACCATATTTGTTTGTTTGTTTTTAGTTCAGTGGGGGAGAAAAGAGACGATCCAAATGTGTACAATACGATGAGTTGTGGTTAACCCAAAAATAGTTTTTAGTGAGTGAAGGAAGAGTCTGCATTGCCAAAGGAGATGTTCAATATTCTATCCACTTTTGTCCTGAGACAGCATTTCATTAACCAATTTGCCATAAACATTTGGATTTGTTCACAAGGGCTTTACACTCTTTAAAAGGGAGAGCTAACTTGACCTGGCATCTTTACAGTTATTTAAAGGAAGCATAACATCTGGAATGAAAAGAGACTAATGATTTAAGTAGAGCAATGTTCTAAGAGATTTACTAAAAACGGTCCTAGGTTAAAATAGCAAACTTAGAACATTTTGAATTGGGGTTTTATATATTTAATTGTGAAATGAGTATTTTCATACAAAGCACATTATGAAAATAGTTTGCTTCTGTAATCAAACATATTTTTCTAAGTTTCTTAAGGAACATTACTCATATGGTCCCGGCTTCCCACTGTGCTGCTCCTAACCTCCTCCCAAGTCTTATTGTTATTCTCCACCTCCCATCCACTCTTCCCACCTGGCCAGTTTTCTGTCATTGTAGTTCCCGGGTGGGAATGGAAGGCTAGCCTCAGAAAAATGAGACACATTTGGCATTAAACTTGGAATAAACCTCCCAACTTGTCTAGTACAACTTGAATGAGAGAGACTGAAAGACAGTGTGTATAAGCAGGATAACAGGAAGCTGTTTGATGCCAACCATCAAACAAATCACAGGGCCAGAAAGCAGGAAAAGCTTCACCACATGGAAGCCAGAGAAAGCAACAGCATAGGGAAATGTGTCCAGCAGCAAGAGAGAAGTCCTGCCTGCCATGGTAGGCCCTGGAATAGCAGTCCACACACTACTTCCTGGCTGTCTGGGGAACAAATCTCAGTCTGATTTGGCTACAAGGGCAATAAGGAAAGGGAACAAAGGCCCAAGTTCTATAACTGAGAATAAGGTGAATATGGTTTTAAAAAGGAGGCAATTAGTTATTACACTTGGGAATACACTGAGAGGGAAATTAACCATAAAAGTGTCTTTCTTGTGCTGGAGGGATGGCTTAGTGGTTAAGGTGCTTACCTGCAAAGCCTAAGGACCCAGATTCAGTTCCTTAGTACTCACATTAGCCAGATGCTGAAGGTGGCACACGTGTCTGGAGTTTGTAGTGGATGGAGGTCCTGGTGTGCCCATTCTCTCTCTCCTAAAGAAACATAAATAAATAAATAAATAACTTTTTAAAAAGTGACTTTCTCTTAGGTCACACAATCAGATCACAGTTCCTTGGACACTAGGCAGTGTAGATGCAGGTAGAAGGTGAAAACAACGTTTGCAGCATAGAAAAAAACTTGTGCTCTTTACACTTAATTTTTGTGCATTTTGAATCCTTTTTATTGACCCTATTGGCTAAAGAGCAACCCTTGTGGCAATAATGAAGAAAAACCCTTGTGGGCATAATGGAGAAGGTCTTCTATAATTTGGATTCAACTACTATTGTCATTATTTTTAATTCTCCTTATGATATCTTCTCTCTGAACTTACAAGTGATATGGACTAGGAGCAGCACAGCTTCTTAATAGGCAGTCATCTAGAGACTGGCCCACAGGAATGTGGATGCCACCTTGTTTGCTCTTGTCTGGTTCAGTCTCATCCAAGATGACAGCACACACACCTGTTAATGCCTCCTTAGCAACAACTTCTTGTTTCTCCCCCAGAGTCAGGGTCCTAGTCCCCATGGGTTGCACCTTCCTGAGTCAGTGTTCCTCTTGGGTCCACCAACTGGTCATATCTACACACCTGAGCCTGATGTTGAGGCTCATTGTAATTGGATGCCTGATTCTTGTAAATTGGACTGAAGTGCATGTGTGAGCCCCTTCTTCTCTTCCCTTCCCTTTCTCAAGGGCTTTCTCTCTAGAGAGAGAATTTTCCCTATGTGAGGGAGATTTTCCCTGTCTCCTGTCCTGCTTTCCAGCCAGGCTGGGAATGAGGAGAACTTCCTTTGATTTGGGTACTTTTCTGCTTGTCTTTCCCTTTTAACTCCACTCTCCCTACAATAAATCACATCACTTACTTTTCTTTCTTGTCTGCTCTTTTGATTCTTTGCCAATGTGGATAAGAACTCAAGACTTAAGAGCTGCTATATGAGAGTCCTAACCTCATTCAGTGTTTCTCCCACATCACAGCCTGTGGGTACATAAATGCTTTGCATAGAGCTTACAATAATAACATAATCCAGATTAATTTAACTGTTTCCTTTGTCTTATACCAAGCCTTACAGCATCTTATGCCACCATAGAAATTAGCGATAGAGTCCAGGTATAAAGTGGTGACTTATTTCTTATAGTTTGGGATATTTGTAAGTCCATGGTAAAGGGGTCTACATCTGGCAAAGATGTCACATGGAAGAAAATGAGAGAGAATGGAAGGTGGTGAGAAAATAGAAGAGAGAGAGAGAGAGAGAGAGAGAGAGAGAGAGGGAGAGGGAACTTATTCTATGATAGTTAATTCAATGTATTCATAAACTGCAGGCACATCCTTCATATTCTAAACTAAAAAGTTCCACCTTTTAACTCTATTGCATTGAGATAATATTTACAACCCATGAAGTTTAAGGAATATATTCACACAATAGCTTTGTACCCCTAGCCCTCCAAATTGATGTTCTTCATATGTGAAAAATATATTCATTACATCATGACTTTTTCTAGCATCAACTCAAAAGTCAAGGTCTAGAATGGTATCTAAATCAGATATGTGTGAGACTCAAGACATCTCATCCTGAGGGAAGTTCCCTCTAACTGTGAAATCCAAACAGGTTATCCACCCACAAAATACTATGCTAGGAAGTCATAGGTAAATAGTCTTATTTACAGTTTAATTCCAAAACCAACATGGAAAACAACATTGAATTTTAAAGTTGGGTGGCACTCTTCCTTGACTCTAGATCTCCTGCTCACACTGGGGCCTGAGTTGGGCCTCTATGATGTCAGGGAGCCCCATCTCCGTGACTGTGCTGGGCTTAGCTCTGTAGCAACTCTGGTGACATGGGATCACATATTGCAGATTTCCAGGCTGAGGGTCCCACAGTTCTGGGGTCTTAGGGAGCTTCCCTGTCCATTGCTCTGCTAGGAAGCCCCTGAGGACTCCCCACTGGCAAGTAATGAGTAGCAACCAGATGAGCTGCCAAATCTCCTATGATGTACAGAAAACTCTCTGACTACCCCTAATGCCCACAGTGCTGAGTTGTAAAATGATACAGACCACCAAGGCTGATACTTGGTTTATGCAAATTCACTTAAAAGTATATGTATGTACCAAGAACAACAAAAACATCAGAGACATGTATTAGTTTCAACAAGTTAATCAAATCAGGAATTAAAGACAACACAATTAAGATGTAGAGAAATGGGGCTGGAGAAATGGCTTAGTGGTTAAGGCACTTGCCTGCAAAGTCAATGGACACAGGTTTGATTCCCCAGGATCCAAGTAAGCCAGATGCACAAAGGGGCACAAGCAACTGGAGTTCGTTTGCAGTGGCTGGAGGCCCTGGTATGCCCATCCTCTCTGTCTGTCTGTCTCTCTCTCTCTCTACTTGCCTCTTTCTCTCTCTCTCTCTCAAATAAATAAATAAAAATAAAATATTTGAAAAAGATGTGGAGAAATGAATTTTCACAGGTTATGGGTTCTTCTTTGTGTCCCAAAATTTACTGCTCTGAATTTTGCTGGTTTGTGTGAACCCAATCTCAGCTTAAGAAGCAGTTTAATAATGTAGAGGTTTCTGTAGGGATCCCATAAACTGTGAATGTTTTTGGTTTGGATTCACATGTGGTTATCCATGTTTTCATGGTTTCACTGAATTTCAGGTTTTGCTTTATGGAATAACATTGCTTACATATCAGGTAACTAGATTGTTAATCAGTTAAACATTTGTCTTCCCCTTTGTAAAGCTAATACCGATTTGTCCAGTCTACTTTATATCAAACACATATAACCCAAATACTTTGCAGAAAACTCTGCAAAATAAGGTCAATGTCTCCTTCAAGGCGGGGGTGATGACTCCTTGCTACCATTTGTTTTCATTGTTGTACTTGGCCTTGGCTAGTGAACCTGATGGGTAAGCAGGGCACATATGGTGTCTGAACTGGCAAAGGGTCCCAGCATGCCTGAGCTGTAGACTCTGTGGCCTGCTGCTGTGATTTTGTGTTTGAGTTCAGACTTCTCCTACTTGTTTGTGTAGGGACAATGGCCTGACTCACAGAAGCTCAGCAGGAACCAGCCACTCTGAAATTTAGAGGGAAGAGACCTTCAGCAACAAAGACTTTCTCATCTGTGGTTGGCTTCTCTTCCTCAGTGTCCATGAGCTCCCTCTTGCAGGATCAAAGAGCTCTGTGGGGACACAATTCCTGACTCAGGCTGGGAATAGTTTCTGTTTGGATTTCAGGCTTGAATTTGTAGAGACAGAAAAGCAGCTATGGAGATTTGCAAAGATCAATGAAACAAAGGCCATCTTTAGTGCTGACAGGAGAGCTCTGGGCCAGATGACAGGCTTGGCTCAGGACCATTGTCCTATGATTAGAGTTGTGGAAATGCTGATCCTAGGCTGGGTTGAGCTGCCTCAGTAAAACTGTGTGGATTAGCCACTTACTCACTTCTGCTTCGGTTGTATTTTGTTGGTCATGGCAACTTCCATGCTTTTCACGCAGAGGTCCTTCATTTAAGATGTTGCTGCGGTTTTAGAAGCTGGTCAGCAATCATGATCTTGGCCTCTGGAACCAGAAAGATTAGGTTTGACTCATGACCAGTTTGCAAGTGATCTAACCCCAATGAGCTTTACATTCCTTATCTGAGAATTGATGCAATAGTAGCTACAGATCAGGTGAGGTGTCATATGATGTTGGGGCAGGGGGTACATCCCATAATCAGATTGCTTGGGGTTGAATGCAGGAGCTGGCTGGCTGGCCATGAACAAGATGGCTAACCTCTGTGCTCACTCTATGGAGGTAGTAGGGTCAGTGCATTGGATTGTTGTCAGAATTAAGAGACAATACATGTAGCATTCTTAAAATAGTGTTAGAAATCTTGTACGGCATAGTATGTGTCCATTAATCATCACTGAGAGATTGGAAATACTTTACTCAGTAGCAGAGAAGCTCTCTTCTGGATATCATTATATACTTGCAGGACATTTATCAAATGGTTAAAAATGGCATGGTTTGGATAATTTATGGTCCTTTTACTGTGTTGAAAGGTTATTTCAGATACTAAAATAGCTACTTAAAAAATCAGATCAGAGTATCTTGGTCTTCAAAATGAATGGTTTAAGAAAGGCACAAATTACTACTCAACATAGACACACACATACATGTAAGTGCTATGCCTGATGTCCGATGTAGATGGGTATTTAGTGTAAAATATTAATTAAGACCCTTGCTTGTAGATACCACTGTTTTTCACAACTTTTAATCACTTGCTGTGCAATTTGTGAGTTATACTTATACTTTCCCCCACACTTCTCCCCTGATCATCTATTCCAGGAGGTGACTTTCCTCATGATCTCTCCCAATTCACTATTGCCCTTGTACCAGACAGCTTTAGGTCATGGAGATGAACTTCCAAACCAGGCATAGTTATGGAGGAAGGGATATTTATTGAAGCTGACAGATCCAGAGGAAGTCCATAATGGCAGAATTTGGCATTCTCTTACAGGACCAAACATAGAGAGAAGCCACAAGATGCCTCCCCCCCCCCCCAAAAAAAAAGTCACACCACAACAAGCACACTTGAGGAACTCCAGGCACTCTGCATATCTTTAGCCTGGTTTTGTAAATCCACCACTACAATTTAGGGCTGGGCCCTAAGACCTGCCCAGTCACACCTCCTTCAGCTAGGTGGCCAGAAATCCAAGAAGTTTTAATAAACTCCTGAATCTAATGGGGGGCATTTATTCAAACTATCATACCCTGGAACCAGCCATTTCTTTCCAATTCTCTTGTAGAAAAATTTGGCTGATAAAACAAGTTCATTTTTTATTTTCAATATATATTTTATTATTATTATTATTATTATTATTATTATTAACAACATATTTTGTATGGATACATCATGTGCCCTCTTTTCCCTCATCTCTGCTCCCATTCCTTTGGGGACCCTCCTCAGCGGGGCTTCAGGTATTCCCTATGTAGTAGTGATTTATGTGTTTTGGGAGGCGCAGTCAGTTATTTCTGGAGGGAGTAAATGCCTATGGGCATGATGTCTCAACCTGTGGTTCTTACAATCTTTCCTCCCCCTCTTCCATGAAATTCTCTGAGCCATGGTGGGTGAGTTATAAGTCTACTTCAGTGATCTCTGCTTTTGTAGGTGTTGGGTATCCTCAGGGTCTGTCTCACACGGGCGCTCATTATCAGGTTTAGATGGAAGCAGCACTCTTGTTCACCTCCCCAGTTCATCTGTGGATTCGGTTGTGGCTGGGCTGAAGTTTAAGGGGTAGTTTATTTCCTCGGGTCTCACTACCTTCTATAAAAGAAGAACAGATTCTCCAACAGAGAGTGAAGTCAGCATAGTTTAAATTGGATAAGCATTCTTAATTTAGGGAGAATTTGAGGTATGTAACCCCTCTTTTAGCCAAAAACTAGTGAGAGCTTGACACTGGAGAGCATGATCTTTTTCTCCATAGGATTCAGACCTGGTTCCCAGTTCCAGTTGTGGGTTCCTTTACACTCTGCAGATCTCTCAGGCAAGCAGAAACCCACTGGTTACCCACCAAGGCTGTGTGCCACCATTGCACTGGTGCGTACTTCTCATCAGGCTGGTTTCTTCTGCTCAGACCATTGTTGGCCACTTTCCCCCAGTAGCTCATTTAGCACTTTCTAGCACTAGACAGGCTAACTGTCTGGGGACTGGCTATCTTCCGATTCCAGTCTGGTCTTTCCATGCTCTGTGTTGGCAGCATATAGTGATTCCAGCAGTAGAGTCTTTTTGCCTCAGGCAGGTAATCAAGTGATTTGACAGAAACCTATGTTTTTCGGGGGACCTTGTGGTCTCTCCAAACAACAGCTTATTATGGCTAGCAACAGATTTCTGGTACTGAGAGTTATAAACCAGTGACAATTTTATTTTTTTTAAGCTTCGGCTTCATCTCATCCTCTCCAGAGCCCTTCTTTTCAGGTGCTCCTCCCTCACTTCTACTGAGGGTTATATATTTTAGTCTATCTCCAAGGATAAAGTTTTCTATGGTAACAGTTCATTTGGATTTAGCTTTGTGTTTGTTTTTCCCCATCCTCCCCTTCTCCTCCCCCCACCCCTTCCATCCCTATTGTCTGGGCCTTGAGTTGTTTATCAGGCATGTCAGCAACTTGAAGTGGTCTAGGTTAGGAACTGCAGATAAGGGAGACCATGTGGCCTTTTGTCTTTCTGTAATTGTGTGAGTTCACTGACTATGACCTATTCCAAGTTTGTCCATTTTTCTACAAGTTTTATTATATTGTTTTTTCTTACTTCTGAGTAGGATTCCATATTTTATTTATTTATTTTCAGGCAGAGAGAGAGAGAGAGAGAGAGAGAGAGAGAGAGAGACAGACAGACAGACAGAAAGAATGGGCACACAAGAGTCTCCAGCCACTGCAAACAAAGTCCAGATTCATGCACCACTGTGCACCTGGCTTTACGTGAGTACTGGCTGCTAGAGCCCAGGTGGTTAGGCATTGTAGGCCAGTGCCTTGACCACTGGAACTATCTCTCCAGCCCAAACAAGCTCCTCTTCAAAAGCATCAAGAGAAACACTTATTTACTTATGCTTTATCCATTTATACACGTGATGTTCCATTCCACAGCAAGGGTATTTTGGAAGTAATATTCTGATAGGATATATGTAAGAAGTCATTCCTTACTTTTGTACATGTTTTTATGGAATCTATTTGCTTGGAAAAGAAGATAAAAGAAATTCTAAATGATTTATTTCATTTTTTTTTGTGTTAGAAAGTTTCACTTTTAAACAAACATATCACATGTTGTAAAGTTGCTAAAAATATTTGCTGAGAGAATATGTGTTTGATGACTTAATCACTATTTCTGACTAGTTTGAGGACATAAAATGCAAAAACAAATAGTAATTTTTTCAGGGTTTTTTTGTATGAAACTACATTTTAGAATTTCTTTTAAAGTTTAGCTGATGTTGCTTTATGAGATTTTCAGTAAATTGGTTGATAGTACAATATATTTTATAGTCTCATCAAAATGTGGATAAAATATTTCCTTACTCTTATAATCCACAGTTGAAATGTTTAACTTTGTGGAGATTTGGATTTTTTTTTTCAAATTGTAGCACCCTAAAATCAGGGCACAATGAGATTATTTTGAATTTTAAGACTTCTTTCAAAACAGAGCAGCATATATTAAATTGTTTGAACTTCCTAGATTTTGTTTTAGGCCTGGAGAACTTCCTGCATATTGTGTCATAACCCCCATGTGAAATTTAACCATATGTTGAGAAAAATGGAGAATATGTTCACCACTGGCAGGTGAAAACAGGAAATAAAAATATTGACTCAGAGTGTTCCCAGGACAATTAACAAGCTAATGAAAGGATTGTAGTCTCGAAGGCCACCATGAATAGGAAACTGGGCATAGAAGCCTCCTTTGGTATCCAGAGAATTCCAAATCATGATGCCTATAATTTTGGGCTATTGTGGTATGACACTATCAAAAATTACTCTATCTTTTGCTTTTAGGTTCTAAACAGAAGACCACAAATAAATTATTTGGCAAGAACTTCTTCAAGAGGCAGCTGTTTATCTCAGTCATATATTGAAGTGTTACCCTATAAAAGCACCTTGTGCTATGAGAGAAAAATAAGGTTTCCATTTTACCAAGGAAGGTTAAATTTGATGCAGGGTACTGAGAAGGGATGATTTTTGCTTTCAGAAAAAAATCAAAAGGCAATTACCCACTTGATGGAGCAAATGCATCAAGCACTTGTTCCAAATGCATTCTTTCTGTATTATATAAATCCTTCAAACTGTCCAGTCTATTTGCAAGTACTGTGAATTCATTGTCTACAGATAACTTCAGGGAAATAATTTTTGTTTCAAGCCACACCTGATGAACTAGGCACACTCAGTACAAAAGGAAAAGGTGGAGACAGAGTTTCAACAGAAGTTCACACTTGTGGAAGTCATCTACTGCAGCTCTATTCCCAGAAGGTGAAGAGACATTTGGAATGTGACAACCTGGAGAATTTTCTGTGCCTCTTTCTCAAATTCTGGGAAATGTATATGAATACTATGTCAGATTATATTGTGTGTCTAGAAAATAATAAAAAGTCTGTAATATTTGACTTTCCAAAGATATTAGGATTTACTTAGAAGCCAGTTTTCCCTGAGGTAGAAGATTGAGGGAGATGGCTCAGAACTTAAAGGTACTTATTTGCAAAGTCTGTTGGCCCAGAGTTCAATTCCCTGGCCACCCATGTAAAGCTGGATTGGCATTCATTTTCAGTGGCAAGAGACCTTGGTGTATCCATAAAGACACCCTCCCCTGCACACCTCCACACACTCAAATACATAAAAGTAAATAAAGGAAAGCCAACAGTGTTGGAAGACTTGTCTCTATCATGAGGATGAGGAAGGGGGCCCAGAAGGAAGGGAGCTGGGCCACATGCTTGTTTACTGGTGGATAAAGCAGTCACCTACATCAGGCCTGGTGGAGAGATGCTGCGGCCCAGGCCCACCACCAGACTTCTTATCTACTGCCGTGACTAGATGCCCTGGAAAAAGGGAAGAACTAATTCCAGAATTGACTTGATTAAACGTCTTGCCTGGGGTGGCGGTGGGGGAAAGGATAATAATGACTTAATCAACTTTGAGCTATCTAACAGCTAATCTCTACAGTTGTGCAGACACATATGATACTTTGCATCTGACTTGACTCAGTTGAAAACATTGTGCTTACAAAACTTGATGTGATTTCAGTAAATGTGCCTTATTTTCCCTGTGGATATATAAAACCAATTTGGAACATTTATTTGATACTTGGATCAGCTCCATAGTTAGGATTATAAGCTGTTTTATATCATCTCCTTAATGGATCACATGACAAGAATAATTACCAGGTGTTGATATAATGACAAAACCATATGTAGTCTACCTGTTGGTTAGAGATATTTAAAGTGATTAATGTTTTCAGTAAGCAATCAGCACCAACTTTATCACAATCAACTATATAAGTCATAAAACCTTAGGGACATTGCCTGTCAATGCTAAGACATGCTTACTTAAGAGAATAGACTCTTTCCTGTGGAAAGTTGGTTATATGATATCCTAATTTTCTTCATAATCATAAAATTATTAAAGGAAATGACAATGATTCTTTCAAATACTTTTTTGTCTTTCTTTTCCTACTTAAAAAAAAGCAGCTAAAAACTCAGTCTTTTATTACTCAAACATCATGATTCTGTACTTTTTAAAGATACATTTTTTTGCCCACACAGCTGATGACTTTTTCCGAAAGATTTTTAGAGACATCAAAGTTCAGAGTGTGACTAAGGCATATGGTTTTCCCCAACCACATACCATAGGTGTTGAAACCCAATATCTGGACAAGTTCTATATGCTGAAACCTCCATGAGTGAGGAGACTTCTGTGTTTATATCACCTCCAGTAACTAACAATTATGGTGTAGAACTTTGATTATAAATTTTATATGGCCATTATCTTTCTAAACTGTTTCTTTATATCTTAGTCAATTTTTAGATACATTCTTTCTTGATAGGTATTATATTATGCAAATTCATGAAATTCCTAAAGACTCTTTTGCATTGCTTTAAAAATGTTGTTAATACATTTGCGCATATTAGTAGCAGAAATCAGGATGGGTGATGTTACTAAGAAATCATGTCCTAAGGTCAAAAAAGTGTTAGTTATGGGACTCTTTGAAAAAAATCTTTTTAAATTTTCTTTTTCTTTTGAAAAAATTATCTTTGATATGTGAAATACTGTAATAATATATAAAATATTTTATTTATTTATTTTAGAGACACAAAGAAAAATAGAAGATAGATAGATAGAGAAATAATGGACATGGCAGGGCTTCTATCCCTGCAAAAGAATTTCAGAAGCATGCACCACTTTATACATTTGGCTTACTGGGGAATTGAACCTGGGTCCTTTGACTTTGCAGGCAAGCATCTGAACTGCTAAGCCATCTCTCTAGCTCTATTGTATAATATTTAAATTGTTCAATTTGATATGTCTTGTAATAGATACACACCTCTGAATAAATATATAAACACATTCATCATGTCCAAAAATTTGCCATGCCTTCTGGTAATATTTTTCCCTTCCTTCTCTTTCTCTTTCTCTTCATTCCAACCACTAATCTGTTTTCTTTGGTTATGAATTAATTTGTATTTTATAGAATTAAAAAAAACCTGATGCTATATGCACTCATTTTTTATCCTGTTACTTTCTCTTAGTATATTTATTTTGTAACTCATTAATGTTGTTACACATGCATAAGACAACCTCTTCCTCTTTCCCTTAGGAAACTTCTCAACCTTTGTACATGTTCTTGCAGATGCAAGAGTGTGTCTAAATGCAACACACACACACATACATAAACACACAGAGAGACAGAGAGAGGGAGAATTGGCACACTAGGGCCTTAGCCACTGCAATTGAACTGCGGAGTTAAGATGGCAGCTTAGGTAACACACCAAAGCAGCCTAGAGGGGGAAAAGACTGAAAAAACTCAGCAAAATACACACTTTTACTAAAAAGTGAGGTATATAGGAAATCGAAATGGCACTGGAGAAGTAGAAGAGATCCAGAGCCTGCACAGGTCAGCTAAAGTGGCCCCAGCAGGTCCACTGACTGCAGCAGTGGCAGTGCACCAGAACTCCAGCCACAGGAAAAGCCAGGTGAGGGGAGCTTCCACTCACACTGGAGCTCTCCTCAACTCAAGAAACATGAAGGGAGAGAGGTAGTGAGCAATGGAGGAGCAGATCACAAGGTAGAAGGACACATGGAACAGTAAGAGAACCAGAGCAGCTGCGGCTCCCTCCCCTCCCCCACCACCTGTGCCCAGCTCCAGCTAACAGAGCAGCCGTCCTGGCACCTGGCCATGCCAACGTGAGCCGACAGTGGGACCCAAGCAGGAGCAGAGTATGGCAGCAACATCAGCAGCTCTGCCACCAGCAGCAGTGGCCCCAGCAGTGGCAGATCTAGTAGCGGCAGTAGCGGCAGATCCAGCAGCAGCAGCAGCTTCAGAGGCAGCAGTCACAGATCCAGCAGCAAGAGTGGAGGATCAAGCAGTGGCAGCAGCAGCAGCAGCACTGGTGGACCCAGCAGAGGCAACAGACCCAGCAGCAGCAGCTTTAGCAGCAGCGGCGACAGATCCAGTAGCGGCAGCTTCAGGAGCAGCAGTGGTGGTTCCAGCAGCTGGAGAGCCAATCTGCAGGGCTACAGTTGCCAGGCTTGGTTTGCCCCACAGGAAAAGCCAGTGCCCAGTTCCAGAAATCAAAACAGCAGCCTAACAACCCAGCCAGTAACTTGACTGAGACCAAAATCATCCAAAAAGGTAACTGGGATTGCACCAGGGAAGGTTCTTACTTGGTCACAAGCTGACTTGGATCCCTCAACAAACCAGAAATCTTAACCTCTTTGTTGATAGAGGATCTGGTTGTTATAATACCTACTCTTGCATAAATACTCTGTGCTGTTTTTGATTGAATGTGTACAGTGTTTAGTTAAATTTTAGAATCTACCTGTATTTTATTCGACTCAGCCTACTTGAATACTCCCATAGCAGGAAAACTCAACCCCTAGGAACACCATTGTAGAAACTCTGAGACTCTTAAGAGCCACACCTAACACCTTAATCTCCTACCCTGAAGATAAATAACAACAAGTCAATTGATACAGCTAAGAATACCCAGCTAGTTAGAAAATCCAAGCATTAACTAAATCCAAGATGCAAAAATATATACATTATAACACAAGAAACACTGAAAAGCAAGACAATATAAATCCACCTAAAAGTATTAATGCATCAGAAATGACCTGCAGTGAGAATGAGTTAGAGGAAATGCCTGAGAAAGATTTCAAAAGAATGATTGTAAACATGTTCAAAGAAGTCAAAGAACAAATCAAAGGAATCAACCGAGAAATCAAAGAGAAAATCAAAGGAATAAAGAGGAAATCAAAGAAGATACAGGACACCAATTTAATGAAATAAAGAAGGCAATACAAGACATAAATAAGGAAAAAGAAATAATAAAAAAAAACTCGTCAAAATTACTAGCAATGAAGAACACAGTTAATGAAAGAAAAAACTCTGTAGAAAATCTCACCAGTAGAATGGATGAAGGAGAGGACAGAATATCTAAGCTAGAAGACCAGGTGGCAGATTTAATACAGTCCAACAAAGAGAAAGAGAAAGACAAACTTATAGAAAAGTATGAGTGGGAATATCAAGATATTCAGGACAGTATGAAAAGATCAAATATAAGAATTCAGGGCATAGTAGAAGGAGAAGATTTCCACTCCAAATGCATAGTAGGCATCTTCAACAAAATCATAGAAGAAAACTTCCCTAAATTGGGAAAGAGGTGCCAATCCAGATACAGGAAACCTTTAGAACCCCAGCCAGACAAAACCTGAAAAGAACCTCTTCTCGTCATATTATAATCAAACTACCAAACATACAAACCAAGGAAGAAATATTGAAAGAAGTTAGAGAGAAATATCAAGTTACTTACAAAGGCAAGCCCATCAGGATTACAGCAGATTATTCAACACAAACTTTTAAGAGCAAGAAAGGCTTGGAGTGATGTATTACAAGTTTTGAAAGATAACAACTGTCAATGAAGTTTACTTTAACCTGCAATGCTATCCATTCTAATAGACAGAGAAATAAGGACATTCCATGACAAAAGCAGGTTAAAGGAGTATTTGAAGACAAAACCAACTCTACAGAAAAGACTTCATAGGATCCTCCATGCTGAAGAAGAGAAAAAGCACACATACAAGGAACCTGGAAAAAACAAGCAATACTCAAATACTAGTTAACACAAGAAAGCAAAGGTAGAACTGGAACAACCAAAAAAAAAAATGGCAAACATAAATACACACTTTTCCATATTTCTTAATATCAACGGCCTCAATGCCCCAACCAAAAGACATAGGTTTGCAGACTGGGTTAAAAAGTAGGATTCTACCATTGGTTGTCTCAAAGAAACTCACCTTTCTACAAAGGATAGATATTATCTTAGGGTGAAAGGTTGGAAAACAGTGTTTCAAGCAAATGGGCCTAGAAAACAAGCAGGGGTTGCTATCCTAATATCTGACAAGGTAGACTTCAGTCCAATGTTGGTCAACAAAGATAAGGAAGGTCACTTTATGTTGATTAAGGGCACACTCCAACAGGAGGACATTACAATCCTAAACATATATGCACCTATCATGGGGGCTCCCAAATTCATCAAACAAACACTATTAGAACTAAGGTCACAGATAATACCAAACACTGTGGTGGTGGGTGACTTTAGTACCCCACTCTCATCAATTGACAGGTCATCCCAGGAAAAAATAAACAGAGAGGCATCTGCACTAAATGAGGTCATAGGAGGAATGAACCTAACACATATATATGGGACATTTCATCCAAATGCTGCAGAATATACATTCTTTTCAGCAGCACATGGAACATTCTCTACAATAGACCATATATTAGGACAGAAAGCAAATCTTAATTCAGGAAAATTGAAATAATTCCTTGCATTCTATCTTACCACAATGGAATGAAACTACAAATCAGTAGCAAGAAAGGCTATAGAGCATACACAAAATCATAGAAACTAAGCAATACACTACTAAATGATGAATGGGTCAATGAAGAAATCAAGAAGGAAATCAAAAAATTTATAGAGTCAAACGATAATGAAAACACAACATACCAAAATCTCTGGGACACAATGAAAGCAGTTCTAAGGTAAATTTATAGCCTTAAGTGCCTATATTAAGAAACTAGAAAGGTCTCCAGTAATCGACCTAATGCTTCACCTTATAGCCTTGGAAAAAGAAGAACAAGGCAAACCAAAAATTAGTAGACGGGAAGAAATAATAAAGTTTAGGACAGAAATTAATGAAAAAGAAACAACAACAACAACAACAACAAAAAACAATCCAAAGAATTAATGAAACAAAGAGTTGGTTCTTTGAAAGGATAAACAAGATTGATAAACCCTTAGCAAATCTGACCAAAAGAAAGAGAGAAGAGACACAAATTAATAAAATCAGAGATGAAAAAGGTAACATTACAACAGACTCCAGAGAAATTGAAAAAATCATAGGGAAATATTATAAAAGCATATACTCCACAAAGTATGAAAATCTGAAAGAAATGGATGAATTCCTTGATTTATATGACCTACCTAAATTGAATCAAAATGAGATTAATCACATAAATAGACCTATAACAAACATAGAGATCTGAATAGTTATCAGTAATCTCCCAACCAAAAAAGCCCAGGCCGAGATGAATTCACTGCTGAATTTTACCAGACCTTTAAGGGAGAGCTAACACCATTGCTTCTTAAGCTTTTCCAGGAAATAGAAAAAGAAGGAATTCTACCAAACTCCTTCTATGAGGCCAGCATCACCCTGATACCAAAACCAGGGAAAGATAGAACAAAAAAAGAGAATTACAGACCAATCTCCCTCATGAACATAGATGGAAAATTTCTCAACAAAATATTGGCAAGCAGAATACAAGAATATATTAAAAGATCATTCACTCTGACCAAGTAGGCTTTATCCCAGAGATGCAGGGATGGTTCAATATACACAAATCTATAAATTTAATACCTTATATAAATGTGTTGAAGGACAAAAATCACATGATCATCTCATTAGACGCAGAGAAAGTGTTTGAATAATCCAACATCCCTTCATGATAAAAGTCCTACAGAGACTGGGAATAGAAGGAACGTATTTCAATATAATAAAAGCTATTTATGAGAAGCCTACAGCCAACATATTAGTAAATGGGGAAAAGCTGGAAGCTTTTCCACTGAAATCAGGAAAAAGACAAGGGTGTCCACTGTCCCCACTTTTATTTAACATAGTTTTTGAAGTCTTAGCCATAGCAATAAGGCAAGAGACACACATAAAAAGGATACAAATTTGAAAGAAGAGATCAAGTTATCATTATTTGCAGATGACATGATTCTATACATAAAGGACCCTAAAGACTCTACTAGCAAACTGTTAGAGCTGATCAAAACCTACAGCCATGTAGCAAGATACAAAATAAATACACAGAAATCAGTAGCCTTCATATATGCTAACAACAAACACGCAGAGGATGAAATCAGAGAATCACTACCATTCACAATTGCATCAAAAAAAAAAAAAAAGTACCTTGGAATAAACCTAACCAAGGAAGGAAAGAATCTCTGCAATGAGAACTTTAACACACTCAAGCGAGAAATTGCAGAAGACACTAGAAAGTGGAGAAACATCCCTTGTTCCTGGATTGGAAGAATCAATATTGTGAAAATGGCAATCTTACCAAAAGCAATCTACACATTTAATGCAATCCCTATCAAAATTCCAAAGGCATTCTTCATGGAAATAGAAAAAACAATCCAAAAATTCATTTGGAATCACAAAAAACCTTGAATATCTAAAATAATACTGAGCAACAAAAATGAGGCTGGTGGTATCACCATACCTGATTTTAACCTGTACTACAGAGACATAGTAACAAAAACAGCATGGTACTGGCACAAAAACAGACATGTAGATCAGTGGAACAGAATAGAAGACCCAGGTCTAAGCCCAAGTAGCTGTAGCCACCTGATATTCAATAAAAATGCCCAAAATACTCATTGGAGAAAAGACAGCCTCTTCAGGAAATGGTGTTGGGAAAACTGGATATATTTGCAGAAGGATGAAAATAGATTCTTCTCTCTCTCCATGCACAAGAATTAAGTCCAAATGGATTAAAGACCTTAACATCAGACCTGAAACTATGAAACTGCTAGAGGAAAAAGTAGGGGAAACCCTTCAACATATTGGCCTTGGCAAAGACTTTCTGAATACAACCCCAATTGTTCAGGCAATAAAGCCACAAATTAATCACTGGGACCTCATGAAATTACAAAGATTTTGCACTGTAAAGGACACAGTGGAAAAAGCAAAGGGGCAACCTACAGAATGGGAAAAAAGTCTTTGTCAGCTATATATCTGATAGAAGATTAATATCTAGGATATACAAAGAACTCCAAAAGTTAAGTAATAAGGAATCAAACAAGCCAATCAAAAAATGGCCAATGGAGCTAACTAGAGCATTCTCAAAGGAAGAAATACGACTGGCAAATGAGCATCTAAAAAAATGTTCTATATCACTAGTCATTAGGGAAATGCAGATTAAAACTTCATTGAGATTCCATCTCACTCCTGTCAGATTGGCCACCATCATGAAAACAAATGATCATAAATGTTGGTGGGGATGTGGAAAAACAGGAACCCTTCTACACTGCTGGTGGGAATGCAATCTGGTCCAGCCAGTGTGGTAATCAGTGTGGATGTTCCTAAAACAGCTAAAGATTGATCTACCATATGACCCAGCTATAGCACTCCTAGGCATATATCCTAAGGACTCATCTCATTTCCTTACAAGTACGTGCTCAACCATGTTTATTGCTGCTCAATTTATAATAGCTGGGAAATGGAACCAGCCTAGATGTCCCTCAACTGATGAGTGGATAATGAAGATGTGGCACATTTATACAATGGCGTTCTACTCAGTGGTAAAGAAAAATGAAGTTGTGAAATTGGCAGAAAAATGGATGGATCTGAAAAGGATTTTACTAAGTGAGGAAACCCAGGCTCAGGAATCCAAGTGCCACATGTTCTCCCTCATATGTGGATCCTAGCTACAGATGATTGGGCTTCTGTGTGTGAAGGAAAATACTTACTAGCAGAGGCCAGTAAGTTAAAAAGGAGATATAAAGGGAAGAGAAAGGAAGGGAGGAGGATACTTAATATGTTGGTTTTGTATATATGTAAGTACAATGATTAAGATGTGGAGGTAATATGATGGAGAATGGAATTTCAAAGGGGAAAGTGTGTGTCGGGGGGGAGGAAGGTTATTACCATGGGATATTTTTTATAATCATGGAAAATGTTAATAAAAATTAAAAATAAATAAATAAATAAAAAAAATAAAAATAAACACACACACACACATACACATAGATGCAAACACACACACACAGGGAGAGAGAGAAAGAGAAAGAGAGAGAGAGAGAGAGAGAGAGAGATTTGTCACACTAGGGCCTCAGCCACTGCCATTCCACTGCAGAGTAATATGGGCATGTGTGAGCTTTCTCTTGTCACACCTTTCTTGTGTCTGGCCAGTGTGGGATCTGGAGAGTAGAACATGGATTCTTAGGATTTATAGGCAAGTGCCTTAACCACTAAGCTATCTCTCCTGCTCAGCTTATGTGTTTTGTAAACTTGGTTCCCAGGTAATGACAACTTGGGTGGTGGAGACTTGCTGGAGGAGGAGGTGTGTCACTGTGGGTGGGACTTGAGGTTTATTAGCTTACCAGTATTAGTTGGGCTCACTCCCTTGCTGCTGTTTTCTACCTGTTGTGGCAGAAGTGATATCCAGCCTCTGCTGGTGCCATGCTTTCCAGTTCCATCATGTTTCTCCTTGAGACTATGATCCAAAATAGATCTTTTCTTCTAGAACCTCAGCTGCTTTTGGTTGGGTATTTTTCCCAGAAGGTAATTGTAGCCAGCATCTACTAGAACCCACAGAACTCAGAAGCAGCAGTAATTGTTACTATAAACATTACAAGTAACAGTAATGGAAAAGGCACACCAAGGGATGGGAAAAAATTGCTCAACACTGTGCCAGCATTTCCTTGTCAAGTAGGGAGTTCACTCTTCTTTAGACAGGGATTTTACCCAGAGTTTCTGTGTTGCAGAATAGTAGCCAAGAATCTTTATAGTCTTTATCTTTGTAAACATTGTATCTTTTTTACTTGAGTATGAGGAGGCAAAAACCTTTAGTAGTGCCCAGTTGTGGGAACAGGGGGGACCTTAGGCCATTGGAAGCATGCACTTGAGGAAGATCTTAAGACTTCAGTCTCTTAGGCTTTCTCTTTTGCTCCCTGTTTATCATGAAGTAACACTTTGATCTGCCAAGTGCTCTGTGCTTTGATTTTCTGTCTTGTCACAAGCCCTAGAACAATGGCTCTGCTCCACTGTGGACTAAAACATGCAAGAGCCAGTGCCAAAATAAGCCTTTCTTCTGCATATATTGATTAATTTAGGGATTTTGCTATAGTAACAAGAAGCTGACAAACACAAACACAAAGGGTCATGAAGAAGTAAGTACTCCTACCTCTAGCAGGTGGTTTGGCTTAGGGAAATGTACATGGGATTGTGAGTTTAGGATTTTTATGTGGTATAGTGATGTAGGTGATCTCTGCTGGTGTGGCCAATCACAGATGCTGAACTTCCAGTAGCAAAAGCAAATGCTCACCATCAATCAGGGTTTTATTTTCTTTTTTTGGACATTCAGTCTGGGAAGGCTGGTACAGCAATATCATTCCTCATGTGGGGATTGGGGACAATATTACCATAGAGAACGTTCCAGAAGCCAAGTCTGTGGATGATAGCTGAGGGCTATCATACAGGCAGACCCTTCTAACCAGCACTCTTTTTTTCTGATCTCTCTCCCTCTTTCTCACACATGCACACATACATTTTCGCAAAAACCAAGAGTAAGGATATGGTAAATGAGTCTTTGGCTGGCTTGGGAAAGGTTGCAAGCATTAAATACAGGGCAGTATAACATCTGGGAATGTGGAATCTAATGATAAAGTGAGACTAGAAACAAGGTGGACTTCACACAAACAGAAAACTTTCTTTTTCTGGCCTGGATCGAAGGGGACAACCTGTAGGGTGGGATGGGAACATATCCAATGGGGATGGTTACTGTTACCATGCCTCAGACACAGGGAGGAGACTTTGGGATACTCATGCTTTCCTTACCTTAGACACAAATCTTCAGGATCTTCTAGGAAATCAATCTTTCTGTATCAAAGTAAATTGCTATCGTGAATTTATCTAAATCGAGCTTACTGAGCTTTATTTGTCTGAAAATCTTATGCTACACCTCCTTCTCCCATGAGCACTTCCAACCATATAATAAACAAGGGTGTCTCCAACATGTGACGAGTAAACAACACTTCTTATGAGACTGTTTCTTAGCATATTCTTCAATGTAAGCAGGTAAAGCACAAAAGAGTGGGAATGTATGTCAATAAATAACTCATTCCAAGTCACCTGTGCTCTACCAATTTATCCTATCAAGGGTAGGCTTAAAGAACATTTTGTGGAACTAATTCTGGGTATGATTCATACAACACTGTATAAATGTTAATTTCTTTAACTTGGCTTTTGATAGTATTGAAAGGCAAGCTAATGATCAGGCTTTCTGAAAAGTACTTGGAGAGTAGCCATTGTAGTTATTCCTGTCAACAGAGTTACTGACTATGGATTTATATTATCAAGTGAAAATATAAGCAATGGGGGGGGGGCAAGTGTCCCAAGACAGTCACTGGTCCTCAGCAGACAGGTTATGAATTTACCTCCTCACATAAAGAGACAATTTTAAGAAACACATTTGACTTTGAGATTGTAGTCACTGCTTAAATAATGTACAAGACCAGTTAAAAACTGGCTGGAGAGATGGCTGAGCAGTTAAGCGCTTGCTTGTGAAGCTTAAGGACTCTGGTTCGAGGTTTGATTCCCCAAGTCCCACATTAGCCAGATGCACAAGGGGGCGCACACATCTGGAGTTCGCTTGCAGTGGCTGGAGGCCACTGGCATGCCCATTCTCTCTCTGCCGCTTTCTCTCTCTGTCATTCTCAAATAAATAAATAAATAAAAGTAAACAAAAAATAAAAATAAAAAAACTGAAAAGGGGGTACCTGGAGGGACAGCTCAGTGGATAATGTGCTTGCCTGCACAGCCTAATAATGTGGGTTTGATTCCCCAGTACCCACATAAAGCCAGTTGCACAGGAGGGCACATGTGTCTGGAGTTCTTTCCTATTCTCTCTGTCTCTCTCCTATCTCTCTCTGCTTGCCAATTTATTGTATAAATGAAAATATTAAAAAAAAATCTGAAAAGGGACTCATCAGAAATTTGCCTTTGGTGAAAGTCATAGGAGTTTAGATTAGGTGCTATTAAGTATAATTTACATTGTTTTATTTACCTAGTTTCATTTATATTGTTCTTAGCTCACATTACCAAAAGTATACTCTATAATTTTGCCTCACAAGAGCTATGCATTTTCTTACCTGTATCTTTTGGGAACTGTGTTCAATATCAAACAACTAATCAAATCATTCCTATAAAGATTCATCTTTGCTGTGTAAGGTAGTACTCCATGGAAAACAACTATTGCTGTCTTTATCAGAAGCAACTACGACTGCACAGGAAAGTCTCTTTGTATTGGGCCTGTGGATGTTTCTGTGTAGAAATGGAGTGGTGGGGAAAGACAGTCAGTCCCTCACCTGATGTATGAGCTGTATGCAATGATGAACAAGGTCTCATGGCATCAGGAAGGAGATCTAGTATGTAGAGGTGGAAGATAAGGGGTGGGATGCATTATCTATCCAGCCATGGGAAGGTTGTTATTCATGTTAGGAGGAGACCTTTCAATGCAGCTGCTTTGCGGACTCCACACCCCTGTATGCAATCCCCTGCCTTCCTATGTCAGAAAGCCTAATAAATTCATTGGTTCACCTAGGTAAATTTTTCTGGAATTTACCTAAATTTTGTTGGGGTGACCTGCTTCGGGGTGCAAATCCTCATTGACTTCTCATTGGAAAAGTGTTTCTGCAGCCAGTCCTGAGGTAACACCATGGCCGATACAGCTTTTTGTTTGGAACCCTGCATTGTAAAATGAAGACACTCTCTGTCGGTGCCATTACCATATGTGTCAGTCGTGAGTAGCAGACAGTAGTTGAGTGCTTAAGTGGTAGAAACTTAGCGAGTTTTTCTATTGTTCTGAGCCCAACTGCTTGAAGCCTTAAAAAAAGTTATTCATTACAGTACTTTTGAGTATGAAAGTGTGCAAGAAGAATATTATAGCTAAAGTGGGAGCTTAAAAGTAAGAATTGCTAAGAGGATTTGGGTGTTCTATAACACTAAAATCATAGCCATGAAATATTTGAAACTTATTTTCCAGGTAGGGAAAACATCTCCACATGTTTGCTCAGCATGCTGCCACTGTGTTAAATTGCTTGAGGTCATATATAATTAGTGCTAGAGGTAGGGTTCAACCTCAGGCAGTTTGATCCAGAAATGGTACTCAAACCTCTAGTTTTGATATATCAAAATGACAAATCACATGTCCTAAACTTTCTAATTTAATTATATTATTATCTCCAAATTCAAAGAAGTTTGGTAAACAATCTTGAAAACTTGGAATTTAGGGAATAATACAAAGATTGATTAATTAACTAAAATTGTCCATTAAGACTTTTAAAGTATTTTAAAAATATTTTGTTTTTATTTATTTGGCAGAGGACGAGGGTGGGGGAGGGAAAGGATGTGCCAGGGCCTCCAGCCACTGCAGATGAACTCCAGACGTGTGTGCCCCCTTGTACATTTGGCTAATGTGGGTCCTGGGGAATCTAACCTGCGTCCTTTGGCTTTGAAGGCAAACTCCTTAATTGCTAAGCCATCCCTTCAGCTCTAAAGTATTTATTTTTTTTGGTAGTTTCTTGATGTAGCTCAAGCTGACCTGGAATTCACTATGTTCAAGGCTGGCCTTGAACTCACAGTGATTCTCCTACTTTTGCTTCCCAAATGTTAAGATTAAAGATGTGTGCCACCAGCATGGGAGAAAGAAAGTGAGAGAGAGGAAGAATATAAACCAAAGTGTCTTACAAATGAACTCCTGATGCATGTACCACCTTGGGCGTCTGGCTTTATGTGTGTGTACTAAGGAATTGAGCTCAGGTCATTAGACTTTGCAGGCAAGAACCCTATTCACTGAGAAATCTCTCCATCAAAAAATATTTTTAAAGTGCTGAATAGATTTAGTAAGGAAGTCTTTATATCCAAAATAAAGATATTCCTAGCTGGACATGGTGGCGCACGCCTTTAATCCCAGCACTCGGGAGGCAGAGGTAGGAGGATCGCTGTGAGTTCGAGGCTGCCCTGAGATGATATAATGAATTCCAAGTCATCCTGGGCTAGAGTGAGACCCTTCCCTGAAAAACAAAAGATATTACTGCTTGCTTTCTTAGAGAAGCTTACTGTGTGAGTCAGTATGATGCTAACCCATAGGGAGGTTTATGGGTGCTGGGCAGGTTCATTCTCTTGCTTCAGAGGTGTCTGTGGCTCTGCTGTGCTGGGAACTCCTCTGCTTGGCTGTGCAGTACAGAGGACCCATGCACATGGCACAGTTGGTCTGGCTGGGTGGAGAGCAAAGAGGTGTAGAGGAAGGAGTGCAGGCTCAGCTTCAGTTCCTGTTAAGGGGCCCCCTACCTTTCATACCTTCTGTTGATGGCCATTGGGCTTCATAGGATTACTTACCCAGGAATGCCTAATGAGCATAAATTAGATTCTTCCCTAGATGAATATACTACAGAATAGCTTGCCTTAGAATGATTTGTAGTTGGAAGATAGCAGGGGAAAGCCACAAAGACAAACTGGACTAGAGAAATGTCCAGTCAGGGGCATAAATCCTGGAGACAGACTTTCAACACGTGGCCTGTGGTGAGAATAACAAGATATGAGTGAGTTTCAAAAACCACGATAAGAAAATAATTTTTCTTTCATATCATTGCTTCTGTGTCTTTATTGCAGTTTTGTTTCCCCTTCTCTCATTTGTACCCTGTAGTCTTTACGTTAAAACTCAGAAATCCTCAGAAAAGGATCATGTATATGTGTATGTGTGTATACATACATACACAGGAAAACAAGAAATCCTCATAAAAGTTTTAAGGATGCCTGGACACACCCATCTTTCACCATTAGTTAACTCCCATACCTGATCATGTCTTCATTTTCTGCCTGTACTAATCTTGGATTCTATGTTCTGGTATCTGCTTCTTGTTATTTGTTTCCAGCCCCAGGCTGGCCTGCCTCTACTTCCCAAGTGCTGAGATCATAGGTATTCACTGTCAGGCTCGGTTTAGAATGTGCTTTGCTAAGGTTCTTCGACTACGCAGCTAGGAAGGAGCAGAGTGGTGGGTAGAAATACCAACCAGCCTATATGCCAGCAATAGAAGCAGTTTTGCTGCTATTTTTCCTCATACCACAGAAGAAGAACTACCTAAATTAGGTCTCTGATTGGTGGGTAAAGGTGTCACGATGCTGAATGCAAGCAGTTCATCTGCATTCTAAGCATAAGTCTACAGGACTTATTAGGCTTCAGCATGCTTGATTCTGATGTGGCAACTGGTGAAATTTCAGTCTGGGGCACGGTTATCTTAGTTACATTAAATTATTGGCTGTGAGACAGTAGAGAGAATGTTGATACTTGCATTTTATAAGCAACAAAATTAGATGAAAAGTAAAATCCCTAGAAGGGCAGGGTATTGTCTGTCTTGTTCATTGGCACATAAATTCCCAGAGCACTGTGGGTCTGGGTCACGACTGTTGACTGAAAAACCTTGTCTCTGTAGTTTTCGACTTTTACAGTTGAGTTGGTCACTGGAAATATTGTACCTTCTTTCTAGCATTGCTGTTTGATTCTCCTCATCCCAAATCCAAATTAATTTTTTGTAATAATATTTCAATTCACCAGGGTAGAAATAGTTTTACTCATAGATTACTTAGCAAATATATGTAACTGTTCTTTTTAAATTACCAGAAATTTCTTAATGAAAAATAATGCAGGCATTGAATGACTTAAGTAATACTGAGGTTTGTGTGGGAAAAGTGTCAATATGTTGATAGACACTAGCTTTGTGCATGTAGCCTGCAGCTTGCGTTTTATCTCTTAAAAACCTGCTTCTACTTTGCTTGCCTAACCAGTTATTTTTTTTACTTAAATTCTAGAAAAGATGGAAGAGGAAGTCACACTTACCCATGTATTTTTATGAAGATAATGAAAAGAAGCCTTGGTTAACTGTGCACAAATTTAAGACTAGAAATTATGGAATATGTTGGTGCCCTACACAATGGAAGTTGACAAAATAATTGTATTTCCTTTGAGATAAAAGGGAACCTGCCTCCACCTGTTCTTTTAGAGACAAAATACACCAATGGTTTGGCAATACCAGATTTGAACAAGCCATTCCTCATATATGTTTGTTTGCTTTGAATAAATTTAAAGCTAAATGAGCAAGACTTCTTTCCTTCAGCTTGATCTTAATGTTTGGAAGTATACTGTAAACTTGATATTACCATCAGTGTATACCTTATTATCCTTTGGACATCTGATTATTTGATGAGATTTTGACCTGTGATGTGTCTGAATATGAATATCATGATTTTGTTTTGGTCCACTGGGTTATGCATTTCAGGAAAGGTAGATTGTGTTCAAAAAGTAGCCTTGTGGGTTGGGGAGATGGTGCACTGGACCAGAGCAGTTTCTGTGGAAGCATAATGATCTGAATTCAGATCTCAGAAGCTACATAAATGGTTGATGCGGTCATGAGCATCTGTAATTCCCTCTTTCCTGTGGTGAGTTGTGAGGCAGAGATTGAAGAATGCCTGAAAGCTTGTGTGTCAGCTCACCTGTGAAACAGAGATGTCAACAACAAGAAACCCTGACTCAAAACAAGGTAGAGGTCAAGCACTGGTATCTGAGGTTATCCTCTGATCTCCATATACATGCTGTGACACACACAAGCTCACCCTCAACAAACCCAAGTGATAATATTGAAAGAATCAGGAAATCTAAAAGTAACTTTGTGAGATGTACTTCATAACAATTTGCCCAACTATAATATACAATTTGGTAGCTCTAATATGTTAACGAGTTGTGCATATAATCAACATAAGTTCAGAAAATTGTCATTACTCCAAAAAGAAGCCTCATACCTTGATACCTTTTAACTGTTACACTTGAAAGCTCACATCTCCCTGGCCCTGTGCAGGCATTAATTCATGCTGTCTCTACAAACGTTCCTGTGTTGGGCATTCCATACACAGAATCATCCAATATGTAGTCTTCACCACTGGCTTCCTCTCCTGTTAAATGTCCCCAGGGTCACTCTTGTGTAATATGCGCTCTTACCTCATTGTATTTTATTGCCACTAATCCAGTGCATGGTTGAATCACATTTTACTTATACACTCATCAATCCATAGGTATTTAATTAATTTTGAAAGTGAGTAGAAAGAAAATTGAGGGCTCAGAGAAAGGAAAAGGAGACCCTTGCTCCAGAGGCTGATCAAAGACTCTTGCTAGGGGAGAGTCAAGAACTTTGACACAACTCATCAAATTTGCTGTGAAGACTGTTTGCATAGAGTATTCATTTTATACAGAGATATTTTAAATGAGAATGTTAAAATAGCAATGAGCTATGATTAAGGCCAAAGTGTATTTGGCCACACTCCTTTCCCAGCTGCAAGATTGTAATTTTTGGGAGCTTCACAAATGAGACTTCAATTTTCTTACAGCAAAACCATGACTTACCTCCTTGTATAATCCTTGTGACCTATGGTTCCACCAGATCAGCTATAATCCCATCCAGTGCACTTCAGGAAATATTCTACATTCTCATTTTTCAAAAAAGAAATGAAAAAGAAATCATTAGAAACCCTTTGAACATATAACTTCACAAGCCACTGAAATCATATATATGGCCTCAGCTAAGACACTTAAATGGGAACCTCTCTTGTGATGACCATGTCCACATTAGGTGTGTATTACTTTCTGTAAGACTTTCTATCACTGCCTGTAATCAAATCAATGTTAAAATATTTTATTTATGTATTCGAGAGAGAGAGAGAGGCATATAAGAGAATGGGCATGCTAGGGCCTTTAGCCACTGCAAGTGAACTCCAGATGCAAGTACCACCTTGTGTGTCTTGCTTTACCTGGGCATTGGGGAATCAAACCTGGGTCCTTAGGTTTTGCAGGCAAGTGCCTTAACAGCTGAGCCATCTCTCCAGCCCCCATATGTGTGTGTGTGTGTGTGTGTGTGTGTGTGTGTGTGTGTGCGTGTGTGTGTGTACAATTTTCCTACCTCTGCCTCCCAAATGCTAGGATTAAGGGTGTATACAACCATATCCTGCTTCAAAATATTTTTGAATAAAACCAAACTCTGCTTTACACTGTCTTGTTCTTAATTTCTTTTCTGTGGCAGTCAGGAATCCAGGCTTCTTCTGAGTAGAAGTCTCTGAGAAATATCTCCTCTGGTTGCTATAGGAGCTGGATGGAACTGTTTTTAGCCACCCCCAACTGCTGTGGATGGTTTCTTCCTTTCTGGATTTTATGAGTAAGGACACTAGAACATCCATGTACAAGTGTTTCTGTGGGTTTTTGTTCCTCTTGGCTATGTTCTTAGCACCTCATAATGTTCTGTAATGCTAACTTCATGCTTCACTACTTCCAGAACTGTTTGTCTCTTTTCCAGCACTTTGTATTTGCGCCATTAGTGAGTATATGAGGGGTCCATTTTCTCCCCAAATTCTTCCCAATATTTATAATTCTCTTTGTTTTTTATTATTTGCATTCAAGTGGGAATAAAGTAGCATCTCATTATGACTTCGACTTGCATTTCTCAGATGGCTTGATGGTGATGAGTGTTTCATGTTGCATTTTTGCCATTTGTGTATCTCGTGAAGAGAAATGTCTACACCATTATAGATTTTTAGAACATTAACATTGATTTATTTTTATTGTTGATTTAAAAAAATGTTTATTTACTAGAGAGAGAGAGAGAATGGGTACACCAAGGCCTCCAGCCACTGTAAATGAACTCCAGAAACATGCCACCTTGTGCATTTGGCTTACATGGGTACTGGGCAATCAAACCTGGGTCCTCAGGCTTCACAGGCAAGTGTCTTAACCACTGTACCATCTCTCCAGCCCTTATTATTGACTTTTTAAGCTGACATATAAACTAGTAGGTTATATTTTCACATTTTTTAAAACTTATTTATTTATTTATTTATTTGAGAGTGACAGACACAGAGAGAAAGACAGATAGAGGGAGGGAGAGAGAGAACGGGCATGCCAGGGCTTCCAGCCTCTTCACACGAACTCCAGACGCGTGTGCCCCCTTGTGCATCTGGCTAACGTGGGACCTGGGGAACCGAGCCTCGAACCAGGGTCCTTAGGCTTCACAGGCAAGCGCTTAACTGCTAAGCCATCTCTCCAGTCCTATTTTCACATTTTTATATAACTATGTCATCATGCTTTGTTCTTATTTACCTCTCTTTCCCCATGATCCTCCATTGTCCCTCTTCACCCCCTTTTCTGGTACTCTTCTTACTTGCCCACATAGTCTGTCTTCTGTTTTCACATGATACATACCTTATTACCAACTCTTTCCTCCTTTGCTTAAGATCTCTCCCTCCTTTTCATTTGTTTCAAGGCATGATCTCGCTCTAGCCCATGCTGATCTGGAATTCACTATGTAGTCTCAGGGTGGCCTCAAACTCATAGCAATCCTCCTACCTCTGCTTCCTGAGTACTGGGATTAAAGGCATGCGCCACCATGCCAGCTATCCCTCCTTTTAAATAGCACCCTTTCTATATCATGTCCCTCCCAAATCTAGATTCCACACAGAAGAGAAAATGCCATATGTTTTCTATGAATGAGTTAAACTTATTTTCTGCAAATGTCACTCATTTTTCTTTATAACTGTATAAAACTTCATTGTGTAGTAAATGTGAAAATCTCTCTGTGTGATGTTGACTTATAGTCCTTCATATATATGCTCTACTGCTATATATCTGGGTCATATGGTAGTTGTATTTTCAGTTTTTTTGAGAAACCTCATGCTGATTTCCTGGTGGCTGCATTAATTTGCTGTCCTGTAAGCAGTATGTATAGGTTCCTCTTTCCACACATCCTTGTTTGCATTTTTGGGGACCAATTTAAGTTGCAGGAAATAATTTTGAGCAGGTAATATATAAATTAAGATAGAAAGCAGCCACAAAACTGTATTGTGTAATTCTATTGCTATGCAATGTATGTAGTAGGTAAATTGATAGAAACAGAGATTATGAATTACGTAGGGATTATTAGATGTGTGGGGAGATTGGAGAATTATTGTTGATGAGTAAAGTGCTTCCACCTGTGGCAATGGAAGTATTCTAAAATTAGGTTTTGGTGATGGTTATTCAACTGAGTAAATGTGCTAAAAAGTATTACATTTTATAGGTTAAATATGTGTATTACATCATATATCTTTCAATATACCTATGGCACAAAAGCCACACCAAGAAGAAGCAAAAACAAAGACACAAGCAAAAAATTGCATGCAGAGTTATCTTGGATAGCCTTCTAGTGTACATGTGGGTTTCTATGTGTTATGTAAAAAAGCGCAGACAGTGTGACATGTACCCACAGTCCTTGCCCTTTTAATTTGGAAAGAAGCTCATAACAGAGTTTATCTGCTTTTCATTTTAGTGAAAGTAGTATTTTAAAACAAAATTTCAGGGCAAGGATTTAGATAAAGCTATCATTTCTACCATTTTTTTTTCACCTCAAAAGGAATAAGAGAGTTGGTTTTGGAGCAAAATATGAGTGACCATGGCCCAGAAATGCAAGTTTAGGTTACCTCACATTCCATGTTCCAAAGTGTTAGCAATTTCATGAAGGTTTTTTTTTTTTTAATTGTATTTCTTTTTTAAAAAATTAGCTTTGCACTCAGTGAATACAGTCAAATTGGTACCATTGTTAGCCTCCTCCCTGTCCTCCCTCCTCCCCCTGGCTCTTCCTTGTTGAGGTCTATGGTAATGCATTGTGGAGTTAGCTCTCAGTTATGGGTAGGAGGAAATGTCTCAGCATATCATGACCCAACATGTGGCTCTGATATTCTTTCTGACCCCTCTTCTGCATAATTTCCCTGAGCCATGTTGGGTTCATTTTAGGTCTGCTACAGTGATGAGGTGTTGGGGACTCTGAGGCTCTGGATATATGATTTGGTGGGAGTTGATTGTTCTCTGTGTCAATCTCCTTCACCCTTGTGCTGGTATCAGGTTCACCGAGAAAACAGCACCCTTGCTTGTTTCTAAAAATATTCTTAGTTTCAGTTGGGGCCCTTTAGAGATATGATGGGGTGGTTCGCTCCTTAGGATCTGCATCTATCTCAAAAAGAGAAGCAGATTCTCCAACAGAGAGTAAAGTTAGCACCAGGTAAATAGGATAACCCTTATATTTTTAAGAGAGAATTTAATAGGTGTAGGCCCTCTTGTAGCCCATGATTGGTGGTAGCTTGATACTGGAGAGTGGGCTCATTTTTGCATATGGTTCTGAGTTGTTTCCCAACTCCAGCTATGGGTTCCATTCCACTAAGTGGACCAGTTAGCAAAATCAAGAACAGTTTTTTTCCCACCATGGCTATTTGCCACTACTGCACTTGTGTGAGCAACACAACAGGTTATTTGCTACTAACTAGGTTATACCGTGAGTTGCTTGAACAGATATTGGTCATTTTCTTCCAGTCCCCATGTAGCACCTTCTGGCACTAGACACACTGACTGTCTGGGGACTGACTCTGTTCCAGCTTCCAGCCATGTCACTCCATGTTACATGTCTATTGCATATAGTGTCTTCAGCAGTAGGGTCTTACCACTAACCTTTGGTGAGTCATCAAGTACTCTGACAGAAATCTGTCATTCTTTTAGGAAACCTTGTTGGTCTCTCTGATAAAAAGCTCATTGTGAATGATAGCCACCTGATAGTACTGGGAGTTACAGGTTAGTGCCCATGAAGATAAGGATGGAAAAGATAAGTAATATAAAAGAGTTAGAAAAAAAAGGGGCAGAGCAAGAGAGAGAGAGAGAGAGAGAGAGAGAGAGAGAGAGAGAGAGAGAGGCTGTAGAAGACTAAGGTTAGTTTTCATTGTGCCCTCTCCAGTGCCTGTGACTCAGGTGGTCCCTCTAAGGGCCTAGAGAAGGTTCAACCATTTGGTGTAACTTTTAGCATGTAGAATTTTATGGTAACATTGCTCTTTGGGTCCAGATTTGTGTCCCCTACCCTCTCCTTTGCCCTCCCCTCCCTCCACACCCATATATCATAACCACAATCACATGGTGAATACCAGCAATCCTACTGAGAAGGGGCCCATCTGAATGGGGGCAGGGAGGAGGGAAATGATGGTATTAACATGTGATATGTCCATATAAACGTTCTACTTAATGGAAACTATATATTTCTTCCTCTGTAAACTGCCTGTCCAGCTCTTTGCCCCATTTTGTGAGTGGGTTGACTTTTTATTGTTTAGGTTTTTGAGTTCTTGGTAGATTCTAGGGATTAGTTCTCTGTCATTTGGATATTCAGCAAATATTTTCTCCCATTCTGTGGGTAATCTATTGGCTTTTTTTATTGTATATTTGTCTGTGAAGAAACTCTTCAGCTTCATGTAATCCCATTGGTGGAGAGATTGTTTAAGATCCTGTGCTACTGGGGTTTTGTTCAGGAAGTCTTTTTCCATTCCTATATCATGGAAAGTTCCTCCTATATTTTCTTCCAGTAGTAGCTGAGTTTCCAGTCTTATATTGAGGTCTTCGATCCATTTCGATTTGAGTGTTGTGCATGGTGAGATGCGTGGATCAAGTTTCAATTTCCTGCATATGGTTATCTAGTTTGTCCAGCACCATTTGTTGATGATGCTGTCTTTTTTCCAGCCTATGTTGTTAGGGTCTTTTTCAAATATCAAGTAACTGTAGTTGCTTGACCCAAAGTCTGAGTATCAATTCTATTCCATTGGTCTATACTCCTGTTTTTATACCAGTACCATGCTGTTTTGATTACTGTGGCTTTGTAATATGGCTTTAGATCAGGTATGGTGATGCCTCCAGAGATATTTCTTTTGTTGAGGATATGTTTGGATATAGAGGCCTTCTGTCTTTCCATATGAATTCTGAAATCATTTTTTCTATCTCTGTGAAGAACAATGTTGGGATTTTAATTGCAATTGCATTAAATCTGTATATTGCCTTTGGTAGGATTGTCGTTTTCATTACGTTAATTCTGCCAATCCAGGAGCATGGTCTTTCCATTTTCTCAAATCCTCCTCAATTTCTTTTTTGGGTGTTTTTATGTTTTCATTGTATAGATCTTTTACTTCCTTGGTTAGTATTATTCCAAGGTATTTTATTTTATTTTATTTTATTTTATTTTGTGTTGCTATTGAAATGGGACCATATTCCTTATTTCTTTCTCTGTATCTTTGTGATTTGCAAATAGAAAAGCTACTGATTTTTGTGCATTGATTTTGTATTCTGCTACTACTTTGCTAAAAGAGTTAATCACCTTCAAGAGTTTTGGGATGGAGTCTCTCAGGTCTCCTATGTATAAATCATGTCATCTGCAAATAGAGCTAACTTAGCTTCTTCCTTTACAAATTGTATCCCTTTTATTTCCTTCTGCTGTCTTATTCCTTGAGCTAGGACTTCCAGTACTATATTGAAGAGCAGAGGTGAGAGTGGGCACCCCTGTCTTGTTTCTGATCTCAATGGGAATTCCTTCAGTCTCTTTCCACTAAGAATTATTTGGGCTTTAGCAGCTTTTTATATAGCCTTTATTATGTTAAGATATGAACTGACCATACCGATTCTCTCCAGTGTTTTGATCATGAAGTGATATTGTATTTTGTCAAAGTCCTTTTTCTGTATCTATTGAAATGATCATGTGGCTTTTGTGTTTAACCGTGTTTATGTGGTGTATTACATTGACAGACTTCCATATGTTGAACCAACCCTGCGTTCCTACTACATGATCAAGGTGGATAATGTTTTTAATGTGTTGTTGCTCAGGATCTTTGCATCTAAGTTCATCAGGGAAATAGGCCTCTAGTTTTCTTTCCTTGTGGCATCTCTGCCTGGTTTTGGAATTAGGGTGATACTAACTTCATAGTGGGAGTTGGGGAACCTTTTCTGTTTTCCAGTTGTTTGGCACAGTTTGAGAAAGATTGGTTTGAGTTCTTCCATGAAGGTTTGATAGAATTCAGCTGAGTATCCATCTGGTCCTATAATTTTCTTTTGGGGGAGGTTTTTAAATTACTTTTTCAGTCTCAATGAGTGTGATAGGTTTGTTTAGGAGATTAATCTGCTGTGAGTTTACTTTGGTAGATGGTATGTGTCCAGGAATTTATCCATTTCCTCCATATTTTCCAGTTTTGTGGAGCAGAGATTTTTGAAATAAGTCCTGATGATTCTCCCAATTTCACTTATGTCTGTTGTGATCTCTCCTTTTTCATTTTGAATTTTGTTAACTTGAATCATCTCTTTTTTATTTGCTTGATCAAATTGGCCAGGGATTTGTTAGTCTTGTTTATTTTTTCTTTCTTTTTTTTTTAATTTTTTTTTGTTTATTTTATTTATTTATTTATTTGAGAGTGACAGAGAGAGAGAAAGAGGCAGATAGAGCTAGAGAGAGCAAGAATGGGCGCGCCAGGGCCTCCAGCCACTGCAAACGAACTCCAGACGCGTGCGCCCCCTTGTGCATCTGGCTAACGTGGGTCCTGGGGAATTGAGCCTCAAACCGGGGCCCTTAGGCTTCACAGGCAAGCACTTAACCGCTAAGCCATCTCTCCAGCCCAGTCTTGTTTATTTTTTCAAAGAGCCAGCTCTTTGTTTTGTCAAGTTTCTTAATTGTTTTCTTAGTTTCTAATTCATTAATTTCTGCTCTGATCTTAATTATTTCTTTCCATCTGAAGTTGGATTCTTCTTGCTTTTCCAGTGACTTTAGGTAGATGGTTAGGTTATTGATTTGGGATCTCTCTGTCCTTGTTATGAAGGTATTTAGTGATGTGAATTTCCCTCTGAGGACCGCCTTGTGTCCCATAAGTTTTGGTATGATGTGTTCTCATTGTCATTCATTTCTAGAAATTATGTAATTTTGTTTAAGATTTTGCCCACTACCCCTTTATTGTTTAAAAGTGTGTTGTTCAGGGCTGGAGAGATGGCTTAGCAGTTAGGTGCTTGCCTATGAAGCCTAAGGACTCCTGTTCAAGGCTCAATTCCCCAGGACCCACTTTAGACAGATGCACAAGGGGGTGCATGCGTCTGGAGTTCATTTTCAGTGGCTAGAGGCCCTGGCGTGCCCATTCTCTCTCTCTCTCTCTCTCTGCCTCTTTCTCTGTCTGTCGTTCTCAAATAAATAAGAATAAACAAAACACTTTTTGAAAAAGTGTGGTGTTCAGTTTCCAGGAACCAATGGGATTCTTAGTGGTTCTTTTGTTGTTAATTTCTGGCAACATAGCATTGTGATTTGATATCAAGCAGGGAATTATGTCAATCTTCCTAAGTATATGGAGGCAGGCTTTGTGATCCAGTATATGATCTATTTTGGAGAATGTTCCATGGGCTGCTGAGAAGAATGTGTAGTATGTAGATTTGTCATGACATATTCTGTAGATATCTGTTAGGTCTATGAGATCTATGGTTTAGATGAGCTCTCTTACTTCCCTGTTGAGTTTCTGTTTGGATGATCTATTACTAGTAATGGTTTATTGAAGTCCCAAACTATGATGGTATTGGTGGTTATTTCTGTTTCATTATTAAGTCAGTTTTGTTTTATGAACTGTGGTGCCCCTATGTTTGGTGCATAAAGATTTATGATTTTGTTATCCTCTTGATGGATTATTCCCTTGATAAGTAGGAAGTGGTCTTCTTTGTCTTTTTTGATTATTTTTGGTTTGAAGTCTATTTTATCTGATATTAGTATAGCTACTATTGCTTGTTTCTTATTCCCATTTGCTTCGAATATTGTTTTCCACCCTTTCACCCTAAGGAGGTGTCTGTCTTTAGTGGTGGGGTAGGTTTCTTGAAGACAACAGGTTGAGGAGTCTAATTTTCTGATCCATCCTCTTAGCTTGGGTCTCTTGATGGGTGAATTAAGGTCATTAATATTTAGAGGAATGACTGTGAGGTTTGATTTGATCCCTACCATAATGTGTTGGTATATGTGGTTTGATGTTTTCATGAACTTTGAAGATTTTTGTGCCTTTTTTGAGTTTGGTTTTTGTGATCTGCTTCTTGTATGCATTTAAGGTTAATTATTTGATTCTTCTGTGTGGAGAATTTCCTCTGTTATACTCTCTGTATGTTTGGTTTTGTATTCATGTAATTGTAAAGCTGAGTTTTGTCATGTAAAGTTTTTCTTTCACCATCTATTATGAGGGATACTTTTGCTGTGTAAAGTGGTTTGGGTTGGAAGCCATAGATTCTTAGACTTTGCAATGTTCCATTCCAGGCCCTTATGGCTTTCAGGGTTTCCAATGAGTAGTCTGAAGTAATTCTGATAGAGTTACCTTTAAAAGTGATGTGCTGTTTTTCCCTAGCTGCTTTTAGAATTATCTCTTTGGTGTCTAAGGTTTTATAGTCACATAACAAAAGAAGTTCATGAATAAAGGCACTTTGCAAACACATTGGTTGAAACATCAGGTGGTTGGGTTCCAGAAAAGGAGGGGTCTCCTCTGCTGGCCTCAGATGCTGTCTCATGATGTTTTTTAGTTTTCAGGTTGCTGGAAGCTGTGGTTAGTACATTCCAAAAGGATATAGTTAAAATCCAAAGATGTTAGTTCAGACACAGAGATCACTGATGAGTGGCCCTTCAAAGAGGCTAAGACAATCCAAGATATTTGTTGTGAGCTTGTAACATTACAACTTTGCCACAGTTATTGAATTTTTTTTTGAGGTAGGGTCTCACTCTAGCCCGGGCATACATAGAACTATTCTTTAGCGTAGCCCTGGCTAGCCTCAACCTAGTACAATTTTAAGATGTTTTATAGTGCTTATTTTGGGGATATACTCTATATAAGTAATGATGAAATAATAGATAATATGTATTATACATATATAAAATGAAAACTACAAAACTATAAATTAATACTTAACTTATTAGAATTTTTAAGAACATTTATTGAGAACTTGTAATTTTACTTAGGTTCCATCATTAAAGTATTATTAATTTCACTTTATAGTTGGAGAGATTAGAGACCATGTGTTGAATTCACTTACTAACATAATTGGAGTAACATACTTTTGAGGTGGTTTTTTTTTTTTTTTTTCCTAGAGTAAAGTCTCAGTCTATCCCAGGCTGACCTGGAACTCACTCCTTTGCCCAAGCTGGGCTTGAACTCACAATGATCCCCTACCTCTGCCTCCTGGGTGCTGGGATTAAAGGTGTGTACCACCATGCCTGCCTAGAATAACATACTGTGCTATGACAAGGTTAGTAGTTTCCAATCACTGCCATTTTGCCTTGGATTATTTTATGAAAATAATAGTAACTACAAACATGGCTACAATGCATGACCCATATTCCCCAATGAGGAAGAGTCCCTGTGGCAGAGGGGAGGACAGGGAAGAGGCTAACAAACATGGTTGTATACACACTGTGTACATAATTAATAAAGATAATAATCTAAAATAAAGAGGAGTACTGTCAGGAACAACAGTCACAAAGTTCTAGGCAATTTTGAAATACAGGCAAGGCAAATTTTACTTAATTTCAAGTCTGTTTTTTTTTATAATTTTTTTTTTAAATTACTTTTCTATTCAGCAAATACAGGCAGTTTGGAACCATTATTAAGCTCATCCGTGACCTACCCCCTCCCCATTGGCCCCTCCTTGCTGATGTATATGGGTCGTGCATTGTGGAGTTAGCCCATAGTTATTGGTATGATAAATGTCTCTGCATATCATAACCCAACATGTGGCTCTGACATTCTTTCCGCCCCCTCTTCCGCAAAATTTCCCTGAGCTATGTTGAGTTCATTTTTGGTCTGCTTCAGTGCTGAGGTGTTGGGGGCCTCTGAGGCTCTGGCTCTCTGATTTGGTAGGAGTTGATTTTTCTGTGTTGGTCTCCTTCCCCTTGTGCTGGTAGCTGGGTTCATCAGGAAAACAGCACCCTTGCTTGTTTTGACAATTTTCCTTAGTTTCAGTCGGGGCCTTTTTGAGGTGTGATGGGGTGGCTCTCTCCTTAGGACCTACATCTATCTGAAAAAGAGAAGCAGACTCTTCAACAGAGAGTGAGTTAGCACCAGGACAAATGAGATAATCCTTACTTTTTTAATAGAGAGTTTAATAGGTGTAGGCCCTTTTGTACCCCATGATTGATGGTAGAGTCTGATTCTTTGGGAGTTGAAGTTCTCCAGTCTTAAGGCTTTGTGGCTTCCCTTTGCCTTGTGAGCCAGCTTTTCTTTTCCGTGGAAGGTAGTGTGCAGTTTCACTTGCATGTGTATGTATATTGCCTGTGCACCTTTTGGATCCTGACAGCATTCTTTCATTTTATTCTTTCTCTACACCTTTGATTCTAGCAGACAGAATCTGCTGTTAAATCTTGTTCAAGCCCTTTGTGAGTCTCCTGCTCATGACAGGGGACTCATTGTAATATAAGAGCTTCCTTAATACATCTTTCTTAGAACAAACCAGTTGCAATGACTGAGACTGAGGGGATCTATGAATCACATGCATAATCTTCTCATGAGCCTTCTCTACTAAAAATTACTCCTAGTTTTTCTTTTTATGAGGTATTAGCAAAATTGTTTAGCAATGTTCTTAGGTTTTTTTCTTCCTGTAGACCATAATGATAGCAAATCTCCCTTTCCCCTGGCTTCTATGTTCCTCCTTTTCTGTCCTTTGGATTTATTTATTTATTTTCTATGTAGTTTTCATTAAGTAGAAAGTTTATATGGACATACCATGTTAATACCATAATTTCTCTCCTGCCTGCCCCCATTCTGATGGGCTCCTTCTCAGTGGGTTTGCTGGTATTCACCATGTGTTTGTGGTTATGAGATATGAGAACAGCAGTAAGGGGTAAAGGCCCAAAATGCCTCTGGACATGGACCATGATGTATACCTGAGCAACCACAGAAAAAAATAAAACAGAGGCATAGCTAATGATGTACTAATGAAGATAAAATGAAGTGTAAAATGATTAACTTAGAAACTGCCAGGAGGAAATGGAGAGATTGCTACATTGGTACAGTGTTTGCCTTACAAGCAAGAGGAGGTTCTTTCAAATCCCAAGCACCCACATTAATGTGAGGTGTGATGATCCACACCTGCAATCCTCATGTCGTGAAGGTAGAGACAAGAGGACCTTTTGAGCTGCCAGCAAGGTAGTTTAGGTATATCAGTGACATGGAAGGTTAATGAGACAGCTTGTCTCAAAAATAAAGTGGATGCATTGGGGAAATGGCCCAGAAGGTAAGAGTCTTTGCCATTGCACAAATGTGAAAGCTTGAGACACAGCACATGTGAAACATGTGTGCCGTTAACACCAGTCCTATGGAAATGGAGGCGGGGGATTTTTCTGGGACTCATTGGTCAGCCAGTTTGACCAAAAATGGTACTTCCAACTTCAGTGAGAGACTTCTGTGCAAGAAAACAAGTGGAACAGTAATAGAGGAGACACCTGAAGTTCTCCTCTTGCCTTAGCACACAGACATCTGTGCAAACGCAGGCATATACCTCACATACACATCACACCACACATCATGCTATACACATACACACTCTATAAGATAGAAAACGATTGAGGAAGACACATCTTAGCTACCAAGCCCATGTGAGCATATGCAAGCACACCTGTACACATGCTTATGAACATGCATGCACACATGTATGCACCCTACAACACATACATTCACACAATAAAGATAGTCAGGAAAACAGGAAGAATGGATAAAGAACAAATGGAATATTGAGAACTATTGAAAGATCATTTACTGAGCAAGATAAATTATATGTTAATACATAAGGATATGTGCAATTATGTCATGTAAAAATTTGTTAGACTAAGTAAAAGCCCAGACCAAACTAAGTAGTGTCTCTGCATGTAAAGTTCTAATGAGCCAAAACAAAAGAAAAGGAAATAATATATCATGAAACCATTAATAAAAAAGTCAGGTGACACTATGTTAATATCAGATGTGAAAAACTTTAAATTAAGGAACATTACCAAAAATAAGTAAAAAATGCATGTCAATAGCTGGATCAACATATTAAGAGGATTTGACAATCTTAGATATCATTTAGCTAACCACTTTGCTTCAAAATACATGCAACAAAATCATACAGAACTAAGAAAGCACATTGTGACAGAAAACTATTAGGTTCTTAATAGCAATTTTAGTGCTGGAATTTTCAAGAATCTAAATCTCATAGATGAGACTCAATTATTGTATAATACAAGCTATTAACACACACTGTGCTTGTGAAAAACTAATTCCCATATCAAGTGCATTATTGAAATATTTATTGAATTACTAATTACTTTATACATGTTATACAAGTCACCACAATAACCTAGGTTACACATAACAAAATTGACATTTAGTTAAATTATGCTACTGGAGGTTGTAAGGAAGTTGAGTAGCATTTGCTGATTAATGACTTTTGTTGGAGAAAGTATTAAGTTCCATTGAGTAATGGTTAGCACTCTGGGATTGAAGACTAATATAAATTACCACATTTATTTTGGATGAACATTCCCTTCTATAGGAGCCACAAAAACTAGGAGCTGGAATGGTAGTTCAGTGGTTAAGGTACTTGCTTCCAAAGCCCCCAGTACTAGGTTCAATTCCCAAGCCACCTTTGTAAACTAGTTATAGGAAGTGGTACAAGTGTCTGACATTCACTTGAGTATGTACACACACACACACACACACATACACACACACACACACACACACACACTAACCAAATTAGTTGAGTCTAAAAGACAACTCTGAAAAATTCATAGGAACACCATCTGAAATTTCTACCCTCCACAACACCTATTATTTTCTGAATGAATTAATGGATGTTACTTTTGTAGTGTGATGATAATATACGATCTTACTGTGATTCATTCGCTGGTTAGATAAGTAGTGGGATTTATTAAAACTACTTTTTCCCCTTGAAACTGATAAAATATTTCTATTGTCATATTTGTATGACACCAATTAAAATGGGATGGATATAAAGTATCTGATTATGTCCAAAATTAAAAAAAAATCTTGATCATCAAAGCATCACAACATGGGACAGCCCTTTTCATCTTCCCGTCTTGAATATGTCCATTTTCTGCTAATCTCATGGACCAGTAGGTATGATGGGGTGTTGCTAAGGAAACATCAAGCACAAACATAAAGAGCAGAGCAGGTTCAAAAGGCTCTGGGGAGTGATTGTAAAGCCAGGAAACCTGCCAAATAATTGGAACAATAAAAGTGGAAAATTAATTTTAAGCAAGACTAAACATTTCAACTGACCGTTGACAGGTCTTTAAAGAATATATACATAGACTGGGAAAAAGAAGAGAGAACTTTTAAAGATTCAAGAGGTTAATTGATGGAGACTGAACTCAAATGCCAGCAGTAGGAGCAAAGCAGAAAATCTGGTTTCTGGTTTCACAAAGTGGGATTTACCTTAATCAAATTTATTAAAAGGAAGTATGGGGGCATGGAGAACAAGATCCTTGAAGCAGTTGAAAAATTGAGCAATATTCTGGGCTATGGGGGTTGATATGTTTCTTGATCCAACTAAAACATACCCAGGGTGTTAAAGGAAGTAGAGAGAGAAACAAGAGACCCTTTTATGAATAGTTTTACAAGTGTTCTTAGTTCTAGAGAGACCCCCTAGGATTAGTCCTGTGATGGAATTCTTTTTAAAAGAATTGGGAATGTACCAAGGAACTTGCATGCCAGTTGACATCACTCATAAGGAAAGTGCTAAAAGGTGTTTTGAGGGTCAGATGAAGAAACACTTGGAATCTTGCTTGCTGAAGGGATGCCAACTGATTTTTCAGATGGGAGAGCGATGCTTCATTAACTTGTCAAAATGTCAGAAACGTATTATTTCTGCGGAAGGAAAGAGGTGTTATAACACATCCTTTAGCAGTTCTGCAGCAGGCAATTTACTGAAATGAAACTGGGCTAAAATGATCTCTTCTCTTAAAAGTGGCATAATGGGAAAATTGATAAATTGAATTGAAACTTGTTAAATTGGAAGAAACAGGTTATTTAGCAATTGAATCATTGCTAGTTCAGGAAAGCAAGACTTATGGAGTGCATGCGCTTGGCATCATGTGGGTGGCTTGTCCTGTTAGACAAACCTATGTGAAATCTGGCTTGGGCACTGTGGCTTCACAAGCTCACACAGTATTTGATGTGTGACGAGCTTATTTTGAATAAGATTTACTTTGGGATAAAATTGCAAAACCTATACCCTGAGAGAAAGTGAGTTCTATCACGGACATTGCCTTGGTGAACTCCATACTACATTCAGGGATGCTGCCTTTGGACAGGTCATTCCTGTAATATCGCCCATGGATCTGTCGTACAAGATCATGGAAAACTTCACAAATCATATTTAACTGTGAAAAATTTCCATAACTGGAGCAAAAATATTATATTTGGAAAAATTCCAAAGAAATCAGAGCTTTCTCTGGTAAAGAAAGTGAATGATTAAACCATTAGTAATTTTTTAGAACAGAGTTATAACTCTGAAGTAAAGAAAATGATACTCTTTTGTGGTTTGTAACATGGTTTTCAAAGTAACTCCAATGCATTTGCAGCATATTTTGATCAATTATCTATGCTTATAATCGGGTAAAATAAATTTAAGACAGGTAGCTGGCATGCTGGTTACCAATTGTCATGTTTTACGGTATTTGCAGTTTTAACTTATTAAAAAGAGAGTAATAGAGAACTATTGGCTATTGAAAAGTTCTACCACTTTTAGGAGATGTGAGCAATATTTCAAAATTTACAGTGTTAATTTACTAAAAAGAGAAGTAGAAAGCTAGAGGATAGTGAATATATCTTCTTTTTTAATTTTTAGGAGATAAGAGTAATATTTCAATTTTTTTTGGAAAACAAATAGGTAAGAATTCTGCTTTACTATATTGGGGAAGAACTCAAGGCCTACTAGATGTGACCTTGAAAGAGTCACTTTATGATAGAGTCTAAGGCAGTCAGGATTTCCAAGCATTCTAAGCCACTGCGGTCAGCATATGAAGTCTAAGATGATGCTATATAGGAGCACACTCGGATGCTACAGAGGCCCTGTAATACAATGCTTTCTAGCTTGAGAGAAAATATTTTATGAGGAAAAACTAAAAGGCTATTATAGCATTGGACTTGGCTCTGCCTCTTAACTTTCTTTAATATGAGGCTACCATTTTATTTTTGCATAAACAGGCCTGAACTTTGGCACAGTTTATTTTCTATATATAAAACAATAATATATGTATTTAAGAAGTCACACAAAAATGCAGAGGGAGTGTTGGAAGAAACATCTTGAAAGGAAGAGCCATCTAAAGCAGGAATTTATCTTAGCAAATGGCTTGAAGCAGTTGGCACATTGTCAGTAGCCAGTATGTGCTGTTTATTATAGATGCATCTAGGATTTATGGGCAATGATTTGTTGTTAAAATAAATAATATTTTTAATATTTTGTTTGATTCATTTGCAAGGAGGGAGAGAGAGAGAGAGAGAATTGGTGCACTAGGGTCTCTAGCCACTGAAACCTAACTCTAGATGCAAGCACCACTTTTTGCATCTGCCTTTATGTGGGTACTGGGAAATTGAACCTGGGTTGTTAGGTATTACAGGCCAGCACCTCAACTGCTGAGCCATTTCTCCAGCCCTCAACTTAATAATATTAAATATACATATTTAGAACACAGATGAGCAGATTCTCTAGTTAAAGCTCTCATATTTTATTTCATTGGCATATCAATTAAAGTTGAGGAGAGATAAGAGGTCAAAAAAATAAACTTCCTTCTCATACCAGGAGAATACCACCAAGTTATATATGTATAAATGAATGATATGAATCACTGGGATTAAGGAGATGGTTGTAAACAGTGGCACAAACATCTTGTGTTCATTTGCAGGGGCAAGAGGCCGTGGTACACCTATATACACACATGTATAAAAAAATAAATAAAAATTAAAAAAATAATGTGAGTTACTTGAGGAACAAAGGGCACATAACAAAACTCCTCATTTTCTGATTTCTAAATTACACATTTAAATTGGGCATTGAAAGCATAATAAATGCCCTGAACTCAAATGATACTTTGCATTTAGCACAGAAAAAATTCCTGAGATCTCTAAAAGAATGAATTTTTTTCCTTATTCTTCATTTTCTATACTGGATCATGTTGATATATATTATCACTTGCCCTTTATGCCTAAGAAAGGACACTGAGTAATTGCTATGCAGCTAGAAAGATATCAGTAATACATTTCTCTTGACAAGAAGAATTCCATCCTCTCTGCATCTCTCCTATCTTCTCATTCTGCTGCCAATGACCCTGTCTGCTGCATTCACCATATGGGAAATTTAGGCTGAGAGTGAGAAGATTGTTTGGGTCACTGTCTGATACCACAGAACAGTACTTAGTTTCATACTATAGACCCGGAATCTACCTTTAAGGATTCAGTTTGCCAGAGAGATAAATATAGTGCAAACTAGTATTAATATTAGTAACTTACTCTCTGTTCAATAGAATGCTTATGGTTTGAGGGTGGTAGCTCACTTCTCATTTCATGGACATTTATTTCATCAAGTGCTAGCACCACAAGCATTGAACCCTGCTCTTGGCTCAAGAATAGACATTTTGAGTAGACTTGTAACAGAAATAATTACTAAGGTATAGAATTTTGGTACAGGGAATATATTTGCTACGTTCACCAAAGTCGGGTAATTTCTATTAGGTGAAACCTATTCATCCAGTTGTTAATGTGGAAGAATAACCAGTGGGTATTGAAGATGGGGTTTAGCTAAGGAATTTAATTAATATGCTTGAAATTTAGAACTGAATAGGAGCTATATTAGTTTTATTATATATCATCACAAATACAAAATGTTATATTTTTTCCTTTATGGACCTATAATCTTAGTAGAGACTGCAAACAATGTTCCTGGAGTACAGGGGAAGAAAGATCAGAGATAGTTTTGATCAGTTGGGATGTCCATTTTCTTTGTTTCTTTGCTGTATGGTATTCTCTAGGAAGCTCTGTGGAAACCTTGAAATGGTTCATTCTCAGTTTCAAATAGTTATTTTAAATTTAAAACATGAAAAAGTCAGCCTCTATCAACTAAATCATATAAGCATGAATTTCACTCTCACATCCTGTGCAGAAATCATGATAGCCTAACTCTGTGACTCATTTCCGTGTTCCACCTTGACCTTGCAGTGCTCTAAATAAATTCTGTTCTCTGTTTGTGTCAATATGTTTTCTGCTGCCGGCTTTCTCTGGTTTGCTATGTGGAGGGAGAGTCTATAATTCATTCTCTGGTAGTATGATTTTCTGTCTGAGATCTAGGCTGACAATGGACCAAATAAATCAGAGCAATTGCCTTTGACCATAGGGGACAGAAAACCACAGATGTCTTAAACCATCAGCAGGTTTAATTTGACACACAAGAAGCTCAAAGGTAGGCAGCAGGGATCATCAACTGGCTTGTGATACCAGCAAAGCAGTAAGGCCCTTCCAACCTTCTTAGAAGGCTAGTGGCATTTTTTGGTACATAGACTATTAAGGAGACTGCTGAGCTCCTTCAGTTAGTCTTCTTTTGATGATATCTAGAGTAAAGGGGAAGAAATAGGGTAAATTTGATTACTCCATGGGTGTCTGCTCTTTAAGGCTAAAATATTTTCTAGAAAGAATTCACATTCATTTGACTTTTTTCAATAGTATATCTTATATTGTAAATAAAGCTAAAATTGTATCTGTTATTTTTGGACCACATGTACAGATAAGCTAATAAATGAGTAACTAAGAATTCATACCAAATCTTACAAAAAACATTTTATTTATTTATTTGAGAATGAGTGATAGAGAGAAAGCAGTAGATACACAGATAGATGATAGATAGATAGATAGATAGATAGATAGATAGATAGATAGATAGATAGATGATAGATAGATAGAAAATGGGTGCAACAAGTCCTCTAGCTACTGCAAATGAATTCCAGACCACGCTTATAGTCAGCTTCACATTGCTGGGATGAACTTCCAAACCAGGCACAGTTTATGGGACAAAGGCATTTACTGAAGCTTATAGATACATGGGGAGTTCCATAGTGGTGGACAAAGCTGGCTTCCTTTCACAGGTCCATGCAGAGAGAGAAATACCACAACCAGCACCACAAAGCAAGCATACTCCAGAAAGCCCAGCCAGAGCTAAAGAACTCTGCATCCCCTTAGTCTGGAATGTTAAATATTTATTATTTATTTAGTTAAGTGGCAAAGAGAGAGAATGGGCATGTCAGGGCCCCTGACCACTGCAAACAAACTCCAAACATAGGCACCACCTTGTGCATCTGGCTTATGTGGGTCCTAGGGAATCAAATCTGTGTCCTTTGGCTTTGCAGGCAAGTGCCTTAACCGTTAAGCTATCTCTCTGGCCCTAGAGTTGAATTTTAGTTCTACCTCCCCAAAACACCTTAGGGCTAGACTCTAGAATTCACCCACAGTGACACCTCTTCCAGCCAGGCAGCTGAACATCTTAAATATAGCTGAATCTCTTGAGGGACATCCTTTCAAAATACTACATTCTGCTCCTGGCTTTCAATAGATTTATAAGCATCTCAGATTGTACATTATGTTCAGTCCAAATTCAAAGTTTCCCCACAGTCTTTACCAATTTAAGATTGCTCTATGTCCCAGGTGTCCTCTGAGATTAAAGACTATATCTTAACTGTTGGTCCTGTAAAATCAAAACAAACATACAATGGCACAGAGTAAATATTTTTAACTGCTTTATGGCATAACAAAGAGAGGCTGGACCAACACAAACTCAATAAGTATCAATCCTATCAATCAAACATCTGCAGTTCAAGTCTGATAGCATAACCAGTGACTGACAGTCTCTGGATTTTCCAATGCTGTGCCTCCAGCTGGGATTAATAGCCAGGGAAAACATCTATTCCAAACCAAGAGCACTCCAATGTAGCCCTTGCACAGTCCTGGTGTATCTAAACAGCCTTGGGTCTCCACTGCATTTTGCAAGGGCATCTCTGGCCTATCAGGGTCAGCATGCCCTGCCTCAGTTGCTGCATCTCAGCAGTGACTCCTGGAACTGTGTGCATTTCATGACCCAATCCACAAACTTTTATGCTTTCAAATCCAGTACCACACGTGCATGATAAAGCCGTATTCTTTTTTTATTTTATTTTTTTAGAGAAAGTGATAATGAGATGCATGGCTCAGCAACAACCCACTCTGGTACCAATTCTATCATAGTCAGCTTCACGTTGCTGGGATGAACTGCCAAACTAGGCACAGTTTATGGGAGGAAGGGATTCATTGAAGCTTACAGATCCAGAAGAATTTCCACAATGATGAAAGAAGCTGGCCTTCTTTGTCAGGTAAATGCAAAGAGAGAAATAAGACCACCAGCACTATAAAGCAAGCATACTCTAGGTACCCCAGGCAGAGCTCAAGCACTCTGCATACCTTTAGCCTGGAATTTTAGACCTACCCCTGAAAATACCTTAGAACTGGACCCTAAGATCTACCCACAGTGACCCCTCTTCCAGCCAGACAGCTGAAAATCCAAGAAATTTTAGTAAAACTGAATTTATTGAGGGACAACCATTTAAACTGCCACAGTCACCTTGTGTATCTGATTTTGCATGGCACTGGAGAATAGAACACGGTCCCTTTGGCTTGCTGGCCAGTGCATTAAACACTAGGCCATCTCTCCAGCCCTCATACTAATTTTTAATCACTGTGTTTGAATTTCCCATGCTACATCTAGAGTCCACCTTTTAGTTTTATTGAAGCTTCATCTAATCAGGCCTCTATTTTTCCTTAATTTACAAAGTAGCCAGTAATATGCCATAACGGACAATAATATTGCTTTACTGCAGAGTTATATGCATAGATAGATTTGCAGTAAAATTAGTATTCTACAATATCTTATATATGTAAAATGCATGCTTGATAAACACTTATTAAGGAAAAATTAATACCAGAAGCTGATTTAGCACAGACAATTATCTAAATATCACTAGATACATCTCTAAAGCAAAAATTAAAGAGTATACTTAATTTAATTTTGAAATAAAATTGTTCTATTACTACAAACCACTTTGGGAAGTATTGATCATGTGCATATATGAATCACAGAAAGTAATCTTCAAGACTGGAGGAAGATAAGTGGATGTATAAATGTCAGGAAGTCTGAGCCTATTTTAAAAAATTCTTTTGGGGTTTGGGAGATTGTACATTACTTAAAGGTTCTTGCTTACAAAGCCTAATGGCATGGGTTTGATTCTACCCAGTACCCATGTAAAGTCAGATAACAAAGTAGTGCATGTGTCTGGAGTCCATTTTCAGTAGCAAGAGGCCCTGGTATACCTGTTCTCTCTGTCTCTCCTCTTCCCTCTCTCTCCTTGCAAATAAAGTAGTACAGATTTTAAAAAATTCCTTTGTTAAACACATGTACAACATGGCTTTATAAGAGTAAATACTTAAATTATAGAAATTTTATTTGTAATTTCTTTTTTATTGACAACTTTATACATGTATATGGTATGTTTTGAACATAATACTCTCCTATTGCCTTCTTATGACTTCTCTCCATGCCATCTTCCATTGAATCCTCTCTTTCTCCCAACTCTAATAATTTGATGCCCCTTTTGATTGCATGTCAGCATGACCCACTGACCTTAATTAGGGTTGTCTGTGTGAGCATGAGTGGGGGATTATTTACCAGAGCACATGAGTCCTACCAGTGGCTGTAAAACATCTCTCACTGCCCTCTCCATCATTAATTGCCAATAAGACCTCAGTGAGGAATGGGAGCCTCGTAATCTCCTCCATCATCCAAGACATAATGTTGATGGGTGTTATATTGTGTGGCTCTTGAGCAGATTACAACAGCCTCTGTGAGATCATAAACCCAATGATCTTCCTATGCCTAGATGACAGTGTTCCACTGCACTCCTTCCATCCTCTATTCCATTCTTTTGGTCTCCTTTTGCATTGTTCCCTGAGCCTTGCAGAGTGTTATACAGAAGTCTTATTTAGCATTGAACACTATAAATTTACTTATTCTTAGCAATTTGTTTATTTTTAGATCTCCTCAGTTGTTTCTACCACCTACAAGGGAAGCTTTTCAAACAAAACATGAAAATGACACTGATCTATGAGCAGATATATACATAGTTAGAGGGCAGGTCTCCATATGACTCTTTCATATGTATTTAGTTTTGGCTAACCTTTTCCCTCCTCTCCTCCATCTTCTACTCCTAGTTCCATTTAACCTGTTTCATCCCCAGTATTCCACTCCTCTACTTTCATATAATATGTGTCCTATTGTCCCTATCTCTTACACCCCATCCTCAGTCACCCTTTCCTTCTTATTTCACAGCCATCTTCAGCTACTTGATCTCTACTGATTCTCACTCCTACTTACATACATATTCAAAATTTTGAACTACATTACAGAAAATAGAATCTGTTTTATGTGCCAATGTGCATACACGACAAATATACCATCTTGAAACTATGTGTTCCAAAACTAGTGTCATGACAGAAGTTGCTACTATGTTCATGAGGTGCTGTTAAACAGATCACTGATGTGTTTTGTGTATGAAATACCTTGGTCTTGGAGAGGTAAATGGACAACTGGAGGCACTGTAGAGTCTTGTGACTAATAAATAGGAGAGTATAAACAGGAAATTTTAAGGGAGATACAGCCTAGGACTGGATGAATAGTAGGGCTAGAAGAAGATGAAAGAGATACTAGCCGGAGGCCAGGTCAAAGTACCCAATAAGGGAGGTTGACGTAAAACAAGTTCATTGAGTATTTTATAGATCTGTGCTTGCTCAGCTTACATAGGTGGGCATTTTTATGGGGCAAAGATGGGCTTAATGACTTTTTACAACAAAACTCCATGTTACTGATCTATTTGAAGAATTCTTGGGAAATTGTGAGATAATTATAGATAAATCAGGAAACCATTTGTCAGTAATTAATTATGTATGTTTTATGAAATGTATGGAGAAAAACAGCCAATAGATAATTGATTGGTAAGGAACATATACTTATGTTAATGCTGTAGGCTTGAATTTCCAGATGTGGATTAAATTTTATCTCTGTACTTTAGAATGGTTTTATTTTAGAAAAATAAACAATAAGAATCATAGCAGTGACTTTAAAAATGACACCTGGTATTCACTTTCATTCCTGGAAAACTGAAGAGAGAAAATTAAATTATTTATTTTTAAATTGATGTTCAAACATTGATGAAAAGATATAGTCAAGAATGATTTAAAGAACACTTGATGGTATCTCAAGTATTTAGGATATAGTGTGATGGATTCTTGTATGGAAACCTTGCAGAGAATACCATTTCAGGAAGTTAATGGTATTATGTTACACACATTTGTTATGGAAGACATCATGTATGAGGTGCTATAAACGCAAGCCTCAGCAGGTCATGAGGGAACAAGCTGCAGGGGCACCTAGGAAAGAACCAGCCAGACAAAGGGAACAAGCTTGAAAACATAATCAAGGGAAAGGCAGTCTGTAGAGGAGTATATAGTTACTTTTTAAAATTTGTTTATAGGGGCTGGAGAGATGGTTTAGCGGTTAAGTGCTTGCTTATGAAGCCTAAGGACCCAGGTTCGAGGCTCGATTCCCCAGGACCCACGTTAGCCAGATGCACAAGGGGGCACACACGTCTGGAGTTCATTTGCAGTGGCTGGAGGCCCTGGCACTCTCAGTCTCCCTCTGTCTCTATCTGCCTCTTTCTCTCTCTGTCTGATGATCTCAAATAAATAAAAATAAGCAAAAAATTAAAAAAAATTGTTTATAGGATGTAACATAAATTAATGAACACATACAATTCATATGTGGATACTTCCTTACTAGTTGGCTGTTAAACCCTAATCTTTATTAGGACACTGTTAAAATGGCATTTCTTGGGGGAAATTCTGTTCTGATTCAAGATAATATAAATTTTTAAATGCAGCTCTTTGTTTCTTTTGATATTATCAAAGTACAGCTACTACTTTCGCTCCTTTACATGTGCTAGATATAGGGTTAAGTGTTTTCACATGCCTCTTTGATAATGTTTCTTTTAACTTTAAACGCTGAGATTCCTACTGAGTATCTTGCCCAGTTCCAAAGATGACGAGCAGATGACATTAAACTAGAACTTTATTTTTTGTTTGATTCTACATGTCAAATGCTTTCCCTAAAGCTCAGCTGTTACTTGTAACTTTCTTGTGTTTAGTATTGTGTATAATTTGAAAGTGACATGTCTGTGTCTGGAGTTATTAAAGATTCAGCCTCCAAGAAAGTCATTAATTTTGCTGGAGAGATAGATTAGTGGTTAAGGTGCTTGCCTGGGAAGCCTAAGAACCCTGGTTTAATTCCCCAGTACCCACGCAAGCTAGATGCACAAGATGTTGCATGCATCTGGAGTTTGTTTGCAGTGGTTAGAGGCCCTTGTATGCCCATTCTCTCTCTTTATCTGCTTCATACCTGCTCTCTCCATAGTAAAAAAATAAAATATTTAAAAAAAATAAAATGTCACTAATTGTAGTAGACATGTTTCTTAAGTTATAGTCACTGGAATATTGTGTCAAAGATTTAATGGTCAATACCAAAATATGTTTTTATGATAAAATTTATGAACATTCAGCTCCCAGTATCTTTAAATGCAAGTATGTACTGAACATCACTAGTAAGCAGATATTTCTCAATCATTCAATCAGTGGAAGGGCTTTTTTTCTGAAACACCTATTAATGTCTCAGTGACCTCATTTCATTTCATAGAGCCCAGCTTTTGAAATTCTATCTTACTTCACTTCCTGTGAACCATCATCTAGTTCAATTTTATGCAGGAAGGTTATTACGTATCAGTGATAATGCAGTGCTGCTATTGCAAAATGTCTTTTTTCCTATTTTGTTTTGATTAGATGATGAAATAAAAATCCAGTATTATTTGGGCTGGAGAGATGGCTTAGCGGTTAAGCGCTTGCCTGTGAAGCCTAAGGACCCCGGTTCGAGGCTCGGTTCCCCAGGTCCCACGTTAGCCAGATGCACAAGGGGGCGCATGCGTCTGGAGTTCGTTTGCAGTGGCTGGAAGCCCTGGCGCGCCCATTCTCTCTCTCTCCCTCTATCTGTCTTTCTCTCTGTGTCTGTTGCTCTCAAATAAATAAATAAAAATTTTAAAAAAAATCCAGTATTAGTGACTCTAGATACTTTCAATCCAACATTTAGAAACTCTTTAGAGTTGACTTATGTGACACTATCTCATTTCTCTTACTGATTTTTGGTGGCTAGGATTTAGAGGAGAGAAAAAAAAATGTTCCTTTTTTCTTTGTTTTTAATCATGTCACCTCTCTGTATGTGGTGCTGGTGCTCCTCATCTGATTCTTTTTGGATGAACCTCATAGAGGGTCATTCTTCTCTTCCCACATGTAAGATGTCACAGTTTGCCTTGCCTTTAGAATATGCTATTCCATCCTGGGATTGTGATTCTTGTTTATTGGAGGTACTTAATTGAAGATTTAAGGAGGTAGTTCAGTTTGAGAAATTTTTAAGCCAGGCGTGGTGGCGCATGCCTTTAATCCCAGCACTCGGGAGACAGAGGTAGGAGGATCACTGTGAGTTCGAGGCCACCCTGAGACTACATAGTGAATTCCAGGTCAGCCTGAACCAGAGTGAGACCCTACCTTGAAAAGCCAAAAAAAAAAAAAAAAAAAAAAAGAAATTTTTAAAAAGTGATTACATCCTGACCTTGATTTTCAATTGGAAGCATCAGTTTTAGAAGTCATATTTTGAATTACGTGATTTCTTCCAGCAGAACTTTCCCATTACAAGGTGCAGAAGATAAAATTGTGCCCAGAGCCAGTGTTTCATGTCTTCCATCACATACTTTCTAGATACTAAAAATGTTTCTTGCAGTTAGTACTATCTGTTAGAGCAACTACCTTGTTTGTAAAAAATATATTACTTATTTATTTGCAAGTAGAGAGTTAGAGCGAAGATAGACAGGGTACATGGGTGTGCTAAAGTCTCCAGATGCTGCAAACAAATTCCAGGTGCATGCTACACTTTGTGCATCTAGCTTTATGTGGTTACTGGGGAACTGAATCAGGGTTGCCAGGCTTTACAGGCAAATGCCTTAACTGCTGAGCCATCTCTCTAGCCCTAACTAATTTATCCCCCCCTCAGGGAAAACTACTTTCATGTCCTGTGGATCTTCTTCAGAAATACAGTAGCTTCTATTCTACCTGTTTGTTCCATGTACTCGCACTGTGGAAACAGTCCACTGGCACAACCCACTCAGGTCCTTCAAAAGGTCCCACAGATCTCTCTTCTCTGTTCTCCACAGCACACATAAGAGACTTCTGTTCATCCTCCCCAAAAAAGCTACACCAGAGTAGACAATTATTTTCTCCTTCAGTGTTTGGTGCTTTGTGCTTTGGTGGAAAGAGCTGGATGCCTTAAACCCATGAACTCACCACGGGCTAACATTTTTCTAGAAATGGCAGCTGTTGGCAGGGTCAGCAAGTCTCTAGGCAACAGCCCCTGTTGGCAGCAGTTTCAGTGAGTATGGATGAGGACTGAAATGTGGCAGCTGATCCTGCTGGCAAAGGCTCTTGCTGGCAGTCCTTTCAGTCAGCTGATAGCTGAGACCTTTCAGTGGTCATGAGCTAAACTGCTATGAAATCCCTTTACCGAAGTTCCTCCAAGTTCTGTGAAGGATTTACTGGAAAACCAATTCTATGCCAAACACTAGACCCCCATCTTTCTACTTAGTTCTCTTTCATTCACAAAACCATAGACTTTATTTTGGGAAAAAGATTCTTCAAGCTCAACCCCTTACTTTGTAGTTGTGGAATATAGGCCTCAGAGAGGTTCTGTGATACCTCAACATGACATAATAGACCAGTTTAAACCAATATTGGAAGCAAGTTTTATTTTACTTTATTTTATGTGTGTATATAGCACATGCATGTGTGGAAATCTTGTAGGGTTTGTCTCTTCCTTCTATCTTGCTTGAGATAGGGTCTCCCTTGTTTTATTTCCTCCCTGCTGTGCATGTGCCAGTCTACCTGGCCAGGAACTTGTTGGTTCTGCTGGCTCCATGTCCCATTGTTGTAGACATGTTGGGATCACAGACATGTCCAGCTTTAAAATGGACACTGGGGAACCAAACTCAGGCCAGCAGGCTTGAGAGCAAGTTCATTTAGCCACACATCCTGGAAGCATTTTTTTTAAATATTTTTTGTTCATTTTTTATTTATTTATTTGAGAGTGACAGACAGAGAGAAAGACAGATAGAGGGAGAGAGAGAGAATGGGTGTGCCAGGGCTTCCAGCCTCTGCAAACAAACTCCAGACGCGTGCGCCCCCTTCTGCATCTGGCTAACGTGGGTCCTGGTAAATAGAGGTTCGAACTGGGGTCCTTAGGCTTCACAGGCAAGCGCTTAACCACTAAGCCATCTCTCCAGCCCCATTTTTTTTTTCCTCTCTTTGGCCAAGTCCAATAGCATTTCCCCAGTTGAGCTTGTCTCTAAATGTACTGAACTGGAGCCCTGTCACCACAGTTAAAGTTAAAGCTTGTGACTAGGTAAGGAAGGACAGGTATCTGCTGGGACATGGCAGATTCATTAGAGAATAGAGAAAAATTAAAAAAAAAAGTTCTTAACAAAGGGAAAACTTGGGAAGCTGCAGAGACTTGATGGAGAAACTCGAGACTCTGGGGCAAGTGCAGCTTTCTGCTCCCTAAATGTCTGCAGCATTATCTGAGTAGCAGATTTCAGCTCTAAGCTCTTGGGTCAGCCTTGAAACATGATATTGTATGTGCAAGAAAGGTTGGATTTTATTTTTATTTTATGGTTATTTCTTATTACTACAGCTTCACCAGAACCACAAGACATGAAGGGGGATCACTTTGTTCAAAAGAGGGATGGGTGACGCACCATCTCTCAGTACATCAAACAAAGGACAATGTCCTACAGTCAGTACACAGTGATGCAGTCAACCCCACAGGAAAATAGCTTGTGAGTGCACAAAACTCAGCAGGGACTTTCTCGACTGTCCACTTCCTTTTCGTTATCTTTTCTTTCCTTCACCACTTTGCTTCCCTTCATCCCATTGTCTCTGACTGCCATACAGAGAAAGATGCCACCTTCCCTCCATCCAGTCTACGTCAGACTAGACAGTGTAGGAAAGAGTCTGAAAGGATGATGACAGCACTTGCTGTAGAAGCATAAGGACCTGAGCCTGGTCTGCAGTACACATGTAAAAGTTCTCAGGGACTCTGACCTCCCAGACAATGTTTAGCCTCAGCTCAGCAGCTTTCTGAAACTTGGTCCAAGACCTCATAACACTTTCATTGCCTGCTTATCAAACCAGTATTATATGGATGATGTTGCCAGGTTCTTCTGCCTGATGGAGATGGAGTGTGGCCTCCTCTTGCCTTAGATGTAGTGGCCTTTGGGAGCAGAACCTGGGAAAACACTTCCTTAGATTGTTTTAAATCAAGGAATCCCATCCAGTGGCATTATTAGTTTAGTTTCTTTTTACAAACGAATTTGCATTTTCCCCCTTTATTTATTTTCTCAATTTTTATTAACATTTTCCATGATTATAAAAAATATCTCATGGTAATACCCTCCCTCTCCCCCGACCATGTTCCCCTTTGACATTCCATTCTCCATCATATCCCCCCCCCATCTCAATCATTGTAGTTACATATATACATTACCAACCTATTAAATTCCCTTCTGTCTTCCTCTATCTTCCCTTTATATCTCCTTTTTAACTTACTGGCCTCTGCTGAGATTTTTCCTTCTCACGCAGAAGCCCGATCATCTGTAGCTAGGATCCACATATGAGGGAGAACATGTGGCGCTTGGCTTTCTGGGCCTGGGTTACTTCACTTAGTATAATCCTTTCCAGATCCATCCATTTTTCTGAAATTTCATAACTTCATTTTTCTTTACTGCTGAGTAGGTCTCCATTGTATAAATGTGCCACATATGCATTATACATTCATCAGTTGAGGGATATCTAGGCTGGTTCCATTTCCTAGCTATTATAAATTGAGCAGCAATAAACATGGTTGAGCACATACTTCTAAGGAAATGAGATGAGTTCTTAGCATATATGCCTAGTAGGATATATGCCTAGGAGTGCTATAGCTGGGTCATATGGTAGATCAATCTTTAGCTGTTTTAGGAACCTCCACACTGATTTTAATCGGTGTAGGCCCTCTTGTAGCCCATGATTGATGGTAGCTTGATATTGGAGAGAGGGCTTATGTTTGGATATGATTCTAACTTGTTTCCCAGCTCCAGCTATGGGTCCCATACCACTGAGAGGATCAGTTAGCCAAATCAAGAGCAGTTGGTGCCCCACCATGGCTGTGTGCCACTATTGCACTTGTGTGGGCATCACAACCGGTTATTTATTGCTAAGTAGGTTAGTCCATGAGTTGCTTGGACAGATATTGATCATTTCCCACAGTCACCCATGTAGCACCTTCTGGCACTAGATATGCTGACTGTCTGGGGATTGACTCTCCTGGCTTCCAGCCATGCCATTCCATTTTATGTATCAGCTGCATATGGTGTCTTCAGCAATAGGGTCTTACCACTAACCTTTGGTGGGTCATCACATACTCTGACAGAAATATGTCATTCTTTTAGGAAAACTTGTAGGTTTCTCTGATCAAAAGCTCATTGTACATGACAGCCCTAAGCTGGTAGTGGGGGTTATAGGTCAGTGCCCACTAAGAAAATGAGGAAAAATATAACTAATATACAAGAGTTAGAGAAAGAGAGAGGGAGAGGGAGAGGAAGGGAGGAAAGATGTAGAAGGTTTAGGTTAGACTTGATCCTATTCTCTCCAGTTTCTTGTGGTTTACGTGCTTCCTGTAAGGGCCTGGTGAAGGTTCAACCATTTGGTCTGCATTTTAGGAAGTAGAATTTTACAGTACCATTGCTGTTTGGGCCTATATTAGTGTATCCCACCCCTTCATTGCCCTCCCCTCCCTCCCCATCCATCCTAGTGTCTAGACCATGAGATGCTTCCTGGGTATGTAAGGTATCTTGGGTAGATTCAGGTTAGGTGCTGTAGATGAGTGACACTATTTGGCAATTTTTTTTTTCTGTGATTGGGTAAGTGCACTGAGAATGATCTGTTCCAGGTTCACCCATTTTTCCTCAAAATTCTTTGTGTCATTTTTTTCTTACAGCTGTGTAGAATTCCATTGTGTAGATATACCGCATCTTAGTTATCCATTCTTCTAGTGATGGACATATGGATTGATTGCAGCTCTTAGCTATTATGAATTAAGCTGCTACAAACATGGTTGAGCAAATCTCTCTGGCCTATGGTTTGAAGTTTTTAGGGTAGATGCCCAGTAAGGGAATAATTGGGTCTGTTGGTATCTCTATATTCAGCTTTTTCAGGAGTCTCCATATTGCTTTCCAAAGTGGTTGTACCGGGCTGGAGAGATGGCTTAGTGGTTAAGTGCTTGCCTATGAAGTCTGAGGACCCCGGTTCGAGGCTCAATTCTCCAGGACCCACGTTAGCCAGATATACAAGGGGGCGCATGCCTCTGGAGTTCGGTTCGCAGTGGCTGGAGGCCCTAGCGCGCCCATTCTCTCTCTCTATCTGCCTCTTTCTCTCTCTGTTGCTCTCAAATAAGGAAAAATAAACAAAAAAAAAAAAAGTGGTTGTACCATCTTACATTCCCACCAACAGTGGATGAGTGTTCCTACTTCTCCACATCCTTGCCAGCATTTATCTTCATTTGATTTTTTGATGTTTGCTATCCTTATTGGAGTAAGGTGGAAGCTCATAGTTGTCTTAATTTGCATTTCTCTGATGATTAGGAATGATGAACATTTTCTTAAGCGTGTGTTTGCCATTTGTGTTTCGTCCTCTGTGAACTGCCTGTTCAGCTCTTTGCCCCATTTTGTGAGTGGGGTGTTTGACTTCTTACTGTTTAGATTTTTGAGTTCTTTGTAGATTCTAGAGTTTAGGCCTCTATCAGTTGAATAACCTGCAAATATTTTCTCCCATTCTGTAGGTAATCTATTGGCTTTGCTTATTGTATGCTTGTCTGTAAAGAAACTCTTCAACTTCATATGATCCCATTGGTTGAGTGACTGTTTAAGAATTTGAACCACTGGGGTTTTGTTCAGGAAGTCTTTTTCCATTTCTATATCATGGAAAGACTTCCTAATTTTTTTCCAGTAGTATTTGAGTCTCTGGTATTATATTGAGGTCTTTGATCCATTTAGATTTGAGTGTAGTGCATGGTGACATGTGTGGATCAAGTTTCAGTTTTCTGCATGTGGTTATCCAGTTTGTCCAGCACCATTTGTTGAAGATGCTATCTTTTTTTCAGCCTTTATTGTTCGGGCCTTTGTCAAATATCAAGTAGCTATAGTTGCTTGACCCAAAGCCTGGGTCCTCACATCTATTCCATTGGTCTATACTCTTGTTTTATGCCAGTACCATGCTGTTTTTATTCCTATGGCTTTGTAATATAGCTTTAGATCAGGTATGGTGATGCCTCCAGAGGTATTTCTTTTGTTGAGTATATGTTTGGATATGTGAGGCCTTCTGCCTTTCCATATGAAATTTGAAATCATTTTTTCTATCTCTGTGAAGAACAGTGTAGGGATTTTAATTGGAATTGTGTTAAATCTATATATTGCCTTTGGTAGGATTGTCATCTTCACAATGTTAATTCTGCCTATCCAGGAGCATGGGAGGTCTTTCAATTTTCTCAAGTCCTCCTCAATTTGTTTTTTGAGTGTTTTAATGTTTTCATTTCATAGATCTTTCATCTCCTTGGTTAACGTTATTCCAAGGTATGCTATTTTTTGTTGCTATTGAAATGGGACTATGTCCTTTATTTCTTTGTCTGTGACTTTGTCATTTGCATATAGAAATGCTACTGATTTTTGTGCATTGATTTTGTATCCTGCTACTTTGCTATAGGAGTTAATCACCTTCAGGAGTTTTGAGATGGAGTTTCTCAGTTCTCTTACATATACAGTCATGGCATCAGTGAATATAGCTAACTTAAATTCTTCCTTTCCAAATTGTATCCCTTTTATTTCCTTCTCCTGTCTTATTGCTTGAGATAGGACTTCCAGTACTATATTGAAAAGCAGAGGTGAGAGAGGACAACCCTGTCTTGTTCCTGACCTTAATGAGAATTCCTACAGTTTCTCTCCATCAAGTATTATTTGGGCCTTCAGAGCTTTGTATATTGCCTTTATTATGTTAAGATATGAACCAACTATGCCAATTCTCTCCAATGTTTTGATCATGAAGTGATGTTGTATCTTGTCAAAGGCCTTTTCTGCATCTATAGAAATGATCATGTGGTTTTTAATCTTGTTTATGTTGTGTATTATATAGACAGATTTCCATATCTTGAACCACCCTTGTGTTCCTGGGATAAATCCCACTTGGTCAAGGTGGATAATGCTTTTGATATGTTGTTGAATTCGGTTTGTGAGGATTTTGTTCAGGATCTTTGCATCTAAGTTCATTAGGGAGATAGGCTGGTAGTTTTCTTTTCTTGTAGCATCTCTGCCTGGTTTTGGAATTAGGGTAATACTAGCTTCATAAAAGGAGTTGGGTAGCTTTCCCTGTTCTTCAATTGCATGGCACAGTTTTAGGAAGATTGGTTTCAGTTCTTCCATGAAGGTTTGATAGAATTCAGCTGAGAAGCCATCTGGTCCTGGACTCTACTTTTGGGGGAGGGTTTTTTTTTTTATTACTTTTTCAATCTCCCTTTGTGTGATCGGTTCATTGAGGTGATTAATCTACTCTGAGTTTAGCTTTGATAGATGGTATGCATCCAGGAATTTATCCATCTCCTCCACATTATCCAGTTTTGTGGAGTAGAGGTTTTGAAATAAGTTCTGATGATTCTCCCAATTTCACTTTTGTCTGTTGTGAGCTCTCCTTTTTCATTTTGAATTTTGTTAATTTGAAGCTTCTCGTTTTTTTGCTTGATATACATTGGCCAGGGGTTTGTCAATCTTGTTTATTTTTTCAAAGAACCAGCTCATTGTTTTGTCAATTGTTTTAATTGTTTTCTTGGTTTTCAACTCATTAATTTCTCCTCTGATTTTAATTATTTCTTTCCTTCTGAAGCTCTTTGGTTGGATTTTTCTTTTTTTTCCAGTGCCTTTAGGTGGATGGTTAGGTTATTGATTTGGATCTTTCTGTCTTTTTTATGAAGGCATTGAATGCATGAATTTTCCCCTGAGGAAATTCAATGTGTCCCATAAGTTTTGGTATTATTTGTTCTCATTGTCATTAAATTCTAGGAATTTTGTAATTTTCTTTTTTATTTCATCCACTATCCATTTCTGTTAAAAGTGTGCTGTTCAGTTTCCAGGTGCCGTTGGGATTCTTAGTGGGTCTTTTGTTGTTGATTTGTAGCAATATAGAATTGTGATCTGATATCATGCAGGGAATTATGTCAATTTTCATAAATATGTGGAGGCAGTCTTTGTGACCCAATATATGGTCTATTTTAGAGAATGTTCCATGGGCTGCTGAGAAGAATATGTAGTCTGTGGATTTGGGATGTAAAGTTCTGTAGATGTTAGGTCTAAGTGTTCTATGGTTTTGTTGAGCCCTCTTACTTCCCTGTTGAGTTTCTGTTTGGATGATCTATTACTGATAATGGTGTATTGAAGTCCCCAACTATGATGGTGTTGGTGGTTATTTCTGTTTTATTGTTAAGTAGGTTTTGTTTTATGAACTGTGGTGCTCCTGTGTTTGGTGCATACAAATTTATGATTGTAATATCCTCTTGATGGATCATTCCCTTGATGAGTAGGAAGTAGCCTTCTTTGTCTTTTTTGATTATTTTTGGTTTGCAGTCTATTTTTCTGATATTAATATAGCTACACATGCTTATTTCTTATTTCCACTTGCTTGGAATATTGTCTTCTACCCTTTTACCCTGATGAGGTGTCTGTCTTTAGTGGTGAGGTGGGTTTCTTTAAGGCAACAGATTGAGGGGTCTAATTCCTTGATCCATCCTGTTTGCTTGTGTCTCTTGATGGGTGAATTAAGGCCATTAATATTTACGGTAATGACTGTGAGATTTGATTTGATCCCTGCCATATTGTGGTGGTAGACATGTGTTGGTGTTTTCGTGGGCTTGGAAGATTTTTGTGCCTCCTCTGGCTTTTTGTTGTGATCTGCTTCTTGTAGGCATTTGAGTTTGGTTATTTGTTTCTTCTTTGATGAGAATTTTCTGAAATACTCTCTGTAGGTTTGGTTTTGTGTTCGTATAGTTGTAAAGATGAGTTTTGTCATGGAAAGTTTTTCTTTCATCATCTTTTATGAGGGATAGTTTTGCTGGGTAGAGTAATTTGGGTTGTAAGCCATAGGTTCTTAGACTTTGGAGAGTTTCACTTCAGGCCCTTTTGGCTTTCAGGGTCTCCATTGAGAAGTCTGAAGTAATTCTGATGGGGTTACCTTTGAAAGTGGTGCGCTTTTTGCCCTAGCTGCTTTTAGGATTTTCTCTTTGGTGTCAATGTTTACAGTCTTAATGATAATATGTCTTGGAGAGTTTCTCCTTTCGTCCAGTCTGTTTGGAGTTCTGTTGGCTTCTTGTATCTTGATGGGCCTTTCTTTATAGAGACTGGAGAAGTTTTCTTCAATTATTTTGTTAAATAAGTTCTCCATGCCTTTGGTCTTAAATTCTTCTCCTTCTGGTATTCCAGTGATTCTGATATTAGGATGTTTAAGTGTATCCCACAATTCCCTCATGCTCTGTTCACATTAACTTTTGAAGTTACTGAAGTTTTTGAACTCTTGAACTCTTTCTTCCATCTTGTCTTCCAGATCAGAGTTTCTATCTTCCACTTCGCTGACTCTATTCTTGAGAGCCTCTAGAGAGTTTTGGACTTGTTCAATTAAGTTTGCATTTTCTACTACTTTTCTATGTATCATTTACATCACTCTGTCAAGCTCCCTTTTCACATCATTTTCTAATTTTCTTGATGATTCTTGGAATTTATCCTTGAAATTCTTTATGTCTTCATTTAGTATGGGCAGCTGATTTTTAAGGTACTCTTTTTTTTTTCACTCTCCCTCAAAACTATTAACTCTCTTTTAACTCTTTCCAATCTCTTATCAAATTATGCTAGCTTAGTGATGGTAGCATCCACAGGATTATCGGTCCTATGTTGCTTTCCTGCAAGTTCTACCAGTAGGTTGGTAAGGGTAACATTGCTCATAGCTTCAATTTGATGTTCTGATCATAATAACTCTTCTATGTTTTGATTAGATGCATTCCTTGAAGGGCTGGGTAGTCTAACTGGGTTTTCCTGCATTTGATTTTTCATGTTATTAATTTTGCTCTGTGGTCTGCCCATGACAGTGTATGGTCATGTAGGTGGATGGATCAGACTGGGCTCTAGCAAAATGGGAATCTGAGGCAGGCTGGGGCAGTTGCCAAGCAGCCTGGGCTTTGGTTTCCACTTGCCAAAGCTGCCTATCTACTGCCTGACAGAGGTGCCAAAGTTGCCTGAATTCTGAAGCGGTAATGTGTCAAAGCTGCCTGCTTTCAAGCTTGGAAGAGGACTGAGGTACCAAGTCCTGAAGCAGCCCAAATTCTGGCTGGGAGCTCTGGGACCCAGAAACAGTCTGTGCTTCCCCACCACAGGAGAATGTAGGATGGCAAAAGTGGCAGACAGGTATTAGAGGGCACCTGAGATGGTGCAAGTGAGATACACAGTCTGGTCTTCCTTGGCAGTTGCTGTGGGACTGGGCTTGCTGAACAGTAATGTGGGCAAGTGTGCAGAGCAGTTTAAGCTTCTGCATGCAGGGATTAATTGGTGTACAATTGGAGTGCATAGGCAGGCGCGGCGGAGGCGGGGCCATGTCAACAGTGCACAGAGCTGTGACAGTGGGGAGCAGGGCCATGGCAGTGGGGCATGATGGGTATTTGGTGTTAGGGGTGGTCTACCCACCCACAAGAGAATCCATGATTCCCTGTTTCCATTCCTGCTGTGCCCTCCTGCTGATAAGAAGACCCACAAAACCCTTGATGTCTTGCTTTTCTTTCCCTGGGATTTGCAGCACAGCTAGGTGATCACTATCTTTGCTGGAAGTCAGATATGTTCCTTCTATTCCCAGGATCAGTAGGACTTTTATCATGAAGGGATGTTGGATTTTGTCAAACGCTTTCCCTTTGTGTAATGAGATGATCATGTGATTTTTTTCCTTCAATCCATTTATATAATGTATTACATTTATAGATTTGCATATATTGAACCATCCCTGCATCTTTGGGATAAAGTATACTTGGTCAGGGTAAATAATCTTTCAGTATATTCTTGTATTCTGTTTGGCAATATATATATATATATATTTTGAGAATTTTTGCATCTATGTTCATGAAGGACATTGGTCTGTAATTTTCTTTCTTTGTTCTATCTTTGAGTAGTTTTGGTATCAGGGTGATGCTGGCTTCACAGAAGGAGTTTGGTACAATTGCTTCTTTTTCTAGCTTATGGAAAAGCTTAAGAAGCAATGGTGTTAGCTCTTCCTTGAAGGTCTGGTAAAATTCAGCAGTGAGTCCATCTGGGGCTGGACTTCTTCTAGTTGGGATATTTTTTCCCCTTTTTTTATTTTCACAATTTTTATTAACGTTTTCCATAATTATAAAAAATATCCCATGGTAATAACTCCCCCCCCACCCCTGCACTTTCCCCTTTGATATTCCATTCTCCATCATATTACCTCCCCATCTCAATCATTGTACTTACACATATATATATAATACCAACCTACTAAGTACCCTCCTCCCTTCCTTTCTCTTCTCTTTATATCTCCTTTACAACTTATTGGCCTCTGCTACTAAGTATTTTCCTTCTCATGCAGAAGCCCAATCATCAGTAGCTAGGATCCACATATGAGGGAAAACATGTGGTGCTTGGCTTTCTAGGCCTGGGTTACCTCACTTAGTATAATACTTTCCAGATCCATCCATTTTTCTGCAAATTTCATAACTTCATTTTTCTTTACTGCTGAGTAGAACTGCATTGTATAAATGTGCCACATCTTCATTATCCACTCATCAGTTGAGGGATATCTAGGCTGGTTCCATTTCCCAGCTATTATAAATTGGGCAGCAATAAACATGGTTGAACACATACTTCTAAGGAAATGAGATAATTCCTTCGGATATATGCATAGGAGTGCTATAGCTGGGTCATATGGTAGATCAATCTTTAGCTGTTTTAGGAACCTCCACAATGATTTCCATAATGGCTGGACCAGATTGCATTCCCACCAGCAGTGTAGAAGGGTTCCTCATTTTCCACATCCCCGCCAACATTTATGATCATTTGTTTTCATGATGGTTGCAAATGTGACAGGAGTGAGATGAAATCTCAAAGCAGTTTTAATCTGCATTTCCCTGATGACGAGTGACGTAGAACATCTTTTAGATGCTTATATGCCATTCGTATTTCTTCCTTTGAGAATGCTCTATTTAGCTCCATAGCCCACTTTTAGATTGGCTTGTTTGATTCCTTATTATTTAACTTTTTGAGTTCTTTGTATGTCCTAGATATTAATCCTCTATCAGATATATAGCTGGCGAAGATTTTTTTCCCAATCTGTAAGTTACCTCTTTGCTGTTTTCACTGTGTCCTTTGCAGAGCAAAATCTTTGTAATTTCATGAGGTCCCAGTGATTAATCTGTGTTTTTTTTGCCTGAGCAATTGGGGTTGTATTCAGAAAGCCTTTGCCAAGACCAATAGGTGGAAGGGTTTCCCCTACTTTTTCCTCTAGCAGTTTCAGAGTTTCCGGTCTGATGTTAAGGTCTTTAATCCATTTGGACTTAATTCTTGTGCATGGAGAGAGAGAAGAATCTATTTTCATCCTTCTAGAGATATATGTCCAGTTTTCCCAACACCATTTGCTGAAGAGGCTGTCTTGTCTCCATTGAGTAATTGTGGCACTTTTATCTACTATCAGGAGGCTATAGCTACCAGGACTTATCTCTGGGTCTTCTATTCTGTTCCACTGATCTACACGTCTGTTTTTGTGCCAATACCATGCTGTTTTTGTTACTATGGCTCTGTAGTATAGGTTAAAATCAGGTATGGTGATAACACTAGCCTTACTTTTGTTGCTCAGTATTATTTTAGATATTCGAAGTTTTTTTGTGATTCCAAATGAATTTTTGGATTGTTTTTTATATTTCCATGAAAAATGTCTTTGGAATTTTGATAGGGATTGCATTAAATGTGTAGATTGCTTTTGGTAAGATTGCCATTTTCACAATATTGATTATTCCAATCTAAGAACAAGGGATGTTTCTCCACTTTCTAGCGTTCTGCAATTTTTTGCTTGAGTGTTTTAAAGTTCTCATTGTAGAGATTCTTTACTTCCTTGGTTACATTTATTCCAAGGTATGTTATTTTAATTTTGATGGAAATGTGAATGGGAGTGATTCTCTGATTTCATCCTCTGTCTGTTGTTATTAGCATATATGCAGGCTACTAATTTCTGTGTATTTATTTTGTATCCTGCTACATGGCTGTAGGTTTTGATCAGCTCTAACAGTTTGCTAGTAGAGTCTTTAGGGTCCTTTATGTATAGGATCATGTCATCTGCAAATAATGATAACTTGATCTCTTCCTTTCCAATTTGTATCCCTTTTAAGTGTATCTCTTGCCTTATTGCTATGGCTAAGACTTCAAAAACTATATTAAATGAAAGTGGAGACAGTGGACACCCTTGTCTTGTTCCTGATTTTAGTGAAAAAGCTTTCAGTTTTTCCCCATTTAGTAATATGTTGGCTGTAGGCTTCTCATAAATAGCTTTTATTATATTGAGATATGTACCTTCTATTCCCAGTGATGTTGGATTTTGTCAAATGCTTTCTCTGAGTCTAATGACATGATCATGTGATTTTTGTCCTTCAACCCATTTATTTAATGTATTACATTTATAGATTTGTATATATTGAACCATCCCTGCATCTCTGGGATAAAGCCTACTTGGTCAGAGTGAATGATCTTTTAATATATTCTTGTATTCTGTTTGCCAATCTTTCATTGAGAATTTTTGCATCTATGTTCATGAGGTGATTGGTTTGTAATTTTTTTCTTTTGTTCTATCTTTTCCTGGTTTAGATATCAGCGTGATGCTGGCTTCATAGAAGGAGTTTGGTAGAATTCCTTCTTTTTCTATTTCCTAGAAAAGCTTAAGAAACAATGGTGTTAGCTCTTCCTTGAAGGTCTGGTAAAATTCAGCAGTGAATCCATCTAGGCCTGGGCTTTTTTTTAGTTGGGAGATTATTGATAATTGTTACGATCTTCATGCTTGTTATAGGTCTATTTAAGTGACTAATCTCATTTTGATTCAATTTAGGTAGGTCATATAAATCAAGTAATTCATCCATTTCTTTCAGATTTTCATACTTTGTGGAGTATATACTTTTATAGTATGTCCCTATGATTTTTTTGAATTTCTCTGGTATCTGTTGTGGTGTTACCTTTTTCATCTCTAATTTTATTAATTTGTCTCTCTTCTCTCTTTCTTTTGGTCAGATTAGCTAAGGGTTTAACAATCTTGTTTATCCTTTCAAAGAACCAACTCTTTATTTCGATAATTCTTTGGATTTTTTTTTGTTTCTATTTCATTAATTTCTGCCCTAATCTTTATTATTTCTTCCCATATCCTGAGTTTTGGTTTGCCTTGTTCTTCTTTTTCCAAGGCTATAATGTGAAGCATTAGGTCGTTTGCTTGTGACCTTTATAGTTTCTTAATATAGGCACTTAAGGCTTTAAATTTACCTCTTAGAACTGCCTTCATTGTGTCCCAGAGATTTTGGTATGTTGTGTTTTCTTTATCATTTGTCTCTATAAATTTTTTGATTTCCTTCTTGATTTCTTCATTGACCCATTCATCATTTAGTAGTGTATTGCTTAGTTTCCATGATTTTGTGTATGCTCTATAGCCTTTCTTGCTACTGATTTGTAGTTTAATTCCATTGTGGTCAGATAGAATGCAAGGAATTATTTCAATTTTCCTGAATTTGCTAAGATTTGCTTTGTGTCCTAATATATGGTCTATTTTAGAGACTGTTCCATGTGCTGCTGAAAAGAATGTATATTCTGCAGCATTTGGATGAAATGTCCTGTATATAACTGTTAGGTTCATTACTTCTATGACCTAATTTAGTCTTGTTATTTTTTCTTGGGATCACGTGCCAATTGATGAGAGTGGGGTGTTAAAGTCACCCACTACCACTGTGTTTGGTGTTATCTGTTACCTTAATTCTAATAGTGTTTGATGAATTTGGGAGCTGCCATGTTAGGTGGATATATGTTTAGGTTTGTAATGTCCTCCTGTTGGAGTGTGCCCTTAATCAATATAAAGTGACCTTCCTTATCTTTTTTGACTAATGTTGGGCTGAAGGCCACCTTGTCAGACATTAGGATAGCAACCCCTGCTTGTTTTCTAGGCCCATTTGCTTGAAACACCTTTTTCCAACCTTTTACCCTAAGATAATGTCCATCCTTTGTAGAAAGGTGAGTTTCTTGGAGACACCCAATTGTAGGATCTTACTTTTTAACCCAGTCTGTAAACCTATGTCTTTTGGTTGGGGCATTGAGCCCATTGATATTAAGAGATATTATTGAAAGATGTATAGTGATATTTGCCTTTTTTCTTTTTTTTTTTTTTGTGGTTCTGGTTCTACCTTTGCTGTCTTGTGTTAACTAGTATTTGAGTATTGTTTGTTTTTTCCAGGTTCCTTATATGTGTGCTTTCCCTTTTCATCAGCATGGAGGATTCTATCAAGTGTTTTCTTTAGAACTGGTTTTGTCTTCAAATACTCCTTTAACCTGCTTTTGTCATGGAATGTCCTTATTTTTTTGTCTATTTTTATGGATAGTTTTGCAGGATAAAGTAACCTTGGTTGACAATTGTTATCTTTCTGAACTTGGAATACAACACTCCAAGCCCTTTTGGCTTTTAAAGTTTATGTTGAATAATCTGCTGTAATTGGCTTGCCTTTGTAGGTAACTTGATTTTTCTCTCTAACTGCTTTCAATATTTTTTCCTTGGTTTGTGTGTTTGGTAGTTTGATTATTATATGACGAAGAGAGGTCCTTCCAGGTTTTGTCTGGCTGGTGTTCTAAAGGCTTCCTGTATCTGCATTGGCACCTCTTTCCCAATTTGGGGGAAGTTTTCTTCTGTGATTTTGCTGAAGATGCCTACTATGCCTTTTGAGTGGAATTCTTCTCCTTCTACTATGCCCTGAATTCTTATATTGGATCTTTTCATAGTGTCCCGAATATCTTGAAATTCCCACTCATACTTTTCTATAAGTTTGTCTTTCTCTTTGTTGGACTGTATTAGATCTGCCACCTGGTCTTCTAGCTTAAATATTCTGTCCTCACCTTCATCTATTCTAGTAGTGTGATTTTCTATAAAGTTTTTTTATTTCCTTAACTGTGTTCTTCTAGTAATTCTGATTGGTTTTTCTTTATAATTTCTATTTCCTTATTTATGTCTTATATTGCCTCTTTATTTCATGAAATTGGTGTCCTGTGTCTTCTTTGATTCCTTTGATTTCCTCTTTGACTCCTTTGATTTGTTCTCTGACTTCCTTGAACTTATTTACAATCATTCTTTTGAAATCTTTTTCAGGCATTTCCTCTAACTAATTCTCACTGGATGTCATTTGTGATGCATTAATACTTTTAGGTGGATTTATATTGTCTTGCTTTTTAGTGTTTCTTGTGTTATAATGTATATATTTTTGCATCTTGGATTAAGGTAATTCTTGGATTTTCTAGCTAGCTAGGTATTCTTAACTTCATGAATTGATTTAATGTTATATATCTTCAGGGTAGGAGATTAAGGTGTTAGGTGTGGCTCTTAAGGCTCTCTGAGTATCTACAAAGGTGTTCCTAGGGGTTGAGTTTTCCTGCTAAGGGAGTATTGAAGTAGTCTGAGTGGAATAAAATACAGTAGATTGTAAAATTTAACTAAACACTGTACACATTCAATCAAAATCAGCACCAAATATTATGCAAGAGTAGTTATTATAACAACCAGATACTCTATCAAGAAAGAGGATAAGATTTCTGGTCTGTTGAGGGATCCAAATCAGCTTGTGACCAAGTAAGAACCTTCCCTGGTATAATCCCAGTTACCTTTTTGGATGATTTTTGTCTCAGGGAAGTTGCTGGCTGGGCCGTTGGGCTGCTGTCCTGTTTTCTGGAGCTGGGCACTGGTTTTTCCTGTGGGGCAAACCAAGCCTGGCAACTGTGGCCCTGCAGATCAGCACCCCCACTGCTGGAACTGCTACTGCTGCTCCTGATGCTGCTGCTGCTGGATCTGTTGCTGCTGCTGCTAAAAGCTGCCGCTGTTGTGACTGTCACTGCTGCTGCTGAAGCTGCTGCTGCTGCTTTAGCTGCCACTGCTGGTTCTGCCACTTCTGCCTCTGAAGCTGCTGCTGCTGGATCTACCACTGTGGATGCTGAAGCTGCTGCTGATGGATCTGCTGCTGCTGCCTCTTAAGCTGCCACTACTGGATCCGCCATTGCTGGGGCCGCTATTGCCAGTGCCAGAGCCACTGATATTGCTGCCAGACCCTGCTCCTTCTTGGGTCCCCCTGTCGGCTCAAGTTGCTGTTGCCTGGTCCCAGGACCGCTGCTCTGTTCATTGGAACTGGGCTCAGGCAGTAGGGAAATGGAGGGAGCCGACTGTTCTAGTTCTCTTGCTGTTCCACGTGTTCTTCTACCTCATGATCTGCTCCTGCCTTGGTCACTACTGCTCTCCCTTCATGTTTCTTGAGTTGCGGAGAGCTCTGGTGTGAGCTCAGGTATTTCCTCTAACTTGTTCTCACTGGAGGTCATTTCTGATGCATTAATACTTTTTGGTGGGTTTATATTGTCTTGATTTTTGGTGTTTCTTGTGTTATAATGTATATATTTTTGCATCTTGGTTTAAGTTAATGCTTAGATTTTCTAGTTATCTGGGTATTCTTAGCTGTATCAATTGATCTGATATTATATATCCTCAGGGTAGGAGATTAAGATATTAGGTGTGGCTCTTAGCACTCTCAGAGTATATAGAAAAGTGTTCCTAGGGGTTGAGTTTGACTACTATGGGGGTATTCAAGTAGGCTGATTAGAACAAAATACTGATAGATTCTAAAATTTAACTAGCACTGTACACATTCAATCAAAAATAGCACAGAGTATTTATGCAAGAGTAGGTATTATAACAACCAGATCCTCTATCAACAAAGAAGTTATGACTTTTGGTCTGTTGAGGGTTCCAAGTCAGCTTGTAACCAAGTGAGACCCTTCCCTGGTGCAATCCCAGTTACCTTTTTGGATGATTTTTGTCTTAGTCAAGTAGGCTGGCTGGGATGCTGGACTGCTATTCTGTTTTCTGGAGCTGGAGACTGGCTTTTCCTGCAGGGCAAACTGAGCCTGGCCACTATGGCCCTACAGACTGACACCGCCACTGCTGAAACTGCAGCTGCTGCTGCTGAAGCTGCTGCTGCTGGATCCACTGTTGCTGGATCCGCTGTTGCCAGTGCTGTTGCTGCCGGAGCTGCTTCACTCTGCCTGTGTGGGCTCTGGATGCTCTGGATCTCTCCTACTTCTCTGCTGCCTTTTTTAATTTCTTATACACCTCACTTTTTTGTAAAAGTGTGTGTTTTGCTGGGATTTCTTTGGCTTCTTCTCCCCTTTGGTGTGGTTCCTATGACGCTATCTTAACTGGAAGAGCCCCGAGTTTGCATTTTTATAAGCAGAAGACTTTAAAAGGCAGAGTCTTTCTCTCAATATATCCTTCCTATTGTTCTCTTCTATTGCAGGATCTCTTTAACAATCACAGTTGTCTATGCTCTCCTTACCTGCTGTGTTAGTTTTACTCATGCTCCTCTCCTCCTTGAGCTACAAATTTTTTCATAGCTACACTGGTGAGTCTCTCTCATTGTAAATCTGGATAAGAGCAAGTAGTTCCCATGCCACACTCTGAATTGCTATATAGTCCACCAAACAAATTAGTTAGTTATATTTTTTTGATTTATTTGAGATCGAGAGAGAGAGAAAGAGAGAGAGACAGAGAGAGAGAGAGAGAGAGAGAGAGAGAGAGAGAGAGAGAGAGAGAATGGGCACATCAGAGCCTCCACCCACTGCAAATGAACTCCAGATGCATGTGCCATCTTGTGCATCTGACTCACGTGGGACCTGAGGAAGCGAGCCTTGAACTAGGGTCCTTATGCTTCATGGGCAAGTGCTTAACTGGTAAGCCATTTCTTCAGCCCCCAGTCCATTACTTTTGAATTCAGCCTTGATCAAATTCCTTGACCTAGGCAGGTTCTTTGTCAGCATGTACACAAATGGCCTCTGTTCCAAATCTGATAGAGCTCTTATACCATGTAAAACCTCGTGATATAGGAATGCATTATCTACATTTCTATCCATTTTCTGATCTTCCACACTTCCATAAGACTAGACCAATAAATTCTTATTGCAGTATTTCAGGCCTTCTCCAACATAAAGCTACAAATCTGTGCACATTCTTCCCACAAACCCCTTCCAAAAGCCATCAACCCAATCAGGTTGGATTGTCTGAACTCTGATTATGTGAAACAGTTTGAGAAAAGTTGGTTTCAGTTCTTCAATGAAGGTTTCATAGAATTCAGCTGAGAAGCCAACTGATCCAAGAGTTTTCTTTTTGGAGAGTTTTTTAATTATCTTTTCAATCTCCCTTGATGTGACAGGTTTGTTTAAGAGATTAATATTCTCTGAGTTTAGTTTTGGTAGGTGGTATATGTCTAGGAATTCATCCATTTCTTCCAGATTATTCAATTTTGTGGAGTAGAGGTTCTGGAAGTATGCTGTGATGGTTCTTCCAATTTCATTGATCTCTGTTATGATTGATCCTTTTCATTTTTGATTTTGTTAATTTGAGACTTCTCTTGTTTGGCTTGATAAAATTGGCCAGGGATATGACAATCTTGTTTATTTTTTCAAAGTACCAGCTCTTCATTTCACGAATTTTTAAAATTGCTTTCTTAGTGCCTATTTCTTTCTATCTGCAGTTCTTTGGGTTGGATTCTTCTTGTTTTTCCAATGTCTTTAGGTGGACAGTCAGGTTGTGAATTTCATATCTCCCTGTCTTTGTAATGAAAGCATTTAGGGTTATGAATTTTCCCATTAGGACTGCCTTCATTGTGTCCTGTAAGTTTTAGTAGGTTGTGTTTTCATTATCATTCAATTTTAGGAATTTTACAATTCTTTTTTGATTTCTTCCATGACCAATTATATTGTTTAGTTTCTGGGAACTGGTAGATTTCTTGATGTGTCTCTTGTAGTTAATTTTTACTTTAAAGCATTGTGATATGACATGATGCAGGAAGTTACTTCAGTTTTCCTGACTTTATGAAGTCACACTTTATGGCCTAATGTATGGTCAATTTTGGAGAAGTTTCCATGGGCTGCTGAGAAGAATGTGTATTCTGTAGAGTTGGTAGGGAAAGTTCTGTAGATGTCTATTAGGTGTAGTTGATCTATAATGTTGTTGAGCTCTATTATTTCCCTATTTATTTTCTGTTTGTATGATCTGTCTATTGATAATAGTGGAGTATTGAAGTCTCTGACTATGATAGTGTTGGTGTTTATTTCTGTTTATTGTCAAGTAGATGTTTTTAAATTTTTATTTTTTTATTTTTTATTTATTTATTTATTTTTATAAACTGTGGTGTACCTGTGTTTGGCACAGGTGAACCTGGATGTTGGTGCCATTGGCCAGTTAGGATACCAGAGCAAAAAGCCTGACTCCATAGCTCACACAGGGACCAGGTCTCCCCAAAGAAGGTACAGTGTGACTTACCAGGACCAGGAGAATTGGAGGAGCCAGAGAACAGGGACCTCAGTGCTGTACCTGCGTGCACACAGTCTGGCCCAGGGAGCCTGGATCAGAGAAATAGGAGCAGCCAAGAAACAGGGGTCTGGCCTACTCACTCCACACTGCCATGCCTGCACACTGTCCATGCTGGAAACACAGACCAGGGAGCTGGGAGGAGCCAGGAAATGGGGGTCTGGACTACTCACTCCACACTGCTGCACTGGCCCACACACCATTGGTGCAGGGAACCCAGATCTGAAATTTACTTTTTAACCTTGTCAGAAATGCAATTGTACAGAAAATGTAAACATTATATTAAAAAGTAACATTACGCAAATCAAATATCATGTCAATGAGCTGCAATTCTTTTTTCCTTTCCCACTTTTTCTCCATCTCCTCTGCCCTCTCCTTTCTTCTACCTTACTCTTCTTTCTCCATTCTCCTGTCCTTCCCATCTCCCCCTCTTTCTCTTTCTTCTGTTTTTTCTGAGGTGGTCTTCCTGTATAACTCAGGTGAGTCTCAACTTATGGTTACCATCTTGACTCAGTCTTTTGAACACTAGGATTATAGACATTAACCATCTAATCTAACTTTCAAATTCTAATGTGTATTTTTTCCTACAGACAACCAAATGTGAATATGAGAAGGTATTTGTGGGACTGGATCTTTCAGGGATTATTAGGAGTGATATAAATATTATATATATATATATATATATATATATATATATATATATATATATATATATATATATATATATACAAGTGTCCATGAAATGAAGAGTAAAATGGTCTGCAGCAGGTACCTTCTTGTTGCTGGGACAAAGAACCTAACCAAAAGTAGCTCATAGGAGGTAAGGTTTTATTTCATCTTATGGTTATGAGGAGAAGCTTCACTATGAGAGAAAAGAATGGCAGAGCAGAGGTTTGACATTATATCTTGTCACATCAGCTGTGAGGTAGCAGAAAGAGCAAATGAGCTAGCCAAAAACCCAGTACAGCTGGAGTAGAAACTTCAAGGCCTGCCTCCCTGACCCCTGTGCCTTGACACATCTCATCTAGCAAGGCACTACCTCCCACAGGTTGGACCATCTGGGGACTGAGTATGAAGTTTCATCACAAACACATAAGGTTATGGGGGACATTCAAGTTCAAACCACCACATGAACTTCAACATCTTCACCCTACTGTTTATGAAACACTATTCTCTTGGGTGCCCTATTTCTTCTTCTTGTCATGAGATTCTCAAACATCCAGTGTCCTGGGTCCCTTGATATTTTTCCCTTATAAAATTGGTCTCATAAAAGATCTTATTGATATTAAATAGCTGTTAATATGAATGTAATCCTATGTGGCACAACTCCAACAAGAACAAAAACACTATTTGTCTATCTGAACTTGGTAGACTGCAATTAAATGGCAGGTAATGATTTTCTTTTTAAATGTGTTTCTCTCATTTTTATAGCTCTTATTTAGTTTTCTTCCTTTTCTGAATATAGTCATTCATTTTAAATATGAGTCTTCAAGCCATGTTCTAAAAATCTACCAGAGGGGTATTTAAAAATACAAGGCTGGGGGTGGTGACACACACCATTAATCCCAGCACTTGGGAGGCAGAGGTAAGAGGATAACTTTGAGTTCATGGCCAGCCTGCAGCTACAGAGTAAGGTCCAGGTCAGTCTGGGCTAGAGTGAGACCCTGCCTTGAAACCAAAAATGAAAACAAAAACAAAATTCTAATAATAATGAAAAGTAAAAGGAAAAAATAACTGTAAATAGCTGCTGAGCAGGTTTCCTCTACAGGATAACTCTGGGAATTTGTCAAGGTTATTCTGGCTGCTTAGTAATTTTTCCTTTCAGAAGTTTGGTCACCTTTGCACATGTGACAACTAGGATTTGACTATAAATTCCAATGGTACAAGTTCTCTAAAACACTCCAAGCTAGGCATGATGGTAAATGCCTTTAATCCCAGCACTTGTGAGGCAGAGGTAGAAGGATCAAGATGAGTTTGAGGCCAGTCTGAGACTACAGAGTGAATTCCAGGCCAGCTTGAGCTAGAGTGAGACCCTACCTCAAGAAAAAAAAAAAATTCCAATCATGCATACTTCAGGAATTTGGCACATTTATGAGGCATAATAATAGCATTTAAGTTTGTTGTGCTCTGGATAGGATCTGGGACTCTATGCATACTTGGAAATTATTCTGACACTAAGCTGCACTCTTAGCCCGGAAGCAGCCAGTTTGCTTGTGAACCAGGGGAGTTTCTCTAGGGAAGCTTTCAGCCAAGCATATAATGGATGTACATCACAGCAGGACATTTGATGAGCTGCTATTTGGCTGTCTTTAAATGCCAATTTTGTGTTTTATGGGCCTTATCATGTTTACCACCTCAGCCAGTATTTGTTGACAGTATATTTTCTCTGTACCTGTACAATTCTGAAGGGTTTATATAGGTGCTACTTTGTACTAGGAAGTGAATAGCACACTTGCCAGATCAAATAAAATGTTATCCTCTTCTTTTGACCACCTGACTGCATAAGATGCATTTTCCTATCTTTGTACTGATTTATAATGCCATGTTAAGATGGATGTGTATAACTTTTATCTTTCTTAAAAGCACTTCTGATCTTGTCTGCCTTGTTTATATAATCAGTTTTGGGGTGGAGAGATTGATTTGTCCTGAAGGATAAAAATTGATAAAAGTTTATCTAATGAAACTATATTTATATATTGTTATTTGTAGTAAAGCCATATAGTATTATCCTACATTGCTGTCAGCATAATGCTACTTGATGTTCTTTCTGTGCTTTATCCTCTGATCTAGGAAACTACCAATTATAGTTCATAATGATGAAAATCAATAATAAAGAATGGACTGGAGGCCTGGAGAGATATCTCAGTGGTTAAGGTGCTTGACTGCAAAGCCTAATTTTCTGGGTTTTCCCCCAGTTCCCACATAAAGCCAAATGCACAAAGTGACACATGCATCTAGAGTCTGTGTGCAGTGGCTGGAGGCCCTGGTGCACCCATTAACTCTAGCTCTTTTTGCTTGCAAATAAATAAAAAGTCTTTTCAAAAAGCAGATTTAATTAGTCTCTTTCTTTCTCTGGATCTCTGTCTTCTTCCTTCCCTCTTTCCCTCCTCCCTTTTTTATGTTTATGTTTATTATTATTATTATTATTATTAATTTTTTTGTTGTTCATTTTTATTTAGTTATTTGAGAGCGACAGAGAAAGAAAGAGGCAGATAGAGAGAGAGAGAGAGAATATGGGTGTGCCAGGGCCTCCAGCCACTGCAAACGAACTCCAGACTCATGCACCCCCTTGTGCATCTGGATAACCTGGGCCCTGGGGAATGGAGCCTCGAACTGGGGTCCTTAGGCTTCATAGGCAAGCGCTTAACCACTAAGCCATCTCTCCAGACCATGTTTATTATTATTAACAACATACTTCTTATGGATATGTCTTGTATTGGTACCCTCTTTTTCCTCATCCCTGCCTTCATTCCCTTGGGGATGTTCCTCAGTGGGTTTGCATGCAAGTATTCACTGTGGGGTTGTGGTTTATGTGTTGTGGGAGTAGCAGTCTATTATTTTTTGGCGGTGGAGGGACTGCCTCTGGGCATGACATTCCAGCTGGTGGCTATTACAATCTTTCCACCTCCCTCTTCCACAAAATTCCCTGAACTGTGGTGGGTGAGTTTATTTATTTATTTATTTTTTGTTTATTTATTTTTTATTTATTTGAAAGTGACAGACAGAGAAAGAGGCAGATAGAGAGAGAGAGAATGGGCGCACCAGGGCCTCCAGCCACTGCAAATGAACTCCAGACGCGTGCGCCCCCTTGTGCATCTGGCTAATGTGGGACCTGGGGAATCAAGCCTTAAACCTGGGTCCTTAGGCTTCATAGGCAAGCGCTTAACTGCTAAGCCATCTCTCCAGCCCTGGTGGGTGAGTTTTAAGTCTACTTCAGTGATGACCTCTTGGAGGCCTCTGGGTCTCTGCTTAGGTAGGTGTTAAGTATCCTCAGAGTCTGTCTCCTATACCCTGGCACTGATGATCAGGTTCAGCATGGAAGCAACAGTTGTTCTCATCTCTCTAGTTCCTCTGTGGTTTCACCTGTGGAAGATAAGATCTTACTATGTAGCTGAGTCTAGTCTTGAGCTGATAACATCCTCTTGCGTCAGCCTTCTAAGTGCTAGGATTACAGGCATGAGCATTCAGGTTTGATTCATTAGTATGTCATTTAGTGACTTCTGATACAATTGTGATTAGTTAAAATAAATCATATCTGAATAATTTAGAAAGTATTATCTACAAGGAAAATCAAGTAAAATAATTGGACAATAATTTAATATTTATGTGGAAAAATTGCCATGGGTACCAGACCAGCGCATGAAAATTTTATGTTCTCAGGGGTTATGACTCTTTCCAGATTTATACACATCTGGTTTTTCTTCAGTTTCATTTGACCTCATGCACAGGTTTCAAAGCAGGATGGCTACTAAGCCATGTTTGATCTAAAAATCACTTCTTGGCAAACATGGTTGGAGATTAATTGGTACTTTAATGTTAGTTTAAGCAAGGAGTAAGGTGCTGGAGAAGTCTGGGAACCACACAGCCAGGCAAACAATATTGAACTTGAGATGAAAATAGATATGAAAGAAAAGACCCAGACAAAATAACTATTATTAGCATGCAGAGAGAATAAATGTAAGGAGAGTGAGATGCAATTGAATATTGTGCCTTTATGGATTTAGGTTTTCAAAGCTAAGGAAAGAAAGTATGGTTTTCTTCCAAGTGACCATTCATTGTCTTAAATCAGTCATTGAAAATGAGTCTTATTGTAATATAAGAAGTTATATCATCTCCCTCTTGATTTACTTAGACTCTGTCTATATTAGTCCAGAATCAATAGGTTATGAGGTTTTGGATATTGCTCATTGAATGAAGCACTTGCCACACAAGCATGAGGATGGGAGTTTGGATCCCTAGAACCCATGTAAAGTTCTAGGTAGGTAGTGGCCCACCGGCAAATGTAAAGTGAAGATCAGTGAAGGAAGACACTTGTTGCCACCCTCCACACATGCACCCAACACACGCAAACTCCTATGAGTGCACACCACACACACATTCGTGTATAAACTACCAATGTTTCCTGAACATTAGGAAACATTCTTGATGTAGAAGAAGCTTCTCTAGCACACCATTAATTGGCCCTAGGGGCCTCTGGCTTTTTCAAGAAGGCATTGTAGTGCCAAAAGATTGCTCATATTACTGTTTATTAATGTGTGATTTCCTACATTATAGCCATGTATAGTTCTTCAAAGTCTAATCAGTTTGTGTAATTAATGTGAGCCAGAGATTTTTTTTTAAAACAAGAATGAGGTTCTACCTTCAATTTCTTTTTTTTTTTAATATTTTTATTTATTTATTTGAGAGTGACAGAGAGAGAAAGAGGCAGATAGAGAGAGAGAGAGAGAGAGAATGGGCGCGCCAGGGCCTCCAGCCACTGCAAACGAACTCCAGACGCATGCACCCCCTTGTGCATCTGGCTAACGTGGGTCCTGGGGAATTGAGCCTTGAACCGGGGTCCTTAGGCTTTTCAGGCAAGCGCTTAACCGCTAAGCCATCTCTCCAGCCCTCTACCTTCAATTTCTTAAACTAACTAGTTTCTTAGCATACAGTTTAATTAGTTTGCCTAGAGGCAAATCAATAATTAATTTACCCATTCAAAAGCTGTAACTAGGATACTTCCTTAAAGAAGCATGCCAGTTAAAAGTGGGGAAGCAACACATAAAGACACATACACACACACACACACACACACACAGGCACACATGCACACAGTTGGAAGCTGTTGCTAGGTTTTCCCATAAGCTTTGAAAATCAGTGCTTTATTTGAAAATCTTAATTACTTCTCCTTAATGACAGAATTTAAGTATTGGCCCTGTGTCCCTATGTTATAATACATACCCAGATCATCATAGTAACCCTGCCATAGTGGGTGGTGATTAGGAAGAATGAGGGCAGATCACTGATAGACTTGACTAAGATGGAAAGAATGGGCTTGGGTTCTTTTTGTTGATTTAATCCATACACTTTGACAACCAGGGACAAGCTGTCTGCTACGAACATTTGCCAATACAAAATGTTGGTATGTTTTATGCACATTTTATTAACAAACCTAAGCTGGTTGCAAGGGTAAGGAAAATGACTCACAATTCCTTTCATTTACAAACTGTGAGTTTTATTTGAAGCACCACACTGGCAGCCGTCACCTATTTGCTCATTCTGTTCCAGCCTCCCTGGCCTCCTCTCCCCTGAGTCTCTTCCTGGAGGGCTCTTCTCTCAAATATCCCGCTACCCATTTGTTCACCTCCTCAAGTCTTTACCTAATGTAGTTTTCTCAGAGGTGCTACATTCCATTGAACTCTGCTTAAATTACATGCCTCACTGCTTATAACCACCCATCACCTGCTATGTTCCTTCCTAGACCACTTACTGCTTTAAATATATATATTAAAACATATTTCATCTTTTTTCCTCTCTCATCAAAGGTAGACTTCAAAAAGACCGAATTTTGTTTGTCTCATGTAGTGCTACACTTCTAGCGTTTAGAATATTGTTTGATACCCAGAAAAAAAGCTGAATACAAATTTCATTAAGTGAAATATATCAGTAAATGCAGAAATAAATTCAACTAGTCAGTTGGAGCACGTGGAATTAACAGAATATGCCAATTGAATTTGAAATGTTAGAAAAAATTAGTTGATTAATAAATCTAAGGAATTTAGAGATTGGTGGTCCTCCAACTTTCTTCCTTACGGGAATAGCAAAAAGATTTTGTCTTCATTAGACTTTCAGTGACCAGAGGAATAGCATGTTCTTGGAAAGACACCAGAGCAGTTAGCAGCGGTTGTCATCTATAGGCTGGGATGATGCCATATTCAGTATTGACTGGAGCTGAGCAGCTGCACCATGCCAATCGGTGTTGATTCCAGAAAAATCATCAAGATGAGAGTGATAGCAGTGAAACCTGACATTAGAAATGCCTAATTGTGAAAATTATAGAACTGAATCCTAAACTGATTTCAACTCACTAAGGTCCTAGTTAAAAATGTTCTGGATCTGTCAGTGACACAAATGACCAACTGCAGCAGGAGCTCACAGTCCCCCTCATTTTGCCTGACCTGAGATAAGATTATAGATCCAGAGGTCCTTGTAGGAAATAACTTGTGTTCTGGAGGAAGAAACCTATTGTAATCTCCAACTGTCCTCTCTATGGAGAGAGTATTACTCTAGATAGACTTCATTATCCGATCCACAGATAGTAGGAAACCAAAACTAGCGTACGATTAAAATAGAGAACACCTGAATAGTCTCCAAGGTTAGCTGCTATGAATGAAATTATTGAACCCCAGTATGGCAGCGCAAACCTTTAATCCCAGCCTTCAGGAGTCTGAGAAAGGAGGATCACTATGAGTTAAAGGCCAGCCTAAAATTATATAGATTACTGAACTCCACATCCGTCTGGGCTAGAGTGAGACCCTACCTCAAAAAACAAAGCAAGGGCTGGAGAGATGGCTTAGCTGTTAAGCGCTTGCCTGTGAAGCCTAAGAACCCCGGTTCGAGGCTCGGTTCCCCAGGTCCCACGTTAGCCAGATGCACAAGGGGGCGCACGCGTCTGGAGTTCGTTTGCAGAGGCTGGAGGCCCTGGTGCACCCATTCTCTCTCTCTCCCTTTATCTGTCTTTCTCTCTGTGTCTGTCGCTCTCAAATAAATAAAATAAATTAAAAAAAAACAAAGAAAAATAAAACAAAAAATCTGAATGAGTTACTGCAGAAGATGAATAAGTTTTCCTTTGGAATTGGGGCAATTTCATTATGTCAGGGATGGGCGTGCTGCTGCTATTGCTGTTTGCTGTTACACATATGGGAAGAGGGCTGCATCTGCATGGAGAAGTCAAAGGAATTGATTACCGATGACCCTCCAGCAACACACTCTCCCATTAGCCTCTGGCTTGTGTTCTGTACCAGATAAATTTGAGTTTCAACTAAACTCCTGTATCCTGTTGGTTTTTCACTCTCTGAACTCTACATATATAGTCAGTGACATATAATTTAGTCCTTAACCACGTTCTGTTTTGGTCTTAAGTCATTCTCTCCATTTGTGTGAGGTGTGTGGATTAGTTTCCTTCCTTTACACTGCATTACTTCAAGGTGAACAGGTCACAAATTCTCTTTTGTGTCTGCTCAGCAACCCTGGGACTATTTGTTATCTAGGAGATTTGCATCTAGTAACCTAGTAGATTTCGTGTCATCTCTTTCTATCTAGTATATAATTCATTTATAATTAAGACAAGTCAAGACCCAACAAATTTCAATAACAGTGAGCAAGAGAGACAAGTCCTGACATCCAAATTCTGAACATCTGGGAAAAGTCAGGTGCTGCAGCATTTGTGACATTGAGAGGGCAAAGCACAGGCTCCACTCCTTGGCACCAGCCAGAAGGGGGAGCAGAGGAGATGCAGAAAGCATCCTGCCATTGCCTGCAGGTGGGCTGTCCACAAAGGTTACTGTGGACAGAGCTAGGGAACGCCTTACCACTTATCCCTCTCCCCACCAGCCTCAAGGCAGATGTTCTGCTGTGCAGTTAGAATGTGCTTATGAAAGTAATTTAACTTAGGGGATTCTACCTGCAGGAGTTCTTTCTACAAGCTTAAGTCCCACAGAAGCTTCAAAAGCTGCTAATGTAAAGATTTAGGACTAAAATTCTAGGTCTTTGAAACTATGGTTTGCACAGCAGTATGAAAAAGAGATTTTGAATAAACATAACTATTAATTTGCTATCTATTGCTTATGATATATGATATTAATATAGTTTTGTGCCGTTATGTAAAAACTTTCAGTAAGTTTTCACATCTGTTCTACAATAGAAGCTTTACTATGTTAGAAACAAATTTTATTTTTAAGAATACTTTTTTCATTTATTTACTTGGGGGGGGGGTAGCAAGAGAACAAGAGAGAACATAGGCATGCCATGGTCTCCAGCCATGCAAGTGAACTCCAGAAGCATGTGTTACCTTGTGCATCTGGCTTACATGGGTCCTGGGGAATATAACCTGAGTCCTTAGGTTTTCCAGGCAAACATCTAAATTGCTAAGCCATCCTTCTAGTCCCAACTTGTATTTTCTATGTGACAAGGAAAATAAAAAAGAGAAAGCTCCTCTGTAAATAATCTTTCAACACACAAATATGCATATACAAATACACTGCATGCACACTATATACAATGTGTCTTTATTCCCATATAAAATGTTCTCTAAAATATTATAGGTCAAGTGAACTTTTGCTTTGGGCTATTTTAAAAATATTTATTTGTAAGGAAAGAGAGAGAAGAGAAGAGAAGAGAAGAGAAGAGAAGAGAAGAGAAGAGAAGAGAAGGAGAGAATGAGCATTCTAGGGCCTCTTGCAGCTGCAAACAAACTCTAGACATATGTGCCACTTTGTTCATCTGTCTTTACATGGGCACTGGGGAACAGAACCCAGGTCAGTAAGTACACATTTTTCACCTCTGAGCTACTTCCCCAACCTCCCCAGTCCTGTTATGAACTTTACATTTGGACAACTCAACACTATCAAGCAATCATGAAGACAGGCAAAGAGCCATTGTGATTTACTGCACACCTTGCAGAGCTTTAAGAATAACATTCCTTGCATTCTTTGTGTGAGTTCAATATGAACTTTTTTTGGATAATATGAGATTTTTTTCCCAAAAGTGTTGCCTGAATTTAATAAAGTTATATTAAACAACAGCACCAGGAAAGTGAAGAGATAAATGAAATAAATGATAATGAAAAGCTAATGTGAACATAGTATGATTCACTCCACTCATCTACTGAAGGTCGCTAGGAAAAAGAAGCATTATAGCCTATTTCACTTTTAAAGAAGAGAATGGGGCATACACAGACTCTTATTCCCAAAGATGTAATACGATTTGGTGTGCATCTTCCTCAAAATGATAAGGTCTGATCTGAGGCAGAATTACATTTGATTTACCTATTTGAGTTGATCTTAAAAAAAAAAAACACAGTCATATGGTAATTCCCCTGGCTGGGTTGTGAGATTACTTTTATGAGAAAATAGATTGAACACATTTCTGTGTCACACCTGTGTCCAAGTCTGTAACAGAAATAACTTCAATATTTACCCTTCAATAAAGAAACAAGCTTTTTAACTGTTGTGAAAACATTTTCCTCTATTGTCTATTTCTATTCTTTAGTGAATCAGTTTTTAGTAGAAAGTGGTCATTCCTTGAGTATAAACTCAGTGTTAGAGGACTGGTACTCTACAGGGATACCTTTTCTGTTTTCTGGCTGGGTGGTTGGGTTGTGCAATTCATGGAAAGAACAGCATTGCTGCTTTGAGAGGAATACTCCGCTGCTTTGTAAGAACATCCGGAAGAGAAACAAATAAGCCAGTGTTGGCATTCATCTTATTTAAGACACTAATAAAGCAAAGTTTGAAAACTCAGTCAACAAGCAACTTTTATGTGAAAATATTTTAAACCACTAGGGACATCTAACTGCCAGGTGCTCCTTACGCAGTTCACAGAGCTCATTATTATTGTACATCTTTTGCAGATGGGTATAGATGATGTTTGCTCTTGGCTAAGTGTTTTGACGCTGGGGAGGAAGCGCCGCTGAGGCTGTGGATCCATGTGGCTCAAAGCACTAGCTTGAGTGAGTAATCCAGAAATGGCCAATCCAGAGTAACCAGCATTCATCACAGACTGGCCCTTGGCCAGTTCCACAAGCTCAGTTCTTTATCTACCAAATGTGTTACCTCTTCTTCTGGGATAGCATGCTCAAAGGAAGACCAGGAAAAATAAATTAGCATGATGTAAAAATATGTGCCATTTTAATTAAATTTGTTGGTATTGAAATACCCAAGTAGATGACCATTCTGCTTATTTTGATTTTTAAAAATTACATACAAGAATTCACATCTTGGAAATCATACTCCTGAAGTCAGAATAAACAAAGTGCTCTAATCTTTGAGAATAATGTGAAAAAAATGTAGTATTCATTAGGATGTTTGTGGAGATTACAGAGATAACCTTAATTACTTATCAAATTTATCATCTTTTACAATTGACCAAAGGCAAGCCAGTTGGATAAAATGAAATTTTCCATTGTTTATAAAGACTCAAAGAGCCAACTAGTACTTCATTCAGATCCAAGCAATTCCAACCTCATGTAATCCTTTCTTAAGTAATTCCTGATTCCAGGCAATACCAGCCCATGACATAAATAGAAAATTGATTGCTTCAAATTGATATTTTTTGCAGATCTATTCTTATCCACTCTACTCTATTCTAATTGTATCTTCCCTGCATTTCTAGTAAATGGCAATAGAAGTCTAAGGTTCATGCTACCTACAATTTGAAAATTGTGTTTTTCACTTCCCTGTGGTGTAGGTGGTGTGCTGCATCTCCTTTCTGTCTTGTGCTGATTCTGTGCCAGCAGCATGCATCTGGCTACTTGGAATGAAAAATCAATATTTTTTTTTTTTGCCAATGCCACTGCATGGAGATGATTCTGGAAGGGACAGTGCATATGCCTATGCTGGCAGTGACTGTGGCTCAGCATTGGGTGATTCTGTTTAGAAGGGAGGCATGACTGCCTACTAGTGGCTACCTCTAAACATTTTCCCACCCTTTCATTCTAGTACTTTATCCTTGAACTAAGCATGCATGCCTCCATTATTTTTTCCCTGTAGTTTTGACCACAGGAGTATTAGTCTCTCCTGCAAGCTTCCCCAGCAGGCACATTTTTATAAATGTACTAGACACAGGTGAGCATTGTGTAGGCTTAAGCTGATATACTTTATCCCCCCCCCCCAATAAAATACCTCAAATAAGATCTCTATCATACTAGTTTGAGTTATTATTATTTTTTGGTTTCAACTTTTTGAGTGAGAATGCTTTCATTTTTATAATGGTGCTTTAAAAATTTTTTTTTGTAGTCAGTGAATACAGTCAAGTTGGTATCATTGTTAGCCTCCTCTCTGTCCTCCCCATCTCCACAGGGTCCCCCCCCCCCTCTTGTTGGGTCATGCATTGTGGGGTTAGCCTTTTGTTTTGGTTAGGAGGAAATATCTCTGCATGTCATGACCCAACGTGTGGGTCTGACATTCTTTCCACCCCCTCTTCTGCAAATTTCCCTGAGCCATGCTGGGTTCATATTAGGTCTGCTTCTGTGTTGAGATCTTGGGCACATCTCTATCTATGGATATATAGTTTGGTAGGGGTTGATTCTGTGTCTGTATCCTTCACCATTGTCCTGGTTCTCGGTTTGCCAAGAAAACAGTATCCTTGCATGTTTCCCCAATTATTCTTAGTTTTAGCTGGGGCCCTTCTGAGGAAGGATGGGGTGGTTCTCTCCTTAGGATCTATGTTTATCTGAAAAAGAGAAGCAGATTATCCAATGGAGAGTAAAGTTAGCACCAAGTAAATGTGATAACCATTGTTTTTTAGAGAGAGTTTAATGGAGAGCAGGCTCATTTTTGGATATAATTCTGACTTGTTTCCCAGCTCCGGCTATGGGTTCCATTACACTGAGCAGACCTTGGAATAACATTAATCAAGGAAGTGAAAGATCTATACAATGAAAACATAAAAACACTCAAAAAAGAAAATGAGGAGGACTTAACAAAATGGAAAGACCTCCCATGCTCCTGGATAGGCAGAATTAACATTGTGAAAATGGCAATCCTTCCAAAGGCAACCTACAGATTTAATACAATTCCTATCAAAATCCCAACATTGTTCTTCACAAAGATAGAAAAATTTATCTCAAAATTCATATGGAAAAGGAGAAAGCCTCAGATATCCAAGCATATCTGCAGCAAAAGAAACACCTCTTGAAGCATCACCATACCTGATCTAAAGCTATATTACAAAGCCATAATAATAAAAACACCATGGTACTGGCATAAAAACAGGAGTATAGACTAATGGAATAGAATTGAGGACCCAGACTTTGGGCCAAGTAACTACAGCTACTTGATATTTGACAAAGGCCCTAAAACTATAGGCTGTAAAAAAGAGAGCATCAACAAATGGTGCTGGACATACTGGATAACCATATGCAAGAAATTGAAACTTTATCCTCACATCTCACCATGCACAACAATCAAGTCCAAATGGATCAAAGACCTCAATATAACACCAGAAACTCGGGTACTACTGGAAGAAAAGTTAGGAGGAACATCCCATGAGTTAGGAATGGCAAAAGACTTCCTGAACAAAACCCCAGTAGCACAGGATCTTAAGCAATCACTCAACCAATGGTAACTTATGAAGCTGAAAAGTTTCTTCACTGACAAACATACAATAAGCAGAGTCAACATATTACCCACAGAATGGGAGAAAATATAATGGTTCTTTTTATATTTACAGACCAGAGACAGACTAAGCATCACTTTTGAAAAAAATCAATTTTTTAAAGTAAACAATTTGAATTGTTTGATCAACTCTTGTCTTTTTGAGTGTAGCCTTGAAGTCCTCTTCAACTTATTCACAAAATGGGATACCTTCCTCTAAAATACAGCTTTTCTCTCCCACACATGTTTTCTGTTCACCAAACCCTAAACAAATAAAGCATTAAATTTAAAAAAAGCATAAAATTAAAAAGCATTATTTTGGGGGGTCCTGACATAAGGCCGATTCTCTGTATGCCTCACGTTACTGGAAGCACACAGAGTGCACATGCCTTTTGAGTGAGGCGTAAGAATGAAGTGTTACAGCAGCCTCCTGGTTTACCCTGGCTTGTAGTTTCCTGCTAGATGCCAGAATTGGCCAAAGAACTCCGTTTTTAAAAAGATGGAAAAAATTCCATGGAAGACAAACTTACTTCATTTTTTTAAAAATCATTTTTCTTCCATTTCTTTTCAGCTCATCAGTCCATAAATATCAAAGCCCACTTTCAAAAGGTACATGTGATGTATTTGTATTGGAATATACTAGCAGAGAATTTGAGAACCATTTAGACATTTCACAAAGGTTCTGATACAAAAGACTTTATTTCTAGTTGTATAAGATCTCAGGCAGACTCAAAGACAACATGTAAATTCATTAGCTAATATCTGAAACCAAAGAAATATGTTTCTCCAATATCTTTGTTCCCTTATTTATCTTAGGAAAAATAACAATCTGCTTAAGTTTATTTAAATTATGTATTACTGAACTAATTGGAACACAAGAGCCATTTCTCCATTTAATAATTAATTGACAAATAATAGTACATCTTTGTGAGAAATGGTGTGGTGCTTTGATACTTGCGACTGTGGGGTGATCATCCTTCTTTAATTGGTTTTTCAAAGTAGGGTATCATTCTAACCCAGGCTGACCTGAAATTCACTATGTAGTCTCAGGGTGGCCTTGAACTCACACTGATCCTCCTACTTCTGCCTTCTGAGTACTGGGACTAAAAGTGTTTTTAACAGACTTATTAATATGTAGTGAAACACACTTAGGTAATTATTGACCTGTTTTAAACTCCCTGGCTAACATTTTTAAATGAAGGAGTCATTTGTTCCAATTTTCACTTCAATAAATATTTTAGCTATTTCACTGGTTTGAGTCAACCAGAACCCTCCTGTCTTCTCTCCTCCCCTCTCCTCCCCCTCCTCCCTTCGCCTCGCCTCGCCTCGCCTCAGCCTCCCCCACCCCTCCCCTATTCTCCCCTCGTCTCTCTCCTCTCCCTTTCCCTGTATCTTCCTTTTCTCCCCCGAATCTTTTCTTTACTGTTTTCATTTATTTTCTTTGTGTGTGTGTGTGTGTGTGTGTGTGTGTGTGTGTGTGTGTGTGTGTGTGGTGGTGGTGGTGCATGTACTTGTGTATGCAGATGTGCATGCCCTGTGTGCATATGCAGGTGTACAGAGGCCAGAAGAAAAACTTGGGTGTCCTTCTCTATCACACTTCTACACTATTTAGCTGAGAAATAGTTTCTCTTATAGCTTGGAGCTCCAAGATTAGCTAGTCAGTGAGCCCTAGTAATCCTCCTATTTCTTCTGCCCTCAGAGCTGGGATTATAGACATGTATAACTATACCCAAATTTTCTGTGGATACTGGACTAGAACTCAGCTCCTCTTACTTGTTGAGCAGGCACTCTTACCTACTTAGCCATGTTCCCAGCCTGTAACCAGGCATTTTGATATAGAATACATATATTGCTTCATTCTACTCATGTTTTCATATGCATATTTCAATAATACTTCTTTAGACAAAGGAATGTTTGAATTAGGTTTCTGTTACAGAATGAGGCAAATTAAGAGAGGATTTTGTATTTTGGAAATGTGGTCTAGTGAGTTTCTTAGGACAAAAATTATGGTGTCTGTCTCTTGTTTAGAAAATCCCAAAGATGGAGGACCTTCACTGGATAAGCAGGGACCTTAAAGAAGCCATGAGTTTAGCCACTTCCAATGGTGGGTCTATACCTTATAGTATAATCCTGTCCCTTTGTGCCAGGTCAGGTAGCACTTGAAGCACAGCTGGATTTAAGCTTCACCTCATGACTCTCATTCCTGTAAGTTTTCCGCTGTACTTGATGCCTCTTAAACCTCTGGCGGAAGAGCCAGACTTAATCTGAAATTCATTTCTGCTATTTTCACCAAGAAAAAAAAAAATCTGCAAGCACTGACTTTGGTTTTGAAAAGCACAGATGTAGAGCTGACAATGCATACCATGTGGTTAAAACTTCTTCCAGATACTAAAATACAAAAGGGCACCAAAATACCTCTAAACAAAAAGTGTGTGTGGTGTATGTAGGGTGGTGGTGAAAATGGAGGAGCCACACTCTAACATCCTTAACTAGGCTAGAAAAAAATACTCTTGCCTTCAGTTTCCAGGAAAAATAAAACAAGTAAAACTGTCATCTTTTTTCAGCCATTGTTGATTATTTTTTCTTACTCAACTTCTTTTTTGGAGAGTCATTAAATGGGCTGTGAAATGGGTTGGTGGTGAAAGACGAGCTGGTAGCAATTATTTTCCCATATTCTTACTGACTTGGCCACCACTAACTTTTCTTTGCTATGTACAGGCTAACTGAAAATGCAGATCCAGTGACTAATGTCCTGGGTGTGTCAAAATGGCAGGCAAATGGTGTTTACAACTCATCTCTCTATTTAGCATTTCCCTCTGTGTCCAGATTAATGTTAGTTTCCTCTTAAGCTCATCAAGTTTAGCTCTTCCACAGGGAATACAGATTCTACTGCATTACCTGGAAGAATCTCCATTTGAGAATCTGTGGGAAGGCTGTTGAGTTGAATAGAAGACTTGTCGGGGAAATGCCTGCTTCAGAATTACGTCCAGCAGTGTATAAGATATATGAGGATAGACACAGCAACTGAAATAATGGACACAAAGAATAAACTACCAGACAAACATTGTTTAGTAGTAATATAATGCTGCATTGTTTCTTTCTCAGTTCTCCATTATGCCTTTATGCATAAGACTCAGTGAGTCAGAAAAAAATCTGAATTTGGAAAGTGACTGTTGAGAATTGGTTATGCAGTAATCATTATTTTCAAAAAACAAGAACCTTTCTTAAATAAAGTAGGGTTATACTTTTGCATATTTACCAAAACATGACAAGCTATTAACAATTAAAAAAGCATAGAGGTTAATTTTTAGAAATCTCTGGCTAAGAAATTTAATATACTTATACTACTATTAACATGAACTAGAAAGTGGTAAAATAAACATACATATGTTATGTTGGATAAAACCATAAGAATAATACATACGACATAAAGGTAATATTAATTTTTTTAAGAAATTTGCATCTCTCCTGTGATAATTCCTCCTTAGGGACTTATAGCCCAGGGTCTGGGAATAATGGGATTTGGCATAAAGTCAATATTTCATATAAACTTCATGTAACTTTTGCTGGCTTTAATTCTTTTGTAGAATATTCTCTTCTAGAAAAGCACTTTAGAGGTGGAGAGATGGCTTAGCAGTTAAGGCACTTGTTTGCAAAGCCTAATGACCTGGGTTCTACTCCCCAGTAACCATGTAAAGTCAGGTGCAGAAAGTGGCACATACATCTGGAATTTGTTTGATGGGGCTTGATGCCCTGGCATGCCCATATTCCCCTTGCCCCCACAAATAAATGAATAAAATATTCTTTTAAAAAGACATTTGAACTCTTTTTTTAAAAATCCCCGCATTCTTAAATTTCTGCTTCCAACACTCATTGCCACCGACAGATCGCTCTCAATTCTGTCTTCACAATGGCACTCCTACCCACCGGGTCCTCTTGAGGCCAGGATTACTCCATCAACCCAGTTGTTAGGTCCCTTCCCTCCATTCTTGTCTCTTCTAATTTGTACTTGATGCAGCTGCCAGAGTAAGATGTCTGTAATAATAAAATGCTTTGAGAGTTTTTATCAGTCACCTACCATCTATCAGGCCATGTCATTCTCATGGCAAAATAATCACTCCATTTTGTTAAGTATCAAAATTATGACTTGGAGAAGCTAAGTTGTTGAAGATTCAGAGTAGCCTTAGACAGAGCCACGCCTTGAGCCTTTATGGTCTGAAACCCAGCTTGTCTTTCTCAGCACTAACTGTACTCCTGCTTCAAGCCAATCAGATCACAGTGCTCTCTGTGTGAACTTTACAGGTCCTGTCCATCATGAACTTGTCCATTTGGAAGGGCAGCAATCTTCTCTGCATGCTTTTTTTTACACTGAGGAAAAGAAGCAGAAAAGACCATATGACACAATTTTTATGACTGTTTGAGGGCACTGGTTGTTAATTAAGCCCATCTATAAAACAAAGTGTTTTAACAATGTGGAGAGACAACGTATGGATTGATTTGCAGGATAGACATGAGTGAGTGCAAGAGGTTTAGATCCTTAATTAACTCTGGCTAGCTCAGTTGATTAAAGCACCAGATGAATGAAGTCAGATTTGTGAACTCAGTTCCTGTGTGGGCAAGTTCATTTAGTCATGCCTGTACCCTTAACCTTCATCACCCCCCTTGCTAATTCATACTATTAACAGAAGTCAAAGGACAGCAAGAGTGTAAAAGTGCAAACCCTTCCCCACATTTGGAAAAAATTACCCAACATGCATGACCTATGGACGTTGGCAGGGAAATAGTACACTAACAAATCTTTGTTTTTCAGTTCTGAAAAATCTGTATGTGACAAAAATTCCATGAACTATATATGTTTGAATCTCTTTTATAGAATTGCTTCAGTTGAAATTTTAACAAATTAAACATTGAAACATAACAGACTTAGGTAAATTTTTTTTAAAAAAGATACTATACTGATAGCTCCAGTTTTTAAAAAATATACGTTCAGGCCAGGCATGGTGGCGCACACCTTTAATCCCAGCAATTCGGGAGGCAGAGGTAGGAGGATTGCCATGAGTTTGAGGCCACCCTGAGACTCCATAGTGAATTCCAGGAAAGCCTGAGCTACAGTGAGACCCTACCTCGAAAAACCAAGATACATTCACTTATCTAGCTAGGAAAAATTGATAGTTACTACTTGAGCATTTGTATTGGGGATATTCAAGGTATTTTCTGTTTTATAGTAAATGCTTTCATTTGCAGTAAATGACAGTGGTCTATAGGCTTAGGTTAACTTGAAATAGCACTGTCATTAGTGGAACTGGAAAGAATCCAAGTTAGGAATTTTCAGATTTTTTTTCTTCCTTTTGAACCAGAGTAGTGAACGGTCCACATAAATGAACCAGTATTATTTTTAAAGTGTTGCCACATAAGGCCTATTTAACTCCTGTTTATAATACTAACATTCATGTATTGTCTTTCTGCTCATTTATATGAAAGTATAACACATTGCATAAAATATGGAAGGGAGTATATTAATATATTTATTATATATTTACTAAACTACAAGTACATATTTCATATGCATATTTATAACATATTTATACTATCATTCACTAGGTCCTGAGAATACAATCATGCGAAAAACCAGGACATAGCTGTTTGCTTATGGAAGTCTGAATTATTGTGAGAATGACAGATATCAATCAAATCCTATTTCTTGGGCTGAAGAGATGGATTAGCACTTGTCTTTGAAGCCTGAAGACCTAGGTTTGATTCCTCAGTACCCTTGTAAGCCAGATGCACAAGGTGGCACATGCATCTAGAGTTCTTTTGCAGTGGCTAGAGGCCCTGGCATGCCAATTCTGTCTCTCCTTCCCACTATCTCTTTCTCTCTCCCTCCTAAATAAATAAACAAACAAATGGATATTTTTTAAGGAATCAAAAGAAAAAATACTACTTCTTTTCACAAATATTGAACATAATAATAAATATTGGACATCTCTGTATGCTAGGCAATTTTATAAACACCGAGAAGACAGAAAGAAAAAGAACCTACAAAACTCATGGCTACACTGATTCTTTAACAAAGAGTAGAAATGCTAAGGATAATGCTATAGAGTAAAGTAAAGAGGGAAGATGTGGTAGAGACCTGCACTCTGGAATCATGCACTTTTACATATGGTGTTTGGTAAGGATCTGCTTAAAATGCATGTGCAGGACACAGAGAGGTGATGGTAAGCTTTATGTAAGCTAGGTACTAGAACAGAGCAAGGCAAGCTCTGAGGGAGGTGTGATACCTGGTGTTTTCAGGGCTTCAATCAGGCTACTAAGTAACCTACTGAAGTATAAGCAAGCAGAAGCCAGGAGATTGAGCCAGGAGGCTAGGGCATGGAGGAACTCATGAGGATGTGTTGGGAGAGAGGTGAGGAATTATCAGTGACCCTTATAATTTGGTTTGCATTCTTTTATATGAGAGAGAGAGAGGGAGAGAGCGCACAATAGGGCTTCTAGCCACTGCAATCATACTCCACACACATGTGCCACCTTGTGTGTTACCTTGTGCATCTAACTTATGTGGGATCTGGGGAGTTGAACATGGATCCTTAGGTTTCTTAGGCAAGCACCTTAACTGCTAAGACACCTCTCCAGCCCTTGGTGTACACTTTACTCACACCACACTGCTGTTTATAAAGTAAACTGTAGTGGAAAGGGGAGGAGGAAGGGACACTTACCTCGGGAAGACGAGACGTGATGGAGAATTGGACAGGATGGCAGTAGGAGAGGGTGGGTCATGGCTGGCTTGTGTCCACACATATTCTCCCATGTATTATTAGTAAGTGGTGCAGTGCAATTTATCTTTTCTTTATTGACAACTTCCATGATTGTAAACAATATCCCATGGCAATTCACTCCCTTCCCCCACTTTCCTCTTTGAAACTCCACTCTCCATCATATCCCCTCCCCATCTCAATCAGTCTCTCTTTTATTTTGATGTCATGCTCTTTTTCTCCTATTATGATGGTCTTGTGTAGAGGGTGTCAGACACTATGAGGTCATGGGTATCCAGGCCATTTTGTGTCTGGAGGAGCACATTGTAAGGAGTCCTACCCTTCCTTTTGCTCTTACATTCCTTCTGCCACCTCTTCTACAATGGACCCTGAGCCTTGGAAAGTGTGATAGAGATATTTCCGTAATAGGAACAAACATATGAAATTAATCTTTAACAATAACATATGTTTTACTTTTCTTATTCTTGAACATTAGACAAAATTCTTAATTCTTACCAATAAATAACATACTTCATTATCATTTCATTGAAAACCACCTGATACCCTCTCACTCTATGTAAATTCTAACCCTTACAATGACTTCAAAGGCCAACTTAATGTACTTCCAGCCTGTCCAAATGGTAGCTGACTACTCATAGGTGGCTACTGAGTATTTGGGATAACCCTGACCAAATTTTTGATGTGTTGTCTAAAAGTATATACTACAGATTTCAAAGTTTAGTAGGTAAAAGTGAATGAAATGAAAGCATGCCATCAGTTTTTCTTCAGAGATAGTGTGTGGAGGATGGGGAAGATTGATCAGTAAGTGCTGTTATATAATTTGAGAGAAGCAACTAGTGTTCAAAAGCATAGCAGGATGCTGGTAGATAACAATAATGTCACTTACATCTAAGAAAGTTTTGAGAAAGGATTTGGAATGTTTTCACCATAAGGCAATGATAACTGAGGAGATATATTTGCTTAACCTGAATGATACATTATACAGTTGATACATGGTACCCCATCAACATTTACAATCTATGTTTGGATGCAGCAGTTAAAATGAAATTAATTGATTTTGCAGATGATTATTGTGTATTGGAAGGAGAGTATCTTGGACTATAGTTTTAATCTCACATACTTTTTTTTAAATGGGAAAGAAAGACATTAAAACTGGACAGTTTGGGCTCATGCTGGCAGTGGTGTTCTCCCGTCACTAGATCTGACTTTATCTCAAACTTTTCTTCATGTTCCCTATGATATAGCCTCAGCAGACTTCGCTGAGATCTTTGAACCTGCCAAGATCATTCCTATCTCAGAGTCTTTGTAGTTCTTATTCTCCTTTTCTGAAATGACATTCCTCAAGCTATCCCTTCTCTTTCTACATTATTCATGTTTTAGTTGTGTCACTTGGTGGAAAGGGTTTGCCAATTTGTTCCAACTAAAGATCTAATAACTCTTAGTCTCGTGTCCTATTTTATTTTCATAAGTTACTTCTTATTAAATTTTTCTACCTAATTATGGTTTATCTTGTTCTAGGAAAGGTGCTTCTATGTTGAAGCTGGGATATTATTTTTAACTAGAATACCCTCATAGTAGTGTTAGCACATATTTAAGAAAAAAATAAATTCCATGCAAAAATGTTGTGCTAGGAGTGAATCTGTAAATAGATACTTGACCTGATTCTGCAAAATATAGGTGGTCCTACTTTAGGGACTGAACATGCACCTAAGAGCTAGAGAATGTGTGAGTCAACAGGGGATGAGAAGAGGGAAGAACATCAGGTTGAAGAAAGAAAACAGACACGATGCACCAGTGGGTAAATGATCTAACAAAAAAAAATGGAGGATACACATCTGATAAAAGTCAAAATGAAAAACTAAAAACAAAAACAAATAGAGTGGTTAGAGAGAGAAACAAAGAGTCAAATGTCACCTACAGGACCTCACACATGTCTCAAACCATGATGTTTGTGGTAGGAAAATATCACTGTTATTTTATAGGTTAGAGAAGAGAGGTACAACAAAGATAAGAAACTCAAATGTAGTCATATATCTGAGAAAGACAGAAGAAAGAGCTATATTATTGGAATATTTCAATGGTTAAAATGGATTGTTAACTGGATAAATCTCTGGGCACATCTGTAAGGGATTCTCCATGTTAATTGAGGTGGGAAAACCCATCCTGAATGTGGGCAGCACTACCCCAAGGGTTGGGATTCCAAACTGACAAAAACAGAGGTGACGGCAAACTGAGAATGAGCATCCGTCCTTATCTGCTTCCTGAATATGGATTGAACGTGAACAGCTGCTGCAGGCTCCAGCTACATGTTTCCCCACCATGATAGATGGCATCCCCTTGAACTGTAAGCTGAAATAGACTCTTCCTGCCTTAAGTTGCTTTATGCCAAGTATTTTCTCATAGCAATGAGAAAAGTAACCGGTACAGCTATCAAACTGAAAAAACTCTAACTTTACAACATTTTATATTGTCTCTAACATGCTAGAGGTTTGTTGTAAGAATTTAGTTGGACTTGGAGAAATTGTTTAGTGATTAAGGTGCATGCCTGCAAAGCCAAAGGACCCAGGTTTGACTCCTGAGGACCCACATAAGCCAGATGCACAAGGGGGTGCACACATCTGGAGTTTGTTTGCAGTGGCTGGAGGCCCTGGTACACCCATTCTCTATCTCTTTCTAACTGCCTCTTTCTGTATCTCTCTCTCTCAAATAAATAAATAAAAATAAAATATTTTAAAAGAAGAATTTAGTTTGTGGTTTGAAAAGATGTTTTAAAATCCTCAATTGTGTTTATTTGTGTTGTAAAAGTTGTACTATATAATCAAGTGGATGAAAAAAATTAGTTTACTTTTCTATTATAAATTTAATACATACTCAATGTAGAAACTTAGAAAGACAGAAAAGCAATGAAAATGCATGCCAGTCATCATTTCTAGCAGTAGCAACTGTTGACATCTGCTGTCTTGATCGATCTCCAGATGTCCAGTGTTTGTCTGCATCCGTGTCTATGTGCACATGCTCCTGTGGTTGTGTGTACATTACTTAACTTCATTTTTTTCCCTGAATTTGTATAGTGATATGGTTGTGAAGCAAGAAATGGACCATGGACTATGAACATCTTCAAAGAAACTTGGCAAATGATGACTACTTCTTTTAGAAGGTGATTTTTGATGTATTTAGTCTGATGCAAGAGTATACAAGAGAAATTTATCACAGGTCATCCCTGGTAAGACTGGTCTCTGATCAGTCAGAGACTGAGCTCCATGGTTGTAGATGTTCTTTTTCCTGGAAATCCTTAGTTTCTTTCTCCATGATATCAAAATGTCTGCTGCCTGAATGCAACACCACATCTTGTCATTGCCCAGACTGTTGTGGTGAGCCTGTTGTTTCTTTCCTTGAATTTGTTAGGGTCTCCAGAATCTGCTTCCTTCACCCTAATGACAGACGCCTAATTTGTCTTCACATTAATTTTCCATATGCTTCCATCCCATGACTTCTGCATGTATTCCAATGTGAGAGCAATGGGCTATTCCTGTGTCTTCTCAGTCACACTTTATACTCTCAGATCCTTTAAGTGAAAGGCCTCAGTTCTTTCTAATTAAAATGAGAATGTTGCTTATACATTCTCTGAAGTCTTTCCCAGAACTAACATGGATTGTCTGTCTGTCTGAGAAGACAGTGCAACAGTGCAGAAGGGAGGGAAGAATGCGGACTCTAGGTCATAGGCAAAGACCGAGTGTGAATTCCAGAGCTCTGTGACTTGGGCTACACTGCTTAATGTTCTCAATCTTGCATTTTCTTCCATGTAAAAGGCAATCAAGAATAGATCTTATGTGGCTGTGTATAACACAGATCCAACTACAATGCCTTGGGTGCACAAAGGGTTTATTTTTTTTCTCACTTATTGATAAGTTTGGAGCTAGGCAGTCTTTCTCCATGCTGTCATCCTGTGAGGCCTCTTCCTCCCATTCTTGGTGTTCTCAGGGTTGTGATTCTATCATGAAGCATTTGATTTATGTTCACGGCATGAAGAAGAGAATGGTGGAGTCCAAAGGGACAGGGTGAACTAATTGCATTTTCAAGAGGAAATTAGACAGACATACAATTTCACCTTGTTGACTAGAACTATGACATTGCACCATCCCAGCCTCTGGGACATTATGTTTTGGCCACACATGTTGATATCAATTAAACGATTTCTCAGAAGCTTCATAATAAGGGAGGAGCTAGGTATGTTAGTTAGGATAGGCAAGTGGGAAAACTAGCTTTTCAGGAAGTGTTGAGAAGAACTACGTGAGACAGCCACACTGAGCACTCAATAATTGTTACCTCTCCTGCCAATGATCCTTGCAGTGAGCATGGTGATCATACTTACGTTATTTATTTTTGTATTTAGAAATACATTTACTTAGCTGGATATTGTGTTCACACCTGGGATCTCACCATTTGGAGGCTGAGTCAGGAAGATCACTGCCAGTTCTAGGCCAGCTTGACCTACATAATGAGACCCTGTCTCAAACCATCAACAAAATCTGAAAGAAAAAAACCCTCAAAACAAAAATATACACCTTTGTAAAGAATATAAGAAGTATCTACAGCTGATTTTCTTTTTAAAAATATATATAGCTTTTATTTATTTGAGAGCAATAGAGGGAGTGTATGCACATGCCAGGTCCTCCTGCCACTGCAAAACAAAACAAAACAAAACAAAACAAAACAAAACAAAACAAAACAAAACAAAAACATCCAGATGCTTGTGCCATTTTGTGCATCTGATTTTAGGTGGGTATTGGGGGACTCAAACCCAGGCCATCAGGCTTTGCAAACTAGTGCCTTTAACCACTAAGCAATCCTGCCAGCACCCCCCAGCTGATTTTCATAAGTTGTAGCATGCTATCTAAAGAGCTTGGATTCAGGGTTTTTTTGTTGTTGTTATATTAGATTTTTTAAAAAAGAAGCAAATAAGTTGCAAAACTATACATTTAAGGTTTTTTAAGTTAAGAAATCCTAAAGGAATAGTAAAACAAGATTAATGGGGGAAATATTTAATACTTTTGGCAGTTTTCATATAGGAGAAAAATTTTCCAGGTAGAGAAAGTGACCACTTATGTACTGGTTCAAGAGGAAACTGGAAAAATTTTCTTTGAAAATACCTCTTTGCCCAAAATGATCACCTGTCATTCTTTAATAGGTCTGCAAAATTATTAAAATGCCCACTGTTAGACTCATTAAGAGAATATGTGCCTGTAAGGATCCTAAAGTGTATTATTTGGAAGGATATGTTTGAGACATTAATAATAATGTAAATGTTTTATTTTTACTAATTATAGTCCCAGGCATCTTATGAGCAGGTCTCTGTGAACCGGGGTAGAGATGGACAGATGTGCTTAGCTGAGGACTCTGAAACTTAGGTAGAATATGGCAGTCTGAAGATATGGTGGCATAAGAAGTGGGTCAGGTTGGAGTCCCAGGTGGCAGACTCAAGCTGTCACCTCAGTGCTGACACTAAGGCCCCGATTGTCATTCTTATCCAGAGATGAGTTTCCAAGAGAAAGCAATGCCTGACTTAAAGCGAATTCTGGTTTTTGATGGGACTCTGGCATTTCAGATATGACCAGTGATACCTCAGAACTCAGAGCCTAATTTATACTCCTTTCTGCCCACTCCACCAGACCCACACTGCTGTGAAACCACTTGAGTTGGGAAGCAAGAACCTCCATGCTTCTAAAAATGTCTTCATTGATAATCAGAACTCAATCCTCCCACTCTGAATGTTCACTTAAGAGATAGCTTTTTAACTCAGGGGTAATTTTACTTGTAATTAAGTGGGCCACATTCACTTTTCCTTGCATCATTTTAGGCATAGAAGTAAATCATTAGTCACCTCATTTATTAGACTGAAGTATGTTTTCTTCCTTAATTCAGCTTTCTTGAAAGGTTTAGATTTACTATCTAAACTGCTCACTTGCTTTAGTCAACTTAGCAAACACTACGTATTTTGTATAAAATGCTGTGCAAAGCTCTTTACATACATTGGCAGAGCTGATCCTTATGAAGACTTAATGAGTTACATATTCTTATTATCAGCATCAATATTGGGCCCAAGAGACGGAACATCTTGCCTGAGATCACACAGCTAGTGAGGTGTAGAGCTGGCTCTCCGTCGAGTTGCTGACTCTAGAGCCCATTGTCTAAGGCCTTGAGGTGCAAACAGCAGACTGTGTCACTAACTTCATTCTTAGTTGTCTTTTTTTAAAGTTATTTTATTTTATTTATTTGGGAGAGAGAGAGGGAGAGGGAGAGAATAGATGCACCAGGGCATCTAGCCACTGCAAATGAACTACATCCACATGAGCTACCATGTACATCTGGCTTATATGAGGGTTCTGGGGAATTGAACCTTGGTCTTTAGGCTTCACAGACAAGTGCCTTAAATGCTAAGCTATCTCTCCAGCCCTCAATCTGGATTTTAAATCGCAAGCTAATTAAAACAAACACACACAAGTGATAAATATCAGAGACCAGCTAAATTTTCATTTGAAGTGAGTTAGTCATTCTTTAACCTTTCAAGTATAACTCTTAGGGCAAATAGAGAGCCAAGACTGTCACGACAGTCAAGAATGAGAATGGAAAACACAGCAATTTGAAAAAGAAATTACATAAGTACATGTGCATGTGGCTTCTAGACACAGAGAATCACCCCTGGTTTTGGAGGGACTTTTTGTAAAAAGGGATCTTGACAGTTTGTCCATTGTAAGGGGCTACAAGGCTATGGTAGAAATTGCTTTCACCAGCTCATAGGATAACTGGTCATTCTCAGACTTTTCCAACTTTGCATTAGTGACATGTCACTTGAAATCGGCCACGGTGGGTGTGTTTACACCATGGAGATAGAAAACAGGGCAAACAAGCCCTTTTCTCCTGTCCCAGGGACAGTTGTTAAATATTTACTAACGCACCACTGGGGGCTTCCATGCTTTAAAGAGTCTGTGGTACTTTAAAAAAAAAAGCCTCTGATACTTTCTAAAAACACACAAGATAAAGAGAAACACACCACCTCTTTACCTTCGCTTTACTTATTCAATACGTGCGTAGGGTGTGTGTGTGTGTGCGTGCATGTGCGTGTGTGTGTGTGTGCGCGTGTGTGTGCGTGAAGACCCTCGGTGGAAGGAAAGAAACCAGTGCTAAGAAGATGGCATCCAGCAGGAGGCCCAGGAGCCAGGCCCTCCGAGACACGCTCTGTCAGTCTGGGAAGCTCTGTGAGGAGCAGAATCCCCAGCGGTTTTCACCCCACCCCGTCCCCCACTGGACGTTTACAAAGAAAAATGACTTCCTATGGAGTAGCCATTAGCCTCCAGCACCGAGGATAATGAGCAAGCTGGAGTGAGCAGGAGAGTGAGTCGCGGAGCCCTGGCCGCCCTGCGCACTTCTGCTCGCCTCCGCGTCACGGCCACCGCGAGGGGAAAGTCACCGGCCACGCAGCCTCTGGTCCCGTGGAGTGGCCGGAGAAGACTCGCTGATTCCTATTGACATACTTTTCTGCACACAGGCCTGCCTGTATTTGCCGTTTACATCCAGACGGAAATGATCTCAAGTGAGCAAAATTAAGCAGCCCTTCATATTGCTTTATCAAGTCAGAAGGTGCAGAAAGTGACATAAATAGGATTGGGAGAGCTTTTTTTTGTGTGCGTGTGTGCAGATGCTATAAATAAAAATGCCTTCAGCTGGCAGGTAGTGACAAGGTTCACCATGCAGCTAAAGATAGAAGAAAGAGTAAATCACCCTGAAGGTGTCTGGCTTTTTGGAGTTTGGCCCTGTAGGGGTTTCGCTGTGTTTGTTAGTTAATTTTTCTTCTGTCACCTCTTAGTGACAATGAGGGAAAGGATATGTTTATGGCTATTGGGCTTATGGAGGGAGACTTCATCTCCTTCACATGGTGCTTTTAAGTTTAGATACCCTAACAAAGGGTGCTGATACCTTGAGGAAAGGCTAAGCATTCCTTCACACAGGGACATATTTAAGACTGATGGTGTTTTGTCAGCCAATAGGAATTACTGTAATGAAATAAAACGTTTAATGGGAACTGTCACAGTGCTGGAGTCAGATTAATTTATTGATGCTATAATTGGTCTCCAGTATTTCTTAAGACACTCAATAAAAGGATATACAATATAGCCAACTAAATAAACACACACACACACACACACACACACACACACACACACAGCATGTGTGTGTGTGTGTGTGTGTGTGTGTGCCTAGACTGATCTCATATTCACATTTCTCTTGCCTAGGCCTTGGAAATGCTAGGATTGTGGACATGTGCTTCCATGGCTGGTCCTTAAAAAGGTTTAATTAACTGATCAAGGTTTATTTTCAAAATAGTTACAGTGTTTCCTATAGTGGGTAAGAGTACTTTTCCCTAAACTTTAGCATATTGGATATGGTAAAACTTAATTTTTTTCTGCAATGAAAAGAGTTTTATTTTGACCTACACATTTATTTAGTTATGAATAAAGTATAATTTTTGTTTATAACCTTATTGAAAGAGCTCACTGAAAGAGATTTTATGCTTATTTTAATTTTAATTTTAATTTATGTGCTTGTAAGAAAGAAAGGGAGGAATAGGGAGAGAAAGAGAGAGAGGGAGGGAGAGAAGGTTGGAGAGAATGAATTATGGGCATGCCAGGGCCTCCTGCCCACTGCAAATGAACTTCAGATGCATGTACCACTTTGTGCATCTGGCTTTATATGGCTACTGGGGAATTGAAGCCAGGCAATCTGGATTTGCAATCAAGTACTTTTGACCATGGAGCCATTTCTCCAGCCCCAAAACTTTATACTTTAAAAATATTCTTGGCGTGCGTGTGTGTGTGTGCTATGTGTAGGGTGTGATAAGATGTAGTATTTGCATTTTGTGTGCATATATACATGTTCTGTGCACACACATGTGGAGGTCAACTTTGAGTGTTTTTCCCTTTTCATTCATCCACTTGTTTCCTTGAGATAGAATCTCCCACCAAACCCAGAGCTGCCATTTTCCCTGGCTTTTTGGTCAGCAAGCAAGCTGCAGTGATGTTCCAGTCTTTGTGCCTGGCAGGACTGGGGTTAGACATGTGTGACCATGCCTAGCTCTTTACATGGGTGTAGGGAAATTGAACTTGGTGAGCTCAGAGTCTCTCAGGCCTTCATATTTATGCAAAAAGTCCTTATAACCATTGAGCCATATCTCCAACCCTGGGTTTATAGTTTTAACTCTTTAAATCATAAATCATGTGATTTTATTTTTGACTAATTTTCTTTTGGCTTACTTATTTTTTATATTTTATTTTGTATGTATGTATAATGCTGCTGCTGCTGCTGCTGCTGCGTGTGTGTGTGTGTGTGTGTGTGTGTGTGTGTGTGTGTAGGTTCACATGTGCCATAGCACGTGTGGAGGTTAGAAGATAACCTTGAGTGTAGGCCCTCAACTTCCACCTTGTTTTACAAGATCGCTCATGTCTGCAGCTGCGTTCTCCAGTAGCTGCCTATATATTTCAGGATTCTCCTGTATCCACCTCCTTTTCCTCTGTACATGCTCTTGGATTACAAATGCACATGTTCCATGTCCAGTGTCACATGGGTTCTGGACATCCAGATTTGTACTGTCAGGTCTGCAAGGTTACACAATGAGCTATCTCCCCAGCACAAATTTCTTTATTTAAAAAAATTCTTAAATAATGCATAGGATATAAATTATCTTGTATACTATCTAGATTAAAAGTTATCTTCAAAAGCACTTTGTTTTTGGATGTGTTTCTATTCTCCACAATACAGACTAATTTGTCAATGTGAAATCAAAATCCCAGAGATGAACTCGTTGTACATACAGAGTTATGATAGCAATAATAAAACCATCCCCAACGCAGCTCAATGCCAAGGTGAGCTCACCCATCACATTTCCATGCTGCTCACCCTTCTGCAGGGTGAGCGCCCTTTCTGGATGAATAGTTGTCCCCTGGGGTGCATATTGTTCTTTCCTCCCTGTTTCTCTATGTTCTTCGTGAAAATTACTGTACATATGAAAAGATGAGACTCTAGCACTGGAAATCAAGAAAGAATAGGTGATATAGACAGATAATGTAAATCATCTATACACTTAGGAGAATGAAAATTGTGAACCTGTGTGGTGGGATCAAGAATGTTCAGAGATAAACTTAACTCCCGCCTGTCCATAATAGCAACAAAACCAAGCACATCATAAGTTTATAACTTTTCTTGACCTGATTGGAGACTTGGGGAGATCGACATGTCATATAAGATGATGCCTCTTGGCAGATAGACATGGGGCTTATGTAGGTTATTTCCACAAGATGGCTGTGTGCAATGTGGTTCATGAATGTCGGCTTTTTTAGCAGCAGAATGCTAGACGACTCTTCTCATCTTGCTTAGGGTTCCTTGTGTACTTGAGAATTTCTGGCTGTTATCTGACTCTCTTCTATGGCTGATTATCCTGGCCCATGCCTCAGCTGCAGAGAGGCACTAAGGGCAAGACTGGCTCACAAAGGGGCTTGGATACTAGCACGCTGCGGTCCATACTATGAAAGACTGAGTATCAACTAGACACCCAAGCTTAGACTCAGGAGTAGGTCAATAAGCCTTTGGCCCTTTCCAGAAAACCTTAAAAGTAACAATGTTATAAACAGCAAAAGATGTATAAACAGTGATGGGTTAGTGCTACTGAGAAAATCAACCAAAGGGTCCTTCTTGTGGCCAATTTTGTGATTTCCTCTTAGACACTGGCTTCCTCTACAGGATAAAGAATGTGGCTAGCTCTGGCTCTTAATGTCATCCCCTTTATCTCCCACCTCAGAGCTGAGCTGGCCACCTTCTTTTCATTTCTGCTAGAAAATCTCTGGAGAATAATTCTGATTGAACTGACTTGGTGATCTGCCTGTGCCTCCCATTTTCAACAATTGACCTGGGATTTGGGATCATGGATTAAGTCATGACTCTTGGCTATCTTCCCTATGCTTCTGGAACATTTTCAGTGAAAGGAAGTTCATTAAAACCAATGCACACAGTTAATTTTTCCTGGAACTAATTAGTATCTAAAAAATTCAAAATAATTAGCATCTGTAATTGGAACATTACGTGATACATAGGCATTTAATAGATGTTAGTTGGATGAGTTTCACTTAACAAATATTTGCTGAGTGAGTCTTACTTGCTAAGTGCTCTTGGGTTCTGCAGAAAAAGAATATGACAATACAGTCCATCCTAGAAAGGACACACACACACACACACACACACACACACACACACGTAAGTGAGTGAGTGTGGTGGATCTATAGTGAAAACCCAAGGAAACTTGATTGGTGTCAAAGTAGGTTGCACAATTGTGTCACAACACCCCCAAAGCAGAGTTGATCCTTTCATAGATGACTCTCTGTTATCACTGGAAATGCAAAATAAACCTTGTCATGCTTAAATTAGGACATGAATCACTAGAACCTAGATTTCTTTTATTCCTAAAGTAACAATATCTTTTTATTTAGGAATCAGTTTAGAGAGTGTGTGGGATGATCCCCTACACACACACACACACACACACACACACACACACACACACACACTAGGATTCCAACTGTGCTGTGTTACATTATTTCCTTCTGATGGGAAGAATGCATATATGGTTTTTCTTACTTTTTTTTTTAGTATTTTTTTTTTATTTGAGAGCGACAGACACAGAGAGAAAGACAGATAGAGGGAGAGAGAGAGAATGGGCACGCCAGGGCTTCCAGCCTCTGCAAACGAACTCCAGACGCGTGCGCCCCCTTGTGCATCTGGCTAACGTGGGACCTGGGGAACCGAGCCTCGAACCGGGGTCCTTAGGCTTCACAGGCAAGCGCTTAACCGCTAAGCCATCTCTCCAGCCCTGTTTTTTCTTACTTTTGATTCTTATCTTATCATGCTATTCAAAATCCCACTCAATTGTCCATTTTCTTCTAACAGGTGCACATGTGCCTGATGCATTCTTGCCTTAAAGGAGAGATGAAATGGACCACTCCACTCCCAACATCTGTTTCAGGTGCTCAACTTGATAATGGGACATATGCAACAATAGTGTTAGAAAAGATAATTATTATACTAATAATTAATTATGTAACAAAGCTCTCAAGCAAGCTCAGAAATGGCCCAAGAATGCAGAGAAGCCAGGCATGGTGGCACATGCCTTTAATCCCAGCATGTGGGAGGCAGAGGTAAAAGGCCACCCTGAGACTACATAGTAAATTTCAGGTCAGCCTGGACTATATAGGGAGAGACCCTACCTTGACATCTTTCCCCTGCCACACACCAAAAAAAAAAAAAAAATCAATTTTGGGCTGGAGAGATGAGTTAACAGTTAAGGCAGTTGTCTGTGAAGTGTAAGGACTCAGGTTTGATTCCCTAGTACCCATGTAAAGCCAGATACACAAAGTGGCACACATGTCTGGAATTCATTTGCAGAGGCTAGAAACCCTAGTGCCCATTGTCTCTCTCTCTCTCTCCCCTGCCTCTTTCCTTATATCATGAATAAATAAATAAATATTTTAAATATAAAAAGAAATGTTAAACAAAAGGAGGCAGAGAAAATAGACTGCTGAGATTTTTAATGCACTTGTGAGTGGAGCTTGGGGGGGGCACTTCATGTGCTAAGAATCCCTGCCAGCACCAGGTGGGGGCGCACCTGGGCTTTCTGTTTAGCTTGCCAGCCAGGTGCAAAGGGTAGGGGAAGAGTCCACAGTCCCTCAAGACTCAGAAATGTAGTTCAACTTGTCATTGCAGTCCAAGGAAGTTCTTGCTTTTTTTGCTCTTCTATTAGAAGAGATGGGCAAAGAAAAGATATCAAATAGAATAACATACTCTTTAAAACAACTTGTGTTCATTCTGAACAAATGCCATGGGAAACAATATTTTGAAATGTTGAAACTCATTATTAGGCAGTTTTTCATTTCTGCCACAGCTCAGTTTTATATTAAATGCTTATGTTTTGCTGAGATATGTATTTTGCTTGATACTCAGGGAACGTGGTAGCAGGTGAGAAGCAAAGCTCTCTGCAAGCTTTAAGACCCTGCTTGCCACTACGGGCTTTGCTAGGACCGGAATGACCACACACCAGCAACATCCACATCATCTTGGAGCTTGTGAGGACTGCAGACTCTCAGAATACCCCCAGACATACTGAACTGGAATCTGCATTTTACTGACTTTCCCACAAGAAAGTTGTTCTTTAGCCCTGAAAAGTGGTTCCATATGAAATGAGGTTTTCCACACACATACCTGTTTGATCAGATGCAGCTTAAAAAATAAACCAACTCCTGAACTGATTCTGAATTCAGAAATGCAACTGTATTTTAATTTTTTCCACCTGATACAAAACATATTTTAGAATGAGTTTTCACTTTTCCACTCATTATTCTTGAGTCATATAAATATGGCTAGTACATAGTAAGTCACTGAAAATTTTGAAGTTAAAATTTAATATAAAAGTCTCCCCTCCCATACACTTTGGACATTGTCCTCAAAAAAACAGAATCATATGTATGTGTTTGCTAGGTTTTATGTGTTTTTTTTTTTTTGTCTGTTTGTTTTTGTTTTTGTTTTTGTTTTTCAAAATAGGGTCTCACTCTGGCCCAGTCTAACCTGGAATTCCCGATGTCGTCTCAGGGTGGCCTCAAACTCATGGTGATCCTCCTACCTCTGTCTCCCGAGTGCTGGGATTAAAGGCGTGTGCCACAACACCGGGCAGGTTTTATGTTTTTAAGAGAGAAAGTACTCTGTTTTGGTGAAACAAACAGGATTATACCCTCTTCTGGTTGTAAAGAGATTCATTACCTTCTATGGGCTCCAGAGGAGTATTTTCAGAGTGGATTCTGGTTTCTAAGCGAAGGCGAATCTACATGTGTAGAGGGCGAGACAACTTTAACAAAGCATGACTTCAAGAACTTTAAATCCCTTAGTATTGTGCTATCAACTTACTGTCTGAAAAGTGTTACTAATGTTTGAGCTGAAGACATGAAAACTCAATTAAAAAGTAATGTTGTGTTAAATCAGGATAGTATTATATTCACTATTTTAATGTGATCATGATTTAGTTTTTTTTCCTGCAGTCTTGCCTCCCTTCATCCCATTTTCTCTTCAGGCATCGAAGTTTATTTCTAGTACCCCTCCTTTAGGAACCATCCCAGCTTTGCAAGATCATACTAATTTCTCACTTCTCTAGGTACTTTTGCACAGGAGACATGATTCACATTAACATTTTATTGTATACTGCTGTTTGGCTTGTATGTCTACCTTGTCCTCCCCAGGGGACTGTTAAAGTCCTTTGGATGCACGTGATGTATTAACAATGCTGTGTTTCTAGTGCTTCCAAGGGGTTCAGGGCATATTTAGGTGTGTGGAAAAACATTGTTTAAGGCAATTTACTCCATTGCCTACAGGAAAAAAAAAAAAAAAAAAAGAAACCAAGAGAGTTGGGCTTTTCCTGGGTACATAGAATCAGAAGGCTCATTAAAGCTCTGCAGGGGAGTATGGAAAATACAAGTCAAGGATAATGATGGAAAGAAAGAGAGCTGAGTGTGTTTGCAGCCAGGCTTCATGAGCTTTACAGACTTGCTTAAAGCTAACTTTGATGCCAACTCTGCTTACCCAGATTTGCTAAGGTGAAGGTTTATGAAAGGCAGGTGAATGAGGCAACTGAAGCCTAAGCCAGGCTACAGTACCAATGTCTTGGCTTATGCTCCTGGCAAGAACTTGCTCTCTACTGTGTAGGTGATCATAGCACAATTATCTGCTACAGCAGACCTCCCGTTTTCAGACTAAAGTTTAAATTGGTCTTCTTTTGATCGGTATATCTCCAAGGGGGCTCTGGATCGCACTCTACTCCTGGATGATTAAAGAGAAAATAACCAACAGTAAGAAACATCACTACAATCTAGGACATTGTTCTGAATCCTGAAATCCAACCATGATTAGGTTGGTCTCATTTATGAACTACAGGTCATGATGCCTTTGCATCTGTAGCTGTGACATGTGCATTTATGTGCCCCAGAACGTCATTTAGAGTCTTGAAGAAGTCCCTGTCTGGGAGAAGGAGTGCCACTTCCTTCTACCTCATCATGGTGTATTTGTCAAATATATTTGCTAGGTCCTATCCATCAGTCTCCATTGTCACTAGAAAGATTGGACTGAAATAGGAGTATTTTTACACCTCCTTTATATATAAAAATCAACCAGAAAAAAATTATAGGCTCTAATTATTTCATATATTTCCTCTATGAGAGTAGAAACTTGCCAAAGGTATGTTCTGAAGGATGATATTTATATGTCCTTGCAAACTATGCTTCATTTGCTCTGTCCATGCTGATGAGCATGTGCTAAGCATGACATTAAATGTTCTTGCTTTGTCTTGTCTAACAGGGAACAGATGTCCTTGTAACATTTTAGTTATAATTTAATGAAACATGGACTTTCTCATTATAGTTTATATATGAGATCTCACACAAAATAACAGAATTTGAGTGATTATTCTGCCTTAAGGTCACAGAGCCAATTATCCAATCAGTTTTGAAACCCATGCTAGCTTAATATCATCTGCAAGCACAGAAGTATCTAGCAGTTACAGGATATTTACTCAGGCAGGGCACTCTTCCCTGTTTGATTCTGTGACTATGTAAATCATTTTGAATGCCAATATGATTAATCACTTCATTTCCTTGGCATCGCTCTTGTCTTGCTGTGTTTCCTGGACCTTTGTGTTTTCATTTTCTACTTGTGCATCCTAGCTTCAAATCATCTTGGATAGTGGAAACACAGAAAGAATATTAGTATATATTCCTAAAGATTAAGGAATCATTGAAGGTAAGCCTGCTGTGTGATGGTTAGGAAAATATGATGATATGCTATATTTGATTTCTATTATTTATTTTATTTATTTATTTATCTGAGAAAGAGGGAGAGAAGGAGAGAGAGAGAAAGAGAAAGAGAGAAGGGGAGAGACAGCAAGAGGGAGAGAAACTGAGAGAGGGGGAGAGAGAGAATGGAGGGAGCAGGGCCTAAACCAGAAGCATGTGCCATCTTGTGCATCTAGCTTATGTGGGTTCTGGGGACTCGAACCTGTCTCCTTTGGCTTTGCAGGCAAGTGCCTTAATTTCTAAGCCATCTCTCCAGTCCATACGTTATACTTTATAAGTGAGTTGCAGGAATGCTTATATGTAAATGTAGAGAGGAAGCTTGGATATATTTGCAGCATCTTTTGTGGGTCAAGTGTTGAACTAGAAACTTTTCCTATATAATCTTGCTTAACTCTAAGAGAGGCAATCTTTTTTTTAAATGTCAGACCATTTTTTGTAATATTTTATTTATTTATTTGAATGAGATAGAAAGAAAGGGGGAGAGGAAGAGAGAGAGAGAGAGAGAGAGAGAGAGAGAGAGAGAGAGGAAGAGGGAGAGAGAGAGAGAGGAAGAAGGAGAGAGAGAGACAATGGGCATAACAGGGCCTCTAGCCACTGTAAACGAACTGCAGGCACATGTTCCCCCTTGTGCATCTGGCTTACATGGGTACTGGGAAATTGAACCAGTGTCTTATGGCCTTGCAGGCAAATGGCTTAACTGCTAAGCCACCTCTCCAGCCCAAGAATGGCAATCTTTTATCATTCTCCAGATGGAAATAAACACAAATGTCAAAAGTTAATGCCTAGCTCAGTCACCTGGCTGGCAAGAGCTGAAGCAGAGTCAAATCCACAGATCATCTTGATTCTCTAGATAGAAATGGAAGCCTAGGAAGATTTCTCATAGTGCAACATGACTATCTCACAAGGCTTTTGAGCAATGACATCCTAGGACATCCCACTGCCTCAGCCTTGCACCCACAGCTTTCTTACCATGTCTGAGTTGGTAAAGAGTCTGTAGCCTCTACTTTAGGTGAATTTATGATTTGTAGAGAATAAGTTGCCTACTTTGATTGCTATGGAACATAAAATATCTCACAGTCAACTATCATAGGGCTTGAGAAAGATTTTCATGGGCTGACCTATGGAGAAGATAACTTTTATTGAAACTAAACTCTAATAATGAACTGAGCACAGAATATCTAAAGACAATGCTACTGATGTCAGCACAAAGAAAGGAAGAAAAGGGACAAGGAAGGGGAACCATGGTAGCCAGAGACCCACTAGAAGAAGAGGGCCCACAAAAGACAAGGAGCCCTGGTATTTTCACTTGCAGAATGACACCAAATATTTGAGAAAATGCGATATGATGGCTGAAGGCACACAGCAAAAGAGCTTAGCACTTATAATCCATTTGATCTATATATGGATTAGAATGTTTTCATGACCATTGGCAGGCCCATTTAATATGGCTGTGTGATGTGAGATGTGGTACCAATTTTCTGAGTGTCTTTTAAGTTGTGCTTGATGCTCATCACATTTCATGCATCATACAACAGTGTCAGGACTTATGGTTTTGTGTTTGAGAGCATCCCTTCTATACACACACACACATATGAGAAAGGCAGGTATATGAGGAGAGAATAAGCTTGACAGGGCCTCTAGCCACTGCAAGTGAACTGCAGACACATGTGCCACCTGTGCATCTGGCTTCACATGGGTACTGCGGAATCAAACCCGGGTTCTTAGTTAGGCTTGCAGGCACCTCTTCCCTTACTTTATTTATTTATTTTTTGGTTTTTCGAGGTAGGGCCTCACTCTAGCCAAGGCTGACCTGGAATTCTCTATGTAGTCTCAGGGTAGACTTGAACACACTGTGATCCTCTACCTCTGCCTCCAAATCCTGGGATCAATGATGTGTACCACCATGCCCTGCCATTTTTTCCTTATACATTGTAGAAAGTGTTTCTGATGTCTCAGGGAATAAGTCAAAGTTTCACAATGCTAACTTCTTTGGGAAAGCCATGCTGTTCTTTGGCATACACTTCCTCCTCAGGAGTTTGGCATCTTCAGGCCCAAATCACAAGACTCAGTCATAGACACACTAGGTACTGAGAAATTAGCTCTCTGATCAATAAGCAGATCATTGAAATGTTTTTGGCAGAATTTTCAGAATCAGTGCCAGTGAGGAAAATGAGCACAGAGTTAAACAGTATCCTTTAGGAGCTATTGAAATAACATATTTTTAAATGCAGACATTCTGTGACTGAAGTTGCTTCTGTGGCTTAAGATGTCCTTGAGTGGATCACCTCTTTCACGAGGTGCCAGATTAAAGTAGTGAAAGCAAGAGAGAGATTTGTTTTAGTATATCGATTAAAAAATAATCTTGGACCTGAGTGTCTCCAGTCTTAGCAGATGAAGGCTTTTAGTATAGACTGTGCACCCTTCCACAAGCTGTGGTTCATCTTCGACAGAATGGTGATGATTGAAATCTTCAGTTGCAGTTGGTAGGATCAAATACAGTAGGTACGTGGAAAGTTGAGGATTAGCATTTGCTGTATGACCCCCACAGAAGGTCAAGTCAATAATGTTGATGGAGTTCAGAGTGGTGTCAAGGTAAGTTAGACATAAGAGGTAATTTAAAGTAAATTTAAACTCTCTCTCTCTCTCTCCCCCTCTTTTTCTCTCTGTTTGTCGATCTCAAATAAATAAATAAAAATGAACAACAACAACAAAAGTCAATTCTGTGTGGGTCTACATCTTGTAGCTCTGTTCTCAGTGTGAGGAGGACCCTACTGCAGAATGGAATGGGCGGGCCCTGAAGGAGAGAAGATGGTGGACGTTGAGATAGGCGAGGAGCCCCCTCTCGGGGCGCTTCCCCTTTCCTCTCCCTTTCCCTGCGCTCCACCCTGACACCTCAGAATCTTCATGCTGACCAGCCTCTAATGCAGTCCTGAGCCGTGCTTGGCTGATGAGCTCCTGTAAGTCCTTGTCTAGTTTATCTCCCCTCCACAAGCTGGTTTCCATGATTAATTAGGTGTGGGTGTGGCTTGTTATTCCAAATGTAAAGCAGACTATATGGTGCTTATGGAAATGGCAGCTCAAATAATGACACACATTTCACTTTCACATACAGCTCATAAACGCCTCTTGCAAATCTTAGCTTCCTTTGCCTTCTCACAGAGAATACGTGCTGGAAAGATGTGTGTGTAACTGTAATGACACCAGAACTTGACTGAAAGGTTCAATAGCCTTCATCTCATTGTCAGTGAAAATTACTCCACAAGGACAGCTATGAGAGAGAAATTTGTCAAAAGGTTTTGAAGGGGCAATCACAAATTGCTGATGAAAGTAGATGAAGCTATGAAAAAGATTTATGAAGACTGATTTAGAATTGAATAGTGTTATGAGACACTTTTGGAATTCCACAGTGTGGCTGGGGCCAGGAGGGAAGAGATGAGAAAGGGTAGAGAACTGCACATTGTTTGCCAGCAGACACATTAGGCCCTACAGCTCAGAGCTCAGCTGTAAAATTCGTTGCACTCTGGGCCTTTGGTTGTGGGAAATGCCTGTGGTTTTCCCAGCCTGCCTCTCTCAGCAGGCTTGAATGCAAGTACTCCTAAAGGCTATAAGAAACCAATAGGAAAGGAAGCAATGAAACCTAATAATTGAAACAAAATAGAAATAGCAGTGGAGTGTTAATTGAAAAAGCTCCTTTTAGTAGGTTGTGTGTCATCTTGTGATGATACTTGCTCATTGCGGAAGGGACGTTGTGTAGTATCTATAGCACATGGTTGACTGACATTGACCCACAGTCTCCCACACCTACCACAGTGGGAATAAGGCCAAGTGGTTAGTCCTGGGCAAGATAAGAAGACTTTCATCAACAGCATATTAATTCTGGTGTGTGTGTGAGGGGGGGTGCAGACATTTCTACTGCTTAAGCCCCAACACTCTTTAAAGCTAACCACCTTGGCAACCTGGCATTGAGTATTAGTGTTTGTTCAGGATTGCATATAATCTAATCCTTATTCTGGAGATAATTTATTATAATTAAAATAGAAAAAATTGATAGGAGGACTGAATAATTGTTTTTAGTTTCTTATTCATTTTATTAAAAAAATCTTACATGGTGATTAAGATTCCATACTTTAGAGAACATAGTGGTTTTATATATTACCTGTCTTGCCCTGTGGATACACATGTCTTGAATAAATGAGCAAGATTGAAGTTCTTTGTAGATATACTTCTAATTCCACATGAAAATAACTATGGTGATGATTATGGTGTGTAAGGAACATGGCTTGTATGGATTTGACCCAATTCACCAGCTGAACACTCAAGTAAATTAATTCCTAGGTTTCATATTGCTCATCAATAAATTTAAGACCCCCATCACCCTCACAAAATTCTCAAATGACTAAATGACATACATTGAAAATACAGTACTGGTACACAGACTAAAATTGTTATTTTCTGTTTCCTTTTGTGTTTTTCTCTCATCCCTAACACAATACTTGACAGAAGCAAGTTAGGGGAGGAAGAATTTACTTCAGTTCATGTTTCAGGGGATGTCAGGCTGTCATGGTGGGAAAAGCAAGAAGGGCAGCTCTTTACATCATTGACAACCAGAACCCTGAAGGTGGACCTGAAGTGGGGCTGGATATAACCCTCAAAGTTTTCCCCCAGGATGCTCATGTCTGCTATTAGGTCCTATTTCCCAAAGATTCATTGCCTCTCAAACCAGCATCGCCAACTGGGGACACAGCATTCCAGCATGTGAATCTGTGGGGGATATTTTGCAATCTGTTATAGTTCTCATTCACTAATGAGGAATGAAGAAGTGGAAATCACAGAGACTTCATACACTGGATCATTAAATGTTTTAGTAAGGAAATATTTTCAATTGAATACTTAAATGTATATTTATGCCACATTATAAAACTCTCATAATTTTATTTCTAAAATTTAAACATAACTTGCTTATTTCAATGTGGGATATAAAGTTATAGAATGAGTAGGATTTGAAAGAAACCATGAATAAATTTTATGAATACTTTAGTAAGATTTACAAATGAAGTGAGAAGGAACAATTATAACCATGATGTCCATTCCACAATAGTGCATGGCATTGTCCATTCATAAAATGGTTTCAAGGCTCTCATCTTTTTCTTGCTCCCTCATTAATTTATCCATATGAATCAGAATTTGAATGTCTCATTTAAGCTTCCTGAAGCATGCTGAGCAGAATGTTAATGATCAAAACCAGAAACAGAGTGACCTTTAAAATGGATGTTTCCATCACAACATAACAATGGAAAAGAGACTGGATTGTTGTAAGTTCTTGAAGACTAAAGAAAGGGGGAAAAAAATCTGCAATTTTTTGGTCATTTTTTTTTTTTTTTCTGTAGGTTTTAGCAAGGCAAGCTTTTGCAAACACCACACATTGCCTCTCTGTCCACTACTAATCATATCTACTTGGGCATGTTTTGACTCTTCCCTCAATGATTCTGGGCCCTTAGAGAACTCACTGTTACTAAGGGCTCTCTTCATTTCATGGTACCTGAGTGTATAGGTGAGATCTAAAATAAACTCTTTCGTTAGTCAACTTTTCATTTTTCATATTTTCAAAAAATATATACTCATTCACATAAGCTGAATGACTGTAAAAACAAAGTACATAAGAAAAGGTTTAAGTGTATGGCCAGAGATTGTGAATTCACATTCTTGCTTAAAACACATGGTGGCCATCTTAGAATGAATGGAAAAAAAGGCGACCAAAACCACAGCTTGTAAAAATGTTGGAAATGAATCTCTAACAACAGAATGATTTTTACATCAAATTTATTTATTTTTAATTAATTAATTTATTTATTTGTGAGCAGAGAGAGTGGGAATGGGCCTGCCAAGGCCTCTAGCCACTGCAAGTGAACTTTAGGTGCATGTACTACTTTTCCCATTTGGCTTTCTGTGGGCATTGGGGAATCAAACCCAGTTCATTAGGCTTTGCAGGCAAGTCCCTTAACTGTTGAGCCATCTTTCCAGCCCTCAAATTTATTTTTAAAGTGATTTTAAAAAATTAATACAAAGTTGTGGGTTTCACCATGCCATCTCCATACAAAAGCATCACTCTACTCTACTCTCATTGGCTCCTTTCCCTCACTGTCATCCCCAACCCCATAGTCTACTCGAGCTAATTCTCTTTCTTCTCCCAGTTAGACCCTCTTCTACTTTTCCCATTGCTGATATTCCTCTATCCTCTACTTCCCTCACAAGAGAACTGAAATTTAAAATTATATATGTGTGTATACATATGTGTATATTTATATAGGTATATTTACAAGTCATGAAATTAGAAAGAGGATCATAATAGTTGAGCAATGATATTAAAGGAGGTGGGAAGCCAGTCTTATCCATTTTCCTACAAATGTTAAATTTAACTTTTCTTTGTGACTAAATAAAATTCCATCATATAATTATACACACACATGTATATATATGTCACATATGTTATTTATATATTCATGGATTGATATACATATAAAAGCTGGTTTCATTTTCTAGTTATTGTGAATGGTGCAGCTATAAACATGAATGTGTAAGTATCTCTGTGACATGTTAACTTAGAGTGCTATGGGTATATATTCAGGAATAGTATAGTTGGATCATATGGTAGTTCTACTTTTAGTACATTTAGGAGTTCCATACTGATTTCTATCAAGGCTGTACAAGTTTACATTGCCATCAAGACTGAATAGGAGTCCTCTTTCCTCATATCCTAGCCAAGATCTGCTGCCATTTGCTTTCTGCCCCACTTTGTGAGTAGATGTTTTATTGTATAAGTTTTTGAGTTCTTTGTAGATTCTAGAAATTAGGCTTTTGTTACTTGTATAGCAGGCAAAATTTTTCTCCCATTCTGTGGATAGTCTATTCGCTCTGCTTATTGTATGTTTGTCTGTGAAAAACAACAACAACAAAAAAACTTTTCAGCTTCATGAGATCCCAATAGTTGAGTGATTTTTTTAAGTTTCTGAGCTACTGGTGTTTTTGTTAAGGAAGTCTTTTCCTACTCCTATATTGAGGAAAGTTCCTCCTACTTTTTTCTTTCAGAGTAGCAGAGTTTCTGGTCTTTAATCCATTTGGACTTGATTTTTGTGCATATTGAGATGCATGAATTTATTTTCATTTTCTTGCATATGGCTGTCTAGTTTGTCCAGCACCATTTGTTGAAGATGTTGTCTTTTTTCCAGTCTACATTATTAGGGCCTTTGTTAAATATCAAGTAACTGTAGTTACTTGACCCAAAGTCTGAGTCCCCAATTCTCTTCCATTGGTCTATAATCTTGTTTTTATACAAGTACCATGTTGTTTTTATTACTGTGGCTTTTTAATATAGCTTTAGATCAGGAATAGTGATGTCTCCAGAGGTTTTTCTTTTGCTGAGGTTTTACTTGCACATCCAAGGTCTTCTGCCATTCCATAAGAATTGAGAGATCATTTTCTCTATTTCCGTGAAAAAAAATGTTGTGATTTTTATTGTTGCTGCAATTAATGGGAATTCCTTCACTCTTTCCCCATTACATATTATTTTGGGTTTAGGTGCTTTATATATAGCCTTTATTGTGTTGAGATATAAACTCACCATGCCTATTTTCTCCAATGTTTTGACCATGAAGTGATGTTGTATTTTGTCAAAGGCCATTTCTGTATCTATCAAAATGATCATGTGGTTTTTGTGTTTAAGTTTATTCATGTGTTGTGGTACATTGACAAATTTCCATATGTTGAACCAACCCTGCATTCCTGGGATAAAGCCTACTTGATCCAAGGTGGAGAATGCTTTTGATGTGTTGTTGAATTCAGTTTGAAAGGATTTTGTTCAGGATCTTTGTGTCTAAGTTCAATATGGTAATAGCCTATAGTTTTCTTTTCTTGTGGCACCTCTGCCTAGTTTTGGTATTAGGGTGATACTCCCTTCATAGAGAGTTGGGGAGCTTTCCCTGTTCTCTGATTATCTGGCACAGTTTGAGAACAACTGGTTTCAGTTCTTCCATGAAGTTTTGTTAGAATTCACTTAAGAAGCCATCTGGTCCTGGACTCTTCTTTTTGTGGAGGCTTTTGATAGCTTTTCAATCTCAGTGGGTGTGATAGGTTTGCTTAGGAGATTAATCTGCTCTGTGGTTAGCTTTGGTAGGTGGGATGTATCCAGGAATTCATTCATTTCTTCCATATTATCCAATTTTGTGGAGTAGAGGTTTTTGAAATAAGTCCTGATGATTCTTCCAATTTCACTTATGTCTATTGTGATATATCCTTTTTCATTTCTAATTTTGTTAATTTGAAGCATCTCCTTTTTTTTTTTTTTTTTTTTTTTTTGTTTTTCACTCTAGCTCTGGCTGACCTGGAATTAACTCTGTAATCTCAGGGTGGCCTCAAACTCATGGCAATTCTCCTACCTCTGCCTCCTGAGTGCTGGGATAAAAGATGTGCACCACCATGCCCAGCTTCTCTGTCTCTTTTATGAAGGAATTTAGTGCTGTGAATTTTTCCCAAAGGACTACCTTCATGGTGCCCCATAAGTTTGGGTACAATATGTTCTCATTGTCGTTCAATTCTAGCAATTTTACAAATTTATTTTTTATTTCATCCACTACCCCTTTATTGTTTAAAGTATGTTATTAAGTTTCTAGGACCTGGTGGGATTCCTGGCACATCTTTTGCTATTAATTTCTAGCATTACAGCATTGTGATCTGATATCCTGCAGGAAATTATGTCAATTTTCCTAAATATATGAAGGCAGTCTTTATGGACCAGTATACGATCTATTTTAGAGAACGCTACATGGTCTGCTGAGAAGAATGAGTATTCTGTAGATTTTGTGTAGTGTGTTCTGTAGATGTCCATTAGGTCTAATTGGTCTATGGGATTGTTGAACTCTCTTACTTCCCTATTAATTTTCTGTTTGGATGATCTATCTATTGCTGGTAGTAGAGTATTGAAGGCCCCAACTACAATAGTGTTGGTGATTATTTATGTTTTGTTTTCAAGTAGGTTTGGCTTTGTGTTCATATAGTTGTAGAGGTGAGTTTTATCATGGAAAAGTTTTTCTTTCAACATCTATTATAAAGGATACTTTTGCTGAGTAGAGTAGCTTGAGTTGGAAGCCATAGGTACACTTATAAAATTGTCAATAAAATAGTTAACCAAAAGAATAGAGTGGGTTGTCTGGGAACAGTTAAAAGGCACTTACTTGTAATCCTGACTGTCTAGGTTCAATTCCCTATATCCATGTAAAGCCAGATACCCAATGTGACACATGCATTTGGAGCATATTCATAGTGGCAAGTGGTCCTTGCATGCCCATATACTCTCTCTCTGCTCAGAAATAAATAAAATAAAATAAAAGTACAGCATGAACCTTTGTGTCTTGCCCTTTATTTTGCATTTCTAACTCATTATGAATAATAGGTGTGTTAAGCCAATATGTGTGGAATAATTAAGAACATAATCTAGATATCTCTTGCCTGATATGTATATGTGTGTATAAATCATTTATTCCCTTTTATAATTAAGAGCATACTATACTTACATAATTTCCATTAAGTTTACAATGTAGTCATATATTGTAAACATATTTATAAATCATATAGATGATATTATTTTAGGACACTATTTTATGACATTTTAATTAAAAGGCTGTAATAATTTTATACTGACTTTTCAATTCCATTTATTAGCAAACATTACCTCTTTTTAATTCTTCTTCAACAAATAATCATGTATTTAATATTTGCATAAGATTTACAAACTATTGGAGGGCATTCTAATCTGTGCAAGAATATTAAGATTCACCAACATGAGGCTGTCACATAACTATGCATTATTAATGAATTAGATAATTATTTTCTTTTTTAACTATCTGAAGCTTTAGTCCCTATCCCAGGATAACTTTAAAGATATTCTTGGACAGCATTACCTCCATAAGACCTACATAATATTGGGCCTATCAACATGCTACAATGGAGGGTGGGGGAGGGCAAAAATGATTACACACAATGGAAGTGGTACTAGCTGGAGATAGGAAAAGGTTCAGTTGAAGGGCCTCAGGGAAGGGGGCAAGGGAGAGATGTGGTAGGCAATTATTATCAGGATACATTGTGTCTATGTGTGGAGGTTGTCAATAAAATTTGAAAATACATACAACTGAAACATTCAAAACATTTCTCCTCCAGATTAGTATCATGATTTATTTATTTATTTATCTTTATTCTTTTTTTTTTATTTTTTTTTTTAGATATCAGGTCTTTCTGTAGCTCAGGCTGACTTGAAATTCATTATGTTGTTTCAGGCTGGCCTAAAACTCACAGCAATACTCTTACCTTGGCCATCCCAGTGCCAAGATTAAAGACATGTGTCACCACAACAGCTGTATTGTAATTTTTAAAATTCCTTTTTAAAACCTTAATAACTAATGTTCTTATAGGTTGTCCTTAGAGTGAAGGATTCTTGAATTCTTGCTCAGATCACAACCCTCAAGTTGATGAACCAGTTTCCTCATGCTGAGAAAGGGACTTGGTGAAAGTGATGAAATTAGGAACTCTCACATAGGTAGATGACCCTGGGTTACCCAAGTGGGCCCAGTGTATTCCCAAACTTCCTTATGTACAAGGATCAGTACAAATTTCCTTATGTACAAGGATCAGTCAGAGCAGAGTTGAAAAAAGGTTCTTTTTAAACTGCTGGAAGGACAGTTGAGAGTTACCTTGTACAAATGATAGTACAGCCTCCCTGCACACTTACCTTTCTCCTCATACTGTCTCTCTGTCCAGAGGGCTTAAATTTCCTGGTTCCTCTGCTGTCCTTGGTGGGTAACTAACTGTGACTGCTCTCAGATCTGAGGCATGCTGTAGAGCATAGTGGTAAGCTCTCCAGGGCCTTCCAACAGGTTCAAAAATAAAGAATTCCAAAGTAAATAATTTTACGGATAGTGTTTTCAGCTAGAGGATTTCAGTAAATTGTTGGCTGAGTTTCAAGCAGGGTGATCGAAAACCATTCAGTATTCTCCAGGGACTGAGTTATTACTTTTGCCTTTGTACTAACCCCACCCACACATGATTTCTGTAAAATGTAATGCGGAACACATTTACATACTGCTACTAGAGAAATACTAGTGGAATATAGACATATTCATATTTTATTTTACTCAAAGTAGGAATCGCACTATGCTTAACATATAAATGAATGTTTTCCTTATGTGTCTTGTTTTTGTGCCATTAGGGACTCAGAACCATGGCCTAGTGCATTACTCTACCACTGAGCTATATGCTTGGTTCCTTCAGAGATGTTTTAAACATTAGTTTAGTTATCAGTATCTGCCTAGCAAGACCTTGAAGTTCTATTTGTCCTTTAACATACTCATATGTCAGTAGGACATTTTTAAATTATTTCTACAAATATGTTAATTTGATAAGAGTAGTATGGTTAAAATTGCTCTTTCCTTGGCTTTGCAGTGCTATGGTTTGAACATAAATTGGCACTCATAGGTTCATAGCACTGTTTGGGAAGTTGTGATATCTTTGGAAGCTGAATACTTCCTGGAGAAAGTATGTCCCTTGGGGGTGGGACTTAAGGCTAGGCCTCACTACCTGTTCACCCTCTGCTTCTTTCCTGCTGATGTGACTAACTGGCCTGCTATGTCTTTCCTGCCACAGTGGACTCTTTGCTTTGGAACTCTAAACCAATATGAATCCTTTCCTTCCTTAAATTCCTCTGTTCAGATGTTTTGTCCCAGACATGAGAAAAACAATGTTACATGCAACACAGAGAAAGGCAATGCCCTCTGATGTTGGACTCCAGTTCGGCTGGCTGTTTTCCTTGGTTACCAGCAAGTGTATAGCTTCACACATACACCTGGTCCACAGGAGGGTCTCTTGAAAGTGTCTTAGAAACAAAGGGGAATAGATGCATCTTGGAAATTATTTTCTTAAGTAACACAGAGTACTTCTATTAATAAGCACATCACTTTAATCAGACTCCCTGAGTCCTTAGGAGATCAGTACAAATAAGGATATGCTGCTGGGTACGGGTGTGCTTGGTAGGCAGAATAGAAGTATTACTGTGAGTTCAAGGCCATCTTGAGACTTCATAGAGCATTCCAGGTCAGCCTGGACTACAGTGAGACTCTGCCTCAAAAAACCAAACAAGAGGGCTGGAGAGATGGCTTAGCGGTTAAGCGCTTGCCTATGAAGCCTAAGGACCCTGGTTCAAGGCTTGGTTCCCCAGGACCCATGTTAGCCAGATGCATAAGGGGGCGCACACATCTGGAGTTTGTTTGCAGTGGCTGGAGGCCCTGGCGTGCCCATTCTCTCTCTCTCTACCTGCCTCTTTCTCTTTCTCTTTGTTTCTCTCAAATAAATAAATAAAAATGAACAACAACAACAAAAAAAACCAAACAAGAAAAGCTCTTTATTCTCCCTCTCCTCCTTTCCCTCCTTCCTCTTCCTCTCCCTCTTCCCTTCCCTCTTCCTTCTTATCTCCCTCTTTTCTCCTCCTCTTTCCTTCTCTGTCCTTCCCCTCCTCTCCCTCCTCCTCCCATTCTCTCCCCTTCAATTTCAATTTTCCATCCTTCTCTTTCCCCTCCTCCTCCTCAAAAAAAAAAAAAAAAAGAATATGGGCTGGAGAGATGGCTTAGTGGTTAAATGCTTGCCTGTGAAGCCTAAGGACTCTGGTTCAAGGCTCCATTCCCCAGGACCCATGTTAGCCAGATGCACAAGGTTGGGGGGCCATGCATCTGGAGTTCATTTGCAGTGCCTGGAGGCTCTGACAAGCCCATTCTTTCTCTCTCTCTATCTATCTGCCTCTTTCTCTCTCTGTCACTTTCAAATAAATAAATAAATAAAAATAAACCAAAAACAATTTTTAAAAAGTTGTGATTCTTTAAAAAAAAAGAATATGCCATAGTTCACTTTTTTGTCAAATTGCACATATAAACCCATTTCTTAGGAGTAATTTACTCATTGGTACCTTGACTGTACTACTATTGATTGAAAACAACGCTACTCAATAGCTGAATACTTGGTGGTTTTACATTATTTCATTTTAAAGGTGAGGTACTAACACTCAGATAAAGTGATAAGCATTTGACAATAGCTGAGGACAACCAGAGGCTTTTTGATTGTACCAACAGGTTTAGTCACGATTATTGCACAGAATTTCTTATCATCCTGACAGAGTAAATTAGGCCTAAGAATTAATGTCTAATGAGATGGGAAGGGCTGCTAGATATTAGGCAGAAATGTTTGACCTGGTCCCTCATATATTTTGCTAAGGAGTTTGCATTTTGTTCATTAGGCCACAGGGAACCATTAACAGATTTTTAAAGAAGCCTCCAGCGTGATCCAAGTGTGTATTAGGAGAATAACTTTAGCAGCTGTGAGAACCAAAGACTAGAGCTGTGCTGATTTTCCCAGTCATTTTGATTGCTTGTGAATCCCCATATGACTATTGCTTAAAAGTTATATTTCTGGCACTATAGAACTAATGGTATATATATTATGGGATTACACATAGAATTGTAATAAGACTCAATTGTTAATTCTGTTAAATATTACTTTATTGTTAATAATAAAATAGTTTTGCATATGAATGTATGATTAAGATAGCAATAAAATTTAACTGCTCTATGATTCATGTATATTCATAGTGAGAACAGTATGATTGCCTATATTTCTTTAGAACAAAACTCTAGTTCCAGCCCTGTAATTAAACATTTGTGATAGACCTGTAAGACAGGCTGGTTGAAGCCCAGTTTGTTTTGAATCTTTAATTCCACTACTTCCATAATTAAAGTATTTTTTCAATTTTATGATTTTCATCAATTATAAAGATATTTACACACTTGTAAATCTTGCTCTCAAATTAGGCAAAGTTTTATATTAAAACTTAGCTAGGCAATTTTCATCTTGTTTGTTATGGGACATGTGTTAGAATGTAATTGGCAGTTGTTGGATTTTAAATTTTCAATAAATTACCCATGGGTCAGCTAATAGTATTTGTAAAAATTATAAATAGGTAAAGTAAATGTGTTTGAGTTCTTAAATATGTAGATGAGAAGTTTTAGCATTTTAACATTACCAGCACAAATATTGGGGGGAAATTTTATGGTCACATTGGATTTGACTACTAAACATGTTTCTGTCATGTTTGACTATATACCATGTTTCTAGCTCAGAATGTGTCGGATTACATCTTTCATTGTTCTGACTTGCTCTGTGGATATAACCTTTTACTACTGACTTCAATGTACTATTGTCCTTCACTTTTTGGCATAGAAACATTTTAAGATCTACTTTTGATGATCAACTTGATTAAGATGGAGTAATCTCTGCGATGGGGATAGAGATAAACAGTGGAGCATTTGCTTAGCACATATGAGGTCATTGATTTGCTCTCCTGCACTGCTAAGAAAACAATAAGAAATAAATACATTGCTGGGTGTGGTGGTGCACGCCTTTAATCCCAGCCCTTGGGAGGCAGAGGTAGGAGGATCACTGTGAGTTCCAAGCCAGCCTGAAATTACACAGTGAATTTCAGGTCATCCTGGGCTAGAGTGAGGCCCTACCCCCAAAAAACAAACAAACAAACAAATAAAAATACAAAAAGACAGAAAAAAGAAAAAGAAATAAATATATAAAAAGTGGAAAAGTAACTAAAGCTGGCTTTTAACTGATTAAACAGTTAACATGCTGAAACAACCATAAGTGTCATCCTGCAAGTTGAAGAAAACCCCTAACCTTGCAAGAGAAACTCTTTTTGCACTCAGGGCTCTCAGCCTATCAGGGATGGCTGACATGCAAGGGAGGGTTAGCATTGGCTTGCATATTAATAATCATGGCTTTCTAGAACTTAGTTTGTTCCCAGGTTTTGCTTTACATTAACTATTCCTCCCAGCAGCTGTATGCAAAAGTGCTTTTTTAAAAAAAATATATATATATATTTGAGAGCAACCGACAGAGAGAGAAAGGCAGGTAGAGAGAGAGAGAGAGAGAATGGGCACACCAGGGCCTCCAGCCACTGCAAACGAACTCCAGATGCGTACGTCCCCTTGTGCATCTGGCTAAGGTGGGTCCTGGGGAATTGAGCCTCGAACTGGGATCCTTAGGCTTCACAGGCAAGTGCTTAACCACTGAGCCATTTCTCCAGCCCCAAAGTGCTTTATTATCTTATTACACATGATTTATTTCTTATTTTGTTTTGAGTGAATTTTAAGAATATCTTACATTTATTCTGATGCCCTACCACATTGTCTACTAGAATGTTTTGGCAAATAATGTGAAGACTATGCTTTTCTAAGTTATTTTTGGTGCCTCTTAGTGAGTAGGTTTATGATTTCAATAATAAGTATAGTTTATTATATTTCAGCAGTGTTTTGTTTTATTGTCTATCAATGGTGCATATTTTGATTTTACTCTGTATAATCATCTGTTCTAGCTGTTTTCTCATTGCTGACCAAATACAAGTTGGCAAGAAGAGGCTTAAGCAAAGGTTTTCTTCTGGCTTACAGTTTGAGGGATGTAGTCTATCACGGTGGGGAAGGCATGGCAGGTCCAGGAGGTAGCTGGTCACATTGCACGTAGTTAGAAAGCAGCAAGAGCAGGAAGTTAGGCCAAGCTATAAAACCTCAAGCCTTGCCTACAATGACCCATTTCCTCCAGTAAGGCTGTACCACCTCCTTAAACAGTGTTGTCTGCTGGGGACCATGTGCTCAAATCCATAAGCATATTTTACTTTCAAATCATATTTCTGAAGGTGCTTTTACATATTCTCTTGACCATTTCCTCCTCAAACTTTTTCTTTGTCCTGTATTTTTATTTTTCTAAGTAACTTAGAGTCAACACAATATCTGCAAAAATTTGTTTTGATTCTTACTGGAATTAGATAAAATTATAAATTGATCATGATCAATATTTTTACAATATTGCTTCATATAATAAAATAATAATTTCATTAAATTCTCAACTTTTTTAAGCCTATTAAGATTAGCTTTGGTTTTATAAATTTCTTAAGTTCATGTTTGTTTCCCTGTATATTTTATACAATTGTTTTGTATTTTCTTTTCATTTAAATGAGTTTTAAATTTTTTTATACATAAATAACTAATGATATTTAGGGGAATTATTTTCTTTTTTATTTACTTCATTTATTTGAGAGAGATATAGGCAGAAAGAGAAACAGAAAGAAAGAGAGAGAGGAAGAGAGAGAGAGAGAGAGAGAGAGAGAGAGAGGGAGACAGTGAGATAATGCCAGGGCCTTCTGTCAGTGCAAAGAACTCCAGATGCATGTGCCACCTTGAGTGTCTGGCTTACATGGGTATGGGGGAATTGAATCTAGGTTCTTTGGCTTTGCAAGCAAGTGCCTGGACTGCTAAGCCATCGCTCCAGCTTGATAATTCTTTATTATTCTTTATTTTCTGTTATCTACTCACTTAGTAATTTATTTTTTATTAAGTCTACTCAATTTTAATGTTGGTTGCATGGAACTTTTCAAATAATTAATTTTATCATTTTATTCATGGTACTTGTGGAAGGGTCTGAGAATCCTTGAATAAAGACCCCAGACTCAAATAATATGTAAAAATAAGCATTTATTCTGCAGAAGCAGCCAGTATACTGGGATCAACCATTCATACAAAACAGTGATCCCGAGAGGAGCATGGAGGCCCCTTTTAAGCACACCTAGGGGAATTTTAGGCAGGTTAGGTAGTCTTTTAAAATGATTGGCAGCAGTTACAGTTGTGCATCTCTGATTGGTTGGGGCAGAAGGCATGAAGGGTTGCAAAAGGGACATGTCTCTACAAACTGACTTGGACCCCAGAGCCCACCACCTTGGACATGTCCTTTGTTTGTTGTTTTTCCCAGAAGTCTTGCCTGCCTCTCCAGGAAACTGAAACTTAGGCCTAGCTGTAAACTGGAGCAAATTTGATCCTCTCATCCCTTACCCCTTGATACAGGTTCCATCTCAAATCCTTGAGAGGGGTCTAGGGGTTGATAGTGGGACTTTAATATATAAGCTGAATGGTAGACACGTGTTCTTTGACATACCTTATGAAAGTGTTAAGGGTATATATAGGACCCACAGATGAGGGCAAGTAGCAATAGCATCAGGGGCCATGCCACTGCTGAAAGGAGGGTAGTGAGCCAAGGGGACCAAGTTCCAATAGCGGCTCAGTGGGACGTGGACTTAACAATTGTCCCTGTAGCAGTGTTCATGAGGGTTAGGTCTAGTAAGGGCCAAACCCATAGCAGAGATCAATTGGTGGAGGCAGTTGGTGCAGGCAGAGTTTGTAATTTTTTTTTTCTTGTAGAGATACACCTATAAAGCAATGAAGACTAGGGAACAATAAATGGGAGAGGAAATAGTAATGTATGGGGTGATTACTCATTTTGTACCAAAGGAAAGCAGGTGTCTTGACACAACTGTTTCTGATTATGGAAATATTAAGCAGGCACTCATCTCTGGTCAGCTTGGAGCTGGACAGGCAGAGACATAACTTGATCTGCTTTAAAGAGGATGAGGCCTGTACTCTGTAGAGCCAGGGACTCAGAGTACACATGGAAAAACAGGTTTTTTTTGGGGGGGGGGCGGGGGGACTGGGCAAGAGATAAGCAAATTTTTTTTTGTCACCTTCAGGGATCCAGTCACCCTAATTTTTTCTCCCTTTACTTTTTCCTGTCATGAGGAAACTGCTTTTAGGGGACTGAGATGAGGATATCAGATTATTTACTATTTCCTGCTGAATGGGGCATGAAGTGGGGACTTATAGTTAGAGAGTATCTCCCAGAGAGGGAAACTATTCTAATGGACCCCAGAGTGTAGGAAGATAGTCTTGGAAGAGAACATTGGGGAGAAAGAATAAAAGTAAGGAGTTAATGAGAAGTCAGCACAGAGCAAACTGGTCATTTTGAGCTTGAGAGAATCCAGGTAGACAGGCTTGGACTGTCTCAGGACCATGTGAGGATGAGCTGGTTTAGATTTGTTTTTTATAATACTGTTCATTAAATGACACAGTAGTATTTGGCATGACTTGTAAAACAGATGAGATATTAGCAGAGTTATCAGAACATAAACACAACATTTAACCTTGGTAATAGAGAGCCATGGGGTGTCATTAAAGGCTCTTCAAATATATTTTTTGGTCTCAGAATTTATTTATATAATCTAGATTTAAAGATAATCCTTTTTATGTCTATAGTTGCTTTTTATTATAGAATTATAACTATTGGCAAAATATGTCTTAATGTTTGTTTCCTTTCTTGGAAAGCTCTTGTATTATTAATAGGCCATTTATATATTTAAGGTATTTTTTATCTTTGGCTATACATTTCTCTCTGAGTTTTTAAGACCATGCAGATAGCCAAATTTAAGTAAGGATTAATTTTGGAGGTCATTAATGGCTCTCCAAAGAGACTTTAGGGACCCAGGAATAGCCATATAGCCTACTTGTGTTTTCTATCTAGTAGGATGAGTCAGGGCCGTGCTGACCAAGTAGTTTTCCTTTTTGGGGGAAGCTGGGAGGACCGATTGCTCCTCAATTGTGACTTCCCTGTTTTAGATTGTACACCAATTTTGTTTGGGTCTGTATCCTCCCTGCTCAGGAAGACAGGTGACTTACCAGGGGCCAGTGTAGAAGTGTCCCAACATATCCAGTGGCCTCATGACCTGGGTGCACAGGCCAAAATATTGGCACCTTTGTTCCAATAATTACAATTGGCTTTGGCTTCTATGTAGGTAATTAACACACTTAGAAAGAAAGCTACACCAGCCTGGATATATGTACATATAAAGCATATTTGACTACTGAAATAGGTTTAGTTAAAGAATGGCACAAGGGCTTCTAAAATCATTTTGTTTAATTTTTAAAAGTTTTGTTGTACTGTGGCAGCATAAGCCATATTATCTGAGGTATAGAAATTAGGCACATCTCATACCTTAAATACTTAACATTTATAAATATAGGCAGAATCTGTTATCAGTCTTGAAAATAGTACCAATTTATTTACAAACTAACTAATTTGACCTAGAAATTGTCAGGAAAGAATAAGTAAAACAGCATAAACCTTAGTGCCTGTGTTTGAAAACATCTTTGATTAGTTCACATACCTGTGTGGGTACCAATTACCCACATAACATTGGAAACAGAACCACAGAGTTTGAATATTATTTTTTTCAGATGAGGACCATTGTTTGAGCATGAGGCTGTACCCTAAAGTAGGGAATATGTGTTAAGAGTTAATTTTGTTATAAGCACTGGACTTAAAATGTCATAAATGAGACAGTTACTTTACATACAATAGAGCAGAATCTGGTCTTTTCTGAGCCAAAACAGCTAGCTAAATTTTAATACAACCCTTGATAAATCTTTTTTGAAAGAAAAGACGCCATTTGATAGCCAATGATTTTGGTTTAATTTTGATAGCTATTGATTATATGTACCGTAGACATTTACTAACATAAAACAATTTTATGTTTTCCCCATGACTTAATTTTGATAAGTTTAAGCAAGCTATCACAACATATTTTAGCCTAAAATTAGTTTTTGTTTCTTAAGATTATGTAAACATTTGAAAAATCTCTTACTTTAGGCATGGTATATAGGTTTAGCCTGAAAATTTTTTCTATATACACACATCTTTATATACATACTTTAAAATTTTGATCTATGTACCAATCCAAAAGCATTTTTAATGAACATTCTATGTCCCAACATTGAAAACTTCCTTCCCAGTTCCTTCAATCAAATCATCTCACCCCATTATTAAACATCTTTCTTATAAGGCTATTAAGAAAACATACACAAAATTGATTAATCCTATTACTCACTAACAAGCAAGCAGTCTAAAGACAATTTTATGTCATTAATACCAATAACACACTTGGAAATTATTTTGTTAGGATTAACTAAGGCAAATTTTGTTGCTATGTTAAGGCAGGCTGGCCTACAAGTCAGGTCAGTTGCCTCCTTCTTTTAAGTAACAGGACATTACAATTTTTTAAAACACCTGACAAATTATAAGTTACCACTTCAGAGAGAATTCTGTTGTCTTTAATAATCCTCTGTAAATTGAAGTTGACCTAGAACATAAACTCAGTAATTATATTTATTATATCATGTAACAAAGTGTGGCATTATTTATGTAAAACTTTAGTTTACCATCACATAGTTAAATGTGACTTTTTTGTTGTTGTTGATGCTGGTGCTGTGGTAGCTGGGGATGGCTTGCAAACACCTTAGATCAGTCCTGCTCAGCTCTGGGGTCAGATCTAGTACACGTGGAGGTAATGGCCAAGACTGGCCTGCTACCTGAAGGGGAAAGAAGGGAGGGGGGACCTCTGGGACTGTTGGGAAAAGAAAGGGCCTCCAGGACCGCTGGGAGCCTGCTGAAGAAGGAGGAGGCCCACGGAGGGGGTCGCTGAGAAAATGGGGGGTGGAGACATGGTGCTTGCACAGGCTGAGGCGCCATTGTCTGGACATGTGTGAGCCTGCTGCCTGACTCTGACTCAAGCAATTTCATTGCTTAAAGGAAGTAAGGGGAAATTTCCTTCCTGAACTTTTAGTTTCTTAGCTGGATAAGCTATGTGGGTCCACATGTCTGGGCCATATGGTTGCCCAGAAATCCAGAGAGTGACATGGAGGACTTCTTCTTGAAAGGAGCTTGCCTCACTCTGGGAGACCTTAATTCCCTTAAGTTTCAGAAGAGCTCTTATTCCATGAATTATGATTTCTTTTGGCAGGAAGCAATGTTACCCATGACAGAAAAAGATTAGAAATGCCAAGACCAGAGGGCAACATTCCCAAGGGCTGACTAGCACACAGGGGATTCCCCAAAGATCTGGGTGTGAGCTTGTCCACAAGTTTAAGAGGCCGGCAACCTGCCTTACAGGCTTTTAAGAGGCCTACGTGTTACTGTTTTTTTTTTTTTTTTTGGTGTGTGTGTGTGTGTGTGTGTGTGTGTGTGTGTGTCAGAGAAAAATAGAGGGATTTTGTTAACACCCAATGGGCTGTCAGAGTCCAGGCAGAGGACAGCTGGCCTTCAGTCAATACCAAACAGTGGACTTGGCCAAGAGATTTTAGTTGCTAGTTTGTTGTGTCTGGTCCCACGTGATGGTGTGAACCGAAAATAAAGGAGGAAAAAGAGAAACCTGACAGCCCTTAAAAATGTGGTGGCAAGACCACATGGGCTGATGTCTCCCATTCCCTCTGGGATAGCACTCACCTACCCTGTCTATCTCATAAGGTCCCTATGCAGGTGCCAGCTGTGGGTGGCTGAATTCTTGCTCCAGGGATCTACTGTGGCCCCCCCAAAGATGTCCAAGAGACCAGGGTGGGTGAGCATGCAAAAGTAAAAGACTTTTTGGTGGAATCTTGGTGAACAGCTTTCTACTTACCTGCAGGGTCATTAGGATCCCAGTTCTGGCGAAACAAGGGAAAAGCTGCATCAAAGTCAGCCTGGACCACTGTGAGCTGGCTGTTTTGCCTCAGAACAAAATTTCAGGCCACAATTAGCACCCATTCTCTTTTCTCAGATGTGAAGAACACCTGTAAAAGGTTTAACTTGGTAAATGGTGGGAAGGTGGAAGGTGCCTCCCTCTGGCCATCCCACATTGAAAGTCGTCCATTCATTCCTGCAAAAGGTGGTTTATTTTACTGGCCATACTGTTAAACCTAGATTGTCCCCTAGGTGTTGGAAAACCTTGAAGTTTGACTGGACTAGGTCCAATGGGGTAGAACTTGCCACTTGTCCCATGGTATCTCACAAGAAAAAAAAAAAAAAAAAAAAAAAGGACAAACAAGACACAAACATTCAGACACAAAAGCAAATTTCCTGGGAAGCAAAAAAAGAAACCAAAACATTGCAGACAGTGGCCTATCTGGCAAATGGGCTCTGCCAGCATTTACCAAGACTAGAGTGAGACTGGAGTGCTCAAGGTCCACCAAACTGGAGCTCTTCAGCTTCACCAGAAGGGGTCGGTAGTGTCTTAGGAAACACCCCCCAGCCCCAAGATAATTACTGGCTAGTCAGCCTTACCTCTGTGGGCCTCCAGATTGTGCCAGGATGCCATATATACCAAAAACAAAACAAAGAACAGAGCAAAACAAAGATACACAGTACAGAGGGGAGCCCTGACTCACTGATTGGTAGAGAACCAAATGCTCTCCTGGAAATGTTCCACTATTGAAATTGGGGGGGGGGTAACCCAATGATCCCAAATGAGCCCCCAAATATAAGGGGGCCTGAGGATCACTGAACAAAGACCCCAGACTCAAATAGTATGTAAAATCAATGAGCATTTATTCTGAAGAATCATCCAGCATGTGGGGTCAACCATTCATACAATATGGTGACCCTGATAGGAGCATGCAGGCCCCTTTTAAGCACAAGTAAGGGAATTTTAGGTAGGTTAGGTAATGTTTTTAAATGATTGGCTAAGCAAGCAGCAGTTACAGTTGTGCATCTCTGATTGGTTGGGGCAGAAGGCATGAAGGGTTGCAAAAGGGACATGTCTCTAGAAACTGACTCAGTCCCCAGAGCACACCATCTTGGGGACATGTCCTTTGTTTGTGTTTTTTCCCAGAAGCCTTGCCTGCCTCTCCAGGCAAATGAAACTTAGGCCTCACTGTAAACTGGAGCAAATTTGATCCTCTCGCTTGTGATTCCTTATGTTTAGGACCTAAAGCTCATTTTGTTTCATTGCAGACATAGTCATGGTAAAAATTCATGAATTATTTTAACTGTAGTGGTCTGTTGTAGTCAGGTTTGCATTGCTGGCAGAAATCACATGACCAAGAGCAGCTTGTGGGAATAAAGTTGAGGGGAAGCTTCATGAAGGCAGGGACAAACAGTGGCATGAAAAGAGGGTGGACATAACCTCCTGGCCAACATCAGATGGATAATAGCAACAGGACATTGTGCTAAACACTGGCAAGGGAAAACTGGCTATAATATCCATAAGCCCACCTCCAACAATACACTTCCTCCAAGAGGCTTTAATTTCCAAATTGCCATTACTGGAGGACCTAGCATTCAGAACACCTAAGTTTATGGGGGACACCTGAATCAAACCACCACATGGCCTATGCCAATGTCACAATGGGACAAGTTTGGCTTTAATTACTCCAAAGGCACTTGTGTTTTATCCTCTTTATTTTACAGTAGAACATAAAGCAAAGATTCAAGTAAAGTATCAGCAGTAGCTTTCGTCTGCCTACTTTGAATGTATAAACATGGCTATCAATTCTCACATTTTCCTTACCATGTCTACATTGATTATAAAGGTCTATTTCTAGTGGATTTTGCTTCCCTGTTATACTTTTAATGCTGTGATCCTATAAGAAAACTATAGTAGGGCTTTTTCTCTTTAGACTGTTTACTGATACAGTTTTACCTTCATCATAACCACTGTCTCAACATGTTAACTTTAAACATGGGTCTTTGGGGCTGGAAGTATTGCATAGTGGTTAAGGCCTTTGCCTGTAAAGCCAAAGGACCCATGTTCGATTCCCCAGGACCCACGTAAGCCAGATGCACAAGAGCACATGTGTCTGGAGTTCATTTGCAGTGGTTAGAGGCCCTTGTGTGCTCATTCTCTCTCTCTTTCTCTCTCTCCTTGCAAATAAATAAATAAAATAAAAAACCACTAATTTATATTTTAAAAAAATGGGTCGTTAATATTATTTAGTTTCATAATCATTTCTTTGTAAAGAAATAAATTTCAATGGAAAATAGACCAATTTTGTAATGTAGTAAAGTTTTAGACACAATCAATATGATTAAGTACAACTTACTACAGATACTGAGGGCAAGCATTCTTTCTGTCTCTATGATGACCCCTTGTGTGTAACCCAAAGGATTATGAACAAGTGCAAGGGCAGCATAGGTGAGCTTTCTCTTTTCCTCACTGCAGTGTCTGGCAACATACTCTCTTATGATGAGCAAGTCAGCATTATCAGGGGTTGGGAAAGACCTAGAAAGAGATTTTTTTTTCCCTTTAAAACAGAAGGCAAATAGGTATTGGAGATGTAAGTTATGACAAGGATATCTACGATAGTCCCCTAAATTGCTGAGCCTTGCAAGCTAGCAGTGAGTTCTGGTCATCCTGATAGGGCAGGACCCTTTTACATGACTGAAATTCATTCTATCTATCAATTAAGATCACTGTTACATACAACATGATTAAAGAGTAAAATAGTAAAACATTGTTACCTGATGAGAGTGTAGATTGATGCATGGATAAAAAAGAAACCATAATATCAAGCCACAAATTATTCTCAGACATTATCTCTTAGATATACTTTTAATCCTTAGTTTCTAGAAAGTAGAAATAAGATGGAAATATAATTATATAATGTTTCCTCTTTTATCATTATGCAAAGCCTTGTTTATCCCTTAACTCTTAGAAAACTGTTTCAAGTGTTATTACTTGTGAGTTACCTTAATAACTACCAATATTCATTGAGAGCTTACCAGTACATTTTCTTAGTGTGCTTCTTAATAGCAGTAATCAAGATCCCATTGTCCTGTAATCAATTATGATATGGTGTAATCATAAAAATTTCTGTTACTCAGGATTTATTTCATTAGAAAATCTAGCGTTATTATAGCACTGGAATGTATGTGTGTGTGTGTGTGTGTGTGTGTCTGTGTGTCTGTGTGTGTGCGTGTGTGTATTTTTCATCAGAATTCACATCTTCCTCACCTTCTTTTCAAAGGAAATATTTTGCAGAACTTCAAAGTAAACTCCACTCTATTTTTGTGGGACTGACATGCTCTGAAATCTGCCAGCTTGGCCTACCTTTGTTCTTAGAACCCAACTGGAAGACTCTAGAACACAATGCTGAAGTCCTTGACTTAAAACAACAACAACAAAAAGTAACAGATGTACTTCATGGTCTTCCACCCATGTTCTATATAGTTGTTTTTTAAATATTTATTTATTTATTTGAGGGAGAGAAAATGTGAATGGGTGAACCAGGGCCTTTAGCCACTGCAAACAAACTCCAGATGCATGTGCCAGCTTGTGTAACTGGCTTTACATGGGCACTGGGGAATTGAAACTGGCTCCTTAGATTTTGCAGGCAAGTGCCTTAACCACTGAGCAATCTCTCCAGCCCCCTTCTTTTAGGCTTTTGATAAGATTTTGACAGTGGACCAGCATTGTATTCTTTGGCAAAATCCTATAGAGTTATATAGAATATGAAGTCTGGCAACAGCAAAGTCCAGAAAAATTATTAAATGTTTATAAGGCTCTGGTGTATTTTGATTATGTATGTGTGTGTGTGTATATATATATGTATATATGTATATAAATCTTTGTTGCTTGATGATTTAATATAAAGTGATAATTTAGTGGCCAGGATAGATAATCCTACTCTTATGAATTAATTTAAGAACTCAAATTTACTCATTAAAATTTTTACACCTCTGCCAACCTGGAAAAAAGAGGCATATATGAAAAAGGTACTGGAACCATGAAAAGGAAAATGGAAAATTAATTCAGAGGATTTGGAATTGTTCTAAAGTAGAACTCATTTTTTAAAGATGGAAATACTTAATGGACCTAACAAGATTTTTAGGGAGTGAATTCTTGATTGATCCCAGATTTTGGAGATATTCATTCCAAATCTCTGTCTGAGGTATTTTTTAAAACCATGGAAATAGAATTGGTAGCTTAGTAACTAATACTGCTTTGGAGATTAACATTCTCAAGCAAGGCACCTTTGTATTCACAAGGAATATAGAATCTACAAAAAAATGTAGCTTGAAATACAAAGCAGACATTTTGGCTAACTTTATTGGGTTAATTAAGGATAACAACAAATGTAGACATTAAGATAAGTTTTCCACTTAAGTCTGTTTCTGTTACAGTGAGGATAATATTGTTTCACAGGACAAGATAAAAACTACTTAGTGGAATTAGTTTTGAAGGTTCATAAATAGCTGCTTTATACATAATTCTGAAACATGACTACAATTCCTTAATTTTTGAGTCACAGAGTAATGTAGCAAACTGGTGAGTAAAGAAAAATTGCTTGCTCTTGTTTTCCCCCCCCCCCATCTGTTCTTCCCTCTTTATTCTCTCACAATAAAAGTGAATTTGATTGCTATCTTATAGCAGTCTATATCAGCTCTTTGATTCAAAGTTGGCTCTGGTTGATACTATGTAGTCAGCCTTGGTGATATTTACCCCATGGAAGTCTGATTTGCTATTAGTGTCAGGAGTGACAAATTTACTGTTAAATTCCAGTATTACACTGGTTTGAGGGTATACCTCGTGCTAGTAAGTCTGCTTTCTAAGAAGCTATAATTATAATTTTGTTTTCAGAATAAGATGGTAGTTGGTGTACATGGAGAATTTATTTTATTCTGAAAGTAAATATTCACTGGACATTAAAACTACAAGCGTGGGAATGGATTAAAGATGTTAGGTGCTATATTCTTGATTGAGGCTTCCATGGGTTTATCACCATTTTCTAACTGTATATCTTTGAGGGAATTACTTAAGCTGAATAAGCTTCTATTTTCTCACATGTGTTATGAGAATTAAAATAAAATGCTTCCTCCAGGACTGCTTTGAGCATCATGTCTGGCACATAATAAATTTTAATTTTACTATTTTATTTCCTGCTATGATTAGCCTATATTTTATTCCACAATTATGAAACAACACTATGATGCAGATAAAGTAATAATCATTTTGCAGTTTAGGAACCTAAGGCTCAGAATGATTTAATAAAATGTCCATAATTACATAAATGTCATGTGGCAAAGTTGCTTTTAAGTTTTGTTCATCCTAGGCATGTTAGATTCTACCACAGAATCCAGCTCATCTCTTAGTTAAGAGAATTGCCATAGATAACATATGTTTAAGTTTGGTGCAAGAAGCAGAGACAAAATAGCCTCATATATCAATAACTTTTGATGCAAAAGAAAGAACCCTCAAAATTCAGTGGTATACAAGAATCAAACACTTATTACACTGCATACTGCCAGGTGGGATAGTCTAAATAAAGACTGACTGTTTCTACATGACTATGTTCATTCTATTTAAACAGCAGATTGAGAAGTAAGCTTGTAGTCCTTCTGTGTCTCATTCTTCTGGTGTCTGAAGGGTTCATGGTCACCCATAGTAGTAGAGGATAATCTCAGATGGATAGTTTCATCTCAAGCTTTTGGTTGTGTGGTCTACTAACATTCAAGGGCCTATGCCAAAAGTCAGAATGGAGACGTATTGTCCTTCTATGGCATGAGCTTGAAGGAATCATGGCAAGTAGGACACAGATAGAAATACAGAGCTGAGGGTTCATGACATTATAGGACTGTGTCTTCAAAAGAGAGGCATCTGTTTTATTTTCCCATGGAGGTCCAAAGGCATTCCATCAAGGACTATATGGCAGCTCTACTCCATAGACTTGAAGGATTCAGGATCCTTCTGTTTTCTGTCTTATTGTTTTGCCTATTTTGGCTGCCACTGCTAAAATTAGGAGTTAAACTTTTTTCATAAAGAGCTAGATGACAAATATTTTAGTTTATGTTTGCCATATGGCCCATGTTATAAATGCTCATCTTGGCCAATAAGTATAAAAACAGTCATAAACAGTGAGTACATGAATGAATATGGCTGTTCCAATATTTTTTTATGAACACTGACATTTGAATTCTATGTGATTTTCATGTGTTATGAAATATTATCCTTCTGTGATTTTTTTTCCATCATCTAAAAAAAGGAACTCCCATTATTTGCCTGCCATCTGTTCAAAGACAGTCAGCTGTCTGCATTTATCTCATGGGCTAGAGTTTTCTGATGTCTGCAGATGTTCCCTATAGGGTCAAATACTTGTGAAATCACCACATCTGTATCAGTCAGCAGAAAGGATGAAGGGATGAAGTAACAAGGGATAAATAGTATGTGCAAGGCTAGCAATTTAGGAATGACTTCCCAGAGCTGTCACCTAGTATTTCTCTTTATAGCTCACTGGTTTAGTCACAAGGTACACCTAGCTATTTTGCCCAAAACCTACTGGGAGCTTCTTGTCGGAGACCATAGTCATGGTCACTATTGGATTATGACTTGGTTCTGAGTTCTAGCTATGGTCTCCTTTCTACTGAGAAGATCTCTTAGACAACCAGAAAGCTATTGGTTACCTACCTAGGCTGGGTACCACCATTGCACAGGTGTGTATTTCTTGTGAGGATGGTTGCTTTCCTAAAGGAGTGTCCTCTGCTTGCTCACAATGTCATTGGCCATTTTACCCCAGCAGCTCAAGTAGCACTTACTAGTTTTATGTAGGCTGACCATCTGGCAACTGGCTTCCTTCTAAATTCAGTTGGATCTGTCAATGTCTTGTGTTGGCAGAATATGGTGTCTTCAGCAATAGAGTCTTACCTTTTACCTCAGGCAGGTTCTTAAGTGCTTTGACAGAAGCCTATCTTGGTAAGAGGACTTCCAATCAACAGCTCAATATAGATTGCAACTGATTTCTGATACTGGGAGTTACAAGTCAGAGCCAAATGTTTTAGAGTTGGTTTTCATTCCATCTTCTCCAGGATCCTTCATACCAGATTATTCTCTAATATTTCTATTGAGAGTTATATCTATCTGTATCTATATGTATTAATCAGGAAGAAGGTTTCTATGGTACCAAATCATTTTTGATTTAGTCTTGTGTGTATTTCCCCTCACTCTCCTGCCCCCTTCACCCAAACTCTTCCATCCTTATTATCTGTCCCTAGAGTTTCCTGTCAAGTATGCCTGTAACCCAAGCTGTTCCAGGTTAAGAACCATAGATAAGGGAGAACATGTACCATTTGTTTTTCTGTGCTTCTGTGAGCTTACTTAGTATGATCTGTTACAAGTTTGTCCATTTTACTATGAACTGCATATTATTTTTTCTTACTGCTAAGTAGAATTCCATTGTGTAAATGCACCACATCTTCATTATCCATTCTTCAAATGAGGGGCACCTGGGTTGCTTCCAGTTTTTAGCTATTGTGAACTAAGCAGCTATAAGCATTGATGAGCAAATATATCTCCAGTGATGAAGAGGGGAGCCTTTAGGGTAGATGCCCAGTAGAACAATAGTTGGGTTAGTTGGTGGCTCTCTTTCACCTTTTTTAGGAGTCTCCATACTGATTTCCATAGTGGTTTTACAAGTTTACACTCACACCAGCATATTCTTATGCACATTTATTGTTGTTTGATTTTTTTTTTTTTAATGATTGCTATCCTGACTGGAGTAAGGTGAAACCTCACAGTTGTTTTACTTTGCATTTCCCTGATTATTAATGACTTTGAACATTTTAAGTGAGCATTAGTGAGTTATTTAGCCTAATTTTACTGCTTTCCTTCTGATTTTGTGTAAAAATTCTCCAACTGAATTTTTCATTTTGTTAAAAAGTTTCTAAGCTGAATTTTTGAATCAATAAATATATCTTTGACTAATAGACTTATTAATCAAACTATATAAGTATCTACATTTATTTAACCCATAGCTTCAAACCCTGACTCCTCTAAATTTGTGTTGGTCCAAGGTTTATATAAATATGTATGATATCTGTGGTGAAATGCAGAACATATTTCATGTAGGAAGTAATAATTGTGTATAAAGTACCTTTCTCATCAATCACTTCACGTTTAACTAAAGTAAAAATGAAATTGCTGGGAGTTTGAACAAAAAACATAGTAACCAATAACTTACCATTTTTTCCTAGCACCAAACCCAGGTGTTTTGTAAAATTGAACATATTTCAGTGTAATTTTGTGAAATGGGATATAGCATTTGGTTTCCCATGATCTGTCACCTCAGCCCAATGTAATTTGAGTCCAAATTGTAGTGGCTAGTGTTTTTGACCCTTGCAGCTACATGCTTTTCTGACTGAGTGCTTCCTCAGAAGTAAGCCTCAGTCTCATGCAGATTTAGCCCATGGCACAAGGGCATTAGCAATCCTTGGGTAAACTCTCAATGATGATGAATATGTACATGAGTTCCATTCTCCAAGACCTTGGAGAGAACACTATGTTTGTTTTTTCTGTATTCATCTTATCCTTCCTGCCTTCTTACTCCTGCTTCCCGGTATCACTTCCCAGGAAAGCTAAATGAATTTCAGTACTTGTGTTAAGCTTTGCTTTTAAGAGAAATAAAGTAGTTTTTACTTCATTATTTCTCTTATGAAGTGATTACCATGGTTTTAACAACCTGAAAATGATGGCACATTTGTTTCTTTCATTAACATAATTTGCTCAGTGGTACTTAAGCTTTAGCACTTATTGGCATCATCTTATAGGACTGCTTAAAACACAAACTATTAGGCCTTCCTACCAGAGTTGTTCATTCTACTGGAATAGAGGTTAAGAATCTGTATTTCTCACTAGTTTCAAAGTAGTGTTTATTTTGTTTGTACCAGTGCCACACAGAGAACCACTGAGAACAGTGAGCTTTGAATAAGAGGCAAGCATAGACTAATAGAAAATGTCAGATCTCTGTTCAATGAATAACTTATGGAGAAAGGTTAAGAAGGGAAGGACTATTGTCTGGTAAAGCCTGAAAAGCAATCTGAGATCCAGAAAATCAATGTGTAGGAAGGAGGGTGACCATTTATGGAAAGTTACAAGGAACCCAGTGGTAGTACATGAGTGGTCATGTCTACAACCATAGGAAACCAGAAGAAGGAAACCAGGGTCAGGAAAACAAAGGACGGATGAGCAAGGATGGAAGCACAAGAGGGGTCATATTCTGTGTGACAACTGGAACCCTCAAAATGAATGAGAGTGATGGGGACCATAATCAACAATAGGATAGCCAGACAAGGCTACATTTTGTCAGTCACAGAAGGAGGCTGCAGATGGTTCCTCACAGAACTGCTTAAATATCACACAACATGAGGAACATGTGGTATTTGGCAGAAGCATACACTTCACAGAATGTTCAGGTGAATTGCCCTTCAAAAACAGGGTTCTGGGTAGTACATTTAGCTTCATAGAAACAGTGCCAGGGCAAGAGAGAGCCAGACAGGGAACTGGGTGATCTCGGTGCCACCTCGTTGAGAAGAAAGTGAACTAAAGATGGACAAAGGAGACCCTAAGAAGCCTTTGCCATTCTTTGTGCAAAGCTGCCAGAAGGAAGACAAGAAGAAGCATCCAGATGCTTCTGTCAACCTCTCAGGGTTCTCTAAGAAGTGCTCAGAGAGATGGAACACCATGTCTGTTAAACAAAACAAACAAACAAAAAAATTGTTTGAAGACATAGCCAAGGCAGACAAGGCTCAAGATGAGAGAGAAACAAACAAAAACCAATATCCATCCTAAGGGAAAACAAAAAAGAAGTTCAAGGATCCCAATGCATCCAAGAGGCTCCTTTGGCCTTCTTCTGGTTCTGTTCTAATATCACCCCCAAATCACCCTGGCCTATCCATTGGTGATTATTGCTGTGAGATTTGCATTGCTGGTAGAAATCACCCAACCAAGAGCAGCTTGTGGGAAAAAGAAGCTTATTTTGGCTTATAGGCCTGAGAGGGAAGCTCTATGATGGCAGGGAAAATGATGGCATGAGCAGAGGGTGGACATCATTCCCTGCCCCACATCAGGTGGGCAATAGCAATAGGTGAGCATGTCAAACACTGGCAAGGGGAAACTGGCTATAACACCCATACACCTGCACCCAACAATACACTGCCTACAGGAGGCATTAATTCCCAAATCTTCATAAGCTGGGAACCTAGCATTCAGAAAGCTTAAGTTTATGGGGGATACCTGAATCAAACCACCACAATCCACCCCTGGCCCCCATAAACTGATATCCATACATGATATAAAATGCAATGCATTCATCAAAGTTTAAAGCACCCATTTTTTTTAATCAATCCTAATGATGTTCAAACATCCATAATCCAAGGTCTTCTAACTGAGCTATAATACAAAAAAAAAAAAAAGTCCTCAAAACCCATAATGGCCAAGATAAACATGCATACTGCAAAACATGGCATTGGGCATAGCACAGAAATATTCAACCAACACAAGATTTAAACAAGGCAAGCATCAAACTCTCTAGCTCCAAGTCCAACAACTCTAACCAGTAGCAATCTCAATGACCCTCTCTCTCTCTCCTGCATTTCTTATACTCCACAATACCAGGTATGGTGCCAATTTGTTTATCCACGGGGGAATAAAGTAGACTTTGAAGAGCAGGACACTCTTTGAGTGCTCAGGCACCTTCAAAAGAGTCTTCATTCTTCCTCTTGCCCCAGTGCAGGTCAGCTGGCCCAATCTCAAAGTTTGTAACATCTCAATTGCAACTGAACAGGCAGCAGTTCACCCAAAGATTTTTCTTTCTGTGCCATATCCATCTGTTCACACCAGTTCATTTCTATGCAGAGCAACCCTGCACACAACTTCTCAGGACACGGGCATAACAGCAAGCTTCTCACACAAACTGCTAGCCCAGTCCAGGCAAAGCTCTTTCTCATGCTCATAAGTCAAACTTCATAGTCCATACTTCTTACTGTATTCAGGACTTTCAATTCTGACCAGAATAGTCCATCAAGTTATACTTACAGCATTGCAAGGTGTCTCTCAGGCCAAGGATTCAAAACTGTCCACATTGCTCTTGAAAATCAGTTCAAAAAGGCCACAGCCACACAGTCAGGTGTCTAGCAGCAAATGACATCACTCCTCGGTACCACTTTACTTTTGCAGTCAGGTTCGCATTGCTGTGAGAAATCACCCAACCAAGAGCAGCTTGTGGGAAATAAAGAGGTTTATATTGGCTTACAGGGGAAGCTCCATGATGTCAGGAGAAATGATGGCCTGAGAGGAAGGTGAACATCACCCCCGGGCCAACATCAGGTGGGCAATAGCAACAGGAGAAAGTGCCAAACACTGGCAAGGAGAAACTGGTTATAACACCCATTAGCCTCCCCCAACAATGCCTCTCTCCAGGAGGTATTGATTCCCAATTTCCTATCAGCTGGTAACTAACATTCAGAACACCTGAGTTTATGGGGGCACCTGAATCAAACCACCACAGTGATGTTGCAAAGAAACTGGGAGAGACATGAAACAATACTGTTGTGGGTGTCAAGCAGCCTTACAAAAGGGGAGCTGCCAAGCTGAAGGAAAAGTACAAAAAAATGTTGCTACCTACAGAGCTAAAGGAAAACCTGATGTACCAAAAAAAGGCATAGTCAAGGCTGCAAAGAGCAAGAAAAAGAAGGAAGGGGAGGAAGATGAAGAGGATGAGGAAGAGGAGGAAGATGAAGAAGATGAGGATGAAGAAGATGATGATGAATAAGTTGGCTCTAGGGCAGTTTTTTTAAATGTATTTTATTTATTTATTTTATTTATTTGAGAGAGAGGGAAAAAGGGAGAGAGAGAGATTGAGAGAGAGAGGGAGAGACTGGGCACGCCAGGGCATCCAGCCACTAAAAATGAACTCCAAATGCATGTGCTCCCGTGTGTATCTGGCTTACATGGGTCCTGGAGAAATGAACCAGGGTCCTTTAGCTTTGCAGGAAAATGTCTTCACCACTAAGCCATCTTTCCAGCCCTAGTTCAGTTTTTTTCCTTGTCTATAAAGCATTTAATGCCCCACACCCATACACCATTCACCCCTTTTAAAGACAAAAATAGCAATGTAAAAACAAAACAAAATAAAAACAAACAACAACAACAAAATCCAGGGTTCTGAATTGTCTAGCTTTAGCAATCCAAATTGGACTGATGCTCATTCTGCCTGGCTCTGTGTGCTGTCTGGAACCCTCAGCATGTTTGATCTGTGTGGCAAGAATAGTGATCATGCTTGAGGAAGGGACCATGGAAAGAAGAAAGAATGAGGATGCTAAGTGAGAAATACCTTTGTGTGTGTCAGGTGTCTTAATTCAAGGAGTACAGATTGTGTTCTAGATTCTGGCTGTGGAATCTGCTCATTTCTTTTGTGTGGGCCTTTGAAGCCTATAGTTTCAATGAATATCATTTTCAGATCATGGGGGATGTGATCAGTAGAGAAAGGAGTAAAAATGTTATCTGTTTATCAGCCCACAGTATCTGTCACTCATACTGAAATATAAGTAGATTTTTAAATTAAGGGAACATTTTTAGTTACTGTGTTTATGGTGATTCTCTCTCTTCCTCATTAAATATTTTTTATTTATATTATTTATGAGAGAATGTGCATGCTCACCACTGCAAATGAATTCTGGGTGCATGTGCCTCTTTATGTATCTGTCTTTATGCGGTTATTAGGGAATCAAAACACAGGCTTTATAAGCAATTGCTTTTAATTGCTAAGCAATCTATCCAGCCCCTCTCATTTATTTTAATGCTCATGAATCATCTTGCCAGTGGAAAAGATAATGCTAGGTGGGGCTACTAAATATATAACTTTATAGGAAGTTAAGCAGAAACACATGGTTTGCCTGATAGGGACATTTAAGATCAAGTATATTTCCTTTCTCTTAAATTTCTCTGTTGATAATTTTGATGGTTTCTCTTATTTTCTTTTGTTTTCTCTTCCTTCTGCCTTTGAGATAATCTTGCCTAACTTGGTAGAACAGACTAGCCTTGAGCTCACAGCAATATCTTTTCTCAGTTTCTGAGCGTTGGGAGTATATGTATGAGTCATCATACCACACTGTGGTTTACTTTGTATTCATGCAAACTTTGTAATGAATTCAGGATTTGTTACACAGTTTGGTACAAAGACATGATACTGAGAAACTTGGAGAAGACTCAGAAGAGAAAGAAGACAGTTTTATATCCTCAAGAAGTCTCCCATCCAATGGAAGTGAGAAAAGGGAGGGCATAGTGATTGGGCAGGTAGCAAGCACAGGGAGAATGTGAAGATTGTAAGAAGTAAATCAAGTAAAGACCCAAATCTTGGCCCAGACATCTTCCTTACCCTTAGATGTTCGACTTCAGTCAAATAAAGATGGTAATGACGATGACCTATGTACTGCCTCCTCAATTCTATTTCTTACCATCAATCCAGATCCTCAGTTATAAGGTAACTGAAGAATGGCAATGACATTGAGATATTTTAATAATAGGCAGTTTTCTGTCTTTTATGTTATATGTAGCCAGGTAAGAAGGTGGTTTATTTATCTTCCTAAGTTTTTCTCTGGGTTATAGTAGGTATGGTAGTTTGAATGTATAGCCACATAGACTCAGGCTTGAATCTTGAGTCTTCAGTAGACTGAACCCTGCTGTGTTTGTGAGCAGATCTTAAGCCTACCCTAAAGAATAAGAGGAGCAGTTTGTGCTCTGGAGGTTTTTGTCGTGCTGGCTGTTGGTGGTATCTCTCTGTCTGGAGAAAGGGAAAGAGCTTCTTCCATCACTGATGGTATTTCCCTGGACTCTGTGAGCCAGAAATAAACCTCCTTCCTCCAATAATCTGTGTCTGTGTGTATGATTGTCCCAGTAGGTGTTCACATGAATATGTACAATGAGTACATGAAGGGAGCATGTCCCATAGTCATCACTTTAACAATAATTTTGTCCTACCCTAAAGTTTATGCTTCCAACAGAACCTTATAACAATTGAAATTGGATAAAGAAAGATGTGAATGAAGGCTGAAAATGAAAAATGGCAACTTAGTGGTTAAGAAAAGTGGAAATAATCTTCACACTAGAGAATTCAACATTATAAGTATCTCTTAACTTGAAAAATTTTAAGCCTTTTAGTTCACATCATAGTCTGCCAAGTTTTCTGCATGCTATTGATGGTAACCATGCATAGTGTCTCCTTTCAAGCCACATTTCTTAAATCAATTTCTTTTTTGCTACAGAATCTGCAGTTGATACAGATTATAGGTTAGTGGCCAGAACACAAGGGTTTTTAGAGTTTTGATGAGTGAATAATACAATGTCAACATGTTTGACAACAATTTTTTTCAGGATGGGAGATTGTAAAATGCATTTGGAATAAAAATAGCTGAATTAACTTCTAAACTTTTAATTTCACCTTTCTTTAATGAATAATTTAATACATAGTAGTCTTGGAACATAGATGTCTTTTTTTTTTTTTTAAAGGTTGTAAATCATTTGCTTGTATCTATCCATAATATCCTGTATAACTTTTTTCTATTTTCTAACTAAAGGGTAGATGTAACTCTCCTTTATTTTTGGAAACTATGAGAATCAGCAGCTATGCACAGCTTCCTGCCTTTGTACTAGTGATGATATTTGCTCATGATTTTGAACTCTAGCACTTTTTGGATGTGTATCAGTTACTTTCTTGTTACTAGGAACAAATATCCAACCAGAAGCAACTTACAGAAGAAAAGTGATTAATTTGTCTTACATTTCTGAAGGGGAGTGTCATTATGGCAGGAAAGGCATGGAAGGTTGAAGCAGGAAGCCCCCATTGTCACACCAGCAAGCAGGAAGGAGAGAGAGAGAAAGAGAGCGAGAGAAAGAGAGAGAGAGAACAAGGAAAAGAAACAGAATGGACTAGCTGAAAAACCTCAAGGCCCAACTTTAAGTGATCCACTTCCTCTAGGGGACTAAATGTTCACATACATGAGCCCATGGGGTGCATTTTTCATACACATCATCACAGGATGTATAGCAGAGTTTCATTGGCTACAGAAAATACTTAATTTTCATCATAGGTTCATTTAGGTTAGACTTCCAGTTTGGGCCTATAGGCTCAACATTGATGTCCCCCATCCTTGTAGTAGCCAAATATCTATTTGTTTTCCTAAAGTCTGAGTTCTTTACTCTTTGAGTAAGACCATCTGTGGGGCATTGGCTGTCTACTTCATGTGGGGTTATTTAAAACTCTGCCAATTCCTCATTAGTCTTTCTTCAATCAAGAAGGACATTTCTTGGGGTACAAAGTCAGCCAAGACTTATTTGTTACACATATAAAATCTTTGTCATGGAGTGGAAGTTCAACAACTATCCGCCCAACCAAGAGAACATGCCCAAAGAGAAGTCAAATCCAAGCCCTTAGGAGTTCAGAATTATTGTTCCTGTTGATGGAAAAATTCACCAACCTTTTGTATAATGGACTACATTTTCAAGGCTTTAATATGACTTTATTTTAAAAGTTCATCACTAGGACCCTTCCAAGTGAATTAAGCCTTTCTCATAAATAATCCTTGAAATTCATATGGGCTTAATAAATAATGGAAAAATTCACTTTAAGTCTTGCCAAATTCCACATATTGGCAAAAAGTCATACAACTTTTGATCAACACAAAACAATTTAGATATATCCACATGTAAAAAAATAAAAACATAATATAAAAGTGTAATGGCTATATTTAGAGATTATACTAATTCTTTGTATCTAGTCTACACATAGCTGTACTTTACATGTCAATGATACTTTTCTATGAAATATGATTCATATATCTCAAATTTATTTTTCTCTCAGGGATGGAAGGCATCAAAATATTTGTTTGTGGGATGTCTCACTGTCTTGTACTTTTTAAAAACTGTTTTCAGATGTCAGTTGATGTAATGTAATAACTTACCATAAAGACTTCATGAACTGTTTCAGTTCTTTCAGAAGACCAATGAAGACTTGGAAAGTAAATATTTGTTAAAAGTAGGACCCTCACATAAAGCTAAATGGAGAGGGAAAAATAAAAGGGGGAAGTAGATTTGTAATCAGTGCATTGCCTTTCCAGAAGGGGCTGGATGGAATTCAGTGAAGGGAAAGAAACTATTTTTGATATTAATCTTGTTTAATTACTGAACATTGCTTAAAGCCCACCTAAACATGTCTCAAAAGCAATTTTCTAGACTCATATGATTATCTACAGAAACAAAAAACACAATGCCTTTTTACATTTCACACAACTATGTTTTATAAAGTTTATAAACTATGCTTTTATAAAGTAAATCAGAATTACCCAGCAGACTCCTCTTACTTTGGGTACTAGCTTGTTTGCTCAAGCATGTAGGATAATTCTTCCTTATTTGATGGAATTATTGTACATGTATATGCACTTTTCTCTTTGTTAGATATAATCTTGCTGTGCACCCCAGGAGGTCCTTAAAGTTGTGTTTCTCTTGACTTAGCCTCCAAAGTGTTGGAATTACAGAGGCAAATTACTATCTCTTATAACTTTTTTTTTTTTTCAAGGTAATTTCTCATTCTAGCCCCAAGCTGACCTGGAATTCACTATGTAGACTCAGACTGGCCTTGAACTCATGGTGATTCTTTTACCTGAGTGTTAAGATTAAGGGCATGTGCCACTATACCAGGCTTGAAAATTATTATATTTTAAATAGAATATTTTCTTTAGAATTGAACAGCTCCTCCCATTTTCTTTTACTTTTTTCTTCTCTTCCTTTCTTTTTTATCCTCTCTCTTTCAATCCATTACTGTTAAGGTAGATGGGGTATTGACATGATTTTCTTCCCATGAGGAATGATGGTAAATTTTTTAACATATGCTTAAACCTAGAGTCATGAGACTTCAGAAACTGAGAAGTTAGACAAGTCTTCACCAAAAGGTAGCCATGAAGTTGTTTGTGGTGAATGAATGACAAATGGGTATGTTATTCTAAGCAGAGAAAGCAACATACTATGGTCTTAAAAGAATTCTTCTGTTCATGAAAGGATTAATAGGTTAAAAAAAAATAAGGTCCACTGGACACATATTTGAATACAAGAAAGAATTGTACTGGATTGGGTGAGGTAATCATGAGTTTGGGTGTTAAAATTAGAAATAAATGTGGAAATTCCCAATCAATGTTGTGGAATTATTTAAATGATATTCTGAATTACAGCATTTATTTCCCATGATGTTAACATTAAAAGCCATTAGCATTGGTACATTTTACATCTTCCTTGCCAAAGTTCTTTTATTTTTCCCAATTGTCAGTGAATACTTAATGTAATCTGTATTTATAGAATAAGCACAAGTATTTGATGGATTCAGCACCTTTAAAACTTTTAGTTTTATAGTATTCATAAGCAAAATTCAGAATAGTAATGATTTTTTTGTTAGGTATTACAAATGTTCCTTTCCCAGGATTATTATACTAAAAAGTATTTCTTATGATAAAAGCACTATTAAAAAGAACATGTTGTATATTCACAGTTACTAATCTCTAATATTACCCTATTTGATATTTTTAAAAGGTAATTTTAAAATTATGTATATGTAATGTAACAGATTATACTATTATCCCATCACACTTGCTCCCATTTCCTTGGGGCCCTTATTTAATTCATTTAATTATGTAGCTTGAAATATAGTGAAACTTAAAGCCATGACATTATGAGAGAAAAAAATCTAAAATGTTCAATGAGTCTCCCTGTGATTTTATCACTGGACATTAAATGACTCAGTTTGACACCTTGATATCATGCTGTGTATCATTCTGTACTATAGGTCCAAAACCTTAAAATGAAGATAAATTAAAAACCATAAGCATTTGACATTAGCAAATGTAATACATCTCATCAGAAAGCCATGTGATGAAGTATAAGCAAAGATTATCAAGGTACAACTAGAGTTTTGAATGACATTTTCATTGGAAACATGGATATAAATGTTAGTTTTTGTTACTGTGACAAATTTTGAGAAAACTTGAAAAACTTTTGAGAAAAATAAGGAAAGCAGAGTTTATTTTAACTCATGGTTGAAAAGGTTTCAGTCCCTGGCTGGTCAGTTCCAATGCTCTATGGCTGGTGACAGGTGGAAACATCACAGCAGGTCAGAGCAGAGCCAAGAGCTGCTTGAAATCTCCAACCAGCCAGCACACAGAGAGACAGGAAGTGACAGAGACAAGACACATGCTTTGAGCCTTGTTGCCATGGAACTCATCAGTCCATTAATGCATTGATGAAATTAACATCCTCATGATCCAACCAGCTTTTAGTAGTGCCACCAGCAGAGGACCAAGCCCTCAGCAGGTTAACCTTGTATTTATTCATTTTTTGGAGGAGGTGACCACTTCATACACAAAGTACAAAACAACATATTGCATTTTTTTATAAAACAATCCTAGAAAAAAAACAAGTTTAGGAAAATTTCAATAGCTGGGAAACTATATATATGTATATATATTTTTAAAATTTAATTTATTAGTTTTCTTTTCAGTAAATACAGGTAGTTAAACCATTGTTTAAGCTCACCTGTGATCAAGCCCCTCCCATTGGACCCTCCTTGTTGATGTAAATGGGTTGTGCATTGTGGAGTTAGCCCCCAGTTATTGGTATGATAAATGTCTCTGCAAATCATGACCCACCATGTGACTCTGACATTCTTTCCGCCCCCTCTTCTGCAAAATTTCCCTGAGCCATATTGGGTTCATTTTTGGTCTGCTTCAGTGCTGAGGTGTTGGGGGCCTCTGAGGCTCTGGCTCTCTGATTTGGTAGGAGTTGATTTTTCTCTGTGTTGGTCTCCTTCCCCTTTGTGCTGGTATCCAGTTCACAGGAAAACATCACCCTTGCTTGTTTCGCCAGTTGTCCTTAGTTTCAGTTGGGCCCCTTTTGAGGTATGTTGGGGCAGCTCTCTTCTTAGGATCTGCATCTATCTGGAAAAGAGAAGCAGATTCTCCAATGGAGAGTAAGTTAGCACCTGGAAAATTGAGATAACACTTCCTTTTTTCATAGAAAGTTTGATAGGTGTAGGCCCTCTTATACCCCGTGATTGATGGTAGCTTGATATTGTAGAGTGGGCTTGTGTTAGGGTATGGTTCTGACTTGTTTCCCAGCTCCAGCTATGGGTCTAGTACCACTGAGTGGATCAGTTAGCCAAATGAAGAACAACTGGTTCCTCACCATGGCTGTGTACCACTATTGCACTTGTGTGGGCATCACATCAGGTTATTTGTTGCTAAGTAGGTTAGTCCATGAGTTGCTTAGACAGATATTGGTCATTTCCCTCAGTCACCCATGTAGCACCTTCTGGCACTAGACATACTGACTGTCTGGGGACTGACTCTCTCCTGGCTTCCAGCCATGTCATTCCATTTTACGTGTCAGCTGCATATGGAGTCTTCAGCAATAGGGTCTTACCACTGGCCTTTGGTGGGTCATCAAGTACTCTGACAGAAGTCTATCATTATTTTGGGAAACCTTGTAGGTTTCTCTGATCAAAAGCTCATTGTGGATGGTAGGCCCAAGCTGGAAGTGGGGGTTACAGGTCAGTGTCCACTAAGAAATTGAGGAAGAACATAACTAATATACAAGAGTTAGAGAGGAGAGAGATAGAGGGGAGAGGGGGAGAGGGAGGGAGGGAAGATGTAGGAGATTTAGGTTAGTCTTGATCCTACCCTCTCCAGTGTATTGTGGTTCAGGTGTTTCCTGTAAGGGTCTAGTGAAGGTTCAGCCATTTGGTCTGTCTTTTAGGAAGTAGAATTTTATGGCACCATTGCCGTTTGGGTCCGGATTACTGTTTTCCACCCTTCGATGCCCTCCCCGTCCTCCCATCCATCCTATTGTCTAGTCCATGAGGTGCTTGCTGGGGATGTAGAGTATCTTGGGTAGATTCAGGTTAGGTGTTATAGATGAGTGAGACTATGTGTCGATTTTTTTTCTATGATTGGGTAAGTTCGCTGAGAATGATCTGTTCCAGGTTCAACCATTTTTCCTCAAATTTCTTTGTGTCATTTTTTCTTACTGCTGTATAGAATTCCATTGTGTAGATATACCACATCTTCGTTATCCATTCTTCTAATGATGGACATCTGGGTTGATTCCAGCTTTTAGCTATTATGAAATGAGCCGCTACAAACATGGTTGAGCAAATCTCTCTGGCCTTTGGTTTGAAGGTTTTAGGGTAGATGCCCAGTAATGGTATAACTGGGTCTGTTGGTATTTCTATAGTCAGCTTTTTCAGGAGTCTCCATATTGCTTTCCAAAGTGGTTGTACCATCCTGCATTCCCACCAACAGTGAATGAGTGTCCCTGCTTCTCTACATCCTCACCAGCATTTATTTTCATTTGACTTTTTGATGTTGGCTATCCTTATTGGGGTAAGGTGGAATCTCATAGTTGTTTTAATTTGCATTTCTCTGATGATTAGGGATGAAGAACATTTTCTTAAGTGTGTGTTTGCCATTTGTATCTCTTCCTCTGTGAATTGCCTGTTCAACTCTGTGCCCCATTTTGTGAGTGGGGTATTTGTCTTCTTATTGTTTAGACTTTTGAGTTCTTTGTAAATTCTAGAGATAAGGCCTCTATCAGTTGGATAACCTGCAAATATTTTCTCCCATTCTGTGGGTATTCTATTAGCTTTGCTTATTATATGCTTGTCTGTAGACCTCCCATGCTCCTGGATAGGCAGAATTAACATTGTGAAGATGACAATCCTACCAAAGGCAATATATAGATTTAACGAAATTCCAATTAAAATCTCTACAGTGTTCTTCACAGAGATAGAAAAAATGTTCTCAAATTTCATATGGAAAGGCAGAAGGCCTCACATATCCAAACATATCCTCAGCAAAAGAAATACCTCTGGTGGCATCACCATACCTGGTATAAAGCTATATTACAAAGCCATAGTAATAAAAACAGCATGGTCCTGTCATAAAAACAGGAGCATAGACCAATGGAATAGACTTGAGGACCCGGATTTTGGGTCAAGCAACTATAGCTACTTGATATTCGACAAAGCCCAAACAATATATACTGGAAAAAAGATAGCATCTTCAACAAATGGTGCTGGACAAACTGGATAACCACATGCAGGAAACTAAAACTTGATCTACACATTTCACCATGCACTACACTCAAATCCAAATGGATCAAAACCTCAACATAAGACCAGAAACTCAAAAACTACTGGAAGAAAATTTAGGAAGTACTTTCCATGATATAGGAATGGAACGTTTCTTTATAGGAAACTATATTTTTTCATAAATGACTTGAAATTTAGTTCATGATGGAGTTTTTGTAGTCAAAAATCATCACTCAGAATTTGATGTGTATGTTTTCAAATGTGTCTCACTCTTCCTATTACAGTGTGAATTAAAATGCTGGAAGAAATACCTCTGGATGCAGTTGACAATAGGAAAACTGCTTGCCAGTATTCACATGTTTCATAGTCACTTCTGAGTCTGCCATTTAGTTAGCATGATCACTGCCTTGATTAGCCAAGTACTTCCAAATGTATCAGGGTGATCTTTAGACCAATTCCTGGGGAAGGAAAGTGTAGGGTGGGAGTGTCAGGAGGACTCTGAAATCATGACACAGGACATACAAAGCACATGGTCTGTTTGTGGCTATGAAACATGCTGGGATTAAAGGCGTGTGCCACCACATGCCCAGCCTCAAACTTGTGCTATAGCTCGTTGTTGCAGTCCGGTTCACGTTGCTGGTAGAAATCATCCAACCAAGAGCAGCTTGTGGGAAAAGAGATTTATTTTGTCTTATAGACTTGAGGAGAAGCTCCATGATGGCAGTGAAAACAATGACATGAGCAGAGGGTGGACATCACCCCCTGGCCCATGTAAGGTGGGCAACAGCAACAGGAGAGTGTGCCAAACACTGGCATGAAAAAACTGTGTATAACACCCGTAAGCCTGCCCCCAACAATACACTACCTCTAGGACGCTTCAAATTCCGATTGCTGTCAGCTGGGGAACCTAGAATCCAGAACACCTAAGTTTATGGGGGACACCTGAATCAAACCACCACATGCATTTACTGCAGTGTCTTCCACATATACATGCTGGACTGCTAATATCTGACTGAGTTTTTTTTTTTTTTTTTTTTTTACAATGCCTTTATGTATTCTGCCTCACCTTGTAGAATCTCCATAAAAGATCAAATAAATAACTGGTCTACTTCCTGTGTCACCTCTGTCCTACTAGGGCTAATGTTCAATTTTGCTATTTTCATTGCATATATCCAATCTCTCCATGACTCTTTGGGCCATTCCTGAGCTTCTCATTGACAAAGCTATAGTGACACCCTAAAGGAAAATGGTTAAGTTCTGTGATATCTTTATGCTCTCTCAGGCCTATGGTTGCTGCTGCTTACTGAATTTTTACATTACAATCCCATGACACTTATGATTCAGACTCCAGATACCCAATCTTGTGTGAATGTAACCTCTAGCCTTCTAAACCTTTAACATACAAAACTAATCAATAAAAAAAATAAAATTCATAAAAAACTTCACTGGACTTTAGTTCCTACCTGCCCCAGAAATATGAATTGGCATGTTCAACTGCATAGCATGATAATACATCTCATGAAATTCAGCATTTATATTACAGTAAGAGGCAACAAGAAACCATTACATTCATTTTAATATTTGCCAAATTAACAAAATAATTTCCCATCACAAACAGAAAAATTCCGTTAGATTTTCTCTTCTAAAAACATAATCATGTGGACCATATAGCATCTGTATATACAGCCACATGAAAGAAAATGCAGGTGAGTAGAGGTGCCAATTTAATGAGTAAATGCTATTGGAGTTTTGGTCACAATGGAACCAACTTCCAGCAGTCATCATCATCTTTTTTTGTTGTTGTTGTTGTCCCCAGCATGTTATAGAAGTCTATTTTTTTGTTTGCAAAAGCTTCTCTCATGCTCACACAAACTTGTTTTTACACAGTTCATTTAATTTTTTATTTTTAATTTTTTTGTTAATTAGTTTTGTATTCAGCAAATATAGTCAGTTTGGTACCATTATTAGGCTCATCCATGACCTACCCCCTCCCTTCCTTGAGGTATATGGGTCATGCGTTGTGGAGTTAGCCCACAGTTATGGGAAAGATAAATGTCTCTGCATATCATGACCCAACATATGGCTCTGACATTCTTTCTGCCCCCTCTTCTGCAAAACTTCCCTAAGCCATGTTGGGCTCATTTTTGGTCTGCTTTAGTGATGAGGTGTTGGGGGCCTCTGAGGCTCTGGCTCTCTGATTTGGTGGGAGTTGATTTTTTTCTCTGTGTTGGTCTCCTTCCCCCGTTGTGCTGGTATCCGGTTCATCAGGAAAACAGCACCCTTGCTTGTTTTGCTAATTATCCTTAGTTTCAGTCGGGGCCCTTTTGAAGTATGACGGGGTGGTTCTCTCCTTAGGGTCTACATCTATCTGAAAAAGAGAAGCAGATTCTCTAACCGAGAGTAAGTTAGCACCAGGACAAATGAAATAACCCTTTCTTTTTTTGTTAATAGAGAATTTAATAAATGTAGGCCCTCTTGTAGCCCATGATTGATGGTAGCTTGATATTGGAGAGTGGGCTTATGTTTATATATGATTCTGACTTGTTTCCAAATCATTTAATTTTATGTTGTTCTTGGCTACTATGTTAGTCTGAACATTTCACACAATGGTGCTGTGCCAAGCTGCAATTCTACATATTGGTCATGTGGGGTATGCTGTATCTGGAGCAGCTCTATGATCTTGTCATAAACACTGAAAAGAAAAAGACTGGATCCTTTGGCTGGATTTAATAAGTTCTTAGCATTTAAAATCTTATTCAGTAGCTAGGGACAAGTTATCTCTTTTTACTGTATTACTCTTTAATTTCAAGACTTTTATGAACACTGTGTGCCCTTTCTCATTATGCCTTGTGCAGATTAGCATTTATGAAAAGCATTGCAGGAAGTCAGGTGCTGTTGCTGTGCCTCTGGCCATCTGTTGTGCAGTTATTTTTAGTTCCCTCCTTCATTAATCACCATGGCTATAAGGACAAAGGGCCTTTAGGAGCTGTCTGTCTGTGTTTATACTATCAGCTACTTCTGAACCACTTTTTCATTCCTCACTTGTGGCATCATCAAGGTCATGTCTGACAACCCCTATATATATGTTTTTATTATATATGGATATATTTTGTATGCAAACAACACATGTTAGCACCATACTTTCCCTCCTCCCTGCCCCTTTTCTAAAGAGGCCTTCCTCTTTGGGGATCAGGTCAACCCCATGGGGATTGTGGGTCATGCATTATGGGGTGGTTAGAGGCAATGTCTCTGTGCAAAATGTCTCTACTTGTGGCTCTAATAATCTTTCTGCCTCCTCTTCTGCAAAATTCTCTGAGCCATGCTGGGAGCATTTTAAGTCTACTTCAGTGATGGGCACGTAGGAGCCTCTGGATCTCTGGTTTGGTAGGTGTTGGGGGTCCTCTGTGTCTACCTCCATCACCCTTGTGCTGATATCAGATTGACTAAGAAAGCAGAACTTTTGCTCATTTCTCCAATTCCTCTGTGGAGTGCACTGGGTCGTTTATATCTTCAGGTCCATCTGATATCTGAAAAAGAGTAGCAGATTCTCCAATTGAGAATGGAATCAGCACTGGTTAAATTGGATAACCATTATTAATTTATAGAGAAATGAAAGGTGTAGACCTTCTTATAGTCTAAGGTTAGTGGAAGCTTGACAATGGAAAGCAGAATCATTATCTGGATATGACTATGACTTGTTTCCCAGTTCCAGATATGATTTTCTTTCCACTGAGCAGATCTTTTAGCCAATTCAAGAGCAGTTGGCTACCCATCATAGCTGTGTGCTACTATTGCACTATGTAAGCATGTCAACTTGTTTGCTTCTGAGTCACTTAGACTTTGAGTTGCTTGGTCAGATGTTGGCCACTTTTCCTTCCCCCAGTAGCTCATGTAGTAACTTCCAGCACTAGATGGGCTAATTGTCTGGGAAACTGACTCTCCTCCAGATTCTAACCAGGTCTCTTCATGGTCTGTGCTAACAGCGTTTGGTGTCTTCAGCAGTAGGATCTTACCATTAACCTCTGGTGGGTAATCAAGTGCTCTGACAGAAGTCTGACAACCACCTTCTTAGTGGAGAAGCTATTCAGGATCCTGGCATTAGAAGAGCAAGTTTATTAATTTGGGCAAATAGGAATAGAGTGGGAAGCTAGAGTAAAACAAAGGACAATGAGGAGACTCCTCTTCACTCCCTTGCTTACGCCTCTGCCTGTCATGTTTGGGAACAAGGAGATTCCCTGACAGCTATTGTCTTTTCATGAGAATATTAAATGCTAAAATAAGTTGCCATGGAATGTGTTATAGGTGGTATTACACTTTGAGTAAGTCAAAATTACATATTTTTCTGAGAGAACAAATCAAATTCTGAATTCCAAAAACTAAAGTATTTTGAAATTTTTTAATGAGACACAAAGCAAATGGACGTTTAGTAAATTGATCATTTGGTGTGCATCTTAAATCTACACACACACACACACCAGAACACAGACAATTCCTTTACTCTCCCCACAAAACACTCTCAAGCCATCACTTTCTCATACATGCTTCTGTCACCCCTAAACCCTGGCTTCAACTGATACATTCATCCTTCACCACCACAGATTTGTATTTTGGAGAATTCTGTATAAATAGAATTAGAGAGTGTATAAACTTGAGAGTATTCACTAGAAATTGATCCAAGCAGTGAAGTATAACAATAGCTCAACTCCATTTTCAATAATAATGAATAGAATTGTGCATTTATGCATCTACCTTGTGAAGAAATTTAGGGATATTCCCCACACAGGTTAGATTGCTGAGGAAGAGAATTTATGAACACATTCATATGCTACTTCTTGTGTGAATATCAATTTCAGTGCCTCAAGATAAGTGTGTATAAGGGGGATGGCTTGCCACTGAGTATGTTACTTAGAATTTGTGGAAATTTCAAAATTGTTTCCACATTAGTGGTATCATTTTTTTTGTATTTCCTTGATTTAATTTAAGTTCACAATCCTCATCATATATATATATAATATACATATATACATATGGTATATTTTACTGAGTATTAAATACAGGTCATGAATAGTAATAAGCATAGAGCCAGATCTAACATATAGATTTACTCTTGTCTAGTCCTATTTATTGGCAATCATTAATTATGAAGGACAGACTCAATGTAGAGAGAATACAAATAGAAATAAATATTAAAGGAACATATAGGTGTTCACTTTCTTATATGAGATGAGTCAAGTTATGGTACTCATTTAAGGACATACTTTGGTCTTCCTCAATTTTCACAACATATTATTAACCTCACTTTCACAGATGAAGAAACTGACTGTGAGAGTAATTAGGGATACCCCAAAATACTCATAGACAGGTAAAGGACAGAAGCCACTTCTGTCTTACCTCACCTCTTTTGTAGAATCCAATATATTCTGTGCTGTTTAGTTACTCTCAATTAATCTGTTTTTCTATAGAGTGTGGAGCCAGATTAATCCTAAATAGTACCAGCAGATACTCTCACTTGTCCACTTTTACAATGCAAATCTAAGTTTTGAGGATAGAGAATGTGTCTTTAAAGAATGGGTAGAAAGTAAATCAAAATATTTCAGCCAATCTGTGATGGAAACAATGTAGTGCATTCTAAAGAAGTTAGGATGGAAGTTGGGAACAGCAAGTGTCCTTGGGGAGCATGTTGCAAATGACAAGAAGAATGAAGCAAGAGAGAGAGAGAGAGAGAGAGAGAGAGAGAGAGAGAGAGAGAGAGAGAGATTTAAAAAGGAGCAAAAGAAGAAGGACTAGAAAGGAGAGGGGCCAGAAAAAAGAAGGCCTGGAAAGAAGTGGAACTCTAAAGAAGAGGAACTAGGAAAAAGCAGGGATGAAAAAGAAAAAGGACCAGAAAGACAAGAAATACAGGGACCAGAAAGAAGAGGAACAAGAAAGAAGAGGAACCAGAAAGAAGAGGGACCAGGAAAAAAGAAGAAGGAGGAGGAGGAGAGGAAGGAGAATAAGAAGAAGGAGAATAATTAATTAGAAGAAGAAGAATTAGAAGAAGAAGAAGAAGAAGAAGGAGAATAAGGAGAAGAGGAAGAAGAAGGAGGAGGAGGAGGAGGAGGAAGAGGAGGAAGAGAAGAAAAAGAAGAAGGACCAGAAAGAAGAGAGATTAGAAAGCAGGTGGTAGTGAGGCAAGGATGAAGTTGGGAGTAGGTTTGTTATTTTGCTTTGCCAGAGCTAGGCAAGTAGAAGGAAAGAATGGATATGGGAAGAGATGTAAAGACTGGGTCAGTCTGATGAAAGATAGTTCTGATATCATGTTCAGAGTTTTCAAGAAAGTCTAATATAGAACTTCCATTACTTTAACATTAATTTTTACTTAGTGGACTGTGTTTCTTTTACTCTGACATAAAACCTTATGAATTTTGGCATCAGCCTGGATCAGGTAAATATCTGGTCTGCATTGATCCAAATTAAGTACTGTTGGCAAAATTATGATAATTAGGAAAAATACTAAGTAGTAAGAAGCAACTTTTGGAAGATTTTTGTCTTAAGGCTTACTGGCATCATAGTAATGTTTTCAACATATGAGCTAATTAAAGTAGTTTGCTTATCTCATTTAATAGTCTTTGGTTTATATTTGTTAATTCTATTTGTTTTTCTAAACATCCATAGGAGCCAGGCATAGTCATGCACACCTTTATTCCCAGCACTCTGGAAAAATAAAAGGCAGGAGGATTACCATGAATCAAGGCCAGCCTGAGACTACATAGAAAATTCCAGGTCAGACCTTGTCTCAACAAAACAAAATAATTATAATAATAAAACACCCATCAGGTCTCATATATTGTAGTACATATAAAATATTTTGTTAAATAATGTTTTCTTGTTTAAGACATTAAAAGTAAAAGAGAGATTGATTGAGATGGGGAGGGGGTATGATGGAGTGTGGAATTTCAAAGGGGTAAGTGGGGGAAGGGAAGATATTACCATGGGGCATTTTTTATAATCATGGATATTGTTAACAAAAAATAAAAAATAAATTTTCTTGTTTATATATAAGTAATAAACTTTGTACTATGACTTACCTCATAAATTTATTATGTCCTTTATATATTAAAATAATTTGAAGAGAGGTAAAAACTGTAAGGCAAATAAAAATTATATTCAAAATGGAAGAGTACATATTATGAAAGTCACTAAAATATACATCTATGGAATGAATAGCCACTGAGTTCATTAATTAGAAATCATTAAGTCAGTTTCTTTAATGGATAGGTTCATGATGCTACACATTTTTAATACAGTGATGAAAATCCAATATCTTATTACTCTTCCTCCCTTCATTGTCTCTTTCTCCCTGTTCATTTCACCCCACTTTTAAAGTTTGGTTGAGGTGATACTAATTCAGGATTTGAAAGCAGCATGCATGAGCTTAAGGAAGCATGTTAGTGAATGAGGCTATTTTGGATGGTTTGGTGAACTTGAGCAACCTGGTGGGCACAGGAAGTTAACCTTTTAAAATCTAGTCAGATCCCTTAAGATATCAAACACTCTGGAACTTTTCAGTTTTAAGATAGAATCATATAGAAACTTGCATATGCAATAAGTACATGTGAGATCACTTACTCATTTTCTTTGAATTTTTATTCATAATTTTAAAGAAGAAAATAGGTAACTTTTCACAATTTCAATAAGTGAATTCTTTCAAATTTTCAAAGGAATATGAGTACTTAGTAATTATTATTGTAAGATATTTTAAGTGAAAATTTAGATCTGCAAAAGCTTTTACATTCATTTTTATGAATTTCACAGATGAACACAATATTATATTTTAAACATTTGGGGCAGTTTCTTTTCTCCCTCCCTTCCTCTGTCCCTTCTTCCCTTCCTTCCTTCCTCCCTGCCTTCCTCCCTCCTTTCCACCCTTCCTTCCAAACAGTGTCTTGCTATGGAGTCTGGCTGGCCTGGAGGTTGTTATTTACCTTCCTCAGCTTCCCAAATGTTAGGATTACAGACATGAGCTACCACACCCAGCTGAGATTCCATTTTTAATGAGGTAAGTGCTTTTACTTTTTGACCAAACAGACGTTTGTTTCTTAGGGTTTAAGGTGAAATATTAACAAAGCAAACCATTAGCAAATGGACAAGGAAAGTATTTTCTCACTACAGTCCTTAAAAATACAGAATTTCATGTTAGAATTGAATTTGAAATAGACAAGAGGTAATGGCCTTGTAAATGTATGTCTTAGACAATATTTTGTTACCTCAAATACCATGCTTTAGTGTGGTAAGAGTTACATGAAGCTTTTATAGTATTGAACAAAGAAAGTCATAAATCAAAGCACTTTTTTTTTTTTTTCCGAGGTAGGGTTTCTCTGTAGCTCAGGCTGACCTGGAATTCACTATGTAATCTCAGGGTGGCCTCAAACTCATGGCGATCCTCCTACCTTTGCCTCCCGAGTGCTGGGATTAAAGGCATGTGCCACCATGCCTGGCCACTTTTTAATTTGGGGGGGTGGAGAGAAGGGACCCACCAGGGCCTCTAGCCATTGCAAATGAACTCCAGATGCATGTGCCACTTGGTGCATACATTTTTACATGGGTACTGGGGAATTGAACCTCGTTCTGTAGAATTTGCAGGCAAGTACCTTAACCACTAAGCAATCTTGTCAGCTCCCAAACACTTTTTTAAATGCATCTATAGAAATATCATGTATGTGAACTACAGTAAAATGAGGAAATCTTGGTTTTAGGTCTCAAATGCTCTCTAATGACATTTTTAGCCTTTGGATTTGTGGAAACTAGAGATCTGTTTGTAAACACATTTCAAAGAAATTATCTAATAGGTCACACACAAATGTGGACAGTAAGTAGTTATTTAGGCAGCTAAGACAGCCCAAAATAATTTTTCTCCCAATTTGTACCATTCTACTTCTCTGCAGTCATAGAAATTCTAATCAGCCCATCAACCTTGTCAGAATATTTAATATAGATGTGGCTTTTTTCGACCTGGGAACATTATTTAACAGCTCCATAACAAGTTTGAGAATTTACAAACAAAGCAAAACAAAATACTCCAAAATACAAAAGGGAAAATTGTGACTTTCATGGACATGCAGAATGAAGATGTGCCAAATAGTTTACTCAATTTAATTTTAATGTGAAGTATTAGATAAGATAGTCATTGAAAGAGCATTTGAACAACTTAATATTGCTAGAAAACTTAAGAAATAAATCTTAGGATGAAATTGTTGAGTTAGGTATTAAACTGCTTCCTGATCTGTAAGATCACAGGGCGTATCCACTAGTATAGTCCTTGTAGTGGATCCATGTGGGTTTTGTTCTCTATTGGACAATAACCTCAGGTTAATAATTACTGCATTAAGTCTGCAGGTTTTAACTTTTAGCCTAAAGTGTTTTGGGGGGTGTAAGGAAACTGATACAGAGAGAGGAAAGAGTATTTAGAAATGCTATTTTCATCTAAGTACAATTATTTTTAATAAAACAAAACAATTAGTAAAATATTTAGCAATTAAAACAAGATGATCTAATATTTATTTGATGGTTGGTATATGTTCAGCATTTTTAATTTTACCACAATTCTCAATAGCAAATGTGACACAAAGGATGGGGACTTTTCTTTTCTTTTGGGAGAAAACACTTTTTTGCCCCAATCTAGATGTTTGCTCCAGAATCCTTCAGGAAACTATGAGGAGCTGTGCAACACAGAAGACCCAGGACACTTGTCTGGCTGTAGGAAGCACCCTATGCCCTAGCACACTTTATTAAGACCTTATTGCTCATGCAGTTTGACACTGATCTCTGAGGTTTTCTGACCTGGTCCCAGGTTACTGTAAAAGGAGCTTCCCCAGCTGGGACACTACTAGGCAGGGGAGGGACCAGAGAGGGAAAGATGGTGTATCCCAAGAGCTGTAGCTCTTAGCAGCAGATTTCAAGAGGGACCTTGGGTTGAGTAGAGGGATCAAGGGTGTAAGCTTAAACCAGGGTCCAGGGCCAATGTTTCCTGAGATGAGTCCAGCCCCAGCCCTCCCTGGGGTTTCCAGAATAAAGACTAGATGTGGGAAGCAGCACTGTAGAGGCAGGGGATCATTCCAGGCACTACTCAAGTTGAAAGAGCCTGGCAGATAGCTCTACAATTTATGACAAGTGGGCCTTCCTGCATGGCAATGGGGGCTAAGCAGTCCTTATGTGGAATCATGCTGGGCTGCAGCAGCCAGCTCCAGGTTTGGGGACAGGGACCTGACCACAGCAGGCAAGAAAAGTCACTTGCCACACCCCACTTGAAGCAACTATATCCATGCAGAATGAAGCAGGAAGCTTTCTCTAGTTCTTAGGCCAGTTCTTTAGTAGAAGGAGCACAGGAGTGGAGTTGAATTTCTTTAACCAAGCCCACTCTACATGTCTCCTGGGATATTCCATCTAGCTACCTCCAAAGACTGACCTGGCTGCGCAAGCCTTTCTCACAAGGCTCTTAGTACAGGGCTGTTGGGGAACTCTGATGGGAGAAGAGAGAACTGGGGGGTGGCTCTGGTAGTGGCCAGAGTGAGAGTGATAATGGCCAGGGCCTAGGGGCTGCCATAGTACAGGCGCACAGCCAGACACAGCGTGGCCAGGAGGAAGGTGGCTGTGAGCTACAGTCGCAGCAGAGCCGCTGAGAGCAGGGCGTTGACCACCAGCAAGCAGGACACAGTGAAGAGGCGTGTGACGCTGCTCCCATGCTTCATGATGGCTGACATAAGCAGTCCACTTAGTGCCTGAACTCCAGCTAGGCACACTTTGCATATCTTTAGATTGAAATGGGAAACCCACCACCACACCTTAAGATCACCCAGTGACATTGCCTCCAGCCAGGTAGCCAGCAGATGCAAACTACAAACAACTGAATATACTGAATATATTGTGGGCCATCTAGTCTATTCAAACCACCACAGGGGTATTGAATAGCATTGGGGTTGATTAAAAACTATGGGGACGGGCTGGAGAGATGGCTTAGCGGTTAAGCTCTTGCCTGTGAAGCCTAAGGACCCCTGTTCGAGGCTTGGTTCCCCAGGTCCCACGTTAGCCAGATGCACAAGGGGGCGCACGCGTCTGGAGTTTGTTTGCAGTGGCTGGAAGCCCTGGCGCACCCATTCTCTCTCTCCCTCTATCTGTCTTTCTCTCTGTGTCTGTTGCTCTCAAATAAATAAAAAAATTAAAAAAAAAACTATGGGGACTTTAAAATATTTTTTATTTTTGAGGAGAGAGAGAGAAAGAGAGAGAGAGAGAGAGAATGAGAATGGATACTCCTGGGTCTCTTGCCACTGCAGATGCATGTGCCACTTTGTGCATCTGGCTACATATGGGTACTGAGGAATAAAACCCAGGCTGTTAGGCTTTACAAGCAAACACATTAATCATTGAGCAATTTGTCCAGCCCCTTTTAAATTTGGACTGAATTCACTGCATATTACATCATGGATGATTGTCAGTTTATGCCAAGTCAAGGGCGGAATGTGGTTGTTTACATCAGGTGGCCCCCATAACTTTATGCATTCTGAATGTTTAATTCCCAGCTGATGTCTGTTTGGGAATTGGAACCTTGTTGGAGGTGTGTTTTTGGGGGTAGGCTTATTGATGTTATAGCCAGCTCTCCCTTGCCAATGTTGGTCCTGCTACTGTTTCCTGATGTTGGCCAGGAAGTGATATCCAGCTTCTGCTTATGCCACAGTTTCCCCTGCCACCATGGAGCTTCCTCCAGCATTTGTAAGCTAGCATAAACCATTTTCTCTAATTAACTGCTTTTGATTGAATACTTTGTTCTAGCAATGTGAAGCTACCCGCAACAGTGGCTGTTGAACCTATTGGATATGATATTCTTTTGGGATCTCAGTAATTTATTAAGACAGCAAAGACACTGTTCTTTAAAAATATTTTTATTTATTTATTTGACAGTGAAAGAGAGAGAGAGAGAGAGAGAAAGAGAGAGAGAGAGAGGGAGAGAGAGGGAGAGAATGGGCATGCCAGGGCCTCCAGCCACTGCTAATGAACCAGGCATGTGCACCCCCTTGTGCATCTGGCTAACATGGGTCCTGGGGAATTGAACCTGGGTCCTTTGGCTTTGCAGGCAAACACCTTAACTGCTAAGCCATTCCTCCAGCTTGAAGACTACTATTTTATGATTTGATGTTTCTTGTGTTTAGGACTTCCCAAAAGTAAGCACAGTAGCAGACAGCTTTAAATGCTTTAGTTTCATTCAGGGCACTAGGGCCCTTACATTGAATGTCTTTATTTTTCCTCTTGCAAAATTCAGACAATCAGCTTCTTGAAAATTAACAATAGTTCATAGTCATTAAACCTTCAGTTTTGCTGATTTAGCTGCAGGTTCCCCTGCAGCATTACTGAGTGAGGAACTATGATTAGCTTTTGAATATGGCATACCTATTTATTGCCAAATATTTTTCTTCTTACTATAAAATAGTTGGTATCTTAGTATAAGTTTCAGAATATTTTTTAAAACAGCTATCTTTTTAGTCTTACTATGAGAACAGTATGGTAAATACTGAGTCGATTCTATTTCAGTATTTTTGTTCTTCAATTTCTTCACAAGTCTCTCATTTTATGTTTAATACTTTTAATTGTCATTCCCCTCAATGTATGCTTAAAGTTATTAGTGATTATTCTTGAGGTACCAAGTTACACTTCATAGCAATCTAGTTCTGAGGAATGCTGCAACCATTTTTATCTTAGCTTGAGTTGTGTGCATCTGTGGTATGGGTCTTGGCACACTTCTGTATAGGTGATGCACACATGTGTGGAGACCAGAGGCCAACAATGAGTGAATGCTTCAATTGCTTGCCACCTTATTTTTGAGTTTCTCACAGATCTTGAATCACTCTGATTCATCTGGCTAGCAGAGCTGGTACACAAGCTCTAGGAATCTTGTATTTCTACTCCTGAGCACTGGATATGGACATATAGCTGTATAGACAGGCACCACCACACTCAGCTTTTATGTAGGCGCTGGGATCCAAACTCAGGTCCTCATGCTTGCATGGCACGTGCTTTACTGTCTGAACCCTCACCTCAAGCTCCTAAGTCAACTTGTATAGTTTACAAATGCTTACATATTTTATTAGCATCTTCATTTTCACATTGTCATGCAGCATGTGTCCTTCAACTTCAATTTGTAGTTGTTGCTTTGTGCAGTTCTTTTCTAAATCAGAAAGAAAAACATGGAGTGATATATAACCCACACATTTACTAATATATTGACATTCCTCAATGCTTTTTATTTTGTATGTGAAATTGTTTCATATCTACTTTTTTCCAGCCTGAACTACTCTGGAATGTCTTAAACTTTCTTTCTTTTAAAAACTTTCTTCTAGTGCTGGAGAGATAGCTTACTGGCTAAGGCTTTTTGCCTGTGATGCCTGAGGGTCCAGGTTAAATTCTCCAGTGCCTATGAAAGCTAGATGTACAAGGTGAAATGTATCTGGAGTTCATTTGCAGTGGCTGGAGTCCCTGACAGGTCTACTCTCCCTCTTTTTAAAATCATAATAATAAATAAAAAATTACATACTCATAGAAGAAATCTTCATATCTGTTTAAAAACTATCTTGTTATACAGTTTTTGGTTTTGGGATTTTAAACATGTGTATGTAATCTACTGTGTCTGGCTTGCATGGTTTCCAAAGAAACCAGCTATTAATCTATTGATGTTCCCGTCTATGTGATAAGTCTCTCATCTTTTACTTTTCTCAAGATTTACTGTTTGTTTTGGGCCTTTGCAAGTATGGTTACAATGTGTTTAGAAGGATGACTTTGACCTTATACTTACTGGAGTTTTCTAAGATTCTTGGATGGACAAATGTGTTTGTTTTTTTTTTTATCAAGTTTGAGAAGATTTCAGCCATTATTTGTTCAAATGTTTCTCTAGTCTCTATCTCTGCTTTCTGGCTAATGTTTCCATACTATAGGCATGTCTTTTGCATCTTAGTTGCTTGATTTTTCTATCAACTTAAATCTCCTGGGAAGTCACTCTAATGAATTTTTCATTTTGCCTTTTGTATTTTTCAAAAATAAATTCCAAGAAATAATCATTACAACATAATAAATAAGTTTTCAAATATATTTTGATGTACTATGATTATCATTTTAAATTATGTTAAATGCAATTTTATCTCTTATTAATGTATTCCTTATACATGGACCTACCATTCTTGAATATTTTTACTCAATGCATTTCTTGAAAATGCAATCAAAATATATTTCATAAAATACATTTTAAAGTTACATTTATTTTAGATGTCTTGTAAAATCATGTTTTATATTAACAGTATAAAATTTGCAGAATAATATTAAAAGGTTGATCAGTTTGTTAAATTTAAAGAATTTATAGTTCGACAAAGATGATTTTATATGAATTATTTTAAATATATGTACTTCTTTATTTCAGATAGAATTTTATCAGCTTTTTAGTATGTATGAAATATGTTAGTCAATAATCTTTCATTTATATATTAAAATGTTTTAAATTTTGTTTAATTTTACTATGTGTATGTCTAAGCTACCTCTAAGAAGGGACTTGTGCACAAACATCTGTTGGTACAGGAACATGCAGAATGGACAAAGTTTCTCTGACACAGCAAGAATAAGGGAAGTAAGAGAAAGGGGTGCATTGAATGGAGTAGTTAGAGATGGATGCTTGGAAAAGGCGTGTGCTACTGACAACTAAGATGAAGAATAAGCAGTCCAGCAAAGCATTTGAGGAATTTCCCTTTGGGAATAAAAACAGAACAGCATACTGCTTTCCAAGACTCTGAAGCAATAGGGATCTTGGTATGTTTTATATGCTTAGAGGAGGGCCAGTGATTTCTATGTAATACTATGCATAGGCAAATACTAGATACATACAAAGGTTCATGACATATGCATGCATCACAGTTGATTTTCATTGTTTAAGGATTCCATGTTTGTAAATGTGTCTGCATTCTGGATTTTTTTCGTATCATCTTGGCATTTTTGTGATAATTCTCATATATGCATATGGTACTGGGAATTAAATTACCTCACATAAATCTCCTACATCTTCCCTCCCTCCCTCTCCCCCTCTCCCCTCTATCTCTCTCCTCTCTAACTCTTGTATATTAGTTATCTTTTTCCTCAATTTCTTAGTGGACACTGACCTGTAACCCCCACTTCCAGCTTGGGCCTACCATCCACAATGAGCTTTTGATCAGAGAAACCTACAAGGTTTCCCAAAACAATGACAGACTTCTGTCAGAGTACTTGATGACACACCAAAGGCCAGTGATAAGACCCTATTGCTGAAGACTCCATACACAGCTGACGCGTAAAATGGAATGACATGGCTGGAAGCCAGGAGAGAGTCAGTCCCCAGACAGTCAGCGTGTCTAGTGCCAGAAGGCGCTACATAGGCGACTGGGGGAAATGACCAAGATCTGTCCAAGCAACACATTGTTTAACCTAATTAGCAACAAATAACCGGATGTGATGCCCACACAAGTGCAATAGTGGTACACAGCCATGGTGAGGAATCAATTGCTCTTGATTTGGCTAACTGATCCACTCAGTGGTACTAGACCCTTAGCTGGAGCTGGGAAACAAGTCAGAACCATACCCTAACACAAGCCCAATCTACAATATCAAGCTACCATCAATCACGGGGTATAAGAGGGCCTACACCTATCAAACTGTCTATCAAAAAAGTAAGTGTTATCTCAATTTTCCGGGTGCTAACTTACTCTCCGTTGGAGAATCTGCTTCTCTTTTCCAGATAGATGCAGATCCTAAGAAGAGAGCTGCCCCAACATACCTCAAAAGGGGCCCAACTGAAACTAAGGACAACTGGCGAAATAAGCAAGGGTGATGTTTTCCTGTGAACTGGATACCAGCACAAAGGGGAAGGAGATCAACGCAGAGAAAAATCAACTCCTACCAAATCAGAGAGCCAGAGCCTCAGAGGCCCCCAACACCTCAGCACTGAAGCAGACCAAAAATGAACCCAACATGGCTCAGGGAAATCTTGAGGAAGATGGGGCGGAAGGAATGTCAGAGTTACATGTTGGGTCATGATTTGCAGAGACATTTATCATACTAATAACTGGGGGCTAACTCCAAAATGCACGACCCATTTTCATTAACAAGGAGGGTCTAATGGGAGGGGGTAGATCACAGATGAGCCTAAATAATGGTACCAAACTGCCTGTATTCACTGAAATGAAAACTAATAAATTAAATTTAAATAAATAAATAAATAAAATAAAAATGAGAAAAAAAATTACCTCACATATATGTTCTGGCTGAGATCCATCCTGGTTATTTTTGTCAGTTGTACCAGATCATTTTATGGTCTATGTGGTGCCAGGCGTTTTGCATTTTGTGCCTTATGGTGGGAAATTTTGCTGTTTAAAAAAATTCCTTCAATCTGGACTGGAGGGATGGCTTAGTGTTTAAGGCCCTTACCTACAAAGCCAAAGGACCCAGGTATGATCCCCCAGGCCCTACATTAGCCAGATGCATGAGGGGGCACATGTATCTGGAGTTCATTTGCAGTGGCTGGAGGCCCTGGCATGCCCATTCATTCATCCTCTCTCTCTCTCTCCCTCTGTCAAATAAATTAATTAACTAAAATAAACTTTCAAGTATATCACTGAAGTTCTCCTTGTTCTGTACATTTTGTAAATTCAGGAAGGGTGTGATATGCTTTGTGGAGAAAATGTTTATATTAGATACTTTCATTCAGACATAGACTGGCACTGTTAAGATTAATGCTTTCCCTCTAAGACTTGAAACCTGCTGGTTTTTGAACTTGCATTGGTCATCTTTCATGTGTTGACCTCATTATAACTTCTTGAAACATGAAAGTTTTATTCTATGTGTTAGAAATGTATAACTTCTGTCTTTGACCTCAATTCCTTAGAAAGCCTGTTTTATACACTTTGGGGGCAGGACAGTGAATGCTGTCATGTCATTAAGCATTTTTGAGCATTTTTTTTTCAGGATTAGATAATCTGACTTCAACCTCTAGCAGAAGTCTAGCTGTGATAGTTAATCTCCATCAACTTGATAGACTTTACAAAGGTCTAGACAACAAATCACTGAGTGTGTCTGAGAGTAATTTTCTAGGTTATGTTAACTGAGATGGGAAGACCCACCTTGACAGGGTAGGATTATTCTATATCCTGGTATTCTAGACAGAATAAAAAACAAGTTGAGACTTCTGGTTAAGATGGCGGTGTAGGTACCACGCCAAAGCAGCCTGGGGGGAAAAAAGACAAAAAAACCTCAGCAAAATGCACACTTTTACTAAAAAGTGAGGTGTATAGGAAACTGAAGTGGCAGCGGAGAAGTAGGAGAGATCCAGAGCATCAAGAGCCCGCACAGGCCGTCAAAAGCGGCCCCGGCAGCTCCACCAACCGTGGCAGTGGTGGGGTGCACCAGAAAGTGGCCAGACTCGGCTCCAGCTGCAGGAAAAGCCAGGTGTGGGAGCTTCCCCTCACACCGCTCTCTCCGCAACTCAGGACACGTGAAGGGAGAGTGGCAGCGAGCAGCGGAGGAGCAGACACGAGGTAGAAGAACATGTGGAAAAGCAAGAGAACCAGAGCAGCTGCGGCTCCCTCCCCTCCCCCACCACCTGAGCCCAGCTCCAGCAAATAGAGCAGCATCCCGGGACCCGGCCACGCCAACTTGAGCCAGCAGCAGGACCCAAGCAGGAGCGGAGTTTGGCAGCAACATCAGCAGCTCTGGAACTGGTACCAGCGGCCCCAGCAGCAGCAGACCCAGGAGCGGCAACAACAGCAGACCCAGAAGCAGCAGTAGTTCCAGCAGTGGGGGTGCTTATCTGCAGGGCCACAGTTGCCAGGCTTGGTTTTCCCTGCAGGAAAAGCCAGTGCACAGCTCCAGAAATCAGAACAGCAGCCCGACGACCCAGGCAGCAACTTGAAGGAGACCAAACTCATCCAAGTTAACTGGGTTTGCACCAGGGAAGGGTCTCACTTGGTCACAAGCTGACTGGAATCCCTCAACAGACCAGAAATCTTAACCTCTATGTTGATAGAGGATCTGGTTGTTATAATAACTACTCTGGCATACATACTTGGGGCTGTTTTTGACTGAATGGGTACAGTGCTTAGTTAAATTTTAGAATCTACCTGTGTTTTATTCCGCTCAGCCTACTTGAATACTCCCATAGCAGGGAAACTCAACCCCTAGGAGCACCTTTGTAGATACTCTCAGAGTCTTAAGAGCCACATCTAACACCTTAAGCTCCTACTCTGAAAATATATAACATCAAATCAATTGATACAGCTAAGAATACCCAGCTAGCTAGAAAATCCAAGCAGTAACTTAATCCAAGATGCAAAAATATATACATTATAACACAAGAAACACTAAAAAGCAAGATGATATAAATCCACCTAAAAGTATTAATGCATCAGAAATGACCTCCAGTGAGAATGAGTTAGAGGAAATGCCTGAGAAAGATTTCAAAAGAATGATTGTAAATATGTTCAAAGAAGTCAGAGAACAAATCAAAGGAGTCAAAGAAGAATTTAAAGAGGAAATCAAAGGAATCAAAGAAGATGCAGGACACCAATTTCATGAAATAAAGAAGGCAATACAAGACATAAATAAGGAAATAGAAATAATATAGAAAAACCAGTCAGAATTACTAGCAATGAAGAACACAGTTAATGAAATAAAAAACTCTGTAGAAAATCTCACCAGTATAATGGATGAAGGAGAGGACAGAATATCTAAGCTAGAAGACCAGGTGGCAGATCTAATACAGGCCAACAAAGAGAAAGACAAACTTATAGAAAAGTATGAGTGGGAATTTCTAGATATTTGGGACACTATGAAAAGATCAAATATTAGAATTCAGGGCATAGTAAAGGAGAAGAATTTCACTCAAAAGGCATAGTAGGTATCTTCAACAAAATCATAGAAGTAAATTTCGCCCAAATTGGGAAAGAGGTGCCAATACAGATACAGGAAGCCTTTAGAACCCCAGCCAGAAAAAACCTGGAAAGAACCTCTCCTCGCCATATTATAATCAAACTTCCAAACACACACACTAAAGAAAAAATATTGAAAGCAGTTAGAGAGAAAAATCAAGTCACCTACAAAAGTAAGCCCATCAGGATTACAGCAGATTATTCAACACAAACTTTTAAAGCCAGAAGGGCTTGGGGTGATATATTCCAAGTTCTGAAAGATAACAATTGTCAAACAAGGTTACTTTATCCTGCAAAGTTATCCATTCAAATAGACGGAGAAATAAGGACATTCCATGACAAAAGCAGGTTAAAGGAGTATTTGAAGACAAAACCAGCTCTACAGAAAATACTTGATAGAATCCTCCATGCTGAAGAAAAGGAAAAGCACACATATAAGGAACCTAGAAAAAACAAGCAATACTCAAATACTAGTTAACAGAAGAGAACACAGGTAGAACCAGAACCACACACACACAAAAAAAATGGGAAACATAAATACACACCTTTCAATAATATCTCTTAATATCAATGGCCTCAATGCCCCAACGAAAAGACATAGATTCGCAGACTGGATTAAAAAGCAGGATCCTACAATTTGTTGTCTATAAGAAACTCACCTTTCTACAAAGGATAGACATTACCTTAGGGTGAAAGTTTGGAAGACGGTGTTTCAAACAAATGGGCCTAGAAAACAAACAGGGGTTGCTATCCTAATATCAGACAGGGTAGACTTTAGTCCAACGTTAGTCAAGAAAGATAAGGAAGGTCACTTTATGTTGATTAAGGGCACACTCCAACAGGAGGACATTACAATCATAAACATATATGCACCTAACATGGGGGCTCCCAAATTCGTCAAACAAACACTATTAGAACTAAGGTCACAGATAATACCAAACACAGTGGTGGTGGGTGACTTTAACACCCCACTCTCATCAATTGACAGGTCATCCTGGGAAAAAATAAACAAAGAGGCATCTGGACTAAATGAGGTCATAGAAGGAATGGACTTAACAGATATATACAGGACATTTCATCCAAAGGCTGCAGAATATACATTCTTTTCAGCAGCACATGGAACATTCTCTAAAATAGACCATATATTAGGACACAAAGCAAATCTTAACAAATTCAGGAAAATTGAAATAATTCCTTGCATTCTATCTGACCACAATGGAATTAAACTACAAATCAGTAGCAAGAAAGGCTATAGAGCATACACAAAATCATGGAAACTAAACAATACATTACTAAATGATGAATGGGTCAATGAAGAAATCAAGAAGGAAATCAAAAAATTTATAGAGTCAAATGATAATGAGAACACAACATACCAAAATCTCTGGGACACAATGAAGGCAGTTCTAAGAGGTAAATTTATAGCCTTAAGTGCCTATATTAAGAAATTAGAAAGGTCGCAAGTAAATGACCTAATGCTTCACCTTAAAGCTTTGGAAAAAGAAGAACAAGGTAAACCAAAAATCAGTAGACGGGAAGAAATAATAAAGATTAGGGCAGAAATTAATGAAATGGAAGCAAAAAGAACAATCCAAAGAATTAATGAAACAAAGAGTTGGTTCTTTGAAAGGATAAACAAGATTGATAAACCCTTAGCAAATCTGACCAAAAGAAAGAGAGAAGAGACACAAATTAAGAAAATCAGAGATGAACAAGGTAACATCACAACAGATTCCAGAGAAATTCAAAATATCATAGGGACATACTATAAAAGCATATACTCCACAAAGTATGAAAATCTGAAAGAAATGGATGATTTCCTTGATTTATATGACCTACCTAAATTAAATCAAAATGAGATTAATCACTTAAATAGACCTATAACAAACATGGAGATCGGAACAGTTATCAATAATCTCCCAACAAAAAAAAGCCCAGGCCCAGATGGATTCACTGCTGAATTTTACCAGACTTTTAAGGAAGAGCTAACACCATTGCTTCTTAAGCTTTTCCAGGAAATATGAGGCCAGCGTCAACCTGATACCAAAACCAGGCAAAGATAGAACAAAAAAAGAAAATTGCAGACCAATCTCCCTCATGAACATAGATGTAAAAATTCTCAACAAAATATTGGCAAACAGAAAACAAGAATATATCAAAAAGATCATTCACCCTGACCAAGTAGGCTTTATCCTAGAGATGCAGGGATGGTTCAACATATGCAAATCTATAAATGTAATACATTACATAAACAGGTTGAAGGACAAAAATCACATCTCATTAGACACAGAGAAATCATTTGACAAAATCCAACATCCCTTCCTGATAAAAGTCCTACAGAGACTTGGAATAGAAGGAACATATCTCAATATAATAAAGGCTATTTATGACAAGCCTACAGCCAACATATTACTAAATGGGGAAAAACTGGAAGTTTTTCCACTAAAATCAGGAACAAGACAAGGGTGTCCACTGTCCCCACTCTTATTTAATATAGTTCTGGAAGTCTTAGCCATACCAATAAGGCAAGAGACACACATAAAAGGGATACAAATTGGAAAGGAAGAGATCAAGTTATCATTATTTGCAGATGACATGATCCTATACATAAAGGACCCTAAAGACTCTACTAGCAAACTGTTAGAGCTGATCAAAACCTACAGCAATGTAACAGGATACAAAATAAATACACAAAAATCAGTAGCCTTCATATATGCTAACAACAAACACACAGAGGATGAAATCAGAGAATCACTACCATTCACGATTGCATGAAAAAAAATAAAATACCTTGGAATAAACCTAACCAAGGAAGTAAAGAATCTATACAATGAGAACTTTAAAACACTCAAGCGAGAAATTGCAGAAGACACTAGAAAGTGGAAAAACATCCCCTGTTCCTGGATTGGAAGAATCAATATTGTGAAAATGGCAATCTTACCTAAAGCAATCTACACATTTAATGCAATCCCTATCAAAATTCCAAAGGCTTTCTTCATGGAAATAGAAAAACAATCCAAAAATTCATTTGGAATCACAAAAAACCTTGAATACCTAAAATAATACTGAGCAACAAAAATTAGGCTGGTGGTATCACCATACTTGATTTTAACCTATACTACAGAGCCATAGTGACAAAAACAGCATGGTACTGGCCCAAAAACAGACATGTAGATCAGTGGAACACAATAGAGGACCCAGATGTAAGCCCAAATAGCTATAGCCACCTGATATTCGATAAAAATGCCAAAAATACTCATTGGAGAAGAGACAGCCTCTTCAGCAAATGGTGTTTTGAAAACTGGATATATATCTGCAGAAGGATGAAAATAAATTCTTCTCTCTCGCCATGCACAAGAATTAAGTTCAAATGGATTAAAGACCTTAACATCAGACCTGAAACTCTGAAACTGCTAGGGGAAAAAGTAGGGGAAACCCTTCAACATATTGGTCTTGGCAAAGAGTTTCTGAATAGAACCCCAATTGCTCAGGCAATAAAACCACAGATTTTTCACTGGGACCTCATGAAATTACAAAGATTTTGCACTGCAAAGGACACATTGAAAAAAAGCAAAGAGGCATCCTACAGAATGGGAAAAAAATCTTCACCAGCTATATATCTGACAGAGGATTAATATCTAGAGTATACAAAGAACTCAAAAAGTTAAATAATAAGGAATCAAACAAGCCTATCAAAAAATGGTCTATGGAGCTAAATAGAGAGTTCTCAAAGGAAGAAATACGAATGGCATATAAGCATCTAAAAAAAAGTTCTACGTCACTAGTCATCAGGGAAATGCAGATTAAAACTACATTGAGATTCCATCTCACTCCTGTCAGATTGGCTACCATCATGAAAACAAATGATCATAAATGTTGGCGGGGATGTGGAAAAAAAGGAACCCTTCTACACTGCTGGTGGGAATGCAATCTGATCTAGCCATTGTGGTAAACAGTGTGGAGGTTCCTAAAACAGCTAAAGATTGATCTACCATATGACCCAGCTATAGCACTCCTAGGTATATATCCAAAGGACTCATCTCATTTCCTTAGAAGTACGTGCTCAACCATGTTTATTGCTGCTCAATTTATAATAGCTGGGAAATGGAACCAGCCTAGATGTCCCTCAACAGATGAGTGAATAATGAAGATGTGGCACATTTATACAATGGAGTTCTACTCAGTGGTAAAGAAAAATGAAGTTATGAAATTTGCAGAAAAACGGATGGACCTGGAAAGTATACTAAGTGAGGTAACCCAGGCCCAGAAAGCCAAGTGCCACATGTTCTCTCTCATATGTGGATCATAGCTACAGATGATTGGGCTTCTGCGTGAGAATGAAAATACTTAGTAGCAGAGGCCAGTAAGGTAAAAAGGAGACATCAAGGGTAGAGAAATGAAGGGAGGAGGATACTTAATAGGTTGATATTGTATATATGTAATTACAATGATTGTAATGGGGAGGTAATATGATGGAGAATGGAATTTCAAATGGGAAAGTGTAGGGGTGGGGAGGGAGGGAATTACCATGGGATATATTTTATAATCATGGAAAATGTTAATAAAAATTTTTAAAAAAAGCAAAAAAATAAAAAAAGCATGAAAAAACAAAACAAAACAAAACAAAAAAAACCAAGTTGATCTAGGCACCAGAATTCACTTCTCTCCGCTTCATGACTGTAGTTACAATGTGAATAGCTGCTTTGGACTCCTACTGCCATGAATATCCCACCATGATGAACAGTATCCTCAATTTATTTGCCATCAGACTGAGAATTATGTTCTTGGGCCTTCTGGAGGAATGTGAAAGAGTTTGGGACTTTGGGCTAGAAATGACTTTAAATATTATAAACAGCTTAAGGAACCATTTTTTAGATGTTTCAAAGACAAAATATTAAGAAAAATGTAGATAGTAGAGATCCAGCTTAGAAGGTTTTTTAGGAAAACAAGGCCTCTGTCAGGAGCTAAGCTAAAGACAGTTCATATTATATTCTGGCAAAGAATGTGGCTGCATTCTACTCATGTCCTGGGAACTTGAAAGAGACTGGATTCAGAAGTGAAGTGTTTGGCAGACTGTATTGTTATATTCACTTATCTGATCCAGGTTTATACTGAAAGAAAAGGGGCTGTAGAGATGGCTTCATGGTTAAGGTGTTTGCTTGTGAAGCCTAAGGACTCAATTCCCCAGAACCCATGTAAGCCAGATGCACATGGTGACACATGTGTCGTGTCTGGAGTTCGTTAGCCGTGGCTAGAGGCCCTAGTTCACCCATTCTCTCTCTCAAATAACTAGATAAATATTGAGAAGCCTAAAAGTATATTTAAATGTATGAAAATGTACAATTTGGTAAGGAAAAGAGTTTAAAAACATTAAGTTACACTTAGTCTCATTAAAGAGAAATCTGACATTCTGTATTAAGATAACATTCTGTATTAAGATAACAGGGAAGATGTCTGGAGGACAAGATTACACCTATCAAAGATTCAATCTTGTAACATCCAAATATATTTGAAAGGAGGGGAGATAAGCTGAGGATTCTGATGAAGGAATTTGCTGTTTCAAACTGGGTCAGTTGGAAAGCACAAAGTGGCTGAAGAAATTGGTCCAAGGGTTCAGGCTCCACTTCGAGCTGACAGCAGAAACTTGGCAATAGTGTCCACATGGTATAGCTGTGTTTTCAGGCATGGAAGATACAAGATTGACAGGCTAATGGAGTCTGATGTCACAGTTTTAGACTGAACTTTGAACATTTTTGGTACTGACTATGGAGACATTTGAACGTAGGCTGAATGAATGAGTTTTGCATTGTGAGATGGACATGAGTTGTAGGTCATGGTTTAGAAGTGATGAGTTTGAAGGTCAAGTTGATAAGGATAGACTCACAATGTGAAGTCTTGTTTTTCAACTTGATTGGGTCTAGAATAAACACAAACTTCTGAGTAAGTATGAGATAAATTTTTTGGATTGGGCTACTAAAGGTATTAAGGTCTACCCTACCCTACCAGGCTGTTCTATGGGCTAAGGTCCTGGCCTCATTAAAAAGGAGAAGTGAACAGAGCACCAGCATTTACTGTTATCTGCTTCCTGATTATAATGGAATGTGATTAGATGCCTCATGTTCCTGCCACTATGCCTTCCACTGTAGACTGCACCCTCAATGTGTGAGGCAGAATGAACCCTTCCTTAAATTGCTTTTGTCAGGTCTTTTGTCACAGCAAAGAGAAAAGTCATTAATACATTGGCACATACAAGGTTCCTCACAATTATTTGTGAAATGAATGACTAAAGTAAAATAGCTACTAAATCTGTTTCAGCTAGTACCTTGTATTGTCATACTTACAGAGAATGACTGTAAGTTAAAATATCCAGTCATTATTATATGAGTTACACAATCTTTAATTTAAATAATTGCTTCTGAAATATCTCACATGTTGAGAAGAATATTGAAACTTATGTTCTGAACTTATGGCCAGATGTTAAATTTGCTTTCATATACAGATTTCTAAGACTCAAAGACAATCATCATTAACATAATCTGTTAGTTTAATTATATGAAACATAATTTTGATAATAATTTAAGCTTTATTATAGTATATTGTTAAGTATATATTATGAAGCATTCTGGCAAAAGCCATAGCAATAAGTCTAAATTTCTAATTAAAATTCCTAATTATGAGGTTTAGAAATGGTTTCACAATTTACCTTTGACTAAAATTATACTACTACTTTTTACTATAATAAATTTATAGTCAGGTAAATTTAAGAAATTTGACTTTCTTCCAGTTTGTGAAAATATTAGTTTATGATGTGCTTTAAAGATACTTATAACTATCCTTACTGAGTTGACTCATATATTTTTTATGTTTTACATATCAAAATAGGTATTATCAACATTAACAACATTTGAAATATGGTATGAGATAACCATAGGCTTTTATCTCTTGCTGCTTTAAATCATAGAATTTCATGTTCAAAGAATATCATTTCTTACACAGTAGGAAGTAAAATGGTTTTTATTCACTGATAAAACTTCCTCTCAAAAAGTACTAAAGTAAGGAACATATTTTTGAAAATTTCAAGCCTTATTTTTATTACTGGTATATGCTCAAAAAATGAAATGATCCATGAATGGTAATATTGCTTCATGCCCTGCACAAAAAAAATCTAAATTTATAGTCTAAACAAACTAACTTAATACAGTTTGGGCTATAAAATAGTGAGATGAGTTATAAAAATGAATAATATTATATCTCCAATTTTAATTATTCTATATTTATACATCTCTAATGTTTCTGTCTCATTAATATCAGTGAATTAGTGCCTATCTAAATCCAAATCTCCAGAAACATACTTTTTTTGAATTCCAATGAGAATCTAGATATCATCAAAACCTACCTTTTGTAGCCAAATTAAATAACTTCTCTACACTCAAAGTTCATATGCTTCCTAGGAGGAATATTTCAAACCTCTATACTCATATCTTATCTATGTACCTTTTAATAATAAGATTTAATAACTTGGCTTTTTATTTTCAAGAGAGCAAACTTAGCATATTACAGATTGACACAAGAGCTGCCCTCGCCAGGCACACTAAAAACAATGCTGAGAGATGTGAGGTGTGCCATGAAGGAAGAAGCAGGGACTGCAGTGAGGGTGACTTTTACATCATCCCAAACCACACCTGTATGTGAAGGAGAAAGCTAGCTAGCATTCATCTGTCCACTTTCTCTCTGGTGATACGATCGTGTGACACTTCCTGCTCTGGCTCTGCTTTCCCTGCTAGGGACTTCCCCTTGAAACTGTAAGCTTTTGAAAATAAATCCTTCCTTTAAATTGCTTCTGGTTGAGTATTTTGTATAGCAGTCAGCAAGTAACCGATGCTATTCCCGGATGATGAGGCCTGGCCCTGGCCACAGAAGGTAGAGTTCCGCTTCCCTGAACACTGACTGTTTGACTGCACTGAGCCTCCTTTATTTCTACTTTCGGTCTTGTCAGTGTCTGGCTTCTTGTGTTCCATAACTGCCTCCAAAGCTCAGTAGCTGTGGCAGATTAAATTCAGGCTCACTGTCTTGTGATTTTCCCTGAATTCAGGCCCCCAGGACAGCTTAGTTTTAAACATTTTTCTCTCAAAAAGTAGGACATGTCCATTGCCCTCCACATCATACAGACAAAATGAAATTCCTGTCATTCTTGATCTGTCTGCCTGAAGAACTGTTGTCTCACTAAAACCTGGAATTGGTTTTGAGGCTTGTGAGGGTGGTGGACTTGTCTTGAGGGGAGAACTGCCACACAGGTGCCTGACTTACCTTTTGGAAGAATCTTCTGCCTCCCTCTCTCCTTTCTAACCCATACACCACGCATCTGGTGCTGTTTGGTTTGGCTTCTTTTCTGTGTTTCCTGTCTTTCAATATGAAGTTTTCTCTAGAAAATCTTCCCAAAAAGGAATATTTCTGTTAGACTGTGCATTCGTCTCATTCATGTTGCTGTCAAAAAAACTTGAGATAATACACTGTAAGAGTTTAATTCTGGAGCTGGAGAGATGGCTTAGTGGTAAAGGCACTTCTCTGTGAAGCCTAAGGACTCAGATTCAATTCCCCAGCATCCATATAAGTGTGATGCACAAGGTGGCACATGTGTCTAGAGTTCGTTTGCAGTGGCTAGAGGCTCTGGTATGCCCATTCTCTCTCTACCTCCCTCCTTCTTTCTCTCTCTGTTTCTAATAATAAATAAAATAAAACATTAAAGAACTTGAATTCTGGCTCATAGTTTTGGAGGTTACAGAAAGGTATCCTATCACTCCCTTGATTCATTCATGAAGTTTTCGTCTATGTATTTGGAAGAACATCCATTTTGTTTATTCTGATAATTTTCCTTCTCTGGGTCACATGGAGACAGTATTTGGTGTGCCATTTTACCCCAAAGTCCAAAGAAAAAGTTTGTTTTGCTGAGCGCTTGGGATCAAATCCAGGGCCTCGCACATATTAGACAAGTGCTCTAACAGTCTAAAACTATTTAAATTAACTTAAATTATTTTTTCAATGAGTCTATGTATATGTGTGTGGTTGTATGTATGTGTGTGTGCATGTGGAGGTATAGTGCACATGTATGCAAATTCACATGAAGGCCAGATATTGATCCTGAGGTGTTCCTGAACAGCTCCTCACCTTATCTTATGAGACAGGGTCTCTCACTGAATCTGAGCTCACCTATTTGGGTAGACTAGCCAGCCAGCAAGCCCCAAGTTTGTCCTGTCTCAGCTTCCCCAGTACTGGGATTACAGGCATGCACCACCATGCCTGGTGGTTACATGGGTGCTGGGGGATCCAGTCCAGAGCCAAAAGTGCTTAAACAGCCAAAACCCATTTTATAAAGACTTCCTGTAATCATGAAATCACCCAACTATTACCATTAACGTGATACAACAAGGGTCCAAAAATAGAAAATAAGCCATTATCTACTGAATGTCTGCTCTAGATTGAGACTCTATCAGACTTAACTATACTATCATTAAATAAATAATAATTACTGTATAATTATTAAATAAATTATTATAACTAAATATTACTTTATTTAGTAAAACTATTTCACTCTTCTGTAATTAGGCATATCACTTGATTACACTTCCATGCAGAGAATATGAGAGGATAACTGTCAGGCATATGTGGTGAGTATTCCAGCTTCTATCAATGACATATGCTCATGGACTGATAATTCCCTTCACTTATCTGAATATAGATCAAAATCATATCCCTGTTTATAACATAAAAGTATATACAAATATTATAAATATGAAAGTCTTTCCAAAGCTGAATACCAGAGAGCAGGTAATTGATTTGTGCCTATCTTCACCTTAATCCATTTATACAAGGAACAGTCATTTATCAAGTAACTGGAGAAATGGTCTTTAGTAAGTGATGCTTTGTTATTTGTGGGCCATGATGACCCAACTGTGCAAAACTACCTACAAAGAAATATGAAGTGCTTTTCTTTTATCTCATATATATAAACAGTTAAAAATATTTCAGATATGTTTTTTAAGTGTTCCAAGGATCTTCTGAGGCATCCACACACAGGTGTAGAGGTATTATTCAAACTTTTACAACTCTGATTCATCTTGTGTGTGGACAGAAGGTCCTTAGAACACCAGCAACCTGATAGGAACTCTTCTTTTTTGATCAATGAACATGTGTATATACATAGGCACATAGATTTGCTTTTCTGGAATGAGTTATTAATTTCTGAGGGAATTAACATATGTCACCAGAAAAATACTGGTTTGGTCAATACTTATTTATTAGATAAAGAAGCAAGATGAATGTTTGCAGGTGTTACTTAAATTAGAACCCTGTGATCCACGAATTCTACAAAAGTGACCAGGCTGTAAAGGACCAGCACAAGCGTGTCACTGCAGATGAATAGACAAACCACAGGACACACATAATGAGTTCTGGTTCCCGAACCCCAGTGCCTGAAAGCATCATTTTTATTTATTTATTTATTTATTTTTGGGTTTTCACTGTAGAGTCTTGCTCTAGCCCAGGCTGGCTGTAATTCAGAAGGTAGTCTCAGGGTGGCCTTGTACTTATAGCAATCTCCCTACCTCTGCCCACACCCTCCTGCCTGTGTGCTGGGATTAAAGGTGTGCACCTACACACCCAGCCAGAGACAGCATTATTTGATAAAGGGAATCAGAAGATATTGAGAAGGAGGGGAGAAAAAGAAACAGCGTTAACTATTTAAAAGTTTAAAACTGGGATATGTATAAGCTGTTTATAAGGTGAAAGTACGAAAAAGACCTTTATGACCCTGAAGGGCAAACTGATGAAAGAATACCCCCTTTTTCCTACTCCCATTTGCCCTGAGAAGGGTCTGGAAACCATTCTCATGTGGCATTTTGAAGGAATGTTTGGAAAGCACTTAGCGGATGATTGGATACTTTAAAGGATTTCAGGAAAGTCTGGATAGACCGACTGGCTGGAGCTAGGAGCTGGCCCTGGCTTTCCTGTGGAATAATGAACCAGAGCTTAATCTAGGTCTCAAGCTTCAGGGTGTTTTGGCCTCTTCCCCATATACTGTCACAGTATAAAGAACAAAATCTGGGATTTTAAGCTCTTTGCTGTTACTCTGCCTGAGTTCAGGTCTAAGATTCAGGGCATTTGGCACACTTTCATTAAAAAGACCATACCTATGGGATTTGCTATGATTGTGTCATGTGGGTAGCATTGTATATGGAATTGTAAATTGTTCATTGGATTGAAAATGCTTGGAAGGGGCTGGAGAGATGGCTTAGCGGTTAAGCGCTTGCCTGTGAAGCCTAAGGACCCCGGCTCGAGGCTCGATTCCCCAGGACCCACGTTAGCCAGATGCACAAGGGGGCACACTTGTCTGGAGTTTGTTTGCAGTGGCTGGAGGCCCTGGCGCGCCCACTCTGCACTCTCTCTCTCTCTCTCTCTCTCTCTCTCTCTCTGTTGCTCTCAAATAAAGAAAGAAAGAAAGAAAGAAAATGCTTGGAAGATGAATTTGTTACTTGAAGTGTAATTCACTTTATTGTTTTTGTGTTTTTTTTGTGTGTGTTTTTCTCTCTTTAAAAGCTATTAAGAATAGTAATGATAAGGCTGGAGAGGTGGATTTTTAGTTAAGGCTCTTGCCTGTGAAGACTAAGGACCCAGGTTTGACTCCCTAGAACCCATATAAACCAGATGCACAAGCTGACACATGCATCTGGAATTCAATTGCAGTGGTGAACGGCCTTGGCATGCCCTTTTTCTTTCTCATTAAAAAAAGTGTCATGATAAAATATTCAGTTTCGTTTATTCAGTCAGGTTTTGCAGACATTTTTGTGTGTCACTTATGATGGGCTATGAACATCTACCCATATATAAGATCGGTCAGATCCTCTGGAGACACTGGTGGAGATGATGTATACAGTGCTTGAGAGAAGCTGGAGAAAGAAATTTAGAAAGAACATACATGTTTTCTAGAGATCTCTGAGGAGAGTTTTGATGGTCACACACCAGTTGACAGGAAGAGAAATGCACACAGAGAGGAGCAAGTTGTGAGATAACAAAGCAAAGCCATGTGTGAAAGAGGCTGTAACCTACTGTGGGTACAGTTTACACAGTGTGTGGAGACAGAGTGAGGGCCAGAAGAGGTAGGCTGTCCACGTGCTGTACCCCACAGGAATAGGATAAACGGGTTCAAGCTCTCGTTCTATTGCTCAGGGCAAGACCATAGACAGCAGAAGAATGGGGTAAGAACTGAGGCAGGATGTAGGCGCTTGAGACCGTGTTGCATTGATGCAGAAGGGATAGAGGCATTAGTGATTCCTGGGAGAGTGGTTGGCAGGACTTCACCATCTACATGAAATGGACAGTGAAGGAAACACTGGAAAGGCTCTGTCTTGGGTGACTGGGTTTCATTAAACAGGAAAGACAATAGGATCTGGTATACAGCATATTCTAAAAACATCTGATAAATTCTCTATCATAATAGGTAGAATATGATGGGTTTCATGCTGTAGGTCATACAATAAACACAACCGATTTGCTAACATGAACTTTGTCACATGTCGAGACTTCTTTACATTCCTGCCTCATTTATGATATAATTTCATTTCCAAAGTGGCATGGGATATGCAAAGGAATAGTTGGTTAGCTAAAGGAATGAAACACATTCACATGAATATTAAACTAAATAGAGGGCTGGGAGATGGTTTAGTGGTTAAAGGTACTTGCTTGCTAAACTTTTCAGCCTGAGGTTGAGTCTGTGCTAGCCATGTAAGACAAGATACACAAGTGGCCCCTGCATCGGAGTTTGATTGGAGTGATAACAGGTCATCCAGCATCCATACTCAGTCTCTGTCTTGTGTGTGAACAAATAAAAATATTTAAAAACCAGCAGGTGATGACCCATAAAACTATAAAACAATGAAGCTATATGATTGCAGTATTTTTTTCAAGGCAGAGTCTCTCTGTAGCCCAGGCTGGCCTTGACCTCATGCCTATCATCTTACCTCAGCGTCCTGAGTGCCGAGATTCACGGTGTGAGTCTGGCTGTTGTAGATGTTTTACTTACAGGTTGTGTGCATTGTGCTTGCTGATATTTACATATTAAGGTGAGTGGCATTTCACATCCTTTGCCTTTTCTAATACCTAAAATTAATTAGCAGGAAAGAAAACACATTATTACTGGGTTTGAAGACTATGCTAACTTCTTGTTAGACTATCTTTCCCTTTTTCTTCCATTTCCCATTCACATTTTATTTATACAGAATGAATAATCGGCTGTCAAGATTTTTGTATAAAATAGGAAATCTATAGCTAAATGCTTGTGAACAATTTGTCTCATCAAGTTCAGCGTATTTGAACATGCTGGTGTAAGAATGTACAGTTGTGTGTTTTCTAAGCAGAATACAGGACTCAGCTTAGTTGTGAAACTTTCAGATAGTTTTAAATTTAAAAATTGCCTCAGTTTTGGATGAAGGCTAGTGGGAGTGTCTCATTGGAGTCCACTATATTTGGATCTCCATAGGGTTCTCAATATAGACTGGGGAAAGACAGCATATTGAAGAAATGGTGCTGGGCAAATTGGATAACCACATATACAAAAATGAAACCAGACACACTTCTGTCACCATGCACAAAAACCAACTGCAAATGGATTAAAGACCTCACTATAAGACTTTAATCTCAAGCTGCTGCATGAAAATACACGGGGAACTGTCCATAATTTAGAAGTGGGAAAAAACTTCCTGAACAGTGTATCAGTAGTCCAGGAAATTAAACATTAAACCAGTGGGATCTCATGCAGCTAAAAACCTTTTGTACAGACAAACACCATAAGCAGAACCAACAGACTACCCACCAAATTGGAGTTCTTCACCAGCTATACCACTGACAGAAGCCAAATATCTAAAATCAAAAAAAAAAAAAAAAAAAAACCTCCCAAAATGAAGAAATAAAAAAATCAGGGGCCGGAGAGATGGCTTAGCAATTAAGTGCTTGCCTGTGAAACCTAAGGACACAGGTTTGATTCTCCAGGTCCCACCTAAGCCAGAGCACATGGTGGCACATGTGTCTGTAGTTCGTTTGCAATGGCTGGAGGCCATGGCATGCCCATTCTCTATCTATCGGTCTCTTTCTCTGTCTGTCTGTCACTCTCAAATAAATAAATAAATAAATAAAAATAAACAAAGAAAAAAATTATTTATAAAAAATTCAAACAATCCATTAAAAAATTGGGCAGGGAATTTAATAGGGAATCTTCAAAGGAAAAAATAAAAATGGAAAATACCCACCTAGGAAAATGTTAACCATCCTTAACCATCACAGAAATGCAAATCTAAACAACTATGAGATTTCACATTATGCCAGTCAGGGTGGCAATTGTTAAAAAAAAATAAATCAAACATCAATACATGTTGGTGAGGATGTGGGGAAAGAGAAACCCTTATTCACTGCTGGTGGAAGTGCAAATGTATATAACCACAATGGAAATCAATATGGAGACTCCTAAAATAATATGAAAATCGAGCTGTCAATTGACCCAGTCATTCCTCTTTTGGGCATTTAGCCTAAAGGCTCCACTCTTCTCTGCAGAGATATTTCCTCAACCATGCTTATAGATGCTCAATTTACAAAAGCTAAGAAGTGGAATCAACCTAGATGCCCATCACTTGGCAAATTGATAGTGAAGATTTGGTACATATATACAAAAGAGACCTATTCAGCAGTAAAGAAAAATGAGGTAACAGAATTTGTAAAGTGAATGGCCTTACAACAGGTTGTACTAAGTGAACTCACACAAGCACAGGAAGACAAACACCGCCTGTCCTCCCTCTGCAGTTCCTAATGTGGAACAGCTTCCTTTGCAGGCATGCCTGACACAACTCAAGGGTTTGGGGCAGCAATCAAGAGGGAGGGGGGAGATATACATAAAACCAAATCCAAAATGAATTGGTACTGTAGAAGCTTTTTTTCTGCATAAAGGATTAAATATATATAACCCTTAGTAGAAGCATGGAGTGGTCATCCAGTAAGAAAGGCCCTGAATAGGATGTTATGAAGCCTCATCCTAAATCATTTTGCTCTGGCTTTCAACTCCTAGTACCAGAAATTTATTATAATCTTTTAAAAATCAGATTTAACATTTTTTCTAACACTATCATTTCACCTACTATAATTCCCCAGGCTCTTTTTGTTTATTTATTTATTTATTTTGTTGACTCACAAGAAAAGTGCAAAAATTACAATTAAAAAATTATATGTTATGTATGCATTTATTAGAACCACAAGATCAAGGCACCTCATGATGGTATCCTCTGTTATGTACCTGTCTATCTGTCTGCAGCCCAAAATGAGCTTAAAAGATTTCTGGTAGGGCTGGAGAGATGGCTTAGCAGTTAAGCGCTTGCCTGTGAAGCCTAAGGACCCCGGTTCGAGGCTCGGTTACCCAGGTCCCATGTTAGCCAGATGCACAAGGGGGCGCATGCGTCTGGAGTTCGTTTGCAGAGGCTGGAAGCCCTGGCACACCCATTCTCTCTCTCCCTCTATCTGTCTTTCTCTCTGTGTTTGTTGCTTTCAAATAAATAAAATTAAAAAAAAAGATTTCTGGTAGATGAGAACAAAAGGAAGAATAAAATGGCAGTAAAATACTGTTGACCTCTGGACAACTAAGATTTGAACTGTGTGGATTGACTTACTCATGGATATTTTGGATGGACAAAGCAATGGAAGAAAAGCCTCTCAGTTGACCTGTATAGCCTAAAATATCAAAAACACTAAGAATAGTTAGACATGCCACAATGTAGAAGTTGCAGGTGCACAAGTCTATTTTATCATTCTCTATTTTATAACTTTGAGATATGATTATAAAAGTTGGAGTTTTTCACAGCCTGTGTACACAGACTCTCACAGAGCATGCATGATGCCACTTATAGGTTGGTCAGAGAATGCTGGTGAGCATAAAGTGGGGGCATTAAATCTCAGCTGCATCCCGAGAACTGTAACAGTGCTCTACCAGTGTGTTAACTCTGTTACTGATTCCTCTCACTGCTCAGATTCCAGTCACAGGTGATCTCACAGCTTTTGTGCATTTTTCACTATATATATGCTGATTAGGTGTTTATCAGATATTGTTCATGCTTTGGTCAACAGCAGGCTATTAATAGTTCATATTTGGAAAATCAAAAAATTCTTGGACTTTTGGCTGTACTTGTCCAGGGTCAAATATATATTCATAACAAGCAAGGGAAGGGGACCTCTTGAGGTACTGTGGTAGGGGACATGTCAAAAAGGAGGCTGGTGAGGGAGGATACCACGCCTCCTTAGATACTTTCAGTTAACTCAGAACTCCCATCTCATATTTTCTTTTGCTCTGAAATATACTCTATTAGAGAAACTGAAAATGAAAAAAAAAAAAAAGAATGAAGACAGGGTCTGGGGAAATGGCTTCACCATTAAAGGTGTTTGCTGACAAAGTCTAAAACCCATTAGATCTTCTTCAGCCACCCAGGAAAAGCCAGATGCAAAGTGGTACATACGTCTATGTTCCAGTGGGAGGTGGAGATAGGAGAAACAGAAGATTATGGTCAGATGGACTGCCATTTGCAACAGCAAGAGCCTGTCACAAAGAAAGTGGAAAAAGAGCAAAGACACCTCAAAGTTATCCTCTGATCGCCACACATGTACTATGGCATATGTGTACACACACACACACACACACACACACACACACACACAAGGGATGAAAATACAATACAGGATAGAAGACGCAGGTGGCGGCCTAGGCACAAGTATGTCTAAGGAGCATGTATGCATTGAGATCCTTGGCCTCTGCAGTTGTGCAGCTGTAGGTGGTTCCTTAAGTGGTAAGGTCAGGAGAGGATAAGGAAGGGATATGATTTGGGAGACGGCAGATGCCAGAGCCACAACCCCTGCCAACCCTTGTGTACATACTTGTTATGTTGAAAGCATTGTCTGTGAATTAAGAACAGTCCACCATAGGAGCCCAACTCACTGTCTGCCACATGAGAGCTTTCAAAGTTGTGGAGAAACCTCCTGGCTTAAGATGGCTGGCTTTATCCAACATACGTTCATGAAGTTGTCTGGGGGATTTTTAAGTATGTGGAAGCTAGAACATTCTTCTGGTGTACTGTGTGTGCATTTTTCTGGGTGAAGATTGCAAACCAGAGATGGATTCTGTCAGGTTAGGTCTAGTTTATCCTGGGATTCCTTTTATTTCCCACATAGTGCTTCACTTCTTTCACAAAACCCCACCCTGTTCTCCCTCTAGCCACAGGACTCTGTTAACCCATTCATTATTTTATTCCCACAAAATCCCCAATTACTCTTCTTTCATGAGCACTTCTGTAGTTTCCAGCAGTTTCAGCCTTACCATTCTCAGAGATCTTACTGACATTTAGGAAAAGGCAGCATTTTTCACTGTAAAATATTTAAAACAAAAATGTAGCAGGAAAAATGTAGTGGAGGGAATACAAAGGTTGGAGAATTGTAACTAGAGTACTTCTACATTACCTGAACATTCTTTGTTTACTATTTTTCTTTGTAGATCTGGCCACTTTTCCAAGGACAAGGGCTCAGCATTAAGCATGTGTTGACTATGATCAGTGCTCTGAAGACCTACCTTAAGTCACCTCTTTTGCTCTTTTGTTTATCCACTGACTTAAGACTTCTGCTAGGTTTTGTGAGTCAAGCACAGATTGGACACTTTGACTCTGTCCTCTTAGGATCTATGGAATATTCATTGAAATCATGACATAAATAAAAAATGTAAGTCTGCTGTGTGATATAAGGGGCAGGTACACAGAGGACCATTTAAGTCTTTGTAGCAACAACTCCATCATGATAGCATCTTCCATTAAAACAAGGACACGAATCAGCTCACCGATTCCATTAGGTTTGATTCTTTGAGCCATAGAGAAAATCTGCAGTAAATAATAAGTGAAGGTGACTTTACATAGGATCCACACATCTCTACTACATTGCATAAAACCTTTGTGACTTCCCTTCAGTTTCTATAAATTAATTTCCAGGCAGAATGAGTTGGGATGGGTATCACTAACCATGAGCTATTTATATGGTTTTCTCTGGATTCTCTACTTACTTACCTTGGGGAAATTTCACATGTCACCTAAAAATATATCACATGTCACCCCAAAAATATCATCTGGCATACAAATTAAGACCCTTATATATGTTCAAAAATCAGGAAACTGAGCATTCCAGTCAGAATTTCTTGTCCATGAGAGTTACACAGTTTATTAGGTGCTTGGTAAAAGGAGTCATTGAATATGTTTGGTAAATGTATTTCTCAGTTCCTATGGTCTGGCCACAGAAAACTCACCAAATCTAGCCAAACCTTTCCCTCAAATTATATCCTGGATTTCCCTAAAATTCAACAGTAGCTCTTTCTGAATTGACTGATTACCATTATTATCAAAAAAATATCCTTTAGTTCAATGGGGTTATTTATTGGGCTAGGTTTGTCCTCAAGTACAATGAGAATTATATGTAAAAATACATTTGGGGGCTGGAGAGATGGCTTAGCAGTTAAGATACTTTCCTGTGAAGCCTAAGGACCCAGGTTCAATTCCCAAGAATCCACAAAAGCCAGATGCACAAGGAGGCACATGTGTCTGGAGTTTGTTTGCAGTGGATAGAGGTCCTGGTGCACCCATTCTCTCTCTCTCTCCCTCTTTCTCTCTCTCTCTATCAAATAAAATATTTTAAAAAAGAAAGCACATCATGGACATTCACTGGCTGAATGTTATGCAACAGTTCAGTTTTGTGCAGGCAAGAAAGCAAGAAGAGGCATTTAAAAAGTAAATAATTCAAAGGAAGTTTCAGAGTTGGGACAAATAGACTATTTTCCTTGACATCTTTCTCCTGTCTTTCTGTCTGTAAATTCCATCTGTATCGTAATAAGAGAATTCGTTTCCTACTCCTTCGATGCCCTCCCCTCTCTCCCCATCCATCCTAGTGTCTATTCCATGAGATGCTTGCTGGGTATGTAAGGGGTGGGAAACACTAATGTAGACACAAATGGCAATGGTACCATAAAATTCTACTTCCTAAAAGGCAGACAAAATGGCTGAATCTTCACCAGGCCCTTACAGGAAACACCTGAACCACAAGACACTGGAGAGGGTAGGATCAAGTCTAACCTAAATCTTCTACATCTTCCCTTCCTCCCTCTCCCTCCCTTTCCTCTCTAACTCTTGTATATTAGTTATCTTTTCCCTCATATTCTTAGTGGGTACTGACCTGTAACTCCTAGTACCAGCATGGAGCTATCATCCACAATGAGCTTTTGATCAGAGAGACCTACAAGGTTTCCTAAAAGAATAACAGATTTCTGCCAGAGTACTTGATGACCCACCAAAGGCCAGTGGTAAGACCCTATTGCTGAAGACACCATATGAAGTTGACATGTAAAATGGAATGGCGTGGCTGGAAGCCAGGAGAAAGTTATTCCCCAGTCAGCATGCCTAGTGCCAGAAGGTGCTACATGGGCAACTGGGGGAAATGACCAATATCTGTCCAAGCAACTCATGGTCTAACCTATGTGGCAGCAAATAAGCTGTTGTGATGCCCACACAAGTGCAATACTGGCACACAGCCATGGTGGGGAACCAACTGCTCTTGATTTGGCTAACTGATCCCCTTGGTGGTACTGGACCCATAGCTGGAGCTAGGAAACAAGTCAGAACCATATCCAAACATAAGCCCACTCTCCAATATCAAGCTACCATCAATCATGGCCTACAAGAGGGCCAACACCTATTAAATTCTCGATAAAAAATTAAGGGTTTTCTCATTTGTCCTGGTGCTGACTTACTCTCTGTTGGAGAATCTGCTTGTCTTTTTCAGATAGATGCAGATCCTAAGTAGAGAGCCACCCCATCATACCTCAAAAGGGCCCTGGTTGAAACTAAGAAAAATTGGTGAAACAAGCAAGGGTGCTGTTTTCCTGATTAACTGGATACCAGCACAAGAATACTGGCACAGAGAAAAATCAACTCCTACCAAATCAGAGTGCCAGAGCCTCAGAGGCCCCCAACACCTCAGCACTGAAGCAGACCAGAAATGAACCCAACATGGCTCAGGGAAATTTTGTGGAAGAAGGGGCAGAAAGAATGTCAAAGCCACATGTTGGGTTAGGATATTCAGAGACATTTATCATACCAATAACTGTGGACTAACTCCACAATGCACGACCCATGTACCTCAACAAGGAGGGGCCAATGGGGAGGGGGTAGGTCACGGATGACCCTACTAATGGTACTAAATTGCCTGAATACAAAACTAACAGCAACAACAAAAACAAAAACCCATCAAGTTTATATAAAAATAAAAGAAAAAGAGAGAATTTGTTTCTACTCCTATGTTATTGGGAACCACATTAGGTATCTAGTATCAACCTTATTTTTATTGTCACTCTTGGTTTTGTATTTGTGTGCTCTAGCTTTCAGAGGAAGTCCTCTCAATGTAAGGGAAATCAGGAAATTGCACTACAATGTTACTATTTCATACAGTTTTGTAGGCTTTCAATATAATTTCCACTTGTCAGGATAATTTTAAAAACAGTATAAAAATATTAGTGTTTCTCAAAAATTATAGCGTTTTGCTCTCCGCCATGATTACAAAAGCTTCTTTCTGTAGTCCACAGAAGTTAATGCAGAGATGTATATCTGGTGAAAGTGCTGAGAATAAGTGACTACTGAGTGCTCAGAGCCATTTACACTGCCCCTGCTCCCTCCAAGGTTCAAGGAACATCATAGAAGAGGGGCGGGGAGAGTGTAAGTGCAGGAGGCTGGGGAGTGGTGTGTGAAAGGACGTCTTCTGGAAAAAGATAGCCTTTACAATTATGAACTCATAGCACCTGTGGTTTCCTGTATAAAGCTGAGCCAATCGCCATTTTGTTAAGGATGGGTGAGGGCCCACAAGACTCCACTCCTCCGAGAGTAGCTATTGGCAGTTAGTGTTTATTGGAGGAGGGGAATCATGTTCTTCAGTAGTTTAAACTTTAGTAATTGCCTCATATTCCAGTAAATAACCCCCAACTCATGGTATCACAGGCAACCCTATATTAACTAAGTAGATAACAAAAAAAAAAAAAAGAATTAGGAATAGGATTGGTGGGTGTTTAATAAGAGTAGAAGATAAGAAAAGGTAATAGGGGTAATCATGATTAAAATATGCCATACAAGTGTATAAAATTGTCAAACATACAATTTTAAACATGTAGCCACACGTGGATGTCTGTATGCTGTTATATCTATATTCTCCTCTATCTACGTACTTATGTAAGTAGCTAAAAGAAATAAGGGGTTTTAAGGTAGATTTCAGTAAGTTGGAATCTCATAGTTGTTTTAATTTTCATTTCCCTGATGATTAAGGATGATGAACATTTTCTTAAGTGTGTGTTTGTCATTTGTTTTTCTTCCTCTGTGACTGCCTGTCCAGCTCTTTGCCTTATTTTGTGAGTGGGTTTTTTTACTTTTTATTGTTTAGGTTTTTGAGATCTCGTTAGATTCTAGAGATTAGGCCTCTGTCAGTTAGATAATCAACAAATATTTTCTCCCATTCTGTGGGTGATCTGATGGCTTTGCTTATTGTGTGTTTGTCTGTGAAGAAACTCTACCTGCATGTGATCCCATTGGTTGAGTAATTGTTTAAGATCCTGTGCTACTGTGGTTTTGTTCAGAAAATCTTTTCCATTCCTATATCATGGAAAGTTCCTCCTATATTTTCTTCCAGTAGTAGCTGAGTTTCCAGTTTTATATTGAGGTCTTTGATATATTTGGAATTGAGAGTTGTGTGTGGTGAGATGAGTGGATCAAGTTTCAATTTCCTGCTTATAGTTATCCAGTTTGTCCAGCACCATTTGTTGAAGTTGCTGTCTTTATTCCAGCCTAAATTGTTAGGCCCTTTGTCAAATATCAAGTAGCTATAGTTGCATGACTCAAAGTCCATGTCCTCAATTCCATTCCATTGGTCTATACTCCTGTTTTTATGCCAGTACCATGCTGTTTTGATTACTATGGCTTTGTAATATAGCTTTATATTAGGTATGGTGATGCCTCCAGAGGTATTTCTTTTGCTGAGGATATGCTTAGATATCCGAGGTCTTCTGCCTTTCTATTTGAAATTTGAGATCATTTTTTCTATCTCTATGAAGAACAATGTTAGGATTTTAACTGGAATTGCATTAAATCTGAATATTGCCTTTGGTAGGATTGCCATCTTCACCATGTAAATTCTGCCTATCCAGGAGGATGGAAGGTCTTCCCATTTTCTCAAGTCCTCTTCAACTTCTTTTTTGAGTATTTTTATGTTTTCATTGTACAGATCTTTCACTTCCTTGGTTAATGCTATTCCAAGGTATTTAATTTTTTTGTTGTTGTTGCTGTTGAAAATGGGACATGTCCCTTATTTCTTTCTCTGTATCTTTGTCATTTGCATATAGAAAGGGTACTGATTTTGGGGTAGTGCTTTGTTTTTTTTTTTTTTTTAATCCTGCTACTTTGCTAAAGGAGTTAATCACCTTCAAGAGTTTTGGGATGGAGTCTCTCAAGTCTCTTACATATAGAATCATGTCATCTGTGAATAGAGCTAACTTAACTTCTTCCTTTACAAATTGTATACCACTTATTTCTTTCTCCTGTCTTATTGCTCGAGCTTGGATTTCTACTACTATATTGAAGAGCAGTGGTAAGAGTGGACACCCTTCTCTTTCCTGATCTCAATGGGAATTCCTCTGGTCTCTCTCCATTAAGTCTTATTTGGGCTTTAGGAGCTTTGTATATAGCCTTTATTATGTTAAGATATGTACCATCCATGCCAATTCTCTCCAATGTTTTGAACATAAAGTGATGTTGTATTTTGTCAAAGGCCTTTTCTGCATCTTTCAAGATGGTCATGTGATTTTGTATTTAACCTTGTTTATATATTGTATTACATTGACAGATTTTCATGTTTATCTACCTGTGAGTGGTATGTTTACAGGAATTTGTCCATTTCCTCCATATTATCCAGTTTTGAGGAGTAGAGTTTTTTGAAATAAGTCCTGATCATTCTCCCAATTTCACTTATATCCATTGCAATCTCTACTTTTTCTTTTTTATAACCATACAGATATATCTTTATTTTTTTCTCTGAATTTTTATTAACATTTTCCATGATTATAAAAAACATTCCATGGTAATACCTGCCCTTCCTCCATTTTCCCCTTTGAAATTCCATTCTCCATCATACCCCTCCCCATCTCAATCAGTCTTTCTTTTATTTTGATGTCATGATCTTTTCCTCTTATGATGGTCTTGTGTAGGTAGTGTCAGGCACTGTGAGGTCATGGATATCCAGACCATTTTATGCCCAGAAGGAACATGTTGTAAGGAGTCCTACCTTCCTTTGGCTCTTATATTCTTTCAGCCACCTCTTCTGCATTAGTCCCTGAGTCTTGGAAGGTGTGATCAAGATGTTACTCAGTACTCCAGTCACTTCTTTCTAGCACTATGATACCTTCTGAGTAGTCTCAAGGTCACTGCCATCTGAGAAGAGAAGATTCTCTGCCCAAAATGAGAGTAGCATTAATATAAGGGTATGAATATTAAGAGAAGTGCTTACTGAGCAGTTTGATAAGCATAGTATATACATTTATGTAGACAGCAGCAGATGCTACACACTTAAGGCTCATGACTACTCCTGTTGTAGGTTTTCAGTATCAGGGATGTATTCCCTCCCATGGAGGGGGCCTCCAGTCCAATTGGAGGGCAGTTGGTTTTTTCCATGATAGACATGCCACTATTGCACCAGTTGTCTCATTTTCATTTTGAATTTTGTTAATCTGAAGCCTCTCTCTCTCTTTTGCTTGAGCAAATTGGCCAGTTGTTTGTCAATATTGTTTACTTTTTCAAAGAATCAGCTCTTTGTTTCATCAGTTTTCTTAGTTTCCAATTCATTAATTTCTGCTCTGATCTTAATTATTTCTTTCTATCTGGAACTTATTGGGTTGGATTCTTCTTGCTTTTCCAGTGCCTTTAGGTGTATGGTTAGGTTATTGATCTCTCTGTCTTTGTTATGAAGGTATTTAGTGTTATGAATTTTCCCCTGAGGTCCACCTTCATTGTGTCCCGTAAGTTTTGGTAGCATGTGTTCTCATTGTTATTCATTTCTAGAAATTTCACAATTTTAGTTTTAATTTTGTTCACTCCCCATTTATTGTTTTAAATTGCGCTGTTCAGTTTCCAGGAGCCAATGGGATTCTGGGTGTGTCTTTTGCTGTTAATTTCTAGCAATATAGCATTGTGATCAGATATCATGCAGGGAATTATGTCAATATATGGAGGAGGGCTTTGTGACCCAGTATTTGATCTACTTTAGAGAATGTTCCATGGGCTGCTGAGAAGAATGTGTAGTCTGTGGATTTGGGTTGGAATCTTCTGTAGATGTCTGTTAGGTCTTAGTGTTCTATGGGTTTTTTTTGAGTTCTCTTACTTTCCTGATGATTTTCTGTTTGGATGATCTGTCTATTACTGATAATGGGCAGAACAGGCTGAGCTCACATGGGTGACTGGGAAGCACATGCATGGCAGGCAGATGGACAGATCAAGCCTGAGGTGGCATGGGCCAGTGGGCAGAGCCTGCCCAAGGCCCACTTGGGTAATGGGAGCAGGGGGATTGCCCCTGCATGGTGAGGCAATTGGAATTATGCTGGCCTGGGTCCCCTTTCCTGCGGTAAGTGAGGGAGTATCCTGAGGCTGGGACGATGGCTGGGGTGGCTGCTTGGGGGAGTTGGGGGACTGGTGGGTTACCTGAGAGCAAGGGAATCAGCTGATTTCCCCTTTTTTCCCCCTCTGTGCCCTCCCACTGGCTAACTCTTAGAGATTGCTCTCCTCTAAAAGACCCAGCGAGCCCTTAATGCCTTGCCTTTCCTTCCCAAGGAGTTGTGGCTTGGTTAGGCAATCTCCATATTTACTGGAAGTCCCCAACTTCAGCTTTAAAAAGTTTTGGGAGAGTTATTCAAAGTACTAACTGAGTAAGTGAATAACCAGTAAAATAACTTGCTTAAACTTGGGACTACTAGTTTTCATCTTGCAGCATTTTAAAAAATGTTAGATCACATAGGAAATCCCAAAGTTCAACATGTTTATAGCTATAGCTTTGAAAGACTTACTGAAGTGCATACAAAGATTTCTTGAGTCATTGTGTGTACTTTAGAAGGAAATCAAATATATTAAATTTGTAACTATGGTTGAAATATTTGAGAATATATATAGTAATATTTAAATGTATATAACATTGCAAACAATGATTTAAGTTGTTAAATAGAGTAAGTTTCATATATTGAATAACAGTTGAAAAAGTGTCTCAGGTGGTAACATTTTACAATGGAATATTCATATACTTAAGTTTCCAATAATAATTATCTTGGTTCACAAATCCACTTTGTAGAGTATAACAAAAACTTAGTATGACAATACAGCTTTGTCTGAAGTAAAAAATTATCCTTGGAGTTCTCAGTTCTATAAACCAGTGTGTTTTCATTTTCTTTTTTCCTAACTGTAATTTACTGAGTTGGTTATCTAAGACTTGGAACTTAAAGTGTTTTGACGAATAGTCAAACTTGAGGGTATTTCGAGTGTGGTTTGAAAAGAAAGACTTTGGAAACATTGGTTGCTTTCAAGAAGTTGGGGGAAATTATATTAAAGTGCTATGCTGTATATGGGAAAAAATTCAATGTTGATACTCAGGAGTATTGGAAGTCATTCTTCATTTTGTAGAGTTGTTGAGAAATATCCAAATGTCTAAACATAGCCTACAGGACCATATCAACCAGAAATAAAAGAATAATTTTTCATCTTTTATTAGTATTACTAAATATAAATTGCTGTGCTTATTTGTATAAACTACATAAAACAGCCACAATATGTCTATTCTTTTTGTTTTATTTATTAGTTTTGTACTCAGTGAATGCTATCAAGTTGGTACCATTATTAGCCTCCTCCCTGTCCTCCCCCTCTCTGTAGGGACCCTCCTCATTAGGGAATATGGGTCATGGATTGTGGGATTAGCCCTCAGTTATGGGTAGGAGGAAAAGTTTCTGTGTATCATGACCCAACATGTGCCTCTGACATTCTTTCTGCCACCTCTTCTGCAAATTTCCCTGATACATCTTGGGTTCATTTTAGGTCCATTCCAGTGATGATGTCTTGGGAGCCTCTGTGCATCAGGATATTTGGTTTGGTAGGAGTTGATTGTGAAGGAGATAGGCACAGATTTTATGTCTATTCTTTATAAAAGCACAGAACATATTAAACAGGGAACTATGGATTTTTTTTTGCTACTCTGCCAATAGACTTTATATTGTGAACCTCTTAATATTGGTCTATTAAAGTTCTTTCTTTGGGATACTTACTTTGGGCTTTACTAATATAGTCTAATTCCATTCTTTTCTATTTAACCAGATAGAATGATCTAGATTCTTTCCAGGTTGTACAGCCTCGTTTCAAAAATGTATCAATATCCCATAAACTATAACTATTGATACATTTGTAGAAATAAATAGATATTTGAAATAGGGTATCTCTAGGGAGTATCTTAGTTTGGATAACTAAGTAATTTTATGAAATGAAGCATTAAAGACACTCCTGGGTGCCCAGTAAGGATCACATCCAGATGGAGGAATACGGTTGGATTAGATCCCAGCTGATATGGGAGTCTAGAGTGGAAAGGTTACATAACCAGAAGAGCATCTTTGGTCACTCATGGAAAGACCATTATCCCACATAATAATTTCCCCATACTTCTCTCCTTTCTCCCACCAACCAATCCTCATGTTACTGTACAAACAAGAATAATTTCATGTGTATAAATATATGCTTATATAAAAGTTGTTCTAGAGGACATTTTGGTAGATAAGCAGATTAAAATTGTGCTATTCAGCTATACAGAAATCTTCATTTAACCTAGTAGAGGACATTACCAGACATATACCAGCACAAATATAAAGCTATTTATGCAAAGTCGTTCATAACAGTATTATTAAAGATAAATATTAGAAATACCCTGATACTAATGTTGCATCAGATTGGTTAAACCAACTATGCATTTTCATATAATGACTTGCTCCTTAAAAAAAAAAAAAAAAAAAAAAAAAAAAAAAAACAACTGAAAGTTTGACTAAGCAGGAAACAATTCAGTTCTATAAACCTAGAGTGCATCTAACTTTTTTGTATTTAGAGTTATATGTTTGAGTTCATTTAACCTTGCGTAAAGATGACCTCTAGGTTTTACAATATATTCTTAAAGGGTGTTTATGATGGGAAAGAGATGTTTTTAATCAAAAAATTAGTTTTAAAATAATGACTATTGTAATAAGTGACCTAAAAACAGATTTAAAACTAGAAATGAAAATAGTTTGCAGAATAACTTTTAGGTTATATTCTGACCATTTGACAAAATAACTTTAAAAAGTGAAGATGAAAAACAACTATAGCTAGTGTCTTCATGCAAAGTGTCTAAAGCAAAAATTAACCATTTTTACACAAAATTGACCGTTTAAGATTGACATAGACCACATAGACTTCCGCTAAGTCTAGTTAGCCCCAAATCAAATAAAAATGCTCTTAATCCAAACTATAACAATTCTTAAATTAGAAATGTTCTTGAGGTTGTGTGGAACCACAACCTTACAGCCACCCAAAAAGCTTTATACCAGAAGGATGAGGTATCTATTTCGGGTGAAGTGTTTAGAGCCTAATTCTCAGACATAGTGTTAAAGTTAGTATTTTGGGCATTTCTAGGGCGGTGTTTGAAGCAGGGACTTTGTGTGTGGTCTGCGTCTCTGCAGTAATCACAAATGACTGAAAGATGTTAGAAGGCATGTAGATTAATGCATCTAAACTTCATTTGGGACAACCTTCCCTCGACAATGAAATCTTCATGTGATGACACACATGGAAATTTCAATTTATTTTGTCATATTGCTTCAGCATCAGTATAATATCATCCCCCAAATGTCTGTGAAGGAATGCTGGTTACTCCTATTCAACTTTCCCAAGTAGGTTATTCTTAAACAAGTCAGTGCACTGATTCCCATTCAGCATCACCTCATTCTGTTTGCCCATGATCCTGCCTGGTCTGGGGTTTCTGAGACAGTCTGCTAACACCGGCTTGTGCTTGAGTGGCTTCTGGAAGAGATGACTTGACATATGGCTTCAATTTTCTTTCTCTCTATCTCTCTTTCTCTGGAAGATTGTGAAGCCAGGCAGTTGGAAAATTCCAGGTCCATAGCTGAAATATAGTCTGCCATTCTTGCCGCAAGTTTAGATTCTGCAGTTGCAGCACAACTTCTCACATGTGTGAGTCAGCAATCTTAAGAGAGGAGAAGTGAGGCGGAGAGTGGGAGCAGAGATTATGGCACACAGAAGCATGTATAGATGAAATGTGCAAAAGTAATACACAATAATAAAGGCATAAACAAAACCTAGCAGATAATAAGAGTCCTAGTTGCTACAAGGGCAACTATGACATAAGAGCAACTGAGAATCACAGCTTTCATGGTTTGTGGAGGGTAGTACTCATCCAAACCTGGCATTGCTGTGCTGTGGTATTTCATTCTCTCAGGCCTTAATCTAAGAGTTCTAATGTGGAGATAATTATAAACACATTATTCCATTTACATGTGATAACACACATAGTTTCTTTCTATGTAACGCTGCATGGGAAATAGTCAGAAATCTGTAGTTATAATCTAGTTTCATGTTCTGTCAGCTATGTAGCTATGTGATAAGAGATGATTAACTTATCCCTCATTGTACTCGAGTTTCCTTATCTGTGAAGTGAAATGTGAAATGGATTACCTCCAGTACCTGTGTTAGTCCTCAAGTTTGCATGCCATCTTTCACAAAGTTGCCAATATTTCCTGGAAGGGGTTTCTGTCAGCCTTCCCAGTCACCAGAAAGTGAGTGGAAATGTCTGGTCATCTTTTCTAGGTCAATCTTTTTCCTCAGGCACCACTTCAGGGTTCTAGGCTTAACCTTTACAGTCATATGATATATATTAGCCTGAGAAGGGAATATAATTTTCCATATATTTAAGGAATTACTGATGGACATAACATGATAAATCATAGTTTAAATGGTTCTACTGGAAAACTGAACAATTTGGGTCAAGATATTTTACCCCTTAGGAAATGAGTTTGTTTATTAAAACAACATAGTATATTCCCTCTTTCTTCACAGAACTCTGTAATGATAGAAAACAAGAATGTTTGGGATATGAGAATTTTGAAACAATCAGTATGTTAACTTATTTATTATATGATATATAATTTTATCTACATGTCTTATATTTTAGATTTATTAAAGTAAAAACATTGTAGCACAAACTATTGAAAATAAAATCAAAGCTATTATTTTTCTTAAATAAAATCAGAATTTTGTAAGAAGAAGAAATAGCATGATATATTTTATATTTAAAATTATTTCCCAATGTTTACTGTGTATTGGATAAGATTCTGTTTTGAATAAATCAGTGAAAAGCAGACAGTGATCTCTTAGCTCAAACATTTATATTCTATTGTTTTTTTTGGATCTTGGAGTACACAAATTATTTAAGAGCTAGTGAAACCTTTTTTTTTTTTTTTTTTTTTTTACAAAAGCAACCCCTGCTAATTTATAATTCTTAGTTATTTGCACATTGCTTCTAAGATATGATTTTTCTCCCACTCATTTGACAACTTATTAAATGGTTGTATTTAACTATAGAACATATTACAGAGGCACTAAGCCCTCTTCCTGGTGGGTTTTGATGTCATAAGAAGGTCATGGTTAGAAATTGGAAAAAAAAGTTATAATTATTTCTTTAAATACAAAATTTCAGAACAAAACAAAAACAAAGAAGCAAATAGATATCTATGTAACAAAGATAATTTTTTGAATTAATTTATCTGTTCTGTTTGTAATTTGGGGTAGTATTTAACTATTGAGGACACATTGAGTTATTAGACTATGATATTTATTTCAGGTTTTGAATATTGTTTTCACAACACTGTTTAAATATCTTATTAAAATGGTTTTCAGCTGATTGAGGGGTAATAACTTATTTTACTGAACTTGTGGATAGATGTTTTCCCTCCTGAAATTTTGACACACATTCTCATTTATCAGTCTTTTTGCCAAGAGCTAAGCAGCTGTACATATTTGGAAATAAAAAAAGTGAAGTAACTTCCTCTTAAAAACTTTTTAGAAGTTGAAATTTCCTTAGCAAGCTCTTTGGTTCAAATTGAAATAAAATTTGATGGTCTTTTTAAAATTCTTTTTGCTTTGCTGATTTTCTTTTTGCCAAGCTGTTTTTATGTAATCCATCTCCATTTCTCCAGGGATTGTATAAAAACTAGACTTTGATATTTTTTCTTGGTACTAATTGTCTTAGACATTAATTTGTTGATGGGAATTTGTTTATGGGTTGAAGATACAGAGCTAGCTTTGGCATCTGTGATCTAGTCCTGCTATGAAGTAATGTGAAAATATTTGCAAAATCCCAGGAGTGCTTTTCCTGCCTCAAAATTTCCTCATACAATAACAGAGAGGATGTGGCAGGCTACCATTGACCCTACCCTGAAGTAGATCACACATGAATCTGACTTTATGCATTTATAACTACACATCTTAAAATTTTGGTCCCATGTGGATTTTTATTTTTAATTTTCAAATAGCGTCATGCTATATTGCCTAGACTGTACTAAACTCCTAATCACAAAGGATCCTTCTGCTTCAGTTTCCCAAGAAGCTGGGAGTACAGACATGCACTGTCACAATTACCTCCTTGATCTCAGTGGCTTGAAATACCTTTTGCAAGAAAAATTATATGATCACTGGCCTGTAATCACAGAATTTAGAAGAGAGAGAGAGGAGCGTCAGAAATTTCATTCCTTTCTGCTATACTCATGAAAGACAAGTGGCCATAAACCACTTCTCATTTGCCACCCAAATTCCATTTAGTTAATGCTTATTCTTGACTTAGACCTTTGCAATTAATGACTTTTCTTCCCAAATCATAAAAAATGGATCATATAAATTATCTCCCACTGCAATGGAACTCCATCTCGTATTTGAGCCCATGTATTCTGTGAAGCTAAGACTGATAAGGACCATTTTTGTTCTCAAAATTTATGTAAGTTTTTTTCTTTTCTTTTTCTTAAGTTTTGTCAATTAGGAGCTTTCACTTAGAAATATTCTCTGAAAATCAGCTCATCTCGCATATATGCACCTCGAGTATCATAGTCTCAGACGGTAATCTAAGTAACTGAAGAAATCATCAACTAATCAACTGTTAATGAATTTTTAATTTTTCTGGTGGATGTTTAGACATGTGGATGGATACATTATTCAACTACTCTGGCTATGTGCTATTGAACTAGCAAAACTAAAACTGCATTTTTCTCCATTGAAATTTATCATGGCAATGGTTTGGTTACAGAGCATATACAATATTAGTATTACCAAGATTTGGGTCTCTGTTCCTATAAAAGTTCATAGTCACAGCTAATGTTAGTGTTACATGGCTTGATCAGTGACAGAGTGAAATATCTAGCTGTCTCTGAATTCTGTGAAGCTGAGGCACAGCCTGATACTGAATGTGTATTCACTGGCCACAGTGAGATAGCTACAGTGACAGTTAGGCTGGTCTTGTGGTGCAAGATAAGTCTTCTTAGGGAAAAGTTTTTCATTCACACCATCCTCTGATAAAGCCAGCAGATTTTCTATAGCCATCTACTTGTCATACTCAGTGTTGGAAGTCTCCTGTAAGTAAAAATTGTGGGAGATGATCATTTGATCAGGACCAACCTTAGCAACAGAAGATTCAGAAGTGACAGCATAGATTGTGAAAGGAAAGGGTCATAAGGAATAAGGGAGAAAGAATAATAGGTGATTCAGAACAAATTAGGAGCTGGAGGAAAGGATAGGCTCAGGAAATAGCCTATAAGAGCTCATAGGGCTGAAGGCATGGCTTAGCAATTAAGGCGCTTGTTTGCAAAGCCAAAGGACCCAACTTCTGTTCACCAGGACCCACTTTAGCCAGATGCACAAGGGAGTGCAAGTGTCTGGAGTTCGTTTGCAGTGGCTGAAGGCCCTGGCACACCCATTTTCTCCCTCCTTCTCTCTCTTCCTCTTTCTCCATCAAATAAATAATAAATAAATAAAATAAAACATTTTTCAAAAATAGCTCATAGACACAACCAAGGAAAAGAAGTCCTGGCCTGGGCAAGTGGCAGAAGCTGGTTTTGATGTTACATCTCACAGCAGTAATAGTGGTAATAGTAGTGATAACAGTGACATTGACAATGTCACCTGAGCCAGGGTTTCAAACAGAAACAGGTCATGAAATTTTTTATTTTTAAAATATTTTATTTTATTTATTTGAGAGAGAGAGAGAATGGATGCACCAGGGCCTATAACCACAGTAAACGAACTCCAGACACATGCAACCCCTTGTGCATTTGGCTTACTTGGGTCCTTGGGAATCAAACCTGAGTCCTTCGGCTTTTCAGGAAAATGCTTTATCCATTAAACTACTTCTCCAGCCCTCATAGAATTATTTGAAATTCTTGTTAAGACAGGCTGCTGACCTCTACTTCCAGCACTCATTCAGCGGAAACAGAGCGGGTGAGGTGCTAAGAATCTGCATCAACCACAACGCCTGAAGTAAGTTTTTTTTTTTTTTTTTTTTTTCTGGCCTGAGGACAATCACATGGAGAAGATGTTCTTACAAGAGGATTAGATGTTTAGTGGAGATTTTGAGGAGAATGTATCCTCTTTAGGATGGATTTCTCTGAGCTTTCCTTTATTATTCACATATCACATAAGTATAAAAAGGAAACAACATATCCTGTTTGTCTCACGTAAGGTTTATGACGATAACTGTGGAGTACCTTACACAGAGCAGGGTCATAGTAAAGGGCATCATGGTGGTAACAGTAATGCACACGAAAGGTACAAAACAGATTCAGCCATGGGACTGGGACATCAGACAAATTTATGTTTGTCTCTTCTGACTTTATTGCCTTCAAGAAGTCTTAGCATTATTTTTAAAGTCCTAAAATTTTAATCATATATACCTTTTGTGCATTAATAATTCTTTTCACTTATTTACTTTTTCATTGTACCTACTTTTATATTTTGTGTTGGACACTTCATGTGTTGGTACCATCATTTCCCTCCTCCTTGTCCCCATTCCACTGAGGGTCCTCCTTAGTGGGCTTGCTGGTATTCCCCCTGGGGTTGTGGGTTATGAGTTGTGAGAGCAGCAGTCAGTAGTTGGGGAGGGGTGCAATGCATCTGGGTATGCCAGCCCAACCTGTGGCTCTAACAGTCTTTCTGTTCGCTCTTCCACAAAATCCCCTGAGCCGTGGTTGGTGTGTTTTAAGACTACTTCAGTGAAAAGCTCTATGTGTGTACAGTAAGTGTATGGGGTGTATGACGTGTGGGGTAGGTGATATATGTGTTTGTGTGTGTGTGTGTGTGTGTGTGTGTGTGTGTGTGTGCAGATGCATATGTCCCATGTGCATGCATGTGAAGCCATGGGAGAAGGTGGGGTGCCCTTTTCTTATTGCTTCTCCTTTGGTTGTTTCTCTCCTTGAGACAGGATCTCTCCATCTCCTGGGACTGCTGTCACCAGCAAACCCCAGTGATTGTCTGGTTTCTGCCCCTCCCAGGTGTGCATAGCCATGCACATGCCCAGATTTTTAATAGTTTCAGGGCAGTTGAATTAGGTGGTCTCTCTCCTCAGAGGCCTTCATGCTTAAAAGGCATGTTCTAAGAGTTGAGCAATGTCCCCAGCCCAATTAACATTTCTACTTCAAAAATATTTGAGAGGAAGAGAGAGAATGGATGAATAAATGAATGAATGAATGGGTGTGCCAGGGCCCCTTACACTGTAAACAAACTCTAGATGTCTACATCACTTTGTGCATCTGGCTCTACATGAGCACTGGGGAATCGATCCTGGGCTGTCTGACTTTGTAAACAAGAGCCTTTAACCACTGAACAATCTCTTCAGCCCTAATGTTTCTTATGTTTCACAAGATGGACTTTTTAGATAGCAAAGTCTAAAAAGAAGAAAACTGAGTGCCTATTCTTGTGTAACCAGTCTTTAAAAACCTTTACAAGTATGTTTTATAGGTGTGGTAAAGTCCAGTGAGTAAGTATGATTGTTTTTATAGCAGTGACTTCTTTGTTTTGTTATGAGTTGATCTTTTATTAACTCTAGTACTTACAATTCTGATCTTGTGAATGCTACTTAAGATTCTGCTCTAAAATGTGTCAAAGGATGATTGCTTCCAATCCAAACATATGTTTTATGTTTTTTTAAAATAGACTATTTATAAAGAATGCTTTTGCCTGCCCTTATATTCCTCTAAGCCCCACACTTCACTTTCTGACTATGAGCATATTATCAACAACTTACTTCAAAGAGATTCTTTTCATTGTTCTGAATGACAGTGGAATGATCTAGAAGTTTTTATGATTAAAAAACATGCACTTTTCAGCAATAATGTTTGCCAAATTAGTCTGCTTTACTTTAAAAGTGTTTCCAAGGCCATATTTTCAGATCAAGTAATATTTTCAGAAACCATAGAGTGTATTCAAATAAAGCTCCAGATGGCTTCTGACTTTGTTAAAACTGGGAGGAAGAATAAACATGAACACCTGAGAAACACTGAGCTCTGATGGAGAGATTAAAAGTAATGGCACAAAAACAAACCTTTTTTTTTTTGACATGTCCTCATTTCTTTTGGTTTTGAGGGGTGCTTTGTTTTTGCATGTGTATATATGTGATATGCATGCATGTGTCCATTTGTGTTTTTAAGTGTGTGAGCACATGTGTATACATGCAAATGTTGAAGCCAGAAGTTGACATGAAATATCTTTCCTAACCGCTTCTGCACTATATTCTTTGAGACATGAGCTCTTGCTTAATCTAGAGCTTACAGATGCATCTAAAGTAACTAGTACCAGGGATTCCCGATTCTTCCTTCCAAGTGCTGGGATTACACACATGTATTACCATTCTTGACAGTTGATGTGGGCACTGGGAATGTGAACTCAGGACTTCATGCTTATGGTAAGTACTTTTCCCACTGAGCCATCCCCCACGTTCTGTTCTTTCACTTGGAATGCTGGCTTGACATGAATGTTTAAGACATACTTATGTGATATGTGAATAATAAATTGTCTTTTCATATACTCTGCCCATTTATTCAATAGGCATTCATTGAATGTTTTCCAGACCTAGGGATATAGGTACTGTTCTAATTGGATTCCTACATTTTGTGTACAACTCCATGCAAAAATACATGTTTTCATTTATTCCATTAACAACCATTTAAGGACCCAGTATATTATGCTACAGAGTTTTCTAGATTCTAAAATACAAACATAAATGAGTCATGCTCCACTGTTTCCCTAATAATTATTTAGGGAAAGTTGTGTAGTTGATTAGTTAATTAAATTAATAGTTAATGACCCCCACCCAGAGTGAGGCAGCAAGCTTTGATGGGAGGATAGAGCAGTGTCAAGTGAGAGAAGAGACATGTCCTCATGAGCTCCAGGCTCCAGGGAAGAAGACAAAGACTGATCCAATAAAAGAAAAACCTCACCATGTAGTACTTGTTGCACATAGAAAAATGGGATAATATAATCAAAAACAATGGGGGGGGGGGAAGTGTTCATTTAGAATGACGAAAGTTGCCTCTGAAGGTGACATTTGAGCAAAGACCCAAAAGTTACAATGAGATGTCAGAAGGTACAGAAAGTTATAACTGTCTGCAAGGGTGAAGCTTTGAAAGGGGTAGGATTGCAAGTGTGTGAGGAGTGATGATCCCATTACTTTATGATAATGATGATGAGTGGGCGCAGGAATAGGACCTTGGATGACGTTAAAGAGGCCTTCAGAGCCAGGTCACACAGGACCCCACAGGCCATGCAGGGATGTGAGACTTGTATTCTAAAACAACAAGGGACATTTTAAAGGGGCTAATACAGATTAGTGATATATGCAGTTGATACTTTGAAAAGGTAACTGTAGAGGCCATATCATCAAGAGTGGTTTGGAAAGGGTCAAGCAGAAGAAGAAAGTTAAGACAGGAGAATACTGGAATTAGTAAAATCAGAATGGACTAAAATGAGTGCTAGAAAATGAGAAAGGAACAAGAAAAGACAGTGAAATTCATATCTATTTTAGAAGCAGGAACAATAGACTTTGTTGATGGACTGAGTACAAGTTGATATATGCAGTGAAGTGTTAAAGATATTAAGCAAAATGACCCGGGTAAAGATCATGGGAAATCATCTTCAGGGTGTGGACAGCATCAGGAAAGTCTTGGCAAGTGCTAGGGACTCTTAGGCTGAGTTTTTCAGGCAGGCAAGAGCTGTGAATTTAGACAAATGGACTAGAATGAGGAAGGCACAGGCAGGAGAACAAGGCAGCGGGGAGAGAATATGTAGCCAAAGGTCAGAACACTGCATGTGACAGAAATTTAGAGGGCTTTCTCTTGTACATGAAGATTTATGACTTGTAAGAAGTCAATGGCATAGCATGAGGGAAGTATGGTGAATTTTCTTACTGAAAGAAAATTTGCAAAATTGATTATTGAGTTATTATTTAGTTTTGAATAACATTGAATATATTAGTTATAAAATCTGCATTTTAAAGTTTTCAAAAATCACACTATTTTCTAAGAACATTATTATTTACTAATTAATATGATTTACTCCAGCAAGAAAATGAATCAGCCGGGCATGGTGGTGCATGCCTTTAATCCCAGAACTCAGGAGGCAGAGGTAGGAGGATTGCTATGAGTTCAAGGCCACCCTGAGACTCCATAGTGAATTCCAGGTCACTCTGGGCTAGAGTGAGAACCTACCTTGAAAAACCCAAACGAAAGAAAATGAATCATTATTAGTGACAGAGAATATAGTTTAAGGACTCATAGATCACTTATATACATGAAAATGTCTTTTTTTCACACACATGAAACTCTTAAATGCTATTCTACAAACCACATGGCAATTAAACACGGATAATGATGAACACATAATTTATTTCATAGTTAATGATCTGTCAGTGTGATTAGGATAATTTGAAGATTGCAGAAAACTGTAACTAAACTGTATCACTAATCCTTGAGTTTCTACAGTTTTTTTTGTAAGAAGTCTTTTACTCAGTTGTTTTCAAAGGTCAGTTAATTCTTCTTCAGGGTGAAGATTTTCAGTGGAGAATTTTGAAGGCAATTGTAAGTGAAAATGGGTTTATAACACAAATTGTCTTGACTATAATGAGGTAAAAGTGTTTTATACCATAAAGCTACAATCATCATTTCAGCATGGCCACCATGTCGAGTGCTTTCAAAGTAATGAGTGCATTCCACACTTTAAATAGCAGGAAGATGGTTGAAACAATTTCTGGTGGCATCAAAGGCATTGTGATGGGAGTTGCCCTCACGATTCCAAGGCAGAATTTAGCTTTGGCAAAGAGTGGGCATTTTAACAAGCACTAGCTTACATTTTTTTTGGCCTTGGGGTTGTGTAGGGCTATAGTTCTCCCTTTTGGAAAAAAGATACAAAAATGCAAAGAATGACTATAATGGTTAACCAAAATGAATATCCAGGACTTCTAGGTAATTTAGACACCACCAGGTAGCATTTTGTGAGAGATTTAGTGAGCTGTTGCTAGTGTTTGTAAGTGAAACAAACAACTCTAACATTGCAAAAAACATTTTTCCCCTCAAGATTTTATACCTTCAATAAGGTAAACTTCAAGAGAAACTTTTTCTACAAAAGTTAATAGAAATAATCTGCCTTGCTTTTCTGCAATCCTGACATGCTATGTTTGAGAACAAGGAGAATTAATGTTGTTAAAGTGCCAAATAACTGATTTTCCCACCTAATATCTGGGGCCGCCTTGTTGACTCCATGCTCAGCCCTGGAATTGCTTTTCCTTGATAAGTAGGAAGAATAAGGAAACAAGACCAGTATTTGATTCAAGTAATGGTTTGATAAATTTCAAAAAAAAAAAAAAGCAACTTATATTGAAGGAGTTTAAGTTTTAAATTTTACTCTTATGAGAAAGTGGAAGAATATATTCTTATGTTCCAACACATGCCATATGGGGACAAGGGACAAAATTCTTTCCGAGTTCATTGATTTAATTGTTCAAAAATCTCCTAACATCTTCAGGAATTTTTATTGCCTTTGTATGAAGTGTCCTCCTTCCTCAGTCTTCTTATGCTCAGCCCTATGGTATGCTGACATTTGGTATCACTTTTGAAATTAGTTTAAGCTGTAATTTTAAAACATGGTTCTAATCATTCTTAATAATTTACGTGAGAGACGCTTGTGGGTGCTAGTAACCCAAGAGAAAAGGTTTAAGACAGAACTCTGAATATGTTTTGTGTACAAGTTTTATATCATGTGGTTAAAGCCTACTAAATATATAGTCATAGGAAGGATAATGAGCTATCAGGATTAAACTGGTGGGATTTTAGTACAAATGGAACATATGTGATTTAAAGGCAGAAGCACAGATTAAAGTCCAAGCCCCCAGGTCTCATCAGGGCTGTGTTGTGCAGCAGCACTCTGTTGGGATATAGTAACGCTTGTTACTGCTCTTCGTTTAGATGTTTTATTGGGCACATTCTTTGTTCTTCGCAGTACTAGATGCTGTTGATAAAGGGGTTTACATTCAGATGCAACACCTTCTGTTATGTTATATAAGGTACCAGGAGCACATGACAATAATACAGGAAGACTATATTAGTTAATATCAGGGGAATGAAAGAGCCATACAGCTGTTGAGGTAGACTGGGGAATAACTGGTTGAGGAAAATTGGATGAGATGGCATTTTAAATGGGTTTGAAAGATTGGAAAGATTTAACTCTGCAAGATAAAAATCTCAGATGGAGAAGCAAAGTTGGGGACATCTAGGGCATATTAGGAAAAAAAAAAAAAGAATCACCTTGCCTCATAAAGGTTTCTGTTGAAGGTGTCAGAGGAGATTGGAGGCATGTTGCTCCTTCATCATCTAATCAGATCATTGACAATTGATGAGTATTGATATATTTGAGCTTCTTAGAATGTCAGATTCGCAATTGTCCTCAGGAAACATTTGAATAAAGAGAACATTGAGATCACTAAGACCACTCAGAGGGCTTCTGCAATGACTGTGGTAAGCAGTAGCAAGGGTCTGGTTGTGGTAGGAATATGGAAAAGAGGTATGATTTTAGAAGACCCGAGACTTTTAATTATTTTATTTACAAGAGAGAAAGAGAGAACAAGAGAGAGAACGGGCACACCAGAGCCTCTGGTAGCACACATGTGCCACCTTGTGCATCTAGCTATATGTGGGTACTGGGGAATTGAGCCTGGGTCCTTTGCTTTGAAGGCATATAAGTGCCTTAACTGCTAAGCCATCTCTCCAGCCTAGACATGAGAAATTTAAAGTTGGGGGTCACAACGGTGGCAGCATTTATTTCCCTGACAAGTAAAGAACTTGTCTTTTATTTTACTGAGCACATTTCTATAAAAATTTTATATTCAAGTGGAAATAAATCCTTTGTGGATTAAGGTAGATTCTCCTGTTTATGTATCAAACATCTTTTAAAGAAAACAACAGGGCTGGAGAGACAGCTTAGCAGGTAAGCACTTGCCTGTGAAGCCTAAGACCCTGGTTCGAGGCTTGATTCCCCAGGACCCAAGTTAGCCAGATGCACAAGGGGGTGCTTGTGACTGGAGTTCATTTGCAGTGGCTGGAGGCCCTGGTGCACCCATTCTCTCACTCTATCTGCATGTTTCTCTCTCTGTCTATCACTCTCAAATAAATAAATAAAAATAAGAAAATGTCTGCTGTACAATTAAAGATAATAAAAGCCTTTAAAAAAAGAAAACGACAAAAAATAGTATGTTGTCCAATTGGTTTAAACCATTCCTTGGTTAGATATGGCTTCAAAAAGAAAAAAAAAATACTACTAATATAAATAACCTAATAGATGTATTTTGTGCTACATTTAATAGTTGAAATGTACATTTTAGGGCTGGAAAGATGGCTCAGCATTTAAGCACTTGCCTGGGAAGCCTAAGGACTCCAGTTTGAGGCTTAATTCCCCAAAAGACCCACATAAGCCAGATGCACAAGGGGGCACATGCATCTAGAGTTCATTTGCAGTGGCTGGAGGCCCTGGTCTGCCCATTCTCTCTCTATATATATATCTGTCTCTTTCTCTGTCTGTCTGTCACCCTCAAATAAATAAATAAATAAATAATTTTTAAATGTACATTTTAAGGTAATTTTGACAGTTCCTTTTAAATAATTTCTTAATAATTTAGAATATTTCCTAAACAAAAAATTGACCCTTATAACATTAATAAAATTTTCAAGTGAAGATAAAGATGAGTCAATTTCCTAACCTGGGACAAATACTTGGACAGTTATCAAAGAGCAAATATAGCAGGTCCTGTCTTTGACATAGGGGCTTTCCCAGCAAATAAAATACAATCATAGATGAGGAAGTTGTGTTTCTTTAACCTTTGTGAATCAATAGGATGTAAATGCTATCTGCACTAAATACTAGACACATATTGTATTGCCCTTTAATGTCTTCTTTGAACTTTGTTTATATCTTTGTGCTCATATATGTATTTGTATTTGCTGCCTGAAATGGCAAACATTAATTATTAGCAAATAGTATGATTTTTGGAACTACACCTTGACATTTATTCTTAAGTACTTAACCTTGGTTAATGTATTTTCTAATCAACCCTTGACAAAGGTTTCCAAGAAATTGTGACTCTTTTGAAAAGTGCATTGTAGTAAAAGGATAAGAGCTTGTTTTCCTAATGGATTATTTGGTCTCATGTAGAAAGTAAGCTGACTACAAATTAATATAGCTTTTATTGGGTGCAATGAAAATTAGTATAATAAACTCTTGAATGAATACATGTAGTGCAGTTGTCATGGTCACAGCTTAGAATGATGCTGATTATATGCCATATTTTTAATTGCTTAGGTTTGATGTCACTTTTTTGAAATTTATTGAGAAGAGGTGTGTCTCAGTAAGATCTCTCACCATATAACCTTCCATTTATCTTCTTTGCATGTATTCTCTGTATTTCAGTCTTGTGTGAGTCTAAGATAGGTGCAGAATTTACTTTTAGAACTAGAACTAGTTTCACTGTACATTACAGTATGCTTGAAACCAGGACTTCTCACTTTACGTGGATTCATATTGTCTTCCTACATCTGCACTATGTATCTGCTCTAGTCCTTCACAGCTATTTCCTCTAATCTTGCTACTTTATCTCCTCAGTGATGGCAGACGACCACTCTAATTCATGTCGACTTGCATCCTTCTTGTCTTGACAAGCTCAGTCTCTTTGTTTTTATATCCTGGATATGATTGCTGAACTTTGTGGACCAATGATAACATTTCCACATTTTCTGCTTTTACAAAATCAACAAAAAAGGAATGAGTCTACTATAAAGTGTTATTCCCTTCAACCTTTAAGATTCTTTCATGTATATTGTTTGTATTAAATGTATGCGGTGGGGACAGGCCTGATGGCTTAGTTGGCAAAGTTTCTGTCACACAAGTATTAGGACCTGATTTAGAGACCTTGCCCCCATGTAAAATTCTGAGTATAGCAGTGTGTGCCTGTAAGCTTTGGTGGAGCAGAGACAGGAAGATACATGGTGCTCTCTCACTAGCTATTCAGTGAGAGCTCTTGTCTCAAAAATAAGGGGAAGGGTAACTAAGCAAGATCCCTGACATCAACTGCTGGCCTCCTGTGGTGGTTTGATTCGGGTGCCCCACATAAACTTAGGTGTTCTGAATGCTAGGTTCCCAGTTGATGGAGACTTGAGGTTTAATGCCTCCTGGAGGCAGAGTATTGTTGGGAACAGGCTTATGAGTATTATAGCCAGTTTCCCTTGCCTAGTTATTGGCACACTCTCCTGTTCCTGTTGTCCACCTGATGTTGGCCAAGCAGTTATGTCCACCCTCTGCTTATGCCATCATTTTCCCTGCCACCCTGAAATGTCCCCTTGAGTCTGTAAGCCCAAATAACCCCCCTCTTTTTTTTTTCCAAAAGCAGCTCTTGGTCGGGTGATTTCTGCCAACAATGCTAATCTGACTGCAACAGTAATGTTGGTAACAAGGAATGATGTCATTTACTACTAGATGCCTGACTGTGTGGGTTTGGTATTTTGGAGCTGATTTTCAAGAAAAATGTGGAAGTATTTGAAATCTTGGCCTAAGAGATATCTTGCAGTACTATCAGTATAGCTTGATGGGCTCTTCTGGTCAGAGTTGAAAGACTTGAATGCAGTAAGAACTATGGACTGTGAGGTTTCGCTTATGAGCGTGAGGAAGAGCTTTGCCTGGACTGGGTTAGAAGTAGTTTGTGTGTGAAGCTTGCTGTTATGGCCATGTCCTGAGAGGTTGTGCAGGGTTGCAAAAGTTCAATGAGAATTTAAATTAAACATTTGATGAAAATTTGTAATGTTTTTTCTTTTTGTTTTTTTAATTTCCTCTTGGGCTGGAGAAATGGCTCAGCAAAAAAGGCACATGCCTGCAGAGCCTAGTGATCCATGTTCAATTCTCAAGTTCCTATGTAAAGCCAGATGCATAAATTGGCACATACATATAGAATTAGTTTTCAGTGTCTGGAGGCCCTGCTGTGCCCATTCTGTGTCTGTCTTCCTTCTACCTGTTTCTGCATGCAAAAATAAAAATAAATTAAAAAAATTTCCTCTTATGCTAACCTTCCTAAAATGCTTTCTAGTTTTTTTTTTTCTGGCTAAAACATCTGTACATTTTATGACATTGAGATTATATCTTTAAGACAAGGACAAAAAATAAACCATTCAAAATAATATTAAGAAATTTTGAAACCTAGTTCTGAAGTCCTTTCTTCTCCTATTCTTCCTTTCCTTTCTTCTCCCCCACCCCCACCAAGGACTGAAGTTATGGATTGTCTGTTACATGACAGTTTCCACTCTAAGACTGCAGGATAGAAGAACCTTCAATCCAGGAGGAAGCAATCCTGATGGATATGTCTTCACTTACATGGATTCCTTGTGCTATTTTTGTTACAATTCTACATTAAAGGAAGAAGCATAAAACAGCATCACAGTGTGTTTTCTAGGTGTGGGGTGCCAAAACCATCAGATACAGTAAGAACAAACCACAACATCTTTTGCAGAAGTAAATTTCATCTGGGTCACATGTAATGGGCTTGGGAGTGGGGGGGGGTGTCCATAAAACATGTTTTCATATACTTACCTTTTACCTGTGTGGACTTTATGGGATCTGAGATAGAATTACAGTCATCTTACATGACAGTTGATTTGGCACAATGTTCTGCTTAGCTTTCCAAGTTCAAATGTTGGACTGGACATAAGTTAAAGGGAAGTATTTTATGAAATGAATTCAAGGCTAAATGCCATGTCATATGTCTCATTCAACTCAAAAATGAATATTTTTGGAAGTGTAATAGAATGTAAAAATCATCAGAATAAGCTTGACAACTTGTTGCAAAACAAGAATTTGTGAATTATCAGCATACAAATCAAACCCAGAACATGCTCTATACCTCAAAACCTCTCTGGATCTCTTCCCAGTCACCAGAACTTCCTGAAGAACCACAGTCCTAATTTCTAACATTGTATGTCTCTACTTTTAAAGGTTTATTACAATAATCAAACGAAATACATTCCTTGTGTCTGTGTTTTGAAAGTTAGCACATTTTTAGTTGTTGTTTGGACAGTCTCCCTATGTAGTTCTAGGCTGGCCTTGAACTCAAAATCCCTGCCTCAGCCTCCAGAGTGATGGGATTACAGGTGGGTACCACTACATCTGGTTAATATAAATTCTAATGTTCATAGTATGTTATATTAAGTGTATGTATGTAAAGTATGTGTGGTTTATTATGTGGTGCATACACATGTGTGTGCAGATGTGTGTGCCCTCATCAAGTGTATGTGTATGAAGGCCTGAGAACTTGGGATGCCCTTCACTATTCATCTGCATACTTCCTTGACATGGGGTCTCTCCCTCAACATGGGGCTGTGGATTTGTCAGCGAGCCACAGAGAGTCTCTGGTCCCTTTCTCCCCCACAGACTGGGCTTAGAGTTACGTGTGGCCATGTCTAGCTTTGTACATGGTTTCCAGGGAGTCTGACTTGGGCAGTCTCAAGCCCTCCCAAACCCACATACTTAAAGGACAAGTGTTGTCAACTGCTAAGCTAGCTCTCTAGCATAATATAAGATTTTAAATTGGGCTAGCTGGAATACAAATCTTGACTTTGGAATTCACTAGCTACAATGGGTTTTAATAAATTCCTTAGTCCATCTTTGCTTTAGTACTTTACCTGTTAAGTGGAAATACTAGAATTTCTTTAGTGACAATTTCTACACACTGGTTGTGGTCACTTAAATATGATAGTTTAAATATATGGCCCCATAGATTTGGGTGTTTCATTAAAACTGTGCTTCCTACTTGAGCCCCTAGAGTAGGCTGATCTGTGCTGCAAGGTGTGTCACTGGCGGTGTATTCTGAAGTTCAGTTGTAAGGTATTTTAGGGTTTTAGGGGCAGATCTTCAGTCCTACAAGGTGTGGAGAGAGCAGTTTGAGCTCTGATGATTTCTGCTTGCTGGTAGTGGTGTTTGCTTGCTGTAGTTTTTTTCTCTCTGTTTGGATGTAAAAAGTCAGCAGCTCCTCCCACCGTTGTTGGAGTGTTCCCTGGAATTTGTAAGCCTAAAATATATAATAATAAATAAATCCTTTCCTCCTGTAAACTGTGTCGGGTTGAATATTCATCCCAGAATATTCATCCCAGGAGTTGCTGAATACAACACTGGAAAACAATTTAAGATGCCTATCAAAAATGTGAACTAGAACATTGATGCAATGCAGCAATCTCACTCCTGTGCATCTTTCAAAAGACTTGAAGTCAGGATTTTCAAGAAGCATAGCACTAGCAGGTCATTGCAGCTTTACCCAAACTGCTGATGTGTGCAGCCAACCTACATGACCACTGACGGGGGCATAAAGTATGGGCACACAGGAGTTAAAATATTATTCACCTTTAAAACAGAAAGGGATTTATAGTATGTGCCAATTTGGATGAACTTTAAATCATTATACTAAGTAGAATCAGGCAATCACAGAAATACAAATGTCAAATGATTCAAGGACGTGAGGAAGTCTTACACAGCCAAACGCATAGCGTTGAGGCTTGGAGTAGAGGTTGCAGGAGGCCGGGGACAGAGGGAATGTGGAATTACCAGACTATTTGCAAGAATGCTTTAGATGAACAAGGTAATTAGGCTGTAGAGCTGTACCATGCAACATCATACTTAAAAATGTGCCAAGTTTCTTGTTTGTCTATATGCACACACATGACATTGAAGAATTTTAATATTTTATTAATTTATTTGAGAGCAAAAGAGGAAGAGGCAGATAGAGCGAATGGGTGCACCAGAGCCTCCAGCCGCTGCAACTGAACTCCACACACATGTGGCACCTTGTGCATCTGACTTATTTGGGTCCTGGGGAATAGAACCTCGGTCCTTAGGCTTCACAGGTAAGTGCCTTAGCCACTAAGCCATTTTTTCTAGCCTGACATTGAAGTTTTCTTATTTACTATTAGATAGAAATCTAGATTTTTCTTTTTATGTGTTGTGTAATTACCTTTACATGGGCATCAATATCTCTCATGACAAGCAGTGTCTAATTTTAATTCTTTCAACAACTTCTCATGTCTACCCAATTTACCTGTCCATATCTCTCAACCACTGGATTAGAAAATTGAAGTTAGAGCTGGCTTGTGTCTGTGTCTCTTCATGTTCCCTGCAGCGTTCGTGCATGGCAGGGAGTATAAGCAGTTGACAAGCTGTTTCCTTTTTTTTTTTTTTTTTTCCTAGGTAGGGTCTCACTCTAGCCCAGACTGGCCTGGAATTCTCTATGGAGTCTGAGGTTGGCCTCGAACTCATGGCCATCATCCTACTTCTGTCTCCCTACTGCTGGGATTAGAGGAGTGCACCACCACGCCCGGTTTAACTGTTTCCTTTTACAGTCATTTTACTGGGGGGGAAAATGTTGCTCCTCTCACACATAGATGGCGCTACTGACCCACCATCCCAGACACCTTTTCTGAGCTTTTGCTGGCAGAGGATAAATATCAGTCTCTCCATGTCTGGTCTCCAGATACGTTCTATTTCTGGAGTGCTAACTGGGGTTTTGGGTGGGGTGAAGTCTTTAACAGGGAGCTGTTATTATTGTATGTAACCAACCGTGCTAATATTTAGAAACAGAATGTATTGGCTGAATGGACTTCTTATATTTCAGCTGATTAACTAGTTGTTATTGTAAATGAAGACAAGGGAGCTTGATTTGGACCCTTTTGCTTCATTCAGTTGTTGGTGGGATGCTTAGTGTTCCACTGAATCATCTTCGCATCTGCCTTCCTTATCTGGGTAGAGGAGAAAGAGCTGACGTGTACTGATTGTTGAGAACATACCAGTAATTGAGCTGTTAATAATCAAACAATCTTCCTTTCTCCTCATCCCTCTGGGGAAATGGCTTATTATTATTATTATTATTTTTACTCTATACATCCTAAAAGTGGAGGTTATAGATGTTGTGTGGCCTAAGATCTTATAATTAAGTCACTAAGGTATGGTGAGTATGATTTCACCCTAGTTCTATACGATTTATGTCAGATATCTTTATATAAACATTTCCTGGGAATATAATACTGACCTTAAAATAAACTTAACACTAGCCTTATATTACTGCTGCCATGGGGAAAGGTAAATCATAGCCTTTGGGAAGCGTGAGCTGGGCAGAGCTTCTCCTAAATACCTCCATTGATTTGAGCCACCATATTAACCAATGATCTCCTTGCTTCTGGACAGAACATACTTGCAGAAGGGAAGGTTTATAAATACAGCCTCTTTTTACTCTATATTATTTAGTATAAACTATCGACAAGGATTTTGATACTTAAATTTTATTAATAAGTTTCTGTGAATTTTATTAATTTTATTAAGGTTTGTGTGGATTTGAATACTTCAAGGTTTAATGAAGATCATAGTTAAACTCATTTTTTTGGGTTGAGAAAAGAGAGTTTATAAAAGAATTGGTTTTAGACATTTAACAAGATTAATATAACACACACACACACACACACACACACACACACACACACACATTTCATTGCATCACTTATGCTGTCTGCTTCTAAGATCATCAGAATCCCTGCTTTCAGAACAAAACAGGAACAATTTAGAAATTTACAAATCTCTGAAAATGCTGGGTTCTCTTACATATGAACTCTAATGTGATTATACAAGACCATGTAAGTACAATTCCATGACAAACACATAATTTTTAAAAAAAAATAAGTTTTATTTTTATTTATTTGTTTGAGAAAAAGAAATAGGCAGGTAGAGAGAGAGAGAGAGAGAGAGAGAGAGAGAGAAATTGACAGAGAGAGAGAGAGAGAGAGAGAGAGGGAGAGAGAGGGAGGGGGAGAGAATAGATGCTTCAGGGCCTCCAGCTACTGCAAATAAACTCCAGATGCATACACCCCCTTGTGCATCTGGCTTATGTGGGTCCTGCAAGTGCCTTAACTGCTAAGCCGCTTTTCTAGCCCCACATAATTTTTTTTGTCTATAAATTTGTTTAAATAGCACAGGTGTGTTTATTTATATTTTAAAATTCAATTATAGTGATTCTAAATAACTATACTTTTGTAATATTGTAGTTTTATCAAATCTTTGTGTTTAAATCATTTGATAAAGAAACTCAGTATAATTTAGGGAAGCTCTTGTACAGTGATGCCTGTTGTGAACATTCACATAGCAGGAATTCAGTGTTCTGGAGACAGACATGAAGCCCTGAAGCTAAGGCCACATTCATGGGGAGCAGGTGGTGGGGAGATGTACATGAAACCTGATAAATGAGTAAAATATTGATAGGGAATCTTAGACCTCAGCTCAAAGAACAGATAATTCCTTCACCCAGACATGAAAAATTCTACATGATATCCACTGTTATTCTCTTTGTTTTATTTGTATCTTTCACTCAAACAATAGATCCTACTAATTATACTTTCCCATGTAATTTTATCTACATTCATTCTAATCTTTCTTGAACAATTCTTATTTGTCAAAGACTCAAACACAATTTGGTGCCTATCAGCAAAATACAAAAAGCAGGGCTGGAGAGATGGCTTAGCGGTTAAGCGCTTGCCTGTGAAGCCTAAGGACCCCGGTTCGAGGCTCGGTTCCCCAGGTCCCACATTAGCCAGATGCACAAGGGGGCACACGCGTCTGGAGTTCGTTTGCAGAGGCTGGAAGCCCTGGCGCGCCCATTCTCTCTCTCTCCCTCTATCTGTCTTTCTCTCTGTGTCTGTCGCTCTCAAATTAAAAAAAAAAAAAAAATTAAAAAAAAAAAAAAAAACCAATGCTGCTTAACCTGTCCCGCATTGGACGCTATGCACTCCTGGTCTTGGATGGGTTTGTTTCTCTGTACAACCGTGAGCCTGCTCACTGTTTAATAGGGCATTTATATATTGATCTCTAGTAGACTCTTCTTGAAACACAATTTATGTCTACCACTTCAAACCAGCATAACCCAGTTCTGACCCTGACCTACAATGCAGACCAGCATACAAAAAGCAAAAATAGGCTCATTTTATCATATTCTGTCCCATTATAGCAAACAAGGCAATCCTTGCATCTCCAGTCTTCACTCGCTAGCCTCCTTGTTGATTTCCTGTGGTCTGGCTTGCATCTTCATTCCTTTCTGGGATATGAATTTCACAAACGCCAGTGTTTTTCTTATAGTCCACCCCAGAAGCCATTGTACTGTCTTCATTTCTCTGGACATCTAGGTATGAATTCATCCTAGAAGGCTATACACTCTGTACTAAAAAATGTTTTGCTCTTGGTTTCTGGGATACTGTATTCCTCCAGCCAATCATGTTAGGAAAAATTTGCATTGAAGCAAAGGGGTTACTGGATGAATACTTCAATGCAGTGCTGATTCTTACAACTTACCTGATTCTATGGCACATCCTCGTTTCCTTAATGTCAGTGCTGTTAGCAAACACAGATGTCTACCTTTTACTAAGCTCTTTTTGTCTTCTTTAAAGTGTCTCACACTTGTCACTTGTTTTGATTTGCACAGTCACTACGTCAAATACAGTCACTACATCAAATTCAAATTCCTTGGTATAGCCTTTAGCACTTTGTCAAATCATTTCCCTTATTAATATTTTCCTTCTTTCTTGTGTCCCAGCTCTTTTAGACTTGCTTGCTTTCCTTTTGAATCACTGCTTTTTCCTCATTCTCTGAGACTATACACTTTCTGTGTCTTATATCTAGAATACATTCTATATGACTTTTCTTGTTTGACTTTTTTCCTACTTGAGAGAAAAAAAAAATAAACCCTTGATCCTTGAGATTTCAAATCCTACTCATCACAGGATTTTTCTCCCCCTTCTCTTCCTAGACTAGCCTCAGATCCCCGCCCCCCAACATTTTCCATCAAAGCTCTCCCTCAGTCCTTGCCCTTCTCACTCTCACACAAATCACAACAGTCTTTCACAGATTTGAACTATATTTTAGACATGTTAAACATGTATAAAATGTATTTGCGGGAAGTTATATTGTAGAGAATTGGGCTTGCTATGTGACTGAGGCAAGCTTTTTTTTTTTAATTTAATTTATTAGTTTTCTTTTCAGTAAATACAGGCAGTTTGGTACCATTATTTAGGCTCATCTGTCATCTACCCCCTCCCATTAGACCCTCCTTGTTAATGAAAATGGGTCGTGCATTGTGGAGTTAGCCCCCAGTTATTGGTTTGATAAATGTCTCTGCAAATCATGACCCAACATGTGACTCTGACATTCTTTCTGCCCCCTCTTCGGCAAGCTTTCCCTGAGCCATGTTGGGTTCATTTTTGGTCTGCTTCAGTGCTGAGGTGTTGGGGGCCTCTGAGGCTCTGGCTCTCTGATTTGTTAGGAGTTGATTTTTCTCTGCGTTGATCTCCTTCCCCTTTGTGCTGGTATCCGGTTCACAGGAAAACATCACCCTTGCTTATTTCGCCAGTTGTCCTTAATTTCATTTGGGCCCCTTTTGAGGTATGTTGGGGCAGCTCTCTTCTTAGGATCTGCATCTATCTGGAAAAGAGAAGCAGATTCTCCAACGGAGAGTATGTTAGCATCCAGAAAATTGAGATAACACTTTTTTGATAGACAGTATGATAGGTTTAGGCCCTCTTACACCCCGTGATTGATGTAGCTTGATATTGTAGAGTGGGCTTGTGTTTGGGTATGGTTCTGACTTGTTTCCCAGATCCAGCTATGGGTCTAGTACCACTGAGTGGATCAGTTAGCCAAATCAAGAGCAATTGATTCCTCACCATGGCTGTGTATCACTATTGCACAAGTGCAATAGTGAGACAAGCTTTTAAGTTGTATATTCCTACTGTGTCAACCTACTAAGTGGTGGAATTTCTGTTTGTGCCACTGTGCCCAGCTTAAAATAAATTTAATCTGACATTAGTGATAGTGAATGTTGAAAATGTGAGAAATATTAACTTTTACATTCAGAGTCATGATTCCCACTATCAAACCTTTCTGTGAAGCAGAATGAACTAGAAGCACCATGTTCGAGTTTGCCTTTGGCCATATTTATACATTTAACATACACATTCACTCTTCCTCAAATTCTTGTCAGAACACTGTGCTCACAGCACTGGGAAATTTATGTGTTTTTTATAATTTATTTATTTATTTGAGAGAGGTAAAAAGGGGGAGAGAGAGAAGGAGAGAGAGAGAGAGAGAAAGAGAATATGGATGCACCAGGGTCTCTAGGTATTGCAAATGAACTCCAGATGCATGTGCCACCTTGTGCATCTGGCTTACATGGGTACTGGGGAATCGAACCTGGGCCCTTAGGCTTTGCAAGCAAGCACCTTAACTGCTAAGCCATCTTTCCAGCCCAAGCTTATGTGTTTTTTTCCCCCAATTCATGTTGTAGGCAGGACAGGTTGGCACGTTTATTCTATAATTATAGAACTTGCTACTGGAAATGTCAAGTGCCTTAGCTGTAGTTCGTGTTTAGAAATGTAGCTACTATTCAATCTTGCAGCCACTGAGACCCTAAAGCAACTAGAGACTTGGATCTGTTGATTGTTGGTGAAGCATTCATTGGGCCATTGTCAGTCTTTCCCACCTGCACCCACTTGCCTTATCTACGCATTTTCCTACATCAATCATATCACCTAACCTCAGGAGAACAATTTTGATCATTTCCAAGTGAGTTTACTCATAACCATATTGGAGTGGCTACAGCAGGTACAGTAGAAATTTCAGAGCAGTAGGAGCCAATGGGTTTATAGCATAAGGGTATAGGAAAAACTGAAGTAACTACAAATTTAAAATAAACAGTTATTTTACTGAAATATTCCAATTGAGCTGCTTAAGTTTGACTTTTTGGTAATAGAATCATTTAAAGGATTCAGGGTATTCTCTTTGCGACACAGTTTAGGAATTCAACCAATTTGATTTTTTAAAAAAAGTTTACTCTGTTCAAATTGAGGTTTGTAACTATGTTAACTTACTTTCAGATTCAATTGTTATGGGAATAATTCTATTCTATACATGCCCAGTATACTTTGCGTCTCCAAATCTCAAGTATGTTTTCTTTTCCCTATGTATGAAAATAGCTTGCATATTTTCATGACATGATATGAAATGATTCCATAGCTGAGCCACACATGAGCTGCAATTTGAACCTTGTCATGCTCATACATGTTTATGGAAAATGAGTTGAAATGTAAAACTGCAATCATTGTCTACATTTCCTAATGTTTGCCAGGCAAGCCTAAATGCCTTTTTGCTTAGAGAAATTTCCATGTCTTTGGGTTTCTGCGATTCAAAATAATGTAAACAGGTACATTCTTATTTGGTTGACTGTGAGCTCTATTCAGGGTATCATATTTGCATGGGCTTTGTCTACAGCTGCTTGGAACATAGCAATGACATGTCAGCAATGGAGAAATAAGCCAGTTTTAGAGAATGACTTGGCTTAGGAATGACAATGGAAAGATGGTGGTAATAAAACAAAAGATCAGTGTTTGCGATCATAATGCAGCCTCAGGTTAATCCTTGAGGGCACTTGTAGTTAAAAGGCCCAGGCTGGTTGATGAACACTTGAAATACTTCCATTTAGTGGGGTCATGCTTTCTGACCCTAACTCAAGAAACTGAAATTGAAATCTTACCCTTTAGCTAAAGGGATTGAGACAAGATCCATCTCCTAGAGGGTATCATGCGGGCTATAGAACCTGGCAGAGTTTCAGGATCCTGGACAACTTGGCTCAAGTTTAAGGTGCCTGGCACCAAAGATATCCTGGAACACAAGCTGGGAAGTGGCCAAAGCCATATGCAAGGAATCTGCACACATGGTGGGAAATGCAGGCAATGGTTGGTGTTTAGAGATTCAAGGACAGGGATTTGGCTCCTTTTCACTCTTCTTTGTACCTTGGAGAGTGTTTCTCATGGGTTATGTGATGGGACTAAACTCTGTGGTTGGTGTTCTTTAATTTTTAAGGATGAACAAGAAGAGATGAAATGATACTAGAACTCTAGAACATACATTTTTTTGAGGTAGATCTCATTCTAGCCAGGCTTCCCTTGAACTCACAATGATCATCCTACCTCTGTCTCTCAAGTCCTGGGATTAAAAGTATGTACCACCCTGCCCAGCTCTAGAACAAACATTTTCAACTTAGTTATGCAGATTTTAAATATTCTGATTAGTTAGATGAATTACTTCCTGTGAGATTATCTGCACATAATGAAGTGCATGCTTCTGGGTGCTATATAATCTAGGATTCTTAAAAATTAATAACTTTCTGTTTTTCATCTAAAATATTTTAAAAGCTACATTAAAAAGTCCTGTGAGAAAAAAAGTTTTATATGTTGACCATCCCCAAACTAATTCTTAAAGTTTTTATTTGATTACAAAACATTTAGTTTATATAACATACATTTTGGAACTATGTTTTAGAATATAAAATACTTTGAGGAGAGTCTACACATCGGAAGTCTATAGCTTAATGACTTTTCCCAAACTGAATATAACCAGACAAAGCAGGTAAAATCATCCCTGAAGTTTCTGTACTTACTGACTTTAGAAGAACAGTCATAATATTGATTGTAGGTTAAGTTCTATGTGGTTTGAAGTTTATTTGAAATTAATTGTGTGTGTGTGTGTGTGTGTGTGTGTGTGTGTGTGTGTTTGTGTGTGTCTTGTTTCCCTTGCTCATTATGTGGTTGAGACTCCTCAGAGTTACTCTTACACACGGATCACTTACCATCAATGTAAATTTGTCAGACAAGGTGCTGTACCTGCAGACTGAACACTCAAGAATGAGAGGCAGGAGGATTCACCATTTCAGGCTAGCCTAGGTTCCACACTGAGTTCCAGGCTAGCCTAGACACATAATGAAGCCATTTTTCAGAAAGCAAGGGTCAGGAATGTGGCTCGGTACTTGGAGTGCTTGGCTAGCATAATCAGGTCCTGAGTTTGATCTCAGCCTCATAAAAAGTCATAATCTTTGTCATTGTTGGTGTCACTGTTGGCGAGCACTCCAGAGCTTCCTTTATGGATGCCATTAAGCACAGTGCTGCTATAAATATTTCTATGCAAATCTTCTTGTAAACAATTTTTGGGGGCATTCTATAGTACCATGCCAGGTAATTCATGTATTGAAACTTTTTGACAAACCATCAGAAGTTGGCCAATCTTGGCAAAGTTTTGCTGCTTTCACAAATATGCCACAGCTCTCTTGTTAGTGGTGTTCATGATTTTTGAGTTCCCTCTTTTGCCAAAATTACTGTGCATAGAATATTAATCATCATGTATAGATTATTAACTATATTACACAGATTTTGTTATTCATCGATAGTAATCACATGCTTTAATTCTATGATTCTTTCTTGTGTTATGGACACAAGCTATAGATATATCTCTGTGGTATAGTTACTTGCATTTTAATAAACAGATGAAGAATATAATCATCTTTTTGTACTTTTTAAAATAAAATTATCATTCAAATTAGTTTTTAAGACTCTTATGCATACAGAAAAGGAAGAGTAACATAGCATGATGTGAACTTGTTTCTCGTATCAAAAGCTGACCATGTTAAAAACCTGACATTTTAGGGCACTTAAATAAGTGAATATTAATTCTCATTAAAATGCAATCTTGTGGGGCTAGAGAGATGGCTTAGCAGTTAAGCACATGCCTGTGAAGTCCAATGACTCTGGTTAGAGGCTAGATTCCCCAGAACCCATGTTAGCCAGATGCACAATGGGGCACACAGGTCTAGAGTTCATTTGCAGTGGCTGGAGGCCCTCGCGTGCCCATTCTCTCTCTCTCTCTCCCTCTCTCTCTCTGCCTGTTTCTCTCTCTGTCACTCTCAAGTAAATAAATAAAAGTAACAAAAAATTTTTAAAATGCAATCTTGATTTATAAAGAGGGGAATATCAAGCTTCACTTGACTTAGCTTAAAACCATCATATAAAGCATACAAATTGTACACAAATGAACTGACATGGTACATACATGCAGTACATGATAATAAGATGAAACATATTTTGTTCTCAGTACATATTATGTCCTCTTTACACTAGCACACCGTGATATCTAATTCCTACACTACCACTACTCAAATGTTTCCCACCCTACCCTCAAGCTTCACATACTCTGGTGACCACAGTTATATCATCAACTTCTATGAGATGGACCTTCCTTGTCAGTGTCTACCTATTAGTTAGGTTATGTGGTGGCTGGCTCAATAATTAGGAACTACCCTATTGTCCAGGAATACTTTTTTTGAATGTCTAACCAAAGGATATAAAATCATTATATGGAAGAGACATACTTTCTTCATTATCATTGCAGCACTAGCACATTAAACAAAAATAGATGTATCTAAGTGTGCATTAACTGATGAATGAAAGCAAACCTATGTGATACATATGTATAAGGTATATGTATATGTACTATTCAGCTGAATAATATAAGGAATTATTGTCATTTGTAGCAACATGAAATTATTTTATTAAGTGAAATAGTCAAACTTCTTCTAAATAATTAAGTTACCAAGTGAATTTATAATCTTAATTTTACATACAGATAGAAAACTATTCATTGAAGATCCACTGTGTTTTATACATTGTACAGCCATTTTCAATTATCTATATAGTATTTTTTTTAATACAGCAAAACTGTACTTGCTTTCCCATTTTCAGATGTGTAAACCTTACTTTAGTGGAGGAATCCACTAAAACTTACATAGCATCATGGAGGCAAAATTTGAACCTTAACTGAGCCTCAGAAATTTGTCATAACTCCCTTACCTTAAACTTCCTTTTCATGCTACATAATAGAAAATACAGATGAATGCTACTTATGGGAAATATTTTATAAACAACATTATATAAGCATGGGAGTGGAGTTATTAAAATGTGAGGAAATATAAAATGAAGACTGACGAGTTAAGAGATGATGACCTGCATGTCTTATTATTTCAAAGACCACGTTTTAGGTACTCTGAATTTTGGAGCTGAACTGCCCTTTCTTTGCCTTGGGATCCACTGCTCTCTGGACAGTTTTACATTCCGTTCCTGTGACTGACTGATGTGCATGACTATGACAAACTCTTGGCAGCCTCACTGGGCGGGGCCTGGGTTACAGACTCAGACTGTCATTAAACTGGGGCCCAAAGCCAAGGACTGAGTGCGTTCTGAAAATACTGCTCCAAGCCCCACCACCCTGCTGGCCAAAGCACAAGTGCAAATTGTACTTATGAATTGATCATAAATTATTATTTTTAAAAGAACATTTTAACCCAGACAAAGAAAATGCTTTCCCTCTGGAATAGGATTCCACCCCATTGCTATGAGTTTAACTTGATAAATAATGGGGAAGTATACCTAGAGAGATTACAAATTGTATTTCTCAAAGGTTTTTAAGAAAAGATGAACCATCTGTCCAAGATGAGTCTGAAAGTTGGGCTATATCTGTGAATCTGAAAAGCCATGGTGTTATGAAAGGAATATTTCATAATAGAAAGGAGACCCAGGATTCAGTTCTTAGCTTTCCAGTAATTCTTGTGATCTCAGCAAGTGGATTGACTCTGAGGGGACCTCTTTTTACTATGTGTGTGTGTGGGGGGGGGAGAGACAGACAGACAGACAGACAGACAGACAGACAGACAGACAGACAGACAGACTTCTCTATAGCCTCCCATAACTTAGACATAAAGAAACCAACTCTAATTAGGTTAGGATGAGAAATGGAATAAGATGTGTTTGTGAAAAATTAGCCACATAGGTAACTACTCTTATAGGGATAAGTTAGGAAAAGTGAATTCAACTAGTATAAAAATATCAAGGAGCTTTTAGTGTGTTTATTGTATTAATTATGAATCGTTTTGCAGGAAGTTAACAGTTACTATGAATTTACAAACACTTTTAAGTGTGACCCCATTTTGTGTAATGTATTTTAGACATACTATTCTAAAAAACATACTTTGCTCACTAGCTTTGCTAATATTTGGAGGCATTGTGCTTTTTTACTTTTGAACATTTAGCATGTCTGGGTTTTATAATATCTCTATTTTAATTCATACATATGAATATATATTTTAAACTATGAAATAATTCATTATATATACTCACATATATTTATACTATACAGTCATTAATATACGTGTAATATATATATATATATATATTTAGGACTGTGAAACCATACTCATTCATTAGTGCATCCACTAAAGATTTATGAGGGAGGGCAGCGCTTACTGATGAGAATGTCAGTGAATGAACAATAATGACAACATAATTCCTGCCCACATGAAGCTTATGTTTTAGAGCAGAAGGTCAGAAAATAAACTAGTAATGATGCATAAGTGTGTGACTTCCATATAAGTAGTTGAAACAGCACAAGTAGAATGGATGACTGTGCAGATGGGCCAGCAATGTTCATGCTCCCTGGGACAGTCACATTATAATGAAAATACAGACTTACTGAGATACTCTGATTGGCTGCTCTGTATCTGCCTCTGTTCAAAAACAGCTGTAGAGGCTGAGGCTGTAGCTCAATGACAGAGTTACTGTCTTGTATATGCAAGGACCCAGGTTTAATCCACAGAACTTCAAAACACATTTTCAAAAAGAAATGTTTATTAAGTCAGATAGCATGAAACCAGAAAAATAATTAGTTTCAATTATTATTTTTCATTTGTTTTTATTTACTTATTTGAAAGCAACAGACAGTGAGAGAAAGAGAGAGAGAGAGAGAGAGAGAGAGAGAGAGAGAGATTTGAGAGACAGAGGCAGAGAGAGAGAGAGAGAGAGAGAATGGACATGCTAGGGCCTCCAGCCACTGCAAACGAACTTCAGATGCATGTGCCCCCTTGTGCATCTGGCTAATGTAGGTCCTGGGAAGTCGAGCCTCAAACCGGGGTCCTTAGGCTTCACAGGCAAGCGCTTAGCTGCTAAGCCCTCTCTCCAGCCCTAGTTTCAATTAATTTCAATGGCTAATGACATTAAGCTGTGATGAGCAATCCTCTTTAAGCTGATTTTAAACACATCTCATATAATTGATTGCATGATATTTTTAACATGTGAATAATAATTTTGTCTTTATTCTGTACTAGGTAATTGTATTAATTTCTTTATATGCCTCTATTTCATAATATTTTATAACCCTAGAAAATAATGTTATGTCATTTAAACCTTACTAAATTAGGAAAAAGATTAAATTTTTAGGTGTACAGAATTTGTAAGACTCGCTTTTCTCCCATTTCTCTACCAGTTTTTACTTTTCAAAGAAAAGCTAATGATATCAAGTGTGCAGTTTAAACTGGGACTGGTAAGGACCTTGGATAGTTCCCAGGGCATAGCTGCCAGATGAACTCCAAGGCCTCATTGAGGGTCTTTTGTTCTAAGAACATCCTAGCTATCTTATACCTGCCTGTCTCCACCTACCTTTTCAGGGGGTCCCCAACTTTTAAAAGACTCAGCAGCATCATTTAATCACTCATTTGTCATGTCTGTTTGATATTGTCTGGAAAATGCTACAGTGAAAAGGAACAGTACAGTGTCCTTGTGGAGTGGTTTTCCTTCATTTGCCTCCAATAACCCTCTCCCCTCAACAAAAAAAGTATCTTTTGAAAGAGAACAGCATGGCTGTCTGCTTAATGAAGTATACTATCGGGATTTTCTGACCCCAGGAGCTCTAACAGGCTTGTATTAACAGATTTTGAACAGTTAATCAGTAGTTTTACCAACAGGGATTAAGAGTAGAAATTTAAAGTAATTTCACAACATGGGGTATAATTGGTTTCTTTTGTGCTTTGCTCTGCTCTTCAACCAAGCATATTGTATAATCATACATTTGCTCTGAAATGCATTTTCCTTTTTACTTTACATAATCTGCTAGGTGGCTGACTTAGGATAATAAACACACTGGATTCTGAGACATCTGGTTATTTATTTAAAATTAACTCCTTCCATTATTTTCTCATATACAGGGAAATAAAGCTTACCTTTCTATTCCCCTGTGGGGAAATGTTATCACTGTTCTTTTTTAAAGTTCATAGAATTTTTTTGTCTTAAAAATATTTTTAATTTTAATTTTTTATTTAAATTTTAATTTATATTCTTATATCTTTGTTTGTTGCAGACTCAGAAGCAAGGCAGGATTATACACATGTAGGCTTCAAACCCCTCTCCTTCAAGACCACTGCTAAACCATGTTTGTACTACCCAACAGAACTTTATTTTCTTCTACAGCACTACTGGAAAAAAAATCATTGTTTACCTTATTCTGGAAGTAATTCTATGAATCATATCTGAGATTGGGGAAGAAATATGGCAAAAATACTAAGAATCTCATGAAATAGTATTTTAAGAAGAAAAAGAGAAAGAAAAATATACATATATTAGGTAGTATAATATATTTTGATAATTAGATGGATGTTTTTAACTATAAATGACCAATGGAGCTAATGGAACAAATACATCTTGCTCTATATGGTTCTTGAAACAGAAAATAAATTATTGGCCTAGTTTACTGTTGTGTTAACTGATACTCAGAAACTGCAAGTTATTTCACTCAAAGTATGTGACATTTTATTTTGGACATTCTAAGATATGTGTCTTCTACTAATCTGCCTCATACATTAAAAAACTAAGTGATTCTTAAAATATGGGATAGAATATTTTGAACTTAAAGATGAGCCAAAAGCAATAGCTGATCAACATTAAATTGTCAGTTGAACTGTATCATATGATATTAAAAACAACAATTATTAAATATATTATGCTATATACTAGGAAACCTTTTGAATATATGTTAATAAGGAGAGATAATCTTACTGAATAATAGAAAAAATATTCTCATGGGATAAAAGTTAAAAACATATTGTCGATTGGAAGATGCATTTCTATATAGATGTACTAGGTAAGCCATAGTCAACAGTTATTCAATGCATATATATTTCTTATATTCCACAGCTTTTTCTCAGTAGGGAAAGCATTTGTCTAAGGTCTTATGCTATGACCTTATTTTCATTTATAAATGAATTCATGTAAATAATGTAAAATTGTACATATCTGGTGTAAATTATCAACAGAGTGTAATTAAGGGTAAAAATCAATGATACACTACCATGTGCCATAGCTTCAAATTAGTGAATTCTGAAAATGATAGTTACTTCTTTTAATGTGTAATATTACTATTATTCTTAACAAAATATTTCATATGGATACATCATGTTGTTACCCTCTTTTCTCTCATCCCTACCCTCGTTCTGTTGGCAATATTCCTCAGTGGGGTTGCAGGTATTCCTTATGGGATTGTGGTTTATATGTTGTAAGAGCACCAGTCAGTTAGTTTTGCCAGGGAGGGAAGGCATCTGGGCATGATGTTGCAACCTATGGCTCTTATGGTCTTTCTGACCCCTTTTCTGCAAAATCCCCTGAGCCATGGTGGGTGAGTTTGAAGGCTTCTTTAGTGATGAGCTCTTAGGAGCCTCTGTATCTCTGCTTTGGTAGGTGTTGAGTATCCTGAGGATCTGTATCCTAAACCCTGGTGCTGATTATCAGGTTCAGCACGGAAGCAGCACTCATACTCATCTCCCCAATTTCTCTGTGGTTTCATCTGTGCCTTGGCTGAAGTGTGAGGGGCGGTTTATTTTCTCTGGTCTCACTACCTTCTGAAAAAGAAGAGCAAATTCCCCAATGGAGAGTGAGGTCAGCATAAGTTTAAATGGGGTAAACATTATTAATTTAGGGACAATTTGATGTATATAACCCCAATTTTATCCAAAGACTAGTGATAGCCTGACACTGGAGAACATAATCTCTGTCTCCATAGGATTGTGATCTGGTTCTCAAGTCCAGACATGAGTTTCTTTACACTGAGTGGATCTCTTAGCCAATCAGAAAGCTATTGATTACCCAAACAGGCTGTGTGCCACTATTGCATTGGCATGTACACCCTGTCAGGGTGTTTGCTTCTGAGTAACTGAGACCTCTAATTATTCAGACCTTTGTTGTCCACTTTCTTCAAATAGCTCATGTAGTGCTTTCCAGCACTAGACTACGTAGGGACTGGCTCTCTTCTTGATTCCAGCCATGTCTCTCCATGTGTTAACAGCATATGGTGTCCTCAGCAATAGGTTCTTAGCTTTTGCCTCAGGTGGGTAATCAAGTACTTTGACAGAAATTTGTCTTGATTTGGAGACCTCAGATGTCTCTCCAATAACCACAATTTTTTATCCTTTAATCCAATTATGGGCACCTGGGTTGATACCAGTTCTTAGCTATAATGAATTTAGCAGTTGTAAACATGTTTGAGCAAATATCTCTCTAGTGAAGCATTGAACATTTCGGATAAATGCTCAGTAATAGAATAACTGGGTCTGTTAGTAGATCTATATTTATTCATTTCATGAATCTTCATATTGATAGCCATAGTGGTTATACAAGTTTATATTCCTACCAAAAGTGGATTAAGGTTCCTCTGTAAAGAGAACAAAATGTTATGTTTCCCTACATTTCTTTATATCTAGCCTAGAGAAATGTTGAAGTCACTTCCTTGTAGGAAGCTCTGCTGATGGTAGACAAACAGGAGGCTCTGCTAATGGCAGGCAAATAAGTGGCTCTGCTGGAATGAATAGCATATCCTGGGGCCTACATTGTTGAGCAAACTCTTTAAGATAGTGTGACTCCTGGTCACAGGCTTACCTCACAGCCCCCAACACTGCTGTTCCTGTAACTGAACAACAGATCTGTTTACAAGTCTCCCCCACCTTTCTTTTAGTTTTATGGGTATAACTGTCACATGTAACTTGTGATTTATGGTTTAACTCCCATCCTGAATGTTTTTCTAATATGTGGTTATTTCCAATAAAATCTGACACTCCGAACAGCTCAGGGCTGCTACCCCTTGAGATTATCTCTGCGGTGCAGGTCTGGTATACAAGACTTTTTAAAAATTTATTTATTTGTTATTAACAACTTCCATGATTGTAAACAATATCCCATGATAATTCCATCTCTCTCCCCATTCTCCATCATATCCCTTCCCTATCTCAGTAACTGTCTCTTTTATTTTGATGTCATGATCTTTTCTTCCTAGTATGATGGTCTTGTGTAGGTAGTGTCAGGTACTGTGAGGTCATGGATATCCAGGCCATTTTGTGTTTAGAGGAGAGCATTGTAAGGAGTCCTACCCTTTCTTTGGCTCTTATATTCTTTCCACCACCTCTTCCACAATGGACCCTGAGCAATGGAAGGTGTGATTGAGATATTTCAGTGCTGAGCACTCCTCTGTCACTTATTCTCAGCACCATGGTGCTTTCTCAGTCATCCCAAGATCACTGCCATCTAAAAATAGAAGGTTCTCTACCAAAAGTGAGAGTATCATTAATATATGGGTATGAACATTAAGAGAAGTGCTTACTGGGCAGTTTGATGAGCATAGCATATACATTTAGCCAGACAACACCAGACATTATACCCCTAGGGCTCATGGCTACCCCTGTTGTAGGATTTCAGTATCAGGGATATATTCTGTTCCATGGAGAGGGCCTCCAGTCCAATTAGAGGGCAGTTGATTTCCACCATGAAAGACATGCCACTATTATACCCATTGGTTCATTTGGCCTGGCTGGCAAAATATAAGTCTTGCAGTATCCACTGTTGAGTATCTTCACTGGTGATTTTTTCTCTTTCTCTCCCATTGAACTGCATGCAGAATGGCTTCTTCAAGCTTCCTGTCAGCTGGTCTACATGGAGGAGGTTATCAGCTCAGTTCCAGCAGGATTTCTCAGTGGCCTTGCAGCCCAAGTAAGTGGAGACTTCAGCAATAGAATCTTATCATCTATTCCTGGTGGGAAACCAAGGGCCTCGGCAATGGCCTGTAACGTTTGGGGGGCATCAGGGACCACCCTGGCCAATAACTCACTGGAAGATATCCCATCCCTGGCACTGAAAATTTTCTAGTAACAATCTATGGCTCCTGAGTGTTCCATTGTCTAAAAAAGTAGGTTTCCATATGACTTATTTATATCCTCTTAGATTTTGATTAGCCATCCCTCCAACTTTCCTTTACTCAATCTCTTCCTCTGACCTCACTTAGGCCTTTTCACCTCCATTAATTTGTTATCATACTTACATATATACAATATCATGCTATTAGGTGTTTTTCTTTTCTTTCTTTTTTTTACCCAGTAAAAGTTTGCCTCATATTCTGTGAGTTGCTGGTCTTACTTGTGCGACACTGAACCCCATAACACCTCCTTCCCCACATCATTGTCAACATTTGTTATTATTAGATTTTGTAATGTTTGCTATCCTTACTGGAATAGGGTGTAATATCATGGCTGTATTAATTTGCATTTCCCTAATGGTTAGGGATGTTGAGCATTTTCTTTTTCTTTTTCTTTTTTTTTTAAAGTCTGTGCATGTTTAGTACAATTTTTTTATTTATTTCAGTGGGGGGGGCATGGGCACGCACCAGGGCCTCTGCCACTGGAAACAAAATGCCAGACTCTTGTGCCATTTTTTGTGTCTGGCTTTACATGGATGGCAAGCAAGCACCTTTAACCTCTAAGCCATAACTCCAAAACCACCCCACATATGCAATTTTTAAGAAAGTATTTTTTGTCTGTGGCTTGCTGAATCCATGGATGTGGAACCCATAGAAACAGAGGGTACTCTGTATTTACAGGCTGCTGTATGCTGGCCATTGTTCTAGATACTATGTTCTAGGTTATAGGAACTTCCAGTCCAGGAAGACATGGGCAATACATAAGAACAAGTTAAATAGAAAGAATACAGACTGGACTGGATGTGGTGGCACACACCTTTAACCCCAGCACTCAAGAGGCAGAAGAAAGAGGATTGCCATGAGTTCTAGGCCAGCCTGAGATTACATAGTAAATTCCAGGTCAGCCTGGGCTAGAGTGAGATACTACCTCAAAAAAAAAAAAAAAAAGAAAAAAAACAAAACAAAAAACAAGGACTGGAGTGATGGTTTAGCAGTTAAGGCACTTGCCTGAGAAGCCTAAGGACCCAGGTTCAAATCTCCAGTACCCACGTAAGTCAGATGCACAAGATGACGCATACATCTGGAGTTTGTCTGCAGTGGCTAGGAGCCCTGAAGCACCCATTCTCTCTCCCTCCTTCCCTTCCTCTATCCTCCCTCCCTTCCTCTCCCCCCCCACCCCCTTTCTCTCTCAAATAAACAAACATTTTTTTAAAAGTATACAGACTGGGCTGGGCATACAGCTCAGTGGTGAAAGGCGCTTGTGTGCAAAGGCTTCCCAACCAGGTTCAATTCCAAACACCAAATAAAACCTGGAACGAGCATCTGGCATTCATTTGAAGTAGCAAAAGACCCTGGCACATGTACACACATGCACACATTTTTTTAAAAATTTTAAGGCACATGCCTTTAACCCCAGCACTCTGGAGGCAGAGGTAGGAAGATCGATGTGAGTTCAAGATCACCTTCAGACTACATATTGAATTTCAGGTCAGGTCAGCCTGAGCTACACTGAAACCCTACCTTGAAACTCAAAACATAAAAAAAATTAAGAAAGCAAGCCAGAAAGAGTGGGGCACACTTTTAGTTCCAGCACTGGGCACGCTGAGGTAAGGACGATTGCCTTTAGTTTCAGGTCATCTTGGGCTACAAGAGTGAGCTTCAGGTCAAATTGGGCTAGAGTGAGCCTGCCTGAAAATTAAAAAAAAAAAAAATTGAAAAAAGTGAGAAGCTGGGCATGGAGGTACAAGCCTTTAATTCCAGCAGAGGTAGGAGGATCGCCATGAGGTCAACGCCACTCTGAGACTCCATAGTGACTTCCAGGTCAGCCTGGGCTATAGTGAGACCCAACCTCAAAAAAAAAAAAAAAAAAAAAAAAAAAAAAGAGAGATACAAACAAACAGAAGCTGGGCATGGTGGCTCACAGCTGTAATCCTAGCACTCCAGAGGCTAAGACAGGAACACTATGAGTTCAAGGCCAGCCTCAGCCTTGAACCTCAAAAATAAATGATAAAATAGAACTGGAAAGGGAAACAGGAGCATGTATGTGGTAAAGCTGCTATTTTAAGTAAGTTACTCAAGGAAAGACACTTGGGTTATTTGCTTTCTAGGATAAGCTGCTTTATTTGTATCTCCAATGATTTCTTTATGGCAGCGTCCTAGAAGCAGACTTGATGAGTTCCTTAGGGACTTATCTAATCAAGTCAAGTGACTGAATTACACCCTCATTAGCAGCATCTAAGTCTGTTCAGAAGAGCTCCACTCTGACACGCCTGCCTTAGCTCCTGCCAACCCTTGGCCCTAGATGTATGCACTTACCCGCTTAACTGCCAGTGTCGCAATGCCCAGCATGGCTGCTCCACCCACCCCCAGCACCAGCCGGGCATTGGAAAGCACAAAATCAATGGCTGTGCCAATGCCATTGTCATCCTTCTTGCCTTTGCACTCACCAGCGCCTGCCATCTCTCACCTGAGGCTTCCTAATGCATCTGTGAAGTGGGGGTGGAAGAGGGCCAGAGTGTCTAGGAAGGCACCTTTGTCCTCTTCTCTTTGGAATTAGGGTAGGAGGGGGGAAAATAAATAGTATCCTAAACAAGACCCCCAAGTTTGCTATGGAGAAAGACCAGGCCCTTCTCCAGCTGCTTCTCCCGGGCGACTGGATCCTGGAGCTTCTGATTTTTCCGGAATTCCCGGCGGACAGAGGCAAAGTAGAAATCTCTATCAGTGTAGCGGAGCTCTTGGCCCTGGCGCAGCAGAGCCCGGTACAGACTGAGCACAGCCTCTCGGCTCCACGGGGCCATGGGGGACTCACAGGGGCTGGGTGCCACACTCCGCGGGGAGCGCTCGCTACCACTCTTCAGGACTCGCCTCTCTTCCCAGTACCTCTCTCGGGGTCACCCATCAACATGGCCCCTTTACTTCCGGACACGACCTTGCGCACCCGGCCGAGGGCGGAACTGAACCTGAGCATTTTCTTAACTGTGTATTAGCCATTGGTAATTATTCTGAGCACTCTGTATTCATTTCTCTGCCCCATTTTTGGGGTAGGCGATTATTTTTTATTGTTTAGTTTTTTTTGGGGGGGGTTCTTTATAGATTCTATATATTAGGCTTCTGTGAGTGGTATGGCTGGTGAAAATTTTCTCCCAGTGGGTAATCTACTGGTTCTGCTTATGGTGTGTTTGTCTGTGCAAAAGCTTTGTAGCTTCATCAGATTCTATTGGTTGAGTGACTGCTCAATTTCCTGGGCTACTGGTATTTTGTTTAGGAAGTCTTTTTCCATTCCTATGCCATGGAGTTGCCTCATATGTTTTCTTTCAGTAGGAGAAGAGTCATATATTAAAGTATTTAATCCATTTGAACTTGATTTTTGTATATGGAGAGATGAGTGGGTCTTATTCCATTTTCCTACACATTATCATTCAATTTGTCCAACACCATTTGCTGAAGGCACTATTTTTTCTCCAGTTTACATTACTGGCACCTTTGTCAATAATCAAGTAACTGTAGTTACTTGAACTAAGATCTAGGTCTTCAATTCTGTTCCATTGATCTATGTTTCTGTTCTTATGCCAGCACCATGCTGTTTTTGTTACTATAGCTTTGTAATATAGCTTTAGATCAGGTATGGTGGTACCTCCAGAGGTGTTTTTATTTTCCCTAAGGATATATTTGAATATCAGCCTTGCAATCATTCCATATGAATTTTGTGATCATTTTTTCCATCTCTGTGAAAAATGATGCTGGTATTTTTAAAAAATATTTTTGTTCATTTTTATTTATTTATTTGAGAGTGACAGAGAGAGAGAGAGAGAGAGAGAGAGAGAGAGAAAGAAAGAGAGAGAGAGAGAGAAAGAGAGAGAGAAAGAGGCCGATAGAGAGAGAATGGGCACGCCAGGGCTTCCAGCCACTGCAAACGAGCTCCAGATGCGTGCCCCCCCCTTGTGCATCTGGCTAACGTGGGTCCTGGGGAATTGAGCCTCAAACTGGGGTCCTTAGGCTTCACAGGCAAGCACCTAACCACTAATCCATCTCTCCAGCCTGCTGGTATTTTTTTTTTAATGGAGGAAGGGATATTTATTGAAGCTTACAGATCCAGGGGAAGTTCCATAATGGCAGAAGAAACTGGCCCTCCTTCACAGGACCCAGCAAAGAGAGAGAAGCACAAGCCAAAAGCCACCCAGCACAGCACACTTCAGGAACTCCAGCTAGGTACACTTTGCATATCTTTAGATTGAAATCTGAAACCCACCACCTCACCTTAAGACACACACAGTGACATTGCCTCCATCCAGGTGGCTACAGATGCAGAATACAAACAATGAAGAAATGAATATATTGGGGTCCATCTATTCAAACTGCCACATAATTTTTTGGTATTTCATTAAATCTGTATATTGCTTTTGTTAGAATTGTCATTATCACAATATTAAGTCTACCTACCGAAAAGCATGGGAAGCCTTTTCATCATCTCAAGTCTTCCTTCATTTCTTTCTTTCATTTTTTTTATTAATTAGTTTTGTACTCAGTGAATACAGTCAAGTTGGTACCATTATTAGCCTCTTCACTGTCCTCCTTCCTCCCCCTGGCCCTTCCTTGTTGAGGTATATGGATCATGAATTGTGGAGTTAGCCCTCAGTTATATGTAGGAGGAAATGTCTCTGTGTAGCCTGACCCAACATGTGGCTCTGAAATTCTTTCCACCTCCTATTCCACAAATTTTCCTGAGCTATGTTGGGTTCATTTTAGGTCTGCTTCAGTGATGAGGTCTTGGGAGGCTATGTGTGTCTGGATATCTGATTTGGTAAGAGTTGATTATTCTCTGTGTCAATCTCCTTCATCCCTGTGCTGGTATCAGGTTCACCAAGAAAACAGCACCCTTGCTTGTTTCACCAGTTATTCTTAGTTTCAGATGGGGCCCTTTTGAGGTATAGTGTGGTGGACTGATCTTGAGACTTTAAAAAAATATTTTCATTATTTAGGTCTTTCACATCCTTGGTTTGTGTTATTCCAAGGTATTTAATTTTTTTTGTTGATATTGAAAATGGAACAGCATCTTATTTCTTTCCCCATGTATTTGTCCTTTGCATACAGTTTTATGCATGAGTTTTATGCATTGATTTTGTATCCTGCCACTTTACTGAAGGAATTAATCACCTTTAGAAATTTTGAGATGGAGACTTTAAATAAGTTATATATTGGATCATGTCATTTGCAAATAACTTGACTTCTTCTTTTCATTTGGAATCTCTTTTGTTCATTTTTATTTATTTATTTGAGAGTAATAGACGGACAGAGAGAAAGAGGCAGATAGATAAATAGAGAATGGCACACCATGGCCTCCAGCCACTGCTAACGAACTCCAGATGCATGCACCACATTGTGCATCTGGCTTACATGGGTCCTGGGGAATAGAGCCTCAAACCAAGGTCCTTAGGCTTCTCAAGCAAGTGCTTAACCTCTAAGCCATCTCTCCAGCCCTGGAATCCCTTTTATTTCTTTCATCTGTCTTACTGTTTGGTGTAATACTGTTAGTACTATGTTGAGGAGCAATGGTGAGAGTGGACATACCTGTCTTCTTCCTGATCTCAATGGGAACTCCTTGAGTCTCCATTAAGTATTATTTGAGATTTGGGTGCTTTATATATAACCTTTATTGTGTTGAGATATAAGCCCTCTATACAAAGGCCTTCTCTGCATCAATTGAGATGATCATCTGGTTCTTATGGTTAAGTTTATTTATGTGGTGTGTTACATTAACTGATTTCTGTATGTTGAACCGTACAATGTGGAATGAAGCCAACTTGATCAGGGTGGATAATGCTTTTGATGTGTTGTTGAATTAAGTTCATGAGGATTTTGTTCAGGATTTTTGCATCTGAATTCATCAGGGATATAGGCCAATAGTTTTCTTTCCTTGTTGCATCTCTGTCTGATTTTGGTATTAGGGTGATTCTAGTTCTCTCTCTCTCTCTCTCTCTTTTTATTTTATTTATTTATTTTTTTGAGGTAGGGTCTTACTCTGGCTCAGGCTGACCTGGAATTCACTACGTAGTCTCAGGGTGGCCTTGAACTCTTGGCAATCCTCTTACCTATGCCTCCCGAGTGCTGGGATTAAAGACATGTGCCACCACGCCTGGCCATGATTCTAATCCTTGAAAGGAGTTGGGGAGCATTTTCTTGTCTCCAGTTATTCAAAACAGTTTGAGAAAAATTGGTTTTAGTTCTTCAATGAAGGTTTGATAGAATTTGGCTGAGAAGCCATTTAGTCCTGGACTTTTCTTTATAGGGAGGTTTGTGATTAACTTTTCAATCTCAATGGATGATATATGTTTGCTTGCCAGATTAATCTGCTCTGAGTTTAGTTTTGGTGGGTGGCATGTGGCTAGGAATTCATCCATTTCTTCCAGATGATTTAATTTTGAGGAGTAGAGTTTGTAGAACCATGCCCTGATGATTTTTCTAATTTTACTGATGTCTGTTGTGAACTCTTCTTTTTAATTTCTGATTTTGTTAATTTGAGACTTCTCTTATTCTGCTTGATATAGTGGGCCAGGGGTTTATCCATCTTGTTTACTTTTCAAATAACCAGCTCTGCATTTCATCATCTTAAAAATTGGTTTCTTAGTTTATAACTCATTGATATTTGCTCTTATCTTGATTATTTTTTTTCTGTCTGGAGATCATAGGGCTGGACTCTTTTTGTTTTTCCAATGCTTTTAGGTGGAAAGTTAGGTTATTAATTTTGGATCTCTCTGTCTATGATATGAGGGCATTTAGCACTATGAATTCTCCTCTTATGACTGCCTGCATTATGTCACATAAGTATTGGTAAGTTGTGTTTTCATTAGCTTTCGACTCTAAGAGTTTTCCAATTTCTTTTTTGATGTCTGGCACAACCCATTCATTGTTTAAAAGTGTGTTGTTCATTATCCTGGAGCTGGTGGAGGTCTTGATGTGCCTCTTCTTAACTTTTAGCTTTATCCATTGAATCTGATGTGATGCAGGGAGTTACTTCAATTTTCCAGAATTTATGGAGGTATGTTTTATGACCTAATATATGGTTTATTTTAGAGAAGGTTCCATGGAGAAGAATTTGTATTCTGTAGAGTTGGGGTGGAAAGTTCTGTAGATGTCCATTTAATTCAGTTAATATTTGGTGTTGTTCAGCTCTATTATTTCCCTGTTGATTTTCTGACTGGATATGTCTATTGATGATAATGTAGTATTGAGATCTCCAACTATGATGGTGTTGGTGTTTATTTCTGTTTTGTTATCAAGTAGGTTTTGTTTTATAAACTCTAGTGCACCTGTGTTTGGCACATATAGAATTATGATTATGATGTTCTTATGTTGGATCATTCCCTTGATGGGCAAGAAGAGGCCTTCTTTGTCCTTTTTGATTACTTTTGAAGCCTATTTTATCAGATATTAATATAACAACATCTGCTTGTTTCTTTATTTATTTATTTATTTATTTATTTATTTATTTATTTATTTATTTGAGAGCGACAGACACAGAGAGAAAGACAGATAGAGGGAGAGAGAGAATGGGCGTGCCAGGGCTTCCAGCCTCTGCAAACGAACTCCAGACGCATGCACCCCCTTGTGCATCTGGCTAACGTGGGACCTGGGGAGCCGAGCCTCGAACCGGGGTCCTTAGGCTTCACAGGCAAGCGCTTAACCGCTAAGCCATCTCTCCAGCCCTGCTTGTTTCTTATTTCCATTTGCTTGTATTATTATTTTCTATCCTTTCACCCTGAACAGGTGTTTGTCTTTAATAGTGAGGTGGATTTCTTGAAGACAGTAGATTGAAGGGTCCATTTTGTTAATCCAACCTGTTAACTTGTGCCTTTTTATGGGTGAGTTAAGACCATTAATGTTTATAACTGTGAGCTTCAGTTTAATCCTTGCCATGATGAGGTGTTTTATGGGGTTTGGTTTTTATTTCTTGTGTTTTGTAATTTTTTTAATTAGTTTTCTATTCAGCAAATACAGGCAGTTTGGTACCATTATTAGGCTCATCCATGACCTACCCCTACCCATTGGTCCCTCCTTGTTGAGGTATATATATGGGTCATGCCTTGTGGGGTTAGCCCACAGTTATTGGTGTAATAAATGTCTCTGCATATCCTAACCCAACATGTGGCTCTGACATTCTTTACACCCCCTCTTCTGCAAAATTTCCCTGAGCTATGTTGGGTTCATTTTCGGTCTGCTTCAGTGATGAGGTGTTGGGCGTCTCTGAGGCTCTGGCTCTCTGATTTGGTAGGAGTTGATTTTACTCTGTGTTGATCTCCTTCCCCCTTGTGCTGGTATCCGTTTCATCAGGAAAACAGCACCTTGCTTGTTGTGCTAATTTTCCTTAGTTTCAGACAGGGCCCTTTTGATGTATGATGGGGTGGCTCTCTCCTTAGGATCTGCATCTATCTGAAAAAGAGAAGCAGAATCTCCAACGGAGAGAAAGTTAGTTCCAGGACAAATGAAATAGCCCTTACTTTTTTTTTTAATAAAGAGTTTAATAGGTGTAGGCCTTCTTGTAGCCCATGATTGATGGTGGCTTGATATAAGAGAGAGGGTTTATGTTTGGATATGATTCTGACTTGTTTTCCACCTCCAGCTATGGGTGCTGTACCACTGAGGGGATCAGTTAGCCAAATCAAGAGCAGTTGGTTCCCCACCATGGCTGTGTGCCACTATTGCACTTGTGTGGGCATCACAACAGGTTATTTGTGGCTAAGTAGGTTAGACCATGAGTTGCTTGAAGAGATATTGGTTATTTCCCCCAGTCACCCATGTAGAACCTTCTGGCACTAGACACACTGATTGTCTTGTGACTGACTTTCTCCTGGCTTCCAGCCATGCTGTTCCATTTTATGTGTCAGTTGCATATGGTGTCTTCACCAATAGGGTCTTACCAAGAACACTTGGTGGGTCATCAAGTACTCTGACAGAAATCTGTCATTCTTTTAGGAAACCTTGTAGGTTTTTCTGATCAAAATCTCATTGTGGATGATAGCCCCATGCTGGTACTGGGAGTCACAGGTCAGTGACAACTAAGAAAATGAGGAAGAATATAACTAATATTCAAGAGTTAGGGAGGAGAAAGAGAGTGAGAGGAAGAGGGAGGGAGGGAAGATGTAGAGAATTTAGGTTAGACTTGATCCTACCCTCTCCAGTGTCTTGTGGTTCAGGTGTTTCCTATAAGGGCCTGGTGAGGGTTCAACCATTTGGGCTGCCTTTTATGAAGTTGAATTTTATGGTACCATTGCCATTTGGGTCTAAATTACTGTTTCCCACCCCTTCTATGCCCTCCCCTCCTTCCCCATCCATCCTAGTGTCTATTCCATGAGATGCTTGCTGGCTATGTATGCTATCTTGGGTAGATTCAGGTTAGGTACTGTAGATGAATGAGTCTATGTGGCTTTTTTTTTTTTTTTTTTCCGTGATTGGGTAAGTTCACTGAAGATGATCTGTTCCAGGTTCAACCATTTTTCCTCAAATTTCTTTGTGTCATTTTTTCTTACTACTGTGTAGAATTCCATTGTGTAGATATACCACATCTTAGTTATCCATTCTTCTAGTGATGGACATCTGGATTGATTCCAGCTCTTAGCTATTACGAATTGAGCCGCTACAAACATGGTTGAGCAAATATCTCTGTGCTGTGATTTGAAGGTTTTAGAGTAGATGCCCAGAAAGGGAATAACTGGGTCTGTTGGCAACTCTATAGCCAGCTTTTGCAGGAGTCTCCATATTGCTTTCCAAAGTGGTTGTACCATCCTACAGTCCTACCAACAGTGTGTTCTTACTCCTCCACATCCTTGCCAGCATTTATTTTCATTTGGTTTTTTGATGTTTGCTCTTCTTATTGGAGTAATATGGAATCTCATAGTTGTTTTATTTGCATTTCTCTAATGATTAGGGATGATGAACATTTTCTTAAGTGTGTTTTTGCCATTTCTGTTTCTTCCACTGTGAACTGCCTGCTCAGCTCTTTGCCCCATTTTGTGAGTGGGGTGTTTGACTTATTACTGTTTAGATTTTTGAGTTCTTTGTAGATTCTAGAGATTAGGCTTCTAGGCAGAGATGCCACAAGAAAAGAAAACTACCAGCCTATTTCCTTAATGATCTTAGATGCAAAGATCCTGAACAAAATCCTCGCAAACTGAATTCAACAACACATAAAAAGCATTATCCATCTTTACCAAGTGGGATTTATCCCAGGAACACAAGGGTGGTTCAACATATAGAAATCTGTCAATGTAATACACCACATAAACAAGATTAAACATAAAAACCACATGATAGTTTCGATAGATGCAGAAAAAGCCTTTGACAAGATACAACATCACTTCATGATCAAGACATTAGAGAGAATTGGCATGGTAGGTTCATATCTTAAAATAATAGAGGCAATATATAAAGCTTCGAAGGCCCAAATAAGAGTTAATGGAGAGAGACTGGAGGAATTCCCATAAAGTCAGGAACAAGACAGGGTTTTCCTCTCTCACCTCTGCTTTTCAATATAGTACTTAACTCCTAGCTCAAGCAATAAGACAGGAGAAGGAAATAAAAGGGATACTACTTGGAAAGGAAGAAGTTAAGTTAGCTCTATTTGCCGATGCCATGATTGTATATGTAAGAGACTTGAGAGACTCCATCCCAAAACTCCTGAAGGCGATTAACTCCTATCGCAAAGTAGCATGATACAATATCAATGCACAAAAATCAGTAGCATTTCTATATGCAAATGACAAAGATACAGAGAAAGAAATAAGGGACATAGTCCCATTTTCAATAACAACAACAACAAAAATCGCTTGGAATAACATTAACCAAGGAATTGAAAGCTCTGTACAAAGAAAACATAAAAACACTCAAAAAAGAAATTGAGGAGGACTTGAGAAATGGGAAAGACCTCCCATGCTCCTGGATAGGCAGGCAGAATTAACACTGTGAAGATGAAAATCCTACCAGAGGCAATATATAGATTTAATGCAATTCCAATTAAAATCCCTGCAGTGTTCTCCACAGAGACAGAAAAATGATCTCAAAGTTCATATGGAAAGGCAGAAGGCCTCACATATCCAAACATATCCTCAGCAAAAGAAATACCACTGGTGGCATCACTATACCTGATCTAAAGCTATATTACAAAGCCATAGGAATAAAAACAGCATGGTACTGACATAAGAACAGGAGTATAGACCAATGGAATAGACTTGAGGACCCAGGCTTTGGGTCAAGCAACTATAGCTACTTGATATTCGACAAAGATCCAAACAATATAGGCTGGTAAAATGACAGCATCTTCAACAAATGTTGCTGGACAAATTGGATAACCACATGCAGGAAACTGAAACTCGATCCACACATTTCAACATGCACTACACTGAAATCCAAATGGATCAACGACCTCAATATAAGACCAGAAACTCGAATACTACTGGAAGAAAATTTAGGAAGTACTTTCCATGATATAGGAATGGAAAATGACTTCCTGAACAAAACCCCAGTAGCTCACGATCTTAAACAGTCACTCAACCAATGGGATCACATGAAGATGAAGAGTTTCTTTACAGACAAGGATACAATAAGCAAAGCCAATAGATTACCCACAGAATGGGAGAAAATATTTGCTTTTTTTTTTTTGAGCCTTCTCTACTGCTCTGGTTTTGGTTAATTTGGTCTTTCTGAGATTGGTTATTTTACTCTTCTGTGTGGCATTTTCTCTATAGGTTTGGCTTTGTGTTCATAGAATCATGGAGTTGACTTTTGTCATAGAAAGTTTTCCTTTCACCATCTAATTATGAGGGATACTTTTTTTGGGTAGAGTAACATTTGTTGGAAGACATAGTTTTTTAGAATTTCAAGTGTTCCTTTCCAGGCCCTTCTGGATTTCTTGGTTTCCATTGAGAAATCTGATGTAATTCTGATAGGATTGTCTTTGTATCTAGTTAGTTGATTTTCTCTTGCTGCTTTTAGCACTCTCTTTGTTTTCATTGTTAATAGTTTTAACTATTATGTTCTTTGGAGAGTTTCTTCTTTGGTCTTGGCCATTTGGTGTTCTGTGAGCTTCTTATATCTGGATAGGCCTCTCTTTTGAGAGACTGGGAATATTTTCTTCAATAATTTTGTTAAATATATTTTATATGCCACTGGCCTGGATGTCTTCTACTCTGGTATATCCATGATCCAGCTGTTTGGTCGTTTTAGGATATCCCACAGTTCCCTCATATTCTGTTCACTTAATTTTTTGAACCTAGCAAATTTTTTGGCTTCCTGATCAATTTCTTCTGTCTTGTCTCTCAGATCAGAGGTCCTGTCTTTCACATGAGAGGTTCTAGGGAGGTTTTTATAAGCTCTATTTGATTTTCATTTTCTGTTGTTATTTTGCACCATATCCATCTCTTTCTTAATTTTTGTTTATTTTCAAGAGAGATTCAAAAATAGGTAGGAGGAAAGAGAGAGGGAGAGGGAGAGAATGGGTGCATCAGAGCCTGTAGCCACTGAAAATAAACTCCAGATGCAATCTCCTCCTTGGGCAACTGTCTTACATGGTTCCTGGAGAATTGAACCTGGGTCCTTCGGCTTTGTAGGCAAGTGCCTTAATTGCTCAGCCATTTCTACAGTTCTCAGTCCTCTATCTCTTTTTTGAGATACAATTAAAGTTCAAGTTCTTGTTTTCTAGATGCTTCCTGGAATTCATTCTTGCATTTGATCAAGTCTTCATTAAGCTTAATAAATTGGTTATTGAGATAATGCATTTGTTGACTTACCTTCAATTCATTTATTTTCATTGAGGCTTCTAACATTTTCTTCAATTAAGGTAAGCTGACTGTCAAACGCTGAATGCTCTAAGAGATGATTCTGCTCAATTTTGGTCATATGATTGTTGGTTTTTTGATGGTTTGCTTTCAGTTCAGCAATTCTTTTGATCAGGGTTACATTGGTTTTTGTATTTTCATTTTGTGATTAAATTTCTATTGATTTCTCCATGATTTCATTTAGGCTTCCATTGTGGGACTAGGCATCCTTGGTGGAGATCTCTCAGTTGTGTGAATTTCATTGTGTTTTCTTTGTGCTGTGGTCTACCCACCTTGGGGAAACATTTTATTCTATTGAGGGAGAAGCAAGTATTTGTCCTTGTAGGATTTTCAGAGGGTTTTCTTTTTTAAATATGAACCAGATTGGTGTATGATGGGGCTATAACCACAGATGTGAAAATTGTGGAGATTGCAGGTACATCAAAGGTACCTAGGGAACTGGGAAGTGAGGAAATGGGAGCTCTGGTCTACTCACTCCACTAACATGTACTCTTCAGCACACAGGGATCACGAGTTGGGGAACCAGAAGCCAGGAAGCTAGAGAGCCAGAGGCAAGAGATCTGCTTCTACAGTGGCCAGTGCACCCTCTGACTCAGGGGAATTGGGATTTAGGTATCCAGGGCCCACTCGGGAAACCAGAGGGAAAGGCCTGTTTCTACAGCCCACACACAGTTACCAGGCTTCCCCAAAGTAGTAGCAGGGGTACAGGTACCAGGGAGGTGGTAGACCTACCAGGAACTCTGGCCTACTCAATTTGTGTGTGCACCCTCCGGAGTGGAGCTGGAGATCTACTAGCTGGGGAAGCAGGGACTGCTTGATCAAGAAGGCACAGCAAGGCACCTGCTGCCATAGCAAGCTCACTGGGTCAAGACAGCCCCAAGCCAGCCTAGGGCAACCTACCCAGACAGGGAACTTGGAGGAAGAGTGGGGAGAGGGGGAAGAACAGGGAGATCTGGCATACTGATAGTTACTTATGATCAGCAATAGTTTTGTGAAGGAAACAGCAATGGCTACTTTAAAGCTAATGCAATATTGTTTTACCCAGTAAATTGGAGTTGGCATGAGCAACAGTTTTTTTTTATTTTATTAGCCTGAACTTGTCTTGAAGTTCTCTCACAACAAAATTATGTATTTTAAAACATTGTTTCCTAAATCATGTTCCATCAAATATTAAGAAATAATGTTTTTATACTGGGTTAATGACTGTCCAATGAATAATGCATTTAAAACTTAAGAAGAATAATATTTTAAAATTAAGCTTTCTTTTAATAATAACCTACTGAAGTATAAATCAAGAGTAAGTTAGGTAAATTCAGATTGCTAATGCTCCCCGGCTCCTTACATAACAATAACTTAGGGAATGTATAGAAACTCTGTGATAAACGCTCAGCACTGAAATATCTCTATCACAACTTCCAAGGTTCAGGTCCATTGCAGAAGAGGCAGTGCAAAGAATGTAAGTCGAAGGAAAGGTAGGACTCCTTAAAACGTGCTCCTCCATACACAAAAATGGCCTGGATATCCATTACCTTGCCATGCCTGACACTACCTACAGAAGACCATCATAATAGGAGGAAAAGATTATGACATCAAAATAAAAGGGAGGCTGATTGAGAGTGGGAGGGGATATGGTAGAGAGTGTTTCAAAGAGGAAAGTGAGGTGGGGGGAGAAGGGAATTATCATGGGATATTGTTTACAATCATAGAAGTTGTCAATAAATATATTTTTAAAAAACAATTATTTGAAAATATAAAGATTAAATATGGTTCATTTTGTATTTATGAAAGTCATGATAGATGTTATCACATTTATCTGTAGAAATGGATGTTTTACTTCTTTAGCTTTAATTGTATCTAGCAGTAGAAATGTTATATTTTATAAACACTTAAATGTTTGCTGATCAGTTCATTACACAAAATACACATTTATAACCTTCATGTCTTAGCCACTTAATTTATCTTGACAGCCTTGTCAAGCTATCTAACATTTATCTCCTTTTAGTAGCTACAATTGCCGTAATTGCTCATTTGCATGTTTAAAACATTCAATAAGTTATCCAGTCATTGTATGATGGTTTTTTCCTTTGATTTATTTATGTTTTGGCATTAATTAACTTGATGAAACCTTAAAAGTGAAGGTTCTTTTAAATGACAGATTCTTCAAGGGGTGTAGCCACAGAGAAAATCTCTATTATATTCATGACTAATTGCCACACTGGCTAGTTATAATATCCAGAATTGTAATTTCCTTCACTTGGAATTTAGCCACCTCTACATGCATTTTGACACTGAACAACTTAGGCCATACTGTTTATTCTTTGCTCTGTTGAAATGATTTATCTTTTTTATTTCTTTGTTCTTGAGAAGAAATTGTAACCACTTTTGAGTTACTTGCAGAACACAGACTATTATTCATTTATATAGTATATTTATCAAACTACTTTAGTATCATTTCTATAATATTATCTTCACATTAAAATAAAGCTCACTTTATATATTTTTTAATATCAATGAAGTATCAAGCTAAAACTGAACTAAAATATAAACTCTAAATTCTGTTTTACCTGTTATATGGCTCAATAAGGTAGTTATGAAGAAAATTGTGCATTATCTGTATTGTTTAAAAGGAATTCTGATTATTATTACTCTCATTAATTTTTATGTTTGAATAGATTACATGTTTGTGATCTCTAACTCATGAAATCACATGTTATAATTTTAATCCCCATTGTGTATGTTCTAATATCTATCATCCATCATCAATGAATGAATGAATGAAAAACATACTAGATGTAGAGTTGAGTGTTCTCTGTAGTTTTAGGCACCTACTGTGGTTTTTGGAATGTGTTCCTCATGGATAAGAGAATGCTATTTCATATGACAATCTTTTAAAGATTTATGCAACCATTGACTAGCATTTTTGTGATACTGTTAAAATTACATATGCTATTTTTTTCTATTAAATTTATAGTATAAGGTGCTGTATTTGATGTATAAACTAAAGGCTGATACACTGTGTATCAACACACTAGAAATAACACATTCATATCTCTAATGCTGTACCATAAAAGCAGCTACTTCTTATTACCTTAGTACTCACTTCTAGGAGTGTGATTGGAATTCGTCATGACTTTGGGTCTTTGAACTAGAATTAAAAACAACAAACAACTTACATACCTCAGTTAGTGGCTTATTCATGAATGGAGTCACAGTAATTGGAATTTACAATTTTTAGAAATAACTGATAAATACTTGTCATGTGGGGATTTGTATTAAGAAAGTATATTAATCTACAAGGTGAGTTGAGTTTAAATACTTATAAGTGTTGTAGTCAAAACACATGAAACCATTATGTCACTATTAGGGAAAGTCTGCCTGGGACAATCCTGGCGTTGAACTCAAAAGCATCATGCCCTAATCTGAAGAGGGCTCATATAGCAGAGCCTGGTTTTGATGACAAGACAATGAATACAATCAATAAGGATCACAAGTGCTGAAGATGACCACAGCTACCACATTCAAGCAAGGTTTCATTTATTCATTTCCTATTTCTATTATTTACTTTTTGACAATTCCATACATGTATACAATGCATTTTGATCACATTCACTGCCCTATTACCCTTCCTACTCTTACTGAACTTTTTCATCTTCCAGTTTTTTTATTCATTTTTTTGTGTGTATGTATATGTTTTTAATTTTTTCTTTATTTATTTGAGAGAGACAGTGAAAGAAAGTGTGTGCGTGTGTGTGTCTGTGTGTGTGTGTGTGAGAGAGAGAGAGAGCATGCCAAAGCCTCTAGCTGCTTCAAATGAATTGCAGACACATACACAAACTTCTGCATCTGGCTTATGTGCGTCCTGGCGAATCAAGCCTGGGTCCTTTGGCTTTGCAGGCAAGTGACTTAAGCACTAAATTGTCTCTCCAGCCTGTCATTACTTTTTTGTGACAGGGCATTTCATTGGTTTGGAGCTCACCAAATAGGCTACACTGGCTGGTTATGGAGTACCAGGGATCATCTACCTGTTTCCACCTCCCCAGTGCTGGGATTATAAAAACATGTATGAGGATTGCTTTTCTGTATGGGTTTAGGGACGGAATTCAACTTCTCATGCTTGCAAGGTAAGACATTTTGTTAACTGAGCTTCTGCTCAGCCCCTAAGAGTACTTAGAGGATACTTACTCTGGGAAAACTTTGCCCGTGCTCTGGTTTTAGAGTCAAATGCCTCTGTGGAATTTCAGAGGCTAGTTTTTAGGTAATGCTCTCCAGATCTACATGGATTGATAGATTCTGTTGTAAGTGGAATCAGACATATGGGTTGTGTCAGCATGTATCCTTTAGCTGGGTATAAGCACCAGATTTGTAGTCTGCCTTTCAGACCCTGTTCCTATGTATGCTTCTTAAATTTTAGAAGTAAATTTGGGTGAAATCAAAACTTTTCAAAGGCTCAGTTCTACTATGTTAAATGAGATTAACTGTTGTGTGTCACTTTAGGTTTCAGTGAAGATCAACTGAAAAAATTTTGCTTAACAAATGTGGCCTTTTATAGACAATTTAATATCTGTGGTAATAGAAAAGTATATTGACCTAGCATAGCAATAAACAAGTGAATAAAATCAGCTCTGCTTGGAAAGGTGGTTATGATTAATTCTTTGGTACATTGTTTATTACGATGACTAATGAAAATTCTTATCTCTGATTACTAAAATTCTTAGAAAGAAATAAAGTCATAATGTACCTTCCTTCTGGGTAATTATCGATAACTTTAATCAATATTTCATATTCAAAATACCATTTCTTATAAGAATTCTTTAGATTTGAAGATGTGAACTTAATTTAAGGAATGTGTATTAAAAATATTTTTTTTGCTCATTTTAATTAATTTATTTGAGAGTGACAGAGCGAGAGAAAGAGGCAGAGAGAGAGTGAATGAGAATGGGCGCGCCAGAGACTCCTGCCACTGCAAATGAACTCCAGATGTGTGCGCCCCTTGTGCATCTGGCTAACGTGGGTCCTGGGGAATCGATCCTCGAACCGGCGTCGTTAGGCTTCACAGGCAGGCGCTTTACCGCTAAGCCATCTCTCCAGCCCAGGAATGCGTATTTTAATTGAACAAGTAATTTAGGTTTTATGCACTTGAAAATGTTCTCGTTACACAAATAAAATGGTTTTTCCAATATTCTTCTGAAATTATTACAGAGATGAGTTTCTTACCATGTGATAAACATGAAATAACAATGAAGAACTTCTCATTTCCCAATATTTTAGACATTCTTTTGGCAAATAAACTTAAGTCTTTGTCCAGAAAAAAGATCAGTGAAGAATCATGACTTGTGATACTGCAATGATTGCAGGTAAACTTAATTAAGGGCTAACAACTCATTCAATATAAATTATATAAAATATCTGAAATAATACTCTTTGTTGATTCTGAGAAAAGTAGTGGTAGGAATGAAAAAATATCTTCTGTGGTTTAGCATGTACAATCTTAAAATGCAGAAAACAGCATGCAAATTAATACTTTCATGCATATTTCTAGAAAAAAAATTATAGATTTGGATGTGAAAATGGGTTGTTAGGTTAGTAGTTTATATTTTATGTAACTAAGTGACACCAAAGGGCTCCTGCATATTATAAAATGTATGTAGCATGGAATTTTTTTATTGAGACAAGATCTTACTGTGTGTGTCAAGCTTACCCTGGCCTGAAATTTATGATCTTCTTACCTCATCATCCAAAATGCTGGAATTACTGTATTTTCATGGCTGGGTTGATTATATCTTTGTTTGAGTTCACACTGGGAATTGTTAAATTATTTAATTGGCATACTTTACTACTAATTTGTTGCTTTTTATTGATTTTGGAAGTTAGTATAAAGTAATAGATAACTCAGAAAATGGCAATCATGTTTTAGAAGTAAAGACTTCTGATTTTGATTTTGATTATTTTATACCTGTGCTGTGGTTCTAGAGGAATTTTTGCTACAATTTTATAAAACTTTTGCATATTTATTAATTCATTCTTTCATTGAATCAGGGTCTCGCTTTATCCCAGACTGATCTGGAATTCATTCTGTAGCCCCTGGTTGACCATGGATTCACTGGAAACTGCCTACCTCAGCCTCCTGACTGTTGGGCTATAAAGGCATGTGCCACCACATCTGGCTAGAATTTTTAATATTTGACATGTTAGAGACTTATTAAAGTTTATAATAAAATAAAAAAAAATTAAGAAGCAAACAAAATGGTTCAGATTGTGGAATAATACAAAATGTTGTGTGTTTTGAAAAATTTCCCATTCCTTTTCGGAAACAATCATTTGAACTTAAAATTAAGCAGTAAGAGAACTTGAGAGGTAGGATTAATGTACTCCCCTACACTTACTCCCTAGTTAAAAAAGAAAGAAGGCTGAATTGCCTACATAATTAATTTAGAGTGGGCCTGATAGTGTAGGCCTATAATCTTAGCTGTTGGAAGGCTGAGGAAATAAGATCACAAGCTCAAGTTTGGCCTTGATACAAAGCGAGTTCATCATGTTGAGTAACTTATTCAGATTCTGTCTCACCATAAAATCAAAAGAAGGTTGGGGTTGAGGCTCCATGATGATAGAATACTTGCCAAGCATGTGTGTGGCTATGGGCTCCCCAGTATCATAAAAAATAAGAGAAAAAGAAAGAAGAGAGTCCTTATTCCTGTGTACAAGCTGGGGGTTAAAACACCATGGACACAATGGAGCAGTAACTACTGCTCAGGACTGCATGTGTACCTGTGAGTACCCAGACACTGGTAAGGGTGGAAAACTGGAACTGTTCCAGAAAACAAGGTATGGCAGACAAGTTTAAGGACCAATAGTTGACTTCTATGATTCCCAGCCTTTCTCCTTCAATCAGGGTCAAATAGGTCTCTGAACATTGATGTCTATCTTTGTGTTACATGTAATTTTATCCTGGTTGAATGATGTGCATTTACATTAAAACCAGAATAAAATTTGCTGACTCATGGGTGTAATTGTAGTGCAGGTCGTTGTAATTATGGGGTGCTTCCACCTGGGAAGTCTTACTCCTTTTCTACCTTTGATAGGTATGTTTTGGACAGGTTCAAAGACTGGAATAATCTTGCTAGTGGATAACTGGATAATTTAACTAAAGAATAATATGAGTTTAACATGAGGGCTATACCACTTGAGTCACATATCAGAAAAATCACATTTATTAAAACTTAGCCTAAAGTAGTAATGATACATGATCTGCATAACATTGTATATGTAACAAAATGTCAGTAAAGATTACTGATATTTAAATTGTAATTATATATTAAATTGTAAGTATAAATTATAAATATATTATCAGTATTATAAATTACTATGTACCTTTTAATTACTCATGCAATAAATAGACTGTTGACAGAATATAATACTGAAATATTTTTCAAAGTAAGTGATAGTATGTAAAATTATGTATAAAAGATTAACCTATCTTGCATATTCAAATACATATGTTAAAAGGGTCATGTGTGATCTTATGATAGTTGCCTCCATAAGTCTTTTCAACCTCCTCTTTCAAGAAGATACTCTTAAAAGTAAGCATCAGTACAGAAAGAAGCAAGAAGAAGAGATACAGTGAATGTAGTCAAAACTGGAGCTCATACAGAAGAGCCAGGTATGATTTATTCACTTCCTCAGACTTGAGGAACTTGGAGCACAGGGGATTGAGAGTGTTGGTGCTTCGGGAATTGAGATTCATCTCACCTGGATCCACATGTTCTGTTGTACTTTTAGTAGATGACTTTAGGATATATAATGGTCCAGAGCCAAATAAAAATTAATATGACATCAACCCACACACAATAAACTAGGTCATATTCTCTCTGGGTATATACTTGTTGTTTCTGATTTATTGGACCCAATATGTTTTTGGCCACTGACTAAGGAATTGACCATTTTGGCATTACTTCAGTGGCTCTCTGCTTTCCAGTTATTTGTGATTATGTTATAGTCCCAGAATCAAAATCAGTCTGCCTCAACTCAGTTACTGTAATTCCTATGCCAAATCCAGTTCCAAATATCTACACAAAAGAAATCACATATGAATTCTCAACGAGGGACAAATACTTTGTTATTGGGATTCAGAACTGAGTCCCTTAGCACATCCTGTAATGAATAAGGCTTCTTAATGTCCAACAGGTCTGGCAGGATTTGGCCTCTCAGTACCCCTGGAGAATGCTTGTGAGTTTAAACTCGGACTTTATGCAACAGACTAAAGTGTATTACTCATATTTGCTTACCTTATAAAACCAAAATTATATCTCTCAATTGTTTTTCAGACAGCTGCAGCTAGCATATCTATCCCTTTGGGTACTCTCAGGCTGGGGTTATATTTTCCCCAGTGGTTAGAACAGTTGGACCCTGGCTACCACACTGCTATAATGCAACAAACAAATTATTGAGAACATATTATTACTATGATTCACCACAGAGAGGGAACTTCAGATTTAGGAAATTTCCAATGTTGTAGGGAATGGAAAACTTTGAAACTATGTCATAACTAAGTTTACTGGGAAGCCAACAATTTAGAATGGAGAGTTGGGTTTGAGGCATTGATGGGGAAGTTGATTCTTGGAAGATTACAGAAGAGACGGAAAGTAGGAATAAAAGGACTCAAATATATAATTAGATTAAGATATACAAGGACTCAAATACCACTTTGATAGTGCATTTGTCTGGAGTGTACTATATTTTAAAAGATTAAACATCATAGTATAATATAACCAGTTTCTATTCAACATTGTACATGTACACTTATGTTGGGTTTGTTAAGCTAGGATTCAGCAGTTTTTTTTGGTGTTTTTTTTTTTTTTTTTTTTTTTTTTTTAAGACCAGGAAAGTAAATATTCTAGGTCTCTGGGGTCATAAGGTCTGTGTTTTAACTATGTAATGTGGCCATTATAACCCTAGATCATTAAGAGATGATATAAAAACAAATTGACTCCAATTCTCCAAACTTTTGATTCCAGAAACAGCAGTCTGGCAGATTTGGCTTGTTGGCCCTTGCTTTTGGTTTATTCATAGCAGTTGCCAAATGATCTGGGATAAATGTATTTACGATTTTATTATTGATCATATTTTCAATAACACTCTGAACTCTTAGAAGTTTATGTTCTATGTGACATTAAATTGTCTCCTTCAAACCTACAAGAGATAACACATTCTCAAATGCTTTGGATACACAATTGTTATGCTGATCACCCCATATTTACTTTGTCATCTTTTATTTATAACCCACTCTGCTTTTGTTTGCTTTATGTATAATTTTAAGAGTAGTAAATTTATTCATGCCTCTATCTCTTCAACGAATTGTAGTAGGAGGTATTTACATACCTTCATGGCATCTCTGCTACTGTCTCCAACCTGAGTTTCATACATGAAGCTTCCTTTTTGTTGAGCAGATCCACATGGTGTTGTGAATAAATGAAAGTCAAAGTCCCTGAGTCATTGTTACAAAAATTCTTAGAAAATTGGAAATTAGGCAATGATGACAATAGGGCCACCCACTGAAATTCTTCTTCTGAAGCTTTTTGTGGCTAGGATACTACTATACAGAATAACTCACTCCACTGATTTTGTACCAAAAGAATATATTTTCCAACCTTGTTTTATTTCAAGACATTGAAAGTCAGGAGTCAATTGATGAGCTTCATTGATCTCACTGATTGACTGTGACATTCATATTTTGTTACTTTTTTCTACTTTCAATTGCTTACCCTTTTGTTTCTCTGCTATGGCATAAAGGTTTTGTAGTCAGATGCTACAAGGATAATTAACTGTTAGTCAGTTGATGATCTTATATAGAAATGTTAAGGAATCCCCGGTGTAACCAAATGTCATCTCATTGTTCTTATCATATTATACATTTTTTTATAAAACAAACAGCAAGGTTGTTTTTCTGTTGGAAATTAGTATTTTACAATAATGTCCCTGTAAGTGAACAACAGGCAAAGGTTGGAGAGGACTATTACTTATGTATTCTATTGTGAAATAATTTAAAATGTGTAATTGCACTAATTGCTGCTTCAAGTAGTTCTTATCTATTGGGAAACAAATGTAGATATGTTATTACTTACTGTATTATACTATGTTTAACAACACCATATTTTTTTCTTTGTCTTTTCATGATGCTTCTCATGCATTCTGTTTCATTTGAAACTAATTCTGACCAATAATAACAACCATTTAGCTTGGTCAAGTTCTGCTCAAACTTAGAATTTTTCAAATTTATAGACATATATATTTCAGAGGCAGTAGAGAGGTGAATTAGGTTTACAGGAAAGTGCCTTAACCACTGAGAAATATCCCTAGCCCTGAGTAATACAAATTTTTAATGTATTAAAAGATATTTTCCTTCCTTCCTTTCTTTTTTTTTTTTTCCTTCGGTTTTTCGAGGTAGGGTCTCACCCTAGCTCAGGCTGACCTGGAATTCACTATAGAGTCTCAGGGTGGCCTCGAACTCATGGCAATCCTCCTATGTGTGCCACCACAGCTGGCTTAAAGATATTTTTCTTTAAGTCATGATCAAGAAGATTATTTTTTGAAAATTCCCTTTTTTAACAAAAAAATATTTTGGGAGGGAGAAGCAGATAGATAGAGAGAGAATGGGCACACCAGGGTCTCCAGTCCCTGAAAATGAACTCCAGATGCATACCTCACCTTGTTCATCTGGCTTACATGGGTACTCTGGAATCAAACCTGGTTCCTTACACTTCACAGGCAAGTGCCTTGCCATTAAGCAATCTCTCCAGCCCATCTTTGACATTCTTTTTTTTTAAAAAATTATTTATTTATTTATTTGAGAGCGACAGACACAGAGAGAAAGACAGATAGAGGGAGAGAGAGAGAATGGGCGCGCCAGGGCTTCCAGCCTCTGCAAACGAACTCCAGATGCGTGCGCCCCCTTGTGCATCTGGCTAACGTGGGACCTGGGGAACCCAGCCTCGAACCGGGGTCCTTAGGCTTCACAGGCAAGCGCTTAACCACTAAGCAATCTCTCCAGCCCCCATCTTTGACATTCTTGACTATGACATCAAGGAAGATGTCTGTGTAACAAATAATTCAAATAAAGAATCATGCTAAAATGTAAATAAATCTCCATGTTAGAATTATGGAAGCATGTCAGTTAAAATGAGTCCAAGAAATATTTATTAAGTGATTCTTTTGTTGTGGTATTAGGATGAGAAGTTTATGATGTTTAGGTGAGTGAACGGGTTAAGGAAAGTAGAGAATACTTCTTAAGAGGAAGTAATTTAAAGTAAACTTGCTGTTAGTCAATCCCCTCCACAGCAATATTCCATTTCCATTCTTGGTCAAAATGAACTTTACTCAAGTTTTATTGAGGCTCAGAAGAGACATTTTAAAACAGAAGTAATACTTTATAAGTGGTACATAATTACAGAATTTATAGTGTACATTACATTGTAACATGTTTGAGCATCTGATACTCACAAAAGTTAATAAGTCTCTACCTGACTCAATTTAAATACTGAGAAAAGACTATACTTGTGTTTCTTTAATATAAATCATCCGCTGGGGGTTATTCTCAGAGACAGGTGGCAGATGTTGTACTCCAGCATGGCATTTCTTAGAATTTAATGAGGCAGGGAGGCATGGCATCCACTGCATTTTCTGAGAAATTCATTGTTTTATATTCTGGCTCTCAAGTTCATCTCATGTATTTTCCTCTCACAACACATTCTTGCATTCTCCACATTACACTGGATGGACATTTTCTCTTCAGTGATCTCACATCCCTGTTCCTGTGGTTTTTTTCCCTCACTCCAATGATCCTACAATAAACTAGAAATTTGTATTTTTTTTTTTATTTATTTGACATGGAGAGGCAATGAGGGAGGGCCTCTAACCACTGCAAATGAACTCCAGACACATGTGTCTCCTTGTGCTTCTGGCTTATGTGTGTACTGGGGAATGGAACCTGGGTCCTTAGGCTTCACAGGCCAGTGCCATAACCAATAAGCAATCACTGCAGCCCCAAACTAGAAATTTATATTTACTTCTGACTATATTTTTATCTTCCTTTTGTGGAATTTATAGAAGAGAATATCTAGAGTTTATTTAATTTACATATTTCAGATTTCTTAGCAACTACACTGAACCCAAAATTACTGAATTATTTTTTCTATTTATACTGGTAAATGTGTAAACTGGAAAAATCAGGAAAACAAAACAGGACATGGTTATCTTGTGATTTACCATGTATTTTGGAAAAGCAGGAGTTAGTACAATTATAAATTGAATAACAGATAAAAGTAGAATTAGCAAAATTGACATAGGTACACTATCTAGGAATACTGCTGGGGATAAAATTCCATACTCCATTGGGCCAGAAGAACTCTTTAATACACTGAAAATGATTATGTTCATCCTACTAATGTTTCCAACAAGAGACAGTGGTAAGATTGTACTCTACCTGGTAGATAAATCAGATATTTCCCTAGATGATTTTAAATATCTGTCGCATTCAGATATACATTCAAGATCAAAGGTAGATTCTCCAGATTGAAGCAGGACATAGAGGGTTTCTAGGATGGCAACTTCTGTAATCCTCAATTTAATGTTGTGCAGGACAGCATTTATATTTTGGGGGGCCCATATCCCTGACTGCACAAAAGGTTACTGTGTTTCTAATCTGTATCAGAAGCAGAATAGAAAGTTTACACATAGCCCATGTATACATGGAAATTTAAGATGTGATAAGGTGGTGTCTCAGATTGATAAGGAGTGACAAGACTTCGTTGAATGATGCTAGAACACCTAGGTAACTACTCATAAGAAAGGCAATTAGAGTCACTTGTCATACAACGCTCATGAAGGCATGCCATATGAGAGAATTCACCATAGAAGTAGAACATCAAAGCAGGTAATTTCCTCCTTAAACTTGGAGGTGGTAGCTTTTAAAATATGATTTATTATCCCAAATTAATTTTATAACCACTGAAATATTTGATTACATATCAAAAGTAAAACCTTATAAAGGAATCAAAGGCATTTGACAAACATGGAGCAAAACTAATATGAAGAAAACAGTGTCTCTGGATATCTGGTTTGATAGGAGCTAAATATGCATGAAGACCTAAGTGTGGGTCCCCCATGCCCATGTAACAGCTGGGTGGGGTGGTATGTGCTATAATACCAGCACTGGGGAGGGAGGTATGGGAGAATATCCAAGGCTGTCTGGCTAGCTATCAAGTAAATCAGTGTATGTGCCATATGAGTATGTAATGAGTACCTCGCATATATATAATGTATATAATGAGTCCCTGTTTCAAGAGAACTACATGGAGCAACAGAGGAAGAAGACACGCAAACTTGAACTGATTCACACACATATACACACACAATCACAGACACCTGTACACACAAGCATGAAAACATGTATGCATATGCACCCCACACCCATATATGCATTCAAAAATCATGGTAAATCCATCTAGAGGACAGGTATTCCCTTATTTTAGGAACTGAACTTTAGAACATTGGTCTGGAGAAGTGCGGAGTTCAAAGTATTTCTGGTGGTGTCTCATAGTACAGGTGATACTGGCCATAACCAGCATTGTAAGAGGAGCATGTGTATCTAGATATATCTTTAAAATGTTCAAGATAAGAGTTTGGAGTAAATATTAAGCATAAAGAAAAAAATGTATGCATAGAATTCTTCTTTTCTGCAGCTTTATGTACAGTAAGAATATTTAACATAAAAGGTTCTTTAAGCTGTTGTAAAATCTAGACATGTAAAAATGAAATAAATTAGGATTGTGTTTATTTATATAGTCATATTTCATAATAAATGATTGAGTGGGCAAAATCTGTCCGCAGGATAAACATATTAATGTTTGAGTCACTACATAGTGCTGCATATTGTATGTATGTATGTTCCTGTGCACTGACAAGGGACGGATAAGTACTAACATCAGCATAGCTGGTACTTCTGGTAGCAAGGGAATGAGGACATTCAAGAACTTCATTCCACTGAATGTTTAACTTTCTTATACAAGTTGAGGTGAATATGATATGTTTAGGGTCATATTGATTTGAATGGTGAGTGCATGTTTGTTTGGGTCCTTTATACTTGAATTATTCTAAATAAAAATACTAAAATAAATTGTAATGGATTGGCAAGGTTCATTTCTGTAAGAAATGAAAAAAAAAACAAAATACACCTATGCCATATATACATACATACACACACACATATATATATATTATCAACATATTTTCTACCAACATAAATATGTATGTATATATGTATATGTATATATACACACAACATATATATATGTATGTATATATGTATGTATATATATATACACATACATGTACATATACATACATATACATACATATATATATATATATATATATATATATATATATATATACACACACACACACACATACGCACACAAACACATATTGGTCGAAAACATGTTGATCGTTCTAACCCTAATTCTTTGTGCTTTGCAATAAAATGTTTTAAGTTAGCAATATTGCTTAATTTTGAATATTTCATTTGGATTATATACCAAGCAGAAGAATTTTCTTTCTAATATTAATATGGACATACAGATATAATATGCTTTTACTCTATAGCCAGTTATTTAGAGAAGTCACATACTCTTGTTCTCAGAGTTGAGCTTGGCTCATAGAGTATTTTGTTTGGTCTTTTTAGTGATTTTTTCAATAAAATTGAGCCAATGTGTAAAAATTGAGATAGTTTACTTACATCCAGGTTTCTGGCTTCTTGTTAAAAGCAAAACAAGAAGCTAACAGCACAGACTGTGTGGCATCAGCCCCAGTAGGCAGGCAGGGTGAACCATGCTTTTTAGGGCCCCTATCATTCATTGTGTGACTTAATGACTCCTGTTTGTTCTTGCTAAGATGTCTGCTTCAAGAGTGAAACGCTTGCCCCTTTTCTTTTTTGGAGAAGTGAGAGAGGGAGAAGGGGAGGGTGAGGGAGAGAGAGAAGAGACAAGGAGAGAGGGAGGGAGAGAGGAGTGATGAACAAGGAAACAGAGAAGAAAATAAAGAGGATACTGGTGTACTGGAGCAGTTTGTTGAACAATGTAAGATAAATTGGTCTTTAAATTTGTTTTTCTCAAACATTCTGAGTATACAAATTGGCCTGAGTAAGCTGACTATGGAATGGTTTTAGGAAGACATACTACTACTGTACAATCCATTAGCAACATTTTTCAAAAACACCTGAAAAGTTAAGTTGAAGGCTAGAAAAATGCCTTAAGGGTTAAGAAGTTTGTCTGTGAAGCCTAAATATCCAGGCTGTAGTCCTCAGTATCCATGTAAGCCACATGCAGAAGATGGCACATGCATCTGGAGTTCATTTGCAGTGGCTAGAGGCCCTGGCATGGCCATTCTCTGTATCTGCCTCTTTCTCTCTCTAAAATAAATAAAATAAGATAAAAATTTAAAAAGTTCAGCTGAACATTCCCCAATAGCATGTAAGAGTCCATTATTACAAATTGTCAAAACAATGCATCATACTTTTCCTAGTCCTTATCTACTCTTCATTTTCCTCTTTTACCTTTTATTTATGCATTGAACATATACACAGATAACTGAGCCTGTAGTGAAAACTGGTTTGTAGCCTATTAATTAAATAATATAAATGTATTAAAATATTTTCTTAAAAGTACATTTCAGGTATAAACTATAGTTATAATCAGATTTTATTATGGATTTATGCTATGAAGAATATATTCCAGTTATAACATCTTGTTTGTTACTTGGAGTACTTGGTCTTGACACTTTCAAAAAAATAGCTTCTGACTTTTGATTCAAAACTTTCCATTTTTTTGTTTCAATGTCTTTTCATTTTTTTCTTTTTCTTTTTCTTTTTCTTTTTTTTCTGATTACCCCAAGGAGCTCTGTAACTGTGGTTATGTGGACATGCAAATGGCAATTACAAGAACTCAGGTCTGTATGTGCCAATAACCTCTTGTGAACCCCCAGTGAAATCACAGTGCTTTGGAAAGGTTTTTGAGCTGGTGCGCTTAACCTCTAAGTTGAGGGTAAGCAGATTGAAAGACATCACTAGGAACAGACAGGGTCCTGACACTTGCTCTGTTTCAAATCTTTTGAATTTTTGAGGCATCTTTGTATCATTTCTTACCTTCTTCCAAGTCTCATCTGTTATTTATCTTCTAGAATGGAGAACACCATCTCTTGTTTTCCTGCTCTTGCTCTTAAGAAGCACTAACTGTGAACATTATATGAGTGCTATTTACAAGAACTAATATTTTAGTGTGCCAATAACCTTTTGTGAACCTTGCCCTTGGATTTCTACAAAGCTTCTCCTAAACTCTGATCCAGATGTCAGATCACAGTTAAGTAATCAATTCCTCCTTCCTGACTTGTGCTCTTTGATGCATTTTTTTTTTCCTTTGGCATGAACTAAATACTCCAAATGAAATTTCTGTTTTGATATTTATGGTGTTCCTTTTTATGAGGTAGAACAAATATAACTTGGGGACAGTACAGCAATTCAGAGCTTGCTTGTCAGGAGAACAATGGACACATCAGGTGGGGAATACCCAACCACTGCTCATGAATGAGGTATTTTCTTTTTGATAATTTTTAGTTAGCAACCACATGCAGATTTTATTATGATATGCCCATACATGTACATTGCTGCACCTTGTCTATGTTAATACCTTAAATGCCACCTTATGTCCCTCTGTGTTTTCATGTCATTTTTATCTATCAATCATCTATCAATTTATTCACCTACCTATAACTATGTGTATACATATGCACACTTTATAAAAATAAAAAATAATAGAATTATCAGTATGGGTTATATATAGATAAAGTTTTGCTCAAATATTTAAAAGTAAAATGGAGGAAATTTGATATTTAATAGAACCACCCTATGACCAAATAGATGGCTGATCACCCTGAGGTGTGGTGTCATACAGCAGCTTCAGCACTAAACTTTGTAATCAGTAGTGACCACAGCCAGATTGGGACTGGTGAGTAAAAGTCCTTGTTGCTTAGCCTGGACATAACCTCCATCCTTGTCTGTCGCCATGAACACATTGAACATGAGCTTATTGTAAAGTGTCAGTAGATGCTTAGGAAAGGGGATGCCAGGTAACTACAGAACAAGTGCCCTGTCTATTTGATTAGTAAAATACTCCTCTGCTGAGGTCCTCTTTTGGTGAAAATTCACATGGGATATGAATGTGTTCACATTTATTAGCATAGAGAGATCTGTGCATAGAGCTCTTTCTTCAACTTCTTTGTTACTGATTTCTCAACATTCCTTCCAAGAAAAACACACAGCCTCGTATACTGATCAGAGTTATTCCCACTGCAGGGATTTCTGTTTATCACTGTCATTCAGAGATAGGCCATGGGGAGGCTAGATAGCTGTGGCTGTCCTCTGCTAGTAGGTGACTGCCGATATACAGACATATCTATAAACCAGGCCTGGGTCCTCTAGTCCTATGCCAGGGGGCTTTCCTGAGATCAGTGGTACAGTCTGAGACAGAGGCAACAGGGTAGCAGAAACCTTTGGGTCACATCTTCATACAACTTAACATGTGCCCTCAGGGTCTGTTCAGATCAGACACTTCACAGTCTTACATGCATATACAACTTTGTGGTTTAGTGTGTTAACTAGCACTCAGTTCATAATAGGTAGTTTATGCCACATAAAATCCTCATGGTTTGTGGACAAGCATTCAGTTTCTGAGTTCCAGTACCAGGCTGAGAGATTACTCTCACAAATAGAATAGTTATGTATTGAAAAGGCTGGCATTGGATTTACCTATAGAACCTATCAAAGGCTTAAGTAGTATTTTTACCTGTCAATTTCATCTCTGCCAGCCATATTGTAGGTTCTGCTGGGTGATAAGGGCCAAGTTGTCAGAGCAGCCTACATGGTAGCCTGGACCTCTTGAAAACTCTTACTTTGGGTTGACTCATAACTATCAGCTTTTGGGATTGCTCAGAAATGGGCTAAAGTAACACACCCAAATGGGGCAAACAGTATGGTTCCTCTAAGATCAACATAAGCCCAGTAGCCACCAAACATTTTTTATGGCTGTGGGATAGACCAGACACAATAACTTACCCTTTCCCTTAGAAGGAGCATCTCCATTTGTACCATCACATATACTCCAAGAAGCTTCACTGAGTTATTATGCTATATGAGTTTTTAATAAGTTTATTACTCATCATTTGGCAAGATAGTATCCTACAAGTAAGAATGGAATGATTGCAACTTTTCTCATCAAATCTAATTTCTTCTCAGCTGAGCTTGTGCACATGAACATGGAGAATTGCCAGGCTACAGCACACATGGCTCAGTTCGTCCACTTACCTGTTAAAGAACTTTTTGGTTGGTTCCAGCTTTGTGGTGTGTGTGTGTGTGTGTGATGCATGTTTGTGAGTGTGTATGTGCACACATGCATATTCTACAGTGCCTTTGTAGAGGTAAGGATTATGTTCTTCTGGGCTATTGCTTGCCTTCCTTCTTTTTTGGAGAGAGGGTTTTTCTCTTTGGGTTCTAGTTCTGCTGTTCTTTGCTGAGCTCCCCACAAGCCTTCCAGAAAACACTTCTGTCTCTGGCTGCCATGTTGCCTTCAACATCAGTGTGCTAGTTTTACACAAGTTCACCATGTCTCCGTGGGTTCTGGGGACTGAACTCAGGTATCGCAGCTCAAGTGGTGAGCTCTTTCAACAGTGTCAACTCCCCTATCCCTGCTTATGAACAAAGCTGATATGAGGGGTAGTCTTTCCATGTGGAAGTAAATTTTCAAGTCATTAGCGTGAACAGCAAGCAGTTATATTGCTGAATTTTATGGTAAAAGTTTTATGAGAAAATATCACCTTATCTTCTAAGGTGGCCATTTTTTTAAATTCTCCCTGGCACTGATGCAAAGTCTTTGTTAGTAATCTGTGCACTTTCCAGCAGGAGCTGCTGTCAGTGGTTAATTTTTAGGCAGTTTAGAAGATGTGCAGAGGTATTACTGCTGTTTTAATATATAATCACCTAATGAAATTTCTCCTTTTAAATGGTTGCCATCTGTGTATCCTCTTTAGTAAGTTGTCTGTATTTTTGCCTATTTTTTATAAGCAGCTGTCTCATAGAAAGACTTCAGGAGTTCTTTTCATACTTTGCATACAAATCCTTTATCACATGAGGACTTGCTCAAATATTTCCTCCCAGGGTATAGTTCTTTTTCATTCACTTAGTCCTTCAAAGAAAGTTTTAAATTTTAATGTAACTCAAGTATTACTATTCATGGTTCATGTTTTTGTAATTTATTCACTTTTGATGACAATTTATCCTAATTTGTGTGCATGTATGTGTGTTTGCATGCATATATGTATGCATGATCATATGCATGGATGTGTACATGTGGGGGCCGGAGGTTGACATAAGTGTCTTCCTTGATTGTTCTCTTAACTGCTGAAGCAAGCTCTGTCAGGTATGTCAGTTGAACCTTGAGCTCATTGATAGAGCTTGTCTGGTTAGACACTTCACCCTGGGATCAGACTCCACCTCTCTAGTATTAGGGTTATAGGAGGCTCAATGCTCATCACACTTGTCTGGCTAGTGATTTACTCACCAGTTATGTCCCATTCCCCCATTAGTCTAAAATAATTTAAAGTATTTCAGGTACTACTGTTTTATTTTTGTCTCTTCTGTCACAATCTCCTGAAAAAAAATTCACTGTTTCTGAGTATGCTTATTAGGCAGAAGGAAGGGTGTAAATTCCTCAATGCCACTCCTTGCTACATATTGTGTTGAAGCTAAGAGAAACTTCCTGATATTTTTTTAGAATTGTCTTGGTCCTGACACCGTCATCTCCCAGTGGAGTGAGTTGAGTTATATGGAGTGAGTGAATAATGTACAACTTTCTACATTCCTGTGAATGATAGATCTGGTCCTGAATTCCAAGCATTTTCCTTTTTGTTTCTACTGTTTCTGATTGTGTGTGCTTGGAGTGTAATCAGTTCCTGTCAAGTGCATGTACACATCTTGCCAGCCACACTACTGTTGATTCCAGCAGACCACTTTGGCAAGGCTCCTGACTGGGTGGCCAGTACCCAGTTTCCTCACCTTTTCCTCACCTCCTTGAGGTCCTCTCCCAGAGGGGAAAGCCTGCCTTTGTGTACATGAGTCACATTGAAGTGAGATAAAGTTGTGGAGCAGTATTCTAAACAATGGGCTCAGAGAATCTTAAAATAGAACAGTGCATTGACAAACAAGCACTTTCAGGAAACAATCTCCATGTTTGTGAATAAAGGTATGGGTTGGAATAGGAGGCCTGTTTGCTGTCACTGAAGGCTGACTCCATGGGAGATTAAAGCTCATTGGTGAGGAACTTTCCCGACCTGTCCCAGGATAGCTCAGCATGCCTGGGGTCAACCTCTGTCTTCCTTGGAATATTGCTTAATTTCTGTTGGGGAGAAGGAGTTTGTTAACTGTATAGATTCCTTGAATTCTTTGTGAATAATTTTAGATTTAAAGAAACTAAACAATTATTTTAACAGCATGAAGTTAATGAACAATGTCTGTGCTACAGCTACTGAATGAATTCTCTGAGACCCCAGGACAGTTACAGTCACTGGGATGCGTGCCTCTATGATTTAATTTCTGGATTAAATTGCAAAGATTTATATTGTCCATAGCAATAATATATCTGTTTTTTTAAAAAAACAAGATTTAAGCATGTGGTTTGAAAATAATGAAATGAGTAAGTGGATAAGCTTAGGAGAATGATCTGTGTACTTTAAAATTGAATTTGCTAACTCTTCACAAATGTGACATGCATAAAAGCAATGTCATTGAACATTATTAATTACAATGACAATATTCCAATGTTTTTATTTGTGCGTCGACGTCAAATTTCTTTGTTTTATTACAGAAGTTATACATATATATTTAAATTTAATTTATTAGTTTTCTTTTCAGGAAATACAGGCAGTTTGGTACCATTGTTTAGGCTCATCCATGATCTACCCCTCCCATTGGACTCTCCTTGTTGATGTAAATGGGTCGTGCATTATGGAGTTAGCCCACAGTTATTGTACGATAAATGTCTTTGCATATCATGACCCAACATGTGACTCTGACATTCTTTCCACCCCCTCTTCCGCAAAATTTCCCTGAGCCATGTTCGGTTCATTTTTGGTCTGCTTCAGTGCTGTGGTGTTGGGGGCCTCTGAGGCTCTGGCTCTCTGATTTGGTAGGAGTTGATTTTTCTCTGTGTTGGTCTCCTTCCCCTTTGTGCTGATATCCGTTACATCAGGCAAACATCACCCTTGCTTGTTTCGCCAATTGTCCTTAGTTTCAGTCGGGCCCCTTTTGAGGTATGTTGGGGCAGCTCTCTCCTTAGGATCTGCATCTATCTGAAAAAAGAGAAGCAGATTCTCCAACGGAGAGTAAGTTAGCACCCGGAAAATTGAGATAACAATTACTTTTTTGGTAGAGTTTGATAGGTGTAGGCCCTCTTGTACCCCATGATTGATGGTAGCTTGATATTGGAGAGTGGGCTTATGTTTGGATATGATTCTGACTTGTTTCCCAGCTCCAGCTATGGGTCCCGTACCATTGAGGGGATCATTTAGCCAAATCAAGAGCAGTTGGTTCCCCACCATGGCTGTGTACCACTATTGTACTTGTGTGGGGATCACATCAGGTTATTTGTTGCTAATTAGGTTAGACAATGAGTTGCTTGGACAGATATTGGTCATTTCCCCCAGTCGCCCATGTAGCACCTTCTGGTACTAGACACGCTGACTGTCTGGGGACTGACTCTCTACTGGCTTCCAGCCATGCCATTCCATTTTCCATGTCAGATGCGTATGGAGTCTTCAGCAATAGGGTCTTACCACTGGCCTTTGGTGGGTCATCAAGTACTCTGACAGAAGTCTGTCATTGTTTTGGGAAACCATGTAAGTTACTCTGATCAAAGCAGAAATTAATGAATTGGAAACCAAGGAAACTATTAAGGCAATTGACAAAACAAAGAGCTGGTTCTTTGAAAAAACAAACAAGATTGACAAACCTCTGGCCAATTTGTCAAGCAAAAAAAGGAGAGACTCCGGGCTGGAGAGATGGCTTAGCGGTTAAGCGCTTGCCTGTGAAGCCTAAGGACCCCGGTTCGAGGCTTGGTTCCCCAGGTCCCACGTTAGCCAGATGCACAAGGGGGTGCACGCGTCTGGAGTTCGTTTGCAGAGGCTGGAAGCCCTGGCCTCCCATTCTCTCTCTTTCCCTCTATCTGTCTTTCTCTCTGTGTCTGTCGCTCTCAAATAAATAAATAAAAAATAAAAATAAAAAAAAAAGGAGAGACTCCAAATTAACAAAATTCAAAATGAAAAAGGAGAGATCACAACAGACATAAGTGAAATTGGGAGAATCATCAGGACTTATTTCAAAAACATCTACTCCACAAAACTGGAAAATGTGGAGAAGATGGATAAATTCCTGGATGCATATCATCTACCAAATCTAAACTCAGATCAGATTAATAACCGCAATGAACCCATTACACTCATGGAGATTGAAAAAGTAATAAAAAAACCTCCCAAAAAAGAAGAGTCCAAGACCAGATGGATTCCCAGCAGAATTTTATCAAACCTTCATGAAGAATGCAAACCAATCTTCATAAAACTGTGCCATACAATTGAAGAACAGGGAAAGCTACCCAACTCCTTCTATGAAGCTAGTCTCACCCTAATCCCAAAAGCAGGCAGAGATGCGACAAGAAAAGAAAACTACCGCCCTATTTTCCTAATGAACATAGATGCAAAGATCCTGAACAAAATACTCACAAACCGAATCCAACAAAACATCAAAAGCATCATCCACCTTGACCAAGTGGGATTTATCCCAGGAACACAAGGGTGGTTCAACATAAGAAAATCTGTCAATGTAATACACCACATAAACAAGCTTAAACATAAAAACCACATGATCGTTTCGATAGATGCAGAAAAGGCCTTTGACAAGATACAACATCACTTCATGATCAAAACATTGGAGAGAATCGGCATGGCTGGTTCACATCTTAACATAATAAAGGCAATATACAAAGCTCCAAAGACCCAAATAATATTTAATGGAGAGAAACTGGAGGAATTCCCATTGAGATCAGGAACAAGACAGGGATGTCCTCTCTCACCACTGCTTTTTAATATAGTTCTGGAAGTCCTAGCTCAAGCAATAAGTCAAGAGAAGGAAATAAAAGGGTCTCAATTTGGAAAGGAAGAAGTTAAGTTAGCTCTATTCGCTGATGACATGATGGTATATGTAAGAGACCTGAGAGAATCCATCCCAAAACTCCTGAAGGTGATTAACTCCTATAGCAAAGTAGCAGGATACAAAATCAATGCACAAAAATTGGTAGCATTTCTGTATGCAAATGACAAAGATACAGAAAAAGAAATAAAGGACATAGTCCCATTTTCAATAGCAACAAAAAAAAAACCTTGGAATAACATTAACCAAGGAAGTAAAAGATCTATACAATGAAAATATAAAAACTCTCATAAAAGAATTTCAGGAGGACTTGAGAAGATGGAAAGACCTCCCATGCTCCTGGATAGGCAGAATTAACATTGTGGAGATAGCAATCCTACCAAAGGCAATATATAGATTTAACGCAATTCCAATTAATATCCCTACAGTGTTCTTCATAGAGATAGAAAAAAATGATCTCAAATTTTATATGGAAAAATAGAAGGCCTTGTGTATCCAAACATATCCTCAGCAAAAAAAAATACCTCTGGTGGCATCACCATACCTGATCTAAAGCTATACTACAAAGCCATAGTAATAAAAACAGCATGGTACTTGCATAAAAACAGGAGTATAGACCAATGGAATAGACCTGACGACCCAGACTTTGGGACAAGCAACTATAGCTACTTTATATTCGGCAAAGGCCCAAACAATATAAGCTGGAAAAAAGATAGCATCTTCAACAAATGGTGCTGGACAAACTGGATAACCACATGCAGGAAACTAAAACTCGATCCACACATTTCACCATGCACTACACTGAAATCCAAATGGATCAAAGACCTCAACATAAGACCAGAAACTCAAATACTACTGGAAGAAAATTTAGGAAGTCCTTTCCATGATATAGGAATGGAACAAGACTTCCTGAACAAAACCCCAGTCGCTCAAGTTCTTAAACAGTCACTCAACCAATGGGATCATATAAAGCTGAAGAGTTTCTTTACAGACAAGCATATAATAAGCAAAGCCAATAGAATACCCACAGAATGGGATAAAATATTTGCGGGTTATCCAAATGATAGAGGCCTAATCTCTAGAATCTACAAAGAACTCAAAATCTAAACAATAAGAAGACAAATACTCCACTCACAAAATGGGGCACAGAGTTGAACAGGCAATTCACAGAGGAAGATATACAAATGGCAAACACACACTTAAGAAAATGTTCATCGTCCCTATTTATCAGAGAAATGCAAATTAAAACAACTATGAGATTCCACCTTACCCCAATAAGGATAGCCAACATCAGAAAGTCAAATGAAAATAAATGCTGGTGAGGATGTGGAGAAGCAGGAAAACTCATTCACTGTTGGAGGGAATGTAGGATGGTACAACCACTTTGGAAAGCAATATGGAGACTCCTGAAAAAGCTGACTACAGAAATACCAACAGACCCAGTTATACCCTTACTTGGCATCTACCCTAAAACCTTCAAACCACAGGCCAGAGAGATTTGCTCAACCATGTTTGTAGCGGCTCAATTCATAATTGCTAAAAGCTGGAATCAACCCAGATGTCCATCATTAGAAGAATGGATAACGAAGATGTGGTATATCTACATAATGGAATTCTATACAGCAGTAAGAAAAAACAACATAATAAATATATTTTTTATTTTTATTTATTTATTTGAGAGAGAGAGAGAGAGAGAGAGAGAGAGAGAGAGAGAGAGATGCAGATAGAGAGAGAATTGGTGTGCCATGGCCCCCAGCTGCTGCAAAATAAACTCCAAATGCATGAACCACCTTGTACATCTGGCTTACATAGGTCCTGGGGAATTGAACCTAGGTCCTTTGGCTTTGTAGGCAAGCGCCTTAACAGCTAAACATGTCTCTAGCCCTACAGAAGTTTTTTTTTTTTTTCAAATATTTCTTTTTATTTATTTGTATGCACACACACACACACACACACACACACATAGAGAGAGAGATTGAGAGAGAGAGAGGGGGGGGTAGATAGAGAAAGGGAGAGAGAATGGGTGCATCAGAGCTTCTAGCTGCTGTAAAATAACTCCAGACACATGCAGCACCTCCTGCATCTAGTTTATGTGGGTCCTGGAGACTCAAACCTGAGTCCTTTGGCTTTACAGATAAGTGCCTTAACCACTAAGCCATCTCTCCTGACAACAGAAGTTTTAATAATAGCAATATTATGGTGATATGAATAATTTCTTATCATGAGCAAGTTAAAACAAATACTGTGAAGAAAAATAGAGCATAATTCCTTCCTTGGATTTATAGTCATAAAATTCCATAATTAATACTGTTTTACAAAGACCATATTGTACCCTTTTATATAGAGCTTTGAAATTTTATTCTTTTTTTTTTCTTTTTTTTTTGGTTTTTCGAGGTAGGGTCTCACTCTGGCTCAGGCTGACCTGGAATTCACTATGTAGTCTTAGGGTGGCCTCGAACTCTCAGCGATCCTCCTACTCTGCTTCCCGAGTGCTGGGATTAAAGGCATGTGCCACCACACCCGGCTTGAAATTTTATTTTTTATATCATTCTGTATGTTGGCATTGCCTGTAGCCTTGAAGAAAATATTAATTAAACATTTCACAATGCAGCTCACCAAAATATTTTAATCCAAATCATGGATTTTTTGGTGCTTAAAATACATAGGATGTTTTAGACTACTTAAAAACACAGACAGAATTTTAGAACTACCCTTCCAGTGAAACTTTTTCTTATAAATTCATAAGGGGAGGATCCAGAGGCAGAGTAACTTTCTCAAGAGACAGCCAGTGAGTTCCCTCATCTGGCAGTCTGGTCTCTCTCTCATGTCAGTATGTGTTGAGCAAGGTCACGTGTACCACTTCTTTCATATGGCACCCAGATTTGGTGGCTTGGAGGAAGAACAAGGGTGTTTCCTTTTCTCAGCTCAGCTTTTGTACATAAACATGGAGTACTTCCAGAACAGAGAACACATGGCTAAGCACCTCCTTTAAGCTCTTAAAATGATTGATTATATTGTTTGGGTGTGAAATATTAGGAGTGACAAAATGTGTGACCGCTGTGCTTCTTATAACTCCCCACTTGGTCCTTATGCCCTTTCCCTATGTCTTGATTGCCTCTTATAGCACTGAAGAAGTTGCATTCTAAAACCGCATGTTCACATTTTGAGTTTTGTACTCTGCCTTGACCTATGAAAAAATAACTTAACTGCTATGTATATTATCATAATTCCTTCTTCAGAAGGTAGTTCATTAGAAAGATTCATGCAGAGCACCAATTCAAACCATGATGTTGGTGTTGGCAATGATAATGACATCACATCATACCTGCCAGGCTTATCCATGCTACAGAGATGACTAAGTATTCAGGACTGAATGTAAAAGTTATATTCAAATAATAAGTCATTTTACTAGGTTCAAACATCTGCAGATTCGGTAAATGTTAAGGTTCTGAAAATAATATCCAGAAGATAACAACAGATAACTGTATTCAGTTGAAATTTCAAGTTAAATGTGTAGAAACCTATATCTGTAACCTTGCCACCAAATGACAACCTAACCTGTATTATATTGATAAATGGCTGCTTTATCTTTCTTTGGTTCAGATATAAAATTGTGGGATGTTTTATTTCAATTCCCATACCTAATCTTTCATCATACAGTGTCAAACTATCTCAAAATTATTTTCTGAAGCTGACAAATTTTACAACCATAACTTCCCTGGAATTATAGCAGCGTTCTCTTAACTCTTATGATCTGTGCTTCCCATCAGTTTTTCATCAACACATTAGCCAGAGTGATTCTTCAGACCAGGGAATGTGCCTGACTTGAGACTCTCTAGTGGTTTTACAGCTCATTCACAGGAACCCCAGATTTTCCCCATGACCCAGCAGGTCACCTCTCAGTGGGTCTTGCTCCAGCATTTGCTGCTTCCCTTGAACATTAACTTTGCTTTTCTGTCCTTGGTGTTCTCCATACTTCTTTTTTCTCTGTATTAGTTACGTACATACTCAGTGCAGAAACAGCCATATTGGTGCCAACTAGCCTACTCCCTGTCCAACCCCTCTGAAGGGACCCTCCTCATTTTGGATTTGGGTTGTACAGTGCGGGGGAGTCCATCAGTTATGGGGAAGAAGCAATGACTCTGTGAATAATGTCTCAACTTGTGGCTCTAACAATCTGTCTTCCCTCTCTTCTGCAAATTTCCCTGAGCTATGTTGGGTTCGTTTTAAGCCAGTGATGAGGTCTTGGGAGTCTCTGAGTTCCTGGATATCTGGTTTGGTAGGAAGTGAGTGTTCTCTGTGTCTCCTTCACCCTTGTTGTGATACCAGGTTCACCAAGAAAGCAGCACTCTTGCTAATTTTCCCAAGTACTCTATGGTTTCAGCTAGGGCCTTAGTGAGTTGTGATGGCTGATTCTCTCCTCAGGTTCTGTATCCATCTGTAAAAAGAAGCAGATTCTCCAACGAAGAGTAAATTCAGCACTGGATAAATGGGAAAACCATTATTACTTTAGACAGGATTTTATAGGTGTAGGACCTCTTATAGCCCAGGATTGGTAGGAGCTTGATATTGGATTGCAAACTCATTTCTTTTGTATATGGTTCTGACTCATTTCTCAGTTCCAGCTACCGGTTCCATTCCACTGAGCAGACCCATTAGCAAATTCAAGAGCAGTTCCTTACCCATCATGCTTTGTGCCACTATTGCACTTGTATGAGTATCACATCATTGTTGCTGAGTAGCTTAGACCACAAGTTGCTTGGACAGATGTTGGCCATTTTCCCCCAGACACTCATGTAGTACCTTCTGGCACTAGGCAAGCTAACTGTTTGGAGACAGTTAACTCTTTTCCAGATTCAGGGCAGGTCTCTCCATGTTCCATACCAACAGCATATGTTGTCTTCAGCAGTAGTGTCTTACCATTAACCTTTGTAGGGTAATCAAGTGTTCTGGCACAAATCTGTTTTCTTTTGCAAAATTTGCAGGTCTCTCTGAAAAACAGCTCATTGTATATATTAACCACATCCTGATACTGGGAGTTACAGGCCAGTACCAAGGGAAAAGAAGGAAGAAAAAGCCGTGCTGCATGCAGTTCAGTGGGAGAGAGAGAAATCACCAGTGAAAATATCCAACAGTGAACAGTGCAATCCTTAAATTTAAGTGAGCCAACTGGTGCAATAGTAGCATGTCTGTTATGGGGGAAACAAACCACCCTCTAATTTGACTGGAGGCCTACTCCATGAGAGGGAATACATCCCTGATAATGAAAACCTACAACAGGGGTAGTCATGAGCCCTAGGGTGTAATGTCTGCTGCTGTCTGGCTAAATGTATATACTATGCTCACCAAACTGCCCAGTAAGCACTTCTCTTAATTTTCATACCCATATATTAATGCTACTCTCACTTTTGGTTAGAGAACATTCTCTTTTTAGATGATAGTGAACTTGGGATGACTCAGAAAGCACCGGGGTGCTGAGAATAAGTGACAGAGGAGTGCTCAGCACTGAAATATCTCAATCATAACTTCCATTGCCCAGGGTCCATTGTGGAAGAAGTGGTGGAAAGAATGTAAGAGCCAAAGGAAGGGTAGGACTCCTTACAATGTGCTCCTCCAGACACAAAATGGCCTGGATATCCATATCCTCACAGTACCTGACACTACCTACATAAGACCATCATACTAGGAAGGAAAGATTGTGACATCAAAATAAATGTGAGACTGATTGAGAGGGGGAGGGGACATGATGGAGAATGGAGTTTCAAAGGGGAAAGTGGGAGGAGGGAAGGAATTACCATGGGATATTTTTTACAATTATCAATAAAAATATAAGAGAGAGAGAGAGAGAGAGAGAGAGAGAGAGAGAGAGAGAGAGGCAGGAGAAGATTAATACTAGACTTTATTATACCCTCCCTAGGGCCCTTTGATTCAGGTGTTCCCTCTAATGACCTGATGAAGGTTCAACCTTTTAGTCTGTCTTTCAGTATACCATATTTTAGGGTACCATTGCCATTTGGGTCCAGTTTTGTGTCCCACAAACCTTAGCCCTCCTGCCCCACCCTCCCTATTGTCCAGTCACTGAGATGCATATTAGGTATGTCAGCATCTCTGGCAGATTCAGGTTAGGAGCCACAGATGAGTGAAACCATGTGACAGTTTTCTTTCTGTGATTGGTGAATATGCTGAGAATGATCTGTTCCAAGTTCGACTATTTTTCTTTAAATTTCATTGTGCCATTTTTACTTACTGCTGTGTAAAATTCCATCATGTAGTTATACCACATATTGGTTATTCATTTGTCTTATTATGGACATCTGGGTTGATACCAGTTCTTAGCTGTTATGAATTGAACAGCTATAAGCATGATTGAGCAAATCTCTCTGAACTGAGCCATTGTGCTTTTAGTGGAAATGCCCAGTAAGGGGATAACTGGGTCTGTTAGTAACTCTATAGTCAACCTTTCTATGAGTCTCTACTTTGCTTTCTATAGTGGTTCTACCATCTTACATCCCACCAACAGTGGGTGAGGGTTCCTATTTCTCCACATCCTTGCCAGCTTTAATTTTTTAATGTTTGCTATCCTTAGTGGGGTAAGGTGGCATCTTATAGTTGTTTTTATTTGAATTTCCATGATGGTTAGGGATGTTGAACATTTTCCTATGTGTGTGTTTGCCATTTGTTTTTCTTCCTCTGAGAACTTCCTGTTCAGCTCTGTGCCCCATTTTGTGAGTGGTTGTTTGATTTTTTTTTTTTATTGTTTTGATCTTTGAGTTCTTTGTATACTCTAGAAATTAAGCCTCTTTTAGTTGTACAGCCAGAAAAATTTTCTCCCATTCTGTGGGTAATATGTTGGCTCTGATTATTGTATGTTTGTCTCTGAAAAAAACTTTTCAGCTTCATGAGATCCCAGTGTCTGAATGCTATTTAATTTCCTGTGCTGCTGGGGTTTTGTTCAGGAAATCTTTTCCCATTCCTAAATCATGGAATGTTCTGCCTGTTTTTTCTTCCAGTAGTACCAGTGTTTCCAGTCTTATATTGAGGTCTAAGATCTGTTTGGACTTGAGGAAAGAGATAGAAAAAAATGATCTTAAAACTCACATGGAACAGCAGAAGGCCTCGGGCATCCAAGCATATCCTCAGTAAAACAAACACCTGTAGATGCATCACCATACCTGATCTAAAGCTATATTACAAAGCCATAGTAACAAAAACAACATTGTATTGGCATAAAACAGGATTATATACCAATGGAACATAATAGAGGACCCAGACTTTGGGTCAAGTAACTACAGCTACTTGATACTTGACAAAGGCCCAAACAATGTAGGCTGGAAAACTGACAGAATCTTCAACAAATGGTGCTGGACAAACTGGATAACCACATGCAGGAAAATGAAACTAGATCCACACATCTCACCATGCACAAAAAATCAAGTCCATCCTTCTTAAAACAACTTCAGCTCCATTGGTACATTGTCATTTTCTCTATCTGAGCAACTTCCATGAAGGGACTGTGCCATAATTTTCTTTAAGTATCACCTGTTCAACTGTGGAGTGCAGTAAGCTTGGCTGGTGGGAAGAGCTTTTCCATTCTGTGTTCTCCCTTCCTACTTGGTGTCCTACCTAAGGGACCCAGAGTATTACTTACCTTCCTCCCTGTGAGAATATAACAAGAAGTAACTTAAAATAAAAGAGTTTATTTTGGTTTACAGCTTAAGAACAGATATATCAAAGCATGGTAAGGAAGGCCTGGTGGCAGTGGAACTAAAAAGCTGGTCACATTACATCCATAACTGAGAAGCAGAGAGAGAGTTCTGGTGCTCAACTCACGCTTACCTTTTTATTCTGTCTAGGACCGGAGCTCATGGGATAGTGTTGCTCATATGCTGAATGGGTCTTTCCCTCAGTTTAACATGTCTGGAAACATTTTATCAGATACACCTAGAGGTATGATTTCGAATGATTCTAAATCTAATATAGTTGATAATGATTAGTGTAACTATCATACCCACTATGCACAGGATACATATTAAAATGCAGACTTTGAATCCCAAACTTGCTTCCACCTTTCATGTTTTTAACTGCTTTGAGTCTCAGTTTCATCACATACAAAATGAAGATGATGATACTAACTGATGGACCAACTATGGTTATTTCTCTTAACTTTATTAGAACAAGGTAACTGCTAACAACTTTTAAATCTCTGTGGCTTGATTATAGATGGAAACTTCTCACTAAAACAGTCACTTTTTCTTGAAGCCTGTTGTCTTGTTTAACAAATAAATAATGCCAACTTTTAGAAGGTAGTTGTTATGTAACATTAAAGGCAGAAAATGAAAGGCATTTATAAGATCAACTTTTGTTAGTTCTAAAAGTACAGAGTAATCAGTTTTGCATGAAGCCCTTAAAAGCTTTCAGGGTGGTGTCACTATCATTGCCTATTACCATGCACTTTTACTTTCACTTCATAAGTTTTTATTCCTATCAGAAATTACATTATGTGGAAAATGAAGACAGAATGAGGAGCGTTATTACATTTAAGGGCAGCTCGGCATGTGTGACAGAAAACAGTGGAAAATAACAGAATTATGTTAGAAATTTCCACTTATTTGCTACTAGAAAACATTTCATTCTCTGTAAATACAAATTTATTTGAGGATTGGGAAGATAGTTCAGTAGGTAAAGCCATTTGTTGGCATAGCCTGATGGCCCAAGTTTTTTTTTTTTTTAATATTTTTTATTTATTTATTTGAGAGTGACAGACACAGAGAGAAAGACAGATAGAGGGAGAGAGAGAGAATGGGCGTGCCAGGGCTTCCAGCCTCTGCAAACGAACTCCAGACGCGTGCGCCCCCTTGTGCATCTGGCTAACGTGGGACCTGGGGAACCGAGCCTCGAACTGGAGTCCTTAGGCTTCACAGGCAAGCGCTTAACTGCTAAGCCACCTCTCCAGCCCCCAAGTTTTATTCTCCTAGTACTTACTTAGAGCCAGAAGCAAAAAGTGCATTCATTTGGAGCTTGTTTGCAGTGACAAGAATCCCAGGTGTTTGTTCTCTCCCTCCCTTTCTCTCCCTCTCTCTCTCTCTCTCTCTCTCTCTCTCTCTCTCTCTCTCTCTCTCTCTCTCTCTCTCTGTATGTCTTTCTTTGCTCTCTCTCATTGCAAATAAAATACAGTTAAAAAATTAAAAACAATTATTTTGTTATATATACTAGAGTTTATGTACTAGTTAAGATCTAAATAACTCTTACTTTTGGGCTGGACAGATGGCTTATCAGTTAAGGCATTTCCTTGAAAATCCAAAGACCCAGGTTTGATTCTCCAGTACCCATGTAAGCCAGATGCACAACGTGGCACAAGCATCTGGAATTTTTTTTTTTTTTTTGCAGTGTTTGGAGGCCCTGGTGTACCTATTCTCTCTCTCTTTCTCAATTAACAAACATTAAGATGAACTTATACATTTTGATAATAATAAACATGAGGCAAACAGAAAGTAATGTGTAATACTGCAAAAAGTTATAACTAAAGTACATTTGTCCTTGCCCTTCACATACAATAAGTGGCTTTGCATCCTGTTTCTCTGTATGTAGGATAAAGCCATCTGGTATTCAAGCACATGGATCACCTTAGGGGTGTTTCACTGTGCTGAGTACAACAGTGGTAAAATATTTTTAGTTTGGTGTGCTTTGGCGTTATAAAAAAATTTCGTTGTGAATGACATTTGGTACATTTTCAGAATCTTGCTTAGAAAGTAAGTAGGAAAAACATTTATATCTTATTTTAGCAGTGTTATTATAAACCAGTTGACAATCAAACACTGCATTTATTTCTTCATCTATGAACATTTGTCATGTTGTGATATGATTTCAGGAAAAGAATTCCAAAAAATATCTTGTGCATAAAGCATATTTAAGGAGATGATACTAACTTACATCAAACAATAGCTGACGAATTGTTTTATTTTGCATATAAGGCTGCATGGGATTATGTCCAAATAACAGATGATGAGCAAAGACAATGTCACTGTAAATAAGAATGAGAGAAGTTCTGTCATCTAGTGGAGCCTGCTGAGGTGATCCAATTTCAGAGTACAGTAGAAATCCAATTATTCCATCATGGTACCAGATGACAAGACTTTAAGATTTGGGGCTGGAGTTGTTCAAGGATTACCAAGAAAATTTCCAAATTGATTCTTGGGAACTAGACTTGGCAGGGATGATGAGTGAGTCTGGCATAGATGAGGAGAACCTTAGAGTCTGGAATTCATCTGCCCCCAAGAACAGTTTCAGGATCTGGAGCCACTTAAAAGCTCTTGGAAGAAATAAAACCTTAGAAGAGGCACCAACGATTTGTCCTTTTAACCCATAGTAAATGTTTCATTTGAACTTTCAACAATCTTTATGATACATGTACTTTTTCACTACTAAAACATGGACATGACAAGAAGAAAAAGATATTCCATTACTAATCATGTACATTGTAGTACATAGAATTCCAGTAATTTTTTTTCATAATGCACAGCACATATTCACAAATGTTTAACATTGGAATCCAGATCTCCATGTTAGGGTATCTTCTATTTTCTGTGTTAGGATATCTTCTGTTTTAGCTCCCTTCATAACATGTTCCAAGGACAGTAAATCTAAATGCCATCAGTAAAAGACCAATCCTAAATGTGTGCCTTTTTCATATATGTATAATGAACTCCATGTATGTATATGTGTGTATGTGTATGCATATGCATATTTTGCCTTTTGTTTATCCCTATTGAGTTAATACTCTAAAATTTTGCACATCACATTTTATGAGAAATATAATTTATTTATTTACATTTGGACTTGATTAATAAAAATCAAAATATAAGTATATACTGTGATAATTTGGTAATTCCATACATTCATTCTATGTTGAATATCCCATTCAAGTTAATCAAAAAACTCATGACTACCTATCTTCACTAATATGTGTGTGTGTGTGTTAGGGACATAAAATCTACTATTTTATCACACTTCAAATAAAGAATATATTATAATCACCTATAGTCACCTTCCTGTATATTAGAACTCAAGAATTTATTCAGCCTCCTACAACTGAAAAATTATACTGTTGGACCAACATCTCCCATCACCTCCCCTAAGGTTCTGGCCCTACAGGATCATTATGTTTTCTTATCCTATGAACTTGAGATTCTTAGATTCCAAATACAAATGAGAATATGTGGTATTTAGTTTATGTCTGGCTTACTTTCCTAAGATAATTCCTTCCAAGCATTATGCATTCATGCAATTATTTGTGTGTGTGTGTGTGTGTGTGTGTGTGTGTGTTTGTGCATATGTGTATGTGTGTTTTGATGTAGGGTCTTGTTCTAGCTCAGGCTTACCTGGAATTCACTATATAGTCTCAGGTTTGCCTCAAACCTATGGTGATCCTCTAACCTCTGTCTCCCGAGTGCTGGGCTTAAAGGTGTGTGACACGACATCCAGTGCAATTAGGTTTTTATTTATTTATTTATTTGACAGAGAAAGAGGGAGAAAGAATGAGAGAATGGGTGTCCCAGGGCCTCCAGCCATTGAAAATGAACTGCAGATGTGTGTGCCCCCTTGTACATCTGGCTAATTTGGATCGAACCTGGGTTCTTTGGCCTTCCAGGCAAATGCCTTAACCACTAAGACAGCCCTATTTATTTATTTTACAGAGAAAGAGACAGAGAGACAGAGAGAATTGGTGTGACAGGGCCTCAGCACCTGCAATCAAATTCCAGATGCTTGCTCCACCTAGTGGGCATGTGTGACCTGGTGTTTGCCTCATTTTTGTGTGTTTGGCTTATATGGGATCTGGAGAGTTGAACATGAATCCTTAGCCTTCGCAGGCAAGCACCTTATCCACTAAGCCATTTCTGTAGCCCTGTTTTTTTTTTTTAATAATTATTTAATTATTTGCAAGAGAGAGAGAGTGAGTGAGATAAAATGGGTGCATGCCAGGGACTCCAGCCACTGTAAACGAACTCCATATGCATGTGCTACCTTGCGCCTCTGGCTTACTTGGGTTCTAGGGTGATGAACCTGGGTCCTTAGGCTTCACAGGCAAGTGCCTTAACTTCTAATACATCTCTCCAGCCCCAAATTAGGTTTTTGAAAGGACTCTTTCCCAAAGCTGTTTGCTGTCCTTGAGTCCTCTGGTTATGTCACTCTCTGATCTACTGGTTGACTTTCTGGTTCATGTATTCTTCATCTACCAGCTGCTGCCACTTTCATTAGCACTGTTTGATTAAGTACCCTCACTTCATCTTTAATCAGTTTATCCTTATTTTCAAAATTAATCATAACTCAGCTCTCTGCTTATGTTTCTCTTCTAAGATTCACCTATGTTTGTCATTATCTGTCTCTCTCTCTTTTTTTTTGGTTTATTGAATCCTGTAATTTAGAAAGTCTCCATGTCTGGACTTATGAATCCTGAAGGTAACATCTTATTTACATGTGCCTCTAAAGGTGGCATGTAGTGGGTGCTCATTGAGTACAGGTGGGACTAAACAGAGACATGTGATTGGGAAGAGTAAATTCAAAATATTGCCTTGGATAAACAACAAACAGACCTTTGTTGTTTGTTTTGGTTTTGGCTGAGCCATTTCCCTAACCTGGTAAGAGTTTTATGAGGTTTAAATAGATAAAGGCAACTTTTTTGTAAAGGTGTAAGTGGTAGATGAAAAGGGATACAAGAAAGGAAGACACATTAGAAACATGTTTTCCACATGATATTGAGGTCTGAGTTCTAATTTGTTCCCTGGTAACAGCCCAGCAGAGTGAAGAAGCTTGAGAAGTGAGAGTTGCCAGAATGGGAGTGTTCAGGATATAGCTCAGTGGTGGAGCATTTGATGGCAGAATGCGTGTAGATCATCCATGAGGGAGTTCAAGTTAATGAGGATAAGTACAAGAGAAAAAAAATCAAGGTTTAGGTTATTATATATACTCTGTACTGTAGGAAACACAGCTGGGCATATTAACTAGATTTAGCTCATTAAATCCTACAGCAACTACTAAAATAGGTATAATAGAGAAAATGAGGGTATTATCTAGTGCTGAGAGTATAGAAGAAATCATTTAAGTTAAAGTATTTTAATATTTGGATTAAAGATTCATGCTATTTCCACTATGCTATACTGATATAACTGAAGCAGGTGTCAAATTTTACATGTGGAAGATCAAGTCATAGGAAGATGAGAATGGAACAGATAAGCCATTTAACTAAAGATACTATTTGTGCTGTAGGAACATAAAGCTTAATTCATAATAATTAAAAATAATTTTGACTTCCCCAAACCATAATTTCTTCCCCAAGTTTAGTAAGTGTCCATAGGACAAAATTTCTCTTGCAGGTTCTTGACTTTGCTGTCTTCTTGTATACTTTCCTTTCAGTTATAAGTTTATCTCCAGTACTGTGGAGGCTACACTCCTCCTCTGTCCCTTATTGAATAAATCAGAGACCATCACTTTTTGTGAAGGAATTTTCTTCTTGCTGAAGGGCTTCACTCTAACTCTGAAAGGGCCATACATGTTTCTACAGCAGGGCCAAACACAGAATGTATGTAAGCTTTTCCTTGAAAAAAGAATAATACTAACTCCCAAATCCACATGACTGAAAACACAGGACAAAGTTCTCACATGGAAATCTATTAGCCTAGTATAGATGCAAAACACAACTCTCACCTTCAAAGGAATGAGGGACAGTTATTCTTTAGCCAAATATGAGGGACATTAGCCTGTGAACAGGGATTCTGGTTTCCCCAAACACCTTGTTCCAATATTATAAGTTTTTATTTTTTGCATGTTTGAGTGGGTATATAGTATGTATGATAAATCCACATATATGTGTAGTCAATGTACATGCATGCAGAGGCCAGAGATGCAGTTTTCAAATAATTGGTAGAAATATCAGGTAGGCAGATCATAGCAAAAAAACCAAATCTTCTATGGTTTTGGATACTGTCTGGTAACATTCTTAGTTTTGGGGTTGGTGGAAGCTAGAAGTATGTTAAATTAATACATCCCCAAAGGCTTTATGCATGCTATGGTCACAAGAATGTTAGGGCACACAATGAAGTGAGCAATGAATGTCTATTAAGGGGATGAAAAAGTCTAAGAAAATTTGGCCATGAATATTCACCATTCAGATTTTCCACAATCAGAAAGTTCTAATCCACCAATCTGCCTCGTGGAATCTTTTACATGGATCTTGCTGTTTTCTTGGGAGCTTTCATATTAGAAAGAGTGGCCATGGAATTCATGGTGGGAAATGGATGCCACAGAAGTCACAGGAAGTATCAAGTGTAACTGATTCTGTATTAATGTGTACATATCAATAATTTTGGTACTACTGTTCTCATAAAGCCAAACTTGATTTTATCTATAATGTACCTACACTGGTTAGGGGTTCAATATGTGTTTTGTCCTTAAGGATTTTGTGCTTTATTTTAAGATGAAGAAATTGCAATTAAAATGTGATCTAGCATGTTAATGTAGGAGCTGCTTGGGAGAAATGCAAGAATCTAACAAGGACTGTGAAAAATAAGTAAGGATTTCTCTTGAGAAAGAGTTGTGAGGTGAGGGCATGTGGCCCAGGGAGACTTCGCCATGTGAATTGAGGTGCTCCAGAAGGAGCGAGGTGAGGGCATGTGGCCCAGGGAGACTTAGCCATGTGAATTGAGGTGCTCCAGAAGGAGCGAGGTGAGGGCATGTGGCCCAGGGAGACTTAGCCATGTGAATTGAGGTGCTCCAGAAGGAGCAACACGTCCAAAGGCACATAGGTTAGACACAGTGTTGCTCATTGGCCAACTGCAAGTAGCATTTTTGTAAATAATTTTGTAACAGACGTGAGGATTTTGTGAAATCATATTATGCATATAAGAGTCAAACTAAATGAATGTGTAGCTGATTCATCTATGAACTCTGGTTAGCATGAGAAGTCCGTCTCTAGCATTGATTTGCTTTATCCTCACAGTTTATGAAAGTGTATTTATTTACATAAACATTGATCCCAGACATGGTACAAAGCGAGTTGAGTAAGGAAAAGGGGATATGGGATGCAGGAGTATTTTTTTTTTCCTCTAGTTAATTTGGAAGTGAAACTACCAAATGTGCTTATGTGGACAATAAGAAAGTTAGACATAATATGTAAGTCAAGGAAACAAATCTACTGCCTATTTTCATTGTAAGTGTTCCCTACTGATGTTATTCACTATTCAGGGAAGAGAGGAGGATAAGGTATGAGACCACAGGGAAAATGTGGCAAGTGTTCAACCCCAAATTATATTTTACTTTTCATAAAAATAATCCAATGGGTTTTCACTGAAAGTGCTCTACCTGAACCCAAATATGAGTTAGGAGGAAGAAAACCTTAGAAGTCTTCCAAGAAAAAATGATTTCACAATTCATATTAGAGAATGTTTGAGGTTGCTGAGAAACCTTGGACCAGGCTAAGATATAGTTGCTTCTCTTCCTGTGTTTGTCATTGGACTATTAGTCTAAAATCTCTTTGGGGATAATGAGCCTGGCCAAACCATCATGTGAACAACACTTCACTGGTTAAGAAAATCAATTATAAAAACAAAGCAGACAGTATTGTGTGGGATGACATCCCCATAGACCCTCTGTTAGGGCTCACTGACAGAAGCTCTTGATGTCACCATATGTATTTAGACATTGTTGGCTTATATCTGGGAAGACAACTCTGAAGATTCCAGAAACATCTGTGGAAAAAAATAATTTCTTTTTGTGTTGAAAGTAAGCCAAAGCCCACCCCCATATTCTGCTGAGTTGTTTAACTTCTTTACAGAGTACCTTTAATAAATAAAGCTCATGTTTAAAATCTGTACTAGAGGGTTGGAGAGATGGTTTAATGGCTAAGGTGCTTGCCTGTGAAGCCTAAGGACTAAGGTTCGATTCCCCATTACCCATCTAAGCCAGATGCACAAGGTGGTGCATGCATCTGGAGTTCATTTGCAGTGGCTAGAGACTCTGGTGTGCCTGTTCTCTTTCTCTGCCTCTCTCAAATAAATAAATGAATTTTAATAGCAATGATAATTTTGATACTTTAATTGATATAAAATAATATTTAATCACTAAAAATATTGAGGGAATTTATAATGAAAAAATCAATAACAATGCCCCCTTGTAAAAGAAAGTTCCACTTTTATGCATAGTATCAGGGTTTATATAATTCATTAATTGAAATTCACAGAGAGTAAATAATCATTTGGAATTCAAAGGGAAGAGAAGAAAATATATCATGACCCTATATTGTACAAAGCAGCAACAATTACCATAAGCTTAGTTGAATATTTTACAAATGATACTATAATGAAACTTTTTCCATTTATCAGAAGTTAGCAATTGGACTGATTTATAAACATGAAGAACGTTGAGGCATAATGCAGTAAAGTTACAGTGTCTGTGTCTTGTTATATGTTAAGTTCAAAATGATATATGAAAACAACATTTACAATGTATAAAACCTACAATTAAAAATAGTGTCTGAACATGGATGGGTGAATGACATTGCTCTCCGAAGACACAGGTTACCACAGGAAAGTCCTGGTGCAGGGATAGCAGGGATAGCAGGGATAGGATAGGTATCAGTAATTTGTAAATTGGAGAGACCCAAGGAACCTAAAAATCAATTTGGGCTATGCTCTTGGGTGACGACCAGAACTAGATTATAAGACATTAATATTGAAGACACCCCTTGAAGTTTCAGTTGCAACACATTGAGAAATCAAGCTGGAACTGAGCTGGAAGCCTCTTCTCTGCTATATAGCTGTCACAGTCCTGGAAATTGCTAACTAGACTGCTGGGGGAGAAAAGTCATCAGCGATTTTGCCTGGCAGTGGATCCCGAACTACACAATCTATAAGCAAGCAGGATATACTAAATAGAGCAATAGTGACATGACTGTTATAAGGGTAACTACTCTTTGACTGGATTTGAAGCCTACTCCATAGGAGAGAATTCACCCTGGTACTGAAAATCTTGTGAATTCTTGTTATTTTGTGTATCAACTGCATTTTTCTTTGTAGAAGTTTTTATACCTTTTATCTTTTGTAACTATTCCCTTATACTGTAAATAAATAATTTTTCTCTCATCTAAGTTAACGATTGTTGTAGGTAGTGTGTAGAAATGACCACAATCTTTTCTCCTTCCCTAATTTCCACTTTGCAATATTCCTTTAATGCTTCTGCTTGTAGTACATGGTGAGTCTTGCTCCACTTTTAATCTAGACGAGATTCTAATAATGATTAGAAAACATGATAAAGCCAAGAGGCACAGCACTTGCAGGAGGGCTGCTGTTCTCTTGCTTTCTCTCAGACATTAACGTGTAACTAGAAATATTGTAATAGTCAGCTTCAAGGAAGAGAGGAAAGGTCTTTGAGTAGTCCTTTGTACACATGGTACCTGTCAGATAGTGTGAGAAATGGTTTTGACATCCTTTACAATCAGGTTCTGGCCATTCCAGCCTCCATTAGCTGCCTATAATTCCTCAGGAAGAGATGAGGGCCACATGATATAATGGTGACAGGCTCAGCATTGTGTGGCTCATGTGAAGTTATGATTGTCACTGTGGGTTCATGAATGCAAAGACATGCTGTGCCTAGATGACAGTGTTTTTAAGCACTTCTATCTTCTGATTCTGCCCAATCTTGCACAATATTCCTTAAGACTTAGAAAGAGTGATGTGGAGAATCACATTTAGTATTGAACATCCTGGAGTCATTTATCCTTAGTGCTTGGAGAAGTTTTGGTCTCCATAGTAGTCTCCATCATCTGCAAAGAGAAACTTCTCTGACCAAAGGCACCAATATATGGTTTTGTGTGTGTGTGTGTGTGTAATTTAGAGAGTAAATTTGTTGGGCACACAACATATTCTTTTAACTAAACATTAATACTAACTTCCTGCTTAGGGTCTATTACCTCCTCAGTCACAGGCTTTTGAAAGTTCCTACCTTGAAAATTCTATAACCGGTGATGAGTAATTTTTCTCACTTTAAATGAATTTTGAAATATCCACTACAACTTATCTCTCTTTCACTCACTATGGACCAAGTATCACTCCTCATTAGGTTGGGGATAAATTAGAAAGTTTTCCCATTGTAAATGTAGCATTATATTTCCTTTAACTTACTCAAAAAGAGTGGAACATTGAACAAGTTGTTCTCATAGAATCTAAGGGAAAACTGGGGCTGGACAGAGGCAGTCAAGAAGAGAGAAAAGTTGATCAACGGGGGGTTATGATAAAAGTAATGTATTTGTATGTCCAGTTGGCAAGGAGTGGACTTTTTATCAGTTTTAATTCTGAACTTGACTAGATTTAGAATCTCTTAGGACAGTCATCTCTGGCTGTATCTATAAGGGTGCTTCCAGAGATGGTTAGCTCAAAAGGGAACACTTACCCTGAATGTGGGTATTTTTATGTAAATGTAATCAGCTAGGTATGAATCATTGTAAGTTATTGCTTCCTCATAACTTCTTACTGCTAGGCAAGAGTTTTAGGTCATAATAATTCTTCCCTGGGCTGAGCTATTCTACTTAATAATTTTAAAGTATATCCAAAGGATCATAAATCATATAGACTATGACAAATATTGAACACACTTTGAATTTCATTTAAATTTCAAAAAATTAAGATGAAGGTTGGAAAGATGGCTTATTAGTTAAGGCTCTTACCTGCAAAGCCAAATGACCCAGGCTTGATAACCTAGGATCCACATAAGCCAGACACACAGGATGGCAGATGCATCTGTAGTTTGTTTGCAATAGCTGAAGGCCCTGGTACACCCATTCTTCTCTCTCTCCCTCTCTATCTTTGTCTGCCTTTATCTCTCTTTCCCTGCTTCTTTCTCAAATACATGAAAATAAATTAAACTTAAAATATTAGGATGAAATTCAAGTTAAACAAATTATATTTACTCATATATCTAGATCTAGAAATAACTGAAAAGTGCTATTAGAGGGGAGGAAGACAAAAAGAAACATGGAAGAAGGGAAGGTGACCAGGATCAATGTACAATATACACTTGTATGAAAATATAGTAAAATCCACTAATTTACATTAATGTTCAGTCATTTGTTAAAAAATGAATTTAAGAAGAAAACATTTAAAAGAAAATATTAATTCACTTAAATTGTTGTGAATTTTTTGTAAGATATTTATAAATGCCCAGGTAATTATAAGTACATGATGACTATTAACATTAACAATTTGAGGAATTCAAGAAATCTAAAAATGCAATACAAGTTATATGGGATGCAAAATGAGTGTTTAATATAGATATTCATTACCAATATAGAAGAACATCATCATAAACTTAGTATAAACAATAATTTCTTAGGGTTTAAAGCACTAGACAAAATGTAACAGATTGAACGGTATCAAAATTCAAAATTAATTCTTTTAAACAGTACTTATCAAAGAACCAAAAAATTAAACCTAGATAAAGTGAAAATTATGTACAATCCACATACTTGAAGTATTTGTCCCCTAAGATAGCTAATATAACCCAGTAAATATCGACAAATGAGTTGAATAACCATCTCATATATAAATAAATTCAAACAATTGAAAATGTATGTAACATTAAGAAAGATGATATATGAAAAAATAAATGTGACAAATTATTTAACATAAACTATGCAAATCAAATCATGAGATACCAAATTTCAAACTAAAGATAATATTTAGAATAAATGGAACAACTAGAATTCTTTTGAGTGGCAAGAAACAATGTAAAATATTTCAACCAGTTAAGAGAACACTTTGTGAAATTCCTATAAAGGTGAGCCTTTCATTATCATGTAACTCAGTAATTCTCGTCCTCAGTATTTACCACTAAATGGAAATATATGTTCGTACAATACAAACAGTGTAGATGAGTATTTAAAAATTATATAATATCTCCAAGCTAAAAATAACTCAGTATTGACCAACAGGTTAGCTGTTATAAAACAGTATCAGTTCATCCATGATATTGAACACTACTCAGAAAAAAAAAAAAAAAAAATATATATATATATATATATATATATTAAAAACTAGAGCAAACTCTGAGCACAAAGCACAAGTCATGAATCCTAAAACCAGGCCAAGTGAAGGAAGACAGGCATGTGAGTAGGTCCATGGCTGTGCTTTCCTCAACAGGCAAAGTCAGTCACTAGTGATGGAACCAGCTGTGGGAGGTTGATGAAGGCCCAGCAATGGGTGGGCTGTCTGCAAAATTTTAAGATAACATCCTGGTCATTATGGAGGGGATGTTTTGACTTTTGCCAAAACTCATCCACTTAAGATGAGTTCATATTATTTTATGTAAATATTACCTCAATGCACATTATTGAAAATGTTTTTTAAATGTCATTTGTATCTGGCACAGGTATAAAATTTTCTTCTGAGTAATTAACTTTATAATATGCCTGAACTTAAAAAAAATGCACACAGTTTGTTTTCCTCAAATAAGTTATTTGAAGAAAAATGATTATTACTGAGAAAGGAAAATTGAAGGTTTGAATTTTCTCAAATGTAAACTGTGGGTTCTAAAGCAATGTTGACACATATTTGGTAAGGGCGTGCATTGTAATATGCACTACTTCACAAGGAGATTGAGAGGATGAAACAGTTGAAAATAAGATGAAGCAAGCATAGATCTTGCTGGTCTTGCTTTTATCGCTGACATGCATCACTTAAAAAAGTGTATACAAATTTAGAAAATGAGAGTTGTGTATTTTACAAATACAACAGTCAAATAATGTAGAATTAATCAGGTTTTGTACATCAAAGAAAGGAATAAGTGGATATGCACACAGTTCTGAAGATCAGATGGAGTGAAGGTGAATCGAACAGAAAGGCTGCTGAATACAGACCATGATGAGGATAATTCTGGAAATACTGTTTAACTTTAAATGTAAAATGGTGTAGGTAGAAATGCATATGATTCGAAACCTTAGAGAAAATAAAAGCAAAAGTACCCTAATCCACGTAGAAACAGCAGATGAGAAGAAAATCCAAAAGCATACAAGATGGAAGGTAGAGTGGATGAAGCATGAAGAAGGGGTATAACAGGTGAAACGGTGGGTTAACACCTCCACTCCTATGTAACACGGTGACGGAGACATGTGAATGAAGAAGTAACTGATGTATTCTTCAGTATTCCATCTTAGAAAATGCTTACTACAAACAGATAAAGAAGAAGAGGTAGATAATAAGCTGGAGTTCATGTAAACAATCTGAAAGAATGTCTGTGACTTTCTCAGAAAATAGTCCTATTCCACTGGAAGCTTTTCTCACTGCAAGAGTCCAGACAGAAAGAATCATATGTGACCAAAGATTCTTTTATCCTTTTTATTTCAATAAAAATTAATTTAATTATTGAGAGAGAGGGGGAGAGACAGAGAATGGGCATTGCAGAGCCTCTGGCCAGTACAAATGAACTCTAGACATATGCACATCTAACTTATGTAGGTCCTGGGGAATCAAACCTGGGTCCTTTAGGCTTTACAGACAACACATAACTGCTAAGCCATCTCTCCAGCCCATTTTTTTACTTGAGAGAAAGAGAGAGAGAGAATGGGTGAGAATGGGTGTTCCAAGGCCTCCAGCCACTTGAAACAAACTCCAGATACATGCGCCACCTTGTACATCTGACTTTACATGGATATTAGGGAATAGATCCAGGTCCTTGGGCTTTGCAGGCAAGTGCTTTAGTGGCTAAGCCATCTCTCCATCCCCATCCTTCTTTCAAACCTAGCAATAGGTACTTCAGTGTGTGCTTAATGTGTAGCATTTCACCACTCTGTGCAGGAAGAGGCCAGAGCTGCTCACCTGCCCCCAGGTACATTTGTGATCCTGGCAGCAGATAAAGTAGTTTTTTCTCATGGCTCTACTCTTTTCTTCTTGGTTTTGTGTCTGAGAGTGGATGTGCATGCATGGATGTGTGTGTGTGTGTGTGTGTGTGTGTGTGTGTGTGTGTGTGTTGTGTTGTGTTTTACTTGATTTTTTGTTTTACTTGATATAAGGTCTCCCTGTACAGCCCAAGCTATTATCCAGCTTGCAAGGCTCCTGTCTCCACTTAATGATTGCTGGGATTAAAAGCATGCCCAACATGCCCAGTATTAAATAAGTTCCTACTCCTTGTTTTTTGTTTTTTTTTTTTTTTCTTGAGATAGGACCTTAGTAAACCCAGGCTGGCCTCCAACTCACTGTGTAGTGACAGAATGATCTTGCACTTTTGATTCTCCTGCCTCTACCTCCTGACTTCTGGGATCACAGACACGTGCCATCATACCTATTTTATTTGGTGCTGAAGATAGAACCCTGGGATGCATGCATGCTAGGTAAGCACTCTACCATCTAAGCTACAACATTAGCTCCAACACTTTCTAATTACAGAAAGCACATTCAAGATCTCAGTCTAAGGTAAAGGGAGAAAGAAATAAAGAAATATGGCCATGGTGGCTAAATGGTCTCTAGATAGTTTACAGTGAGAAGAAATGAGAGAGACCAGGTGCAGGATGGAGCCAGTCTGGGAGAGATAACAGAGACCAGGTTGGTTCTCTGGCATGAGGCTTGAGCTCATCTTCTAGAAAGACTGTGGACAAACCAGATAAACCATAGCAAACCTTAACTTCAAAGTGATGTCTCTCCAGAGTATGTGGGGGAAGCAATATGCACACATATATAAAATATTAGATGTGTTAGATAACTTTCTATTACTGTAACCAGTACTGGAGATAAGAAACTGATAAAAAAGATGTTTTATTTTGGCTCATGGATTTGAAGGTTTCAGTCCATGATCTATCAACTCTTGCTTTTGACTTATTGAGAGGCAGCACAGCATGCGGAGCAAAGAGCAGAACAAATCTGCCCATGCATTGACCAGGAATTAGGGGGGAGGAAGGGACACACACCCACTCTCAGCAGGTCTCACCTCTTTACTCCATTCATATCAGTAGGCTCTCAGCCTGGGAACCAAACCTTTAAGACATGGGCCTTAATGGAGCACTTGTAAACCTTCGAATTATTGAGTCATGTCCTATGAAGTTGTATCCGCTGACAAAAGAATTGTTTGATGACTTAGACAAATGAAAGGGAATGGAAATGAAAGGTTTGCATACAAATATATACACATCTCACATCTCTGAGGGTCTTTGATAATATTGCCTTAAAATTAACCAACTTGCATTGTACAGAAATAACATTAGATATTTCTATGCAGTAATAAGAAAGTTCTAAATAAAATTTATATATTTGCAACATCTGGTGATTTATGAACTATAGAAATCATTATTTTATGAATATTGTGAATTACAAGGGAGTGTTACATATAGGTTTGATATACAGAAGTAAATTATTGTAAATATCTGTCTTAGATCCAGTTTCCTCTGACTCAATTACTGGTCTCCCAGAGGCTCTTAAAAAAGGGGGGGAGGGTGTTAGAAATTGCTGAACCACAAGACTTCTGTCTTGAAATGAAATATTATTCTTATAGCATATGCCCAAAGAATCAATAGGACAAGCCACATTTTAATGCTCTGATCATCTTAGATTAATTTTCTGTCATGCCAAACTAAGAAAGCTCTAATATATACTTCCTGTAACTTTGTGCAGTTTGAAGGAATTTTAATCCATGTGTTTTAATTCATTTGCATTTATGTCATCAAATATTAGTAGTTTTATGAGTCATTTGATGTAGAACCAAGTTTTGCTAGGATTGAGATTCATGAAATAAAACTCTGGGAATTCTTAAGTGGGAGTTTCTTGATTAGGTTAGTTGAGGTAGAAGACTCACATGATCTGTGGGCAGCACCATCTTCTGGCCTAGGGTGCAGAACTGAATACAAAGGAGAAAATAAGATGAGCACCAGTTCATCGTTTTCTGCATCCTGACAGTGGACACAACATCACCACCCGCTTCATATTCCCACTGCTATGCCCTCCCCATCGTGATCGACTGGGTCCCTTCAAACTATAAGTTTAAAGAAATCCTTCCTGCCCTAAATTGCTTCTTGTTTGGTATTTTGTTACAGTAACAAGGGACATAAGTAATATGCTTAGGTAAAATCTTATATTTAAAAAAATCAATCTATGATTATTTTGACAATCTGATATTTTTATTTCTCTTCTTTCGTCCATCAAATGGGGTATGTTCAAAGGACATTCTATTTTATAATTCTAGTAATACATTGCTTGTAAATATTTATGGAGGCTACATGCTTCCGGGATTTGGTGAATGACGAGATGTTCCTTAAAGACTTTTTCATATTTTCCATTGTGTGACTAAAAAATTAAAAATTTCCACTTTAGCTGGGTGTAGTGGTGCATGCCTTTAATCCCAGCACTCAGGATGCAGAGGTAGGAGGTTCACCATGATTTCTAGGCCACACTAAGGTTTCCTAGTGAATTCTAGGTCATCCTGTGCTACCTTGAAAAAAAATTCTACTTTAAACTGAAAACTTAGGTAAGAATAATGTAAATATTTTTAAATTTTATATTGATCTAAGATGAATACAGGGTAGATTTTTGTTGTTCATTTGAGAAGATGAGTTTGTGTGCTCGTGAAATACAAAGTATTATAGTCTTGTTGATTAGGAACATTCATTAATATGTACCAACTATATAAAGAAGTATAAAGGGGATGGCAAAAAAGACATAAGTATTCTTAAAGTTAACTTAGTGTTTAGTATTTGTTTTCATTGTTGCTGGATTTGCTGTCGCATGTTTTACAGGTTGTGCAGAAGTGTCAGTGCAACAATGATGGACATTTTTGAATTCCTTGTTGTGCCTGTGTCAATCTATAGCAACTGGCATTCAACATACTGTAACTTCCAGACAAAAATTCTGGGGGAAAATGTTGTGTATTGTGGTGTTTCTGTTTTAAGATTGTAGTTCAGGAATGAATTCTTAGCACTGAACAAAGGTTAATTTGCCTAGTTTGCATGTAGTTGTGCAGGTCTTTGTAATATTGCCTGGTGTAGTCAGGACTTAAGGGGTCTGAGATGCTCTACTACAAGGCATAGGAGAGAAATGGACAAAGCGAAGGCAGGGAACTAGGCACCAGCAACCAAAAAGTGCTTTCCATGAACTTAAAAGGGACTCTAATGATGTGTTGTTTTTTTTGTTGTTGTTTTTTTTCCTAACTGAATTCTGTTAAGTGGTACAAGGGAGCTGAAAAATGTTAAGTAGCTTTCTAAGTAAGTATGTCAAACACTGACTCAGAATGGATCAAGCCCATTGGCCCTCACATCAGAGAACTCTCTCTCTCTCCCTCCCTTTGACTCCTTAGTTATCACAACCAAGATATTATCATTACCTGCCTGCATCTATACCTCAACCATCCCTTGGACTAGCTCATTCGAGTCATGTGCTACAAAGTCACATTTCTTTGTTTACTTTGATTCCTCAGATGGAAGCCAAAGGGAAAAATCAGTGAATCACTGGCCTTGTATACATAGATCTGGCACAGAATTAAAGTAAAAAATTTGGAACAAATAATATAACATGGATAAAAGTTATTAGAATAAGTAAACATTCCTTTTGCATAGTTTTTGAGCTTCATCAGAAAGGTGAATAAAAACATATTGAAATAACATACCTGAGGTGAAACTTAGAAAGAGGAACATCTATACTTTGCTGTCTCAAGTAGGCAATTCATAATGCCATACCTATAATGAAGGGAGGAAGTATCTGTTTCAGCCAGAATAAATCTTCTCAAAGTTAGTTTTCCATATCTTTTTAGAGCAATATAATATTTATATTTTTTATGTCATGATGATGAGAGGATAGTATTTCTACACACAAGATTTATAAAGATGCCAAGGAATAATCACACAATAATAATCACACAGAAATATGTACATAATAATAACCACATAATAATCACAGAATAATAATCATACAATCACTACCATACAATAAAATCAAAGGGTAACAATTACATATTTAGAATCACACAATAGCACTCATCTAATAATAACCACACAGTAATAACCATACGTTTTATATGATAATTCTTTCAGCAACTTGAAGGCTATGGATTTCCTTCATTCTTCCCTTCTTAGTACTTCCATGTTTTAGTTTACATTTCCTTTCTAGGCATGAGAAATACCAGGTTTTCTAAGGAATGGTGAATCAGTCTAAGCATTATCTACTGCAATGTCAGTGAATTCCATATACTTCCTCATTGTCTTGGTTCCTATTTTCTAAATACTGCAAATGTTAAGTGTTCCAAGAAACACCCTCCCACAGGACTGATCACTGCTCTTTTCCTGGAGTTGCTGATATCCAAATCTCCACTAACTTCCTTTCCTGCTCCCTTTTCTGTTTGGCCATGTTTAAATTTACAAGTGAGAGATCCTTTTGAGTCCAATTGAATTATGGGCTCAATTACAACTAGAACATGCATTCTTTCACCACTTTGAACCTTCTATTTATCATAGTTCTCTCTACTTTTCCTTCCAACTGAGATGGAGCTATTAACGTTTTTTGTTCTTCTAATTTCCCTTTTCTTTTTTTTTGTGCATTCACGGTAAAATTTTAGCAATTACTTCCTTGTCTGGAATAATGCCGCAGACTCAGATATGTTATTGATAACTTTACATAAGGATAGATAGTGAGCTAAAGTGATCTCCAGGTTATGTGACAGGGCCTTTATGTTTTGGTACTTGAGTTACTCTTTGCCAACTCTGCTCACTAACAGTCATTGTTTGTAAGTGTCTGTGCTTTAAAGTTTTGATCTTCTCATTTTCTCCATATCTACCTATCATCTATCTATTTATCATCTATCTAATCTCTCTCTGTCCAAAAACTTACCATTTAGTATAAGAGTTTCTATTTTTACCAGAGGCTTGTTGTTACAATGCAAAGGTATTAGGTCAAAACAATGTGGATGAAACATCACAGAGTTCTGAACCATAGTTTCACCTTTGTTTGTGTCTAAACTGATCTGTTTTCTTGTGATGAAAGCTTTGATTCCTTGTGTTCTGAACTTTATCATCTCCTAAATGTGGAGTCTTGCTTCTTCAATTATCTAATTCCTCAATTATTCAAAACTAATGTTAAGTTTTTCTTAATTGTCATCACATTTCCTAGAACCTATTTTATCACCAAAGTGCTTAAGAATACCTGAGTGTTCAAATGTTGCTCTTATCTCAGGGAGTCTCATTTTTGTTGCCCTCACAACTTTCACTTACTTATGAGCCTCTTTAATATGGCTGCTGGGGTTAGCTCTTACTGAAACTCCTTGCTTTGACAGAATGAATGGATTTTCTCTGTCCTATCATGTCCCTTGATTTCTTGGTAACAAAGCACATGGTTTACCAGTTAGTTACAAGTTTCTAGAAGATTCCAGATTTGAGTAACTATTATCTACTGCAATAACTGCTGGAAAGGATAACCTCAGTATTTGTTAAAAGACAAATGTGAAGATATAAATTTTAAAATTATAGTAATTTTCAAACATAATTTAATAATTTTATGCTGAAAACAGAGATAAGCTTCTAGCATGACATGTAAAATGCTTGGAAATCTCCATTCCTATTCTTACCAGGAATAAAAAAATCTGAATAAATCCTGAAAACCAACTCTTAGATATCAGATAATTAAGGATGCAGGACAAAATTAGAGACCCTAAGAACTCAAAATGTAAGTGAAAATAGTTATAGATTCTTAACAGACTTCCCAGCTGTAGGCAGCAATGGGTAAGGACAATACAAGGTGACTGCCCACATGCTAGAGAGTGAGGATAGCTTAGTTTAGGAGATGGGGAGTAGTGCACACAGCCTGTGTGAATTTTACTTTCAGAGATCAAGCTGGTCATCTCTGAGAAGTTCCAAGTGCTTCTGTCAAGAGGAAGAAAATGTGGCCATCTGAATAAAACCAGATGATTCTGGCCAATTGAAGTAGGAAATTCTATGTTACATATGGGCAGCACTATCCTATGGACTGAAGTCCTGAACTAAAAGAGAACTCAGCACCTGTATGCATTGTTCTTTTCTTTCTCACTGTGAACTGAATATAACCAACTACTACCTTATTGATGCAGGATTTTGTGACTCAGGGGGAACCCTACAGGCCTGTGAACCCCAACTTTTGAGTACTTATCCCATTTAGCACAAAATTGATAAAACACTCCAAAAAGGAGAAATCTTTTTTAAAATTTTTTTGTTATATTTATTTATTTATTTGAGAGCAACAGACACATATAGAAAGAGGCAGAGAGAGAGAGAGAGAGAGAGAGAGAAAGAGAGAGAGAGAGAGAGAGAGAGAATGGGTGCGCCAGGGCCTCCAGCCACTGCAAACGAATTCCAGACGTGTGTGCACCCTTGTGCATCTGGCTAACATGGGTCCTGGGGAGTCGAGCCTCAAACTGGGGTCCTTAGGCTTCACAGGCAAGTGCTCAACCTCTAAGCCATCTCTCCAGCCCTAAAAAGGATAAATCTTGAATTATTAAGTTTATTTAGGGTGAAATCATGAATTATTGGTTTTATTGTATGGAAAATTTAAGATCCAGGAGGGAGGCTAACTGAAAGATCCAAACAAAAGGGGAATTCTCCTCCTTACCAGGCTGGAAAGGGAGGCAAGGAGACAGAGAGAATCTCCATCATAGAGAAATTTAGGGGTGAAAGGCCTCTGGAGGAGGCAAAGACACCCACCCATGGTAGGCACAGCATAGGAACCAAAATATCCCCTGAAAATGAAAGACCAGAGAGGATTAAGAAATAGTGAAGGACTCAGAGATCACAGAAAAATCATACATATAATCAAAGTAAGAAATCCTCCCCCAAAGACAGACAGATAGAAAGCAAATATGAACATACCAATGTGAAGAGTGGTGCTCTCTCCTTCCCAGACATCATGGGGAGGGGAGAGAAGACTTATACACAGAGAAAGGAAAAAGAGGGGACTGGCCCAAGTGATTTACCACCCTTATATGGATCAGACATCCAATTAAGATGAACCTGGTTATTAGACTCAAATATGTAAGGAGAGAACTGATTGGTTTGTGTACAGGTGTAACCAAGACCTGATAGGTTCATGGACTTTGAGAGCTCACGCTGAGAGGTTGAACTGAGGAAGAAGCTGGAAGTTCCTGCTGGAGAGTGGCCTTGGCAGCTATCTTGGATGAGACAAGATCAGGCACATGGTCCAGGATGGGCAGAATGCTATCTCCTGTTCCCTCTTTGAGCTTCTGTTCCTCAGTAGCTTCCTGTAAAAAGCTACCTTACTCCCGTTTCTCCTTTGTTATGCTCCTGCCACCATGGTGGACTATACCCCAGAAATAAACATTCATTCCATTAGTTGCTTCCTTTAAGGTGCTTTTTCATAATAAGGAGACAACTAACGCACTGAGATGTAACCATTACTTAGGATCTTTTCTACCTTTGGTGTAGCATCTCTTCATGACCTAATTTGAGTTCCTGTGCCAAATCTCAGCCAAAGGTAGGTTTATGGTTATGTAGGGATTCATCTATAACAACCTTGATTATTGGTTCTGGATTTTCCACTGTTGTGCTTTTATCTAAGTAAATGTTATATCACTCTAGTGACAAGTAAATCCAGGACAAAGACTAAAATTATAGCTCTAGGTGCTGTACCCAAGCACCTTCCTGGCTTTTATAAGTTGGTCGGCATTTTAAGCTTGTGTTTCTCTCTCTGTTGTGACTTACATTTTATTATTAACATTTGAGTTGTACATGACACTATAATGTATTACTTTTGTAATGGGTTTTGTGTGCCAATTTTAAGATCATGCTTATTAAAGTAATGTCTTTTTCACATTGAATAAAGCAACACCAAAATGATATACTGCATACTTGTCCAGAGTGTACTGTCATTGAATCTCTGTGTCTGCCTCACCTTACACCAGCAAATGCCATTAATAAGACTAATGTACACAGTCTGGGGAGGATTTTCTAGAAAGCATTATAGTATTATTAAGAGTATATGCATGTGTTTTAAATGTGTTTTTAATTTTACTCTAACTGACCATATTTGTCATATGTATACAGAAAGTTTTCAGCATTACTTTCAAATTATTTTAATGTTAAATCATATTTTGGTCAATCTTTATCATCTTTCCTGATTTTAGTTTTAAACTAAGAAAGCCTTTTCTTCCTTGGTCTCAAGGTTTGATATGAGACATTAATGCTTTGAGAAATATTATCAATTAGTTTATTACCTTATTATATATGAAAAGAGAGGAAAGTGCTAAAATTGTGTTAGGTTAAAAGAAGTGAGATGGTTACCAAACGAAGGTACTGACTAGAAAAGTAAATTAAAGTTCTGTCACATTGATTAATTATATACGTCACTATGAAGCTTAAATATCTATATATGAAGCAAGAGCTCAGAAGAATAGGAATAGATGCTTTTGAATGTGGGATAATTAAGCAATAATCTCTTTAGAACACTGGATAAGACAAATGTTACATTTTGTGACTTGAATTTTCTTTGGACCATATGGACTCAATCATCCTTGGGCTCTCCTCAGATGGGCTGCTGTCTCCTACAGTTCCTGCACAACAGAATGCTTTCAGCGTTGCTTAAGCTTGAAGCAATGAGGCATCCGTGTTCCAATCACCTTGAGAAGAAAATTCTCATCCTTACTTGGCCTTACTCTTGGTGGAGTCTTCCAGAGGATGTGTGTTTGTGAATGAACAGACATGAAGCTGTTAGATGTGTGCAAGCAACAGTCTCTCAGAAAGGAGCGAGGAGTGGGAGGTATTACTTAAATTTATCACTTTGGCCTCTACTAAGGGACTCGAGGCTGATGGGTTAGTGGGAAATACAATGGTTCACAAACTTTGGGTAGCTTTCCATGGTTTTTGTAGGAAATATAATGTTTAGGAAAAGTTCTGCCTGAGGTCTCCATTTTAAAACAGATCCTCATACTGGAGAGATGGCTTAGCAGTTGAGTAGCTTGCCTGTAAGCCACAGGGCCCAGGTTTGACTCCTCAGGATCCATGTAAGCCAGATGCACAAGGGGGTGCACACATCTGGAGTTCATTTGCAATGGCTGAAGGTCCTGGTGTATGCTCTCTCTCCCTATCTCTCTCTCTCTTTCTCTCTCTGCCTATTTCTGTGTCTCTCCCCACACCCTCTCTATCAAATAAATAAATAGAAATAAAATATTGATAAGGGATCATCTGGAGACATGAACAGGGTATTTGCTGTAGCAGGTTGCTGTTCAGGTTTCCTTTTCTCATTCATCTTTCCTTCTGTTCCCTTTCCCCTTCTTCTGTCTGGAGCCGTTATATAGTTTCACATTGAAAGTTCTCTTATTTCCAATACAATAGAAAGGCAATTATGAAAATACCTTGTAACTTGTCAACAGTCATGTATCATTCTGGTTTTGCCCAAATTTACCTTTCAGTTTTGGTGGCATTCTAGTTGTTGTCAGGAGTTTTAAGCTGTGTCTTTCTGCAGATGTGGACACACTGAAGTTTTAATTTTATTATTATTATTTTTGTTTTTGACATCTGTTATCACTTAAATGTTCCATCCAAAATTTACCCTGAAATTTAATTGCCATCATGGCAAGTATTAAGAGGAGGGACCTTTTAAGAGGCGGTTAGGTCATAGGGGTACTGCCCTGCTGAATGAATTCTATCTAGTCTCCTATCCTCCCTGTGCCCCTACACTGCTCACTCCTGCTTTTTTCAAAAAACTCATTTGTGTCATGGAGTTGAATGGTGATAACCTTACAATTGGCTAATTTTCAACATTAGTAGCCTTAAAGTATCAGTATCCTGATACCATTTCCACACATCTTCGTAACTGTTTGAGGACTTAAGTCCTTTCCAACTTTTCCTGTAAGAGGGAAGTTCCCTGTTGAGACATTTTAAAAGAAAACTGCAACCTCATCATTCTCTCTTTCAATGATAGCTTCCTAGGTTTTGCATTCATGTGAAGTCATTCTTAAAATGCCCATATGTTTGAAATGATGTCCGCTCATTTAAATTTTTATTTATTTATTTATTTTATTAGAAAAAATTTGTTTGTTTATTTTTTAAGTTTATTTTTATTTATTTATTTGTTTTTTTTAAATTTTTATTAACATTTTCCATGATTATAAAATATATCCCATGGTATTATGACCTGTCTACTTTAGAAAAGCATTTCAGGAATCTCATTGTTCCTGTTACCTGCTCAGCATATTAGCAGAGGGCTGTGTTGAGAGCATTTCAATTTTAATTTCAAGAGACGCAAGGGGAAAGGACAGGCAATACAAGAGCCCCAGAAGATGGAAAACATAAAGACCTCTTGGGCTAAAACTGCCATTAATTGTAGGCTTATGAAAGTAATTTTGCTCCCCTATATAACATAAGCTTCTCCTAATGGAATAGGAATAAAATTGTACAATAATTTAAGGTGGCCACTTTGTCCTAACAAGTTATCAGGACAACTATAGTTTTGCATGACATTAGTGCAAAATACAAAGACATTGTCCTTGTTAACCACAAATGCTACAGAGATGCATTGAAATGCATCTGAAATATTTGTGAATTTTGTGTATGTCTATAGTTCTGATGATTCAAGAGAAGATAGTCATTATGAAACTGCTTCACTCACAAAGATCTTTGCTGTGTTATGTGAACACATCGGCTATTTTCTTACTCTTCTGCTTCCAGACAAGTGAATGTGGGTTTTGTACAATGATCTGGATGTATGTATTACCTTAATTCCAATCCCTGTGAATCTCTCTGATGGAGATAGCAGCTTTTCTGGAGGACATCAGAAACAGGCAGTCTTCCTAAGCATATAAAGAAAATCATCAGATGACTGACAAAGACAGTGATCCACTCTCTCAGAAATACCCTTCCTGACTTTATTATTTGAATGCACCCACAACTCTCTAAAAATCAAAAATTAATTTGATAAGCCCAGGTATTTCTTTTCAAAATCATATTTTTTTTATGTTTTTGAATTTTATTTTTCCCTTATTTGCAAGCAGAGATAGATAGAGAGAAGACAGACAGACACAGAAGTAGAATGGCAGCACCAGGGCCTCCAGCTGCTGAGCTGCTGCAAACAAACTCCAGATGGATGTGCCAATATAATTAATTTTAAATTGCCAAAACATGTATATATGTGTGGCATGCCATCTGACTGTATTTGTGTACAATACATCTTTGACCTACTCTTCTTGTCGTACATCTTGTACCCTGAACAAAATCTTCTAATTTCCTGAGTCACTTATTTTTCTGTTATGAAATTAAAAAAAATTATTTTTTAAAAGTTATTTATTTGTGAGCAACAGAGAGATAGAGATAGAGATAGATAGAGAGAGAGAGAGAGAGAGAGAGAGAGAGAGAGAGAGAGAGAGAGATAGGGAATAGGCATGCCAAGGCTTCTAGCCACTGCAGACGAACTCCAGATGCATGCGCTCCCTTGTGCATCTGGCTAATGTGGGTCCTGGGGAATCGAGCCTCAACTGGGGTCCTTAGGCTTCACAGGCAAGTGCTTAACCACTAAGCCATCTCTCCAGCCCTGTTATGATCTTTTTTATTGGCAACTATTATAAACAATATACCATGATGATAATTTCCCTCCACTGAATCCATTCTTTCCAACATAAATTACTTCATTTTAAACACACATCTCTTACTGTGCCTGAAGTTTGCAGTCTTACTATGAGAAGAGAGTGCAAAGATATTTGACCATATTACTGTCAGAGGGAGATGTATTGAAGAGAACCCCAGAGAAGAGAACCTGGGACTCTGAGAAACTCTAAGACATGTTCAAGCAATGATCTTTAACCACTGAAATAGCAGTTAAAGGATAGTGAACACGTTTCTATCTCCTCATCAAGCACCTATGTCAGAATCACGTTTTGGTGCACAGATGAGGGTAGCTTGCTCATGCATTGTGACTTATCAAGCAAAGCCCAGAGTAGATGAGGCAGCTGCCTCACTTTTTAACAAAACATGAGCAAGTAGGCCAAGCTCAGTGGAGACAAAAGAGTAGCTGGCACACAAGGAGTCACATCTACTGAAGCTGTCAGCTCATGACTTGACTGTCACACATGTCACCATGAACACATTTGATGCTAGTGGCCTCCAAAACTTGCTATTGAGTTTAATGGAATATAAGTCATTTTATCAATTCAAGAGTTTGAAATTTCATGTTTTTCCTTTGATACTTTCCTCCCACCCTCTGCCTAACTCCCAGAATTAAATATTGACTGACTAGGGTTGGAAAGATGGTGTAGCGGTTTAAGCACATGCTTGTAAAGCCTAAGGACCCAGTTCTATTCTCCAGTTCACATGTAAGCCAGATGCACATGGTCGTGCATGCATATGGAGTTCATTTGCAGTGGCTAGAGGCCCTGGCCTCCCATTCTCACACACTCTCTCTCTGGCTATAATAAATAAATAAATAAATAAAAATAAATAAATAAATATAAATCTTAAAAAAAATAGCTAGGTGTGGTGGCATATGCCTTAAAATATATTGACTAACTAAAGTCTCACATTCTCTGAGTCCCGCAGATCTGCACTCTCAGGGCAGAGGAGCTGGCTCTGTGGGTAATATACTTGCTATGAAAATGCTAGGACTTGAGTTAAGATCCCCAGCCCCCTCATGAGTGCTGGATATTCCTGTCATAGAAGCACAAGGGGTGGTAGAGACAGGGAGTTCCCAGAGCTCACTGGCTAGCTAACATGGATAAATTGGTGATTTCCAGGTTCACCCAGAGATCGTGTCTCAGAGAATAAGGTAGAGTGATTGAGGAAGCCATCCAACCTCTGGCATACACATGCACACACATGTATATAAACTTGCATACAAATGTGCCCACAAGCATAAGAAAACACATGTGTATACCACACAAGCATATATATGCAAGTAAATCTGTCCTGTACCAAAAATTTCCCCTACATTCTCAACAAAAGCTCTTACTACCAAATAATAGAAATTGTTCTATGGAAGCTGTCACTAGGCACTAAGCACTGAGTTTCCAAACTGTATTTCTTCTCCAAGTTTACCTCTATAACAGCCCCTCCTTTGTCATACATATAGACAGGGAGAGAATGCTGAAGACTCTGGGATATTTTGTCCAATACAGTAAAGTTATAGGCACAGTGGCTGAGTGAAATCCAGACTTATTTGATTTAAAAGCTAATGATATTCACCATCCCCTAAAATATTATTTGTAAGAGATATAGCAACATCTTAGTCATAAAATATGAAAGCATATGTAAAAACAAATGACTGAATGTCTATGAAATATGTCCTTATCTAATGACAATCCTAGAAGAGAATAAGAATTGACACTAGAGCCCCAACTTCTTGTATCAAACTTGGCTTCTCATTTTCTTGCAATGACCTTAGGGAAGCTAATGTAATATCTTTGTTCTGTAATTTCTCTGAAAAATGAGAATATATAGCAATATAAAATCTCAAAATATCCTGCAGATTAAATAATTGTAAACAAAGCACACTTTCTTAAAATCAAAACCCTTTCTATTGTAAGAAACAGGTTGAGCAGTGTTGGTATTTGGTCTTCCATGAAAGTTTGATAGAATTCAGCAGTTTATCCATATATCTGGACTTGGAATTTACTTTTTAGAGAGATTTTTACTTATGTTTATTTATTCATTTTTATTAATTAGTTTTGTACTCAGTGAATACAGTCAAGTTGGTACCATTGTTAGCCTCCTCCCTGTCCTCTCCCCTCCCCTTGGCCCCTTCTTGTTGAGGTATATGGGTCATAATTGTGGAGTTAGCCATCATAAATGGGTAGAAGTAAATAACTGTTTATCATGACCCAACGTGTGGCTCTGACATTCTTTCCGCCCCTTCCACAAATTTCCCTGCGCCATGTTGGGTTTATTTTAGGTCTGCTTCAGTGATGAGGTCTTGGGAGCCTCTGTGTCTCTGGATATCTGATTTGGTAGGAGTTAATTGTTCTCTGTGTCGATCTCCTTCATCCTTGTGCTGGTATCAGGTTCACCAAGAAAACAGCACCCTTGCTTGTTTCGCCAACTATTCTTAGTTTCAACTGGGGCCCTTCTGAGGTATATTGGGGTAGTTCTCTCCTTAGGATCTGCATCTATCTGAAAAAGAGAAGTTGATTCTCTAGCAGAGAGTTAAATTAGCACCAGATAAATGGGATAAACCTTATTATTTTTAGAGAGAATTTAATAGGTGTAGGCCCTCTTATAGCCTACGATTGGTGATAGCTTGATAATGGAGAGCAGGCTCATTTTTGGATATGTTTCTGACTTGTTTTCCCAGCTTCAGCTATAGGTTCCGTACCACTGAGTGGACCAGTTAGTCAAATCAAGAGCAGTTGCTTTCCCAACATGGCTGTGTACCACTTATTGTGCTTGTGTGAACATCATGATGGGTGATTTGCTGCTAAGTAGGTTAGACCATGAATTGCTAGAACAGATATTGCTCATTTTCCCCCAGTCACCCATGTAGCACCTTCTGGCACTAGACAGACTGACTGCCTAGGGACTGACTCTTCCAGCTTCCAGCCATGGCACTCCATGTTACGTGTCAACCACATATGGTGTCTTTAACAGTAGGGTCTTACCACTAACCTTTGATGGGTCATCAAGTACCCTGACAGAAATGTGTCATTCTTTTGGGAAATCTTGTAGGTCTCTCTGAGCAAAAGCTCATTGTGGATGATAGCCACCTGCTGGTACTAGGAGTTACAAGGCAGTGACCATGAAGAGAAGGAAGAAAAAGAAAACTAATATAAAAGAGTTAGAGAGAAGAGGGAGAGAAAGAGAGAGAGAAGCTGTAGAGGATTAAGGTCAGGTGTTCCTTCTAAGGGCCTGGTGAAGGTTCAACCATTTGGTCTGCCTTTTAGGATGTAGAATTTTATGGTACCATTACCTTCGGGGTCCAGATTTGTGTCCCCTCCCCACCCACCCTATTGTCCAGTCCTTGAGATGCTTGCTGGGTATGTCGGCATCTTGGTTAGATTCAGGTTAGGTGCTGTAGATGAGTGAGACTGTGCTGCAATTATCTTTCTGTGATTAGACAAGTTCACTGAGCATGATCTGTTCCAGATTCAACAATTTTTCCTCAAATTTATTTTTTTTTACTGCTGTGTACAATTCCATTGTGTAGATATACCACATCTTAGTTATCCATTCTTCTAGTGATGGATATCTGGGTTGATTCCAACTCTTAGCTATTACAAATTGAGCCACTATAAACATGGTTGAGCAAATCTTTCTGGACTGAGGCTTGAAGGTTTTAGGGTAAATGCCCAGTAAGGGTATAACTGGGTCGGTTGGTAATTTTACAGTCAGTGTTTTAGGAGTCTTCCTTATTTCTTTTCAAAGTGTTTGTACCCATCTTCCATTTCTACCAACAGTGGGTAAGGTTCCTATTTCTCCACATCCTCACCAGCATTTATTTTCATTTGATTTTTTGATGTTTGCTATCCTTACTGGGGTAAGGTGGAATCTCATAGTTGTTTTAATTTGCATTTCCATGATGATTAGGGATGAAGACCATTTTCTTAAGTGTGTGTTTGCCATTTGTACTTTTTTCTCTGTGAATTGCCTGTCCATCACTTTGTCCCATTTTGTGAGTGGGTTGTTTTAGTTTTTATTGTTTAGGTTTTTGAGTTCTTTGTGGATTCTAGAGATTAGGGCTTGGTCAGTTGGATATTCAGCAAATATTTTCTCCTATTCTGTGGGTAATATATTAGCTTTACTTATTTTATGTTTGTCTGTGAAGAAACTCTTCAGCTTCATGTGATCCCATTAGTTGAGCAATTGTTTAAGATTCTGTGCTACTCAAGGGGGCGCACGCGTCTGGAGTTCGTTTGCAGAGGCTGGAAGCCCTGGCGCGCCCATTCTCTCTCTCCCTCTATCTGTCTTTCTCTCTGTGTCTGTCACTCTCAAATAAATAAATTTTAAAAAAAAGATTCTGTGCTACTGTTTTTTTTTTCCAGGAAGTCTTTTTCCATGCCTATATCACGGAAAGTTGCTCCTATATTTTCTTCCAGTAGTAGCTGAGTTTCTGGTCTTATATTGAGGTCTTTGGTCCATTTGGATTGGGTGTACTGCATGGCAAAATATGTGCATAAGTTCAATTTCCTGCATATTGTTATCCAGTTGTTCCAGCACCATTTGTTGAAGATGCTGTCTTTTTTCCAGCCTGAATTGTTAGGGCCTTTGTCAAATGCAAAGTAGCTAAGTTGCTTGACCCAAATCTGGGTCCTCAATTCTTTTTCAATGGTCTATACTCCTGTTTTCATGCCAGTACCATGCTGTTTTGATTACTATGGCTTTGTAATATAGCTTTAGATCAGGTATGGTGATGCCTCCAGAGTTTTCTTTTCTTGTGGCATCTCTGTCTAGTTTTGGAATTAGTATTTTAGTAGCTTCATAGAAGGAGATTGGGAGCTTTCCCTGTTCTCCAGTTGTGTGGCATGGTTTGAGAAAGATTGGTTTGAGTTCTTCCATGAAGGATTGATAAAATTCAACTGAGAAGCCAACTGGTCCTGGACTCTTCTTTTTGGGGAGTTTTTTATATTACTTTTTCAATCTCAATGAGTTTGATAAGTTTGTTTATGAGATTAATCTGCTCTGAGTTTAGCTTTGGTAGATGGTATGTCCAGGAATTTATTAATTTCCTCCACGTTATCCAGTTTTATGGAATAGAAGTTTTTGAAATAAGTCCTGATGATTCTCCCAATTTTACTTATGTCTGTTAGGATCTCGCCTTTTTCATTTCGAATTTTGTTTATTGGAAGCATCTTTTTTTTCCTTGATCAAATTTGCCAGTGGTTTGTCAATCATTTTAATTTTTTTCAAAGAACCAGCTCTTTGTTTCATCAATGTTCTTAATTGTTTTCTTAGTTTCCAATTCATTACTTCTTGTTCTGATCTTAATTATTTCTTTCCTTGTGGAGCTTTTTGGGTTGGATTCTTTTTGTTTTGCCAGTGCCTTTAGGTGGATAGTTAGGTTATTGATTTGGAATTTCTCTGTCTTTGTTATGAAGGCATTTAGTGCTATGAATTTTCCCCTGAGGACCACCTTCATTGTGTCCCATAGGTTTTGGTACAATGTGTTTTCACTGTCATTCATTTCTAGAAATGTTGTAATTTCTTTCTTTTTTTTTTATTTTGCCCATTACCCATTTATTGTTTAAAAGTGTGCTGTTCAATTTCTATGAGCTGATGGGATTCTTGGTGGCTCTTTATTGTTAATATCTAGCAAAATAGCATTGTGATCTGATGTCATGTAGGCAATTATGTCAATCTTTCTAAATATATGGAGGCAGGCTGTGTGACCCACTATATGATCTATTTTAAAGAATGTTCCATGGGCTGCTGAGAAGAATGTGTAGTCTGAGTATTTGGCATAGAATATTCTGTAGATGTCCATTATATCTAAGTGATCTATGGTTTTGATGAGCTCTCTCACTTCCCTGTTGAGTTTCTGTTTGGATGATCTATCTATTACGAATAATGGTGCATTGAAGTCCCCATCTATGATGTTTGTGGTTGTTTCCCTTTTATTGTCAAGTAGGTTTTGTTTTATGAACTGTGGTGCCCCTGTGTTTGGTGCCTAATGATTTATGATTGTGATATACTCTTGACGGATCATTCCCTTGATAAGTAGGTAGTGGCTTTCTTTGTCTTTTTTATCATTTTTGGTTTGAAATCTATTTTATCCCACATTAGTATAGCTATGCCTGCTTGTTTCTTATTCCCATTTGCTTGGAATAGTTTTCTACCCTTTCACCCTGAGGAGGTGTCTGTCTTTAGTGGTCCGGTGGGTTTCTTGAAGACAACAGATTGAGGGATCTAATTTTCTCTGATCCACCCTATTACCTTATGTCTCTTGATGGGTGAGTTAAGGCCATTGATATTTAGGGTAATGACTGTGAGGGTTGATTTGATTCCTGACATATTGTGTTGGTCCATGTGTTTTGGTGTTTTCATGCACTTTGAAATTTTTTGTGCCTTCTCTGAGTTTGGTTATGTGAACTGATTATTGTAGGCATTTCTTTAAGTCTTCATTTGGTATTTCCAGCTGATTTTTGAGACCCTCTTTTTTCACTCTCTGTCATATCTCTTAACTGTCTTTGAACTCCTTCCATTTTCTTATCTACTAAGTCTCGTATAGTGATGGTAGCATCCACATGATAATCTGTCCTTTGTTGCTTTTCTGCAAGTTCTACAAGTATCTTGGTCAGGATTGCATTGCCCATAGCTTCATTTTGGTATTCTGATCCTAATGTTTCTTCTATGTTTTGATTCGAGACATTCATTGTAGTACTGGGTGGCCTTACTGGATTTACTTGCATTTGATTTTTCATGCTATTTCTTTTGTGCTGTGGTCTGCCCATCCCCATGTAAGTGCAGGGAGAGTAGTACTATTGTCTCGATGGGTGGGTGAAGTGGTTCCTCTTGGGGAAGGTGGCCTGAGCCAGCAGATGGGCAAGCAGATGGGCAAAGCAGTCCTGAGCTCACCTGTGAATGGGTGTATCAGCCTGAGCTCATGTGCTGTATGCCACTGAAGCAGCTTGAGCTCTTGTATGGGGGCTGCTGGTGGTGGGCAGCTGGCCCAGAAGATGGGGTATTGGGTCTCAGCTGGCATGGGTGGACAGGCAGTTGAGCCTGAGCTTGCATGGGCAGGTGGAATGGGCCTGAGTTCACACATGGATGGGTGAACAGTCGGAGTAGCAAGCAGGCAAATAGTCAGAGCAGGCTGAGCTTGCTTGGGCAGATGGGTGGATTCAGCATGAGCTCACATGTGGGCCAGTGGGCAGAATCTCCCTGAGGTCACATGTTGGTAGGGGTAGCAGGGTGATTGCCCCTGTGCAGTGAGGTAAGTGGAACTATGCTGGCTTGGGTCCCCTTTCTTCAGTAAGTGCGGGAGTATCCTGAGGCTGGGACTATGGCTATGGCAGCTGCCTGGGGGTTGGCGGACTGGTGGGCTACCTGAGAACATGGGAATCAGCAGATTCCCTATTTTTTTCCCCTCTGCACCCTCCCACTGGCAATGTATTAGAGATTGCTCTCCCTAAAAGACCCAGTGAGCCCTTAATGCCTTGCCTTTCTTTCCCGGGGAGGTGTGGCACAGTTAGGCAGTTGTGACCTTGACTGGAAGTCCAAAGGAAAAACTACATAGCCTTTTTAATTACTCTATCCCATTGCTCATTATGAATGTGTTTAAATTTCTTATATAATCTGGCTTTAAATTCTGCAGGTCATATGCATTCAGTTGTTCAAACATTTTGGAATATAAGTTTCCATAGTATTCCCTGATGATCTGGATTTCATTGGGATCTGTTATAATTTTCTTTTCAACCTATATTTTATTTATTTGGCTCTTCTGTCTTTTTCTTTTGATTTGTTTGGCTAGGGTTATGTTAATATTGTTAATTTTTCAAATAAACAAGTAATTCATTGGCTGATTTTTGTATTATTTTAGTCTTTATTTCATCAATTTCTATCTTAAGCTTAATTTTTCTTCTCATATATTGGGTTTAAGACTGGTATGCTGTTTTTTCCAGTTGAATCACTACATTGTTCACTTGAGTACTCTAAAATATTTTAGTGTCTATTGATAGCTATAAATTTTCCTCAGGTATACAAATTTTGTTTAACAAATGAAAGTCAATAAACATAATTCACCATTAAGTAAACAGAAGGACAACATCATATGTTCATCTCTATATATGTATAGAAAGCATTTGATAAAAGTTCTCAAGAAATTAGAAATAATTTTGACATAATTCAAAACAACAAAGGCAACATGAGACAATCCTATAGTCAACATTGTTCTTTAATGAGGAAAAACTGAAAACAATTTCCTCTAAACTCTGTAATAAAACAAATGTGCCCATTGTCTCTACTGTTACTCAACATAGTTCTCAACACCTTAGGTAGCGTAATAAGACAGGAGAAGGACTGAAAACAGATAACAATAAGAAAGGAAGAAATGAAACTATCCCAGTTTACAGATGACCTGATTCTATATTTATGTGACCTTACAGAAAATGCCAGAAAACTTAGATTTAAGCAACACTGTCAACAAATTTTCAGGTTATAAAATCAATGCAAAAAGCTTTATATCCCATAGTAACTATTTTCCCTAAAATATAGTTTTCCAAGAGGTCAGGATAAAGAGGAAGAAGGAATCATCAGCCCATTTCTCAAATTCTGAAGTATTTTATAGTAAATTTAGAAATAACACATATACAACCTTTATGGATTAGTATACTCTAGGAGATATTAAGAGTTCTAAAGGACAAAATCTTCTGTTTTTCAAAATAAGTTTGAAAGTCTCACTTTCTAAAGTCATGTTCTTTGATGTGGAGGTTCCTAAAACAGCTAAAGATTGATCTACCATATGATCCAGCTATAGCACTCCTAGGCATATATCCTAAGGACTCATCTCATTTCCTTAGAAGTACGTGCTCAACCATGTTTATTGCTGCTCAATTTATAATAGCTGGGAAATGGAACCAGCCTAGATGTCCCTCAACTGATGAGTGGATAATGAAATGGAGTTCTACTCAATGGTAAAGAAAAATGAAGTTATGAAATTTGCAGAAAAATGGATAGATCTGGAAAGAATTATACTAAGTGAGGTAACCCAGGCCCAGAAAGCCAAGCGCCACATGTTCTTTCTCATATGTGGATCCTAGCTACAGATGATTAGGCTTCTGCGTGAGAAGGAAAATACTTAGTAGCAGAGGCAAGTAAGTTAAAAAAGAGATATAAAGGGAAGAGAAAGGGAGGGAATAGGGTACTTAATAGGTTGGTACTGTATATATGTAAGTACAATGATTGAGATGGGGAGGTAATATTATGGAGAATGGAATTTCAAAGGGGAAAGTTCAGGTGGGGAGGGAGGGTATTACCATGGGATATTTTTTATAATCATGGAAAATGTTAATAAAAATTGTGAAAAGAAAATAAAAATAAAAATAAACATTTATTGCTAAAAAGGACAAATGACTGGAAAGTTCAGAACATTGAATTAGATTTTATTTCCAATATTTGATTGATATTTTTTTAAATCAATCTTGGCTTGATTTCACATACTGTGTTTTCAAATCAAGTTTTATGAATACCTAGTAGGACCATGGGCAGAAGAATTATTAACTTGCATATTCATTCTCCTTGTAAAAGTAATATTTACTACTACCTCTGGACAAGATGTTTCAAATTTTGAAAGCACTGGCAAAACTCTTTAATACTTGCCAAATTTCTAAACCACCTTGTCAACATATTTTGATTTTTGATCATCAGCTCAGAAAGTTGTAATGGTAAGAAAGAAGCAATGGATAGTATTCAGATTTTTCTCTCTACTACTACTGCTTCTTTTGACATCTCCATGAAATGCTAGTGGATTAGGAAGCATTGCACATAGTTTCCTACTGCTCTAAGGTCACACACAGCATGGTTAAAACAGCAGATCAAATAGAGACTGCCGTGACAGCTGGCATGGTTCTTATAAAAATAGTTCTTACAACAGAAGTTACTAACTATTACACTAAAACATATTAAAAGTAAAAACAAATATCTGACTCTTTATTTGGTAGGGAAATGGTCTAAAAAATTAACAATTTTGTTTTGCTGATTAGATGTTAAATAACATTGCTCAGACCAATGAATTAGGAATAGAACCTTAAATATATCAAATAAATAAATATAGACATAAATTTGAATGCTTCTCTCTTCATATATATATTTCAAAATTTATGACATCTAAATTTTTTCAAGCGTGTTCATCAAAATCAGGACTCAACAAATCATGGTGTACAGGACAAATGGAATCCCCATCTATTTTGTGAATAGTTTGATTGGAACATAGATATGCATATCCTTTTTGGACTGTCCATGGATGTTTTCACACTATCAGGTTAAAATGAGTGGTCCAAGATACTATTGATCCTACTGTGATTCTTAGATTCCTTGTTAAAGTCCAGCAAATAGACTGAGTAGGTTCCTCTAGGGACCAGGTTAGCCTTACCATGGACATCCACCCCATGTTCATTTTGTCCCAAGAGTTCAATCTGGTCTATGTTGCAAGGATTAAAGGTAAGGCACATTTGGCACTGGCCTCACTTTCACACCTGCATGACGCTCTGAGTAGAGCTACCTGAACTGCTGGCATTCCCCAGTCCCTCCACTGAGTAGGTCAACCAGTGTCCAGGTAAATGCTCTGCCCTGCTTCCACTGATTCCCATTTAGGAATATAGGTACAAACGTGGCCCTGATGATCATATTGGTGATAAGGCGCATTTGATAATGACCTCATTCCATGCTTTGTGCTACCCTGAGAAAGGATACCTGATAGATAAATTTCTTGACTCATATGGCATATTATAACTAAACCTAGAAGACATAAATTACCTTGAAATAGCTATAACGTCTAATGAGATTGAAAAAATAATTGAAAGCCTCCCAAACAAACAAACAAAGTCCAGGCCTACATTCACTACTGAATTCTGCCAAACCTTTATAGAATTAAATTACAATTAATATGGAAGCACAGAAAACCTATGATAGCCAAAAATGTCTGCAGCAAAAAGAACACTATTGCTTCAAAATATTCTACCAAATCAAAATAAGAAAAACAGCATGGGACTGGTACAAAATAGATGTGTAGACAAACAGGATAGACTAAAAGATCCAGGTATAAGTTCTAAAAACCACAGCTACCTGATATTTGACAAAGAGTCCAAGAATAACACTAGAGAAAACAGCATTTTCAACAAATGTTGTTGGTGAAGTTGGATATGTAGAAGAATGAATGAGTGTGCAAGGGAAACATCCTCTGCGGGGTAAGAGCCTCTTTTCCTGCACACAAAAGCTCTAGTCTTGCTATAAATTCGGCCAGGTTTTTTTTTTTTGTTGTTTTTTTTTTTTTTTTTTTTTTTTTTTTTTTTTTTTTTTTTTTGGAAGGGTCTCATTTTGGCCCAGACTGACCTGGAATTCAGTATGGAGCCTCAGGATGGCCTTGAACTCACAGTGATCCTCCTACCTCTGTCTCCTGAGTGCTGGGATTAAAGGCGTGAGCCACCACACCCGGCTTTTTTTTTTTTTTTTTTTTTTTTATCTTGGGAAATACCTCTTCTCTATGGCAATGAAAAGTGTCCTGAATGCTTTTCATTTAGTTATTTCTGGAGTCTAGTACTAGTAAGAGTTAAGTGTACATTTCCACACACTGATCTGCAGCATTGTTTTCTTTAGGTCAATGGGTACTATTTCCTGATGTTTCTCTCTGATCTGTGGCACCCCTACACTACTTGAGCACATCATCACAAGGGTTAAATGGTTGCTGTCCGACAGAGTGAAAAAATGTGTAAGATTATTTACTGCCATTGAGAAATACTAGGTACGCTGTCTCCTCTTTATTGCATTAGCACTTTTTCCTTTTATAAACCTTAATCACGTTATCTTATACTAATTTTTATGGAGGCTTCAATGTTTAAATATACTGCAAATTAATCATATTCCCATCAGGTTGCCTCTTCTGTCCCAATCCCCACTTCTATTCCATTGAGGTCCCTCCTTAGTGGAGGTATCGATAATCACTGAGGGGCTGTGAATGCATCAATCTGTGAGGGGACAATGGCTCAGAGTACATCTTTCCACCTTCTGGCTCTTATATTCCTCTATCCTCTCCAAGACTTAGGGCACATTTATCACTTTTTCAGGATATATAAACCCTGTATCTGAATGTGACTGTGGTGGTTTGATTCAGGTGTCCCTCATAAACATAGGTGTTCTGAATGCTAGGTTCCCAGATGATGGAGATTTGGGAATTAATGCCTCCTGGAGGCAGTGTATTATTGAGGGTGGTCTTATGGGTGTTATAGACAGTTTCCCCATGCCAGTGCTTGGCACATTCTCCTATTCTTGTTTTCCACCTTATGTTGGCCAGGGGGTGATGTCCACCCTCTGCTCATGCCATTGTTTCCCCCTGCCATTGTGGAGCTTCCTCTCGAGCCTGTAACCCAAAATACACCTCTTTTTTTCCATGATCTGCTCTTGGTTGGGTGGCTTCTTCCAGAAATGCAAACTTGACTGTAACAGTGACTATTCCCAATTTTCTAAACTTTGGCATCACTATGTTAAGCATCAGCATCCCAGCTTCTCAGCTGGTTGAAGAGGTTGTCTTGTGTGCTGAGCTGGTCAGCACAAATGCTCAGCATTGACCAAAAGAATCCAACTCCTCAGGCTCTTAGGTCACAAAGAACTTCTGAATGGGTGGGTAAAGTCAGAACACAGCAACAAGATGGGATTCATTTCCCTTGTACTTGATGCTGAAGCTAGATTTCATCAATGACAAAGGATGTCTAAAGGATTCTGGCAAAGGCCAGCCACATTAACGTGAGGAAATAGCATTATTTTGTTAAACTCAAGTGACAGCCTACCTATGTTCAGCAATATAAACATTTTTATTAATGTGGTATGTAACTGTAAATGTAGAAATCTCTTAAATTACTTTTGGTTTATTCTAATTTTAATGATGGATGACTTTATAACTTTATATCAATGCTATAAAATATATACATTTTCTCCTGTTTCCTACCATAAAGAAAATGACTTTACTATGGGTAAAGATGAGCTGCCTATAGGCAGAAGGTATCAGAATTGCAAGGAAGAGATTACCACTGCAAAGACATTCTCTTCTTTTCTCTGCCATTTTAGAATCTGTTATCAGTATGATTAAAAACACCCCAGGTATTTCTCATATCCCTAAGCAGTGAACAGTGTGTGAAGGAACCATTTGTATTAGAAACGTCAGAAACTTTTTGAAAGATAAACCACAGAGGCATTATTAATCGTGTATAATACACTGTCTGTACTTAGCTAAACTGTGAGATTAAACCAAAGGTGAGGTCTTCCATGTGTGAGTTTAACTCATATGGAAGCTCAGCAGGGGTTGTTCTAGTAAGTTACACGTGGACGGAATTCAGCTTTATTTAACAAATGCTGAAGTCTTCCCTTGAGCTGGGAATGTGTTCGCTTTCAGTAATAAAGATGATTAATCAAGTGAATTGCCAAATAAGGTACAAATGTATATGAATAATTAATAGAACCAAGAACTTTTATATTACTGATAAGATGTAAATTCACAAGTATGGATTTTCCTAAGCGCTAAGAGCTCAGGAAAACTCATTGATAAATGTAAAGATGTAGGTTGGAATAAGAGCTTTATACTTTAGTTACAAGGGCATAACATTAAACAAATCAGAGAAGCATAATTGCCCTAAAGTCCTTGTAGTACCTAAACATTTCTATTAGTGGTTTTGGCATCTGTGTGGCCAGAAGTGGAAAACAACAACAACAAAAACCTAAAGCTGGATGTGACTTGTGTGGATATTGGCTGCTAGCACGTTGTCTTCAGCCAATCCTGTTACTCTCATAGAACAATACTAGGTTACTAGGTCATTATGTCTAAGCATTTGTAGTGATAAAATAAGAGCAAAATGTCTATAAATATAAACTTGTACCCACTCCCTACTTATATATACAATAACAAAAGTCTCAAACAGAATGAGCGATGTAATTATTCTGTAATCTCCTTTGTGGGCTTTGGGAGATTGGATATCATCTACTATGTATACACACACACACACACACATGTGGAAAGTCTGTTTCTATAATAATCATAATAAGCTTTAGAATCTTTTCATTCCTATTATTTTTTTAGTTATTCCATTTATTTTAAATTTTTGGTGTGTCCATATAGTGTGCATGTGTGTGTGTGTGTGTGTGTGCACGCACACGTGTGTGTGTGCAAATATGTGTGCATGTGCATCCATGTTTATATGTGCACCTTGTGTGTGCGGATAGGGGAGACCAGTGGACATCCTCCTCTATCATTCTTCTACCTTATGTCCATGAGAAATACTCACTGAACCTGGGGGTCTCTGTTTTTCAGTTAGACTGGCTAAGCAGGGAGCCAAGTAATTCTCCAGTCGCTGACCTGCTTACTGCATGGCAAAGCCTGGATTTTTATGGGGGTGTTGGGGATCACACTGAGGTCCTTGTATTTATATAGCAAGTACTTTTGTTATAGGAATTTCTTTTTTTAAATTTTTTGTTTATTTTCATTTATTTATTTGAGAGCAATAGACACAGAGAGAGAAAGAGGCAGAGAGAGAGAGAATGGGCACACCAGGGCCTTTAGCCACTGCAAATGAACTCCAGCTGAGTGCACCCCCTTGTGCATCTGGCCAATGTGGGTCCTGAGGAATCAAGCCTTGATCCTCAAACCAGGGTCCTTAGGCTTCACAGGCAAGTACTTAACCACTAAGCCATCTCTTCAGTCTGTGTTATGGAAATTTCTGGGAGTCAAGAGACCAGCAACTGAGTCAGGTGAGGGAGAGGAAGTTAATTCATGCTGGTGGACTGACACTCAGATCACTCCCTAATGTCCTCAGTACTGAGCTCAAGTTTGTAAAGGAATTTGTAGTTATATGAGGCTAAGCAAGCATGGGTTACAACAGATTACAAGAATGTGGCAGTTTGGCAAACAAAGATTACAAGGAGGGGTGAGGGAAGACTCTGTTTAAACTTCTTCATTCTTTTTTTTTTTTATCTCATCTTGGAGGCTTTCCACTGTTCCAGTTTTTCAGCATATTTCTTCTGCCACCTCATTGCCGTCTTTTCACCTACATAATCCCTTATGTCCTATACCACAGGTATTCTCTGATATTCCTGACAAATTACCTGGAATATGATGGCCTCTCAGTTTTCAGATAAATCTAGGCCTCCCTCCATTTCTGGATAGTCTAGTGTTTATCAGACAAGATCCAAACAAGAGGGCTGGTGCACCATGGCCAGTGGCCCTGTTAGAAGGGCCAGCCAGGGGCCTCAGGTGCTCCAGATTCTTTTCCAGTGGGAATTACTTTCTTTTTCTCTGGGCTCTCATTCTCTCCAGCACTTGTAGCACTTGTTGTGCATTTTCCTTAACGATGCCAGACTGGTTAGTAAACAAGCCGCATAAAGACAAATCCCTCCTTTCTTCTGCTATAATAAAGTCCAAGCCTCTGTGGTTTGGAACTTAGGGAATCTACCTGGTTCTGTAGTGACAATGCTCTGTTGGACTAGATGAAGATCTTCCGTGATCTGGTAAGACAGCTTGCTATGCAGGACCTGTTGGATCCCAATTGTCATTGCCCCAGTGGCTTCAGTATCAGCTAAGACAGCAATTAGGAGACTGGGGAGCAAGACCAAAGCTTTAGGAGGACAAAGAGAAGGGGGCTTAAGCCTAGAACACAGAAGCCCAATGAGGGAGGACAGAACTCTTGCCAAGAGAAACAAGAGGGGAGGTTGAGGGTTTTTTTTTTTTGTTTTTTTAATAAGGAGTGGCTACATGAGGAAGACCAAGTTGGCAGGTTACTATGGACAAAGACCAGATTTTACAACTTTGCCAGTAACCTTAGGTAAGATTCAGAGTTTCTGTCCTCTAGGGCGGGTACAAGCTTAATCTAGAAATCTTTCTTTGAGGGTATAACATCCAGGTTTCTCCAAAATCCCTCCTTTCTTCTGCTATAATAAAGCGCCATTTCTTGCTTTTAGTCAATGAATAAAGAAACATTACCTTTGGGGTTCTGTGACCCTGACTGTCCTAGCCAATTTCTGTCTCCTGTCATTTCCCCATTCTGAAGAGGTAGTTCTAACTGCCATTAGGGGATTAGGATGATTCACTCTGAACAAAGCCATTAGGTATGGCAGTTGGGGTATCCCTCCTGTGGGTCTATTCATCAGGACCCCAAAAGTATACTGGTGGTCTCATAGTGTGGGAAGAAACCTATGATTCCAAGCTAAAACATTGGTGGGAGGAAAATGAGATAAATCAGGGAGAAGCAAGCATCAAGAACTTAGAGAGGTTTGGAGAAGTCCTTATGGTTCCCATTCAGGTTGCATTTCAGGCCTTGGAGGGTAATCCAGGGGACCCAGGCAGATAGAGTTGGACTGTCACATTACCATCTGAGTGCATGCTAACTATAGACAAGAGGATACAAGATTAGGACTATACAGTGTCCCAAAATCAGCAGAATTGTTAGCAGAAATGATAGGCATGATTCTATTTCACTATGAAGATCTAGAAATTTACCAAATGGTGTGGTCTATACCTGTTTTTGTAAAGCAGATGAGACTTTGCCAGAATTATCACAAATGTATATAAACAGGATTTAAGTTTAGTAATGGTACAGTTGTTATTTACTGACTGCACATTTATTTAAAGTGAAAGTTTGTGCTGTGATGATTAATTTCTTAAAGATAAACCTTACTTTCTAGCTATATTTTCCTACTGAGTGCCTAAGACCAAGTAAGTAGCCAGAGTTTAGTTTTGTATTATAACTGTGAAGGTCAGTTGTGGCTCTTTAGGAGAGACTTTTAGGGGCTGGGAGGAGCTCTATGGCCCTCTCAGCATTTGTGCCGTCGCTGGGATGAGTCAGAGGCATGCTGACCATGTGGCTTCCCTTCCCTTGGAAGCATTAAGGATTTTCCCCTCTGTTTGGACTCTCCTTCTGCAGACTAAATATTGATTAGAATCCAATCTCTGAGTCCCCATGTCTTCTCTGATCAAGGGGACAGTTGACTTACCAAGAGCTTTAGGACCCTCTAGAGAAAGAAGTGTCCTGTCATCTCCTGAGCCTTTTTGACCTGGAAGGGCTGGGACTAAAACATTGGGCACCATTTTAAACTCAAAGTCCTTACTGGTTGTTAATCACCCAGGATAATAAAGACAATATAGAATATGTCTGTACCTTTTGACTTTAACAAAGCAGGCAGTTAAAACATGGTGCTAAAAGATACCTTAACAGGGCTGGAGGGATGGCTTAGCAGTTAATGCATTTGCCTGCAAAGCCAAAGGACCCAAGTTCGATTCCCCAGGACCCATGTTAGCCAGATACATAAGGGGGCACATGCATCTGGAGTTCATCTGCAGTTGCTAGAGGCCCTGCCACACCCATTCGCTTGCTCTCGCTCACTCTCTCTCTCCCTCTTTCTCTGTCAAACAAATAAATAAATAAAAATATAATATTTTTAAATAGATATCTCAATATATGCTATAACATTTAACTTATATTGTCTGATGATATGGTAAGCCATATCTAAAAGATAGGAAACATATATTATTTAACATTTGTAGGTATAGGCAAAACATGTTAAGAGTCCTGGAGACAGTTTTATTAAAAATATAAATATTAAATGTGACTTTCATTTAGTTCTAGTGTCCTGGTGAGAGCCCCAGTTTTGTTCCTGCTCATTATGAGGGTGTGTATTTTTAAAGGAATTTCTCATGGGGACACAGGTTTCTTCTCACAGTTACTTAGAAGGGCCATTGTTGTCAGTGCTGGAAGGTAGGCTGGCCTCAAACTCTGGATTTATTGTGTGTTTTTTGAATAATTTTTTGTTGGTATGTTCTACCACATCTGGCAGAACCTTGTGAGCCTCAAGAAGTCCTGAGTTGCTTGAGGTTCCCAGGGAGTAAGCAGGAGATAATGGACCTCTTCTTCTTCTCCTTCTTCTTCTTCTCCTCCTCCTCCTCCTCCTCTTCCTCCTCCTCCTCCTTCTTCTTCTTCTTCTTCTTCTTCTTCTTTTATTAATGTCCCAGTTTCTCTGACAAAATTGACCTTAAATACTATATAATGTCTTGGAATAGTTGAGCCCTGGAATTTAAGGTCTAAATGCTCTACCCGTCAGGAAATCAAGAAGCCTGCGGGTCTAATATATGGCTCTGGGTCAGTTATGGATACTCTCTGTGATAAGAAGGGTTGGGCATGGAACAACTCAGACCATTTCTTTCCCTGTTTTGGTAAAACAGGTCTAGCTGTCACTTCCCATGGCGCACCAGGCTCCTTTTCTTCCTTTCTTTCTTTCTTTCTTTCTTTCTTTCTTTCTTTCTTTCTTTCTTTCTTTCTTTCTTTCTTTCTTTCTTTCTTCTTTCTTTTTTTTTTTTATCTTATCTCCTAGAGAGTCTGTGCCTGGTATAATGAAAACCAGGGTGATATTCAGGCTCACATAAGAGACAGTCAGTCCCCAATGAAGCCCTAACATAAATTCATTGCTCTCTTGTGAAACCTCCTCTACAGGGGCATAGAGAGGGATGTAATTCATATACTGGAGGATCTGAGCTTGGGTATGGGACAATGGCTTTTGTCATTATCAGTTTGTTGCTTTAACTTCTATAACCATTTCACACTGTTTTATCAACAAACTCAAATCAAACAATCTGTGAGAATTTAGTCAACCGCCTTAACCTCTAAGCCATCTCTCTCCAGCCCTAGAATTAGTTTTATAAAAGAAAAATCAGGCTTGATTCCCAGGAGCCACATAATCCAGAAGCACAAGAGGGCACATGTGTTTGGAGTTTGTTTTCAGTGGCTGGAGGCCCCAGCACACCCATTTTCCCTTTCTCTCTGCCTCTTCCTCTCTCTCTCTCAAATAAATTAAAAAAATTAAAAAGAGAAAAATTAGTAACTAATAAATAAATCCTAATTTTATTAAGACTCAATTTTTCTAGTAGTTAAGAGATTAACATAAATGCATTACCAACTTAAACATTTAAAAGTAGGTTTTATAACTTTCACTGTGAGCAAAATGATGTCAGTGAATTGAATTTTAGACTTTATAACCTGTTGATTTGAGATTTTTCTTGTTACAAACCCTATGAAATATATGTTAAAATCATGGATTTTTAAATTCAGATAAAACTCAATAACTGTCCTGGAGATAACATAATAATATAATATAATATATAAAAACATAACACAAGTAGAAATTATTTCATTAGTAATGACAAATCTGAATTATGTTTTTAACAAAGATTGTACATATTGTTAACTCATAAAATTTTAGCCTGCTATAGTTAGATCTTGCTGTTGCTTGTTTGTTATATTAACTTTCTGTTTCACAAAAAGTTGAGAACTTTATTCTAGCAAGGTTTAGTGTTTAGGTTTAGTGTAAGAGAAAAATTGAGAGATAATCAAAATTATATGCTGCTTGAAATTTCCCTTTCTGTGTCCAGAGGCAATTGGTCAATTTACCTAAGGATAATGTGTGGATAGCACATGGTTTTAAACATGCTTGGGATTTGAGTTGGGGGTCAACTCTCCCAGCAACCAGCTTACCATGACTTTAAGCAGCATAACACAATCAATACGATTTAAATTACAGTGCCATAAGAGCATCATTAGCAATTATCTAAATGATGACTGGCTTTCAGCCTTTACCTGGCAGTCTTTAGAACCCAACTTGTTCGCTGTTTTGCATGCTTCCTGCCCACGTATGTTCTTGTTTGAATATGTATTTCCTGCAATGGTAGGAGAGAAAGATTCATTTGAGAAGGAGGACTGGGATCCATAGCAGGCCTTGGGTCCTGGGATAAGGAAGACAAGAAGGCTATATAATGATGTGTTAGCAGTAACTTTAATATTGCAAAAGAATAAATAAAAAAGTAATAATTTTGACATTACAGGGAGAATAATAGAAAAAGGTATATATTAGGGCTGGGGAAATGGCTTAGCAATTAAGGCACTTGCCTGTAAAGCACAAGGACCCTGGTTCAATTCCCCAGGACGCATTAAGTCAGATGCACAAAGTGGTGCATGCATCTGAGTTCATTTGCGGTGGCTGGAGGCCCTGGTGTACTCTCTCTCTCTCCCTGCTTTTCTCAGTCTTTCTCTAAAAAATAAATTTGAAAAAAATAATTTAAATATGGATATGATTTCATTTGAATTTTTTATTCTAGAAAATTTATTTTTATATATATCAGGTTTATGTATCATGATTGGTTGAAATACAAAGAAATTGCTTTATTTCATCAATAATTATTGCTTTTTTTGGTTTAAAGAACAAAGCATAATTTACGCATAAGTAATTAGCAATATTTCCCACAACTAAAACCATAATGCTTTTTCTTTCAAGTCCATATTCTAAAATTCAGTTCTATATCAATGTGAAAATATTTAGTATTTTAAGATTAATTAAATTCAAATCTTAAAAATATTTTATTTGAAGAGAGAGACAAGAAAAGAGAGAGGGAAGTAGGGAGAGGCCATCAGGACTTTGCAAAGCCAGCATGTTAACCACTTAGCATCTCTCTAGCCTTCAATTTTTTTTTATGTTATTCAATATATTAGAGGAATGGTTACAAAGTACAGTTGAAATAATTGATTGCTCTTCAGTATTTATTTAAAAATTGCTTGTAAAGGCAATTTTTAAAGTTTTACTTATCTATTACATTTTTCTTTATATGTGTGCCAGGGTCTCAAACAAATGTCTTTCTAGCTTTAAGTGGGTCACTAGAGATTTGAATCCTGGATTCAGGCTTTTGCAAGCAAACACCTTTAACTGTTAAGCCATGTCTCTAGCCCCTTGCAAAGATAATATTACATATATTGAATATGAATATGTCAGAATATGGTTTCTAAAATTATTTCATTTTTTATATTTTTCTCCCACATAGTATGACTTACATTTTACATTCTGTCATCAAAAGCAGACTGTACAGAATGTAAGTAACCAAACCAAAGCTTGTATGCTTCTTCATTAAAGACTCAATGGGTAAATATAATGCTAAGCTCAGTATGCTTCTTGATGTCTCCTGTGTAAACTCTGTTGCCTGGGTTACTGCAGGGCTGAATAGGCCTGAATTAATCAATGGTTATAAAGTGTCATATGATTGTATGAAATATAATTTTGGTTAAATAACTAGGCACATGATAAGGTTTCTGGATTCAGCCAGCTAAAAACTATATTTACCACCTTACTCATGGGAATACCTCCTCAACCTCCCTTTGCATCCAAGGAGGCATAATGCCCTTTACAGACATTTTCCAAATCTTCCCCCCCCTTTTTTTTTTTTTCCTCATTGAGAAGTCACCAAACTCTTGAAAGAACTCTCTGTAATGCCTGTTGAGTCAGTTTTCCCTTCTGTCTTGTGGTAGTCATAGTCTAAATTAAGCCCCCATTACTAGTAACTAGGAAAGCTACTGGGTTTGTTTTACAATCTGTCACTTAGTTTTGATCCAGATTAAACATGTCTGCTAGTATAATTTTCCCAGTAGGGAATGAGACCAAACCAAAAGAAAACTGAAAAATAAATAAAGCAAAAGTCTTTCAATTTAAAATATCTTCAAATTGGCAATTTGGCAAGAGAAACTACTTACATTGATAGCCAGCACTCTACATATTTTTGATCAAGTAAATCCATATATATATATATATGATCAAGAATTATACTCAATGACATAATTTTTGGTGACCTATCAAGTACCCTTTCTTTCTTGCTAAGGTACCCTAGTTTCTGAAGGAATCACCCTTTCTAGGGCCAGAGGATGAATCATGGTGAATTCCTTTTCTCATTGCCAGAGGTTAGTCTGGGGTGTTTATGTGGCCCACCCAACTCTAGATGATTAAATATAAACAAGTTATGCTGCAAAAATTTGAAAATTATTTTTCACACATGAAAGAGAGGGAAAGAAAATGAGACAAGTAATATGTTCCTCATTTTCCCTAATTTACCTTGTGTTACAGTAGACATCTTTCAAACATGAAGTGATGAGTTAATAGACTTTATAACATAGAGTGGAAAATGGAAAATTGGATATTAAAAGATTATAGTAGTACCAAAAGAACACAAGAATCATCTACAGATGTTTTAACATGTCAACAGATACTTTGTTTTCATGATATACTCAATATTTTCAATTTTTATTCACCAGTTGCCAAACATTAATTTAATACCTGGAATACACCATGTGTGTGTCTACATGAGGTGACGGGGGTATAATGCTGAAATATTTTCTTCTTGATGACATTCTCAAATATATCCTTTCTTCAATTCTTGCTGAGTATCTTTCTCTTAACTAAAGTTGGCTATAATCTTCAGGTTTAAATAATGGCTATACCTTCTTTAAACAAACAAACAAAACACCCCATCATACTTATTATTTCTTTCAATAGCCTAATTTTTATGGATGAACCTACTAGCACTACACTGGATGACATGGTGAAAGCAGACATCTTTGCCTTGTTCTTGATGTCAGAGAGAAGGCTTTTAGCTTTCTCTCATTTGTTATTATTTAGCTATTGGTTTATTATAAATATCTTTTGTTTTAATAGCAAGTGTTCCTTTTACACAAAATTTTTCCAATGTGTTCATCATGAATGGCTGTGGAAACAAATTAAGTTTATATTTATTTTATTCTTCATTCAGTTGAAGCGGTGTCTCTTTCTCAAGTATTTATTTCAATCGAACCATCCTTGCATCCTAGGAAGAATTTGTCTTGTTCCTGGTAAATAATAATTTTACTGGCATTTTGGATTTAGTTTATTGTATTTTTTATTAAGGGTTTTTAATATATATCCATCAATAGTATTAACAGTGTATGTGTAGGAAATACTAACCTGATTTTCAGGTTATCTGGGAAAGGCAAAATTCATAGCATGTGGATGAAAGAATTGCCTTCTCCTTTATTTTTTTTAAAAAAATTAATGTCACTAATTCTTTTTTTTTTTTGTTTTCTTGAACTTAATTTTTTTGTTTACTTTTATTTCTTTATTTGAGAGGGACAGACAGACAGAGAGAGAAAGAGACAGAGTTACAGAGAGAGAGAGAGAGAATGGGTATACCAAAGCCTCCAGGCACTGCAAATGAACTCCAGATGCATGAGCCACCTTGTGCATCTGGCTTATATGGGTCCTGGAAAATCAAACCTGGGTCCTTAGATATTACAGGCAAGTTCCTTAACTCCTAAGCCATTTCTCCAGCCCTTAGATGTTTATAAAATGTTCATAACACTAAAAGACTCTCAAGATGTCTGCAATACTCAAAGTTACCTGTGTATTCAACACATACCATATTATATACTAATTGCATCCATAAAAGAGCTAGGAAAAATCCTAAAAATTTTATGGAAGCATAAAGTACAAAAAATAAAGCAAAAGAAGAAAAGTGGGTAACACTTCACTACTTGACTTCAAAATACACTACAAAGATGTAGCAATTAAAACAAAATGGTATTTTATAAATACAGAAACATAGATCAACAGAGCAGAATAGACACTTTAAAATTCTACCCATGGCATCTACAGATAATGGAGTGTCTGCCAAGGTACAAACAATTCATACAAAAGAAAGCACAATCTGTTTTTTATTGAACAGTTTTATTCTGTTTAAAAAAAGGCTTGCTTTAATATTGTAATATTGTAAAGTGCATTGTAGGTATGCCAGGATCCCAGATAACAAATTCCCCAGCAAGTGAGCCCAGAGAGCTAGGACAATGAGTGAGAACTCATACTATTAGAGCATGGAGAAGTGGTTTTACAGTAGTTCTTGAAACTAGCCCAGCAACCAGCTATAGCATTTGCCTTGATGATGAGTGCCTCAGAACTGTGCATGTGTATCTTCCTCTTTCTACTTGGAAATCCTATAATAATAAAGCAGCTGGTTTCATCAGTTAATTAGGGTATTGGATGCTAGAGAATTTTGGCAGTCAACTGTGAACATACAGGTAAATACTCTTTCTTAGGCAAAGGTAAATTTTTATATAGTTGTAAAATCATTATATTTCATTGCCAAATAAACATTAAAATGTCTATATAGATGTATAAAAAATAACTAATTTTTTGTGATTCTGTATTATTTATTCTTCATTCAAAAGACATTTAGAACAAATAAATATAAAATGGTATATGTTATATTTAGCAATGGCCAAAACACATTTTCTAATTTTTTTAAAGCACAAACATTTTAAAGTCAGCAAACATACTGTGTCCTTTCAGAAGTTGATGTGCTGAGGAGTGGAGTCATGGGTGGGATTTTTTTTTCCCTCAGCTTTCCAGGCTTAAGAATTGTTTATTTATTTTTATAATGTTTGAAATATAAATGAATATTTGGTACATTCCTCCATTATCTAATGGATAAATTATTAATGCTCAGTGTGTGAACTTATTTTGTAGCAATAGCAAATGGCATATCATAAACTTTGTCCAAATAATAGATATTGTTAGCATATGAATATATGTGATCACTCACAAGAATTACCTTGATGTATTTTCAAATAAGTAACCCTCATCCCTTTTAAGACATTAAATTAGACACCATTTAACCTTGTTTTCTTGATAAGCCTGGAACTTTGTTGTGGTAACACTGACTCTTTCCTTTCTGTTTCAAGAAGATGGAGAACAAGCAGTCACAGAGATTGACACATTTCCTGGGCCTGTGACCCACAAGTGACTTGGTATATAGTTCATAGCTAATTCTAAAATCACTAATAAATCATTCTGCTATTGAAACTATAGGGGAAAAATTGGCCTTTTTTTATGAAGGCCATAGAGTAAAGGGATCTATATTGATTTCTGTTAACTTTCTCCTTAAAATATTGAGTAGTGATAAAGACATGGAAAATAGCATTGTAGGAAAATTGGACACTAAACTTGGTTGATATTTAAGTTTTTTTATTAACAACTTCCATGAGTATAAAAAATACCCATGGTAATACCCTCCCTCTCCCCACTTATGCCTTTGAAACTCCATTCTCCATCATACCCCCTCTTCAGCAAAATAGGGTCTTACCATCTATTCCTGGTGGGAAACCAAGGGCCTCAGCAATGGCCTATAATGTTTGGGGGGCATCAGGGACCTCCCTGGCCAACAACTCACTGGAGGTATCCCATCCCTGGTACGGAAATTTTTCTAGCAATAATCTATTAATAATAATAATGATTAATAATAATCCAAAAGAGTAGGATTACATATGATTTTTTTCATATCCTCTTAGATTTTGATTAGCTTTCTCTTACCTAGACCTCATTTTGGGCCTTATCACCCCCATTAACCTGTTCTTCTACATATATATATATATATATACACACAATACCATCCAATTATGTAACCCCTCCCTTCCTTTCTCTTCCCTTTATATGTTTTTTCTAGTTTACTGGCCTCTGCTGCTACTGAGTTTTTTCCTTCTCACACAGAAGCCCAGTCATCTGTAGCTAGGATCCACATATGAGAGAGAACATGCAATACTTGGCTTTCTGGGCCTGGGTTACCTCACTTAGTATAATCCTTTCTAGATCCATCCATTTTCCTGAAAATTTCATAATTTCATTTTTCTTTACCTCTGAGTAGAACTCCATTGTAGAAATGTGCCTTATCTTCATTATCCATTCATCAGTTGAGGGTCATCTAGGCTGGTTCCCTCTCCCAGATATTGTGAATTGAGCAGCAATAAACATGGTAGAGTATGTACTTCTAAAGAAATGAGATGAGTCCTTAGGATATATGCCTAGGAGTTATATAACTGGGTAGTATGGTAGATCAATTTTTAGCTGTTTTAGGACCCTCTACACTGATTACCCCAATAGCTGGAACAGATTGGATTCCCACCAACAGTGTAGAATGGTTCCTCTTTTTCCACATCTTCACCAGCATTTATGGTCATTTGTTTTCATGATGGTAGCCAATCTGATAGGTGTGAGATGGAATCTCAATGTAGTTTTAATCTGCATTTCCCTGATGACTAGTGATGTAGAACATTTTTTTAGATGCTTATATGCCATTCATATTTCTTTCTTTGAGAATGCTCTATTTAGCTCCATAGCCCATTTTTAATTGGCTTGTTTGATTTCTCATTATTTAATTTTTTGAGTGCTTTGTATATCCTAGATATTAATCCTCTATCAGATATATAGCTGGCGAAGATTTTTTCCCATTCAGTAGGCTGCCTCTTTGCTTTATTCACAGTGTCCTTCACTGTACAAAATCTTTTTAATTTCATGAGGTCCCAGTGATTAATTTGTGGTTTTATTGCCTGAGCAATTGGGGCTGTATTCAGAAAGTCTTTGCCAAGACCAATATGTTGAAGGGTTTCCCCTACTTTTTCCTCTAGCAGTTTCAGAGTTTCAGGTCTGATGTTAAGGTCATTAATCCATTTGGACTTAATTATTGTACATGGAGAGAGAGAAGAATCTATTTTCATCTTTCTACAGATACATATCCATTTTTCCCATCACCATTTGCTGAGGAGGCTGTCTTTTCTCCAATGAGTATTTTTGGCATTTTTATCGAATATCAGGTGGCTATAGCTACCTGGACTTGCATCTGGGTCCTCTATTGTGCTCCATTGATATACATGTCTGCTTTTGTGCCAGTACCATGCTGTTTTTGTTAACCTGGCTCTGTAGTATAGGTTAAAATCAGGTATGGTAATACCACCAGCCTTATTTTTGTTGCTCAGAATTATTTTAGATATTCAAGGATTTATTTTGTCATTCCAAATGAATTTTTGGGTTGTTTTTTCTATTTTTGTGAAGATTGCCATTGGAATTTTTTTTAAAAATTTTATTAACATCTTCCCTGATTATAAAAAATACCCCATGGTGATAACCTCCCTACCCCCACTTGCCCCTTTGAAATTCCATTGTCCATCATACCCTCTCCCCATCTCAATCAGTCTCTCTTCAACTTTTTTTTTTTTTTTTTCATGGTGGGGTCTCACTCTAGCCCAGGCTGACCTGGAATTCACTAGGTAATCTCAGGGTGGCCTTGAATTCACAGTGATCCTCCTACCTCTGCCTCCCAAGTGCTGGGATTAAAGGTGTGTGCCACCACTCCCGACTAATCTTTACCTTTTGATGTCTTCATCTTTTCCTTCTGTAATAATGGTCTTATGCAGGTAGTATCAAGCACTGTGAGGCTATGGATATCCAGGCTGTTTAGTGTCTGGGGGGAGCATGTTGTGTGGAGTCCTGCCTTTCCTTTGGCTCCTGCATTCCTTCCGCCAACTCTTCCTTATTAGACCCTGAGCCTTGGAAGGTGTGATACAGATACTGCAGTACTGAGCACTGCAGTCATTTCTTTCCATCACCATGATACCTTCTGAGTCGTCCCAAGGAATTTTGATGGGGATTGCATTAAATTTGTTGATTGCTTTTGGTAAGATTGCCATTTTCACAATATTGATTCTTCCAATCCAGGAACAAGGGATGTTTTTCCATTTCCTAGTGTCTTCTACAATTTCTCACTTGAGTGTTTTAAAGTTTTCATTGTAGAGTTCCTTTACTTCCTTGGTAGGTTTATTTTCTTTGATGCAATTGTGAATGGGAGTGATTCCCTGATTTCATTCTCTATGTGTTTGTTGTTAGCATATAGGAATGCTACTGAGTTCTGTGTATTTATTTTGTATCCTGCTACATGGCTGTAGGTGTTTATCAGCTCTAACAGTTTGCTGGTAGAGTCTTTAGGGTCCTTTATGTATAGAATCAAGTCATCTGCAAATAATGATAACTTGATCTCTTCCTTTCCAATTTATACCACATTTACGTGAGTCTCTTGCCTTATTGCTATGGCTAAAACTTCCAATACTATGTTAAATAAAAGTGGGACAGTGGACACCCTTGACTTCTTCCTCATTTTAGTTGAAAAGCTTCCAGTTTTTCCCCATATGGTAATATGTTGGGTGTAGGCTTGTCATAAATAGCCTTTATTATATTGAGATATGATCTTTCTATTCCTAGTCTCTGTAGGACTTTTATCATGAAGGTATGTTGGACTTTGCGAAATGCTTTTTCTGAATCTATTGAGATGATCATATGATTTTTGTCCTTTAGTCCTTTTATATAATGTATTACATTTAATGATTTGCCTTATGTTGAGCCATCCCTGTATCTCTGGTATAGAGCCTACTTGGTCTGAGTGAATGATCTTTCTGATATATTCTTGTATTCTGTTTGTCAATATTTTGCTGAGAAATTTTGCATCTATGTTCATGAGGGAGATTGATCTGTAATTTTCTTTTTTTTTTTTTGTTCTATCTTTGCCTGGTTTTGGTATCAGGGTGATGCTGGCTTCGTAAAAGGAGTTTGGTAGGATTCCTTCTTTTACTTTTTTATGGAAAAGCCTAAGATGCAATGGCATTAGTTCTTCCCTGAAGGTTTGGTAAAATTCAGCAGTGAATCCATCTGGGTCTGGACATTTTTTAAATTTGGGAGATTTTTGATTATTGCTTGGATCTCTGTACTTGTTATAGGTCTATATAAGCTATTAATCTCATCTTGATTTAATTTAAGTAGTTCATATAAATCAAGGAAATCATCCATGTCTTTCAAATTTTCATACTTAGAGGAGTATGTGTTTTTATAGTGTGTCCCTATGATTTTTTGAATTTCTCTGGTATCTGTTGTGATGTGGCCTTTTTCATCTCTAATTTTATTAATTTGTGTCTCTTCTCTCTTTCTTTTGGTCAGATTTGTTAAGGGTTTATCAATCTTGTTTATCCTATCAAAGAAACAACTCTTTCTTTCATTGATTCTTTGAATTGTTTTTTTGGTTTTTAATTCATTAATTTCTGTCCCAATCTTTATTACTTTTTCCCATCTACTGGTTATTGGTTTGCCTTGTTCTTCTTTTTCCAAGGCTTTAAGGTGAACCATTAGGTCTTTTACTGGCTACCTTTCTAATTTCTTAATATAGGCACTTAAAGCTATAAATTTACCTCTTAGAACTGCCTTCATTGTGTCCCAGAGATTTTGGTATGTTGTGTTCTCATTATTGTCTCACTCTATGAATTTTTTAAATATTTTTTTAAAATGGGTGTGCCAGGGCCTCCAACCATTGCGAATGAACTCCAGATGAATGCGCCCCCTTGTGCATCTGGCTAACGTGGGTTCTGGGGAATCAAGCCTCGAATCGGGTTCCTTAGGCTTCACAGGCAAGTGCTTTACCACTAAACCATCTCTCTAGCCACTCTATGAATTTTTTGATTTCTTTCTTGATTTCTTCACTGACCCATTCATCATTTAGTAGTGTATTGTTTAGTTTCCATGATTTTGTGTATGCTCTATAGATTTTATTGCTATTGATTTTTATTTTGATTCCACTGTGGTCTGATAGAATGCAAGGAATTATTTCAATTTTCCTGTATTTATTAAGATTTGCTTTGTGTCCTAATATATGGTCTATTTTAGAGTATGTTCCATGTGCTGCTGAAAAGAATGTATATTCTGCAACATATGGATGAAATGATCTGTATATGTCTGTTAGGTCCATTCCTTCTGTGACCTCATTTAGTCCATATGCATCTCTGTTTACTTTTTTCCCAGATGACCTGCCAATTGATGAGACTGGGGTGTTGAAGTCACCCACTACCACTGTGTTTGCTGTTATCTGTGACATTAGTTCTAATAGCATTTGTTTGATGAATTTGGGAGCCCCCATGTTAGGTGCATATATGTTTAGGATTGTAATGTCTTCCTGTTGGAGTGTGCCCTTAATCAATATAAAGTGACCTTCCTTATCTTTCTTTACTAATGTTGGACTGCAGTCTAACTTGTCAGATATTAGGATAGCAACCCCTGCTTGTTTTCTAGTCCCATTTGCTTGAAACACTGTTTTCCAACCTTTCACCCTAAGATAATGTCTATCCTTTGTAGAAAGGTGAGTTTCTTGGAGACAACAAATTGTAGGATCCTGCTTTTTAACCCAGTCTGCAAACCTATGTTGAGGCTGTTGATATTAAGAGATATTATTGAAAGGTGTGTATTTGTGTCTGCCATTTTTCTTTTTTTGTAGTTCTTGTTCTACCTTTGCTTTCTTGTGTTAACTACTATATGAGTATTGTTTGTGTTTTCCAGGTTCCGTATATGTGTGCTTTTCCTTCTCTTCAGCATGGGGGATTCTTTCAAATATTTTTTGCAGAGCTGGTTTTGCCTTCAAATAGTCCTTTAGACTGCTTTTGTTGTGGAATGTCCTTATTTCTCCCTCTATTTGAATGAATAGCATTACAGGATAAAGTAACCTTGGTTGACAGTTGTTATCTTTCAGAACTTGGAATACATCACTCTAAGCCCTTCTGGCTTTTAAAGTTTGTGTTGAGTAATCTGCTGTAATCCTGATGGGCTTGCCTTTGTAGTTAACTTGATTTTTCTCTCAGACTGCTTTCAATATCTTTTCTTTGGTTTGTGTGTTTGGTAGTTTGATTATAATATGGTGAGAAGTTCTTTACAGGTTTTGTCTGGCTGGTGTTGTAAAGGCTTCCTGTATCTGCATTGGCACCTCTTTCCCTATTTGTGGGAAGTTTTCTTCTATGATTTTGTTAAAAAACTCTGGCTATACATTTGGAATGAAATTCTTCTCTTTCTATTGTGCCCTGAATTCTTATGTTTGATCTTTTCATAGTGTTCTGAATATCTTGAAATTTCCATTCATACTTTTCTATTAGTTTGTCTTTCTCTTTGTTGGATTTTATTAGATCTGTCACCTGGTCTTCTAGCTTAGATATTCTGTCCTCTCCTTCATCCATTCTACTGGTGAGATTTTCTACAGAGTTTTTATTTCATTAACTGTGTTCTTCATTGCTAGTAATTTTGACTGGTTTTTCTTTATTATTTCTATTTCCTTATTTATGTTGTATTGACTTCTTTATTTCATGAAATTGGTGTCTGCGTCTTCGTTGATTCCTTTGATATCCTCATTGATTGCTTTGATTTCCTCTTTCATTCCTTTGATTTCTTCATTGACTTCTTGGAACATATTTGCAATCATTCTTTTGAAATCTTTCTCAGCCATTTCTTGTAACTCGTTCTCAATGGAGGTCATTTCTGATTCATTAATACTTTTTTTGTTGTTGTTCATTTTTTATTTATTTATTTGAGAGTGACAGACACAGAAAGAGAGACAGATAGAGGGAGAGAGAGAGAATGGGTGAGCCAGGGCTTCTAGCCACTGCAAACGAACTCCAGATGCATGCGCCCCCTTGTGCATCTGGCTAATGTGGAACCTGGGAACCGAGCCTTGATCCGGGGTCCTTAGGCTTCACAGGCAAACGCTTAACTGCTAAGCCATCTCTCCAGCCCCATTAATACTTTTTGATGGATTTATATTTTCTTGATTTTTGGTGTTTCTTGTGTTATATTGTATATATTTTTACATTTTGGATTAAGGTAATGCTTGGATTTTCTAGTTAGGTGGGTATTCTTAGCTGTATCAATTGATCTGATGTTATGTATCTTCAAAGTAGTATCTTAACCTGCTAGTTGTGGCTCTTAAGATTCTCAGAGTATCTACAAAAGTGTTCCTAGGTGTTGGGTTTGTCTGCTATGGGAGTATTCAAGTAGGCTGAGTGGAACAAAATACAGATAGATTCTAAAATTTAATTAAACAATGTACACATTCAGTGAAAAACAGTACCGAGTATGTATGCAAGAGTAGTTGTTATAACAACCTCATCCTCTATCAACAAAGAGGTTAAAATTTCAGCTATGTTTTGCAAGTCAGCTTGTGACCAAGTGAGACCCTTCCCTGGTGCAATCCCAATTACCTTTTGGATGATTTTGGTCTCAATTATGGTGCTCTCTGCTTGTGTCCCTCTTTGGTGCCCTTTGGTTTCAAGTAGGCTGGCTGTGTCGCTGGACACTGTTCTGTTTTCTGGAGCTGGGCACTGGCTTTTCCTACGGGGCAAGCCAAGCCTGGCAGCTGTGGCCCTGCAGACCTGGTGCTGCCACTGCTGAAGCTGCTGCTGCTGGATCTGCTGCTGCTGTAGCCACCACTGCTGCTGCTGCCAGACCTGGCACTGCCACTGCTGGAGCCAGAGCTGGAGCTGGAGCCACCACTTCTGCTTTCAGAGATGCTGCTGCTGAAGCCGCTTTGGCCTGCCTGTGTGAGCTCCAGATGCTCTGGATCTCTCCTACTTCCCTGCTGCAGTTTTAAATTCCTATACACTCCACGTTTTAGTAAAAGTGTGTATTTACTGGGTTTTCTTTGGCTTTTTTCCCCCTAGGCTGCTTTGGCATGGTTCCTACGCTGCAATCTTAACCAGAACTAGAATGTTTTTATTATTGTTTTTATCAGAGGAAGTGTGTGTGTGTGTGTGTGTGAGAGAGAGAGAGAGAGAGAAAGAGAGAGAGAGAGAGAGAAAGAGAGAGAGAGAGAGAGAGAGAGAGAGAGAGAGAGAGAGAGAGAGAGAGAGAGAATTTGAGTGCCAGGGCCTCCAGCCACTGAGTTTGAACTCCAGATGCATACACCACCTTGTACACATGTGTGAACTTGCACACTTGTGTCACTTTGTGTGTCTGGCTTACATGGAACCTGAAGAATCGAACATGAGTCCTTAGGTTTTGCAAGCAAGTGTCTTAACTGCTAAGCCATCTTTCCAGCCCTGGTTGGCATTTTTAATTTTTTATCTTTTGTATACATATACAAGGGAATGCTTTATAATTTGGATTTGAAGATCCAGTACTTGACACCCATAGTTTAGATAATATTGTTTAGTACTATTTGCTTGCATGTCAACATCAAACCTTTTGGAGGACCCACAGATCATGATATTGGACACAGTCTTTTAAAGAAACTGTTTGGGAAATTGCATGTCCAGGCAGAAGTATAAACTGTACGCCTATTTCTCACTAGTTGCAAAAATCAATTCAAATGGATTGAAGACTTACATGTCATCATCTAAGAAACTACTCAGAGTAAGCATAGAGGGAAATTTCAAGGCTATTGAAATGGGGAAAGATTTTTGTATTTTGTTTTTGAAAAAATATGAAAAACACAGATAAATTAGACAAGTGGGATTACATGTAGCCAAAATGTCCTTCACAACAAAGGAAATAGTCAAGATAGTAAAAAGACAGCTAGAAGGATGAGAGAAAATATTTGCCAGAAAAATTATTGTCCAGGGTATATAAGGAATTGGCAAATATGCAAAAATTGAAATATCATAATTAAAACTGGATGAGAGAACTACATAGGCATCTCTCAAAAGAAGGTATAATATGACCAACAGGAATAGGATAAAATGTTTAATATCAAAAATCATCAGAGAAATACAAGTTGAAACCACACTAAATTATTAAGAAACTAGGTACACGTGAATAGAAGAAGGAACACTTTCATTCTATTGGTAGAATGATAATCACAGCCATTAGAAAAACTATTATGGATATTCTTTCACAATAAAAGTACAATTACAATATATCCCAGTAGTCCCAATGCCATCATCACCAATGAGAATGAAATCAGTGTGTTAAAGAGATAGCTATACTTCTAAATTTATTGCAGTACTATTCACCATAGGCAAGAAATGGAAACAACCTAGGTGTTCATCAATGATAAATGAAATCTGGTACATATATACAAATAGAATGCTATTCAAGCATGAAAAGAATTAATCCCATCATTTGGATGAAGGGGTCAGGAAAATGAGTACTAACATAATTAGGCAGGAGCAACTAGCTCTGTTGAGCACTGTAGGGGAACTATAGAAGTCAATAATGTACTTTACATTTTACAAAGGTAGAAGGAAGGAATTTGAAAGTGTTTGTCATGAAAAATAACTGTTTAAGAGAAGGATTTTTCTGTATTTAATTTTACATGATATATATATGTAGATGTAGATAGATTGATATCAAAACATCAGATGTGAATGTAATTAACCCACGAATATATAAACTTATATAACAAATTAAAAATAAGGTTACTTTATACCAGACTGCTTTCCTGTAGTAGATAAGATTTTTTTATTTCATCCACTGATCTGTGAAAGTTTCAATATTCATTCACACTTCCATATTTAGTCGAGCTATGAGGGAGACATTTGAGATGCATAGGATTTAATAATTAATTCAGTAAAAATTCTTTAATTTTCCAAAGATTAGTTCCTTTAATTCTTATTCAAGGTGATGAATTCTTTTAAGGTACCATGCTGGAGTTGCTGGAGTTTATAAGGATACTGATTCATACACTGCAGGTCAGTGAATTATACTACAAGGGGTATATGGATAGATGTACAGTACATACCTCCTTCCATGTGTCCCTGTCCACATGGATTATATGTATTTTCCTGTGCCTGGATCATAGTAACTTGTCTGGACTATGCTTTTCATGACTGATGTTTTGTTCTTACAGAAAAAATGCACCAAAATTTAACACTGAGTTGTTCTTGTACCAATAAAAGTAATATCTTCAAATATACATACTCTACTTTAAAAAAGTGTTTATATATGTGATTTGATTTATTCATTTGTAAAATATATTCTGACTATGAACAGTCCTAAAACAGAACTAAATTTGTATTTTACATAGGTATTAAAATTAATGTAATATAAATAAGAAAAAGTAGGTACCATTACAATAGATATTTTCAAGGAATTATTGCTTGATGAGATTAATCACAACAAAATAAGTTTGGGGTATAACTCAGTAGAATATATGCTGCCTTAGTACATATATAAAAGGCTGGGTCCAATCTAATAACCAATCTAATAAACAAAAAGCCAGATGAAAATTAAACCAACAAAATATCACAGAATTTGATCTATGAAATGTTAAGTAAGCAGTGGAAATGGATATGAATTAAATCATAACCAAAGCATATTTAACTTTTACAAATTTATTACATTTTTACATTGTTAGAAGGGATTTATAGCAAAGATATGTTATCAGAAATATATTGCTCAGGGACGGACTTTCCTAAACTGTACTAGTTCTGACAACCTAGTATCTTAGCAGGTCCATGTGACTGCTGAGCAAGGATGGTATGCCTGAGTACACCTGCTCCCCCTGCCTCGGGTGCATGAATGACTCAGGAGTGAGTAATCTGTGGAGCACAAGTCATCTGATAGAATCCCCTTCTGTGTGGGAGGAGTGATAGAGGGGGCAGTTAGAATGGAGGGATGGAAGAATACAGGAGAAAAGGAAGATACACAACCTTTATTCAGGTCACTAGCACTGCCATGTCTTAGCTGCAAGCAGGTTTCTGCTGCTGACCTGGACAGTGGCTGGGAAGAGTGATGAGCCAGGTGAGCAGTGCAAGAGTTGGCGTGAGTATGAGGCTGTGACCCTGTGAACAGGGCTGCTCCAATTTACTAGTGGCAGCTGGAGGAGAACAGAGCGTTTTTCTCTCCCCAAAGGCAGGTTTGAATATGGAGCTGATAGAAGAAATTAAAGCATTCACTACTACTGAAACATCAACCACTTTAATATATATATATATTTAATACAGAGACAGAAGAAAATGCTGTGAAGCATTTTACAGAACCTCTTTTCTTGTAATGGGTGTGAAATGAACAAAAACAGGTAAATTAAGAAACAAAAAAACTGGCCAGAGATCCTAGCCTATGTTGAAAATAGGGAAACCCTTAAATTTCACACCAATCAAACTTCATTCATTCATAGAAGTGTCTGTTTCTATTGGACCTCTATCCTTAGCTATATCAATACCCTGATGGCTAATTTTAAAATATTTTGATGTTATTAATATTTTCGATATTGATTAAAATTTATTATTCACTTAATTTTTTGAACTTTTATATTTATATTTTTTTAATTTATTTGAAGGTGAGAGGCAGATATATAGGGAAAATGGGTGTACCATGGATTCCAGCCACTCCAAACAACTCCAGACACATGACCCACCTTGTGCATCTCTGGTTTACATGGGTACTGGAGAATAAAACCCAGGTACTTAGGCTTTTCAGGCAAGCACCTTAATCACTAAGCTATTCCTCCATCTCTTCTTTTGGAACTTTTGTCAGTTGAAAAATGCTCTTGAATTTTTAAGTACTAATTCTGTTTTTCATACTTAATCAGGTTTGATTTAACTTACCCCTAAATTGAATGTCATTAAAAAAATAAACTAGTATTTCTACTTGTTCATATCTTATTTTTGAATTCCCAGGTAACTAGCCAAGGCTTCTGTGCCACTGTGGTAATTAGGCTCTTGATGTTCAAGGCAGCCTTCAAGGTTTCACCAGATATTGGGTAACAGGATTGTCATATGCTTCTTCCATACTGGGTTCAAACTTCTAACACAAAGAATGCAACTGGCCCTCACTGATTCCTTTCACTTTTTCCTGTGTTGTCTATCTTAGGGTTGTTGTTTTTAACACATATATGCCCTTTCACATTTTTTTCTTTGCATTGAAACTCATATTGTTATATGTTTAAATATGTTGCCTGAAGGTTATATCATAATAAACTCATTATATAATACTTTTATATAAATAATTATGAAGTGAATGTTTGCAAACAAAAGAGGCAGATAAAACAAGAAGTGATGGCATTCACGTTTTGTGCATCTTCTCTCAACTTGTCACTTTCTCTGGGATTCATTTTATCCTTATTCTTCAACTTCTATTATTATAATTCAATTTTGTTTACTTATAACTGTTTTTTATATTTATTTATTTGACAGAGAAATAGGGGGAGAGAGCGAGAGAGAATGCATGTGCCCCCTTCTGCATCTGGCTAATGTGGGTCTTGGGGAATCGAGCCTGGATCCTTTGGTTTTACTGTTAAATAAATGCCTTAATCTTTTAACTGCTAAGCCATCCTTCCAGCCCTTATAACTGTTTTTAATTTTATGCGTAAAGAATAATAGTATACTGGCAAGTCTTTGGACATGCCTATTCTACTAAATGCCTGAGATTTAACATTTTGTGTGATTTTAATATAGGCATACATTTCCAAAGTACTCATTATTTTGCCCTATGAAAACAATATAACTTGGATGGTATTGTACAAGTTGTACAAGTCACTTGAGAACTGGTATATGATAAAAGTTTCCAGTAGTTTGAGATTCTTATTATTTATTTATTGTTTTGATCAAGGTGTTATTTTTCTCTAGCTTAGATTGTCCTGGAATTCACTATGTAGTCTCAGGTTGGCCTCAAATCCACAGTAATCCTCCTACCTTGGCCTTCTGAGTGCTGGGATTAAAGGCTTTCACCACCACTCTTGGCTCCTAAGAAATTATTTATTTATTTATTTTTCTAGAAATTCATAGTATTATATTATTATCTGGCATAGTCATATTGTTTTCCAAGGAATTGTTTAGAGTCAGTACCATATCCTACCTTCTCTTTATTTTCTTTTTTTTTCTTGGCTTTTTTTCTTTTATTTTTTTTCTTTTTAATTTTATTTTTTATTGACAACTTCCATAATTGTAGACAATATCTCATGGTAATTCCCAACCCTCCCCCCACTTTCCCCTTTGAAACTCCATTCTCCATCATAACCCTCTGCTCTCAATTAGTCTTTCTTTTATTTAAGCGTCATGATCTTTTCCTCCTATTATGATGGTCTTGTGTAGGTAGTGTCAGGCACTGTGAGGTCATGGATATCCATGACATTTTGTGTCTGGAGGAGCATGTTGTAAGGAGTCCTATCCTTCCTTTGGCTCTTAAATTCTTTCTGCCACCTCTTCCACAGTGGACCCTGAGGCTTAGAAGGTGTGGTAGAGATATTTCAGTGCTGAGCATATCTCTGCCACTTGTTTTTTTTCTCAATTTTTATTAACATTTTCAATGATTATAAAAAATATCACATGGTAATACCCTCTCCCTCCCACTTTTCCCTTTGAAATTCCATTCTCCATCATATCCCCTACCCATCTCAATCATTCTACTTACATATATATAATAGCAACCTATTAAGTACCCTCCTCCCTTCCTTTCTCTTCCCTTTATATCTCCTTTTTAAGTTATTGGTCTCTGCTACTGAGATTTTTCTTTCTCACACAGAAGCCCTATAGCTTCTGTAGCTAGGATCCACATATAAGGGATTACATGTGGCACGTGGCTTTATGGGCCTGGTTTACTGTGGTGGTTTGATTCAGGTGTCCCCCATAAACTTAGGTGTTCTGAATGCTAGGTTCCCAGCTGATGGATATTTTGGAATTAATGCCTCCTGAAGGGAGTGTATTGTTGGGGGCAGGCTTATGGGCTTTATAGCCAGTTTCCCCATGCCAGTGTTTGGCACACCCTCCTGTTGCTGTGGTCCACCTTATGTTGGCCAGGGGGTGATGTCCACACTCTGCTCATGCCATCGTTTTTCCCTGCCATCATGGAGCTTCCCCTCAAGCCTATAAGCCCAAATTAATCTCTTTTTTCCCAGAAGCTTCTATTGGTTGGGTGATTTCTACCAGCAATGTGAACTGGACTGCAACAGTTACCTCACTTAGTATAATCCTTTCCAAATCCACCCATTTTCTGCAAATTTTATAACTTCATTTTTCTTTACCGCTGAGTAGAACTCCATTGTATAAATGTGCCATATCTTCATTAACCACTCATCAGTTGAGGGGACATCTAGGCTGGTTCCATTTCCCACCTATTATAAATTGAGCAGCAATAAACATGGTTGAGCATGTACTTCTAGGGAAATGAGATGAGTCCTTAGGATATATGCCTAGGAGTGATATAGCTGGGTCATATGGTAGATCAATGTTTAGATGTTTTAAGAACCTCCACACTGATTTCCACAATGGCTGGACCAGATTGCATTCCCAGTGTATAAGGGTTCTTCTTTTTTCAAATCCCTGCCAACTGGTAGCCAATCTGATAGGAATGAGATGGAATCAAAGTGTAGTTTTAATCTGCATTTCCTTAATGACTAGTGACATAGAACATTTTTAGATGCTCATATGCCATTTGTATTTCTTCCTTTGAGAACTCCCTATTTAGCTCCACAGTCCATGTTTTGATTGGCTTGTTTGATTCCTTATTACTTAACTTTTTAAGTTCTTTGCATATCCTAGATATTAATCCTCTATCAGATATATAGCTGGCGAAGAATTTTTCCCATTCTATAGGTTGCCTCTTTGCTTTATTCAGTGTCCTTTGCAGTGGAAAATCTTTGTAATTTCATGAGGTCCCAGTGATTAGTCTGTGGTTTTATTGCCTGAGCAATTGGGGTTGTATTCAGAAAGTCTTTGCCAGGACCAATATGTTGAAGGGTTTCCCCTACTTTTTCCTCTAGCAGTTTCAGAGTTTCTGGTCTGATGTTAAGGTGTTTAATTCAATTCATTTGGACTTATTTCTTGTGCATTGAGAGAGAGAAGGATATATTTTCAGCCTTCTACAGATACATATCCAGTTTTCCCAAGACCATTTGCTGAACAGGCTGTCTTTTCTCCAAAGAGTATTTTTGGCATTTTTTATCGAATATCAAGTGGCTATAGCTACCTGGACTTATATCTGGTTCCTTTATTCTGCTCCACTGATCTACATGTCTGTTTTTGTGCCACTACCACACTTTTTTTGTTACTATGGCTCTGTAGTATAGGTTAAAATCAGGTATGGTGATACCACCAGCCTTATTTTTGTTGCTCAGTATGATATTAGATATTTGAGGGTTTTTGTGATTCCAAATGAATTTTTGGATTTTTTTTTATTTCCATGAAAAATGTCTTTGGAATTTTGGTGGGGATTGTATTAAATGTGTAGATTGCTTTTGGTAAGATTGCCATTTTCACAATATTGATTTTTCCAATCCAGGAACAAGAGTTGTTTTTCCACTTCCAGTGTTTTCTGCAATTTCTCGCTTGAGTGTTTTAAAGTTCTCATTGTAGAGATTCTTTATTTCTTGGGTTAGGTTTATTCCAAGGTAAATTATTATTTTTTTGTGCAATTGTGAATGGGAGTGATTCTCTGATTTCATCCTCTGAGTTAGCATATATGAAGGCTACTTCATAAAGTCTCACTTATTTACTGTTGGCTTTATTTCCTGAGAAACAGGAATACTATTCAGAAGGTCCTCACTATACTTATATTTTGTTTATTTTTATTTATTTGAGAGCAACAGACAGAAAGAGAAAGAAGGAGAGAGAGAGAGAGAGAGGGCATGCCAGGGCCTCCAACCACTGCAAATGAACTCCAGACACGTGCGCCCCCTTGTGCATCTGGCTAACGTGGGTCCTGGGGAATCAAGCCTCGAACTGGGTTCCTTAGGCTTCAGAGTCACGCTTAACCTCTAAGCCATCTCTCTAGACCCTATATTTTATATTTTAAAGTCCTTTTACCAAGTTGTTTTCTAGTAGATCAAGAGTTTCAGTATTATATTAGGATCATTTGTTCATTTAGAATTGATTAATGTTCAAGGGAATTGATATGATTCTAATTTCATTCTTCTAAATGTAGACATCCATTTTCCCTATGACCATGTGTTGAAAATATTGCCTTTTCTACATTGCATTTTCTACATTGAGCATTGTTTCCTATATTTGCCCTCTCTCTCTCTCTCTCTCCTTCTTTCTCTTTCTGTCTGTTGCTCTCAAATAAATAAAAATAAACAAAAATATAAGTATAGTGAGGACCTTCTGAATAGTATTCCTGTTTCTCAGGAAATAAAGCCAACAGTAAATAAGTGAGACTTTATGAAATCAAATAGCTTCTCACAGCAAAGGAGACTGTTAACTAAGTAAAGAGATATCCTACACAACGGAAAAAAAATGCTTCCAGTTACAAATTTGACAAAATATTTATATTTAGAATACACAAGAAATTTATAAAATAAAAGGTCAAGAAAACAAGTAACATAAAGCTAGTGGATAAGACTCTGAGTAGAGTTTTCAAAAAAGAACAAGAAAAATGCTCAATAAATGTTTTAGAAAGTGTTTATTGTCTTTGTATGTTAATTTCCTATCTCTGAGACAAAATACCCATTCAGAAACAGTTTATGGAAAGAAAGATTTTATTTCATTGTATAGTTTAGAATGTAAGTTTCATTATATGGGGGGAACTGGTATCATATCTTCATATCAGAAGAAAGGAAGTATAGAACAAAATAGCATTTGGGGCTTGAGTATAAAGTTCAAGGCCTGTCTTCATTGTCACATTTTTGTTTTTCTAGCAAAGCTTCATCTCCAAAAAGTGCAACAACTTTCCAAATAGTTGTGGATTAGGTATTCAAACACATGAGTCTGTGGAGGACATTTGACATTCTTCTTTAGCCATCTGGTAAATATAAGTTACAGCTACTTTGGATTCCATTTTATCCTTATCAGTATGGCTATCATCAACAAAACAAATGGCAGAAATTCTTGGTAAGAATATGGGGAAATGGGAATTAGGCCTTATTTGCTGTTGATGGGATTGTAAACTGGTATAGCCATATGAAAATTATTGTGGGCGTTTAGCAAAAGAGAATAAGTAGGTCCCTGAGGAGGGGAGGGCAAGGAGGAGGCTAACAATGGTATCAACGTGACTGTGTACACTGAGTGCAAGGGTAACTATACAGTTTCATTATTTTGTGGCTGGGTATTTAATTATATCAACAACATTTAAAGATATTGTCTTTTCCCATTGGATATTGTAGCCACAATTTTAAATATTGTTTGAACATATATTTTTCAGCTTATTTCCTGATTGTCTACACTGTTTCTCAAGTATAGATCTGTTTTGTATTGGTTAGCTCTCCATTATTTTTTACTTTTTCACTTTCTTTTCTTATTTTTTCAAAATAAAGGGTTTCTTTATGGGGAGAAAGAGTATAAATAGAACTATCACATGATCTAGCTATCCTGCTCTGAGGTATATTACTGGTTTTTCTACACTTTACTATAGAGATAATTACCCCTCTGCAATTACTGCTGCTCTATTCACAACAGTCAGCTAATGGAATTAGTCTAAATGCTCATCAGGTGATGAATGGATAATTATTGCATGGTGCATGTATACATTAGAGTTTTATTTGGCTATAAAAAGAAATTATGAAATTAGCAAGAAAATGATGGATATGGTGAGATAACATGGATCAGAAAGAAAAATACCACAGTCTCTCATATACCTGGTATTCAACTGACCAGCCAGGTAAGATATGCCCTCTGGTTTAATAGTGGCTTGGGGAAACCAACTGCTCTCTGTTATTGAATTTGAAGCATGTTTCATGGAGCATTCATGAATTCAAGAATTCATGACTTGTGCTAAAAACCTAATCAAAAACCTGTGGCTATAAAAGTCACAGGCCCTATAAGATCCCCATATCTTTTGGCTAATGTGCATGTTTGTCACAATGGATATGTTGTGCCAAAAAAAACTTCTAAATATTTCTGTTTATGCCATATATTAGTGTGCATTCAGTTTTGGTCAGAGAAACTTCTTTTGCAGTTGTTGGTAACTACTGGGAAGACACAAAATTCATTAAAGTGCTGATAATAAGTGGCTCAGACTAAATGAGAATTTATATTACTCCCATAAAAGTCAGGTAACATTGTAGAAGAGGAGGCAGAAGAAAAGCAACAGAAAACCCAAACAACAATAGCAAAGATAAACACACACATACACACTCACACACATGCATGCACATGCACACCCACACACACACACACACAAACAACAACAAAAAAAAAACAATTTCAAACTTAAATGATTGATAGGTTTGGCCCTACTGTTAGCCATGTCATGATTTGGATGAGGAACAGAGGTGAAGTGTTGTGGGAAGATATGATAGCTAATGTCAGTTGGGAAAGAAGGGGAAATGTAGAGAAGAGTGTTCCATTTTCCCTATCACCTCCACGAAGTACAGGGGACAGGTTATTGGTTACTGATATCATATCACTCTCATTCAATCCTTGGGATGGGTGCACTATGGACTTCTGGGAATCCAGCTGCTACTCAGAGCATATGAGTCTCTAAATATATAAACCATTCATATCCAAAAAATTCATGAATTCCCTTTAGTATTCGCATGCCAATAACCAACCATTATTGTGTGTGGCATACATGGAGTTATGTAACTGTGTTGGTGATTGTTACTGACCATAGAACACAAAGCAGCACTGGTAGCCTAGTCTCATTTCTTCCTCCCTGGGACAGCACTGAGGCTTCATAGAAATACAGAGCACAGGTCTAAATGCACTAGCAATTCTATAAATGGAGGCACCCGAAGTCCCCCTTCCCACTGACACTGATCGAATATTTCTATACCAACAATTACTGCAAAGCAGAAAGTTAATCTGTTCTTTTCATAACTGAACAGTGTAATGGTCTAAATAAAGAACTGTGGAAAGTTTTTTCTTTAACTTTTACTCATTATAGGTCACCCACCTCTATTATGCATTATAATATTAAAAATCTTTCATACAGAGAAAATATAGCTTATTATAACTGCATGTATGGTCTAAACAAGATTCTATAATTTAAAATGGTGAACAATGCAAAACTTTAAAACTTTCTTATAATATACTCAAAAAGCATTTTACTGGATAAATTCCACTGCTTTCAATTGTGAACTGTGTGAAGTTTTGTAGCCAGTAGAAACAAAGTGCCATCTTGCTTTTCATATTTGCTCTTGTAGTGTCTCTTAAATCATGTAGTTATTTTTCATAATATTTCTAAAACCTCATGTTTTGAGTACTGGCTTCCTGTATTAGCTCATGTGATCTAGTTATCTTTTTGGTGTAATTACAACATGATGAGCAAATGAACATTTTTGTTCATTTAATATCATCTTTTTTACATATAGATAATGTAAATGTAACTTCTTTTATTTTACAAATTATAATTTTGTGAAAAAGGAATCTTCATAGTTTACCATAAATATTCCTCATGTTTTTATAAGATGGGTTGTATTTCCTCATTATGTTGAGAAAAGGACTAAAGAAAATTATAGCTGAATAATCTATCCCAGCATAATTGATGAGAAAGGAGTACAACAGAGATTTGAATTAAACTACTTAGTGAAGAGTCTTAAGTTATTCAATGCAGTGTGTCTATTCTAGTGTAAAGTAATGATGTTAAGATGATCAAACTTATATCCTTATTTAATTGGCAGCATGTATATTTCTTACCATTAATAAATGCAGTTTAAAAAATAGCATACACATATTTTGTCAAATACATATGGGTAAATGGATTATCACATATAATCACTTTTTATGTATTCTTAATTTATGAAAGAGAAAGAGAGAAAGTATTGGCATGTCAAAGCCTCTTGTCCCTGCAAACAAATTCTCAATACTTGTACCACTTTGGGATCTGGCTTTTTGGGTAATAAGGAATTGAACCTGGGTCAGCAGGGTTTGTAAAAAAGCACCTTTAACTGCTGAGCCATCACCCCAACCCCTACATTTTCTTTTAAATCTAACTCTAGTGTGTAAGTAATCCCTAATTTAGAATGCAAAACAACTTATCAATGTAAAGTCATATTTCTCCTAAGCAGAAAATGTGATAACAAACCCCACAGTGCTGGTGGAAAATTCAGCCCAAATGTTTCAGCAAATATAATAAATATATCCTTTCCAGATATACTGTCTGAAATTTTATAGTTTATAGACAATTATATAACACATGCACATACCTTTTGAACAATTGGATCAGTTCACAGATTCTTAAATTCAAACAACATTTTTAGTGACTTGCCCCCAAAAACCTGAAGTTAAAATAAAATACCTAACTTGCACAAAAGCACTAGGAAATTTGCTGTTTTCTCCATTATTTTTATGCCCTTGAACATGGTACTATTCCTAACAGTTTGATCAGGTTGATGGACTAAATTAGTCCTCCAGATTCTGAAGGCTTGTGGAGTTATGCCTTTTTGTAAGCATTTGTGTGTGCATGTGTGTGTGTGTGTGTGTGTGTGTGTGTGTGTGTGTGGTGTGTCTCAGGAATGTTAAACCTGGCAACACTTTGATGGCAGTTTGTTTCTCCATCTGTTCCATACATTTAGAACCATTGTGAAGAAGAGATTTCATATTATGCAAATAGGTTTTTTACTTTTTTGTGTTGCCAATGTGACTTCGAGAAGTCACCTGCATATTGGGATTCTGTGACTCCCCAGGTGGGATAGTTAAATGCCTTGACAAATCTTAAAAGAAGCTCAAATCTGCCAGATAAATAAGTACATCAATCCAGCCTGAAACCTGGCTTTTCTGTGTAAGGGAAGTTGAGGCCCTGCTGTGAGGACAGGCACACCTCAGATCTTCACACACACAAGTGTAGCTTTGATCCTGTCATAAGTCCCCACCAAATAGTCAAAAATAACAGGTAGGCCTGGATGGGACATTTAATATGGGTGAATACTAGTGACCTCAATCACAGCTGCCATCTCTAATTTGTTTTAAAACTATCTTTTCAATATCCTGTGCTTCTTGAAGTTGCAGATTATGATTACATAATCTGATTCATCATTCAGAAGAATAAGGTAGATTTAAATTCCATCATAATTTAGTTGAAACAGAAATAATATTTACAGCTTTTGAGAAACTCAACTGTCCAAGTTTTAGGTATCATGTTCAGAAAACTTATTAATATAACATAATAACATGACAAAATTAATATTACACCATTTTATTGATCAAGAAACATCTAGAAGACTTTATAGAAAAAGCTAGTAAATTTTAGATAAATACTGGAAAACATTCCTAGTTTTCTCTAAGATATAATCTATCATTTTATGTATTTCAGTTTATGGGCCTCTGAGAAAGCTATGTGAACAGTTTAATCTTGATTTTCTTAGGCATCCCAGATTGCAGAATTTCTTTGAGAGGATGTATATAAAGAAATTATTATATTTTATGGTATTTACATGGAAGTCTTTTTAAAATTAGCTAGTGCCATGTTGATCTCTGAAAAAGTGATTATCGTACCTGTGTCCCTTTTGAGTCAAATCTAGGGCCTTCACAATTGTTAATAAACTTCTTGATGGGTTAAGTCATGTCTCCCCATAATGCCACCTTAAATTAACACATCAAAATCCTAGCGTCCAGTATGTGATTTTCTTTGGGAATTAAATTGTTGTTCTTAGTTAATGAGGTCTCTAATGGTTTGAGTGTAACATGTCCCCCAAAGACTCATATGTTTCAATATTTAATTCCTAGTTGGTGGCACTGCTTAGGAAACAGATGTTTATACCTGTCATGCTTTTCCAGCCATGGCAGATTTCTTCTTGAAACAATAACCTGAGAATAAATCCCTTCCTTTCTTAAGGTGCTACTGGTTCATTATTTTGTCCCAGTAACAAAGAACTGATACAAAGTCACATTGGAAAAGAATAGAACTCGAGTCCATTGATAAGTGATGTTCCTATTTTTAAAAAAGGAAGTTTAAGCACAGGAACTTGCAAATATGAAAGATGAATCATTGACGGCACTGGGGGCATCATCTACATGGTTAGATATACTGGAATCTCCACCATCCGTTCTGGAATCAACCTGTCAAAGCCTTCATCCTGTTCACCCATCCTCCAAAACTGATGAAGTAGAATCCTGTTGTACAAACCACCTATCGGTTGGAACTTACACACTAACACAATCTGAAATATGAAGTCATGTTTCAACCTCACAGTCATTTTAAGCCCCCTATGAAGTTAGTGTTCACTCATACTTTTGTGTGTGTGTTTTAGGAGGAAACTTTGCAGCACTAATTATAATCCTAGATACTTTATCAAAATCATAAAAGGAACTTCCTAAACAGATAAAATTAATATTAAAGTACAGACCTCATAAGAAAATTAAATAACTAGATTACCAAAAGTGTAATTTTTACAGTAAAAGTGTCTTATCTCCAACTTCCTGAACCACTATGTTTCGCAAAGCACTGTGATTCTGTTCCTATGCTCTCATGTGCAGAAGGTTTACATGTCTTTGTGATCCTTGTATAGTATAATGGATAAAGAGATTTAGGGTAATGGAATTTCATCCAATTATCTTTGGTTAGACTAAAAGTTAATTTTTATGTACATATAGCTTACAGATATTGGAAGGAAAAACACTGGGATTTTAAGTAGATTGCTCTTCTTGGATAGATAATTATATATCAGATTTTTAGAATTTTGTATCTATGAATTTCATAGAGGAACTATACCTTGAGTCTTCATTATAGTTATTCCTGGTATGTTTAATGTTTTGGAGGGTGCCACATAAATAATATAGTAAGTCCTTCAGCTGCACTGCTAATAAAGCTATCAAAATTGTGTTTGTTTTCAAAACTAAAATACCTTACTGAGCCTCTAAACATGAACATTAAGCACAAACACAATTTCTCTCTGTAGTTTGCGCCTTCCTTTTCATTTTCACTTTTTCCCCACTTATATTGCTGCAGTGAAGAACTGATGTCATACAATATCCTCGCAGGAGCAATTGAGTGCACATCTACTGAGGAGGAGAATGTGTGGACTCTAAATCAAGGTCCTTTATTATACCCAGGAGAGGCTACTGAAATGTCTGCAAGGCCAGAGTACACAAAGCAGAGATCAGGCTTGGGAGCAGACCTCTCAGCATTAGCTCTGCCATCGCCAGTTTGAGTCTCTTCTTTTCCTTTTGAGGTGAAGCATTTCTTCCCCCATTTTTGTAACCTCTGGTGGAATCCTATGAATATAAAATTTCTTCTGTTTACTCAGCACACTGTTTTAGAGTGAAAATTCATTGATAATTGCTATCCCTGACAGCTAGACTTTGGTAACTTTATATTTTATTTGCTTTGTTTGGTTAATGCCTTCAGTGCTAGGTCATAAAAACTTTTATATATTCATTCTGGCCTCATCAAGATAGCTATGTTTTGTTTAATTTAGGATAAGCTAATTTTTGGTATCCTAGCATGGAATTGATTCTATTATGTTCCTTGAATGTGTTTGAGCTTTGATGGGTAAACCATTTTTTTTGTTGTTGTTGTTTTTATATTTAATACTATCAAGTCTTCTGTTTTACTGTTTGGACTTGTGATAAGTGCTTGCATATCTTCTGTGGGTTCTGAAGAGTCAAACATGGGTTGTTAGGCTTCACAGATAGGTGCTTTAACTGCTAAGCCATCTCTCCATCCATATTTTAATTATTAATAAGCTGTATATTTACATTTTTTATCTTTGTCCCTTTAATTAAGTTCTGATCCTTAATTTTGTGAAGATGATGAAATAATGTTTATTCACCTCTTTAGCTCTTCTTTGAAAAGTCTAATTTTGAAGGTATTAAAAGTGTATGTGTGTGGAGGGTGTGTACACACTTTTACACTTTGTTTCATGTGCTTAATCTTGCTATCACTTTCATACAGTAGATATGCCATTTTAATGCAACTCATATATGCTTCAAAATTTCAATTAAAAAAATATATATATCCTCTTGGAAAAGGATTCCCTAATCAGCTAACTTGATGCTACTCTTACTGTGACCTGAAGTCTGTAACCTAAATTTCTGCTTGAATAGTTAGTTCTTTTCTTATATAACTCAACTATGTATTTAAATTTTTCCTCTTAAATTATCTTTACTTTCATGTAACTGGCCTACTATTTTTTATATCCCTATACATTATAGCTACTAACTTCAAAAACTCTGAAGACTCAGAGTCCACTAGTTTGAATTTATTATGGATTTTAATATTATTCTATTTATTTTTAATTTTTCTTGTCAGCTTTATTTTAGTTCTCAAACTTTAAAATAATCTCTTGGGTTATTTGTGCTTGGTATTTCTGACCCACAGTGATGGATATGAACCTCCTTTAATCAGGTACATTTCATGGTTTTCTTTTTTTTTTTTTTTAATTTAATTTATTAGTTTTCTTTTCAGTAAATACAGGCAGTTTGGAACCATTGTTTAGGCTCATCTGTGATCTACCCCCTCCCATTGGACCCTCCTTGTTGATGTAAATGGGTCGTGCATTGTGGAGTTAGCCCCCAGTTATTGGTATGATAAATGTCTCTGCAAATCATGACCCAACATGTGACTCTGACATTCTTTCCGCCCCCTCTTCCGCAAGATTTCCCTGAGCCATGTTGGGTTCATTTTTGGTCTGCTTCAGTGCTGAGGTGTTGGGGGCCTCTGAGGCTCTGGCTCTCTGATTTGTTAGGAGTTGATTTTTCTCTGCGTTGGACTCCTTCCTCTTTGTGCTGGTATCTGGTTCACAGGAAAACATCACCCTTGCTTGTTTCGCCAGTTGTCCTTAGTTTCAGTTGGGCCCCTTTTGAGGTATGTTGGGGCAGCTCTCTTCTTAGGATCTGCATCTATCTGGAAAAGAGAAGCAGATTCTCCAACGGAGAGTAAGTTAGCATCATGGTTTTCTAATGTCACACTAAAAAATGCAAATGAATACCATAGTTCTTTAGGGCAACCTCTTAGAATCTGTCTTTACTCCTATTTGCATGTCACATATTAATTTTTACAAGTCCAAATGTAATTATAATCCCCCAACCTGAACTTCTGATTCTTTATGCTAATGGAATGTTAAATATATGCACATAAAATATCTATTTTTCATATTACCATATTTTTCTATCTATTTATTGAGATTTAGGGCTGTGAAAAGTCAATACTAGTGTAAAAAGTGAACAAAATGGATAGCTTATGTTTTTCTGTGATGCAATTTGAATAATTTACAGAATGTCTTAATGCTTGCTGACTGCTTCTCATTCATCCTTGTGGTTAAAAATTAACTCTGAGGAGTAATTATAGTAATTTTGAGAATTGATACTTATTTTTAGATTCTAACAATAAGTTAATAAGATTGTTATTTTAATAAATTTGAAGATATCTGTAATTAGCTTACTAATTATCAAATAATAACCATGATGATAAGAAAGTAGCCATATATATATATTTAACAGAGAAAAAAGAAGAGAGAGTGAGAAAGAGGGGTGCACCAGGGCCTCCAGCCATTGCCAACAAACTCCAGATGTGGTGCGCCCCCTTGTGCATCTGGCTAACGTGGGTCGTGGGGAACTGAACCTGGGTACTTCGGCTTGGCAGGCAAATGCCTTAACCCCAAAGCCATCCCTCCAGCCCAGAAAGTAGCCTTTTATGGAACATGTAAAATCATAAGGATATTTATGAATTCAATTTAAAATATTTCCCATGAAAGAAAACATGAGGCTAAGTAGAGTTAAAATTGAGTTCCAATAATTTGAAATTACATTAATGTCAGCTAACATACATTATATGATCATAACTATGAAAGCTTTTCCCATTTTAACTACAATTAAAATATTTAATTAATTTATTTATTTGAGAACGAGAGAATGGTCATACCAGGGCCTTCAGTCCTTGCAAACAGACTGCATACGCACATGCCACCTTGTGCATCTGGCTTACGAAAGTACTGGGAAATCAATCCTGGGTCCTTAGGGTTCACAGGCAAGTGCCTCAATCCATAGGCCATCTCTAAAGCCCCTTAACTACAAACTTTTATCCTGATAAGAAATGTTGGCAATTTTTCATTTCATAGTGAAAGGTAGAAAGGTCATAATAGTGCCTTATAATCTGAAGAAATACTGGACATGTTTACACATTGGGTACAATGCAGCCTAAGATACAATATTGGCATACATCACACAGTAAGTACATATGGATTCTTGTATCAAACAACTGAGTTCAAAGCTCATGGATGACATTTATTAGCTTTATATTTTAGGGGATAAATTTGCTAATGATTCTATGACTCAGGCTTTTCATCTATAAATAAGAATTATCAGCAACACATGGTTATACAGCTCTGTAAGGCAGCACTCTGTACTCTGAGATAGGAAAATTGTAAATTTGAATCCATCATGAGGTAAGCAGTAAGACCCCATTCTTCTTCTGTGTATTATGTTTCTGCAAAGAAATATAATAACTATTTCACTTATCTTGTAAAGCTTGATGGAGCAACAAAAATTAGCTACACAGCACAGTATTTTACTCATACACTTACCTATAACCATAAGATCATTATTATTAATAGTGATCAGAATCTTCCTGTTGGTCTTATTTTATTGTTGGAGAAAAGAAAATAGCAATTAGACAGGAAAACTAGGAGAATAATTTTTTCCTGAATTAAAAATTTCAATTTCACTGTTCTTTATTCTAAGCCTGTAGCTTTCTAAAATAAAAAAAAAATATGCCTAATTTCTTCATGGATATAGGCAGCCTGAGAATAGGAGTAATCTCCTCCCCAACCTTGGTATGAAGAGATATAAGCTAATGAATGTAAACATAGGTAAATTCCTCAAATCTTTCTTCCTTATGTAGCAATTCTTGTATTTCCAGTATTCACTTTCTTTCATCATTATAAAAATGTGTATTTTAAGTAGAAGTGGCTATTTCATGAAAATGAAAGAAAAAAAAGTCCATGCCTAGCTTTTTCTTCCTGAGTTCAGAGTACTCAATGAGCCCTTGTGATACCCATTACACATACAGATATCTGTGTGCTATGAAGGGGTTTAGATGTATCCATTATATGTATATGTATTCTAATGTTAATGACAATAATTTGTGCAAACTCTTAACGAGAATCTATGTCAATACTTCTCTTTAACTCAAAGAATGATCTTATTAATTCCCCTCCTTCAGCTTAATAAACTATTCTTTTTGTTATTTTTATTTATTTATTATTTGATAGTGACAGACAGAGAGAGAAAGAGGCAGACAGAGAGAGGGAGAGATAATGGGTACGCCAGGGCCTCCAGCCACTGCAAATAAACTCCAGACATGTGTGCCCCTTGTGCATCTGGCTAATGTGGGTCCTGGGGAATCAAGCCTCGAACTGGGGTCCTTAGACTTCACAGGCAAGTGCTTAACCGCTAAGCCATCTCTCCAACTCAAACTACTTATATCACTTAGTATTTGTCAATTATCCTTGTATAACCTTGAATATTTGTATATATTCTATCACTATATTTTGTTTTGTTTGATTCATGGGGGTGCCTCAAAGTGCTAGTCTTAAAGGCATGTGCCATCATGCTGGGCTCAATTTTTATTTTGTTGTGTTGAGATGGGATCTTGAATGTTATGTAGGCTGGCCTTGAACTGTCTGTAGTTCAGGCTGGTTTCAAATCATTATGGTCTGAATGTGAAATGTCCTCATATACTGATGTGCTTGAACAATTGGTTCTGAGATGATGACACTGCTTTGGGAAATTTTGAAACTGTTACGAGGTAAGGCCTAGCTAAAGGAAGTGATTTGTGTGTGTGTGTGTGTGTGTGTGTGTGTGTGTGTGTGTGTGTGTATGGGGGAATGAGATGGATTATAATTCAACACCAGTTACTTCAGTGTTTCATCTAATTCCTGATATAAATAAGTCATTTCACACTCTTGCTCCAACATGTAGGAGATGTTCCTATCCTGTGAACATGATTATGCCACCCCTGCCATGATACAATGTCCCAAATAAATTCTCCTCTAACCTTTTTCTGTCAGGTATTTTGTCAAAGTGACGAGAAAAAATTACCAATACTTATGAACCAGTCTCTTTAAATCCTCTTCAGATTGCTAATTCAGGAAAATGGTGAGTAGGTCTAGAGGGTTTTGTTTTTTTAAATATTTTTACTTTTTTATTGAAAGATGCTATATGCAAAATCATAGGTCTTAATATAAGAATCAGAATAACTATAACTATTTAAATATCTTAACCAAGAATTTGGATCATCCTACTTTTTTTAAAAATTATGATTTGTTCAAATCAGATGTTTTGAAAATATATCCAGTACCTCACAACCACATTAAAAAAAAACAAATCCAATTTTAGAAAATGCTAATGCGACTAGCTCTGCTACACTGATAGCAGCTGTCTTAGACTGTTTACTTACTTAAACAAAGATACTATGGTTTGGGAGGCAAAAACTTAAAACAAGTATTCATCACATTTATGGAAGCTAAATTGTTCAGGATTATGGTACTGGTCTCTTCCTGTTCATCGAAAATTGTCTTTTTATATAGAACAGAAGCTGTGGTGCTCTCTGAGGTCTCTGTTACAAGAGTACTGATCTCATACATGAGAGGAACTGTTCACCTCCTAAAAATCATTACACTGGGGACTATGAAGTTGGAGGAACATAACAGAATGGGGAAAAGAATTTAGCCCAACGCATGCATAATCTATTTGTTTTTGAGACAGGGTCGCCTTAAGTAGTACAGGGTGGCTGCAAACTTTTGATCCCCCTGACTCAGCCTACTAAGTGTTGGGATTAAAGATATGTGCCAGGTTGAAAATGTTGCTTTAAGTTACCTATGATCAAGAAATTTATTTATTTATTTATTTTTATTTTGAGATGGAAAGAGGGAGATAGAGAGAGACAGAAGAAACAGAGAGAGAGAGAGAAAGAGAGAGAGAGAGAGACCTTCTGGGTCTGAGTTCCTTGCCTGGACAGTGTGTAGGTGGGTCCAGGGTCTAGAGTGAGTAGGCCAGACCCATTTCCAGACTCATTCCACCTCCCCACAGTCTGAGTTACTTGCAAGGACCTGCCCAGTCTGGGTGGCCTGCCCTGGGCTGTCTATGGAGGGTACAGCATGAAATAGGCCAGGTCCCTGTTTCCTTGCTCCTCCCAGTCACCTGGTCCTGGTAGGTCCCACTGTACCATGCTTTGGGAGGCCTGGTCCCTGTGTGAGCTGTGGAATCAGGCTTTTATTTCTGCTATCCTGACTGCCCACTAGGTACCAACATCCCTTTTCACCTAAGTCAGAGGGTGAATAGGCCAAAGGACAAAATCTTGCCTCCTCTTCAATACAATAGTCTTCCTATGATGAGTAGACAACACAAGAAAAAAAGCCAATGAAAGTCAGAAACCTGAGAGATCTCCACCAAGGATGCCTAGTTCTAAAATGGAAGCCTCCAATTAAATCATAGAGAAATCAACAGAAATTCATTCCCAAAATAAAAACACAACAACCAATGAGACACTGATAAAAAAAAAAATTTGCTGAACTGGAAGGAAACTATCAAAGAATGAACAATTGTATCAATAAAATTGAACAGAATTCTCTCACAGTGTTCAGCTTTTGACAGTAGTCTTAACTTGATTAAAGAAAATATTAGAACTCTCCAAAGAGATATGAATAAATTGAAGGTAAGTCAAGAAAAATGAAGACTTGATTAAACACAAGAATGAACTACAGGAAGCATCAAGAAAATCAGAACTCAAAAAAAAAGATGGACATGATGCAAAATAATGTGACAGAAAACAAAAATAAAATAGAAATTATAAAACCCTCTTTAGAAATATTCACCAACAGAGTTACTCATGTGGAAGACAGAACCTCTGACCTGGAAGACAAGACAGAAGAAATTGACTGAGAGGCCAAAAGTTTTTCTAAGTTCAAAAAATCAAGTGGCCTGGTATGGTGGTGCACACCTTTAATCCCAGCACTTGGGAGGCAGACATAGGAGGGTCACTGTGAGTTTGAGACACTCTGAGAATACTTAGTGAATTCCAGGTCACTATGAGATAGAGTAATACCCTACCTTGAAAAACCAAAAAGAAAAAAAAAAAAAATCAAGTGAACAGAATACAAGGGAACCGAGGGGCACCCTAAAAGAACCAAACATCTGTATCATGAGTATACTGTAAGGAGAGTGTTACAGTCTGGTTCTTATTGCTGGTAGACATCACCAACCAAGAGCAGATTGTGGGAATAAAAGAGGTTTATTTGGGCTTACAGGATCAAGGGGGAAGCTCCATGATGACAGCAAAAATGATGGCATAAGCAGATGGTGAACATCACCCCTGGCCAATATAAGGTAGAATATAGCAACAGGTAAGTGTGCCAAACACTGGCAAGTGGAAACTGGCTGTAACACCCATAAGTCCACCCCCAATAATACACTCCATCCAGGAGACATTAATTCCAAAATCTCCATCAGCTGGGAACCTAGCATTCAGAACACCTAAGCTTATGGGGGATACCTGAAGCAAGCGCCACAGAGAGGAAATCCATAATATAGGCATAATGAATATACTCAACAAAATTATTGAAGAAAAAATTCCAAATCTCACAAAATAGTGGCCCATCTAGATGTAAGAAGCCCATAGAACACCAAAATGACGGGACCAAAGAAGAAACTCTCTAAGACCCATCATAGTTAAAACTCTTAACAACAAAGAGAGAGAGAGAGAAAGAGAGAGAGAGAGAGAGAGAGAGAGAGAGAGAGAGAGAGGATTAAAAGAAGCAAGAGAGAAGCAATTCATAACATATAAAGGCAATCCCATCAAAACTACTTCAGATTTCTAAATGGAAAGTCAGAAGGCCTGAAATGGAACACTTCAAAGTCTGAAAAACAATGGCTTCCAACCCAAGCTACTTTACCCAGCAAAAGTATCCCTTTTAATAGGTGGTGAAAGAAAAATTTCCCATGAAAAAAAGTCAACACTATGATTATATGAACACAAAACCAAACATACAGAGAATATGGGAGGGAATACTCCACACAGAACAGGCAAAAACCATTCACAAGATCCAATAAGAAGATCACAATAATCAAAATAAACCAGGCTCAAAATAGTACCTAGCAAGAATCCTCCAAACCTCATTAACACTTCATCATGGCATGGATTAATTCTAATCTCATAGTAATAAGATTAAATATTAGTGGTTTAAACTTACCCATCAAAAGACACAGATTATCAGGATGGTTAAAATACTGGACCCTTCTATCTGTGGTCTACAAGAAACCCACCTCACCACTAATGATAGATACTTTCTCAGGGAGAAAGTTTAGAAAATGAAATTTAATGCAAGCAATTCAAGCAAATAGAAATAAAAAGAAAGCAAGAGTTGCTATAATAATATCTGATAAAATAGAATTCAAACCAAAAGTAATCAAAAAGGACAAAGAATGCCACTCCTTACTCATCAAGGGTATGATCCAACAGGATCACATCACAAGATACATACATACATATACATATACATATACATATACATATACATATACATATACATATACATATACATATACATATATATATATGTGTGTGTGTATATATATATATATATATATACATATATATATATATATATATATATAGTTTTTTTTTTTTTTTGCTAAGTTCAAAAAATCAAGTGGCCTGGTATGGTGGTGCACACCTTTAATCCCAGCACTTGGGAGGCAGACATAGGAGAGTCACTGTGAGTTTGAGACACTCTGAGAATATATATATATATATATATATATATATATATATATATATATATATATATATATATATATATCACAAATTATATATATGTATGTATGTATGTATATGGCACAGGGGCACCACACTCTATAAAACAAAATCTACTTGACCATGAAACAGAACTAAACACCAACATCATCATAGTCGGAGACTTCAATACTCCATTATCATCAATATACAGATCAATATACAGGTCCAAGTGGATAATCAACTTGGAAATAATAGAGCTCAACAATATCATAGATCAACTAGACCTAATAGACATCTATAGAACTTTCTATCCAAACTCTACAGAACATACATTCTTCTCAGCAGCCCATGGAACCTTCTCCAAAGTTGACCACATAGTAGGTCATAAGGCTTGCCTTCATAAAGTTAAACCAAAGTAAGTTCCTGCATCATGTCAGATCACAAAGCTTTAAAGGTAGAAATGAATAACAAGTGATATATCACGAACTCCACCTGCTTCTGGAGACTAAACAACACACTTTTAAACAATGAATGAGTCATGAAAGAAATTAAAAAAGAAATTGTTAATTTCCTAGAATGGAATGATAATGAAAACACAACCTACCAAAACTTATGGGACACAATGGAAGCCTTCAAAACCTTCATTAAAAAGCTGAAAGAGCTAAAATCAAAAACCTAACTGTGCACATAAAGGTGCTAGCAAAACAAGAATCCAACCCAAAGAACTCTGGATGGAAAGAAATATTCAAGATTATAGCAGAAATTAACAAATCAGAAATGAAAAAATAGTGGTCACAACTGACAGCAATGAAATGGGAAGAATCATTAGGGCGTACTGCCAAACCTCTTCTCCACAAAACTAAATAATCTGAAGTAATGGATAAATTCCTGGACATATACCACCTATCAAAACCAAACCCAGAGCACATTAATTTCCTAACCAAACCGATCATATCCATGGAGATTGAAAAAGAAACCAAAAAGCCCCCCCTGAAACAAAAGCCCAGGACTGGATGGCTTCCCATCTGAATTTTATCAAATCTTTATAGAAGAAATGAACCTTTTTTTTCCTCAAACTATTCCATATAATTGGATACCAGAGAATCCTTCCTGACTCCTTATATGAAGCTAGCATCTCCCTTATATCAAAACCATACAGAGATACAACAAGAAAAGAAAATTATAGGTCTATATCCATGATTAACTTAGATGCAAAATCCTGAAAATAAATCCTTGCAAACTGAATTTAACACCACATCTAAAGCACTATCCACCTTGATCAAGTAGGCTTCTTCCAAGGGATGCAGGGATGGTTTAACATACAGAAATTGGTCAATGTAATACACCACATAAATAAATGATCATCTCAATTGATGCAGAGAAGGCCTTTGAAAAAATACAGCACCATGTTGTCATCAAAACACTGAAAAGAATATGCATGAAGGGTTTATATCTCAGTGCAATAAAGACTATATATTAAGCCCAAATAATACTTAGTCGAGAAAAACTGAAGGAGATCCCACTGAGATCTGGAACAAGACAGAGGTGCCACTCTCACCTTTGCTCTTCAACACAATACCAGAAATACTAGTCCAAATAATAAGACAGGTGAAAGAAATAATAGGGATTCAAATTGGAATGGAGAAGTCAAGTTAGCTCTATTTGAAGATGACATGGTCCTATATATAAGTGACCCAAAAGTCTCCATCTCAAAAGTCATAAAGGTGATAAATTTCTTCATCAAAATGGTAGGATACAAAATCAATGCTCAAATACCAGCAGCTTTTCTATATTAAAAGGTCAAATACACATTTAAATAAATCAGTAAGGCTGTACCAATTTCAATAACAACAAAAATATAAACCATTGAATAAGACTAAATAATGATATGAAAAATCTATGTAATGAAAACATAAGAAAACTCATGAAAGAAATCAAGGAGGACTTGAGCAGATGAAAAGCTCCTGGAGAGGTAGAATTGATAATTCCTGAAAAAAAACTCCTGTAGCTCATGATCTTAAACAGTCACTCAACCAATAGGAGCACATGAAGCTGAAAAGTTTCTTTGCAGACAAGCATACAATAAGCAAAGCCAATAGCTTACCCACAGAACGGGAGAAAATATTTGCAGGTTATACAACTGATAGAGGCCTAATCTCTAGAATTTACAAATAACCCAAAAATCTAAACACTAAGAAGGCAAACACCCCACTCACAAAATGGGGCAAAGAGTTCAACAGGCAGTTTACAGAGGAAGAAAGACAAGTGGCAAACACACACTTAAGACAATATTCATCATCCCTAATCATCAGGGAAATGCAAATTAAAGGAACTATGAGATTCCACCTTACCACAATAAGGATACCAAACACCAAAAAAAATCAAATGAAATTAAATGCTGGAGAGGATGGGGAGAACACTCATCCACTGTCGATGGGAATGTAAGATGGTACAACCACTTTGAAAAGCATTATGGAAACTCCTGAAAAATCTGACTATAGAGATACCAACAGACCCAGTTATTCCTTACTGGGCATCTACCCTAAAACCTTCAAACCACAGGCCAGAGAGATTTGCTCAACCTTGTTTGTAGCAGCTCAATTCGTAATAGGTAAGAGCTGGAATCAACCCAGATGTTCATAACTAGAAGAATGTATAACCAAGATGTGGTATATCTACACAATGGAATTCTATACAGCAGTAAGAAAAAAATGACACAATGAAATTTGAGAAAAATGGTTGAACCTGGAACAGATCATTCTCAGTGAATTTACCCAATCCCAGAAAAAAAAAAAATCACCACATAGTCTCACTCATCTACAGCACCTAACCTGAATCTACCCAAGATACCTTACATATCCAGCAAGCATCTCATGGATGAGACACTAGGATAGAGGGGGAGGGAGGGGAGGGCATTGAAGTGGTGGGAAACACAAATCTAGACCTAAACAGCAATGGTACAATAAAATTCTAATTCCTAAAAGGCAGACCAAATGGCTAAACCTTCACCAGGCCCTTACAGGGAACACCTGAACCACAAGACACTGGAGAATTTAGCATCAAGGCTAACCTTATTCTTCTACATCTTCCCTCCCTCCCTCCCTCCCTCCCTCCCTCCCTCCCTCCCTCCCTCCCTCCCTCCATCCCTCTCTCTCTCTCTTTCTCTCTCTCTCTTCTCTCTAACTCTTGTATATTAGTTATCTTTTTCCTCATTTTCTTAGTTGGTACTGACCTGTAACTCCCAGAACCAGCATGGGGCTATCATCCACAATGAGCTTTTGATCAGAGAAACCTACAAGGTTTCCTAAAAGACAGACAGATTTCTGTCAGAGTAATTGATGACCCACCAAAGGTTAGTGGTAAGACCCTATTGCTGAAGACACCATATGCAGTTGACACATCAAATGGAATGGCATGGCTGGAAGCTAGAAGAGAGTCAGTCCCCAGACAGTCAGTGCACCTAGTGCCAGAAAGTGCTACATGGGCGACTGGGGGAAAATGACCAATTTCTCTCCAAGCAACTCGTGGTTGAAACTATTTAGCAGCAAATAACCTCTTGTGATGCCCACACAAGTGCAATAGTGGCTCACAGCCACGGTGGGGAACCAACTGCTTTTGATTTGGCTAACTGATCCCCTCAGTGGTATGGGACCCATAGCTGTAGCTGGGAAACAAGTCAAAACCATATCCAAACATAAGCCCATTCTCCAATATCAAGCTACCCTCAATTATGGGCTACCACAGGACCTACACCTATTAAATTCTCCATAAAAAAGTAAGGGTTATCTCATTTGTCCTGGTGCTAACTTTCTCTTTGTTGGAGAATCTGCTTCTGTTTTCCAGATAGATATAAATCGTAAGGAGAGAGCCACCCCATCACACCTCAAAAGGGCCCTGGCTGAAACTAAGAAAAATTGGGAAAACAAGCAAGGGAGCTATTTTCCTGATGAACCAGATACCAGCACAAGTGGGAAGGAGACTAACACAAAGAAAAATCAACTCCTACCAAATCAGAGAGCCAGAGCCTCAGAGGCCCCCAAAACCTCATCACTGTAGCAGACCAAAAATGAGCCCAACATGGCTCAGGGAAATTTTGTGGAAGATGGGGTGGAAAGAATGTCAGAGCCACATGTTGGGTCATGATATGCAGAGACATTTATCTTACCCATACCTGTGGGTTAACTCCACTCTACATGACCCATATACCTCAACAAGGAGGGGCCAATGGGGAGGGGGTAGGTCATGGATGAGCCTAATAATGGTACCAAACTGAGTGTATTTGCTGAATACAAAACTAATTAATAAAAAAATTAAAAATTAACAACAACAAAAACCGGTTCTTGTATTGCCATGCTTTATTTAAAGCCCAAAACTATATTACAAAGACATAGAGACAAAAACAGCATGGTAGTGTAATAAAAACCAACACATAGACCAATGAGACAGAATTAAATATCCAGATCATAGGACAAAAACTGCAGCTGCTTGATCTTTGACAATGGTGCCAGTAATGTGGACTGGAGAAAAGAAAGCCTCTTCAACAAATAGTGTTTGACAAATTGGATGACCATATGTAAGAAAATGAAATTAGACCTACTTGTTTTGCCATACATTCAAATCAAGTCCAACTGGATTAAAGACCTCAGTATATTTCCTGAAACTCTTCAACTCTAGGAATAAAAAGTAGGAGGCACCATACATGATATAGGACTGGGAAAAGAGAACCTGAACAAAACCACAGTAGCCCAGGAAATTGAACAAGATTTCAACCAAATAGGGCTGGAGAGATGGCTTAGCGGTTAAGCGCTTGCCTGTGAAGCCTAAGGACCCCGGTTCGAGGCTCGGTTCCCCAGGTCCCACGTTAGCCAGATGCACAAGGGGGCGCACGCGTCTGGAGTTCGTTTGCAGAGGCTGGAAGCCCTGGCGCGCCCATTCCCTCTCTCTCCCTCTATCTGTCTTTCTCTCTGTGTCTGTCACTCTCAAATAAATAAATTAAAAAAAAAAAAGATTTCAACCAAATAAATCTCTGAAAAGCTTTTGCACAGACAAATATACCATAAGCAGAGCCAATAGATTACCCACTGAATGGGAGAAATTCTTTTCCAGCTATACCACTTACAGAAGTCTAATATCTGGAGTCTACAAAGAACTCAAAAAACTAAACAATAAAATAACAAACAACTCAGAAGGAGAATTAAAAATGTGTAATACACACTTAAGAAAATGTTCAACATCCCTAACCATTAGGGAAATGCAAATTCAAACAACTATGAGATCCCACCTTACGCCAGTAAGGATAACAAACATTAAAATATCAAATGAAACATATGTTGGGGAGGCTATGGAGAAATAGGAACGCTCATTCACTGTTGGTGGGAATGTAAACTGCTACAACAACTGTGGAAATCAATATGGAGACTCCTAAAAATGATGAATATAGAGTTACCAACAGACCCTTGTTATTCTCTTACTTGGTCTTTACCCTAAAAACTCCACATCTCAGTTCAGATATATTTTCTAAACCATATTTATAGCAGCTCAACTCATAATAGCTAAGAACCAATATCAACCTCGATGCCCATAAATGGATGAATGGATAACCATGATGTGGTACATCTACACAATGGAATTGTACTCAGCATTAAGAAAAAATGACACATTGAAATTTGAAGAAAAATGGTTGAACTTGGATCAGATCATTCAAAAGGATCTTACATAATCACAGAAACACAACTGTTGCATGATCTCACTCATTTGTAGTTCCTAACCTGGATCATCCCAAGTTGATGACATAACTGAATAGCATCTTGAGGCTTGGACAATAGAGAGGGTAGGACTTAGAGGAAGGGAAAGGGGGAGGGGCACAAAACTGAACTCAAATTGAACTGGTACGATAGAATTCTATGTCTTGGAAGGCTGACTAAAAGGTGGAATCCTCAAGAGGACCTGAGGAGGAGAACCTAAATCAAAGGGCACTGGAGAGGGTGGGCCTAACCTTAAATATCTCCTGTTTCTTGTTCTTCTCTCTCTTTTTTTTTTTTTTTTAATTTTCCCTTGGCACTGGCCTGTAATTCCCTATGGCAGGATGTGGTCTATATCCACAATGAATTGTTGATCAGAGATATCTACTGGATCTCCCAAAACAAGGCAGAGTTGTTTCAGAGCACTTGATTACCCACCAGAGCTTAATTGTAAGACCCTACTGCTGAAGACACCAAATGCTGTTGGCACCGACCATGAAGAGACCTGGTTGAAATCCAGAGGAGAGCCAGGTCCAAGACAATTAGCCCATCTAGGGCTGGAAGTTGCTACATGAGATACATGGAAAAGTGGCTAATGTCTGTCCAAGCAACTCAAATTTTAAGTGGCTCAGATGCAAATAACTTGATGTGATAGTAGTGATAGTCACACAATTGAATCTGATATCAGCCCATGGGTGAAGGAGATAGACACTGAGGACACTCATCACTTATCAAACCACAGATACAGAGGCTCCTAAGTGCCCATCACTTTTGTAGACTTAAAATGCTTCCAGCATGGCTCAGGGAATTTTGTGGAAGAAGGGAGTGGAAAGATTTTTAAGTTGGGACATTTTGCACAGAGACATTGCCCCCGCATAATGTATGACCCACAATCTACATGGTATTGACCTGCATTCCCCAAAGGAAAGCCTGCTCAGAAAAGGGGCAGGGAGGAAGGAAAGGATGATGTCAACATGTGTTGTTTATGCACAAAATATGTTATATTATATATATATATATATATATATATATATATATATATATATATATATATATACACATGGAGAGAGAGAGAGAGAGAGAGAGAGAGAGAGAGAATGGGCACACCAGGGCCTTACTAACTGCAAATGAACTCCAGACACATGTGCTATCTTGTGTATCTGGCTTATGTGGGTACTTGGAGATCGAACCTGGGTCCTTTAGCTTTGCAAGCAAGCACGCCTTAACTGCTAAGCCATCTCTCTAGCCCAAGGGTAATTTATTTTTAATCTTATAAAAGATTTTTGAAGAAAAGCTTAATTTTGGGTCTTTGATTAACTATTTTCTATGGATCATGCTCCTGTCACATATGAAAAAATGTGTATAATCAAAGGATACAAATATTTCTTTAATTTTTTGATGCTTGGAAGTTAATTTATTATGGAGATCAAGTTTTATTTAACTTCTAACTTAAACCAGGTCTTTTTCATGTGAATATTTAAGTTTTGCAACATAATTGGTTAATAAGTCTAATCACTTCTAAATGAAAAATATATATATATATTTATATATAAATATATATATATAGCTTTCCCATAAAAGCATATAACTATGAGTTATGTTCTTTGTCATTAAACTACTTTTATAGGTTAATATGAAAACTGCATTGCATAAATTAAATGTGACTTAATAATATGATTAGTAAAGTATTTTTGGACTTTTAAGGCTATTCTTTTTCATTCATTGATTTTTTGGTAGTACTATATGAATTATAGTTAAGTTATTAATTTTTTCTAAATGCTACATTTAGATTTATTTGAGCTTGTGTTGTATTTATAGTTTGGTTACAATTGACAGCTTCAAAAATTGACTTCTTCATACTAGGATCCTCCCATATTTCTCTGTTCATGATCACACTCATTTCTCTTAGAAATATTTTAGAAATTTTACTACATGAGTCTTCAACTTTTTGTCATACTATTCCCTAAATATTTCATATTTCAATATTGTGATGAATGGAATTATGTATTTCTAGTTTGTATAGGTTTAGTGAATATGTAGAAATTCTATATATTTGCTTATTGATAGTATATTTCACTTTATGAATATTTAAAGAATCACTTATTATTTTCCTGTGGCATATTTTTGGATCCCTATGAATTTTTATACATAAATATTCATGTCATCTGTGAATCATGACAGTTTTAATGCCTCCATTATTATCTGGATTAGTGTTCTTTGTTTTTCTCATTGTATTATAGTTGAAATCTGTGGTACCACATTAGGTAAAAATGTGTAGATATCACTTGCTTGTCCTTCACCTTGGAAGAGCATTCAGTCTCTCATTATCAAGTGTAATTTTAACAACTATCAAGCTTTCTGATAGACATTTTGTATGAAATTAAGATATTCCTCTAATCTGTTCTGTGAAACAGGATGATTTTTTTTTGTCTACAATCAGTATCTGTACACTATAAATCTTCATTCTATGAAGTTTAGATTATTTTCTCAATGGATTTGAAGAATTTTAGAGTATTTTAGTGTGCCTTTTTCTTATGTTATTTATGCTTAGGTTTCTCTGATCTTAAGTCTGTGAATTTGGAAACTTTTCAAAATAAAAATGTTGCTCCTTTCTCCTTCTCTTCTCCTCTCCTCTTCTCCATCCCTTCCTCCTCTTTCTCTTCTCTCCCACTCTTCTTTTCTCTCTCCATCTCCTTTCTTCTCCTCCTTCTTTCCCCTGCCCTCCCCTCTCCTGACCCTTCCCTGCTCCCCTCTGCTTCCTCCCTTCCTTTCCTTCTCTTGCCTTCTTCCCCTCCTCCTGTTCCTTCAATTTCTTTCTCCCCTCCCTCTACTTTTGACTTCTTCCACAGACACATGAAACCATCTGAACTATCCCTATAGTTCACTGACCCTAATTCTTCACCCATCCTTCATTTCTGCGGACATCATTCTCAAAAGTTCATATTGGTGTGCTTTTTAGTTGTTTTCTTCAATATCTAATGCCTAATCAACTCTAATTACTATTCTGTACATTTTTTTATCTTATAAGTTATGTGTTTTATCTCCCAAAGTTTTATTTTAAAATGTTTACCAACTGATCAATTCTTAAAACAAAGGCAGTATGTATGTATATGATACCAATTTTGCTATTCTCATCCACTGTTAATATCTGCTTGTTCTAGGTTGGTTTGATTGCCTTACCTCTCATAGTCAGGCACCTTGATAATTTCTTATTACTGCTAAGCCATGTGAATTGTTCTTTGAGTGTTAAGAGTTGAGTATGTGTGTGTGTGTGTGTGTGTGTGTATGTGTGTGTGTGTGGTCACACCTATGCTTGAGTTTTCTGAAAAACAAAATGAAGCAATAGGAGAAAGCTTGTTTTTATTTCTTGGTTTTAAAATTTGTTTGGCAGGTGCAAAGAAGTTTCAATGATGTAATTTTCTTGGGCTTTTGAGGCACAAGGTGCCATCACTTTCTGTGTAGTCACATTGATTCATGAAGACTGTAGTTTCTTGTGAGGCAAGCTGCACCATGTCTCTTCCAATATGAATGCTGAGCCACATGGTGGTATTTGTTTTCACATAGGTAGTTTCCTTACACTGACTTGCTGATGTTTTCTCAACTGAAGGCTTCACATAGACACTTTACAAACTCTTGAGTTTCTCTCTGTAAGTCTCTCTTCACTCTGGCAGTTTCCTTTGAATTCTAGCTACCATGGCCTCTATAGAACTTAAGCCCTGTGTTCTTGTCCCGAGGATTTGCTAGGTTCTGATTGAGTTCTTTCGTCTTGAATTGTGACTTGAAAACTGTCTAAAATTGATAAGCTCAGGCAATTGTAGTTGCACCTTCTTTTTTGTCTTTCACAAGTCAGTATGCTTTCACTTTCTTTTGACACAGGGCCTCATTATGTAGCCCAGAATGGCCTTGAAATTGTCATACAACTTGCGCTGGCCTTAGCTCAGCCTCCTACATGATGGAATTATAGACTTTTACCACCATACCCACTATATGTCTGTATTTTTGTTGTCTGTTGTATGATATATAAAGCATATTTCATATGTTTTGGTTTTGTTTGTTTCAGACAACTTGGTCTCATACTATTTTTTCTTGAATAGAAGCAGAATTCCAAAGTTGCATTATAATTGGCAAGTAAATTTCAGTCTGAATATTGCTGAAAGGAAAAAAAAAAATACATTCTTGTTACTTAGTGTTAAATTTGCCCACACCCTGATAGTATCAGGGTCATTTTTCTTAGAAGTCTTGAGTATAATTGCAGCCTCATACCCTTGGCATAAAATAAATCAGGGTGGAGCAAGTGAGAATTGAGCAAGAGTCTAATGATGAAAATCATAATCTGCTTAGTCTGTTTTTCCCTTTTGTCTGGTTTTCATGCTAATCTGAATTTATGTGAGATTCCAAATTTTCCCGTGCAAAGAGAAAAGAGTTTCTATGCTTTGTTAATTCCTGCTGTGGATTGTATCTAAGGAATGGTCTATGGTAAATATATGCTTGTCCAGATGAAATGAACTATTGGAAGCTGCAATTAAATTTCACATAATATGTATGCAATTCAATTAAACTTCTAAATATAGCAAAATTTTTAAATTATTAGTAAGGCCAACATGCTTCAGAGCTAACAGAACTGTCTTTTTCTCACTCTGACTTGGTGTGATTATAAAGGCTGTATTATGACATTTGGGAAAAGAGCATGAAAGGGTCGGTAGTGACATTTTAAATAAAATCTCTTATGGGGAAGAGGAAGAAGTAAAAATGGTAACACAATCATAACCACCAAGGAAAATCCTAAATTCATCCTTTTCCAAAGTAATCACCCTTGTGCTGGGATCTTGAAGTAATCAAGCTTGATTGTGTGGTGGCAGAGTACTTTTGTTGTTGTTGCATGATTTCTATTTTGATTATATGTTCTTGTTCTATGAAACTATAATTTTGAGTTAATACTTAGCATTCCTGTTGTTACTTTTATGATTAATATTTTATTTTTAATATATGAATTTATCTATATTTGATTGTTTATGGAAAAATAGATCTTTAGTATCTAAACTTAAAAATCTGAGAATGTTAATTTCAAATGCTATCAAAACTATAGTCCATCTTCTCATGGTGAAGGAAGAAGAGGGACTGAGTGCCCTGAATTGTCACTCAGATGCTGGACTGTGTAGGGATGTACTACAGTCCAAGTTCATCCCTCCTGCTCAATCTGTGTTTTGAATTATTTTTTCCCATAGATGTGTTAGTTCTTTTTTCCAAGTTAAAGCTTATTTTATTTTCCTTACTAGGGCCCATTTTATTATTCCAACGTTTCCCACTTTCATGTCATCTGCAGAATGCATTAAGACCCTGTTTACTCCGTTGCTGAAGTCTCCGAGCAGAGGTGCATGGGCTTGGGGGCAGGGTGTGCATTCCCTTCATGCAGCCCTCACATCTCACGTTGCCCTGCAGGCAGGGCTTTGCCTGCCATGAGGATTCTCTAGGGAAGAGGCTTCTTAATGCCCTCAGAACCCAAAACTGAAGTGGAAAATGGGAGTAGAAATGACAGTAGCAACAATCTATTTCCATTTTCTGCTTGAGAATAAAGCGATATATAAACATTTATTAATCATTCCTCAGTATGTCCAAGTGTTGGCTAATTAGCACGGGTGCTACAAGGAAAGGGAATTTTTTGCACCTTACTTGAGTGAGCTATAACCTAATTTAAAAGTTGAGCTCTTTCACTCTCTCCCTCTCTTTCCCACCTTCTCTTTCTTTCCAGTGAGAGAACACAAAGCACCCTGCATGGATCACTGACTGGTAAGGTTGGAAATGCCTGGAAAGTAGATAATGTTTGTTAAGCTCAGGAAGTATCTGGCAAAGGAGAGAGAATATCCTAGGCATCTATTTATGAAGTCACATCCTGCTGCAGATATTTTTCATACTCCATGAGAGAAGTTCTCATGGGGAAAAGGAACAATACAAATCATGCCATGACCAAAGTTGCAACTGATAAATCCATTATAACAATATGTATGAAAGATTCAAGGTTCCTTATACTGAAAATCATCAAAGCAAGATGTGATCTGTATGAGTTATGGTTTTCATTACTCATTTTTGAGTTATTTTTCTCTTGTGATCAGTGGTTACTATATGCAAGGAATTGGTCTTTATATTGCATAAACATTAGGACATGTGTGGACCATAACTTCAAGATTTTAGTCACATGTTGAGATACATAGTACAAAACATATGATTGCTCCACCTTTAGCTGGGTTTCATTTCAATAATCAATGTACATTTTAGAGACCAATTAAAATATATATGTGGAGTAGGTGTGGTAGCTCCTGTCTTTAATACTAGCCATTGGGAAGCTGAGATAAGAGGATTGCTGTGATTTTGTGATTTTGCAGTCAGCCAGGACTACAGAGCAAATTCCAGGTCATGTTGGGCTAGAGTAAGACTCTACCACAAAAAGGACAAACAAAAAATTTGTAGGAGTCTTTAATAAAAATTACTAGTAAGAAGTGAGGTCCCACTGGCAGATTTAGGAATGAATCTAGCCTTGCTCTGTGAGGTGAAGTATACAAATAGCTTGTAGACAACTTTCTTCTGGTATTACAATAACAGCTTGACATATATTTAGAAATCTATAATAGATTACAGATATAATAATTAACAGATATCATAGCATATATAGTTGGGAATCACTCTATGACAGTGTATAGTTAATCAGTTAAATTTCAAAAATCTCACTTGATTTTCCTGACAGTCTTTTGAGATTGATATTATTATTTTCATATTTACCATAAAGAAGTTACTTAAGCCTTAGAAATTTATAAGGCCAACCTCAGCTAGTAGACATCAAAGCATGAATTCAAGCTCAGATATCTTTAAGATTATGATCATGTTTAAGCAGCCAGAGTTGCTATGAGATAAGATTTGTGGTTTTCATAACTCATTTTTGATTCATTTGTTCATTCAAAGAGCTTTGCACAATCACCAAGCAGTTCTTAACATCAAATATACAAGAGAAACATCTAGGGTGCTTGAGCCTGTTTGGATATGGATTCCACATATCAGATGTCAAAAGGGTCCCAGGTGATCCTAGTAGCTAATTAGGCTCTGAGGGAAAAAAATATGCTGTCATCTGAAGTTCTATAAAGTGGGAGAGGGAAGCTGTGTGGTAGCAGACTGTTGAAATGAATCGTAAGCTCCCTATGGCAACCACTCAATAGTTTATTGGTACTTTTACACACACACACATAATACACACTTTTAATCTCTTAGTGGAAGTGAAAGCAATCATGAAAGAAAAAGTATCTTTCTTGCATAATATTAGTGATCTGTAGATAATTCGTGTTTTCTTCTCATTCAACTATGCTCTTGAGGGTTTTAAAGCTAGTCCTGATCTCACTGTTTACCCAGTTGAATAGAGGAGTTCTAGCCTAGAAATTTACAAATACCTTATCTAGGAGACACTGAAATATGTAGGGGATTTTCCACATTTGAAATGGCAAATTTTAAGGTTTCAATGTTTATTTTCTGATAATTTTTCTTGGTGACTCAGAATCCCATGCCTTATGGAGATAAAGAAATCAGGGGTAATTATTGATAAACATATCAAGCTTGTCAAACTATATAAAATATGAAGTGTTTTTTTAAATCCAATGTCAGGGTTAAAATATAAAACTACACATTTTCCTAAAGACTGCAAACAAGTTTGACATGTTTAAAAACATAAATTAATTTATTCTCATGAATTTCAGGTTTTTAGATTCTAGGCCAATACTTTTCCTTAACAAATGAAATTGGTTCCTGAAGTATTATTTTTGACCAATGAAATTGAGTGACCAGTCTGCTCTCCAAGTTTCATATCACATATGTCAGGAACAGAAACCAGTATGTGTATCCTCCACTCCAGTAGGTAAAAGTAGCTATGCAATTTCCCTGCTGCTGATAAAAAACAGATTCTTTAATAAGACAATAACGGAACTCTGTAACACATGAGGTCATTCATAGCCTGTGTTTTTCATATTAATGGCTTTTTTATTATGACCTGATACACAGGATTCACATTCTTCACACATCTGATCTCCATTTGCACTAAGAAATCCTCACTTAACTTCCTTCCTTAATCAAACTACTTAGTGCTAGCTTCCCATTATGACCAAAATCACTGCTGGAAGGTAAAGGAGCAAATAGTTATTTAGAATACCTCAGAAGTAAAAGTAGATTACAGCTGATGCCACACTAATACAATTATGAGAGTATTATATACAATGATACTGGAAGAAATGATCAGTTCCTAGATACAGACAACCTACTGTGGTGGTTTGAGTAAAATGTTCATAGCTTCACATGTTTGTGATTCAGGCCCTAGTAATCTCTAGCTGGTAGAACCTTTTGGAGTTGGAGCCTTGCAGGAGAAAGTGTGTCTATGTAGGTGGGTCCTGGGGTTCATTAGCCCAGCCCTGCTGGGTGTTCAGAGCTCATTCTCTCTCTCTCTCTCTCTCTCTCTCTCTCTCTCTCTCTCTCTCTCTCTCTCTCTCTCTTTCATCTTTCATTTCTCCCAGCTGCTGTGGAGGTGTGTTCCCCAGGTGTATGTTTTTGCCATGCTTTCCCTGACTTTAGTAATAGCCTACCACAATATTGTTAGTACTTAATCCCATACACTATTCCCCTATAAAACTGCTAAATATTGTCTTGATGAAAATAAAAGGATAGAACTGTCCATAAACAAGAGTGAGGGTCCATGTCATGCCAGTAGAAATCTCTTATGGAGATAAAGGATATGAAAGATACAAAAAACAGTAAAAGCCTATCCTAAAATTTGGCTGGTGGAAAACATATCTAAGTAACTAGCTAAACAGAGTAAGACAATTCTATATAACTTGGGAGGTATTTAATTGTTCAGATGATCCTTAATGACAGTAAATTTTCAGATCTGTTAAACTCTTACCATTAGGGAAATCTCCTTCTTTCCAAGTTGGCACATAAACTTGTGTGTAGATAGATTTTATAATCTGCTTCACTTGTATGTATTGTATTAAATTCAAAGCAGTGTGCTAAAGTAGAAAAATTTTAACATATTGTGATTTGGAAAAGTTGAACTGTCACTTTTCATGTAGGCTGGGAAAGAATTAAACTTAGAATTTCATTTTCTTTTCAAAATTGTCTTTTATATTCAAGCTTGTATGGTTTTCTTACAAAATTCATTAGCCATCCATTGAGTCTTACATTCTTGAAATCTTCCCAGTGACATGAATTCCAGATTCTACTCTAACATCCTTTGCAAATTTTATTAGATTCTTTAAACAATTAATATTGGGATATTTCTGTATTCATTCGCATTACTGAAGTAAGTAATCTATTATGTCAGGAAAGGGTGTTGGAGGTTATCTTACAGGAATCCCTTCGCCAGTCAGATGGTTTTCTACCCTTAGCTTGGGTGCTTCTAGGCACTTTGGCACTCTCTTTTCTAAGGGAATTCTTTGCAAATTGCAATGTTTTTTTTTTTTTTTCTGTTACTATTCCAAATTATGCCTCTGTGTTACTCACATTGACTTGCTGGTCTTAGCATTTCCTTCTGTAGAGAAAATGGTTGAACATAGGACAACATTTTCAAAATTAATTCAAGTTACTTTTATAATTAAAATCATGGATGAGAATGCTTGTTACTATAACACTTCTAATTGGTATCATTTTCTGCCAACAAATACAATAAAGTTAAATATTCACTATTTTAATTTTGCTTTCATATACATATATTTTCACCTTCAATTTTTTTTTTAACATAGCAGTAATCATTCCAGGACTTCATGTCTGCTAGGTGAATGCTTCATTAGTGAGTTACAGCTCCAGTCCCTACACAGTGTCTTTGAAAATAAAACTTGAAAGAAAATGGTAAAGTTGAAATTTCAAATTATGTTTGGGTACAGGAAAGACAGATGAAGAGATGAATAAGTAATTGTATTGAGGGCTCAGGGAAAGTTTTCCTGAGGAAATGGCACTAGGGCACTTTTCAGAGTTAAATACAAACATCATGTAAAACAGTGAAGAGATAGTAAAGTTGGATGAAATGAAAGGCATAGGGCTGGAGGAGACATGGAAGGGAGAAAAAAAGAGGCAAATTTTTGTAGATACATAAGAGGACTAGATCCTACAGTTACCTAGATATTTGTCTACCATTAGCATAATACTTTTGAATATAGGTGACAAAACCTGGCCAGTCATCTGAATTCTAAGCTAGAAGTCCTTGCTTCTCAAATGGTTTCCATGACTAAGATTTATTTTTTAACTTTTAAAAATTTATTTGAGAGAGAGAAGTAAAAAAATAGGGAGGGAGGGAGGGAGAGAGAAAGAGGCAGAGAATGGCCACACCAGGGCCTCCAGCCATTGTAAACGACCTCCAGATGTGTACTCCACCTTGTGTATCTGGCTTACATGGGTCCTAAATCCATAGATTTCTCAGGCAAGCACAGTAACCACTAAATCATTTCTGTAGCCCAAATACTAAGATTTTTGATTCAGCCATGTCAATGTTTTGGCTACTGCTCTTAGGATATTCTTTTGACATTGGATCATCCAAAGAGAAGTGTGCTGATTGAAAACTAGTGTCTTTTTAAGAACTCTGTTTCCAAAAACTGTGACTCTGAGCAAAAGTTACTGTTGTTTATTTAAACTTTATAACAACTGCTTAGATATCAAAATTCTGTGAGTAATAGGAGCGAACTGAGAAATCTGCATAACTCTCAGGAAGTACAAACCTTTTAACATTCCCTCTTAATGGTAGTTTTGAAAGATAGTAAATAATCAATAGAATTACTTCCAAACAATAATATTTGCATCACACTCTGTGGGAACTTCACTGGATTTTGAGAACCCTCTACTTGGCCTGATAGAGATGATCATGTGTCTCCTAATATCCTGAACTTCATGTTGAATTTAGTAATGAGGTCGGACTTAAGTCACCTTCTTGCAGATGAAATAGAGTAATATTTTGTGATGTGTCAAATAAAGTGCAGAAAGATAAATATAAGGAACAAACATGAATTTCTTCATCTGTTAGAGTTTTTCATGAGAAGAAAATGCTAAAATTTCTCATGTCTTTTTGCATTTAGGTAGTTTCATCTAATCAACTTTGAGTAGAAGAGACTTGGGGTACATCCTTGCTGTTTTGTGAATACTTAGAGCCTTGCAGGAGAAGATGTGTTATTGCGGGTGGCCTTAGGGGAATATGGGTAGATTACCCTTTCCAGAGCTTGGCTAACGTTTTGGCTGCTGTTTCAACAGCTGTGGCAGAAGTGATATCAAACCTCTACTCATGCCACGCTTTCCCATGCATTTATGAAGATTCCCCCTTGAAATTGTAGTCCAACATAAAAACTTTCCTACCGTTAGCTTCTTCTCCTTGTTGGGTGCTTTGTCCCAACAATGAGAAGGAACTATAGTAGGAAAATTGGTACTTAGAAGTAGAATTATGGATGTGATAAATCTTATCCTATGAGTTTGGATCTTTTGGAATGTGTTTGTGGGAAGAACTTAGAAGGATTTGGTACTTTTGGCTGGAGAATTGCTGTAGTGCTATAATCAGAGCTTGATGGGCTATTCTGGTGAGAGTTTGAAAATCATAAATGCACAGAGAGTAATGTACTTTGAAGGCTTGGCTTATGAAGTTACAAAGGGGAAGGCAAGATCTTTGTTGGAACTGGACTACTGGCAGAAAGGCTGCCTGTGTTCTGCCCCTGCCCTGAAAACTTAAACAAAGATGAAGTTACAAATAATATGCTGGTGTTTTAGGTGGAAGAACATCCTGAATAGAAAGATATTAAATATATAAAGCTTACCACAGGAAAAAAAAATACAAGCAAAGTTTAACTTACTGGCACAGAGACTGATTTTAGGTCACAGAACCTGCAATTTTTTAAGGAGATTACCACCATTAAAAGTAGCCAATTATTTTACACTGAGAAAATGGACAACATGCCCTGAGTGTGAAACTCAACCCATGAGGGCTCAGACTAGTAAAATGTAAATTCTTTTGCATTTCTACTTCATTATAATGATTGCATGCATTTGATAATATTACTACTTGATAAATACTATTTGATACATACTACTTCCTCAAAGGATAGATCTATTCATGTAAAGCCTATTCAATACCTATTCAAATATAAAATGGTCAGTAAGTGTTTACTGGATAAGCTATTGAATACAAACATTTTTGTTTCTTTTCTGTGTGCTTGGGATTTAACTCAGAATATCATGCATACTAAGTAGATGCTCTACCTCTGAGCTACATGCCCACTGTTGTAATGAATAATTTAAAAAAGTTTGAATCATAAGCTTAAACATAATATTTCCTGTTTCAAAATTTGACCAGCTAAAGTATAATTGCCACTTACACATACTCTTATGCACCCAAAGATCTCTGTATGTGAATTTTCACCTCACATTTTTCCTATAATTTTCATTATTCCATCTTTTTATTATGACTTTTTTTGACTTATACTTTCTCTGGATAGTTTTTCTAAACTATTATTGTCATTCAAACCCACACACAAGAGAGAGAGAGAGAGAGAATATCCCAGTGAAATAGAATTCCTGGAATTTGAAAAAAAAAATCCTCTTGGAATTATCAACTCATTTTTTTTATTCTGTCCAGAAAATTAATGTAGTTCTAAGCTACTGCTGATGTGATGGGCTTTCTTTTAGTATGACAAATATTGAGAATTGTTGACCTCATGCTGACTGTAAGAATTTATTATTTGTTTCTTCACAAAATATCTTGGCTCTCTTTCATACTCACTTTTTTTTTCTGTTTGGCTTATGCTAAAACTGAATTGGCCACAGATGATGGAAAAGGGTTTTCTTTTTTGTTGTCCAGTACTGGATTTGGTTAAGTGGTTTTCTAGTGTTTAACTTCTTTGCCATATGGGCCCAAAGCTTTCCTAACAACCAAAAATATAGGAAACGAACAGTATTGAGAATTATTGCATTAAGAAGTTACTAATTTTCTGTGGGATGCTTATAAAATCCATATTGTGCTTCTTTCAACAGATTACATACTCATCACAAGAGTTTAAACAAAGTTAACTCACTATGTTACCATATATTTATAAGTTTTCAAAGAAGTTTTTCTCAAGAAGCATCTTTCTACTCACTATATAAATGATGCTTAGGTTGAGAAAATATAATATGTAAATATAAATTAAAGGCTTCTGAGGGATAAAGAAGACTTTTATTTGTGAACACAAATATGGAACAGGAATTCATTCCTTTTTTTAGAGAGAGAAATGCAAAAGGCAGATAGAGGGAAAATGGGCATTCCTGGATCTCTACCTGTTGTTAACAAACTCCACATGCATGTGCCACCTAGTGCATCTGTCTTTAAGTGGGTACTGGGGAATCAATCCTGGGTCCTTTGGTTTTACAGGCAAGCTCCTTAACTGCTAAGCCATCTCTCCAGCCTGGATTCATTCTTTGAACATTTTTTATTTACTGTTTAAACTTTTTATTGAATAAGATACCTTTATTTTACCACAAGTGCACATAGCTCCCAAAATTACATTTTCTCTATAACCAGTTTCACAGAAGCAAAACTAATAGTCATATTTGAAATTGACTTCTTTCCAAGAAAAAAAAAATTTCTTTGAGTGGGCCTAAAAAGGTTAATGAAGGCCTGAATCTATCTGAGAATTTGCTGAATATGAACATCTGAAACTTCAGCAAATTTTTGTGAAGTCATATTGAATACCTATCATCCCAGCATATCATAGTTTGCATATAAATAATCTTGGTGACCTTTTATTCCCCTTTGGCTTGAAAGATAAAAAAGAGGCTTTTTTTTTTCCCCTAACTAAGCCCACCTGCCATTTTTTTTAAAATTTTTATTTATTTATTTATTTCAGAGGGTCAGACACAGAGAGAAAGACAGATAGAGGGAGAGAGAGAGAATGGGCGCGCCAGGGCCTCCAGCCTCTGCAAACGAACTGGAGACGCGTGCGCCCCCTTGTGCATCTGGCTAACGTGGGACCTGGGGAACTGAGCCTCGAACCGGAGTCCTTAGGCTTCACAGGCAAGCGCTTAACCACTAAGCCATCTCTCCAGCCCCCCCACCTGCCATTTTTAATTAAAGAAATTACATTAGAATACTTTTGATCATATATTTTTCTGTTTCTTTAAAATAATATAAATCTTATTCCATCCTCTTAACAGTTTTATATTCCAGAAATATCCTTTCTCAAGGATTTCTTATGTTATCAAAGACAGCACTTTTATTTCTCAGATCCTGCTTCCAAAGGATTTAACTGTAGCCCAATTAAAAGTTATTTTTTTTTAAAAAGCATGTTTTTCTTTTTAACTTAATTTATTAATTTTCTTTTCAGTAAATACAGGCAGTTTGGTACCATTATTTAGGCTCATCTGTGATCTACCCCCTCCCATTAGACCCTCCTTGTTAATGAAAATGGGTCGTGCATTGTGGAGTTAGCCCCCAGTTATTGGTATGATAAATGTCTCTGCAAATCATGACCCAACATGTGACTCTGACATTCTTTCCGCCCCCTCTTGCGCAAGATTTCCCTGAGCCATGTTGGGTTCATTTTTGGTCTGCTTCAGTGCTGAGGTGTTGGGGGCCTCTGAGGCTCTGGCTCTCTGATTTGGTAGGAGTTGATTTTTCTCTGCGTTGATCTCCTTCCCCTTTGTGCTGGTATCCAGTTCACAGGAAAACATCACCCTTGCTTATTTCACCAGTTGTCCTTAGTTTCAGTTGGGCCCCTTTTGGGGTATGTTGGGGCAGCTCTCTTCTTAGGATCCGCATCTCTCTGGAAAAGAGAAGCAGATTCTCCAACGGAGAGTAAGTTAGCACCCGGAAAATTGAGATAACACTTACTTTTTTGATAGACAGTATGATAGGTTTAGGCCCTCTTATACCCCGTGATTGATGGTAGCTTGATATTGTAGAGTGGGCTTGTGTTTGGGTATGGTTCTGACTTGTTTCCCAGCTCCAGCTATGGGTCTAGTACCACTGAGTGGATCAGTTAGCCAAATCAAGAGCAATTGATTCCTCACCATAGCTGTGTACCACTATTGCACTTGTGTGGGCATCACATCCAATTATTTGTTGCTAATTAGGTTAAACAATGTGTTGCTTGGACATGGAACACAGAAAATTAGGCTTTATTGAACATTCTTCTATTTTTTCTTTTTTTTGGTTTGTTGGTTATTTTTCTTCTCTGTAAATTCTCTTACAAAGTAATTATATGGCCTGGATGAATGGTAAAGTACAATTATATTTACCTCTTACATATCTAGTTGACTCTTTAATTTTACCCACATAATGCTATTAACTTACTTTTCTATCTCTATTTTGTTTCATGATTTTTCTCCCTTAATCAAATGGACATATATTTCAATGATTAAAAAGAAAACTTATTATAGAGCATTAAATCAATAGTTTTTCCAGTATATTCACTAGCTCAAGTATCTAATTTCTTACTAACAAATCATGGCATTTGGTCAAAGCCCCATGTAAGCTTACTTCCTGTACAGAATTTTTTTTTTTGAACTTTGTCTGTTTTCCAGGCTAACTTATTGTACTGTACCACCGCCCGTCTTGCATAAGGTAGGGACAAGAAGATGTCGATGACAATTTCAAATTTTGTCCCTAGGTCTCCAATTCATTTTAATTTTTCTCATCTTCATATTTTAAAGTTCACTTATCTGTACAAAGACTGTCTAATTACTAATTGTAAGATTTTTCCCTCCAAATTTTAAAAGTCTCTTTTTGTACTACCAAATCAATTCCATAGTTTATGTTCTATGGATTGGCAGAAAAGTAAATGCTTCTTTATTTTCCAGTTCAAGTCTATGATATGAAGCCTTACTGGCGTTCTTAGCCCAATAGTAGTTTCTTCCACTGTTGATTTAATGCTCTTTATGCTGTTCCATATCTAATTAGCAGTAGTTAAAAACATTTCCAAAGATATTTGGTTTTCAGTCTGTGTCAAATTATGGGATCCATAAAATATACAGGCTCTAAACAATTCTGTTAACATTTTCTCATTAAAATTAAAAGATTTTTTTCATCACACTGAGGATTGGACCAAGGACCTCACATATATGAGGCAATAGAAGCATTCTGAGCTACATACCCATATCAGCATTTATCAACTTTTGGATTCATAAGTTCCGTAACAATGGTTTTCTAAACACAACCAAGTGACTTTTTCATGGGGCTATGTTAAGTAACCTTTGGTATTTTAATCCAAATAATTTGATAACCTTTTAGTACTATTAAATAGATTCTTTGATTCAATTATCATGATAACCTTATAGAATATGACATGGCCATTATAGAGTATTATTAGACGTCATACTTAACTTCTCATTTCTAAGGAGCTTAACATAGGATCTGTTATTTTAAAAAACAACAACTTAAATAAAATGGAGTCAAAGATGAAATGAACAAATGACCTACATGAATGTGGATATAAAATTTTTCATATTGATTTTTTTAAATCCTCAATCAGTTGAATGGATATCATTTTTTCTTTCTATTCACGTATGAGTAACAGGTGCTTGTCCTTTTAATACAAAACTTTTGTTCAAGAGTTCAAAGATATCTTTTTCTTTTGGTGTTTCTTTTTTTTTAATTTAATTTATTAGTTTTCTTTTCAGTAAATACAGGCAGTTTGGTACCATTATTAGGCTCATCTGTGATCTACCCCCTCCCATTAGACCCTCCCTGTTAATGAAAATGGGTCGTGCATTGTAGAGTTAGCCCCCAGTTATTGGTATGATAAATGTCTCTGCAAATCATGACCCAACATGTGACTCTGATATTCTTTCCACCCCCTGAGCCATGTTGGGTTCATTTTTGGTCTGCTTCAGTGTTGAGGTGTTCCCTCCCTCCCTCTCCTTCTCTCCCCTCTATCTCTCTCCTCTCTAACTCTTGTATATTAGTTATGTTTTTCCTCAATTTCTTAGTGGACACTGACCTGTAACCCCCACTTCCAGCTTGGGCCTACCATCCACAATGAGCTTTTGATCAGAGAAACCTACAAGGTTTCCCAAAACAATGACAGACTTCTGTCAGAGTACCTGATGACCCACCAAAGGCCAGTGGTAAGACCCTATTGCTGAAGACTCCATACACAGCTGACACGTAAAATGGAATGACATGGCTGGAAGCAAGGAGAGAGTCAGTCCCCAGACAGTCAGCGTGTCTAGTGCCAGAAGGTGCTACATAGGCGACTGGGGGAAATGACCAAGATCTGTCCAATCAACTCATTGTTTAACCTAATTAGCAACAAATAACCTGATGTGATGCCCACACAAGTGCAATAGTGGTACACAGCCATGGTGAGGAACCAATTGCTCTTGATTTGGCTAACTGATCCACTCAGTGGTACTAGACCCATAGCTGGAGCTGGGAAACAAGTCAGAACCATACCCAAACACAAGCCCACTCTACAATATCAAGCTACCATCAATCACGGGGTATAAGAGGGCCTAAACCTACCATACTATCTATCAAAAAAGTAAGTGTTATCTCAATTTTCCGGGTGCTAACTTACTCTCCGTTGGAGAATCTGCTTCTCTTTTCCAGAGAGATGCGGATCCTAAGAAGAGAGCTGCCCCAACATACCCCAAAAGGGGTCCAACTGAAACTAAGGACAATACGAAACAAGCAAGGGTGATGTTTTCCTGTGAACTGGATACCAGCACAAAGGGGAAGGAGACCAACGCAGAGAAAAATCAACTCCTACCAAAGCAGAGAGTCAGAGCCTCAGAGGCCCCCCAAAAAGCTTGGTTTAATCACATTTACTAATCTGGTCTTTACTATCTTCCAGTGCACTTCCACTAACTCATCCATAGCTTGACCCAGACATTTTTTCTTTATTGGTGTGAATTCCAACACTATCCTTGATTAAAATTGCTTTATATAAATGCTTCTTTGCTTGCTTAAATCCATGTAATGCATTTTCTTCTTTCACAGGACATTTCCTTAAATACTATTCTTAATCCGAGTCCCAGGAACATTCCTAATCCCAGACATACACATTACATTTGCTTCTTTTTTACTTTTATTTTGCTTATTTATGTGCACTTATGGTGGTTTCAATGTAAAATGTCCCCATAGCCTCAGTATTTGCAGTTAAACTTTCTCCTTGTACTCTGGCTGGTATAATCTTTTGATGGTGAAGCATGTTGAAGGAGGTATTTTGCTGAGGACAGACCTTTGGATAGGTTTGTCCATCCCATCTGTGGTTGAGAGCTGGCTCTTTTCACTTCCGCTCTCCCTTTATTGCTGATATAGGAAGATGTGAGCCTGATGATATGTGTTTTCTCCATAATGATGAAACTTCTTCTCAAAACTGCTAGTCTGCAATAAACCCTTTCCTTCAGAATCTGCCTTTGTTTGTGTGTTTTGTCCCAGTAGAAGTAAGGTAACTACTCCAGCAATTGTATAGTCTACTTATAGGTGGTTCTGACCCTGTGGATCTCTTAGAAGATGAAGGCTTGCAAACAGAATACCATTACATGAAATGGTTTGCATGCTCTTCTGTCCTACATAGAGTCAGTGCTTCACAGATATTTGTTTAGTAGATAAAAGGACATTAAATAAGGTTGTGAATGTACACTGTTATAGTCAGTTCCACAATGTTGAAACAAACTTCCAAACAGACTTAGTTTATGGAAAGAAGGGATTTATTTCAAACTTGCAGAACCAGGAGAAATTCCATTAATGACAGAAGAATCTGGCCTCCTTTCACAAATATGAGCAGTGAGAAACAACCCTAGCAGCCAGCAAACACCAAAAAGCAGCAAGCTAGAATTCACATTCGCCCCCAGGGACATGAGTCTGTGACAAGAGTCTGCCTGCTAGGGACTGAAGCTGAAAATTCAATTTTATTAAAACATCTGAGTCTATGGGGCCATACGTTCAAACTACCATGAACACTGACACTATACTGATCTATCTTCATTGTTAGGTTAATGCAAATTATGTGGTGACCTTTGTTCACTTTCTCATTTATTTATTCAATAATTCTTTTATTTATACATTTAAGAAATAGGTGATGGCTTCCATTGTCTGCCTCACAAATTTCCCTTTCCCACAGTAATTTATAGACTAGAAGCAGTAACTGAAAAATTGTAAACTTCATTAGCAGCCACATGCTCACATGGACACACAGCCCAAAGTCAGAACATCTTATGGATAAGCTGGCATCAAAAAATGTAAAGTCAATATTGACTATAATTCTCTATTTTTACTTCTTAAAATATTATGAAAGCTCTAAAACCATTTATCAGATTCAATGTTTGTTTTCAATTATAATTTTGTAAACATTGTTATGAACGCCATGAGGAGGTCCAATATATTTTTGTCAACATACCAGATTCTGAGAGGAAAGAACACGAGAACCCTTGAGCTCCTGACACTTGGTACTCTAAGAAATATTTTGTCATGTGTTGGAAACCATTTTTGGTGGCTCAAATTATAAAAAAAATATTTCAAAAACCTTAAGTAACAAATTGTGTCTTAAGATATGAAGATGAGTGTTTTGGGAGAGGTTATCTTGTGAGCTAATGGATCTCACATGGCCATGCAGATGGAAATTTTATCACTGACATCAGTCTTTCCTATCATCCTGGGAGGCAATCGAGATTCCCATTCCAAGTGGTACATGATGAAGGATGGTATGAACATGCATGTGTGACTGAGAGTGGAGTGGGTCACACATCAATTATATGTTGTTCTTTTGGCACAATAATACACATGCAGTAAAACATGCACATAAGCCAGGCCTGGTGGTGCACATCTTTAATCCCAGCACTTGGGAGGCAGAGGTAAAAGGATTGACGTGAGCTTGAGGCCACCCTGAGACTACATAGGTAATTCCAGGTCAGCCTGGGCCAGAGTGAGACCCTACCTCAAAAAACAAAAAACAAACAAAACCCCCCAAACAAAAACAAAACAAAATAAATACACATGAGGGTGTATGATGTGCTGTTTTTAACAATGTGCATAGAAGTAGCATGTGCTTGTTATGGCTATTAGGTTAGAGTTTAGCATGTAGCAATATTATTGAAAACATTTTGTCACTGGTATTTTATGGTTCTCCTATCACAATGTTCATTAGTGTAGTGCACCCTTACTTTTAGCCCTATAGATAAATTTAAATTTAAAATCCGTTTTCAATTCAGCAGGGATGTTTACTTCACAAAAATCAACCCCGCCTCATGTGCAGACCTGTCAGTAAGTGTCATGAGCACAGGTCAGATTTCTGTGGATACTAGTTATGACTGTTTTAGATGCATAAATCAGAAACAAACACAAAAGAATATATTGACTTTCATTACTGAGCACTGAAGATAATGGATGTGTTCACCACATACACAGTGAATAAAAACCACTAGATATTTTTCTGTCCCCTTTTCTTCAATTTAACTTTTTTCTTTTTCTGTTCTTAGTGGCCCTGAATCCTGTTTCTTTGAGGGCCACTGTTCTGAACCTTGTTTGCTTTCAGTCATTCATCTAGAGAATGAAGCAGGCTACTTCTAAGTGGCCTAGAAACTGACTGAGGTTAGGAGCAAGCAGTAAATAACAAGGATAACAAGGATATGGAAATGAATTTATATGACTGGATTGAATCTGTTTTGATCTCCCAAATATCACAGTACAATATTATGTGAAAAAACAAACCCTCTCTTCAAAGAACATCAGGTTAGTTTTTTTTTTCATTGTAACATTTTATTTTTCAATTAACTTTGCAATTTATTTATTTGTGAGAGGAGAGAGAAAGGGGGAAAAAGAGGGGGGAAGAAGAGAGAAAGAGAGCAAGCGAGCAAGTGAGAGAGAGAGGGAATGAGAATGGGCATACCAGAACAAACTCTGAATCCATGCACCATTTTGTGCATCTGGCTTTATTTGCATACAAAAAAGTTGAACACAGGTCCAGGTCATCAGGCTTTGCAATCAAGTGTTTTTAACCCCTGAGCCATCTCTGTAGCCCTCAACTTCTAATATATATGCACAGTGAATAAAAACCACTAGATATTTTTCTGTCCCCTTTCCATAATTTTATATACATAAAATTATTTATTTCATTGTGAACTCTTCACACATACATGCCAGGTACTGTTCATATTCACACCCTTTATTACCTTTTCTGCTGATAGACAAAAGGGATGTTCCTTATAGATCATGTGAAGACTAAGAGCAAAATGGTCCTTTCTACTTGGCTCATAGACTGAAAGTATATCCTTGTCAAAGTTCTATTACTCAGTTATTGCTTTCTACAAAGGACTTTCGGATTTGTTGTCTGCTTCAGTTTCTGAGGGGGCATACAGTAAGGGTGACTGGACTCTTGAAGGTAAAGGCAATAAAAAAATGGCTTCTTACCTCTTGCCTAGTGCCTTAGACCTGTTTTTCCACAAACAACCTGGAACCCTTCTGAGATGGAGTTTGGAGTTTTGTAATAGGATTTAAACAGTATGGTTGATGAAGTTCAGCCCCCTGGAACTTGGTGCCAGGGCTAACCTCTTCCTGAGACAGCCCCTAGGCCTAACCAACCACTGACAGACAACCCACAACCATAAGCTTATAAGTACCTTTGAAAGGGGATGGCAGACTCTCTGACCACTTGGGAACTTCCATTTGTCAGTGAGTTTTTCCCTCAGCTAGGTTTGGGCCCTCTCTTGAGCTGGGCTGGGTTGAGCTGAGGAGAGACTTCCCTAGCCCTTACTCTCCACATGAGTTCTTTACTACCTCCAGCTCTCCACATGGAAGGAGCGCCTTGAAATTTCTTTTCTCTCTTCTCTTTCTGTGTTTTTTCCCCAAGTCTTCCATGTGGGATCTCCAAGTATATGGGTGTTTTCCTTGGCTCTGTACATCCTTCAATAAATATAGCAATTTACAAATTATCCTTCTCAGTCTTCTTATTTGCTCAATTATTAGATTAAAATTAGAAACAAGCCTAGTGTTTCGGATCAAGGACTTTCCTGCACCTCTAGCACTCCATTACATTTCTTGCATCTTGCTTTATTCCTGCTGTGATTTTTTTTTTTATTCCACCAAGATCTCTAACTTCCAGCTCCTACCAATTTCCCTGCATACATCAAGCTTCTGTTCACACAGCAGCATTTCATGCTCTTTCACTGACCCAGTATAACTGACACCATGTCATTAAAGAAGAAAACTTCTTTCTTTTTGTAGGCTGTCTTGATAAACCATCAATGTCTAGTCTTTTCTTCTTGTGAGATGAAAATTATTTTCCTCAAGTCCTAGAAAAATACTGGCTTTCCATCAGAATAAGTAGAATAATTATTTAAAATGCAAAAGACATTATTAACCTGAATTCAGCATTATATTCTGTTAAATATCTTGCTCAATTATACTTTGCTAAGAAGATTTTCATGGACAAAGATGGCCATATGACTTCAAAATTTTTGTTAACTCTACTTCATAATTTCCTTTAACTTTAAATGAGTTAATAAAAAAGTACAATGATAGTAATAATACACAACATCCACTATGTGTCAGGAATCGTTCAAAGATATAATGCTTTACTGAATTCTCACAATAGCTCTATGGGGATATTGTTACCCACATCTTAATTTAGACAACCAAGTCAGAGAGAAGCCAAGCAATTTGCCTGGGAGGCACAACTAACATGTCATAGCTAGTTCATTAGCCTTTGGAGTTCATATGTTTCCCTATTACTAGCATTGTCTTCTGTGACTATTACAGTTTTTGAGCTGATACTTAAAAAGTTCAAAAGATTTAAATGAAATGATGAAAATACAAGGCCAGAAAAATATTCTTATTATAGTATTATGTTTTGTTTTATAATATTTTGTTTTATTTATTTTTCTGGGTAGGGCTTCACAAGAGCCCAGGCTGACTTTTAACTCACTCTGTAGCCCCAGGCTGGTCTCAAACTCTTAGTGATCTTCCTACTTCAGACTCTTTAGTGATAGGATTAAAGGTGTGAGCCACCATGCCCAATTTAGAATATTAATTACTGGGTAGATAAGCTTATGAGCCCAGAGAGAAGAGCATAATCTTTTTATTTTTATTCCTTCTGTGATAATTTCAATGACTATCAACTATCTCTGAGTTCTGATTAGTCTACAAAGTTTAAGGGGGAAATATTACACTTGAGAGTTCATTGACTGTTAGATCCAATCTCATCATTGCTACATCATTTCTGTGAGTCCTGTTAAAGCATTGATTTATTGTTCTATGATTAACATTTAAGTATTGGTTAAGAGTTTTGATGAACTTGTAGTAAATAAACACAATGATCTTTTAGGTATTTTTACCATTTGTAAAATATTTAATAAAGAGTAGTTTTTTCTTATACATAGTCATGAGGTCTCTAGTTCTAATGTAAAACATTAGGACTTTATAGTAAGTAGCTGTGTACCGTATACTTGAAAATTGCTTACTTGATTTAAATTGATTGATAGCTTAGTGAAATGAGAGAAAATTTCCCAAACCTATGGAAAGAAATTGATACCCAAACACAACAGCCATTTAGAACTCCAGACATGACCAGAGAAAGACCTCTGCTAGACACATCATAGTGAAGTTGTCAAAAATACAAAGTAAAATTATAATACTAAAAGCTTCAAGGGAAAAATACTGACTCACATTTAAAGACAGGAATGTCAGAATAATTCTAGAACTTTCATCAGCAGCCATAACAGCCAGAAAATAATAGGATGATATATTCTGAACTTCAGAAGTTAATGGCTGCCAATTAAGAATGCTGTACTTAGGAAAGTTGTCTTTCAAAACTGATGGAGAAATAAGAATATTTCAAGTCAAAATGAGGCAATTTATGTCAACCAAGCCAGCTCTACAGGAAATTCTCTAAGGATTGCTGTACAGGGAAGGAAAAGAATGGCTCATTTATAAGAACACAAGTCAAGATAAAGTCTACGGAAGACACGGATGAACAAATCACCAATGGGAAAGAACCAAACTTGCACTTCACCCAACAAAATATTAGGAAATGTTATTTGATTACATCCCTATACATAAATGGCCTCAACGTAGTAATGAAAAGACAGAGAGGAAATGACTGGATTGACATATAAGAACCAGTTATCTGTTGTCTCCAAGAAACATACCTAGATACAAGAAGTATTAGATGTTGGAAACTAAACTACAAAGCAAATGAAAGTGGTGAATGAGCAGAAATAGCTATTATTTTACCACATAATATAGACTTCAAACAAAATTAGTCAGAAAAAAGTTGCTGCATATTAATAAGGGACACTATATTTTAATAAAGGGACCAAAATATCAAGAAGATATAACAATTATGAACATTTATGTAACAGATATTGGGGTTCCTCATTTCATAAATTAAACAATAAAAGCAAAGGATCAGGTAGCTGGAGAGGATGGCTTATTGGTTAATGTGTTTGACTGAAAAGCCTAAGGACCCAGGTTCAATTCCCCAGTACCCATGTAAGCCAGATGTACAAGGTTATGCATGCATCTAGAGATGTTTGCAGTGGCTAGAGGCACTGGTGTACCCATTCTCTCTCTGTCTCTCTCTCTCTCTCTCTCTCTCTCTCTCTCTCTCTCTCTGTCATAAATAAATAAATAAGTTGAAAAATCACACAGGTCCTGACACAATAAATGTGGGAAACTTTTAAACCTCACTGTCATATTTTTCTAGGTCCCTTAAACTTAAAATCTGCAAAGCAACTTTAGAGCTAAAGTATGCTATAGAGCAACTGGACTTAACAAATATATATTCTACTCAATAGATAGAGAATACACATTCTTCCCAGTGGCATAAGGAATATTCTCCAGAATCAAATCAATCACTTGATAAGCTGCAAAACCTTAACAAATATACATATATATATATATATATATATATATTAATTACAAGTAATATATAATTATAATTAATATATAATATATATTATCATATCTCTCTCTCTCTCTCTCTCTCTCTCTCTCTCTCTATATATATATATATATATATATATATATATATATATATATATATGATTCCTTGTATCTTATCAGGCCTTCCAAGAATAAATTATAAATCCACAGCAAGAGAAAATATAGAAACTCCACAAAATCTTGAAGATTAAACAACATATTGTTTTGAATGAGCAATAGGTTATGGGAGAAATCAGGGAGGAAATTAAAAAAATTCCTAGAAACAAATGAAAAACCTACCAGGTCATCTGGTACACAGGCAATAAGGTCATAAGAGGAGAGTTTATAGCTACAAATGCCCATATTAACCTACAAACAACCTATGCTCTCTCTCTATGGTTATAAACATTACCTTATTCAATATATACACTTTACAAAATGTTTTGGACTTTTACCTTAATATTCTGGAAGTAAATCTTTAAATTGTGTGCTAATAATGCAAAAACTGAATTACATCACTACTATAACCAGATGTTTGGTTTCATTTCATAATTTATAACTTACAAAAGTCTGAAAGTCAAAAGTTGCTGCCATTGTCTTTCATATTTATTTTATAACTTGTAGGAGTCAGAAATATCCAGGCTAATCACCTGAAATTTTTCCTTATTCATTTACTTTAAACTATCCAATTAATATAATCTAGTGACAACACCATATCTGTCCACAGTGTAAGATTCATCACTCCACTGTTCTGTGAGATCACCTACCTCTCCTAATAAGTATTTCTCTGCTCTGCACTGTTAGTTGAAAAATGAACAAACAACAACAACAACAACAAAAATTAACTTTAGCAAGAGTGGTAACTTTTGGGATTTGTTCATATGGTGAAGAATACTTCCTAATTCTGACATATAAGGATTAATATACACTGACTTCTCAGTATTCTGTCAAAGTATCTGTAATTTGTAGAGAAATCTGTAGAAAAAACAGACAGACTTGGAACAGATCAGACTCAGCAATTTCACACAATCACAGCAAAATAAATATCACATGGTCTCACTGCAGCTCCTAACCTGGACTAGCTCAAGTTGCTGATATATCTGATAGGCCACTCAAGACCCAGACAAAAGGGATGGTAGTGTTTGGGGAGAAGGGAAGGGGAGGATGGGCAAAACCAAACACAAAACCAAACCAAACACAAAACTAAATCCATAATGAGTTGGTACCATAGAGTTAGACTTAAAAGATATAATCCCTAACAGGAGTAAAGGAGGAGCACCTGAAAAGAAGGGCCCTGGAGAGTGTGGCATGAAGTCTAAGCTTATTTTTATTTTTATTTTTATTTATTTTTATTTTTATTTTTGTTTCTGGCCTGTAACACCCAGTACTAGAAATCAGTTACTACCTACAATGAGCTGTTGATCAGAGAGATGTATGAGGTCCCCAAAACAAGACAGGTTTCTGTCAAAGTACTTTATTCCCTGACTGAGGCAAAAGGTAAGATTCTATTGCTGAAGACACCATATGCACACCATATGCTGTTGACACAGAGCATGGAGAGACCTGGCTTGAATCCACAAGAGAGCCAGTCCCCAGACAGTTAGCCTGTCTAGTGCTGGAAAGCACTACACTAGCTACTGGGGAAAATGGCTAACAACAGTCTGAGCAACCAGAGGTCTAAGCTAATCAGAAGCAAACACTATAACAAGCTGTATATGCCAATGAAATGGTGGCATATAGCCTTGGTTGATAACCAATAGTTTTCTGATTGGCTAAGTGATCCACTCAGTATAAAGGAACCCAAATCTAGATTTTGTGAAGCAGATCAGAATCTAATGGAGAATTAAAAAAAAAAAATGTTCTCCAATGTCAAGCTCTCACTAGACTTTGGCTAAAAGAGGGGTTATATTCATCAAATTCTTCCTAAATTAATAATGTTTATTCGATTTAAACTCTCATTTGGAGATTCTGTTCTTTTTCCAAAGGTAGTGAGATCGGAGGAGATAAACAACCCCTAGCACTTCAGCCAAGCTACAGCTGAAATCACAGAGGAATTGGGGAGACAAGCAAGAGTTCTGCTTCCATGCTGTTCCTGATAATCAGTGCCAGGGTGAAGGAGACAGACTCTGATGCTACTCAACCCTTACCAAAACAGAGATCCAGAGGCTTCTAAGAGCTCATCACTAAAGTATACTTAAAAATCACATACCATGGCTCAAGAAATTTTGCAGAGGAGAGGGTGGAAAGATTTTAAGAGCCACAGGTTGGGACATCATATCCAGAGGCATTCCCTCTCCCGCAAAATAATTGACTGCTGTTCTCACAGCATACCCACAACCCCATGGGGAATACTTGCAACCCCACTGAGGAGGGTACCCAGCAGAATGAAGGCAGGGACAAGGGAAAAGAGGGTACTAATACATGATGTATCCATACAAAATATGTTTTTAATAATTAAGAATAATAATAATAAAAGTGAACGCATGTTAATAAAAGAATCTTTAAAAATAAATGAAATGTCATAGTCATAGTATTTATTACTTATTGTGTGACTTTTCCAGTCATTAAAATTCTCAACATTTTCTCTCATTTTTACCTATTCTTTTTTTAACTAAGCTTCATAAATATGACATTGTATTTGGTATGTTGCATCAGGTCTGATACTACTTTTGATGATAAAGCCATTTTTGCCATATAATTTTGGTAATCCAGGAGTAGAAAATTATCTACAGTATATTGTATTTTCTTATATTTTTAATTAAAAATAGTTTATTTACTTATTTGCAAGCACAGAGGGGTGAGAGGGAGAGAGTTAAAAATGGGAATGCCAGCCAGTGAAAACTCCAGATATAAGCACCACTTTATATATCTGACTTTACATGACTACTGGGAAATCAAACCCAGGTCATTAGGCTTTGCAGGCAATCACCTTAGCCACTGAGCCATTTCTCAATGAATAAATGAATCAATAGCAACTACAGAAGACAGAGGATACACAGAGAAGCAAAAGAAGAAAGCAAGGAAGAATGAAAATAAAAAGAATGAAGGAAGGAGAAGGAGAAAGATAGAGAAAGGAAGAGAAAGATAGAAAAAGAAAGAAATATATCCACTGCTCTGGTCTATTCTATTTCAGCTACACCTGGGCAAAGGACTTCACCTGTACAGTACTAGTATTGGGTCCTCTTCAAATGTGGAGTTCAGACTGGCCCTAAACCCACAGAGGGACCTTCTCCACAAATCAGCACTGGTGTTCTTTCTCCTTGAATAGGCAGGTCAGCGTGGGTGGGCAGGGTGTCAGGTTTTATACTGTGATCTCTACAGTAGGCCTGGGAGTCCTTGGCCAGGGTGGGGAATCAAAGTCTGGGCCTTATGCCTCATCCTCTGGTGCTCTCCCAGGTCTGGGCTCCAGCAAAGTACAAATTCGCGGGACATCAGGGTCTGGGTCCCAGTCATGTGCTGGACCTCTCTTTCCTATTTCACTTTTTTTTTTTTTTTTTTTTTTTTTGGTTTTTCAAGGTATGGTCTCACTCTAGCCCAGGCTGACCTGGAATTCACTATGGAGTTTCAAGGTGGCCTGGAACTCACAGCAATCCTCCTACCTCTGCCTCCCAAGTGCTGGGATTAAAGGTGTGTGCCACCACACCCGACCTATTTCACTTTTTATTGTTGTAAAAATAGTATTTCTGTGTGGAATATGAACTATAAACAAACAATGTTGTTTATTTAGTATTCTGGACCACATGGGCCACATTAGTAGTAGTCTTAACTTCATCATCATATTTAGTAATAAATGTGAAATTTGAAATTTGGGAATTTCAAAATAATATCTTATTCTCAAGCAGGGGATATTGGTGTGGGCAATGAAATTTTATGCTGCTACTTAATTGGATGAGTTGAATACTCAAAGTTTCATCTTAAAAAACCGATAACAATATTAATAGTACTCTCAATAGGTTTCTAGAGTTTCAGCGAGATACTATATATTAAATTATCATGGCTATATCTTGATAGATGACAGGTAATTTTATTTTAAAATTATATCAGTTGTTACTACTACTTTGAAAGAGTGCTTTCTCAATCTCTAAGCGAGCATGAACTAGGCATGTTCATTTTATGATCAGTAGTAGATCCCACAAGCATATTGCATAGCTTTCATGTCTGATTATTGAGTGAAATGACCTTCAGAAGTCATCTACTAAATAGTCTCTGAGATGTGCTAATATACCAATAATAATATACCAATGAGGGGTGTAAGAACTATTCCACACCCAAGCCTTAAACACTGAGCATTCCAGGAGAGAAGTCAGTCCCACTGTACTTGATGCTTAAAGAGTGTTAAGTAATCAAATATTACTTAGAAAAATTGATATTTTATTTTACTTACAAATGCCACTCTGTGAAGAATAAAGTTGTCACTGTTAGAGGTGAAAGCCAGCCATTATCTTGATTTGGACTAAGGCTTTATCAAGGTTTATACAGTATCACTTGTACTGTCTGTGCAAAAGTCAACTCAGTGCTTGCAGAGAGGCTCACAAAATGCTGAGATGTAACAGTGTTCTGTATCTGGTGCTTGCTGCCAGGCATTTATGTAAAGCAAGGTCTTTGTGGCTGCTTTGTCAATTCTGATACCTTATGCAAATGAGCCAGGCAGCCAGGTCTGTAGCACTTTCAACCTGTAAGGTAGAAGCACACTTCTGTGGGTGAGATATAGTCTCACTCTTCATGAGAGCAAGAAAATGTTTCACTATGAAGAAGCTCTGATAATAGACACTGACCGTGCTGTGAATTCTTTTGGTAATTTCTCATTGACAAAATTAAAAGACTGAGTAATATAGGGTACACCCAGATTCTGCATGCTCTCAATCAAAAGATTATGATAAGCTTTATCATGTTTTAAAGGCTTTCATTTGTCTAGTTTGGGAAGTCTTTCAGTCTTGGCTGTGAAAGTCTTTAACCCAAATTGGTTTAAAATATTTAATATCGTCTAAATATTTATTTATTTATTTATTTGAAAGAGAGAGAGAGAATGGGCACACAAAGGCCTCAAACATTTTCAAACTTGCAGACCCACGTGCCGCCTTGTGCATTTGTCTTATATGGGTATTGGGGAAGTGAATCTAGGCCCTTAGGCTTCACAGGCAAGCACTTTAACTGCTAAACCATCTTTCTAGTTCTGAAATATTTAATATTTTTTCTTTAGCCTTTGCGTATTTAGATTTGAAACAACACTATAACTGTAGTGGTACTATGAAACAATAAATACCATTACTAAATAGTTGTTAGAGATGTGGGAAATAGCATTTATCATTTTTCTTTTTTAATTTTTCTCAATTTTATTAAACATTTTCCATGATTATAAAAAATATCCCATGGTAATACCCTTCCTCCCCGCCTCCACTTTCACATTTGAAATTCCTTTCTCCATCACATCCACTCCCCATCTCAATAAGTATCTCCTCTATTTGGATGCCATGATCCTTCCCTCCTCTTATGTAGGAACTGTCAGGCATTATGAGGTCATGGACATTAAGGCCAATTTTTTGTCCAGAAGGAGCATGTTGTAAGGAGTCCAACCCTTCCTTTGGCTCTTACATTCTTTCCTCCACCACTTCCGCATTAGACCCTGAGCCTTGGAAGGTGTGATCGAGATGTACTTGGTACTCTAATTACTTCTTTCCAGCACCATGATAACTTTTGAGTCATCCCAAGGTCACTGCCATCTGAAAAGAGAAGATTCTCTACCCAAGGTGAGAGTGGCATTAATATAAGGGTATGAATATTAAGAGAAGTGCTTACTGGGCAATTTGATAAACATAGTATATACACTAATCCAGACATCAGCAGATATTGCAACCCTAGAGCTCATGACTACACCTATTTTAAGTTTTCAGTATCAGGGATGTATTCCCTCCCTTGGAGTGGGACTCCAGTCTAATTGGAGGGCAGCTGGTTTCCACCATGACAGACGTGCCATTAATGCACCTGTTGGTTCATTTGGACTACCTGGCCAATTATAAGGTTTGCAGTGACCACTATTGAATATCTTCACTGGTGATGTATCTGTCTCCAATTGAACTGCATGTAGAATGGCTTCTTCCCAGCTTTCTGTCAGCTGGTCCACATGGAGGAGGTTATCAGGTCAGTTCCAGCAGGATTTCTCAGTGGCTTGCAGCCCAAGTATGTGGAGTCTTCAGGAACAAGGTCTTAACATCTATTCCTGGTGGGAATCCAAGGGCCTCTGCAATGGCCTATAATGTTTTGGGGGCATCAGGGATCTCCCTGGCCAACAACTCACTGGAAGGTATCCATCCCTGGCACTGAAAATTTTCTAGCAATGATCTATGGCACCTGAGTGTTCCATTGTCCAACACTGAAGGATTCATTTGATTTATTTATATCCCCTCAGATTTTGATTAGCCCTCCCTCCACCTTTACTTTACTCAATGTCCCCCTGACCCCACTAATCTATTCTTCTACTTACATATATACAATACCAACCTATTAAGGACCCTCCTCCCTTCCCTTCTCTTCCCTTTGTATCTTGTTTTTAGCTTACTGGCATCTGCTGTTGAGGATTTTCCTTCTCATACAGATGCCCAATCATCTGTAGCTATCATCCACATATGAGGTAGAATATGCAGCACTTGACTTTCTGGGCCTGGGTTACCTCACTTAGTATAAACCTTTCCAGAACCATCCAATTTCGTACAAATTTCATAACTTAATTTTTCTTTACCGCTGAGTAGAACTCCATTATATAACTGTGCATATCTTCATTATCCACTCATCAGTTGAGGGACATCTAGGCTGGCTCCATTTCCCAGCTATTATAAATTGAGCAGCAATAAACATGATTGAGCCTGTACTTCAAAGAAAATGAGATGAGTCCTTAGAATATATGCCTAGGAGTGCTATAGTTGGGTCATATGGTAGATCAATCTTTTGCTGTTTTAGGAACCTGCACACTGATTTCCACAATGGCTGGACCAGATTGCATTCCCAACAACAGTGTAGAAAAGTTCCTCTTTTTCCACATCCATGCCAATATTTATGATCATTTGTTTTCATGATGGTAGCCAATCTGACAGGAGTGAGATGGAATCTCAATGTAGTTTTATTCTGCATTTCCCTAATGACTAGGGATGTAGAACATTTTTTTACATGCTTATACAACATCCATATTTCTTCCTTTGAAAACTCTATATTTAGCTCCATAGCCCATTTTCTAATTGGCTTGTTTGATTTTTTATTATTTAACTTTTTGAGTTCTTTGTATATCTTAGATATTAATCCTCTATCAGATATACAGCTGCTGAAGATTTTTTCCCATTCTGTAGGTTGCCTTTTTGCTTTATTCACAGTGTCCTTCATAGCACAAAATCATTGTAACTTCATGAGGTCCCAGTGATTAATTTGTGGTTTTATTGCCTGAGCAATTGGGGTTGTATTCAGAAAGTCTTTGCCAAGACCAATATGTTGAAGGGTTTCCCCTACTTTTTCCTCTAGCAGTTTCAGAGTTTCAGTTCTGATGTTAAGGTCTTTAATCCATTTGGACTTGATTCTTGTGCAGGGTGAGAGAGAAGAATCTATTTTCATCTTTCTACAGATAAATATCCAGTTTTCCCAGCAACATTTGCTGAAGAGGCTGTCTTTTCTCCAATAAGTATTTTTTGCCTTTTTTTTTTTTTTTTTGGAATATCAGGTGGCTATCACTGCCCAGACTTACATCTGGGTTCTCTATTCTGTTCCATTCATCTACATGTCTGCTTTTGTGCCTGTACCATGCTGTTTTTGTTACTATGGCTCTGTAGTATAGGTTAAAATCAGGTATGGTGATACCATCAGCCTTATTTTTGTTGGTCAGTATTATTTTAGATATTCAAGGTTTTCTGTGATTCCAAATGAATTTTTGGATTGTTTTCTCTATTTCTGTGAAGAATGCGTTTGGAATTTTGATGGGGATTGTATTAAATATGTAGATTGCTTTTGGTAAAATTGCCATTTTCACAATATTGATTCTCCTCATGCAGGAACAAGGGCTGTTTTTCCACTTCCTAGTGTCTTCTGCAATTTCTTGCTTGAGTGTTTTAAAGTTTTCATTGTAGAGATCCTTTTCTTCCTTGGTTAGGTTTATTCCAAGGCACTTTATTTTCTTTGATGCAATTGTGAACGGGGGTGATTCTCTGATTTCATCCTCTGTGTGATTGTTGTTAGCATATATGACGGCTACTGATTTCTGTGTATTTATTTTGTATCCTGCTACATGGCTGTAGGTTTTGATCAGCTCTAACAGTTTGTAGAGTCTTTAGAGTCCTTTATATTTAGAATCATGTCATCTGCAAATAATGATAACTTGATTTCTTCTTTTCCAATTTGTACCCCTTTTATGTGTGTCTCTTGCCTTATTGCTAAGGCTAAGACTTCCAGGACTACATTAAATAAAAGTAGGGACAGTGGACATGCTTGTCCTGTTCCTGATTTTAGTTGAAAAGCTTCCAGTTTTTCCATATTTAGTAATATGTTGGCTGTGGGCTTGTCATAAATAGATTTTATTATATTCAGGTATGTTCCTTCTATTCCCAGTCTCTGTAGGACTTTTATCATGAAGGGATGTTGTTTTATGTCAAATGTTTCTCTGTGTCTAATGAGATGATCATGTGATTTTTGTCCTTCAATCCATTTATATAATGTATTACATTTATAGATTTGCATATATTGAACCATCCCTGCATCTCTGGGATAAAGCCTACTTGGTCAGGGTGAATGATCTTTCTGATATATTCTTGTATTCTGTTTGCCAATATATTGTTGAGAATTTTTGCATCTATGTTCATGAGGGAGATTGGTCTGTAATTTTCTTTTTTTGTTCTATATTTGTCTGGTTTTGGTATCTGAGTGATGCGGGCTTCTTAGAAGGAGTTTGGTAGAATTCCTTCTTTTTCTATTTCATGGAAAAGCTTAAGAAACAATGGTGTTAGCTCTTCCTTGAAGGTCTGGTAAAATTCTGAAGTGAATCCATCTGGGCCTGGGCTATTTTTAGTTGGGAGACTTTTGATGACTGATTGGATCTCCATGCTTGTTATATCTCTATTTAAGTGATTAATCTCATCTTCATTTAATTTAGGTAGGACATAAAAATCAAGGATATCATCCATTTCTTCCAGATTTCCATACTTTGTGGAGTATATGTTTTTATAGTATGTCCCTATGATTTTTTGAATTTCTATGGCATCTGTTGTGATGTTACCTTTTTCATCTCTAATTTTATTAATTTGTGTCTCTTCTGTCTTTCTTTTTGTCAGATTTGCTAAGGGTTTATCAGTCTTGTTTATCCTTTCAAAAAACCAACTCTTTGTTTCATTGATTCTTTGGATTGTTTTATTTAGTTTCTATTTCATTAATTTCTGCCCTAATTTTTATTATTTCTTCCTGCCTGCTGATTTTGGGTTTGCCTTGTTCTTCTTTTTCCAAGTCTTTAAGGTGAAGCATTAGGTCATTTACTTGTGACCTTTCTAATTTCTTAATATAGACACTTAATGCTATAAATTTACCTCTTAGGGCTGCCTTCGTTGTGTCCCAGAGATTTTGGTATGCTGTGTTCTCATTATCGTTTGACTCTATAAATTTTTTGATTTCTTTTTTGATTTCTTCATTGACCCATTCATCATTTATTAGTGTATTGTTTAATTTCCATGATTTTGTGTATGCTCTATAGCCTTTCTTGCTATTGATTTGTAGTTTGATTCCATTGTGGTCAGATATAATGCAAGGAATTATTTCAATTTTCCTGTATTTGTTAAGATTTGCTTTGTGTCCTAATATATGGTTTATTTTAGAGAAAATTTCATGTGCTGCCAAAAACAATGTATATTCTGCAGCATTTGGATGAAATATACTGCAGATATTTGTTAGGTCCATTCCTTCTATGACCTCATTTAGTCCAGATGCCTCTTTGTTTATTGCTTTCCAGTATGACCTGTCAATGGATGAGAGTGGGGTGTTGAATTCATCCACTGCCACAGTGTTTGGTGTTATCTGTGACCTTAGTTCTAATAGCGTTTGTTTGATGAATTTGGGGGCCCCCATGTTAGGTGCATATATGTTTAGGATTGCAATGTCCTCCTGTTGGAGGGTGCCTTTAATCACTATGAAGTGGCCTTCCTTATCTTTCTTTAAAAAAGTTGGACTGAAGTCTACCTTGTCAGATATTAGGATAGCAACCCCTGCTTGTTTTCTATGTCCATTTTCTTAAAACACCATTTTCCAACCTTTCACCCTAAGATAGTGTCCATCCTTTGTAGAAAGGTGGGTTTCTTGGAGGCAACAATTTGAAGGATCCTGCTTTTTAACCCAGTCTGCAAACCTATGTCTTTTGGTTGGGGCATTGAGGCCATTGATATTAAGAGATATTATTGAAATGTGTATATTCATTTTTGCCATTTTTTTTGTAGTTCTGTTTTTACCTTTGCTCACTCATGTTAACTATTATTTGAGTATTGTTTGCTTTTTCCCACTTCCTTATATGTGTGTTTTCTTTTTCTTCAGCATGGAGGATTCTTTCAAGTATTTTCTGTAGAACTCGTTTTGTCTTCAAGTAGTCCTTTAGCCTGCTTTTGTCATGGAATGTCCTTATTTCTCCATCTATTTGAATGGATAGCTTCGCAGGATAAAGTATCCTTGGTTGACAGTTGTTATCTTTCAGAACTTGGAATACATCACTCCACACCCTTCTGGCTTTTAAAGTTTGTGTTGAGTAATCTGCTGTAATCCGTATAGGCTTGCATTTGTAGGTAACTTGATTTTTCTCTCTGACTGCTTTCAATATCTTTTCTTTGGTTTGTATGTTTGGTAGTTTGATTATACTAGGGCGAGGAGAGGTTCTTTCCATGTTTTGTCTGGCTGGATCCCTGTATCTGCATTGGCACCTCTTTTCCAATTTGGGGGAAGTTTTCTTCTATGATTTTGTTAAAGATGCCAACTATGCCTTTGGAATAAAATTCTTCTCCTTTTACTATACCCTGAATTCTTATGTTTGATCTTTTCATAGTGTCCTGAATATCTTGAAATTATCACTAATACTTTTCTATAATTTTTTCTTTCTATTTGTTGGATTGTATTAGATCTGCCACCTGGTCTTCTAGCTTAGATATTCTGTCCTCTCCTTCATCCATTCTACTGGTGAGATTTTCTACAGAGTTTTTTTATTTTTTTATTTTTTTAATTTCATTAACTGTGTTCTTCATTGGTAGTAATCCTAACTGGTTTTTCTTTATTATTTCTATTTCCTTATTTATGTCTAGTATTGACTTCTTTATTTCATTAAGTTGGTGTTCTGTATCTTCTTTGCTTCCTTTGAATTCTTCTTTAAGTTCTTTGAGCATATTTATAATCATTCTTTTGAAATCTTTCTCAGGCATTTCCTCTAACTCATTCTAACTAAAGGTCATTTCTGTTGCATTAATAATTTTTGCTGGATTTATATTGTCTTGATTTTTGGTGTTTCTTGTGTTATAATGTATATATTTTTGCATTTGGATTATTTAATGATTGGATTTTCCAGTTAGCTGGGTATTATGAGATGTATCAATCAATCTGTTGTTATATATCTTCAGGGTACGAGCTTAAGGCTATAGGAGTGGATCTGAAGACTCTCAGAGTATGTACAAAAGTGACTCTAGGTGTTTTATGTGCCTGCTATGAGAGTATTAAAGTAGGCTAAGAGGAACAAAATACAGGCAGATTTTAAAATTTAACTCAGACTGCATACCTGGAGACTCAATAGTCATAGCTGAATGAAAATGGAAGCACTGGGTTAAGTGAGAGACTCTGTCTCATGCAAACATGCAAATGAATGATATAGAAAATATACCTGAATTCCTCTCTGACCTCCACACACTTGGCAATGGGATGTGCCCATTTGCACATATATGCATAGACCACACACACACATCATACTACACACCAGAAAAAGAAAGAAAGAAACTCTGTTAAACCCACATGAAAGATATTCTTAGAGTAAATGATGACTTGTTTTCAAAAAGACCTTGGTCAAAAATTATAGGAAGATTGTTAAGTTGTATCTCATGGGAAAGGATGATGGTAAGAAAAATTATGAATATTGGTTATGTCTCATTTAATAATTGAACTTGGACCCATCACCTGCAGCAAACAGATTGAGGAGGCAACCTATAACCTTTGGCAGCAAGAAAATGTACCCAGGCCACTAAGCCAAAGCAGCCCCTGTACCAATTGCCCCCAGAAGACTAAGACTTTATTTTTTTTTTTTAATTTTTGTTCATTATTTATTTATTTATTTATTTGAGAGCGACAGACATAGAGAGAAAGACAGATGGAGGGAGAGAGAGAGAATGGGCGGAGGGAGAGAGAGAGAATGGGCACACCAGGGCTTCCAGCCACTGCAAACGGTCTCCAGACGCGTGCGCCCCCTTGTGCATCTGGCTAACGTGGGACCTGGGGAACTGAGCCTCAAACTGGGGTCCTTAGGCTTCACAGGCAAGCGCTTAACCGCTAAGCCATCTCTCCAGCCCAGACTTTATTAATAACTATCAGCTTCCCTAAATACTCTTCACTTCCAATCCAGGACCAAGTGGAGGAGGCTGTATGTGTACCCCTTCATGCCAGAGGATGCCACATTTCTAATTAGACCATCACAGCTTCTCTATTCCAGCAGCTTCCAGACAAAGCAAACTAGAAGTCTCCCCTTCTGTCCACTGTAAAGTATTATTCTTACTCTTTTGCTTGGCTTTGATTCTCAGCCAGATCTAAACAGTGACACTTAATCTATAACAAGTTTGATTGCCTTTCTGTATACTTACTGAAGTGATCTTCATTGATTCCACAAGGGAGATCTGGCAACAGAAAGCAATAGATCTTGGGAGTGAGAAATGACATCCATGTCAAAGGTAGTGGAATTCAAATAAAATCACTAGCTAGTAGAATCTTACTGGTGTAAAGAATCTTACCAGTTAAAGGGAATTTCTGTGGAAGTTCACCAGAAATTATGTTGATGACTGCATTTCTAAGGTTGTCTCAAAATAAAAAGAAAAATAGCACACTCAGAAATAAAATAAATGAATAAATGTTGATAAATGTATGGCATATGTAAGGATTTCTTAAACTGTGAGAAGAAGCAAGAAGTAGAAGCTTATGACATTAATTCCAGTACTCAGAAGGCTGAGATAAGAGGATCATCATGAGTCTGACAAAAGCCTGGACTACAGAGAGAGTTCCAGGTCAGTCTGGTATAAAGTGAGAAATTGCCTGAAAAAAAGTGGGCCTATGGAGCTACTTCAATGGCTCAAGGCAGTTGAGAGCAAAGCCTTTCAGCCCCTCACATGAAGCCAGATGTGTATTCCTTTTCAGCAACAAGAGACTCTGATGTGTTTATGTATATGTGCACACACAATTACACACACACACTCATACAAACATGCACATACACATACAAATAAGGCACAAAAAGAAAATGTATATTTGACTTTATATTCTTTCTCTTTTTGAAAAGGCAAAAAAGTTACAGTGAAGACATGACAAGAACTTAAAATAAATATTTGCAATATGTGTCTCTGTCAAAGGCTTTATATCCACATAATAAAATAAGACAGCATTATATAAAGACAAGACAGCAGTTCCACTGATTTTACAGGAAAAGTCACAGCTGTGAATACATGATATTTCATTTCACTAGTCATCAGAAAAATGTCTGAAACTGAAATGTCTAACAATACCAGGTGTTTATGAGGAAGAGCTCCTGCACATTGATGGGCTGGGATGCTATGCATCCAGTTTTGGAAAATTAATTTACACCTTAAATTTTTAAATATACCATTAACCTCATCTTTTTGCTAGTCCTGTGTATTTACTCAGGAGAAGTGAGAACGTACATATATACACAACTTATACCTGGATTAGATGGTACATTTAGTTATAATAAATCAATACAGATTCATCAAATTCATGGATTAATAACCAAAATCATTGCCACTAGTAACAGAGAAACTACTGACATGTGTGACAACATGGATGCATCTCAGACTCCATTATGCTAGTGAATAAGGCAGATTTAAGAGATTCGGATCATGTTGCCAATCTATACAAATATACACTCCTCTGGTTTGTCAGATCACAGAGCAGCAGTTGGGGGTGAAAGAACTGTTCTGCTCTTGGATTCTGTTGGCTCCATGGTGTGTGCCCCTCCCATTAAAACTCATTTAGGTATACACTTTAAATGCATTTATTGTATACTAAATGTACTTCAATAGAATGGGTAATAATGTAAGTCATAACTTATAGGAGCCTCTGAAACCATTTAAGGATCATCCTTGAAATTCCCCACTTTCTATACCTGATGAGGAGGGGCATAGGTCAATACAGATTGGACATTTGCTTCCTAGTCTGTGATATAACTACAAATACATGTATATATGGAGATTATATATATGTAAGAATAATAGAAAATTTGGAATATGGTGAGGAATTCTGGAAAGCTTTTTCTCCTTGTGTCTTAAATCCTCAATATGACTTATTCTTGAACACAGAATGGCTGAACTGGCTGTTTTGTCTTCTCAGCTAGAAAGGCCACTGGGTTCTCAGAACATATTGGTTTGCCTGGCTTTTCCAGAAATGGTAGGAATTCCTACTATGATACATTTCCAAGGCTTGGACATGTTTTCAATAAGCCATCAGAAGTTTTGGCTCAACCCTCCATTCAGTTCATGCTTTTTGGGCTCCACAGAACACTCAATCTACAACATGTGCTATAAACCTGGATGAGGCTGATATTGAAAACTTCTGCCATCTGTCATCTGCCATTTTTCTTATTCTTTCATTCACTGGTCCATTTCCACCTGCTTGGGAAAGTAAGCCTCAGAGTGGCAGCCAAAATGCGAGGTGGATGTAAGCCCTTCCATATCTCCATGCTGGTCCTCACTGCCCTCCATCTTAAAAGAACATATCCAAGTCAGCCTCAGAATAGCCATTCCGTCGTTTAGGACATTTAGAGCCCCAAAGGGAAAGTGTTTGAATATTATGTTTCTTGGCATATGCTAGCATTCATCTACTGCAAAATGAGTTCACTTCAGTTCAAGCATGCCACAGGAGCTGTGGAAGGTGCAGAGGATTACTGTCCATTGGGAGGAATCAGAATCTTGTAGAGGGGACAGATGAAGGAGTTGGCCATATGCACTATATGAAGAGCAATATATATTGGATATTCAAAGAGGAAGTTCTTTTCTTACTGTCAGATTGAATAAAGTACAAGAAAGGGATTTTGGCAAAGAAGACTTTGAGCTTTATCTTGTAAACAAGAAAGAAGAATGTGCCCGTGAGAAGTTTGGTTGTCAGTTTCCTTAGTGGGAAGTGAGTGTCTGGATAATCTTTGAGACCAAGTCTACTGTTCTGTCTGTGATGTTTCACTGGATGATGATATGGATTATCTCTGCAGTCCAATTCCTGAAAATGACTGTTTGCAAGGCTGTGATCTGCTATCCTTCTTCAGGTCTCTGGGAATCTACCAAGGGTCCTTGGCTCCCAGAGCAGTCTTCCTATCTTCTTGCACGTGGCTGTGCCCTGTTTCCATCATGCAACGCATCCTGCCAGGTCTTATACCAAGATGCAGATGTTTCTTACAAATGGCAAAAAGATCAAAGAGACTTTTTGTCCCTGATGAGCTGGAACAAGTCTGAATTCTGTTCAATCTGATTTGTACATATTAAATAAAACCAGAAACTGGTGCTTTGCAAAAGATTGTTAGTGGAGTATGGAGCTTCATGGGCCAGGATTGTAGCACAAAAGGTGCTAGATTTAATTGCCTTTTAAAAAATATGTATCCGGAGTTCAAAAACTAGCAAAAATGTGTGCCACTATACATTAGCACTGAGTGATTTTAGAATATTAGTACCTCTGCAATCAATTGGGACCGAGTCTATGATGGACTGTTGCTTGCTCTGTCTTTATTGTACATATGAACAAATAATGCACTTCCTAAATATAATAATGTCTCAAAGCAAAACTTCATACACAAATACAAAATGAACATTTGCTTCATAAAAATGCCAAACCAGAAGAGGAAAAAAACAAAAGCATCTGTACTGTTCTTCCTCTCATAGAGGGTACCTAAAGGAAAGAGCACAGGGCTCTTGTGTAAGTGCTGTTCAAATAAGACTCATGGAGCTAGTCACAAGCTATGAAATTGGAAAAAGAGCTCAAGTACAGCTGATTCACACATATTCTTTCCTTACTTAAACTAATTCTAGTGACCTTCTATTCCTGGTACCCACAGTATTTATGTACTTACTACCAACCCCTTATCTTGAGCCAAAAGATGATTTGTAATCATGGATACAGTCTTAAAGTACAATTTAAGTATTTGCATATGTCAAATGATTTTGAACTTTTTAAAGTACATGTCCATTGAGAATTTGAATACATAAACAAGCTACAATTTGTTCATGATCTCCCCACTATATTTTTTTGTCCCTCTCCCTCATTCCAATTCCACTGAAACTTATCCTATTTCCAAGTAGTTTCTCCTCTATTTTGATGTCTCATTCCTTTTTTTCCTTTGCCCTCCAGTATTGATGTCAAAATGTTGATGGGCTCAATATTATGTAGGTCTCCGGGCCTTAGCAACCTCCACTGGGAGGTCATGAATGCACCAGTCACTTCATGTCTTAAGGAAAGTGCCCCAAAACACTGCTCCCCACCCTTTGTCTTTGCCACCTTTTCAGTGATATTTTCTGAGGCTTGGAGGATCCAATAAAAAATGTCTCACTATAATCTCAAAATAAGTTCCCAGAAGCATCTTAATGAATTTTTCATCTCCTCGGAATCTTTTGCCATCTCCAAAGAGAAGCTTCTCTGGCCAGCATTGAGAGCATTAATATTCTATAAAAAAAAAAAATCTCTAGAGCTAAAACATTTGGTTCAACTAGCACAAAGACCAGTTTGTATAGTTTACTAAATATTCTGTATATTTTTTTTCTAGCCCCTTGAAAGCCATGCTGACATCCCTTCAGTTATCCAACTGTACTTTAAGCTGACTGTAGCATAGTTTGGAATTAGGTAGCTGGATGTGTGCCTAAGTATTTCAAGATCTCTAGGGGGTTATTTGCTCCCTGGGATCTGAATATTTGTTTGAAATGTTCATATTCCTGTTATTAAAGAGCCATAGTTTTCAACACTTAAAGTTCCATTTTAAGTAAAGGAGTAGACAGAAAGGGCCCCTTACAATAGGTAATCCCTGAACAATGAGTAATATACAGGCAGCTACAGCCACATCTGGGGAGCAGACTCAGTGGTGTCATCACAACATAAGTGCAGGGAAACTCTGAATTTTAAAATTTTGGAAAAATGCAAAAAGAAAAAAAAATGACCAATAACTTGAAAACTAGATTCAGATTCTTTCCATCTGTATTTTCCTACTAAAACCTAAAATTATCTTAGACATCAAGAAAGAAAGCTCATGGGCTTCTTTTTAGTTCCAAAAAATTTGTGATCCTGTAGTCTTACTTTCTTCTTTATTTTTGTCTTACTTTCTGTTAGAAAAAATTACATATTTTGGCTTTTGAATAAACTAAAGCTTTGCATTTAAGAGAAAATATTCTATCATTAATTGCATTGGAGAATTAAATATTCTTTTTTTACCATGCAAGGTGTTTATTAGATCCAAGAAGGGACAGTGAGTGAATAGAGGTTGTAATTCGCATTTGAAATATAGGAGAAGTTCTTTATTTTAACAAAATATTGTTAACAAATAATTACATTTCTAATCCCCACACCTTGGAAGATTTTAACTTATTTCTTTTATTTATAATATAGGCAATATCTTATAGTATAACCTTTTATTTATAACAATTCTCTCTACCTCAAATTAATACAAATGTATCTAGAAAAAGAATATGGAAAGAATGTCAGAGTCAAATGTTGGGTCATGATATGCAGAGACATTTATCGTACCAATAACAGTGTGCTAACTCCACAATGCACGACGTATTTACATCAACAAAGAGGGTCCATTGGGAGGGGGTAGATCATGGATGAGCCTAAACAATAGTACCAAACTGCCTGTATTTGCTGGAGAATTAATTTTTAAACAATCTTAAATGTTTTTATTTCAGAGGATAGAGACAGAAAGAAAGAGAGAAAGGATATGGGAGCATAGCATGCCAGGGCCTCTTACTGGTGTGAATGAACTTCAGACACATACATCACTTTGAGCATCTCCCTTCATGTAGGTACTGGGGAATCAAACCTGGGCTGTTAGAATTTGCAAGCAGGCACCTTTAACCACTAAGCAATTTCTCCAGCCCTGACCAAACCATGTGTATGCTCTGGATATTTTTCGATATGCTGAAGACACATGGAGTTTGTGGCCAGGCTTGCCAGAAACTTTCATTGTCGTCCATGTTGTCCTATAGAGATACTATATAAAGAGCAGAAACCATGGTAAGGGAGAGGTCAGATATGCATTTAATTTCCATTTCAAATATTTTTCACCAAGTTAATGTCTTATCATTATTTGGAGAAAAAATGTTTCTTTTATTCAAGAATTGAGTTTGCAGTTTAGTCCTTTTAAGAGCAAAGATTTTTTTAATTGTTTAAGAAATTACTCAGGTGCCACCATGATATTTCTAAGTTTAAAAAGATATTTGTAAGTCTTGAATGAAAAAAATGAATGGTTTCTTTTTTATTACATATTGACATATTTAGTATGTAAACAACACATGTTGGTACCATCTTTTCCCACCTCCCTGCCCCTTTTCTAAGAGTCTTTCCTCATTAGGGACGCAAGTCAACCCCATGGGGATAGTGAGTCATGCATTATGGGGGGGGGCAATGTCTATGTGCAAAATGTCCCAACTTGTGGCTCTAACAATCTTTCTGCCCCCTCTTCCTCAAAATTTCCTGAGCCATGCTGGGAGCATTGTAAATGTACTTCAGTGATGGGCACTTAGGAGCCTCTGGATCTCTGGTTTGTTAGGTGTTGAGTGTCCTCAGTGTCTATCTCCATCAGCCTTATGCTGATATCAGATTCACTAAGAAAGCAGCACTCTTGCTTATTTCCCCAATTCTTCTGTGGTTTCAGCTGGGGCCAGGGTGGAGTGCACTGGGTCATTTATCTCCTCAGGGCCAGCTCCTGTCTGAAAAATTGAAGCAGATTCTCCAACAAAGAATGAAGTCAGCACTGGTTAAATGGGATAAACATTATTAATTTAGAGAGAATTAAAAGGGTGTAGACCCTCATATAGTTTAAGGTTAGTGGGAGCTTGACAGTGGAAAGCAGAATCATTATCTCGATATGATGCTAACATGTTTCCCAGTTTCAGATATGATTTCCTTTCTACTGAGTGGATCTATTAGCCAGTCCAAGACCATTGCACTGTGTGCTCATCACGTCAGGCTGTTTGCTTCTGAGTTGCTTAGACTTTGAGTTGCTTGAACAGAAGTTGACCACTTTCCCCAAGTAGCTCATGTAGCACCTTCCAGCACTAGATGGGTTAATTTTCTGGGTCATGGCTCTCCTCCAGATTTCAACCAGGTCTTTCCATGGTCTGTGCTGACAGCATTTGGTGTCTTTAGCAGTAGGGTCTTACCATTAATCTCTGGTGGGTAATCAAGTGCTCTGACAGAAGTCTGTCTTGTTTGTTTGGGGAGACCTAATAGGTTTCTCTGATCACCAGCTCATTGTGGATGTAGACCACATCCTGATATAAGGAATTATAGGCCATAGCCAAGGGAAAAGAAAAAAGAAAAAGAGAAGAAAGTTAAATAGGAGAAATTTGAGGTTAGGTTTCATCTCACATTCTTCAGGGTCCTTTGATTCAGGTGCTCCCCCTAAGGTCCTCTGTAAGGTTCCACCCTTTAGTCTGACTTCCAGTATATAGGATTCTACAATACCAGTTCAATTGGGTTTCAGTTTTGTGTCCTTCCACCACCCTTCCTCTTCCTATTGTCCAAGCCTGAAGATGCTATTCAGGTATGTCAGCAACTTGAACTGATCCTGGTTAGGAACTGCAGATGAGTGAGACCATGCAATGGTTGTCTTTCTGTGATTGTGTGAATTCAGTTAGAATGATCTGTTCCAAGTTTGACCATTCAATGTAGTTAAGCAACCAGTGTATGATACCAGAGTTATCAAAGTATGCAGTATTTACAAGCTAATTTGTATTTATTCCATATTAAATGTTTTATCAGCAAATATAGTTACATTCTACCATAATTCATTTTGCTTGGAACTCTTTCATTTAGCATAGTGTTCTTATAGTATTCTTATTTATTTTATAGTTCATTTATTTGTTTGAGAGAAAGAAAAAGAGAGAGGGGGCAAAAGAGAGAGTAAAAGTGGGCATTCCAGGGCCTCTAGCTACTGTAAATAAAATCCAGATGCTTGCACCACCTTGTGCATCTGGCTTATGTTGGTGTTGGCAAATCGAACTTGGGTCCTCAGGCTTTGCAGACAAGTGCATTAACTCCTGAGCCAGCTCTCTAGCATGAAAGGTCCTAATTTCATATAAAATAACCACTGTCATGGTTATGGAGCTAGATGAATCCATAATAATGGAAGCTTCAAGAACAGGAATACTCATACCGCTCTGTGATCACAGACAATGTATAGGCCAAGCAGCTTGGAGGACATTTGTTCATGGATGATCATGAATGGAGAATTCTACTTCTACTGGGTTTCTGTCATTAGCCAGTATGTACCTCTTAAAAGAATATTGTTATTTTACTGAAAGATAACATTCTCTTATATCTGTTTTGAAACCTCAAGGGTCTTCCCTTCCTGAGAGCCATGTTCAATTTAAGCATGTGAACTCCAGGCATAGCCCAACTTTCTGAGCCACAAGTGATGGGGATTGTTAAAGAATTGTGGTTTAAGTCATGATTATACTGATATTTATGACTATTTATGACAACATTTCTTTTTTTTTTTTTTTTTTTTTTTTTGGTTTTTCAAGGTAGTGTCTCACTCTGGTCCAGGCTGACCTGGAATTCACTCTGTCATCTCAGGGTGGCCTTGAACTCATGGCGATCCTCCTACCTCTGCCTCCTGAATGCTGGGATTAAAGGTGTGCACTACCATGCCCAGTGACATTTCTTGATGTTACTTTTATTTGGTCAAACTTTCTATTAAAAATGACAAATGGTGAAGTTCATGTCTGTATTCGTAGCAAGTAGTAGATGCAGGAGAGTAGTATTTCAAAGTCATCCTTGGCTAAAGGGTTCGAGGCCAGCTTGAACTACATGAAACCCTGATTTAAAAAAAAGAAAAAAGAAAACTAAAGCAAACAACATATATGCAAACACTTCCCCATATAATATTAAAAGAAAATAAGAAATCTATAATGCATCTCATTTATTTCAAGTGTAGAGCTTATATCTTTACCTCTGACTGTGCTAAGTAATAACTGAATTTCATAGGTCTTGTACATGGAGGCTTTGAGAGTTGAATTGCTTCGAGCAGGTCCTGGTCTTGATATTCACTAGGTATAGGTCCTTGAAAAAATTAGTCACCTTTATTCCTAAGATTATTCATATGTAAAATGGGACTGATTACTGTATTTTGCAGTCAGGTTTGCATTACTGGTAGAAATCACCCAACCAAGAGCAGTTTATGGAAAAAAAAGAGGTTTATTTTGGCTTACAGGCTCAATGGGGAAGCTCCATGATGGCAGGGGGAAACAGTGGCATGAGCAGTGGGTGCACATCATCCCCTTGCCAACATCAGATGGAGAACAGAAATAGGAGAGTGTGCCAGACACTGGCAAGGAGAAACTGACTATGATACACATAATCCCACCCCCAACAACACACCCCCTGCAAGAGAACACCTGCACTCAGAACACCTAAGTTTATGGGGGACACCTAAATGAAACCACCACTGTACCTAACATTTTTTTTAAGCATAATGTCTCACTTTGTGTCCCAGGAGGTCTGTAATTTACTATACTTAACTTTTGTTTGATCATTAAGTGAAGGTAAATTATCTTAGACTAAAATCATATGTTAAATATGCTCATACATTTCCCCTATTAACATGATGAATATTTTCACTTAACTCTTTATATATATATATCTAGATTATTTTTGTATCCATATACCTATCTAAACACACATGAATATATACATACATACATACAATATACTCAATTTGAGGCTAGCCTGGGGCTATATGAGACCCTATTGATATATAAGTGTGTGTGTTTGTGTACATGTACAAGTGTGTGTGTGTGTGTGTGTTCTGCCTGCCAGTCCAGTAAATTTCATAAGTGGGACAGTGTTGTGACTTTGGAGCAAAGTCATATTATTGAATTTGCTTGCTTAAAATGTTGATCAGCATTTTCATTATAATTTAGTTCTCTAGAAAATTTTGTTATCGATAACCACGAATTTTAGCTCATAGGTGAGCTAAAAACCCCTCTTGTATAAGAGCTTTGGGAGCAGTGTTTTGACCTTTGAAACAAGCTCATCTTATTCTTTTGAGTGGGGGGTTAAGTTGTATGAGCAATACTCATAGTTCACAGTTATTTCTGGGATACTATGTGGATATGAACATGTGTTAAATTTCAGTCAACATGTGAACTGGAACCATGATCTGAGGCAACAGTATCAGAATCAACCAGAGCATCTCTGCTGAGATGATAATAGGGTTTTGCTGGAAAAGATTTGCTTTGCTGAGAAGCTACTGTAAGTAGTTATGAAGAGAATATACCTCATTCCCCACTTCTGGAGTGATTAAGAGAAAATAAAATCCTAGATGTTTTATGGGGCACATGTCCCAGGATGAAGTTGAAATGTACTTTGGATTACATATGTATCAGATAACCTACTTAGGTAAAAATACACAGGAGTACCTAGGCAAGTTTGAAGGGGTAGGTTTTTTTTTTGCAATGAAATAAGTGAAGGGCTCCAACTCATCTTGTCTTCATGTAACAATGAAACCCAAATAAGACCCTTGGGACTTTCCAGACACTTTCAGGTTTACGTTTTATAATATAATTGTGAACAATGAATAAAGCTTTTAGACTAAAATTAGGCAGGATATTCATAAACTTTTTATTTAAGTGTATGTTCCATGTCAAATAAGTTATTTCTGACAATTGAGAGGGCAGGTATGTGAATATTGGAGAGTAACTTTGGGTAGATATCATATAAAGAATGCTACATGAAAGAAGTTTAGAAACTATTAGCAAAGTAAACTAACAATATAGACTATTTTCAACCTTATGATATATCTGAATTTGCATTTCTAGATTGGATATCAAATTATCACTTTGGGACAGGGCACAGAAGGAATTAAACAGTATAAATATTTTTATTTACTACCTTTTCATTATTAATACCATTAATGTTGACAAAAGTGGCACAGGACAGAGATGGGGAATGTTGACTGATGCTACTTTTTATTGTTAAAAATCCTAGCCATTCTTTCTGTTTCCCTTCATCCCCTCCCCCACATACAAGTACACACAGTGATATATCAATATAATATAAATCTACTTTGATTTTTCCACTAACTTGTAATTTCCCCAAATTGAGGAGCTATGGTCAACTAATGACTTGTATTTTTAACAATAAATGGAATCAATGAATTTGAATAATTCTATGCCACAGTTCTACAGACAGCCTCCTCACTTTCCCAGTTCTCTCAAATTATAAAACAATGTGATAAATGGGTATGCAATTCTAATTCCTGTAATCTAGCCACATTTACTCTCATAAGGAAATTAAGCAAGATATGTTTTATTATTATTTCTAGATTCATGATTCATTCAAATGATGAGATGAAGATTAAATGAAAGCATTATTAACTAATGTTTGGGAGCCCATGGTTCTTTACAATGCTTAGTGAAAAAAGCAGAGCCACCAATTTATTACAATGCTGTGAGTGTCTGTGATTTGGCTGTTCTGCTAGACAGTTCATATATTATGACATATGCAAGATAATTTCTTGTACCAATTTTTTTAAATTTATTTATTTTGAGAGCAACAGACAGAGAAATAGGCAGCTAGAGAGAGATAGAGAGGGAAGGGCGTGCCAGGGCCTCCAGCCACTGCAAATGAACTCCAGATGCATGCACCCCTTGTGCATCTGGCTAACATAGGTCCTGGGGAATCAAGCCTCGCACTGGGGTCCTTAGGCCTCACAGGTAAGTGCTAAACTGCTAATCCATCTCTCCAGCCCCCAACTTTTTATAGAGGAGTAAATTACATGTAGCGATTTTTTTTTCCTGCATCCCACAGGATGGAAAAGGCAAGAGGCCAGGATTTAAATTGAAGTAGTCAGACCCTCGATCACTCGGGTTTGTCCTAGGTCTTTTACATCTTTGTAGAAGATGCACTGTGATTGGGATATGAGGGTGTCTGCTTTAATGTAACAGTCACTGACAGCTAGGAGCGCCTTCAGGGAACATGCATGTAGTCGTACTCAATGAACTATGTGATCATTGTGAGTTGTGTGTGAGCCAGTCACTGTACCTGCTGACGGCAGAGCTTGCTGACCACTGCGGAGTGTGCTGGGGCTTGCTCTGACAGCCTCAGGGCACAGGAAACTGAGGTCTCCTCCCTGCAGTGAGGCTTTGCATATGTGACTTTCTTGTTTGCCTCATCCTTCAAACAACCCAGCTGGTTACCAGTATACTGCTCTGGGTTTAGCTTGGATCTGCCAGAAAAGGAAAAAAAGACAAATGGTTTTGGCAGTGACAGAGATGACTGAGCTTGCATTAGATCCAATCATCGTTGGAGCCCATGTATTAAGACTGTGTAGGCTATCCTTTGAGTTGATGCACTGTGCTCATTTGTTCTTACCTGTAGCTCATGTGACTGCATCTGCCAGACTGGAGTCTTTGCAAAGGCATAGGTTTTGAGTGCAAATGGATCCTACAAATTAATATTGTAGCTATTGCTGTTTTTTTCTTTACTTTCTTATTTTATAATTTTTGCTTTAGCAATTTTGGGACTGTTAAAATCTATCCATGTCATAATCTTTATGGGTTTTCCTTCATGTACTTCAATTAAAATTTGCTTATAAATGAGATGGTGATAACTCATCAATAATTAACTCAACTCTGTCTGGTGAGTAGACACCAGAAACCATGGCTAAATTTAACCCCTATTTGTCAGTTGTATGATGAATTGTATTTCCAGGCACTTCTTCTGGTGAAACTTCCCCTCCAAACACTGCTGCTCATCTCTTCTCAGGTACCTGTACAATCAACGTACTGACTACACATGAGGCCACTTATAAGCAAAGTTCCCATGGGTTAATGAGGTCATTAGACTGGCAAGAGTGGACACTTAGTTTTATCAAAGTTGGCAATAATTACTTGTATGGCCTTTGATGATTTATTTGATCTCGCCAAGCTTGCATGTTTTCAAGAAATAATAACCACACAGCTGTGAACTGTAAAAACAGTTCAGTCTTTTACAATCTGATGTATTTTACAACTTTTTTTTCAAATCAGAATGGTTGAGGCTAAAACTGGTTCCATCACTGTCCTGTAATAGAACCAAACAAACTGAAAACACTTTAAATGAACACCCCTTGAAAGCAGAATTAACAAAACCTTTAACTTAAAACCTTTACTTTTGTAATCTGATTTAAATATTGTTTAAAAAAATAATAAATGGGGTTCCATATTTGATGTATATCAGTGTAAATGATATCTCTGCATTATAATCAGCTCCACATTGCTGGGATGAAACAGTTTATGGGAGGAGCAGGTTTATTTCAGCTCACAAATCCAGGGGAAACTTCATCAGTGCAGAAAAAGCTGCTTACTTGCATAGATCCAAGCAGAGAGAAACTACTGCAGTAAGCAAACTCCAACACCAACGAACATGCAGGCAAACTGCTCTCTCCACACCTTTGGGCTGAAATCCAATGCCTCTCCCAGTGACAACTTAGGGCTGGACACCAAGATTTGTTCCCAGTGATACTAGGTGGCTGGAAACCCAAGCTACAAGTTTAATTTTAATAAAACACCTGAGTCTATGGGCCATACATTTATGCTAGCACATTCAAATTACCACAATCTGTCAGTTGTTAGCATTACCTTTGAAATGCATGTCTCCAAACTTTACATACCCATATCTATGCATATGCTAATCATGACTGCTACTTTCAGTAAAAATTATTCCCTGAAGTGCTAAGCTATATATGATTTCAGTGTGCCTTGAAATCTTTTGTCTTTCTCTAATTTTAGTAGCTGATCATTATTCTTGGTGTATTTTCTTCTGTTTTAGTTACTCTCATTCAACAATGGTCCAAAAATATTAGATGGAAAATGGAGGCAATAAATTATTCATAAATCTTAAATTACAGACTGTTGTTAGCACAATAAAATCTTATGTTGTCCTTTCCACCTGGCCTGGATAGGTAAAAGAAATCCATCAGACACACACGAGTGGTCTTGGAATGTATGCACCAGAAATAAGGGGAGGCTATTATATTATAGCACCTTAGGCCTCATATTCCAGAAGCTTCTGTTCTTCTCTTTTATTTTTATTGTATTTCATCTTTACCCACAAGACTAATTATTTTTTGCACAGAGTAGAAATGATATACAGTTGCTGGTTTGTGCTATCAATATTAAAAATGAGTCTGTTGTCCTGTTTCTATTTTAATAGTAATGTGCTGATTATTCCCAGAACTTTGACAACAAAATGATCATTTCATCATGTTTTTATAGCTAGTTAGCTTTCTACCATTGCCATGCAATGGTGTCATTGTTTCATACCTTATAAGTACGGTTTATATTTCTAGTTGCACACTTTTCTTGGCCTATGGCATGGCACATGGATTTGATTTTACAGTCCATATAGCATGTGCATACATAATTCTACCCATGATTACTTATTACACTTAGGGTCTATGTTGATGGTTTTTGAAGTAAATAATTTATTACATATTTTAGGAGAAAGATTCATGAAAAAAATATAGGTTTTTAAAATACTTAACTATGTTTTAAAATGGTTTGATCATATTTTTTACTTTGTAAGACTTCTAAATTATTCTGTGTTATGAGAAATTACAGTTTTTGTTATTTGAGGCAAAGGGAAGACATCAGATTCTGATTGAGTACACCATTAAGTATGTTTCCTCAAGGGTGATTCATTTTTTTTTTTCTTAAGGAAATTCATTTTACTTCTCTGCAGTTAAAACTTTCTTTTCATGAGGACAATAAAAATGCAGGTACTTGGAGTTACAGGTTAGTGACCACTAAGGGAAGGAAGAAAAATATAACTAACATAAAAGAGAGAGAAGAGAAAGAGATAGAGAGAGAGAAAAGCTGTAGAAGATTAAGGTCAGTCTTCATCATACCCTCTCCAATGCCTAGTGGCTCAGGTGTTCCCTACAAGGGCCTGGTGAGAGTTCAACCATTTGGTGTGCATTTTAGGATGTAGGATTTTATGGTACCATTGTCATTTGGGTCTATATTTGTGCCCCCCACTCCCTCTTTTGCCCTCCCCTCTCTCCCCACCAACCCTATTGTCGTCATCTTGGGCACATTCACGTTAGGTGCTGTAGATGAGTGAGACTATGTGGCAATTACCTTTCTGTGATTGGGTGAGTTCACTGAGAATGATCTGTTCCAGGTTCAACCATTTTTCTTCAAATTTCATTGTGTCATTTTTTTTTAACTGCTGTGTAGAATTCCACTGTGTAGATATACAACACCTTAGTAATCCATTCTTCTAGTGATGGACACCTGGGTTGATTCTAGCTCTTAGCTATTGCAAATTGAGCCACTATAAATATGATTGAGCAAAGCTCTCTGGACTGAGGCTTACATGCCCAGTAAAGGAATAACTGGGTTTGTTGGTAACTTTATAGCCAGCTTTTTTTTTTTTGGACTCTCCATACTGCTTTTCAAAATGATTATATCATCTTACATTCCCACGAACAGTGGATGAGGGTTTCTATTTCTCCACATCTTCACCAGCATTTATTTTCATTTGATTTTTTGATGATTGCTATACTTACTGGGGTAAGGTGGGATATCATAATTGTTTTAATTTGCATTTCCCTGATGATTAGGGATGATGAACATTTTCTCAAGTGTGTTTGCCATTTGTATTTCTTCCTCTGTGACTGCCTGTCCAGCTCTTTGCCCCATTTTGTGAGTAGGTTGTTTGACTTTTTATTGTTTAGGTTTTTGAGGCTCTTTGTAGATTCTAGAGATTAGGCTCTGTCAGTTGTATATTCAGCAAATATGTTCTCCCATTCTGTGGGTAATCTATTGGCTTTGCTTATTTATTGTATGCTTGTCTGTGAAGAAACTGTTCAGCTACATGTGATCCTATTGGTTGAGTGACGGTTAAGATCCTGAGCTACTGGGGTTTTGTTCAGGAAGAATTTTTCCATTCCTACATCATGGAAAGTTTCACCTATATTTCCTTCCAGTAGTAGCCGAGTTTCTGGTATTATATTGAGGTCTTTGATCCATTTGGACTTGAGTGCTGTGTAAAGTGAGATGTGTAGATCAAGTTTCAATTTCTTGCATATGGTTATCCAGGTTGTCCAGCACCATTTGCTGAAGATGCTGTCTTCTTTCCAGCCTATATTGTTAGGGCCTTTGTCATTCCATATTTGTTCTTTTGTGAATGTCTTCAGGATGTGTTTCAGAAGATGGCATGTCGACATATAAGGTGGCAGCCACATGTGTCACCGTCCTAGATTAAATGTGGATGTATTAGACAGTAATATTAATAATCTTCAACCTGTGAGGTTAGGGTCATATGACATTCTTGTCTTATATTTTAAACATATTTAAAAATAGAAAAAAGTTAAAAAATAAATTAGAAAAGAGGTTATACAATAGTAATGACAAAGAAAAAAGTTTTGTACAGCTATACATTGTATTTATATTTTAAGCAACACTTTACTACAAGGGTCAAAATGTGACAAAAAAAAAACAAAACACTTAAGTTGGGGGCCTCTGGGTCTCTGGTTATTTGATATGGTAGGAGTTGGTTGTTCTCTGTGTTGATCTCCTTCACCCTTGTGCTGGTACCCAGTTCACCAAGAGAATAGCACCCTTGCTTGTTTCAACAATTATTCTTAGTTTCAGCTGGAGCTAACAATGATACCAACTTGACTTTATTCACTGAGTACAAAACTAATTAGTAAAAAAGAAATAATAAATTAAATTTAACAAAAAACTTAAGTTTATAATTTAAACAGCTATATTAATTTGAGATTAAGGAAACAAAAATATCTTTTCTACAAATTTACCATGGCCTAAGTACCAACATATACACAATTTTTAGAGCCTATAGATGTAAATAGTAACATGCCTGCCCTTCCCCCTCTCTTTCTAATTCCTCAGTTATTTACACAGTTTTACAAGCTCCATGCATGGTTCATGCCTATAACGACATACTTTTTTTTCTTTTGTAGCATAGTTTAGTGTCTATTTTCTATGCTTATATAAGTTTACTTATGCAAAAGCACATACATGTTATTTTGGGATTTTCTACAGTATTTATCATAGTCATCTGCTGTGCAGTTGTGTAGACTATGAGCAGTCTCTTCATATGCATTGGTGCAAGTCCATTCCATGATATATGAACAATGATGAAATTGTTCTGAAGATTCATTGCTTAACATATATACTAACTGATAAATTAGATATACCTATAGTTTATTTTGCCTGTTTTCATTTATTTTGGTTTTAGTTGGCTTATTTCATTAAATACTGCATCATGTCTACAAAATGTATTCTATTTTCCATTTGATCCCTAGTTTTATACCTTTTATTGCTATATTTCTGGGTTAATACAGCCCACAGAAGTGCATTTTTGTATGAATTAACTTTGCATAAGAAACAATTAAATATTAGCAGCACTTAGAAATACACATTTTCTTTTGAAAATATCTTAGTCACTGAGACATAGTTGACCTGCAGGCTTATATGGGTTGTTCAAATGTCAATGACAGAAGCTCTGCTTCTTGCTGCCGACATGGGAGTTGATTGGGAAGGGATCTGCTTCCCAGTGTTTTTTATCATGCTCCACCCACTGTATTCCTTAGTGATAGTTGCTTTTTCCCCCTCAAGACAATGGCAAAATTTGGGGTCAAGTACAAGACCTCTTTCATATCCCATTCTCAACACAAATTACAATGCCAACATATATTGTCAGGAAAGCATAGTATTCGAGTTGGATTTCTCTTTTGTAAAGTAGTCAAATGTTTACACAGCTTTATTTAAATATCTATTTCAGACTGTAGAGATGGCTTAGCAGTTAAGATGCTTGGCTGTGAAACCCAAGGATCCAGATTTGATTCCCCAAAACCCACATAAGCCAGATTCACAATGTGGCACATGTGTCTGGGGTTTGTTTTCAGTGACTAGAGGCCCTAGTGTACCCATTCACTCCCTCCCCCCTCACTTACATAAATAAGTAATATTAACTAAAAGCATCTTGAAATCCAACTCTTTTTAGTCTTGAAATTTTAGGAATATCTTATATTGCAACCTGAAAGGAAGCAATTGCTTCTTGTTTGAATGAAAGTGTAGTATGTCCCAAAAAGAAGGCTCTATGCCACCATGTTCCCTAGATCTTCATTTCTAAATGATATTATTTCCTTTAGTGATTACCACTGGTGGGTTTCTCATGTTTTGAAATGAGGAACTCTGTGGTTAAATTAATGGCTGTTTGCATAAGAACTATGATATGAACGGTGTTCCATTAGCATAGGCATGGTCCATTAATCGAAATGAAATGAAAAACAAATACATATATAGTTGAAATGCATATCCTGATACAGACAAGTCATTGCACTGTCCATAACTGAAGTGGTCAATGTAATCAACATACTTTGAGGTTGTTAACTTGTTCCTCCACTCACTGAGGTAATATCAGGGGTCCATGTTGATCCTTTCATTAATATGACCGAGCTTTTATCAGTAACAATATATTGGTTAGAAGACATCTTGTTTTAATTTTCTAATTATCACTGTCCTGAATGTTATTGATGATTTCTTTGTGATGACAATGAATGAGTATGAGCAATAAACTAAAACAAAGTAACAGACAGTCATAGAAAAAGTCAAACTGTCAGTTATTCTGATGCATTTTCATGGCCTTTTAGGTAAGGCACAATATGTTCAAGTCTATACCTGCTCTGAGAGGTCCATTTGCCCTGGTCTTCTCAGACATCTAAATTTGCAGTCATCTTATCTTTTTTTTTCAACATGTAGGCTGACCTATTGGTTATGATTGTCTAGTAACTGGTAGAGAACTCTAAGCCATGCCACATATATTGAAATTCTGCTAACTAGAAGGGCTTCCCTTCACCAATATGTTTCAAATTCAACAGGGCTAAAATCCAGTTATGTTTTGCCATGTCCAGAATTCATTTGTAAAGTATTTTCTCTTCTTGTTCCATAATCATAGGAAAATTCACATGAAGTTACATGACTTACAGAGTAAAGAAGAGTCAGCAACACCTAAGGTAGATGATATAAGAATATGACAGTACGCTTGACCAACACTCCTGTCCCACTGATCTCATAAAACTTGTGTCTGTGTCACTGCCACTCAATAAGGAGGTCAGGCTGATTTCATGTACTCCATGGCATCCTGGATCCACTAACCCTCAGTTTATTGTAACAACTTTATAGTCACATTGTTTTCTTTGATTATGCTTAAATCTCTGTAAAAGCTTAACAGCACCCAAAGAATTACTCATCCAAGGAGAGTTAATTATTACACAAGAAATATATTTCCTACATGATTTTTGGGATTTGTATGGATTTTCCTGTCAGGACCAAGTAGAGGTGTTAGGACAGTGTTTGTGTATGCCACAGCAATTTGATTGTTATTAGTTCCATCAAGCTGCAAGGCCTCAGTATAGAAGCTAATTATGTCACACATTGAATCTTCTGAAAAACCATCTATCTCTCTAGGTTTCATTTAACATGAGCTAATTTATTGTGCCAAACATTAGACTGCTGCATTCAAATGTAGCTTGTGTTGCATTCCAAGCTTACAGAGCACTATGATATGCTGCATGTTTTTTATAATTGATAGATATTTTAGAACTGGTATCATGAAGAAACATACTTTTATCTTTATTTGGGTTATTTCTTCCAAATAATTAAATCTCTCATAATTTCTGAGAAATTAGTGGCTGAATAATTGGGAAATTATCTTTTACCTTGTGACACAAAACATGTAAGGTGTCTGTAACCCCCTGGACACAGGCAGAATCCTAATGTTATCAGTTCTGTGGATGACCACAATGTTCCTGGGAACGTTAGATGAGTGAGTGGTTGTGCAGATAATGTCATGGCATTATTTAACCTAGTCTTAAGATAAGATAATAAAGGTGCATTTGTGTCTTTTCCAGGGAAAACTCAAGTTACTTCAGATGACTCTTAAGAGCAGAGAAAGGTTGTATCTTTGAGATCAATAACTGGCTGCATCCCACCTGCCAGTGGCTCTGTTCATTTGGTTCAGTGAAGTTGCATACAGACATGTGGAGGAAAGCCGGAAGTGGAACCCCTCTTTGATTACATTTATGATAATCCACAGTCATATTCAACTATCCTTCTGATTGGCCAAGCAGATAATGTTAAAAAGGGTGGGCAGTGAATCATCACCTCTGTCTTTTGCAAATCATTGATGTTTAAAGCAATCCCTGTAATTCTCTCATGGATGTGGTTACTGCATTTGGTTTAGTTTTTATAAAGGAGAATATATTTAAAGACTTTTCTTTTTTTCTTTCTGCCACATTATCCTTTTATTCTATGAGTCAGGAAACTAGTTTGTGTAGTTTTTTCCATTTACTGAGTCCAGCTATTTCAATGATCAATGCAGAAATAAACATGTGAGGACAAGACAAGAGGCATCCATTGATAGACTGGTCCTCATGTAAGCCAGTGACACTGAGATTCTGATCATCACTAACATACCTTCCATATGGATGAAAATACTGTCGTGTCCTCCCAAATCAGCTTCAGTTTTCAGATCTAGTGCTGCTAAATCTATTTTTCTCTTTTACAAATGGATGGGTATGGACCATTGAAAAAAAATGCATCTTTGAGAAATACATATACTATGAGTTTATATTGATTTTTTTCTTGTTGACAAGACAAAATCTCAACAAATTTTGTTATTTAAACTGACAAAAAATTATCATCTGATATGTCTTAATGTTAAAGTCTGCTACAGGTCAGGTGAAATAGGCTGAAGTCGGGGTGTTAAGTAAAGCTCTGTTCCTTTGGCTGAGAACATTTGCCATATCTTTTCCAGTTCTAATGGTCTCCTACCTTCCTGGGCTTCTGCCTCCCTTCTTGGATCTTTTGAAACAACCAATGTTGCATCTTAATGACTATTATTTGCAGTTTTACCTCCCTTTTACATGTTCTAGAAATCCAATGTAAAATCAAGAAAATTTAAAAGTAGGTGAGGAATATGGACCGGATTTCTAGAACATGAATAAATGAACAGGGCACATGAATGAAAACACACAGAGAAAAATTTCTCTGCTTTAAAGTCAGTTGATCAGCAACTGTAATTCCATCTGTAAACTTAATTTCCCTTTTCAATGTAAGCAAATATAGCCACGGGTTTAATGAATTAGAACAAAGACATCTATGGGGAATTTGTTCTGTCTACCACAGTACTGTGGCCCCAGTGTAGAACATTTTAAGGAGAATAGGACTCACCTTATATAAAAGACTGATAATGGGATGAGAAGACATGGTTTTTATGTCAACAGTGCAGGTAACTTATGTCAGGTAACCACCCCTAGAAATTTGGGGTTATATACATGATGCAAACTAATCATTAACTTCATGCCTTGCCCACCTATACATTTCTCCAAAATTCTGTTATATCAAAGTGCCCTAATTTCCACTTTAAGATGCCTGTTGCAATATGAAATTTTTCCTTCTCTGGTAGTTGGTGTTAGCTGTACTCCTTCACTACAGTATTTTAACATCTCAATTCCATTTAGGAAGCCCACTTTAATAAGAGATTGTTTCCCCACCATTCCTATTTTATAAATTATATCCACTGTGGGGATTATTATGGATGGTGTCTCACTCACCTTTTGTGGTAGTTTGTATAAATTCTCCCCGATCAGCTCAAGGGTCTATTAAAACTTCTGGAATTTCCAGACACCTGGGTGGAGGGGGTGAGCTGGGCAGTCTAGCCCTAATGTGTTGTGGTGCAGTTGACATTCTAATATAAAGATATGCAAAGTGCCTGGAATTTCTGAAGTGTACTTGTTTTGTGGTGTGGTTTTAGGGATTTGTCTTATGGTCTCTCTCTCTCTCTCTCTCCCTGATCCTTTAAGAGGGGACCAACTTTTTATACCATTATGGATCTTACCCTGGATCTATAATCTTCAATAAAAGACCCTTCTTCCATAACTGTGCTGGTTTAGAATTCCATCTTAGTAAACCTGAAGGTGTTTGTTATAGAAATTGGACCACGAAAGGATGAGATGAATCTGACCATTTGGATTTTGGTCTTTTGGAACTTTAGTCTTGGAGGAACAGGCGTGGACTTGGAGTTTCCAACTGAATATGCCTTCAGGAGCAGTAAGCAAAGTGTTATGGAATATTCTTGTGAGAATTTAAAAATGCTAAGTGCCAAGAGCATTGAACTTTGAAGCTTGGCTTGTGAGCATTCTAAGGGGAAGGAAAAACTGCAGAGAACTTTCTTGAAACTGAGCTACTGGCCTAAGGACTGGATGCATTCTGCTGCCCAGACACAAAGTGTTTAATCAAGTTAAATTTGTAATGGACTGATGTATTTAGCTAAAGATATTGGACTAAGAGATTTAAGATTTTAAGTTGGAAAACCTCAAGCAAGTTAAAATTATAGGCACTGAGACTGGATTTAGGCTACTGAAGTTGCTATCATCATATTCATTAGTAATCTTAAGGAATATGGCCCAATTGCTTTACATTAAAACAATGGAGAGGATGCCTGAGGAAAGACTGATAGAATTGAAAACTCTCTGAAAGATTTCATTGGAGAAGGAGCCTACTTTTCAACACCAATCATAATCATTATTTTATCCCTGAATTGAAAGTATGGTTGCGTCTTGCACACCTGGTATTAGTTTTAGAAGCATGAAAAATGCGCAGAGTGGTCATGAAGTACACATGGTTTCAGGAGCTGCTGCTGAGTTGTGGCATGAGGCAGGGCATGCTGACCCTGATAGGCTGGCAAAACCATTAGAAGATGGGAAGTGGTTTGCATGGAGACCCAAAGATACTTTAGATAAACCAGGACTGTGCAAGGGCTACCATGGAGGCTGTTAGCTAAGGATGAAAGTTTCCCCTGGCTACACAGCCTAGCTTGAGGAGCAAAATTGGAAAGTTCAGACACTGTCAGTCACTGATTATATTGGACTTGAATTGTAAAAGTTTGATATTTGCTTGATGTTTGTTGAGCTTGCATTGTTCTAGTCTCTCTTTGTTATGCCTTATAGAAGTTGAAAATATTTATTCTGTGTCTTTATATGTTGAAAGTATATAACTTGTTTGATGTTACAGGACTCAAAGATAAGAGATAATCTTATATCTCAGATGAGTCTTGGGAATTTGGAATTACCTTAAGTTGTTAAAGACTGTGGGGACCTTTGAAATTGGACAGAGTACAATTTACAATGTGAGATGGTTTTGAATCTATTGGGGCCAGGGTAAGAATGTAGTAGTTTGAATAAGCCCCCCCCCCACATTGATTCAGGAGTTTATTAAAGCTTCTTGAATTTCCAGCCACCTTGCTGGAGGATGTGTCACTGGACAGTCCAGCCCCAAGTTCTGGTGGTGGAGTTGATATTCCAATCTAAAGATATGCAAAGTACCTGGAATTTCTGTAGTGTGTTTGTTTTGTGGTATGGTTTTAGGGATTTGGCTTGTAGCCTGTCTTTCTCTCTCTGCCTGGTCACTTAATTGGGTGCCAACTTTTTCTACCATTATAGAACTTCCCGTGGATCTATGAGCTTCAATAAATAACTATTAGGTACATCAGTTAGCTACTAGTTAATGTAGATAAAATGAGGTACTTGCCTCAATTTATGGTGACAACATGACCATGGCAACCAGAAACCATGGCCATAGACAGCTGTTCACTGATATGCAAATGAGCTAACCTAAGGTAGGTACCAGAACTATGGATAAGGACTGGAGAATAAAAGTATAAAAACCAACAAAATGCTGAAGAAAGCATCACTCAACCCATAGAGGCAGACACCATATTGCTCTCCTCTTTGATACCCACCAAAGGACCAAGCAGCCCATGGGAACCCCAGGTTGGAGTTGGATAACAACTGGAGAAGAAGGAGAATGGCTGGCCCAAACCCCACCCATGGACCAAGTATCATCACAGGTGAGTTGCCTTGCATCTAGGCTACAGTTGAGAGGATAGAATAATAGAGCACTTGACCTTCTTAAGTTGTGTGTTGAGTGAATTAAGTGTGGTAATTAAATTAACTTATCCACCTCTAGACTACTTAATTCCATGCTTGTGACAGCTGGCATAGCTGGCAACACTGTCATGTGGGGCACACGTGTCATGGCAGTGGGACCTGGAGGAATCTAAAGTGCTTGGGGTCTCCTAGAGGGTGTGCAGCTTCTACAAAGGCATGGTGACAGTCGTGGTGCAATCTTCATGCAATTTTCTGACCTATGACCTGGTAGCTGGAGAGGGCCCATGGTGTTCATGCATGAGACAACCTTACATGGGAAACTGGTTAGCTAAAAAAAATTTTAGATCAGCTTAAAGAAAATTGGAAGAATTAACTGGAGATATACAGAGTGCAAATTCTCTTAGTTGATATTTAAGAAATAAATACTTGAGCCACTGCCTGAGCCCAGCTCTGGCGAACAGAACAGCAGTCCGGGACCCGGCCACACCAACTTGAGCCGACAGCAGGACCCAAGCAGGAGCAGAGTTCGGCAGCAACATCAGCAGCTCCGGAACCGGTACCAGTGGCCCCAGCAGCCCCAGCAGCAGCAGACCCAGGAGCAGCAACAGCAGCAGACCCAGCAGCAGCAGCTTCAGCAACAGCAGTGGCTCCAGAACTGGCAGCTACAGCAGCAGCAGCAGCAGAGGCAACAGCAGCAGTGGGCCCAGCAGCAGCAGCTTGAGCTACTGACAGACCCAGCAGAGGCAGCTTTCGCTGCAGCAGTTCCAGCAGCAGGGGTGCTGATCTGCAGGGCCACAGTTGCCAGGCTTGGCTTGCCCGGCAGGAAAAGCCAGTGCCCAGCTCCAGAAATCAGAACAGCAGCCTGACGACCCAGGCAACAACTTGACTGAAATCATCCAAGGTAACTGGGTTTGCACCAGGGAAGGGTCTCACTTGGTCACAAGCTGACTTGGATCCCTCAACAGGCCAGAAATCTTAACCTCTATGTTGATAGAGATCTGGTTGTTATAATAACTACTCTGGCATACATACTTGGGGCTGTTTTTGACTGAATGGGTACAGTGTTTAGTTAACCTTTAGAATCAACCTGTGATTTATTCCACTCAGCCTATTTGAATACTCCCATAGCAGGGAAACTCAACCCCTAGGAGCACCTTTGTAGATACTCTCAGAGTCTTAAGAGCCACATCTAACACCTTAAGCTCCTACCCTGAAAATATATAACATCAAATCAACTGATACAGCTAAGAATACCCAGCTAGCTAGAAAATACAAGCATTAACTGAATCCAAGATGCAAAAATATATGCATTATAACACAAGAAACACTAAAAAGCAAGACGATATAAATCCACCTAAAAGTATTAATGCATCAGAAATGACCTCTAGTGAGAACGAGTTAGAGGCAATGCCTGAAAAAGATTTCAAAAGAATGATTGTAAATATGTTCAAAGAAGTCAGAGAACAAATCAAAGGAGTCAAAGAGGAACTTAAAGAGGAAATCAAAGGAATCAAAGAAGATGCAGGACACCAATTTCATGAAATAAAGAAGGCAATACAAGACATAAATAAGGAAATAGAAATAATAAAGAAAAACCAGTCAGAATTACTAGCAATGAAGAACACAGTTAATGAAATAAAAAACTCTGTAGAAAATCTCACCAGTATAATGGATGAAGGAGAGGACAGAATATCTAAGCTAGAAGACCAGGTGGCAGATCTAATACAGGCTAACAAAGAAAAAGACAAACTTATAGAAAAGTATGAGTGGGAATTTCAAGATATTCAGGACACTATGAAAAGACCAAATATTAGAATTCAGGGCATAGTAGAAGGAGAAGAATTCCAATCCAAAGGCATAGTAGGTGTCTTCAACAAAATCAGAAGAAAATTTCCCCCAAATTGGGAAAGAGGTGCCAATACAGATACAGAAAGCCTTTAGAACCCCAGCCAGAAAAAACCTGGAAAGAACCTCTCCTCGCCATATTATAATCAAACTTCCAAACACACACACCAAAGAAAAAATATTGAAAGAAATAAATACTTGAAATTTTTGTTTCAACTCATGACAAAATATACCACCTCAAGGAATGGTGGCTGAGACAAACTGAGAGTAAGGAATTCAAACCACAGTCAAAGTGGAAGAAAATAGAGAGGATAGTACAGGAAAATTTCCCTAGGTATGAAAAAGGAACCAAAACAGACATTCTGCCAATCATAGCTTGAGCAGGAAAAAAAAAGAAATGCCTGCCATTTTGTGAAAAATTATAAGTGATATTGAGGAAGATAGCATGAAGAGAAAAAGACTGACAAATTTTGGAAAGAGGTAAAAACAACACATTCTTGGAAGATGCACTTAAAGAATGGGAAGGGGACAAGTCCACTGTGGCTGGCCTACCAATTTGAACCCAGAAAGTGGTAAACACTCCTTATAAAGCCTCTGGAGGACCAGGAATAGAAGTAGAACAAATAGTGGAAATCAGAATTTTAACCAAAGTAGAATCGCAAACATATAGACAAGAATTTGCTTAAAGAGCAGAGAAGGATGTTACTTAGGTAACTAGAATTTGATGGAAAGGCAGTGACACCAGAGGTCAGATGGCAGATGCTGACATCAGATGAAATAAGTAGCTTACTGGGCATGGAGAAGCCACATGTTTATGAAAGCCTTAGCACAATCCTGGAAGTGTGCAAACTGGCTAGGACACCCATAAGCACACCCCCCAACAATAGAGAGTCCCTTCAGGAGATGTTAATTCCCAAATCTCCATCAGCTGGAATCCTAGCAGTCAGAACACCTAAGTTTTGGGGGGACACCTGAATCATACCACCACAGGGAGTATTTCAGAACATATGACCATTTGGAAAAAAGTGTCCTCATGAAGAAAACTGGCCCCTGATATCAAGGGTGCTGTTGCAGTCCAGTTCACATTGCTGGTAGAAATCACCCAACCAAGAGCAGCTTCTGTGCAAAAGAGATTTATTTTGGCTTACAGGCTCCAGGGGAAGCTCCACAATGGCAGGGGTAAACGATGGCATGAGCAGAGGGTGTACATCACCCCCTGGCCAACATAAGATGGACCATAGCAACAGGAGAATGTGCCAAACACTGGCATGGGGAAACTGGCTATGACACCCATAAGCCTGCCCCCAACAATACACTCCCTCCAGGAGATGTTAATTCCCAAATATCCATCAGCTGGGAACCTAGCATTCAGAACACCTACGTTTATGGGGGACAACTGAATCAAACCACCACAGTTACCAAGGAAGAGAAGACCCTAGACACCCTTGAGATCTGTAGCCAGGTACTCAAGGGAGACCTCTGCCCATACTTGCAACTGTGCTGCCAGATAAGAGGCTAGACAATTGCCTCACCTTTCTAGTGGACACAGGCAGTCAAGTCACTATAGTGACCAGCTTGTGTGCTAGGAAAACAGGATAGGAAATAGAAATTGAAGGAGTCCATCAGACCAGTGCTACAGTACCAATTGAAACTATAAAATTTAAATATTTGGTAGTACTATGTCATGTAATTCTGTCATTATGGAAGCCTCAGTTTATATAGTAGGAATGGGTATGATTAAAATTGTGTTCCCACAATGGATACCCTATAAGTGGCTGAAGATAGCCAGTACTCAATGGGGCACAATTAATCTACCACCAGTAGCATTACCAAAGATTCCACCATTCTTCACTTAGTAGTATTTCCTTAAGGGAGGATATGATGAAATTATGAAAAATGTGCAGAAACTTTTGGCATAAGGAATTATAGAACATAACCAACCATCCAGGTAAGATAACTTACCTGAAGTAGAAGAAATTTTTGATAGAATCAGAACATTTAATGATCAATATTTTGCAACCATGGATTTGTAAGATGTGTTCTTCTACATACCTCTGTATCCTAATAGTAGGGAATATACTATGTTCACATGGCAAAATAAACAGAACCAATTTGCTAGAGTCCCACAGGAATACCACAACAGCCTAATCATTGTGAACATCAGTCTACAATGGAGCTTGGATAAGGTGGAACATTTACCTAATATCCTGATGCTGCCTTATGTGGATGATGTAATTGCTTGTGGTCATGCCAAGGGGAAAGTGCAGGGAGTATTAGATGCCTTAGTATAGACTTTAAAGGGGGATGGATAGACTTTTAATGAGGAAAAGGTCCACCTCCCAGATACTATCATTAGGTTCTTAGGAGTAATCTGGACAAGTGAAGGGCCTAAGGTCCCTTTCAGTGTTATTAACAAAATAGATAAAACCACCTGAAAATAAGATGCAAATGCAACATCTAATTGGATTTTTTGGATATTAGTACCTTCATATACCATCTGTGGTCACCAGGAAGGCTGCTGACTTCCAATGGGAGAATAGCAACAGCAGGCTTTTGACCAAGCATATGCATACATAGCAGAATTTGTCCAGTCATATGTCATACAACCTGGCAATGAGGTATGCATGGACATACCCTTTATGGGAAATTAAGGTAATTGTAGCCTTTTTACTAAAGAGCCAAAAAGAACCAGGTGACCAGTAGCATTCTATTGCAAAAGGTTTTCATTTTCAGAAAACAGATAATCATATTTTGAGAAGTTAGCATGGGCACTCTACAAAGCACTGAGGACATTTAGCCCTAACATCCAGCATCAATGCCTAATAGTCAGAACCCCAGTGCCTCTGCTTGACTGGGTGCATATGCCAGGTAAATCCCTGGTAGGAACCAAAACTGAACCCACAATATTGCAGTGGAAATGGTACCTTTAGAAGTTCATTAAGGACCACAAGGTGTCAGCTAAGGGATTGGCACCAGGTTGGATAGAAGAGATGGTGCTACTACTGCTTATACCAAAACCCATATTTGTGAGCACCCCTCCCCAGAAAGCAGTGACTATATTCTCATGGAGGACAGCTGAGTGGGATGCTTCTCAGACAAACGCATGCTTTACAGATGCTTCTTCAGCAAATATGGGTGGAGGCAAGCTGCATTGGAAATCCACAGCCTGGAGACCAACTGATCGGTATATCCCTACAGATGAGGGAGTGGCTAAAGCAGCATAGCACACAAAATACACATTTCTCTGTTGGCTATTAGACAATCTCTAAAGGAGGGACATAAATTAATAAGACTACTCAAATTCATGATGTCTATGCAATGACATTGCCTGCTGGTCAGCTAAGTAGAAACAAACAGATTGGAAGATTTATAGAAGGGACATTTGGTTCAAGTCCGATTGGATGGAAATAAACAAGTTAGCGAGCAATATTAAAATTTTGGTTACACATGTAGATGCCCATGTGGCAAGATGTTATAAGCTTGCATAATAGCAAGGCTGATAAATTGGCACAAACTATGGTAATTAAGAGTATAACTAAGAAGGAATGAATGCATGTGACCATTGTAGTTCCTAAGTGGTGGCACATAATGTGTAAGCTGTAAGCAATGATGAACTGTTAAAACTGCATAAGTCCCTGGGACATATTGGTGCACATTCTCATGGGTGCTAAGACGTAACCTACCTGCAACCTGGCAGCTATGTAAGAAAATAGTTATGGAATGTCCAGACTGTCCTGGCATGAAACTAAGATTTTGGAGAAACCCACCCAGTTCTATGGTGAAAACTGACAAATTTAACTATTCTATCCTGATTGGTTTTCTTGGGCCCCAATCCTCATTCAACAATCAATACCACTGCACAACTGTAGAAATGTGCACTGGCCTGGATATGCAAAGGCTTGTGAGGAGCCAAACCAAACAGCAATAATATATACTCTACAGACACGGGTTGCCCAACATGGGATCCCAGTTGTTATTACATCAGATCAAGGATCTCACTTTACTGGTGCCATGGTGAAGCATTGGGCTATAATCATGGACATTTCATGGGATTTCCACTTACCTTATAACAGCAGCAGGTAACATTGAAAGAACTTTAATGGGCTCTTAAAATATAAGTTGCAACTCTTATTAAACACACCCCTTAAAAGGGCTTTGAAAATTGCTTGTTTTGAGTTAAAATCATGATATAGATACATGAGAGCAAGTCCTTTGAGGAAGTATATGGAAAAAATGTTTTGGACATCTGGATACACCAAAAGGGGATGACCCAATAATACCCCACAAAATTATGCAGTGAAATGCCAACAAATCTCTCTCCCCACAGGAAATTGTCATGCTTGATTATGGTACCACTATCTGGAAAACAGGAGGAAAAGGTGATTTATGGATGACTATACTCAAGGAAGTGACTGGGAGATATTCACCATGATTATTACTGAGAAACTTTGCATTTTGTGGATCCTTTGCTTCTTAGTTCTACTGATATCCCTGGTGGGACATTACACCTTCTGCCGCCATAGAAAGGAGAACTCATTGAACTGGGGACCTGTATGGCTCACCAACCAAACCTTCTGCATAAGAGACAATTATAATGGCTCAGGTTAATTATATACTATGTGCTCCGGGCCTCTTGCAGCTCTGATATTGCCATTCTTACTGATGATAATGCTGCCACTCCTTCTACTACAAAAGTGTCTACTACAACAACCCAAGACTACCACCTATCCTGACAAGGCCAATTCCTAAGTATCAAGACCACATGCATCAAGTACCAGAATATTGGAATCACTATTACCTTGCATTAAACCTTACTTATGCAAGGACATCCTTTAGGGAAAAATATGCTTGGTGCCAACATGTTGAGAGACATGTGTATTACTCCTATTGTGACCAGTTCTGCAAAGTGACTGTACAACATAGCCCATTGGTGAGAACAAATCTGGAAGACATTAACACCACCAAAATCTATAATTAAAACCCTTTAAGATACCATGTTAATGGAACTCTGGAGACAAGTTACTTCCGCTGCATCCATATACCTATTTCATATGAGGAAAATATGCCTCCACACCAGACAAATTGCCTCAATCATCCACATTTATACCCCTTGCATTTTAGACAGAGGAAGATTCAACGACTCACACAAATTCTTTATAGCTCATTAAACAATAGTCCGTACAGCTGTGGACCTGACAAGACCACTTGTAGTATCAAGAGCTACTATGTTGGTTCCTGATTTATCAACCCCAGCAAGATTTGTAGCCTAACCAAGAATACAACCTAAAGGTAACATTTAATTTGAAAAATTTGGCGCCACCTGAAGAAATGTACTGGGAAATGCAGTTGCCAGTCCACTTATTCTTCAGCTAACCATTGGTCTGCAAGAAAACCACTGCAATTCTTAGCAGCTGGAGCATTTTTTGGCAGGGGTAGTGTTGGTTGGCAGTATGGCATCCACCATGTGTGCATCAATAAAAGCTGACATCAAGAGCATCAGGCATCTATCCCAGGAACAAGCTCAAGCTATAACAGCATTATCAGATGCTCTGCATACAAATCATGCACTTGTCACCCAGATGCAAACAGAAATAGACCTACTTAAGGAATTATGAAGAGTATGTTACTGATGTGCAGAAAGCAATGCTATTGATGCTGAACATGATCAAGTGCACCAGGGCCTCCCAACACTGCTTACAGTATCAAGTTCTGATGAATAGGTTAGAAATTGAGCAGTTCCAATATATATGACAATACCTCTACCATGACAACTGGAAGAGAGCTTTGTCAAACCAATGCAGTCATTTGTGGGCAAACATCTCCAATGAACCAGCTTGCTACCCTATAGATGACATCCTTCTCTTAAGGCTCTAACACCTATGTAGCAATGAAACCCCTGCTCACAGAATTACAAATTTCCAGGGTCGCTCTTACCACCTTCTATGATAGAGTGGATGATCTAGTAAATTTTGTCTTTCCAGTATGTGGTACAAAACCTTTTAACCTCATAACCCACTTTTATAACAATATCAGCTGGAAATACAAATCCTTGTACTGGAATCTGCCAGAAGGCTGTCACTTAGCATCTAACTCCTACAAGGTAGCTGCAGAATTTGCTTCAAGCAATATGACATGCATCTCTACCATAACCATTTCACAATCTCACTTCTTTTACTCAACATCCTTTGGTGCATTTCATCTGGATGATGGCAAATACTATGAGGAAACTGAAGTGGCCATACAGAAGTTGGCTGATACTGCAGCATAATGGGAAACAGTTTGCAAGCATGGACAGATCCATCCATAATTACTTTAACACCTATGACAAACACATTGACCATGTCAGCCATCTGGCACATGTTCTTCAAACAGACACCTTAGCTTGGGAACACAAGGTCAGAGGCATTAGCGACTGCACCTTTTTGGATACATTGGGCTGGAGGGTCTGACAAGATGTTTCATGCATTTGAACTTGGAATCCTATGCATTGGCTTAAGCAAGTGTTGTACACATGCACTTGCATAGTTATGGTTATAGCACACTTTAAAACTATGATTGTCATTTGCAGAAGATTATTATGGGGCACTATTGAAAAGAAGAACTCACAGCTGATCTGTGACCTTTTGAAGGCCAAGCTTAACATTTCATACCTCACCAAATGCATATTTTTGTCCCATCCATCTCAAATCTCAATTTTTCCATGAATGTTGGAAAAAGTGCATGGATTATGAAACCCACAACATTGTATGAAAACTGGTGGGGTGGATCCTGCCCTCCAATGCCACTTTTATAACCACTGTTGGTCTGTTATTATGGGAATCTGAGGAGATGATGATAATATACTGTTTGTGGCATTTTTATGTCATATCCTACATCACAATTGAGATCTTAATATAGCCTCTTATAGGCATGAACAACATGATGTAGTTTTAGTTATATTATTGGTATCATTGTATGTTTCCAATACATGTGATATGTATCCTGCAACCATTCAACATATGATTGTACATGACCTTGATTCCACCCTGAGAATGCTTGACTTCTGGAGGTCCATGGAAAAGAACTGTGTTATTCCTGTTAGAACATTACAGGAATATTGTCTTAGATCCATTGTAAGGCCATTTGCAAAATTTTGTTTGTTTCAACTATCTGCTTATTTGACATGGAAATTGTATCAACAGTCTTTTGTGCAGTACCACATTTTGAAATGTGCTACCCATATTACTCATTGAGACTTACTATGAGTTGAAATAGTCTACCCTAGAATGATGTGTGATATGCAGTGAATTGTGTGCAGTGATTTGTGATACCTCTTCAGCCTGATATGTTTGAGGCATAAGGGGGTGAGGTGTTAGGAGCACCAGTTAGTTGCTAGTTAGTGTAGATAAAATGACACTCAACTAGTAAGGGTGACATCACCATGGCAACCAGACAGCACAGCCACAGCCAGCTGTGCACTGATATGCAAATGAGCTAGCCCTAGGGTGGTTATTAGAAAAAAGGATAAGGACTGGAGAAGAAAAGTATAAAAACCCACAAAAAGCTGAGGAGAACACTCAGCCCGGAGTGGCAGACTCCACATTGCTCTGTGCATTGATACCCGCAACAGGACCTGAGTAGCAGCCAATGGGAGCCCCCAGTTGGAGGGAGCAGACAGACAAAGGAGAATGGCTGGCCCAAACCCCACCAATGGTTCAAGTGTCATTGCAGATGAGTTGCCTTGGGGCTAGGCTATAGTTCACAGGACAGAAGAGAGAACTTGACCTAATTAACTTGTGTGTGAAGTGAATAAAGTGTGGTAATTAAATTAACATATCCTCCTCTCGACTACTTAATTCCACACTCACGATATTAACCTTTCTTCCATAACTGTGCCCTATTTACAAGTTCATCTCAGAGAACTTGAAGCGGTCTGCCGCACCTTTATTTAATGCTGTCTTCAGAAGGTCAGGACCAGTTAGTTGTTCATGGTTTTATTCCAGAGTGGGAGGCAAATATTTACACAAAATAACTACATCACACCATTACTATAATACTAAATCTTCATTGTTTCCTACAATGTCCAATGTTCTAAATTTCACTGAATACAAGCCACCATTCAAAACCAAGATTCAGAGCTGGAGAGATGACTTAGCATTTAAGGCACTTGCCTGTGAAGTCTAAGGACCCAGGTTCGAGTCCCCAGAACCCATCTAAGTCAGATGCACATGGTGATACATGTGTCTAGAGTTTGTTTGAAGTTCATAGATGCCCTGGCAGCCCTTTCTCTTTATGTGTGTGTCTCTTTCTCTCTATAAAATAAATAACTAAAAATGAAAATATTAAAAAAAAACAAGCTTCAGACACCAAGAGTATTACCCTGTTAGAGTCACTTCCCTTGCACATGGTAGCATGTTATACCAGGATCCCTGATACTTAGGTTGTAGTGTTCCTCTCTGGTACAGAACTTAATCACACACATTCCTTTAATATAAATTACAGCATAATGAAAACTTTCCACTTATAAGTCATCTCTTTCAAGGGGAGATTCTGAAATTCTTCTCCTGGAATAGACTGATGAAGAACAGTTCCTGGACTTGACAACAATGAAGTAGAGTAGGTTGTAAAGAGAATCACTTGAGGCTACCTTAGACGGGCCTTTAAGAAAGGATGGGACTGAACCATGCAGAATAAGGAGGAGATTCCTCTGCAGGCAAAAGGATCTCAGGTACTTAATTGACTCCAGTTTCATCAGGCTCTCTAAAATGCCTAATTACATTAATTGATGTTTGATTTATTCCAAGTAATATCCTATATTAAGAATAAAATGAATTATTAGGGATATATGTGTTTGGCTGTAAAATATTTGTGTTTTTATTATAAAACATTTAATTCTAAACATATTCTCAAATGAAACATTCCAAGAAAGGCTAGAGAATTTAAGTACTTGCAATAGTTAAGAAAAAAAAAAAAAAACAGAATGCATGTACATCCAAACTATATATAGCCTGACAGTTTTCAAGATATACATTATCTGACTCTTTTTTTAATAGTTTTCCAAGGCAGGCATGGTGGCACAAGCTTTTAATGCCAACACTCAGGATGCAGAGGTATCAGGATTGCCATGAGTTTGAGGCCAGCCTGAGACTACATAGTTAATTCCAGGGCAGCCTAGACCAGAGAGAGACCCTACCTTTGAAAACCAAAAAAAAGAAGAAAAAAAAAAGAAAAGTTTTCCAAAGACTGTAGTAGAAAAATAAAGTGATTATTTTAAGTCAACAGATGATGTCATATAAGACTGACAGTCTTTAAGTCACAGATACAGTGCTTTTCTGTAAATGGTCACAGGTAAAAGCATTCCTTTTTCTGCTCAGATTTTATAGTCATTAACTCTTCTATTACAGCTGTTCTCATAGCCAATCAAGAGTTCATTAAAACATTATATTACTTCATATCATCATAATGCTATGCATCAATATTAATTCATTTTATAAAAAAGATAGCATCAGAAAATTTAAACTCAAAATTACATGCATTTGTTGGCCTGAACAACCCAATCTTAATCTCATATCAAGTCTTAGTACTAAGTACTTTGTCAGTCAGAATTTAGTCAGAAAACAGAAACCCAGCCCATATATTCAAAATGGAAGAAACTTTTAAAATATTTTGAGTTATTTATTTAAGACAAAGAAAGAGTCAGATAAAGGGAGAATGGGCATCTGTCTTACTTGGATACTGTGGATTTTAACCTGGGTCCATAGACTTCATAGGCAAGTGTCTTAAGTGTTTCACCAGCCCCAAATTGGAAGGAAGTTTTAAGAACTTGAATGCACATATATTTTAAAAGCAAAGATGTTCAACAAAATTTAGGTACATGAGTCAACCTAGAATACAAGTACAGTGGAAAGTCCCTAGCACCTCTAGGACTGTGTATAAAAAGAGAGGGGATCATGTGGTCAGAGCCCAGGTGTTACATCACACAGAAGCTAGGATGTATGTGAGCCTGTTAGTAACTGGGTCTATGTGAACTAGTGTGCCCTTTAAGGTGGCAGAAGAAGTAAGTTAGGGGAGGAAGGATGCTACTTAAAGGAAGTAAGTTTGGACACCCTGCCCATTTACTTCCATCTGTGGTGCACGTTGTCCCTACCTGTACAGTATGAAGCTACTTCGAATCTGAAGGCAAGGTAACCTATCAGGGAAAGAAAGACAGGGAAGCACTACCGTATTATCGAAAACCACCTTGGGGCTGGAGACATTACTCAGTAGTTAAAGTCTCTTGTTTGCAAAGTCTAATGGTCTGGGTTTTATTCTCCAGTACCTATGTGAAACCATATGAACAAAGCTGCCCATGTGTGCACCTGGAGTTTGCATGCGGTGACAAAAGGGCACGGCACACAAATGCTCCGTCACTCTGTTGGCCTCATTCTCTCTGTCTCTCTCTCTCAAATAAGATTTGTTTACAAGACATGCTTTGCATTCAGAAACAGGTTAAATTCAAAATTACTAATTATAACAATTTTTTTCATTAGTTACACACTTTATCAGTGGTTAATGTTTATTACCAGTGCACTCAGTATATTTCTTTACATTGACACAGTATTCTCTAAAACTTTCTCTAAAATATCAAATAGAAATGCTAACAATGGATATTCTCATATTTTTTCTATCACCATGGGGAAATTTTCAGCATTTGATCATTATGTACAAAGTTTGCAAAAACCCATCCATGCCTTCACGTGTATATACAGTACAGGTTGTCAGCTCATGCGTTACTTCATTTAAATCTACTATTATTGCTGCTATTAAATATACTGAGTTTTCTTTAAAAATAATTTTATTGAAGTGTAGTTTGCGTATGCAAACTAGAAGAATATAATTTGTAAAATTTCATGAGCTTGAAGAAAGACATGTAAACTTGAATGCATCACTATCATCTATGATATAAATATTAATAATCTCTAAAAGGTTCCAATCACCATTTTAATAAATTAATACTTTTTGCATGTGTGATAAGGTCACATAAGATTTATCCACTTAGCAGATTTATAAACATGCAACATTGTATTTCTATGACCCATTCATCTTTCATACCAGAAATGTAATGCCCTTTGACCAACACCTCCTCATTTTTCCCTTCCCATAGTCCTTGGAAAACATTGTTCTTTTCTCTGTTTCTGTGAGCTTGGCTTTTTTGTTTGTCATGTAAGTATGATAACATATGATTTTCTGTGTCTAATTTATTTTCTTAGCATAATGTTCTCCAGGTTCGCATATGTTATAGGATTTCCTTTTTTAAGGCTAGATAATATTCCACTGAATAGATAAATCACATTTTCTTTGTACATTGAAGTAATGGGTATTTAGATTGCTTCAATTACTTGGCAATACAGATGTAATTAATATTTGACTGTAGATATTTCTATTATGATGCCAGATCTATTGCATTGATATCCAGAAGTGTATTGCTATCCCATGGTATAAATATGCAGCAATGCAAATTTAATAAGAGCATTTCATCCAAGTGAGCAGCAGCCTTGAACAACAAGACTTATAGTGCACACCCTTTCCACACCACAACAGCAGACTGCACACTCTTGATCAACAAACAGGTTTTAAGAAGACTGAAAATTAAAATATTTCATATATATTTTCAGTCCACAAATAAATGAAAGCTGAAATCAATAGTCAAAGAAGATGGAAATTCACAAACACATGGGGATTAAGCAGCATTCCCATAGAAATTAAAAAAAAAAATCCCACTTGCTGCTGCCCCCACCCCCATGTGCAGACCTAGGCCAGCACGCTAGTGTTCCCAGACAGAACCTCAGTGTGTGATATCCCCATACCCCACGCTGCCTGGTCACAAGACGTGGAAGTTCCATCCACCCCCTGGTACACAGTCCCAAGGGGCCCACTGTCCCTTCCCCCACCCCTCAGCTTCTCAGAACCACCATGTATTCTCATCCTCTCCCCCTTCACAGCACAGTGCCAATATCTGTCTGCTTTGTCCCATTTATTCCTACCCCCTTGGTTCCCTCATGCCAACTGACACATGGTCCCATACCCTGAACCCAGAGAACCACAAGCCCCTTCCTCAGGTCCCCAGGCCCCCAAAAGAGCCTCTTGGGTTCCTTTCCGCTGAGCATGAAGACCCCACTACCATCAGAAACCTAGTGGAAGCAAACATAAAAGGCAATATTCACTGAAGACACTATAAGGGTAGACTACAGCTTCCTTCAAAATTAAATAAGATTCCTTCATTATGGTGGACCGACAACAGTGCAAAGGAATAACATGAAAAATCACATGCAAGTAAATCCAACAAGATTGCCCAGTCCCACAATGAATGTCTCTAATCAAAACATGGAAGAGACAATGGGATCAGAAACCAAAAATAAAGATACAAGCTATGCAACCTTGACCAAGCAAATAACAGAATTTGCAGAAAGTCAACAAAGGACCAATAATTGTATGATTGCTGTCCTTGCTAGATTAGACCTAATAAAAAAAGAGCCAGGAAGAGTTCCAAAGGCAGTTAAATGACCTGAAGGAGGGTGAAAAAAAAAAAAAGAGTATCTCAATAACCAGCTGGCTAAGCTCAATAAAGACCAAATGAAATGATGCAAGGATGAATTCCAAGAAGTATTAAGAAAATCAGAAAATGACATGAAAATGCAACAATAGAGGGATGGAAACTATACATTAACAAAAATAATAAAGCAGTAGAAGATACACACCAAGGGCTGGAGAGAGGGCTTAGCAGTTAAGTGCTTGCCTGTGAAGCCTAAGGATCCCGGTTTGAGGCTCGATTCCCCAAGACCCACGTTAGCCAGATGCACAAGGGGGCACATGCATCTGGAGTTTGTTTGCAGTGGCTGGATTCCCTGGTGTACCCATTCTCTCTCTCTCTCTCTCTCTCTCTCTCTCTCTCTCTCTCTGGCTCTTTTTCTCTCTGTCACTTTCAAATAAATAAATAAAAATAAACTAATTTTTTTTAAATACACACCAAATTGAACAGGCCAAAACTCTATAGAGCCTCTCAAGAACAGAATAAGCCATGTAGAGGATATAAACTCAGGACTAGGAGACAGAACAGAAGAAACAATTTGTGAATCCAAAAGTTTCAACAAGTTCAAAAAATTTTGTGAGCAGAACATGAGGGACCTGTGGTATACCCTTAAAAATTCCAACATTCAGATCATGGGAATACCAGAGGGAAAGAAATTCAGACCAAAATCATGGAGAACTTATTCACCAAAGTTATCAAAGAAAATGTTCCCATTCTCTCAAAAGAAAGTCCCATTTCAGTTACATGAAACTAACAGAACTCTAAACAGACTGGACCAAAGGATAAACCCTCCAAGACATATTATCATTAAGACTCTAAACATTGATACCAAAGAGAAAATCCTAAAAGCAGCTAGAGAGGATTAACACATTGCATATAAAGGTAATCCCATTAGAATTACTTAAGACTTCTCAATGGAAACCATGAAAGCCAGAAGGGCCTGGAAAGGAAAGCTGCAAAGTCTAAGAAACTGTGGCTTCCAACCCAAACTACTCTATCCAGCAAAAGTATCCCTCATAGAAGATAGTGAAAGAAAAACTATCCACAACAAAACTCAGCTTCACAACTACATGAACACAAAGCCAAAATTGCAGAGTACTACAGAGAATTCTCTATACAGAAGAAGCAAATAACCAACCTCAAGTGCCTAAAAGAAACAGATCACATTAACCAAACTCAGAGAAAGCACAAAAAACTACAAAGTCCAAGAAAACACCAAACCACATAAACCACCACAATACGGCAGGGGTTAAATCAAATCTCACACTTATTACCCTAAATATTAATTACATTAATTCACCCATCAAGAGACATAAGCTAACAGGGTAGGTCAGAATATTAGACTCCTCAATCTTCTGTCTTCAAGAAACCCACCACACCACTAAAGACAGACACCTCCTCAGGGTGAAAGGGTGGAAAATGATAATCCAAGCATATGGAAATAAGAAATAAGTAGGTGTAGCTATATTAATATTGGATAAAATAGACATCAAACCAAAAGTAATCAAAAAAGACAAAGAAGGCCACTTCCTATTTATCAAGGGAATGATCCAACAAGAGCATATGGAAATCATCAATCTTTATGCACCAAACAGGGATGTACCACAATTCATAAAACAATCTTCCAAACAGAAAATTAACAGGGAAGTAACAGAGCTTAACAAAACCATAGATCAATTATACATAATGGACATCTATAGAACATTCTACCCCAAATCCACAGACTATACATTCTTCCCAGCAGCCCATGGAACCTTCTCTAAAAAAGATGATATTCTGGGTCATAAAGCCATAAAGCCTGTCTTCATATATTTAGGAAGATTGACAATTTCCTGCATAACATTAGGCCACAATGCTGTATTGCTAGAAATTAACAGCAAAAGATGCACCAGGTATCCTATCAGCTCCTGGAAACTGAGCAACATACTTTTAAACAATAAATGAGTAGTAGACGAAATGAAATTTCTAGGAATGAATAACAATGAAAACACATTGTATTAGTCAGAGTTGTCTAGAAGAATAGAACTACTAGAATGAATTATTTTAAAAAGGGAATTTATTGGATTAGCTAAAGGTAGTCCAATAGCAGTTGTAGGCCTGAGAATCAAGGAACCTGGTAGCTGCTCTGTCCACATGGCCAGATGCCTGATCCTGCACTGCAGATGGCAATGGAAGGCCTGGAGACTTCCTGAGGATCTACTGGGGTTTGATACATATGGGACTTCAGTTGAGGCTGGTCTTCAGTCCGCATTGGTCTTCAACCCATGCCAGAAGGCAGCAAGTAGGTCTGGCAGCCAAGTGTAAGGAAGGGAATCTTTTCACCCAGAGCTTCCTTACATGAAGTCCCCCTCTGAGCAGGGCTGCCTTCTCTGGTAAAAGGGCTCACTCTAGGGGAAGGACTTCCTCCTTTAGTTGATCCTTCCTGGAAGCAACCTCTGAGACCCACCAGAAAGAGATTTCTGTTGATTACTAAACATATCAAGTTGACAGCACCTTAACTATCACAAGTCCACCCCTTGTAAACTTGGCACCAAATCATATCTCCTTACATCATACTTAATTTCCAAATGAAAACAGTAATGACCTCATAATTCTGCCTAACATGCTATAACTATCCCACGCACAACCAGAACCACAAAATCTTCCCCCCCAACACAAACCTTAGTCTCTAATATAATAGGTCTAATATAAATTCAACAGTTAGCTAGTGATATAATCTTAATATTGGTGTAGATATGTGCAAACACTCTTTATCAAGGTAGGACAGAAACATTGCAATTATAATCCTCATTTCTGTAACTGATCACATGGCCTTAGCTGGTATTTGTAATTGCCTTCTTCTATTATGTATTTCCTTCACCTTCAGCAAGCACCTCAGAAGGTCTTGATTCTTTATCTGGAGGGGTGACCCATACCTTCATTCCTAAAGTATCTGGGCCATTTATTACACTACTTCTATTGGGTTGTTGCAATTGTCCATTGACTTTGTCAACAGGGCATTGTAACAATAAGAGATGCCCTAAATGATCTCCTGCACTCTAGACATACTCTTCCTTACATCCGTTGTGGAGAAGCAGTCCACTTTTCCCCTGGTAATCTGGATCAGTCATCCCTGGAACTCCTTTCTCAGCCTGTTCACTCAAGGGCATTAGGAACACAAAGTGACCAGAGAGAAGTTTTAGCTTTAAGTTCAGTGGAATGTTCTTTATCTCCCGGAACAAGCACGCCCCCCTCTGTAACCAAGACTTATAGGCCAGCAGAGTGTAAGGTTGTGGGAACAGGAAGCAAAAAATTAGCTAAGGGGTCACTTGGGGTGATGTAAGTGTAATCATTCCCACCCTTCATTCCTGGACCTGTGAATACAGGCTATAGGAGAAACAGTACCATATATAAGACACTGATTCAGAGCATATACAGTCTGCTGGAGGACACTACCCCAGCCCTCCAAGCTATTGCCACCTAGTTGATACTGTATCTGTTTCTTTAAAAGACCATTCAACTGTTCTGTCAAGCTAGCTGCTTGAGGATTATGGGGCACATGGTAAGACCAGTGAATTCCATGATCATGAGCCCACTGCCAGACTTCCTGGTGGTGAAGTGAGAGAAGCAATGCTGTGTGGAATGCCATGACAGTGGATAAGGAATTCTGTAAGCCCATGGATGGTAGTTATGGAAGAAGCACTATGTGCAGGAAAGGCAAATGCATATGCAGAATAAGTATCTATACCTGTAAGGACAAAATGCTGTCCTTTCCATGATGGAAGTAGTCCAATGTAGTCAACCTGCCACCAGGTTGCTGGCTGGGCATCCCAAGGAATACTACCATATTGGGGACTCAGAGTTGGTCTCTACTGCTGGCAAATTTGGTACTTTGCAGTAGCCATAGCCAGGTCAGCCTTAGTTAGTGGAAGTTCATGTTGTTGGGCCCATGCATGGCCTGAATCTCTGCCACCATACCAACTTTGTTCATGGGCCCATTGGGCAATGACAGGGGTGGCTGAGGAAAGAGGTTGACCACTATTCACAGAATGGGTCAGCTTATCTACTTGATTATTTTTTTTAAATTAGTGTTGTATTCAGCAAATACAGACAGTTTGGTACCATTATTAGGCTCATCCATGGTCTACCCTCTCCCTATTGGCCCCTCGTTTTTGAGGTATATGTGTCATGCATTGTGGGGTTAGCCCACAGTTATTGGTACTATAAATGTCTCTGCATATCATGACCCAACATGTGGCTCTGACATTCTTTCTGCCCCCCTCTTCAGCAAAATTTCCCTGAGCCATGTCGGGATCATTTTTGGTATGCTTCAGTGATGAGGTGTTGGGGGCCTCTGAGGCCCTGATTTGGTAGGAGTGGATTCTTCTCTGTGTTTGTCTCCTTCCCCCTTGTGCTGGTATGTGGTTCATCAGGAAAATAGCACCCTTGCTTGTTTCACCAGTTTTCCTTAGTTTCAGCCAGGGCCCTTTTGAGGTATGATGGGGTGGCTCTCTCCTTAGGATCAAGATCTATCTGAAAAAGAGAAGCAGATTCTCCAACGGGGAGTAAGTTACCACCAGGACAAATGAGATAACCCTTACTTTTTTTATAGAGCATTTAATAGGTGTAGGTACTGTGGTAGCCCATGATTGATGGTAGCTTGATATTAGAGAGTGGGCTTATGTATGGATATGGTTCTGACTTGTTTTCAGCTCCATCTATGGGTCCCATACCACTAAGGGGACCAGTTAGCAAGATAAAGAGCAGTTGGTTCCCAACCATGGCTGTGTGCCACTATTGCCCTTGTGTGGGCATCACAACAGGTTATTTGTTGCTAAGTAGGTTCAACCACGAGTTGCTTGGATAGATATTGGTCATTTCCCCCAGTCGCCCATGTAGGACCTCCTGGCACTAGACATGCTGACTGTCGGGGGACTGACTCTCTCCTGGCTTCCAGCCATGCCATTCCATTTTACATGTCAGCTGCATATGGTGTCTTCAGCAAAAGGGTCTTACCACTAACCTTTGGTGGGTCATCAAGTACTGTGATAGAAATCTGTCATTCTTTTAGAAAACTTTGTAGGTTTCTCTGATCAAAAGCTCATTGTGGATAATAGCCCCATGCTGGTACTGGGAGTTACAGGACAGTACCCACTAAGAAAATGAGAAAAAAAATAACTAATATATAAGAGTTAGAGAGATGAGAGAGAGAGGGAGAGGGAGAGGAAGGGAAGGAAGATGTAGAAGATTAAGGTTAGACTTGATCCTACCCTCTTCAGTGTCTTGTGGTTCAGATGTTTCCTGTAAGGGCCTTGTGAAGGTTCAGGCATTTGGTCTGCCTTTTAGGAAGTAGAATTATATGGTACCATTTCTGTTTGGGTATAGATCAGTGTTTCCCACCCCTTTGATGCCTTCCCCTACCTCACCATCCATCCTAGTGTCTAGTCCATGAGATGTTTGCTGGGTTAGTAAGGTATCTTGGGCAGATTCAGGTTAAGTGCTGTAGATGAGTGAGACTATGTGTCAATTTGTGTGTGTGTGTGTGTGTATGTGTGTGTGTGTGTGTGTGTGTGTGTAATTGGGTAAGTTCACTGAGAATGATCTGTTCCAGGTTCAACCATTTTTCCTCAACTTCTTTGTGTCATATTTTCTTACTGCTGTATAGAATTCCATTGTGTAGATATACCACATCTTAGTTATCCATTCTTTTAGTGATGGACATCTGGATTGATTCCAGCACTTAGCTATTAAGAATTAAGCTGCTACAAACATGGTTTAGCAAATCTCTCTGGCCTGTGGTTTGAAGGTTTTAGGGTAGATGCCCAGTAAGGGAATAACCGGGTCTGTTGTTATCTCTATAGTCAGCTTTTTCAGGAGTCTCCATATTGCTTTCCAAAGTGGTTGTACCATCCTACATTCCCACCAACAGTGGATGAGTGTTCCTACTTTTCCACATCCTCACCAGCATTTGTTTTCATTTGATTTTTTGATGATTGCTATCCTTATTGGGGTAAGGTGGAATCTCATAGTTGTTTTAATTTGCATTTCACTGATTGTTAGGCATGATGAACATTTTCTTAAGTGTGTCTTTGCCCTTATTTCTTTCTCTGTGTGTTTGTCATTTGCATATAGTAATGCTACTTATTTTTGGTATTGATTTTGTATCCTGCTACTTTGCTATAGGAGTTAATCACCTTCAGGAGTTTTGGGATGGAGTCTCTTGGGTCTCTTACATATACAACCATTTCATCAGTGAATAGAGCTAACATAACTTCTTCCATTCCAAATTGTATCCTTTTTATTTCTTTCTCCTGTCTTATTGTTTGAGCTAGGACTTCCACTACCTATTATATTGAAAAGCAGAGGTGAGAGAGGACAACCCTGTCTTGTTCCTGATCTTAATAGGAATTCCCCCAGTCTCTCTCCATTAATTATTATTTGGGCCTTTGGAGCTTTGTATATTGTCTTTATTATGTTAAGATATGAACCAACCATGCCAATTCTCTCCAATGTTTTGATCATGAAGTGATGTATCTTTTCAAAGGCCTTTTCTGCATCTATCAAGATGATCATGTGAATTTTATGTTTAACCTTCTTTATGTGGTGTATTACATTGACAGATTTCCACATGTTGACCCCCTCCTGTGTTCCTGGGATGAATCCCACTTGATCAAGGTGGATAATGCTTTTGATGTATTGTTGGATTCTGTTTGCGAGGATTTTGTTCAGGATCTTTGCATCTGAGTTCATTAGGGAAATAGGCTGGTAGTTTTCTTTTCTTGTGGCATCTCTGCCTGGTTTTGGAATTAGGGTGATACTAGCTTCATAGAAGGATCTGGGTACCTTTCCCTGTTCTTCAATTGTGTGGCACAGTTTGAGGAAGATTGGTTTGCATTCTTCCATGAAGGTTTGATAGAATTAAGCTGGGAATCCATCTGGTCCTGGACTCTTCTTTTTGGGGAGGTTTTTTTATTACTTTTTCAATCTCCATGAGTGTGATGGGTTCATTGAGGTGATTAATCTGTTCTGAGTTTAGCCTTGATAAATGGTATGCGTCCAGGAACTTATCCATCTCCTCCACATTATTCAGTTTTGTGGAGTAGAGGTTTTTGAAATAAGTCCTGACGATTCTCCTAATTTCACTAGTTTCTTTTCTATTTGTTCTAGCTTAGTGATGGTAGCATCCACACGATTTTTGGTCCTTTGTTGCTTTCCTTCAAGTTCTACCAGAAGGTTGGTCAGGGTTGCATTGCTCATAGCTTCAATTTGATGTTGTGAACCTACTAACTTTTCTATGTTTTGGTTAGTTGTATTCATTGTAGGACTGTGTGATCTAACTGGATTTTCTTGCATTTGAGTTTTCATGTTATTTCTTTTGCACTGTGGTCTGCCCATGTCAGTATATGGGCACATAGGTGGGTGGATCAGCCTGGGCTCAAGTGCAATGGGAATCTGAGGCTGCCTGGGGCAGTTGCAAGTAGCCTGGGCTTTGGCTCCCACTTGTCAAAGCCGCCTATGTACTGCCTGACAGGGGCACCAAAGTTGAATTCTCAAGTGGCAATGCACCAAAGCTGCCTGCATTCAAGTTTGAAGGGGTACTGAGGTACCAAGCACTGAAGCAGCCCAAACTCTGGCTGGGAACACTGGGACCTGAAAACAGTCTGGGCTCCCCCACCACAGAGCAATGGTGAGTGGCTGGCACAGCAGACAGGTAGGGGATGGCTCCTGAGCTGGCGCAAGTGAGAGACACAGTATGGGCTTATGTGGCAGTTGCTGAGGGACTGAGCTTGCTGAATGTGTAACAGTAATGTGGGCCAGTGTGCAGAGCAGTTTAAGCTTCTGCACACAGGGATCAATCAGCATGCAATCGGTGCATTATTGGCACATGATTGGAGCCTGGAAGCAGCGGTGGTGGGCACAGTGGCTATTTGGTGGGAGGGGTGGGATACCTGCCCTTGACGGGATCTATGATTCCCTGTTCCCCCCCCCCCTTTGTGCCCTCCCACTGAGAAGAAGATCCAGAAAACCTTTAATGTTTTGCCTTTCTTTCCTCAGGATTGGCAGAGCAGTTAGGTAGTTGTCATCTTGGCCAGGAGTCTTTACTTGATTATTAAAGCCATCTTCCAATTAGGTCACCTTCTGATGAGCATTAACATGGGACACAAGTTTCATTATACCCTTTGCCCATTCAGAACATTCTATCCACATACACCTTCCCCAGATGTCCTTCTCACCAATTTTCCAATTGTGCTCCTTCCAAATCCCATACCATCCAGCCAAACAATTGGCTACAGCCCATGAATCAGTGTATAACCACACATCTGGCCATTTTTCTTTTCAAGCAAAATGCCCAACCATGTGCAATGCCCAAAGTTCTGCCCATTGTGAAGACTTCCCTTTGCAAATCTGTTTATTATAGTCTTAGTGAAGGGCACATCTTCTGGATGCTCCCATTGTAGGGCGAAAGATGAGTTTACATGGAAAATCTATTCCAGCATTCCAAGATATCTGAGCTTTTAAATCTCTTCAGCAACATTAAACCAAAGGATACCAGGCAGATCAAGCTAATTTGCAGTAGGCCATCTATGGATCCATACTTCAGCCAACCAATCAAATAAACTCTTGATACCCCTTCTAATTGCACAAGCTGCATTGTTAAATCTAAAATCTCTGCTTAATGGACCTATTTCAGTAAATTCAGCCTGACCTAATATTATCTTCCTTCCTCCATCATCCCACACCCTTAAAATCCATTCCCACACATATTCCCCATTTTTCTGCCTGTACAAGTTAGAAAACTTGTTCTTCAGGGGTGTACCTCATTTCATCTTTTGTTACACTTTATATCTCACCTTTGGGGCCTGCCTAGCCTTCTGTCTGGTTATAGTCCCAGAGACAAAGATGGGTGGGAAATGAGAAGCACCAGCACCTACTCCTGATTCCTCAGCAAAGTGGGAATATTCCCTTAGGCAAGGGTAGGGCAAATAATATTTCAGGGTGTAGATATGGGGCTACAACTGCTGCTAAAGGAGGGGAGGTCATACCTTCATCCAAAACAACTTCTTCAGAATCTGACACTTCAATTTCTCCAGGTTCTTCAGAGTCTTCCCATACATCACTGTCCCAAGTTATAGGGTCCCACTCTTATCCAATCAGTGCCCTCACTTTAACTTCTGATAGCTGGTGAGGCTGGGACTTGAGTTTACGTTGCAAGTTAGCCAATCTCATAATGAAAGCTTGGGTTTGTCTTCTGAAATCTGAGCTAGCTCTGTTCTGGCTAGAGGGGAGACTCTCCTCCAGGGCACCCTTAGAAATCTTGAGATCATGTACATGGGTCTTAAGCTTGGAATTTTCCTTTTATAGCTTCTGCTGTTCCCTCAATAGTTCATCCAGATATGCTAAAAGCAACCAACAAGCCTCATAATTTGTCTTACTTTTGCACAAATATTCACATGTTTTAAATACTGAGTCATTAAATTCCTTGCTCTTTATAAAACATGACTCAGGATAACCAAATACATCTATCTTGCAGAGTTCTGTAAATAGTGCACACCATGGATTATTAGTGCCTTTTTTATTTCCAGTGAAAGTGCTTTCCTTATCACCAGTAGGGCCTTTGGTAGCATTGAAGTTGGAAAGTTAAAGCACCAAGTCCAGTAGAGAAATCCATCTTTACAATTATGTTTCTCTAGAACCGCACTCCTGGTTCCATAATCTGTATTCTTCAGCATTCTCTAGAGGAACAGAACTGCTAGAATGAATTAGTTTTAAAAGGAAATTTATTAAATTAGCTTATGGTAGTCCAATAGCAGTTGCAGGCCCAAGAATCAAGGAACCTGATAGCTGCTCAGTTCACATGGCCAGATGCCTGAGAAGTCCCCATCTGGCACTACAGATGGCACCAGAAGGCCTGGAGGTTACCTGAGGAGCCCCTGGATTTTTCTCCACGTGGGTCTTCATTTGGTGCTGTTCTTCAATCCACGGTGGAAGGCAGCAAGTAGCTCTGGCAGCCAAGTGGAAGGGATCCTTTTCACCCAGAGCTTCCTTATATGAAGTCCCTCTCTGGGCAAGGTCACCAACTCTGGGGGAATGTCTCACTCTTAGGGAAGGACTTCCTCCTTTAGTTGATCCTTCCTGGAAGCAACATCCTAGAACCACTCAAAAGGCATTTCTGTGGATTACTAAACAGATCAAGTTGACAACACCTCAACTATCATACACAGCATACCAAAATTTATAGGACACAATGAAGGACGTCCTCAGGGTAGAATTCATAGCACTAGATGCCTTTGTAGCAATGACAGAGATATTTAAAATCAATAACTAACCATCCACCTAAAGGCACTGGAAAAGCAAGAAGAATCCAACCCCCAAAAGGTCCAGATGTTAAGAAATAATTATGATCAGAGGAGAAATCAATGAATTGGAAACTAAGAAAACAATTAAGAAAATTGATGAGACTTCCAGCCAAGATGGCGACTGACTAGCTGTGCTGCAGATATCTGGGAAAGAAAGGCAAGAAATTAAGGGTTATCAGGGCCTTCTTGCCAGTGGAAGGGCACAGAGTTGGGAAAAACAGGGAAGCACGCATCCCCCCTTGGGTGGTTAGTCTACCCCCAAACATACAGCCACCACGTCCCGCACCCCAGGCCCCGCACCCTGCACCCAGCGCCCCGCTGTGCTCTGATCGTGTGCCTGCCAGCCCATCGTGTGCCTGCCAGCCCGCTGCACTAATGCGGAGACCTCCGCCTTTGTGCACTGCTCCTGCGCATTGGCCAGCCATGCTGTGCTCGGTTTGCACACCCACGGGGGCCACTTCTACCGTGATTAGGTGGCTGCCAGACACCCTGCTGCTGTGCTCCGATCGCTTGCCTGCCAGCCAAACTCTGCTGTGTCCTGACCCCGTGCCCGTATCAGCTGCCTCTGCACTACAATTGCATGTGCAGCAGGCCCAGTCCCACAGCAAGGGCCACACAAGTCCACACTGAGTCACTAGCGCCAGCTCAGGTGCCATCCCCTACCTGTCCGTTGCCACCCATCCCCCACTCCCCTGAGGTGGGAGAGCGCACTCTGTTTGCAGGTCCCAGTGTTCCCAGCCAGAGTTTGGGCAGCTTCAGGGCTTACTACCTCAGTCCCCTTTCAAAACTTGAAGGCAGGCAGCTTTGGTGCATTACTGGGTGAGAATTCAGGCAACTTTGGCACCCCTGTCAGGCAATAGATAGGCGGCTTTGGCAAGAGAGAGCAAAAATCCAGGCTGCTTGCAACTGCCCCAGGCTGCCTTGGATTCTCATTAAGCTCGATCCCAGGCTGCTCCACCTACCTGCCATACACTGACATGGGTAGACCACAGCGCAAAAGAAATAACATGAAAAATAAAATGCAAGAAAATCCAGACAGATCACCCAGTCCAACAAGGATTACATCTAACCAAAACATAGAAGAGTGTTTAGGATCAGAAAATCAAGTGGAAGCTATGAGCAATGCAACCCTGACCAACCTACTGCTAGAACTTGCAGGAAAGCTACAAAGGACAGATAATCGTGTGGATGCTACCATCACTAAGCTAGAGCAATATGATAAGAGACTGGAAGGAATTCAAAGAGAGCTGAGAGAGTTGAGGGAGAGTGAAAAAAAAGAGGACCTTAAAAATCAGCTGGCCACACTAAATGAAAACATAAAGAAATGCAAGGATGATTTCCAAGAATAATCAAGAAAATCAGAAAATGAGACAAAAAGGGAGCTGGACAAAGTGATGGAAGTGATACATAGGAAAGTAGTAGAAAATGCAAACTTAATTGAACAAGTCCAAAACTCACTAGAGGCTCTCAAGAATAGAGTCAGTGAAGTGGAAGATAGAAATTCTGATCTGGAAGACAGGATGGAAGAAACAGTTCAAGAGTCCAAAAATTTCAATAAGTTCAAAAGTTCCTGTGAACAGGACATGAGAGAATTGTGGGATACACTTAAGCATCCTAATATCAGAATCATTGGAAGAAGGAGGAGAATTTCAGACCAAAGGCATGGAGAACTTATTTAACACAATAATTGAAGAAAACTTCCCCCGTCTCTTAAAAGAAAGGCCCATCAAGATTCAAGAAGCAAACAGAACTCCTAACCGACTAGACCAAAGGAGAAACTCCCCAAGACATATCATTAAGACCCTAAACATTGACACCAAGGAAAAAATCCTAAAGGCAGCTAGGGAAAAACAGGGCGGGTAGGGCATCGAAGGGTGGAAAACAGTAATCTGGACCCAAACGGCAATGGTACCATAAAATTCTACTTCCTAAAAGACAGACCAAATGGCTGAACCTTCACTAGACCCTTACAGGAAACACCTGAACCACAACACACTGGAGAGGGTAGGATCAAGACTAACCTAAATCTTCTACATCTTCCCTCCCTTTCCCCCTCTCCCCTCTATCTTTCTCCTCTCTAACTGTTGTATATTAGTTATGTTTTTCCTCAATTTCTTAGTGGGCACTGACCTGTAATCCCCACTTCCAGCTTTGGGATATCATCATCAATGAGCTTTTGATCAGAGAAACCTACAAGGTTTCCCAAAACAATGACAGACTTCTGTCAGAGTACGTGATGACCCACCAAAGGCCAGTGGTAAGACCCTAATGCTGAAGACTCCATAAGCAGTTGACACGTAAAATGGAATGGCATGGCTTGAAGCCAAGAGAGTCAGTCCCCAGACAGTCAGCGTGTCTAGTGCCAGAAGGTGCTACATGGGCAACTGGGGGGAAAAGACCAATATCTGTCCAAGCAACTCATTGTCTAACCTAATTAGCAACAAATAACCTGATGTGATGCCCACACAAATGCAGTAGTGGCACACAGCCATGGTGAGGAACCAATTGCTCTTGATTTGGCTAACTGATCCCCTCAGTGGTACTAGACCCATAGCTGGAGCTGGAAAACAAGTCAGAACCATACCCAAACACAAGCCCACTCTCCAATATTAAGCTACTATCAATCATGGGGTACAAGAGGGCCTACACCTATCAAACTCTCTATTAAAAAAGTGTTATCTCAATTTTCCAGGTGCTAACTTATTCTCTGTTGGAGAATCTGCTTCTCTTTTTCAGATAGATGCTGATCCTAAGGAGAGAGCTGCCCCAACATACCTCAAAAGGGGCCCAACTGAAACTAAGGACAATTGGTGAAACAAGCAAGGGTGATGTTTTTCTGTGAACCGGATACCTGCACAAAGATGAAGGAGACCAACACAGAGAAAAATCAAATCCTACCAAATCAGAAAGCCAGAGCCTCAGAGGCCCCCAACACCTCAGCACTGAAGTAGACCACAAATGAACCCAACATGGCTCAGGGAAATTTTGCTGAAGAGGGGGCTGAAGGAATGTCAGAGTCACATGTTGGGTCATGATTTGCAGAGACATTTATCATTCCCATAACTGTGGGCTAACTCCACAATGCACAGCCCATTTATTTCAACAAGGAGGGTCCAATGGGAGGGGATAGATCATAGATGAGCCTAAACAATGGTACCAAACTGCCGGTATTTGCTGAAAAGAAAACTAATGAATTAAATGAAAAAAAAAAATAAATAAATAAAAGAAAAGAAAAGAAAAAGAAAATTGATGAAACAAAGAGCTGGTTCTTTGAAAAATTAAACAAGATTTATAAAACCCTGGTCAATTTGATCAAGTGAAAAAAAGAGATGCTTCAAATGCACAAAATTAGAAATGACAAAGGAGAGATAACAGCAGACATGAGTGAATTTGGGAGAATCATCAGGACTTATTTCAAAAACTTCTACTCCACAAAACTGGATAATATGGAGGAAATGAATGGATTCCTGGACACATACCACCTACCAAAGCTAAACTCTGAGCAGATTAGTCTCCTAAACAAATCTATCACTCCAATCAAGATTGAAAAGTTAATCAAAAGCCTTTCTAAAAAGAAGAGTCCATGAGCAGATGGCTTCTCAGATGAATTCTATCAAACCTTTGTGGGAGAACTCAAACCAATTTTTCTCAAACTGTGCCACACAATTGGAGAACAGGGAAAGCTTCCCAAATACTTCTATGAACGTATTATCACCTTAATACCAAAACCAGGCAGAGATGCCACAAGAAAAGAAAACTATAGGCCTATTTCCCTGATGAACTTAGATGCCACGATCCTGAACTAAATCCTCACAAACTGAATCCAATGCATTATCCACCTTGATCACGTAGGCTTTATCCTAGGAACTCAGGGGTGGTTCTACATACAACTGACAGGGGCATATTTTCTAGAATCTACAAAGAACTCAAAAACTCTAAACAATAAAAAATGAAACAACCCACTCACAAAATGGGGCAGAAAACTGAAAAGGAAGTTCTCCGAGGAAGAAATACAAATGACAAACACACACTTAAGAAAATGTTCATCATCCCTAATCATCAGGGAAATGAAAATGAAAACAACTATGAGATGCCACCTTACCCCAGTAAGGATAGCAAATATTAAAAAATCAAATGAAAACAAATGTTGGCCAGGATGTTGATAAATAGGAACCCTCATTCACTGTTGGTGAGAATGTAAGATGTTACAACTACTAGTGAAAGCAATATGGAGACACCTACAAACGTTAACTATACACTTACCAACAGATCCAGTTATTCCCTTTCTGGGCATTTACCCTAAATGCTCCATGCTTCAGTCCATAGACATTTGCTGAATCATGTTTATAGCTGCTCAATTCATACTAGGTAAGAGCTGACATCAACACAGATATCTATCATTAGACAAAGGGATAGCCAAGATGTGGTATATCTACATGATGGAATCCTACTTAGCAGTAAAGAAAAATGACACAATAAAATTTAAAGAAAACTGGTTGAACTTGGAACAGATCATTCTCAGCAAACTCAGCCAATCACAGAAAGATAAATCTTGCATGGTCTCACTCATCTGTAGCTCCTAACCTGAATATGCCTGAGATGCTGACCTACCTAATAAGCATCTGGAAGACTAGGTAATAGGGAGGGTGGGGCTGGTGGGGGGACACAAAACAGGACCCAAATGGCAATGGTTCCAAGAAATTCTATATCATAAATGACAGACTAAATGGCTGAACCTTCATCAGGTCCTTAGATGTAACACCTGAACCACAGGGCCCCAGAGAGGGTATGAGGAAGACTCACCTTAATCTCCTATTTCTCTCTCTGTCTCTCTCTCCCTCCTCTCTCTCTTTATTTCTCTTTTATAATACCTATCTTCTTTTTCCTTCTTTTCCTTGGTGCTGTCTTATAACTCCCAGTACCAGCATGTGGTTAACATCCACAATTAGCTGTTAATCACAGAGACCAACAAGGTTTCCCAAAAGAAGATAGAGTTCTGCCAGAGTACCTGATGACCAATCAAAGGTTAGTGGTAAGACCCTATTGCCAAAGACATCATATGCTGTTATGGAACATAGAGTGACCTGGCTGGAATCTGGAAGAGTCAGTCCCCAGACAGTTAGCTCATCTAGTGCCAGAAGATGCTACATAAGCAACTAGGGGAAAATGACCAACATCTTCCCAAGCAACTCATGGACTAAGCTACTCAGCAATAATGATTTGATGCCCACACAAGTGCAATAGTGACACACAGCCATGGTGGGTAACCAACTGCTCTTGATTTGGCTAAAGGATCTGCTCAATGGAATGGACCCCATAGCTGTTTCTGGGAAACAACTCAGAACTATATCCAGAAAACAGCCTGCTCTCCATTGTCAAGCTTCCACCAATTGTGGGCTATAAGAGGCCTTACACCTATTAAATTCTGTCTAAAGTAATAATGGTTATCCCATTTATCTGGTGCTGACTTCACTCTCCATTGGTGAATTTGCTTCTCTTTTTAAGATGGACACAGATCCTGCAGAGAGAATCAGCCCATTGCACCTCACGAGGGCCCCAGCTGAAACCACAGTGTAATTGGGGAAACCAGCAAGAGTGATGCTTTCTTGGTGAATCTTGTACAAGTACGAGGGTGAAGGAGATAGACACAGAGAACACTCAACTCCTACCAAACCAGATATTCAGAGACATAGAGGCTCCCAAGTCACTGAAGTATACCTTAAACAAACCCAACATGGCTCAGGGAAATTCATGGAAGAGGGTAAGGAAAAATTGTTAGAGCCACATTTGGGGAGATTAAGCACAGAGACATTGCCTCAATGCATGACCCATATTCCCCAAAGAGGAGGTCCCTGTGGAGCGGTGAGGGCAGGAAAGAAGTTAACAGTGGTACATGGCTGTATACACACTGTGCACATAACTAATAATAAAATACCAAAATTAGAAAATATTTTGGGAGTAACACTTAGAGGTAAATGTATAGCAATATCTGTCAATTACCAAAAACAAAAATGTCAAACGAACTTCCTAATATTATACCTTAAGGAGCTAGCGGGACAAACTATGCCCAGAAGGCAGGAAATAATCAAAAAGAAAAGGAATGGTAAAACAAACTTAAATGAAAATTTACTTTTTGAAATATTAAGTCAAAATTAAGACTAAGAAAAAGCCCAGATGATTCAAATTCATAAAAGCAGGAAGAAGAGTTCTTATAACTTATGCCACAGAAATAAGAAAGATGATAAGGAAATATCCTGTTTCTTTTTATGTAATTCTTATTGCCACTCCTCAATTTGAATTCTACAGGTTGTTACATGATTAATTTATGGATTTCTGTTACATAATAATTTCCACCAAATTGAAGCACTTCATCCTAGGAGAAGACTATTAGAAAATTCCAAATTAAAACATAGGTCCATTGAGACTCAGGAAGTGAACAGATCTGAGGATAAGTCTCAATTAGTTCCTAAAATTTACAAATTCACAAGGCCCTTTCCATGGTTATGTAAGAACTGCTTGGGAGGAGAGATTATCTGGTTAGATGAGCTGCTCTCAAGTTATACCGTGACTCCAGAGAAGCAGCTTCACTATGCCACTATGCTGGGGAGGGCTTTACAGGGATGCAAATGTCTTTGACCTGTCAGTGACCTGTCATGTGGTTCTGCAAGTAACACCAATGCACTCACTGATTCACCAAGGTGGACTTTGGTATCATAATTTCATTTGTCTGGTGCACTATCTGGGGTTACATAATATTTGTTATTGTCTCCCTAAGAAAAAAATAATGTAGCGAATGGAACCCTCCTAGGTATTGACAGAACCAGAGATACATTGAGGAAGAGAGTTTTCTTGACCCCTGTTATAGTTGCCAAGGCATGCAAATGAGGCTGCGGCTGATTTATATGAGGGTGATGCTGTGGGGGCAATCCCAACATGGCTATGCAAATGAGGCTGCGGCTGATTTATATGAGGGTGATGCTGTGGGGGCAATCCCAACATGGCTACCATTTCCTATGTACTAAGAGGTAGTGTGCCTTCTTGCTGTCATAGTGGTTTCACATTTCCTAGGAAGGGAGCAAAGCATTCTGTGAATGGAGTCCTCCATGGGAGGAATCCCAGTGCGGCAGTCATCTTCTATGTGGTATGGAGTGGCTCAGCTGCTTAATGAGTAGGATCTGCCCCAATAGTGTGGAGATACCCAACAAACAGTACAGTCCTTAAGAGCAGCACATATGGGACACTACTGTCATCAAGCTGTTGCAACGGTTACATGGACAGAGCTCGGCACAATAAAACATGTAACTGAGGCTGAAAGCTGTCCAGCAGGAATTTGCTTGTGGAAGTGAGGAATTACAGTGCTTTTAGAACTGACTGTGTTAGCCTCTGATTTTTATGTATAGATTGGATCAAAGAGATGATAAGGTATTGGCTTGCTGTTTCTTACATCTGAGAACCAAAAGAGAAAAGGAATACAGGTTACGCTTTTCTAAAGAGCTCTTTATGGGAACCAAAATCTTGTTACATATGAAAGGAATTAGACAGTGATGAAGAGAATGAGCTAAACAGAATAGAAGGTATCTCTAAGGTTTAAATTTTAATAAAGAGGAAAGGGATATTAATGATGGTACAGTTTGAGGGACCATGATCATCAATCTGGACTACTTGAGTTAAAAGTACTTTTTTAAAAAAATATCTTATTTTTATTTATTTATTTGAGAGAGAGAGAGAGAGAGAGAGAGAGAGAGAGAGAGAGAGAGAGAGAGAGATACAGAAATAGGAAGGTAGACAGAGAGAATGGGTGCGCCAGGGCTTCCAGCCACTGCAAATGAACTCTAGACACGTGCGCCTCCTTGTGCATCTGGCTAACGTGGGGCCTGGGGAATCAAGCCTCAAACCTGGGTCCTTAGGCTTCACAGGCAAGCGCTTAACCGCTAAGCCATCTCTCCAGCCCTGAAAGTACATTTAAGCTAGAAGCAAAAAAGGCTGTCAAAGCTTTGATTCTAAAGGCTGTGAGAAATGGGTATGCATGGGATTGGCCTGAGTGCTATAGAAGTCCAGAAATTGAATAGCTACTCCTCCTTCTTTGAGACAACAAAGGCTGCTGAACCTGAGTAAATATGAGATATGAGACTTTAAGGACACTTGGTTATTGCCAGCTGAAGTCCCTGTGAATATCAGGGACTGGAAGACTATAGAAGGGCAGAGAGTAGTTAGGAGAAAGGCTATGTTTGCTGCCCATGTCACTGACCCAGATGGAACTGTGTGTGCTCATAGGACAGTTAAATAGGAAGTTGATTCAACAGGGACCTCAAGCCAGGTATGGAACTTTAGTAGCTTTTGCGAGCTTTCCGTGGGATGTGATATTTTAGAAGTAGGAGGGGATTTGGATGGTTTGAATGACTTATATCAACACATAAATTGGGTTTAGAAAATACGCAATCTAGAGGAGAGAGGAGAAAGAAAAGGAAAACAGACAAAGGGGTCCATTCTGGCCACTGGAAGGCAAATTGTTCCAAGCTAAAAGTTAAAAAGGAAAATAAAATAACAGAAAGCTACATGCTATACTTGTGAGCTTCTAGAAGGTTTTAAAGCTTAAAAGTTGATTTATCAAAGGCATCAATTATTTTAAAAAGGCATGTACAAAAGATTAAGCTTGATGTAGTTTGGGAAGTTATCTTCCCATATTGATAAAATCTAGTGGAGATGGAGATGGTTTGCCTAGGCCAAGGACTCTTCAGCAGGCAGATGCAGCTGCTGGCCCAGAGCCTGCAAAGAGAGGAACTGGCACCAGGGGCACGCAGGACAGGTAGGAGTGCAGCCCTTTAAGCTCAAACAGCCTGTACAACACACTAACTCCATTGAGGCCCTCAGGGGTGGAAAGATGCACAGCCGTCCTATGGTGGTCCTATGGTTGTGGCCGCATCCCACCCAGGTTTAGGAGCCACATAGCTCACAGAAAGTGATTATAGATTATAGAGGACTGCTGTCTCCAGCATTGCTCTTTGGAAGAAACAGTTGATATAAGTACTAGAATTTGTTCATGTTTTGTTTGACCATACTAAAATTTTACTTTATTATCTTTCCATTTAGATATTGACTCCTATGACCACTGGTAATGGATTGCAATGAATGATGGGTGAGCCTGAAGGATCCTGTCCATTCTCTGTACAAAAAAAAAAAAAAAGAAAAGAAAAGAAAAACATGAATGTTTTAATGTTAACAGATTTCAAAAGGCATCTGGAAATGCTTTTCTAGCAGTTAAGAAGTTGAATGAATGTATCTTACATGGGTTGGGAAAAAGGCTCACTCAAGAGAGGCTCAAAGTTGTGTAATGAAAATCCCAGTAACACAAATAAATTGCCACCCTAAGAGTTGTTAGCCAGGGAGGCTCCTGAGCCCCTCCAGTTTACAAAGGGTTGCATGGAAGAACTAGGTGCTAAGATGCTATTTCTGATGATGCCACACAATTTGATTGCAGAAAATGGACAAATCTGGATGAAAATTCCCTTTCTACTGTCTAGCTTTCATAGTGCTAGGAAAGACTATGTAGGCTACTGCAGAAGAATTGTCACCAACACACCTGCTCCGCTACGGACCGTGCTTTCTACAGGAACAACATACTATGTGCCCTGTGTCCAAGTGACTGAATAGTAGCATGCCAAATATGGATGTGATCATTTACATTTGAATTGGATTTAAGTTCCGCTCTGCAAAATTATGAAATGTACATAGGTATTAAAGAACTCAGAGCACCTACAAATGTGAATGTCATTTCCTTAATATTTTATTTATTTCAGGGTCACCAGCCACTGTAAATAAGCTCTAGGCACATGCACTACCTTATGCATGTGGCTTAATGGGTACTGGGGAAGTGAACCTGGGTCTTTAGCCTTCACAGGCAAGTGCCTTAACCACTAAACCATCTCTCTAGCCCAAATGTGAACAAATATTATGTGAAAAGTAAAAGATTAATTCTATCAAGAAAGGTATCCATTTTTATTTCTAGAACTTTTTTTCATAATGTCTATATATTATCCTGGTAAGCTACAAAATGGGAAACGGTATTAAAATAAGTATGACAAGTAAAAATTTTAAGTTATGGAGAACTACCCAGGTTTTACTACTTTATTTCACACATATACCTGAATTTTAGTCATAGGTTCTTTGGAGAATATTTGAAAGACTTCTCCAACACCAGTTGGTGTAGATTATATAGTTGGAGAGAGATGAAGGGCTTTGGTACCAATCTTCTTGTATATCATCTAATCTGCTCAACCTAAAATGTATTTGTGCTCTGTATAAAACAGGAAGACAGAGGAAAATAAAACTTTAAGCAATTTACCATTTCTTTTTATGATTGGTTTACTACGTGGGCAGAGTCTGGTATGTGTAAAAGACCAATAGGAACATATTTTCTGTGTACCCTGGAACAGCTGACAAGCTGGCTGTTTACTCCCTAAGCTATGACCCTGTTCTTATCTTTCAGTCAAGTACGGTTGACCCATCTGGAAATGCATATCAGGGTGGATAGGAACATAGAAGTGGAAATTCCAAATTCATTACTCATTCCATGGGAATTGCAATGCTTATGGTATAGTTTGAAGGATCCATAGATGTTTAGATACCTGTTGAGCTTTAAGATGCTTCTAGTCCAGTGAAGAAAACACAATCTTTAACATTGCTGTAGAAATACAAACTCATATTTTAGTGTTTATCAATTAGTAAGATTTACAAAAAGTATCATACAAGAAAAGTGACTGAGACAATGAAATTTTCCCATTTGAAATGAAATTTTATTCCTTTTCTTTTCTCTCTGCCTCCTTCTCACCCTACTTCTCTGTTGCCTTTTATCTTACCTTTAAGAAAAAAAAAAAAAAAAAAACTGAATTAACAAGTAGACAAGGAAAAATGGATTAACTGGTGTGGTGGTTTGAATGAAATGCCCCCAATAGGTTTAAATGTCTTTGAATGTTTGGTCTTAAGCTACTGGTGATATTGGAAAGCTGTGGGTCCGTTGGGAGGCTGAGTGCTGCTGTAAGAAGTGTGCCACTGGACATAGGCCTTGAGAGTTTAGTCCAACCCAGCCTAGCAGTGACAGGAGCGCATACTTGTTACTTTCTCCTAGCTGAGATGACGAGATGTAAGGCCTCAGCTGTCTGCTACCCCATGCTTTCCCAGTCATGAAGAAGCTCCGCAACATGATTGTAAGCTTTCTTTTCCCAAGCTGCTCCTGGTCAGGTATTGTGTCCCAGTGATGAACAGGTAACTGCTACAACTTGTGTATCTTGAAGACTCAACTATAATACACAAGCCATTTTGGAACAGTATTCAAAACTGTATAAAGATTTTGCCATCCCACAGAGTAAAAGGAAATATTACATTTAAAAATATAGTGACTTTTCATTAATATTCAGATTTTATCTGAATAGAATAAAATATCAGAATCATAAAACAAAAATAAAGCAATTTAAGTTTAAATTATATCTCACTGATAAAATACAGGAAATTACAAAGTATGATGTAGTTCACATTTCTTCTCCCTAAACTTTCTTGCCTGTTTTGAAATGAATTTCCAGTCATCTTGAAAGCATAATGAATGTCTTCAAGATTTATTTTGAAATCAGGGAACAGGGACATGTATTTTATCCTATGAACCATGAAATAAGGCTTGGAAGAAACAGCCTCCTTTTCAGGATCACATCTGTTTTATTTCAAAATGAGTTTATCTGTCTTATGAAAGTTGAAATCAGGGAAAAGTTTCATTATACAGGTCATGTTTTCTTAGTGACATGTGCTTATTATGCATTTAGTAAATAGAAATTTAACACTAGATGATTAAGTTGTTTTTGAGGTTAAAACTGACAAATCCAGGCTGGAGAGATGGATCAGCATTTAAGGTACTTGTCTACAAAGCCTAATGACTTGGGTTCAATTTCCCGGCACCCACTTAAAGCCAAATGCATGGTGGTGCATAAATCTGGAATTCCTTTGCAGTGGCTGAAGGCCCTGGTGTACCCATTCTCTCCCCCACCCCTTTCTCTTTCTCTCTGCTTCTCTTCTATCTCTGTTTGAAAATGAATAAAAAAAATATTTTCTTTAAAAAATCTAACAAATCCAACACCTTATCTAGTAACATTCTATTGAATAATTTTGCAGTTTTAAATATAAAGTACTAATTAAAAACAGACATAGTAAGTTCTTCCTGTAATAGACATAAGAAGTGATTTCATCCATAGATAATTTTACATTTTAAAAACTAGAACAAAATATTTATAATCAACTCTTTGTAAGCAATTGAAAATGAAAAAAATCAGAAATTTGTAGAATGTTTATTTTTTTTTAAGAATTTCATACATGAACATACTGTAATTGGGTCATGATACCTTCCCGAGAGTATCTTTTGTCCACCTTGGTCCACATTCGACTAAGTGCTGCTTCTGTTTTGATGCTGCTGTGTTTCAGAATGCTTATCATTAGTAACTTGCATCAACTAAGAACTTCAAATTTGTGGAATTTGTATATGATGATTCCCAGTTACACAATGATAGCACTGATAATGTACAGAATTGCACATGCATGAGATACCACAAGAATCAAGTAGAAAAGTGGGCAGAAGTGAGTGGGAGCCTACTTTTGAAATACAAAAATGCTTCTACTGATACCTGAGTGCTTTCTGTACTTTTGGTGTTTTCATGTTCATATACAGGGCAGGGATACAGGCTGAACCAGTGTCCTATAATGAGATCTGAATTGAAACTCAAGTAGGACCGTCAGCAGGTGGCACTATGGAGGAGAATATCTCAGTCCATGTTTCGGCAAGGTAAGTGTCCTGTACAGCAAGATAAGACCAGTTATCCTCACCAGAAGGGGGGGGGGGAGGGGCGAGGAATAGATGTCCAAATCTTTAAAACAACGATATTAAAATTTCCAATAGAAGATGAATATATGAACTACAGCCAGCCAAGAAAGCAATCATTAATTAGTTCCAAAGTCATTTTAGTAGGACTTGTCACATAAAAACATGAAAGCCATTATTTCAAGCTTATTCACTGGATTAAAGTACATATGAAAAGGCAAATTTGATATTGATGATAAAAGGATAGGAACTTCAAATGGTAACTAGAAAATATAAAAATAAATTAATTTTAACTAATTCTTAAAGTGATGTAACTAAAAAAACAAATGGACTATTTTAGTAAACAGAGTTGAGATGACAAAAATATAATGGTAAATCAGAAATTCAATTAATAATTATTATCTAATCTGAATAAAAATAGGTTGAATAGTAGTAACCACAAATAGAGGAAAAGAAAATGAACAGAAAAGTACCTGCTGTACAAAATACACACAATTGAACTGGTTGCAGCAAGAGAACTTAAAGTCTACAGACTGATAGAATCTCAGAAGCAGGCATCAGCACCATTACAGTTGCCAATCTATTTCAACTGGTGCCTGTCCTTGTCCAAAAATAAAATAAAATAAATAAAAAATGAAGGAAGAAAAAAAAGAAAAAGAAAAAATGAAAAAAAAATTCTTTCTTTCTCATCGATTGTAGTTCTTAATGCTGGCCAACTCTTATATCCCCAGAAAGTCACCCAGCCATTGAATATTTTTCATTATGCTTTCCCCATGTACCTCACATCTCTTTCAGTTATACTTTCTTGTCTTGGATTATTATTATTTTTTTCTTTTTTAAAAAAGACTTGCTTTATGAGTGTGATGTCATATCGAGTCAATGTTATTCTCTCATGGTACTCTAGAAGAGGTGTGGGTGGGATGTTACAAAGTGCTAAAGTGATCAGTGTGAGCAAAGCAAAAAAAAAAAAAAAAGGTGTTTAGGAAGTGTGGGGAAAATGTTGTGTTGGCTGCCATGGTGATGTGGCATAGTCAGCTGTTCGCTTTTAATGAAATTTTTAAAACATAACTTGTTCTTCTGACTAGTTTGAAGGTGGAATTGAAAGTGGTTTTGAATGCAATTAGGTTATGCTATTTGGACAATAAACTAACCTTGACCTAAAAAAAAAAGATTATATCAAAATAATGCACAGCAAGAAAATAGACAACAACAAAAAGAAACAATCTGTAGAACGGGAAAATATATTTGCCGCCAACTCATACAAGATTAGTATCTAGGATATATAAGGAACTTAAAAAATTCAACACTAAGCCAGCTGCGGTGGTGCACACCTTTTAATCTTGGTACTTAGGAGACAGAGGTAAGAGGATCACCATGAGTTCAAGGCCACCCTATGACTACCTAGTAGATTTCAGGTCAATATGGGCTAGAGTAAGACCCTACATCGAAAAAAACAATAAATAAATAAATAAAAATTAAAACAAAAAAAGTAACCCAACCAAAAAAAAAATGAGCAAATAATCTGAATAGACAATTCTCAAAAGGAAAAACAAATATCACCAAAAATATACAAAAATATATTCAATAGTACTTCTTAGCAATAAAGTGGAAAACAAACTATAATACAATGTTATCTCACTGTTTATGATGACTGTTAATGCTATGACAATGAATGCTAGTGAAGACTAGGAGAAAAGGTAATTGTTGGGAATGAGAATTAGTATAGCCATCTTGGAGAAGAGTATGGTGTTCCTTAAAAGACTGAAAGTAGGGACTGGAGAGATATCTCAGCAGTTAAGGCACTTTCCTACAAAGCCTAACAACCATGTCCAATTCCTCAGTACTCACATAAATCCAGATGTAAACAATGGCACATGCATCTGGAGTTTGTGTACAGCAGCCAGAGCCCCTGGTACACCCATTTCTTCTCTCTCTCTGCTTTTTTGTTTTGTTTTTCAAGATAGGGTCTCACTATAGTCCAGACTAACCTGGAATTCACTACATATCCTCAGGGTGCCCTCAAACTCACAGTGATCCTCCTACCTCTGCCTCTTGAGTGCTAGGATTAAAGGTGTGTGCCACCACACCCAGCCTTCTCTCTGCCTTAAATGAAGAAATCATTTTTAAAAATAAAAGTAGATCTATCATATGAACACACTATTCTATTTCTGAATATATAACCAATAAATAAATAAATGAACACATGGAGTATTTCTAGACCACTACATCTAATAATACCACCATTTTATTCTAATGAACCAACACATAATTTTCAATTATTTTATGCCCTTGAATTCTTCCTGTTTTCTGAAGCTCTAGGACACAAAGTTCTATGGCACACTCACAGGAGCCATGGCTATAGCCCTTGACTCACTCTCCTTCCAGCTCCATCCAGCTGCTTTTCCTCTTTGGAAGCATTTGCTGTGTCTGGTTCATCTGTTTACATACTTTAATTCCCTATTATCTACCTATTAAAATTTCATGTTTTGCTGTTTAGAAAAATCTTTCAAGATTTGGCATCTGTTTTATTTCTTACCTCCTAGTAAGGAAATTGTATTTGGTGATGTGACAACATCACCAGAACCATCATAGGTTGTTGATTTTTTTGATTTAAACTTTGGCTTATGTTATTACCTTGGGTGCAAACTACTGTGTATTATTTTAAAGATTTTTTAATTTTTTATTCATTTGTTTTCAAGGATAGTGAGAAAGAAAAAAGAAGAAAGAAAGGAAGGAAGGAAAAAAAAGAAAAAGAAATAGAAAAACAGGAAGAAAGGAAGGAAGGAAGAAGGAAAGAAAGAAAATGGGAAAATGGGTGTGCCGGGGCTTCAAACAAACTCCAGATGCATGTGACATTTTGTGCATCTGGCATTATGTGGGTACTAGTGAATGGAAATAGTCATTAGGTTTTGCAGGCAAGTGCTTTAACTGCTGAGCCATCTTTCCAGCCCCTGTTTATGATTTTAATCATATATTTGTATATCAAGATGGAATTAAAATCCAGCCACTTTAAGGTAATCTCTTGTTAATCTCAGGCGGTAATAGGCACTTCTTTTGTTTTTCAAATTCTTTGTATTTTGTTTTCTGAACTTTTAGGAGGAGAAACATAAGGAACACAAAATAGGAATTGGAGCCAGGAAACTACTTTCTACATCTTTTAAGACCTAGCAGTGGAGTCACAGGGAAGTAATTTTGTTTTTTTCTTTTATGGTTTTTCCAAGTAGGGTCTCACTCTAGCCCACGTTGACCTGGAATTCACTATGTAGTCTCAGGGTGGCCTCAAACTCATGGTGATCCTCCTCCCTCTGCCTCTGAAGTGCTGGGATTAAAGGCGTGCACCACCACACCTGGCCTCATTTTGTGATATTTGAAGGTCAAACAGCAGTGTATTTGGTAATCCATAGGTAGAATATAGAGGTATTGGTTATAATTGTCTATCAATTTTTAAAAGTTACCATGTTACAGAATGACAGTTGTTTGATATTGAAAGTTTGATATTTCATTAAGATCCTTGTCATGTGTGATTAAGTTATATGTGGAGTACAGCCAACACATTCAAGTATACCTCAACCATTAATATATATATGTGTATATAATACAGTGTCTGTGTACGTGTTGGAAATGTAAGAAAGGGTACAACTTCATTATAATATTAATGTGGCATTTATAATTAACTAATATTATATGGAATTATAATTTAATAAGTGGATGAAAAATTTAAGATGCAGGGGGGAAGGAGACCAACACAGAGATAAATCGACTCCTACCAAATCAGACAGCCAGAGCCTCAGATGCCCTCAACACCTCATCACTGAAGCAGACCAAAAATGAACCCAACATGGCCCAGGGAAATTTTGTGGAAGAGGGGGTGGAAAGAATGTCAGAGCCACATGTTGGGTCATGATATGCAGAGACATTTATCGTAACAATAACCGTGGGCTAACTCCACAATGCACGACCCATATACCTCAACAAGGAGGGGCCAATGGGAAGGGGGTAGGTCATGGATGAGCCTAATGATGGTACCAAACTGCCTGCATTTGCTTAATACAAAATGAATAAAATAAAGAAAAATTTAAGATGTTTTCTTTCAGTAATGTAGACTAATAAATTCTGCTGATGTGAATTATATTTACACAAATGTTATTTAATTTTTTTGCAACACCTAAATCCTTCTTATGAGCTCATGAGCAATACTTGGCCTGTATTAAAATGTTAATTTACAAATTCCAAATAAGTTTTCTTTGTTTGGTTGAGTTAAAAACAAAACCTGGGCCACAGGAGGCTTCCACACTGCTGTTAGATTATAGCCTGTTCTTTTTTTTTTCTTTAGTTAGTGTGATCATAAAATTGAGGTCACACTTCCTCCTGAATAAGTAAATCATACATTCTTGTCATTACTGATTAAGAATCTAACCTATATGCAGCTCTACTTAATGACAACCACAACATGAAAATACCTATATCCTATTAATATGCCAGTCATAGCTGCCTATACTTTACATGTGTGGTTTATTTTAAATCCATTCAAATTTATCAAATAACTTTTATTTTTATTTTTAAATGAGTACTCTCTGGCAGAGAGAGCCATGTCCTTCCTAAGGTCACATGCTTGGTGCATGGAAGAACCAACTTCGCAGCCCAGACAGTCTGAGCCTATGATTAACATCATTTGGAAAAACAACATAAAACTGAACATTTAATAGATTGCATATGCGCACGGGAAATATCAAACCATAAAACCTTAGTTGCACAAGTTCAGGTGAGGATGAAGTGTCCATTAAGAAACAGAGTGTCTTCAGAGTTAGAAATGCACCCCAGGATAAAAAGATAGTGTCCAATGGTATGTAGGTTTCCATTCTTATAATCTGTTACAGTGTATAGTGGTAAATTGTATCTTAAAAAGGGAAGTAGATGGGCTGGAGAGATGGCTTAGCAGTTAAGCTCTTGCCTGTGAAGCCTAAGGTTTGAGGCTCGGTTCCCCAGGTCCCACGTTAGCCAGATGCACAAGGGGGCACACGTGTCTGGAGTTCGTTTACAGTGGCTGGAAGCCCTGGTGTGTCCATTCTCTCTCTCTCCCTCTATCTGTCTTTCTCTCTGTGTCTGTCACTCTCAAATAAATAAATAAATAAATAATGAACAAAAAATATTTTTAAAAAAGGGAAGTAGATGTGATTAACCATCTTGCATTGAAGAAATTATTGTAATTTATTCAAGTGAGCCTTAGGTGCTCCTATTAGTGTTTTTATTCATTAAAAGATTAGTAGCAGTATTTCATACAGAAGGGGGATTGTGCAATGGAGGTGGTGAGTGGACTGATGGAGCCAAATGTTAAGGGATACTGGAGGCACCAGACACTGCAAGGGGCAAGAGATTGCTTCTCCATCCCTGAGAGTCTCTAGAAGCAATGTGGCCTTCCTGAGGCTTTAAATGTAATAAAGTGAAATTTAACTTCTGACTTCCATACCTTCAGGATAATCAATAATGTATCTTTTCAGACTCTAAGTTATTGATAGTTTACTATGACAGCCTTAGGAAATGGATACAATGATTTCCCAATCAGCTCATATGCAACACCTGTCTCTTCAGGGATTACCTGTTTTGGCCTTTTGCCCCAGAGATCTCAGAGATGACACCCTTGGTCTGCCACATGTTTTTGTAGGTGACTAAATTGTGAGGTAGATCTAAATGCATCTATCAATCTTGGACATAGATGCTTCCCTGAAATACCAAGGATGTATGACATAGTACATGACACAGTCAAAAAGAAAGATCTGCTCCCTAGGATGCAGTGGAACATGACTTATGTTATGTGCTTGGATTTGTTCATAGCATTGCATGGTTTTGATCATTTAATCCACACAGCATCTCAATGTGGTGGTGAATGTGTAATGACAATTGCCAATATCAAAGCCATGTTGAATGAGACAATGAAATTCATCTATGGGAAACTATGAGTTCAGTAAATCTCAGGAACTTAGATACATCAAAATCAAAATGGTAGCTCTGAGAAACTGGAAGCTGATTAGATAGCAAGCTAGATCCTGTCAATATGGAAGTAAATTGTAGAGTTAATTCCATTTGATGCTTTTCTTTGCACTCCCATGAAAAACTGTCTTTGCTCTGAAGGTATATTCATCATATTGGGGGTGAATGCCTTTGAATTCCTTTATTGCGTATTTAGAAAAGTATACTTTTGGCTCCACAAGTGTGCTATTTCCTTCCATAGGAGCTGCATGAGCACAATCATATTACATATAAAATGTTTGGGAATCTTAACACAAACTTGAACAAGACTATTGTATAAATTAGCAACCTTTCTAGTAGTTTAACTTATAGTCAAGAGAAAAGTAAAAAAGACTTCAAAACGGAACAACTAGAAGGCAATGATGATATAGTATTTTAAATTACAAGTACTATTTCTAGGTTAAAACTACATGAAAATCTTGTTGAATAAAAGGGCTTCAAACTGAGTATATAAACTTTTGTTTGTGTTTATTTATTTTCTAAAAAAAGATTATCTAAAGCCGGGCATGGTGGTGCATGCCTTTAATCCTAGCACTTGGGAGGCACAGGTAGGAGATTGTTGTGAGTTTGGGGCCACCCTGAGACTACATAGTGCATCCCAGGTCAGCCTGAGCTAGAGTGAGACCCTACCTCAAAAAAAAAAAAAAAAAACAAAAACAAAAAAAACAAAAACAAAAACAAAAACAATAAAAAGGATTACTTAGTACATTTCTAATAAAACTCACAGTGTTGAGACACTTCTATTTTAATCTGTGAGCTAAACAGATTTATCTGGTACATATTTTTAGATTTCATTATTTGTAGCAAGAATTAAAAAGATATTTATATAAAACTTATCTGCATTTCCTTTATTTTTAAAAATGTACTCCACTGGGTCATGCACTGAAAAAAATGTCAAGACTGATTTAATGAAAACCTATTTGAAAAAAATTATGAATCTGTAATTCCAATGCTCTGAGGACTGAGGCATACATATCAAATCAAATCAAAGTTTTCTTTCTCTAAAACTTATTTTCATGTTGTAATAATCATCCCCCAAAGCAACAACTATTCTCATTTAGCTGTATGTTTCTTATACTTATCATATGTATCAATGTGTAGTGATGCATGTTTAAGCTTTCCATATATGACATAATAATATGTCTATTTTTGTATTCTCTATTAATATAAAGCCCTTTATTGTTATTCTTGTTGAAACATGTCTATTTTGTACAGTCTTCTTAGTTGCTACATAGTAGGAATAAAAAGTGCAGTTGATTTTTATTGTTGTAATATGTAAATTTAGATGCCTCAGGTTATTTCAATCAATGCTGCAATTGTACATGCTTCCTGAGACACACACACACACAGAATTTTCAGAGTAGATAATCCGTCTTGGAAGGTCACATTTGACTTTACTACTCAATATTAAATTGCTCTCCAAATAATTGTAGAGAAAGTCTCATCACTTCTTTTACAATTCTCATGTGACATATAAATTTTCCTGTGGCAACAGATATAAAATTAATTCTTCTGTAGTTTCTACTTTAATTTCCTCATTCATCAGAAGGCTAAGCTGCCTTTCATCATCATTGGTTTCTTGGTTTCCTCTACTGAGAAGTTTTTATTGAGTTTATATTTAGTAGTATGAGTTTGTTAAGTGTTGTGTCTACTGATTATTTTAAACTACTCTTAAGAATAGTTTTCACTGTCACTGTAATACAACATATAAACAAGCTTAAACATAAAAATCACATGATCATTTCGATAGATGCAGAAAAGGCCTTTGACAAGATACAACATCACTTCATGATCAAAACATTGGAGAGAATAGGCATGACCAGTTCACATCTTACCATAATAAAGGCAATATACAAAGCTCCAAAGGCCCAAATAATACTTAATGGAGAGAGACTGGAGGAATTCCCATTGAGATCAGGAACAAGACAGGGATGTCCTCTCTCACCTCTGCTTTTCAATATAGTTCTGGAAGTCCTAGCCCAAGCAATAAGGCAGGAGAAGGAAATAAAAGGGATACAATTTGGAAAGGAAGAAGTTAAGTTAGCTCTATTCGCTGATGACATGATAGTATATGTAAGAGACGCGAGAGACTCCATCCCAAAATTCCTGAAGGTGATTAACTCCTATAGCAAAGTAGCAGGATACAAAATCAATCCACAAAAATTGGTAGCATTTCTGTATGCAAATGACAAAGATACAGAAAAAGAAATAAAGGACATAGTCCCATTTTCAATAGCAACAAAAAAAATAAAATACCTTGGAATAACGTTAACCAAGGAAGTAAAACATCTATACAACGAAAATATAAAAACTCTCAAAAAAGAAATTGAGGAGGACTTGAAAAGATGGAAAGACCTCCCATGCTCCTGGATAGGCAGAATTAACATTGTGAAGATGACAATCCTATCAAAGGCAATAAATAGATTTAACGCAATTCCAATTAAAATCCCTACAGTGTTCTTCACAGAGATAGAAAAAATGATCTCAAATTTCATATGGAAAGGCAGAAGGCCTCGCATATCCAAACATATCCTCAGCAAAAGAAATACCTCTGGTGGCATCACCATACCCGATATAAAGCTATATTACAAAGCCATAGTAATAAAAACAGCATGGTACTGGCATAAACACAGGAGTATAGACCAATGGAATAGACTTGAGGACCCGGATTTTGGGCCAAGCAACTATAGCTACTTGATATTCGACAAAGGCCCAATCAACATAGACTGGAAAAAAGATAGCATCTTCAACAAATGGTGCTGGACAAACTGGATAACCACATGCAGGAAACTAAAACTTGATCCACACATTTCACCATGCACAACACTCAAATCCAAATGGATCAAAGACCTCAACATAAGAACAGAAACTCGAAAACTACTGGAAGAAAATTTAGGAAGTACTTTCCATGATATAGGAATGGAAAAAGACTTCCTGAATAAAACCCCAGTGGCTGAAGCTCTTAAACAGTCACTCAACCATTGGGATCATATGAAGCTGAAGAGTTTCTTTACAGACAAGCATATAATAAGCAAAGCCAATAGAATACCCACAGAATGGGAGAAAATATTTGCAGGTTATCCAACTGATAGGGGCCTTATCTCTAGAATTTACAAAGAACTCAAAAGTCTAAACAATAAGAAGACAAATACCCCACTCACAAAATGGGGCACAGAGTTAAACAGGCAATTCACAGAGGAAGAAATACAAATGGCAAACACACACCTAAGAAAATGTTCATCATCCCTAATCATCAGAGAAATGCAAATTAAAACAACTATGAGTTTCCACCTTACCCAAATAAGGATAGCCAACATCAAAAGGTCAAATGAAAATAAATGCTGGCGAGGATGTGGAGAAGCAGGGACACTCATTCACTGTTGGTGGGAATGCAGGATGGTACAACCACTTTGGAAAGCAAATGGAGTCTCCTGAAAAAGCTGGCTATAGAAATACCAACAGACCCAGTTATACCATTACTGGGCATCTACCCTAACACCTTCAAACCACAGGCCAGCGAAATTTGCTCAACCATGTTTGTAGCAGCTCAATTCGTAATAGCTAAAAGCTGGAATCAACCCAGATGTCCATCATTAGAAGAATGGATAACAAAGATGTGGTATATCTACACAATGGAATTCTATACAGCAGTAAGAAAAAATGACACAAAGAAATTTGAGGAAAAATGGTTGAACCTGGAACAGATCATTATCAGCGAACTTACCCAATCACAGAAAAAAAATCGACACATAGTCTCACTCATCTGCAACACCTAACCTGAATCTGCCCAAGATGCCTTACATACCCAGGAAGCACCTCATGGACTAGACAATAAGATGGATGGGAGGGCGGGGAGGGAATCAAAGGGGGGAAAACAAATCCGGACCCAAATGGCAATGGTACCATAAAATTCTACTTCCTAAAAGACAGACCAAATGGCTGAACCCTCACCAGACCCTTACAGGAAACACCTGAACCACAAGACACTGGAGAGGGTAGGATCAAGACTAACCTACATCTCCTACATCTTCCCTCCCTCCCTCTCTCCCTCTCCCCTCTATCTCTCTTCTAACTCTTGTATATTAGTTATCTTTTTCCTCAATTTCTTAGTGGACACTGACCTGTAACCCCCACTTCCAGCTTGGGCCTACCATCCACAATGAGCTTTTGATCAGAGAAACCTACAAGGTTTCCCAAAACAATGACAGACTTCTGTCAGAGTACGTGATGACCCACCAAAGACCAGTGGTAAGACCCTATTGCTGAAGACTCCATACACAGCTGACGCATAAAATGGAATGACATGGCTGGAAGCCAGGAGAGAGTCAGTCCCCAGACAGTCAGCGTGTCAAGTGCCAGAAGGTGCTACATAGGCGACTGGGGGAAATGACCAAGATCTGTCCAAGCAACACATTGTTTAACCTAATTAGCAACAAATAACTGGATGTGATGCCCACACAAGTGCAATAGTGGTACACAGCCATGGTGAGGAATCAATTGCTCTTGATTTGGCTAGCTGATCCACTCAGTGGTACTAGACCCATAGCTGGAGCTGGGAAACAAGTCAGAACCATACCCAAACACAAGCCCACTCTCCAATATCAAGCTACCATCAATCATGGGGTATAAGAGGGCCTAAACCTACCATTCTGTCTATCAAAAAAGTAAGTCTTATCTCAATTTTCCGGGTGCTAACTTACTCTCTGTTGGAGAATCTGCTTCTCTTTTCCAGATAGATGCGGATCCTAAGAAGAGAGCTGCCCCACCATACCTCAAAAAGGGCCCAAATGAAAGGACAACTGGCGAAATAAGCAAGGGTGATGTTTTCCTGTGAACCGGATACCAGCACAAAGGGGAAGGAGATCAACACAGAGAAAAATCAACTCCTACCAAATCAGAGAGCCAGAGCCTCAGAGGCCCCCAACACCTCCGCACTGAAGCAGACCAAAAATGAACCCAACAAGGCTCAGGGATATTTTGCGGAAGAGGGGTGGAAAGAATATCAGAGTCACATGTTGGGTCATGATTTGCAGAGACATTTATCATACCAATAACTGGGGCTAACTCCACAATGCGCGACCCATTTTCATTAACAAGGAGGGTCTAATGGGAAGGGGTAGATCATAGATGAGCCTAAATAATGGTACCAAACTGCCTGTATTTACTGCAAAGAAAACTAATAAATTAAATTTAAAAAAAAAGAATAGTTGGGCTGGAGAGATGGCTTAGCGGTTAAGCGCTTGCCTGTGAAGCCTAAGTTCCCTGGTTCAAGGCTCGGTTCCCCAGGTCCCACGTTAGCCAGATGCACAAGGGGGCGCACGCGTCTGGAGTTCGTTTGCAGAGGCTGGAAGCCCTGGCGTGCCCATTCTCTCTTTCTCCCTCTATCTGTCTTTCTCTCTGTGTCTGTCGCTCTCAAATAAATAAATAAATAAATTAAAAAAAAAAGAATAGTTTTCAGTTTGTCTTTTTATACATTTGTGTTTTGAATTTAAGTGTGGTCAAATTCATTATTCTTTTAATCTTTTTTTGATATGTGCTTTTTGACAGGATTTTTTGTCATATTTGTCATTTTGACCAAATACTTGACAAGAAACAACTTAAAGGAGGAAGGGCATATTTTGGATCCGAGTTTAAAAGGATTCAGTCCATCATGAAAGGGAAGTCATGTCATCAGTGGTGGCTTGTAGCAGCTGGTTACATAACCATCTGTTGTCAGGAGACAGAGAAATGGCTGCTGGTGCTCATCTTGAATTCTGTTTTTCCTCATTTTGTTTGGCCTTGGACCACAGTTTATGACATGATGCCCTGCCCATTCAAAATAAGTTTTTCCTGCTGAGTTAATCCTCTCTGGAAAAACCCTCAAAGACATGCTCAAAGGAGTACCTCATCAATATCTTAAGTGTTTTTTAGTATAATCAAATTGACAAATAAAATTAACCAACATAGTGTTTGTACTTTTAGTTTAAAAGTTAATTCTTACTGTAGGTTATTTTTGATATGATTAATATTCCTATCTTTATTTGGGATTGAATTTTGTTGAGTATTTGAGGTAGACAGTTTTCACTCGCTCTATAGGGATAATTCTTTTCAGTTCTAATCCTGCAAGTTAAGGACTCCTTTATCTTTGTTAAATCATTGACAACTAAACTCAAGCAGACCTCAATCTAAATTTATTGAATGCTTATTATGCATTTTATTGACTCTTTTGTTTCATTTCTTTTATTTTCTTGTGACTTTTTAATTTATTTATTTTTGTATTTGTGTGAAGCATGAGTATGTTTTGTTTTTGTGTGCAGTGTGCGCATATGCATGGGTTCATAGGTACGTGTGGGAAGGCCAGAGAAGATACAGAGTGACTTTCTCTATTGCTGTCTTCCTTATTTCCCCTAAAATAAGGTGTCTAGCTGAACTCAGAGATCCCTATTTTTCAGCTAGACTAACTGGCAATCCTCTGTAATCCTCTTTGCTCTGACCTGCTATTGTTATGGGCATGTGAGATTCTGTCTGGCTTTGTTTCTAAGGTACAAAAATTGATGTTTCAGAGTAGAACTTCTTAAATTAAAATAAAAGCCTTTATTTAAAATTATATAATCCCCTTCTACCATTCTTGTCCCACCTCTCCTAACCCATTCCACAGAACCTCTTTTCTTCTTGCCTCGTCTCTACTGATGTTTTTCTTTTTCCCCTTCCTCCATCATCCATGGTGGCCCAATATTATGCAGGTCTTGTTCAGGTAACAATGTTTGCATGTACTATAGCCACTGTGTGCCAAGAAGACAGTGTTCCAAAGTACTTTTTCCTATCCTTTGCCTCTTACATTACTTTGTGGTTGTTCTTTTTCCACAATAATTTCTGCAGATCCAACTCAAGTCCTCTTGCTTGCACAACACATGCTCTTCTCCTACTGAGCCAAGAGCCATCTCCCTAGGCCTAATCCTGGTTCTCTAGGAAAAGCTAACGATTGTCTGCTTTGGACCCCTGTTGTCTCTGCCCTTCTGATTTATATTGGGGTTTATTTTATTGTGCAATACTGGCTGATTCTCCTTGGCTTTCTGGTGTTCCTTATCAAGTATCTGAGATTAGTGGTGTGACCACTGCTTTACTCCATGGATTCCACTGTTTACAGATGGAAGAGTATGAGGAAACGATAAAAGAACACAGCTGACTAATGTCCACTCCATGTCAAAGACACATGGTGGGTTTTTAATCATCACATAGCTCTACGAAATGCAGCTCATCTAACTGCTTCCTTTAAAACAAGTTCCCACAGCCTGCATTCTTGCCACAAATTTCACAACCAGTTAGTGATTGTAGCCAAGTCTAGATAATTTCAAAGGTCAACTTTGAAAAAAATTTCTTTCAGTGCACACAAGTTCACGTGTTCTGGTCTTTCCTAAATGTGTTTTTGTAGGTATCACTTCCCCAGTCTCTGCTGCTTGTGCACTGAATCATAAAGTGCAGGTTCTGAGGCTGATTCAGTCTGTGCTGTGTGTCTCCTTCTGGTCATCTGTGATTTCTCTATCAATTATTTCTCTAGTGGCAATTGTTTAAAAATTCTTCACACCTGCTCAGCTTTAGACAAGTAATGCCAAGTTGAGGGACACCTTCCTCATGCTTGACAAGATAGGAGCTTCTAATATATACATATATTCTATATATATATTATATTAATATATTAATATATAATATATATATTATATAAATATATATTATATATATTATATATAATATATATGTATGTATGTATATATATATGTGTATATATATATATGTGTGTGTGTGTGTGTGTGTGTGTGTGTGTGTGTATGTGTGTGTGTGTTACCTAGTGAGACTTATAATTAAACAGGACAAATATGGCAAAGTTCCATTCTATTTATTGGTTTACATGTGGCAATTTGACCCAAAAGAAAATTATTGAGATAAGCTTCTATTTTATTACTATTAATTGATGAAAAGTAGAGGTACAAATGAGCAGTCAAGATGTACCAGGGTAGTGTGCAAATTTCCCATAGTTGACTTTGTAGTTTTCTGTGAAAATATTACAAACTTTATTTACACATATGACTGAATTTAATTTACATATACTATTAGTCTCTTAGAAGTATACTTATTACATTTTATATATTTACAATGTCATAGAATTTTCAAGTTCATAATACTATATTAATAGACTTAATTATTCAATTAAAGTTGAGTAGAAATCAATGACTTATCTTTTGAACATATCTTGTATGTGGGATCTGAGTGCCTTGGGTGAAAACTCCAGGTGCAAGGTTGGTGAACAATCAGAGATACAATTAAATATAATATGAAATAGATTTGTTTTTAAAAGTACAGAAAATTGAAGTGATCTAAATCAATCAATTTATTCAAAGTTAATGTTCTAATCAAGGATTATTTTCTGTCAAATGTCCTTTAAATAAATATTAAACACCAGAAATAAATTGAACAACTATGTATAAATACCATCTAGTATGTATCACAACATTTATAAAGTATCTTTAAACTAGAATGTGTCCAATTCATGAACTGTCATGAAACCTGAAAATAGTATTTTCCCCAAAATATGGAACAGTTGACTGTTCAAAAACCATAGCAGGCTGGAGACTTAGGACAAAATGACTTTAAAGCCAGATTGTACAGGTTGAAAAATATGTTCTAAGTACTATCTGGCTTGATAACTTCAGATAAATTACCTAATTTCTCTCTGATTCATCCGGTTTGCATAGGTGGAAGAAGAATATGCACCATAGCACTACTGAGAATATCAGTCATAGTACACATGGAAAACATGTACTAAAGTTCATGGCATATCATTGATGTACAATGCCAAAAATAATAAGCCTATTTTTAACATCTGCTCTTTCCCCACTACTCACCCTGTTTGATTACAAGCTACCAACTCCATATCACTGAATTCTCCTCTCCTCACACATACTAGGCAAGACTCTACTGTTGAGTTATATTTCCTACATACTGAGTATAGGGTTTACTTTACTCTAGTATAATTTTCATCTTAACTGATTACATCTGCAAGCAGCCTCTTTTCAGCTCGACATGGTTACTCAACTTGTTTTCCAATGCTTGAGAAGATGCAGCAGAAAGGTAGGTTCAAGTTTAAAGTCACCAAGGACAACTGGGAAAGCCTAGGCTACAGAGCGAGACACTGTCTCAAAACAGAAGAAAACAAGATTTCAAATTTAAGGCTACCAAGTGCAGTTGGGAGTTTTAGACTAGCCTAGGGTACAGAGTGAAACAGTGTCTCAAAACCAAACAAAATACAAAATCAAACCACCAACACCAACAAAAATAATTTGTTTTCAAATAAGATCATATTTTGAGGCTGTAGTCAATCAAGGACACCTCCAACATTCCCTCTCAGAATCTACACTTATATATAAACTGCTACATGTTCACAGCTGACCTGGCTCTGGAGGAGAGAGTGGACTTTGATAGAGGGAACTGTTTCATCCAGGAAGTTGCTTTCCCCTCCCAGACACACTGACAAAGACCAACAAATATCGTGGCTCTGAATGTTTGTTCACATGCCTCTAAACAGCTCCTTATTGTGAGTCACACTCTCAAGCTCCCTGTGGGGCCAAGTTAAAGCCCATATCCAGCTGAGATCTTAGTTGTCTGTTCATCTCCCTATCCCTCTGCTTCCCTTACCCCCTTGCTTTGACAAGCACAACCTACCACAATGCTCAATTTTCACCTCACAAGATGGCAAATATTTAAATGGAGGGGCTTAGTTTTCATTGAAGATTTAGAAATCAGACAATGTTATATATCTTTAGGAGGAAAACACATTAATAGTTTTTTTTTTCTTGAAGTCATTTTGGTGATGTAAATGAGTAATTTTAAATACATGTCTCTTTTGACCTAATAATTCCAGTTTTGTGAGCTGTTAATAAAGTTGTCAGGCAAGTTTCTAAAAATACATGTACAAAGCTAGATGTGAATATTCGATTATAATAAATTATTAGAATAAATTTAAATATTGATCAGAGAAATAATTGTGTATCTTTCAGTGGGCTATGCTGAAGCTTGATTTATTTATTTGGGAGAGAGAGAGAGAAAAGGAGAAAGGGAACACCAGGTCTTCCAGCCACTGCAAACAAACTCCAGACACATGTGCCACCTTGTGCATCTGGGTTACATGGGTCTTAGGGAATTGGACCTGGGTCTTTTAGCTTTGCAAGTAAGCACTTTTACTGCTAAGCTATCCTGCTATCCCTTGCTGAAGCTTTTAAGTAAAGATTATAGATCCAAGTTGCTTTCATAGAGAAAATATCAATGTATATTGTGGACTTAAGGATACAATACAACAGCATGTGGACAATGATGAGAAATACTGGAGGATCAGTTTGCCATAAGGTTTTTGTTTTGTTTTGTTTTGTTTTTTAAATTTCAACATCTCTAGAAAATAACTCATCACTTTTTATTTTGTTTTAAGCACTTAGGAAATTCTTAAGAACTTTTAATGCTGAGATATTTATTTTAAAATCATAAAGCATCAGTATACAACTGGCTTGTTTTGATTGTTGTTAAATTTCATTAAATGTACTTTTATTCATGTTACTGGTAATTACCATAGTAGAACAGGTTAAAAATTTTAAGGTGGGGAAGAGTTGTTCTATATTGATAAGTACAAAACCCTTCCTTCCTTTCTTCCTTCTTTCCTTCCTTCACTCCCTCCCTCCCTTTCTCCCTCTCTCCCTCTCTCCTTCCCTCCCTCCCTCTCTCTCTTTCTTTCTTTCTTTCCCCTTCTGAAGGTAGAACCCAGGATATTACACGTTATGTAAGTACCCTACCACTGAAATACATTTATGTTCCTGAGACTTTCTTTCAATGATTTACATGTTTATTTGATAGGCTAGAATAGTTCAGACTGGGGTTTTACCATGTCCATAACAGACTCAAAAAACGTACCCCTGATAATGTGAGTTAAGATTTCCAAGAATTGGGCTATAGAAATGGTTCTGCCATTAAGGCATTTGCCTGCAAAGCTTAATGACCTGGTTTTGATTTCCCAGTGCACATGTAAAGCCATATGCACAAAGTGACATAAGCATCTGGAATTCATTTGCATTAGCTAGAGGGCCCTGGCACGCCCATTCTCTCTGTCCATCTCTCTTTCTGCAAATAAATACATAAAAATAAAAAAAAAATCAAGAATTAAACTTTATCCTTTTCTATGGAGATGATTAGGCAATTTTCTTAATAGATTTTGCTTGTTGTATGATAAATTCAACATATATCCCATGTATATTAGTTTGCTACTGTAGAAAAGAGAACTTTAGAGCTTATATTTCTCATTATGTAAAATAAATTTCCAATCAAACCATTAAAATATATTCCATTGTGTTTTAGATATTTCTTAAATAAGGACACCTGTAATACATTCTTTTTGGAGCAATACAGCAAATGGTCTCTGGAATAATTTCATTTTGTAATTTACTGAATATTCCTTTTAATATTGGTAATGAGGAGTCTTTGTGTATTAGTGTTCTATTTCAGACTCCCTTATAGTGACTATGCATAGTTCTATTAATTATTTAAATATGTTCAGTTCTATAACATGTTAGCTATAATTTCCTACTCAACTTTCCATTAATTAACATCTAATTTAATTTTTCTATGCATTTGTTGTATACTGTACTTGAGATTTTTGAGATTGTGTCTCTCATAGGCCTAGGACTCTCTCAGCAGCCTATGCTGGCTAGCTAGGGAATGTTGGGAATCCACCTGTCTCCCACTACCCATGCCCGAGGTGATATTATTTGCAGACATAAGACTGTTCATAACATTTCTTTGCAGCCACATTTTCTGTGCTCAGCCATGGTGTCCTCACTTGGATATTTATTTTATCATTTGAGCCTCTTTTGTCTGTCTTTGTCAGTTAGCCAGTTGTTTGTCACAGTGTCCTTTATTTTGAAGAACCAAGTTGTAGTTTTATTTCTTTTCTATTTTAGATCTTAGGTTTCCACTGTGCTATCTCTCAATCTCTCTCTCTCTCTCTCTCTCTCTCTCTCTCTGTGTGTGTGTGTGTGTGTGTGTGTGTGTGTGTGTGTGTGTTTGCCTTAGGTCACTTTCCTCTTATGTGTTTTATTTTTTAAGATGAAAATCTCAGCTATTGCATTGAGTTTTGAATTTTACTTTCAAATATAAAAGCTTGGAGCTCATGTGGGTATATAATCTTTTTACAATCTAGTTTTATTTCATCTACTATAATTATGTTTTCCAGTTTCACTTTACCACAAAATTAATTATTTAATTTTTCATTAGAGTTCAATAAAACTCCATTGTGTGTATGTAGCATTTTTATTATCTATTTATCTGTTAGTTGTATATTTTAGCTATTGTAAATAGTGTACTGATGAATAAGGGATGGGCAAGTATCTCTGTGGTAAGACATAGAGTACTTTGGTAATATAACCAGACATGGTATAGCTGGGTCATGTGGATGTTCTGTTTTGAGTTTGTTAAGGAACTTCACACTAATTTTTATATTGACAGTGCCAGATCTCAGTCCCATGGCAGTGAATGAATGTTCCACTTCCCACACATCCTTGCCAGTATTTGTTTCCTGGATGATAGGCATTCTGACTGGGTTGAGATGAAATCTCAAAGCAGTTTTAAGTGGCATTTCCCCAATAGTTAAGGATTTTAAGCATTTTTCCATTATGTATTGGCTACTTGTGCTTCTTTTTTGATAAATGCCTATTCTCTTTCTTACTATTTTTATGGAAATCATTTATCTATTAATGCATGCTTATGGACTCTTGTAGGTTCCTCACAAACAGTTGATTGGAGAAGAAAAATGTGAGTCTGGCTCATGAATGAATTTTAATAATATGTTTTTCCTGCCCAAATGTGGACATGTGTTATTAAACCAAGCCTCAAATATCATCTGAAGGCCAGAGTGAGGGAAATTGTTACCAGTGGACGTAACTTCAAGCAGAATGTTTGGTCACCGTTGACATTTGGAATAAGGATGGCCACAAGGATGGCTCTACAGAGATTCATTTCCAGTTCATTTTAATAATATTTTATTTATTTATTTCACAGAAAAGAGAGATGGAGAGGGAGAGAATGGGTACACTAGGACCTCCAGCCACTGCAAATGAACTCCAGATGCATGCACACCTTAAGCATGTGGCTTACATGGGCCCTGTAGAATTGAACCTGGGTCCTTAGGCTTCATAAGCAACTACTAAGACAAATCTCCAGAACCTCATTTCCATTTCTTAATGATATGTGGATGGAGTCTTGGAAAGAGTATGATTGGAAGAATAGTGACAAAGATTTAAGGCAGAAGAATGGGTGCAGACTACTCAATGTGAACACTCACAAACAAGATCCATAGTACATGAAAATTTATGATAGACTGTGTGGATATGTCAATCCCTTTTCCAACCAAAAATATTTTTGTGCCAGGCATGGTGGTGCACACCTTTAATCCCAGCACTTAAGAGGCAGAGCTGGGAGGATTGCCATGAGTTCGAGGCCAGCCTGAGACTACATCGTGAATTTCAGGTCAGCCTGAATCAGAATGAGACCCTGCCTTGAAAAGAAAAAGAAAATGAAAAAAGTGGAAAAAAAATCGCTCAAAGATCCCATGACAAAAAGTAGCCATGGTAATTAGGGGTCAGGTTTATTTCTGGGTTCAGTAACATGAGATTCTTGTTAGTAACCATGAGCTAAATAATGATGCTGGTAGGTGTCCAGCCTATTACTAGAAGTGACCCACAGTAAGCCCCAATTATGGCACCATTCAACAGAGGGAACAGCCAAGCTCATGGATAATTATACTGGAGTCATTATAACATGGTGAGGCAGAGATATATTCTTACTGAAGAGAAGATTTTACACACAGATTATTCTTCCCTGCCATGCCACTTCATTAAACACCAGTATCCATGAACTAATACACTACCTTAGCATCTCCAGACAGCAGTGGTTTCGGGGAGCATTCTATTGTGGCAAGAATTGCATAGGAATATAAAGGGAATAGAAAGGTAGGGGGGCTTAATAGGATGGTATTGTGTATATGGAAGTAGAAGAACAGATTAATGGGTGTGGAAAGTCCTAATTGTGGTCAAGGGAAGAGATTGAGTAAAGGAAAGGTGGAGGAAGGGCTAATCAAAATCTAAGAGAGTATAAATAAGTCATATGGAAACTTACTTTTTTGGACAATAGAACTAGAAAATTTTCAGTGCCAGGGATGGGATACCTTCCAGTGAGTTGTTGGCCAGGGACACACTTCATGCCCCCAAACATTACAGGCTATTGCCAAGGAGGCTTTTGGTTCCCCACCAGGAACAGATGGTAAGACCCTATTGCTGAAGACACCACATACTTGGTCTGCAAGGTCATTGAGAAATCCTGCTAGAGTTGAGCTGAAAACCTCCTCCATTTAGACCAGCTGACAGAAAGCTGGAAAAAAACTGCTGCATGCACTTCAATGGTAGAGAGAGAGAAATCACCAGTGGAGATACTCAACAGTTGACACTATAAGCTGAAAATTTGGCCAGCCAGGCCAAATGAGCCAAAATGTGCAATAGTGGCATGTCTTTTATAGAGGAAACTAACTTATCTCTAGTTGTAATGGAGGCCCACTCCATGGGAGTGAATACATGTCTCATATTGAAAACCTATGACAGGGGTAGTCATGAGCCCTAGGGGTGTAACATTTGCTGGTGTCAGGCTAAATGTATATACTATGCTTCCCAAACTTCCTGGTAAGCACTTTTTTTAATGTTCATACCCATATACTAATGTTACTCTCACTTTTGTTTAGAGAAGCTTCTCTTTTCAGATGGCTGTGAGCTTGGAATGACTCAGAAGGCACCATAGTGCTGAGAAGTGACAGAGGAGTGCTCAGCCCTGAGACATTTCTATAACACCTTCCAAGACTCAGGGTCCATTGCAGAAGAGGTGACAGAAAGAATGTAAGAGCCAAAGGAAGGGTAGAACTTCTTACAATGCACTCCTCCAGACACAAAATGGCCTGGATATCCATGACCTCACAGTGCCTGATAAGTACCTAACAAGACCATCATAATAGGAGGAAAATATGATGACATCAAAATAAAAAAGAGCCTAACTGAGAGGAGAAAATGTATAATGGAGAGTAGAATTGTAAAGGGGAAAATGGTGGGGGAGGGAGGGAATTACTATGGGTTATTGTTTATAATTATGGAAGTTGCCAATTAAAAATAGATTTATATAACTAGAGGTCATCACATCATAAACTGTATAAGTCAGATGCCTTTGCTGTGTGTGTGGTATTAGTGGGAGTGTGTGTGCTCACTTATGTGCATAAGAATGTGGAGACCAGACGTTGACAAATTGACATCAGGTGTCTATCTGTCTCATTGAATCTGGACATCACTGATTTGGCTAGTTCATCCAGCAAGCCCAAGGGATCTTCATGTCTCCACCTGTCCAGTACTGGGGTTACAAGTGTATGATATCATGATTAACATTTATATAGGTGGTGGAGATCCAAATCCACTTTCTTATGCTTGCATGGCAAGCATTTTATAGACTGACCCATCCTCCCAGACCAAATAGGATGTAGTTGTTGCAGGAAATTTTCCATCAACATATAAAGAGGTAAGGGATCCATGCAGTAATGCTAAAACAGGCTTCATCCAATTCCATGTTGTTGGTGTGTGAAGACGAGGAGAGTGGCTGGTAACAACAGTGATTTAAAATAAATCAACTATTAATTATAATTACAAAATTTCAGTTTCTCTGCTTTCAGTCAGCTCACTAGCAGTATTGAAAGTTACCACCATCAGTGGTTGCAAATTTAGCTGTCAAAAGTTCTCAGTTAAACTGTTGTGTGCATCACCAATCTAAACTGATTGTGTTAAAAATCACAAAATGAGAGTTTGGAGAGATAGCTATGGGGTTAAAGGCACTTGCTTGTAAAGCCTGATGGCTCAAGTTAAGTTCCTCAGTATCCATGTAAAGTCAGATTCCCAAAGTAGAACAGGCATCTAGAGTTCATTTGCATTAGCAGGAGAGTCTAGCATGCTCTCTCTCTCTCTCAATGTCTCCTCTCTCTTTCTCTTTCTGTATGCCTCTCCCTTTCTTTCTCTCAACTAAGCAATGATTTAAAAAATTTGTCAGATTAGAAAACTTCTGGCACCCATGGAAAAGTGATGGAACACCATTAATTTGATAATAGTTAAAATAAGTTACAGCAACATTTAAGTGTAAACCAATGAATCAGTTTCACTAAACTCATAATAAATGTGACATTTATTTTATGATTTCAACTCCTCCTACATTAGGAAAGAAATGCAAGGAGGATGAAATGTAGTAATAAAAGTAAAATCATTGCTAACTAGCCAATTTTGATGACAGGTGAGCCATTAGTCTAATTTACACATAAAATGCATATGCATATGTAATACATATGTACATACATATATGGTTTATATGCATGTACATATAGCATGTACATATATAATTAATTTAATTGAAGCTATTTAAAACTCATTAAGTTTATCAGCTAAATTAGTCAAGCCAAGCTCTGCATAATAAAAGAGAACAAACTTGCATGCAAGTTTCCCTCCACTGCATCACATGAGGGTAGGAAAGAGCAAATCACCCACTTGAAATCACAGTGAAACTTTTTGTTTTTATTTTATTCTAGTTTTTTTGAAAAGGATGATATTTCTTTATGGATACTAGTTCTTAACATCTTTAAATTTAGCAAGCAGATAGCAAAATAGTGCCCACTATATTTTGAGCTTGGCATTCACTAAGCAAATTACCGTAACTTTAATATTTTACTGCATACATAACTGAAACTGTGTACGGAGCTATGGAAATGGCTTCCCACCCATTTTAGAAAAGAGTAAAAACAGGTAAAGTAATCTAGGTCAGATACTAATGTGTGGCAGAGCTATGACTGACACTCAGGGGAGCCTACTTTATAGAGTTACCTAGGGCCTCTCTCAGCTCGAAGGCTTTGGGGACTAATGTGAAAAAAAAAGTCAACTCAGTAGATGTTTGTTCTGTCACTTAAATTCAAGTAATTATCTTGTCCAGTACAAATTTTTCATCTTCTTCCTGAACATATTTAAAGTGCTATTTGAAAATCTTTGTCCTCTTTTGCTCCCAAGCGTTCAAAACTGGCTTTATTTGTCTGCATGTGTTTCTGCTTCCTTCTTTTGGTTGTGTCCCCTGAGATATACTACAATACAGAAGTGACATAGATAAATTGACAGCTTTATGTAGAAATTCATGTTGGGCTGGCTTTAATCTCCAAAAGCCTGGACACATTTGTCATCTGCCCAGTGAGGTCCATACAGCATCCCTCTTCCCATGTTCACAAGCGACACGTTGTGACCTTCCACATTCTTGAACTCTTGGGTGTATGATTTCATTGAGATCCACATTCTCCTTCCTTCAGGGCAATTGCTAATCTTAAAACAGCAATAACATTTTCACATTTTTTTTTCTGTCTGTTACTTAAGTTATTTTTAAATATTTGTTTTCACCCTGCATACACATCTCTAAGGACTTGCCATGGGAACATCTGTGATTCATGCATTTGAATGGCTTTTAACTAAAACTGAGCCAAGCACAGGGAATCATATTTATCTGTCAAGTTAAGAATGAAGGGCTTTTTGTAGTATTTCTTACCCAGTTTTGTATTTTTTAAGGGAGTGTCCTGGATATCGCTTACTAAAACAAAACAAACAAAAATATTTTGGGTAGGAATTGGTTATTTATTTCAGAAGGCATATGTTCTTCCAGTATAAAAGCTTTAATAATGAATACTATGCTTCTCCACTTAAACAATTTTTAAAACACCAGTCAGATAGCTTGATACTATTACTTAATTTTTAAAAATATTTTATTTCTTTATGAGAGGGGGGAGGAAGGCAAATAGAGACAGAATGGTAGAATGGTCATGCCAGGACCTCTAGCCACTGCAAATGAACTCCAGATGCATGCACCACCTTGTGCTTCTGGCTTTACATGGGTACAGGGGAATCTGACATGGGTACTTTGGCTTTGCTGGCAAGAACTTTAACCACTAAGCCATCTCTCCAGCCCTAATTAATATTTTGATTGATCCATAAAAAGAGAAACATTCTTCCGGTTAAGATGGTGGCGTAGGTACCACGCCAAAGCAGCCTAGGGGGGAAAAAGACCAAAAAAACTCAGCAAAATACACACTTTTACTAAAAAGTGAGGTGTATAGGAAATTAAAGTGGCAGCGGAGAAGTAGAAGAGTTATAGAGCATCCAGAGCCTGCACAGGCGGGAAAAGCAGCTCCGGCAGCTCGGACAACCGCCGCGGCCGTGGCGCAGCAGAAAACCGCCAGACTCAGCTCGAGCCGCAGGAAAAGCCAAGTGCGGGATTTTCCCCTCACACCGCGCTCTCTGCAACTCGGGAAACGTGAGGGGAGAGCGGCAGCGAGCAACAGAGGAGCAGACCACGAGGTAGAAGAACACGTGGAACAGCGAGACAACCAGAGCAGCCGCGGCTCGCTCCCCTCCCCACCGCCTGAAACCAGCTCCAGCGAACAGAGCAGCGGCCCGGGACCCGGCCAGGCCAACTTGGGCTGACAACGGGACCCAAGCAGGAGCAGAGTTCGGGATCAACATAAGCGGCTCTAGCACCGGTACCAGCGGCCCCAGCAGCAGCAGACCCAGGAGCGGCAGCAGCGGCAGATCCCGCAGCAGCAGCTTCAGGGGGAGCAGCGGCAGTGGACACAGCAGCAGCAGGTTCAGCAGCAGTGGTGGTTCCAGCAGTGGCAGCTACAGCAGCATCAGAGGCAGCAGCAGCTGCTCAGTTTGCCCCGTAGGAAAAGCAAGTGCCCAGCTCCAGAAATCAGAACAGCAACCCGACGACCCAGGCAGCAACTTGACTGAGACCAAAATCACCCAAGGTAACTGGGATTGCACCAGGTAAGGGTCTCACGTGGTCACAAGCTGAATTGGATCCCTCAACAGACCAGAAATCTAAACCTCTTTGTTGATAGAGGATCTGGTCATTATAATAACTATGCATACATACTCGGGGCTGTTTTTGATTGAATGTGTACAGTGTTTAGTTAAATTTTAGAATCTACCTGTATTTAATTCCACTCAGCCTGCTTGAATACTCCTATAGCAGGGAAACTCAACCCCTAAGAACATCTTTGTAGATACTCTGAGATTCTTAAGAGCCACACCTAATACCTTAAGGTCCTACCCTGAAAATATATTACATCAAATCAATTGATACAGCTAAGAATACACAGCTAGCTAGAAAATCAAAGCATTAACTTAATCCAAGATGCAAAAATATATACATTATAACACAAGAAACACTAAAAAGCAAGACGATATAAATCCACCTAAAAGTATTAATGCATCAGAAATGTCCTCCAGTGAGAAAGAGTTAGAGGAAATGCCTGAGAAAGAGTTCAAAAGAATAATTATAAATATGTTCAAAGAGGTCAAAGAACACATGAAAACAATCAAAGAAGAAATCAAAGAGGAAATCAAAGAGGAAATCAAAGGAATCAAAGAAGAGGCAGGACACCAATTTCATGAAATAAAGAAGGCAATACAAGACATAAATAGGGAAATAGAAATAATAAAGAAAAACCAGTCAGAATTACTAGCAATGAAGAACACAGTTAATGAAATAAAAAACTCTGTAGAAAATCTCACCAGTAGGATGGATGAGGGAGAGGACAGAATATTTAAGCTAGAAGACCAGGTGGCAGACCTAATGCAGTCCAACAAAGAGAAAGACAAACTTATAGAAAAGTATGAGTGGGAATTTCAAGATATTCGGGACACAATGAAAAGATCCAATATAAGAATTCAGGGCATAGTAGAAGGAGAAGAACTCCACTCCAGAGGCATAGTAGGCATCTTCAACAAAATCATAGAGGAAAATTTCCCCCAAATTGGGAAAGAGGTGCCAATACAGGTACAGGAAGCCTTTAGAACCCCAGCCAGACAAAACCCAGAAAGAACGTCTCCTCGCCACAGTATAATCAAACTTCCAAACACACACACCAAAGAAAAAATATTGAAAGCAGTTAGAGAGAAAAATCAAGTTACCTACAAAAGCAAGCCCATCAGGATTACAGCAGATTATTCAACGCAAACTTTTAAAGCCAGAAGGGCTTGGAGTGATATATTCCAAGTTCTGAAAGATAACAACTGTCAACCAAGGTTACTTTATCCTGCAAAGTTATCCATTCAAATAGATGGAGAAATAAAGACATTCCATGACAAAAGCAGGTTAAAGGAGTATTTGAAGACAAAACCAGCTCTACAGAAAATACTTGATAGAATCCTCCATGCTGAACAAAAGGAAAAGCATACATATAAGGAACCTAGAAAATACAAGCAATACTCAAATACCAGTTAACAGAAGAGAGCACAGGTAGAACCAGAACCACACACAAACAAAAAATGGCAAGCATAAATACACACCATTCAATAATATCTCTTAATATCAACAGTCTCAATGCCCCAACAAAAAGACATAGATTTGCAGACTGGGTTACAAAGCAGGATCCTACAATTTGTTGTCTCCAAGAAACTCACCTTTCTACAAAGGATAGACATTATCTTAGGGTGAAAGGTTGGAAGACGGTGTTTCAAGCAAATGGGCCTAGAAACCAAGCAGGGGTTGCTATCCTAATATCAGACAGGGTAGACTTTAGTCCAACGTTAGTCAAGAAAGATAAGGAAGGTCACTTTATATTGATTAAGGGCACACTCCAACAGGAGGACATTACAATCCTAAACATATATGCACCTAACATGGGGGCTCCCAAATTTGACAAACAAACACTATTAGAACTAAGGTCACAGATAACACCAAGCACAGTGGTGGTGGGTGACTTTAACACCCCACTCTCATCAATTGACAGGTCATCCATGGAAAGAATAAACAGAGAGTCATCTGGACTAAATGAGGTCATAGAAGGAATGGACCTAACAGATATATACAGGACATTTCATCCAAAGGCTGCAGAATATACATTCTTTTCAGCAGCACATGGAACATTCTCTAAAATAGACCATATATTAGGACACAAAGCAAATCTTAACAAATTCAGGAAAATTGAAATAATTCCTTGCATTCTATCTGACCACAATGGAATTAAACTGCAAATCAGTAGCAAGAAAGGTTATAGAGCATACACAAAATCATGGAAACTAAACAATACACTACTAAATGATGAGTGGGTCAATGAAGAAATCAAAAAGGAAATCAAAAAATTTATAGAGTCAAATGATAATGAGAACACAACATACCAAAATCTCTGGGACACAATGAAGGCAGTTCTAAGAGGTAAATTTATAGCCTTAAGTGCCTATATTAAGAAATTAGAAAGGTCGCAAGTAAACGACCTAATGCTTCGCCTTAAAACCTTGGAAAAAGAAGAACTTGGCAAACCAAAAATCAGTAGACGGGAAGAAATAATAAAGATTAGGGCAGAAATTAATGAAATAGAAACAAAAAGAACAATCCAAAGAATTAATGAAACAAAGAGTTGGTTCTTTGAAAGGATAAGCAAGATTGATAAACCCTTAGCAAATCTGACCAAAAGAAAGAGAGAAGAGACACAAATTAATAAAATCAGAGATGAACAAGGTAACATCACAACAGATTCCAGAGAAATTCAAAACATCATAGGGACATACTATAAAAGCATATACTCCACAAAGTATGAAAATCTGAAAGAAATGGATGATTTCCTTGATCTATATGACCTACCTAAATTAAATCAAAATGAGATTAATCACTTAAATAGACCTATAACAAACATGGAGATCCGAACAGTTATCAATAATCTCCCAACTAAAAAAAGCCCAGGCCCGGATGGATTCACTGCTGAATTTTACCAGACTTTTAAGGAAGAGCTAACACCATTGCTTCTTAAGCTTTTCCAGGAAATAGAAATAGAAGGAATTCTACCAAACTCCTTCTATGAGGCCAGCATCACCCTGATACCAAAACCAGGCAAAGATAGAACAAAAAAAGAAAATTACAGACCAATCTCCCTCATGAACATAGATGCAAAAATTCTCAACAAAATATTGGCAAACAGAATACAAGAGTATATCAAAAAGATCATTCACCCTGACCAAGTAGGCTTTATCCCAGAGATGCAGGGATGGTTCAACATACACAAATCTATAAATGTAATACATTACATAAACGGGTTGAGGGACAAAAGTCACATGATCATCTCATTAGATGCAGAGAAAGCATTTGACAAAATCCAACATCCCTTCATGATAAAAGTCCTACAGAGACTGGGAATAGAAGGAACATATCTCAATATAATAAAGGCTATTTATGACAAGCCTACAGCCAACATATTACTAAATGGGGAAAAACTGGAAGCTTTTCCACTAAAATCAGGAACAAGACAAGGGTGTCCACTGTCTCCACTTCTATTTAATATAGTTTTGGAAGTCTTAGCCATAGCAATAAGGCAAGACACACACATAAAAGGGATACAAATTGGAAAGGAAGAAATCAAGTTATCATTATTTGCAGATGACATGATTCTATACATAACGGACCCTAAAGACTCTACTAGCAAGCTGTTAGAGCTAATCAAAACCTACAGCCATGTAGCAGGATACAAAATAAATACACAGAAATCAGTAGCCTTCATATATGCTAACAACAAACACACAGAGGATGAAATCAGAGAATCACTCCCATTCACAATTGCATCAAAAAAAATAAAATACCTTGGAATAAACCTAAACAAGGAAGTAAAGAATCTATACAATGAGAACTTTAAAACACTCAAGCGAGAAATTTCAGAAGACACTAGAAAGTGGAGAAACATCCCTTGTTCCTGGCTTGGAAGAATCAATATCGTGAAAATGGAAATCTTACCAAAAGCAATCTACACATTTAATGCAATCCCTATCAAAATTCCAAAGGCTTTCTTCATGGAAATAGAAAAAACAATCCAAAAATTCATTTGGAATCACAAAAAACCTCGAATATCTAAAATAATACTGAGCAACAAAAAAGAGGCTGGTGGTATCACCATACCTGATTTTAACCTATACTACAGAGCCATAGTAACAAAAACAGCATGGTGGTGGCACAAAAACAGACATGTAGATCAGTGGAACAGAATAGAGGACCCAGATGTAAGCCCAAGTAGCTATAGCCACCTGATATTCGATAAAAATGCCAAAAATACGCATTGGAGAAGAGACAGCCTCTTCAGCAAATGGTGTTTTGAAAACTGGATATATATCTGCAGAAGGATGAAAATAGATTCTTCTCTCTCGCCATGCACAAGAATTAAGTCCAAATGGATTAAAGACCTTAACATCAGACCGGAAACTTTGAAACTGCTAGAGGAAAAAGCAGGGGAAACCCTTCAACATATTGGTCTTGGCAAAGACTTTCTGAATACAACCCCAATTGCTCAGGCAATAAAACGACAGATTAACCACTGGGACCTAATGAAATTACAAAGATTTTGCACCGCAAAGGACACAGTGAAAAGAGCAAAGAGGCAACCTACAGAATGGGAAAAAATCTTCGCCAGCTATATATCTGATAGAGGATTAATATCTAGGATATACAAAGAACTCAAAAAGTTAAATAATAAGGAATCAAACAAGCCAATCAAAAAATGGGCCATGGAGCTAAATAGAGAGTTCTCAAAGGAAGAAATACGAATGGCATATAAGCATCTAAAAAAATGTTCTACGTCACTAGTCATCAGGGAAATGCAGATTAAAACTACACTGAGATTCCATCTCACTCCTGTCAGAATGGCCACCATCATGAAAACAAATAATCATAAATGTTGGCGGGGATGTGGAAAAAAAGGAACCCTTCTACACTGCTGGTGGGAATGCAATCTGGTCCAGCCATTGTGGAAAACAGTGTGGAGGTTCCTAAAACAGCTAGAGATTGATCTACCATATGACCCAGCTATAGCACTCCTAGGCATATATCCAAAGGACTCATCTCATTTCCTTAGAAGTACATGCTCAACCATGTTTATTGCTGCTCAATTTATAATAGCTGGGAAATGGAACCAGCATAGATGTCCCTCAACAGATGAGTGGATAATGAAGATGTCGCACATTTATACAATGGAGTTCTACTCAGCGGTAAAGAAAAATGAAGTTATGAAATTTGCAGAAAAATGGATGGACCTGGAAAGTATTATACTAAGTCAGGTAACCCAGGCCCAGAAAGCGAAGCGCCACATGTTCTCTCTCATATGTGGATCCTAGCTACAGATGATTGGGCTTCTGCGTGAGAATGAAAATACTTAGTAGCAGAGGCCAGTAAGTTGAAAAAGAGACATAAAGGGTGGAGAAAGGAAAGGAGGAGGATACTTAATAGGTTGATATTGTATATATGTAATTCCAATGATTGTAATGGGGAGGTAATATGATGGAGAATGGAATTTCAAATGGGAAAGTGTGGGGGTGGGGAGGGAGGGAATTACCATGGGATATATTTTGTAATCATGGAAAATCTTAATAAAATTAAAAAAAAAATAAAAAAGAGAAACATTGTGCAAATGAATTGTGTCCTATATGAAGTTTGCTACATTCTGTAATCAGTTCAAGCATGCATATAGTTCCTCAAACATCACTTCCTTATGGTGAGAACATAAAATTCTTTCTTCTTGTATTTTGAAATATACATTACACAACTGCAATCTAAGTTACCCTGAATTGCTACTGACCCATGAAAATTCTTACTCCTGTGTAACTTAATGATCAACATTGCTTTCGTGTTCCCTCCCACCTACTGTCTCCAGCCTCTGATAACTACCATTCAACTCTCAGTTTCAATAACACCAAGATTTCCTTTTGGTAGCAAAGATTTGTTCTGTAGCCCAGGCTGACCTAGAACTCATTATGTAGCCCAAGATGTCCAAACTCATGAAAACATTCCTGCCTAAACCTCTTGTATGTTGGTATCACATGCCTGGTAATTCACACGTGAGTAAGAAAACACTTTTTCTTTGCTGAAATTACTAGCTTATGATGATTTCAAGTTCCACTTTTGGTGCTGTAAGGACAGAATTGCATTTTTTTTTGTCTGAATATTATTATATTTTTTTTTCTGTATCATGATTTTTAAATAGTTTATTTATTTATTTCAGGGAGGCCAGACAGTGACAAACATAATGAGCACACCAGGGCCTCTAGCCACAGCAAATGAACTGCAGATATATGTGCCACCTTGTGCATCTGGCTTATGTGGGTACTGGGTAATTGAACCTGGGTCCTAAGGCTTTTCAGTCAAATACCTTAACCACTAAGCCATCTTTCCAGCCTCATTTATTTATTTCTTAGTTAAGTGATGGATTCGGTATGTTTACATTTCTTGGTTATCAATACAGCTGAAATAAACATTGGACTTTAAGACCTCCATTCCACAAGGTGATTAAATGTCCTTTTGACATAGAACCAGGAGTGGGATTCTATTTTAATTTGTTTTTAAAACAAACTCTAGAGCTGGAGAGATGGCTTAGTGGTTAATGCAATTGCCTATGAAGCTTGAGCCAATTTTCTTTCTCATAAAAAATAGAAAAAGGACATAAAAACCATTACATTTGGTTTTCTATGTCTGTATTAGTTTTTACTTACAAAATATACAACAGTGCCCTTTGCTACATCTTTGTTTTATAGCCTTACCAGCAACTGTTCTCCCTCTCCCCTTGTTCTTCCTCTTTCTCCTTCTCGCTATCTCTTTTTCCCCCCATTCTTCTCAACTTATGTATTATTTCATTGTGGTATCAGTTTGTATTTTCCTAATGATTAGCAATATTGAACATTTTTGCAATAGCAATGACCATTTTTCTTTAGAAAAAAAAGTGTATATAGGGGCTGTGGAGATCGTTGAGTGTTTAAAGGTATTGCTTACAAGGCTTCCCATCTGGGTTCAATTCCTCAGCCACTTACATAAAGACAGGCCCCAAAACTGGCACATGCATCTGGCATTCTTTTGCAGTTACACACACACACACAGAGAGAGAGAGAGAGAGAGAGAGAGAGAGAGAGAGAGAGAGAGAGAGAGAGGAAGGAGAGAGATGAGACTGTGGTGATTTGAATGTAAAGTGACCCTATAGCCAAAAGTGTTCATGATTAAGGTTTACACTTGATCCCCATCTGGTAGAACATTTGGGAGAAGGTGGAGAATCGCCAGAGCATGTGCATCACTGTGGGTAGAGCTTGGGATTTATAGTGCAGCCTAGCTTGCCAGTGCTAGCTATCTCACTCTTGCTGCTTCCCGTCAGCTGATGTGACAAGGTGCAATGCTCTACTGCCCTTGCCAAGTTTCCTCTGCCATGCTGAGCCTTCCCCTCAAACCTGTAAACCAGAATAAACCTTTTGCTCCCATAATCTGCTTGTGTCCAGGTGTTTTTCCTTGGCAAATATGAAGGTAACTGCTACATATGCACAAATAAATAAACTGATTTTAAAGGAAAAATGTCTATGAAGTTCTATAACTTCTATTTCTTTGTCATTTGCATTTTAAATTTTAGTTATTTTAGTTGGCACACCGATTAGCAAGATTCCTTCTGGCATTTTCAAATACCATTTGTTTCAGCTACTTTTCATCCACCCTTCCCTCACCAAAGTCCCTCTGCCTACTTTTTCTCTTGCTCTTCTTTTCTCCTAGCTCCTTCCCCTTATATGTACATATTATTGTTTATTTTCAAATAATGTTACTCAGGATTTTGTGATTTTTGGATTTTTCTTATATGGTATGGATATTAACTTCTAATTGGATACATAGATTAAAATTGTTTTCTCTGAGCTAGAGAGATGGCTTAGCAGTTAAGCTCTTGCCTGTGAAGCCTAAGGACCCGGGTTGGAGGCTTTATTACCCGAGACCCACATTAGCCAGATGCACAAGGGGGTGCACATTTCTGGAGTTCATTTGAGGGGGCTGGAGGCCCTGGGCGCCCATTCTCCCTCTCTCTCTCTCTCTCTTTCTCTCTCTCTCCCTCCCTGCCTGTTTCTCTGTCTGTCACTCTCAAATAAATAAAAATAAAATAAAATAAAAACAAATTGTTTTCTTCCATTATGCACGTTGTATCTCCATTTGGTGGTCATTTCCTTTTTGGTGTTGAAGATTTTTAGTTTAGTGCAATCTTATTTGAGTAGGTATGACTGCATTTTCCTATGGTGTTCTTTTACCAAAATTCTTGCCCATTCCAAACTGGGTATTTTCTTCTATTGGTATCAACATTTTGAGTTTTACTGTCTTTAAATGGTTTTGGGTTGATTTTCAGCACTCTTGAGATACTGAGATAATCATTTTTTCTGCATGTGGATGTCCAACTTTCCAAGCACAATTTATTAAAAGATTGTCCTTTGTTCATCTATTCTTAGCACCTGTAATGCTTTGGTTGAGTCTTCTAGCATTATATGAAATAAAGTAGCAAAACAGAAATCTTTCTTTTTTTAAATTTAATTTGTTAGTTTTCTTTTCAGCAAATACAGGCAGTTTGGTACCATTGCCATTTGAGTCCAGATTAGTATTTCCCACCCTTTCCATGGACCCTCCTCCCTCCCCATTGATCTAGTGTCTAGTCCATGAGGTGCTTGCTGGGTATGTAAGGCATCTTGGGCAGATTCAGGTTAGGTGTTGCAGATGAGTGAGACTATGTGTCAATTTTTTTTTTTTTTTTTCTGTGTTTGGGTAAGTTCCCTGAGAATGATTTGTTCCAGGTTCAACCATTTTTCCTCAAATTTCTTTGTGTTGTTTTTTCTTACTGCTGTATAGAATTCCATTGTGTAGATATACCACATCTTTGTTATCCATTCTTCTAATGATGGACATCTGGGTTGATTCCAGCTCTTAGCTATTATGAATTGAGCTGCTACAAACATGGTTGAGCAAATCTCTCTGGCCTGTGGTTTGAAGGTTTTAGGGTAGATGCCCAGTAAGGGTATAACTGGGTCTGTTGGTATCTCTATAGTCATCTTTTTCAGGAGTCTCCATATTGCTTTCCAAAGTGGTGGTAACATCCTGCATTCCCACCAACAGTGAATGAGTGTCCCTGCTTCTCCACATCCTCGCCAGCATTTATTTTCATTTGACCTTTTGATGTTGGCTATCCATATTGGGGTAAGGTGGAATATCATAGTTGTTTTAATTTGCATTTCTCTGATGATTAGGGATGATGAACATTTTCTTAAGTGTGTGTTTGCCATTTGTGTTTCATCATCCATGAACTGCCTGTTCAGCTCTTTGCCCCATTTTGTGAGTGGGTGTTTGTCTTCTTATTGTATATCTTAGTGACAAAAGTGTAAGCATTTCTACTTTTAATGTGGAGTAACTATTGGCTTTTTACAAATGGTCTTATGTTGGGCTATATAAATCAATTATGCAATTAGTCCAGGATTTTATTATGAAAGGGTGTTAAATTTTACCAAATGCATTTTGTTCATCATGAGATAATTCCAGAGTATTTGTTGCTTTATCTCTTGATGCACTCTTGATTTAAGTATACTGAACCATCCTTTTCAATACGAAGTTGGATTCCTTTTCATATTGTTTTATCAAAGAACTGTCCATCCATGGTCATAAAGAATGTTCATACATATAATTCTCTTTTACTGTAGTATGCTTTTTTGTGTTTGGTGTCTAGGTAATGCTATCTGCATAGAACTTAGTAACAGCTCAATGTTTTGGAATAATTTAAGAAGAATTGGTATTTTTAAGCAGTAAAACATCCTGGCTCTAGGCTTTGGTGGGATAGTAGACATTTATTAATAATTTAATAGTAAAAGTGGTTATTGGTTATTTGAGGTTTTCTCTATGATTCAATCTTGGTAAGATATATATCTTCATGTGCTGGCATACAGTCTGCTCCTCTAGCCCAGATGTCTTTCTGTTTTGTATAGGAGTTATGTTTTGTAAATGGTGGGAGGCAATATTTTATTTTTAGTTTTTATTAGTTTTCTATTCAGCAAATACAGGCAGTTTGGTACCATTATTAGGTTAATCCGTGACCTACCCCCTCCCCAATGGCCTCTCCTTGTTGATGTATATGGGTCGTGCATTGTGGGGTTAGCCCACAGTTATTGGTACGATAAATGTCTCTGCATATCATGACCCAACATGTGGCTCTGACATACTTTCCGCCCCCTCTTCTGCAAAATTTCCCTGAGCCATGTTGGGTTCATTTTTGGTCTGCTTCACTGCTGAGGTGTTGGGGGCCTCTGAGGCTCTGGTTCTCTGATTTGGTAGGAGTGGAATTTTCTCTGTGTCAGTCTCCTTCCCCCTTGTTCTGGTATCTGGTTCATCAGGAAAACAGCACCTTTGCTTGTTTTGCCAATTTTCCTTAGTTTCAGTCTGGGCCTTTTTGAGGTATGATGGGGTGGCTCTCTCCTTAGGATCTGCACCTATCTGAAAAAGAGAAGCAGAATCTCCAACGGAGAGTAAGTTAGGAACAGGACAAATGAGATAACCCTTATTTTTCTAATACAGAGTTTGATAGGTGTAGGCCCTCTTGTAGCCCATGATTGATGGTAGCTTGATATTGGAGCATGGGCTTATCTTTGGATATGGTTCTGACTTGTTTCCCAGACCCAGCTATGGGTCCCACACCACTGAGGGGATCAGTTAGCCAAATCAAGAGCAGCTGGTTCCCCACCATGGCTGTGTGCCACTATTGCACTTGTGTGGGCATCACACCAGGTTATTTGTTGCTAATAAGGTTAGACCATGAGTTGCTTGGACAGATATTGGTCATTTCCCCCTGTCGCCCATGTAGCACCTTCTGGCACTAGACACGCTGACTGTCTGGAGACTTACTCTCTCCTGGCTTCCAGCCATGCCATTCCATTTTACATGTCACCTGCATATGGAGTCTTCAGCAATAGGGTCTTACCACTTCTCTTTGGTGGGTCATTAAGTACTCTCACAAAAATCTGTCATTCTTTTAGGAAATCTTGTATGTTTTTCTGATCAAAATCTCATTGTGGATGATAGTGCATGCTGGTACTGGGAGTTACAGTTAAGTGCCCATTAAGAAAATGAGGAAAAAGATAACTAATATACAAGAGTTAGGGAGGAGAGAGAGAGAGAGGGTGGGGGGAGAGGGAGGGAGGGAAGATGTAGAAGATTTAGGTTAGACTTGATCCTACCCTCTCCAGTGACTTGTGGCTTAAATTGGACTGCCTTTTAGGAAGTAGAATTTTCTGGTACCATTGCCATTTGGGTCTAGATTAGTGTTTTCCACTCATTTGATTCCCTTCCCTTCCCCTGCATCCTAGTGTCTAGCCCATGAGATGCTTACTGTGTATGTAAGGTATCTTGGGTAGGTTATTTTATTATCTTTCTTAATTTCAAATCTCTAGGTAAGTTCGTATGTAAATTCACTCAAAAATGTTTGTAAATGGAAGAGAATCAATGCAAGGAAAATTTGATGTATGATTGCAGTCAAGGGACCATGAAGAGGAAGTTTTTGGTTAAAAATTATGGAAAAGTATTACTAAACGTATTAATAAACATTCACAGTATATTTTGTAATTGATAGTCACAAAAATGCACTATTTAAAGTATATTTAAATCTTGTATGCAAAGGGAAAATATGAATTTTAATGTGACATTGATTAATTGCATATATATATATAAATTTTATCTTGTGATACTGACTATTTTTTGGTGAAAGAAATGCAGTATTAATGTATTTCTTTCATCAAGATTATGGAAGTTGTCATAGTATATAGGCTGCCCAGAATTTAGCTATATCCAACATTTGCTTTGGACCAAAATATGTTATTAATGTATAATTTCAGGACTAGTCAAATAGAAGCTTAAGTTACATTAATCTTTCTGAAGAATATCAGAGTCTATTTTCTAATGTAGTGGTAAAAGAAAACATAACAAAATGCAATTACTTGCAAAGCCTTACAGCCAAGGTTCAACTCCCCAGTACTCACAAAATTACAGATGTAAAAAATGGTGTATGCATCTGGAGTTGGTTTCCAGCCAAGAAGCTCTGGCATGCCTATTTTCTCCCCCCCCCCTCTCCAAATTAATCATAATGATGATGATGATGTTGTAGGACTATGGACTTAAAACCCTGAAGGAAGCCATGATCTCTCTGTGTTAGGAACTTCAGTAAACAACCCTCAGATCTATATGTCTGCAACTTCTGCTCAGGTCTGTAAGTACTTTATAGCAGAAAGCCTTGCTGAACAACTGCTAGGAGAAAACTTATGACTCCACCTATTTTTCTTTTAACATTTCTCATTTAGTTCTCATATTTGATAGCATGGTCTTTAGAGTCTAGAAAAAGCAAATGAATTTCAGGCTTTGCCCTTTCAAGTTATTTTGCATATGTTTTGAAGTTTTGTTTTTATTATGAGAGGGAGAGAAAGAGAGAGAGAGAGAGAGAGAGAGAGAGAGAGAGAGAGAGAGAGAGAGAGAGAGAGAGAGAGAAGGAGAGAGAATGGGCATGCCAGGGCCTCCAGGCACTACAAGAGAACTGCAGACACATGTGTCGTCTTGTGCATCTGGTTTACATGGGTGCTATAGAATTGAACCTGGGTCCTTAGGCTTCACAGGCAAGCACCTTAACTGCTAAGCCATCTCTCCAGCCAGCCCTTGTGATGTTTTATTTTATCCTTCACTGAGACTATTGGGTTAATTACGTTGTATATACAGTATGATGTCAGGATTAACATACTAATTGTTCAGCCAAGTGACCTTATGTGGAGTAAATGCTGATTTTTATAACAACCAGCAAAGAGACTAAAACCATTGTATGCACACCAGAGATTAGTTATGCCTTCTAAATATTTTTTCTCATTGCTTAAAAATTTTTATTTGCAAGGAGAAAGATAGAGAGAGGAAAAGGGGAGAGAGAAAGAGAGAGAGAGCTTGAAAGAGAAGGGGCTCATAAGGCCTCCAGCAACTGCAAAAACAAACTCCAGATGTATGAGACCCTGTGCTTCTGGCTTACTTTGGTGCTGAGGAATCAAACCTGGGTTGTTAGGCTTTGCTTCACAGGGAAGCACCTTAGCCTCTGAGGCACCTCTCCAGCCCATGCCTTCCAAATCTGAGCAAGTTTTACATCAAAAATATTTTTGGGATAGAGAGATAGATCAGTGCTCAAGAACATTTACCACTTAAATGTGATGGCCTCAGTGGCTGGATAACACCAAGTTCCACTCCTAAGAACCCAGGTAAAAAGCTATGTATGACCACTATTGGAGGGTAGAAATTGGAAAATTGCTGGGACTCCTTGACAGAAGGCATCTCAGGAATAGAAACCATTCCAAGTAACTACATGGAGAAACAGTATGAGAATACTGTCTAATTTTCTCCTCTAGCCTCTGCACATATGTCCATGGGGTTCATATCTTCATGCACAAGAGCATATACAACACATCATACACACCACACCATATATATATACATATATACACATACATACCACATACACCCCCCACACACACCTGAGTGGAAATCAAAAGAAAGTTAGTTTGTTTTTCCACCTAGTTTGGGGAAAACTTGTTATGGTACCTTTTTACTGTTGTGTTTTATGATATATATTGCTTTGTAGTTAATATTGGTGCAGGTTATCACTCTATGGTAATCGTGGCAGATAATGTCAAGTAGTATCACTGAAGCCTCTTGGATGTTTTATAAGGCAATGCATTTTAAAACTCCCAGAAGGAGTTGGGACACAGACTGGCAAGTCTTTGCTCCCATCACTTTCCTTCTTTCCCATACATAGATAGACATCCTTTTTATGGACTCAATTGTTTCCCCACTGAAAGATTCAATTTGAAACCCTTACTCTCAATTTAGCTGCATTTGGGATTGCTAACCCTAAGGCAGTATTGAAGTTAGCAGAGACCACAAAGTGGGCCTTGGATTCAGTAGGATTTATTATGGTGGAATATGAGCCTCTCTAAGCCTTACCAGAAACCTGCTTCTGGTGCTGAGAAAACAAGTTTATGTCATTTATGTGAACATTTAATTATTTTATGTGAGAAATAACGTAAGTTTTCCTTTAAAAAATCATTAATTTGAGAAATTTGTCATTATTATCATAATATTATAATTAACTAGATTCATGTATGTTGAAATAATGTGGGTTAGTTGTCATGCATTAGAGTACATCAATTTTGACTTAAGTTATTAAAAAATCACAGTTTATTTTATATATGATACACATTTTAGTAACCTTTGTCCCCCAAAAATACCTGCCACAATTTTTATGTTTTGTTTAAAATTATTTATTTTAAAATATATTTCATATGTATAGTTATATAATTAATAAATATATTTAGGGTCGAATATATTTATGTATATATTGTGAAATGATTACCATTATTAAACTAAGTGACAAATCCATTAATTTACATAGTGTTTCAGGTTATGTATGCATGCGGTGAAAATATTAAAGTTAACTCTACTAACAAATTTTAATCAATATATGATATGATATAATGGGCTGAAGAGATAGATCAGAGGCTATGTGTGTAAGAATGAAGGCCTGAGACTGTGTGCGGTCAAATCTCTGGAACCTAAGTGAACAGTTGGGTTCATCCTGTGTGGAGCAGAGTTAGAATTTATAAAGGACAAGTTCCAGAATCACTGAAGAGAGGGACACTGTCACAAGAAGAAACAGGGCAGGCCAGTGATAGGGACGGACATCAGTACTGATGCTGATGTAAGCTGTGGGCTTTTCACACATAGGCTTCATCATGTAGAATTCCTTGTTATCCTGTCAATTCTTGGTATGAAACCAATAGCATTATTTTTTTTTATTTTATTTCACTGATGTATTGTGTTGAAAAAAAAAATATATATATATATATAAACCCCCAAGCATGAATCCCACTTGGTAGTAAAATACTATTGATTTTATTTATCTAGTACTTTACTGAAAATTTTGCATCTATATTCATCAGTGATTATAATTACTGTATTTACATTACACAACAGTATTTGCATATGACTGGATCAATCTTCTAGTTGTCAGAAGTAAAACAGCCTGGATAGTCTAAGTGAGAGCAGCCTTTATCACATGTACTTGTGGTGTTATCTATCTGAATATGCTAGTTACATGTATACTGTGACTTTAAATTGTAGTCTGTATTTATCATCTCTTAACTTGAATTTTATTTATTATAAGAAGATCTAAACCATAGCTATCTACATAATGGCTTAAATAACAAAGCTGTAGAAATAAATAGACTTAGTCACAACAAAATAACCTTTATGTGGGTTTACCTGGAGAAAAATCCGGTGCCTATAGTCTATACATCCATGAACTCATCGTCTCAGCAGTGAAATGATATAAGAGGAAGGAAGTTGGGTTTACAAACTATCTTGGTCTTAATACCACAGGTAAATTTAGCAACGAGAGCTTTATTTTCTTAAAAAACTAACAAATATATGTTAGGGAGATGTGCGAGTTCACACTTTGAGAGAAAAATTTGAATTAATATAAAAAATGAGAACATGGGGTAGGCTCAGTCCCTAAATCATTTGCCATGCAAGTTATGAGTTGAGATGCCCAGTAAATGGTGGGTGTGTATGGTGGCATGTCCTCACATTCCCAATGCTGACTAGTGAGAGATAGGTGGATCCCTGGTACAAACTGGCTAAGATTGCCTAGCTGATTCTCTTAACTTTATGGTTAGTAGGAAACTCCATTTTAATAAAAATAAGGTGGGGAGAGACCAAGGGAGATATCTGATGTTTAACTCTGACTTCTATGTACATGCACATGCATGTGCACCCACACACACATGTGCCCACATACAAACTCATATTCAAACATAAACATAAACATACACCATCACGGATGTCAGGCACAGGCAAGGCCCTGGGCAAAAACAAACCTAAGCTGTCTGATAGGAAGGCACCAGGATAGGGAGAGATTACAGCAGCTTGAATTGCCTCAAATCTCAGGGACCAGACCAGCAGGGCAGCTCCTCTCCCCATTCTTGGGGGTTCCAGTGAGCCAGGATCTTTCCCCTACTCTTGGGAGTCACAGTGAGCCTAGACACCAGGAAAAAATCTCAGACTGAGTTCAGCAGGAAGTAAGGCCGCTCCCTCTCCAAGCAGGGGATACTTGGGCATGCAGATAAGACTTGGGCTTTTCCCATAACCCCTGTGGCCTTTGGCCAGTTGCCTAGGAAACTCCTTTTATGGTATCAACCAGCACCTTTGCACAGCTCTGCCCCCTGCCATTGCCTAAAGGGCTGGAATGAATGTTCCCATATGTTAATTAGGCATCAGCAAGCAACCTTGTACATCCAATCCCCTTAGGACCCTCTTCCCACCCTCACTGCTTATAAATCCATTTCCCTGACAATAAACAGAGAGCTGTTCACAGAAACTGTCTCCTGAAAGTCTTTATTTTATGCAGTTTCCGGGTGTGCCTTTGGCAGGGGACTGCAGTGGTCAGGGGCCCAGGAAACCACACACAGATATATATGCAAAAATAATAATGGCCTAATTTTTAAAAATATTTTCCTGTATTTTGAAATATAGTCTGTCGATGGCAACATGATTAGAAAAAGTAGTGTTAAATCACTGCTAAATTGAACATTTTTAAATTGTTGACATTGCTTTCCTGTATATGTTCTGCATTTTCCCAATGAATCCTATAGTACTAAGAATTAGTATATTTGCAAACACAATAATCATATAAGTGTTTTGTGTATCTTAAAATGGATGCTACAAATAACCAGTGATGCTGGCTGTGAAAATTACCAATTCACTGAATACAAGGAGAAACTAAACTCAGGGCTGGAAAGATAGCTTAGTGGTTAAGGTGCATGCCTGCAAAGCCTAAGGGCCCAGGCACCACTTGCTAGAACCTGCGAAAGCCAGATACACATGGTGGTGCATGTAACTGGATTTTGTTTACAGTAGCTAGAGGTTCCGGCATACCCATTCTCTCTCTCTTTCTCTTTTACTCTCTCATAAATAAAAATTTTAAAAATATATTTAGAAAGAACTGGGGGTGGTGAACCACACCTTTAATCCCAGCTCTCTGGAGACAGAGGTCGGAAGACTGCCAAGAGTTTGATGCCACACTGAGACTACATAGTGAATTCCAGGTCAGCCTGAGCTAGAGTGAAACACTACCTCAAAAAATAAAATAAATAAACAAATAATTAAAACTCAAACCCAATATAAGTGATAGTTGGTAAACAAAATGTCCCCCATGGCTTCCTGTGGATGTGCGTGGCCTCATACCTGATCTCAGTTGGTGGACCCTTTCAAAGGGGATGCCTTGCTGGAGGAGGTATGTCACTGGGGGCAGGCCTCAGCAGGTTAGGATCCATCCTCACTTGCCAGGACTACTTAGCTCACTCCGTTTTCTTCTTGTTGACACGTGACAGTGTGAGCCAGCGTCCTGCTCTTGCCTGCTGTGCTTTCCCCACCTTGATGAAACATCCCCTCCAAGCTAACCTGAAATAGCCCGTCCTCCCACAGGCTGCTTCTCGTTATGTGTTTTCTCCCAACAACAAGAAGGTCATTCTTACAATATGATAAAACTGCCACTTTAAAATAATGTTAAATCCAAAGTCCATTCTAATAATTATTTTTGCTGTTCTTTGTCCTACTTATTACATATATAGAGCAATCAAAGCATACAACATTGGATGATAGTTTATAGCAAACATTTTCCTTTGTTCAAAAGAATTCTTTAATTATTTTCTGTTGCTAAGTAGAATACCAAGTACTCGGTTTAATTATGGAATTTTAATGCATCATTTATTTTTGATGATCCTTCACTGTCCCTTTGCCCTCACTTCCCTTTGTACCCTTCTATGTCCAATAATCTCTTTTCTGCTTACTTTTATGCCATATGTGTTCTTTTAACCTTCCCCTAGTTTTAACTCTTCCTCTCTCATGGTCATTGTTCTAGTTTTCTGTCCTATATCTACTCACCTATCCGGAAGTATACATGTACATAGACATTTAAAACTAGGATTCACAAGTGAGAAAACATGCAGCATTGGCCTTTCTGAGTCTGGGACATCTCCTTGTTCAGACAGTTTTTGTCTTTTTCTTTTTAAAACTGTGTGTGTGAGAAGGGGTATGCCCATGTGCCATAACTGGTATGTGGAGATCAGAAGACAACTTTGAGGTGTCTGTGATTTTTCTTTTGTAAGACAGTCTCTTGCTGCTTCAAATGAACTGCAGGACAGCAGAGGAGCATGAGACTAGCAGGCGTGGCAGCCTTAGATCATTCCCAGCTCTGCCTCCCATTGTCGTAGACGCCTGGGGAAGACAGATATGTGCATATGCATCACTCTGCAGCCGGTTTTACATGGTGGCTGGGGAATTGAACCCTTGTGTGGCCTGCTTTGCAAGTAAGAACTTTTAATTGCTGAGCCATTGCCTCAGGTTCCAGAAGAATTATTATATCCTATATTAGATTGACTGCTTGGAAGTAGACACAAGCATGCTAAGGTAAAGTGTCAAGAAGAAATCAAGCCTAACATCTCTCTGGGTGAATATATTTGCCCCCTAATCCCAGTCTTCTTGGATAGTGGGCATTCCAGCTGTGATGCAGAAGGAATGAATGCGGCACATATCCACATCTCATCCTCTGTGTCAATCAACCCTCGGTTCTGACGGTGCATCTGAACCAGGCAATAAAATGCATGCATTGGTTGGCCCAAAGTTCTGAAGTGTCTAATGTGGGAGGATAGACTATTTAGAAAACAACTTTTAATCTCTATTCTCTTTTACCCATTTCTGATATTTGTGGGTAAAACAACCTCAATATTCTTACTCAATTGAAAGCACAAAGCCTCATGCTTTTTGGATTTAGAAAGTATTAAAAAAGTGATTTCATTAACTCTCCATTCATCACTCTCAAGTGGTATTTATGTTTATTTAATAACCACAAGTAAGCCATCACATCAGGAAGTTGTTATGTTATCAGGTCATCCATCTACTTAAACAGCTTTCTGAGTTTCAATTTGTATTTTGCATCATTCCAAGAGGCATTGAGCAGAAAAAGAAAAGGACACACATTTTTTAAAAGAGCTTTGCAGTAGGTCTTGATAACTTTCAATGTGCTGAGGCTGGTTTAAAGTGTCAGCTTTCACCTTTGGTGAGTCTCCTGCAAAGTAAACCGATATCTAAACCAACTCCTCTGTTACTCAGTATCCCTATTTACTGTGGACATTATCAGGTAAAAAGTTTTTAATTTTGCAATGAGATCCACTAAAACAATGTACCACCTGGAGAAAAAAAAACTATTATGCTTTATGGAGATAGCAGTAAATGCCGTCAAAATACATGTCAAGCATGATTACTTTTAAATGTTTTATTTGCTTTTCCAGGCTGAAGGCTATTGGCTCAGCTCTCCTCTTATGACTTTTGAAGAACTTGTTTTGAAAACACCATTTTATGGGAGAAATGATACTTTAGAAAGTACTGTGCTAAGTCCAGGGCACTGAATCACTGCAAAAAAACAACCTATATCTGTTGTCTGGAGTTTTTTCCTTACTCCCATCAGCTACCTAACTATGTTTTTTTATTCCAAAGGGGGAGAGGTTCTGAGATAGGATCTCACTGTAGCCCAGGCTAACCTGAAATTTACTCTCAAGCTGGCCTTGAATTCACTGAGGTGCTCCTACCTCTACCCCCCTGGTACTGAGATTAAAGCCGTGTGCCACCATGCCGAACTAGCAACTTAATTCTTTTCCTCTGCTTCTTCAGAGAAATTCACAGATGTCCTTGTCAGAATAAGAGCTCCAGCAAAGCAAATTCTCTGAAGGAATTTCTTACTTGTAGGGTTTAATGTGTCATAACTATGAATTTTTAACAGCAGAGCAAATTACATACAGTAAAAGTTAAATAGAATTATTTTGATGAATTGGTGATAAAACTTACACAAGTTTTACTTTTCAAAATTATTATAATCCATCAGGTTGATTTTTTTGCAAACTTATGTTTTATCATGCAATAGAAATCACAACTATATTTTAATTGTCTATGATGTGTAAGGGTTAAGAGAATTATACTAGATCATACATATGTTAAAAAAAACACATATAGGGCTCAGGAGATGGATAAGTGGCCAAAGTACTTGCTATGCGCATGTTAATACTTAAATTTGGATCCCGAGTACCCATGCAAATGCCACATTGGTGTGAAAACTGACCTAAAATCTGAGCTCTATGGCAGTAGAGATAGGGTATCTTTCAGGCAAACTGATAGCTTGACTAGGTGAGTCAGTGAGATCTGAGTTCAAATGAGAAACCCTGCTTCACTAAAGTGGAGTGTGACAGGGAGATATTTCACATCATCCTCTGACCTCCACACACACCCCTCCCACATATGTGCTCACATGCATATAAACACACACACATGTATATGTGAAAGAGAACATAAAATATTTTATGAAGGGGCCTGGGAAGATAGGTTCATTTGCAAGCATGAGGACCTGAGTTCTGATCCCCAGTCCCTACATAAAACTTCCAGGCATGCTTCTGCATCCAGGTCAAACCACGGCTAGGGAGACAGAAAAAGGAGGATCCCTGGACTACCGGGCCAGCCAGTGCAGCCTCATTGGTGAGCTCCAAACCAATGAAAGACTGTCTCAGTAGTGATGTATGGCATTCTTGAGACTGACACCTCAAATTTTCTTCTGGCCTCCACACACACATTGCATAAACATGTGCACCCCTATAACACACATTCATACATATGCATATATACACATACATATTTTTAAGAAGACATCGAGGACAATTTGTATATTGTCAGTAAGTGAATTTTTGGTGGAAATAAATGTCACAATACAAGCAGTTGCTTCCATATTCAAGTTCAATAGGAATAGCTAAAAGTACATGGCATTCTCTCCATAACAAGTGGATTGTGGAACAATTTGCACATTCTTAAGTATCAATGTCATTGTGAAAAACATGTTTTTGTTGCTCTTACTGATGCGATGGAATAAAGTGATGTTCAAGGTGGGAATTAAGCTTCTCAGACATTTGCCCATTATAGTTTCTAAATCTATTCTATATAATTATTTCCCCATACTTACATTATGCAATTAAAATATTTTCTCTGCTACATATGTATTTTCTGTCTACTTTAAAACCCCCTGTCTATTAGCACTGTTACGTTTATGTGTTTATGTGTGTGGGTGTGAACAGTATGCCGTGGTGCCCATGTGGAAGTGAGAGGTTAACCTCACTTATTGGTCTTCTCCTCCCATCTTCTTTATAGCAGAGTCTCAGGTATTTGTCGTTGCATATGGCAGGCTAGAGAACAGGCCTGAGAGCTTCGGGAAGATGGTCCTGTCTCTCATGTCCTCCATCAACAAGCACGGTGGAACCACAGGCATGGCCTACCTCATCTGCATTAAGTAAATTCAGGATATCCACACTCCCATTCTCATGTTTTTGTGGCAAAATCTTTATCCACTGAGCCATCTCCCAAGCTTTTAACACACTTTTAAGAGTATATGCATTGATTTATTTATTTTAGAGGGGGAGCTCATAGAGGAGAGAGAGAGAGAAAGAATGGGTACCCCAGGGCTTCTAGCTGCTGCAACTGAACTCCAGTTGCATGCAACACCTTTTGCATCTGGCTTTACATGGGCACTTGGGAATTGAAACTGGGTCCTTAAATTTTTTAGGAATGCATTCTAATTACTGAGCAATCTTTCCATCCCAGTAACACATTTTTAATATCCTCCTTAAAATCTTCTATGAGTTAGTTCCAGGACAAATGAAATCACCCTTACTTTTTTAAAAAATTATTTATTTATTTATTTGAGAGCGACAGACACAGAAAGACAGATAGAGGGAGAGAGACAGAATGGGCGCGCCAGGGCCTCCAGTCTCTGCAAACCAACTCCAGACACGTGCTCCCCCTTGTGCATCTGGCTAACTGAGGACCTGGGGAACCGAGCCTCCAACCAGGGTCCTTAGGCTTCACAGGCAAGCGCTTAACCACTAAGCCATCTCTCCAGCCCTACTTTTATTTTTTTTTATAGGGAGTTTAATAGGTGTAGGCCCTCTTGTAGCCCATGATTGACCATAGCTTGATATTGGAGAGAGGGTTTATGTTTGGATGTGATTCTGACTTGTTTCCCAGCTCCAGCTATGGGTCCTGTACCACTGAGGGGATCAGTTAGCTATATCAAGAGCAGTTGGTTTCCCACCATGGCTGTGTGCCACTATTGCACTTGTGTGGTCATCACAACCGGTTATTTGGTGCTAAGTAGGTTATTCCATGAGTTTCTTGGAGAGATATTGGTTATTTCCCACAGTCGCCCATGTAGCACTTTCTGGTATTAGACATGCTGACTGTCTGGAGACTGACTCTCTCCTGGCTTCCAGCCATGCAGTTCCATTTTTCCTGTCAGCTGCATATGGTGTCTTCAGCAATAGGGTCCTGGAACTAACACTCTCTGTTGGAGAATCTGCTTCTCTTTTTCAGATAGATGCAGATCCCAAGGAGAGAGCCACCCCTCATACCTCAAAAGGGCCCCGTCTGAAACTATGAAAAATTAGCAAAACAAACAAGGGTGCTGTTTTCCTGATAAACCAAATACCAGCACAAGGGGGAAGGAGACCAATGCAGAGAAAAATCAACTCCTACCAAACCAGAGAGCCAGCGCCTCAGAAGCCCCCAACACCTCATCACTGAAGCAGACCAAAAATGAACCCACCATAGCTCAGGGAAATTTTGCGGAAGAGGGGGCAGAAAGAATGTCAGAGCCACATGTTGGGTCATGATATGCAGAGACATTTATAGTACCAATAACTGTGGGCTAACTCCACAAGGAATGACCCATATACCTCAACAAGGAGGGGCCAATGAGGAGGGTGTAGGTCATGGATGAGCCTAATAATGGTACCAAACTGCCTGTATTTGCTGAATAGAAAACTAATTTAAAAAAATCTATGAACTGGAAAAAGGCCACAGATAATTTTGTATAATATGGGCCAAATAACATAATATATGTTGAGGAAATGCAACAAGTGCCTATTAACCAAGAAGGGGGCAATTAGAGCTTGGAATGCAAGACATTTTTCTTGAAACATTTCATTTTTCAGTTTCCTTTGAATATTATTCTCTATGTTTGCAAGTTATTTTTATATAATTCAAAATTAATGGTATTCCACAATCTCAATATTTTGGGTCTTTTTTTGGTGGTAGGGTCTCACTCTAGCCGAGGCTGATCTGGAATTCACTATGTAATCTCAGGATGGCCTCGAACTTACAGCGACCCTCTTACCTCTGCCTTCCGAGAGCTGGAATTAAAGGCATACACCACCATGCCTGGCTTCAAATTGTTTTTAACAAAATATTGTGTTAGGACTTTTTTAATGATGAAAGTTTGACAAAAGCAATTACACAAAGGTTACACTGAAAGGAGGGATGGGCTTTCTGTTCAATAGTACATTTATTGAGCTATTATCATACATAATGCTTTCTTTGAGAAAATCATAATCTAGGGGCAGACATGTCTCATCTAAAATAGAGAAGTATTATTGTAGACATAAAGTTACATTTTGTGAGGAAAGAGATAAGCATAATAAACAGTTTTCTATTTCAATATATCTAGTTATTTTTAAATGAAAAATGAACATAATCTCACTTCTGCAAATCAACTGAGAAATCCTAAAAATACTGTCTGATCAATATATAGTTAGCCTCCTCCCAATGGTATGAACTTGACTGTATTCACTGAGTACGAAGTATATATATATTTCATATACACATGTACAAACACATAAAAAGGAAAATAATATTGAGTACTGCAGAGATTAGCACTTCTACCCTATGGGATTTATACATATTATATACATTTTTTATTATATATGTAGTATACTTGGTAGAAAATTCATACCAAACTCACAATCAATCATTTTTCTTTTTGATCTGCAATAAGTATTGAATACATTTACATAGGTAATTACCACACTAAACTCATCCAAAAGCAACAGAAGGTGTGAATGGACATATGAGTTCAGGGTTGGTGCTGTTAGCTTGATGGAGTGAGAAGTAGTAATGTAACTATACATCTATTTACCTTTTCCTTGTTTGTGAATGGTAACATGTATAGTATGAAAATATGATGTGCCTTATTTTGCATAATAGATATTTGTTTATTTTATGTTAGTAAATGATCCACATGTAAACCAGATGCTCAAGGTTGGTCATGCATCTGGAGTTTGTTTGCAGTGGTCAGAGGCCTTAGCATGCCATTTCTACCCCGACCAACTCTCTCTCTTTTCATTTAAATAAATAAATGAATAATTTTTTTAAAGTTTATAAAAACTTCAAGATAAGAGTAAAATAAAGAAAAACAAAACATACAGTTAAAACTCAACATAAAATTAGGTTATATCCTTAGAAATACATTTTAAGGTGAAAATTACCTATGTTGGGAATATGTTTTGCCTAATGTCATAGGATAGATCACAGTTCAGTGTCCAGTATCACCTGATTTTTTTTTTAAATCTTGTTACTACCTGAGACCTATCTATGGATTGATTATTGCTTCTGCCCCAAATCATGAGATAATATCACCAGCCTGGTAAAGGTTCAAAATTCAAAATGTATTTTTTCTATTGAATAACTATTCCTTTTGCTGAATTTTAAAATTTAAAAGTTCTAAAACTGTGATTGTAAGTTGAGGATTATCTCAAGCATATGATCTTATTTTATATAACAAAATATAAGAATGAAAAGAATACATATTTTTATGCCAGTTCAAGAGAAGATGTGTGGTACTTCTCAGTATAGAAGTCTAGTTATGTCTCAGTGACAGTTGCATTAAAAAATGTAGGGCCTGGGCTGGAGAGATGGCTTAGCAGTTAAGTGCTTTCCTGTGAAGCCTAAGGACCCCGGTTCGAGGCTCGGTTCCCCAGGTCCCACGTTAGCCAGATGCACAAGGGGGCGCACACGTCTGGAGTTCGCTTGCAGTGGCTGGAAGCCCTGGCGCGCCCATTCTCTCTCTCTCCCCCTATCTGTCTTTCTCTCTATGTCTGTCGCTCTCAAATAACTAAATAAAAAATGAACAAAAAAAAAAAATGTAGGGCCTTGTCATGAAAATGTTTGAGAGGACCAAGAATGTTTAGTTTGGGGAGTTGTGTGGAGGGCTCTCTAAAACTGAGTGGAAGAGATTAAGGTTGTTCTCATCGAGGAACTATAATTCCCATCTAGTGCTTATGTTTGAGGTAAAACTTGTCCACCACAGTGTTCTAAATTACATTCCACCCATATCAACTCACTCCATTCTCATTCTAATGGCTCCATTTGTTCTAATGGCTTCCTTTGTTGCTGATATTATTTTCCTAGAAATAATTGACTTTTTCACAAATATATTATGTTTTTAATTAGCTTCTTTTTACTAAATTTACCAAAATTCAGAGTACTTTGCAAGATCTCTTTCAGATTCTAGCAGGCAGCCATGCTTGAATGAGTAGCAGACTTATTGAGTGACAGGGAACCAGGCACTAGTTGAGGCTGTTATCATTTCATGACTTCTAAACTGACGGTTAAAACCAATCTAGAGGCCATACAGAAAATAAATTATTAAATTCTCTCAAGACACCAGGAATAGCAACTAGAGTCTTACCACATAATAGGATGAATTATTGTTTTGAAAATATTACTGCCATTTAAGATCTAAGTACCTGTGACATTGATAATATCCATACATTTTGTTTTTGTGGTCTCTCAGCTGTGCACATTGCCAAGTGGCATTGAAGCAAAGTTCTACTTTGTTCAAAATTATACATGTCAAATATTCAATGACCATCTAATAACTACAGCTATATCTACTGAATCCACCCTGCCTTATCTCTTGAGAACTAGCTTTAATGTCAAAAGTACTATTTCACTATCTTTTTCACTGTCTGTAGTATATGTAACCAAATTATTAGATTATTTCCATGTCTCATATAGAGTTCATGAAACAAAACAAAATTTCTTAAGGTACAAATAACCTTTCAAAAGAATTCTAAAATTACACTGGAAGGCTTTATGTTAACTACATAATAAGGTTAACAATAAAGAGAAGTGAAAAAGAAATCTGTTTTTTTCATTACTGAGTATTATTGGAGTTGTTAAAGAAATAGGCCAAAACATTTTTGAAAAGAAACATCTACTGGCATTAGCAACCTTGAACCTGCCCTTGACGTTTCAAATCAAGTGAAAATAGTAATCCAGATGAGCTGGCAATAAAAATTAGACAGTATTTCTGTTTTTAACATTGATGCCTCCCAAAATTTCCATTTTTCTATATAATTTATATCACAAATGTGCAAAAGATACTTCTAAAAACAACCCCATATATGTAGGCACATTTTAAAAACACAGTATTTTATACTTAATACTTGGAGTAGCACCTAAGCTCAGTAAAGCTGAAATACTTCATTCTGAACATTTTCTGATAATTTTAAAGAGATATCTGATTACATATTTAGACATTCTTATATTTACTGTGCAATGTCTATAAACTAAAAAGATCTATCCATACAAAAGAGGCATTTTAATACAAATGTCTTCAGAGTTAGCCTTATATTTGTTTCAAATAGGAATGGTTACAAAGCCACAACTTTGTCTCACTGCAAGCTGGAGAGATGAGAGAACACTGGAAAGGCACAGCAGACATCACCTATCTCAAAGATTTTGCATGTGATAAAATCACATTATAAAGCTTAAGAATCAAAACTTGCATTCCTTTAGTCATGTGAAATTTGAACAAATATCATTTTATTTATTTAAGATATACAGTGCTGCTCTGTGTTTAAAAAATCTCAATGAATTGTTCTGAGATGTGGCCTAGGTTTGAAGATGTGTTCGAGCCCTACTGCTATAAGCAGCAACAAAGAGGTCAATCACATCTTTCACCTCTATGTGAATGATCAAAATACAACTAATAGCCAGGTGTGGTGGCTCACACCTTTAATCCCAGCACTCAGGAGGCAGAGGTAGGCGGATCGCCGTGAGTTTGAGGCCACCCTGAGACTCCATAGTGAATTCCAGGTCAGCCTGGGCTAGAGTGAGATCCTACCTCGAAAAAAAAAAATACAACTAATGACCAGAGAAGATGCATTTCCATTTATTTTCATGATTAATATCCTAGATTATTTTCAAGCATATTATTCCTCAGGAACTCCTTTAGTCATATGTTCATTAACAAACATTTAAATTATTATATTTTCCATGATAATACAAATATCAATTTTAAATTAACAAAATGTATCATAAGCATTCCATTATGTATGGTGGAGGAGGGCATGAGGTCCCCATCCCTCCCTGGGTAGTTATTGATAGTAAATAGTTTTTTAGAAAGTAGGAGACACTTTCAGCATTGGGTATAGCCACCAGTGAGTTGTACATTCTTTAGTAAATAATCCTCCACTTGTACTCATGCAGGTGACTTTATTTAAACTCAATGGGTCACACAAAGACAAAAGAAAAGAATGGCATAAAAGTATATGAAAGACTAATTGGGAACAAGGTGGGTTTTTTTTTTTGAAGGAGCATGAGGAAAGGAACCAAGAGAAGAGAGTAGGTGGAGATTATGATGAAAAAACTATATAATGTATAAATATTGTCAACAAATGAGATACATTATAATGCAAAAAAATGTTTTTCACAGGTTAAAACTGAAGATTGCAGTGAAACATATGATCTTTATAACTATCTAATCATGAATCATGTGAATTTTTTATTGTCTACTGGAACTAAAATGTTAATACCAAACAGTAAAAAAAAAAAAGTAAGATCTACTATTATCCAGTGGCCATGGAAAATGATGGGCATAAAACTGAAGTTAGCTAAAGTCTTGAGTTTTTATTCCATGACAAAATAAGTTCCCTCCATGTTTGGCTTTAGGGCAGCTAAGATCATGAATATGGTACAAACTGTTGGAAAATAGACCTTTCATATTAAACATGATAGCCTTTTAATGCAAAAAAAAGACTTGAAAATTAGTCAAGAACTTTGCTGGTCAGAACAAAATTAATAAAAGGCCAAGAAGCAACAAGAAGTCACCAAATAATTTTTTTATAATTTGTTATCAAAAGTTTAAGAAACTTGTATTCTATGATGAACAATAAGGAACACAGTTTTTTTTTTTATTGCTAATTGTGCCTCTAGGGACCCAAGCCACACTGTACCACTTCAGAACAATGAGGAGCACCCATAGTCACCACAGTGGCTTTCCCCAAGTGACTGCTCTGGTTTATTGTGTCATCATGGATAGCAGTCCAGCACACCATGGCCATTGCCTAGCTCTCATGCTTTATCATGTATTAAATATTTTGCATACAATTTTTGCCATTATATCTAATATGACACAAAATTATCAGAATGCTTTGGGAAAAGAATTACATTCATAAGAAAAATCTAATAAAGCAAAATGTTGATCATTGAACTTTAATAATTAAATTTTAAGAATTTGCTAGATGTGTTAGTAAAGATTAAAGAGGCCAGCCATGACATGTATGAGAACTATTTTCAGCTAAAAGGGAAAGGAAATTTATGGGTTGCTTACACCATTTTTATCATGCAGTTAGTAATCCTATCTGATTATATTCACTGTAAAACACATGCAAGCTTGGATGGTAATGATGGTGTGAAAATATGATGTATCCACATAACTTTCTATTTAATAAAAAAATACATGCAATCTTTGGTTTCTCAACACACAGTGTTAGCAATTGCTGGGTTTGTAACATATGATGTACTTTCTTGACCCTTAGGAATAAGAATTGTAAATGAATTACAGGAATTGAACACTTACATGACTGAAATACTCTACATAAATGTCCATATGTTTGTTAGTGAACAAGGATGTGCAAGTGCATGTACATGTGTGCCCATGTGTGTATGGCCCAAAGGGAAGTGTTCCATGTCTTCCTCACTTTTTAACTTATTTGTTGAGACAGGGTCTCTCACAGAACCTAGAGCTCACTGCTTCAGTTCGTGTATCTAGCCACTTTGAACCAGGGATTTTCCAGTCTCCAAACCCTCCTGTGCACTGGAATTACAGTCACTCTCCATCTTGTCTGGTGTTCCCGTGGGTCCTGTGTTTCTGAACTCAGGCCCTTATGCTTTGCGTAGAGAGTACTTTACTGAGTGAAGCACCATGCCACTCCTTAGAATACATTTTTATTTCATTAGAAAGCAAGTGCACTCTGTACATCATTTATAAATTTAATTTGACTTTATAGCTCTAAATATGTGGTTAACTATTCTACACAACATATGGTTGATAGAGAATTCATGGGGTCAAGAAAAATTCAAACAGTAATTCATCATTGCCAAAGTCTCAAGTTGAGCAGGAGTGAATTAAAATTGTCTAACTTTGTAATTCTATAATATGACACACCATAATTTAATTATCTGGCATTAGTTGGGTGTTTAGAACCCTGTGAGATACCAGTTGCACTCATAAATCTTTAAAGATATGGAAGAGGAAAGGAATGTCATTGGATCCCATAGTATGTTTGAGCTCTGCAGTATTATTTGCCACACAACTTAAAGTGGGATTTTGCCCTTTCAGTGTTCAACTACTCAGTGTCTTGTAAGCACTGTATAAAAGAAGGTAAGAACTTTGGCTTCCTGTATTCAATGGACAGCATTGTAACATGTAGTAAATATATAGGTCCCAAAGAACCTTTCTTGTTTCTGATACTATTGACAAGTGAAACACCTCCAGCCATTTGCTCTTCTATCCTCTCTTCATTGGATGGTTTAATGCATTCTGTTTTGTGATGCTCAATCTTCCAAGTTAAACAGAAGGAAAATTAAATGAGACTTCTGTGAAGAATTATGTTTTCAAATACAGAGCTCTTGATGAGTGGGAAGAAGTGAGACTTGTCTTCTGATGTGAATGAAAATTATAAATATTTGCTGGAATTATGCACTGTGTTGAATTTCCCAGAAACAAAAAAATTGGAATATTTCAACAGATTTTTTGACAGATTTCACCTGCTAATCAATTCAGCCAGACCTATTAAAGACAGATGAGGTAATGATAAATAATCATGTTGAGAAAAGAGCAATGGTTTTCTTGTCAATTTTATTCTTACTAAGCTCTTCTTTCAAAGAGAAATATATCATTGTCAAAGTTGGGAAATTCAGTCTGAACCACCTTTCCTGCAAGTTAGAAAATGAAAGTTCATTTCCAACTAGAAACACAAGAATTTAGTAATTCAGAATATCTTCAAGTGATGTACTTTCCAAATTTTTAAACATCACCACATGCCTCAAGGTCATGGTAGTCTTCCAAGCGAGGTCAAGGTAGGACAACGACTAGAGAGGGGAGCGTGCTTTTTTTTCTTAGAAGAAATGACTCAAACAAAGGATCAGATATCAGAAGTGGAAAGTGCTTCTGGAAAATGAAGCCCAAGTCATTGTGCCCAGACAGTAAGTTTTATGATTTGGGAAGAAAATGGGAAAGTAATTTTTGTACTGATATCAAAGTCTTGCTTGTGAAGCAAAGGAATCTCAAGTTTATTTTGTGGGAATGTGAAGTCACTGAAGATTTCCAAATATAGTGTGGAAGCTGCTCTAAAAGAAACAGGGCTCTCTAGGAAGATGAAATTGCCTTGGAAGATCAAAGGAGAAATATTACATTTGTTTTTGTCCAATTTTGCATGAAGGTTGAAGTAATGAATGAAGTTGCAGCATGGGTATTTAGCTCTTGGAGAGAGGCAGTGCAGAATTTTCATTCAGTCTTTCACATTTTTACTATTAGTTATAAGGGTTTCTGGAAATGTGTAAAACAAAAGACTTTAAGGCTGATGCAAAGCATTATTTTTTCATTCCAGCTTTAGTACTGATGGGAGAATGTTCAACGCAACAGTGTTTTTTTTTCTGAGCTATGACTATGGTATTAGAACCTACTTCATACTTGATAAATTACTACACAATCTGGACTACTTAAAATATAGATATAGATATATATCATATACATATATCATCACATATGTATATATATACATGTATATGTATATAACAGAAATATTTCTGAAAATATTCTTTATTTCCTTTTCTCATATAAGAAGGAGTCCATTCTACCTAGGATACAAAAATGAACAAACAAACAAACAAATGCCAGACATCTTTGACATTGGGAAGTTGCTAAATATCTCTGAAAACACCAAAGAAAAAAACTTCACTTTCAAATAGTTTTACCTTTAAATGTATAAAATAGTTAAGATGATATTTAATTAGAATGGGCCTGAGCTATGAGGGCCAATAAATACTACTATGTTTGGTGGGTAATTCACCAATTGAGCTGAAACCCTGTTAGGCACACATGGTAGGCTATGGCCAGAAAATAAGGTGATACTAGTTTTATTTCACATAAGCCAGAAAGATGAAATTCTCAGTAGTTCTTGGCCTTTCAAAGAAAAGTGATCTGTAGCAGGCACCAAATATTGTCCAGAATAAAGTGTTGATTCCACTCCGACCCCATGCCTGTGTTTGTTGAGAAGCAGCATGTGTTAGTATGAAAGTTGTCATAAGGATAGTGTCTGGAAACAGAGCCTGGAGGATCCTGCAACTCAGAAAAGTAACATTGAAAATGTGTCCAAATATATCGAACAGCATTACTTTTAAAGAAAATACAGTGAAATAATGATTTGTCTTGTTTCAGCTAACTTCCAGAAAGCAGAGAAACAAGTAAGGAGGGACTATAGAGATTGTTTAGTGGTTAAAGGCACTTGCTTGCAAATCCTGCTGGCTTTGGCTCCATTGCCCAGCCACCCATGTAAAGCCAGATGCACAGAATGGAACATAAATACTGAGAGACAAAGGCCAAGAGCACATTTTGAAACCTGGCTGATCGATCTAAGAATGGATGGCTCATCAGCAGCTATTACAGTGGCAGGTGGTTTTAGTGCGTGGTGGAATATTAAAAACTGAATTTCTATTTAATAAGTTGTTTTGCCCTTTCTGAACCTTGGAGGGGGATAATATAAAGGTCGTCTTTAGTAATGAACACTCGAGTTACTTATTCTCAGCATTCTGATGACTTCTGAGTCTTTTCAGTAGTCCCCACCATCTTCAAAGAGAAGGTTATATAACAAAAGGTATAACAAAAGGTGAGATTGGCACTAACTTATGAACATAGGTAGTCATACACATACATATTTAGAGGGCTATTGATGGGAACACAAGGTATCTACTGAGCCAAACAGTTGTAGTAGCTTTCCTTTTATGGCCTATGACTTCCAACACCATAGGCTTTTGACTTTATTTTAAGTACCAAGCATGTATTCCATACCACTGACTGATCGAATGTATGAGCAAGTGATTACTCTCATAATAGTCATGTGACTATTTTACCCATGGCATATACTATCTGTCTAATCAGTCATATAGATTTCAGAGTCCAGTGCTAGGTAAGATTGCTGATGCCATTTTAAGCCCAGCAGTATGTATCACATCTTATAGCACTATGGCAGGAAACCAGTAGGAAGGAAACATCCCTCCTGGAGAAGTTAGAGGCAGGGAAGAGTGGCCGGGAGTGGGAGAAATTTACTTCAGTAGTTAAGCCACTCAGCCATGCTCACTAAGTCACACTCCCACACAAGAACAAAGGAAACATCTGAAGAAGGGAGTCAATGGAAGCAGGAAGGAGACTGGAATCAAGAGAAGGGAATGTGTGGGGATTATGATCAAAGTACATTGTGCACATATATAAGATTGCCAATTAATAAAAAAATAAAAAGAAAAACAGAAGTATGAGGCTAGTTGGAAAGAGGAAGATTTTAGTGGGAGGTGGAGGAGGACAAGACAGGGTAGTAAGGTGATAAGATCTAAACCATTCTTCCAATCAGGATGATGTTTGCAATGCCACATGTCCTCAACACCATCACCTGGTCTGCTGGGATCTTCCTTTCAGACACCTTACTCCACCTTCACGCTCACGTTTCAATGCTTGTGTGGCTCAATGAATATGCCATAAGTCATCACTCTTTTTGATTTCTGTCAACTAGTAATATTTACTTATGGACTCATGATTATGACTTCATATAAAGAATATGCTAACTTCAGACTGGATACATCTCCTTACATAGACATCCAGGGGTCAAGCTACAACATAGAGTTCTAATAGCCCTACAATAATAAGTAAGTAAAGTGGGAGTTGTTCCATCCTTAGAATATTTTGTAGGTTGAACAGAAAATGGTGAAAGTGTTCTTGTAATTATTACTTTATAGGCTTACATAGGCTTCTCTAATATGGCAATTTAAATTTGGATAGGTTATATCAAGAATTAAGATTTTTATCACATTTCTGATTATGGGTACATTTTGACATCTAGCATATATTTATTTAATTATATGGCTAAGCTCTCATAACACTTTTCAATCTTTTAAGAGAAACACTTTTTCAGCTAAATGGGTTTACTTGTAATATTTCTAAGAATATGAACTTCAAATACATTTAAAATACAATAAGAAATTTGGAAAATTTCATAAAACTAGATTGTAAAACATCTTTATTTTTGATATTTAATATAGACCATTTTACTTAAAGTTTAAGTATGTTGATAATTGATATTTTATTGAGCCTAACTATTATCATGATGCTAATAATGAAGAAAAAGAGCTCATGATACTTTTCTAAAATAATGGCACATGAAATTTATATGCATCAAATGACATTAAGAATACTTGTTAACCTGCCTCAATTATAACACTCATGCACCTTTAAAAATTTTTTATTAAAATTATTTTGACCACATATGTAATATATTTCTTACAGTTAGGTGATTCATTTATTTTTGTCTTTACTTTTGGTTTTCAGAAGTAGGGTTTCACTGTCGCCCAGGCAGCTGTGTAATTCACTATGTAGTCTCAGGGTGGACTTGAACTCACAGCAATCCTCTTACCTCTGCCTTCCAAGTGCTGGGGTTAAAGGCGTGCACCACCACACCTGGAAAATTGTTTTGGTTTTATAAAGTTTAAATGCCAATTTAACTTTATTTTACATTTTATAGACATGAACATTATTCCTGACTAAAATATTATATTATTTGTATATTATGAGTCTAATTTTTTGAATGTACTGATATGTATCATATGTAGAATTTTAGGTAAAAAAAAAAAGTCCTAAAATCTAGTCTCCCTTTGCTTTGAGGAGAAAACTAAACTCAATGACTTAAATATGTCTTTTGAGAGTGAATGAAATTAATATTTATTGAACTTTCATGTCATATCAAGCCCTATTAAGTATTCAACAGTTGATATATAAGGAAATTTCATTATATAAAAAATACTCTGGGGCTTCAGAGATGGTTTAGCAGTTATGGTGCATGCCTGCAAAACCTAAAGACCCAGGTTTGATTTCCTAGTACCACATAAAGCACAAAATGTTGCACGTATTTGGAGTTCTTTTGCAGTGGCTAAAGAGGCACCGTTATGCCTATTCTCTCTCTCTCTTTCTCTTCCTTTCTCTTTGCAAATAAATAAATGAAAAATTAAATAAAAATTACTTGGATACATCTGTGTTTATGTAAGAATGGACCTGTCACTCAGCATTATTTTTGGATCTCCTCAAAGATATTATTAATCTTCAAAGATATTGGATAAATTTAGGGAGATAGATGTGGAATGATGACAAAGAAAGAAAGAGAGAGATTAAGAGAGAAGGGAGAGAAAGAAAAAGGAAAGAAGGAAGAGGTACAGATATGTTGCTATGGGGTATTTTTATATAGGTATAGTTTCAAGTATTATGGAACATAGCCTACTTTTTTCTTGCAATTTATTCCTCTACAAATGTCATTTGATAGTTCAGATTAAAAGAAATGAGGACATTTTACCATTTACTTTTCTCCTGTTATGCACACTGGCATTACTACTTGCTATTATTCTTTTTATTATTTTGATATACTTACAATTACTTAGGTGAGAAATATAGTTAATATGTTGATATTTACTAAATCCTGTCAGGCATGTTCAACCTTTTGAAACAGAAACAAGACATTATCAGCTACAAAATTTAAACTTAAGAACTGCACATTCAAGTTGCTAAAAAATGCATAAATGTCATCATATTTTAAGTAAGTTTATGGCTTAGTATTTAGCACCATTTACAGCTGTCATTAGGGCTGCATGCAGCCGTTGTGATCTACAGGTCGACCATGGGTTGTTCATACCTGAATAGAGCCCCATCTCACATTCCTATTAATCATATGAAGTTGGGAATGTCTAGACAAGTTGATAGTCTTAGTGAAACTTTTCAGGTCAGCATAGCAATCTGTAAAACCAGAAATAGATGCATCTGAAAGTATCTTGTTATTTTTTTTTGATTAGATATGTGCTGTTTGCTATTTTAAAAATGTATAGAACTTTGAAAATATCTTGTGACAATTCATAAAAGAGACAAATGGAATTATTTACTGAGGGCATTTATTATATACAGATAACTAATTATTCTACTGACCGAGCTCAGTGGTGGTCAGTTTTTAAAATTTTATTTTACAGATAACACTTATAATTTTATCCCTTGGTGGTCATTTTAAGCATAAAGTGACAAGAGTTTAAGTATGATTATCTCCACTTACTCACATTCCAATAAACCTCAGAGGAATTAATTATTTATACATTGTCTGGACTTCCATATTATATTATATAGTTGTGGAGTCAGATTATATTAGGTCGCTTGTACCAAGACCTTAAGGGGACTGACAGTGATGGCTACATTTAGAAAGTGGAAACAATTTGTTTCCTATCCTAATGCATTAAGGTTGTAGTAACCTGATATAATTTGAAGCCATTATTGAAATCATCATAGCATGAGATCCCTCCTGTGGCATCTTTAAAAGCCTCAGAATGTTACAGTGTATGGCAGGGGCTTTCTGACAATGAAAATGTTATTCACACAATGTGTACCCAGAAAAAAATAAGTTCCATTGTCATAAACAATTTTAAAGTAACAAAAATGGATAATTTTGGCTTATGTTAGACATGGGCACAACTGAGTAGGACCATTCATTCAATAATAGGCATAAACTTAATGTGGTGGCATTATGCTGTGCAACATATCAGCTATGCCTTTAGTGAAAGAGAACTTCATTAGAGTCACTACCAAAAGCATGTGCTTCCATCTTGTAGTAAAAGTTTTTAAAAAATTGAAAAGTCTCTTTTGGTAATTATCTGAAGCTACCACACACATCTCTACACACATGTTCTGAAACCTTGATCAACTTCATAACAGAAAAAGACATGATTCTAAATAATATTAAGGAGTTATATAGGGAAAACCACATAATAATTTAAGTAGCACTATTTAAAATGATTTGAAATACATCTTCCTTCAGTTAAAAATTCCATCCAGAAACAATACAGGCTAGGAAGGTGAATTAAACAATATCCACGAAAGATTATTTACCAGTAGAAAAGTTTACAAGCCCTAAGAAGTATAGCAGGTCAAAGAGATAAGGTAAGCAGGGAGTAGCTGGGACACTGGAGAACGTGCGTAGTCTGGACCACCCCTGTTCTAGGTTTTCAGTTTCAGGGATGTATTCCCTCCCATGGAGCAGGCCTCTAGTCCAAATAGACATCAGTTGGTTTCCACCGTGACAGACTTGCCACTATTGCACCTGTTGGCTCGTTTGTCCTGGCTGGCAAAATATAAGGCTTGCAGTGTCCACTGTATCTTTACTAGTGATTTCTCTCTCTCCCATTGTACTGCATGCAGAATGACTTTTTTCATCTTTCTGTCAGTTGGTCTCCATGGAGCAGGTTATCAGCTCAGTTCCAGCAGGATTTTTCAGTGGCCTTGTGGCCCAAGTATGTGGAGTCTTTAGCAATAGGGTCTTACCATCTATTCCTGGTGGGAAACCAAGGGCCTAGCAATGGCCTGCAATGTTTTGGGGGCATCAGAGACATCCCTGGCCAACAACTCACTGGAAGGCATCCCATCCCTGGCACTGAAAATTTTCTAATAACAATCTATGGCTCCTGAGTGTTCCATTGTCCAAAAAAGTAGATTTCCATATGATTTATTTATATTCTCTTAGATTTTAATTAGTCCTCACTCCATCTTTCCTTTACTTAATCTCTTCTCTTCACCTCACTTGGGCCTTTTCATTCCCATTAATCTATTCTTCTACTTACATATACACAATACCATCCTATTAAGTAACCTTTTATATATTTTGCTTTGTGCCTTTAATATTTTAAATCATGACATATAATGATTTTATGCTGATTAAAGTTTGCAATATACCTAATTCTAAATATACTTATATGTATCTTCTTTTTGCTTGTATCATATTATTATTAAACCAATTTATAAGCCTAAAAACTTTAACTTTCTAACTCTTCCAGGACTCGTAAATTACATAAATGCCAAGTCTTAGATGATTTTTTTTTCAGTTCTTCAATGGAGTAATTTCTTTTCCAAAAGCAGAAAGCCAAAACAAGAAAAAAGAAAAGAAAGAGAAAATGGATTGTCTGATATACAGGTCCAAAGAGACAATTTCTCCCACTCTGAGACAATTTTTATTCTTTTTATACACTGTAGACTTCTAACAATATCTGGAGAATCAATGTACACAATATAGGTCTTACTGCCGAAATGCAGGGTAAATACAGGGGTTGCAGAGGATGCACAATTTACTAATCCAGTGTTGGAACTCCCAATAGGTGTTAGATGTTTCCTGTTTTTCCATTTTGTTTAATATCTAATTGATCAAAATTTTATAATATAGCAGAGAATAATCACTGCCTTTTCCAGCAATAGAAAAAAGAGTAGTTAATACTTAGATTTTGGAGTTTTAGTGTTGTATGACATAGTATAAGAAATGAAAAAATGGTTTGTCCTTATGGGCAAATTATAGTTACAAAGCATCTTTTACTACTCATTGATATAGTTCTTCCTTGTAATAATCAAGGATATATTTATGTTATGCACTGAAATAATGAGATGAAATTTGTTGTATTAAAAGTAGCCCAATCTTACCAGGGAATCCACTAATATATATATTTATATATATTTATGTATATTTATAAACTATAATTTAATTCTCAGGTTGATCATCAACTTATGTTTATTAAGCATTGAATATGTCCTTCCTCCCTGTTCATCCTTTTAATAGAAGAGAACATATATGCTGGTAGGTTGCAGGAGAAATGAGAATTTACCAGTTCATGGGATAGAAATATCATTTGGTAGTTGGATTTCTGCATGCATTCCTTATTTATACCAGGAGAGCATATTCTGTGGAAGAATCATTCACTTCAAAAAAACATGGGAATTGTTAAGACCAGAGTGAATGATCTCTGAAGTCTTTGAATCAGGTGATAATGTGTCCGCATGAAGTTGGCCTTTGTGGGACCTTCATTCCCTGATAAACTTGACTTCCTGGGCAGGGAAGATAGCTCAGTTAGTTGTGCTCTGTTGCAAGTAGGAGGATCTGAGTTCAGTCCCATGACTGACCTAAAAATACCCAGCATGGCAGTGTAGACGTAAACTCCTACCTCTGGAGTATTAGAGGCAGGAAGACCCTGGAATTACTTGGCCAGACACATTGCCTAATTAGTGAACTCTAGGCCAATGAGAAAATCTGTCTAGCATTCCTGAGGATACACCTGAGATTTTCCTTTGCCCCATATGCATACCTGAACACATGCACGCACTCACTCACACACACTAGAACTTTTCTTTCATTTGTGCAAAAATGTTGACTTCCCACAGATACCATACTTCTGCCAATGATCACAGTGATCTTATCCAAAAGTTTCATCATGCAGACCCCTGAGAAAAAGACAGAAACTCAGAATTTCAGATGTGAACCTAGTCTGCCTCATTTGAGTCCTGCTGGTAGAGTCTAAGCACCTTCATGGATGGTAACATGGCGGCAGGACACCACATTTGTGCTCAGGTCCACAGCAAAGCTTGGTGTCCCCCACAGACCTCCCATCTTTTCTTTTATGCTGTTTTTCTCTTAGCACCACATCTTCCATGTCAGAACAAGGAATCAAAATTCAATCACATATATCAGGCATATTTAATTCATGGTGTCATTGTACCATGTGACTAATCATGTAGATAGGAAAGTAGTAAGTCAAATAACGTTTATTGAGTATTTAAATTTATGACAGTCCATCAGGAAAGAATTAGAAAAATTCATTATAATTCACCTCATACTAATCTCTAGAAGGTAAACTAGAAAACAAAATGACAGCAGGCCATAAATGATATAATAAAAACTTCATATAGCAATATTCTTTTTTTTTTTTAGTAATTTTTTTTTTAAATTTTTATTTATTTGAGAGCGACAGACACAGAGAGAAAGACAGATAGAGGGAGAGAGAGAGAATGGGCGCGCCAGGGCTTCCAACCTCTGCAAACGAACTCCAGATGCATGCGCCCCCTTGTGCATCTGGCTAACGTGGGACCTGGGAAACCGAGCCTCGAACCGGGGTCCTTAGGCTTCACAGGCAAGCGCTTAACCACTAAGCCATCTCTCCAGCCCACAATATTCTTTTTAAGATATTTAATATTACTCATTTAAAAATCATTGTCATATTAGTCATGGAGTAATTTATTTTAGTACTTGAATTTCTTCTAATAGGTACTTCACACATCTGGTTCTTCAAACCTCCTCCATAGTTGGTTATGGTGGCACCTGCTTTAATCCCAGCACTCAGGAAGCAGAGGTGGGAGGATCGCCATGAGTTCCAGTTCAGCCTGAGGCTACAGAGTGAGTTCCCAGTCACACAGAGCTGGAGTGAGACCATACTTTGAAAACAACAACAAAACTGCTCCATATATCAGAATGCCCCTTCCCTTCTATCTGCTTTCAGATGACTTTACAACACACAGGTTTGCACATATTTTTAAATTACCATCTCTTTTGAATTGCTGTGTGCTATAGAAACATGATATAATATAGTATAATTATAGTTATAAAACAGATATCAGTAATGTAAGATTTAAAATTAAGAATATTTATTAGAGGCAATACAGGGATGTTGATATGCATTATAATATGTCTCACAGAACCAGTTTTCTGACTCAGATTTTACTTCCAATGCATGTATTTATTTGTGTAATATGTGTAAATTACTATTTTATATCTTGTGATTTGTCTTCATTTGCACTTTAGTATTCAGTTTTTATTAATTAATAGAATCAGTCAATATCTAATTTTATTAGACAACTGTAAAAGTACAAACATTTTAATCAAAATAAAATCAAGCATTCATTATTATAGTGTCCTGAATATTTAATAATTCTACTTTATGTGGCTGTATTAATGATTTTTCTCATTGTTGTGATCAAATGTCTGACAAAAAAATTCTTTTATGGAGGAAACATTTACTTTAGATCTCAGTTTTAAATTTAAGTACATCATGGGGAAGAACGCATCAGAGCCATGGCATGAAGCAGCTGGTCACATTGCATTTGCAGTAAAGAAGTAGAAGGAGATGTATGCTGAGTTCTATTCATTTTCTCCTTTTAATCCATTTGGGACCTCCAACCCAAGGAAGGGTGTCACCCACATTTAGGGTGAGATTTTCCATCTCAGTTAATGTAAATGGAACAATTATAAATTGGACACTATCATATCCACTTTCAGTTATAGTTAAAAATTAAATCCACAGAAGCAAAATATTCTTACTTTTGAAATATAGGGTGCATTATTTCATGCATTATTCCAAAAAATCATGGTGTCTGTGATTATATTTTATTTGGGTAGAGCATTCTCATCACCAATGTTATCATTTGCACAGATGACACTCATTTGCCTGTTTTTCTTGAAGCACCAATTATTCAGAAGTGATTTCTATTTTGTTACTTGTGCTATTTTTGTTACATGAGTTCTTAGAGTAAATTTTAAATGGTAAAATTCAAACAGCTAATGCTTCTTTTACAGTTGAAAAATTTGTTTTGTGAAATATGTTTCTAAAGATAACATATTCATGCCTAATCATCCCTTGGTAAAGGACTGATCAGTGTTCAAAAAGTAACTTATAAGAAGGTAATGCAAGCCTAAAATTTATTTATGGCAATTTTCCAAATAGAATTAAGCTTTAGAAGTGTTTGCATGTGTTCAAAAGTGATATCCAAAATCTTGCACATATGTCAGGGTAAGGAATGTTTTCATCATCATTGTGAAGTAGTGGATTTGCTATCAAGACTTCATAAATATGTAAATAACTAGTGCAAAAAATTTCTGGTGAGGATCTTATATGTATTTTTGTCAATATATAAATTTTAGAACAGATTATATGATGAAAAGAGCAAGATGTTATTATAACCATATCATTGTGAAATCTAAAATTTCAGTTATTATTCTTACATTATTCTCACTCTTTGTTTCAGAATTCTTCCTTTGACTTGGCTTATTTATATCATATATATATATATATATATATATATATATATATATATATATCTTAAATGTGCTTGTTTACATTGATACCTCAAAAAAATCAGATTATTAACATAAGTGATATATTGGTAAAGTTAACAAAAGTATAACCAGTTTTGGTAAATGAAGTTTCTTTTGATTAATGAAAACTGACTTTAAGCCTGGTGTGGTGGTGCACTCAGGAGGCACTCAGGAGGATCACCATGAGTTTGAGGTCACCCTGAGACTACATAGTGAATTCCAGGTCAGCCTGGACTAGAGTGAGACCCTACCTCAGAAAACTGAAAAGAACAAAACAAACAAACAAACAAAAAATTGTAAAAGTAACAGAGAATACAATAACTGTAGCAACAACAAAAATAAATCTATTTAATATTTGGAATTTAGAATCTATCAAAAAGGCTCACCAATATAATGAAGAACATTTTAAATCCTTATTAAAGGGTGGGGGAGATGGTCCAGTTGATGAAATGATTGCTGTACAAGCATGAGGATCTTTGTTGAAATCCATAACATTCAAATAAAAAGATTTCTTTTTTCCAGAACAGGGTTTCATTCAAGCCCAGATGACTGGGAACTCACTGTCTAGTCCAAGGCTATCCCAGAACTCACAGCAATCTTCCTACCCTCCGCCTCCCAAGTGGTGGGATTAAAGGCATGTGCCATCATGTATGGCTCAGAAGTCAGATTTTAAAAAAGAGATAATATTTTGGGGAATATTTTAAAATTCAGATATGGGGGTATATGCCTATAATCCCAGTGCTGGGGAGACAGAGACAGGAGAGTCGTTGGTATTGGCTGGTTAGCTATTCAAGCCAAATCAGTGAGTTCTGCATTTAGTGAGAGACCCTGTCATCTCAAAAATTCAGTGACTTGTTTGAGGAAAACATCCAGCATCGATCTCTAGCCTCCAAATATGTGCCTATAAGCATGCATATTCACAAGCATACATACATACCACACATTGTTTGCATACATGAAATTAAACCATCAAAGTTTAAAATAATATATCTGCATATATAAAGTTTAATTTTAATAGAAATGAATGCAAAGGTATTACTTCTTAAGATTATATTTAATTTAGTAAAATTCCAGACAAAGTCCCGCCAATATTTTTTCAGGTCCTCTATGTATCTATACACCTTCCTATCTACCTATCATGTTTCACTTTGGTTATCTTTCTTTCTGTTTTACAAACTCATGCACACCCCCACAAATGCTTTAAAGGATTATTAATACCATTTGTATAAATAATATGGGAATATAATAAAATTAACATTTAAAGATCTAGTAATTCTACTCTGGGGTAGCCTAGAAAATTGTTCACTTCACACTAATCTCCAATGAGACATTTATGAGCTTGTTATAATTTGAGCACTTTTATGAAGGTAGTATATATATTCTTATAATAGGAAAATAAGAACAGATTATGATGCGTAAAGGCACAGGAATACCAAAGTGCCAAGGAATGGAATAGAGATATCAGAAACAGACCATGTTTGACATATAACAGAGATATAGATCAAGAAATATTTGTGGGTTGGAGAGATGGCTTAGCAGTTAAGGCACATGCCTGCAAAGCCTAAGGACCCAGGTTCATTTCTCCAGGTCCACATCGTGGCACATGCATCTGGAGTTTGTTTGCAGTGGTTAGAGGCCCTGTTAAGCCCATTTTCACTCCCTGTATCTCCCTCTGACCCTCTGTATCTAATAAAGAATAAATAAACGTTAACAAATACTTAAAAACGAAATATTTGAAATTTGACAAATGGGCAATTAAGTGGCATTTGGCCAATAATGTACTGCATTAACAAGATCAAAAATGAGCTCTGTACTTCCCGCCACATTTCAGAATTACTTTTTTGTAGGTGAAAATGTTGTATGTAGAAAAGTAGAAGCAAGAAATGAAAAGAGCCAACAACTGACAGAAGAAGAAGGATCTTGACCTATGAGTTACCTTACATATCTTTCATGCTAACATGGACCATATAATCATGGTATTTAGTAGAAATTTGTTGGGAAAAGTTTAAGAAGTCTGTTAATCTCAAACATTAGGCCAGTGGAGATTTACACAATCATGATGGCAGTAAAATTTGGCATTGAGTTGGAAAAGAATGGTACCTTTTTGAAAATATGTATCATCCCATTGCATATAAATGTTACTGAATTGTGGCACAAGGTATTCTGGTACACATTATACCAGGTAGATATTAAGGAACATATATATATATATATATATATATATATATATATATATATATATATATATATATATTTCTGCTACAACTACTGAAGAGGGAACCCTAAGACAGTAATAAGAATCAGGAGAGGGCTAGAGAGATCACTTACTGGTTAATGTGCTTGCCTGCAAAGCCTAAGGACCGAGTTTCAATTCCCCAGGATGCACATAAGCCAGATGTAATAGGTGGCACATGCATCTGGAGTTCATTTGCAGTGACAACAGGTCCTGTTGCACCCACCCCTCACCTCTCTCAAATAAATACATTTAAAAAATAAAGGAATCTGGAGAAGAAGCAGGTAATAAAAAGCAGTACAGGTAGTTTTGCCTCTTACAGGGACACAGAAGGAATGGCATGGGTATGATCACATATATTTGGTGTTTGTCCTCCTGAAATTCATAATTTTTATTTCACTGTGACTTCATAGCTTAGACATATATTCTGCACAGTTTACTTTGCATAAATTGACATTCTTTTGCAAAGAAAACAATATAAAATCATGCAAAATGTAATTTTCCTTCATTTTTCCAATGCATGAATAGTACCAGCACACAGATGACTCTTCATACATATTTGATATAGCAAAATAAAAATTAAATCTTATTTACATATTCATGGGAAAAATATTTGCCAATACATGTAAAGGTCAAACTAAGAAAAACAAAACATTTTGCTAGAACAATAATACATTCTGAGAGAACAAAGCTCAGATCAGGACACCAAAGAGCTTTTGACTGAACGGCATTTCTTAAACCTCTGCATCCATTTCATCAGGTACTACTTTCTCTTTCAGGTAAAAAGAGCTGTAAATCCCTTTTTATTCAGAATTTTCCAGCAAAGTCCCAAGTATTAAAGCCAAGCAGGAGCAGGCATCACAAATGTAAGAAGCAGAAATTGTTCATTAAAAAAAAAACAAAAAAACAAAACAAAACAAAACAAAACAGGACATTCAATTCATAAAGCAACCTTTTCAGGCAGAAGTGATCAGAATTTTAAGATTCTCTATGAATTGTCAAAAATTTACTGAAGAAATGTGCTAGAAGTTGCCATTAGGTAATGTGAAGTTCTTAGTACTAAGGTATCAATTTCCTCATTTCATTCTGGGCTGACAAGAGGAAATTAAAACTAACCACTGTGTCTGTATGAATGCTACAATTTGTTGAACGATTGTAAACTAAAAATGCTCAACCGATAACTCAGAGAAGTCCTTAACAAGTGGTTGCATTTCTGCTGGGCTGTTTACCAAGTGTGTAATTGTTTTACGTAGAACTCCTGACTAGGCAATAGAATGAGCATTACAGTCTGAAAACATGCTTGTCACGCAGAACACTTAAAATATGACTTTCTTATCACCACCTAGAAAATCTCTTTGTGCTGTTTTGTTGACAACTTACATACATGAACATAGTGTAATTTGCTAACAAACCTTTACAGAATTTACCAGTGAAGCGTGTTCCCATGATTTGGATAAGCATGCATCAAAGGTGCATTTGCTAAAGGCTTGGTCACCAAGGTGGTATTCAAAGTGCTGAGTAGGACATTTTATCATTTGAACCGTCTCCTCACACTTTGATAATAACTTAAAATGTACTTCATTACATTGGCTGTCCTTTTTGGTCTATTACAAACTCCAAATAGAAGGTCAGTCTGAGACTATATAGTCAATTCCAAGTCAGTCTAGAGGGAAACCCGAATATGGGGGAGAAGGGATAGAGGGAAGAACAGAAAAAGAAAGAAAGAAAGAAAAAGAACAGCAAATCAAATAATTATTTTGTTTTCCTGAGAAATGCAAGTGTTACAAAAATCTGCCACATGGAAAAGCATTGACATTTGTTTTTTCTATCACCTGCTTTCTGAACAATTACTGTCTCACAAATTTGTTTCTGCATTAATGATCTGTGTTAGTGAGACAATGGGAAATGTTTTCTTGTGAAGTCATCTGCAGAGCTGCCTGCAGGTCAAGGTGACTGTCACTGCAAATATTTAGAACTCTTATGGTAAAAGATGTGATTTTTATTTTCTCAATTTTTTTTTCTGATTGTGAGCTATCCTCAAAAAAAAAAAAAAAAGTACCAAAGACGCTAATTTGCAGTACCTGAGTTAATTTTTCTAGAACTTTCTTTTGTGCTAACACACAGATCTGTTGATTGTTGGTATCTTAAGGAAAAGTCAAGTCATTAAACTTCTTCCTCTCAGCAGGTACCAGACAGACTTGGGCCAGGATCCTATGTAGACTTTAAAACAGGGACTGCACCCCCTCCCACCAACAGTTAGCAAATTATTCATGGTTCTGACTTTAATAGTATAATTTGTTGGATTAAATTTTAGCTGTGATTACTTACACTATTTCCTGAGGTTAAGCTAGTTCCTTTTGAAAAGATCTGGCCACTACAGATGCTGAATTTAATATTTGTTCACTTTTAATTGAGATTTTATTAGTCTTTAAATAACCATTCCACATGAAAATATCCTTCCCTACTCCTTTCTTCCTCTGTAACCACCAACCCAGGAAAAGGGGATTTTAATGCACTTTCCAGAATGAACACAAAATATTATGACACAGCGCGATCTGTCCTTCTCATCTGAAAAGCTGAAACAGGCCTCTCGCTAACTTGCAGTAGCCCACAGAACAGCTCCGCTGTGTGCTAAGTGCACGTCTCACTTTTCCTTTGCTCCTCAGAACTCTGTTCTCAGTAGGTCATTGAAAGACCAGCAGCATTCTCCCCAACACGAAAGCACTACAGGGCAGGGCAGTGGGGCCTGATGGGAAAATCATGCTGGCCACAAAGGTGGTCTTTGTGAGATGGATTTCTACACTGGTGTCTGTTACCAACCTGGCGGGCTCACTGCTTCCCTTACTGCCTGCACTTGAAATGTTAGACCCATCTCTGTGGGGAAGCAACAAAGGGAACAAGCAGGCTTTGAAGGCACCCAAACCCCGAGCTCCAGGAGGAGTCTCGATTTCACCCATGAAGTTCACGTGAAGCTGCTCCTAGCAAGGGCCTGGTACTGTGGGGAGGGGCTGGGGAAGGGTCACACAGGTATTTGGGACTAGTAACTCCTAAAGTTCAAAGTGGCATAGGACGATGGGGACCTTGACTTTCTCCAGGTGAACACTGAGCTCTGTCAGTTGATCTGTCCTAGACGTCAAGCTGGGGGATGAGAGGACAGCTGTAGCATTGTCTGTCCACTCACTGACTCTTCAGGCCTATTTGAAAACAAGTCTCTTTAATTTCTGCAAGTTACATTAAAAGTTATTTTATTAGTATTTGAAAATATGTTTACTTAAAAAGATTCTTTGGGATTTACACCTTATCTAATTACCACACTGAGTTCTCACTTCCACCCTTCCTTGACACCATCACATTTGACCTTATGGGTCTAATTCCAATGGCCAAACAACTAGACACCCCAGGTCTGTTTTAAAAACTCAATGTTTACATTGCCATTTGAGTTCTTTTGAAACTTTTCATTTTCATTTTCTGTCTCAACTTACAATTACTACTGCTTCACAGACTTCAGGTTAAGAGCAAATGTAGTATCAACTGATGCTTATGACATTCATCAACTGTGATGTAATCTGAAGGAAAAAGCTAGTGTTAGAATTTTGAGGCAGCAAAAATCTTTAACATCTTATTTTTTAAGAAAGTTGAAATATGTTAAAGATTTTTTTTTTTTAATTTTAGTGAGAGGAGAGAGAGAGAGAGAAATAGAGAGAGAGAGAGAGTGGGCACACCAGGGTCTCCACCTCCAGGCATATAGGTCACCTTTTGCAGCTGGATTTACAAGGGTATTGAGGTATTGAACCTGGGTCCTTTGGCTTTGCTAACATGCACCTTTACCACTAAGCAATCTCTTATTGTGTTGTACTAGATAACATTCTCATTTACAGGTAAAGAGAATGAGCTGAATTTTTGTATTACTGCATAGAGAATTAGGATCAATATGTATCACTCTGTCCTACAGTACCAAAGAGAATCTTGGGATTTTCTGAAAGATTCCCTCCTGTGTTCTGTTTTTCTCTTGGTCTACATCATTACACTCAACTCACTATGCATTCTGTTTGACGTTTATGATATAATGAGCTCTCTAGTCAACCTTTGTATGGGCCTGTGGACTTCTCAGGATTCTCTAGAACACTGTCACATGTGCTGCCTACTTTCTCCATAGGAGGCAGAAGACAGACATGGCACCAGGGCTTCTTATTTATGATCTCCACATTTGCTGTTGAGCTTTCTGTTGTATCCGGTCACACAGTTACTTTTCATGCATGAATTTTTCACCCTTCCATTTTGTGCAAGTGACTACTGAATGCCAGGTGACAAGGTATGTAAGTCATCTTTAAGGTAGTGCATCTATCTATACACAACCAACTCTCTGTATTTTGTCTTAAAAACCACTGAAGTGCAAGATTCATTGGACATAGATCTGTCTGTTAACTCTGTGAAAGCAATATAGTTACTGCTATATTGAGGTCATTGGAAATCTCAAAGATGAGAAAAACCAATGTGAATCTCATCTACAAATGAATTTGTAGAAACTTTAACAGTAGTTGAAAAAAATATTCTTACTTTTTGCTTACTGCTATTTAAGGAAGTAGATCATAGGAAGGAGAAAACCTCATCATGTCTCCCTCATCATCATCTAGAAGGAATGCATTAGGCATCTATAAAAATGATCATTACTCTGTACAGGTAAACAATATCTCATGTTCTTGTGGTTTTTCTTCTCTCACTTTCCAGATGAAATAGCAAAATAAAATATACAAATAAATATTATGTTTATTTAATTCTAATTATCTTAATATTACTTCTGGATTTCAACTGTATTTCACTATTATATTTCTTTATATAAATCATGAAATTTCTGCTTGAGATCCTACTATTTTCACTTACTTTTATATGGAGAGTTATTCACATTAATAGCAAATGGATATACTTCATGTCATACATAATCTTTTCTTCACACAGAATTTTTATTGTTGTTTAAAGTTCGGTAAATAAATGGGTTAAATCAAAACCCTGATGTTGTAGGAGCTGGCATCTCATTGTTGCTTTCACAGGGACCTAGACTTTGTTATTTTCTTCTTGTGTTATTTTCTTTGAGGATAAAATGGGTACTGCTCAACTGTGGAGGCCATGAGTTTCTCATGGTGGGACATATCTTCTGAGTAGGGTACTTTTCACAGGGAAACAGGGGCTGGAGAGATTGCTCAGTGGTTCAGGCACTTGTCTGCTCACCCTAATGACCTGGGTTTGATTCCCTAGTACCCACGTAAGCTAGATGCACAAAGTGGCACATGCATCTGTAGTTTGTTTGCAGTGGCTTAATGGCCCTGGCATACCTGCCCATACTTTCTCTGTCATCTTTACTTGAAAAAAAAAAAAAAAAACTCTTTAAAGAAAAGGAAATGAAAGAGGACACTATAAATAATCAAACTAGGTCAATGAATATAAATATTTAGCAAGGAAAGGAGATGAGAGCTGTATCTTCTTAAACTGTGGTTCATTATGCTATATTAACTTACAGGGGCATCCAAAAAAATGATAACTGTACAGTGTTTCTGAACATGATGTGATCAAAATTAATTCAAAGTCTAAATTTTACTGAATCACAGATGTTTCTGATAGCATTCACCTGTGATGCAGCATGTAACTTCACCTCCGCCTTGACATCGGTACACACATGCACCTCTGCACTGCGTGTGCCACCATCCCACGCTGCTCCACCAAACCCTGCCTTGGAAGCTTCTACTCAGATCGAAGATCACTGAAGGTTATGAGTTGCAGAGTTTTTACTCCACATGCAACATTTTCTGCTCTTATAAAGACATAAACATCATGGAAAGCAAAAGCTTTTAAATTTGTCTATCATCCTTCAGCAGGAATCAAAAAGTGTTCTCTGGACTGTAGAATATTTGATTGTAAAAAAAAAATGATCCTTGAGTTGCTGACTTGAGTTTGATTTTAAAAACTTCAAATGAAGTTTGGTGTGAGATTAGGAGGAGAATATCCAACAATTTCTGAAATGGCACTAAACATACTTCTGCATACACAGTATTGCCAATTATAACATCAAAAATATTGATCGCCTGAAAAATGCTGAAAATGCTGTCCTGCAGTGTCAAGGTTTCACCTACTTTGTAAAATAAGTACATCTCACTCATTACTATGCAATTTTTTCTGTCATTAATAAATAGTTAATTATTTTAAATATAATAAATATGCAATAGTTACATTATGTATAATAATTGTTTTAAAATAAACTACTTAAAAAGTAAATATTTGGGGCTGCACAGATGGCTTAGTGGTTAAGGCACTTTCCTGCAAAGCCAAAAAACCTTGGTTTGATTCTCCTGGACCCATATAAGCCAGATGCACAAGGTGATGCATGCATCTGCAGTTCACTTGCAGTGGCTAAAGGGCCTGGCATGCCCATTCTCTCCCCCGCCCACCCCACTGTGTCTTCCTCTCTCTCAAATAAATAAAAGTAATAAAATATTTTTAAGTAGATATTTTATTTATTTGCTTATTTTAAATATCTAAGTAGCTGTGGTTACATAAAAAGTTCTCAGGTTACAAGGAATCACAATGGAAAAAAAATTAATCTGTCCTATGCTATATAATCACCCAAGTTTTAGATTGCTTATGATATTCTGTTACTTTGAGTTAGATATTCTATTAGTCACAGAGAGAAACAGAAACCCTGTTACGTGATAGGAATGAAGAATGGTGGTCCACAGGCAGCATTGTAAGATGGGCAGCAGTGCTGTCCAGTGGGTGTGGAGTGGGCCAGAAGAGGCTTTACAAAGAAGAAACTAGGGCCAAGGAAAGCACTAAAAATAGTATGACTTCTTGATTACTGTCTATTGTACAAGTGAAAGTAGTCACATGATAGGTGTTTATTTTTGTCCATTCTCATCTCCATTATTGTTCATGGAGTCTGAGTTAAGAAAAACCTGGTAGGACATCTACTTAATTGGATATGGTTAGAACAACAAACTAATCCTTCAATGTCTAACCTTTAAGGAAGAGAACCTGTCTTTTCTTACATGGTAAAATACTTTCATTCAATGTCACACATTTACATAAATACAACAGCACTGGTGATTTTTTTTTTGCATTATTGACCATTATTATTGTAAGATAGCTGTTACATTTTGCCCTGTATTTTTTTTTATATATATCATGGGTGACTCCACAGTTTTGAGTGCTTTCACAGGTCAAAGTCCTGCACATGAACATCTTTTCCTCATAGCCATAGTGCATATATTTTGAAGAAAATGGAAAATTTATTTGCTGAAAAATAATTATATATTTAAGTTGGAAAAATGAATACAAAATATGGCAGAAATTCAAAAAGTCCACGAATTGGTTAGTAATAGTAAACTGGAAAAGATAGGGTTTGAATAAAGTGTTACAAGGTTGTACAAAGGGAGAAAGAATGACTCCTGGAGAGTTCAGATTAGATATCTGAAATTCTCCAAAACAAGTTATCTAAAACACATGGGTATTTCTAAGCCCTGCTTGAATGGGCATGTTGTCTCAAGTTAAGTGGGCTGGAACAAATGAGTAATGATCACACTTGGAAGATACAGTGAAGTCACAGTTTGTAAATTTTTCAGAGGGTTGAAAGAAATGAGCATACAAATAGAAAATCCATATATTTTGCTCATATAATAATTCAAGCATAAACACATTGGCTAATTTTTAAATGCTATACTCAAGAATTTATATATTACAGGATAGTTTTGCTTTGCCGAAGGTATGGGAGTTAACTTCCACCATCTGGCAAAGATAATTGAAACCTTTCTCTTTTCAAGTCATTAATACTCATAATTACTATTAGCTTACATTTTTAGTTTTTGGTTTTTCAAGGTAGGTTCTCACTCTAGCCCAGGCTGACCTGGAATTCACTGTGGAGTCTCAGGGTGGCCTCGAAGTCACAGCAATCCTACTGCCTCTACCTCCCAAGTGCTGGAATTAAAGGCGTGCACCACCACACCCAGCTCTAGCCTACATTTTTAAATGGATGTCCTTTATGGTTAAATGTCCTTTTATTATTGATGTGTAAACTTATTATATTGGGTTAGAGCATGTTGACTATTATAGATTCTTTAATGTTCCTTTTTGAAAGATTTTTATTTATTTATTTATTTATTTATTTATTTATTTATTCATTTATTTGAGACAGAGGGCAAGAAGAGAGAGAGAGGGAGAGAGAGAGGATGGGCATGCCAGGGTCTCTAGACACTGCAAATGAACTCCAGACGCATGCATCACCATGTGCATCTGGCTTACCTGGGACTTGGAGAATCAAACCTGGGTCATTAGGCTTTGCAGGCAAACACCTTAACTGCTAAGCCATCTCTCTAGCACTAATGTTCCTTTTTTATAGACTATTTTTATATATGAAGATTATGTAATTGGATAATAATCTCCTCCCAATACCTTGTTTAGAATCCTACCTCACCCACCCTCTTCTTTCCAACAAGACTCTCCTCGTTTAATGACTTTTTTTTTTCACCCCCTTCCATCATCCATGTCAAAATGTTGATGATCTCATTTTTGTTGAGATCTTGGGTGTTCATAATATAACAGTAACACATTATGTGGATGACAGTGTCCCAAAGTTCTCCTCCCCATCCTGTCTCTTACTTTCTGTCTGCCTGCTCTTCTGCACTGGTTTCAGTAGCCTTGGAGGAGATTGTTGTAGATGTCTCAGTGAGCCACTAGCACTCGACCATCCCTGATTCTTAGCACTCTGGCAAGTTTTGAGTGTCTGCAGAAGTGACTTCAATTGAAAACAAGAAGCTTTTCTTACCAAATGTGACATCATCTCTTATCTATGAGGAGTAAAGTAATATAAATAGAGGGCATTTTGGTGGGTATTGCATATATTAATTTAGTCCATAATGGCTTCCTTCCTGGTATCTATTACTTTTGCAACCTTAGGTTTTCTGGTAGGTTTTCAGATCCATGCATGCATTCTCTGCTATGAAGCAGGTATCAGATGCAGCCAGAGAACAGTTGGTTACTTCCATTATAACACCATTATTAGACCTGTGTCACCTCTTGGGTATATGGTCAGTAATTTGTTTATTAACAATGACCTATGAAAATTGGAATTATACATTTTTTTTACCCATCAATGCACACAATAGATTTCTATCTACTCTGGAGACTACAGCACTTAGCCCACAGTTGTTACTACAGAGTATGAACTGAAAGTTTACTAGGACAGACACATGCTATTGCATGCTATAAGAGAACTCCCTGTACTTTTATTTTAATCTCCACTGGACTGGAAACTTTACTTATTTAATTTTCAATTTTTACTGACTAAATGCTCCAGAAATCAATCTGAAATAATCTGAAGTTTCCTTAACTTCATTTTGTTCCCTTATTCATTTTTATTCTATTTTCTTTATGTCTTCTAGGAAGTTCTTCTGTGGATCAAACATTTTGATGTTGTCTTTGCTTTGCTTTCATAACATTGTGATTAACATTTTGATTTTTTTAATATATTGGTGGAACATTTTTCTTTCAAATAGCTTTTTGGGAGAATGTTGTGTCAAATTGTAGTCTTTACTAGACAATATTATATGGAAATTCTGAAATTTTACCATATAAAAGATTTTCCTGGACTAGAAATATGGCTTAGAAGTTAGGACACTTGCCTGTGAAGCCTGAGGACCAAGGTTTGATTCCCTAGTACCCAAATTACCTAAATAAAGCCAGATACACAAGGTGACATATGTGTCTTGAGCTCATTTGCAATGGCTTAGAGGCCCTTGTAAGCCTATTCATGTTCCTCCACTCTCTCTCAAATAAAAAAATATATACTAAAAACGTTTTCCTTTTTGATTATTATTAGAATCAGTGTTCCTGTGTAATTTCAAGTCATTGCATCTTTTAAAAATAATTTAAGCTATCACTTCCCCTGAGGCTCAGGGTCCATCACAGAAGAGGTGGTGGGAAGAATGTAAGATCCAAGCTGGGTGTGGTGGTGCACGACTTTGCTCACAGCACTCATGAGGTAGGAGGATCGGCATGAGTTCAAGGCCACCCTGAGAATGCAAAGTGAATCCCAGGTCAGCCTGAGCTAGAGTGAGACCCTACCTTGAAAAACCAAGAAAAAAAAAAAAGAATGTAAGATCCAAAGGAAGTGTATGACTCCTTACAATGCAACTATCCAGAAGGAAATTGGCCTTGATATCCATGATCTTGCAGTGCCTAGCAATACCTTCACAAGGCCCTCATAACAGGAGTAGAAGACAATGACATCAAAATAAAAGAGAGACTAATGAAGAGAGGGAGGGGATATGGGGGAGAGTGGAGTTGTGATGGGGAAACTGGGGGAGAGAAATATCATGGTTTATTGTCTGTAAGTATAGAAGTTGTCAATAAAATATTTAAAAAATAAAAATTTAAAAAAAACTGAAAAAATAATTTAAAATGATAGCATTTAACTTGTTTATTTCAACTTTTCAATTCACAAGATATTTACAAGGTTTTTTCTGAAATATGTGTCTCTTTTAGTGTTACTTATACATTTGAGTTGACATAGAGACATAGAGATTTTCAGTTATATAACCACTTATGATTTTCAATTTTCATTTTACTGAATGCAATTGTGTTTTTTTTTTTGTTGTTGTTGTTGTTTTTGATATTTCGAGGTAGGGTCTCACTCTGGTCCAGGCTGACCTGGAATTCACTATGTAGTCTCAGGGTGGCCTCGAACTCACAGAGATCCTCCTACCTCTGCCTCCCAAGTGCTGGGATTAAAGGCATGAGCCACCACGCCCAGCTGAATGCAAATTTTTCTTTGAGAATTATATGCATTTATGTCCCTCATGTAGACTCATGAGAAGCTCATGTATTTTACTGCAGAAGAGCTAAAAAGAAGAAAAGCATTTAGTATTTTGCTAAATTTTTACCATTTTATTTATATGCTACATTCACTTTTTTTTTTTTTTTTGTGGTAGGGTTTCACTCTACCTAGGCTGACCTGGAATTCACTATGTAGTTTCAGGGTAGCCTCGAACTCAGAGTGTTCATCCTTACTATTGCCTCCCAAGTGCTAAGATTAAAGGCATGTGTGACCATATCCAGTTTACTTTCATATTTTAAACAATTGTTATAATTACTTTTGGTCATTTAAAAATTGAAAGCCTAGTTTTTCTAAGTTTTGAAGGCATGCTTGTTTGAGAATCTTTTGATAGTGATAGTGATGTCCATTTATTGTGCTACTTTTAACCTTTTATATTTAATTTTGAAATGATTTTAGTTAGCATATAAATTAATTTACTTTATTGTGATTTTCGTAAGCATATGTCATTAAACTGTGTTGTAATCCACTTCCCACTGCCCTCCAATCATCCCCTCACTTTCTTTTACACGATTTCACACACTGTTTGCATTGCAACCTCATATGGCTCATATGGCTCTTCCTGGAAGCGGCTTTCCGCGGCCCTATAGCTCCTCCAGCTGCAAGCTTGCACAGCTGCCTTTCTAGACTTCTAGTCTTTTCTCATAGCTTCCTTTTTCCTCTTTCATGTAGGCTTTCTTTTTCAGTCGTCCCTACGTCTCTCCCAGCACAGTTGGGTTTCTCTCTCCAGCAGTTTCTCCTCAGTGGACTTAGCTATGAAAGGACCTGTGATTATTCATCTGTGTTCACTTGGCTCTGACGCACTCATCTCCCCCTGGTCTCTGTACTCTTTAACTCTGGAAACTAGCATTTCCTCCCAATTGTGGATACTTTTTCATATGGTCGGATTGGACTTTTCACGTGGAGTGAGTACTCCTCCTTATGGGAAAAGTGACTATTGGCAGTTCTCTGATTTTCGAGGCTGAAACCTGTTTCTCTGAGCTATTGCTAACACCCCACAGTCTTGTGCAGGCCTCTTTCTCCTAGCCAATAAATATACTGAATAACAGCAGATTTTTGCTGTTCCCTGCTCTATGAGCAGTAGTAAAAAAGACAAAGGCTGTCTTCTGGTGCTACCACGTTTGTGAGGGCAAGAAGATAACTAACTGATTATAAAATTACATGAACAAGAGAATTTCAAGCAGCATTAGTGCTTGAAGGAAAAGCAAAGTAAATAGAAGACCAGAGAAAGCCAGCCAGGGGTTACTCTGGACAAGGTAGTCTTGGAGGCTCACTGAGCCAGGGGTGTTCTAGTAAAGACTTGCAGTGCAAAGCTGAAGAAAGCATCTTAGGCTCAGGGAGGAGGAGCATGAGCTGTGAGGTGGGACTGCCTGCCAGGAAGAAGTCCACACTACCTGGAGCAGAGAAACGAGATACAGCGCATGCCGTCCTCGGGAGCTGGTACACATATGCGAGGCCCTGAAAGATGGGTCACCTCTTGAATGTGCTAACTGTATTGAATTTCTAAGTGCCTGGAGCAGAAGACTGGACTTTGGTTACTGATACCCAAAGTATTATCCCAGAAAACCCTGACAAAGTCACCAGCCAAACATCTGTAAGCACATCCTTGAGTCCATTTCAGAAACTGCCTTAAGAGCAGCAAGAATGGACTCATGGATTATTGACTGCACATACAGGACTGTTTGTATCCTACGAGTTCTTTGAAAGGGAATATTGGGGCTGAAGAGATGGCTTAGAAGTTAAGCGCTTGCCTGTGAAGCCTAAGGACCCCGGTTCGAGGCTCAACTCCCCAGGACCCACGTTAGCCAGATACATAAGGGGGCGCACACGTCTGGAGGTCGTTTGCAGTGGCTGGAGGCCCTGGCGCACCCATTCTCTCTCTCTCTCTCTCTCTCTCTCTCTCTCTGCCTTTCTCTGTCACTCTCAAATAAATAAACAAAAATGAACAAAATTTAAAAAAAAAGAAAGGGAATATTGGCTCCCTATAGTGAGAAAGCATGGATCCAAAATTAAATGAGAGCATTTAATGAGAGCATTTTCTTCATTGATTAGAAATTGGTGTGTAATAAGGTTCCTGATCTTCTGAGTAAAAGATCACTAGGCTTCTTGAACCCATTATCACACCCTCTATGATTTTATGCTAATTAAGAACAAAATATAAAAATGTAGTATATTCTTAAAATTCAGAATAGGACAAAAATCTTATATTTGGCAAAATTGAACTCAGAAGATAATTCATGTATATTATACAAATTTTTTCTGCTGATACTACACAGAAAAGTCTTTTTGCACATATCTTTTGGCTGTTCCTTAATGGTTTTTCTCAGGACAAATTATTATCAAATTCCAAAATAAATAAATAATATAAGTAACAAATTTCTATCCTATTTTGTCTGTGAAAGGAAAAAAAGAAAACATATATTGTCAGAATTGGCAAACCTCACTGGGTTTTCATCCATATGATGACAGGGAGAATAAAAAACATCTAATCAAGTTGGGCATGGTGGTGCATGCCTTTAATTCCAGCACTCAGGAGGCAGAGGTAGGAGGATCACCATGAGTTCAAGACCAGCCTAAGACTACATAGTAAATTCCAGGTCAGCCTGAACTACAGTGAAACCCTGCTTTGAAAAACAAAACAACAGCAACAAAAATTCTACTCAGTAAAAACTTTGCCCAGTTTAAGACTGTCCATAAGAATAGTCAATGCAGGGCTGGAGAGATGGCTTAGTGGTTAAGCACTTGCCTGTGAAGCCTAAGGACCCTGGTTCAAGGCTTGATTCCCCAGGACCCATGTTAGCCAGATGCACAAGGGGGCGCACGTGTCTGGATTTCGTTTGCAGTGGCTGGAGGCCCTGGTGCACCCATTCTCTCTTTCTCTCTAACTGCCTCTTTCTCTCTCTCTCTCTCTCTCTAAAAGAATAGTCAATGCAAATTATATATCTATATGATATATTTTATTAAAAATTTAATTTCTAGTTTCAGCTGGGGCCCTTTTGAGGTATGATGGGCTGGTTCTCTCCTTAGCGTCTGTGTCTATCTGAAAAAGAGAAGCAGATTCTCCAACAGAGAGTAAAGTTAGCACCAGACAAATGGGATAATCTTTATTCAGTGAGTACAAAACTAATTAGTAAAAAAAAAATAATAATAAATTAAAAAAATTAAACATTTAATTTCTAGATAAAGCTCTGAAAAACAGAAAATAATTCAGATAAATTCTACCCACACAGTATTATTTTATCAGCCTATAAAGGCCATGTAGATTATGAGAGAAGAGAAAGTAATTTAATAACTTGAAAAGTTCACGAGCAATGTAATTGCCCGACATATAAAAATTGATATAGTCTTTGCCTTGCCAAAAATATATATATATATATATATATATATATATGTAATACTTGATTTATAGAATTTGAGTCTGCTATAGTGATTAAGAACTGTCTCTCTGTATTGTTTTTCTTTCCACATGGCTTCCTCCCCTCCGTAATTACAGACTGTAATATACAGCCTACCCAGGGCTTAGAGAATGGAAGAGGTTCAAGGCTACTTCAAGTGTCCCTATTATAGGGAATTGCATTTTTATGAAGTCTTTTAATGACTACCCCCAGACCTATCAAATGTAAATCAGTATGCATTAAGTGTGCCTTTACCTCTTCAATAATGGACCACCAGAATCTAGTTTCAAAAGGTTGGTTGGGGGAAGACTACTAAGGATCTATGGAGTCTCCTAGGAAAAGGTCTGCTTGATGATATCCTGACTCAGAATATGTCCATTATATATTAGAGTCATATGAGGTTCTGAGACCTAGAAAAATGCACAAGGTCAATCCTATGATTTTCAAGTTCCCTCCTCCTTGACAACTGTACTTCCAGAGGAACTTCTTGTTCCCACCAGATGAGTCAGTCCAGATGGGAACAGTCATTTACTTTTAATGAATCTGTGTCACTCCAAAAATGAAGGGTTTTGTTATTCAGGAGAAGTTATATCTTCTAGTAGATTTAGGGTTTCAGAGGGAAGATTTCTGTCTGTTGGCACTTCTACCATGTAGAGTGTGTTGGCAAATTGTTTTCATTAAGAAACACAGCTCAGGACTTCCGGTTAAGATGGCGGCGTAGGTACCACGCCAAAGCAGCCTAGGGGGGGAAAAGACCAAAAATACTCAGCAAAATACACACTTTTACTAAAAAGTGAGGTGTATAGGAAATTGAAGCAGCAGTGGAGAAGTAGAAGAGTTCCAGAGCATCCAGAGCCTGCACAGGTGGGAAAAGTGGCTCTGGCAGCTCGGCCAACCGCCACGGCCGCAGCGCACCAGAAAGCTGCCAGGCTCGACTCCAGCCACAGGAAAAGGTAGGTGCGGGTGCTTCCCTCACACTGTGCTCTCCGCAACTCGGGAAACGTGAGGGGAGAGTGGCAGCAGCAGCTTCAGGGGGAGCAGCGGCAGTGGACACAGCAGCAGCAGCTTCAGCAGCAGTGGTGGCTCCAGCAGTGGCAGCCACAGCAGCAGCAGAGGCAACAGCAGCGGCTCGGTTTGCCCCGCAGGAAAAGCAAGTGCCCAGCTCCAGAAATCAGAACAGCAGCCCAATGACCCAGCCAGCAACTTGACTGAGACCAAAATCATCCAAGGTAACTGGGTTTGCAGCAGGGAAGGGTCTCACTTGGTCACAAGCTGACTTGGATCCCTCAACAGACCAGAAATCTTAACCTCTTTGTTGATAGAGGATCTGGTCGTTATAATAACTACTCTTGCATACATACTGGGGGCTGTTTTTGATTGAATGTGTACAGTGTTTAGTTAAATTTTAGAATCTACCTGTATTTTATTCCACTCAGCCTGCTTGAAAACTCCTATAGCAGGGATACTCAACCCCTAAGAACATCTTTGTAGATACTCTGAGAGTCTTAAGAGCCACACATAACACCTTAAGCTCCTACCCTGAAAATATATTACATCAAATCAATTGATACAGCTAAGAATACACAGCTAGCTAGAAAATCAAAGCATTAACTTAATCCAAGATGCAAAAATATATACATTATAACACAAGAAACACTAAAAAGCAAGACGATATAAATCCACCTAAAAGTATTAATGCATCAGAAATGTCCTCCAGTGAGAAAGAGTTAGAGGAAATGCCTGAGAAAGAGTTCAAAAGAATGATTATAAATATGTTCAAAGAGGTCAAAGAACACATCAAAACAATCAAAGAAGAAATCAAAGAGGAACTTAAAGAGGAAATCAAAGGAATCAAAGAAGATGCAGGACACCAATTTCATGAAATAAAGAAGGCAATACAAGACATAAATAAGGAAATAGAAATAATACAGAAAAACCAGTCAGAATTACTAGCAATGAGGAACACAGTTAATGAAATAAAAAACTCTGTAGAAAATCTCACCAGTAGGATGGATGAGGGAGAGGACAGAATATCTAAGCTAGAAGACCAGGTGGCAGACCTAATGCAGTCCAACAAAGAGAAAGACAAACTTATAGAAAAGTATGAGTGGGAATTTCAAGATATTCGGGACACTATGACAAGATCCAATATAGGAATTCAGGGCATAGTAGAAGGAGAAGAACTCCACTCCAGAGGCATAGTAGGCATCTTCAACAAAATCAGAAGAAAATTTCCCCCAAATTGGGAAAGAGGTGCCAATGCAGATACAGGAAGCCTTTAGAACCCCAGCCAGACAAAACCTGGAAAGAACCTCTCCTCGCCATATTATAATCAAACTTCCAAACACACACACCAAAGAAAAAATATTGAAAGCAGTTAGAGAGAAAAATCAAGTTACCTACAAAAGCAAGCCCATCAGGATTACAGCAGATTATTCAACACAAACTTTTAAAGCCAGAAGGGCTTAGAGTGATATATTCCAAGTTCTGAAAGATAAAAACTGTCAACCAAGGTTACTTTATCCTGCAAAGTTATCCATTCAAATAGATGGAGAAATAAAGACATTCCATGACAAAAGCAGGTTAAAGGAGTATTTGAAGACAAAACCAGCTCTACAGAAAATACTTGATAGAATCCTCCATGCTGAAGAAAAGGAAAAGCACACATATAAGGAACCTAGAAAAAACAAGCAATACTCAAATACTAGTTAACAGAAGAGAGCACAGGTAGAACCAGAAACACACACACACAAAAAAAAATGGCAAACATAAATACACACCTTTCAATAATATCTCTTAATATCAATGACATCAATGCCCCAACGAAAAGACATAGATTTGCAGACTTGGTTACAAAGCAGGATCCTACAATTTGTTGTCTCCAAGAAACTCACCTTTCTACAAAGGATAGACATTATCTTAGGGTGAAAGGTTGGAAGACGGTGTTTCAAGCAAATGGGCCTAGAAAACAAGCAGGGGTTGCTATCCTAATATCAGACAGGGTAGACTTTAGTCCAACGTTAGTCAAGAAAGATAAGGAAGGTCACTTTATATTGATTAAGGGCACACTCCAACAGGAGGACATTACAATCCTAAACATATATGCACCTAACATGGGGGCTCCCAAATTCGTCAAACAAACACTATTAGAACTAAGGTCACAGATAACACCAAGCACAGTGGTGGTGGGTGACTTTAACACCCCACTCTCATCAATTGACAGGGCATCCCGGGAAAGAATAAACAGAGAGGCATCTGGACTAAATGAGGTCATAGAAGGAATGGACTTAACAGATATATACAGGACATTTCATCCAAAGGCTGCAGAATATACATTCTTTTCAGCAGCACATGGAACATTCTCTAAAATAGACCATATATTAGGACACAAAGCAAATCTTAACAAGAAACACAGCTCAGTGTAGCATTATCAATAAAGTCTAATATCCAAATCTTCCTAGAAAAATCAACATATTAAGCTTGTATAATCAACATGAAATATAACCAAAGTAATTTATGTTGATCTTTCCTTCAGCTCATATTTTTAAAGGGTGAGGGAAAAAAAACAACCTAGACTTTTACAGATACAGAGTGTCATATAAACACACTCACTTTCCTTCTAAGCTGTATACTTAGATTTGTCCAGCCCTTTCCACTGGAATAAGAAATAATTAAATCTCTCTATTTTTTTTTTTTGTTTGTTTGTTTGTTTGAGGTAGGTTCTCACTCTAGCTCAGGCCGACCTGGAATTTACTATGTAGTCTCAGGGTGGCCTCAAATTCACAGTGATTTTCCTACCTTTGCCTCCCAAGCCCTGGAATTAAAGGCATGTACCAGCATGCCCAGCTTAGAATTAAATATATTTTGTGTATGTTAGACACAGTTCATTAGGCTTCATTCTGAGTCCTTAATGATCCTCTGCCCTCCTCTCTCCCTTGGTATCCTAGTCACTTAGAATTTATGTGTTTCTCACCTGAAGAATTTCAACCTCACTCCTACAGTGAAACAAAATAGAATTAGCAGGTATTTAACATTTGACTTACTACCTACCAAAGCTAGGAGAAATGCCAAGCTAACTTGTTTATAGATGGGATATGTCAAACAAGTGTCCATAGTAGCAGACAAAGAATGATGCCCTTTCACACTACTCTGGAATAAGAGGTGGAAAAAAGTACTAATTCTTATTTTATTGCATTTTGTTTTGTTTTATGCTAAGTACCCCTAGATGTTTCTTGTATAAAAGGTATATTTACTCTTGTTTTACATTTGAATGTGCATCATCTATTTTCTGTGCAAAATCTGTTTGTCTATGTGCTATATTAATGTCCATCAGACATAGATATATGAGGAACTTTGTGTAAAAGAAGCATTTTTTTAAAAAAAGTATAATTATTTAGACATTTTAAATGCACAACAGTGGTTAGAAAAATGTTTCATTGGAAAGTCTCTGTAACATTGAGAATTTAAACTTGGACTCATCTTGAAAAGCTGCATCCAAAGTTACTCCTGTTTTTAGTACATTAAAAAGTCCATCTGGCTATGTTGAAAAAAATAAAAGAAAGAAAGATAAGGCTCAATAGTCTGGGATGGAGCAAAAGGGAAGCTAGACTTCACAATCTATCACAATTTGGAAAGATATGGTCTTGAATTGACCTTGGAGCCATTGGTCAGCCAAGTATCAACAGTGAGGGAAAGAGCCAGACTTGGTTAGACATGGTTCAGTTGGAGACAGCATGACCTTATTGCTTGGGTTAAAATCTAGCAAAACACAGTCTCACTAAATCTTTCAAATTTCTATGCACACATGTGTTCCTATGTGTGTGGGTGCATGTGCATGCAGGTGTATACACATCTATGTATGTGGAAGCCAGAGGTCAACATCAGAGAACTTCCTCAGTACCTTTCCATCTTAATCGTTAATACAGTGTCTCTCCCTGAACCTAGAGCTTAGTCAGGCCCCAAGTCACAGAGAATCTCCTTTATCTGTCTCTCCAGTGCTGGGACTATAAGGTATACAACCATTCCCAACATTTTATGTAAGTTCTGGGGACTTGAACTCAAGTGTTCATGCTTACATGTCAAGCCACTTTATCCACTTAGTCATATCCCCATTGCTCTTTTCAAAGTATATTTTTAAAATATATTTTTGAAAGTAAATGTAGGAGGACTGCTTGTGATGGAATTCAAAACAAAAGGTAAACCAGTTTTAGAAGAATATGAAAGGGACATGTATACATCATTTGAAAAATATATTACTTTTGTGAGACTTCAGATGGACCATAATTGAGTCAATGTCTTAGGGGACTGAAGGGGTCCTTAGATTCATGAGGTTTTAGTAAGTTTGGCTATGTGTACCTGTTGCAGTTTCCTTCTTGTTGCTGGGACAAAACATTCAACCAGGGCAAGCTTATGCGAAATTAGGGTTTATTTCAAGTTAGCACTTTCAAGAAGTTTCTTCACGGTGGGAAAAAAAAGTCTGACAGGTCTGAGCAGGAAGCCTTGGTCACATCGTTTCACAGCAGCAGAGCAATAAAATAATCCCGTGGGCTGGACGATTAAACCTCTAGGTCTGTCCCCAGTGATACATCTTCTATCAACATTGCACATTCCGAACTGCCACCACCAGGGGATTGAGAATAAATTATAAACATATGAGGCTGGGGGACTTTTAATTTATTCTACCACAGTATAACTGAATCGTAGTGGAAAAGGGTAAATAGTGAAAAAACATAAAACAAAACAAACAAACAAACAAACAAAAACACCAACAAAACAGAGCCAAAACTATGCCGTCTGAATGCATGAGAAATAAATAGCTTTGGGGCTGGAGAGATGACTCAGAGGTTAAAAGGTCCTTGCTTGAAGCCATGTGTGGTAGTGGCACACACCTTTAATCACAGCACTTGGGAGGCAGAGGTAGGAGGATCACCCTGAGTTTAAGGCCAGCCTGAGACTATGTAGTGAATTTCAGGTCAGCCTGGGAGAGAATAAGACTGTACCTCAAAAAATGGGGTACTTGCAAAACTTGACAGCCAGAGTTTGATCCCCCAGTACCTACATGATGCCAGATTCACAAAGTAATGCATGAATCTACAGTTCATTTGCAGTGGCAAAAGGCCTTGGTGTGTACATGCTCTCTCTGTACCTCTCTGCAAATAAATAATTAAAAAAAAAAAAAAAAAAAACTCTTACAAGGGCCAGTTGTGGTGGCACATGCGTTTAATGCCAGAACTTGAGAGGCAGAGGTAGGAGGATCACCACGAGAGGCCACCCTCAGACTACACAGTGAATTCCAGGTCAGCCTGGGTTAGAGTGAAACCCTTCCTTGAACCCCCCCCCCAAAAAAGTAAGTAGATAAAAGGTTCCATGACCAAAAATGAGTGAGGAAAGCTCAATGGTGGTGGTAGCAAGGAGATCACCGTGGGAAAAGCAAGGCCCAGGCTTCTATGTCATTGAAGAAAGAAGATAAGGGAGAGACAAAATGACTTCAGTCCCAGAATACTAGGAAGTCAAGAATGTCCTCTTCACAGAAGCAACGGGTCTGTTAGGGCCTGGAGAGATAGATTAGAGGTTAAGCGTTTTCCTCTGAAGCCTAAGTACACCGGTCCATGGTTCCATTCCCCAATACCCACATAAGCCAGATGCACAAGGTGGTGCATGCATCTAGAATTCATTTGCAGTGGCTGGAGGCCCTGATGCACCCATTCTCTCTCTCTGCTTCTTTCTTTCTCTGTGTCACTCTCGAATAAATAAATAAAAATAAATAACACCAACAAAAAAGCTGCTGATATCTTGTCCTCAGATGAATTCAGGGCATGTTTTGGTGAGGAAGAAAGCTGGACAGACATCATGAAGTGGTTTGAAACTTACATGTCCTGAATTCTTAGATCTCTAGCTGGTGGCAGTTTGGGAATGCAAGCTTTCCGGAGTTGATATATTGTTAGGGGCAGACTCTTGCCAGTGTTTGACATACTCTCCTGTTGCTGTTTCCTAACTGCTGTTGGCCAGGTAGTGATGTTAACCCTCTGCTCATACCATCATTTTCCTCTACCATCACGAAGTTTTTCCTCGAATCTATAAGCCCAAATAAATGCTTTCCTCCCACAAGCTGCTTTTGGACTGATTTGGGGAATGAATGTGGAAGAATTTGAAATCTTGGCCTAAGAGATGCCTTGTAATGCTATAAGTACAGCTTGATGGACTATTCTGGTCAGAGTTGAAAGTCCTGAATGCAGTAAGAACTATGGAATGTGAAGTTTGGCTTATGAGGGTAAGGAGAGGCTTTGTTTGAACTGGATTAGAAGAAGAACTTTGTATGAGAGGCTTGCTGTTATGCCTGTGTCCTGAGAAATTGTGCAGGGCTGTGTTGCATAGGAATGGACTGGTGTTAGCAGAGGGATATGGCAAGAAAGGAACAAAAGCAAAAATTTTAATCAGAAAGTGTTGCCTGTTCAGCTGCCATTATTAGAGTGATTACAACCATTGAAATTAGGCCAACAGATCTGTATTGGGACAACAAGAAGAACACAGACTCTTTTGAAGGGGCCTGAATGCTGAAGGAGTGTCTTGTTTGTTAAAGTCTGCTTTAGTTCCCACTGGATTAAGAAATTGGTAACCCACCTGGTCCAATGGAGTATAATGAATTCAGGGAAGAAAAGGTCATTGAATTTGCAACTTGGGTTTTTGTTTTTTTGGAAATGGCCATAGACAGTATGAAGCAGGCTTGTTGGATTTCCTGCATGGAGTTACACAGGCATCATGAGGATAAACAGAGGGTTGCAGTGAAGACCCAGAGGAGATGCCACAACTATGGGATGGCTGCCTGAAGGAGAGTTATGGGCAAGAGATGAAGATTTCTGAGACTGTGAGGAGCACAAATGGAGGGGAAGAATCCAAACGCCAGAGACTTGTCATTGGTTAGAATTATCTGACTTGGAGAATTGTCACTGACTAGAGTTGTTGGACTTGGAAATACATAGTTTAATGTTTATCATCTTTGTTTTAAATTTTGTATTGGTTAAATGTTTCTTTGCTATGCCCAGTGCCAACTTTTATAATGTGAATGTTTATTCTGTGTCATTATGGATATTATTGTTGTTGTTTTGGGTATTACAGATCAATTAAAAGACATTGGACATGGGCTGGAGAGATGGCTTAGCGGTTAACCGCTTGCCTGTGAAGCCTAAGGACCCCGGTTCGAGGCTCGGTTCCCCAGGTCCCACGTTAGCCAGATGCACAAGGGGACGCACGTGTCTGGAGTTCGTTTGCAGAGGCTGGAAGCCCTGGCGCGCCCATTCTCTCTCTCTCCCTCTATATGTCTTTCTCTCTGTGTCTGTCGCTCTCAAATAAATAAATAAATAAAATTTTTTTAAAAAAAGTGCTTGCCTGTGAAGCCTATGGACCCCGGTTTGAGGCTCGATTCCCCAGGATCCACATTAGCCAGATGCACAAGGGGGCACACGTGTCTGGAGTTCATTTGCAGTGGCTGAAGGCCCTGGCATGTCCATTCTCTCTCTTTCTCTCTCTCTCCCTCTTTCTCTCTCTGTAACTCTCACATAAATCAGAATAAACAAAAAAAATTTTTTAACGACATTGGACAGTGCAGATGTTGGAACATCATTGGGATTGATAAAAACTATGGGAACTTTTAAACTGAGACTGAATGCATCACATTTTACATCATGGATGGTTATCTTTTTATGGGGGCCAAGGGTGGAATGTGGTGGTTTGATTCAGGTGTACCCCATAAACTTATGTGTTCTGAATGCTAGGTCCCCAGCTGGTAACAATTTTGGAATTGGAGCCTCCTGAAGTTGATGTATTGTTGGGGGCAGGCTCATGGGTGTTATAGCCAGATTTCCATTGACAGTGGTTGGCACACTCTCCAGGTGAAGTTGTCTACCTGATATTAGCCAGGAGTTGATGTCCACTATCTGCTCATGACATTGTTTTTCCCTGCCATCATGGAGTTTCTCCTCCAGTCTGTAAGCCAAAATAAACCCTCTCCAACAAGCTGCCATTGGTCAGGTGTTTTCTGCCAGCAGCATGATGCTGATTACAGCACATCCTAAGAACAAGTGGAAGAAACCCGTAGTAGTAAGCTCTTTGGCAGATTGTGAGATACAAAGCAGGATTTCAGAGATCATCCCTGTGGGAGATAGTGGTGCTGCCTACTGTACAATTATACATAATGATTTTCTTTTTGGCCTCTTAATGCAGGAACACCAGGCTGCTCCAAGATTTGTGTTGAGAACTGCATCTTTGGAAACAAGACCTAAGTTTTATTGATCAAAAAATCCCTTTCCCTGCTTCAATGAAGAGACCATTTGGTATAATTAATTTATCAGTCCACCACGGAAAATGTTCTTTCCAACTGGCTCCAACTGATGGCCTTAAAATCAATTGCCACACGTAACTTTTCCTTTTTGTTATACAACATATTCTGCCAATGTAATGTGTGTGTATATACATACATAATACATACATACATACATACATACATACATACATACATATATGTGTAATACATATTAGGTCTCTCTCCTGTCAATGTTGGTGTGATATCATTTACTAGTTCATCATCCATCCACTCTAAATAATCCCTCAGTTTATTGGGATCTCTAGGGTTGGGTAGATTGCATCAATATGATTTTGATTACAGTGAGTGTACATTGTGTAAACATGCATGAACACATCCAAACGCTTCATTTGTTGTGCAAGAAGAATAAGGTGGTGTGTGACAATCACATTTAAGCGAGCAGCATCTCTTAAGTTCTCATTTAATTTTACTGTAGCTATACAGTGGAATATAATGTAAAGATTAATCCTCTCAAATAGGAACTCAGTTGGTCCAATAAAAATCTAATACTCTTGTATGTCATTACTGGATTTCTGTAAGCCAAAAGGCCTCATCATACACATGTGGCATTATTGTGCAGCACATTCCTCTGGGATGAATTTTTCTCTCCTAAACAGAGGAAGAAAAAACTAAAACTTTCCTCCCTATAGGGGAGGGGATGAAGGAAGAAGTTTCAGACTCAGGAAGTAAGGAAGTCTGGGAAAGAGTTGAAAGACCCAGCCTTAGGCTACATAAAAGGGAAACAAGAACTTGGAGGAAAGAGATTCTCTGATAGAGCTGGCTGCAAGTTGATTCAAAATAGTTTGGGGGAGATTAACATCCAGGATGGGATGAGACTTGTCTTGGTGCGCTTGCATTTGAGTCATCTATTGCTCCTATAAGCAATTCCTCACCCTGATATTAAGTAACCCCAATAAACTCATTGCTTCACAAGAACTGGTTTTGGTATAATGATCCTTGGGTATGTCACCTGTGCTTTATCTGGGGAGATGTGTGTTGGTGTCTTCCCACTACAGATATCTACCCCAGCATGACTGAAAGAAGCCCAAGGATGATGACAGCAATAACTCATCTTCACAAAATCTGCTACTCCTTGAATATTTCACAGCTATTTCTTGGATTTGGAATAATAATATCAATATGTTAATGGACCAACTCAACCCTGAAAATAAAAAAAAAACTTTAATATTTTTTTTATTTTAATTTTTATTAACATTTTCCATGATTATAAGATATATCCCATGGTAATTCCCTCCCTCCCCACCCCCACACTTTCCCATTTGAAATTACATTCTCCATCATATTACCTCCCCATTACAATCATTGTAATTACATATATACAATATCAACCTATTAAGTATCCTCCTCCCTTCCTTTCTCCACCCTTTATGTCTCCTTTTCAACTTACTGGCCTCTGCTACTAAGTATTTTCATTCTCACACAGAAGCCCAGTCATCTGTAGCTAGGATCCACATATGAGAGAGAACATGTGGCGCTTGAATAGCAATTACACTGGGCAGAATATATAGAGAACTACTATATGGGAACAGAAAAATATGTATTAAATGGAAAAAGAAGTTTGATTGCAAGTTGGAAATTTATATTTCAGTTTCAGTATTATCCTGTTGATTCTGATATGGTGCATGTTTATTGCAAGATCACAAATGGCAACAAACATCTGGTACTTTGTAGTTAGTCTGTGTTACAAGTTTCTCTCATATTTCCAGGCATCCAGCACTGAGATACAGTAGACCAAAAAACTATATCACTATGTGCTAGAGAGAAGGCTCTTCAGTTAAGGCATTTGCCAACAAAGCCCAATGACCTGGACTGAATTCTCTGGGACCTAAGTGATGCCAGATGCACAGAGTGGAGTCTGAATCTGGAGTTTGAATCTCCAATGGCTGGCGCTCCTGGTATGCCCATTCCTTCTGTCTCTCTTTTCTCTATCTCTCTCTGTGTCTCTTTCTTTGCTTGCAAATAAATGCATTATTATTTAAGAAATAAAAAGAAGTTATCATTATAATATGTATACATTTCATATATCATTACAATGGCTATGACTCAGGGAAAATACACAATCACAAAAAGACAAATGCTGCATGTTCTCACTCATCTGGGGTTCCTAGCCTGGATCAGCTTGAGTTACTGGCGTATTTGATAGGCAACTTTAGGCGCAGATAATAGGGATGGAGAGGTTTGAGGGAAGAGGAAAAAGAAGTTGGGGAAAAATAAACACAGAACCACACCCAAAATGAAATAACACCATAAAAACCTTTCTCCTTGAAGGTAGACAAAAAGATTTAACTCTCAACAGGAGTATAGGGGGAGCATCTGAAAAGAAGGGTTCTAGAGAAGGTGGTATGAAACATAACCTCAAAAAAATGTTTGCTCTGATCTGTAACTCCCAGTACCAGAAATCAGCACTACCCATATGCAGCTGTTTTCAGAGTTACCTACACAGTCCCCAAAACAAGACCCTAGGAGATAAACCACCCCTTGCATTTCTGCCACAGCCTAGATAAAACCACAAAGGAATTGGAGAGATGAATAAAAGTGTTGCTTCCATGGTGGGCCTGGCAATCAGTGCCAGGGTGAAGGAGATAGATGCTGAGGATACTCAACACACACCAAACAAGATATCCAGAGGCCCCTAAGAGCTCATCACTGAAGTAGACTTAAAACAAACCCAAGGCTTAGAGACTTTTGTGGACAAGGGGAGCAGAAAGAGTAAGAGCCACAAGGTGAGACTTCATGCCCGGAGGCATTGCCTCCCCCCAACAACTGACTGCTTCTCCCACAATGCATAACCCACAACCCCATGGGGAATGTCAGCAACCCCACTGAGGAGGATCCCCAGTGGAATGTGGGCAGGGAGTAGGGAAAAAGGTGGTACCAACATATGATGTATCCATACAAATATGTTCTTCATAAAAAAGGAAAAAAAAAAACATACTAACAATAGCAAAAACTTAAAAATAAATAGATAAATAACACAAGGAGATTATTAAAAATAAAATAAAAGCCAGGCATGGTAGCACACGGCTTTAATCCCAGCACTTAGGAGGCAGAGGAAGGAGGATTGCTGTGAGTTCAAGGCCACCCTGAGACTACAGAGTGAATTCCAGGTCAGCCTGAGCTAGAGTGAGATCCTACCTCAAAAAACAAAATAAATAAATAAATGAATTAATTAATTAAAAAGAAGCTATCATTTCAATATCTATGCATTTGTGACCTAAATGCAGAAAATTTAAGCTGCAGTTAATTCACCTCAACTTTTGTCAAGATATTAAATCATCTTAAATTGGAATGTGGAGTAAAATATGGTCAATTTTATGTAACAGTTTAGAGAATACATTATAGTATGCCAGCTCAAATCTGTACTGGCCACCACAACCATGATTTATTATTTTGATTCCTGAAAAGAAGGTTAGTGTAAGGATAAGACTGGGAATATAGGAACACTGACCAGTAGGCATGTGTAATTCTGGTACATATTCATTTAAATATGACAACATAGAATTATAATTTTCAGTACAACAGAAGACTACTGAGTTGTTACCTATTTAAATTTTCAATGTTTGACTTTTTGAAATTTTAAAACCATAGTTAAACCACTTTCACTGTATCTTGTAATGTATTGAATGGTATCAAACATGGAAGACATGTTTAGATTTTCTTTTTCTGATGAAATGTCTGCCACTTATCATTTTCTAATAAATAATCAGTTTCCTTGATAATTGTAATGTTATATATTACTTTAAAAACCCTACTGGGTCTAAATGGGCTTGAGAATACATGTGGCTTTGCTTCTTAAAGAAAAGTAAAAGCAAATTCAATAAGGTCATGTTACTACCACAAAGAATAGGGATGAATTTTTCTTATCCACATTTTGGTCAAATGAAAATCTTGTGAAAAAAGAAAAAAAAGTTATATGGCCCTACTATCCACTACTTTCAATGCTTCCCATCATAATTGCTTTTGTTTTATAGGTAATCACCCTTTGTGTCATATCAATAAGTAAGGCACTGGGCTCCAAGGTAATAATCTACAGACTACAAAGGTATATAGAATGTAAGGAAAGCTCTATCCCACAGGGGAATGTTCAGCTATTAGTAAAGACTGGTCAACCAATCAGAGTTCCCCTCTCAATATATATCACTAGTGAACCAATCAAAGAAGCAATTACTCTCCCATAGTCAGGAGACAAAGAGCAGAAGAGGGGGTGGAAAGAATGTCAGAGTCACATGTTGGGTCATGATATGCAGAGACATTTATTGTACCAATAACTGTGGGCTAACTCCACCATGCACGACCCATTTACATCAATAAGAAGGGGCCATTGGGAAGGGGTAGGTCATGGATGAGCCTAAACAATGGTACCAAACTGCCTGTATTTGCTGAAAAGAAAACTAATAATTTTTTTAAAATATCGTTTGTAAGTCAAATATGACTCATGCACACTTAACAAAATTCAAGGATAGTGGTCAGCCAGATGACTCAGTGGTAAAAGGCACTTGCTAAGTAAAACCTGCAGGCCTCAGCTCAATTCCCCAGCCACCCACACAAAGCCAGATAGGCATTTATTTACAGCAGCAAGACACACACACACACACACACACACACACACAAATAAATAAAAGAATAAATAATATGAATGATCGTATCTTTTAAGTTGTATGAAATAATACTATATGCCTCTCCACCAATCCTTTGACAATTTACTACTCTGTCAAGAGAAGGCCAGGTCAGGCTTTGTTTGTGATGCAAAGTACTGCAAAGTAGCAGGATCAAAATCATACTTGCAACATCCAGCTGTATCACTTTTCATTTGTGCTTCTGCAGATAAGTTAATTGTATAATTCTTCATGTGTCACAGCTCCTTCAGAGGATTTCCACCTGACATTTTATAAAGTACAAAGCAGCGTTGACCTTACCTGTTCTTCATACACATATACACAGGGCACAGCCTTCCTACTCAAGTAAGCATGTGTGCTCAGCTCTAGACTGTGGTTCTGAACCCACGGATGCTATCATGATGCCCCTGTGTCTTCGTGTATGCCAAACCTTAATTCTGCACAGTATGTTCAGGTTCTGCTTGATTCTGGGATTGGATGTGCTACCTGGCTTATAACAGCATATGGGTTCCTGAATATTTTGTGTCTTCTCAGCCACTGTTTACGCCCATGAGCTAAACCACCCCATTTTATGTCACAACTGTGCAAACTGACTTTAGTTTGGGACTCTGGTTGCCCAGGTGAGTGAGAAAGGTTCAAATGGTGACATGAGAAATTAAATTTAAATTAAGTTTTAAATATGAACATTATTTGTAAACTTTAAAAACTGTAGCAATTAATTTGTTCTTAAAGTATGTGTTGAAAACTTACAATATATCAAGTATTGCTAAGTAATAGGGTTCAGATAAAATAATCCATTCCATGCTCATCTTCAGCATCAATGACAAAGTAAATGAAAACATACAGATTAAGTAATAAAACTGATCAGTATTTACTTCCATGGGATTACATAGTAGGCAGTAACTTATTACAGCCCTGATATCAAGGGATATGTATAAAGGCAAAACAAATAAGTGCTCAGTGGAATGGAGCCTTATTACACGTGCAGACATTAGCAGAGCGATGGCATGAGGATAAGAGACGAGTGTAATGACACCTCAGAGGCACTGTGCCATAGGAAACCTCAGTGATATATTCCAAAGAAACAATGCAGGAGAAGGAATTCATAGCAGATCACATACACTCAAATACAGTTTCAGAGATTTAAAAAAAAAAAACTGACAAATTATATGCTTACAGACATAAACCATGATTATTCCCTCCCCTCCCCCACTTTCCCCTTCACAACTCCATTCTCCATTATATCCCTTCCCTCTCTCCATGAGTCTCTTCCTATTTTAATGTCATCATTTTTTTTTCTCATATTATAATAGTCTTGTGAAGGCATTGCTAGGCACTGTGAGATCATGGATATCAAGGCCACTCTGTTTCGACAGTTGCATTGTAAGGAGTGGTACCCTTCCTTTGACTCTTACATTCTGCCACCTCTTCTGCACTGAACCCTGAACCTTGGAGGGTGTGATAGAGATGTTTCAGTGCTGGACACTCCTCTGTCACTTCTCAGCACTATGTTGCCTTTTGGATCATCCTACTGGTCACTACCATCTGAAAAGAAAAGCTTCTCTAACCAAAAGTGAGAGTAGCATTAATATATGAATATGAACATTAAGTGTAGTGTTTTCAGGGCAGTTTGGTGAGAATAATATTTGCATTTATGCAGACAAGAGCAGGCTTTATACCCCTAAGGCTCATGACCTCCCCTGCCATTGGCTTTTGATTAGGTTTTCAGTACTACTCATGTATTCCCTCCCATAGAGCAGGACTTCAGTCCAATTAGAGAGCACTTTGTTTCCCCCAGAGCAGACATGCTACTAGTGCACCCATTCAGTCATTGGTCTGTCTGTCCAAAGTTGAGGCTTCCAGTGTCCACTATTTATACCACTGATGACTTCTGTCTCCCATAAGACTATATACAGTGCAGCTTTTTACAGCTTTTAGTTGGCTATTCTACAGGGAGAATGTTTTAAGCTCAGCACAAGCTTGATTTCTCAGTGACATTGCTGCCCGTGCAACTAGAGTCTTGAGCAATAGGGTCTGGCCATCTGCTACTCATTACTCATGGGGAAACCAAGGGCTTTGGCCTGTAATGTTTTGGAGGAAACAGGGACCTACCTGGCCAACAACTCACTAGAAGGTATCCCATCCCTGCACTGAAATTTTTCGAGTAGCAATCTATTTCTTCAGGATGTGCCATTATCCAAAAAAGTAGGTTTTCATATGTCATATTCAGAATATCTTGAATTTTGATTGACTCTCCCCCTTTTCTTTTTCAATCTCTTCTCCTGGCCTCATTTAGACCATGTCACTCCCTGTAATCTATTCTTCTACTTACATGTATACAATATTACCCCCTAAAGTCCTTCCCTCTCCTCCCTCCCTTAAAGCCTTTTTCTAGCTTACTGGCCTCTGCTACCAAATTTTTGGTTCCAGCTCACATACAAGTCTAAACATTTGTAGCTAGGATTCACATATGAGAGAGAACATGTGATGTTTGTCTTTCTGGGCATGGGTACCTCACTTTGTATAATCTTTTCCAGATCCGTCCATTTCCCTGAAAATTTTATAATTTCATTTTTCTTTACTACTGAATAGAACTTCATTATGTAAATGTACCAAATCTTTATTATCCATTCACTTGTTGAGGGACATCTTGGCTGGTTTCACTTCCTAGCTATTGTGAATAGAGCAGCAATAAACATGGTTGTGCAAATGTCTCTAAGGAAGTGAAAAGAGTCATTAGGAAACATGCCTGGGATTGCTATAGCTGGATCATATGGTAATTCTATTTGGTAAATCTATTTCTAGCTCTCTCAAGAAACTCCACACTGATTTCCACAATGACTGTACCAGACTATATTCCCACCAACAGTATAGAAGGGTTCCCCTTTTTTGGCATCCTCCCAATATTTATTGTGATTTGTTTTTTTGATGATAGTCATTCTGAGAGGAGTGAGATGGAATCTCAAAGTAGTTTTAATTTGCTTTATCCTGATGGCTTAGGATGGAGAACACTTTTTTTAAGATGTTTTTATGCCATCTGCATATCTTCTTTTGAGAATCTTCTATTTAGTTCCATAGCCCATTTTTAATTGGATTGTTTGATATCTTATTGTTTCTGTTTTTGAGTTCATGATCTTTTTTTGTTACTAGGATTGTAATATAGCTTAAAATTGGGTATGGTGATACCACAGGCCTTATTTTTGTTGCTCAAAATTGTTTTTGTTATTTGAGGATTTTTGTGCTTTGATATGAATTTTAGGGTTTTTTTTTTCTATTTCTGTGAGGCATGTGATTGGAATTTTAATGGGGATTGCATTAAATGTGTAGATTGCTTTTGGTAAGATGGACATTTTCACCATATTGATTCTTCCAATCCATGAACATGGGATGTCTTTCAATTTCCTAGTGTCTTCTGCAATTTCTTGCTTGAGTGTTTTTAAGTTCTCATTATAGAGAACCTTCATTTCTTTGGTTAGGTATATTCCAAGGTACTTTATTTAATTTTTTTGAGGCAATTGTGGATAGGAGAGATTCCCTGATTTCATCATCTGCATGTTTGTTATTAGTATATAGGAAAGCTACTGATTTCTGTGTGCTTATTCTGTATCCTGCTACATTACTAAAAGTGTTTATGAGCTCTACATTTTGCTGGTAGAGTCTTTAGGGTCCTGTATGTATAGAATCATATCATCTGCAAATAATGGCAATTTTATCTCTCCTTTTCCAATATGTATCCTTTTTATGAGTGTTTCTTGCCTCATTGCTATAGCTAAGACTCCCAGTACTATATTAAGTAAAAATGGGGACAGTGGACACCCTTGTCTTGTTCCTAAATGTAATGGATAAGCTTCAAGCTTTTCCCCATTTAGCATTATGTTGACTGTAGGTTTGTCAAAAGTAGCTTGCATTATGCTGAGATATGTTCCTTCTATTTCCAGTTTCTGTAAGACTTCTACCATGAAAGGATTTTGGATTTTGTTGAATGCCTTCTCTGCATCTATTGAGAAGATCATGTGATTTTTGTCCTTCAGTTCATTTGTATGTGTATTACATTTATGTAGTTGCATATGTTGTACCATCCCTCATCTATAGGATAAAGCCTACTTGATTGAGGCGAATAAGCTTTCTGATATATTCTTGTTTTCTGTTTGCCAATATTTTGTTGAGAATTTTTGCATCTGTGTTCATGAAGGACATTGGTCTGTAATTTTCTGTTTTTGTTCTGTCTTTGTCTGCTTTTGTATGATGCTGGCTTTGTAGTAGGAGTTTGGTAGAATTCCATCATTTTCTACTTTATGGAAAAGTTTGAGAAGCAGTGGTGTTTGGTTTTCCATGAAGGTCTGGTAAAATTCACCAGTGAATTCATCTGGTCCTAGAATTTTTTTAGTAGGGAGGCTTTTTATAACTGCTTGGATCTCAGTACTTGTTAAAGGTCTTTTAAATGGTTTATCTCATCTTCATTTAATTTAAGTAGGTCAGGGCTCTAGGGATGGCTTATTAATTAAGGCATATGACTGCAAGGCCAAAGGACACAGGTTGGATTCCTCAGGACCCATGTTAGCCAGATGCACAAGGGGGCACACACATCTGGGGCTCATTTATAGTGGCTGGAGGCCTTTCTCTGGCCCATTTTCTCTCTCTGTCTAATAAATAAATAAATAATTTATTTTTTTTAATTTTGGTAGGTCATATGAATCAAGGAAGTCATCCATTTCTTTCAGATTTTTTAAACTTAGAGACATATATATTTTTAAAGTATGTCCTTAAGATTTTCTGAATTTCGGGGCTGGAGAGATGGCTTAGTGGTTAAGTGCTTGCCTGTGAAGCCTAAGGACCCTGGTTTGAGGCTCGATTCCCCAGGACCCACGTTAGCCAGATGCACAAGGGGGCACATGCATCTGAAGTTCGTTGCAGTGGCTGGAGGCCCTGGCGTGCCCATTCTCCCTCTCTCTCTTCCTCTTTCTGTCTGTCACTCTCAAATAAATAAAAATGAATAAAAAATAGTTTTTTTAAAAATAGATTTTCTGAATTTGTTTGGTGTCTGTTGCAATGGGACGTTTTTGATCTCTAATTTTATTAGTTTTTGTCCCTTCTCCTTCTTCTGGTCAGATTTGCTAAGCATTTATTAATATTGTTTATCCTTTCAAAGACCCAACTCTTTGTTTCATTTATACTTTGGATTGATTTTTTGATTTCTATTTCATTAATTTCTGCCCCAATCTTTATTATTTCTCCACATCTACCGATTTTTGCTCTTCCTTGTTCTTTTTACAAGGCCTCAAGGTGAAGCATTAAATTGTTTACTTGTGAACCCTCTAATTTCTTTCTTTTTTATGATTTATTTGTTTATTAGAGAAAGAGAGTAAGTGAGAGAGAGAGAGAGAAAATGGATGCACCACGGCCTCTAGCCACTGCAAATGAACTCCAGATGCATGTGTCATCGTATTTATCTGGCTTATGTGGGACCTGGAGAACTGAACATGGGTGCTTAAGCTTCACAGGCAAGTGCCTTAACTGCTAATCTATCTCTCCGGCCCTATAAATTCTTTATATAGGCACTTAGACTTATAAATTTCCCTCTTGGGACTGCCTCAATTGTGTCTCAAAAGTTTTGGTATATTGTATTCTCATCATCATTTGAGTCTATGAATTTACCGATTTCCTTTTGATTTCTTTAATGACCGATTCAACATTCAATAGTGCCTTCTTTAGTCTCTGAGAATTTCTGTATGCTGTGTAGTATTTCTTGTTGCTGATTATAGTTTAATCCCATGTGGTCAGATAGAATAAAAGGAATTATTTCAATTTTCCTGTATTTGTTAAGCTTTTCTTTGTGTCCTAATATATGGTCTATTTTGGAGAATGTCCCATGAGCTACTGAGAAAAATGCATATTCGCAGCATTTGGATGGAATGAACTGTTGATATCTATTAGGTCTATTTGCTCCATCATATCATTTAATCCAGATGTCTCTCCATTTATTTTCTGCCAGGATGATCTTTCAATTGATAATGATGGGGTATTGAACTCACCCTCTACAATTGTGTTTGGTGTTATCTGTGACCTTAAGTCTAATAGTGTTAAGTAAATATATGTTTAGGGTTATAATGTCCTCCTGTTGGAGTATTCCTTTAATTAGTATAAAGGGATATTCTTTATCTTTCCTCACTAATGTTGGTTTGAAGTTTATTCTGCAGATATTAGGATAGCAACCCCTGCTTGTTTTCTAGGACCATTTGCTTAAAATACAGTTTTCCATTCTTTTACCCTAGGACAGTGTCCATCTTTTATTGAATGATGAGTTTCCTGGAGGCAAATAAATAAATAAATAAATAAATAAATAAAGACCCTGCCTTTTAATCCAGCCTGCAATCCTGTGTCTTTTGGTTGGGGCATTGGGACCATTGATATTAAGAATTATTATTGAAAGGTATGTGTTTATTCTCATTTTTCTTGTTTTGCTTCCTGCTTTCCCTTTACTTGCTTGTTTTAACTGTTATTTGAGTATGGTTTATTTTTTCCTGTTTCCTCATGTGTGTGCTTTGGTTTCTCTTAGAATGAAGGATTCCTTCAGGCATTTTATGTAGCACACTGGCTTAGTTGTCATAAATTCCTTTCGCCTGTTTTTGTTGTGGAATGTCCTTATTCCACCTTCATTTTCGATAGATAGCTTTGTAGGATAAAGTATTGTTGGTTGACAGTGGTTATCATTCAAACTTGGAATACATCATTCCAAGGCCTTCTGGCTTTTAAAGTTTGTATTGAGTAATCTATAAGTGATCCTTATAGGTTTGCCTTTACAGGCGACTTGATATTTCTCTCTAAGTGCTTTCAATATATTTTCTTTGGTTTTCATGTATAGTAATTTAATTATGACATGGCAAGGTGAAGTTCTTTCCAGGTTTTGTCTGTTTGGTGTTCTAAAACCTTCTTGTATCTGCATTGGCATTTATTTCCCAATTTGATGAAAGTTTTCTTCTAAGGTTTTGTTGAAAATGTCTACTAAGTTTCTGAATTAAAATCCATTTCCATCTCCTATACCCTATATTCTTATGTTTGATATTTCCATAGTATCCTGGATATATTGAATACCCAATCATACATTCCTATTAGCTTGTCTTTCTCCTTGTTGGACTGTATCACATCAAGCCCCCTGGGCTTCTAGTTAGACATTGTGTTCTCTCCTTCATCCATTCTATTCTACTGGTGAGAATTTCCACATAGTTTTATTATTATTATTATTATTATTTTATATTTTATGTTTTGACTGACTGTGTTTTTCAGTGCTAAAATTTCTGCCTGTTTTTTCTTCAGTATTTCTGTTTCCTTAATAATTTCTTGCAGTGACCTCCTTATTTCAATAAATTGGTTTCCTGGTTTGAGTATAGATAAAATCATTTTTTGTAGTCTTTTTCAGGCATTTCATCTAAAACACTTTCATTGTGGGCCATTTTTGATGGATTTATAATTTTTTGTGGGATTGTAAGGTCTTGACTCTTGTTATCTTGTATAACAATGTGACTTTTTTTCAAGATAGGGTTTCACTCTAGCTAAGGCTGACCTGGAATTCACTATGTAGTCTCAGGGTGGGCTTGAACTCATGAAAATCCTCCTACCTCTGCCTCCTGAGTGCTGGGATTAAAAACATATGCCATCACACCTGGCTTCCTATAATGTGATTTTTTGATACTTAGTTGATTTGTTGTTTGTGTTTTCTAATAATCTGTGGCACTTTTAGATTTGGAAATACAACTTTATGTACCTTCAGAGCAGGAGTTTAATGTGCCAAGTGTAGCTCTTGTGCTCCAGTGCAATTGCAGAAGTAATCCCAGGTGTTGAGTTTGCCTGCTATCTAAGAATTCTAGAGGGATGGGTGGAACAATTTACTGGCAAATTCTAAAACTCAACTGAGCAATATACACAATCAATAAAAGAACAGCAGAGGATATGCAAGTGGGGGATCAAAACAAACAAATAACCTTATAAAACCAAAATCCCCAAGTGTGTGTGTTGCTCTATACCATTAGTCTTATCAGCTGGGAGGTTGAGATTTCTGTTTTGAAGTGGGTTTCAGATCAGCCTAGGTCTGAATCAGACCCTGCCACTAATAATGACAGAAGAAAAAGACAAAGACACTATGAATCTGAAAGCATCAAAGGCAACAATAGTCAACCCCCAAATATAGCTTAATTGAGAATGGTATAGCCTAACAAGAAAATGTAATCCATAACCTGCCCGGACATGGAAAGAGAGAGTAGCACTTCAAGTGCAGGCCTATGAATCTGCTTTTCTGACAGTTGCCCTCATTACCTTTTTGGCTTCAAATATCACCAATGCTGAGTGTCCAGCTTGATCGCTCCATGTTGTGCTGTGAATCTGGTGTTCTGATCAGCTATGCTGAAAGCCTTGCTTCTGGGAGCTGAATGTCTTCTCTGGAGGGTCATCGTGCTGTCATTTGGGGGATGGGAGAGTGAAGGAAGCCTGGAGTTGTACTGGAACTGATAAGCTGATCCCACCCTAATCCCTTTCATCAGATCCTCTGCTGTCTCCCCTTCCGTATCTTAACTTTCTAAGGAGGCTGATGAGGTTGGAAAATCCCCTTGCTTGATTTCTGCTCCTGAATCTTGGAGTACATACCCACATGGGTCCATGATGTTTGGTCTAGATCTATAAGCTCCTTAGTGGGATTCTGGCCAATTTCCTCCTTTTTGATAGAACTTAGTCTCTTCTGCTTCTCTGCTGTAGCTGATAAAAACATATATATCTTCACTTTTCAGACAAAGAGTGCATTTTGCTGTGGGTTTGCTCAAATCCCTTCATAGGCTGGATTGGTGTGACTCCTATGCAGCCATCTTACCCAGGATCCCCAGTTTCAATGTTTTAAGACAACTTCATGCCTGGAACTTTACTTTTCTCAGTGAAGCAAGTTCAGCTACCAACTTGGGAAAAGAGCTCTTTAAAGAGGGTGGTGAGGAGTTCCTTGTGTGCTTGGTGTGTGGGTGGGCACAGTGGTCTGTAGTGAGTAGAGTGGACCCATTTCTGGACTCATGTCACCACCCAAGTCTGAGTTCCTTGTGAGGTTAGTGTGTGGTCAAGTGCAGTGGTCTGGAGTGAGCAGGCCAGAACCCTGTATCTGGTACCCTCCAACCTCCCAATTCTAGGTTGCCTGCACTAGTCTATGACCTGGAGGGTACAGCATGAAGTAGTCCAGATTCCTGTTCCCTTACTATTCCTAGTGCCCTTGTCCTGGTAGGTCCACTTGTACCTTACTCAGGCATTTATCCTAACTCCACATCTGAGTTCAGAAATATTATTATTAACAAGGTATTTTGTATGGATACATCATATACCCTATTTTCCCTTGTCCCTGTCCAATGTATGTTGGGGACCCTCCTCAGTGGGGTTGTAGGTATTCCCCATGGGGTTGTAGTTTATGAGTTGTGGGAGCAGCAAGCAGTCAGTTATTTGGGGGAGGAGAGAATGCCAATGGGCATGATGTCTCAACCTGTGGCTCTTACAATTTTTCTGCTCCCTCTTGTGTGAAATTTCAGGAGCCATGGTGGTTGAGTTCTAAGTCTACTTCAGTAAAGAGCTCTTAGAAGCCTCTGAATCTCTGCTTTGGTAGGTGGTATCTGCAGGGTCTATCTCATTCACCCTGGTGCTGATCATCAAGTTCAGCATGGAAGCAGCACTCATGCTCTTCTCCTCAGTTCCTCTGTGGTTTCAGCTCTGGCTAAGATGAAATGAGAGGTGCAATTTATCTCTTCAAGTATTGCTACCTTCTGAGAAAGAACAGAATCTCCAATGGAGAGTGAAGTCAGCATGGTTTAAATGGGATAAGGATTATTAATTTAGGGAGAATTTGAGCTCTGTAACCCTTCTTCTACCAAAGAATAATGAGAGTTTGACACTGGAGAGTATAATTTGTCTCCATAGGATTATGATTTGGTTCCCAATTCTAGATATGGGTTTGTTTACTCTGAGTGTATTGCTTAGCCAATCAGAAAGCTATTGCGTATCCACCAAGGCATTGGTATGTACATACTGTCAGGGTGTTTACTTCTGAGCAGCTTAGACCTCTGGTTGCTCAGATCATTGTTGGCCACTTTTCCCCAGCAGCTCATGTAGAACGTTTCAGCACTAGACTGGCTTTCTGCTGAATTCAAACCATGTCTCTCCATGCTCTGTGTCAGCAGCATATGGTATCTTTAGCAATAGGGTCTTTGCTTTTACCTCAGTTGGGTAATCAAGTGCTTTGACAGAAAGCTGTCTTGATTTGGGGACCTCATAAGTCTCTCCTGTCAACATCTCAATGTGGGTAGCAACCAATCTCTGGTACTAGGAGTTATAGATCAGAGACAGAAAACAAAACAAAACAAAACCTTTCTTTTAAGCTTAGGCTTTATCCCATTCTTTCCAGGGCCCCACTTTTCAAGTGCTCCCTCTTACTTTCTTTTGAGGGTTATATCATTTAGGCTATCTCAAGGGATAAAGTTTTCTATGGTATCAGCTCATTTTGGACTTAGTTTTGTGTGTATTTTCCTCCTTTCCTCTCTCCCCAAACATTTCCATCCCTATTGTCTTGGCCTTGAGTTGCCTGTCAGGTATGACAGCATCTCAAGCCGGTCCAGGTTAGGAAACACAGATGAGAGACACCATGTGGCATTTTTCTTTTTGTGCTTATGTGAGTTCACTGAATATGATCTGTTCCAAGTCTGTCCATTTTTCTACAAATTTCATTGTATCATTTTTTTCTTACTGCTGAGTAAAATTCCTTTGTGTATGTACCACAAATCCATTATCCATTCATTCAATGATGGCCACCTGGATTTTTTCTCTCTGTCACTCTTAAATAAATAAATAAAAATAAGCAAACAAAAATTCTAATGTCATTCTTCTTGGAAATACAAAAACAATCCTAAAATTCATTTTGAAGCATTAAACCCTTGAAAATCCAAAAAAATTTTGAGCAATAAAAATAAAGCCATAGTGAATTTAATCTATATTATACAGGTATTAACAAAAACAGCATTGTATCATTGTATTAGGACAAGGACAGATACATAGATAAATGGAACAGAATAGAGGACCCAGGTATAAATCCAGGATACTAAAACTATTGATTTTTGACAAAAATGCCAAAAACATATACTGGAGAAAAGACAGCCTCTTTAACAAATGGTGCTGGGAAAACTGTCTCTCTCCATGCACAAGAATCAAGTCCAAATGGATCAAAGACCTTAATATCAGACCTGTAATTCTGAAAGTGTGAGAGGAAAAAAAGTATGAATATATTGGTACAACATATTGGTACAAATAATGACATTTTGAATATAACCTCTGTTGCTCAGGAAATAAAACAACTAATCAACCAATGGGACCTCATGAAACTGCAAAACTATTGTACAGCAAAGGACATTGTAAATACAGCAAAGAGGCAATGTGCAGAATGGAAAAAAAATTCTTTACTAGCTCTACATCTGACAGAGGATTAATATCTAGAATAAACAAAGAACTCAGAAAACTAAATAATAAGAAATCAAACAATCCAATTAAAAAATGGACTCAGGACCTAAAGAGAGAATTCTTAAAAGGAGAAATACAGATGGCATATAAACATCTAAAAAATATTCTACATCCTTCTGATATCATACTTTCAAAAGTTATGTCAGAAATAGCTTTGTCCAAAATATTTTCATAGGTTCTTTTATTATGTAGAAGTTATCCTTATAAAACTGATCATTTTATTATAAAATACACTACTGTCTGCCCTGATTGTTGAAATAATAGTTGTCCAATAAGTCCAGCAAAATAACTTTTATTACTGCATAATTCTAACTATGAGATAATTTGGAGCTATATGTAATGTTCAATGCAATAACTGAGCAGATACAGATTTTTGATAAATTTATTTAATGTTTGCATATTAATGATTTTTTAAAGGTTTCCTTATTATGTGCCTTAATTTCTTTATGAAGACAACATGATGAGAAATTTTGTTATAGTTATTTTCAAATATTCAAATCATGTATAAGATATATACCTTTTGAGATACCAAATGTAGACCACAGTCTTCAAAAATTTTGAAGACAAAAACTGGGCATGTCATTTAAAAAAGATGGAAATAATTTGCAATGCAATCTCGCTGACACTGCTTTGTGTTCAGATAAACTGAACATATTTTCCCAATTGTCTGAATGTATTAGGCAATACAAATAATCACACCATTGTGAAAACACCATGCCTGGTTTTCTGTTGGGTGAATCTATTGGGTGAATGTACATGGAAAAACAAATGACTTAGTGACACAAATGACTCTTAGCTGTGTGGATCCCATTCCAGGTCTGTAAGGCTCTAGTCTCTTTGTGTCTTTTAGCAGATCTGTTCTCTACCTACGTATATAGATTAACAGTCAACATTTATAATCATCATACAAGGAGATTGAGATATTTCAAGTGTGAATATAAGAATGTCTATGGCTTCCTGTCCATGAGATTGTCAACAAGTCAATTTTTCTTATAGCCATGCAGTGATTAAAATATAATAATGAGCCTGGTGTGGTGGTGCACGCCTTTAATCCCAGCACTGGGGAGGCAGAAGAAGGAGGATCACCATAAATTCGAGGCATCCCTGAGACTACATATTAAATTCCAGGTCAGCCTGAGCTAGAGTGAAACCCTATCTCAAAAAAACAAAAAAATAATGATACTGATTTTTTAAAGTTAATTTAGGAATAGTTCAAACTATATGCTTCTGGAAGAATTTCATTTTGGTTTAAATGACATTAAGGTTTATGGATGCTTCCTTATGAGTTCTCTGAGAGACAATAAATCAATATGTTTTAAATATATTCCACATTTCAACAAACCAGTGTCCCAATAGTCCATATAAATATTCATATTTCTATATCAATAGAAATCCTTGGAATACCATCTTCATGTGCTGTGGTGAAAAAATGCCACTGCAAAAACACATGTTTATGATTATGATTTTCTTCTGGAGAACATGTGCTTCTGAGAATGCCACATGCAGGGAGAGAATATCAGAATAAAACATGACATGATTTCTGTGTCTAGAAAAGAAATTTTGTTTTTTAATCTCTGATATATTTTTAAATAAAACTACCTTAAAAATGAGGCATGTCTTATCAGACAGTTTTGTAGTAATGATATTTTGGGGGAATTAATCCATTTGTAAGCACTTGCATATAAATTTTATATAGTTATACCTTCAAATATAATATATAAAAATAAACCCAGGGCATAAATATGTAGCTTAATGAGTTGGCTGCACAGCTATCTGGATAAAAATGTTGAAGTAAATAAGCAACTATCAGGTTTCTACAGCATCTGGAGGGGTACTGTGAATGAACTTCAACCACCTTAAAATGACCAACCTGAAAGGTGCTGTTGGTGAGGATGAAGAGAAGTCTCACCCCTGTGGGTTCCAAGTTTGTCAGAAAGTCTAACTCCATTTTTGAAGTTTGACTGGTGACAGTTCTTAAGTACCACCTCCTGCTCTTGTTCCTTGCCTGCAAAGACTGATAATAAATCCCAGGTGGGAATCTTCATGCTATTCTCACCCTCTACCTCCCATGAATCTCTGTCAGCCTGCTCTGCTGCATTTTCCATTTTTTGACTCTGTTTCAGAGACTGCCCATGCTCTCCAGAAACAGAAACCTTTATTTAGTTAATAAGAAGCCTTTTCTTTCTTTCTTTCATTTTTTTTTAAATTTGAAAGTGACAGAGAGAGAGAGAGAGAGAGAGAGAGAGAGAGAGAGAGAGAGAGAGAGAGAGAGAGAGAGGGAAAACCACAAACGAACTCCAGATGCATGCATCACCTTGTGCATCTAGCTTAACGTGGGCTTTGAACCAAGGCCCTTAGGCTTCACAGGCAAGTGCTTAACCACTAAGCCATCTCTCTTGCCCTAGTAAAAGCCTTTTCATTCTCTTTTATGAGCTTGTAATGTCAGTCTTTGCAACTAAACCAGCTTTTAGTTGGGGGCATAGGTGTGTCCTCTGTGGTGTGAGTACAGTAACATTGAATTACGCATTGTATCTATGATTTGAAAGACAGAGACTACGTGTATATGAACCTGAAAACTGACTGAGTGTGCTGGAACTCCTCACACATTTAATTACTGAAGGGGTTCTTGGAGTTGAAGATTGCAAAGTGTTGGCACATTCCTTTTCTTTTTTTTTTAATTTTGGAGTGACAGAGAGAGAAAGAGGCAAAGAGAGAGAGAGAGAGAGAGAGAGAGACGGAGGGAGGGAGAAAGAGAGACAGACAGAAAGAGAGAGAGAGAGAGAGAGAGAGAGAGAGAGAGAGAGAGAGAGAGAGAGCACGCCAGGGCTTCTAGCCACTGAAAACGATCTCCAGACGCATGTTTCCCCTTGTGCATCTGGCTAACGTGGGTTCCTGGGGAATCCAGCCTCGAACCAGAGTTCTTAGGCTTCACAGGCAATCGATTAACTGCTAAGCCATCTCTCCAGCCCATGGTGGCACATTCTAAATCATAATTACTTTGAACAAGGCTCTTAAAAGTGAACATATAAGGTGAATGACAGGGGAGCACTAGCCCATTATAATGATATGTTATTTTGTAATGAAATTGTAATAGCATGCCTCCATCTTTAACTAGTGCCTCTGAGTTTTGAATTTGAAAGTTCCATTCCTGCACCTGTCAGTTTATTAAAAACCATTGGCTATTATCTTTAGTTCATCACCTTCACTTTAAAATTTTGACATTTAAAACTGAGCCAGCACTATGGAGAATGAGGCAGAAGGCCCTTGAGTCTGAGATCACTCTGGACTATATGGGCGAGACATGGGATGTTTAAAATGTTTTACATCCCTTCAAATACAGGGAGATAGGCAATATTTCCATTGTATAGCAAATAAATATTTACTTGGCTGGAATGTTCTCTCATTTGCCTCTCTTACATGCAGCTTGGTGAATAGGGCTGTAGCCATGTGGATCTCTCCTTTCCCTCATAGAGCTGATGTGTTTTTGGTGGTCTTAATTGAGGAGGAGGAAGGACCAAAACATACCAGCTGAGCAAGAGCCTGTAGCCAACTCCATATTGTTTAGAGAAATTCACGAATTCTAATCCACACTTCTGCTCAGCCTGATTTTAGGATATTACTTATTTGTTAAGTGACACATAGCTGTTAGGTTAACAAGAGTATCTTATCACAGAATGAGTGTATCTAAGGGCTGTGGAGATAGCTCAGCACTTAGAAAAAGCACCTGCTCACAAAGCCTGCAGGTCCAAGGTTCAGTTGACCCAGCCACCCACGTATGGCTGGGCATGTGTTTGCAACAGCAAGAGACCTTGATGTGTCAGTGCACATGTGTCAAATAAATTATGTTTTTCTATGTCAATACCATTATATTAGTTGAAACACACACAGAGAATTATCATAGAGTATCCACTCTCTCTATATAATGTGGGCCACTGAATGAGAAACACTGATCTAGAGACAATTTTTTTTTCTCTCTCAAGAGAATCAGACTCAGAATAACATGGAGCTGAGATTCCTCTTCACAGGCACTTTGGTACAAAGTTTCAGACCTCAGCTCTAAAACAATCATGAGGACACCCACGCACCATGCAAACACAAGTTCGAGTCAGCATAATTGATTGTTACTTTCAGTGTTCAAAGTCCTGTGTTCCAGGAATCTCCACAGTACTAGCCAAAACCCGGAGCAGAATGTTCTAGTTGGAAGATTGTGAGTTTCACTATTAGAAAATTAATCTGTTGCAGATATAAGCAATGTCCTCCTGTGTCAGCTTTTATCAGTCACAATGCTAATATGATCATTCTTCAGCTGCTTGTTTTATTTGCAATGAGCTTTGAACTCATGAATAGACTGGAGAATCCTGAGTGTCATGCTCACTGTTAAAGCTTTTAATCCAGAAGCTCTGTTTTGCATCAAAGGCATCCCTCCTGTCTTCTCGCTTTTCCTTTCATTCTGGTAAATCTATGCTGCTTGTTTTACCAAAGCACAGAACCCAGTGGAAAGAAGGGGCTGAAGTAGTGTGTTATAGCATCGAAACTAGATGATTCCAGGAAGAATGTATATGTCATTTATCAACGAATGATCAAGAATTAGGTTTTTATATGAACCTTAATAAACTCTGAATAAATATATCTTACACATAAAATTATTTTATCTGGAGTCACGGATAAGCATCCAAATCTCAGGAGTTGGATGTAAAACATCTGCTTGAATCTATTCCTAGTTACCTTTTTTCCAAAGTGCTTCCATCACATAGATGGTTGAGTGTTTATGACACTTTACAATTTCATAAAAATAATATTTATGAGAATCATCTGAGCCATTCAAAACCTCTGATTTGGCTACAATCATTTGCCTTTCCTTGCACATATTATTTAGTAACAACAATAAAAACAATATCAGTCACATAAAATAATAGAAAAATATTCATAACTCAAATTTCTATTGTTTTTATTTGTTCATCACTGAAAATAACTATTTTCAATTGCTTACTAGAAGGTATATGAAAATTTTTCATACATAGTATAGTTTCACATTAAGTAAATTATAATAATTTTATAAGATTTGTTTCCATGTAGATATATTTTTCTTTCAATACTGACACTGTATGTTACACTGTAAAATTGTGATCAAGTGGAGAAAGAAAGAACATTTTTGTTCATATTCATAATCTGAGGATTAAATTACATGTCTCTTAAAATTGGCCAAAACTCTTAAATGTGTCTTAAAATTTCTGAATGTTTCCCAGCATATTCCACTATAGCAGGTTATACTTTTTACAGTAGTTACTTGTGCTTGCTTAATTTGAAATGATTCTCTGCCCCTCTTTCTTTTTTATACATATATTGTACACTTTGATTGTCTGTGACATCTCTACAACATGCCCTAATCTTCTGTTCAAAGCTTTTTTGTTTTCTACATGTAATATTATCTTGTAAGTTTAACGTGTTATGCAAATGTCACTGTAAGCATATGGGGCTGTTCCTATACATTTCACTAGTAATTCCCCTTCTCAGAGCATAGTAAACTGATAAAAAGTGGATCTTTCTTGGTGTAGAATTCCATTTGCAATGTAAGTTAAATGTTAATATATACAATGCTTGAAATGAATAGTATTTTAGTGGTCTAATACCTATTTTCCCTAAATAATCCATCTCAGTAACAGGAAGAAATAGCTAGTGGAATCCTCCTTCCCCAAATTATGTTTTCTACTATCTATATCAAGCAAGGGAAGTGAAATAGGAATTATTTTTCATGCCTTAAGAATGACATTACTAGTTCATGAAAGGATATAGTTACAATACAGCTTTCCAAATACATTTAGAAACATGTTCTGTCTTAGCACAGGTTGGCATTACTGGATCATTTACAGTTAATGCCTGGAGCCATGTGTTTGTCATTTCAAACAATCAAAGTCTTACTCATCTTTGGTTATGGCAATTTTATTTTCCTTTTGAATTTATAGGTGGTAAATTATTTCCAATAGTATAGCTGCATGCATGTATAAAACACACAAACAAAAATGAAGACATTGGTCTCAGGAATAATTGGTCCCATACTCAAAGACAAATTTGTATTGAAATGTACATACAAGATTTTTTTAAAAAAAATTGAAGATTGACTTTGAATTTTAGTTTTGTGTATCTACAGAGAAATTCTGAGGCAGTTGGTTTATACCATGAGTGTGTGTGTGTGCACATGTGTATATGTATGTGTGGCATGCAGGGGCACCTACATAGGATGGGGAAGGTAAAATCAGTTGACCTAGCCAGGAGACAGTCAAATGGACAATTTCTTGATCATACTCCATGTTAAAGCTAAAGTAAAGACTGCTGTTTGTGACAGCATTGAACACAGGTCAAGGCCAATTTGTGCGAGGAAATCCACTGGCTAAATTTAATGTCCTGGCTTAGAGTTAGGAATGAGGACACTGATCAGAAACGAATGGAGAACACAAAGAGCAGTCACTCTCAACAATATCTGTTTAGTTTTTGCTGGTATTTTCATAGCTATTACTTTCTTTGGAAAGGCTTGAATTGCACACAGACATAGGCAGTACTGGGACAAAGTATCACATTTGAATACAGCCACAGGATCCAGCTGTGGCTTCCATCTCCAGGGAGCTTGGAGCCTTTGCCTGTTGCCTGGAGACCACCTGAGGTCCCTCTATTCCTGTAATGAAATAAAGATTACAAAGGCCTGCAAATGAGATGACATCCTAGGAATGGTGCACCACCAATGCTGTATCTTGGTGATAAACACTGCTTTTATCTCATCATTGTGTGCAATCTCAGTAATGATGTCTTTGGATTAGTTGATTTTTGACTTCCCACCTAATGCTGACATTACTGAATTCAAACAAAAAACCAAAAGTAATTTGCTATTTCACTTAAGTGGATAATTTTCCCCAATTTGTACATACACAAATTTACTGTTGCATTTTGTCTTCTCTTTCATGGTACAAATCCAACAGTCCTCTAAAGAAGGCATCAAATTTGCTTTCTAATCATATGTGATAATGAAATCACCAATGGAGAAATGAACCATGATTGGAAACTTTACTTTTTATTTTCATTTTATACTGTGTCTGATACCAAAGAAAAAGACACATGTAAAATTATAAATAATTTATTTCAATCAAATAAAGTAAAACTGTAATAGTTGAATATATATTTTATAAAAATATTTTTGTCGAAGTCAAATTTTAAAATTGTGCATTTTCTGTACAAAAATACATAAAGTGTATTAATAAAAAATTCTAAACACTTTATGTAGACTACACTATTGCTATATTATCATTGATGTAAAGTTGGAGTATAACTTTGTAATAGGTGTTCAGGAAAGTCCCTGAACCCTAAACCCTAGGTCCATGTCCAATTTTAATCAAATAATTTAATAAGACTGAGAAGGATAATTATTAAATTATTATATTTATTGAGGGAAGTACCGAGCCAAGGTCAGGATAATGAATAGACCCACATGGATTGAGAGTCCACGTGTTGCCTGAAAAACCATAGAGGAGACAGAAAACAAAGTCCAAAAATCTCTTGCCATGTGGAGAGCTCAGGCAGCACAGAGACTTTGTCTTCCCCCTCACAAACATAGTAATAACCTATGGTGGTGGGCCCTACATTCCAGCTCAGGTGAACCAGAATGAGGGGTGATTGGTCTGGGCTAGTGGCTATCTCAGGAAGAGGCTGGCCATGGTGCCAAGTTCTGAAAACTGAACTTGACCAACCACAATGTCAGAATTAGGAAAGGGGATCTTGCCCAGGAGGGACCACAGGTTGTGAAAACAGATATCCTTTAGGCAAAAGATAAGAATCCTCATCATTCTTTGATCACTAGCAAATTCAGAATGCAAAGATAGGCACAAAGACATTCTTGCTTCTTACTTACAGGGACTTACTCACCCTAACTGCCTAAAGGAGCTGCCAGACTCCCTCTCAGGAGGGACTACCACTGACTATTGCTCTATTGATTATATTCAAGGTTTGCTTCTTAGAAAGTGTCTGTCAGAAAAATCCTGCTAGAACGTGCCACAAGTTCATGAAGTCATGGCTTCAGATTTCACTTGCAAGCCTTGAGGTAACCTCAGCATCAATGACAGCCTGAGGAAACACAGACATTGCCTACACAGTGGCTTCTGTGATAGCTTTACCAACATCCTGTCCTTGACCCCCACCTGTGATGTTCCTTCTGTACCTACTTAGATGCTGATGGTCAACCACAAAGCCAGCTTGACACAGGATAGACTAGTTTGAAGGTTTTTTCTTGTCATTACACATTTCAGCTGGTTGACTGTCCAAGTGACCTTTTACATGTTCTCTATCCCCACAACCTGTCACAGACTAATCACTGAAAATCATTCTCATAATGGTTTGCTCAGTGGAAGTCATCTGATATCAGAAATGGGGTTGCAAAATGTCTACATCTGGCACAGGAAAAGCCTTGATTTTATTCCTGTTTTTTCTTCCCATGCACTCAGAGATTTCTGTGCATTCAGCATGCTATCTCAACCAGTGTTAATAAAAGCACCAAATGAAGTATCTCTATAAAAATATTTATTAAGTCTTGAGTACTTAAGTTTCTTTTATTTAAAATGTTTATTTATTTATTTCCAAGGAGCAAGAGAGAGAGAAAGAGAGAGAGAGAGAAAGAAAGAACTGGCATGCCACAGTACATCTGGCTTTATGTGGGCACTGGGGAATCAAACCTGGGTCATTAGGCGTTGTAGGCAAGTGCCTTAACTGTTGAGCTATCTCTCCAGCACTTGAGTACTTAAATTACTAAAAGAGCTTTTTATTAGTAGTTGAGGAATGAGTATTACTGACTGTGGTTCCCCGCAGCCCTGGGGCCACTGCACATTGGTCTCCCAGGGGCAACCAGGCAACTGCGGAGCCGGGTCTTAAGAGGCCCTGAGTGCGAAGGGAAGAAACACCCAAGGAGACAGCTTCAGAGAATAGCTCATTTGTTTGTCAAGGGAATGGGTTGGGTTTATAAGCACCTGTGAAAGAACGGGAAGATGTAGTGGTCTAATTAGCATGTAGTGACATCACAGGTGAATGGGAAAGGGTCACATGGACTGAGTAGTGGTGGAGAAAGGTATGGGGTATGGGTCGCAGAGGATTGGCTATGTGAAGGCTGCTGGCTGATACCTCATTATCTACAGGGGCATGCCAGGAAAGCTACAAGAGGACCAAGGCTCTGGGGAAAGTGAAACCTAAGTCTTATCAGGATGTCCAGGTGCTTGGGGCTCGGAGGAGGGAGCAGCCTCACTCATGCTGGTCTCCAGGGGAGATCTAGGCTGGCTGCAACCTCTGGGAGAAGGGAGCCTGCTGGTCTCAAGGAGATTTATCCGGGTCTAAGCCTGCTGCAACCTCCGGGTCAGGGTCCCTTAGTCATGCCTGACAGCTCTGGCCTGCTTAAACCTCCAGTGGTCTGGGGCCCACAGCCATGCCCGACATATGATTAATTCATAATTTTGTCAAGCTTCTGCACCATGAAGATGTGGTGTGCACACTAGAGCACATCTACTAAGAGTTATGAGCATATCCGTATCACCTAAGAGTTTCAGATAACTCAGAGATGAAAATTTTAGCCAACTACCCTAATCAAATGAAGAGAAATCACCAATTGCCTGTGTGACATTTGCTATGAGATGCAGCACCAATTTTACTTCCTTAAGTTTATTACCCAACCAAATCAAAGTCTGAGAAGGAAGGTGGGGAGGAGGACAACCCTGTGGAATACTGTGTTCTGGATACAACATTACACCTCCATTGTATCTTAGCATCCATTTTTGTTTCTTCCTGCCAACAGGCCTTTGCTACTGCCTTGGTATTACTGTAACTTGCTTTTCTCCCTCTGCCTGGCTCTGTATTTAGCAGCTACAGGCAGCAGAGCCTGAATCTTGTTTTAAGAAAAATGTTACAATGGGGAAATACTTCAGTAAGTAATAGATTATTCAGTTTATTAGACCACATGCTTTTTCCAGAGTTGAACATCCTATTAAGGAATTTGGCATTGTTTTCTCTAGAAAGAAGGAAGATTCTGACCTAAATTAAAATTTTCAGGTTGCCAAACAAAGTTTTTTGGAAAGTGTTCACAAAGGAAATGGTTTATCCCCACTAAGATAAGCATGAGCTGAGTTGTAAAACAAATGGAATCCAACCACCAGAGTTGGACTCTGGCAAAAACATTCTCCCATAAACCTTGCTGCCTAAGGCTGCAACCAGGAGATCTAACCTAGACCTGCGTACATGGAGCTGTGGTCTGGTAACATAATACACCTTAATTCCTTGTGAGACAGACCTAAAAACACTTGAGAATGGAAATAAGAGCAATGAAACCACAAGCTATACACTATCCAGTCAATTAATTTGTTTATAGTATTTATATTCAGGGTTCTTCCAAAAGCCTTTGAGGGAATTCAGTGTTCAGAACACTGCTGTACTTAGCCAAGGGTGGTTTCTGGCTGAGTGTCAAGGACAGCTTCAAATCTCAGAAAGAGTTCTTTGTGGATAACCTGAGGGTATAACCCTAGGAATATTACCTCCATCTATGTCAAAATAAAAACATCCATCCATGCCCATGGAGCATGTGGGCTCTTCCCACCTCATGCACACACTAGGGAAGATAATTACAGCCCACCAGCACAGAGTCTCCTGACTGTGAAGACCCTATTAGCTTATTATGCACAAATCCCCCATGCATGAGACATTAAACCTACAACAACCCCTGTGGAGCATGTTTGTAGTCAATGGCTGCTTGTCTTACTGTTAAGATATCGGTCCTTTTTCACTTTGAGATCTTGCATGAGATAGAAATGCATCTAATCATTTCTCTTCTATTTTTCATAAATATATGAAACCTATAAACTCACTCTCTTTTAATCCAAATTTCCCACTATCACCAGTCATTACATATATTCTATAAATATACTTTTTTAAATATTAGACATGTTACCATCCTAAATATCTATGCCAAACATATGTCTTTCATTAGATAAAACTTTCTTCTTCAAAAAATCTACCACTCATGATGGTTTGTTTTGTCTACCCCACTCAACCACCCTCCCTGCTCAGTAAAAAGTTCAGTAATTCCGTTATTGTGCAATATGTCCCCAGCCACTTTTATCTACAATATATTATATTAATCTTTGCTACCACTTTCTTTCTTATATGGCAGTCAAGTGCTCTCTCTTTCTTTTGTAATTTTGTTATTTGCTATTGTAGGCCATGCCATCAATTCATTCTCCACCAACAGCCAGAATTATTTTTTCCTTTAAAAAAATATTAATTTTTAAATTTTCTATTGTATTTATTTGTTTGACAGATAGAGAGATGGAGGAGAGGGAGATAGAGAGAGAGAGAGAGAGAGAGAGAGAGAGAGAGAGAGAGAGACAGGGAGAACATGGGCACATGAGGGCCTCTAGCCACTACAAACGAGCTCCACATGCATGCTACACCTTGTGCATCTGGGTTTATGTGGGTATTGGGGAATCAAACCACAGTCCTTTGGCATTGCAGGTAAGTGCCTTAACCACTAAGCAATCTCTCCAGCCCTAGAAATATATATATATATGATTTTTGAGGAGAGAAAGTGTGTGGTATGGGGTGTGTGTGTGTGTGTGTGTGTGTGTTTGTTCGGGGGGGGGGGGACTAGGGCTTTTTGGGGATGCAAACTCCAGATGCATGTGCCATTTTGTGCCACTGGTTTTATTGTGAGTACTGGGCAATTGAATTTGGACTTACAGGGTTTTCTAGCAAAAACTTTTAATGGTTGAGCCATTTCAATAGTCTTTAGAATTATGTTTTAACATTTTAAAATTTATTTTTTTTTAAGGAATTGCAGGGAATAAATGAATAAATAAGTAATAAGGGCATCATTAGCCCAAGTTTCCTTGACCTTTCTTACTTGTATAATAATATATAAAATAAACTAAGGAAGAGAAAAAGAACAGAGACATAGTCCTAGTGTACCCTTTACCAGTTTTGTCCTACAGAAACTAATATATTGCAATATTATATAGATTGATGTCAATGATAAGATATAAAACTTGGCTATTGTTGTAAACCAAGTTTGTCCAAATTGAAATGTTTCATCTGTATGGAATGCTTACTAAGACAGGAAGTAAGCAAGGCTGAGGACTCCACCAAGCTCAGGAAGTTACTGAATTTTTTTTAAAATTTTTGTTGTTGTTTATTTATTTGATAGCGACAGAGAGAGAAAGAGTGTGTGTGTGAGAGAGAGAGAGAACAGGCGCTCCAGGGCCTCCAGCCACTGAAAACAAACTCCAGACGCCTGAGCCCCCTTGTGCATCTGGCTAATGTGGGTCCTGGGGAATTGAGCCTCGAACCGGAGTCCTTAGGCTTCACAGGCAAGCGCTTAACCGCTAAGCCATCTCTCCAGCCCACGAAGCTCCTGAATTTTTAAGGCCGCTAGATCCTTCAGCACGTTATTCTCACAGTAAACAACAACTGAGGCTGGGGATGGAGGAAGGTTGACTGAAACCAAGGGAGCTCTCAGTGTGCTCTAGAAATAGAGCTGTGAGGTTTCACCATTACCTAGCTGGAGTGGGCCTTTCTGTGATACAGCTCCCTTAGCATTACCCATCCTCCTGTAAGTAACCCTTCACCTCTTCTTTCTAAGCAATCCCAGTCAACTCATTGGTTCACCAAAACTGGAGTTTGGTGCGGTATTGCTTTTGTCTTTCATAGTTGTGTTTGCTTCTTCCCAAAGACAAGTTTCACATTACAGCTGTCAAGACAAAGTACTTTTCTGTCCCAAAAAGGATCTCTCTGTGTTCCTTTTAAAGTAGACAAACTTTTTTGGTCTCACACCTTAGCATTGGTAACCACCAACTTGGTTCACAGTTCTTCAATTTTGTTATTAAAGAATGAAACGAATGTGAAAGAAATGCAAGTGGACTAACACATTATATGACCTTTGGGGCCTGGCCTTTTCATACAGTGTAATTCTCTGAAGGTTTCTTCAGGGTGTAGCAGAGAATGAAAATTTAAAGATAGAAACTACTAAAATATTTTATCAATATTTATTTATTATTTGTGTGCAGGTAGTATTGTGTTGTGTTGTGTATGGTGTGATATGTGTAGTGTACTCACATGCTCTGTGCATGCACGTGCAGAGGTCAGAGGAGAACATGGAGTGTCCTCCTTAATTACTGATCTGCACAGATTTCCTTGACACAGAGTCTCTCTCTGAATACAGTGCTTTCTTGGTGTCTGCTACCTTTAGGACTGGAATAAGGCATACATGTCCGTATCTGTCTGTTCATGTGGGTGCTGAGGAATCTCTTGGGGAGACTTGCATGCTTGTTCAGCAAACATTTTTACCCGCTCAGCCATATCCTTACCTATGAAATTTCTTTTAAATGTTACATAAAAATAAAAAATATTGTTTTATGATTCTGGTACTAGTGATATTTCATTATGTGTATACATTTTTTTATATTCAAATCAAGGTAAAGTTATTTATCTTCTTGAACCCAGTGGAAGATAAGCTTTCTTTCTCAAGGGACACATTTACAGTATGAAGGTGGGATGTTTTGTGGGTTTTTTGCATATGTATGTGTGTGGAGTCCATATGTTTATGCATTTTCATATGTGTGTGAACATGTGTGTGCAGATGTGTATACACATGGGTACACGTGACTGTGCTGTTACAGGAAACTAAGTCATTCAGAGATGGCACCAGAGAGAGAGAATCATAAAATTTGTTTATGTCAACATGCACCCAGGGGAGTAATTTCCAGAGCCTGAGTCCTGAGGTCTGATAGCTCAGATGTTTTATAGACAGTATTGCAGGTAGACCGACATTAAAATCTTTACACTATTGGTGGGTTACAACTGGTGTCTTCATTAGCCAATCTCCTTCTTGCTCTCTGAGTCAAAGTCACTTGCTCAACAGAGTTCACTGATTTTGTTAGATTTACTAGCCAGCTGCAGCTAGGGATTTTCCTATCTCCAACACCCCAGCACTGAGGATCTCAGGACCCCCACCTCCATACCCAGCATTTTATATGAGTGGTTGTGGTCTGAACTCATGCCATTGTGCTTAGTGTACAGCAAACAGTTTACATACTCAGCAAGTTCTCCAGCTTCTGGTTAGTGTTTAGGAAACTACCAAGTTATTTCTAGAATTGCTGGGCCATGTTACATTCCTACTATACACTGGTGAGTGATTGTCCCTATTCTACCAGCATTTTATATTTAGTGATTTGTATTTTGGTACATGGTGATATCTTGCTTAAACTGTAGTTTTCTAAAGTCTAACGATTTTCAATATCTGTCAGTATCACTATTTACCATCAGTATATCTTCTTGGATGAAAGGGACTGGTCTTTACTCATATTCTATTTAAATTATTTGTTTTGTTTATTCCCATTGAATCCTGAGAGTTCTTACTTATTCATTCTGTGTATTAGCCTTTGACATTTTTATTGTGGGTGATTATGACATGTGATCATTCTCACTACTAATTTAGGTCTTTGCATTTTTCCATCAGCATAGTATTATTTTCAGTATTTACAACTTTAATATGTTTTAAAATTAATACCCAGGTATGTCTATCTTTTGGCTAAGTAGATGTAAATTTTATTATATTTTCAATTTTGAAGTCCAGATCTATAGTGTTAGTCTATAAAACTATAATATTTTTCTATTTCTGATATATGTATATCTGTATATATTTGTGTGTGTGTTCATGTTCATGAGTGTGAATATGGGCCAGCACAGGTAGAGGTCAGATAACTTTCAAATGTTATTCCCTACCTTTTACCTTATTTAAGGAAAGATCTGTCAGTCCTATGGCTCATTGTTGCATTTTCTAGTCTAGCTGGTTTGCTAGGTTAAAGGAAATTCTTCTGGTTTTTCCTGATATCTCACTTTTAAAAGTAGTGTTGGGTGATCAGGTGCAAGTGGCAAGTACTTTATCCACTGATCCATGTTCCCAGCCCTTGTTTATGTTTTCATCATATATCTTTACTATATCTCTTAGTTGAAGTTTTTGTTTTATTTTTTTCCTACTTTCTGTTTTTCTTTCTTTCTTCCTTTTGTAGATTTCTTCAAATTCTCAAGCATCTGATATTGAGGATAGTTTTATTTTTAGTTCACATGACACTGATTTTCTTATACCTCCTGTTGTCCTAACCAAAACTTGTAGAACTGGGAGGTATGGGTGTAGTTCAGTGACAGAGTATGTACTTTGCAAGCACGAGGTCCTAGACACACTGGTATTATAGCAGAAAATAAAAGCTGAAATTAACTGAAAGTCAGTTGCTTTTCTTGGAATTATCCAAGAGTGAAGGACTTAGGACAGACCATCACTCCACAATTCTAAACAAAGGTAAAGATAGGCAATGAGAGAGCGGACAGGCTATCAGGAGAAGATGCTGCTAAGGCCATAAACTGATAGAAACATTTAACTGGTAAACTTGGTAAACTGTCTGAAGCAAGACTATATATTAGCCTGAGGGTAAGAAACCAGCTATAGAGTTTCCATATATTGAGGTGTATCATTTCTAGGGACTCTACTAGGTTCTCAGAGTGAAGAGCCAAGAAAAATAATTTTGTTTCTCTCTATAAGAAGAAGTACCAATTTTGAAATATCTCCAGAATGTTCTTCATAAGGCAATGACTTGGGCACAACCCTTGTGTGACACAGAGGAATAAAGGAATGTACCCTCTTTTACCTTTTCTACCTTTCCTGTCACATGGGGACAGAAGAAAATGCTTAGAGCTACTTGTGAAGATCACAGTACAGAAAGAGTGGTTCTCTGAAGATTGACGCTCACATTTGAGATTCCTTCTGTTACTTGCTTTTTCTTTTCAAAGTGTGTTTTTCTTGCTTCTTATAATATATGGAAGTTTCCTTGTAAAAGTTGGAATGCTTTTCTTTCTGCCAGAATACCTCCCCACCTCATTAAGAAGACCACAGTATAATAGTAGTGAACTAGACCTGAAAGAACTATGAAAGTTAGTCTCTGTTCAAGAAGATAGTTTTGGCTGGGCACAGTGACACACACCTTTTATACCAGCACTTGGGAAGCAAAGGCTGGAAGATTAGGCATTAATGCCAGTGTGGGGCACATAGCAAGATCCTGTCTCAAGTTTAAATTTTATACACACACGCACATACACACACACACACACACACACATAATGTATATATATATAAAGTTTAAGAAGGAACTTGGAATTTTTAAGAACACTGAAAATGAGATGGAAGCAAAGTCAAAAGCACTGGAAGTATGTGAAGACTACTGCAGAAACATGAAGGCCAGATGAACGCTTAGCCAGATTAGTATAAGGTTTCACAATGATGCCCTGTTTAATTAAGATCTTATTGGTTGGTTCATCACATTCTGACTGACTTTGAGCAGAGTTTTTTTTTTTTTTTTTTTAATGTATCATAAAAAAGGATTGAAAAAAAGGGCTGGAGAAATGGCTTAGTGGTTAAGGCCTGCAAAGCCAAAGGATACCAGTTCAATTCTCCAGCACCCACACAAGCCAGTTGCACAAGGGGGTGCATGCATCTGGAGTTGGATTGCAGTGGCTGGAGACCCTGGCATACCCATTCCCTCCCTCCCTCTTTTTCTCTCCCTCCCTCTTTCTTTCTCAAATAAATAAATAAATAAAACATATCAAAAAATACAAAAGCAGCAACGGAACTAGATTTCTATATGGTATAGACAAAATAACTGTATCCAAAAAATAATAGAGGAAATCTATAAGAATAGATGTGCAATATAAGCAAACAATAGTAAACTCAAAAAAAAAAATGAAATGCTAGTGTGAGGGTTAATATCTGGCTTGTCAGTATGGCAGAATTTACCATGGAAACAAATCTCTGAGATGTCTGTTAGGAATTTTCTAGACTAGCATCTTGTTTTACTGTGGGTGGTCCCAGCTCATGGGCTATGTTCCTGGACTGTATTAAAAGGGCAAGTGAGCTGACCATTCAACATTCATTGGACCACAATTCTTCTTCTGATGGTCTATGAATGGGACATTCAGCTTCCTGCTCTGTCATGCTTTCCCCTTAATCATGGACTCTACCCTCTGTAACTGTCAGCCACAATAACCCCTTTCCTTTCCTAGGCTGCGTCTGACTGGTTGTTTTATCTTAGCAACGGGAAAGTAAATGATACAGATAGAAATACAAAGAATACTGTAGCAGAAATGAATCCTTCTATGTCCTTATGAGTACAGTGAGCATGGCTAAGCATTAGGTAGATGATTTGAAATATATACCCATTACACAAAGTAACACTGCGGGAAACTAAAGGACAGGGTATTCAGGAGATGTAGGAAATTGTTTAAAATCACAACATACATTATTAGAATACCAGGAGAATTAAAAAAAAATGATTGATAATAGAATTAAATGAATATTTGAAGTGATAATAGCCAGGAATTTCCAACATTTATAGACATCAAAAGATGGATTATATAAGCTCAGAGAACAACAAACAGTACACATGAATGTTGGATGTTATCAAATGCTAAGTATATGCATTCATAAGGTAATCTTAATATGGTGGACCTCGTTAGTTAATCTGTATTCATGGCTTAAAAATTATTTTATATATTTCTAAACTATACTTCATAATATTTTGTAGAATCTGAAGTGCATATGTGTTGGTGTGTTATTTTCTTATATATTTCACAATACTTTGTAGGATATTAAATGTATGTTATTTTCTTTTGTAGTTTATATTTTTATGATTTTGATAGAAGGATAATATTGTCTCCAAAAATGTATAGAGAAGTGGTCTGCCACATTCTGTTTTCTTGAAAGCATTCTATAGAATAGGTTTCTATTTTCCTTTTAGTGTTTAGAATTCTTCAATGAAACTATTCAGACCCATAGATTTCTGTTGAGGGAGTTTTAAAACTACTGAGTCAATTTCCTTAGTGATCTTGGGTTTCACATGATTATTTTATACTATGTGGGTTATAGTACCTTATATTTTAAAAATAAATTTCCCTTTGTAGTCAATCTATCATTATAAAGTGTCACATTTTATGTTTGTGGAGTTGTTCATAAATTATCCTGTCAGTGGCTAATAGCTCTTGAATATATACCTAATTTCATTTTGCAATTTTCTAAGAAAATTATTATTTATTTGCAAGGGGGAAGAGAGAATAAAAGAGAGGGAGAATGAGAATGTGAATGGTCATGGCAGGGCATCTTTACCACTGCACAGAAACTCGAGATGCTTATGCCTCTTTGGGCATCTGGCTTTACTTGGGTGTTAGGGACTTGAACCCAGGACATCAGGCTTTGCAAGCAAGCACCTATAACCACTGAGAAATCTCTCAAGTCTTCATTTCTATAATATTTTAATCCTTGTCTTCTTTTCTTCATTGTGAAACTTTAATGCTGTTAGTTTTATTGATAATTTTTCAGATAACCAGTTCTTTGTCATTCTGATTTTTTTTCTAGTTTTAATTGAATTTACTCACCTGGTTATTTTTACTGTTCTTTTCCAATGTTATTTAGCTGCAGTTTAAATTATTGACTTGTGTATTATTTAGGGTTCTCTAGAGGAATATATCCTATAGAATGAATTGTATTAAAAGGGAATTTATTGGATTATTGTACGGCAGTCCAACTATAGCAGTTTGCAGGCCTGAGAGTTAAGGAACTCAGCAGCTGCTCAGTCCACGAGGCTGGATGCCTCAGGAGTCCCAATCTGGCACTGAAGGTCTGGAGGCTTCCTGGGGAGCCGATGCTCATCTGTCCACGCTGGTCTTGAGTCCACACTGGACAGCAGCAAGTAGCAAGTAGCAAGCAACACTGGCAGCCAGGTGGGAGGAGGAGAAGCTTGCCTTCCTAGAGCTTCTTTAGATAAAGCCTCCCCTCTGAGAGGGGCCACCCATTCTGTGGGAAGGGCTCACCCTGGAGGAAGAATTCCTCCTTTAGTTAATCCTCCCTGGAAGCAAGCTCAGAGACACACTTAAGAGGAATGTGTGGATTTCTAAACAGATCATGTTTACACAAACTTAAGCATCACAACTTGATAATTTTCTTTCCCAGATATATGTGTTAAGGTCTGCAAATTCTCCTTTCAGCACCAGATACACATGATAATGCATGCACTGGAGTTCCTTTCCAGTGGCTGGAGACCCTGGCATGCTGATTCATTCTCTCTCTCTCTCATAAATAAATAAATAAAATATTTGAAAAATAAATAAATAAAATATAATGATATGTTTCCAAAAGTTGAATAAATACAAAATTAAACTTGTGCCAAGACTGAAAAAATAAAAGCATATTAGAAACAGGTATTTAGATTTTAGCCTTGGCTCCATAACCAAGGATCCTTGTAATTTTGACCAAGGTACTTCCCCTCAGTCTTCAGATTTGAAAGCAGGCAAAAATGATAGAATATGTTTTATTCCTTCTATGATTTCCATTCCAGGATTCCCAGGCTCCAGTGCTACATTCTAGTAAAGTATGTAATCTCTGTGAGCACCTATTGCAGAGGGGACACAACCAAGCTTTGATATTTGTATTACTTTCCCATCTCAATTTTCATCATTAATTTTCATGAATTATGCATGAATGATGGAGGAGACCAAAAATAGACATTAAGATAAAAGAAGAAATAGTGGAAAAGAAGAAAATGTTCATAGGGTAGGGGTATGGAAAGAGGGAAAACAAGGGTGATGGGAAGGGATTATGTAAATTTTAACAAAGTATTTTATTCCAATTAAGAAGTAATAGTCTACTTAAAAAAAAAAGACGTGGACTGAGCAGGTACCAGGTTCGGTGATTCTCGGGCCTGCAACTGCTATTGGACTACTGTAAGCTAATCCAATAAATTCCCTTTATAAAATAAAAAAGAGAGAGAGAAAAATGATACCATAACTGTTAACATTGAAAAGCACCATTCGTCAAATGGGAAACCATATAGTTAACATAGTATATTAAAAATTTTTATATTACTTGTAATTATGAAAAAATAAGTAGAAAAACAAAAGACAAAAGAAAAGGATCTCTGGCAAATTCACTGGTGATTTTTTAAGTTCTTATCAAATCAAAATAATTGAATTATTTTAACAAAGCAGAAGTATATCACATCAATGCACATGAATTGAAAAAAGGCATACAATATTCTCTGTAGAACCAGTCATATCTGGTATCTTTACAAAATTGTCATCTTGGATTATACTAGAGAGGAACTTTAGTAATTTGGGGATTGACAGACTAGGATAAAATATACTTCTGAAGCCCTGCATTCTAGAACAATGAATGGCATGGTTTATTTCAGTCTTAAGTGAAAGAGTGAAAGAGGAAGGTGTGTGTGTGAGGGGGGGAGTGATTAAATGAAATGTTCCCTCAACGCGCACCAAAGGATGTAGCAATGGCATGTGTCTATTCTGAGACGTGTTTGTGGATGTCCTCTGTGACCAGGCTGCTGTTGACCACACAGACAGAAGCAGGACTTACAGAAACCCATCTTTTAGCTTCTGATACAAATTGATAGATCTGTGCCTCAGTGTTTTTTCTGCAGCTGATGAGCACCTGCATTCCCTCTTACCTTCCCTCAGAGCTTTTAATCAGACCCAACACTGAAGGATTAAAACTTGGCCAGTCATAAGGGAAAAAGTCTCTCCTATGAAACAGTGTCTGTACAATCTGGCTTGCGCCCAAACCACAAGAGCTTTAAACAGTCGGCTAGCTTTGCCACCGCAGACAGGTTTAAGCACAGAATGGGATGAAAGCTGCTCTCAGGCTTTGACTCTTACAGGTTGCTAGAGCCCTTGATGTTTCGTGTCTATTCTCTGAAAAAATGGCTGACAAATGCATGGCAGTTCTGTAAAAAATATTTTGAAATGTATTTTATGATAAGACAAGAGAGTGGAAGGTAAGCTAGCTGAATTATTCTGAATATGAGTGCTTATTTAGGTGACTTTAAATTATCAAGCTAGTAGTTTATTCCTGATTTTTATATTTAATCAAATTGTTATTTTTTCCCCAAGATAGCCCCTATTTATTTTGCCATCATCACATAGAAGAGACTAGTTCTGCATCCTGGTTCTGACAGTCAGGAACTGTGAGACTTTTGAGAGTTCCTTAGTGTTTCTGAGCATCTGTACCTTACTCCACCTGGGATGATTTGTTGTACTTCTTGACTAAACCCATAAATGAATATATGAGTATGGCTTAAAGCACCAGAAACACAGAAGCTACTCAGTGAGGAGCCTTTTGTGTTAGCATTAGTAACATCAGATCATTTTTGTTGGTTTTTTATACATGTTGATAATCAGATAACCTGGATATAGTTGAAAAAGATTTCTTTAAAACAATATACTACCTAGTACATATATTCATTACCTTAACTGCACAGGGATTTGTCTTCTCATTCTGCTAAAAATAACAGCTGGTCCATGGTGCACTAGACTGGATGTGAGGAACTAGCCCTGAGATATTCCTGAGAGCTCCACTCAGCATCATTTTAGTGTTTTGCCGTTTTGTTTTCACAACATGTTGGTCATAGTTGCTAATAATAGAAGCTAGGTTAAAAAAAAATCATTAATTCAGATAAATGTATTCCTCACACAACCCTTCTTTTCCTGCCACATACGACACTGTTTATTTGTTGTTGTGGTTGTGTTTGTTTTATGACAGTGTTTTGATGTTGCAGGCTGTGGCAGGTCACAGTGGTATGACCTATTGCCTGCTCTGGATGTGGGGTTACAATGTTGTGGACCATGTGATTTACTAAAAGGAAAAGAGTAAAGTTGCTCACTTTTGGCACCTAATTGCTTTTATGGTGTCTTCTGAACAGTGAAATGAGGCTCATGGCCACATTTCAGCGAGTCTATGGTGGGAAAGAAAAGCAAGAATGGCAGATGGTCCACTGACCTGAATAATGGCCACAGTAATTCAGATTCTCCAAACCACCCTTATGCAAAAAGAATAATCTCAATGTAGGAAACAGTCTGAGAAGGTGGAGTGCTTCATCATTCGAGGCACATAAATAAAAACCAATGCTAGTTATTAAGCTACAAAAAGAAATGTCATCATTATTATCTATTTATTTTTGCAATATAGGAAAGAAACAATTAGAGAGGTCAGGAATGTGTTCTTGAGTACATGTAAGGATACTGACTGCATCGGGCTGCTGAATGGAATGACCACAAGCCCTGTTCTTAGGTTGAAGGTGTGGAAAACAGCACAGAGGCGATTCGCTTTCCAGACATAGGATAGATACTGACTTTCAGCAAAAAGGTGCTAAGATCTCAAAACAATCTCAAGTTACCAGGATAGAAGAAAATAATTTAAAATAATATTTTATTTTTGTAAATGGACTTTCTCTTCCCTTCTCAGAGCCCCCCTTTCATTAGGCATGAGGAAAGTCAGTGTCCACAGAAAATACTTCAAGATGACTTAGTGAATTTTATAAAAGGGTTCCATAAACACTAGCAGTTTTTATGAGAGAAATATTACTGACATGTGTTGCATCTTATGCCCAATAATGTGAAATTAGTTCTTGATTATAGTGCTAAAGGAACTGGAAAATCCAAACCTTTTCATTGAAAAGTTTACTTTCTGAGGTTTGCCTTGTTTTAAAATACACTCTCTTGAAAATGTCTGGCTTGTGAGCTACTGTAATAATAGTAAGGTAAGAGAGTTAAAGAAGCAGTAACAAATTCAAATGCAAATATTACTCAGACCTGAGGTGTGCATTACTTACAGAATGCTTGATGCCTTTGACAGGAAGGAATACTTATATAAATCACAAGGTCTGGATTTAGGGGTTGGATATAAATGCATTTAATTGAATGAATAAAATAATAATTATAACAGTTTTAATTTGTGTGAATCACTCAATAATTAAAATGCATAAAGTGATTTAAATAAATCATCTTAACTTTTGTTTCCTGAGACCTCAAAGCATCTAGTCATGTTACCATGGTTATCACATGTATTATGAATATATTTTTATTGAGTAAGAAAGTACTTTTGATATTAGCCTCACATTTAACAACTGAAGTGACACAAGGTAATGAAATATTACTTTGATATTAAAGCTGCAAAGTAAAATAAGTCATTACATTGTGATCTTTTTTGAGAGTTGACGCATCAGAGAAGAGAGCATAATATTTTTTCTACACTTGTGGATTTCCTGATTTAAGTTTTGACTTCCTTATTGACTTTTTTCTATGAGATTAAAAGAAAAAGAACAGTAGTTAATGTGTTCCTCTCATGTGTTGTATAATCACCAAGAATTCTTTACATTTACAATGTTGCCTGGATTAGTTATAACTGACTAGTTCTTAGATGTTTTATGAGCAATAAGTAAGTAGTCCAAACTCAGTGAATAAATCCTCAAGAAAGTGTGTGACATTTTAAAGTGCTAAAATACTTCAAATAGTTTCCTATATTCTGTGCCCTTCCTCATTTTATTTCACATCTGTGTTTGCCACTAATTAATAACATTGTCTTTTTCTTCTTCATGAAATATGGACACTTCAAGAAATTTCCACTTAAGAAATCCTTATTACACAATTGTGTTCATTTTACTATCATAGAGAGTAATTTGGCCACTTGGGCTCTTTTCCCTAGAGTAAGTATAGTTTGAGTTCATTTTGCCAGAAACTACTATGAAGTGATGTTGAATCTATTTTAAGAGCAAAGTAATAAACATTTATTTTAATTTAGGCATATGTGTGACTTTAAAATCACATCTTTTCAATATCACACACAAAAAGCCCAAGCAGCAAAGAGTAATGCTGAATTTTAAAATTTATCCTATTTTTCATATTTTATGAGCCTTATTATACCATTGCCACTTGCTTTTTCTTTCCATTGAGTTACTTCTTGCTAGGTACTTGAGAAATGAGTTATTCCAATGAAAGATCTTTTTTCTAAAATGAGAATTATATGTGTATATTGAGGTGTCACATTTATTTTCAGTCATACTAGAAAAGAATTATAATAATTATATATTTATTCTGCCTTCTGTATATACTGTTTGTTTTTACATGCAGAATAAAACTTGTTGAGAACAAGACTTCATAAAGATCCATGGCTCTAATATAATATATTCCACATATCATATCCTTGCTCCACACATACAGTGCCCATCTAAAAACTTCACATTCCCTCTTAAGTCTATAGCCAGGGGTTGCTTTACAGATGGATTCCAAAGGTAAAAAACGGTATCTTCACTTAAAGATCCAAGAGTATAAATCAAAGTTCCAGGAATGTCCAAGAAAGTGAAAATTTAAACCCAAAGCATCTGGCAAATGTGGTAGTGGGCTTTATTATTCATAACATCTTCTTTCCAAATGTACACAGGACAAAGTTCCAAAGTTGGGCTCAAAAATGATACCTTCTGATTTCCTTCCACCTCAAATGTTTGGGACACTCCAGAGAGCCAACAATTGAACAAGAAAGTCATGCAAGAATTGTAAAAGGAATCGGAAAAAAAAGAAAAAAAAGCATATACTTTGCAAAACATTGCATTTGATTCCAGCAGTAGAAACTATGTGCGGCTGTTTGTCTTGGTTCTGCTGCCCCTTTGCACTGTTCAACATGGGTTGGCTGGCTGCATGGCTTTCCACAGGCTTTACAAGAGCTTCACTATTCGTTGGGCAATAAGGAGATGCTTTTGAGTTTGTGGAACTAAAAGCTCCATTTAGTCTTTCACTCAATCTGCTTATGTAACTTAAATATTTTTAGTGCCCAGCAGTTCAAAGAAGCTAATGTGTTGTGATTCAAAAAGACAAATAGAACACACTAAAAACAGCATTTGAATGTTTTCCTAAGCGAGTTTCAGGGAAATGTGTGGTGCTGTGAATGGAACTCCACATAGCATTTTGGCCATCAGAGCACTTCCTTCCCTGTGCTCAGGCCTCAATGATTCATTGTGCAGCCCTGCTGCTCCCATGGGCCTGAGCCTGACTCTGTCCACAGTAATCAAGCCTGGATTCATTCCTATGTGGCTCCCAGGTGACAGAAGGGAAATACTCCTCCTGGTGATTTATTGATGAGCTAAGCCCACTTACAGATGCCAGTTTCACTCCACAGCCTGCCTTTGCAGCTTGGCTCTGATCTTGAATGCCAACCAAGGAATTCCTACCAGGAATGTCCAAGAGAACTAACTCTTTCTTACTATGGTCTGAGATATTAATAAACTTGTAGAAATCATTCACTTTAGGGAACATGCTAAGTGGGATTTGTATCATACACCCACTCTTACCAGGAAATGATTGAGGGTAGTGAAGTGTAGTGTCTCAGCAGCATTCTGGACTTCTGTCAGGGGCTTTAGATTAGAAAAATCTTACTGTTGGAAAATATCTCATTCTTGACTCACTTGCTGATGTGATCAGTTGTGACATGTAGAGTCCTCTTGAGAAATAATACACATTCATGTACTGCCTTCAGTCCATCTACTGTGAAAATAAGGCTTCTTTAAACATATTGAATTTTATTCAAAATATGGAAATATCTTAGACTGAAAGATTTCCAAAAACAAAACAGTTTTTGTTATTCAGCTGTCACCTAAGTTCTATCTGGACCCAAGTGAAGGTTAATTGTGTAAGATCATGAGTGTGTAGAAAGAACAATAATAGTTCCTGTTTGGCCATGCTATGCAATATTTTTCTTATAACAATATAATATAAATTTATGTAAATATTTATCTCCAACCATTAAAAAAATCCATAACAAAAGTTCCAGGCTATAAACCAATACAGTGATTTTGCCAAACAGCTGACACTCACTGAGAAAAATGAAAAATTTTCCTAAAAGAATGTATGTGACTGAGAATTGATAATGCTAACTAATGTTTTAGGGCATTTCTTGCAACTATACTACTACTTCCAAGAAATGTATGACTTTTTTGTCAATAATTTAATATATTCAACTTGAATTTTCTCTGTTCCTGTTTATTCATATCCTTTCTCTTCTTTGACTTGCTATATCAGACTATTCTTTGCTGGATTATGAGGGCCCAGTTCATATTCATGATTTATTTTTTTTCTTTCAACAATCTTCCTTCAATTCAAATGTACAACTTAGTTTATAAAGCAGAATATCTGGTCATTAATTTAAAAATGGGATTATTTTACATATTATTAAAAGGTATCTTTCTTTAGCAAAGAATTGTTAACATTTCTTTCACAACTTATTCCTTTTAATTCATTTTTCTTTGACAATTATATAATATTTCATGAAGTATCTGCACCTTAACTGATTATCTATTACAATATTGATTTATATGCACATTTTCTGTAGCTCATCTTTTGTCATTTGTAAGTATATTGGGGTTCTCTAGAAAAGCAGACCTGATAGAATGAATATATGTCATGAAGGGAATTTATTAGGTTGGCTTACAAGACAAGGGTCGGATCCAACAATGGCTGTCTGCATACAGGGGAGGCTGACAACCAGGTAGAAGGTTGGTTGTCTCTGCAACCCTGCTCTGGTGGCAAAAGTGTAGCAAGTTCCTGTAGAGCTGCCAGATGAGTTTCTATCACCACTGGAGGGGCAAGGATGCTGGGCCTTTTTAAGATACTTTGTTTTTATTTATTTATTTGAAAGAGAAAGAGGCAGAGAGAGAGAGACAGAGAGAAAGAGAGGATGGCCATTCCAGGGACTCCAGCAGCTGTAAATTCACTCCAGATGTATGTGCCCCCTTGTGCATCTGGCTTATGTGGGTTCTGAGGAATCAAACCTTATTCCTGTGGCTTAGTGGTTAAGTGTCTAACCACTAAGCCATCTCTCCAGCTTGGATACTGGGTCTTAATGTTAGCAAGGATTATAGTGTCAGGGCAGATGTGCTCACAAACAAAGAGCAAATGCAACCAGCGCAAAGGTAGTTGTTTTTTCTCGGAATCCCTTTATATGTAGATTGTCACCTGAAGGGCTTTCCCCTGAGTGGGATCTTTCCCCTCAGTTAATATTTAAAAACACCCTCCCAAACCTGACTAAGAAGCGTTTGTCTAACTTAATTCCTCACCCAATCAAATTGACAAAAAAATTATGCAAATGTCTCATGCTTACTGCTGTTCCATGTGATGAATTACTAAAGACTAGAATTTCAGGGTTAAAAGCTCAGTATATTTTTTATTAATTAGTTTTGTATTCAGCAAATACAGGCAGTTTGGTACCATTGTTAGGCTCATCCATGATCTACTCCCTCACCTTGGCCCCTCCTTGTTGAGGTAAATGGGTCATGCATTGTGTAGTTAGCCCACAGTTTTGAGTAAGATAAATGTCTCTGCATATCATGTCCCAACATGTGGCTTCTCACATTCTTTCCGCCCCCTCTTCTGCAAAATTTCCCTGAGCCATATAGGATTCATTTTTGGTTTGCTTCAGTGATGAGGTTTTGGGGGCCTCTGGGTCTCTGGCTCTCTGATTTGATAGGAGTTGATTTTTCTCTGGGTTGTTCTCCTTTCCCCTTGTGCTGGTATCCCTTTCACCGGGAAAACAGCACCCTTGCTTGTTTCGCCAATTGTTCTTAGTTTTAGCTGAGGCCCTTTTGAGGTATGATGGGGTGGCTCTCTCCTTAGGATCTACATCTATCTGGAAATGACTGTAAAAATCATTACCAGCTTATTTTCTAAAATTGCTGTATGTAACACATTTCTTCCAGCAAATGTGAAACTACTTGTTTCTAAATTTGGGGTGAGGTTGCTATACAAAATTCAGATTTGAACTTTGATTCTGATTAATTTTGTAAAGTTTTTTGTTTGTTTTTTTGAGGTAGGGTTTCACTCTAGCTCAGGCTGAACTGCAATTTACTATGCAATCTCAGGGTGGCCTTGAACTCACTGTGATTGTTTTATCTCTGCCTCCCAACTGCTGGGATTAAAGGTGTGCACCACCACACTGAGATTTTGGGGGGGGGGGTTGTTTTTGATATAGGTCTCACTCTAGTACAGATTTATCTGGAACTCACTGTAGTCTCAAGGTAGCCTTGAACTCAAAGTGATCCTCCTACCTTTGTCTCCAGAGTACTGGGATTATTTTATTTTTAAAAAATTTATTTAAGTCTTTATTCTTCCATAATGAGGACACTCAAAATAGTACTTTTTTTTTTTTTTTTTTTAGATATGACTCCAGTAAGTAGGCTAGGCTGGTCTCAAACTCACACTCCATCTTCCTCAGCCACCCAAATGCCGAGATTACAGGTGATTACCATCTTACATGGTCAGAATTACATTTTATATTTCTAAGTACCATATTTTCTATGATGTTTGGAATTGTATTGCTTTTATGTTAGGCGTAACATTATCTTTCAATGGTTAAGTGGTGTGTTTCTTAACCTCTACATATAGCATTGATAATTCAACTTTCTTTTTTGTATTTTGCATGCATGAGCATGTGTGTATGTAGAGTATATGTGGTGTGTCATGTGTTGTATGTGCACATGTGTGTGCAGATGAACCCACCATGCGCATATGTTTAGTGGCCAGAGGAGAATTTCCACTGCCTGTCTCTGTCACTCAACTGTGTGCTCCCTTGAGACAGAGTCTCACCCTCAACTCTGAACTGTTTTTGGTCAACTAACCATAGAGATTCTCCAGTTTTCAACCTCTCCCTGATGAAATTAGTTAACAACTATTTACGTGGCTTTTGGGTGAAATCAAGTTAGAATGGTATCAGACCCTTCCAGACTCTTGTGTTTTTAATCACTGAGTCATGTCACCAGCCATACTTTCTTTATTACTATGAGAAATAAAGAAAAATGTTCATTACAAGATATCCATATTTAATATCTATGAATGTTTTCTTTGTGCACAAGTAGATCTTGACCTTGTGTTAGTTCTTTTGCTTAACTGCAACATTTATGTAACACCATGATATCTTAAGACAGAATCAGTTTTCCATAATAATGTCCTGTGTAAATCCTACCTCATATTAATTTTCCAGTGCCACTTCATGTATGTCACCTGATTTCTCTTTCGTTGATCAATTTTTAATTACTGAATCATATTATTTTTAGCATTTCTATAAATGGCACAAACAACTTCACCATTCCTAGATTTTGATTACAATATCCACTTGTATTTGACATGAAGCATATTTATTAAATTTTGGGTATTTTCCTTTAACATATTTATGTATGTTTACATTATCATTTACATTTTATAACTTTTATCATGTCATTTTGGGCTTGACTTACTTTTATGTTCCCTGTAACTCATAATAAATCAGAGTAACATAATCAAAACAAAATACTAGTTTCTTGCTTTGTCAAATACTAAGAGCTAATACTGCTTTCCTGTACTTAATTGAAACCTTTCCAATAATCTTCATCTAAAACCTCTGTCTTTTCTCATTAGACATTGAGTATAATGTAGGAATATATTGCATTCAAGTATAAAATATAAAATTTCCCTCTCTTTTTTTTCTGTAATTGCCAATATTCATGTTATGTTAATATTATCTTAGCAGAAAATGTGATATTGCCCACTCATATTACATGTTATATAGATTTAATGGGATATATTTGCATAAATAATATGTATGGATATAACCATTTATTCCATACAATAATTATGGGATGCCTACTATATGTGACTATTATGGGAATAGAAATTCATGAATGTACAAAACAAACATTTTTACCTTCATAGACTCTACATTCTAGAAGGCTTTGTATCTTTTTGTGTCAACTCATTGCCTTTCTGTAAGAAACTTAGTCTTAGCTAGTTAATATTATACTAGAATACTTTAAATGTTTTCCTTTGGTGGGATAATTGGACAATAATTTTCTTGAATTAACTCAATTAATTTGGCTAGTAATATTTTAAACCATCACCTTTTTGGAGTTTGTACATTTTGCTTTAATAAATTCTAGATTCCTACAGAATAGTTTATAAGTCTTATTCCAGAATTATATTTAATATAAATTGGACTTCCTAAAATACATATGGTAAAGCATATTCTAATATTTTATTTATCATTTGTTGATAACTTTAAGATGCCTAACTATGTATGTGCAAATGTATTTATTCAGAATTCCAAAAGCTTGTATATTAATTGGCTAAGAATAACGAGGACATGATATAAAAATTACACAAATGTGGCTTAGGTAAATGGACATTCTGACCATAATTTAATGAGAAAGAACCACTGGAGGAGTAAGATTGTAGAAAGATGATAAGATCTGTTCCAAATGCTGTGGTAAAGTGAGGGGAGAATTAAAGCTACAATAAGAGTACTTAAAATGCTCTTTGCCACTGTTAATTGTGTCATTATTGTGAAGAGAAAATGATGTGATGTTACCAATGCTTTCCAAATCAAAAATGTCTTAAGATTGTTGTACCAAGAGAATGAAATATGTTAAATTTCAATATGTACTTGTGAAAGTAAAACTTTTTTAATTAAGTAATTTTTTAATAAAACTGCTTCACAAGCTTCTGATTCTTTATTTCCACATGCCAAATAGTCATAAGTTGAGCTCTTAATATTTATTATGACAAGGGACCAGTAAACCTATCATAAATGGCTTTAACATGTTTTTTTGTCATAATGTGTAAGAAACCACTGCTTTATGGAAATCATCAAATGAATACCCTGATGACAGTTATTAAGAGTTCATAACTTTTACCTACTGGTATTAACATTAGAGGTCTCATATTTGGGCTAGGGAATCCTGGATTTAACATACAACTAGCCTTAGATTTATTCCCCACTATCATATGTCAGCAAAATAGAAAACAGTTGATGCAAAACACTGAAATAATCTATCACATTACAGTTGCAACAGTGTAACGTTAGCTAGTATTTGTAGAAAATACATTTAATGAGGAAGCACATTCACAGTGGTTGATATATACATATACATATATATATATATATATATATATATATATATATATATATATGTATGTATGTATAGTATATATATGTATGTATACATATATATGATCAAAAATTTGAAATTCTTATTTTCTTTGAAAAACCCTGAAATGACATTTACTTTCTTAATCCTAGTAGTCCACAGTCAAGAAGTATGTCTTATGCCTGAGGGTAGCAAGGTGATAAATTTTATCCAACTCAATAAAAACTAGAAAGCTGGGCTGGAGAGATGGCTTACTGTTTAAGGCACTTGTCTACAAAGCCAAAGGATCCATGTTTGATTCCTCAGGACCCACATAAGCCAGATGCACAAGGTAGTATTTGATCTGGAGTTTGCAGAAGCTGGAGGCTTTAGAGCTTCTCTTATCAAATATATAATTAAAATTAAAAACTATAAAGCTATTACTATTAATACACTTAATTCTTACAAAACCTTATGAAGTAGACCTTGGTATGCTTTTCAAATATGAAAAATTTACTGAAAAGTAGCAACTCAGCCAAAATCACATTATGATTATGGGGAGAATATGTGTTTGAAGCCATGTGGTCTGGCCCTAGAAACAATTTGCTTAAGTACAGTACAATCTGCCCTCCTAAGAAGGATTCTTTTATTTCTAGAAATCACTCTAAACAGGGATGCCCTGCCTTAATTCTGACAGATATATATAAATTATGAAAATTGGTTATTTGACTCTATAGTGTGGCCAAATTACTTTTTTTCTTCAGCAAGTAGAGCATATTTGGGCAAAAAGAAATTCTTGGAAAAGAGCTGAAGAATAATAAAGAAAACAACATAGTGATTCTGAAATGCTGTGAACTGGTCCAAAATAGCATAGAAAAATTGTACTATAAAAATACAAATATAGTTACATAGATGTTTTAGGATACATTTTAATGTAGATATGGTAAATAGTAAAACATATTCATGACACAGAGAGAGTTGAGCGTTGCTGACAGTAATTTAAATAAGATTAATGGTTATTTGCAGAGAGAGAGAAGAGAAAATAATATTTGAATTGCTGAAGAATATTGGGTTATGAAAAATAGCATTAAAACATAATAGTAATAAAATACATATTAAACTCTTTGATAAGTTTATTATCAATGGAAACATTAGTGAGTTGATCATTCAAGCCAATGATTTATTACTATATATTACCATATGAACAAAGCAAAAATCTGTAAAAAATACATAGCTTTATAGTAATGTGGAGAATAGGAACAGAACTATCAATATTCATTAGTAGTTGTATTATTTTTCATTTTCAACTATGTCCAACTAACTGGAAAGCAATTTAAGAGAGCAGTAATTCATATGTGGTTCATAGTTTTGCAGTCTTCTTTCCACGGTTAGATAGCTACATTGTTTCTAGGGTTATGGCACTGCAGAGAATTGTGTTGGAAGTTTGCGAGAGAGCAAAGCTCTTCACCTACGGCAATAGAAAAACAAAGACACAGTGAGAAGGGTCCTAGAACAAGCTGTAGTGTAGTGTAGTGAAAAGAGTAGGATCTACTCTTTTCAGCTAAATCCTGCTTCCTAAGCTTCCATGACTATACATTGCTATCAAAAAATGAACCCAGCAATAGATTAAGATTGATGAGTTCAGAATTTATCTCTTCCCCAAAGCTCCACCCATGACTACTTCTGTGTTGAATATAAGCCCTTCAACATATGATTCTTTGAGGTTATTTTAAATATTTATTTTAATTTTATTTATATTTATTTATTTGAGAGAGATAGGGAAAAAGAAAGATAGATAGAGAGACAGAGAATGGGCACACCAGGGCCTTTCGCTGCTGCAAACAAACTCCAGATGCATGCATCACCCTGTGCCTCTGGCTTATGTGGGTCCTGGAGAATCGAACCTGGGTCCTTTGTAGTTGCAGGCAAGTGCCTTAACCACTAAGCCATCTCTCCAGCTCATTATTTATTTATTTATTTTGGTTTTTCGAGGCAGGGTTTCACTCTAGCTCAGCCTGATCTGGAATTCACTATGTAGTCTCAGGGTGGCCTTGAACTCACGGAGATCCTCCTACCTCTGCCTCCCCAGGGCTGGGATTAAAGGCATGAGCCACCACACCAAGCCTTTAAATATTTTTGTTCATTATTTATTTACTTATTTGAGAACAACAGACACAGACAGAAAAGCAGATATAGAGAGTGAGAGAAAATAGTCATGCCAGGGCCTCTGACCACTGCAAATGAGCTCCAGACATGCGCGTTCCTTTATACATCTGGCTAACGTAGGTCCTGGAAAATTGAGCCTTGAACCAAGGTTCTTAGGCTTGACAGGCAAGTGCTTAATGCTAAGCCATCTCTCCATCCCTTTGAGGTTATTTTAGATTAAAGCCATGACTGGCTGATAGCAAATGTTTCAATCTCCATGACTACTCTACCCATCCCCATAATTAAAATTACCCTAGACAGTAAGAATGAGTGGGGCCAGGAACCAGTAAAATTCCAAGTTAGGCAGTGGCAGTCTGTACTGGGGTACAGTTTACCCTGGCTTTAGAACTTTGATTATTTCCCACAAGTCTACAAAGGACTTGATCTTTTATTACACATGATATTATCATTAAGGTAATAATCAATTTACTATCTTTTTCTTTATAAAGAATTTCAAATCTTCTTGCAATGTGGAATAATCATTTCTAATTCCTACTAATTTTTATATGCATAAGGTTACATTACTGATCAATAATCTCAAGGTTTTGAAAAAGAATCAACCCCACGGCGGAATAAAAAATATGTTGATCTGAGGCTGAGCAACTTAAACTATAAAAAAAAAAAATCACAGTTTAAGAGAAAATATCTTGTAAAGAAGATGGAATGCAGTACTGCATATAAAGGTTGTAACATTAGTAAAGACTGCAATAAAAATACTAAAGCATTTAAAACATATTATTAAATGTAATCTCTAACAGAAAAGTCATTATTGCCTGCACAGGGCCACTGTGACTTTTCCATGTCTACCTAATTGGGCCATTTCCTGTCCTTAGTAGAGGTTTTTAAGGTTCTTACGTCATAGTATCTGTAGAATCAGTATCCTATCTTTTTTTTTTAATCAGAACATTCCTAATTCATGCTTTTATTTACTTCCTAAAAACTCATAATTCATGTATTTCTACCCAAATTCCTTTCACTTCAAATATAACTTTGCTAGATTTTTCCTAATGAAGCACAGCCCTACTTAGGGCATACAAAACTTCTCAGAAAGAATTTGTTCTTGATGAAATTCCTTAGTGAAAATTTCAAAACCTTAAAGTCTCTTTCTTTACATACTTTCTCTACTACTGATTTACTGTGGGTCAGCATAGCTCTTAGAAATTATAGAACAAGTATACTCCTTACAAACCTTTTACATCAAACTGTTTAAGATTAGTTCCTTTGCTCAAGCTACTTTCTCTTGCCAGAATTTCTTTTCCTTCTCTTTGTACAAGTTTAACCATTACTTCTCCAAGCTTTAGATTTCATGATACCTTCTCTGTGAACCATGCCTTGATTTGTAGCTCTTTATTCTCTAAGATATCAAGCTTTATTTTATTTTATTTTATTTATTTGTGGGGCGACGGAGGAAATTGGGAGAAAGAAAGCAATTCATATTGAATCAAGGGGTATGCTTATTTTCTCTTTCCACAACTAAAGACAGTAAATCTGACTGAAAGGAAATATCCAGGTTTTTAAATGTCATAAATTATGGTATCACTCAAATTCCCAAAAGAATGGATCTCATATTTTTGTTTATAAACATCCAGAGATATATTGGTATATGATTTGTTAAACATGGAAGAAACTTATGAATGGATTTTGGAATGTTTAGACAAAACATGAATATGCTTGATTTAGGAAATCAAATGTGACAAAGAGATGAACAATGAAGAATTTCAACATTGAGCTGGAGAGATTTCTCAGTGGTTAAGGTACTTTCTGGCAAAGCCAAAGGACTCAGGTTTGATCCTCTAGTACCCACACAAAACAAGATGCACAGGTGACATATGAATCTGGAGTTCCTTTGCAGCAGTGGCTAGAGGCCCTGGCATACCCATCGCTTTCTCTATCTCCCTCTCTCACCATCCTCTCTTAAATAAGTAAATAAATATTTTTCAAAAAGAATTTCAACACGGAATGAGAATTGGAAGAGTGTGGAGAGGAAGAAAGATTTATGAGGTTTGTTACCCAATGCCTCCATTCTCTTTGAGTAGAGTGGTTCATTTCTGAGATACAGATACTGCACATGACAGAGTTGCAGGACTGACTCATTCTCATTGTGTTGAAGTCAACAAAACAGCTTGCGTGACTCTAAAGCCAAAGTTTTTTTCATTGCATTACTTTCTATTTTCTCCTTTTTTTCAGGGATTTTTATCCAACCATTCACCAGAGAGGCCTTTGAAATGACAATCTTTGTTGATACTACTTTGACTTGGAGCAGGAACTTGGGAAAACTTGAACTACTGTGGTGTTGGGAATCGTTACTTGAGGTTTGGAAACGGTGATACTAAACTCTAAGAAATTATGATCCAAATGCTATGGTAACAAACTGTCCTTCAGAACAAGCAGGTGCTGTTTCAATATTCCATCAAAGTTACTTAAGAAGAGACTGGCAGCTGATCTCTCATTTGTGCTCTGAATAACACTTGGCTTCATGCTCTCCTAAGGATGGACAAGCCAGCTGTTTCCCATTAAAACAATTTTGACTGAATTTTAGAGAAAGTCTTTAAAAGCCACATTATCTTACTTCCTACATGATGTCTTTATAATTACCAAACTTAAAAAAAGTTCTGTTATACATATCTATATATCTTACAACTTTAAAATGGACCTATATTTATAAATATTTTAGGAACATTAAATAAAAATATTTTTAAAAAGTTTTAAAAAACATCTTAACAAGTCAGATCTTTCTATAACATGACAAGCAATATCAGAGATTATATTGTACATAGCTTTTCCAATTCACCTGTGAACTTACATCATGTAACAACTGGAGCTCTGCATTTGAGTCCCTGGTTCTGAGATGAGCAAGAGATACAGAAATGGAAGTATGAATGCCTAACTTTAAGTTCCATAAAATGGATACCACATTTAAAAGGGAGGCCATCAAAAGCCTTATAAAAAGAGAAAGAAGATAACTAGTTCCTGGAACTATTTGATAACCACCTTCTGGTTATAAAAAATATTTAGAAAATGTGAGAACAAAACTGGAGGGTATGTGTTTTGAGAGAGAGCTATAGGAGTTTTTGTCCTACACCTACCCCAAAGTAAATAGGGAATGTTTCTTTCTTCATAAGCCTGAGAAAAGGGGATGAAATTAGCCTTGCTTTAACTAAAGGAAAGCTTCCTATGTAGCTCAGGTTCAGCTGTCTGTAGACACTGCACAGTCTGAGCTGACAGGTGACAAGGGACAGTGTCAACTTGGATTCTCAGATGTCAAACACAAAGAAGAGTTGCACCAGAGACTTACACAACTTGTTGGAGCAAGCATGGATAGTTTACAGTGTTAATATATGTCCACATACAGCACCCATACTACACAGGGTAATCTTAGATGTTATCTAACCCAAGATATTTGCAGGGAACACTGACACTAAAGTTGGGGGGAAGCTATGGATTTTTCAAAGACTGAGAAGGAAACTGAACTCACAGTTGAAACAATCTGTTTGTCTACAGATGAAAGATGTTCAGAAGCAAAAATTTTACTATGGAAACCCAGTGATGAGTAGAAGCTGTTTTAGACTGCAGCAGTGCTAATGGGTCAGCTAGTGCCATCTTCGATGCTGGTCAAGCTTTTCCTGACTCCACCCTTCCTCCATCTTTACCCCATAATTTTTACTGTGAGGCAAAATGTAAGTAAACTGCAGGAAGAAGATACCAAGTATAGTATGTGCCATCCCTATTACAGACTTCTAAAAATAGTTGAAAATGCACTGGCCAGGTGTTGTGGCAGATACCTTTAATGCCATTATTTGGGAAGCAGAGGTAGGAGGTTTGCAGTGAATTACAGGCCAACCTGAGACTATAGAGTGAATTTCAGGTCAGCTTGGACCAAGGTGAGACCACCTCAAAAAAAAAAAATCACTTCCACAAAAAGAAAAAGAAAATGCATTTAATAAATTTTAATAAAATTAGTATTAAAATTAAACATCTTCATTACAAACAATACAATCTTGGATACAAGGTATTTAATCGCCCAAATGGAGCAAACAGTATAAGAAATCTGTCCAAACTTTTATTATAATATAGAAATTTGAAAAGCAATTAGAAGAAAATGATCTCAAATGCTTCCCTTTGCCCATGTTAGCCATGAATTATCCACCTATCTATAGATATTCATTTTACATAGAACTGTTTTCCTTCCTTTGTGGTAACTGGACACCTCAGGATTGCCTTTATTTTAGAGATTTTTCAGAAATATAAAATGACGTGTTTTGTGAAATTGATGATTATTTTCAGGCTTTATATAAGCTTTCCTTCTTATGAACACTGACAAGATAAACTCTAATGTGCCAGGAACAATAGACCATATCTTTAATTTTCAGACTCATTTGAAATTCATTTGCTTCATATTAATATTAAATGTCATTTTGGTCATAGGGAGATGATACCATCTTAAAAACAAGAAAGTATTTTTCATAATTTTATAGTACTCATTATCATTACAATGCAAATGAACTTAAAGAGAAATAGCTTGATTTCCCATTGTTACTTTCTTTTTTTCAATGAAACCCAGCTCCTACTTCTAGCATATTTGATATTAATTTTTCATTTCAAGAAAGAAATAATATACAATTGAATGGTGCTGAAATGCTTAAGGGAGACATTATACATCTCTGTTAAACTATCCATGAAAACCTTGTAGCATTATGAATTTTTGATCTGTCATAAAAACTATGCATCTTTAATGCTGGAGAGATGGCTTAGTGGTTAAGCACTTGCCTGTGAAGCCTAGGGACCCCAGTTTTTCAAAAGAAAGGCCCATCAAGATACAAGAAACTAAAAGAACTCCAAACAGATCAGACCAAAGGAGAAACTCTCCAAGACATATTAACATTAAGACTCTAAACATTGACACGAAAGAGAAAATCCTAAAAGCATCTAGGGAAATAGCCCATCACTTTTAAAGGTAACCCCAATAGAATTACTTCAAACATCTCAATGGATAGCCAGGAGGGCCTGGAATGGAACACTGCAAAAACTAAGAATGTATGGCTTCCAACCCAAACTACTTTACCCAGCATAAGTTTCCCTCATAACAGATGGTGAAAGAAAAACTTTCCCTGACAAAACTCAGCTTTACAATTATATGAACACAAAAGAAAACCTACAGAGAGTATTTCATGAAACTCTCCACGCAGAAGAATCAAATAATTAACCTCAAATGCCAACAAGAAGCAGATCACCATAACCAAATGGATAAAAGACACAAAAAACTTCAAAGTCCATGAAAATATCAAACCTCACAGTCATTACTCTAAAAATTGATGGCCTTAATTCACCATCAAGAGACAGAAACTAACATGAAGGATCAGAAAATTAGACCTCTCAATCTGTTGTCTTCAAGAAACCCACTTCACCACTAAAGAAAGACACCTCCATAGGGAGAAAGGATGGAAAACAATATTCTAAGAAAATGGGAATGAGAAACAAGCAGGTGTAGCCTATACTACTATCACATAAAATAGACTTAAAATCAAAAATAACCAAAAAAAGACAAAGGTCACTTTCTACTTATCAAGGGAATGATCCATCACAGGATATCACAATCATGAATTTGTATGCACTAAACACAGGGGCATCAAAGTTCATAAAACAAAACCTACTTGACAATAAAACAGAAATAACCACCAACACCATCATAGTTGTGGACTTCAATAAACCATTATCAGTAATAGATAGAACATACAAAGAGAAACTCAACAGGGAAGTAAGATTGCTCAACAAAACCATAGATAACATAGACCTAATGGACATCTACAGAGCATTACATCCCAAATCCACAGACTACACATTCTTTTAAGCAGCCCATGGGACATTCTCTAAAATAGATTGTACCAGATGACAAAGCCCACTGCCATATATTTAAGAAGATAGACATAATTCCCTCCATGATATCAGATCACAATGCTGTATTGCTAGAAATTAGCAACAAAAGACACACCAAGAATCCCATCAGCTCCTGGAAATTGAACAGCATACTTTTAAACAATAAATGGGTAGTGGATGAAATAAAAAAAAATGAAATTGTGAAATTTCTAGAAATGAATGACAATGAGGACACATTGTACCAAAACTTATGGAACACAATGAAGGTGGTCCTCAGGGGAAAACTGATAACACTAAATGTCTTCATAACAAAAACAGAGAGATCCCAAATCAATAGCCTAACCATCCACCTAAAGGCACTGAAAAAGCAAGAAGAATCCAACCCAAAAAGCTCCAGACGCAAAGAAATAACTAAGGTCAGAGCAGAAATTAATGAATTGGAAATTAAGAAAACAATTAAGAAAATTGATGAAACAAAGAGCTGGTTCTTTGAAAAAATTATCAAGATTGACAAATCCCTGGCCAATTTGATCAAGGGGAAAAAAAAAGAGAGAGAGATGCTTCAAATTAAGAAAATTTAAAATGAAAAAGGAGAGATCACAACAGACATAAGTGAAATTGATAGAATCATCAAGACTTATTTCAAAAACCTCTTCTCCACAAAAGTGGATAATATGGAGGAAATGGATAAATTCATGGACACATACCATCTACCAATGCTAAACTCAGCACTGTTGAAAAATAGTTAAGTATTTTTTTGTTTTAATTGTTTTAAATATTTGGTAATCATGAAGATCTATAGTAGTTGATTTAATACAAATTCTGAGAGAAATGTTCATTATTAATAATGGATATCAATCCAAATCTCAAGAACTCTTTTTTTATTTTTTATTTTTTATAATTAACAACTTCCATGATTGTAAACAATATCGCATGGTAATCTCTCCCTCCCTCCACTTTCCCCTTTGAAACTCCACTCTCCATCATACTCCCTCCGCCTCTCAATCACTCTCTCTTTTATTTTCATGATCTTTTCCTCCTATTATGATGGTCTTGTGTAGATAGTGTCAGGCACTGTGAGGTTATGGATATCCAGACCACTTTGTATCTGGAAGATTATAAGCAGTCCTACCCTTTCTTTGGCTCTTATATTCTTTCTACCACCTCTTCTGCAATGGACCTTGAGCCTTGGAAGGTGTGATAGAGATATTGCAGTGCTGAGTACTCCTGTCACTTCTTCTCACCCAGTTTATTTATTTATATATTGTTTTTATTGAGACACTCTCTCTTTCCCTCCCTCCCTCTCTCTCTCTCTCTCTCTGCTTCTTTCTCTCTATATCTTAAATAAATAAATAAATATAAAAGAAATAAACTTTTAAAGAAAGAAAATCAGGGACTGGAGATATTGCTCAGTGGTTTAGGCATTTGCTGAAAACTCTTTAAGATCAATAGTTGATTTCAGTATGTGCTAGAGCTTATGAACATGCATGTATTAGAGGTGTAGTTTACCCTCTGTGACTTTCTACTATGCTTTATATTACCTTGATTATACACATCAATATGGGGCTGGAGAGATGGCTTAGCTGTTAAGGTACTTGCCTGCAAAGCCAAAGAATCCAGGTTCAATTCCCCAGGACCCATTTAAGCCAGATGTACAAGGTGATGCATGCATCTGGAGTTTGTTTGTAGTGGCTAGAGGCCCTGGTGTTCCCATAATCTCTCTCTCTCTCTCTCTCTCTCTCTCTCTCTCTCTCTCTCTCTCTCTCTCTTATATAAATAAAAAAATGTACACATCAATCAGTAGCATTATTTTATTATATTATTTTTCATTAATTTGTCATTTTGTAATATTTAGTTAACAGTGATGTATTGAAACAGAGAAATGATTAAACAAGGTCACTTCACAGTTGTCAAATTCCTATTGCCCCATCAGGTACTTTATATGTGAAAATATATGCACATCATATACTGGCCATATAATTCATTATCCAACTGAGCCAAACTTGAAAATGAGACAGAACATCACTTAGCAATTGTGAAGGAAATAGGAACTAAGTTTACTTTGAGTAAACTAAGAGGAATTGCCACAGTCCTTGTGATTTTTGCAATAAAATCCAATGTATGTAAAAGTTTCGACATTTCTTTTGTCTTGCAGTGACTAGTCTGGAACCCCTCTTGGTTAGGTTCATTTTCCTTGAGAGACAAATTAGCACTGACGCCTGTTTTGGTACATCTTGCTATGGGCTTATGGAAAGAGGTTGGTAAAGGAAAGTTTGTTGAAAAATCCCAGAGAATGGAAGAATTTTGGTACAGAGCATCAGTGGGTTATCAGAGCATAAACAGTGTGCACACATGGGTTCTATTCTGATCTCAGTCAGTAATTGACAAACCAACCTTCAATATTACCCGTGAGCTCACAGGTCTGTCAGATCATCTGTAAAATAGTTTCAATTGATAGTTTGTAAGTTTACATCATTGATTTTTTTTTCCTTCAGATTGTTACTATTAGTATTACTTTGTGTTAAAAGCCTCAATAGAGCAGAAATGTAATGTGATACCCTTTATTTGTTATATGGGATCACTCAATAAAATAAAAGATATGTGAAAGAACATAGAATACAATAGAAAGGAAGACATGTGAAAGTGTTTCTTGCTTTAGCAATAGCCTGAGAATCTGCATATTCATTATTCCCTTTCCCATCAACTTTCTTTCATAAGCCTGCTGAATGTTTATTCACAAACTCCTATCTGTTGTAGGATGGAGGTGTTTGACTACCGTTCTAAGAAGTATTATGTTTATTGGCTCTCTTTGAAGAAACAGATAAATTATTTAATGAGGCAAGTACTGGCCAGAACTTAGAATATCAAATTTCTAGTATATATCAGATATGCTAAAAGTTGTTTGCAAGCATATCAACAACTGAATTATATAATGTAATAGACATGAAAAGTAATAATAGCCTGTCTTTTGAAAGATACATTCTTTTTCTAAAAATCTATTGAAAGTTCTCGTAAATGATGGATTTAATTATTCCTAATAGGGTTTTGTTTATGTAATATGACAAAAACATGCTATTAAAAAGCTAGAAAGTAATTTAACCAATTATCTCATTTTCAAATGAAGTATAATTAATCTGATTAAATTTCTTAAAAATCAAATTCACTGAATTGTTTGCTTGAGTTGATATCATGCACAAAAGTATTCATAAATTTCAGACATGTTTACTTGCAGAGGAAGATATACAGCAGTAATTTAACATCATTTATTTTGCTGAAAGTGACACTTATTTTTTTTCTGAAATTAAACAGCAACACTTGGACTGTTATGATTCATAGAGATAAAGCAGAGCTTTTGCCAATTTTACAGTGTGTTCCTGGTGACTGATTCATATATTCCCATTCAGGAGAGATGGGTGAGGAGGCACACATGGACAGTCTCTGCAATTGTGTCAGAAAAGTAGACAAAATCCACATTTCAAAGAAAGGAGTACATCAGAATCCATATTAAAGTCTTTTTTATAAGATATACTATATATCTGATAGAACTAATAGATAAAAATAGAACCCCACTAATGAATCAAAATCTCCCCTAAAGTAAATGGCTGTCAGACGATGTGGTTTAATCATCAGATAAAACTATAAAACTTAGATTGTTGACAAAATCTGTATGATGTTGAATTTCTAAATTAGTTTTTCATATAAAATGATAAATTCTGAATATATCCATAGATAATTAACTGACTAAATTCCTGAATTTAAGCTTAGGAGTACCTTACAATGTTATTATACTATCATGACTAGTGAACTTTTTTTTTTTCTGACGTAAGCTACATTATTCATTTTTGTCATTCAGTTGTCATGACAACCAAATGATGAAGGCATTATTATAATCAGCATCTCATAAAGGAAGCAGGGGATTTGAGAACTTAATAATTTAGGAGGTATAACAACTAAAAAGCATAACTCAAATCCAGTCCAATCTGTATGTACCCACACACACTTACTGCCTGAGAATAACCATCTTTTATACTAGTAAGTGATTACACTGGCCAGACAGGCTGTTCATCCCTGGTTTTTGTTTTGGCATAGAGCAATAATATACTGACACTAGTGATTGAGGCAGCATATAATCCTATGGAAGACAGCATTTGTGTGTTAATTTCATCTTTACTAAAACCTGATGGGGATGAAGTTATAATTATCTTCATTTTCAATTTGAGGGAACCAAGGATGAGAAAAGTAAATGTCAGATACTAAGTTACAAGATCAGTAGGAAGTGAAGCAGAGACCCAAGTCTAACCCCAGAGTCTGTCCTTCCTGCTAATATAATTTAGTACATACTGAATAAATTATTTAATTCAAAATACTATCCTTTGTCACTTAAATCAATCATAGTTATAATAACTTAGCTTTTATTGAATGAATATTTATTGAGAGCTATGATGATGTGTAGACCAAATAAACAGATGGAGAAAACCTTATTGAAAAAAAAAGTCTGGCTAGGAGCCCAGAAAAAAAAATGAAAACAATCTGTTACAAATGCCAGTTATGAATCCATTATTAAGTTAAAACTACATTAGAGACATGAGGTCACAATGCCAGAAAAATAGACTTTCACACCAGTTAAATGAATGTCATACCCTATTTTTATAACTTTATTTTTTCTTTAGTCCCTACACTCTTGTCATGAAAAGGTATTTCAAATAAAGGCAAGTGAAACTAAGAATGAAAGCTCTAAGTAGAGACATCAAGAGCAAGCAAATAAAAGCATCCAGTTAATGGTGATTTGAGTATTTCCTCTTTGCTAAACATGGTATTCTTGCTGTTGAGTAAGTCAATTAGGTTTTGCCAAGTAAAGATTATCAACAATATTTGAATATGTATTACGTGTGGATATTCTGCATATGATAAAAGTCAGTGAACATTACATTTAAGAAAAATTCCAACAACAATGTTCATTAAAAAAACAACCATAGCTTTATAAATTGTTTTATTTTTATTATTTATTTGCAAGCAGAGAGACAATGAGAGAGAGTCAGAGAGAGAGAGACAGAGAGAGAGAGAGAGAGAGAGAGAGAGAGAGAGAGAGAGAGAGATTGAGAATGGGTTTACCAGCACATCCAGCCACTGCAAATGAACTCCAGATGTTTACGCCACTTTGTGCATCTGGCTCTAGGTGGATCCTGGGGAACTGAACCTGGGTCATTAAACTTTGCAGGCAAGTGGCTTAGCTGCTGAGCCATTTCTCCAGCCCTATTGTACTTTTTGCTATTTGCTTTTTAACTTTCAGGATCAGTGGCAGTTACTCATATGCTAATAAGCATGTTGCTCATATACTAAAGGTCCATATTCGAAACTATCTCATAATTAAAAATAAAGGTAGATGGAACAATTGCAAACTACTGGATTAACAGACTTTTAAGAAGCTAAATTAGACATCATTTAAATATGATACAAAATTCAATTTAAAATTAATTAAATAAACTTTGAGTTAATATGGCAGATTGTATATTATACACATATCTTCTTCATTACTAAATTCCAATTGAATGATAAAATAGTTGAAATTGTGCAAGCACAAAATCAGGAGAAAGGAATTAATATATGAGAAATGATACCATTATTTTGGTGGGTAAGTTTCCCACAACTTAGTAACAGAATTCCAAGTGACTTCAGAAGGGGGTTGGGTTAGCTTCTGGTAACTGCAGCAAGTATATGAGTTAACCCACTTATAAAGAGAAAAGATCTATTTTTTTCTTTTGGTTTTTCGAGGTAGGGTCTCACTCCAGTCCAGGCTGACTTGAAATTCACTATGGAGTCTCAGGGTGGCCTCGAACTCATGGCAATCCTCCTACCTCTACCTCCTGAGTGCTGGGATTGAACGTGTGAGCCACCATGCCCGGCTTAAAAGATCTATTTTTTGTTCACAGTTTCAGAAGTTGTAGTCCATGGTCACTTGATTGTGTGTTTGGGGTCTGAGGCAAAAGCACACATCATGGCAGGAATGAACAGCATAGCAAACATGTCCACCTCATTGCCAAAAGAAAGAGCTTAAGAAGGAACCAAGACCCCACAATTCCTTTCCCTGGAACATCCCCAAGTAGCCTAAGGACATCCCACTGGCACCTATCTACCTGACAGTTTTACCGCCTCCCAGGGACACCACTCTGACCACATTATTAACACACAGGCCTTGGGCAATGTTCACATCCAAACTATAGCAAAGATTCTGTTTGGGTGGCAGAACTGAACAGATTTCCTCAGGAAGAGATCATAGGTGAGATGGAAACAGAGAAATCATGTAAAGAAGCTAGAAGCAAGTCATATCATCAAGTAAAACTTAAGCAGGCAAATAAAGGACAATACAGATTCTGCAGAGATCAAGCATAAATATGGAATTACGCTTCTCAGTAGTAATGAAAATATCAGAATGTTTGTTGGACATATGTCCTCAGAATTTCAAGTAAAATTATTTTTAACTATGGATTCTTTCTATATGTGACCACACAATCAAGGGTGAAGAGACCACATTCTTATTTGTAACATATGAACTTTTTTCTCACATCAATTTACTAGGAAACTTGATATAAATATAACAAAATAATGGAATAAACAAAAAATGACAACAAATGATTAAAACCAAACAAGTACCCCCAAAATATGAATGATATTTTAAGATAAAATAAAATTCAGAACCTCATAGCTATGAATCAAATGAAATCTGAGCCCAAGGAGAGTTACTGCAGGAGAGAAGTGATCTGATGGGAAAATAGAACTGGTCCATTTCTGAGAGACTTTCCAATAGGGAAATTTTACTGAATGCTCTCAGAAAATAGTTGAGTAATTGGTCCACATATGAGAAACAGCCAATAAAATATAAATTAAAAGGCATTAAGCTTCTTGAGGAATACATGGTTAAGTAAAGAAAAGTATTTTGTGATTTGCAGTGACACTTTTGCTATAATGCAAGATTAATGTGTGATTTCAATGCAGCTACAAAAGAGACTGTAGGTATTGTGGTGGGTTAGATCTGGTTGCCGGTTTGAAAGGATTTAGAATAACCATGAAAATAAATCTCTTGTCCTGTCTATGAGGGATTTTCTAGATTAGCTTTGAGGTGGTAGAAAAACTCACCCTAAATGTGGGTGGCACCATTTTCTGAGTTGGATTCCTAGACTATATGAAAAGGAGAAAGTTAACTGAGCCTTCAGTATTTGTTTCTGAGCCACCAGACCAGGAAATATTATTAGTTTCATTAGCTGTTAATTCCGTGAATAAAAAATTAGTGAAATATACAAATTTTATCTGAAATATTTTTGATAGGAAAATGAAATTTGTTAAATTCAAATGTTTGTGAAATTTACTCACTAATGATATTAAAGTCTTATAATAAAGTTTATACTCTTTGATTAAAGAAATTATGATGGTTGAAATAATTTTTATATGAAGGCTTTTAGTTTTAACTGTTGCTGAAAATGATGGTGATTAAAATACCTCATCAATCATCAGGAGGTTGAAATTCATGTAGTTACATGTTTAGAGTCCAGTGTGTTAGTACACACCTGCAGCAAAAGAATATGAGATAAGGCAGGAAGATGACAAGTTCATTTTAAAGCCACATTTCAAAACTAAGAGAGTAAAGATGATAAAAAAAAATTCAATGTTTATGATCTAGAAAACAATGTTGTTAGGGTATCAATACTACATAAAATAACCTGTGGATTTAGTGCAATCCTGAACAAAATCATGAGTTTTTTTTCACTAGAATAGAATAAATTCATAGTCATATCCAGTTTCATGAAATGGCCCATACAGTTCTCATAGATTACAGCAAGGCTGGAAGACTCATGCTCATTGCTTTAAAAACATACAAAATCCACAGCAAACATGACACAGGGGAATGACCTAAAGTCAAACACAAGCAGTAAAAAGATTTAGAAATAAACCTCCCATTTCAGTGTGTGTGTGTTTGTGGGTGAGCGGGTGGGTGTGTAATTTGAATTTTCATAGTGGTTTGATTTAACATTATACAAAAAAAATCATTCCCAAAGGAAATAAAGACCTAAATGTAAGACTAAAATCATGAAATATTTATAAGAAAACAACAAAAGCTTCATGGCCCTGAATTTGGAAATATTTTTTTCTGAGTATGGCCCAAAACACAGATAACAAAAGAACAAATGAGACAATCAGCCTTCATGGGCATTCATTTTAAGCACCAAAGGACAGTCAAGAGAAAGAAAAGTCAACGCATAGAAGGGAGACCATGCTCAAAGATCATATTTATGATAGATGATTAGTGTGCTAAACTTCAACAAAAAATTGATTCAAATTTGCTAAATATATTTGAATAGATAATTCTACAAAGACTTACAAATTGCCAGTGAGCATGTGAGAAGATCCATTCTGTTCTAATTAGATGCAAATACAAGCCACAACCAGATACTGCCTCAGACCCCACTGAAGGCTACCTTAAAGGATATGAACAGAAGGCGAGTGTCATTGAAGGCATGAGCTTTTTGGAACCCCATGCTTATTTTTTGCATTAGAAGCTTGTCTACAATTGAAAATAGTGTTGGTTCCTCAAATAAGCAAAAATTACCATTAGAAGCCGGGGAGATGGCTTGTCCATAACACTGCTGACCCAGGCTTGATTCCCCAATATCCACATAAAGCCAGATGCACAAAGTGGTACATGTATATGAAGCTTGTGGAAAGAAGCCTAGAGACATCCATACTCTCTCCTCAAAAAAAGTATAAATAAAACATTAAATTCCCATATAATGTAGCAATTTTAATTCTGGGTTTTTGGACTCTTCTGCATATCCCACTAATGAGAAATTTACCTCTGTGACCTATTGGCTTCCTTGAAAACTTTCTACCTCCAAATATCATCAAACTGTGAATAATATTTGCATATATGAATTTTAGAAAGACATAAAGTTCAATCTATAACAAGCATGTAGTAAGCATGCATGAATATATTAATATATATATATCTTCTATATTATTCTGTGTCTCTTACATAACTTTACACAGAAATGTCCAAGTTCACTCCATTATCAAATGGAGTTAAATAGCCAACTATTGTCACCTTTCTAAAATCCCTCAAAATCAGTAATAAAGTATAACTCCAAATGTCTCTCACCTATTTTCATAAAGGTTTTGCCCCAGTGACCTTACAGTGTAGATTGAGAAGCTGTTGCTTCTTCTAAGCCCAACCATCTAAAGAGATTTTTTTTTTAGGTTCTGTAGTCTTTTCTGTCCGAAGTCTTATAGTCTTCATTGATAGTGTCACTTAAGTCATTACTATTTTCCCAAAACCTTTCAATGATGTTATTAATGTTTATGTTTTCTACACATTAACATTCACTTCATGCTGTAATGGTTTTTCTGCTGTAATGCGTACATCGTGTTATAGTACCACTCAGAATACTTATATGCTTTTAGAGGAATCCCCAGTGCTTTACCTTTCCACAGTCCCATTGCCACTCAGAGTTTGACTCTCACTGATCTATGTAACGACTCATGATTTTCTTTTTTCAGTGGCATGTAAATTGCATTTCATGAAAGGTATACTTTTCTGGTTGGCTTCTTTTACTCAATATCTGATTAAGATTCATGCACATTGTAATGTGGCTTGATGATTCATTTCTTTCTCATCTTTACAAATTTATTTATTTATTTATTTATTTATTTATTTATTTATTTGACAGAGGGTGACAGAGAGACGGGAAGAAGCAGAAAGTGAGAGAGAGAGTGAGAGACAGAGAGAGAATGGGCAAACCAGGGCTTACAGCCACTGAAAACAAACTCTAGACACATACTCAACCTCCTGCATCTGGTTTATGTGGGTACTGTGGAATCAAACATGGGTCCTTAGGCTTCAGAAACATGCACCTCAAATGCTTAGCCACTTCTCCAACCCCTCATATCTTTTTTTATTATTGAATAAATACTCCATTTCTTGAACATATCATGGTTAATTTATGTATTCTATTTAAGAGCATTTCATTGCTCCCACATGGGTATTTTCGGAAGGAGGACCAATTATGAGTAAAGGTGCAGCAAACCTTTGAACATAGGAATTTTAATGGCCATAAAATTATCTAATGTTTGAGTGAATACCTAGGAACATGACTGATGGCTCATTAGATTGTGTTTAGCTTTGTAAGAAAGTTCCAGCTAGCATCTATGATGGCTGTTCCATTTTCAATTTCCATCATTGATGAATAAGAAAAATTGTTCCTGAAAATCTCTAGCAATTACTAGATTCAAACTTCTCAGTTTAGATACTCTCACTAGAGAATATCACTGCTATTTTAACTTTTATGTACCTATTGGCAATCATGTACTGTGCCATGCTAATTTTCCAAAACTGTATATTTTTTGCTGAATGAAGTGTTCAGACATATGTATATATATTGAATTTTTTTTTCTTTGAAAAAAGATGTTTATTAAACAATTTTAATTGTCATAAAATGACTAAAATGGGTTTTAAAAATTAAGGCTCTTCTCTTTCTGGGGATTGCCAGACAATGTAAAAATAATATCAGTCAACCCTGATGAAACACTTTGTTCCTAAAGTTAAATTTCATAGATTCCTAAACATTTTAAGATTTAAAAATTTGACTATAAATGACAATTAATGGCCATCTGTACTGAACACACACTGATCAGGTGTACAATGGTCTAGTTGAATAGGTAAGCAAAAATATTCCAGTTAAAGCATAAATTTTAATTTGAGCATTTTAAGGTCATTATTCTTCCACACTGTCATGATTTCCCTAAAATTGAAATAGTCTGATACAGGAATGCTAACCTTGGGGCTCTATATATTCCCAGAGGATGACTGACTTGGGCTGGCAATTAGTTTGATTATATATTTTTAAATGCTCTAAGGTGAATTATCAAATGATTCAGAATTACATGGCATGCAGTATCCAAAACTATGGCTCTGATGCATTTAGATTTACAATAAGAGTAAGAAGTGTCATTCACATTCATTGTACACCCCACCCCTCCCACAAGAAAAAAAATCACTACCTAGTCAAGTTCTAGAGCTAGTACAGCATTAAGGGTTAAAACTTACCACTTTACCAGGCCTTCTCCATGTGCAAATAAATCCCTCCTGACAAGCAGTGACTATACAGTCTTCAAGAAAAATTAATACAGTCAGTCTTTCATGAACTATCTTTTTACAGATCAGCGGCTCTAACAAGGGAACATCTTCCATCCGAGGACACAGGGGAGTTCCCAAAGTTTTAGCTGGGTCCGTTTTGGTTTTAGTAACTATATTCAGTTTGTCACTGCTCTTGCTAGAAATGTGCCCCATGCTATGGTTTCGTTTATGGTCTTTCTCGTGGTGTCTTTCTTTCCGGTCATGCAGTGAGAGAGTTGCAAACTTGCTGACTCCAGAGGCAATGGCCCGGTCCATGACACTACTTTTGCTGCCGGCATTTGAGACAGCTGAATGCGGAAGGCTATTGGACCGTGGCAGCGGATGGGGCACAGAGTTCCCGGGCGTTGTGACGCTGTTCCCATTGCTTCCAGCAGGGGGACTTGTGGCATTCATGACATTTGTATGTGTCCTTGCTCTGGAGAGGGGCTGGTGTGGGAAAAGGATGTCTTCTGTAAGGTCCCATAAACACATTTGTGTATCTTGGCCCACAGAACAAAACCGATAGGTGACTCTTACAGAGCGGCTGTCTGTAGAGTTCCATTTGGACAGCCTGGACTGAGTACTGTTTGCTCGATCTCTGCCAAAATGGAGAAGGTCCTGGAAGTCCTCATCACTGCCACTGAACTCCACAGGGTCACTGTCTTCCACACTGGTAGTATAGGGATCAAACGCCACAACACTGACCCAGAATTTGTGCCCATGGCCTCTAGCTATTACTCGGCAGTCTAGAAAGGACCAGACTGTCACCAAGTCGTCCTCTCCACCTGTTACAATGTATTTGCCGTCAGGGCTCCAGCACGCACAGCAAGCCCCCAAAGTAGCTTCGCATCGTACCATGCAGCTCCACTGGGTCGAAGTTGAACACGCGCGGAAACCCGTCCTGGCTCACGCACGCTAAGAACTTGCCATTTCCTCGTTAAATAGTTTGCTAATTTCTTTTTTAATTGGGTCTATAAGCTGGACTTGGCCTGCGGAAAAGCCCACTAGGAGAGAGACACTTTCTGCTGTGGCTGTTAGGTGGTTGAAGTCATGACAAGTAGGCTGTGCTCCTTTGTATATCCTTTTATCTATTGGTTTACTCAAGTCAGCAGCCTTGCGGACCCCCTGGTAGATACAGAAGTAGAGCTCCCGGCCCACATCGAAGCAGAGGCGGTCGCCGTTGCCACCCTGGTCGTTGAGGCTTACGAAGGAGACGCGGACAGGGTTGGATCCCTGCGAGTTGAAAGGCACCCGGTTGGGCCGGCTGTACTCCGAATGCGGCAGCAGCTTGTACAGACCTTCCCGGGTGGTGAATTGGGTCTCATATTTTGAATTTTTCTCTTATACATTTTAGAAGTTATCAGTTATTTATGTATTTTTGCAGGCAAAGCAAGAGTTTATATAAACTGAAAATAAAAGGTGGCAAAACACAGACTACTTTTGAGAGTAGGGTTCTGGAAATTGGAATTCCTCTTCATTTAATTTGAATGTGACTCTTTTTAGAAATGTGTTTTATAAATAATCATCTCCAAGCCTAAGGTTTCATTTTTTTTTTTATTTTCTAACAGTATTTTTTCTTATGAACTTTTCAGTTTTAGTGAAGACTAAATATTTGTTGTTTTTCATGGGCTTTTCTTTCACTGTGGTCTATAAGAAATTTTGAGTAATTTTTGATTCTGTGTTTTATTTTTTATGCATAAATTATGATCACCATAACAGTATTTCTAAAAAGGCAATCATTCACCCAGTAAGTTGTCTTTAAAGATTTTAAATGATCACTTAATAGTATACATGTCAAACTATTCTTGGAGGCTTAATAATTTTCACAGATTTATAACCCTGTCTATCAGACTTTTTATTACAGCTATACTTATTTTTCATTGGGTGAGTCTTGATAATTTGTGTCTTTCAGTAATTTGGCTTATTTTAAAATAATTTATAAATTTTTGCTGTATAATTTTCAGTATTTTAATCATTTAATTGTCTAGGAAATGATAAAGATGGCCATCTAACTTCTAACATTAATAAATTGTGTACTTTCTTTTTTCTAGACTATCTTAGGTAGAAGTTTCAAAAAATATTATTGATGTTTACAAAGAGCCAAGTTTTGGATTTGTATTATTTTCAACTATACTTTGCCTATTTTTGATTTCTGAGTCTTCTGTGATCATGTTTACCTTTCTTTTTTCATATCTTTGTCTGAAAGTTTCTCATTATTATCTAGATTCCTAAAGATTCTGATTTTTTAAATTTTTTATTTATTTATTTGAGAGAGACAGACACAGAGAGAAAGACAGATAGAGGGAGAGAGAGAGAATGGGCGCGCCAGGGCTTCCAGCCTCTGCAAACGAACTCCAGACACGTGCGCCCCCTTGTGCATCTGGCTAACGTGGGACCTGGGGAACCAAGCCTCGAACTGGGGTCCTTAGGCTTCACAGGCAAGCGCTTAACCACGAAGGCATCTGTCCAGCCCAGGATTCTGATTTTTAGAAATTTCTTCTTTTTACTTAAAGTAATACTATAATGTATATTCACTCATTACTGTAAATTTTCATGTAAATACTAACTTCTCTAAATTTTTAACATTTTAGTAAGTTGTTTTTATTTTTCATAACTAAAATATTTTAAATGTTTCTTAATATTTTATGCTCAAGAATATAGTCTTTCTTATTGAAAACCCGATGTGTGCTTGAGAGGGATGTATATCCTGCTATAGTTGGATTTTCTATAAATTCTAGCTAGATTGAGTTGACTGATAGTACAGATAGTCATGGTCTGGTAGTACTGATGGTCACAGGTACTGAAAATATTGATAGTCTGGTAGTATTGATTGTCATGGGTACTGATAGTCTGATAGTATTGATGATTGTAGTGGCATTACAGATTTTAGCTCGGCTTTGTTATCAATCCTTTACAGTGAGGTTGTGAGGGCTTCAATTATATTGGGTTTGTCTATCTCTCCATATAATGGTTCTAAATTTTGCCTTATATTAGTTAATCACTCAAAATATTTTCAAACCTAATAGTTTAGTAATTATATATGAATACTGAAAAGTCAGTGTAATGTAATAACATATTATAACCTCTGTGTACATATGTTCGGACTGTAATAGAAATTAATACCTCAATTCACATTTTTGTTACTTTAGAACACATAGTAGGTAAACATCTTTTTTAAATTAAATGTTTTCTTGTGAATAAACAAAAGCTTACACATAACCATATGTTTTTCCTATCATAATATATACATATTCATAAATACATTAAAAATTCAGAATAGTTCTGCTAGAATTGGAATTTTCCATGCAAACAGAAAATATATGACAGTTGTTCTTTAAAGAAGGAGCTCTGAGATATCAGGCAGCTATTTACAATAAATGCATTTCAAATGGAAAATGCATGTGCATATATGCTTAGTACTACTGCCATCAGAACCTTTGTGTTGAGAATATATTGGCAGAAATGTAAAATAGCATGCTTTTAAGAAGAAAACAATAATTAAATTATTCATACATAAGACATAAATGTCAACCTGACATTTTATTCTCCATTTCATTATCTTTGTTTTATGATTTTTTTTTAACCAAGATATGTCTGCCTGACAACTTCTAGGTGATAGTTCATTAGTCTAGATGCAAATGTGTCCCTTGACCCACAAAGTGGCCTGAAAATATGAACTGCACATACCATTAATTATTAAAGAATAAGATAGAAGAAAATAGAACATTATAAGAAGATAGGTTTTGAGAAAACCTTTTTCGTATTTTATTTGTGAGTGCTGTAAATAGAGTCAACACAGGGTCCTCACCATGCGATGTGAGCCCTCTATCAGTATGCTGTATCTCCAGCTACTGATACTTTCTTTTCTTTTTTATTGACAGCATAAATACTTGCAGACAACATATCATGACTGTTGCAGTCAGGTTCTCATTGCTGGCAGAAATCACCTAACCAAGAGCAGCTTATAGGAAAAAGAGGTTTATTTTGGCTTATAGGCTCAAGGGGAAGCTCCATGATGGCAGTGAAGATGATGGTATGATCAGAGAGTGGATATCACCCCCTAGCCAATATAAGGTAGAATCACAATAGGAGAGTATGCCAAACACTGACAAGGAGAAACTGGCTATAACACCCATAAGCCCACCTCTAACAATATCCTCCCTCCAGGAGGCATTAATTCCTAAATTTTCATCAGCTGGGAACCTAGCCTTCAGAAAACCTCAGTTTATGGAGGACACCTGAATCAAACTGCCACATTCCACCCCTGGCCTCAAAAAACTAACCTCAAGAAAACCCATAATGGCACAGAATAAACATTCACACTGTCAAAGATTGCATTGAGCATAGCAAAGAAATATTCAACTAATACAATATTATTTAAAACAACTATGGAAAACATCAAACTCTGTAGCTTCAAGTCCAACCACTCTAGCCAGGGACAAATCAAGTCTGATCATTCTAACCAACAAGTCTCTGGCATTCGAATTCCTCCCCTCCATCTCACAGTCCTAGAAAACTTCATTGGGGCCAGGAGCACTCCTTAGCAGCCATCTCAAAGTCCTGGGATCTCCACTGGATCTTCACTGCAACCCACAGTTCATCCTCATGGCCCCATGGGGGTCTCCATGCAGGTATGCAGCAAACCTGCTCCACACTGCCCATGGCCATTTCCAAAACACAAGACCATGTTGCCAACTCAATGACCCTCTCTTTCCTACATTTCTTATACTCCACAATACCAGCTAGGGTGCCATTTTGTTAATCCAGGGTTGAATAAAACAAACTTTGAAGAACCGGACACTCCTTGAGCACTCAGGCCCCTTCAAAAGAGTGTACATTCTTCCTGTTGCCCCAGTGAAGGTCAGCTGGCCCAATCTCAAAGTTGTAATCTCTCAATTGTAGCTTAACAGGAAGCAGTTTCAGACTAAAGATTTCTTTCTGTGCCATATCCCTCTGCTCCCACCAGCTCATGTCTATGCAAAGAAACCATGCACAACTTCTCAGGACATGGGCATAACAGCAAGCTTCTCAAACAAACTGCTAGCCCAGTCCAAGCAAAGCTCTTTCTCACCCTCATAAGCCAAACCTCACAGTCCATAGTTCTTACTGCATTCAGGTATTTCAACTCTGACCAGAATAGTCCATCAAGCTGTACTTACAGCACTGCAAGGCATCTCTTAGGCCAACTTTTCAAGCCCTTCCACATTCCTCCTGAAAATCAGCTCCAAAAGGCCAAAGTCACACAGTCAAGTGTCTAGCAGCAATCCCACTCCTTGGTACCACTTTACTATTGCAGTTGGGTTTGCATCACTTGTAGAAATCACCCAACAAAGAGCAGCTTGTGGGAAAAAGGGGTTTATTTTGTCTTCCAGGCTTGAGGGGAAGCTCCAAGATGACATGGAAGATGATGGCCAGAACAGAAGGTGGACATCACCCCTGGCCAACATAAGGTGGACAATTGCACAGGAGAGTGTGCTAAACACTGGCATGGGGAAACTGGCTATAACAACCAAAAGCCCACCCCCAACAATACACTTCCTCTCTGAGGTATTAATCCCCAAATCTCCATCAGCTGGGAACCTAGCATTCAGAACACCTAAGTTTATGGTAGACACCTGAATCAAACTGCCACAGTGATAATTCCCTCCCATCCCCCACTTTCCCATTAACAAATATACACTTCATCATATCACCTCCTCTTTCTAATAGTCCCTTTTTTATTTTGATGTCATCATCTTTTCTTTCCTACTATTGTGAGGGTCTTGTGAAGATAATGCTAGACACTGCAAGGTCATGGATATCAAGGCCAATTTCTATCTGGTTGATTGCATTTTAAGCAGCTCTACCCTTCCTTTGGCTCTTGTATTCTTTCTACCACCTCTTCTGCAATGGACCATGAGCCCAAGAAGGTGTGGTAGAGATGTTTCAGTGCTGAACATTCCTTTGTCACATTCTCTCAGCATTAGGTTCCTTTTGGGTCACCATCATATGAAAAGAGAACCTTCTCTAACCAAAAGTGATAGCAGCATTAATATGTTGGTATGAACATCAAGTGAAATGCTTACAAGGCAGTTTTGTGAGCAAAATATGTGCATTCAGTTAAACAAGAACAGGCATTACACTCTTAATACTCATGACCCCCTCCACCATAGCCTTTTGATTAGGTTTTCAGTACCAGGCAAGTATTCCCTCCATAGATCAAGTCTCCAGTCCACTTAGGAGTTGGTTTCCCCCATAACAGTCATGCCACTATTGCACCAATTGGCTCATTTAGTCTGGCTGGCCAAGCTTGAGGCTTGCAATGTCAACTGTTTTCACCACTGATGGTTTTTATACTCCATAAGACTGCATGCAGTGCAGCATTTTCCAGATTTCTGTCAGCTTGTTTACTGAGAGATGGTTTTCAGCTCAGCACCAGTTTGATTTCTCAGTGGCCTTGTAGCCAAGGCATGCAGAGTCTTTAGTGATAGGGTTTTATTATCCTGGTGGTAAACCAAGAGACTTGGCAATAGCTTGTAATGTTTTGGGAACATCAGCAATCTCCCTGGCCAACAACTCACTGGAGGTATCCAGTCCCTGGCACTGAAATTTTTCTAGTAATAATCTATGCCTTCTGGATGTGCCATTAAAAAAAGTAGGTTATCATATGTCTTATTGATATCCTGAATTTTGATTACACCTCCCCCAAACTCCTTTTACTCAGTCTTATCCCCTGACCTCACTTAGGCCATTCCACCCTCAGTAATTGGTCCATCTTCTTACATATATACAGTACCATTCCCATAAGTCCACTCCTCTCCTCCCTCCCTTATAGCCCTTTTCTAGCTTACTATCCTCTGGTACAGATTTTTACTCCAACTCTCACACAAGACTGAACATTGGTAACTAGGATCCACATATGAGAGAAAACATGTGACATTTGGCTTTCTGGGCCTGGGTTACCTTACTTAGTATTATCCTTCCCAGATCCTTTCATTTCCCTGCAAATTTCACAATTTTATTTTTCTTTACTGCTGAATAAAACTCCATTGGGTAAATTTATCACATCTTTATTATCCATGAATCTGTTTAGGGACATGAAGGCTGGTTCCATTTCCTAGCTATTGTGAATAGGGAAGCAATAATCAATATTGGGCAAGCATCTCTAAGGTAGTGAGAAAAGTTCTTAGGATTTATACCTAAGAGTACAAGAGCTGGGTCATATGGTAAATCTATTTTTAGCTGTCTCAGGAACCTCCACACTGATTTCTACAATGGCTATACCAGACTACATTCCCAAAAAGAGTGTAGAATGGTTCCCTTTATCCTGCATCCTCACCATTTATTGTTAATTATTTTCTTGATGATAGTCATGGGATGGAATCTCAAAGTAGTTTTAATTTGCATTTCCTTGATGACTAAGGCTATAGAACACTTTTTCAGATGTTTATATGCCATATGTATTTCTTCTTTTGAGAACTTTCTATTTAGTTCAATATCACACTTTTTTATTTTTTATTTTATTTGTTTATTTATTTTTGTTTATTTATTTGAGAGCAACATAGAGAAGAAGGCAGAGAGAGAGGGAGAGAATGGGCGCTCCAGGGCTTCCAGCCACTGCAAATGAACTGCAGAAGCATGCACCCCCTTGTGCATCTGGCTAACATGGGTCCTGGGGAATCGAGCTTTGAACCGGGGTCCTTAGGCTTCACAGGCAAGCGCTTAACTGCTAAGCCATCTCTCCAGCCCACAATCGAACCTTTTTTAATTGGGTTGCTTGATTTCTTATTGTTTTGTTTTATGAGTTCTTTGTATATTCTGAATATTAATCCTCTGTCATATATATAGCTGGCAAAGACTTTTTCCCATCCTGTATGTTGTCTCTTTGATCTATTCAGTGACCTTTGCTATACAAAAGCTTTTTAATTTCATGATGTTCCAGTAGTTGACTAGTGGTTTCCAAAGCAAATGAGGTTATATTCAGAAAATCATTGCCTATGCCAATATGTTGAAGGGTTTCCCCCACTTTTTCCTCTATCAGTTTCAGAATTTCAAGTCTGATATTAAGTAAGGTCCCTGATCTCCACTTGGACTTAATTCTTGTGCATGGAGAGAAACAGGGATTTTTTTTTTTTCATTCTACATATAGATGTCCAATTTTCCAAGTGCCACTTGTTGAAGAGGCTGTCTTTTTCCAATGATTATTTTGGCACTTTTGTCAAAAATGAGATGGCTATAGCTGCCTAAATTAACATCTGGGTCCTCTATTCTGTTCCTTTGATCTATAAATCTGCTTTGTGCTAACACCATGATGTTTTTGTTACTATGGCTTTATAATGTAGCTTAAAATCAGTTATGGAGATACCATAAGTCTTAATTGCATTACACAAAACTGTTTTGGCTATTCAATAATTTTTGTGTTTCCAAATTAAATTTAGGATTGATTTTTCCAATTCTGTGAAGAATACCATTGGAATTTTAATGGAAATCGCATTAATGTATAGATCACTTTTAGTAATATTGATATTTCCACAATATTGGTTCTTCCAATCAAAGAACATTGGATGCTGTTACATTTTCTAGTGACTTCTGAAGTTTTAAAGTTTTCATTGTAGAGGTCCTTCACTTCCTTGGTGAGACTTATTCCAAGGTACTTTATTTATTTATTTGGGCAACTGTGAATGGGAGTAATCCCTGCATTTCATCCTCCACATGTTTATTGCTAGTATATAGAAAAGTTACTGATTTCTGTGTATTATTTTGTTTCCTGCTACATTGCTAATTTTTTATATCAGCTCTAACATTTTGCTGGTAGAGTTCTAGGGACCTTTATGTATAGAATCATTTGATCTCTTCCTTTTTAGTTTGTATTCCTTCAATGAATGTATCTTGTCTTATTGCTATAGCTAAGACTTTCAGTACTATATTAAAGAGTGGGAATAATGGACACCCTTGTCTTTTTCCTGATTTTAGTAGACGAGCTTCACGTTTTTCCCCATTTAGTATTATGGTGGCTGTAGGTTTGTCATAAATAGTCTTTATTATGTGAAGATACACTCCTTCTATTCCCAGTTTCTGTAGGAAACACGAAGGGATGTTGGATTTTGCCAAATGCCTTTTCTGAATCTATTGAGATGTTCAGGTGATTTTTGTTCTTCAGCCCATTTATATAGTGTATTACATTTTTTGATTTGTGTATGTTGAACCATCCCTGCATCTGTGGGATGTAGCCTACTTGGTCAAGTTGAATGATCTGATATATCCTTGTATTCTGCTTGCCAATATTTTCTTGAGAATTTTTAACTATGTTCATGAAAGACATTAATCTGTAATTTTCTTTTTTGTGTTCTGTGTTTGTCTGGTGTTGGTATCAAGGTGAAGCTGACCTCATAGAAAGAGTTCAGGAGAATTCCTTCCTTTTCTATTTTATGGAAATGTTTGAGAAACAGTAGTGTTAGTTCTTCCATGAATGTCTGGTAAAATTCACTAGTGAATCCATCTGGGCCTGGACTTTTTTTAGTTGAGAGACCTCTTATAACTGCTTGAACCTCTGTACTTGTTATAGGTCTAATTAAATGGTTTATCTCATCTTGATTTAATCTTGACAGGTGATGTAAATTACAGAAATCATCTATTTCTTTCAGATATTCAAATGTAGAAGAGAATATATTCTTAAATTATGTCCACATGATATCCATAATTTCTTTGGTATCTGTTGTAATGGTGCCTTTTTCATCTCTAATTTTATTAATTTTTGTCTCTTCTCTCTTTTGGTCACATTTGCTAAGGGTTTATCAATCCTGTTTATCCTTTCAAAGAGCCAACTCTGTTTCACTGATTCTTTGGAATGTTCTTTTCTTTCATTTCTATTTCATTAATTTCTGTCATAATCTTTATTATTTCTTCCAATCTGATTTTGGTTGGTCTTCTTCTTTTTTCAAGGCCTTAAGGTGAAGCATTTAATTGTTTACTTGTGAACTCTCTAATTTCTTACAATAGGAACTTAGAGCTATAAATGCCCCTCTTAGGACTGCCTTCATTGTCCCTCAATGTTTTGGTATGTTGTATTCTATGAATTTATTCCTTTCCTTGTTTGTTTCTTCAATGACCAATTCATTATTCAACAGTGTACTCTTTCATTGCCATGAATTTCTATATGTTCTGTACTTGTTCTTGTTGCTGATTTGTAGTTTAATCCCACTGTGGTCAGATAGCGTCAAGGGATTATTTCAATTTTCCTATATTTGTTAATATTTGCTTTATGTCCTAATATATGGTCTATTTTGGAGAATGTTCCATGTGCTCTTGAGAAAAATTTATATTCTGCAACATTTAAATGGAATATTCTGTAGATATCTGTTAGGTCCATTTGTTTTATGACATCATTTAATCCAGATGTGTCTTTGTTTAATTTTTGCTAGGATGACCTGTCCATTAATGAGCTTGGGGTATTGAAGTTACCAAGTACAATTGTGTTTGGTATTATCTGTGACCTTAAGTCTAATAGTGTTTGTTTGATGACATTGGGATACCCCATATTTAGTGCATACATGTTTAGGATTATAATTTTCTCCTGTCAGCATGTTCCTTTAATCAGTATAAAGCGACCTTTTTTAAAAAAATGTTTATTTTTATGTATTTATTTGAAAGTGACAGACAGAGAAAGAGGCAGACACACAGAGAGAGATAATGGGCAAGCCAGGGCCTCCAGTCACTGTAAATGAACTCCAGAAACATACGCCCTCTTGTGCATCTGACTAACGTGGGTCTTAGGGAATCAATCCTGGAGCCAGGGTCCTTAGGCTTCACAGGCAACCACTTAACCACTAAACCATCTCTCCAGTCCAAAAAAGTTGCCTTCTTTATTGTTCTTCACCAATATTTTTTTGAATTCTCTCCTGTCCCATATGAAGATAAAAATACCTGCTTGCTTCCTAGACCCATTTGCTTGAAACACTATTTCCCTTCTTTTCACCATAAGACAATACCTATCTTTTATTGAGAGATGGGTTTCTTGGCGGCAACAAACAGCAGGATCCTGCCTTTTAATCCAGTCTTCAAGCCTGTGTTTTCTTTGGAGCATTGAGTCCATTCATATTAAAAGTCATTGCCGGGTGTGGTGGCACACGCCTTTAATTCCAGCACTTGGGAGGCAGAGGTAGGAGGATTGCCATGAGTTCAAGGCCACCCTGAGATGACAGAGTTAATTCCAGGTCAGCCTGGACCAGAGTGAGACCCTACCTCGAAAACAAACAAACAAACAAAAAAAAGTTATTATTGAAAGGTATGTATTTTTTGATTCTTCTTGTTTTGTAGTGCTTTCTGTTTTCCATTTACTCTCTTGATTTAACTGTAATTTGAATATGACTTATTTTTTCCTGTTTCCTCATGTATGTGCTTTGCTTTCTCTTCAGCACAAAGGAACTCTTTAAGTATTTTCTGTAGAGCAGACTTAGTTGTCCTAAATTTCTGGGTTTGTTGTAGAATATCTTTATTTCTCCATCAATTTGGATTGATAACTTTGCAGGATAAAGTAATCTTGGTTGGTAGTTATTATCTTTCAGAACTTGGAATATATAATTCTAATCACTTCTAGCTTTTAAAGTTTGTGTTGAGTAATCTCCTGCAATGCTGATTAGCTTGCTTTTATGGGTGACTTGCTTTTTGTCTCTAATTGCCTTCAATATATTTTATTTGGTTTGTGTGTTTAGTAGTTTAATTATAATGGTGAGGAGATGTTCTTTCCAGGTTTTGTCTGTTTGGTGTTCTAAAGCCTTCATGTATCTGCATTGGCATTTCTTTCTCAATTTGGAAAATTTTTTCTTCTGTGATTTTCTTCTATGAAAACACATTATGCTTTTGGAGTGAAATTCTTCTCCTTCCACTATTTCCTAAATTCTTATATTTGATCTTTTCATAGTATCCCAAATATCTTGATATTCTCCTCCATACTTTCCTAGTAGCTTATCTTTCTTTCTCTTTGTTGGACTGTATTAGATCTGCCTCTGGTCTTCTAATTTAGATATTCTGCTCTCTCCTTCATCGATTCTACTGGTGAGACTTTCCACAGTTTTTATTTGACATACTGTGTTTTTCAGTGCTAGTATTTCTTTCATTTCCCCCCCCCCCCAATATTTCTATTCCTTTACTCATTTCATATAATGATCTCCTTATTTCATTAAACTGCTTTTTGGTGTTCTCTTTCAGGACTTCATTTTCTTCTTTGATGTCTTTGAGTAAAGACAAAAATATTTTTTTTTTAAATCTTTCTCAGACATTTCATTTAAAACAATCTCATTGGGGGGCATTTCTAATGGATTTATAATTTTTCGTAGGATTGTATTTTTTTGATTCCTTGTGTTTCTTGTATAATAATGTAGTGATTTTTATATTCTGACTTGATTTGATGCTTAGGTTTTCTAATTATCTGCAGTGTTCTTAGAGATGGAAGTCCAACTTTATTAACCTTCAGGGTAGGAGTGTAAGGTGCCAAGTATAGCTCTTGTACTCCAATCCAACAGGAGTTGTAATCCTAGGTATTGAGTTTGCCTGCTATTCAAGTATTCTAGTGAGCTGGGTGCAACAATTTACTGGCAAATTCTAAAATTTAACTGAGAAATATACACACTGAACAAAAAGCAGCACAGAGTATGAAAGTATAGGGATTAAAACAAACAGATAACCTTAAAAATCCAAAATTTCTAAAGGTGTGTGTTGCTTTATGCCCTTAATCCTGTCAGCTTGTTGAGATTTCTGTTCTGAAATGGGTTCCAGGTCAGCCTGAGTCTGAATCAGACCCTGCCCCAGTAATGACAGAATAAAAGAACAAAGGCCCTATAAATCTGAAAGCATCAAAGGCAACAATTGTCAACAGTCAATTACAGCTTACTTGAACATGATAAAACCAACCAGGAATATATACCCCCAAACCTGCCCTAATATGGAAAGTAAGATTAGCACTTGCAGTACATAAATATTTATCTGTGTTTTTTGTTGTTGTTGTTGTTGTTGTTGTTTTGTTTTTTGTCTGCTGGCCTCCTTATCTTTTGTTGTGGCTTCCAATCTCACCAAAGCTGAGTGCCCACCTTAATCCCTCTGAGTTGTCCTGTGGATCTAGTGTTCTGATCAGCTGTGTTGGATGCTCTGCCATTGGGGGCTGAGTGAGGTTCTTGGTTCTGATGATTGGGGGGATGGGAGAGTTCAGGAATCCTGGAGTTTTACTGAAACTGCTCATCTAGTCCCAGCCCTATCCCCTTCTGCAGCACCTCAGTTAATCTCTGCTGTCTCCCCTTCAGGTTTCTTGACTTTGCCAGGAGGCTGATTCTGTTGGAAAAGCCACTTGTTTGGTCTCTGCTCCTGTGGCTCAGTGCAAGGCTGTTCAGGCATGCAGATCTGTGTGGATGGGAAATGCAAGTGTTTTGGCCAGATTCTGACAGGTTTCCTCCTTTCTGGTAGACCTTGGTCTCTTGTGCTTCTCCCCTGTCACTGATAATAAACTATACACATTTATTTTTGAAAGATGAGTGTATTTTGCTATGGACTTGCTTACATCTCTCCATATGCTGGTTTATCATGACTACGATGCCAACATCTTACCTGGAAGTCTTCCTGATACTTTATTTTCAATGAAAAAGAGTAGCATGCAATTTGATGGTTTTTACTTTGTGGTTATGTTCTAACAATCTTCCTTCTTATATTGCCATACATTAGTTCATAAAATTCTCAAATGTTAGAATTGTGGGATTTGTTATTCTCTATAAATCAGAGTTTTCTCTGAGATACCAGGTTGCAGATATTTAGGTTTTTGTTTTCTGTCTATAGACTTCCTTAAACCTAACAAAACTTAAAACTCATTTTATGGGCTGGAATAAAATGGCTTAGTGGCTAAGGTGTTTGCCTGCAAAGCCAAAGGATCCAGGTTCAATTCCCCAGGACCCATGTAAGTAGATGTACAATGTGGCACATGCATCTGGAGTTCATTTGCAGAGGCTAATGGCCCTGGCATTCTCATTCTTTCCCTGTCTATCTTTATCTCTCTTAGCTTCATTCTCTCTAAAATAAATAAAAAAATTAAAAATTAAGAAGATTTTTTTAATAAAGAGAATATTTTGTAAGGCTCAAAGTTTTCAAGAAAACCATCTGAGTCATTATACTCAACTGCAGGATGATTGAACTCTTAAAGTATCATTGTTCATTTTAATTAGTAGAATGCCTTCCTTAGCAAACTTTATTGCTTATGCATGGGTTGTAGGAAGTTACCTTAAGAATAATCTTCCCAGAGACACAAGCAACATTACAAAATCAGTGGTACTGCATTCCATGTTATCGCTTTATAAAACCACAGAAAGCATAAGGAAAACTCAAACTGTTTCAAACATTCTGCCCAGAACTGAATATTTTTTTCTCTTTTTACCTATACTGTGTTGATTACTGTAGCTTCACATTAAGTGTTGAAAGGAAGAAGTGACATCCATATATGTTCTTTAGAACTTGCTTTTAGTGGACTGGACAAATGGCTCAGTTATTAAGGGGCTAGCCTGCAAACCCTAACCACCCAAGTTTGATTCCCCAGTACCTATGTAAAGCCAGATGCACAAAAGGGGTGCATGTATCTGGAGGTCATTTTCAGTGGCTGAAGGCCCTGGCATTCCCATTCTCTCTTTTTTTCTCTCTCTCTCCTTCAAATAAATAAAAATACTTAAAATTGTTTTTAGTGATTCTTTTTTAAAAAAAATTTATTTATTTACTTAGTTAGTTTGTTGTGAGAGATAGAGAGGCTTTGAACTAGGCAGATATTTAGTGAGAATGGACATGCCAGGGCCTTTACCCACTGCAAACGAATTCCAGATACATGTGCCACCTTGTGCATCTGGCATAGGTGGCTCTTGGGTAATTGAACCTTGGTCCTGTGACTTTGCAGCAAAGAGCCTTAAAAGGAAAGCAATCTCTCCAGAGCTTTTTAGTGATTCTTAACCTTCATCTTCTCATAAAAATATTCATAATAAACATGTAACTATCTCTACAATTTCTAGATTTTGATAAAGGAGCATCACTGGAGAATGCTGAAGTTCTTCAGCCCATACATCCCATGATCTTCTTGACCAAGACAAACAGCTGTCACTCTTTTTGACATGAGTAGTTTTTACTTGCCTGGATACTGATTAAAGACATAGGCAAGTATAACCTAAAGATCATTCTTTATTACCTTCATGATCTAATATAGTGCAACTATTTAAATCTTAACAATTGCAGATGATGTCTCCCACATTTCAGTTGAAGGCAAAGGTCTGTCCTCTACACAAAGGTGAATGAAGACACATTGTCCTAAAACAAGATAATGTGAATGCTCACTGTATTCATCATACTGGAGATGATGTCTTTATTGGAATGAGTCATACAGCCTGGACCTTGTTTATATGCAGTTACCTATCTGGGAAATGGTCTGTAAAGTTTGTCAATCAGAAAAATCAGTTATATTTTATATGGAAATGACACAAAAATAAACTCTTTTATTCCATAAAGTTTCTTCAGGTCAGGTGTTTTGTCCCATTAATGAGAAAGTAACTAATACATATACTAAAAATAATATGAATGGAATATGTATTATGCCCTGTAGTAGATAGCCTCAAGTCTCTGGGATGAACCTCCAGACTAGACATCATTTATGGGAGGAAGGGAGTTTTTGAAGTTTAAAGATATAAAGTAAGTTCCATAATGGCAGGAGACGCTATCCCACTTTCACAGGTCCAAGCAGAGAGGAAAACAAAAACAACCACTATGCTGCAGTCAGATTTGCATTGCTGGTAGAAAACACTCAACCAAGAGCAGCATGTGGCTTACAGACTTGAGAGGAAGCTCCATGATGGGAGGGAAAATGATGGCATGAGCAGAGGATGGACATCACCTCCTGGCCAGCATCAGGTAAACAACACTAACAGGAGAGTATGAGTCAAATACTGGCAAGGGAAAACTGGGTATAATACCCATAAGCCTGCCCCCAACACCACACTGCCTCCACGAAGACTTTATTCTCAAATTGCCATCAGGTGGGAGCCTAGCATTCAGAATACCAAAGTTTATGGGGGACACCTGAGTCAAACCACTATATTCTGCCTCTGCCTCCCATAAACTGATAATAATATATATTATAAAATCAATGCATTTTTCCAACTTTAAAAGTCCCCATAGTTTTTAGCAACCCCAGTGATGTTCATATATCTCCATAGTTAAAGGTCTTTTAACTGAGCCATAATACCAAAAGAGAAAAAGCCATAATGGTACAGAATAAACATTCACACTGCAAAATGTAGCATTGAGCATAGCAAAGAACTATTCAACCAAAACAAACAGGGCAAATACCAAACTTGGTAGCTCCAAGTTCAACAACTCTAGTCCATGACAAGTTTCCAAGTTAATTCTAAACAGGGATGATTCTCTGGAGTTCCAATTCCACCCCTCCAGCTAGGCTACACACATTCCCAGAAAACTTCATCCCCTGCTAGCAGCTCTTCTTGGCAGCCATCTTGTGGTCTCAGTGAAAAAATAATGGAAACAAAGCTGTAAGCAGAAAGAAGGTCCTCACTTCCACAACTGCCATGAAAGAAAGCCCAGGTCTGTGTGTTCCAGTGGAAAAAGCCAATAGTGGGTTAAGGGTAACAACAAAGCTCACTGCCATATATGCCATGTCTTTAAAAGCCTGTCATTCCTTGGGGTTTTTGTGATTTGAGGAAGGAATATTCACTGGGATGGTATGACCTTGAAGAGAGGAAAATCACATAGACCATTCCTTCTATTGGCATAGTGTCAGCAAAATAAATGTGAGTAACTTACTTGTCTTTAAGAGAGCCATTTAAAAAGCTTAACACATGAAAAGTTATAGAGAGGACTCCTTATGTATTCAGATGTGAGAGGTAGGGTTTCTTTTCATTTAAAAAAGTATGTTATTGTTATTTGAATTGGAAATGAAAACCATGAAGCTCTTGGTATTTGTAACTGCTAAAAATAACTAGCTTTTTTTTTTTTTCTGCCAGATGACAGAAAGGTCATGTTTGTGACGTAAACCTTAAAATGACATGCAATTCAGACTTGACAAAAGGAAGGGTCAATGTAATAAGTAATAAACTTTTAATCATATGAAAAAATTGAATAATATATAAGATATTCATTTGCATCTTTTGTAAGCAAGTTAAATAAAATGGGCTTTAACATGCAGATTGTTATGATTTGGTACATGTGGTAGTTTGAACAGACGTCTCCCAATACATTCCGGAGCTTATTAAAGCTTGTATCTTAGATCTCCAGCACCCTGGCTGAAAGAGGGGTCAGTCTGGAATACAAGAGCATATAAGAAGAAATCCTTGGTATGACTATTCATTAATTTGCTGCTTAATATTTTTTGAATTATAGAAATTAAGGGCATTTAAAATACATTCCAATAAAGTTCATGCATTTATTTTAAGAGTAAAACAAAATTAAACAAAACAAAATGGTAAAATCCTGAAAAAAATTATTGTAATGGTCTATACAAGTTAGTGTCAAAAGTAAAATTGAAATATAAATATCCCAAATCTGAAATAAAAGTATATTTATCATATTCTCCATCCATCTCTTCTCTTTCTCTCTCTTTCTTGTATATAGCCTCAGAGAAGGGGTAGGTGCATTATCTTCCTAAGAAATATTGTTGTTGTTATAATATATTCATCTTCTTACAACATTGACAAAATCAAACTGTGATTTACATGTAGCATCTCCTACCATGTCTTCATACAGTTATTGTTTGGAGAATGGAAATGTCACCTTGGAAAAAATATGGAAAATAACATATTTAGATGTTGACTTCTTTTTTTTTAAATTTAATTTATTAGTTTTCTTTTCAGCAAATACAGGCAGTTTGGTACCATTGTTTAGGCTCATCCATGATCTACCCCCTCCCATTGGACCCTCCTTGTTGATGTAAATGGGTCGTGCATTGTGGAGTTAGCCCACAGTTATTGGTACGATAAATGTCTCTGCATATCATGACCCAACATATTGACTTCTTTATATTGATCTCTAATATGCTATGTTACTTATTAACTCAATATCTTACTTGCATTTGGACTTTTATCACGTCACTTTAAGTATAGCTCAAGAATCACACTTTTGTCTCTAATTTTGTTTACTTTATTTCTCTTTTATCTATTAAACTAGTGGATTATTTTTAATGTTTATTATTAACAATATATTTTATATGGGTACATCATGTGCTGGTACCCTCTTTTCCCTCATCTCTGCTCCATTCTGTTGGGGATACTCCTCAGTGGGGTTGCAGGTATTCCACATGGGATTGTGGCTTATGCATTGTGGAAGCAGAAGTTAGTTGTTTTGTGGGGAAGGAATGCATCTGGGCATGATATCTCAACCTGTGGCTCTTAAAATCTTTCTGGTCCCTCTTATATAAAATTGCCTGAGCTGTGGTGAGTGAGTTTTATGTCTGCTTCAGTGATGGGTTATTTGTTATTTAATAGAAACTTTGCATGGACACGTCATCTGTGGTACCACCGCTGCCCTCCTCTCTGTCCTTATTCTGCTGAGGACCCTCTACCATGGAATTGCTGCCATTCACCATGGTGCTGCGGATTATGAGATGTGCGACCAGCAATAAGTCAATGTATGGTGTATGGAGGTTGGACAATGTCTCTGGATATTCCCCCAAACCCTGTGGCTCTTATAATATTTCTGTCTTCTCTTCTGCTAAATTCCTGGAGCCTTGGTGGGTGTGCTTTAAGTTTTCTTTAGTTCTCAGAAGCTTCTGGATTTCTGCTTTGGTATATTTTGACTATACTCAGTGTCCATCTCCATCACCCTGACACAGATTATCAGGCATACAATGGAAGCAGCACTGCTGTTCATCTCACCAATATATTTTTGGTGTCAACTGGACCTTAGCTGATGATGTCCAAGGGTGAGTCATCTTCTGCCAAGGAGTCAGCTATCTTGTCTTATCTTGCTGATAGATTTGGGTTGTCTTTGGTTCTTGGCTACTTTCTATGAAAGACAAACATATTAATCAATGAAGAGTAAAATCAGCATAGGTTAAAAGGGAAAATCATAATTAATGTAGAGTCATTTTGATGGGTGTACCCTCTCTTTTGGCCAAAGACTAGAGGGAGGTTCTCATTGGAGTCCATGATCCAGGCCTCCATAAGATTATGAGTTGGTTCCCAGTTCCGGCTATAGGTTCCTTTCTATTGAGCACATCTGTTAGTCAATCAGGGAGCCATTGGTTACCCACATAGGCTGGGTAACACTATTGCACAGGCATTTACATCTTGTCAGACTGGTTATTTTTATATAGCAGTGTTCCTTACTTTCTTGCAAGATTGCTGGCCATTTTTCCCCAGCTGCTCATGTAGCACTATCCAGCAGTATATGGCCTAACCATTTGAGAATTGGCTTCCTTCCAGATTCCCGAAGGATCTCTTGATGTTTTGTGTCTGCAGTATGTGGTGTCTTCAGCAATAAAGAACCATTATTGGGCTGGAGAGATGGCTCAGATATTAAGACACTTGCCTGCAAAGCCTAAAGACCTGGGTTCAATTACCCAGTACCCACATAAAGCCAGATGCACAAAGTGGTACATGCAGCTAGAATCAATTTTTAGTGACTATTGGCTCTGGTGTGCTCATTCTCTTTCTCTCTCTCTCTCCTGCCTCCCTCCCTCCCTTCCTCTTTCTCTCCCTCCCTCCCTTCCCCCTTCTCTCCCTTATAAATAAAATAAAGACATACATACATAGGAAAAGGGCCACTGTTTATATGGTTTTTGTGTTTTAACAGTAACTACCAATCCCTTCATAAGGAAAATTGAATGAATGAGGTTTCAAACATAAATATGAAAGTTTCACAGTATACAGGAACTTGCAAGATTCCAACAGATAGTATCACAGCACTCTTCTTTCATTATGAGTTTGAGAGGTATGTTCTTTTGTCTGCTGTAAACATGTCAATAAATAATAACTGATAGCAAGCAATTTTTATTTACATCCTGTCAATTTTAGTTCTATTCATGTTTGTACAACCTCAATTCCCTCCTCATAGAAAGAAACCTTCAGTGAAGACTTACCTAGAGAATTGTTAGGATCTTTAAAAGTTATTGCCTTAGAAAAGCCATCAATTGTTAATAATCTTTCGGAACCATCAAATGATAGAAGAATATTTTTATCTATAAAGACAGAGAATCCAAAATGCTGGATATAAGGAAGCAGAGCTTTCTGTAGTCAGCATTTCAGTAAGCTATTCATGTCGATGGTTAATACTAAGTTTCACTCAAGATCTCATTTGTTTGACCCTTTGTGCTTTTTATTTATTATTTTTTATGTGAGAGTGCAAGGGGGGAGGAGAAATAATTGGCATGCCAGAGCCTCCTAATTTCTGCTCAAAATTTCCTTATCTTTTGCAGTTATAAGACAAAATGCAGCTCAAATCTAAACTTGTTAACATGGACCTATTATTGTCACTACTCAGTTTACTCTTCAAAATTAATATACTCAATAGCCCTGGGAATAGTAGAATACTTATATTGTGGTATTAATAACAAAATCATGAGGGGTGCAAAGATGGCTTAGAAGTTAAGGCACTTGCCTGCAAAGCCTAAGGCCCCAGTTTTGATTCCCCGGAACCCACATAAACCAGCTTCACCGGGTAGCACATGTGCCTGTGCCTGGAGTTTGTGTGCAGTAGCTAAAGGCACAGGCATGCTCATTCTTCCCCTCCCCTTCCTCTTTCTCTCATTCTCAAATAAGTAAGTAAATAAATAAAATATTTTAAAAATAAAATAAAATGTAACAAGTCATGAAAGAATATGTAATCAATAATGACTTGGAGCCACTTGATAACACTAAGAACAGATAAAACGTGGCCCTTGAAAGAAGATATGAGATGGGATATGAAATGTTTGTGACACCAGCCCTGACATGATATGCATCATATTGCTCTCTTTAGAGAACAGATTCAAGCATAAATCAGCATTCTTATTTAGCTGAGGGTTAGAGTCTGAGCCTGAGGCTGCCTACCAGGCTATCAGCAAAAGAAGCAGGAGAATCAATGACAAGAAAAACTGAAGAGGGAAAGACCCGTAGTTGGTATATGCAAATTCATCAACGCTTGACTGATTTTTAAGCTCATATGTGACACATCTTCAAGGAGATGACCCAACAATAGTGAGAATGCTGAGTTAATTAACTGTTTCAGAAGTTGATCAGTAGTAGGAAAGGTTAGAGCTTCTAGACCAAGTGTTGTTTAGTGTCTTAAACTTTCATTTGAATCTTTTTTTAAAAAATTTTTGTTTATTTTTATTTATTTATTTAAGAGCAACAGACACAGAGAAAGAGGCAGACAGAGAGAATGGGTGTGCCAGGGCATCCAGCCACTGCAAACGAATTCCAGACATGTGCGCCCCTTGTGCATCTGGCTAACGTGGGTCCTGGGGAATTGTGCCTCGAACCGAGGTCTTTAGCCTTCACAGGCAAGTGCTTAACTGCTAAGCCATCTCTCCAGCCCCATTCATTTGGATCTTAATTTGCAGCCTCTGAAAGACAAAGACTTAAGGCAGACCCACTATCTGAATGTTTAATATTTATGTCAATACTATGATGTATTCATTGCTAAATTTAAAATAATATTGAAATTAGATATTATGAAGTACTCCAATTGCTTTTAAATTTTTGAGGGGCTGTTTTAGGCCCTTTATACTTTGAATTCATTTTAAAATCAGTGTACTAGTTTCAAATGAAAAAATTAAAGTGACCACATTTTTGAGTGACATTGTTTTAAAGTTATAGAAAAACTAAGGAAAAATCAATGCCTTAATGAATTAGATATTAATTTGTAAATATTATACATTCCTTTATTTTTTATCTCCTCATTACTTTCAGAAATTTTTATATCTTGAATATACAAAATGACATTTAAATAGTCATTTCATGTTCATTATGATAGAGTAATATTAGTTCAAATTTTTGGTTTCTAGATCATTTTACTAGTAAATAAATATATGATTAACTTTTCATATTGGCCCTATGTCAACTGATATTCTCTACACACTCCCTTTTCCTCTAAATAAATAAAATACTTCAAAGTAATAACCATCATAAAGCAAATTTATGAGTATGCCATTAAAGAAGGAATCATTTGTTTTATGTGTAAATTCCCTATGAAAGTAGAAATATGATCAAGAGCTATAAGGCAGTAAATACAATGCTAGGCCAATTCAGGTTTTCTGTATCAACCAACCACATCTAACAATCTGTTCCTAATGTTTCTAAGTTTTATTGGTGGAAAAATCTCAAAAGTTGGACCTGTAAGGGATAACTTAAATCACAGTGGATGAAATATATGATCAAAAGAACTCATTTTATTAGCAGCAAAATTGTTATCAATCTCATCACTTTTAAAGTGCACTTTTGCATTTTTTCTGCCCCCTAAAAATGAGACAAGACTTGATCCAACCTTGCATGTCTGTCATATGATAGTAATTCTGCACATATAGTCTGGAGACACCATTCAGGAGTTGTGATATTGCTAACATGGTTATTTATTCACTAACATGACATTTATGCATAATTTTACTAACATACAATCTACTTTGTTCACTCTTCTCTTCACAAGTGTTAAGCAAAACTTTTCTGAGGCCTTATGTATGTGAAAATATCAGTTAATTGAACACAGATTAGTTATAAAGAGCCAGATTTATTATCTTTAGAGTAAAGTATATAGTTAATATGCAAACATATAAAACAATGAAAATAGAATAGTTATAGTGATGACAGCATATACAGGCATGAAAAACATATGTACATGTTGGCTCTATCAGGGGAGTAGACACACTCCTAGTGATATTAAACCAAGCAATAAACCTTGGTTTCTAATATTATTTATTAATAAAGGATTCCAATATGTAACTCTACAAAATATTCATGAAGGATCTCTAAGTTGCATCAAAATGACCCCATAGCCAACTGAAAGAGCTACTAGGAACTGTGGAGGAGAAAAACAGTAAATAGTGTCATTTCATTTATAACTCAACCTATGAAATAAATATCCATGAGTCCATATTGATATAAACAGGTGATTAAATATAAAATATAGAAGAAATAATTCAAATACTCAATTCCAAAAAGTATAATTTGCATGTAGAACTTTTCTTTTTTTCCAAACGTGACAATAGTATGGAAAGAGAATAGTTAGTTTTCAGAGATTGTTTTGGCTCTGAGGTCAAGTGATTCATGGGGGACAATTATGGGTGGACTATTAAGAAAACTATAAAAGTATTGAAGTGATTACAAATGGGAGTCTAGGATGCTTGAGGATGCTGGGGATGAGGCTGAAACCAGGTTTTAATGCCAATGGGAAAGAGTGTGTTGGCAGTTTTCTTTTGCAGCAAGGATGAAAAGAAGAAACTGTTTCCAGTCAGCTTGGTGATCCATCCAAGGAGAATCCCCAGATTATTGAAAGTGAACTTTTGCTATATCTTTCTACCTATGACTAAAATATGACTAAGATAGTGGAGAGATGAACTAAATAATTTACTGTTAATTGTATGGGGACAGGATGTTTCTGATTTGAAAATCTGTTTCTTATTCTCAGCCATGCTATAAAAAGTGATGTTCAAATTCTTGTAGAGCACATGTCAAACAGTTCATCATTTTTTTAAGACATGAGAGAACTTCAAACATGAGAAAGACCTTCAAGAAGCCTCATTCTGACTCAAACATTTTCCACATTTAATGAACTCCAGAGTGTTGACATGCACTCTAGAACCTAAGGTAAGGAACTGTTGTGCATGGAGAATCCAAGGTACAGAATAGATGTGTAGATATGACTTTCTTCTACTAAAGTGAAATACTGATTGTTAGCAAGGAACACTAACTTTTAAAGCAATAAAATTTTTAATGGATGGAAAATAGCACAGAATGAAAAAAACCTCTTTGAATAAAATATGTGTGAAGAAAGGATTTGTGAATGAAAGCCACTTACCTGTAAAGATAAGATGTATTAGCAGAAAAGAAAAAAAAATTGTGTCCAAGAAGGGAGACATACCAAGAGACCAGTCTAAAGGGCCATATAGAACAATCTCTAGGAAGCAGGACTAAGTCATGTTAAAAAAAATATTTGATTATGTACTAAGGTAGATACATGTGTGCTATGGACCAACACCTCAGTACCTTTCATTTGACCCATCTAAGTATGGATGTATCAATAATTTTTTTAAATTATTTGGGAAGTAGAATGAAGGCATTTGCCTTCCAAGCTAAAGCACTCAGGTTCAATTCCCCAGGACCTACATAAGCCAGATGTGCAAGGTGGCATATGTGTCTGGAGTTGACAAGCCCTTTCTCTCTATCTACCTCTCTCTCAAATAAATAAATAATAATAAATAATAAATAAATAAATAAATAAATTTAAATTATTTTCATACCATTTGATATTAAGCATATGTTAACAATTTCTTTAGAAGGTGTTAATTTGATAATATTTATGTACCTATTTATTTATTTATTTATTTGCAGGGAAAGAAAGAGACTGAGAGCATATGGGCACACCAGGGCCTTTTGCCACTGCAAACTAACTTCAGATGCATGCATTGTATGGATACAGTGTAATTGAATCCAGGCCAGCAGGGTTTGCAGGCTGATGTCTTTAACTGCTGAGCCAATGCCTCAGCCCTTATTATCTTCTTTCTATAAAGAAGAATGCTGTTTAGGAGGTACACAAGAGAACATTTATCATAAACCTGATTTACATGATGAAAACTTAGGCTTCCCGCTGATGCCTTAATAGGATGTGTTTGACCCTCTTGAATGTATGATGATATTTTGCATGTGAGAGGAATGTAGATTCAAAGATCAGAGAGAGTACATTTCACTGTTCTACATGCTTTTCTTACAATCTGACATTGACACTATTCCCATCCAATGATAGGGTTTGTGTCATCAGTCTGTGAACTTAGTTCATTACAATCCAGTAGAGCATTACAAATGGCTTTTGTAACATCTGGTGCCAGGTCATAAGGAATTCGGGCACTTTTGACTTGCTCTGAAGATACTTATTCTTGGAATTCAAACTGTGTAGTGTGAGGAAGCCCAAGAAAATCTCACAGGAAGCAAGGCCCCAGTTCACAGCTCTGGATAGCTTCCAGTTCAGCAGCCAGTACCAGCTCTTTAGCCAATGCATAAGTCATCTTGGATATTTCCAGCTGAACCATGCCAGCTGGTGCCACACCAAGGGCAAATATGAGCCCACTTTGCTATTCAAACTACAAAATCATGTGTAAAACAAGTCTTCTGTTCTAAGTTTTTAGATGAAGTGATAGGTATCAACAGATAACTGGAGTATAAATCAATCAATCAATCAGTAAACAAGTAAATCTTGTGTAATCAGACATATTTTGAAGACCAAGTTAAAACAGTGACTTGATTAGTAGTACCCTTCTGGAATCAGCAACTTCTCTGCCAATTTAATGGGCAGTTTTTAATATTTTTTTCATTTACATATTTTAACACATCATAGGAAAACAGATCTTTGAAAAGTCTTTCTGGTCAGAGAAGAATTCCAAGTACTGCCATTTTGGAACAACTATGAGTTTCTAGAAGATGCAATTTAAGAAGCAATTATAGTTGAGGCAGCAATTTTTAAAATACCATGTAGACATCAATCTGCTTGCCATTGGAAGATAGAGTTTATATGAATTTGGAACCTTTAAGAACTTCTTTTCAAGCCCCGTGATCTCAAAATGAATCAGTAGCAACACATGGCTACATACTGGGAAAGAGAGGCAAGTTGATGATAGCTGGCCTGGCCCTGGAAATAGCTAGGGAAATTAGAATCCATTTTGCCTGTTGAGTCAGATGATTAATGGTCCATATTTGGCAAAAATGCAAAAATAATGTGTTTCCATAGGCAAACAAGGAAAAACAACAAGCTATGGCTGTTTGAGTATATTCATTCTGAAATATGTATTTGGTTTTATTCTAGAAAGGATAAAATCAAGTACTTAATGTAAGTCACCATTTGCTGTAGGGGTTTGATATCTCACTACATTTTCTTTACGATAAAAAAAATACAGTAGAGGTAGTAAAAAAATCTTTATGGGACAACAATGGGGATAAAGGTTTATCATTTTCCCCATTCCATATTGGAAATCCTATTCTTAAATATTTAACTCAGTATCCCAACTTTCGAAAAATATTTTATTTACCTGAGTGTGTGTGAGAGAGAGAGAGAGAGAAAGAGAGAGAGAGACAGGGGTGGGGAGAGAATTGGCGTGTCAGGGTCTCTAGCCACTGCAAATGAATTTCAGACACATGTGCCAGCTTGTGTTTCTGGTTTACATGGGTACTGGGGAAATGAACCTTGGTTCTTATGCTTCACAGGCAAGCACCTTAACTGCTGAGCCACCTCTTCACCCCACTCAATGTCATTTTATTTCTTATTACATTAAACTATACATATTTTAATGTACAGAATAGAAAGGTGTAATGGATATTGAAGAATACTGACAGTTTAATCATTCAAATATGGAATGAGAACCTTTATGGTGGGTTTAAAAAGAACCTAGCCCCTGTTCTCATTGGATCCTATTAAATACATACATTAATACAAATCACCAAAAAACACACCTAAGGTTGTGTGTGTGACAGCAGTGTAGAGAAAGGTACACTATACCCCTTGGAAATTCAAGGCAAACTTCCCTGAAGAAATGAAATCTTTGAGACACTAAAAAGTGCATATATTATTCAAGAATAGAAGACAGCAGTAATATATATATACATACATATATATATGTGTGTGTATCTACAGAGAGCTACATGTCTAAGTCCTTTGACAAGAGATAGTATTAATGTTCATGGATCTGAATGACCCAGTGTGGTTGCAGTGCAATCTTCAGGAGAATCTCGGGGTGAGTGGGGAAAAGGATAGACTAGGTAGATTACATGCCATAATTATAAGACAACAAAAGCAACCCATGATCTTAATCAAAAGAGTCAGAGTAGTGATGGAAGGATACATCTTACATTTCCTTTAGTAAAACTCATACTGCATACTTTGCAAAGAAATTATGGAAAAGGTCAGAGTGGAAGTAAAGAAATCAATAAGTACAAATCATTGCAGAACATTTCCTAAACATTTAGTAAACATAATGTATCAGTGATGGAGAGACTATGAAGAAATGGACAATGATGGTGTCATGAATGAACTATGGTTTTCTAGCTGCAACATGTTGATGATTCTTTGAGAAAAAGGATAATTGAAAAGAAAGTAGGTCAGTTCCAATATAGCTTCAAAGGTTGTAAGAGACCTACTAGATAAGGAACTGTTTCTGTCTTAACTGGAAGTATTGTTTAGTTGAATGGTAATATATAAATAGTGTAAGGTTCAGGAGTGACCAAGACCATGGAGACCACTCTGAGGCAAAGATGGAAGCTTTTATATGGGGAAAACACGAGCTGCCAGGACTGACTCTCAAGGGTGGGAGCACAGTCAACTTTTGCGACTACAGATAGTGGGCTACATAGAGCTCTTCATTTGGAGGAAGGTGAGGAAGAGAAAATAACTCCTTTGTTCTTTATATTTCAAGTTGGGTGTGAGATCAGAAATGTGACCAGGTGTCCTGAGAGATAAGGGGTCAGGAAACCTAGACCTGGGGCATTGTTAGGCAAGGAAGGGATAATGGTTGGGTGGTTTCTTGAGGAACATGGATGACCCAATTCCTTATGTCCCTATCATCCTCATGCTGTAACTCTATTTTGTCCTGAACTAACATTCCATTCTTTGGTTAATAATGAGAAAGGCATGTTAGTTTTTCTTGAAACCTGTAAGGGTGATGAGTTCTTATGGGAGAGGCTGGATAAAGCAGTCAATGGGTCTCTCTTTAGGGCAAGTGATGAGGAGGCAGTTTCATAGTGACTAGAGGTTACAGAGTGGTGAAATCAATAGTGCCAGTGTAGCATGTGGTAATGATTTGGTCCTGAGTGGAGCACAGACTTCTTTCATACCATCCCTGTATTGATCTGGCTTCAGGACAGTCACTGGCAGACACCTGTTATAAATAAGGAGAGGGAGATGGGCTCTGTGCAGTTCATGAGGAGACAGAAGGGAGAATAAAGGAGCTTGTTATTCTTTTCACCAGTGATGACATCAAAATGCAAGGTGTGAAGGGAGGATGAGCATTCAGAGGTACAAGATAGAGTGCCTGGGGCAAGAGGAGGCAGAGGGGCATTTTGGTATCAGGGAAATAGTAGGAACTAAAGTGAGTTAAAGTTTGAGAGTGCCTGTTGCAGTGGCAGTGTACTTATCCCTGGGTGAGATAGGATAAGGGCTAAGGAAGGAGGCAGCCCAGGGAATAGCTCTGACTCTGGCTAAAGCAAATAGAAGGATCTGGGGTCAGTGTAGGTGAAGTTAATCAGGTACATGCAAAGGCAGAAGGCATGAGTTAATGTTGGAGTCTAGTAATTTAAGTCAGCATCAGACAGGAGAACCTATTATTTGGAATCATTGTTTATATTATATATATAATATATAATAATATATAATATATAATAATATAATATATATTATAATAATATATAATATATAATATAATATACAATAATATATATAATATAAATGATAAAAAACAATACATGTATATATATGTATATGTATATATATATTGTTTTTTAACTGGGTGATTAAGACCATGTAAGCTGCCAGAATTAACTGTATATTTTGGAGATCAATAATGGCACTGTAGGGGAGACTCTTAGGGACCTGTGAGGAGTTCTATGACTCTCAGCATTGTCATCTGTTAGGATAAGTCAAGGCTGTATTGAACAAGTGGTCCTCCCTCTTTTGTGAAGACTGGAGGATTGATTTTTCTCCAATGTGACTCTCCTGTTGCAAATACAGTGACTTGGAATTCATTTCTGGGTCTTCACGTACTCTCTAATCAAGAATAAAGGTAATTTACCAGAAGCTAGAAGTTCAAGTGTAGCATCATCTCCTGTGGACTTTTTACCTGGGAGCAGCAACCAGAATATTGATTATCCTTTTAACTCCAATGTTTTTAATTGATTTTGGCTTTTATATATGGTTATTAATCACTCAGAGAGACTGGACATATCTGATTAGCAAAACAGATTAGTTAAGAGGCTACAGAACATATCTGTTAGCAAAGCAGATCTAGTTAAAGAATGATACAATAGTTTAAAATCATTCTGATTAATACTTATGTTTAATTGTCCAGTGACAGTGTTAGCTATTATCTGGGACATAGAAAACATACACACTCTATCTTTTAATTTTCTGTCAGTTATAAGTATAGGCAGAATATTTTAGTAGGACCCCAAACAATATTTTATCAATAACTTTAAAGTAGTTTATTTAATCTAGAAATTGTAAGTCAGGAAAAAGGCAAAACAGTATAAAAACCTAGCATCTGTGTTTGAAAACAACTTTGGCTATTTCATATATCAATGCAAGTACCAATTAGCCCCCAAAGTGAAAGCAGAACAATTTAATAATATTTTTCTAAGGCATGAAACATGTTTTAAGTATCAACATCTCAATAAGTAATGAACTTAAGGTATCAGAAATGAGACAATTAATTAAGTGAAACCTTGGCTAAGACTGATTATACATAGTTTAAGAATAAAATAAAACTTGGTCATTGTTGAGTTAAGCAAGCCTGATTTTAACACGCAATAGAGACATTATGACAGGCACAAAGCAATTTCTTAAATAAGCTCCTTTTACAATTGAAAAATTTTAAGGCTTAACTAAAGAAATATTTATGACGGTTACATAATGCTTAGATAAACTATATTAATACTATATACAGTGGATTTTTTAAAGACATGGGTAGCTTTTTTAGTTTTTCTAAGAACAGAATCACAATAAGTCACTTTTTATAAAACTTAGATTATAATCTCAGTGATAATCATCTAGCAAAACCAGCATGAACAAGACAAGAAACATCTTAAAATTATAGAGTTTTAGTCAGGCATGGTGATGCACGCTTATTGATAGCTAAACATCATGGACTTTGTAAAAGCCAAATTATAATATTGTAATATTCTGATAGCTGGAAAAGTTATATTTACAGAGTACAGTTTATATATTTAAAGCACATGAGGCTACAGAAAGTAACCTATGAACAATGGATCTGCTGACAGAATTAAAATAAACAAGAAATATATATTATGTAGTTACAGTTACATTTTTGGTTCAAATATAAAGACATAAAAAAATGTTATAATATTTAAGTTTATCAGAATTAGGATACCTTTATATGCATGCATATTTTGAGAAGATTTAGCACTCTTAAAAGCTAAGTAAGATGTCCATGCAATCCATAAGCCAGTTTTTGAAATTAATTTAGCTATATTTAACATACCCAAAGAATAAAGGAACTGGATTAAATTCTCATGATTTAGTAAAAAAAGGAGACAACTCATGGAAAAGAGAGAGAATGGGCATGCCAGAGCCATTTGTAACCACAGTTTCCAAATGTATGCTCTGCTATGTGCATTTGTCTTTGTAAATAAGCATCTTCAACTGCTGAGCCAAAAAGAAATATTTTTAATCTCTTAACATATACAAAGTTTTATGACAAAATATTTAACTCTTTGGATCTTAACCAACTGTATAAATTTTCCTGTGATAATTTGGTAAAATTGTTCAGTAATGACATAAGTTAAAATTAAAGTATTAAGACTGATTGTTGGAGGAATTGAGGAATTACATCTTAAATCACAACATAACTTTGTTCAGAATTTTCTTTTGCTGTTCACCATAAAGTAAATAGTTTCCAAGTATGTGACAGATAAATATTGTTTAATGTTTTAAATGTGTTCTATTTACCTTATAAAATAGGGGGAAAAGAGTAAATAATTCCTCTGTGAGATTTTTTTTTTTTTGAGGCAGGGTTTTAGATCTAATAAAACTTAGGAGAGAGTATTAATAGTCAATTTTAACCTTAAGATTTGGTTAAAAGGTTGAAAAATAGAGGAACCTAGTTAACTTGGTTGGGTACTCTAACTTCAGTCTTTCATAACCATTATTATGACCATATTAACATCAATGAGTTAAGGTTAAGTTTATAACCTGAATACCGTAGAAACCTGCTACCAGCCAGGGCCATAGTTTGTTAGTCTGATGTAAACCCTAGGCTAATAGTCATTTTATATCTCAAGAAGTCTATAATCTAATTAATCTTACTCATATCTTCATCTACATATTTTATTCATACCTTCATGTACATACTTTTTCCTTACAATCCATGAACCACTCTGTAACAATCTTTTTCATCATTTATCATCCAACATATAAAATTTTCTCTCCATTTTATCTTTTTTTAGTCAATTAATCTCATAACCACCAACAAATCTTCTATTGTCCTTACCATAAGACTTTTAATATGACCATTTAATTTTTCCTCAAAAGGACTTTTGAAAAAGCTTTTTTTTTGGTTTTTGAGGTAGGTTCTCACTCTAGCTCAGGTTGACCTGGAATTCACCATGTATTCTCAGGGTGGCCTTGAACTCACAGCGATCCTCCTACCTCTGCCTTCCAAGTGCTGGGATTAAAGGCATGTGCCACCATACCCTGCTGAAATAACTTTTTAAAGGAAGAGCAGATCAGATTTGATTTAAACAATTTTCCCAGAATAAACATATAGATTTTGAAACAGTTTCTTATAACTATCAAGAAACACATTTTCAAAATATGAAAGCAAATTTAAACATTGTTAGAAATTTTAGAAATTTTCTTCTTACAAATTTAGTATTATAAATTTAAACATAAATCTTGAGGCTCTTATCTGTTAATGGTTCCATAGAAGCATGGAAAGATAGAATAAATGTAAAACACTTACAAATTTCTTATAAGATGTCCCCATCTGTTCATAGTAACTTGGCATTCATTCATTATCATGCTGGGGCCAGGATCCTGGGATTCCCTGTGCTTGCAGCCCCCTGGCTCTGCAAGGCAGGAAAGCTAAGAAAGAGCCCCTCCCTGCTCCCCTCTTTGTTTATTTTTGCTCTCTAAATTCCAGGAAGAGTTTTGGACTTTTCTCAGGGCTATAGACTGCTTTTTGATTTTGCCATTTTGCAACTCTTAAAGAGCAAGAACATCTTGCATTTTTTTTTTCTATGATCTAAATTACTTTTAGTGTTCCTTCTGGGGGACACTCAAACTTAAAACATCTGGTTGCTATAACTAGTATAGGGTTTCCTGTGTGAGTGTGTCTGTGTGCATGCATGTGTATGTGGGTAATGGAGATCGGAGGACTATCTTGGGTGTCATTTCTTTAAACCCCGTGACTTTATTTGAGACTAGGTTTCTCATTAGCCTGTAACTTATCTAATTAGGCTACACTGGCTGGCCACTGAGCCCCAAGGGTCCTCCTGTCACTGCCACCCCACTCCTGGCATTTTTTTGTGGGTTCTGGAAATGAAATTGGTCATTCTTCTTCTTCTTCTTTTTTTTTTTTGAATTAGGGTTTCACTCTCGTCCATGCTGACCTGTAATTCACTATGTAGTCTCAGGGTGGCCTTGAACTCACCATGATCCTCCTACCTCTGCCTCCCAAGTGCTGGGATTAAAGGTGTGTGCCACCCTGCTCAGCTTTTCTGATCCTTATTCTTACAAGACAAATACTTACTGCCTGATCTATTTCCACAGACACTAATATAGAGTTTTAAAGAGAATTTATTATGCAATGGGTCATGTGGTCTTCACCATTAACTTACTCTGTTTACATATTCTACCCTTGCCTATTAACATCAACACTTTGTTGAATTACATTGTCTTCAAATTAGTTTTAACCATCTTTATTCATATTATTTTCTTACTGAATTGCATTTACTTATTTTTACTGCTTGTAATACCTATAGGATCATAAATACTTGTTTCCTACAAAAGATGACAATTCCTTGAAGGGAAGAAACTTTGTTCTTCGTTGTTTACTAAATTCATTCAGAACTTTTTTAGTAATTATGTCATGTATGAGGAGTAGTACATATTTGCATGCATGTGCCTAGACAATTCTTCACAGTTCTTCAAGAATGGAAGAGAATGAGACAAAAATGAGCCTCTGAAATGGCAAAGATGGTTTGGCTGACAAAGTAAGGCTCTCAGTTCTGACTTCTAGAGTATGAAAAGAAAACACTACAATAGAAATAACCATGGGCTGCAACTGTAATTTTCTTCATCTATGGAATTTTTCCTCAGTCTTTCTAACTACATGTTTCATTTACTTGAATTCAATTGCTCATGTCTTTCTCTTTTCCCTGTTTACAAAGAAAATATTCTGCTTCTTAAAAGTTTACCTTTTGGAGCTGGGAAGACAGTTCAGTAGGTAAAGTTCTTACCTTACAAACATTAGAACCTGGGTTCAACCCTCAGCACCCACGTAAAATGCCTAGTGTGATGACAAATACCTGTGTAATTCCAGCATGTCGAGGTGGAGATAGGTAGATTTCTGATGCTCACTGAACAACCAGTCTAGCGTTATCAATGACTTTCAGGCCTATGAGAGACTCTGTTTCAAAATAGAAAACAAAACAAAACAAAAGGAGTTGGCTCATGACAGTAACACCCACCATTGTTTTCTGGCCTCCACTACACATGAATACTTTCCCAGGATTTGCATTAGATGTATCTGATTATACCCAATATCCACTAACACAGTAACTTTCTAGTAGTTACACATTCAACAAATTCTTGCTCAATTATAAATGAGTAGTTACTGTATTGATGTTTACCAGCAAATAAAGTATGAGCCCATTTGTTCAGTTGACTTTTTTTGTAGTAAAGGGCTTTACAAATAATAATTCATATATTATTAAGTTTTACTTCATAGTAAGTCTATTATCCAGTGATTTTTTAAACTTTGTGATGAAATTATTTTAAAATATATCTGCTTTCATGAGTATTAAGTGAAAATATGAACAATAATTGTTAATTTTAAGTGTTTTGATGACCAAATAAACCACAGCTCCAAAACAGTCAATATTAAATAACAGTAAGTCACAAGTCTTTTGCTGTTGAGACACCTGAATTTAAGCAACTATGCTACTTTAAGTGATACTTTTTACCTAAATGAAGAACATCATCCTTGAAATTTTCCTTTATAGCCTCAGTAAAAGCAATAGTGATGTATTGATACTTGAAGAGTATCAATTGATTTTGTCTGACCCACATGCTTACAGACACAGAAGCAACTTCTTTTAGTTGTCAATTATTTTTGTCCATCTTTTTCTGCACTAACTTTCTAATATTTGATCTATATGAATTCACCTGGGCTAACAATGCTTTTATTTGCTATTTCCAAATGAAATTGAGAGATAGGCTTATTTCTAATTATGGTAAAACTTTTAGTAACATGGAACTAACAAAATATTTTTTTTTTAAATTGAAGAAAAGTAGACACAAGAGACCAAGAATATTCTGTTGGCAGTTAATCCCCTGGACTTTTATTGCCCATTAATTCCTCTATCTTGCAATGATCCAGTAAATTAAGAATAAATTTCTTTATTAATTACCTTGAATTGCCTTCAATGGTATTTTATTATTGAATTTAATGTAGAGTTAAATTGAGTCCTACAATATACTTACAGTGGATATATATCTTTAGCAATTAAAGCAATACTATTAATAAACCATTGTCTGAATATTCTTAGAAAGAAAACATTCTAGTTGTATAAAAATTCAAACAAAGAGGAAGTTAATTTTAACATGAGACTTGCAGAATAAGTAATATAACAAAAAGACCAAAATATACTTTCTGGAAATATTAAATAGACATGTTTAATCATGAGTCTGAAATAAATGATGAAAACTGTTAGTTTGTCCTTCTTAGCTACATGTACTAACTTCCCACTTCATTACATCATCAGGCCAATTTAGCTCAGTTTCTCCAGTGGTCTTTTCAATGCAGAAGATAACAAAGGCCATCGGGCTGGAGAGATGGCTTAGTGGTTAAGCGCTTGCCTGTGAAGCCTAAGGACCCTGGTTCAAGGCTCGGTTCCCCAGGTCCCACGTTAGCCAGATGCACAAGGGGGCGCATGCGTCTGGAGTTCGTTTGCAGAGGCTGGAAGCCCTGGCGCGCCCATTCTCTCTCTCTCCCTCTATCTGTCTTTCTCTCTGTGTCTGTCTCTCTCAAATAAATAAATAAATAAAAATTTAAAAAAAAAGAAAAAAGATAACAAAGGCCATGACCATTTTGTGGTCAGCAGAAAGTTTTGTCCCACCACTTCCCAGGGTCAGAAGATGCAGGTTGGCTATTAACTCAAATGGTCTGGCTAAACCCCAGCTTAAGTAATGACATTTCTATGTAAAATGGCAATGTCACTTTAGTACTCATTTTTGTCATCAGTTAAAAAAAGAACTTTAAAACAAATAAACAAACAGTACATTGTACTGTAAGTAAAGAGTAACAAAGATTTCATTTTGCTACATATAAGTGTTTTCTAAGGCTCAGGTAACTAAACAGGTCACATTTAATAAATCATAACACCTGTTAGCTTTAAGTGACAAGTACATTCTCACATTATTTAGCTTACTATTCAGTAACATACAGGAAGTTATTTTAGAAAGTCGATTCTAGAGCTGGAGAGATGGCTTAGTATTTAAGGCACTTGCCTCTGAAGTCTAAGGACCCAGGATCAATTCCCCAGGACCCACATAAGCCAGAAGCACAAGGTGGCACATGTGTCTGGAATTTGTTTGCAGTGGCTAGAAGCCTTGGTGTGCCCATTATCTCTCTCTCTCTTTCTAATAAAATATTTTATTTTTATTTATTTATTTATTTATTTGGGGGGGGGTTCGAGGTAGGGTCTCACTCTGGTCAGGCTGACCTGGAATTAACTCTGTAGTCTCATGGTGGCCTTGAACACATGGCGATCCTCCTACCTCTGCCTCCCGGGTGCTGGGATTAAAGGTGTGCACCACCATGCCCGGCATTAATAAAATATTTTAAAAAGAAAGTCAACTCTAATCCTCTTCTCTTTTATCTACATGCCTTTTTACTCACTCTTTGTGTACAACTTTCTTATAGAAGCCACTAGTAATCCATCTTCTATGCACTAACCTGAATTAGACTCTTTTGTATCATCCGCATAATGTGTATTGTGCTATTCTTGCTTCAATAAGACTAACAGACAATGATATGCTATCTTCTATATTACTACTTTTAGTATCCTATGAATCGCATGTGTATTGTTTGTTGAGCACATGAATGTAAAATCAACATTTTCAACACATATACATTAGTAACGGACATAATCTCATAAAAACCTTCCAACACAATATAACTGATTAAAGGATTTAAGAGTTGATATCTAGAAAAGAAAATGAAAATGGGAAATTTTGAGATTTGTGGTGATTATTTAGCATCCTACAAAGGCACTCCAGTATTCTTATCCAGGTTACAATGAGAACACCACTTAAATTGTGCTTAGTCTTTCTCTACAACCATAGTAGATATTTTAAATTAGAAAGTGACATATCTTCTGAGGATTAGGGATGTGGGCTATCAGTGTCTCTTAGCAGACTAGGGCACAGGTTCCTATTTCATGGGAAGCAGGAAATAAGGTGGATAATGAGAACAGAATGAGCTCCTAGTATCCAGAGGTACCATCACAGCCAAAACCAGGAACAAGCATTTCTTAGGGCTACAAAATATCAGCTGTATAATCTCTGCATTTGTCATAAAACTGTTTACACTTATCCATATCTTAGCCCATTCTATGTTTATAATGAAATAACCAGGGTAGGATAATTTTGTAATGAAAAGTGTTTGATTTAGCTTACATATTTGGAGACTGAAAGTCTATAGTTCAGAGGTCCTGCTGATCCAGCATCAGATGAGTGCTTACTGTCATTATGGAAGAAGCAAATGTGAGAAGGAGAGATCATCACAGAAAGCCAGAAAGGCTGGAGTTCTTACTTTCACTAGGATATACTGCTGACCATCAGAGGATAATTCATTAGGCTCCACTTCTTAAATGTGTTTATCGCTTTTCATATAACCACATCAAGAACAAGCTATCTATGAGCCCTTGAGGAATTCACTTAAACAGCATCCAAATTACACCAATAAACAAGTAGGTACTTCAGACATCATTATATTAACTTCAGTGAGTACTAATTTGTACTTCATTTAGAAAGTATACATCTTTGTTATGGACTACTAGAGGAAAACTGGTAGAAAAAAGGTGAGTGCTTTATTATTATTATTTTTTGAGGCAAGCCCAACAGACTGGCTTTATTATGCACAAGAAAGGGGGACAGAGATAGAGATAGAGAGAAAGAGACAGAAAGAGAGAGAGAGAGAGAGAATGCCATACCAGGGCCTCAGGCCGCTGTGATTAAAATACAGACTGTACCACCTTGTGCTCATGTGTGACCTTGCACACTTGTGTTACTTTGTGCATCTGGCTTATATGGGACTTTGAGAGTCAAATATGGGTCCTTAGATTTAAAGGCAAGAACTTAAATCCATAAGCTATCTTGCCAAACCCAAACTAGTGTCTTAGAATGCTATTGCATTTACCCAATAGAGTATTACTTTCAAAAATTATGAATAATATTACTCATATAGCTGCTCAATCTACACTGTGATGCTTCTTACATTACATGTGAAAATTAGTGTATGTATTTACCTTATTGTGAGTGCTATTTTTATAAGATCAAATTTAAGAGTGAGTATACTTCCTTTGCCATATATATGTATATTGATTACGGAAATTTTCCATTAAATGTGAGATAAATATATTCTCTGATTCTTTTTTAAACTTACTACACTTGGTTTATAATATAAAACTTTTTTTAAAGTTTTCATATATATATATGTGAAATATATATATGAATGCATATGTATTTATATATACATACATATAATATATAATATAGATACTATACATATATACATAATATACACATATATGGATAATATATATTATGTATATATAATATAATATATAATATAATATATAATACATATAATAAAATATATTTTATATATATTATATATTATGTTATTTTTATATATATATGATATATATGTATATATATACATATATGTATAATATGTAACATATATATTATACATAATGACATAATATACATATATATGCATAATACATATTATGTATATATATATACATAATATATATAATATAATATATATTAACTATATATTATATTATATATTATGTTATAATTTTTATATATTACATATACATATATATAATATTATACATATATAATATATTATATTATATATTATATATGTTATATATATTATATCTAATATATATAATATACAATATATAATTATATAATATAATATATATTTTATATATTGTATTATATATAATATATATTATATATATTATATACATGTTATATAATATATATAATATATTTTATATTATATATATGTTATACATATATACGTAATATACATGTATATACATAATATATGTATTGTGTATATATATACTTTTTTTTATTTAATTTATTAGTTTTCTTTTCAGTAAATACAGGCACTTTGTTACCATTGTTTAGGCTCATCTGTGATCTACCCCCTCCCATTGGACCCTCCTTGTTGATGTAAATGGGTCGTGCATTGTGGAGTTAGCCCCCAGTTATTGGTATGATAAATGTCTCTTCAAATCATGACCCAACATGTGACTCTGACATTCTTTCCGCCCCCTCTTTCGCAAAATATCCCTGAGCCATGTTGGGTTCATTTTTGGTCTGCTTCAGTGCTGAGGTGTTGGGGGCCTCTGAGGCTCTGGCTCTCTGATTTGGTAGGAGTTGATTTTTCTCTGCGTTGATCTCCTTCTCCTTTGTGCTGGTATCCGGTTCACAGGAAAACATCACCCTTGCTTATTTCGCCAGTTGTCCTTAGTTTCAGTTGGGCCCTTTTTGAGGTATGTTGCGGCAGCCCTCTTCTTAGGATCTGCATCTATCTGGAAAAGAGAAGCAGATTCCCCAATGGAGAGTAAGTTAGCACCCGGAAAACTGAGATAAGACTTACTTTTTTGATAGACAGTTTGGTAGGTGTAGGCCCTCTTTTACCCCATGATTGATGGTAGCTTGAAATTGGAGAGTGGGCTTGGGTTTGGGTATGGTTCTAACTTGTTTCCCAGCTCCAGCTATGGGTCTAGTACCACTGAGTGGATCAGTTAGCCAAATCAAGAGCAGTTGGTTCCTCACCATGGCTGTGTACCAGTATTGCACTTGTGTGGGCATCACATCAGGTTATTTGTTGCTAATTAGTTTAAACAATGAGTTGATTGGACAGATCTTGGTCATTTCCCCCAGTTGCCTATGTGGGACATTCTGGCACTAGACATGCTGACTGTCTGGGGACTGACTCTCTCCTGGCTTCCAGCCATGTCATTCCATTTTACGTGTCAGCTGCGTATGGAGTCTTCAGCAATAGGGTCTTACCACTGGCCTTTGGTGGGTCATCAAGTACTCTGACAGAAGTCTGTCATTGTTTTGGGAAACCTCGTAGGTTTCTCTGATCAAAAGCTCATTGTGGATGGTAGGTCCAAGCTGGAAGTGGGGGTTACAAGTCAGGGTCCACTAAGAAATTGAGGAAGAACATAACTAATATACACGAGTTAGAGAGGAGAGAGATAGAGGGGAGGGGAAGAGAGGGAGGGAGGGAATATGTAGAAGATTTAGGTTAGTCTTGATCCTACCCTCTCCAGTGTCTTGTGGTTCACGTGTTTTGTGTAAGGGTCTTGTGAAGGTTCAGCCATTTGATCTGTCTTTTAGGAAGTAGAATTTTATGGTACCATTGCTGTTTGGGTCCAGATTACTGTTTTCCACCCTTCGATGCCCTCCCCGCCCTCCCATCCATCCTATTGTCTAGTCCATGAGGTGCTTGCTGGGTATGTAAGGTATCTTGGGTAGATTCAGGTTAGGTGTTGTAGATGAGTGAGACTTCGTGTCTATTTTTTTTTTTCTGTGATTGCATAAGTTCGCAGAGAATGATCTGTTCCAGGTTCAACCATTTTTCCTCAAATTTCTTTATGTCATTTTTTTCTTATTGCTGTATAGAATTCCATTGTGTAGATATACCACATCTTTGTTATCCATTCTTCTAATGATGGACATCTGGGTTGATTCCAACTTTTAGCTATTATGAATTGAGCCGCTACAAACATGGTTGAGCAAATCTCTCTAGCCTTTGGGTTAAAGGTTTTAGGGTAGATGCCCAGTAAGGGTATTATTGGGTCTGTTGGTATTTCTATAGTCAGCTTTTTCAGGAGTCTCCATATTGCTTTCCAAAGTGGTTGTACCATCCTGCATTCCCACCAACAGTGAATGAGTGTCCCTGCTTCTCCACATCCTCACCAGCATTTATTTTCATTTGACTTTCTGATGTTGGCTATCCTTATTGGGGTAAGGTGGAATCTCATAGTTGTTTTAATTTGCATTTCTCTGATGATTAGGGATGATGAACATTTTCTTAAGTGTGTGTTTGCCATTTGTATATCTTCCTCTGTGAATTGCCTGTTCAACTCTGCACCCCATTTTGTGAGTGGGGTATTTGTCTTCTTATTGTTTAGACTTTTGAGTTCTTTGTAAATTCTAGAGATAAGGCCTCTATCAGTTGGATAACCTGCAAATATTTTCTCCCATTGTGTGGGTATTATATTGGCTTTGCTTATTATATGCTTGTGTCTAAAGAAACTCTTCAGCTTCCTCAGATCCCAATGGTTGAGTGACTGTTTAAGAACTTGAGCCACTGGGGTTTTATTCAGGAAGTCTTTTTCCATTCCTATATCATGGAAAGTACTTCCTAAATTTTCTTCCAGTAGTATTCGAGTTTCTGGTCTTATGTTGACTTCTTTGATCCATTTGGATTTGAGTGTAGTGCATGGTGAAATGTGTGGATCAAGTTTTAGTTTCCTGCATGTGGTTATCCAGTTTGTCCAGCACCATTTGTTGGATATGCTGTCTTTTTTCCAGTCTATATTGTTTGGGTGTTTGTCGAATATCAAGTAGCTATAGTTGCTTGACCCAAAATCCGGGTCCTCAAGTCTATTCCATTGGTCTATACTCCTGTTTTTATGCCAGTACCATGCTGTTTTTATTACTATGGCTTTGTAATATAGGTTTATATGGGGTATGGTGATGCCACTAGAGGTATTTCTTTTGCTGAGGATATGTTTGGATATGCGAGGTCTTCTGCCTTTCCATATGAAATTTGAGATCATTATTTCTATCTCTGTGAAGAACACTGTAGGGATTTTAATTGGAATTGTGTTAAATCTATATATTGCCTTTGGTAGGATTGTCATTTTCAGAATGTTAATTCTGTCTATCCAGGAGCATGGGAGGTCCTTCTATCTTCCCAAGTCCTCCTCAATTTCTTTTTTGAGAGTTTTTATATTTTAGTCGTATAGATCTTTTACTTCCTTGGTTAACGTTATTACAAGGTATTTTATTATTTTTTTGTTGCTATTGAAAATTGGACTATGTCCTTTATTTCTTTTTCTGTGTCTTTGTCATTTGCATACAGTAATGCTACCGATTTTTGTGCATTGATTTTGTATCCTGCTACTTTGCTATAGGAGTTTATCACCTTCAGGATTTTTAGGATGGAGTGTCTCGGGTCTCTTACATATACAATCATGTCATCAGCGAATAGAGCTAACTTAACTTCTTCCTTTCCAAATTGTATCCCTTTTATTTCCTTCTCCTGTCTTATTGCTTGGGCTAGGAATTCCAGTACTATATTGAAAAGCAGGGATGAGAGAGCACATCCCTGTCTTGTTCCTGATCTCAATGGGAATTCCTCCAGTCTCTCTCCATTAAGTATTATTTGGGCCTTTGGAGCTTTGTATATTGCCTTTATTATGTTAAGATGTGAACCGGCCATGCTGATTCTCTCCAATGTTTTGATCATGAAGTGATGTTGTATCTTGTCAAAGGCCCTTTCTGCATCTATCAAAATGATCATGTGGTTTTTATGTTTAAGCTTGTTTATGTGGTGTATTACATTGACAGATTTTCGTATGTTGAACCACCCATGTGTTCCTGGGATAAATCCCACTTGGTCAAGGTGGATAATGCTTTTGATGTGTTGTTGGATTCGGTTTGCGAGTATTTTGTTGAGGATCTTTGCGTCTATGTTCATTAGGGAAATAGGCCGATAGTTTTCTTTTCTTGTGGCATCTCTGCCTAGTTTTGGGATTAGGGTGATACTAGCTTCATAGAAGGAGTTGAGTAGCTTTCCCTGTTTTTCAATTGTGTGGCACAGTTTTAGAAAGATTAGTTTGAGTTTTCCATGAAGGTTTGATAAAATTCGGCTGGGAATCCATCTGGTCCTGGACTCTTCTTTTTGGCGAGTTTTTTTTTTATTACTTTTTCTATCTCTGTGAGTGTGATGGGTTCATTGAGGTGATTAATCTGCTCTGAGTTTAGCTTTGGTAGATGATATGCGTCCAGAAACTTATCCATCTCTTCCACATTTTCCAGTTTTGTGGAGTAGAGGTTTTTGAAATAAGTCCCAATGATTCTCCCAATTTCACTTATGTCTGTTGTGATCTCTCCTTTTTCATTTTGACTTTTGTTAATTTGGAGTCTCTCCTTTTTTTGCTTGATCAAATTGTCCAGAGGTTTGTCAATCTTGTTTATTTTTTTAAAGAACCAGCTCTTTGTTTCGTCAATTGCCTTAATTGTTTCCTTGGTTTCCAATTCATTAATTTCTGCTCTGATTTTAATTATTTCTTTCCTTCTGGAGCTCTTTGGGTTGGATTTTTCTTGTTTTCTCCAATGCCTTTACGTGGATGGTAAGGCTACTGATTTGGGATCTTTCTGTCTTTTTTATAAAGGCATTGAGTGCTATGAATTTCCCCCTGAGGACTGCCTTCATTGTGTCCCATAAGTTTTGGTATGATGTGTTCTCATTGTCATTCAATTCCAGGAATTTTGCAAATTCATTTTTTATATCATCCACTATCCATTACTTGTTTAATAGTGTGCTATTCAGTTTCCAGTTGCCATTGGGTTTCTTGCTTTTTTTTTGTTGTTGTTGATTGTTGTTGTTGTTGTTGATTTCTAGCAATATAGCATTATGACCTGATATCATGCAGGAAATTATGTCAATTTTCCTAAATATGTGGAGGCAGTCTTTGTGACCCAATATATGGTCTATTTTAGAGAATGTTCCATGGGCTGCTGAGAAGAATGTGTAGTCTGTGGATTTGGAATGGAAAGTTCTGTAGATGTCTGTTAGGTCTAAGTGCTCTATGGTTTTATTGAGCTCTCTTACTTCCCTGTTGAGCTTCTGTTTGGATGATCTGTCTATTACTGATAATGATGTGTTAAAGTCCCTAGTTATGATGGTGTTGGTGGTTATTTCTGTTTTATTGTCAAGTAGGTTTTGTTTTATAAACTGTGGTGCCCCTGTGTTTGGTGCATACAGATTTTTGATTGTAATATCCTCTTGATGGATTGTTTCCTTTATAAGTAGGAAGTAGCCTTCTTTGTCTTGTTTGATTGTTTTTGTTTTAAAGTCAATTTTATCTGATATTAATATAGGTACACCTGCTTGTTTCTTATTCCCATTTGCTTGGAATATTGTTTACCACACTTTCACCCTGAGGAAGTTTTTGTCTTTAGTGGTAAGGTGGGTTTCCTGAAGGCAGCAGTTTGAGGGGTCTAATTTTTTGACCCACCCTGTTAGCTTTTGTCTCTTGATGGGTGAATTAAGGCCATTAATATTTAGGGTGATGACTGTGAGATTTGATTTGATCCCTGTCATGTTGTGGTGGTAGAGGTGTGTTGGAATTTTCATGGAATTTAAATTTTTTTCTGTCTACTCTGGGTTTGTTTGCTGTGATCTGCTTCTTGTAGGCATTTGTGTTTGGTTATTTGTTTATTCTCTGTGGAGAATTTCCTGGAATACTTTCTGTAGTTTTGGTTTTATGTTCATATAATTGTAAAGCTGAGTTTTGTCATGGAAAGTTTTCCTTTCACCATCTATGATAAGGGAGACTTTTGCAGGGTAGAGTAGTTTGGGTTGGAAGCCATAGTTTCTTAGAATTTGGAGAGCTTCATTCCAGGCCCTTCTAGCTTTCAGCGTTTCCATTGAGAAGTCTGAAGTAATTCTGATGGGGTTTCCTTAGAAAGTTGTGTGTTGTTTTTCCCTAGCTGCTTTTAGGATTTTTTCTTTGGTGTTAATGTTTAGAGTGTTAATGATAATATGTCTTGAGGAGTTTCTCCTTTGGTCTAGTCAGCTAGGAGTTCTGTTTGATTCTTGTATCTTGATGGCCCTTTCTTTTAAGAGATGGGGGAAGTTTTCTTCCATTATCGTGTTAAATAATTTCTCCATGCCTTTGGACTGAAATTCTTCTCCTTCTGGTATTCCAATGATTTTGATATTAGGATGTTTAAGTGTATCCCACAATTCTCTCTCTCATGTTCTGGTATGTATATATATATATATATATATATATATATATATATATATATTTTTTTTTTTTTTTTTTTTTCCTCTCTTAATGTTTCTTTACCTGGGTCAGGTCATTGAATTACTATTGGTCTTTCTCTGTAAAATGGGATAAAAGTACCCTAGTAACCTAATTTAAATGGTTGTTGTATAGACATAGTAAAATGATATCTACAATATATTTAGCATAATGTTATCATATGGGAAAAATATAATGATACTTATAATTTTCAAATGTTATTATAAAAGGCTGTTCCTTGGTACTGAATGAAATGAGTACTGAAATGAGTACCTCCTTCTCCCCAAAACACATTTTCTTTCTATGTCTTGTGTTTGTTAATGGAGACATTATTTAGGTAGTTTTTTCACTTGAAAAATTAACTTTGTTACTCCTCTCTTTTAATTTCTTATCAAACATTAACAGGGTGAACAAAGTTAAGCAGTGGGAGCAGAGCTAGGAAGTAAATATTACCCAATCACTAACCCTGCTACTGTAAACAAGCATCTCCAATCTACTGATGCATACCAAGGCTCTATTAACTGTGCCCAGTGTATCTGTTTGTGTGTGCAGCAGCTGCACTGATTTCACAGTAGCTGGATTGACGTAAGGTTGTCATAGAAACCAACCACAGACCAATGCTTTTTCCACTGAATACACCTAGCAACTGTATGGATTTCTCTCTTTCTATCTATCTATCTATCTATCTATCTATCTATCTATCTATCTATCTATATATCAGATTTGAAAACAGCCCTTTTGACATATATGGTTGTTTTTCCTTATTATAAAATTAGAACTATTAGAGCTGGGACAACATATCTTAAGGCCTTTTTTGTTTCTCCTCTCAGAAAGCTCTTGTTTTATTACTTAATAGACCATCTATATATTTGAGGTATCCCTTTATCTTTGGTTATATATTTCTCTCTTCAGTGTTTAAGACCAAGCAGATAGCTAAAAAATAATCAAGAATTAATTCTGGAGGTCAATAATGGCTCTCCGAAGGAGACTTTAGTTACCCAGGAGTAGCTCTATACCTTACTGGTGTTTTCTGACTGTTTAGAATAAGTCGGGACCATGTTAACCAAGTAGTTTTCCCTTTTTTGGGAATCCAGGAGGACTAATTGTTTCTCAATTTTGACTCTCCTGTTTCTGATTGTACACCAACTTCTTGTTTGTGTCTCCATATCCTCCCTGATCATGAAGACAGGTGACTTACTAGAGGTAAGAAGTGTCCCATCATCTCCAGTGGCCTCATGACCTGGGATCACAGGTGAAAATATCGGCCTTTTTAGCTCCAATGATTCCAATTGGCTTTGGTTTCTACATAGGTCATTAATACACTTAGAAAGTAAGTTACACCAATCTGGATGTATGTACAAATAGAACACATTTGATTACTGAAATCAATTTAGTTAAAAATATTTGATTAACATAAAAAAATTTTATATTTTACCCATGACTTAAACTGATAAGGGATAGGCAGGCTATCCCAACATATTTTACCTAACATGAGCATAAAGGTTATAGTGACTGAAATTATGTCACTTAAACCTAAGTAATTAAACCTAGTGATGACCATTCAATAAAATTAGAATAAAAACAGAAGCTACCTTTAAAGTCATAATGTCTTTAAGTAAGAGTAGCTCATCTTTGGAAATTAAATACTTACATGTGAACCTTTATCTTAAGACTGTTTTTCCAATAGTTAAGATCTTGAAGAATAAAGAAACCTAATTTATTTTACTGACAGTCTTAAAGCCAGTTTTTATAACCCTTAAACCATAACAAAGTAGCATCAGTGAGTTGTTAATGAGTGAGACCTTAACCATGAGACTCAGTTTCTCTACTGGTTAAAACCTTGACATCAAGTAAACATATTTTAGATTTTATCCAATTAAGTGTTTCAATAAAGGGGCCAGTTCCTGAGCAACCTTCATTACCATTACAACGTCCTGGTGTCTTCTGTAATTTATTCATCTCCCTTTCTGGTCCTTTTATTTTTTCTTAGCTTCCAATTATAATAAAACAGAAGTTGCCACTTGGAGCAACTGTTTTAAAGTTTCTTATCTGGTTTGGTTACCAATTTTTGTAATTTATTACAAATATAGATGTTGACTGAGTTAAAATTTTATATTTAAGAAGAATTTCCTCCTCCATGGTATCTGGCATTACATTGGTATGTTTTCTAATTGTCTCCTTAAATCTATGGAGAGAAGTAATGGACAATTTCTGTTTTCCCTGTATTATCTAAATGAGACCAGTTTTAAAGAAGACAGGGTAGCAGAGACTTTTGGGGTATCTTGGAAGTGATTGTTCCATCTGAAATGAAATGGACAAAAGTGAGAAGGAGAATCTGTAGGCAGGTTATGCCTTATCCTGACTCAAATATTCTTGTTGGAGGGGTATGCCTCCAGCTGGATTAGGGAGAAAAAACTTCTCTTGAAGTTAGGTCTCACATTAGCCTAAGCTGACCAGGATTTCAGGGTTGCCTGAAACTCATGGCCATCCTCCTATTTCAGCCTCCCTGAGAGCTGGGATCAAAGGTGTGCACTGGTAACTAACTGAAATTTCCCCCTGCTTTCTCTCCAATCTAAAGGGGAGACACAGAGCAGTCTATGTCCCTTCTGGAGCAAGGAAGGTCCAAGATATGTGTTCATGCTCACACACAAGGCTGGCTTCCAAACTCAGATTCTTCTAGACTTTTCCCCTAGTCCCCAGCATGAATCTTATATCATGGCATATAAGGTTGGCCACTGGTCATGCTAAGCACAAGTGCAGAGATTTCTGCCCTTATTCCTGTCTTGGTGGCTTAGATACCTTATGGGGGGTGGGGCAGGTTCCCTGGGACCACTTCCCCTTTTCTGCTCTGTGGGGGCCTGGGATATGAGTCTCCCATCTGTTCAGTGAATATTTGGGACTAAAGGATTGTTGTTATTGTTGTAATGGTAATCTTTGTTTTTATGACCTTAAATATAGGGATCATAACCTTTGTTGATATTAAAGAGATAGATAAGATCATTTACTTGATGTTTTTTTTAATATATGTTTTTACCTTGATATACACTTTATGTAAGCCTGATGACAAACATGTAAGAAGTCTTTAACCTGATCAAATACCATGATTCCGTTTACCTATTTGACCTTTTTGTCTAGGGAGAAATGTTTTTTTTTTCTAACAGATGTGACTTAAGATGTTCAAATGAGAAGAACTATAAAGAGAACCAGAGTTATATGCTGTCTGTCATTCCCATTTCCTTGTCAGAGACAATTGGCCATTTTGTCTCTGGACAGGGTAAGAGGGACACATGGCTTAAATTTGCATGAGGTCTGAGATAAAGGGGTGGCATCCCTTTCTCCAAAGTCCAGCTTGCCATGTCTTTAACCAGCATATAATAGTAAACAAGAACAAAAGGAAATGACAGAGAAGAGAGTTAAGCATTCTGCTATTACTATTCTGAAGTTGTTTGTTTTTACCTAGGCAATATATTTTACTCATTTGTGGTATATAATGTGATAGGGTCTTGTGTATGTCTAACCCAAAGAGTGTGAATTACATCTGTGCTTATGACTTTGTGCCCCTCTTAGCATATAGCATTGCCTATGTCTAATGTAAGCTGAATTCAGATTAAGTCTATGTCCCTATGTAAAAATTTATAGCATCTTCAAAACTCTGTAAACAGTTGAAAAAATCTTTAATTTTAGCCATAGTGTTTATCTATGTTTAACTTGAAAATTAGCTTTTTGTTCCTTATAAAAGGAAATTCATTTTAGGCAAAATTTGGTCCTTTTCAATCTCCTATACCTTTCTACATACATACACCTTTATCCACATATTTTAACATTTTAATCTAAGTTCTACTCAAAAGCATTTTTACCAAGTATTTTATGTCCAACTTGAAAAATTCCTTCCCAGTTTCTTCAGCCATCTCATCTCAAGCCATAATTAACCATCTTGCTTATAACATTAAGAGAAACTACACCAAATTGATCAATTTTATTACCCACTGACAAAGAAACAAGTAGTTTAGGTTCAAAGAGTTTACCACCTTATTGTTCACAGTTTGTAGAGAAACAGCCTTAGCAAAAAAAAAAAAAAACAAAACAAAACAAAACAAAAAAAAACTTACAAATTCCTTAGTACTTATGTCACCAAAAATCTCTACCTGACAAACAGACATTTTTAATAATACTACTATATATACTTATAGATTTTATATAGCCTGTTGATTTGAGATGTCTTCTGTAAATAAATTCCATGAAGTACACTTTTTAAAATTATAAGTCTGTGAATACAGGCAAAACATGACAACCTTTTGGGGGATTATCTTTATCACTACCTCTAACACATTTGGATTTTGTTTTTTAGTTTTCAAGGCAGGGTCTCACTCTATTTCAGGATGACCTGGTATTCACTATATAGTCTCAGGGTGGCCTGTAACTCATAGTGATCCTCCTACCTCTGCCTCCCAAGTTCTGGGATGAAAGGTGTGTGCCACCATGCCTGGCTTGGAAATGTTTTTATAACTAAAGCAAATTTTTGTCTTTGTCTTGAGGCAGGATGATCTAGAACTCAGGCCATTTGCTTCCTCCTTTTAACTTACAGGGCAGTACAATCTTTTAAAATACTGGGCTAATTATGAGCCACAAGCTCAGAGAGAATTTTGTTGTTTTCCAGTAATCCTCCATGTAAATTTAAGTTGACCTTGAACATAAACTCAGCAATTATCAGCTCACCATAGGGTTTGTTTAAATCTGACTTAAAAAAAAAAAAAAAAAAACTTGAAGTAAATCAAATGCAACAAAAACTAGGAAAGATCTGTTGGACTACTTGGACTACTAAAGAAACCAAAAGGTGTCTATAAACAACATATTATTTTCAAAAGCCCAAACAAAAGAGAAACTATCAGGCATAGTTCAAATTAAAGTTATGTACTTATTTTTATCAATAAATTTAAACATCATGTGGTTGAAAACTGTGGGGCCAGGGCATCACATTGGAACCTTGAAGTGGAGATCCTCCTGTCTCAGCTTCCCAAGTAGCTGGAATAATAGGCCTAGCTTATTTCACTGCTTATAATACCTGCATGAATAAATGAATTATTACAGTTATATAAAAATATGTTTGTCATACAGAAATTTGGCAGAAAATCACAGCAGGCAGTGAGCACCGTCAGGCATGTCTTTTGCATTTTGTCACTGTATTTTTTGAGAGACAGTGTGGTTATTTTCCACAACCAGTTGACATAGCCAAAGGACTCAGCTCCATAGGGTGTAAGAGGCATGTGTTCTGGACCCAGGCTTGTTAAGAAACCCTTTCAAGCCAAGTGCTTAAGCTCTGGACTTGGCTGGAGCATTTTTAGTTTCCCCTTCATTTAAGGGGCCAGAGACCCACTGTTTGTGGCTGGGGTCTCCCTCCAATCCAGAGGTGAGCTTTCAAATCTCCAATTGAATCTGGCAGAGGCCTTCTTGCAGGATGGGCATACCTAGTCCTACAATGGGACCCTCCAATGAAATCAACAAAAATTCATTCCCAAAATGAGACCCTGATTAAAAACAAAACAAAACAAAACAAAAAACTCACTCAACTGGAAGAAAATCTTCAAAGAACCAACAATCATATAAAAGAAACTGGAGAGAATCCTCTCATTGAGCAATCAGCTTTAAACAGTTGGCTTAACTTTATTGAATAAAACATTAGAACCCTCCAAAGAGATATGAATAAATTGAAGGTAAGCCAAGAAATGGAAGATCTCAGAAACTGGTTGATTAACCTTAATAAAGACTTGATAAAATGCAAGAATAAACTCAAGGAAGAATCAAGAAGATCAACTAAAAGTCATACCTCAAAAGAGAGATGGACACAATGCAAAATAACACCACAGGAAACACAAATCAAACAGAAATTATAAAGACATCTCTAGAACCCCTCACCAGTAGAGTTACTCATGTGGAAGACAGAACCTCTGATTTGGAAGACAAGACAGAGGAAACTGATCAGGAGGGAGACCAAAAACTTTGCTGAGTTCACAAAATCAAATGAAAGGCCAAAGGCATAGAGACCATAATCAAAAACATTATTGAAGACAATTTTTTTTAACCTCTCAAAAGAGAGGCCCATCCAGATACAATAAGCCCACAAGACACCAAGCAGACAAAACCAACGAAGAAACTCTCCAAAACACATCAAAGTTAAAACTCTTAACAACAAAAACAAAGAGAGAGTGTTAAAAGCAGCAAGAGAGAAACAACTGACAACATACAAAGGCAACCCCACCATAATTACATTCGATTTCTTAATGGCAACCCAGAAAACCAGAAGGAACTGGAATGGAACACTTCAAAGCCTGGAAAACTACAGGTTCCAAACCAAGGTACTCTACCCAGCAACAGTATCTCTTATAATAGAAGGTTATTGAAAAACTTTCCAAGAAAAAGTCATCTTTATGATTTTATGAACACAAAGCCAAACCACAGAGAATACTTGAGGGAATACTCCACCCAGAATAGTCAAACAACCAATCTCAATATCAAACAAGAAGTTCACAGCAACCAAAATAGACTAGGCTCAAAATAGTACAAAACACAAGAAAGCAATAAATAAATAAATAAATAAACAAACCATAAAACACCTCAGCATGGCAGGGATCAATTCAAACCTCACAGTAATACCTTAAATATTAATGGTTTTACTTCACCTATCAAAAGACACAGATTATCAGGTGGATCAAGAAACTGGACCCTTCTATCTACTGTCTTTAAGAAACCCACATCATCCTTAAAGATAGACACCTCCTCACAGTGATAAATTGGAAAATGATATTCCAAGAAAACGGAAATAAAACACAGGAAAATAATAGAGTTCAACAATATCATAGGTCAACTAGACCTTACAAATACCTACAGAAATTTCCACACCAAAGTTACAGAATACAAATTCTTCTCAGCAGCCCACAGAACCTTTTCCAAAATTTACCATATATTAGGCTATAAAGCATGCCTTCATAAAGTCAGGGAAATTGAAGTAACTTCCTGTATCATGTCACCAGGGCATATTTCCAAAGCATCTACTCCACAAAATTAAATAATCTGGAAGAAATGGATGTATTCCTAGACACATACCACCTACCAAAAATAAAACTCAGACCAGATTAATTTCCAAAACAAACCTATCACATTCATGGAGATTGAAGAGGTAATCAAAAGCCTCTCCCAAAAGAAAAGCCCAGGACCAGATGGCTTCTCAGCTGAATTCTATCAAACCTTCATTGAAAAACTGAAACCAATTTTTCTCAACCTCTTCCACATAATAGGAAACCAGGTAATCTACCCCAACTCCTTTTCTGAACCTATCATCACCCAAATACCAAAACCAGACAGAGGTGCAACAGGGAAAGAAAACTATAGGGCTACTTATGTACTTAGATGCAAAGATCCTGAACAAAATCATTTCAAACCAAATCCAACAAGGCAACAAAAGCATTATCCACCTTGATTAAGTAGGCTTCATCCAAGGGATGCAGGGATGGTTTAACATATGGAAATTGGTCAACATAATATACCACATAAATAAACTAAACCATAAGGAACACATGATCATCTCAACTGATACAGAGAAGGCCTTTTACAAAACAGTGTAATGAATAGGCTATATATAAAACTCCTAAATCCCAAATAATACTTAATGGGGAAAATCTCAAGGAGTTTCCACTGAGATTGGGAACAAGACAGGGGTGCTTAATCTCACCACTGCTCTTCAACATAGTACTAGAAGTACTAGCCCAAGCAATAAGAAAGGAGAAAGAAATGAAAGGGATTCAAATTGGAAATGAAGAAGTCAAGTTATGCCTATTTGCAGATGATAGAGAAAGAAATCTGCAAGGTAGTTCCATTTTCAATAGCAACAGCAATAACAAAATAACCTTGGAATAACTGTAACGAATATATGAAAGACCTGTATAATGAAAACTTAAATATACTCAAGAAAGAAATTGAGGAGGAGTTGGCAAGATGGAAAGACCTCCCATGCTCCTGGATAGGTAGAACTAATATTAGAAAATAGCAGTTCTAGCAAAAACAAAATACAGAAATAACACAGTACACAATTCTACACAGAAATTGAATAAATAATCTCAACATTCATATGGCACTTCTGGGTAAGATAGAGGCATGAAAGCCATGCCAAACTAGTCTAGTGAGGGATTTAAGCAAAATCACAGCAAAATACACTCTTCTTCTGAAAAGTGAAGTGTGTAGCTTTTTTATTAGCCATAGCAGAGAAGCAGGAGAGACCAAGGCTCATAATAAAGGAGGAAAATGGCCAGAATCTCAATGAGGCACTTGCAAACCTGATCCATGTGACCTGTGTGATTTGTAAACCTACCTGGGGCTGCCTGTCTGGCACCAATTTGCAGAAGCAGAGACCAAATGAGGCTAATTTCCAACCTCATCAGCCTTCTTGCAAAGTCAAGAAACTTGAAGGAAGATCAGCTACGAAGCCAGTAAAAGAGATGGAACCAGCTGAGCAGTTCCAGTATAACTCCAGGCTTCCTGCACTGTCCCATATCCCAAGCCTCAGAACAGCTAACTTCCAGATGCAGTCAGCCCCTGGCAGCAGGGCATACAGTACATCTGAACAGAACACAAATTCCATAGCACAATACAGAGGGATCAAGGTGGGCACTCAGCGTTGATGAGATTGGAAGCCACCCTAGAAGGTAATAAGGCCAACTGGTTAAAAAGAAAAAAAAAAAAAAAAGCAGGTAAATATGCCTGCATGGGAAGTGAAGTGCTAATATCTGTTTCCATGTCAGGGAATTCCATGTCAGGGAAGGTCAAGGTTTATATATTCTTGGTTGACTTTACTATTCTCAATTAAACTGTACTTGGGGTTTGAATATTGGTGCCTTTCATGCTTTCGGATTTATAGGAACTTTGTTTTTTGCTTCTGTCATTACTGGAGGCAAGGTCTGATTCAGATCCAGGCTGGTGTAGAACCCAATTGAGAACAGAAATCTCAATCTCCCTGCTGACAGGATTAAGGGTATAGAGCAACACACACCCCTAGGGACTCTGGCTTTATAAGGTTATCTGTTCATTTTAATCCCCAAATTTGCATACTTTGTGCAGGTTTTTAATGAATGTGTAGAATGCTCAGTTGTTTAGAATTTTCAAGTAATTTGCTCCATACAGCCTACTAGAATACTTTAAAAGAAGGCAAACTCAACACCTAGGATTACTTCTGACATTGGATTGGAGTACAGGAGCTACACTTGCCACCTTAAACTCCTGCTCTGAAGGTATATAAAGTTGTATTTCCAAATCTAAAAGCACCACATATTATTAGAAAAATCAAGCATCAAATTAATTCATGATGCAAAAATGCAACATTATAATACAAGAAACCCAAAGAATCAAGACAATATGATCCCACCAAAATTTATAAAAACATCAGAAATGGCCCCTAATGAGACTATTCTAGATGAAATGTCTGACAAAGAATTTTTTTTTAAATGATTTTATCTCCACTCAAAAAAAAAAATAAGAAAGAAAGAAAGAATCTAGGCATGGTGGCAAATGCCTTCAATCCCAGCACTTGGGAGGCAGAGGTAGGAGGATCACCATGAGTTTGAGGCCACTCTGAGACCACATAGTGAATTCTTGGCCAGCCTGAGCTAGAGTGAGACCCTACCTTGGAAAACAATACAAACAAAACAAAAGCAACAATGACAACAACAAAAAACTACAGCAACAACAATAAAAAAATCAAAGATGAACTCAAAGGAATCAAAGAAAAAAAACAAAGAAATAAAAGAAGAAAATAAACTCCTGAAGGAATTCCAAGAGAACACAGCTAACCGCCTTAATGAAATAAAGGGTTCACTTTAGGATATGAGTAAGGAAACAAAAATACTGAAGAAAAACCAGGCAGAAATTCTAGCTCAGAAAAATACAGTCAAATAAAAACACTACCTCTACTAGAGATCCCAGCTCTGAAAAGTAAAGTCAAATAAAAAACACTGTGGCCTTCCAGCACTCGGGAGGGAAAGGTAGGAGGATCACTGTGAGTTTGAGTCCACCCTGAGACTCTGTAGTGAATTCCAGGTCAGCCTGGGCTAGAGTGAAACCCTACCTTGTAAAACAAAAAAACAAAAACAAATAAAAACCACTGTGGAAAGTCTCAATAGAATGAATGAAGGAGAGGACAGAATATATAAACTAGAAGATCAGGTGGTAGATCTAATACAGCCCAAAAAAGAGAAAGACTAGCTAATAGGAAGTTATGAATAGGAATTTCAAGATACACAGAACAGTATGAAAACATCAAACATGAGAATTCAGTGTATATAGAAGGAGAAGAATTTCAATTCTGAGGGTTAGAAGGCATTTTCTATAAAATCATAGAAAAAATTTCCCCCAAATTTGGAAAGAAATGCCAATGCAGACACAGGAAGCTTTTAGAACATCAATCAGACAAAACCTGGAAATAACCATTCCTAAATTAAACTACTAAATATGCAAACCAAAGAAAATATATTGAAATCAGTTAGATAAAAAAAGCAAGTCACCTACAAAGTCAAGCCCATCACAATAACAGCAGATTATACAGCACAAACTTTAAAAGCTAGAAGGGCTTAGAGAAAGATAACAACTGTCAACCAAGATTACTTTATCCTGCAAAGCTATCTATCCACATTGATAGAGAAATAAGGACATTCCACAATAAAACAGGCTGTGGAAATTTATGACAAGTAACCCAGCTCTACAGAAAATATTTGAAGGAATTCTTCATTCTGAAGAGAAAGCAAAGCACATGAAAAAATAGTTAAAAATGAACCATACTCATATAACAGTTAAAACTAGCAAGTGATAGGAAATCTGGAAACTCTAAAAACCAAGAAGAATGGAGAGAATAAATGCATACCTTTCAATGCCTCAACCAAAAGATATAGGCTTGAAGAATGAATTAAAAGGTAGGATTCTGCCATTTGTTGCCTCCAGAAAACACATCTCTCAATAAAAGATAGACACGGTCTTAGGATGATAGGATGGAAAATGGTATTTCAAGCAAATGGGCTTAGGAAACAAGCAGGGGTTGCTATCCTAAGATTTGATAGCATAGACTTCATACCAACATTAGTGAGGAAAGGTAAAGAAGGTCACTTTATACTCATTAAAGGAACACTCCAACAGGAGGACATTACAATCCTAAACATCTATGCACCTAACTTGGAGGCTCCCAAACTCATCAAACAAATGCTATTAAACTTAAGGTCAGAGATAACACCAATACCCCACTCTCATCAATGGACAGGTCACCCTGGAAAAAAAATAAAGAGAGAGTCATCTGGATTAAATGATGTCATGGAAAAAATGGACCTAGCTGATATCTACAGAACATTCCATCCAAATGCTGCAGTATGTAAGTTGTTTTTTTTTTTTTTTTCTCAGCAGCACATGGAACATTCTCTAAAATAGAGCATGTATTAGCACACAAAGCAAATATTAACAAATACAGGAAAATTGAAATAATCCCTTGTAGTCTATTTGACCATAATGGGATAAAACTGAAAATCAGCAATAAGAAAAACTACTGGAGGCTAAACAGTACACTATTGAATGATGAATGGGTCAATGAAGAAATCAAAAAAGAAATCAATAAATTCATAGAATCAAATAATGATGAGAACACAATATACCAAAACCTCTGGGACAAAATGAAGGCAGTCCTAAGAGGGAAATTTATAGCTCTACATGCCTATATTAAAAAAAAAAAAAATTGAGAGTTCACAAGTAAACAATTTAATGCTTCACATTAAGTCCTTGGAAAAAGAAGAAAAAGGCAAACCAAAAATCAGTAGACAAGAAGAAATAATAAAGATTAGGGCAGAAATTAATGAAATAGAAACAAAAAAATCCAAAGAACCAATGAAATAAAGAGTTGGTTCTTTGAAAGGATAAACAAGATTAATAAACCCTTAGCAAATTTTACCAAAAGAAAGAAAGAACAGACAAAAATTAATAAAATGATGGGCTGGAGAAATGGCTTAGCAGTTAAGCGCTTGCCTGTGAAGCCTAAGGACCCCGGTTCGAGGCTCGGTTCCCCAGGTCCCATGTTAGCCAGATGCACAAGGGGGCGCATGTGTCTGGAGTTCGTTCGCAGAGGCTGAAAGCCCTGGCACGACCATTCTCTCTCTCTCCCTCTATCTGTCTTTCTCTCTGTGTCTGTTGCTCTCAAATAAATAAATAAATAAAAATTTAAAAATTAATAAAATGAGATATGAGAAAGGCACCATTACAACAGATACCAAAGATATTCAAAAGAATCATAAGGATATACTTTAAGAATATACATGCTTCTAAGTTTGAAAATCTGAAAAAGATGGATGATTTCCTTGATTCATATGATCTACCCAAATTAAATGAAGATGAGATTAAACCAGTTAAGTAGACCTATTACAAATAAGGAAATCCAAGCTATTATAAAAAGTCTCCCAACTAACAAAAACATTCAGACCCAGATGGATTCACTGTTGAATTTTACCAGACCTTCATGGAATAACTAACACCACTGCTTTTCAAAATATCCCATATATTACAAAAGGAATTCTACTAAGATCCTTCTATGAAGCCAGCATCACTCTGATACAAAAACCAGACAAAGACAGAACAACAACAAAAAAATAATAAAATTACATATCATTCTCGCTCATGAACATAGATGCAAAAATTCTCAAGAAAATATTGGCAAACAGAATATAAGAATATGGCAAACCTACAAACAACATAATACTAAGTGGGAAAAAACTTGAAGCTTGTCCACTAAATTCAGGAACAACACCAGGGTGACTACTGTCTCCACTTTTATTTCGTATAGAACTGGATCTTAGCTATAGCAATAAGGCAAGAGACACTCATGAAAGGGATACAGATTGGAAAGGAAGAGATAAAATTATCATTATTTGCAGATGATATGATTCTATACATAAACGACCATAAAGACTCTACCAGGTAAGTGTTAAACCTGAAAAACAGTTATCAAAGTAGTAGAATACAAAATAAACACACAGAAATCAGTTGTCTTCCTATATACTAACAAAAAATAGGCAGAAGATGAGATCAGGGAATCTCACCCATTCACAGTTGCCTCAAAAAATAAATAAATAAATAAATAAATAAATAAAGTACCTTGGAATAAACCTAACAAAGGAAGTAAAGGATGTCTATGATTAGAACTTTATAATACTTAGGTGAGAAATTGCAGAAGACACTAGGAAATGGAAAGACATCCCATGTTGGAGTTGGATTGGAAGAATCAATATTGTGAAAACATCGGTCTTGCCAAAAGCAATCTACATGTTTAATGCAGTCCCCATTAAAATTCCAATGGCATTCTTTCACAGAAATATTTAAAAAATCCTAAAATTCATTTGGAAGCACAAAATGCCTCCAATAGCCAAAGCATCTAATAGCAATGAAAAATAAGGCTGGTGGTATCACCATACCCAATTTTAAGCTATATTACAAAGCCATAGTAACAAAACAGCATGTTACTGGCACAAGGACAGACGCATAGATCAATGGAACAAAATAGATAATACAGATGTTAATTCAGGCAGCTACAGTCAACTGAATTTTGACAAAAATACAAAAAATATTCATTGTAGAAAAGTCAGCCTCTTTAACAAGTGGTGCTGGGAAAACTGGATACCTATATGTAGAAAGATAAAAATAGATCCTTATCTTTCTCCATGCATAAGAATCAAGTCCAAATGGATCAGGGACTTTAACATCAGACCTGAATGCTGAAATTGTTAGAGGGAAAGATAGGCGAAATCCTTCAACATATTGGCATAGGTAATGACTTTCTGAATATAACCCCAATTACTCAGTAAATAAAACCAGTAATCAACTACTGGGATCTCATGAAATTATAAAGCTTTTGTACATCAAAGGACACTGAATAAAGCAAAGAGAAAACCTACAGAATGGGAGAAAATCCTTGCCAGTTATACATCTGGCAGAGGATTAATATCTAGAATCTGCAAAGAACTCAAAAACCAAAACAATAAGAAATCAACCAGCCAATTAAAAATGGGCTATCGAACTAAATAGAGCTCTCATCAGAAGGAATAAAAATGGCCTATAAACATCTAAAAAAGTATTCTACATCTTTAGCCATCAGAAAAAATGCAAATTAAAACTACTTTGAGATTCCATCTCACTCTTGTCACAATGGCTGCCATCAAGAAAACAAATGCCAATAAATGTTAGTGAGGATTTGGAAAAAGGAGAGCCTTCTACACTATTGGTGGAAATGTAATCTGATAAAGCTCAGTGTGCTTTGTGTAAGAGGTGGCAGAAAGGATGTAAGTGGCAAAGGAAGGGTACCACTCCTTACAATGCAACTGCCCAGACCGAAATTAGCATTGATATCAATGACAGTCCAGTGCCTATAAATAACTTCACAAGACCCTCATAATAGGAGAAAGAAATGATGGCATCAAAATAAAAGAGAGAGATGGAAAGAGGGAGTATGTATGATGGAGAGTGGAGTTGTGAAGGGGTAAATGGGGAAGGGGAATGAAATATCATATGTTAGTGTCTGTAGATATGAAAGTTTTAAATAAAAAAAATTACATGGAATGACATTAGGTTTCAGGTATCTGAACATACTGTCAGCAACTAAAAAAAAAAAAAAAAAAAAAACAAAAAAAAAACACCTCTGGTGATGATATCACCATACCTGATTTAAAGCTATATTACAAGGCCATAGTGACAAAAAACAGTGTGGTACTGGAATAAAAACAGAAACATAGACCAATGGAACTGAATTAAACACCCAGACCAAGTTACAACAGCTGCTTGATTTTTGACAAAGGTGCCAATAATGTAGACTGGAGAAAGAGAGCTCTTCAACAAATAGTATTAGACAAATTGGATGATCATATGTAGAAAAAAATGAAATAAAACCCATTCATGTTGCCATGTACAAAAGTATTCCAGGGCTGGAGAGATGGCTTAGTGGTTAAGCACTTGCCTGTGAAGCCTAAGGACCCCAGTTCGAGGCTCTGTTCCCCAGGTCCCACGATAGACAGATGCACAAGGGGGCGCACGCGTCTGGAGTTTGTTTGCAGAGGCTGGAAGCCCTGGCGCAGCCATTCTCTCTCTCTCCCTCTATCTGTCTTTCTCTCTGTGTCTGTTGCTCTCAAATAAATAAATAAATAAAAATTTAAAAAAAATTCCAAACGGATTAAAAAACTCAGCATAAGACATGAACATTTTCAACTACTGGAAGAAAAGTAGGAGGCACTTTCCATGATATAGGCTTGGGAAAAAAAGACTTTCTGAACAAAACCCCATTAGCCAAGGAAATAAAACAAGCACTCAATCAATGGGATCTCATGAAGCCTAAAAGCTTTTGCACAAACATACCATAAGCAGAGCCAATAGATTACCCACAGAATGAAAGAAAATCTTTGCCAACTACACCAGTGAGAGAAGTCTATTATCAAGAATCTACAATGAACTCAAAGTGAAACAATAAAAATATCAAACAACCAACTCCAAAACTGGGGCAAAGAAATAAGTAGGAAGTTCTCAGAGTAAGAATTACAAATGCCAAACACACACTTAAGAAAATGTTCAACATTCCTAACTATTAGGGAAATGCAAATTAAAACAATTATTAAATTCCACCTTACCCTGATAAGGATAGCAAACATTAAAATAATCAAGTAAAAACAAATGTTGGTGAGGCTGTGGAGAAATGGAAACACTCATTCACTGATGGTGGGAATATAAGCTGCTATAACCACTGTAGAAATCAATTTGGAGACTCTTGAAGAGGATAAATATAGAGTTGGCAACAGACTCTGTTGTTCCCTTATTGGACATTTAACCTAAGAGCTCCACATCTCAGTTCAGAAATATTTGCTCTACCATGATTATCACTGCTTAATCCATAATAGCTGAAAACTGGAATCAACCCAGGTGCCCATCATTGGATGATTTAATAACCAAGATGTGGCATATCTACATGATGAAATTCTACTCAACAGTAAGAAAAAAAAAATGACACATTGAAATTTGTAGACAAGTGGTCAAACTTGGAACACATCATTCTAAGTGAACTCACACAATCACAGAAAGACAACCATCGCATGATCTCACTCATCTGCAGTTCCTAACCTGGATCAGCTCAAGTTGCTCACATAACTGAATAGCATCTGGAGGCTTGGAAAATAAGGATGGTAGAGCTTGGGGGAAGGGAGAAGTTGGGGGAAAATAAAACTGAACCCAAATTGAACTGGTACCATAGAATCCTATATCCTGGAATTTAGACTTAAAGTGGACCCCTCAAGATGACTTTAAAGGGAGCATCTGATTCAAAGGGCCCTTGAGAGAGTGAGACGAAACCTAACCTTAAACTTGTCCTGTTTCACTTTCTTTTGTGCCCTCTTTTTTCTTTTCTCTTGGTGCTGGCCTGTCATACCATGTACCAGGATATGATCTACATCTCCAGTGAACTATTTATCAGAGAAACCTACTAGGTCTCCTAAAACAAACAAGACAGATGTCTGTCAGAGCACTTGATTACCCACCAGAATTTAATGGTAAGACCCTACTTCTGAAGACACCAAATGCTGTTGGCATGGGCCATAGAGAGAAATAGATGGAATCCACAGGAGAGCCAGTCCCCCCAAAATTAACCCATCTAGTGCTGGAAGGTGCTACATGAGCTATCAGGGGAAAGTAGCAAATATCTGTCTAAGCAACTCAAAGTCTAAGCTATGCAGAAGCAAACAACCTGACAAGATGCTCACACAAGTGCAATAATGGCACACAGCCATGGTGGGTAAGCAACTGCTCTTGGATTGGCTAACTGATCTGCTCAGTGGAAAGGAAACCATATCTGTACTGGCAAAAAAAGTCAGAACCATATTCAGATAACAAATCTGCTTTCCGTTGTCAAGCTCCCACTAATCTTGGGCTATAAGAGGGACTACATCCTTTTAATTCTCTCTAAATTAATAATGGTTATCACATTTAACTGGTGCTGACTTCATTCTCTGTTGGAGAATCTGCTTCTCTTTTTCAGATGGGAACTGGACATGAGGAGATAAATGACTCAGCACACTCCACCCTGGCCCCATCTGGAGTTGGGGAAATGAGCAAGAGTTCTGCTTTCTTAATGAATCTGATATCATCATAAGGGTGAAGGAGACAGACATTGAGGACTGTCAACCCCTAACAAACCAGAGATCCAGAGGCTCCTAAGTGCCCATCACTGAAATAGACTTAAAATGCTCCCAGCAAGGTTTAGGGAATTTTGTGGAAGAAGGGGTAGAAAGATTGTCAGAGCCACTAGTTGGGACATTTGCCTCACCCTCCATAATACATGTCCCACAGTCTCCTTGGGGTTAACCTACATCCCTAATGAAGAAAGCCTCTTCAGAAAAGGGGCAGGGAGGAGGGAATGAGTGGTACCAACATGTGTTGTTTACATACTAAATAATGTTCATATCTAATAAAAAATTTAAAACATCCAATTCTTCAACATTAAAAAAAAAAATCATTCTCAAGATATCTCAGTGGGACCTCCCTTATGTAAAGGGGATTTTGTGGTTCTGGGGTGCTTCCTAGAACCCCAAATCCTGAGATTAAAATGCAAACTAATCCAAGGATTGGTAATTCAAACTTCAAGAGAATGATTTTTAAATATCTCATTTTGTTCAGATTTTACAAAGGAATGCAGAAAAGAGAAGGCTGGGAGGTAAGAAGAGATAAATGGGGAGAAGTGAAGTATATCATCTGGATCCCAAAAGCCCATGTGGGCCATGTGTAGCTCAGGAGTTCATGTGTCCATGTACCGATCTATAGAAAAAAGCATGAAAAGAGAAAAGAAAGTTCAAGGAGCTGCTACCAGATGGGGAGCTAGAGGGGATAAAGAACCCATCCAGAGAGTCAGGTCTAGGAGGCCTTCCCGGTTGGGCCTGAGCAGGGGCCTAAGCTGAGCCCCTCCTGGCTGGACTTGGGCCTGAGCTGAACCAGCCCAGGCCCAGCTGAGGGAAAATCTCACCCACAACTGGAAGTTCCCAAGTGATCAGAGAGAGTGAGAGCAGAATAGAAACATTTACATGATAGAGCTTTAATCCTCAAGAAGTTAAGAATATTATAAGTAAAATCTTATTTTTTTAGCATCTCCATTCTCTTTCTACTTCATTAGATTGATCCAAATATTTTATTTTCTGATTAGCATAATTACAGTTAGAACTGGGATATTGATAAATTAACAAGAGGATATACAATTAATTAGAATATAGGCTTTGGGTAGAAAATGCAGGGTAGGGATTAGAAAACAAGATTCCAGGTTGAAAAAAAAGATGTCTTTGATGCAGAGATCTTGAAATGCAAAACTTTGCTTTCTCTGTTCTGTGGTCACAGAGAAACAGAGTGAAAGAAACAACCTCTGGGCATCTGAGTTGAGTAAGAAAAAACTTATCTTAACCTGAAATGGTACTAACATATTTAACAAAATCATAAGAAGAAAGAGGAAGAAAATGTAAGTTATTTCAGTTAGAGTTAAACTTGGGAAAGTTAACATCTAAAGTAAGCATTTAAACTCTGCATTGCATGTTGTATTGAGTAGGCATCTGTGTGCAAAATACTCTGAGGTGCTGGGGCATGCAAAGGAGTAGGCTCTGTGAAGTTGCTGGCCCATAACTTTCCTTATCAGAAGCCATAGGGTCGAAAGTATACAATGAAATTCATGTTCTGGTAGGTCAGTTTTCTGTGGGTGACTGCTGAATGCTTATTCCCTGGAGAAGAAAAATCTGTAGTTTCATGAATGGAAGCCACATAGCTTATGGGCAAGGTAGCTTTATCACACCTGAGGGTGATTCTCCATTTCCTCTCCCTGTTTCTAGCCAAAGAGGGAAGGGGGAGAACTTTTGGCTCAGGAGCTTTCCTGCTTTGATTTCAAACTTATCTTAGCTCTCCTTAAAATAAAGCACATAATTTAACCTTCTCTAAATCCATGTTTTTAATTCTTTGCTAAAATGCATTAAGAACTCAGGATTTGAGAGCTATTGCCTTGGGAGTTCTAATCCCACAGTGCTTTCTCCCACATCAAAAGGATAACCTATGCCTTTTAGCAGTGTAAAAATAATTTTTGTTGTATGTATTAGGAGAGTTGGATTATTTCATTATCTGAAACATTTTACATAGAGTCTTTACATAGGGTGTAGTGAGGAAGTTAGGCTTAATGGGAGATAAGTGAATCACATTCAAGGTTTCAACCAGAGAAATGAGAGGAATAGGTATGCACTTTAGAAGGATCACATTGCCTAAGTCCAATGGAAGTCTGAATACAGGAAGTATGCTTTTTCAGTATTCTAAGTAGATATTGTGGTGATTTGTACTAGAAAATAGCTGCAGAGCTGAAATCATCTTGCTAAATTACTGGATGTGGAGAGATACCAATTATTAGGAGGGAAGAGAAAATGTTATACCAACAGTTACTAAATGAAGTTTTGAAGAGACTCTGTAGTATCCGTGGTTGTCCAAATGGAAATATTTGGAAAGAAGTGTGACCTATAAGTTCTGCTTGGGCTTGGAATTAAGATCTCTATTGAAATGGTTATTAAAATCATTAAAGAGGAGAGACACAGGTAGAATGCACAGAGTAAATATAGGACAAAGAATAAAGGATAGCTGTTCAAGATCTGTGTCTTCTTAGAGTATAAATACAACAGTCTGCTCAAAAAGGAGGAAAAGAAGTGATGAAGTGGAAAGTGGGAGAAGCTGACAAAGAAACCAGTTATTTGCAGCAATATCTCTCTATGTGCAAGACAGGATAGGGAAGGGGCTATCATTTATTTTTAGAAAAGCATAAAGGATGATTAGGCCTATTCAGAGAAGGAGTCATTACAACAAGGCACATGGAGATGAAATAAGGAGTTGGTGAGTGATTAAATTTCCAAATGAATTTAGAGCTAGGACAGTGTGAATTATTGGGGTATAGATAAGAGGACTCAAGCTACTTTCCTTGTAATATGAAGAAAGGGAAGAAAAGAAGGGGAGTGGATCTAGATGCTCATGGTGGTGGTATCTGGTGCTTTGTACATTCTGTGAGCTGAGAAATTAAATCACAAAGAAAGATGAAGAAAGGAAGACAGCAACAAAGACTCTAGGGAACTTCCAGAAAATAACACATCAGTAGTAAGCAGTATGTACATATAAATAATTACCTTGAATTGAAAAATATCAAATTACCTAACCAGAAGACATAGGATGGCTGAAGTCATGGGGTGGGGGACCAAAGTAAGTATACAGTATTGTGCTAAATCAGTTTACATGACCTCAATCATCTATTTTCCTTCATGTTATTTACCTTTTATTTATTTTCTATTTATTTTATGTGTGTTCTTGTGCATATGGGTGTGCATGTGCCATGGTATGCATGTGGTGGTCACAAGACAACTTTGATTTAGGTCTCTACACTCTACTTCCTTTGAGGCAAGGTCTCTCACTGATGTTCACTGCTCTTTCAGCTTCATGAAAATTCTCCTGTTTCATTTGCCATAGGCACAGTGGGATTACGGAAATGTGCCACAGCTTTCACTTTTACAAGGAGTCTGGGATTCTGATCTGAGGTATTCAGAGTTTTCTGTCTGTTCTTTATCCTGTAAGACAACTACCATCGCTAACTGTACCCAACTTGATTTGTGGTCATCATAACTGGCCCAGAGTAACCCTAGGTGGGTTTTCTGCATACTTTCCCAGTAGATAAAACCATTTGGGCTTTACTCAGAACTTGGTAATTGCACCCTGGTGCCAGGACCCTGACTCTGTTATTAGCTTATGATGAACCAGGTCCGCTCTGGCTGGAATGGATGCTTCCCCTAAATGTGCTCTTCCTTATTATTCAAATCATGTGGATCTACTTGGTCTAGTTCTAACCTTGGACCATGCTTCTTTCAGTTAGTGTCCTAATAAATTTTCTGCTGTACAATCTTAGATTGGCTTCTCTTCTGCCTGATACTCCTTAGTTCTCACAAGATACTTCACTTTGATGTACACAAATGAAAGAATGTTACTTTGCATTTGTGTGTATAAGGTGTTACTCAAAATGCTAAATATACCTTCTATGTACATTATATTTACCTGGCATGAGTAGCCATGAGAATAATATTAAGGCATTGGTTATTGCTTTGTAATCTATAAAGTCAGATTTTAAATAAAATAGAGCAGCAAACCTACTTTTGTGTATTTTCTAAAATAAAAACATAATTTAAGAGCAAATAATAAATATCATATTAAATAAATATAAAATTTCACAACCATTAATTTAGAGCAATAGTATAATAGTTACTGAGATCCTACAAGTGACCTAAAATTTATGAAAAGTGACCAGCCTTACCTTCTGAGGAAGATGAGTCCCCTAAGTAACACCTGCTATGGGATCCCAGCCCATAGTTGTTAGCAGGAACTGAAGGTACCTCCACATCTTCCTTAATGTTCACATGACTTTTCTGGAGCTGAGATCACAGGATGAGAAATTGCCTTTTCTGACTTCAGTTGTAATTGTTTATGGTAGTTTACCCAACATCTCTTCACTATGGGTTTCCCTCTTCTTTCTCCTGCTCCACCACCTGTTGCATTATTTATATTCTGTTTCTGGATTTCCTTGATGGTGTCCTGTAAGGAAACTGCTATCCTTTATTATATAACAGGATAATACAGCAAGACAAACAGAACAGAAACGAGGAGAGACAGGATGAAAAAAAAGAAAAATATATTGGAAAGGAAAGGAAAGACGGAAGGTGGAAAGAACATTATAATCAATTTTATTTTGAAATTTATAATTAAAAATTTTAAACCAGAGTATTCTAAAATTTAAACCATAAGAAAGGGTATTTCAGATATGATATTACATTTCCATCATATTTTAAAGCAGAATGAACTATATTTTACTAATTCCTTATTACTTTTAGAAGTTTACCATTTAAAAATAAATTAACAAAAATGTTTATTTCTTATTATATTTGAGACTCTTGGCCAATTTTTGAAATCTAGAGAAATGTCTCCATGTTAAAGCTGAATTTAGGATGATATGGAGAGTGTTTAGTGGCAGATATTCTAAATGAAACAAAAAATATTTTGGCAAGAGAGTTAGTTTGATGTAAGATAAACAGCAGTACTCTAGGTAATGTCATCCTTTTTATAATATTTTATTTTGTCACAATGGTCCCAGCCATTTCTGAAAAACAAAAAAAAGAAAATGTGTACATATACACAATGACATTTTACTCATCTTTAAGAATGAAATCATGTCATTTGCAGGAAAATAGATAGAACTGGAGATTATGTTAAGCAAAATAAGCCACATATACGTATGTATATACATCTGTATAGATGATGTGAATGTAGAAATGACTGTGGGGAGGGTTATAAAATGGAGGAAGGAACCAGAGAGGGGTAATAGAAAAGAGAAAGCAAAATATCAAGCTAGGCATGGTGGCGCATGCCTTTAATCCCAGCATTCAGAAAGCAGAGATAAGTGGATTACGGGGAGTTCGAGGTCTCTCTGAGACTACACAGTGAATTCCAGGTCAGCCTGAGCTAGAGTGAGACCATACCTCAAAAAAAAAAGTATACAAATTTTATTTTACGTATAAAAATTTTATATACATACACACATATATGTGTGTATATATATATTTCTCCCATATGCAGAATCTAGATCTAAATATATATATTAAATCTATATATATATGGATATATGTAATATACATATTATATATATTTTTAATGATATTTGGGTGGGGGGAAGGGAGCCAGTCCAGTGGAAAGGAGGAGGAATGACAGGGTAAAGGGAGAGTGAATATGAGCAAACTATAATGATTTCTCTGTTTGAATATGTCATAATGAAGCCCATTCTATGCTAATTAAAAATTTAATTTAAAAAGAAAAAGAACAGGCCAACAAGCTTATCCAAGGCAACATGATACTGGAATAAGATTACCAGCAACATCAAAATGGTATCTTTTGTCAAACTACATGCTATGAGAATCAAGAATACATAATTCCCATAACACTGATTAGAGATGATTAATTCCCCTGGTAAACATTTCAGAATATGTCAAAGTCCTTGCTTTTGTTGTCCACAAAAGAAGTTGAAGTTTCAGTGCCTAAATTAATTGGAATAACAATTTCATGTCATTAATTAATTACTAAATATTTATAAAATATGCATGTTATGAGAGTTAAGTTATGAAAGCACATTAGCAGTGAGAAAGCCTGCATTATGTTTGTAGTTTAGTGATGGTTGAGACATTACTACATGATGATGTTTCCTTTCTTTGAATAATAGAAACAACAATGTTACCCAAAACAGTACCTGGGAGAATACATATCCAAGTTAATGTCAAGACTCTATAAAGTGAACCTACATAAAATATACTTCAGCTTACAAAAGATGAAGTTTAGTCTTTAAAATATACTAAAACTTATTCTGGAGAAGAAGGGGAAATAAATTATTCTTCAGTAGCTATATTTAAGTATATCAATATGTAATAAATGCTTAAATATAAAAGTATACAGAATATAAAAATCAAGATGTGTTTGGTAATCTGAACTGGTTTATACTATACAATAAATTTAAAATCTGTTTAGCATGATTATAATAATAAGGAAATTATCAGATAATCCATAAACAAAATAGATGACTTGGAATCTTCAAATTGTCATTGTCCAGAACCAGCTATGACTTCCAAAAAATGACTGTGCTAGATTCAAGGAGGAGAGAAAGAGAAGGAGAGCGAGAAAGAGCGAGCAAACACAAATCGTACAATATCAGAATTGATTATCCTTAATGAAAGAAGTATGTATATTTACTGTATTCTATTCACAACTTTGCAAGTAATTTGTAACACTCAAATTAAAAACTTAGGGAGCAGAGGAAATGGCTTAACTGGTAAAGTGCTTACAGTGCCAGACAACTTAAATTCAGATCCCTAGCCCTCACATGAATGCTAGATGTGGTGTTGCATGCCTGTAATCACAGCCTTTGGAAGGTGGCACTGGGATATCACTGGAGTAAATCGACTAGTAAGTCCAGCAGAATCAAAGAGAACTGTCTCCATAAGTAAGATGGAGAGCAATTGAGGAAGGCATCAAGGCTTCAACCTATGCCTTGCACAAAGATACACATATGCAGCCTTCCCACACATGTGAACACACATACACATATGCAAACATGCATATGTACACATGCAATGTATAAGGTGGGATTTAGCCAATTTGTGGTTTATCTAGTCCATATATCCAGTGAACATTTATCACAGAAGATTATGAGAATATGATTTAAGCTTTAAGAAGAATATGGTGCTGACAAGAGACGTGATATAGTATGTAGAGCCGGAAGCCCAGGTCCAACTTCAAGTTGATTAACAGAAAGTATATGTTCAGTCATTCTGTGTTTCTGGCATCAGCCTACTTGCTTCTGACATGAAGTCATTGAGCCTAGATGGTTCTCTAGTCACATGTAGTTCAGAACCAATCATTCTTTAAGATGGAATGATAGGAAGAAGACATTCCTAATGATGGATTTAAAGCAATCCATAAGCCAAGAATGGTTCAAGTTGCTGCATCTATTTTTGGAAAAGCTACATAATCCGGGAAATGGGAAGAACTGGTCTGTGCTTAAATAGTAACAAGCTTTGACATTTCTCTTCCTCATCACACCATAAGTCAAGGAAAAGCAAACAGTAGATTTAGAGGATCACCAAGATCACTCATTAAACTGTTTTGCTACCATCTGGCAGAGTAACTGGCACTGGTAGAATTTCCAAAGATCTATAAAAATGGAAACATGAAGGAAGCCCTCAATGATTGATGTTCTCAACCATCCACATTTGTGGGAGAATCAGGGCTTACCTCTGAGAAAGGACTTCAATTACACATTTTCAAAAACTCTGCTGCTGTGAAAGGCACGGAAGTGAGCATTTTTAAAACTCCTTGTAGAAAAGACAGTCCTTGTATCATGAACCAGGTCCAAGATATCTCAGATGAGTTACTGACTTGGAATTCTTAATTGACTACAGTGGAGACTAATATTTATTTCATTCTCTCTGGGAAACAGTTTTTGGAAACTTTGAAGACTGATTTTCTTAAGATCTTCTGAAATGTTGTAATTACTGAAAACATGAGGGCATAAGAGCAAAACAACGAACAGTTGGATGTTAAGTGACTTAAAATCATTACAAAAAGTAATTCCAGTGCTGTGATTTCCACATGGAAGGCATCTCAGTATCATGTCAATGACATTAAGATCAAGCTTTCCTGAGACATGAAGTCCTGCCAGTATGGTCTTTTATATAAAACTAATTATATTTCTGTCATTTAAGTATACATTAATTATAACAGTTTCCAAGTGCCATATACTTGACACTCTGAGTTTATTATTTTTTTTATTTTTTGGTTTTTATAAGGTAGGGTCTCACTCTAGCCCAGGCTGGTCTGGAATTCACTATGTAGTCTGAATGGCCTTGAACTCAGTGATCTTCCTACCTCTGCCTCCCAAGTGCTGGGATTAAAGTTGCGCTCCACCATGTCTGGCCACACTCTGAGTTTATTATAATCGTTGTACTTTCTGGAACACTTCTGGTCCTTCCAATATCTGTGACTTTGGGGGTTGTCAGCATCCCCTTATGCTCACTTTTAATAGCATTAGAATTATGTTATCTCTGTGAGATCTCCCTCTAGGAGGCAGTATCGTGCAGTGATTAGGAGGGTCAATTCAGCGAAACCGGAGCCTGTGCGCTCTGGTAGGAGTTTATTCCCCGCCCGCACCCCTCCTCCCCCAGTTCCAGGTTCTTCACAAAAAAAAGAAAAAGAAAAAAAACACCTTGCAATGGTATTTCTAGCATGGAATTGTTACTAAGATCAAGTGAGAGAATGCTGCACATGCAGTGCTTTGCATAGTCCTGCTCCAATGCAGACAAATAGTATTTCCATGTTCCCATCATACCTCATTTCTATGAAGTTGGTATTTCCATTAAGTAGTATCTGCCATCCTGTGGTACCTATTCCACCCCAGCAATGTTACAAGAAGCTTTGCATTCCGCATACAAAATTTCTTAGGAAATTCTGTTTTGTGCATTTTTAGCTATAGGATACATTACTATAAACTTACTATAAACTAGGCACATGATATGTATTTATTCAAATGGATTCAATTAATGAATTATGATCGGTTTTCACTTATTGAATTTTTCTAATTAATATTGTATGATTTTTTTTGAAACTTATGCTTCACTTATTACATTAAAACAACATAACTTCGAGAGATAGCATCATAACACAGGTATGGATTCATTTTTGTAATTCACATATAACTTTGGTATTCTATGTCATCATTCAAATGGCAAAAAATAGCCTTAACTTTATTGACTTTGTGGACCTATAACTTAATTCATCTTATGGCCAATGAGCTGTATTTAGATTTAATTTCAAACATTCTTTTACTCATTCATCTTACATTCTTTTAAATTATGGGGGGAAAAAAAACAACAACAACAACAAAAAAAAAACGATTGTCTAATCAGGAAAGCCTTTCCTGACCAAGACTTATTAATTCCTATGATTCATCTTAGAGGTTCTGTTCAATTTAGATTACATTTGTGAAGCATCCTGTGTTCTCTTTGCTGTGAAAATAAAACCCAATGTACCACAGTTAACTAAGGTAAATATGACGATCGATGCAGACACCCACACAAAGTCACCTCACAGTTCATCTTAGTCACCAAAGCATGTTTTTTCAGAGAAGACTCAATTTTAATCCATTTTTCACCAAGATAACTCCCAAATTTTGAAGTTTTCAGGAATAGAAACTTTCCAGGCAGTAAATATGATAAAGGTTGCTTCTTGCATTTATGTGTTTTGTGAAAGTTTCTTTGTAAACCAAGCAGTTTAACCTCACCATGATTTTCAATCACAGTCTACCTCTTTCTCCTTCCCTCTAGGAGTCCTTTGCAGTCAACCAGCAGTTTATACACATATTATTTTCCACGTAACTTGAACAGCTAACATCATTCTTTTACTACCTCCGTCTTTTCTTCTTCATTCTCTTACCTCTTCTAATTATTCTTCTACCTCTCATCTCAAAGTACTTTCTCTTAGACCATGTTACCATTGTTATCAGTAAAGGTTTACCTCTAGAGCGCTGAGGTGCAGTTGGCCTCTCTGTTCTCAGATTCCTCGTACTTTCCCTCATTCATGTTTATCAGTTCATCCATTACTTTCCATTAATACATATACAACCATCTGCATTCTGCTTCTGTTGTTGAAGTGTGTTCATGTATGAAACTGTGTACATGGAAATACTTCTAGGGCAAGCATATAGATAATTTCTGGGTACATGAATCAAGAATGCTCAGTGTATCCTGGTCTCCTTTATATTAATGGTATAGATTTTGTTGATGGACTTCTTGAACTAGAACAAGTCACTCAGAGGTTTGTTGGGTTTACCTTAATTCATATGTTTCTGATGCATATTTTTACCTTTTGAAGTTAGGAACATGAGATGGTTTCAGTAACTAAAAACATCCCTACATAGCTTTAATTAGAGGATCATAAAGAATATTTGCATCTACGAAAACAAAACTCATGTCAGACCAAAGATAACAAAGTGGTATGTGTTGAATATATTCTGTGTTTACTGGATGAAACTTCCTCAAGTGTTTGGAAAATTTTTTAAATCTTTTGTTTAATTTCTTCTGTCATGATTAAACATTTAACTGTTTTACTAAAAAGTAAACAAATCCAGCCTCATTTGTAGAACTGTTTGACTCTCCCAAACACAGTACATTATCTCTTTTATTCTTTAATTTTTTAACACTCTATTTATGTTGCCATGGTATATTTCATATAATGTCCTAATTAAAAGATGTACTATTTTGTAAATCTCCACTTAAAAACCCCTAATAAAGTTGACCATGAAATGTTTTAGCAGCTTTCATGATAATTTTTCTTTTTCATACTTTATATGCTTTATGAATTGTGCCTTGGAGCTAGAATTCATATTGCTATTTTAATAAATAGAGTTTGAATATATAAGCAAATGTGGCCAGTAGACAAAACCATGGAATTTATGCTCTTAGAATTTAGATAGTTTCATTAATGTCTGTAGAAATTATAGTCAGTGGCAGGCAAAAACTGAGAGAAAGAGAGAGAGCAAAAGAGGAGAGAAAAGAGATAGAGAAGCAAGCACTGCATTTTGAGGGCTTTTCTTCTAGGCACAAGTCTCACTTGCAGTTCTTGGAAGGCAAAGAGTTTTAGACCTCGCAGTAAAACTTGAAGTAGTGGGTTAGGAAAATAGAGAGATACACGGTGGTAAATTCCAATACCTGCAGAAAATAAGACTGGGAGGGAAGTACCAAGAACTCAACTAAAAGCTGGATTCAAATGGCAGAAAGAACAGAATAAAGATTGTTGTTTGGGGTTGGAGAGATGGCTTAACAGTTAAGGAGCTTACCTACATAGTCTAAGGACCAAGGTTGAAATCTCTAGAACCCATGTAAGCCAGATGCATATGGTGACACATGTGTCTAGAGTTTCTTTGCACTGTTTGGAGGCTCTGGCATGCCTATTTTCTCTCTATCTATAAAAAGTAACAAATAACATATTTTTTAAAGATTGTTGTTTGGAGTTCAAGACATACATTGTTAAGGGTTGTGATACTTCAGGTGTTGTCAACTTCATCTGTTTAGTAATCCACAGGTTTCTTCTAGGAAGGCTTAACTAAAGGAAGAAGTCTTTCCCCCAGGGTGAGCCCTTCCCCCAGAGTGGGTGGCCCGCTCAAAGGGGGACTTGATATAAGGAAGTTCTGGGTAAAAAGAGTTCCTTCCTTCCTTCCTCCTTTCCACTTGGCTGCCAGAGCTGCTGGCTACCTTCTGGCGTGGATTGAAGACCAGTGCGGACTGAAGACCAGCATCAATTGATGACCCGCGTGGATTGAAAGCAGCGGCTCCTCAGGAAGCCACCAGGCTTCCCCGCACCATCTGCAGTGCCAGATCGGGACTGCTGAGGCTTCTGAACACAAGGACTGAGCAGCTACCAGGTTCGGTGATTCTCAGGCCTGCAACTGCTGTTGGACTACTATAAGCTTCTCCAATAAATCCCCTTTTAAAATAATTCACTGTAGCACTTCTGTTCCTCTAGAGAACCCTGACTAATACAAGGGTCTTGAAGTATAAATCCGAGTTTCTATCCATATCTTAGTCTATCACTTACTTCCTTATTGCTGAGAAAGCCAGCCATGAGCAGAAGTGTCATAGTAGGGAAGGAAAATGTTTATTTTGGCTTACAGTTTCAAGGGAAGGTTTCTGTCATGGTTGCTGGAAGCAAAGAGCCTGCTTCACATCTTCACATCAGCAGGTGGGAAATAGAAAAGTAATAAAAGGAAAAAGCAGGGCTGGACTGTAGCAGCCCTCAGAACCACTTCCAGTGCTACACCTCTTTGTGCAGGTCTCCACCTCCTAAAGGCCCTGCTGATATCCCAACTGGAGATTAAGCATTCAGATACAGGCGTCTAATGGGGATGTTGCACATCTCCAACTGCACACACAGAAGGGTTGTTTTCTAGGAGAGTTTGACAGGGCCAGGGCTGAGAGCAATCATCAACTCCAATGCCAATGACAACAAATGTATGTGCAAATATCATTGACAACTATGTAAATATCAATTTCAGAAATTACAGGAGGATGTTAAGGCCTTTCAAAATTAAATGAGTTAAAATTAGCACTAGGAGATATAGAAAATCAATGAATGGATAAAATCCTTATTTTAAAACAAAAATTATTATAAAATTTAGAAAACATGAGTTCTTCTATATGTATTTAGTAAAAATTAAATTCATGTTTAAAACTCCCAAACTAAGAAAGTGTACTTCAATATGATTTTGGTGGTAAATCTTATCAAATATTTAGACAAGATACAACAGTTTTTGCAAAATTGCTTTATGAAACAGAAGGGAAAACACATCTGAATTTATAGAATTGCCTTCATAGAAATCCCTGCCTAAAATACAGCTGCAGATGAAAGCCTCTGCTGCAAAAATTATAGGGTGTCAAATTGTAATACAAACTAATAAAGTTTCTAACAAAACAGAATGATAAAATTATTCTAACACATTTGTATCAACTAAGTAAAGGATAAAACACTGTAATAATCACATCAAATAATCAAAATTAATTTGATAAAATTAAACTTCCATTTGAAAGTCAAAATAAGAAAACTATAAACTACATATAACAAGATATTTCCTCAGTTGATGAAGGATGTCTATGACAATTCTATGACGAACATAGAATTTAATAAAGAAATATAAGAAGAAGGCAATTTCCTTCCTGCCTTCCTCTCATCTATATTTTACTGAATCAATTAGGTTATCAGATTAGACAAAAAAAGGACAAATGTTGGGAACTAATAAATGAAAGTGTATTTCTTTGCAGTTGATATGAGAAAAGCATCTAAAACCTAAAAAAATAATATCTGATTTAATGAAGAAAATTAAGTTTTTCAATAATTGGTGATGGAACAATGGGTGAAATGGAGAAGAATGATCATGACTTCTATCTTCTTTAGTACTAAAAAAAAAAATGGGGCTAGAGAGATGGCTCAGTGGTTAAGACACTTGCCTGCAAAGCCTAACTAATGACCCAAGTTCAATTACCCAATACTCACCTAAAGCCAAATGCACAAGGTGGTACATGCATCTGGAATTCATTTGCAGTGGCTGGACGCTCTGGTGTGCTCTCTCTCTTTAAATAAATAAACAGCTAAAATATTTAAAATTAAATTAATTAATTTGGCATGCATTGTAGACATACATATGTAATTTAGCACCTTTGATTCAAAAATAAACCAGAGGAGAACATATTCGCAATTTTGATGTAAATAGTTATTTTTAGCATGTCAACTATTTTATTTTATTTTTATTTTTTCAATTAGTTTTGTACTCAGTGAATACAGTCAAGTTGGTACCATTGTTAGCCTCATTCCTGTCCTGCCCCCTCCACCTGGCCCCTCCTTGTTAGGGTATATGGGTCATGTATTGTGGCGTTACATTGACTAGAGAAATAGGCTCTTAATTTTCACATCTCACTTCTATTAAGTTATTTTTAGCATAGATATTCATCAAATACAAAATTTAGTAGAAGGAATAAAAATAATCAATTTAATTTCCAAAGTAGATGTTATGATATTCCAAATATGTGTCAAATATTTTCACAAACAGGCTTTTTCACAACATAGGTTTGGAATTTGATGGTCATACAATTTTAATAGTTTAATATTTACAAATAATTTGTGTATAAGAAGATAATGTATATTCTAATATTCATTTGAGAGTGTGTGAGAGAAAAAGCACCCTTTATGTGGAACACTGGTACTGGGAAATCAAACCTGGCCTCACATTTTACCAACAAATCCTCTTATTGACATAGCCCCCGTCTGTCACCCCAGAGACTATAATTTAATCACAATCCATGCCAATATCTTCTTTTGTTCCACACCAGACCAATCTTCTTCACTGAACTTCTTTTAAACAAGGCCCTATTTTCTCATGACTTGATTTTGCTTCCTTTTGGCATCCATGTCAAAATGATAATGAACTCATTTTTGTGGAGGTCTTGTAGAGACAGCAATGGTTAATATAGGATCATAATGTAATAATCACCTGTGTTTGGTAATAGTTTCCCAAAGTGTTTCTCCCATCCTCTGGCTCTCACATTCTTTCAGGATGATATTGCTCAATGTTCTTTATGTGGGCTTTGGAGATGATTTAGCATTTATAAGTGCTTGCTTACAAAGTCTGTTATCCAATGTTCAATTCCCCCAACAACCCATGTAAAGCTGGACAGGCATCCAATTATGGTGACATGAGACACACACATGCATATGTGCACGCATGTGCACACATGCACACACACAGACATGAGTGTATACAAATAAATATTAATTAAATAATTAATTAAGAAACTTAAGATGCTATGAAAAAGCCAGAAAGAGAGAAACCAGAGATAAAGAGGCTCATAAGAGCCCATCATTGAAGTAGATCTAAAATGAACCCAACATGGCTCAGGGAAATTTGTGTAAGAGGAGACAGAAAGAATGTTAGAGCCACAAGTTGGGACATTAAGCACAGAGATTTTGCCTGTTCCCCACAATTGATGACTACTCCCACAATGCATGACCCACAATCCTCATGGGGATAACCAGCATCTCCAACACAGGGGGGCCGGGGCAGGGATGAGGGTAAGGATAGTACCAACATGTGCTGTTTACACACTGAGTACGTCCATAACTAATAAAAGTAGGTAAATAATGTTGCTACCATAAGCCATAGGTTGTTGTAAGAAAACCCCAGTGTCAAGGATGGGATACCTCCCAATATTTTATTGGTTATGGACACCTCTTTAGCTCCCCCACAAACAATACAATGTACTGCCTAAGCTCTTGAATGCTCACTATAACTATAATTAGACCATATTAATGAAGACAATGTTGATAGAAAAACAATGAAAAATCAAGCTGGAACTGATCTGGAAGCATATTTCTTCCTGGCTAGCTGGTATACTATGGGAAAATACTCTGCAGGCTACTGTGTGAGAAAATTCACAGTCTCACCCAACCACTGACCAACCCTGTGTGCTGAATAGCCAAGCGAGGTGGCACACGCCTTTAATACCAGCACTCGGGAGACAGAGGTAGGAAGGCCACCCTGAGATGACAGAGTGAATTCCAGGTCAGCCTGGACCCTATCTCGAAAAACCTGTGTGCTAAGTCACTGACTACTCATCCAAAATACATCCACCAGTACAATAGTAGGATGACTGGCGTGGAGGTAACCAACTACTCTCTTAAGTTGATCTGAGACCTGTCTAATGAGAAGACACTTACCTGGTACTTAGAACCTACCCCAAAATCTATGGCTGGGAAAGTCATTTGCTTTAGGGAAAAGTCACCACTATCAATTGATTACATTGATATACTGTACCTATCAAATTGACCTCTAAATATTTACTTTATGTTTATCTTCAAAGATATTGTTGGCTATAGTTTTTGTTAGAAAGATTTTGTTTCACAGATGGTGGTGACTACTTTGAATAATGGGGAGACTCAAAATTTCCAGAAGTGCTGTAAGTAAGGAAAGGTTGACTATTCAGCACTAACAGCTAAATCTTAAAGCAAAATAGACACACATTCCTATTCTGGCTCTGATAGCAAGAAGAATCTAGAGCCAATGATACCTTATAGAAAGAACATAGCTTCAAGCCAGATGTGGGTGCCTCTGCTTATTGTTCTAGCTCCTAAGGAGGTTGAGAAGTGAGGAGGATCAAAAACTGGAGGCCTTCCATGAGTACATAGCAAATTCAAGCTACCCTGGAAAACTTATTGTTTTCTTTCAAATAAAACCCCAAAATGGTTTGAGATGTAGCTCAGCAGTATAGTGCTTGCCTAGTAGGTACAAGCCCTGGATTCAATCCACAGCAGAATACATAGTATTCAGATCTTCATTCATTCAGCTTATAACTTTCAAGGGTTTTTAGGGACCTAAATGTTTCTGGGACTGGAGCTTAAACTATAAATTCAGAAACTTAGGAAGTACACAAAAGTAACAACCTTGAAGAGTAGAGAAAGCTCAAATGCATACATAAACCAATGTAGAGCTCATACATCAATCTAAGCAATACATATAAGCATAATGTTTTGATTTACATCGTCATGGACTAGATAATGTACACAAATATGTACCTGTGCATATAAAAATGCATGTGTTGCAGTCAGGTTCACATTGCTGGCAAAAATCATCTGACCAAGAGCAGCTTGTGGGATAAATGGGTCATTTTGGCTTACAAACTTGAGGGAAAGCTCCATGATGGCAGGAGGAAATGATGGTATGAGCAGAGGGTAGACATCAACTCCTGGCCAACATCAGGGGGAACAATAGGAACAGGAGAGTGTGTCAAATTCTGACAAGGGAAAACTGGTTATAACACCCATAAGCCCCAATAATACACTGCTTACAAGAGGCTTTAATTTCTAAATCTCCATGCTGGGGTCCTGGCATGCAGAACACCTAGGTTTACAGAGGACACCTGGATCAAACCACCACATTCCAACTCTAGCCCCCATAAACTGATAACCATACATGTTATAAAATACAAATGCATTCAGTCCAAATTTAAAAGTTCTCATAGTTTTATCAATCCCAGTGATATTCAAACAGCCCTGTAATCCAAAGTCTTTTAACTGAGCCATAATACCAAAACATCCCCCCAAAACCCATAATGGCACAGAATAAATATTCACACTAAAAAAGATGGCATTGGACAAAGCAATGAAATATTAACCCTATACAAGATTTAAACAGGGCAAACATCCTACTCTGTAGCTCCAAGTCCAACAACTCTAGCCAGTGACAATTCTCCAAGTCTGATAATTCTAACCAGCAAGAAGTCTCTGGAGTTCCAGTCCCACCCCTCCAGCTTACTACGCACAGCCCTGAAAAGCTTCATCTGGGGCTGGCATTCCTTAGCAGCCATCTTATGGTCATGGCATCTCCACTGGGTCTCCACTGCAACCCAAGGCACATCCTCATGGCTCTATTGGGTCTCTATGCAGGCATCCAGCAAACCTTCTTCACACTGCCTATGGCCATTTCCAAAACACAATTCCACATTGCAAATTCAATGGCCTTCTCTTTCTTGCATTTCTTATACTCCACAATACCAGGTAGGGTGCCAATTTGTTTATCTAGGGGAAATAAAGCAGATTTTGAAGAACAAGCCATTCTTTCAGCATTCAGTTCCTTTCAAAAAAAAAAGAGTGCATTCTTTCCAATTCCCACTTCAGGTCAGCTGACCCAATCTCAATGATTGTAATCACTCATTCAATTGCAGCTGAACAGACAGCAGTTTGGGCCCAAGGATTTCATTTTTTTCTGTATCATACCCCTCTGCGAATACCAGTCCATTTCTATACAAAGCAGCCCTGCACAAATTCTCATGACAGGGCATATCAGCAAGACTCTCACACAAATTGCTTCTAGCTCAGTCCAAGCAAAGCTCTTTTGTGCCCTCAGAAGCCAAACCTCACAGTCCATAGTTCTTATGGCATTCAGGTCTTTCAACTCTGACCAGAATAGTCCATCAAGCTGTACTTACAGCACTACAAGGCATTTCTTAGGCCAAACTTTCAAATCTTTCCACATTCCTCTTGAAAATCAACTCAAAAAGGTCAAAACCACACAGTCAGGTGTCTAGCAGCAGTCCCACTCCTCTGGTGCCAACTATATTATTGCAGTCCGGTTTTCACTGTTGGCAGAAATCACCCTACCAAGAGCAGCTTGTGGGGGAAAGAAGGGTTATTTTGCCTGTAGTCTCGAGGTGAAAATCTCTACATATGAATAAATAAATGGAAGAGAAGATATAAATTATCCGTGTCAAAAAATTCAAAAAAAAATTAGGAAAATGCTCTTCCTTTAAGAGATGGGACATAACTCTCCACTCATTCTATGTGAGCTGCTTATAGAGACTTCCTTCTAAAAGTCTTAGAAAGGAGCAAAAATTATAAGGCTTTTCTATGAGAAACCACAAACTTCAAATTCATCCAACTCATCGAATGATGCTGTTGGTGTGATCCTGGGCATGATGGATGAGAATAGCACTTTTTCTGATCATCACCCCAAACCATGGAACATAATTCTCATCACAATAAAAATAGCACATAAACCCCTCAAGCTAGTGGGCATTCTAAAAATTGCTTATAAATACTCCTCAAACTATCATGATCATCAAAAAACAAGGAAAATTTGAGACACTTCCACAGCCAAAGGAGTCAAAAAGGCCTAATCAACAAAATGAATACGGAATCTTCGATGGGATCCTGGAACAGAAACTGGTATTTAAGTTAAAAACTAAGGGGATCTAAACAAAGTAACCAGATTCTAAGTGACAGCAATATACTTTTATGACTCATTAATGGTGACAAAGAAACAAAAATTACATTATATATCAATGGTAGAAGCAAGCAGGTGTGATGTATATAGAAAGCCTTAGTACTATCTACTCTTTTATTTCCTGTAAATCCAAAATGGTACTAAAAAGATATTTAAAAAAAAAAAACTTGGAATGTACAAAACCATAGATATATGAAATTTTAACTTGTTCCATATGACTGGAGGGTATAGTTAGTGAAAGGAAATGAAGTTTGCAGTAATCACGGTGTTATTTCATACCTCGCTGGTTCCATATACCATACTAAGGAATCTGGGCTTAATCCTCTACAGAAATTAATAGGAAAAAGGACCTCACAGCAACAAAAAAAAAATAAGTCAGTTTTTAATATTCTAGCTCAAAAGAAGTTGTACCCCTGTGTTGCCGTTTTACTTATAAGGTTGTTTTGACTATCTGAAATAGTATGAAGGATGCAAAGATAGCCGAGAAGATAAAGGCATCAGGAATTACTCAGTATTCAGCATCTAATTTTATTGTAGTGTATTTTTTTAACATCTTGCTTTATTACATTTGGGTTTTTTTTTCTGCCCACTATATTTCAGGCAAATGACTGTTTTAAGATGAAGAAGGGCACCTAGACTTCACTCTAGTTTTTAATAACTTTTGTAAGGCAAAAGGTTGAACTTACAGCTTTTGCCTAATAAACATTATCACTATAAGCATTTAATTAAATGCCAATTATGGACTTGTCATTTGTGCATTTTAAAATTTATTTGAATGATATTCTTATATTGATTGGAATAATAACAATTGGGCTAAAAAAGTTAACTGGTTAAATTTAAGATATAAAAATCAGAACAAGCCTAAAAACAGTCAATGAAAATTTAGAAAAATATCTATATCTTTGGCCATAGCCTAGTGTATGCCCAACCTTAACTGAGTCGAGGTCTGAGGTCAATGAGTTTCAGCTAGTTCTACACATACATCTACTAGAAATTGAACCAATATCTACATAGAGAACTTTACACATTAAGTGTGCGACATTTTTGTTTCCAATAATCCCTACTCAGGAGAGTCCCTGCTAAAATGTGTTCTTTTGGCATAATAACAGCTAGTTGTACCAGGTAAGCAAAGGAGTGCATTTTAGTTCAAATACATTTAAGACTTGCTTACAGTTGTAACACGTTTACCAGTGTATACACAGAGACTGTAGATTATGCAAGTGAGGAAACACGTCAGAGTGGACCTGTGTAGGGAAGCCCCAAGTTAGGAGATTTAGGGCAAGTGTCTCTCATCATTGGTGGACATGCCTCCAATTAAGAATTTCTAAGAACTGGCAGAAAGGACTTTGGAGTGTATTTACATGTTTCACTGAAGGTTATACAACAAAAAGCCAATCTCCATGTTCCATGTGAAATCTTCAGGACATTGTACATATTTCAAAGTGTATTCTGATATAGCAACATCTTAGAGGACCTGGAAAGGTGCTGAAATATGACACAGATGGCTTGGCCACAGAGACAGCACATACTGACCCCTGATCCATGGTAGAAATATCAGGAGGCCTGTGTGGAACTTGCAGCCTTGATATAAAACATCCTGTAATATAAATCAGTTGGCTTTCATGGTTTACAAATATATTATCTTTGTCATTCCCATTCAAAATAGACATGTGCAGTTATATTTTTGGATTTCACATTTTGGTTTCAAATGTGGATCTCATTGAGAGCTTCTGTCTTAATTTCCTGTGGTTATCTTGACACTTAAAGATGAAAGCATTTTAGAAGTTTTCACATTTTTTCCTTGACTATGAAACTGGCTTTAGAAGTAAATCATATATATGATGTGGACAACACAAAAATTTACAAATTTTAAAAGTAGATTTCTTCTGCATACATTTTAGAATTTTACTCATTTTACTCATTGCTTTTGCAGCAACTTTGGAATGATTTGTAGTTTTGCTTTAGTTCTTTAGCACATGCTAATTGACTTAAAATTGAGCAGCCCTTGAATTACTGAAATAAAAGATAATGAATATATTTTACTGTACTATGTTTGCACGTTTTAAAATTTAATGTCTGTGTCTTTCATTATAGTTTGTATGTTGTTCTATTTTTCACTTTATCAAAGTCCCAAGCATCAAATACAGCAAATGTTTTAGTATTTTGTATTCCAAGAAATTTCCAGCTAAATAAATTTTCATTTCTAAAAAGGACATGAAATTTCCATCTTTAATAATAATTCCTACAATAGCTATAACTCCAATTATCCTGTTTGTTTCTGCATAAACACAACTAGACATGCAGTCTGACAAGAAGAAAAGATGATAGATATAGAAAGATATGGATGGATAGTAATATATATATACAGAAATAAATGTGCATGTGTCTATGTCTGTTACACACTATTTTAATATGGTCTGTTGGCTTTCTGTTACATTTTCTCTGGGATAGGAGGTTTTACTGCATAGAAAACTGGTTTGCCTTGGTAAGACAATTGGATTATACTTCTGGAACAGAAAAGAATAGCATAATATTTTCTACTATAAATTGTTCATTTTCTTTCCCCATTCTTTGTTTGGATTCTCAAGCCAAACTTGCTGGGTGCTGTTCACGCCTGCTACCTCTGACCTGTGCTTTTTTAAACAGTTCTGGTAGAACAAGACCTGAGTTCTAACACAGTATAGGACTGATATAAAACCCTTTTTCCTTTTTTAGGTCCCATAATTGAGCATATACCTGTCTTTCAAAATCATTAATTTCCAGCCAAAAAGGGATAGTAAATTTTGTTGATGAATTAAGCTTTGTTTCCCCCTAAAGTCTTGCCATAACTGAGAAATTTAATCATATGTTCAAGAAGTAACACTTTGGTTTTATAGAGGTGATAGTAGAAAACCTATTTAATTCTAGACTGCTCATGAATTTATTCATTCAAAAATTAACATTTGCATCTGCATACTAAGTTTTATCTGACTCCTAGATAATAGTATCATTATACTAGTAATATATGAAAATGAATTTTAAATATACATCTAATAATTACTCATGGATATTACTTCTTATATTCAATAGTAAACATATGTATATATATATCTTTAGATTCAAAGCTGAGGCCAGTTTGATTTTGCTTCTAATAAATTCCAAACCAAATGAGTACTGACAAGAAGTTGGCTGTGCTGGTCTCACTCATCTACAGCACTTCACCTGAATCCACCCGAGACACCTTACACACCCAGCAAGCACCTCTGGACTAGACACTCGATGAATGGGGAGGGAGGGGAGGGCATCAAAGGGGTGGGAAACACTAATCTGGACCCAAACAGCAATGGTACCATAAAATTCTAAATGCTAAAAGGCAGACCAAATGGCTGAACCTTCACCAGGCCTTTATAGGAAACACCTGAACCACAAGACCCTGGAGAGGGTAGGATCAAGTCTAACCTAAATCTGCTACATCCTCCCTCCCTCCCTCTCCCTCTCCCTCTCTCTCCTCTGTAACTCTTGTATATTAGTTATGATTTTCCTAATTTTCTTAGTGGGCACTGACCTGTAACCCCCACTACCAGAATAGGGCTATCGTCCACAATGAGCTTTTGATCAGAGAATCCTAAAATGTTTCCTAAAACAATGACAGACTTTTGTCAGAATACTTGCTGACCCACCAAAGGTCAGTGGTTAGACCCTATTGCTGAAGACTCCATATGCAGCTGACACGTAAAATGGAATGGCATGGCTGGAAGCCAGGACACAGTCAGTCCCCAAACAGTCAGCAAGTCTAGTGCCAGAAGGTGCTACATGGGCGACTGGGGGAAATGACCAATATCTGTCCAAGCAACTCATGGTCTAACCTAATTAGCAACAAATAACCTGGTGTGATGCCCACACAAGTGCAATAGTGGCACACAGCCATGGTGGGGAACCAACTGCTCTTGATTTGGCTAACTGATCCCCTGAGTGGTACGAGACCCATAGCTGGAGCTGAGAAACAAGTCAGAACCATATCCAAACATAAGCCCACTCTCCAATATCAAGCTATCATTAATCATGGGGTACAACACCTATTAAATTCTCTATCAAAAAAGTAAGTGTTATCTCAATTTTACGGGTGCTAACTTACTCTCCGTTGGAGAATCTGCTTCTCTTTTTCAGATAGATTCAGATCCTAAGGAGATAGCTGTCCCAACATACCTTAAAAGGGGCCCGACTGAAACTAAAGAAAATTGGTGAAACAAGCAAGGGTGCTGTTTTCCTGATTAACCGGATACCAGCACAAAGGGGAAGGAGACCAACACAGAGAAAAACCAACTCCCACCAAATCAGAGAGCCAGAGCCTCAGAGGCCCACAACACCTCAGCACTGAAGCAGACCAAAAATGAACCCAACATGGCTCAGGGAAATTTTGCAGAAGAGGGGGTGGAAAGAATGTCAGAGTCACATGTTGGGTCATGATATGCAGAGACATTTATTGTACCAATAACTGTGGACTAACTCCACAATGCACAACACATATACATCAACAAGGAGGGTCCATTGGAAAGGGGTAGATCATGGATGAACCTAAACAATGGTACCAAACTGCCTGTATTTGCTGAAAAGAAAACTAATAAATTAAATTTAAAAAAACAATGGCTGTGCATGGTGGCGCATGCCTTTAATACCAGGACTCAGGAGACAGAGGTAAGAGGATTGCCATGAGTTTGAGACCAGCCTGAAAGAAACTACATTGTAAATTCCAGGTCAGCCTGGGCTACAGTGTGACCCTCCCTCAAAAACAAACAAACAAACAAAAAACCAAAAAAAAAAAAAAAAGTAACATAGTTATACAGTGACATACATGATATCCACATGATTTTGAATACATTTTTTATATTCTTATTTCTGTTTTGCTGAATTTGGTACGTTATGACAATTATGAGATTATAAAGCTTATTAGTATACTCTGTCAGTAGCAGAGTCCAGTAAAATGTGTAGCGGTATGAGGTGGATGCGCAAATGCATTATGTGCAACTTGGCCCATGTGGTACTGGTTAAACTGCTTTTGTCATACTTACAAATGCCTTATATTTAGTTCTCAAATATAGTCATATTTTAGTTCTGCAAACAGCGGTAAGATGGTAAATGAATGACAACCAGCTTGGCAGTGTGAACAAAGGGTAAACAGCCACACCTGATAGCTTTGCTGATTTAAGCTGTCACCTAGGACTCATTGCCAGTGGTGCTGAGTAGGGGTGCCCCATGGCTACCTGTGTGGGCTTAGAAATACAAAAAGACAAGCATTGCATAAAGCTCATAGATGATGTAGAAATTAATAAAATTTGCAAGGAATAGTACATTTTAATATCTACTTTGTTGTTTATTACAATCAACTTTTTGGTTATATAATTTATCATTTAATTATGAGTATGAAAAACTCATTTACAAAGCTCTAAGATCCCTGTCTCCTCTGAGCTATGTATATATCTGTTCATGCCTATTGAATTTTACTCAAAATCCTTCTTTCAGTTCTTCTTCAGAAGACTGTATGAGTTCTCAGCCAGAATGAAATTTAATAACATGATGATGTTGAGGTATTGACCCAGGCTTTTTCTTTCTTGTTTGATTAAGAAAATTCAGAGAGGTAAGGGCATAACTGGGTCTGTTGGTAACTCTATAGTCAAATCTTTTTAGCAGTATCCATATTGCTTTACAAAGTGGTTATACCATCTTACATACCCACCAACAGTGAATGAGGGTTCCTATTTCTCCACATCCTTGCCAGAATTGGTTTCATTAGATTTTTTAGTGTTTGATATCATTACAGAGGAAAGGTGGAATCTCATAGTTTTTTTTTTTGTTGTTGTTGTTGTTCTTCTTCTTCTTCTTCTTCTTGTTTTTGTTTTTTGAGGTAGGGTCTTTCACTCTAGCCCAGGCTGACCTAGAATTCACTATGGAGTCTCAGGGTGGCTTCAAACTCAAGGCAATCCTCCTACCTCTGCCTTTTAAGCTTCATGAGATCCCAATGATTAAGTGATTGTTTAAGTTCCTGAGCTACTGGGGTTTTGTTTAGGAAATTTTTTTCCCACTCATATATCATGGCAAATTCCTCCTATTTTTTCTTCTAGTAGTAGCAGAGTTTCCCATCTTCTATTGAGGTTTTTGATCTATTTGGACTTGATATTTGTGCATGGCAAGATGTGTGATCATGTTTCATTTTCCTGCATATGGTTTGTCCAGCATCATTTGTTGAAGATGCTGTCTTTTTTCCAGGTTACATTGTTAGAGCCTTTGTCAAACGTCAAGTAGCTGTAGTTACTTGGCCCAAAGTTCATGTCCTCAGAGAGAGTTGGAGAGATGGCTTTGCAATTAATGCACTTGCTGGAAAATCCAAAGGACCCAGTTTCAATTTTCAAGTACCCACATAAAGCCTGATGCATAGGTGTCCCATGTGTCTGGAGTTGATTTGCAATGGTTGGAGACCCATGGTCCACCAATTCTCTCTCTCTCTCTCTCAGATAAATAAATAAATAAATAAATAAATAAATAAATATTAAAAAAAGAAAACTCAGAGAAGGTAAATTAGTATTGAATAAGTATCAACTTGGCACCACATGGGCATTAAAGGCAAGCTTCCATGATGGGATCATATGTAAGGGATGATAAATTGAAAATGTTGCGTGTTCATAGTCTTTCTCAGGAAGAAACCAAGAGTTGGAAGGAAAGAATAGGACAAGAAAACTTTGGTACCAGGTGGTCAAGGGTGGTAATTTCTAGTCAGTGTTTGAATGTGGACTGGGAGTGGGAAATGGGAAACAGGGGTCATGAACCTGTCATGTTAACAGGTTTCCTTAATTCAGGCTCTGTGCAGTTCAGATGGTCATATAAAGCAGGAAGGCTGTTGGAGGTGGAAACATGGATTCCTGTTTAGGTTGCTTCCAGTTCCATATGATGAGAGATTTCCTTTGAAACTCATGAGATTAATTGCTTTTTAAGGATGTAGTGGAAGGTGTTATCATATAAAGCTTTCAAAAACCAGACTTACAGTGTTAAAAACTGTGCTGTAGTGAACTGTTCAAATTTAGCAAGGGAAATAGTAAGTGACCTAATATGCCATTTCCTCCAAATGCAAGTGCACTATAATTTATGTATTTTGGCTCAATTAGAGCAGAAGTTCACATAAGGATTTTAAATCCTGTAATTTGTTTTTAGGTTCACATAAATTCTTCTTTTAAGAACTAAATAATTTAATGCTAAGGTTTTCAGCATAGCATGTCTATTATTTACTAAAGAGTTTGAGCTTTTTATAGCTAACTATTACTTTTACTCTAAAAAAGAAAATGGTATATGGTTTCTGAATGATAAGACTTTAAAAATTAGTGCAAAGAAATTTGATCTTCTTATAGTAGCTGTAATGCTAGGCATATCCATGAACAGTTGGCTTTTAGATTCCTTATAGAAGTGTCCTGTTTTTGTATTTTATTGTTGAAATGTATAACTTTTGTAAATTAGAAAAGAAAGAAGAAAAGGAAAAAAAGGTAAAAACAGAAACAAGTTAACAGTGAGATAGTTATACCTAAATTTCAGGTTCACAAAAGCAAATAGAGACATAGAAAATAGGCTACAGTAATATGAACCAAAAAGACTTCCCTCCATTATATGGCTTACATATGATGCATACTGCTTGTCTTTTCTTTAATTCTCTATAAACTTTTATGGGTAATGCACTTGATCATAGATGTTCTTAGAATGCACAGTATTAGGATGACATTTCAAATCTAGAAGAAATATGGGAACAAAGGAAGAGAGTGGGATGGAAAGAGTGAAATAAAGAAGAGATAAGATCAAAAATCACCTCTTTATCCTTGAACACTGGACATATTTTTCTGTTCAGATATAGTTCTGAGAATTTCACAGATATCCAGCAATTATGTCAGTGTCTGAACTTTGGCTTCATCTGTAGAGTGAGAAGAACAAATGAATATCCTCAAAGGTGTTTTCAAATATATTTTCATTTCTATCATTACCTATGATTCTCTGTATGTTTCTCTCTCCTCTCTCTCTCTCTCTTTCTCTACACACACACACACACATCACAAGTGTGGTAATACATACACCACCTAACACATCAAAACAAGTCATTTGAATTACAGTTTTCTTTTTAACACCAATATGAATGAAGGCACCAAACCCACCTGAATTCTACATTCTCTCTAGCATGTGCACTCTTGTTTCCTGACCATCAGGAACATGGGAGTATGTTCTCCTTTTATTTCATTGCCCCACGACTAAGTTATTTCTTTGTTCACTTCAATGTTCTTTCCATCTCTATCATTCACTCAGAGTTCTTGCCCAAATTACTCTCTCTACTTCCTAATAATATACAATGGGGGCTTTTAAATTTGTTTTGTTTTGTTTTTTTTCTGTGTAAGTGGTCCTTCTGTCCCTCTTGTTCAAAAACTTTCCATTACTGATTTCTTTTTCATCCCAGTATTACTAAAGGCCAGCCCTGCAAAAAGTACACTTCATAGGGATATTCACTTTATGAATAATGTGATTTTAAATTACTTTATACAATTTTCCTATTTAGTTTTACTTCTATTCTCCAAGATAATCTCTTCCTAAGCATTGCATAGATATGCCACAATTATATTCATAATCAAAAGAGTGAGGAGTTCCTAAATAACCTTTTAGATTTTTCTTTTTATAACTTCGGATTTCATACATTTTTCCTACCCACTCAGGCCCCACCTTGGCTCCCTGTCTCTCCAGACTGTCCCAGACCTGGCATTGGATATGGCTGCTTGGTTTTCATCATCTGTCCTGGCCAGGGGAATGTTCTCTCTTATGCTCCTCCCTTTGCTGGCTGTGGCGCCCTACTTTCATTTTCACTATGGGCACAACCATTCAGCAGCTTCCACTGGAAACACTTTTCCAGACATCCTCTTAGGATAAATGCCATTTCTATAACTAGCCACTGGATTCCATCACTATTTTTAACAGTTCACTCTCCTCAAATTTGTCTTTTGCAGTTTCATGCTGACAGTAGAGAGTATTGAATTCTGTGTATTGCTTTGATTTCTCCTTAATATTCTCATCTAAGAGAGCAAGGGTGTTTGCTCAGTGGATCTTCCTACCTACCCTATGTTCATTGCTTTTCTTAACCATCATGGACCTTCCTTTGGGGACTCTTCAGACGCATCTTAATTTGACAAAATTATTCATGGAGTTTAAGATTGGTTTGCAACCACGATTATAAGGCATTTCCTACTTTTGTTTTAACATGAGATCATTTCTAAAAAATAAAAAAAAATAATGTGTACAGTCTTCTAAGAAATTTGTGAATTTTCTCCAGGCTTGTAAACTTAGTTGCATTTTTTAATAAATATCCGAGTTTTCTATCATCTTTTAATTTTTTTTTATTAATTAGTTTTGTACTCTGTGAATGCAGTCAAGTTGGTCCATTGTCAGGCTCATCCATGTCCTAACCCTTTCCCCCTGGCCCTTCCTTGTTGAGGTATATGGGTCATGCATTGTGGAGTTATCCCATTCTTTATCTTTCCCACTTCTGTATTTCCACTGTAAATGAAAGCAGGTAGGAAGTACAAGTCAAGGCCTTTTTGGACCCATACTATTTGAAATGTCCATGTCATACAATCTTTGAATTAGATGTTCATATATTCATTTTTCTGAGTCACTTGCTATCAAACATATTTCCAAATATCAAGGAGTATTATTTTCTACAGTATAGTATTTTACAATAGTTTTCAAAGATGGAATGGCATGCTTTGGTTTGATGTCTCATGTTTTCTTGATGCAGCATCTGGATCTAGCTGACTCCTCTCTTTCTGAATTCCAGACTGTTGAGAAATAAAGGCTAATCAATAAAGCAATCATGGAACATAGCATTTTCTAAAATAATCAATTTTACTTGACTTTATATGATTGGCATTAAGTTGTCAATATCTTAAAATAGAATGTGATAGTTATATGTAAATACAAATATTAACAGTATAGATAAGCCACATGGTAAGCACCAAACATAATCCTTATAGTACATGAATATAATATGAAGACAAATGAGTCAAAATAAAAACACCCCAAAAATCAATAATTCATGAAGAAGACAACAAAATTGAAAGAAACTACAAAGGTATTAGTGAATTGGTAACTAAATAGCAAGTCCTTACATGTCAGTAATTATTTCAGGTATAAATGAATTAAGTTCTTTAATGAAAAGACATAGGATGATTGAGTACATATTTAACAATATTAAATAATATGCTGGGCTTTAACCTTAAGGACACATAACCTGAAAGTGAAGATATAGGAAAAAGTTTTCATGCAATGGTATTGAAAAGAGAGTATCTAACCTAGATTTTTAAAAATGATATTTTTAGTCAGAGTCCATCACAAGAGACAAGGAAGGTCACTATAACAATAAAGAGGTTAATGTATGGAGAGAACATAACAAATATACATAGACACACTAAACATGTATATATTTAACAACAGTTCATGAATATGTGTAAAGCAGATATTAACAGAACTAAAAGTGCAAACAGTAATATTATGAGGGTGTTCAGTACCATATTTTTAACTGTGAATAAATATCATCAAGACATAAAGTCAGTAAGGAAGTGCTGGACATGAGTAGTGCTTTAAGCCAATGGAACTAGTAAATGCATAAAATATTGCATTTCACAGCTGTTGCATGAACATGGACCATTCTTGAAGTAGATAGTATGGTGGGTTGTATGGCTATTTTAATAGGATGTCCCCAAATAACCTCATGTGTTTTGAATGCTTGGTCCCCAGATGATGGCAGTTTGTCTAGTGGAGGCGTGTTGTTGGGGACAGGCTTAGGGATGTTATAGCTTCCCTTTGCCAGAGCTTGGCTCACTCTCCTGCTGCTGTTTTCCACCTGCTGTAACAGAGGTGATATCAAACCTCTGCTCTACCATCTTTTCTCTGCCATCATGAAGCTTCCCTTCAATATTGTAAGCCAAAAATAAATACTTTGCTCCCATCACCTGTTTTTGGTGGAGTGTTTTGTCTTAGCAATGAAGCAGTGATGACAAGTGACAAGCTTTAAATATATGTAAGATGACTATAACTGTTCCATTTCTTTTTTTCACTATAATGGTACAAAACTAGAAATAGATAATAGGAGGAATCCAAAAGCTTTATAAATTAAATTTTTAAAAGGACAGTTCTCTAGCTCAGTTTGTCAAGTGCTTGTTGTGCAAGTATAAGGACTTAGATTAGCCTTCAGAGAAAGAAGGCACAAAGACCAAAGGAACAGAGTGATGTTCCGAAACAAACTACTGGAAATCTAGGTTAATATCTTTTTTTACAAGGATGTCAAGGAAAGTGAAATCTCTAATCAATGGTTCTAAGAGAACTGGATTCACACATATAAAAATTACTTTAGGTTTCCTTTTATACCATAAATAAACACTAACTCATAAGCGAATAGAGTTAAATGTATGATCTAAAAAACATAGTGAAAAAATTCTTGACATTTATCTTATAATGATTTTCTTTATATATATAGTCATATATGTCAAGTAATTAATATACAAAATATATGTAGGATATTTGCATCACTCATACCTACCTGAACTAAACAAAAGAAAAACCTAAATAATTCTACAAAAAGGACAAAGTACATGAATACAGTTTTCCAAATAATACATACAAGTGGATGACAGGTACATGAAAAGATGCTCTGTATCACTAATCACTAGAAAATTACAAGTAAGAACTACTAAGAGATTTTAATCTGTCACCTGTCAAGATAAATACTACTAAAAAGACAAGAGATAAGGAAGGTTATAAAAAACATAGAGGAAAAGAAATATTCCTAAAATCAGTGGAGCTATTTGGAGCTTCTTCAAATATTGAAAATAGAGCTATAGTTTAACCTAGCAATCTTATTTCTGAGCATATATCCAAAAGAATGAAATCAGTATCCAAACAATATCTATACTCCCATAGTCATTACAACATTTTTCATGATAGCCAAGAAATGAAAGCTTAAGTGTACATTACAAGTTAATAAGTAAAATTTTGTATAATGAAATATTATTCAGCAATAAAATAAGAAAATTTTACCAATGTAGCAACATAGTCACCCCCAATACATTATGTCCAGTGAAGTAAGCTTGCCACAGAAAGATTACTAATGCATAGCCTCACTTATATGTAGACTCTAAAAGATTCAATAGCTTATAGAAGCAGTACTAGCAGTACTATGGTAATATGATGGCTGATCTTGATTGTCAACTTGGCTGGATTGATAGATGCCTGGAAGGGCAGTAAAGAACATTCATGGGCATATTTGAAAAGGTATTTACTGAGACAATCAGCATTGATACAGCAGCTAAAAGAACCACCAAGTTTGTGAGTGCTGGCTAGCAATAGGCGGGAGTACACACAGAACATAAGTGGAAGTTGGGGTCAAGCATTTTTTCTCTACCGCCCTTCATCGGCACTTCCCACTCCCTGCTTCTCACTTTCTGCGTCCTTCTTGAACAGTATACATGAGCAAGTATGCCATGATATTCTGCCTCGTCATGGCCCCAAATGATGAAGCTACCCAATCATAGAACAATTTCTCTGAAACTGTGAGACAAAATAATTATTTTCTCCTTCAAATTACATTTAGTTTATGTATTTTATAATAGTGTTAAAAACTGACAAATCTAGATGGTTGTTGGGGAATATAGGATATAAGAAATGGAGAAATATTAGACATGATATAAATTTGACCAGTAACATGAAATAGGATGAGAGCTTTACAACATAGTGTGTATGATAAAGGGTGTGCTAATTTAAATTGCAGTAATCACTGTACAATGTGAAGATATATACATATATATATATACACACACACACCATAATGAACATATGTACTTTGGATGCAAGAAAAAGTATGTAAGCATTTCCATGATGATAATGTGATTACAGGCTTCAGTTTCAGATAGCTTTAAATCATTCAAACCATTTAGGTACATAAAATGCACATATGGCTGTGAAGATGGAAAGACATATCTTAAACCTCACAGAATATACAATTATATATTGTGCACTGAACATTCTATTTTTTTAAAAAAATATTTTTTGTTGTTATTTTTATTCATTTATTTGAGAGCAACAGAGAGAGAGAGAAAGAGGCAGAGAGAGAGAGAATGGGCGAGCCAGGGCCTCCAGCCACTGCAAACAAACTCCAGACGTGTGCTCCCCCTTGTGCATCTGGCTAACGTGGGTCCTGGGGAATCGAGCCTCCAGCCGGGGTCCTTAGACTTCACAGGCAAGCGCTTAACTACTAAGCCATCTCTCCAGTCCGCATTGAACATTCTAGAATTGTGCTTTCACGTGTCACCATTACCTGTTCCTTTATATAATATTTTGTCAGGAAACATAAATGTTTTCTCAATGTGAAAACTCATTCTTATGCTATGTCTGTTGATGGAGTAGTACTTCATTTATGAATTTTGGAATATTTTTAAATGTTACTTTCATTTATTTTTGCCCTAATAATATAAGTTCACCTTAAAAACATGATCTAATTCAATAATGTAACTGTTTGAAGATATTTTTCTTGAAAATGATAATGTCTCAAACCACTTCTGTGAAGGATTTCCTATAAAAATGAGGTTAAACAATTTGCTGAAAATTCAACTTAGCTATTTTTTTTAAGGTTGTTACTTTATTGAGTTCTTGCTTGGCAATAGGGTATGACCATGACTAATATAGTGAATAGACAGCTAAGTAATAAGAATGTGAAAGATTCATACTCACTTGTATGAACTAGGTTGGAATAAAGGAAACTGTCCTCTTATAAAGTAAGAAAATGAAAGCCAATGCTATTCCACTTACCTGAAATGTTGCTACACTCTGTCTTCCTTGTGAGAGAGATTTATGTGGATGCATGGTACTTTGGAGGTGGGATAACTGACTTCATTTTTTTTCCAATCTGTTTTTTATTAATTAGTTTTGTATTCAGCAAATATGATCAGTTTGATACCATTATTAGGCTCATCTGTGACCTACCCCCTCCCCTTGGCCCCTCCTTGTTGAGGTATATGGGTCATGCATTCTGGAGTTAGCACACAGTAATGGGTAAGATAAATATCTCTACATATCATGACCCAACATGTGGCTCTGACATTCTTTCCATCCCTTCTTTCACAAAATTTCCTGAGCCATGTTGGATTCATTTTTGGTTTGCTTCAGTGCTGAGGTGTTGGGGGCTTCTGGGTCTCTGGCTCACTGATTTGGTATGAGTTGATTTGTGTACCTGTGGGTTGTTATACAGTAGTTTTAGGCAGCACATTTAATCATCAAAGGAAGACTGAAAATAAAGAGCTTTTGTCTATAGAGGCTTTCTATCCCAGAATACAATGAGTCATATTTCACATGTATACAATGATTCCAGCCTATGAGCATATAATGAGAATTTTAGCCAAATAATCTGATGAAACACATATAGTAGATGACCATCAGATATTTACAGACTTAAACAGAGGCAACCACTGCTCCCCTTCCCTCCACTGAATCATTCAGTAGTAATGAAAGCAATATGAATGAAAATACGTGTGAAAACAGATATAGCAATAAGTTGTGAATGATTATAACTTAAAATACTAGGAACTAAGCATCTGAAATAGAATTTTAGAATTTAACAGAATTCTATCTGAAAATTCTATCTGAAATAGAATTTCTATTTTATCAAACCAAAAGCTATTGCATTTTATGGTGACTGCTGCAAATGGAAAGGTGAGCATGGTAAAATGTGAGGCATATTCACTGTCAGAGTTTGAATGATGTGAGTACCTTCCTCATGCTCACATGTGAGGGCTTTACAAGGTGATGATTACCTTGATTTTTTTTAAATTTTATTTATTTATTTATTTGAGAGCGACAGACACAGAGAGAATGACAGATAGAGGGAGAGAGAGAATATGGGCGCGCCAGTGCTTCCAGCCTCTGCAAACGAACTCCAGATGCATGCGCCCCATTGTGCATATGGCTAACGTGGGACCTGGGGAACCGAGCCTCGAACCAGGGTCCTTAGGCTTCACAGGCAAGCGCTTAACCACTAAGCCATCTCTCCAGCCCTACCTTGGTGTTTTAAAACTCTCAGATTAATACTTTACTTCAATTTTCACCTACATTCTATTATTTTCCATGTTTACCAAAATGAAAACACTACAGAGGATAAGAAGACCTGTCTAAGTCCTCACATCACCAAGTGACAATTTTTAATAAAATAAAACTTGTTTGAAGTTGAAATATTGCTATTTTACCCACAATCTATGGGATAGGCAAATTATAATGTTTTGGAAATATTTATGGAGTATCAAGTACTTGCACTTCACTTCTTACTTTTGATTAAAATAAAGGTCATGGTGATGAAGTATTTATTTTCCTTTACCTATTTTAAATGTATAAATTTTACTATAAAAAGCTATACATTCAAAAATAAAAAGTATTCCAGCTATTGTGGTGCATGACATTAATCCCAGAACTTTGGAGGCAATGGTAGGAGGATAGCTGTGAGTTCAAGGCCAACCTGTGAAAACAGAGTTAATTCCAGGTCAGTCTGGGCTAGAGCAGCACTCTACGATGAAAAAAAAAAAAAAAAAAAAAAAAAAAACCAGAGAGAGAGAGAGAGAGAAATATATTACTTTAAGGCATAGTACATAGAAGATACATGTTTTCAAACATGTTCATAAAATTTTTATTTCCTCTCAGTAAATGAGTAATTTTAATTGACTCATGACAATAACAAATATTTATTGAGAATTGATTATATGCCAAGAACTATTTCTAAGCATTCTTGACCCAGTTATGAATGATATATGCAAAGTCTCTGCAGACATTGAGTTCATCTACAGAAGAAGTGCTTTACAAGCCCCTCTGGTGAAATAAATAGCACAGTTGAACTTCCCCTGACTAAGTTCCAGAATCTCAGTCTTTATTGTCTCTTAGGATGTATGGCAGATGCCTATGCTGAACAGAAACTCTTGGAAATAGCCTTTTCCTTATGTTTTTAAATGTTGCTGCTTCTGAAGTATGAAGTATTTATTAAGCATTCATGTACCTTCTGAAGCTGAATTACTTTAGATGCATGGCTTTACTAATTTATCTGTAAACACATACATTTTATATAATTAAATATTTTTTGGAATCCTCATTACTACTAAGTAGCCACATCTCTTCATCTCTTCTGTGAGTCTCTATCACCTAAATGTGATTTATCACCATGGATTTGTCTATTTTGCATACTTCACATGAACTAAATATCTATTCTTTTGTGTATGTCTTCTGTCTTATTAATTAAATGGAAGTGGTATATACGTGATCAGGCTTGAGCAGACGCTGAATATATGAGTTAGTTACATGAGGAAGTTGCCCAAATGCCTATGGTTGCTATTCCTGTTATAATGACTTCTGTTCCCACCATGCACTTATGGCATCATAGGGTGTGCCCTGTGATCAATTGACTGAGGAGGAGAGGACTGGGGCATGGTTTACAGATGGTTCAGCGTGTTATGCAGGCACCTCTCAGAAGGGGACAGCTGAAGCATTACAGTCTCTTTCTGGGACAACTCTTAAGTACTGTGGTGAAGGGAAGTCTTCACAATGGGGAGAACCTCAAGCAGTGCACATGGTTATGCATTTTGCTTGGAAATAAAAATGGCCAGATGTGTTGTTATACACAGATCCCTGGGCTATGGCCAATGGTTTGGCTGGATGGTCCAGGACTTGGAAGGAGCAATAGTGGAAAATTGGTGATATTTGCATTTGGGGAAGGTGTATGTGGATAGAACTCTCTGAATGGGCAAAGGATACTTGTGTCCCATGTTAATGCTCATCAGAAGGTGACCTCATCAGAAGATGACTTTCATAATCAAGTAGATAAACTGACCTGTTCTGTGGATAGTGGCCAACCTCTTTCCTCCACGGCCCCTGTCATTGCCCAGTGGGTCCATGAACAAAGTGGCCATGGTGGCAGAGATTCAGGCTATGCATGGTCCCAACAACGTGGACTTCCACTAAAACTGACCTGGATACAGCTACTGCTGAGAGTGCCAAATAAGCTAGCAACAGAGTCTAACTCTGAGCCCCCCAATATAGTAGTATTCCTATGGGTGACCAGCCAGCAACCTGGTAGCAGGTTGACTACATTGGACCACTTCCATCATGGAAAGGGCAGCATTTTGTCCTTACTGGAATAGACACATATTCTGGGTATGCATTTGCCTTTCCTGCATGTAATGCTTCTGCCCGAACTACCATCCATGGGCTTACAGAATGCCTTATCTACCATCATGGTATTCCACATAGCATTGCTTTTGACCAAGGAACTCACTTCACCGCCAAGGAAGTATGGCAGTGGGCTCATGTTCACAGAACTCACTGGTCTTACCATGTGCCCCACCATCCTGAAGCTGCTGGCTTGATAGAATGGTGGGATGGCCTTTTAAGGAAACAGCTACAGTGCTAACTAGGTGAGAATATCTTGGAGAGCTGCGGGGGTGGGGGGGGTTGTCCTCCCGCAGGCTATATATGCTCTGAATCAGTGTCCTATATATGATACTGTTTTTCCTATAGCCTGGATTCATGGGTCCAGGAATTAAGGGGTGGAAATGGGAATGGTCCCACTTACCATCACCCCAAGTAACCCATTAGCTAAAGTTTTCCTTCCTGTTCCCACAACCTTATGCTCTGCTGGCTTACAACCCTTGGTTCCAGACGGGGTAGTGCTTTTGCCAGGAGACATGAAGAACATTCCATTGAAATGGAAGCTAAGACTTTCTTCTGGTCACTTTGGGCTCCTAATGCCCTTGAGTGAACAGGCTGAGAAAGGAGTTACATTGATAACAGGGATGATTGATCCAGATTACCAGGGGGAAATTGGACTGTTCCTCCACAATGGAGGTAAGGAGGAGTATGTCTAGAGTACAGAAGATCCTTTAAGGCATCTCTTAGTGTTACTATGTCCTGTTATCAAAATCGATGGATGATTGCAACCACCCAATAGTAGTAGTGTAATAAATGGCCCAGATCCATCAGGAATGAAGGTATGGGACCCCTTCAGGTAAAGAACCAACACCTGCTGAGGTGCTTGCTGAAGGTTGAGGAAATACAGAATGGGTAGTAGAAGAAGGTAATTACAAATACCAGCTAAGGCCACGTGACCAGTTACAAAAACATGGACTGTAATTGCAATGTTTCTGTCCTACCTTGTCACAGAGTATTTGTACATATCTACACTATTATTAAGATTATATCATTAGCTAACTGTTGTTGAATTTATATTAGACCTATTATATTAGAGACTAAGCTTTGTTTTGGGGGGAAGATTTTGCAGTTCTGGTTGTACATGGGATGGTTATACCATGATAGGCAAAATTATGAGCTTGTTACTGTTTTCATTTGGAAATTAATTATCATATAAGGAGATATGGTTTGGTGTCAAGTTGACAAGGGTTGGAATTGTGATAGTTAAGGTGTTGTCAACTTGATCTGCTTAGTAATCCACAGAAATACCTTTTGGGTGGATCCTTGAGGTTGCTTCCAGGAATGATTAACTGAAGGAGGAAGTCCTTCCCAAGAGTGAGCCCAGAGCAGATGGCCCCACTCAGAAGGGGACTTCATATAAGAAAGCTCTGTGTGAAGAGAGCCCCTTCCTTCTTCCCACAGCCAGAGCTGCTTGCTGCCTTCCAGGGTGGATTGAAGACCAGTGAAGAAAGAAGACCAGCATCATCTGAAGACCAGCAAAACCCAGCGGCTCCTCAGGAAGGCTCCAGGCCTTCCAGCACAATCTGCAGTGCTGGATCAGGACTGCTGAGGCATCTGACCATGTGGGTTGAGCTGCTACCAGGTTCCTTGATTCTTGGGCCTGCAACTGCTATAGGACTACCTTAAGCTAATCCAATAAATTTCCTTTTTAAAACAATTTGTTCTAGCAGTTCTGTTCCTCTAGAACCCTGACTAATACAGTCACCTTTCTAGTTTCCATCCTGAATCTCTCCCACCCACACATATACACACATAGATAGTAAATCTAGGGTTCACACATGAGAGAAAACATGGTATTTGTCCTTCTGAGCCTGGATTACTTCACTTAAGATATTTTCCATTTCTATAAATTTTGCTATAAATGTAATGAGTTAGTTTTCTTTCCAGCTGAATATAATTGGATTCTCATTCTCTTTATTCATTTTATGGACATCTAGGCTGGTTATATTTCCTGTTTTTTTTTTTTTTCAAATAAAGCAGTAATAAGCATAGTATACAGGTATCTCTGCAGTAGGGCTTAGAGTTCCTTGGGTTTGTAAACAGAATTGGTATATTTGGATCATATAGTAGTTCTCTTGTTTTTTTTTTTTTTTTAAAGAAACCAAACGCTGATTTCACAGTGGCTACACACACTTTAACTCACATTAACAGTGAATATGAGGTCCTTTTCCCTGACATTTTCAAAAGTATTTGTTGTCATTTATTGTCTTCATGATGGACATTCTTCCTGGGGTAAATGGAATCTCATAGCAATTTTAATTTGTATTACTCTGATGCCTAAGGGTGTTTCATACTTTTTCATGTATTTATTGGCCATTTCTATTTCTTCTTTTAAGTAACTTCAATTCATTAGAACATATATTGATTATATTTGTTATATGATCTTTTTTAGTTATATATTCTAACTATATCCTTTTCTGGTTCTGTAGGCTGTTTCTTCACTCTGTGGGTTCTTTGGTTTGAGATTTTCAATTTCATGCAATCCTACTTATTAAATCTTAGGATAATTTCCTATACCATTGGAGTATGTCATAAAATCCTTGCTTATGCTTATATCTTGATATGTTTCATTTAAGTTTCCTTTTAGTTCTTTCAGTTTCAGTCATACATTTAAAAATTTGAATTGATTTATGTGTAGATGGAGAGATACGGACATACATTCATTTTCTACATACTTATATATAGTTGTCCCCAGAACATTTTCTGCAAAGGTAGTCTTTCTTTTTCTGGGTATATTTTAGACTTCCTTTGTCAGATGAAGTGGTTGTAGCCATGTAGGTTTACATCTGGTTCCTCTGTTGCATTGACTGATAAGTAGATAATTCCTGCCTTTACTGTCATACTCACATGTGCTTTTGTCACTTGCCCTAGGAAACAGCTACCAACAGTGAATGTGGTGCATTAGTTTCTAAGTGTGTAAATTATGAATTATGGAAAAATAATTACCTCTCAGCAAAACTATTATGTTAGGAAGCTAAAACTTTCAAAATAGATTGGAATTTTCTTTTCTAAAGAATGTTAACAATTCTGAAGTATCTTGCCATTTTGAACAGAGAGCATTCCAGTATATTGGAAGCATATACTCAGCCTCCCAAGAGCTATATAATTTTTTACACACTGTATTTTGTTCTTTTCTCTGACAATTAAATTACTTTTGTAACCGTGTTCCTTCATAATTTTTTCTCCTTACTAAGGAAAAAGACCCCTTAATTAGCATTTTGGAAGCAATTTAGATACCATCCCTAATGTGTTAAATTAATAATGTTTATGAGTTTGGTAAGCAATTAACTACAATGAAAGTATGCATAATATTGGAAGAGGTACCTGATAGTGCTGTTTAAGATTATAATGTCTATATCAAGTTATCTTTAAAGGAATAAATACAACATCATGATTTACTAAATGATCTGGAAAAATGAAACACTTTCCCAGTTGGTGGCAAAATCTCAATGCACCTGGAAATTAGTCATTTGTTTTTCTAAAGAAATGGATAAATCAAAATCATTTCATGGCTGATGCAAGTGACTGTCAAATAGCTCAGGTATAGAAAACAGGTCACCATTCCAAAGAAATAAGTGTAAATCTGGAACAATTCATAACTCTAATAAATTATCAGAACTTGTTTAGCTAAATAAAATTTGCCACTAATGGTTTGAATATGAAAAAAATAGTTGTTACATATACCACCAAATAACTGAAATATATCATTTATGTATATCAGTTATCTATAATTGTGTAGGAAAATATTTCCTAAGAAAAACAGCAAGATCCATTTAAAGAAAAAATCCATAGATTTAATTCCATTATGGCTGTATTGCTAGCTCATCTTATGTATTTTTGTAATGAAATGTAGTATTTTCTTCCAGGTACCTGTGTTTCCTTGAATTTACTTCTGTGTTGGTTTGGTTCAGGTTTCTCCCATAAACATAGGTGCTCTGAATGTGAGGTTCCCAGCTGATGGAGAACTATGAATTAACACCACTTGGAGGCAGTGTATTGGTGGAGGCAGTCTTATGGGTATTATAGCCAGTGTCCCCTTGATAGTGTTTGGCATACTCTCCTGTTCTTGCTGTCCACCTTCTGTTGGACGGAGGATGATGTCTGCTCTTTGCTCATGCCATAGTTTTCCTCTGCCCTCATGGAGCTTCCCCTTGAGTCTCCAAGCCAAAGTAGACCCTTTATTCCCACAAGCTGATCTTGGTAAGTTGATTTCTGCCAACAATATGAGCCTGACTGCTACAGTAAAGTTAGTACCAGAGACATGGGGTTGCTGCTAGACACCTGACTGTGTGGCTTTTGGCCTTTTGGAGCTAATTTTCAAGAGGGATATGTAGGGACTTGGAACCTTGGCCTAAGAGAAGCCCTGCACTGCTGTAAGTACAGCTTGATGGACTATTCTAGTGAGAGTTGAAAGTTCTAAATGCTGTAAGACTTATGGACTATGAAGATTAGTGTGTGAGGGTGAGAAAAAGCTTTGCCTGGACTGGGCTAGAAGCAGTATGTGTGAGAAGCCTGCTGTTATGGCTATGTCCTGAGAAATTGTGCAGAGTTGCAGTGCATAGAAATGGACTGGTGTGAGCAGAGGTATATGGCACAGAAAAAAATGAAATATTTGGACCAGAACTGCTGCTGGTTCATCTGTAATTGTATGAGAGATTATAACCATTGACACTGGGCCAGCTGATCTGCATTGGGACAACAGAAAGAATGCAGGCTTTTGAAGAGTACTGAATGCTGAGGGAGTGTCCTGTTCTTCAAAGTCTGCTTTATCCCGCCCCCCCCAGATAAGCAAATTGGCACCCCACCTGGTATTATGGAGTATAAGAAATGCAGGAAAAAGAGGCTCGTCGAATTTTCCATAGGTCTTGTGTTTTGGAAATGGCCATGGGCAGTGTGAAGCAAGTTTGCTGGATACCTGCATGGAGACCCAATGGAGCCATAAGGATGAACTATGGATTGCAGTGGAGACCCAGTGGGGATGCTGGGGACCACAATATGGCTGCTTAGAAAAGCTGCCAGCCCTGATGAAGATTCCCAGGACTGTAAGTAGCCTAGCTGGAGGGGAAGAATCGGAACTTGTTGCTGGTTAGAATTATCAGACTTGGAGATTTGTCACTGAATAGAATAGAATTGTTAGAATTGAAGATACAGAGTTTGATGTTTGTCCTGGTTGTTTTAAATCTTGTATTGGTTGAATATTTCTTTGCTAGGCCCAATACCATCTTTTGCAGTGTGAATTTTTATTTCTGTTACATTAAGCACTGGGGGGGGGTTATATTATGGCTCAGTTAAAAGATATTGGACTAATGGTATGTATGAACACCATTGGAATTTATAAAAACTATGGGAACTTTTAAAGTTGGATGAATGTATTGAGTTTTATATCATGTATGGTTATCAGTTTATGGGGGCCAGAGTGGAATGTGGAGGTTTGATTCAGATGTCCCCCATAAACTTATGTATTCTGAATGCTAGGTTCTTAGATAATGGAGATTTGGGAATTAACACCTTTTGTAGACAGTGTATTGTTTGGGGCTGTCTGTTGCAGTCAGGTTAGAATTGCTGCTAGAAATCACCCAACCAAGAACAGCTTGTGGGGAAAAAAGGGGTGTTATTTTGGCTTACAGCCTTTAGGGGGAAGCTTCACCATGTCAGGGGAAAATGATGACATGAGCAGAAGGTAGACATCAGCCCCTGGCTAACATAAGATCATAGGAACAGGAGAGTATGCCAAACACTAGCATGGGAAAACTGGCTATAATACCCATAAGCCCACCCCCAGCAATACACTGCCTTCAGGAGGCATTAATTTCCAATTTCCATTAGCTGGGGAAACTAGCATTCAGAACACCTAAGTTTATGGGATACATCTGAATAAAGCCACCATACTGTCTCATGAGTTTTATAGCCAGTTTCCCCTTGCTGGTCTTGGTAATACTCTCCTGTTCCTGTTGTCCACCTGATGTTGGCAAAGTGGTGATATCCACCCTCTGCTCATGCCATTGTATTCCCCTGCTGTCATGGAGCTTCCCCTTGAGCATGTAAGTCAAAATAAATCCTTTGTTCCCAAAAGCTGCTCTTGGTTGGGTGATTTCTGCCAGCAATGTGAGCCTGACTGCAACAACTTCCTACTGTAACCCTGAAATATTTTCAGATGAAATATTGCATAATCGGGCTGGAGAGATGGCTTAGCAGTTAAGCGCTTGCCTGTGAAGCCTAAGGACTCCGGTTCAAGGGTCGATTCCCCAGGACCCACATTACTCAGATGCACAAGGGGACATATGTGTCTGGAGTTTCTTTTGCAGTGGCTGGAAGCCCTGGCAAGCCCATTCTCTCTCAATCCCCCCCCCCCACCTCTCTCTCTGTCACTCTCAAATAAATAAAAATGAACAAAAAAATAAGAAATATTTCATAATCACTTATTACACCACACAAACATTGAACTGTACATTACTTGCACAAAAAAGTGCTACTTATAGCCCTCACCATCCCATTGAGAATTACGTTCATCATGTTAGGATACTCTTAAATTTAACAGAATAATAAAATTTGGGAGTTCTCAGTCTTGATCCATGACTCTCAACTGTAATTAAGATGTACATTTGTCTGTATTATTCTGGCTTTAGCTACAGCTCTACCTTTATTTTGTACTAAGGTGAATAGAAAATACATCATTCATTTATTTATTCAGAAAAGTTTATTAAATATATATTAGGTGTGACATACTAAAAGAAATACAAAGGTAAAGACAAGAACTCCAGACTCAATTGTAAATGAATTGTATCAAGAGCAGATGTGTAGTGTCTGTCCTAGTGATGACAAATTTTCTAATGGAGAGTTGTCTTAATATTTTATTTTTTATTTATTTGACAAAGAGAAAGAGGGAGAAAGAGAGAGAGAGAGAGAATGGGCATGCTAGGGCCTCCAGACACTGTAAACGAACTCCAGATGCATGCTTCCCCTTGTGCAACTGGCTAACATGGCTTCTGGAGAATTGAACCAGGATCCTTTGGCTTTGCAGGCAAACACCTTAATTGCTAAGCCATCCTTCTAGCCCCTAATGGAGAGTTTTGACAAAAATGCCACTGAGGATACAAGGTTCAAGGGATATCAAGAAAATTGTCATAAAATTATTTAGAATTTAGGAGCAGTGTTGAACAGAGTCCAATAGGCAAATGAGTTGGGAATATTTTGAAAAGAACAAATATTGGTTTCAATGATGCTTCAGGTTTGCATGAATGAATACAGGATAGAGTAGAGCCAGATTCTAAAAGTTTCTAAGGAGTAACTTGAGAGAATGAACTTTTTTTTTTTAAACTTTTTTTTAATCAATTAATTTATTTTTATTTATTTATTTGAAAGCGATAGACAGAGAGAGAAAGAGGGAGAGGGAGAGAGAGAGAGAGAGAGAGAGAGAGAGAATGGGCACACCAGGGCCTCCAGCCACTGCAAACGAACTCTAGACGCGTGCGCCCCCTTGTGCATCTGGCTAACGTGGGACCTGGGGAAGCGAGCCTCGAACCGGGGTCCTTAGGCTTCACAGGCAAGCGCTTAACCGCTAAGCCATCTCTCCAGCCCAAGAGAGAATGAACTTTTAACGTTTTTTTTTTTTTTTGAAGCAGGAAGTCATTAAAAGTTTGAAAAAGAGGTAAGATTGAAGAAGGTAAAATTAAAACTGTGCTTTGAGAATATGATTCAGGGACTGGGGAGATAAAGTAAACTGTGCTTTAAAAATATGGCTCTGGTCCTTAGTAGATAAAAATCATGTGACAAGAGCAGTAGAGTTCATATTCCTTGTACCCACACAAAACTGGGTAAGCATGGTGACCTCCCTGTAAAACTATCACCTTGGAGGTGAAGATAAAGAATCACCTAAGTCAGATAGATGGCTTGCTACACTAGCTCAGTCAGCAGGCTCTGGCTTCACATGACAGACCCTGACTTAGCAAATAAAGTGGAAAGTGATTGGAGGAAGACATCTGATATCAACCTTTGGCATCCACACACACATGCACAGACATGCACACACATGGATGCATGCCCACACACATGCCTTCATGAATGCAAAAATGCATACGCATGCTCACCACACACACACACACACACACACACACACACACAAATATAACTATGGCATAAGATATGACAAGATAAGGAAGATCATGTCAATAATTTGTCCTGAAGGCTTAAGCCTTATCCCCAGTGGCCTTCTATACTGAAAGCAAGTGGGCCTTTCAAACCCATGACTCTTGCAGTTGTCCATGTATATTATGAGCTCAGAAATGTGGCATCCTAGCTGAGTCATCAACATACTCATCACGTAGTCAGCATTGCTGTCTTGCTTCTGGCCTACCAACATGTGGGCTGGCTCTTCACTGAACTTCATGGCTCCCTGAATTTGTTTCAGTCAGCTTTGCATCAATATTGTCTTCTAATGAAGTAATCTAAGATATTTTCATGTTGTGTGGAGGCAGAGATTAATGTCTGGCATCTTCCTCAATTGCTTTCCACTTTATTCTTTGGAACAAGATCTCTCATTGAACTTAGAGCTCATTAATTTAGCTATCCTGAAAGCCCTAGGGAACCTCATGTCTCCAGTTCCCCATTACTGAGATTTCAGATGCATACCATCATTTAAAGACATGTTTATATGAGTGCTGGGGAGCCAAACTCAGGTCCTCATTCTTGTACACTTATTCTCCTCACTGAGTTATCCCCAAGCTCTGAATGATGGTTTCTTGTATTTTTCTTCAGGTTGAATCTGAGGTAGAGAAACTCACAAATTAGCATGATGCTTCCAAATAGCAGCTAGGAAGTCTGCAATGATAAATGCTTATGGAGCTAAAGGCTCAACCAACACTGAATAAAGAACTATAACAGTCTTTATATGTTTCACTGAATAAAAAAAAAAAAAGATTTTTTTCTTGTTATTTTATAAGAATTGTAACAACTAGTTCCAGTTAAGATGGCGGCGTAGGTACCACGCCAAAGTAGCCTAGGGGGGAAAAAGACCAAAAAAACTCAGCAAAATACACACTTTTACTAAAAAGTGAGGTGTATAGGAAATTGAGGCGGCAGCGGAGAAGTGGAAGAGTGATAGAGCATCCAGAGCCTGCACAGGCGGGAACAGGGGCTCCGGGGCGGCTCGGCCACCCGCCGCAGCTGCAGAACGGCAGAAGCCGCCGGACTCTCGGCTCGAGCCGCAGGACAAGCCAGGTGCGGGATTTTCCCCTCACACCGCGCTCTCCGCAACTCGGGAAACGTGAGGGGAGAACGGCAGCGAGCAACAGAGGGAGGAGCAGACCGCGAGGTAAAAGCACACGTGGAGAAGCGATACAACCAGAGCAGCCGCGGCTCCCTCCCCTCCCCTGCCGCCTGAACCCAGCTCCAGCGAACACAGCAGCGGCCCGGGACCGGCCACGCCAACTTGGGCTGACGGCGGGACCCAAGCAGGAGCAGAATTCGGCAGCAACTTCAGCGGCTCCAGCACCGGTACCAGTGGCCCCAGCAGCAGCGGACCCAGGAGCGGCAGCAGCGGCAGATCCCGCAGCAACGGCTTCGGGGTGAGCAGCGTCGGTGGACATGGCAACGGCAGCTTCAGCAGCGGTGGTGGCTCCGGGGGTGGCAGCTACAACAGTAGCAGAGGCGGCAGCAGCGGCTCAGTTTGCCCCGTAGGAAAAGCAAGTGCCCAGCTTCAGAAATCAGAACAGCAGCCCGACGACCCAGGCAGCAACTTGACTGAGACCACAATCACCCAAGGTAACTGGGATTGCACCAGGGAAGGGTCTCACTTGGTCACAAGCTGACTTGGATCCCTCAACAGACCAGAAATCTAAACCTCTTTATTGATAGAGGATCTGGTCATTATAATAACTACTCTTGCATACATACTCAGAGCTGTTTTTGATTGAATGTGTACAGTGTTTAGTTAAATTTTAGAATCTACCAGTATTTTATTCCACTCAGCCGGCTTGAATACTCCTATAGCAGGGAAACTCAACCCCTAAGAACATCCTTGTAGATACTCTGAGAGTCTTAAGAGCCACACCTAATACCTTAAGGTCCTACCCTGAAAATATATTACATCAAATCAATTGATACAGCTAAGAATACACAGCTAGCTAGAAAATCTAAGCATTAACTTAATCCAAGATGCAAAAATATATACATTATAACACAAGAAACACTAAAAAGCAAGACGATATAAATCCACCTAAAAGTATTAATGCATCAGAAATGTCCTCCAGTGAGAAAGAGTTAGAGGAAATGCCTGAGAAAGAGTTCAAAAGAATAATTATAAATATGTTCAAAGAGGTCAAAGAACACATGAAAACAATCAAAGAAGAAATCAAAGAGGAAATCAAAGAGGAAATCAAAGGAATCAAAGAAGAGGCAGGACACCAATTTAATGAAATAAAGAAGGCAATACAAGACATAAATAGAGAAATAGAAATAATAAAGAAAAACCAGTCAGAATTACTAGCAATGAAGAACACAGTTAATGAAATAAAAAACTCTGTAGAAAATCTCACCAGTAGGATGGATGAGGGAGAGGACAGAATATCTAAGATAGAAGATCAGGTGGCAGACATAATGCAGTCCAACAAAGAGAAAGAGAAACTTATAGAAAAGTATGAGAGGGAATTTCAAGATATTCGGGACACTATGAAAAGATCCAATATAAGAATTCAGGGCATAGTAGAAGGAGAAGAACTCCACTCCAGAGGCATAGTAGGCATCTTCAACAAAATCATAGAGGAAAATTTCCCCCAAATTGGGAAAGAGGTGCCAATACAGATACAGGAAGCCTTTAGAACCCCAGCCAGACAAAACCCAGAAAGAAACTCTCCTCGCCACATTATACTCAAACTTCCAAACACACAAACCAAAGAAAAAATATTGAAAGCAGTTAGAGAGAAAAATCAAGTTACCTACAAAAGCAAGCCCATCAGGATTACAGCAGATTATTCAACACAAACTTTTAAAGCCAGAAGGGCTTGGAGTGATATATTCCAAGTTCTGAAAGATAACAACTGTCAACCAAGGTTACTTTATCCTGCAAAGTTATCCATCCAAATAGATAGAGAAATAAAGACATTCCATGACAAAAGCAGGTTAAAGGAGTATCTGAAGACAAAACCAGCTCTACAGAAAATACTTGATAGAATCCTCCATGCTGAACAAAAGGAAAAGCACACATATAAGGAACCTAGAAAAAACCAGCTATACTCAAATACCAGTTAACAGAAGAGAGTACAGGTAGAATAAATAACACACACACACACACACACACAAATTGCAAACATAAATACACACCTTTCAATAATATCTCTTAATATCAACGGTCTCAATGCCCCAACGAAAAGACATAGATTTGCAGACTGGGTTAAAAAGCAGGATCCTACAATTTGTTGTCTCCAAGAAACTCACCTTTCTACAAAGGATAGACATTATCTTAGGGTGAAAGGTTGGAAGACGGTGTTTCAAGCAAATGGGCCTAGAAAACAAGCAGGGGTTGCTATCCTAATATCAGACAGGGTAGACTTTAGTCCAACGTTAGTCAAGAAAGATAAGGAAGGTCACTTTATATTGATTAAGGGCACACTCCAACAGGAGGACATTACAATCCTAAACATATATGCACCTAACATGGGGGCTCCCAAATTCGTCAAACAAACACTATTAGAACTAAGGTCACAGATAACACCAAACACAGTGGTGGTGGGTGACTTTAACACCCCACTCTCATCAATTGACAGGTCATCCAGGGAAAGAATAAACAGAGAGGCATCTGGACTAAATGAGGTCATAGAAGGAATGGACCTAACAGATATATACAGGACATTTCATCCAAAGGCTGCAGAATATACATTCTTTTCAGCAGCACATGGAACATTCTCTAAAATAGACCATATATTAGGACACAAAGCAAATCTTAACAAATTCAGGAAAATTGAAATAATCCCTTGCATTCTATCTGACCACAATGGAATTAAACTACAAATCAGTAGCAAGAAAGGCTATAGAGCATACACAAAATCATGGAAACTAAACAATACACTACTAAATGATGAGTGGGTCAATGAAGAAATCAAAAAGGAAATCAAAAAATTTATAGAGTCAAATGATAATGAGAACACAACATACCAATATCTCTGGGACACAATGAAGGCAGTTCTAAGAGGTAAATTTATAGCCTTAAGTGCCTATATTAAGAAATTAGAAAGGTCGCAAGTAAACGACCTAATGCTTCGCCTTAAAGCCTTGGAAAAAGAAGAACAAGGCAAACCAAAAAGTAGTAGACGGGAAGAAATAATAAAGATTAGGGCAGAAATTAATGAAATAGAAACAAAAAGAACAATCCAAAGAATTAATGAAACAAAGAGTTGGTTCTTTGAAAGGATAAACAAGATTGATAAACCCTTAGCAAATCTGACCAAAAGAAAGAGAGAAGAGACACAAATTAATAAAATCAGAGATGAACAAGGTAACATCACAACAGATTCCAGAGAAATTAAAAAAATTATAGGGACATACTATAAAAGCATATACTCCACAAAGTATGAAAATCTGAAAGAAATGGATGATTTCCTTGATCTATATGACCTACCTAAATTAAATCAAAATGAGATTAATCACTTAAATAGACCTATAACAAACATGGAGATCCGAGCAGTTATCAATAATCTCCCAACTAAAAAAAGCCCAGGCCCGGATGGATTCACTGCTGAATTTTACCAGACTTTTAAGGAAGAGCTAACACCATTGCTTCTTAAGCTTTTCCAGGAAATAGAAAAAGAAGGAATTCTACCAAACTCCTTCTATGAGGCCAGCATCACCCTGATACCAAAACCAGGCAAAGATAGAACAAAAAAAGAAAATTACAGACCAGTCTCCCTCATGAACATAGATGCAAAAATTCTCAACAAAATACTGGCAAACAGAATACAAGAGTATATCAAAAAGATCATTCACCCTGACCAAGTAGGCTTTATCCCAGAGATGCAGGCATGGTTCAACATACGCAAATCTATAAATGTAATACATTACATAAACGGGTTGAGGGACAAAAGTCACATGATCATCTCATTAGATGCAGAGAAAGCATTTGACAAAATCCAACATCCCTTCATGATAAAAGTCCTACAGAGACTGGGAATAGAAGGAACATATCTCAATATAATAAAGGCTATTTATGACAAGCCTACAGCCAACATATTACTAAATGGGGAAAAACTGGAAGCTTTTCCACTAAAATCAGGAACAAGACAAGGGTGTCCACTGTCCCCACTTCTATTTAATATAGTTTTGGAAGTCTTAGCCATAGCAATAAGGCAAGAGACACACATAAAAGGGATACAAATTGGAAAGGAAGAAATCAAGTTATCATTATTTGCAGATGACATGATTCTATACATAAAGGACCCTAAAGACTCTACTAGCAAGCTGTTAGAGCTGATCAAAACCTACAGCAATGTAGCAGGATACAAAATAAATACACAGAAATCAGTAGCCTTCGTATATGCTAACAACAAACACACAGAGGATGAAATCAGAGAATCACTCCCATTCACAATTGCATCAAAAAAAATAAAATACCTTGGAATAAACCTAACCAAGGAAGTAAAGAATCTATACAATGAGAACTTTAAAACACTCAAGCGAGAAATTGCAGAAGACACTAGAAAGTGGAGAAACATCCCTTGTTCCTGGCTTGGAAGAATCAATATCGTGAAAATGGCAATCTTACCTAAAGCAATCTACACATTTTATGCAATCCCTATCAAAATTCCAAAGGCTTTCTTCATGGAAATAGAAAAAACAATCCAAAAATTCATTTGGAATCATAAAAAACCTCGAATATCTAAAATAATACTGAGCAACAAAAAAGAGGCTGGTGGTATCACCATACCTGATTTTAACCTATACTACAGAGCCATAGTAACAAAAACAGCATGGTACTGGCACAAAAACAGACATGTAGATCAGTGGAACAGAATAGAGGACCCAGATGTAAGCCCAAGTAGCTATAGCCACCTGATATTCGATAAAAATGCCAAAAATACTCATTGGAGAAGAGACAGCCTCTTCAGCAAATGGTGTTTTGAAAACTGGATAAATATCTGTAGAAGGATGAAAATAGATTCTTCTCTCTCGCCATGCACAAGAATTAAGTCCAAATGGATTAAAGACCTTAACATCAGACCGGAAACTTTGAAACTGCTAGAGGAAAAAGTAGGGGAAACCCTTCAACATATTGGTCTTGGCAAAGACTTTCTGAATACAACCCCAATTGCTCAGGCAATAAAACCACAGATTAACCACTGGGACCTAATGAAATTACAAAGATTTTGCACCGCAAAGGACACAGTGAAAAAAGCAAAGAGGCAACCTACAGAATGGGAAAAAATCTTCGCCAGCTATATATCTGATAGAGGATTAATATCTAGGATATACAAAGAACTCAAAAAGTTAACTAATAAGGAATCAAACAAGCCAATCAAAAAATGGGCTAAGGAGCTAAATAGAGAGTTCTCAAAGGAAGAAATACGAATGGCATATAAGCACCTAGAAAAATGTTCTACGTCACTAGTCATCAGGGAAATGCAGATTAAAACTACATTGAGATTCCATCTCACTCCTGTCAGATTGGCCACCATCATGAAAACAAATGATCATAAATGTTGGCGGGGATGTGGAAAAAAAGGAACCCTTCTGCACTGCTGGTGGGAATGCAATCTGGTCCAGCCATTGTGGAAAACAGTGTGGAGGTTCCTAAAGCAGCTAGAGATTGATCTACCATATGACCCAGCTATAGCACTCCTAGGCATATATCCAAAGGACTCATCTCATTTCCTTAGAAGTACATGCTCAGCCATGTTTATTGCTGCTCAATTTATAATAGCTGGGAAATGGAACCAGCCTAGATGTCCCTCAACAGATGAGTGGATAATGAAGATGTGGTACATTTATACAATGGAGTTCTACTCAGCGGTAAAGAACAATGAAGTTATGAAATTTGCAGAAAAATGGATGGATCTGGAAAGTATTATACTAAGTCAGGTAACCCAGGCCCAGAAAGCCAAGCGCCACATGTTCTCTCTCATATGGGGATCCTAGCTACAGATGACTGGGCTTCTGTGTGAGAATGAAAATACTTAGTAGCAGAGGCCAGTAAGTTGAAAAGGAGACATAAAGGGTGGAGAAAGGAAGGGAGGAGGATACTTAATAGGTTGATATTGTATATATGTAATTACAATGATTGTAATGGGGAGGTAATATGATTGAGAATGGAATTTCAAAGGGGAAAGTGTGGGGGTGGGGAGGGAGGGAATTACCATGGGATATATTTTATAATCATGGAAAATGTTAATAAAAATTAAAAAAAAAAAAGAATTGTAACAACTATTTACATAGTAATTTTATTATATTATAAATGATCTGAATAATTCAAATGTGATAGGATACACATCTTACCTACATCTATTATATGCAAATGTCATACTGTTTAACAAAGAAAGTGAGAACTGGGCTGGAGAGATTGCTCAGTGATTAAGTGCTTGACAGTGAAGACTAAGGACCCTGGTTCAAGGCTTGATTCCCTGGTACCCATGTAAGCCAGATGCACAAGGTGGCATATACATCTGAAGTTTGTTTGCAATAGCTGGAAGCCCTGGTGTGCCCATTCTCTCTCTCTCTCGATCTCTGCCTCTTTCTCTCTCTGTCTGTTGCTGTCAAGTAAATAAATAAAAATAAACAATAATGAAAAACAAATAAAATAAAAAAGAAAGTGAGAACCTTCCTATTTTGTATCCCAGAGCATCATGGAATCAATCCTCAATAGTTACAGAATAAGCTGTATTGCCCTAAAATTTGACTTTACATACATATCTAGACAACATATGTAAATTGTGTGTGGTGGTTTTATATATAAATAGAAACATTTTAAGAATAAAAAAATCATGTTAAATCATGGAAAGTTATAGGATGAAATGAAAATACTTTGGAATATTTTTAAAATATTTTATTTATTTATTTATTGAAAAGAGAGAGAAAGGCAGAGAGAGAGAAAAATAAGCAGATAGAGAGACAGAATGGGCATATCAGGGACTACATACTGCAAGCTCTGTAGACATGCCCCACCTTGTGCATCTGGCCTACATGGGTACTGGGGAGTCAAACCTGGGTCCTTATGCTTCACCGACAAGTGTCTTAACTGCTAAACCCTTTCTCCAGCTCATTTTAGAAGTTTTTTGTTTATTTTTATTTATTTATTTGAGAATGACAAACACAGAGAGAAAGAAGCAGAGAGAGAGAATGGACACACCATGGCCTCCAGTCATTGTAAACAAACTCCAAACACATGAGCCCCCTTGTGCATCTGGCTAACGTAGGTCCTGGGGAATTAAGCCTTGAACCAGGGTCCTTAGCCTTCACAGGTAAGCACTTACCTGCTAAACCATCTCTCCAGCTCAAATATTTTTTTAACATAGCAACAATTCATTGTGTCACCTGCTATCTTGTTTGAACATAAGTGGTGACTCTGCTCATTTTACATGTAAGTATGACTTTAAGTATCTCACTGAAAAATCTAGTTGCTGTTTCAAGAGGATAAACTTTCTCCAAATTGAAGCTCATTACAAGAAAAAATAACTCAAATTGAATAACCAAGTGATATTATCTAATTATGTATTATTATCACTAGGACACAAATTTTACAAGAGCCTTTGCTTTACCGATGAAATTAGTAATCTTGTTTAAATGTAGATAAAATATAAAAATATAATTATATGGAAGAAATCTATAATAAGCTATGAATGTGTTTGAAATTACTCATCCAAACATCAGGAGACTATTGATCAAAAATGACAATGACCAATAAAAATTTACATTTGATTTTGGTAAACTGCTTAGTTTTAATCACATAAAAATCATTGCTTAATTCATTTATTTTTTTCTGAAGATATTTTATCACAGTGACATTATAGAATATAATTCATACAATAGTTATGATTTTATACATTTAGATATGAGGTAGATGAGTTTTCATTGATATAATTATACAGTCATTCATTCATTCATCCAGGCTCTGGGGATAGAGAAGACAGGAGTAAGGATGAATGTTACTAAGGAACTGCATTAACTTCCTAACAGTTTTGTGTATGAGAGGGTGAGGAGTCTCGTGGGGTAAGTCTACAATCCAAAGGTGATGTGAATAATGTGCCCTTGTGTTTCCATTGAATGATATGCAAGGGCTGGAGACTACAAGGACATGAGCTTTAAAAGAAATAAGTTTCAGTGCCACAAATTAAAACAAAAGGAAGGAAAAATAAATAAATAAACATTTACCAGACATAGGAATTGTATTCATAGACTACATCAAGCACAGTTCTACCATAAGTTATTATGATATTAACAATTCTAGATGCATTACATGGGCCACTCAATTTAACATAAAAAAGCATTGAGAAGTAGAAATGGCTCTTCTCATTTAAAAAAGAATAGACACAGGCTTAAAAAAGGATAAGTAATTTCCCAAGACACTGCCATTTGCTATTCCTTTTAAGCCTTGCCATTCCTTGATTCCATGTCCTGTCCTTTTACTCCACAGAGTGTTAGGGCTGAATCCTTCTCTCTTCTCTAGAAGCAACTCACTCCCAAAGGAGATCTCTTCTTTAAGGCTCATTTCACAGTGGCAGTCTGCTGTATTATCTCACTTCTCCAAAATTTTTACCTAAATTGCTAAAATAAACTCATAATTTTTCTCATGGCAAATGTATAATTGCACTATTATAAAGAGGTATAAAAATTATATCAAAGTGAATAAATATGGACAGTCTATAAAAGTTATGACAAGTACTTAGTCTATAATTGATTTCCTGGGTAAAACTAAACATTAAATATATATATATATATATGTATATATATATATATATTTAAATATAAATATATATATATTATAAATATAAATATATATAAAATAAATATATATATATTATATATATATATATATTTACATGTTTTTATTAATTAGTTTTGTACTCAGCGAATACAATCGATTTGTTACCATTGTTAGTCTCATCCTTGTCCTGTTGTCCTACTCCCTCTTCTTGGCCCCTCCTTGTTGAGGTATATGGGTCATGCATTGTGGAGTTAGCCCATAGTTATGGGTAGGATAAATGTCTCTGCATATCATGACCCAACATGTGGCTCTGACATTCTTACTTCCCCCTCTTCAACAAAATTTCCCTGAGCTATGTTGGGTTCATTTTTGGTCTGCTTCAGTGATGAGGTGTTGAGGGCCTCTAGGTCTCTGGATATCTGATTTGGTAGGAGATGATTTTTCTCTGTTTTGATCTCCTTCACCCTTGTGCTGGTACCTGGTTCATCAAGAAAACAGCACCCTTGCTTGTTTTGCCAATTGTTCTTAATTTCAGCCAGGGCCCTTTTGAGGTATGATGGAGTGGCTCTCTTCTTAGGATCTATGTCTATCTGAAAAAGAGAAGCAGATTCTCCAATGGAGAGTAATTTAGCACCTGACAAGAGAATTTAATAGGTGTAGGCCCTCTTGTACCCCACGATTGGTGGTAGCTTGATAATGGAAAGTGGGCTTATGTTTGGATATGGTTCTGACTTGTTTCCCAGATCCAGCTATGGGTCCTGTACCACTGAGGGGATCAGTTAGCCAAATCAAGAGTATTTGTTACTTTCATATTGTTTGCATCAAAGTACCCAGCAGAAAAGGGCAGGTGAGGTTTGTTTTGGACTCCCAGTACCAGCATGTGGCTATCTTACACAATGAGCTTTTGATCAGAGAGACCTACAAGGTTTCCTAAAAGAAAGACAGATTTCTATCTGAGTACTTGATGACCCACGAAAGGTTAGTGGTAAGGTCCTACCGCTGAAGACACCTTATGCGCATGACACGTAAAATGGAAAGGCATGGCTGGAAGTTGGAAGAGAGTCAGTCCCCAGACAGTCAGCATGTCTAGTTCCAGAAGGTGCTACATGGGCAACTGGGGGAAAATAACCAATATCTGTCCAAGTAACTCATGGTCTAACCTACTTAGAAGCAAATAACCTGTCGTGATGCTCACACAAGTGCAATCGTGGCATACAGCCATGGTGGGAAACCAACTGCTCTTGATTCAGCTGATTGATCCCCTCAGTGGTATGGGACTCATAGCTTGATCTGGGAAACAAGTCAGGACCATATCCAAATATAAGCCTGATCTCCACTATCAAGCAACCACCAGTAGTGGGCTACAAGAGGGCCTACACCTATTAAATTCTCTATAAAAAAGTAAGGGTTATCTCACTTGTCTGGTGCTAACTCCCTCTCCATTGGATAATGTGCTTCTGTTTTTCAGAGAGATACAGATCCTAAAGAGAGAGCCACCCCATCATACTTCAAAAAGGCCCCAGCTGAAACTAAGAACAGTTGGTGAAACAAGCAAGGGTGCTGTTTTCTTGGTGAACCAAGTACCAGCACAAGGGTGAAGGAGATCAACACAGAGAAAAGCCAACTCCTACCAAATCAGAGATCCAGAGGCCCCCAACATCTCATCACTGAAGCAGACCAAAAATGAACCCAACATGGCTCAGGGAAATTTTGCAGAAGAGGGGGCAGAAAGAATGTCAGAGCCACATGTTGGGTCATGATATGCAGACATTTATCCTATCCATAACTGTGGGCTAACTCCAGAGTGCATGAACCATATACCCATATGCTTCATCAAGAAGGGGCCAAGGGGAAGGGGTAGGTAATGGATGAGCCTAATAATGGCACCAAATTTACTGTATTCGCTGAGTACAAAACTAATTTAAAAGAAAAAAAAGTGCCCAGCAGAAACAGGGCAGACAAGGTCTGTTTTGGCTCACAGATTCTGTAGTACATCAAAATAGCAAAGACTCAGCTGAGCATCTCAACCCATGACAGTGAGAAGGATTAGGAGGGGCTGTTCACAACATGGTAATTCAGGATGGACACAGAGAGACTCCAGTGATAGGGACTGGACTACAACCTTCAAAGGCCCAACCTCAGAAACCTATATCTACCAGTGAGGTCCCAACTCCTAAATGATCAACAGCCTTCCAAAATAGCCATCACCAGCTGGAGAAAACAAAAAGCACATAAAACATAAGGCAATGCAGAACATTTCAGATTCAAATCATAACAGTAGCTCAAAGGGATTTCCTAACATAACATATCAAATTGCTCAATATAGCATTCCTAGCAAATAGTTGGTAGCCTGTAAATATTTGCCAAATCTGAATTTGTGTCCTAATGAAAATATTTATAAAGAAGTGACTATGAGTTAAGCAGTGGGATTCTAAAGATGCAAATATCTTGTTCAGTATCCTTCAGAATTACATTCCAAAGGAAAGGAATACATGTATACCATTAACCATTAAACAACTGAAGGTATATTTAGATGAAAACAGAAATGCATTCAGCTGAAGTCTGTCATCATTTGGAAGACCTACTACCCTCCCACTTCAGGTCTTTGATAAAAATATATGCCACAAAGAAAGTGAATTAAAAGAATATCCTTTACTAATAGCAAAATACTAAGGAATTTTATTTAATCACACTTTTGTCTGGATAGAAAGACCTGTCTAGACTGATTTTTCTATTCTGAAAAACCCATTCTCATTTCCAAATTTAATCTTTAATTTTCTCATATTTAATAGAATACAGCTTGTATTTAGAAGAAATAAGAGAAAATGTCCAAATTTGAAGAATTTCTGGCTGAGACCACGAACCTGAAGATTAGGGAGACAGAGCTTGTAGTGAAAGAGTCTTTTAGGCAGAGACCACAATGTAGAGGTTTGCAGTGGAAGACAGCACACCATCCTCGCATCCAGGGAAGAGAAGGTCCTTCAACAATGGTGAAACACAATGTTAACACAAGGCGTGCCAAGAGTTTTGACTTTATTTTGAGGGAGGCTGGAGAATAAGAGGCAAGCAAATGATAGAAACAAAAGTGTGTTTTTAAAATGTGTCTAGATTGAGAAGGACTGGGTGGGTAGGAAGCTGAAACAGATAAGGATTCCAGTGATGGTGAGGGTCTGCTGCAGAGCAAGAAAGTTTTATATTCAAGATTATGTATCCAGTTCCTACCAACCTCACAGTCAATGATCTTTCTGTGAAACTTTCAAAGACCAGTCAGTCAACATCACTAAAAGGAGAGCTGTCTCTCAGACCACTATTATTACTAAGTCCCATGAGGTCTACCTGATAGCACCCTTATTTACATAGAAAGGGTGATACTTTCTGGACCTGAAGCACCTGAGGAATGAATCTGATGCAACAGGAACATAGGCAGCAACTGGTTTTCACAAACCAGATTCTTTGCTACATTGTGCTGAGGCTCCTCAACTACTTTAATCTAAAATATGCCCAGTCACAAAAAAAAAAAAAAAAAGCCAATCTCACTGTCTTACAAAAAAAAGAATTAATTCTTCACACACAGGTTTTTTTTTTTTTTTTTTTTTTTTTGCCAATGTGGACTCTTTTTTGTATCTTTGTTACTTAGTCCGATTTGTCTGAATGAACTACCCCTTTCCATCCTCATTGATCTTGATCCTTACAAATTGTGTATTTAGTTTCAGAGAAAAACATGTAACAAAGCTTCTGTTCCAGGCTTAATGGTGCTAGAAGGTGTCAGTGTGGCAGTATGGCACCATGAATCTACTGGTACCAGCCATTTGAGCTCCATTTTGTCCACTATATTACCCCTACCAGCTATCTCTAGGTCTTAGCAGAGTGGCTCTTCATGGCACACAGAGTCATGTAATCACTGTGGTCATCCCACTGTGTCTGCAGATGAGTTTACTGAAGGAGGCATAGTTCGAGGTAGAATGGAAAATTAAGAAAATAGTAATGACATGGGACAAGAGCACAGACTTTATCCCTGAGACCTGAACTACTTTTACTGATGAGAAAAGACAGAGGACTTTGGACATAAAACAATTTCAGACTTCAAACACCACTAATAGGGACCAAATGGCCCAGTGAGAGAAATCCTTGAAACTTCCTTTCTCATTCCTAATTCTAGGACTAATCTTCCATAAACCTTGTTAACTAAGAAGAATTATTTTTTGTTGTTATTGTTTTTATATCTTTTTGTGTGTGTGTGATGTAAGGTTTTACTGGAGCCCAGGCACCTGGAATTCACTATGTAGTCTCAGAGTGGCCTTGAACTCATGGCAGTCATCCTACCTCTGCCTCCTGAGTGCTGGAATTAAAGGCATGAGCCACCACACCTGGCCTATGAGGAATTCTTTAACATATAACCTTGTTATAAATTGTAACTCACTGAATAATGTTAGAGAAATGGAGGGGGATGATATACTTGTAACCTTTCAGTATGTAACGTAAGAGCCATTGAAATGGTATTTTGATTAATGCTAAGACAATTAAGCACAATTGTCCCTTACTTTTCAGAAGCCCACTCTTGGCCTATCAGGTATGCTCTTCTCTCTTTCATTTTCTCCTGGAACACCTTTCTTTGTATGTTCTAAAATTCTGTTTACAAACCAACCTGAAATCCCTTTCTGTGTCAAAGTCATGAATTCTGGGTTTTCTGCTTGGATGAAGGCCTGCTAAAAAAAGAGAGATGGCTTAGCAGTTAAGGCACTTGCCTGTGAAGCCTAAGGACCCAGGTCTGATTCTTCAGGTCTCACTTAAGCCAGATACACAACATGGCTCATGTGTCTGGAGTTTGTAAGCAGTGGCTAGAGGCCTTGGTATGCCAATTCTCTTTCTTTCTTTCTAATAAATAAATAAATAAAAGTAAAATTTGAAAAAAAGAGAAACTAAAAAAAAAAATAATTCCTCAGGCTGTGGAGAGGGTGATGGACTGTGGAGAGAGTAACCAGGCATGTAGCCTCCATACCAGTCTTCATGCACAAGCTAACATAGATATTGCTTGCTGATGGTGTTGGGGATGGTACCTTTGGGTGCCTTCTGTCCATGCATTAAGATATAGTGATGATCTGAAAGTACTAGTACTTCCTAGGTGACAATTTTACTGAAAGAATTTAATCTCTTGTAATGTCCACCTGAAGCACAGGTAAAACTATTTTCCTTTTATTTGTGAAGGAGGGTGCTGGGCATATGGGGTACTATTGAGCTGATAATCAGCTGAAAGAAGAGGAAATGCCAGTGACAGAAACTTGATGAAGTAACTCACAGTCATCATCCATGAGGCTTTCAGATAACAAGCAGAATATCTCCAAATTATATTCATCAGTAATTCACTGTCACCAACTGTCCTGCCATAATAACTTCAGGAGTGAAGCCATGCAACAGAAAACGTAAGTTCAGAAAGTGTACTAGTTACTTTTCCATTGCATTGGTAAAATTCCTTCCTTAAAGAAGTGAGCATTTACTTTGGTTTACAGCATCAGGCAATGTGTTCATCATGGCAGGCTATACATGGCAGCAGGAGCAGGAAGCCATCTGGTCACATTGCAACCATAGTCTAAAACAGGAAGTAGGACCAGGTTACAAAGCCTAAAGGCCTACCCTATGTGACCCACCTCTTTTAGCCAGGATCTACCTCCTGAAATTTTGATAGCATTCCCAAATAATATCCCTACTTGGTGAGCATGTCTTTAAACACATGAGCCTTTTGGTGACAATGTTACATTCAAACCACAACGGAAAGCCTGGTCTTTAGCCTTAATCTATACACCATGCCCACTGACCTTTGTATAGACTTCAGTTCTGAGTTTGATGGTAACTATTCCCTCAGCACATATAGTACTGTCATAAGAAACTTCCTGGGTTGGTCTGCCTCTATGTATTCAAACACATAAGTCTGTTTGGCACACTCTGTATTCAAACCACAACAGTTACTCAGTTAGCATTAGTTAGGATGAATATAGCAAAAAACAAGATTAATTGTACAGGTATCATCTTTCTATGCAAAATCTAAGATCATTCCTGGGGTTCTCAGTTTACATGGATAATTGCAGAACATGGAGAAGTTAAAAGATTCAGTTTTAGTGAATTGGCCTGAATGAATAGTGATTCTTATATGTGTATCAAGGAAGGTCCACTGGCTGTGGTAAATGTGCATTCTCAAGAGGATTCAAGCTAGCCTTGAGCACTCTGTAAGGTAGCAAACTAAATATATTTATTCAGCTTTATTCCATGACCAGACTTCAATGTGGCTTAATACTGATATCTTTTTAGAATACAGAATGTGCCATTATATTTATTCATGCATACTTAAAATAGTTCAAGTTAATAGTGTAGCTTACTTTAATTACCTCATGCAAATCAAAAACTGTAGTTTCTATTATTAATTCTTTTTGTAATGCCATAAAGTCCATTTCGTTTGATCATCATCCTAAATAAATAATCCCCAAGTTTCAAGTCATTCTTGTTCTTCTAATTAAGTGCTTATAAATAAGAAAGTGTTCTGGGCATAAATTAGGGAACTATGTCACATAGGGAAATAAACAAAGGATTAGAAAATTGGTGCACAGTGAATACAATTATATTTGAGGCTTGTTTTAAAAAAATCTTCATTTAATAACATAAATACTCATTTAGGACGAAACACTAAATACAACTAGTGGAATGTGCTAGTCATTCAAGCCTTTAAATGACCTTTTCTTTGTAAAAGTATAGCCAAGTTATTGTTTCTGCATTTGTCTTCCCTATCTTACCACAGTATAGTAAGATTAATGGTATTTGTATTAGTTATTTTCTTGTCACTGTGACTGAGACAACTTAAGGTATTCTGACTCTTTGTTCAGGAAGTGTGTGGTCCATTATAAACAGGGAGACATGGCTGCAGCCCAGCATGAAATGAGTGGTTACATCATATTCACAGTCAAGAAACAGACTTTGGGATGGAAATAGGCCAGGCTAGAACCAACAAGGCCTAACCTACAGAAACACACTTACGCCAGCTAAACCCTAGCTCTTATAGATTTCAGAGCTTCTCAAAATAGCACCATCAGTGGGGTACCAAGTGTTCATATGTATGAGCCTGTGGGCGACATTTCAAATTTAAAGCATGTCATACTTTATATTGTGAAACCTAGCAACTGATGGTATTCTCAGAGCACAGTGGTCTTAGCATTGGTAGAATCCAATGGCACATTGATGACCCATGTGGAAGAGACTCATTAATTATCTCAAGAAAACAAATGTGGACCTTTCTCATTAACAAATCCTGTAAAATTGTTTTAGTTACAATAAAGCAATGTTCAGAGAACATATATGCTTTTAAATTATTTTTATTTATTTATTTGCCTACAGAGAAAGAGAGAGGAAATGAAAGACAGTAGGTGTACCAGAGACTCTAGCCCACTGCAAACAAACTCTGGATGCAGGTGCCACGTTCTACATCTGGTTTTATGTAGGTACTGGGAAATTGAACCCAGGTTTTTAGGTGTTGCAAACAAGTGCCTTAACTGCCGAGCAATTTCTCCAGCCCAAAACATGTTTTACATACAAGCCTTAAAAGTATGTTATAACAAATAAATGTCATCTAATTGGAAAGTATAGAGCAAATACCTACACATATATTGTGTCTTATTAAGAAATCAAAAGGAATTATAATCTAGTTGAAGTGATTGAAAATCATTAGAAAAGGATTTTTTTTTCCACAATGGAAAATATCTTCCTCATCTGCCATGATAAAAATGATAATAAATTTGTCACACATGGGGAATATAGTATAGTCTTACATTAGTAACATATCATGACATATTTAACTATTAAGAGAAAAAAGGAGTGGATAAGATACATGGAGAAGCTAAAATCTTGCCTAAAGTAGACATTTATTTTTTCATTTATGCTTGCTCACTCTTGACTTCTCAATGAAAGTATTTTAAAATTATCTCACCTTCTCATGATCCATCCTGTGCACTCTTCCCTTCTGGAGTCACTCCCCAAATCCACTGTATTGTTACTCCTTGACCAAAAAGGACCAGAACAGAAAGTTTACTTCCATTGTTCCCATAGGGAACTCAGCTTGGTTATGTGTCAGGCACTTTCTGAGATACCAGCCCCGCCCCTTGAGCCCCCTCAGCAGCTGTGCAGGCCAGGCACAATCAAGTTCAGACAATATGGCTGTATAGAGTGAGAAAGGCAGCTATTAATGTTTAAGACAGCAAATGTTACTCACTGAGTTAGTTGCAAAAGCTTTAGTAAAAGCATTGAAGTTAATAACTCCTACACATGATATGTGGCACCAGAAATCTGAAAATGAGATGCAATTGTCAAATCCGAGCCTTACTTGTTAATTTGAATATATATATACATATACATATATATATATATATATATATACACACACATATATATATATATATATATATATATATATATATATGTGTGTGTGTATATATGTAATGGTACTGACTTTGCTTGCTTTGAAGTACCTTTTTGATTTTTTTTTTCAGTAACTGCTAGGTTTTTAAGTCTCTCGTAGTGTTATGTTATAGTGAATACTACTACAGCAATTTCTAATTTTTAAGAATTGACTAATAGTATAGAACACTGTGGTGGTTTGATTCAGGTGTTCCCCATAAACTTAGGTGTTCTGAATGCTAGGTTCCCAGCTGATGAACATTTGGGAATTAATGCCTCCTGGAGGGAGTATATTGTTGGGGCCTGGCTTATGGGTATTAAAGCCAGTTTTCCCTTGCCAGTGTTTGGCACACCCTTCTGTTGCTGTGGTCCACCTTCTGTTGGCCAGAGGGTGATGTCCACCATCATGCCATCGTTTTCCCCTGCCATCGTGGAGCTTCCCCTCGAGCCTGTAAGCCAAAATAAATCTCTTTTTCCCAGAAGCTACTCTTGGTTGGGTGATTTCTACCAGCAATGTGAACCGGACTGCAACAGTAAAGTGGTACCGAGGAGTGGGGTTGCTGCTAGACACCTGACTATGTGGCTTTAGCCTTTTGTAACTGATTTTCAAGAGGAAAGTAGAAGGAGTTGAAACCTTGGCCTAAGAGATGCCTTGCAGTGCTGTAAGTACAGCTTGATGGACTGTTCTGGTCTGAGCTGCAAGACCTGAATGCAGTAAGAACTATGGACTGTGAGGTTTGGCTTATGAGGGTGAGAAAGAGCTTTGCTTGGACTGGGCTAGCAGTTTGTGTGAAAAGCTTGCTGTTATGCCTGTGTCCTGAAAAGTTGTGCAGGTTTGCTTTGCGTAGAAATGAACTGGTGTGAGCAGAGGGATATGGCACAGAACAGAAAATCTTTGGGTGAACTGCTGCCCATTCAGCTGCAACTGAGAGATTACAACCTTTGAGACTGGGCTAGCTGACCTGTGCTGGGGCAACAGAAAGAATGTCGACTCTTTTGAAGGAGCCTGAGTGCTCAAGGAGTGTCCTGTTCTTCAAAGTCTGCTTTACTCCCCCCTGGATTAACAAATTGGCACCCTACCTGGTATCATGGAGTATAAGAAATGCTGGAAAGAGGGTCATTGAGTTTGCAACATGGTCTTGTGTTTTGGAAATGGCCATGGGCAGTGTGAAGCAGGTTTGCTGGTTGCCTGCATAGAGACCCCATGGGGCCATGAGGATGAACCATGGGTTACAGTGGAGACCCAGTGGAGATGCCGGGACCATGAGATGGCTGCCAAGGAGCTGCCGGCCCCGATGAAGTTTTCCAGGACTGTGAGTAGCCTAGCTGGAGGGGTGGAATTGGAATGCCAGAGACTTGTTGCTGGTTAGAATTATCGGACTTGAAGATTTGTCACTGGCTAGAGTTGCTGGACTTGAAGCTACAGAGTTTGATGTTTTCCCTGGTTATTTTAAATCTTGTATTGGTTGAATGTTTCTTTGCTATGCCCAATGCCATCTTTTGCAGTGTGAATATTTATTCTGTGCCATTATGGGTTTTTTGAGGTTATATTTTGGTATTATGGCTCAGTTAAAAGATCTTGAACTATGGGGATGTATGAACATCATTGGAATTGATAAAAACTATGGGGACTTTTAAAGCAAGATGAATGCATTGCATTTTACATCATGTATGATTATCAGTTTATGGGGGGGCAGGGGTGGAATGTGGTGGTTTGATTCAGGTGTACCCCATAAACTTAGGTGTTCTGAATGCTAGGTTCCCAGCTGATGGAGATTTGGGAATTAATGCCTCCTGGAGGGAGTGTATTGTTGGGGGCCAGCTTATGGGTATTAAAGCCAGTTTTCCCTTGCCAGTGTTTGGCATACCCTCCCGTTGCTGTGGTCCACCTTCTGTTGGCCAGGGGGTGATGTCCACCCTCTGCTCATGCCATCGTTTTCCCCTGCCATCGTGAAGCTTCCCCTCGAGCCTGTAAGCCAAAATAAATCTCTTTTTCCCAGAAGCTACTCTTGTTTGGGTGATTTCTACCAGCAATGTGAACCAGACTGCAACAAACACTAATTCATAATCACTCTAATTGTGACCTGAAGAAAGTGTAACAATGTGTAGCCCTTTGTATAAAATAGACAAATAGAAATGGTCCAATAAGTTTCCTTTTTAATGTGCTGAAAATAAGCAGGTGGATCTATTTATGTTTTTATCAAAAACTTTATTTGGGATATGTATAGGTAGGTAAATCAGTAAGAGGCGTTATTAGGAACCTTGTTTTGCACAGTTTACCAGTTGGCTTTTATCCCAAAGGTTTTGTAACCTTCTGTGATACATGCTTCAAGAGATATGGTTATAAAATAATTCAGAATTAAGCTTTTAATTCATTTAAAAAAATTACCTCACTTTACATGCATGTATTTACCACTACAGATCTACCTTTAGGGTCTACAATCTGATTTTTTTTCTAGATACTATAGTTAAACTAATTTTCAATAATTTAGTTCTTTTAAATTTGCTTCTGCATTTTCTTTATCTGTTTTTAATGTTGATAAGATTGTGTTCCATATCACTTAATATGACCCATATTATGTCATGCAATTTACATTTTAGCATTTAGAAAACTACCTTTATGAACTCTCAGACTCCTAGCTGTGGTAATAACATATCTTAGTACCTTTCCATTTTTATTTACTTTCAAGGAAATTGGATCAATGTGAAACTAGATCACAGAAACTATCTTAATCCTTACCTTACTATCTTTTACTTTTTCTATCTTGATGGTCCCCTCTTACCACACCTATGCTACAAACAATAGATACACATCTTCACTTTTCTTTTTATGTATGTAATATGTACAGTTTGGTGTGCATAGTGCTTGAATGGGCATGTACATATGTGGTACCCCTTGAGTAAACTGGGAAGGGAAAAAGGAGCCCAGAGGAGAACACTGGATGTTTCCATCCATTGCTCATCAGACTGCAGAGTTTGCAGTTTTGTGAGCCCCAGAAATTTTCTTGTCTTTTCTCCCCAGTGGACTGGAGTTACAGACATAGGTGGCCATACTTAACTCCTTTGTTCCACTTTTTAAAATCACAGACATACTTAGTATGGATACCTCATGTGTTGGTACCATCCTTTCCATCATCCCTGCCCCCATTCTGCTGGGGGCCCTCTTCAGTGGGATTGCTGGTATTCCCCATGGGGTTCTGGGTTATACCTTGTGAGAGCAGCAGTTTGATACTTGGCAGGGAGGGGCAATGCCTCTGGGTGTGACGTCCCAACCCTTAGCTCTTACAATCTTTCTGCCCCCTCTTCCACAAAGTGCCCTGAGGCCATGGTGGGTGAGTTTTAAGCCTACTCTAGTGATGAGGTCTTAAAAGCCTCTGGACCTGTGTTTTGGTAGGTATTGAGTATCTTTGGGGTCTGTGTCCTTCACCCTGGTGCTGATTATCAGGTTCAGCATGGAAGCAGCACTCTTACTTGTCTGCCCAATTCCTCTGTGGTTTAAGTTGTAGCTTGCCTGAAGTGCAGCTGTGGTTTATCTTCTGGGGTCTCACTACCTTCTGAAAAAGAAGAATAGATTCTCCAACAGAGAGTGAAGTCCACATAGTTTAAAAGGGAAAATCATGATTAATTTAGTGAGAATTTGATGGAAGTAGCTCATCCATTAGCCAAAGACTAGAGGGAGATTGTTTTTGGAGAGCATAACTGCTGTTGCCATAGGATTCTGTCCTGGTTCCTAGTTCCAGCTATGGGTTCCTTTCCACTGAGCAGATCTCTTAGCCAATGCTAAGTGATCAAAGCTAATGTCAATGCTAAGAGATCAAACCTAATGGTTACCCACCAAGGTTGTGTGCCACCTGCATGTTCTTACATGGGAAACAATGTCAGGGTGAATCTGAATTTCTTGGGCCCTGATTTTTGCTTCTAAGAGTGGAGTTTGTAGAGGTGAAGTAAAACTGTATGCATAAAGTTTGGCTTAAATGTGAATATATTTCTCTTTGAAATGATGTGGAAACAAGAACAACATTTAACAAAATAATTTTCAAAACATTCCTAAATGATTTCCACAAGCCTGAAAACTTCCATTAAATAACTAAAAGTATTTCAAATTACATAATGAATTATTTAGAACTTTTTTGGAAGACAAAAGGACAATTTTTGTCTAGAAACAAATCATATAAGAACATTATTGCCTTAAAGAAAAAGACATATTTTTAAAAGAGAGAAGCAAAGAAAATGGTCATTTCTGTGATATAACATTCACCTGCTAAACAAAGTTCAGGTGTCAAGATATCACGATGTTATAGGTGTAAAATTTGTATTTCATTTTGAGCACAAATAATTAAGGGCACCTTGGATGCAAGTTAATATACTTAAAGGCCATCCAGTGTGGAGAAATTCCAATGAGAAAATAACTATTTTTGAGTTCCTCCTTATTTTACATCAACCATTGGTTGAAATATTTCAATTTCTTCCAAACAGGCCTTTCTCACAACTCTAAATTTATTTATTTGTGACAACATGGTAATCTGGTATCCTTTACTTGAGTAGTTGAAATCATGGTATCATAAGCCCCACACAACCATAGTAGGATGTTTGCTATTTAGGTAAAAGCATTTAAGTGTTCTCAAATAGTTGATAAGGTTAAATATAATTAGTTTCTATGCTATTTTAAAGAAAGCTAATGTATAAAATATAAAATTACTAATTTTTTGATTAAAAGTACTACAGACATATTCATTTTAATATTAAGTTCTATCAACATTTTTCATTAAAGTTTCTTATTTTGCTAAATGTTAAGCAAGTCTTTCTGTCAGTATAATGAATAATAGCTACCAAAAATGCATATCTACTCTGAAAATACTTATATGCCATGGGATATAGTTTTGGAATATTTGCTTCACTGGAGTTAATGTGAAGTTGTTAATTGTCAGCTAGAAAGAACACAGGAATCTGAAGCAGAAAGTGCCCATTATAAATTATATTAAAAAATTTCTTCTAATCCAAAGGTCAAATCTCAGCAGAAGACACAAATGCAGATTGATTAACAATTATTTACTGTTTCCAAAAACATCATAGGGGAGAAAAGAAACATTTATATAGTATGTTATCTATATGGATTGTATATGTTATTTTACTTATGTTTTTTTAATCTAAGTCCTAATATGAATGGTCTCCATTTTATAAAGAAAGAGAGGATAAAAACAGAAATGTAGGAGATAGAAAAGGAAAGGGAAAATAAGGAAAAAGAAAGAGAAGGTAGGTAAGGAGACAGGGGAAAGCAGAACACCAGAAAGAGTATGTGTATTAAAGAGCAAAAAGAAAGAAAAGAGTTAAGGTTATTAAAGAAATTAAGAACTGTACTATACTAAGCACAGGAGACTTAGTAGTCAGAATTCCAAGTATAGTAACTAGACATATTGTGTCCAAAACCCTATATTCATGAAATAGAACTATTTTTGCTTTCTTTATCATGGTTTATTTTCTGCAAGTATAGAAGTTGTCAATTAATAAATTAATTAAAACTGGGAAAAAAAAGAGGGCATATATGCCAGACGTGGTGGTGTACATCTTTAATCTCAGACAGAGGTGGATCACAATGAATTTGAGACCATCCTGAGACTACATAGTGAGTTTCAGTTAGTCTTGGGCTACTTCAAAGAAGAAAATAAAATAAATAAATAAATAAATAAATAAAGGTATATCTAATTTTAATTATGTGTTATTGAATCAATATGAGTGATGAAGCTGCTACTATCTAACCATTTAAGACAAATCACTTAGCAATCTAAAGCTAAGCAAAAAAAGGGGTGTAATTTCTTTTTTTAAACAAAAGCTAATCAAGAAAACTTATGAGTGCATTTCTATCAATTCTGGACAAGAAATAAATGAATAACAAAATGATAGCTTGGATTGGCGAGTATTTGTATTACCATTTTAAGTTGTTGGGTAGTACTGGGGTTACAGCTCAGTGGTAAAATGTTGCCTAGCATGAGCAAGCCCCATTAGTGCCATCTAGGACTGCAAAAGAAACCCAAATTGTTAGGCTGTCTGTGGCAGTAGTGGGGAAGGACAATAGGTCAAACTAGTTTTTTTATTGTTCTTTTCAAAATAGGGAAAAGGACAAAGGAAGTCGGTTCCGCACCACTTTGTGACATCCAGGGACTGGTGGGTGCATGATTTATCCCAATATAGTTTCCACTGACCTCTGTCCTATCAGGATGAATTTGCATGACATGAAATACATGAGAAAATGAGCCAGTCTACTGACTTTTCAGCAAGATTCACATACATTTTTAGTGTTCACAAAGTTATCCCAGAACCCAAGGAATCTTTACTAAGCTGAGATGAGACATTTGAAATACTTAAAGCCATTAGAATGTATCTCTGCAGATTTTCAGAGCCAGTCAACATAAGGCGCACCCAGATGGCAGATTCAAACAAGGGGCCCTGTGGGGCTGAGGATATTACAGTAGATTATAAGGGTTATGGGGACGTAGCCTAGTCCATGAAAACTCAAAGTATGTTTGATGACCTCCTAGGTGTCTTCCTTTGCCTACATTCTGTGCATTCATGATCTCAAGGTCTTAAAGAGGTACATAAGAAAAGCACACTGCTAATACAATACACAAAAAAACACATGAGCAATATGGGTGTTATTTTCTACTTTCAAGAACTTAACAAAGTTCAACATGAGTGTCAAGAAACAATGAAAAGTGAGTAACATATTAATTGCCTGAGCAATCCTGAAGGTTTTATGAGCCCTAGCAGCAGGGCAGGGCACACAGTGGCTTCCAAGGCAGTGGAGGGCTGAAGAGATTGCTTAGTGGTTATGTCCTGTGAATCCTAAGGACCCATGTTCAACTCTTTGGATCCCACATAATCTAGACACATAAGGTGAAGCAAGCATGCAAGGTTGCACATGCACATAAGGTGGTGCACACATCTGGAGTTCAATTGCATTAGTTGGAGGCCCTTGCAAGCCATTTCTCTCTCTCCCTCCTCTCCCTCTCTCTCTCTTTCTGTCTCTCTGTCTCTCTGTAATAAAATATGTATTGCAGGCCCTTTCATAAGATAGACAGTGTGGTGCTGGGGCTCTTCATTGGAGTAGGACTGCAGAGAGATAAGTTTAGCAAGGTGAGCTGAAGTGAGCCACTTAAATTAGTTAAAGTCATCAGTAGTTAATCTAGGGAAATAGGAAATACTCATTGAAGGTTTCTAAACACAAGGAACATTCTAAATGTCAATTTGGCTAGTACAAGGAGGTTGGACTAAAGATAAAATATTGGAAACAGGAAAATATGCTACTCCTCACTCTCCTGGCAGTCTTCCCAGAGACAAGTAAAGAGAAACAACACTGCACTGTGAACATACACATTCTACAGAAACCACATTTTAAAAAAACAAAATGGTGAAACTAATCGTGTGTGAGAGTATGGTGTGTGTGGGGGGGTATGTGTATGTGCATGCACACACATGTGCTATATGTACCTGTGTGTACATTTGCAGGCAACACCCCAAGGAAATATACAGAAGAGAAACCAGAGAAGAATGTCAGATGTCCTCTGCGTTTTGCTCTTCTGCAAGCTTCTTTGAGATGTGGTCTCTCACTGTACCTGGTGCTGCCATTTTGGGGGAGACTTGCTGATCAATGATTCTTTGGTCTCTCCACACACTATTGGACTAGGGTAATAAGCATGTGTACCCATGCTCAGTTATTTATATGTATGCTGGGGAGTGAACTCAGAGCTAATCAGATACTCTCAGGTCCTCATACCTAGTGGCAAGTGCTCTTATCCTCTAAGCAATCTCCCCAGGCTGAAACTAAATTTCATTAAGTCAAGTAGTTATAAAATAAAGCCATTTCGATATATACAGGTTGCTAAATTGCCAGGGAGATTTTACATTTCTTTTATACATAGCCATCAGCATGTATGACGACATAGTTTACATGTACAACACATCAACTCCTACATTAAATGTCTTCAGACTTCCTTGAATTTGTCCTATCTAGCACCTCATTTCTATTTAAATATTATAACATTCATGACTAAAAAGAAATTCACAAACCTAAACTGTTTCAAACATTGAACTGTTGCTCATCAACTATTTGAGTATTAGCTTATAATTTAAGTTTAAGTAGGTAAATTAAATTTTTAGCTCTTCAGTCATATTAGTTATAGTTTCAAGGAAATAATGACACCCAATATATCAACTTCATGAGAGTAGAAAAGTATTACTGAGTATGAGAGATCATCTAATGTATTTCATAGAAGGATTTGCTTTTCAATAAACCCTTCTGAAGTTTATTTGTTTAAAATTTTATTTATTTGAAAGAGAAAAAGGGTGAGAAAGAGACAGACAGAAAGAGATGGAGAGAATTAGACTATCAGGGCCTCTAGCCACTGCTAATTAACTCTAGATGCATGTGCCATCCTGTGCATCTGGCTTATGTGGGTCCTGGGGAATCCAACCAAGGTCTTTGGCTTTGCAGGTAAGCACCTTAACCATTAAGCCATCTCTCCAGCCCCCATTTTGAAGTTTTGATAATGAATTTTACATGTGCCTCTATAGCAGCTACCATCTCATTTTGGGACAGACACTGATGAGAAGTAGCTTATAAAAGGTTTGATTCTACCTTACAGTTTTGAGGGGATAGTTTTCACAGTAGAGAAAGCATGCTAAGAGTAGATAGAGATCACATCTCCATGACAGCAAAAATGAAGTAGAGTGTGAACTTACTGTGGTAAAGAGACTGGTCAATCATATCTCAAGGTTCTCCCCCAGCAATACTTCCTGCCAGGCTCCACCTCCCAAAGGCTTCACCAGCTGGGGATTAAATATGAGGCTGAATTATAAACACATGAGGCTATGAGATACATTTTACTTTCAAACCACCACAGACTGACAGCAAATATCTCCAGGAATTTACTTTTTTCACAATGCATTGAGATGGTGAAATTATTTACATCTTCAACAAAAACCATATTTCTGAACTACTTAAGAAGGCTATTGGATATGCATGTATCATTTTCTTAAGCTAACATTTGTACTCAAAACCACTGAAATTTGTTTCTTCTTAACGTAATGAAATTAATATTTTTCTCTAAGTTTGAAAACTAATCTTATTAATGAATTTCTTAATAGTTGTGAAAATGCTAAATTATTTTTTATTTTTCTCAGATGTCCATAAAATAAAAATACTTAAAGCAATATGTTTATTTATGTTTATGTACTTCTAAGCCACTTACAGGTTAAATTTAATATGGAAGAATGGCTTTTGAAAATTTTCAACACTAAGCTAGTTTTTGTCTTGGTAGATGTAGAATAAGGTAGTAACCCCTCAATTATCTTCACTTACCAATAATCAGTAAAAATATAAAAATATAGCTTGCCCCAAAGATAGGTAAGAGGAGTACTTTAAAAGTGTTGATTACTGTCTCTTGTGTTGTACTTATTACATTAGGTGCTTTCCTGTTTTCTTCAATCTTTAAAGCACATATATAATGCAAATTATTTCATTACCACAACTGTGATCTCATCTTCAGATATGAGGAAAGTGGGAAAAAAGAGAATACAAGGAGCAGAAACCAATCTATAACTGTAAGAGAAAGACTCATGGTTTGAAGACTGGTCCTTAAGGATGCCCAGTCGGAGGGTTCCTAACCTCCATGCCTCCATGTTCTCTGTTTCACTTTTCCCTGGTTAATTCATCATTTGAATTAAATGGTAGGATTTAATTTGTGTTAATTGTACTCAGATGATCTGCAAAATAGCCATGGTCCTTAAACACAAATACAAACTCTCTCTCTCTCTCTCTCTCTCTCTCTCTCTCTCTCTCTCTCTCTCTCTCTCTCATTTTGTTGATTCTGTCATGCTGATTATTTGTCCATCAATTTTGTGTAAGGAAAGAAGGCTTATTTATTGAAAATGCTAAACAGGAAATATACAAGACCAGAACTCAGATTTTAACTCACATGATAGAAACAGAATCTGCCTTTTAAATATGACAAACACTGGATTTCTACTTGGTGATAAGAATGGCAAAAGCAGGGCTGGAGAGACAGTTCAGTGGTTAAAGAACTTGCCTGCAAAACCTAATGACCCAAGTTTGATTCCCCAGTACTTACATAAAGCCAGATGCACAAAGTGGGGGGGGGCATGAATCTGAAGTTTATTTGCAGCAGCTCGAGGCACTGGTGTGCCCATTCTCTTGGTGTCTTTCTCCTTTATACTTGCAAGTAAATTTTTTAAAAATGACAAAAATAGAAGTATACAAAGGCAAATGGAAAGGAACATTCTCAAGTTGATTTGAAACAGATTGGCTGCTTTCACTCACTACAGATTATTTATACTCAGCAAACCAAAAGTGATGTTATCCACTCATCGACTCATTCTTCCTGCATGGCTGTTGGATATTTTTGCATTTAACAGGTAGAAAGATAGGGTCAAATACAGATTTTAAGCATTATTGTATTTGGCATTACTAAGACCATGAATAGGATATTTAATCCTGTTCTGGTCATGGAATGGGGCAAATTAGACAGAATTCAAATGTTTATGACATCAGATAGTTTGGATTTTTTTTTGGATATTTTGTATGATATGAAAGAATGGTTGGAAAATTAGAATGAGGGGTAGTTAACAAATATTAAAAGCATGATTGAAATCTTTAATAGTAATAAGTGGGATTATCAAGTCCAGGAAAGAATATATTTATTCTGTCTAACATTTCAAGAGGAAAAATATAAGGCCAGTGCAAAATTGTTACAAGTAAAGTTTAATGGTGTAAATGTTTATCTTGTGAAGAAAGAAGTTCACCAGCCCCTGAGATCAACAACTGGAGAATGGATAAATGTTAGGCCTGCCTTTGTGGAACTCTCTTTACATGGAAGGAATCTGGATGAAATGGCTTTTGATAAGGCCTTTCAATTTCAGATTCTATTCATCAACCTCATTTATATCACATTTCTTTTTTGTTCTGTACATGAGAATTATATTAAATGTTACTTCAGCTAAATTAAGAAAACTAAACCCTTTAAACTTAGGGTCTACCTATTTATGTCTGTGGTACTGGAGAGTGAACTTAGGGCCTCTCACGCTAAAGCAAGTACCCTAACATTGTTATTTTTATCTTAATTAGTAACATACATTCAAGCGCAAATGTGATTTATTAGAGAAAATTAAGTAAAGTAGTTATTCATATAGACATATGTCTATAATTATTCTTTCATGGAAATATTTAAATTAATTTTTCAATCATAATACAAAGGAACTTTTAAAGTACAAAGTTCTTAAATTAGTATAAACAAAACTTAACTAATGTGCTTGCAGTGTGTATTAGTACTGCAGAGGAGTTTGTCACTGTATTCAATGACCATTTGATTACAACAGTTTGCTATTTCTGTCCATCTAAGGTTTAGATTTGCAAAAAACATGGCATCAAAACCAGAAAGCAGAGATTGTGAGCATCTGAGCCTTTTGCTGTTGTAGAATAATTACAAATTAAGACTAGGGGTCAGCTGTCATGTAGTGCTACTGTTTGTAAAGTGTGTGGGGATAAAGCCATTAGTATCTGATTTGTTTAGAACCTCATGTTTAGTTTTAGCTTGGAAAGATGTTGTGAGACTGCCCATTCAATCTTTGCTAAAGATGTGGAAACAAATGCTGGCTTCAGGAATTATTTTAAAATGAAATGTTCACTTCCAGCCAAGATGGTGAGCACCTAGCTGCGCTGCAAATCCCAGGGAAAGAAAGGCAAGACATTAAGGGTTCACTGGGGCTTTTAGGGGAGAGTAATCTCCAATAGATTTTCAGTGGGAGGGGGGGACAGGGAATCACTGATCCCCTCACGGGTAGGTAGCCCACTCCTCCTCCCCAAAAGCTGCCATATCCACAGCCCTACCAAACACTGATTGATCCCAGTGCGCAGAAGCTTAGACTGCTCCACCCACTAGTCCACTTACTGCTCCAGCCTCCGAGCGTCCAGTGAGTCCTGGCAGTAACAGGGAACCGCTGATTCCCTCACGGAAGGGTAGCCCACCCCTCCCCCTAAGTAGCTGCCATACCCACGGTGTCACTGCATGCTGATCCCTGAGTGCAGAAGATTATACTGCTCCACCCACTTGCCCTGTTACTGCACTGGCTACCACATGTTCAGTGAGTCCTGGCAATATCAGGGAATCCCTGATTCCCTCAGGAGCAGGAAGCCCACCACTCCCTGCTAGTAGCCACCCTATCCACAGGCAGCCCGTGGCAGATTAAACCCTGTGTATGGAAGCTTAGATTTCTCCGCCCACTCACTCACTTACTGCTCCTGCCGCCACACGTTCAGCGAGTCCAGTCCCACAGCAACTACCACACAAGCTCAGATTGTGTCCCTCGCTTATGCCAGCTCAGGTGCCATCCCCTACCTGTCTGCCATGCTGGCCAGCCAACATTGTCCTGTGGCAGGGGAGTACAGACTGCTTCTGGGTCCCAGTGTTCCCAGCCAGAGTTTACTTCAGGGCTTGGTGCCTCAGTGTCCCTCCTAGCTAGAACACAGGTAGCTTTGGCGCCTTACCACTTGAGAATTCAGGCAACTTTTGTGCCCCTGCCAGGCAGTAGATCAGGCAGCTTTGGCAAGTGAGAGCCAAAGTCCAGGCTGTTTGGCAACTGCCACAGGCTGCTTCAGATTCCCATTTTGCTTGAGCACAGGCTGATTCACCCACCTATGTGCCCATATACTGTCATGGGCAGACCACAACACAAAAGACATAACATGCAAAATCAAATGCAGGAAAACCCAGTTAGATCATCCACTCTGAAAATGAATATATCTGACTAAAACATAGAAGAGTCATTAGGATAAGAACACCAAATTGAAGCTATGAGCAATGCAACCCTGACCAACGTACTGGTAGAACTTGCAGGAAAACAACAAAGGACCAATAATGGTGTGTACGCTGCCATCACTAAACTAGAACTAATAGATAAGAAATTGGAAGGAGTTCAAAGAGAATTAAGAGTTTGAGGGAGAGTAAAAAAAAAGAAGACCTTAAATATCAGCTGGCCATGCTATATGAAGACATAAGGAAATGCAAGGATGAATTCCAAGAGTCATCAAGAAAATCAGAAAATAATGAGAAAAGGGAGCTTGACAGAGGGATGGAAATTATACATACAAAATTAGTAGAAAATGCAAACTTAATTGAACAGGTCCAAAATTCTCTAGAAGCTTTCAAGAAGGGAGTCAGCCAAGTGGAGGATAGAAACTCTGATCTGGAAGACAAGATGGAAGAAACAGTTTGAGAGTTCAAAAATTTCAGTAAGTTCAAAAGTTCCTATGAACAAAACATGAGGGAATTGTGAGACACACTTAAACATCCTAATGTCAGGATAATTGGAATGCCAGAAGGAGAAGAAATTCAAGCCAAAGGCATGGAGAACTTATTTAACAAAATAATTGAAGAAAACTTTCCCAGCCTCTTAAAAGAAAGGCCCATCAAGATACAAGAAGCAAACAGAACTCCAAACAGACTGGACCAAAGGAGAAACTCTCTAAGACATATTGACTGTAAACATTGACACCAAAGAGAAAATCCTAAAAGCATCTAGGGAAAAACAGCACACCACTTTCAAAGGTAACCCCATAAGAATTACTTCAGACTTCTCAATGGAAACCCTGAAATCTAGAAGGGCCTGGAATGAAACACTGCAAAGTCTAAGAACCTATGGCTTCCAACCCAAACTACTCTACCTGGCAAAAGTCTCCCTTATAATAGATGGTGAAAGGAAAACTTCAGCTTTACAATTATATGAACACAAAACTAAACCTACAGAGAGTATTTCAGGAAATTCTCCACAGAAAAGAAACAAATAATCAAACTCAAATGCCTAAAAGAAGTAAGATCACAATAACCAAACTCAGAGTAGGCACAAAAAACTTCAAAGCCCATGAAAACACCAACACACATCTACAATCACAATATGGCAGGGATCAAATCTAATCTCACAGTCATTATCCAAAATATTAATGGCCTTAATTCACCCATCAAGACATACAAGCTAACAGGATGGATCAAAAAATTAGACCCCTCAATCTGTTGCCATTAAGAAACCCACCTCACCACTAAAGACAGACACCTTAAGGGTGGAAAACAATATTCCAAGCAAATGGGAATAAGAAACAAGCAGGTGTAGCTGTATTAATGTCAGATAAGATAGATTTCAAACTAAAAATAATCCAAAAAGACAAAGAAGGCCACTTCCTACTTGTCATGAGGACGATTCATGAAGAGGATATTACAATCATAAACCTGTATGCATCAAACACAGGGTCACTACAGTTTATAAAACAAAACCTACTTGACAATAAAACAGAAATAACCACCAACATCATCATAGCTTGGGACTTCAATACAACATTATCAGTAATAGACAGATCATCCAAACAGAAGCTCAACAGGGAAGTAAGAGAGCTCAACAAAACCATAGATCACTTAGGCCTAATGGACATCTACAGAACTTTCCATCCCAAATCCACAGACTACACATTCTTCTCAGCAGCCCATGGAACATTCTCTAAAATAGACCATATACTGGGTCACAAAAACTGCCTCCACATATTTAGGAAGATTGACATAATTCCCTGCATGATATCAGATCACAATGATATATTGCTAGAAATTAACAACAAAAGACCCACCAAGAATCCCAATGGCACCTGGAAACTAAACAGCATACTTTTAAACAATAAATGGATAGTGGATGAAATGAAAAATAAATTGAAAAATTTCTGGAATTGAATGACAATGAGAACACATCATACCAAAACTTATGGGATACAATGAAGGCAGTCCTAGGGGAAAATTCATAGCACTCAATGCCTTCATAAAAAAGACAGAAAGATTCCAAATCAATACCCTAACTATCCACTTAAGTCACTGGAAAAACAAGAAAAGTCTACCCAAAGAGCTCCAGAAGGAAAGAAATAATTAAAATCAGAGCAGAAATTAATGAATTGGAAACCAAGGAAACAATTAAGACAATTGACAAAACAAAGAGCTGGTTTTTTGAAAAATATAAACATTCAGAAATCTGTCAATCTAATACACCACATAAACATGGTTAAATAAAAAAAAACACACAGGATCATTTCAATAGATGCAGAAAAGGCCTTTGACAAAATACAATCTCACTTCATGATCAAAACATTGGAAGGAATTGGTATGGTTGGTTCATGTCTTAACATAATAAAGACAATATACAAAGCTCCTAAGGCCAAAATAATAATTAATGGAGGCAGACAGGAGGAATTCCCATTATGATCAGGAACAAGATAGGGTTGTCCATTCTCACCTCTGCTTTTCAATATAGTACTGGAATTCCTAGCTAAAGCAATAAGACAGGAGAAGGAAATAAAAGGGATACAATTTAGAAAGGAAGAAGTTAAGTTAGCTCTATTCACTGATGACATGATTGTATATGTAAGAGACCCGAGAAACTCGAACCAAAAACTTTTGAAGGTGATTAACTCCTATAACAAATTAGCAGAATAAAAAATAAATGCACAAAATCAGTAGCCTTTCCATATGCAAATTACAAAGATACAGAAAAAGAAATAAGGGACATAGTTCCATTTTCAAAAGCAACAAAAAAATAAAATAAAATACCTTGGAATAACATTAACCAAGGATGTGAAAAATCTATACAACAAAGACATTAAAACACTCAAAAAATAAATTGAGGAGGACTTGAGAAAATGGAAAGACCTCCCATGCTCCTGGATAGGCAGAGTTAACATTGTGAAGATGACAATCCTAACAAAGGCAATATATAGATTTAATGCAATTCCAATTAAAATCCTATAGTGTTCTTCACAGAGATAGAAAAGATGATCTCAAATTTCATATGGAAAGGGAGAAGGCCTCGCATATCCAAACATATCCTCAGCAAAAGAAATACCTCTGGAGGCATCACCATACCTAATCTAAAGCTGTATTACAAAGCCATAATAATAAAAACAGCATGGTACTGGAATAAAAACAGGAGTATAGAGCAATGGAATAAACTTGAGAACCCAGACTTTGGGTCAAGCAACTACAGCTACTTGATATTTGACAAAGGCCCAAACAATATATGCTGGAAAAAAGACAGCATCTTCAACAAATGGTGCTGGACAAACTGGATAACCATATGCAGGAAACTAAAACTTGATCCACACATTTCACCAAGCACTACACTCAAGTCCAAATGGATCAAAGTCCTCAATATACGACCAGAAACTCAAATACTACTGGAAGAAAATTTAGGAAGTACTTTCCATGATATATGAATGGAAAAACTTCCTGAACAAAACCCCAGGAGATCATGAAATTAAGCAGTCACTCAACCAATGGGATCACATGAAGCTGAAGATTTTCTCTACAGACAAGTATACAATAAGCAAAGTCAATAGATTACCCACAGAATGGGAGAAAATGTGTGCAGTTTATCCAACTGATAGAGGCCTAATCTCTAGAATCTACAAAGAACTCAAAAATCTAAACAGTAAGAAGTCAAACACCCCACTCACAAAATGGGGCAAAGAGCTGAACAGGCATTTCACAGAGGAAGAAATACAAATGGTAAACACACACTCAAGAAAGTGTTCATCATCCCTAATCATCAGAGAAATGCAAATTAAAACAACTATGAGATTCCACCTTACTCCAATAAGGATAGGAAACATCACAAAATCAAATGAAAATAAATGCTGGCAAGGATGTGGAGAAGTAGGAACACTCATCCACTGTTGGTGGGAATGTAGGATGGTAAAAACACTTTGGAAAGCAATATGGAGATTCCTGAAAAAGCTGACTATCGAAATACCAACAGACCCAGTTATTCCCTTACTGGGCATCTAATCTAAAACCTTTAAACCACATGCCAGAGAAATTTGCTCAACCATGTTTGTAGCAACACAATTCGTAATAGCTAAGAGCTGGAATCAACCCAGATGTCCATCACTAGAAGAATGGATAACTAAGATGTGGTATATCTACACAATGGAATTCTACACAGCAGAAAGAAAAAAAAAATGACACAATGAAATTTGAGGAAAAATGGTTGAACCTGGAACAGATCATTCTCAGTGAACTTACCAAATCACAGAAAAAAAAAAAATGCCACATAGTCTCACTCATCTACAGCACCTAACCTGAATCTATCCAAGATGCCTAACATACCCAGCAAGCATCTCAGGGACTAGACAACAGCATGTGTGTGGAGGGAGGGGAGGACAACAGAGGGGTGGAAAACACAAATGTAGACCCAAGCAGCAATGGTACTATAAAATTCTACTTCCTAAAAGGCAGACTAAATGGCAGAACCTTCACCAGGCCCTTACAGGGAACACCTGAACCATAAGACTCTGGAGAGGGTATGATGAAGACTAACCTTAATCTTCTACATCTTCTCTCTCTCTCTCTCTCTCTCTCTCTCTCTCTCTCACTTTCTCTTTCTCTAACTCTTGCCTATTAGTTATCTTTTTCCTCCTTTTCTTAGTGGGCTCTGACCCATAACTCCCAGTACCAGCATGTGGCTATCATCCACAATGAAGTTTTCATCAGAGAAACTTATAGGAGTTCCTAAAAGAAAGACATTTCTGTCAGAGTACTTGATGACTCACCAAAGGCTAGTGATAAGACCCTACTGCTGAAGACACCTTTTGTGGTTGACATGTAAAATGGAATGGCATGGCTGGAAGCTGGAAGAGAGTCAGTCTCCAGACAGTCAGTGTGTCTATTGCCAGAAGGTTCTACATGGGAGACTGGGGTAAAATGACCAATATCTGTCCAAGCAACTCATGGTCTAACCTACTTAGCAGAAAATAACCTTTTGTGATGCCCACACAAGTGCAATAGTGGCACACAGCCATTATGGGGAACCAACTGATCTTTATTTGGCTAACTGATCCCCTCATTGGTACAGGACCAATAGCTGGAGCTGGGAAACAAGTCAGAACCATATCCAATCATAAGCCCACTGTCCATTATCAAGCTACCATCAATCATGGCCTATAAGAGGGCCTACACCTGTTATATTCTCTATAAAAAATGTAAGGGTTATCTCATTTGTCCTGGTGCTAACTTACTCTCCATTGAAGAATCTGTTTCTCCTTTTCAGATAGATGTAGATCCTAAGGAGAGAGCCACCCCATCCTACCTCAAAAGGGCCCTGGCTGAAACTAAGTAAAATTGGCAAAATAAGTAAAGGTACTGTTTTCCTGATGAACCCATTACTAGCACAAGGGTGAAGGAGATCAACACAGAGAAAAATCATCTACCAAATCAGAGAGCCCAAGACCCAGAGGCCCCCAATACCTCATCACTGAAGCAGACTAAAAATGAACCCAACATGGCTCAGGGAAATTTTGTAGAAGAGTGGGTGGAAAGAATGTCAGAGCCACATGTTGGGTCATGAGATGCAGAGGCATTTACCTTATCCATAACTGTGGGCTAACACCACAATGCATGACCCATATACCTCAACAAGGAGGGGCCAAGGGATGGGGTAGGTCATGGATGAGCCTAATCATGGTACCAAACTGATTGTATTTGTTGAATACAAAACTAATTAGTAAAAAAAAAAAAATGTGTATGATGCAAACCAAAAAAAAAAAAAAAAAAATCAAATGTTCAGCTGAATCTACATCTTGAATCTCAGCCCTGACAGGTAATACAGTTTTCAGCAAGTGTTAGAGATGAAAATAAACACAGAGTCTCTCCCTGGATAGAAGCTGACTGATGTTTAATGCAATTCTGATTCAGTTTTTGACTCTGTGGTGGGATAGAAGATAATACCTCCCCCCACTCCTGCTCTGGAATCAAGAAAGAGAATTAAGCAAACAATAAATTCCAAACCTGGTTTTAATTGTGTCCTAACAATATGAAGAACACAATCAAAATACAAATAATGTCATATGGTGACATTTAAATCCAAATGAGTAGAAGTGTAAGACTTCAAGAGCTGTGAGAATAATTTATAGTGTACAATTTTATCTTAACAAATCCATTCTTTGCTCAATAGCTTGGAGATATTCCAAGACACACGGAATTATTTCCATAGATGAATAACTAGCCTGGGAATATAAATATTTGTTGAGTCACTAAATTATTTTCTTTGTTTGTTTTTAGTTATCTAAATTGTGATGCCAAATTTATCTCCCATTGACATTTTATGAACCTCCTATAAGAGAAGATCATAGCATGACTGAGAAAACCTTCCTCCTCCTCCTCCTCCTCCTTTATTTTTCCTTCTCCCTACTAAGATCTTTCAATTCTTTTCATTTCTCCTTCCCTCCAATTCTGTTTTAGTTTAAAGCATGCTGTACAATTTTGAAAACTAAGATACTTGCCTTTTATACATATTTTCTCTGGCTCCACTCATAAAATATTCTCATGATATAATGTTAAATGCAGATGAAATACCAAAAGCGAACAAAAATTGTACCCTCTGCTTATCTATGATTGTAGCTTATCAAAGATTATGTACTGCTATATATGCAATTTAAATATTTTAACATTGAAAAACTATTTACAAATTTGAAAATATTTATTAATTCCAAATTTAATTTTCTTAATTATATAGCTTCAACTGATTTGAAAACTAAAATTATTTGTTTCACAAACTTAAAGCCTCAGTTCTACCCATAGTTCTGTATTTGTTTATCTGTATTGATATCTGTGTATGGATACACACCTGGGGAATATGTTTGACATAGCAGTAATGAGCAGTGAGTTCAATAGAGCTCTATGCTCATCTGAACACATCTATGAAAATGGACCATAGCAAAATTTTCTGAAGCCTAGTTAGAGATGGCTATAAAATGTTATTTACTATACTGTGACAAAGCTGAACTAAAAGTTGGGAAAAAGAACAAGTATGATAGAGTGATCCACAACCATTTGAAACATTGACCCAGGACATTCCCAATGGGGGAGTTTTTCAGTTTTCTTTTGGTGTTTTTCTATGGGGAGAAAAGCAAATGTTTGTCACAGCAAAGTTAATATGTAAGGAAAACCTTTACTACTATAACAGTTATAGACCAGTGTGGCCATGACTGTCATTACAAAGGTCTATTCAGCCTTTCCTCAAAACACAAGTGCAGTCTAAGGATGGTGGGGGCCAGTGAGGGTGGGAAACCCAGAGCACAAGCAGGAAGTGTCCTTAACTTATGATGGATGCTAAATATTTTTCAGTGAGGACATATTTGTGTCTTTCTTGTAACTGTGCAGGTTTTCCGTCTGTTTTTCAGTTAAGTACTTATGGGCAGCCATGTCAGCATGATCTTGCCCATGACAGAGAGATGGGCACTGGCATTGCTGTGAATGGGTCTGATTTCATCCTGGCAGAACAATGACACATCTGTCTCACCTTCCTATTGTGAGTAATCCTTACTTAGAAAGTTGACCCACAGGTGGGAAGCTTTAGCATGAAAGGATTTCAACAGTCTGTGGAAAGTCTCTGAGAGAGAGAGAATCCTGGCATGCATGGGTCTTCAATAGAAAAACATAAAGCCTGTTCTTTTCAGTCATATATTATTTTTACAAATAGATATATACCTAGAAAATAGACTCTTATGTATGAATATTTGTAATAATGCAGAAGACATATTGGTTCCTGACCTTCATGCCAATTATCTTCAAATTTATTTTTATATTACCCAGCACTGTGATTTATCCAAACATGTACAGTTCTTCTAAAATACTTAAAGCAACTATATTTAATTTACTTGAATTTAGGCACAGAAAACCATATGACATCCACAATATGTAGGAAGAGGTGGCCCTGGGAATGGTGTGGTAGAGTATCTAAGCTACTGTGTGTGACACCTGGGCCTAACTAAGGTCACCAGTGTCTACTTCAGGAAGGACATTAGACAACTGACCCTTATGTGTCCTCACTCTTCCTATCTGAAAAGTGAAGAAACACATGTTTTATAAACTGAAGCAATTACTTTAACATTACAACCCTTCTTTGTAAAGCATAAAAGATACATTTAACACAAACACATGATTAAATAGTGGTATTTCCTTATAATTACAGGTCACTTTTGGTTTCCCTAAAGGACATAAAATTCACAAGGTTACAGTGTGGGTGCTGGAGGGAGATTGTGTGGAGTTCTTTGTGGGTGGCATTACAACTAAGTAAGAGCTGACTAACAGACTCTTTTGCATCTTCTTATTTATTTTAAAGGTAAATGATGCTTGTGAGAACATCTGCCTGTGTGATGGCAGAAAAAGTGGCTGCTCATGTGGTCAGGTTTGAAAGACATCTACAGCTTTATCTAAAATACATTTCTGGCACCAGAGGAGTATTACCACAAAGTTTCTCATCATTCCTTTGAAAACTATCTCTGAAATGTTCAATAAAATGCAAATATAAACATCCATTGCAAATTATCATTATGCATTATTTTTAGCAAGACCATGTTTACTCATCTTCTAAGACAATTTACACTGAAAATGTGGTTCAGGAAGAAAGAATACAGCAAGGAGCAAGTCATCCTCTATAGAAAAGTCCTGAAGGGTCAATAAGGGCCGAAGTCAGAACGAACGGGAACAATCAGGGCAAGAAATCCAGGTAGGGGCAGGGGAACCAGCATGACTCTGTCTACCTTTCTGATGCCTGGATCCATATTCTGACTTGCATGTTCTTTCCTCTTTATAGCTATCAACATTGTATTTTATTCTCTACATGACCTGTATCATATAATTCCTACTTGTCTATTTATCCTCAGCTAGTTTTAATTGTGCAGCTTATGTCTTTACAATCTCAATATTCCATCCATTACTAGTTGGGTGAATAAATTGAACACATGGGTATATTTATCCTAGAACTATAGCACAATCGAAATCAATTTCACTTACTTTCAGAATGTCTAGGTAAGGTTTTAATGTTGGTGACCACTACACCTTATCTGCACTCAATTTATGGATTTTGTTGATGACTTCCTTGGTTTTATATTTTTCTTCCTGGTTGAACTTTGTACTGTGGGGTGGGAAGACCCAAGTTTACCATATCAATACCTCTTGTATCACTTTAACATCATCTTCACTATCTTTTCTTCCTTTCTCTACTTCCATCAGGTTTCCAAACTGCTTCACCATCTGTAAACATATCTAGCATATTATGCCAAAAAAGACATGAGAGAATATACAAGAATGATGAGAAAATGAGGCGAAGAAAGAAGGAAAGGGGATGATAAGAAATGCTTTCCCATTGTATCTTTTTTTTATTTCCTGTAAGGCAATCTATTACTACATGAAATGACCATGTTTTTATTGACTTGCCATTTAGTGGAAAGGGCAAATGTGTGAGTTTCTGTACTGAACTAAGCAGGTGGGAGGTAGGGAAAGGCAATAGTCATGGGGAAGTTATGGGTAATATTCGCAGGTGGACACATCTTTCATCCCATTATCTCTCCTACAGATCAGAATTCTCTATGTGATTAGAACTTGTGCCAACTAATTATGTTTCAATGTAGGTTAAACAAACCTGAATATTAATGGGCACTTTTTGGCATATTCTACCCAAGATAAAGACTAGCAGCAACATTTCAAAAAAGATTTCATTCATATTACTCAGGCCACACTGCCTCCAAATTGGCTAAACAGATTGATGTAGTCCAATGGAGAAACTGGTGAAAAGCTGCTGATATTGTCAAGGTCTATGATTTCTTGGGTCATTAACCATGCATGCAGCCACAGTACAAAACCCACCCAGCCACACCTTTCTCAACTGATCTCTGGGACAGTCCTACTGTCCCTTAGTCTTTCCTGTAAGTGTCCTTGGTCTTTAATGCATGAACTGGAATGGGTCAAGCTATACCAATGTTGTCAATCTTATGTTTTGCTAAAACACAATAGGATATATACAACATAACATGTGTATCTTACTCGTGTTTCTATGCCTAGCACACAGCACCTTCAGATTGAGAGACAGTCATGGAATGTTGAATGAGCATGATTTTGTGATTGTTTGCATTTAAGCCTGCAAACTTCCTTTCCTTGGCAATCTGATACCATGAACAAGCAGAGACTTCCAGTTACATTGGGAAAATATTCATAGAGAGGGTCCCAATAGTTCAAAAGTTAGCAGCCATGGTTTCTCGGGAGGAGACTTGTACAAGGGGTTCTGAGTGCCTAGAAGAAGGTTAGGTTTATGAATGGATTGACTGTTTCTGATTTGTGTGAGCAGGGTGTTATAGTCCTTTGGAGAGTTCTACAAGCACATTAAGTGATTGAAGGGTATAGTGTGTATGTGTGGAAAGATACGAGGAACTCCTTTTTCAACTTGACCTTGGCTCGAGGTAAATTTGGAAAACACAATTAAATCATTCACTAAAACTATAGGGCTTGGTCTCTACCTCCTAAGAAAACTTAGAGAAATGAAATTGCAACTGGAAAATAAGCAGATAAATAAGAACTCTTTGGCAGGAAAAATGTTTAGCTCTGGTGCACTTTTCAAATATGCCACTGAAATTTTACAAGATATATGCAAGTGGAGAAAGAATCCCATCTTGGCTGCAATGAGCTGTGTGATGACTCAGCGGTTTCCTTGGTTCCAGTGAAGCCAACCCTTTGCAACCTTGGCTCATGCGCATAGTGCATCAGAAAGAAGAAAATAAGACCTGTGGAACAGCCCTAAAGGACAAGGAGGATGAGGAGTGTCCTGGCATTGGGTAAGGAGAGGATTATGCAGTAGAAAGCAGGCTTCTTAGAGACTCTAACACTTCAATTCTCAGTAAATAATTAAATGAAGGACTCACCTTTATACAAAACTATGATTACTTCTTGCTTTTTACTTAGTTGTCCAACAAATGAAGTAAGGGTCTAATAAAAACCTAAATGAAGAAGTTATTAACACCAAGTGCTAATGTTTAAATATACGATCTCAGATTGTTATATTGAAATATAATTATTGGCAATGTAATCTGATTAGCAGGGGTAGCCTTCTGGATGTGATTAAGTCATGAGATCTCTACCTAAAAGACTATAAGGGCTGGAAAGATGGATTAGTGGTTAAAGCACTTGCCTGCAAAGCCAAAGAACCCAGGTTTGATTCCCCAGGACCACGTAAGCCAGATGCAAAAGGTGGTGCATACATCTGGAGTTTGTTTGCACTGGCTGGAAGCCCTCTCTCTATGTGCCTCTTTCTCTCTCCCTCCTCTCTCTCTCCCAAATAAAATAAAATAAAATAAAATAAAATAAAATAAAATAAAATAAAATAAAATAAAAAGACCATTGAATATTTTTCTTTTTTGCCCTTCTACTTTCTGTCAGCGGGGACATAGCATTTAAGGTAACATTTGGGAAAGAGAGGTGAGACCTCATCAGAAGCAGAACCAGATGATAACTGGATCTTGTTGGACTTCCACATCTCCATAACTATGAGAGATAGAGTCATGTTACTCAAGCCCAGCACACATTTTAGTTTAAGAAGCAGAAATACACTCATAATCACTGAGGTTTATAGAAGTTTCTCTGCTGCCCAATGATCTCCTGGAAAATGTGCCATTTTCCTCTTCTCACTGAAAAATAACTTTCATAAGTATTTTGAATAGTTTTAACTTTTGCTGTTATTGCTTTTGTAAGGTGAGGGATTCCAGTTTATCATTACCTAGAAGGATATAGGACAAAAGATAGGCAGGCATGGTGGCACACACCTTTAATCCCAGCACTTTGAAGGCAGTGGTAGGAGGATTGCCATGAGTTCCAGGTCACCCTGAGAATACAGAGTGAATTCTGGGATTCTGGGTCAGCATGGGCTACAGTGTAAGACTCTACCTAAAAAAAAAAAAAAAAAAAAGATAATGGATGTCCACAAGAGAAAGATGAATTTGACTGAGATAACCATTTCCGAGTATAGTATACTATTAACTATGGCCTATTGTCAAACCCAGGTAAAAAAATAAATAGACTGAGAAATTAGTTTAAAATTATATTAGGTTTGCACAAGGCATCATCAATAGCTGTCCATATATGGTCACATTCCAGGGCTAGAGAGGTGGCTTGATGGATTAAATGCTCCCTGTTCCCGCTGGCTCAAGCCCAGACCCCATGTAACAATCAGGAAGACTTGGAAAGCTTCTGTAGCCCCAGCAGGCTGGCAATGACAGTGAGATGGGAGGCACAGACAAGAGAATCCCCTGGAATCCTCAGGCATGTCCTGCAAAAAAACAGCAAAGCAGGAATCCCAACAGAGAAAACCTGTCTCAAATGAGGTAGACAGGCAAGGACTGACCCAAAAGGTGTCTTCTAACCTTTATACCAGTGCCTACACTCACATATTCACATACATACATGAACACAAATGCATGCACACACACACACATGCAAAAATAAATAAAATAAAACACTTAGTAATCTTACATTCCACTCAAGAAAGAGTTATTAGCAATCAACAAACACCATTTTCCTGTGGTATTAATAATGAAAGCAGCTCAGTATCCTCAAGAATAACAAGTGAAGATCTGCTTCAGTTTCCAGCACACAAATTTCCCTAAGTCTATATGACAGGGTAATTTTTTGAGATGTATAGCCACTTGGCACTTGTCACGCTAGGTGAATCTATGAATGAAACCATCTTTTTTTTTTTTTTTTTTTGAAGGGCTTTGGGTACACCAACCAGATGCTCTATAAAAAGCTTATGCTTAGAATGCCAAGAACTCTGAGTATTCTAAGAGAATAGGGCTGTCATGTGTAATTTTGACATATGTCTCATGCTTATATTAGGTCTTACAAACTCAACGCACTACATGCTGCTTGAAGGCAAGCAGAATCAGTATATATATGTATATAAACTTTTAAATTATTGCTTAATTTGGAAACCTATGGAGCTTTCTTTACATGACTAGGAAATCTATTACACTGACACTTGTGTAAAATTATAGCACATACAATTTTGTAGCATACATCATAATACTCATGCATCTGCTAATGGCAAGAATTTATGCCAAGAAATGTAGCTTTATGTAATTTCATCATTCTGCAAAATTCATAGTTTTTATTTATACAAACTTAAATGGTATAACCTATTATATAACCAGTCTACATGGAACAGGCTTTGCTTTGCTTTTCTCTAAGGCCATAAGACTGTCCAAAATGCAAATGTATTAGATAACTTTAGACAGTTGATATATAATAGAAACTATCTGTTTATCTCAACAGACAAGATATACAAATAACATATAATAATTATTTTCAGCTCTATTATTATGTGGGACAATCATTATATATGAGGTCCACAGTTGGCTTAAATTCTTATATAGCAGATTAATGTACTTTATAATGATAGTAACTGGTTAAGTTATTTGTGTATATACTATATGACTATAGTATACTATAGCATGTAGTATGGTATGGTATGGTATGGTATGGTATGGTATGGTATGGTATGGTATGGTACAGTATGGTACAGTATGGTACAGTATGGTACAGTATAGTATACTATGTGTATGTATACTATACTACTATTATCATTAATTTATAGTTTATGTTTTCTACTCACTAAAATAATTTATTGTCATCATATGGCATGTGTTGGCAGCAGCATCATATATCTCATGCTTAATGTATCATTTTGTTCTGTCAAAAGTCAATGTAAATGACTGACCAACACTATCCATGTAGTTTTGTATAACTGCATGCTCAAATGTCCACAACAAAGTTAAATCAACTCATAATGCATTGCCCAGAGTGTATCCTTGTTGATAAGTGGCACATGGCTATATGTAACTTATGGCTTGTACTGTTGTAAACATTGTTACCACTTCAAGTGAAGAGTAGAAGCCTTACTAATTGTTCTTGTTCATCTCAGAGTATCTCTTGACAGAATGGAGTTAATGAAGGTAAAGGAAGGAGGGTGCTCCTCCTGGCTGCTTTTTCTGTCAGGGTTCCAAATCCATTCTTCTAACTGGTGGTTGTGCTTTAGTCTTTGCTGCTGGACTCTTGCTTTGGCAAAAAATGACCCTACTTGGCCTTCCTTTAAAAAAGAAAATTAAGGACGATGAATGAGAACTTTGTGGCCTTCTTCTGTTCATTAGGAGCTCCTGTACTATTGCTATATCCCTGGAGACCAAGTCCAGCTTACCTTTTCCCACAGAGACTCGCAGAGAATTTGGACCTGATCAATGAGCAATGAAATAGATGAGGCCATGAGAAGCATCATTTGGTGCATTTGTTTAGGATTTGTATGTGAATATGAAAATGCCTCATAGCAAGAGATACTCAGAGATTTATAGGGAGTGAGCCACTATCCAGGTGTAGAAGGGTAGCAGAACTCCCACGAGGAAAATGGTCTTGCAGCAATGGAATCTGTGAGTCAGAGAGCTCCAGAAGGGAATAGGAACTTAGAACCTTATAGCTAAAAGACCCTATCTTATTAGTAAATAAGGAATGTGTTTTCCAATATGTAGAACCTAGAAAAAATACATGGTACAAAAGTCAAATTGGAACTATTGGGGTAGAAAGAGGTGACTAGTGACAGAGGAGGGAAAACAAAGGATAGGGATGGTGGTAAATATGGTCAAAATATATGATATACTTGAATGCAAATATCACTATAGTACCTATAACTTTGTACACTTAATGTACACCAATGACTATTTAACATACATAACTGTAAGAATTCTGTGGAAGGATAAAGCTCTAAGTAGGTAAAAAATTGCCTGTATGTTATATGATAAAATAATTGAATGTGAACATTTTAGTTTACATACACATACTTTTTTGATTTGAAAATTCTAGAATACAGACATACTGAAATTAAATTGCATTCACCTCCCCCATTACCCTCTTTTTGTCTCACCTTCCTTGTCTCCATCCCATTGAATACCCTCCCTTTCCAGGTGTTCATTCTATTTAGATCCATCATTCTATCTGTCCTCCTCCATTTTCTACTTTGATGTGTTCAATATTTTGCAGGCCTTGTAAAGGTAACAAAATCCACTGTGATGTCATGTATGTACAAGTGAGGTCATGTATGAATGATAGTGCCACAACAAACTCTACCCCTTTCCATGGCTTTTACATACTTTTTCATGAAATATTGAACTAATGGGTCTCAGCCAACAGTAGTACTAATAAAAAACATAGGAGGCAATAAGCAGAGTCATTTTTTTCAAAGTAGATTGCCAAATTGTGGTATTTTGAATAGAAAGTCCCAAATATATTCAGTGTTTTATTAGTTTATATTTTGGATCTGTAGCCACCTGGCTGGAGGAGTTATCACTGGGCAGATCTTAAGGTGTGATGGTGGGTATTAAATTCCAATCTAAAGATATGCAAAGTGCCTAGTTCCACCTGGAGTTACTGAAGTGTGCTGTTTGGCTTTGGGCTTATGGCTTGTGGCTTTTTATTTTTTTTTCTCTTTCTCTGCTTGGACCTATGAAAGCAGGCCAGTTCTTTTTTTTTTTTTTTTTTTTTTTTCTGCCATTATGGAATTCCTCTGGTTCTGTAAGCTTCAATAAATTCCTTCCTCCGTAACTGTGCCTGGTCTGGAAGTTCATCTCAGCAAACCTGAAGTTGTCTGCTACAGAAATTGGCACCAAGCAGTAGCTGAGATGAATATAACCATATGGGTTTTGGTCTTTTGGAACTTTTGTCTTGGAGGAATGGGCATAGACTTAGTACTTCCAACTGAAGATGCCTTCTGGAGTGGTAAGCCAAGTTTTATGGACTCTTCTGATGAGAGTTTGAAAATGTTAAATGCAGAGAGAAACAAACATGGAGACTTTGCTTATGAATTTCTAAAAGGAAGGAAAGACCGCAGAGGACTTCGCTGGAACTGGGCTACTGGAATAAGGGCTGGCTGCATTCTGCTGCCCAAGCTCAGAGAGTTTGATCAAATTTAAATTTTTAATGTACTAATGTGCTTGGCTAAAGCTATATAACTGAGAGATTTAAGATTTTAAGTTAGAAAGCATTAAGAAAGATACAATTATAGGCACTGAGACTGGTATTAGGTTACTAAAGCTGCTATTGTCAAATACATTCGCAGTCTTAAGAAAGATGGCTCAACTGCTTTACAATAAAACAATGTAGAAGATGCCTGAGTAAAGACTATCATCAAAATGCAAACTCTTTTGGAAAGATTTGACTGGAGAAGGAACCTGCTCTTCAAGGCCATGATTTATTTCCTCCTTGAATTAAAAATGTGCCTGTGTCCTGCATACCTGGTATTGGTTTCGGGAGCATGAAAAATGCATGGAGTAGTCTTGAAATGCACATGGTTTCAGGAGCCACTGCTGAGATGCAGCACATAGGCAGGACATGATGACCCTCTTGAGTAAGCTGGAAGAGCCTTTGGAAGATGGACCATGGTTTGCATGGAGACCTGAAGATGTTTTGGATATACCAGGACTGTGCAAGCTGTTGTCTGGCTGCTCAGCCCAGTTGGAGAGGTGGAATTGAAAAATCTAGTCTGTCAGTCAATGGTTACGATTGAACTTGAATTGCAGAAGTTTGATATTTGTTTGTTGGTTGTTAAGTTCACATTGTTCTAGTCTTTCTCTGTTATGCCTTACATAGTTGAAAATGTTTACTATGTGCCTTTATATGTTGAAAGTATATAACTTGTTTGATTTTACAGGACTCATAGCTAAGAGGCAATCTTAAATTTCAGATGAAATTTAGGGCTTTAGAAATATCTTAAGTTGGTAAAGACTGGGGATCTTTGAAATTGGACTGAATACTATTTACAATGTGTGATTATTTTGAATTTATTGGGGGCAAGGGGAGGAATGTGGTAGCTTGAATAAATGGCCCTCAATATATTCAGTGTTTTATTAGATTGTAGTTTGGATCTGCAGCCATCTGGCTGGAAGAGGTGTCACTGGGCGGATATCAAGGTGTGGTGGTGGATCTGAAATTCCAATCTAAAAATATGCAAAGTGCCTAGTTCCACCTGGAGTTCCTAAAGTGTGCTGTGTGGCTTTTGACTGCTGGTATTTCTCTCTCTCTCTCTCTCTCTCTCTCTCTCTCTCTCTCTCTCTCTCTCTCTCTCTCTCTCTTTCTGCTTGGTCCTTTGAAAAAAAGCCAGTTTTTTTATTTTTTTTTTCTCTGCCATTATGGAACTCCACTGGATCTGTAAGCTTCAACAAATCCCTGCCTCCATAACTATACTGATCTGGAAGTTCATTTCAGCAAACCTGAAGCTGTCTGCTACACAGATCACATGGTAGTTTATATTCAATCCATTGTAGAAATGTGTGTCATCTTGTTTTGAAAAAAGTCTATACCCAGCATTGCATATTCTTATCTATACTATAGTTAAGGCTCCAGTTTATCCTCTGGTTTTGATTATTGTCTTCTTAGAACATGTGAAGTAATATGCCTTTGTGGTTTTCATGGTTATTTACCTAATGGTTAGTGTTGCTAAGTTGCATTTCTTTTGTCTGTTTGCTGTAATATATCTTTCTTAGGAAAAATATTTGAGATCCTTTGCTCAATTTGGGCTGGGCTTTTCATTTTATTATTGAATTACTGACATATCCTGGAGACAAAATCACTACTAGGATATTGAACCCATAGCTGGATCTGGGAAACTAGTCAGAAACATATCCAAACATAAGCCCACTCTCCATTAACAAGCTACCACCAATCATGGGCTACAAGAGGGCCTACACCTATTAAATTCTCTATAAAAAAGTAAGGGTTATCTCATTTGTCTGGTGCTAACTTACTCTCTGTTGGAGAATCTGCTTCTCTTTTTCAGATAGATGTAGATCCTAAGGAGAGAGCCACCCCATCATACCTTAAAAGAGCCCTGGCTGAAACTAAGAACAGTTGGTGAAACAAGCAAGGATGCTGTTTTCTTGGTGAACTGGGTACGAGCACAAGGGTGAAAGAGATCAACACAGAGGAAAATCAACTCCTACCAAATCAGAGAGCCAGAGCCCCAGAGGTCCCCAACACCTCATCACTGAAGCAGACCAAAAATGAGCACAACATAGCTCAGGGAAATTTTTCAGAAGAGGGGGTGGAAAGAATGTCAGAGCCACATGTTGGGTCATGATGTACAGAGACATTTATCATACCAATAACTGTGGGCTAACTCCACAATGCATGATCCATACACCTCAACAAGGAGGGGCCAGGAGGAGGGGGCAGGACATGTATGAGCCTAACAATGGTACCAAATTGACTATATTCGCTGAGTACAAAACTAATTAATAAAAAAGTAATAAAATAATATAATTTCTGATTTTAAGCAGATCTTACTTCTTTCTTTCCAATTTAAATGTTTTATTTTTCTTGATTAACTGTCCATTAAAATTCCAACTCCTTTCCCAACATTATGTATCATTATAAATCCATTTCATGGAAGTGGAAGATCTATGTCATGTCTCCTCTACATCTTGTTTAACTGATGTATCAGCAATGTAACTGTTCATGTTCATGGGTCATAGAAAATACAGTTGATTAGATAAAAGCTTTGTAATTATTTACAGGTTACATTTAAATTTTGAATGAATATTCTTCACTATCCATACATGGTCCAGTTTGAGTATTGATATGAATATGTGAGATGTGTGTTTCTATGTGTGTGCATATTCATCTGTTTGAGTGGAACTACCCAAGTGCTGGTGTGTGCAGAGGTGAGAGGACAGCCTCAGTATCTGTCCTTGCCTACCACCTACTCTGCGGCAGGGCTGCTCATTCTTGCCCACCACTGCAATCGGCAAGAGAGCTGTGCTGTGAGTCCCTCAGAAGTTATCCTGCCATTGTCTCCTTTCTTGCAGTAGGTTGGCTGGAATCACAGGCACTAACCTAAGCATACTGCTTTAATGTAGATCTTGGCACTCAAATTCAGGTGTTTGAGATTGTGGGACAAAACACTTTATGTACTGAGCCACTTCCCTAGCCTCCATTCTGAGTATTTTGTATTGAATATGATTCCTGTAAAAATCTCCAAGTGTTTGAGTTTTAGCCAATTAAGAATATTATAATTATATTTGGTGTGGAGTGAGAATGAAGTGTATTTGAAATACCAGTTATATCTTAAAATCCAGTATAGGATTATTGTTACAAAGGTGATGGACAGCATGGAGTGCTTTATTTTAATGTCTTCAAAAAAGTAAGTTATCATATCCCTTATGTGTCTATAATTCATGGTTCTATGTGTGAATGCATACTTTAGAAAATGTGTATTATGCACAGCTGCCACATTGTCTATAGACGTAAGTACAGAAAGCATTATACCATTGTTTCTAAATAACGGAGACCCCCATCTGTGTTAAAGGGGATGAAATAACATGAAAATTAAATACAGCTGGAGATCCTGGATTGGATCCAGCATAAAAATGTATGTAATAAGAGTTATTATTGAAAAAATATTGAAATTTATTTAAAGGGTTTATGTTATTATTACAATAATCAATTGCCCTTACTTTGGAAATTGTGTGAGCATAAAGCAAATCTTTTATCTTAGGAAACATGTATGGTATTGGGTAATTTCTCATTGCTATGATTCTGGAAGAAGCAACCTGAGGAAGGGTTGTTTAAATGTATAGTTTGAAGAAATAGAGTCTATCACAATGTGGAAGGTATGGTGGCAGGAACATGATGCAACTGGTGACATCCAGCCCATAGTATGGAATAAGAGAGTAATGAATGCTGTTGTTCAGCTTGCTTTGTCCTTTGAATTCAATTGGAGGCCCCAGCCTATGGAATGATGCCAACTACAATTAGGGTAGGTATTCCCACCCTAGCAGACATTCACAGAGATTTGTTCCCATGGTGATTCTAAATTCTGTTCAATTGACAACTGAAAATAACCAACATATACTCCATAGTTATCAGGAATAAATGGATCAGAAACCTTCCAATATCTCTTAAATAGACTTATACTACTAATTACTATTATTTATCTACATATTACTATAATATCTGTATTTTCTATAATAATTTTCTCTAGCTCTGCGTATGTATATATAGACCCACAACCACAAAAGTACTCACACCATCCATTCTGTAAAATTATTTTTAAATTAAATGAAAATTTTTTAAGCATAACAATCAAAAGTCTGAAATCAGAATACTAGAAAAAGCATATCTCCCAACTTTATGCTATTTGAATCAAATAAATGAAATATACATGTTAAAACTAGAATCGCAGAACTATGTCATGCAGTCATTAATCAAACTGAAACATGAGAAGCTATGTTAACACATGATAAGGCAGACAAAAAGCAAAAAATTCCTAGAGACAATGGGGGACATTGTGTTAGAATCAAAGAATCAATCCATGAGGAATCTATGGTGATGTTACATGTATATCAACAAGCAATAGACCATCAAAATTCATGAAGCTAATGCATGAAAATTTAAGAATAAATCCACAATTATAGCTGGGGCTTGGACTCCAGAGTAGACTCTTACATGTGTATATATTCTGGTTTTGTTATAGATCTTTTTAATTATGCTGATGTATGTCCACTGTACTGATTCTCCAAAGAAACAATTGGATTGGGGAGAATTCTCTATATGAGGACTCACAAGTTCATTTGCATATGCAACTTTCTCAATGAAATTTCAATTAATAAAGTTGAAAGTTGAAATTTATAGCATTTCAATCATTTTAACTTTTCTTTACCAAAGAATAAAAGGAATAATTTTAAAGATAAGTGAAAATTGAATCAAGGGAACACAGCAGTGAGCCTAATTAAGATCAAAGCTTAAGATTATATAAGAAAATAACTGCAAGGACTATTCATGAGGAAAAGTAAAATTCCCAAACAATGTCAAGACAATTATCAACAATGCTGGCTGATCTGTAATGAAAACAAGCAGAAGGTCTGCATGGGAGAGATAAAGTAAAACATTGATTTGTCGATGCTATGTTGCAAATGACACCTTGCATTCAACACTGTGGCCATGGGGGAGAGCTTTTCACAGACCTGTTTACTCTTTTTATTTTCTCTCAAGTACCTAGTTTGAGTGTCATTTCCCATTATAACCAGCTTCCTGTTTCACAAGATACTGGTAAAAGTAAACTAAGGAGAAGAAAAAAATAATAATAAGCTTCACAAGTTGTCCACAACCACATCTAAAGTCTTGACTTCTGTTTCAGTGAGCTGAGCGTGGGCCTTATCTGTTCAGCCCCCACCTGAATGTGTATCTCACACCTATTTAAAACTCACAATGTCCACATGCCAGCTTTCTCTTTGCTTTTCCTTCAGACCTTCTATTAGATCAACAGTATCAATCCTTCCAACCACTAACCAGGAAGCTCCTGTGATTATTATCTTTTCATGACTGATGTGTTTACCAGTTCTGACATTTAAACACCTCCTTTTTTCATGTCTTACTTTGCTTTGTTTCACTGATTATATGACTTACCAAAACTATCAGTCTGCTTTTCTACATATTTTTTTTTGCATGGCTTAGTTCACTTGGCACTGAAGCCTATAAATGTTCAAGAAAACTATATAATGAGAACACATCACTCCTCAGAAGTATTCAGTGAGTTAATGATAAAATATAAGCTACAGATACACAGTACACTCAAACCAGGGTGCTGTGGAGTAATACGAGACTTGAATGAAAATCACAGTGATGAATAGAGAGATGGCTCAGAGGTTAAAAGGGGCTTGCTTGCAAAGCTTGATGGCCCAGGTTTGATTTGCCATTACCCAATAAAGACAGATGCAGAAAGCGGTACATATCTGAAGTTTGCCTGCAGCGGCAAGAGGCCCTGGCATGCCCTTTCTCTTTTTCTTTCTCTCTCCCTCTCTCCTTTCAAATAAATAAATAAAATCCTTTAAAAAAATTATGACGGGGGGCTGGAGAGATGGCAAAGCAGTTAAGGGACATGCCTGCAAAGTGAAGGGACCCAGGTTCGATTCTCTAGGACCCACATAAGCCAGAACCATAAGGGGACACATGAATTTGGAGTTCATTTACAGAGGCTAGAGGCCCTGGCACAACCATTCTCTCTCTTTCTCTGTCTCTCTCTCTCTCTCTCTCTCTCTTTCTGTGTGTGTGTGTGTGTCTTTTAAATAATAAATAAATTTTTTTTTTACTGCTTCATCTTTTTATTATTCTTTATTGATCAATAAATAAATATTTTTAAATAAAAGTTTTATTAAAATATTATGATGAATCCCTGGTATAAACTTTAATTTTCCTGGTATATATCATTACCTTTAATGCTTAGTTGTATGCATAGTCAAAGATTTTCATAATCCAGCCCCATATATACTTTCATAGATTCTTCTATTTTGATTGAGTACGTAAGTTTTGAATCAAAATTCAAAGATCTTTGTTCAAATACTAAGCATTCCAATTAGCTAGAGAAAAGTACTAAACTAAGCATAGCCTTTTGAGAACAGAGCTTTATGGTACTAGGCGGAAGACAACCACATCAAGCTACTGTTGCCTCATCTCCAAACTCACTCATCCCCACTAGCTGGAAATTCTCACTGATTCACAGATACAAAATGCAAGTCCATCATAGAATATCTTCCTCTTTCTGACAAACACCACTGAATTGATGCATCTAGAAGTAAACACTCCCTTCCTTTTCTCTGCACATTGTTACCATGTTCTGAATCTGTTCTACTATTTAGTCAGTTATAGTGTTTGTTATCTTTGAAAATAATAATTTACATGTCATAACATCTTTTTCAACACACATTTTTCAATATATCTTTTAGCAGTTTTGTCCTCATTATTTTAAAGGATCTGTCTCATAAGCCCAAGCTCTGGACCACTGCTGTATCTGATTCTATTGATTTTTTTTTTAGTTGAGCATAGGGTCCATTATTTTGCTTTGTAGTGACTGTTGGTTTTTAAAGTATTTATGCAAGATAGTTTTTTTTTTTAATTAAAGACTGTCATTATATCATTTATTTACATATGCATATTCCATGTCCTTTCTTTATTTGAATGCAATGATGAGACATTTCATCAATGATTCTCAGGTGAGCTAGGCTGACTTAGCAACAGCTTTGGATAGATAGAATTCATCAATAGGCACTTAAGAAGGTTTGACATTTTCTCTCCCTTGGGGCTTAGACGCTGAGCAATAGTCGAATTCAGGAGTTCTCTTTGTGCTTTAGAAGTAATCCATGAATAACACTTCCAGCTTTTTGATTTACAGAACAGAAATCTACTCTCTAGTGGATTTCAGCTCTGGTGACCTCTTTCAGCCTGATCCCAGTTTTCCAACCTTCCACAAGCCACTCACCTTTCCTGCGCAGAAGCACTGGGATACATCATGTGTTTTCTCCTGCTCTGTCCTGTCTGTGTGGCTGTGAGACCAGTAGGGTTCAACTCCTTCCCTCACTACTTGCCTCCCCTTCCATGGGTACTGTTTTCTACTTAGAGAAGGTTGCATGTGTCTCTTGGGACATCTCTCTTAGCCCTTCAGTCTCGTCTCTTGCTTTTTGGCAGAGTCTTTTGAGGCAATATATGGAGACCTGCAGGAAAGATTTGGTGGGTGGTTGTAGGTTTGCTGTGTGGTTTAGGCTCCTTGGAAGTCTAATTTCTCATGCCAACCTACACACAGTCATTAAAAGTTCAGCAAAAGTTGAGCTGGTTTCTCCTTACCCTCCTCCACAGCATCAGGCACTCCTCCACTAGTGCGTCACCTAAAGTGATAACAGATGTAGAACTCCTCTCCTTTGTAGAAGGCTAGCTACTTGTCTGGAAGTTAGTTTAAAGACGTTTCATTGCATCTTCAGATCTTCAAAAGATATGGGGAAAAAATAGAACTGTGTAATTTTGAATATTATCCAAATTCTTTCAGTTTTCAGGAGTAAAGCAAAGATTTCTACTTGCCTGTCTAGCTTGAGCAGAAGTAGAAGTCCTATACAAACCCTGTTACAGGCCCTCACTGATATAAAGTTCTGGGATGCCAATTAGTGACCATATAATGAAGATTTCTCTTCTACAGTAAGTACTTTCTTGTACAACCATTTTATTAGCTAGCAAGTTGATCTTTTTAGTTTAAAATGTTATAATGACAGACAACTAGATTGGTTGTACTGAACTTTTCAAATTTTCTATTTATTTGACCCATGTCTACCCTCAAGTAGGCATCAGAGTCATCACGTTATTTGCTCTTGAGTATAAGATGACCTGTTCATCTTAAGATTTTAAAGACATGGAGTTTTTCTTTTAGGGTCAAATTCTGTGATGTTCACAGTGTTCATGGATTCAGAACTGACAGTTTAAACTGTTGCTACTTCCATTAAGTAAAATGACATTTCACAGATTGCTATTCAGAGAATGCATTTGGACTTCTACTATTAATCTTAACATGCTTGAAAATTTTCACATATGGTATCTTCCTGGTGCCTCACAACACTCTGAAGCACAAATGATTAATATAGATATTTTACAGTACTCTATATGTAGGTTAGTAACTTAAGACTAGAAGGTTTGTCAGAGGATACAAAACTGTGGTAGGTCTTCTAGTTCTAATCTTATACTTAGTTAACCATCTCTCCCACCACTATCTTTCAGAAATTGTAATTGAACACATTTTTCAAAGAGGGCTGGCTATTAGAAGTGAATACCAGACTTAGAGAAGAGAGCTAAGTGGAAAATACGAAATAGGTACTTATAATCAAATCATTTTGCTTTTTGTTCTATAAAGGAATCATATTAGATATTTCTCACTCATGGTTTCCTTACAGTCATTGCAGAAGTATTCATTTATTCATCTAGTGTAGTAGGTGAAATGAGTACAATTTGTTTTCAGAGCTTCATGGGCAGAGCATTAATGTACAGACCAAAGACTGTGCTATGGCTTATTGATTAGGCATCTACACTGATAGCCAAGAGTCCTTGTTATCTGCTGAATAAAACACCAAGTGTTTGACCTGTCATTAAAATATCTGTGTAATTTTATACTGTCTACCTTTATATCTTTATCTTTTCTCACCTGACCCATTTTCTGATTCAAGAAATCAGTTAAATTAAAACAAGCTTGGACATAAACCATAGTATGCTTTTAATGAATATTGCATTTAGTGGTAGAAAACAAAGCTGCAAATAATTTATTAAATAACCTTTTTAAAGTCTGGTTAGTCATCATTCTCCTACATGTCTGTCTTTTGAACCTCAATCTGCTATACAGGTTGGAATGGAGGATAGATACATCAAGCTTAGTTATGCATTTGAAGCAAAGGCATACAGACAGACATTTAATTTTACTTATAGTAGTGTTTCTTCCATGTGAGTACTTGGAATAGAGTACTTCTTAACAAATTTCCATATTTAGGAACTGAGAACAAACTATGTTTCCAGAAAGTTCTCATCCCCCAGGCTCACTGAGAAAGTAGCTAGACCATTTGTCAACATAGGACAGATTTTCAGCTGAGGTAATTTACTAACCAGATGCTGAGATGGTCACCTCGTGCCAGAGTGTATTCTGGAGCCAGAGACTACACCTTCTATTTCAGGATTTATGACAAGTCTATGTTCTTCTGAGCAGCTCCAGACATTGACATTGGTGAGGCACTGTTTTGAAACAGATAATATATCTGGATTAGTTCACCTCAAAATATGTCTAGGAGACACCCTACACACTTTATCCAGGCACTAAATCTATTGCAAGTTTCCTCATTGGAGCTCTTCTGGGTCTTTAGTATTAGCTTTTTCCTACTAATGACAGCTGGATGACTTCAATTAAATTCTGAAGTCAATTCCAGTAAACTATTACTGTTGGCCTAAATAGAGAAGATTTTTTTTTTTTTCTGAAAAGGTCTATTTGTAGGACTAATCAACTATGATTTTTTTGATAAGAAGTTGTGACCTTTGCTTTCCTGGAATGATTGTGATGCTTTTCCTATAGGTAAATGACTGAAGTCATTTAAAATATACTCCCCTGAGGCTGTCATTGACTGGTGTCACCACATAGTAAAAAAGAAAAAAAAAACTATGGTTTTTTGGGCATGTTATCTGCTAATTAACATCCTTCCAGTCATTTACAAAGATGCACACTAATACAATTTTTGATTTCATTATAAAATTGAAGAATAAAGGAAAATAGTATTCTAATTTTTAAAGCTACTTAATTTTTTATATTTATTTATTTATTTGAGAGGGAGAAAAAACGTTGCAGAGAGGAAAAGATAGAGAAAGAATAGGGATGTCAGGGCTTCTAACCACTGCAAATGATCTCCTGGTGCTTGTGCATCTGGTTTACATGGGTACTGGGGAAAGGAACTTGGGTTTTCAGGCTTCACAAGCAAGCACCTTAACCACTAACGAATCTCTCCATCCCAGAATTTGTGTGTTCTCTATGTATACTTATTCTCTCAATCACTTTGTTAGATGGAGAGAACTGGTTACAATTTATGAACAGTTGAAATTGGGCAAGAAATATCTAGCTCCATGAGGTACAATGATTTTCATAGCAGCTACCCCAGTTTACACTCCCACCAACAGTGAGTAGGGATTTCCTTTTCTTCACATTGTCACCAAAATTTGTTGTCATTGGTTTTCTTGATGATAGTTATTCTGACTGGGGTAGGATAGAATCCCAAGATACTATATCCTCTGACAGAAATTTGCAAATTAATGTTCATTATTGTTGTATTAACAATAGCAAAGGAATAGATATAGCCCAAATGTAAATGTTATAGCTATATACAATGGAATTTTTTCCTACTGTAAAACTTATTTTATGAAATTAACAAGAAAATGGATGGAATCGGAAAACATGTTAGGTGAGGTAACCTAGACACAGAAAGAATAGTGCTTCATGTTCTCTCTTATATATAGGGTCTTTTTTTTAATTAACAGATTTGTGTGTCTAAGTTAGTGTGTTGAAAGAAGTCAAAAAGGAAGAAATGGGCCATGTGACAGAGAGATACAGGTTTGGTAATGGGTACTAGAATACTTGTGGTATGAAAATAGAAGTGGAGAATATTAGAGAAGAAAGGTTTAAATAGGGATGTGGGGCAGAGCAGAGGAGGATATAGGAGGAGGACTATAAAAACTAAGGATGTATGAAAAAGCCATATGGAGACATACTACTCTTTAAACTCACTAAAGCATAAATATTAAAAAAAAAAAAAGACTTCATGGCTGAAGAGATGGCTCAATGCGTTGAAGGCACTTGATACAAAACCTGTTGGTTTAGGTTTGATTCCCCAATACCCATGTAAAGCCAAATGCCCAGAGTGACACATGCATCTGGAGTTAGGTTTCAGTGGCAGGAGGGCCTAAACATCAATACTCTCTTTCTATCTCTCTCTCTCTCTTTCTTTCTCTCTCTCTCTCTCTCTTGCTCAATCTCTCCTTGTCTCCTAATATATAAAAATATTTTCCAAAGCATTTAAATATTAGTATCCTAGTGGGTGGATAAAGCTGCTGCCAGACATCATATATTATTAATCAAAAATCTGAGAGAGGACTGGAGAGATGTATTAGTGGTTAATGTGCTTGCCTGTGAAGCATAAAGACCTAGGTTCAATTCCCCAGAACCCACATAAACCGGATGCACAAGGTGGAAAATGCATCTGGAGTTTCTCTGCAGTGGCTAGAGGCCCTGGTGAGCTCATTCTATGTATCCCTCTATACATCTGCATCTTTGTCTCTCTCTATCATGAATAAATAAACAGGTTAAAAAAAAACTCTCAGAGACACAGCTAAAATTTTCAGCCAAGTGTTCCTATGAGTTGTGGTTCACAGAGGCCACACAGGACCCTAGATCAATATAGATTATTGCCATTGCTTTTGGGTGCTAAATACACTAGAGGGTCAGTCCCTATGGCTGAAGACACTTCATGCTTCAGTGATAGAGCATAGTGAAACTGAGCTAGAACTGAGCTGTAAGCTTCCTTCCTTCCTTCCTTTCACTTAGTGTAGGAAGGTTCTGTGCAAGTTATTGGGGAAGAAAAGTCATCAGTAGACTTACTTAGCTGTCAACCCTGTGTACTCCACAACTGACCTGCCAGGCAAGGTGGGCCTAATGGCACATTAGTGACATGTTGCTATGGGGGTAAACAAATGCTTTCTGCTTGAACTTGAGGTCTGCTTGACTGTAAGGAATTTATGCCTGGTACTATAAACTTGGTCATAAGCACATGACTGGAGGGACCATAGGCCCTAGAGGGGAACCTAACACTGTTTACCTGCTAAATGAAAAGGTGGTCATAGTGTCTTCTAAATATTCATGTTTATAAACATAGATTGGTTCTGCTCTCAGCCTCAATTGTATAAATTTATTTTTGTGAGTTAATGCAGTGATGCATACCTGCTGAAAGTAGGTGATGGTTTTGTTCTCACCCCTAAGTTGAACATCTATATCACCACCTCCAAACCTCAGGGAACTTTTCAGGAGCAGGGGTTGAAGAAATGTCAGGGCTGAAAGATGGGGGAGATGCTATGGAATGCTACCTTCTGGGTAAGACATGGTGTTGCACTCACAACAGCAGTGCATTCCTGAACAAGATCAGGCCTGTCAACATTCTATCATGGATTAGAGAGGGGCTAGAGTGAGCCTTATCCTCCCAGAGGAACTATTGGCAATTAATGGTTTCTCAGATAGAGGGAGGGGTGTAATCACTGATCAATTGCCCATACACCAGTTGGTAATACCTTACTCGTGGTCATTTAACTCTGAAAGCCACAAAAAGCAATTGAAAAATAGGAAGGGGCTGTAACTGGGAAGAATTAAGGGTTTATAGGGGAATGGAAGGGGGAAAGAAAAGTAATAGGGAGAGGAGTTGGAGAGATGGCTTACCAGTTGAGGTGCCTGCCTGTGAAGCCTAAGGACCCAGGTTCAATTCCTTAGGGCCCAAGTAAGCTAGACACACATTGAAACATGTGTGTCTTGAATTAATTTATAGTGGCTGAAGGTCCAGGCACCTATTCTCTCTATCTCTCTTTTTCTCTGTCTCTCTCTGTCTCAGGGAATTTTGCAGAAGAGGGGTCTGAAAGATTGTTAGAGCCACAAGTTGGGACATTTTTCACAGAAACATTGCCTCTCCCAGTAACTAACAGCTGTCCCCATAATGCATGATCCACAATCCCCATGGGGTTGACCTGAATCCCCAATGAGGAAGGCCTCTTCAGAAAGGGAGGAAGGGAAGGATGGTACCAACATGTATGGTTTACATACTAAATATTTCTATATCCTATAAAAATAAATTTTAAAAATGTAGTCTTTAGGGCTGAGGAGATACCTCAGTGCTTGCCTGGAAAGTCTAAAGACCTAGGTTCAGTTTCCCATTCTCTCTCTCTCTCCCTCCCCCCACCTCTCTCTCTCTCTCTCTCTCTGTATGTGTGTGTGTGTGTGTGTGTGTGTGTGTTATGTTTCTCTGCTTGCAAATGAATAAATATTTTTATATAGTAGCCTTTAATAGGAAAAAAATCAATTTTATTTAAGAATTTGGAGAGGGGTTGAAATAATTCTAAATCATTGGTGGAAGAAAAGAAAAGGTCTAAAAACATTTCAAATGTCTCTCATTGAAACTGGATAATTCACCAGGTATGGTGGCATATGCTTACAATCTCAGCATGAAACCGCTGCAAATTTTCAGCCAGCCTGGTCGTCACTGTGTGCTCCAGGTCAGTCTACAACATGATACCCTGTATGAGATAAGAAAGAAATAAAATCAATCAATCAAACCAACAAAAAGAAACTGGTTAAACTTTACACATAATTTGAACAAAATGTTTCTTCTTTATGTAAAAGAGAAAGGAAATAAGAGGAAGATAACATTTTTAATATAAATCACCTAAGATATATAATTGCTAAAATGTGTTCGTTAAGATTTTGTTCAAAAATGTGTCTACAGAAAACAATTTTTACCAAGTAAAAAGATTTTTTAAACGTTAAATACATGCATCTAAGTCCTTTAACTGGGTACATAAAAGCTTTGTAGCCCAAATGGTATTTTGTGCAGACTAACCAGAGCTTATGTTTTGACTTATGTAAAAATACCCAAAATAAATTCCATTGACTATAAATCTACATGTGTACATATTGAATTTACCTTATTTTCTTGTATTTTAAAATATTTGTTATGGGACTAGAAGGATAGCTTAGTGGTTAAGGCACTTGACTGAAAAGCCAAAAGACCAAGGTTCAATTCCCCAGGACCCATGTAAGCCAGATGCACAAGGTGGTGCATGTGTCTGGAGGATCCTGATGTGCCCATTCTCTTTCCCTATCTGTCTCTATCCCAAATAAAATAAATATTTTTTTAAAATTCTCTATTTATTTATTTAATTTGAAACAGATAAAAGCAGATAGAGAAAGAGAGTGAAATGTCAGGCTCTCGACCCACAGCAGATGAAATCCAGATATGTGTATCACCTTGTGCATCTGGCTTTACATGGGTTCTAGGAAATCATTTGGCTTTGCTGGCAAGCATCTTAACCATTAAGCAATCTCTCCAGCCCCATATCCCAGCATTTCTATAAAAAGTTAGGTCCTAGCCAAATTAGTAAATTGTTTAGCAAAAAAAAAAAAAAAAAAAAAAGCTTTATTTGTAAAGAATCGGGGAAACTAAGCCAGGGTGGTGGCGCCCGCCTTTAATCCCAGCACTCCTCAGGAGGCAGAGGTAGGAGGACTGCCCTGAGCTCAAGGCCACCCTGAGACTCCATAGTGAATTCCAGGTCAGCCTGGGCTAGAGTGAGACCTTACCTCGAAAAACAAACAAACAAACAAACAAACAAAATCAGGGAAATTAATAATTAAGAAATAGCTTATTTTAACACTTGAGACTTCTGGTCAAGATGGCATCTGCACCTCCCTGAGAAGGAAAAGCAAGGCATTAAAGAAGGGTTCCCTGGGTCTTTAAGGGACAGTAATCTCTAATAGATTGTCAGTGGAAGAGCATGGAGGGGAATAAAAGGGAATTGGCTAATTTCCTCACTCTCGGGTAGCCCACAAGTCCCCCACTCTCCCCAAGCAGCCGAGCTAGCCATAGTCCCAGCCTCTGGATACTCCCGCACTTACTGAAAGTGGACCCAGGCCAGCATAATTCCACTTGCCTCACCTGCCCTGCTATCCCCACTCACGCTTGACCTTGGGCCAGCTCCACCCACTGGCCCTCACTACCTCAGGCTCCATCCACTCATCTGCCTCCCTCACAGGAGCTCAGGCCACTCTGGCTGCCCACCCGTGCCTGAGCTAAGGCCCGTTCATCCTGCCCATGCATGAGCTCTGCCCATCTACTGTGCAAGATCAGGCCAGCTTCGCCTCTCCACCCATGCAAGCTCAGGCCCAATCCCCCTTCTGCCCACCACACACCAGCTCAGGGTGATCTGCCCACCCATTCCTGAGCTCAGGACTGCTCTGCCCATCTGCATGCCCACCTGCGAGCTCAGGCCAGCTACCCCAAGAGGCAACACATCCCCTGCCCATAGGGACCACAATCTTACTCTCCCTGCCCATACAATGTGATGGGCAGATCACAGACCAAAAGAAATAACATGAAAAATCAAATGAAAGTAAATCCAGTAAGATCATCCAGTCCTACAATCATTGTCTCTAACCAAAACATAGAAGAGACATTAGTACATTAGTATCAGAACACCAAAATGAAGCTGTGAGCAATGCAACCCTGACAAATCTACTGGTAGAACTTGCAGAAAAGCAAATAATTGTGTGGATGCTGCCATCACTAGGCTAGATCTAATAAATAAGAAAATGGAAGGAGTTGAAAGAAAGACAGTTAAGAGATATGAAGGAGAGTGAAATAAAAAAGAGGGAACTAAAAAATCAGCTGGCAATGCTAAATGAAGACTTAAAGAAATGCAAAGATGAATTCCAAGAGGCATCAATAAATTCAGAAAATGATGTGAAAAGGGAACTTGACAGAGGGATGGAAATTATACATAGAAAAGAAGTAGAAAATGCAAACCTCAATTGAACAAGCCCAAAACTCTTTAGAAGCTTGCAAGAACAGAGTCAGCCATGTGGAGGATAGAAACTCGTATCTGGAAGACAATGCAGAAGAAATAGTTCAAGAGTTCAAAAGTTTCAATAAGTTCAAAATTTTCTGTGAAAAGAATATGAGAGAATTGTGGGATACCCTTAAATGCCCTAACATCTGGATCATGGGAATATCAGAAGAGGAAGAAACTCAGACTAAAGGCATGGAGAAATTATTTAACAAAATAATAATAGAAAACATTCCCAATCTCTCAAAAGAAAGGACCATCAAGATACAAGAAGCTAACAGAACTCCAAAGAGATAGGAACAAAGATATGCTGTTTTTCCCTAACTGCTTTTAGGGTTTTTCTCTCTCATTCATATTTCTTCTTTTGAGAACTCTCTATTTAGCTCCATAGCCCATTTTTTTTAATTGGCTTGTTTGATTGCTTATTATTTAACTTTGTGAGATCTTTGTATATCCTAGATATTAATCTTTTATCAGATATATAGCTGGCAAAGATTTTTTCCCATTCTGTAGGTTGCCTCTTTGCTTTATTCACAGTGTCCTTTGCAGTACAAAATCTTTGTAGTTTCACGAGGTCCCAGTGGTTAATCTGTGGTTTTATTGTCTGAGCAATTGGGGTTGTATTCAGAAAGTCTTTGCCAAGGCCAATATATTGAAGGGTTCCCCTACTTTTTCTTCTAGCAGTTTCAGAGTTTCTAGTCTGATGTTAAGGTCTTTAATCCATTTGGACTTAATTCTTGTGAATGGAGAGAGAGAAGAATCTATTTTCATCTTTCTACAGATACATACCCAGTTTTCTGAACACCATTTGCTCAAGAGGCTGTCTTTTCTCCAATGAGAATTTTTGGCATTTTTATCAAATATCAGGTGGTTATAGCTACTTGGACTTACATCTGGGTCTTCTATTCTGTTCCATTGATCTACATGTTTGTTTTTGTGCCAGTATCACACTGTTTTTGTTACTATGGCTCTGTAGTATAGATTAACATCAGGTATGGTGATGCCACCAGACTTATTTTGGTTGCTCAGTATTATTTTAGATATTTGAGGCTTTCTGTGATTCAAAATTAATTTTTGGATTTTTTTTTCTATTTCGATGAAGAATGCCATTGGAATTTTGATGGAGATTGCATTAAATGTGTAGATTGCTTTTGGTAAGATTGCCATTTTCACAATATTGATTCTTCCAATCCAAGAACAAGGGGTGTTTTTCCATTTCGTATTGTCCTCTGCAATTTCTCGCTTGAATGTTTTATAGTTTTCATTGTAGAGATCCTATACTTCCTTGGTTAGGTTTATTCTAAGGTACTTTATTTTCTTTGATGCAATTGTGAGTGGGAGTGATTTTCTGATTTCATCCTCTGTGTGTTCGTTATTAGCATATGGGAAGGCTACTGATTTCTGTGTATTTACTTTGTATCTTGCTACATGGCTGTATGTGTTTATCAGCTCTAACAGTTTGCTGGTAGAGTCTTTAGGGTCCTTTATATAGAGAATCATGTCATCTGCAAATAATGATAACTTGATATCTTCCTTTCCAATTTGTATCCCTTTTATGTGTGTCTCTCGCCTTATTGCTATGGATAAGACTTCCAGTACTATATTAAATAAAAGTGGGGACAGTGGGCACCCTTGTCTTGTTCCTGATTTTAGTGGAAAAGCTTTGAGTTTTTCCCCATTTAGTAATATGTTGGCTGTAGGCTTGTCATAAATAGCCTTTGTTATATTAAGATATGTTCCTTCTATTCCCAGTCTCTGTAGGACTTTTATCTCTGTAGGACTTTTATCATAAAGGGATGTTGGATTTTGTCAAACACTATTTCTGCATCTAATAAGATGATCATGTGATTTTTGTCCTTCAGTCCATTATTCAATGTATTAAATTTATCAATTTGCATATGTTGTACCATCCCTGCATCTCTGGGATAAAGCCTACTTGGCCAGGGTGAATGATCTTTCTGATATATTCCTATATTCTCTTTGCAATATTTTGTTGAGAATTTTAGCATCTATGTTCATGAGGGAGATTGGTCTACAATTTTCTTTTTTTTTCTATCTTTTCCGGGTTTTGGCATCAGGGTGATGCTGGCTTCATAGAAGGAGTTTGGTAGGATTCCTTCTTTTTCTATTTCCTGGAAAAGCTTAAGAAGCAATGGTGTTAATTATTCCCTGAAGGTCTGGTAAAATTCAGCAGTGAATCCATCTGGGCCTGGGCTTTTTTTAGTTGGGAGATTTTTAATATCTGCTTGGATCTCCATGCTTGTTATAGGTCTATTTAAGTGATGAATCTCATCTTGATTTAATTTAGGTAGATTACATAAGTTAACAAAAAAATCTATTTCTTTCAAAAATTCATACTTTGTTAAATATATGCTTTTATAGCATGTCCCTATGATTTTTTGAATTTCTCTGGAATCTGTTGCAATGTTACCTTTTTCATTTCTAATGTTATTAAATTGTGTCTCTTCTCTCTTTCTTTTGATCAGATTTGCTATGGGTCTATCAATCTTGTTTATCCTTTCAAAGAACCAACTCCTTGTTTCATTGATTCTTTGGATTATTTTTTTGGTTTCTATTTCATTAATTTCTGCCTTAATCTTTATTATTTCTTCCCTTGTACTGATTTTTGGTTTGCCTCGTTCTTCTTTTTCCAAGGCTTTAAGGTTAAACATTAGGTCATTTACATGTGACTTTTCTAATTTCTTAATATAGTCACTTAAAGCTATAAATTTACCTTTTAGGATTGCCTTCATTGTGTCCCAGAGATTTTGGTATGTTGTGTTCTCATTATCGTTTGACTTTAAAAATGTTTTGATTTCCTTCTTGATTTCTTCATTGACCCATTCATTATTTAGTGGTGTGTTGTTTAATTTCCATGATTTTGTGTATGCTCTATAGCCTTTCTTGCTGTTGATTTGTAGTTTGATTCCATTTTGGTAAGATGGAATGCAAGGAATTATTTCAATTTTCCTGTATTTGTTAAGATTTGCTTTTTGTCCTAATATATGGTCTATTTTAGAGAATGTTCCATGTGCTGCTGAAAAGTATGTATATTCTGCAGCATTTGGATGCAATGTCCTATATATATCTGTTAGGTCCATTGGTTCTATGACCGCATTCAGTCCAGATGCCTCTCTGCTTATTTTTTCCCAGGATTACCTGCCAATTAATGAAAGTGGGGTGTTGAAATTACCCACTACCACTGTTTTTGGTGTAATCTGTGACTTAGTTCTAATAGCATTTGTTTGATTAATTTGGGGGCCCACATTTTAGGTGCATATATGTTTAGGATTGTAGTGTCCTCCTGTTGGAAGGTGACTTTAATCAATATAATGTGGCCTTCCTTATCTTTCTTAATTAATGTTGGTCTGAATTCTACCTTGTCAGATATTAGGATAGCAACCCTTGCTTGTTTTCTAGGTCCATTTGCTTGAAACACTGTTTTCCAACCATCCACCCTGAGATAGTGTCCATTCTTTGTAGAAAGGTGGGTTTCTTGGAGGCAACATATTGGAGGATCCTGCTTTTTAACCCAGTTTAACCTATGTTTTTTGGTTGGGGCATTGAGGCTGTTGATATGAAGTGATATTATTGAAAGGTGTGTATTCATTTTTGCCATTTTATTGTAGTTCTTCCAGTTTTGCCTTTGCTCTCTTGTGTTAAGTAGTATTTGAGTATTGTTTGTTTTTTCCAGGTTCCTTATAAGTGTGCTTTTCTTTTTCTTCAGCATGGAGGATTGTTTCACATATTTTCTGTAGAGCTGGTTTTATCTCCAAATACTCCTTTAGTTTGCTTTTGTCATGGAATGTCCTTATTTCACTGTCTATTTGAATGGATAGCTTTGCAGGATAAAATAACCTTGGTTGACAGTTTTATCTCTCAGAACTTGGAATACATTGCTCCATGCCGTTCTGGCTTTTAAAATTTGTGTTGAGTAATCTGCTGTAATCCTGATAGGCTTGCCTTTGTAGGTAACTTGATTTTTCTGTCTGACTGCTTTCAATATTTTTTCTTTGGATTGTGTGTTTGGTGGTTTGATTATAATATGGTGAGGACAGGTTCTTTCCAGGTTTTGTCTGGCTGGGGTTCTAAAGGATTCCTCTATCTGCATTGGCACCACTCTCCCAATTTGGGGGAAGTTTTCTTCTATGATTTTGTTGAAGACGCCTACTATGCCTTTGGAGTGAAATTCTTCTCTTTCTACTATGCCCTGAATTCTTATGTTTGATATTTTCATAGTGTCCCAAATATCTCAAAATTCCCACTCATACTTTTCTATTAGTTTGTCTTTCTCTTTGTTAGACTGTATTAGATCTTCCACTTGGTCTTCTAGCTTAGATATTCTGTCCTTTCCTTCATCCATTCTACTGGTGAGATTTTCTACAGAGTTGTTTTTTTTTTTATTTTATTTTATTAACTGTGTTCTTTATTGTTACTAATTCTCACTGGTTTTTCTTTATTATTTCTATTTCCTTAACTATGTCTAGTACTGACCTCTTTATCTCATTAAATTAGCATTCTGTATCTTCTTTGCTTTCTTTGATTTCTTCTTTGAGTTTGAACATGTTTATAATCATTCTTCTGAAATTTTTCTCAATCATTTCCTCTAACTCATTCTCACTGGAGATCATTTCTTATGCATTAATACTTTTTCATAGATTTATATTGTCTTGATTTTTGGTGTTTCTTGTGTTATAATTTATATATATATTTGCATCCTGGATTAGTTAATGATTGGATTTTCTAGTTAGCTGGGTATTATTAGATGTATCAAACAATCTGATGTTACATCTCTCAGGGTAGAAGCTTAAGGCACTAGGTGTGGCTCTCAAGACTCTCAGAATATCTACAATAGTAACTCTAGGTGTCTGGTTTGCCTATTATGAGAGTATTCAAGTAGGCTGAGTGGAACCAAGTACAGATAGTTCCTAAAATTTAATTAAACAATATACACTTTCAATGGAAAATAACACAGGGTATTTATCCAAGAGTAGGTATTCTGAAAACCAGATCTTCTGCCTGTCCCTTAGGCAGTATGGTGCCTCACCCACTCCCTTAATCCTGACAACAAGGAGGGTTGGTCTGTGGAGGGTTCCAAGTCAGACTAGGACCAGGTGAGACCCTTCCCTAATGTATAATAGAAGAGGAAACAAAGCCACTATAAATCAAGAAGCAACAAATATCAAGCCCCAAATACAGTGTATTTACAAATGTCAAATCTGACCATCCATCAGATTTAACATATAATTTATCCTGATATGGAAGGTGCAATTAGCACTTCTGCATTAGGCCTATATACCAGATTTATTAGGTGGGTACTGACTTGGTGTAATCCCAGTTACCTTTTGGGATAATTTCAGTTTTAGTTATTCTTGGGTCTCTCTGTTGGTTCCAGTAGGCGTGGCTGGGTCCCTGGACCACTGCTGGGCACTGGCGGTTGGGGAAGGAGCCGAGCACTGGCAGTGGGGTAGGGGAGGCTGCTGATGCTGCTCTAGTTCTCTTGCTGTTCCATGTGTTCTTCTGCCTTGTGATCTGCTCCTCCATTGTTCATTGTCATTCTCCTTTCATGTTTCTTGAGTTTGCAGAGAGCTCTAGTGTGAGTGGGAAATCTCCTCATTTGGCTTTTCCTTTGGCTGAAGCTGAGCCTGGCAGCTGGCTAGCATGCTGCTACCACCACCATGGCCAGAGGTGCTTCTGCCAGCCTATATGGGCTCTGGATGCTCTGAATCTCTCCTACTTCTCCACTGCCATTTCAACTTACTATACACCTCATTTTTTAGTAAAAGTGTGCATTTTGATGTTTGTTTGGTCTCCCCCCCCCCCCCAGGATGCTTTGGCATAATACCTAAGCAACCATCTTAACCACCAGCACATCACTTTTAAAGGTAACCCTATCAGAATTACTTCAGACTTCTCAATGGAAACCCTGAAAGTCAGAAGGGCCTGGAATGGAACAATACAAATTGTTAGAACCTATGGCTTCCAACCCAAACTACTTTACCAAGCAAAAGTATCCCTCATATGAGATAGTGAAAGAAACTTTCCATGACAAAACTCAGCTTTACAATTATATGAACACGAAACCAAACCTACACAAAGTATATCAGGAAATTCTCCACATAGAAAAATCAGATAGTTGACCTCAAATGCCTACAAGAAGCAGATTACAATAACCTAACTCAGAGAAGGCACAAAAAAACTTCAAAGTCGATGAAAACACCAAAACATATATACCAACACAATATGGCAGGGATCAAATCAAAACTCAAAGTCATTACCCTAAATATTAATGGCCTTAATTCACCCCTCAAGAGAACAAACTAACATGATAGATCAGAAAATTGGACCTCAATCTGTTGTCTTTAAGAAACCCTCCTCACTACTAAAGACAGACACCTCTTCAGGGTGAAAGGGTGGAAAAGGATGTTCAAAGCATATGGAAATAAGAAACAAGCAAATATAGCTATGCTAATATCAGATTAAATGACTTCAAACCAAAAAGTAACAAGAAAGACAAAGAAGGTCACTTCCTGCTCATCAAGGGAATGATCCATCAGGAGGATATCACAATCATAAATCTTTATGCAACAAACACAGGGAAATCATAGATCATAAAAAACTTACTTGACAATAAAACAGGAATAACCACCAACACCATCATTGTTGGAGACTTCAGTACACCGTTATCAGTAATAAATAGATCATCCACACAGAAAGTCAACAGGGAAGTAAGAGCTCAACAAAACTCCAAATCACTCAGGCCTAATGGACATCTACAGAACATCACATCCAAAATCCATAGACTACACATTCTTCTCAGCAGCCCCCCATTGAACATTCTGTAAAATAGATCATATACTGACTCACAAAGCCTGCCTCCATATATTTAGGAAGATTGACATAATTCCCTGCATGATATCATATCACAATGCTATAATGCTAGAAAATAACAACAAAAGACTCACCAAGAATCCCATCAGCTCCTAGAAACTGAACAGCACACTTTAAAACAATAAATGGGTAGTGGAAAAAATAAAAAATGAAATTGTAAAATTTCTAGAAATGAATGACAATGAGAACAGATAAAACCAAAACATATGGAACACAATGAAGGTGGTACTCATGTGAAAATTCAGAGCACCGAATACCTTCATAACAAAGAAAACAGATCCCAAATCAATAACCTAGCCATCCACCTAAAGGCACTGGAAAAGCAACAAAAATCCAACCTGAAAGCTCCAGACAGAAAGAAATAATTAAGAACAGAGCAGAAATTAATGAATTGGAAACAATTAAGAAATTTGGAAAATTGGAAACAATTAAGAAAACAATTAAGAAAATTGAAGAAACAAAGAGCTGGTTCTTTGAAAAAATTAACAAGATTGACAAAACCCTGGCCAATTTTATCAAGGAAAAAAAGAGAGAGAGAGAGAGAGAGAGAGAGAGAGAGAGAGACTTCTAATTAACAAAATTTGAAATAAAAAAGGAGAGATCACAACAGACATAATTGAAATTGGGAGAATCATCAGGGCTTATTTCAAAAACCTCTACTAAACAAAACTTGATAATATGGAGGAATGGATGAATGCCTGGACACATACCATCTACCAAAGCTAAACTCGGAGCAGATTAATCTCTTAAACAAGCCTATCACACTCACTGAGATTGAAAATGTAATAAGAAACCTTCCCAAAAATAAGAGTTCAGGACCAGATGGCTTCTCAGCTGAATTCTATCAAACCTTCACGGAAGACCTCAAACCAATCTTTCTCAAACTGTGCCACACAATTGGAGAACAGGGAAAGCTCCCAATCTCCTTCTATGAAGTTTTTATCACCCTAATTGCAAAACCAGGCAGAGATGCTAAAAGAAAACTACAGGCCTATTTTCCTGATGAACTTAGACGCAAAGATCCTGAACAAAATCCTCGCAAACTGAATACAACAACATATCAATAGCACTATCCGCCTTGATCAAATGGTATTCATCCAAGGAATGCAGGGGTGGTTTGACATATGAAATCTGTCAATTTAATACACCATATAAACAAGACTAAACACAAAAATCACATGATAATTTAGATAGATTCAGAAAACACCCTTGACAAAGTCAACAACACTTCATGATCAAAACATTGGAGAGAATTGGCATGGTTAGTTCATATCTTAACATAATAAAGCCTATATACAAAGTTCATAAAGCCCAAATAATACTTAATGAAGAGAGAATGCAGGAATTCCCATTGATACCAGGAATAAGACAGGAGTGTCCACTCTCACCTCTGCTCTTCAATATAGTACTGGAATTCCTAGCTCAAGCAATAAGACAGGAGAAAGAAATAAAAGGGATACAACTTGGAAAGGAAGAAGTTAAATAAGCTCTATTCACAGATGACATGATTCTATATCTAATAGACCTGAGAGACTCCTCCCCAGAACTTGTGAAGGTGATTTACTCCTGTAGCAAACTAGCAGGATACAAAATCAATGTGCAGAAATCAGTAGCCTTTTGATATTCAATTGACAGAGATACAGAGGAAGAAATAAGAGACATGGTCCCATTTTCAATAGCAACAAAAAAGAAATAAAGTACCTTGGAATAATGTTAATCAAGGAAGTGAAAGATCTATGCAATGAAAACATAAAAACACTCAAAATGAAGTTGAGGAGGACTTGAGAAAATGAAAAGACCTTCCATGCTCCTGCATAGGCAGAATTAACATTGTGAAAATGGCAATCCTACCAAAGGCAATATACAGATTCAATGCAATTCCAATTAAAATCCCAACACTGTTCTTTACACAGATAGAAGAAATGATCTCAAAATTCATATGGAAAGGCAGAAGGCCTTAGATATTCAAGCATATCCTCAGCCAAAGAAATACATGATCCAAAGCTATATTATAAAGCCATAGTAATAAAAACAGCATGGTACTGGTATAAAAACAGGAGTATAGACCAATGGAATAGAATCAAGGACCTGGACTTTGGGTTACGCAACTACAGCTACTTTATATTTGACAAAGGCCCGAAGAATATAGGCTGGAAAAAAGACATCATCTTCAACAACTTGTTCTGGAGAAACTGTATAACCATATCAGGAAATTGAAACTTGATCCACACATCTCACCATGCACAACACTCAAGTCCAAATGGATCAAAGACCTCAATATAAGACCAGAAACTCAGCTACTACTGGAAGAAAATATAGGAGGAACTTTCCATGATATAGAAATGGAAAAAGACTTCCTGAAAAAAACTCTAGTAGCACAGGATCTTAAACAATCACTCAACCAATGGGATCACATGAAGCTGATGAGTTTGTTCACAGACAAACGTACAATAAGGAAATCCAATATATTACTCACAGAATGGGAGAAAATATTTGCTGTATATCCAACTGACAGAGGGCTAATCTCTAGAATCTACAAAAACCTAAACAATGAAAAGCAAATAACCTACTCACAAAATGGGGCAAAGAGATGAACAGGCAGTTCACTATGGAAGAAATGCAAATGGCAAACACATACTTAAGAAAATGTTCATCATCCCTACTCATCAGGGAAATGCAAATGAAAACAACTATGAGATTCCTCCTTACCCAGTAAGGATAGCAAACATTAAAAAATCAAATAAAAATAAATGCTAGAAAAGATGTGGAGAAATAGGAACACTTATCTATTGTTGGTGGGAATTTAAGATGGTACAACAACTTTAGAAAGCAATATGGAGACTCCAAGAAAAGCTGACAATAGAGTTACCATCAAACCCAGTTACTCCCTTACTGAGCATGTACCCTAAAATCTTCAAGCCTCAGTCCATAGAGATTTGCTCAACAATGTTGATAGTGGCTCAATTTTTAATAGCTAAGAGCTGGAATCAACCCAGATGTCCATCACTAGACAAATGGATAACTAAGATGAGATATGTCTACATGATGGAATTCTACACAGCAGTAAGAAAAAACAGCACAATAAAATTTGAATAAATATGGTCTAACCTGGAACAGATCATTCTCAGTGAACTCACCCAATCACAGAAATATAGTCTCCACATAGTCTAACTCATCTGCAGCACCTAACCTGAATCTATCCAAGATGCCAATATACCCAGCAAGGATCTCAAGGACTGGACAATAGGGTGAGTTGGGAGGGAGGGGGGACACAAATATGGACCCAAATGGCAATGGTACCATAAAATTCTGCATCCTAAATCACTGACCAAAAGGTTGAACCTTCACCAGGCCCTTAGAGGGAACACCAGAGTCAGAAGGCCTTGGAGAGGTAATGATGAAGACTGACCTTAATCCTCTACTGCTTCTCTCCCTTTCTCTCTCTCCCTTTCTCTCTCTCTCTCTCTCTCTCTCTCTCTCTCTCTCTCTCTCTCTCTCTCTTCATCCCTCTTCTCTCTCACTCTTTTTTTTTTAATTTTTGTTTATTTATTTGAGAGCGACAGACACAGAGAGAAAGACAGATAGAGGGAGAGAGAGAGAATGGGCATGCCAGGGCTTCCAGCCTCTGCAAACGAACTCCAGATGTGTGTGCCCCCTTGTGCATCTGGCTAACGTGGGACCTGGGGAACTGAGCCTCGAACCGGGGTCCTTAGGCTTCACAGGCAAGCGCTTAACCGCTAAGCCATCTCTCCAGCCCTCTCTCACTCTTTTATATTACTTATCTTTTTCTTCCTTCTCTTCATGGGCACTGACCTGTAACTCCCAGTACCAGCAGGTAGCTATCATCCACAATGAGATTTTGATATAGAGACATACCAGGTTTCCTAAAAGAATGACAGATTTCTGTCAGAGTACTTGATGACCCACCAAAGATTAGTGGTAACACCCTACTACTGAAAACCCCATATGTAGTTGACATATAACATGGAGTGACATGGCTGGAAGCTGGAAGAGAGTCAGTCCCCAGACAGTCAGTGCATCTAGTGCCAGAAAGTGCTACATGGGTGAGTGGGGGGAAATGACCAATATCTCTCCAAGCAACTTATGGTCTAAATGACTTAGCAGTAAATAACCTGTTGTGATGCTCACACAAGTACAATAATGGCACACAGCCATGGTGGGAAACCAACTGCTCTTGATTGCCTAGCTGATCTGCTCAGTGGAATAGAACTTATACTTGCAATGGGAAACAAGTCAGAACCATATCCAAAAATGAGCCCACTCTCCCTTATGAAGCTACCACCAATCATGGCTACAAGAGGGCCTAAACCTATTAAATTTTCTATAAAAAAAAATAATAATGATAACCTATTTATCTGGTGCTAACTTTACTCTCTGTCAGAGAATTTGCTTCTTTTTTTCAGATAGATGCAGATCCTAATTAGAGAACCACCTCATCATACCTCAAAAGGGCTCCAGCTGAAATTAAGAATAATTGGTGAAACAAGCATATGTGCTGTTTTCTTGGTGAACCTGGTGTCAGCACAGGATGAAGGAGATGGACACAGAGAACAATCAAGTCCTACCAAATCAGATATCCAGAGACACAGAGGCTCCCAACACCTTATCACTGAGGCAGACCCAAAGTGAACCCAACTTGGCTCAGGGAAATTTTATGGTAGAGGGGATGGAAAGAATATCAGAGGCACACTTTGGGTCTTGATATGCAGAGACATTTCTCCTTTCTATAAGTGTGGGCTAACTCCACAATGCATGACCCATATACACAAACAAGAAGGGCCCAGAGGGAGGGTTGAGGACAGGGAGGAGTCTAACAATGGTACCAACTTAACCTTATTCACTGAGTACTAAGCTAATTTTAAAAACTGATATAGATTAATTATCTAATTGAAGTTATAGATAGCTATGGAGGTGATAATAAGGAATATTTACTTTTTTGCCTCCCAAATTCACCAAAAGTCATTTCTTAAAAATTACAATAAGAGGCTGGAGAGATGGCTTAGCGGTTAAGCGCTTGCCTGTGAAGCCTAAGGACCCTGGTTCGAGGCTCAGTTCCCCAGGTCCCACGTTAGCCAGATGCACAAGGGGGCGCACGCGTCTGGAGTTCGTTTGCAGAGTCTGGAAGCCCTGGCGCGCCCATTCTCTCTCTCTCCCTCTACCTGTCTTTCTCTCTGTATCTGTCGCTCTCAAATAAATAAATAAAATTTAAAAAAATTTAAAAAAATTACAATAAGGATGACTTAAGAAAATAAACTGATGTGAGTGGATTAAACATAAGTGATATAATTTCCTTAATATATCATGTGTCTATTCACACAACAATGAAATATTATAGTGTAGTATTTCAGTTATTCATACAAATTTGATGTGACCTAGTTTCAGGCTGTGATGGGAAGGTGGAAGCTTTTTAGGACCTGTGGGCTTATGACTGTCTGGGGCAATCAGGCAAGCAAGACAGATTGTTATACTTCAGGTGTTACCATTATCAGAATCACCAGTGTTGTTATACACTGAGTGGTGCATAAAAAGAGTCATTTTTCCTGTTCCCATTCTACACATTCACTCATGGCAATAACTTTTCGCCACAAAGGAGCAAAAGGCCAGATGTTGCGAAGAATGCACAGAGAATAACTATGGAAATTAAACCCAGTGATTTCCTTGGCCTTGTCTATTACACAATCCCAACAAAGAAAGGGAAAACTATTCTTTCATAAGCTACAGCTACTGTGAACTACAGTCAAACTTCTAATACACTCAGGTAGGCACAAATTGCTGACAAACTTTTTATAAAAGCACTGCTTATGGTCTGTATATACCTCATCATGTATAAGGCATGTAGAAATTGATATGATTGTATTAAATGAATTCTACATTCTATATTTTCTCTATGCACATGGTAAATCATAACTACTGAACTTCCCAAAGAGACAAGTTTAAATAACCACACAGATGATGTTTGTTTGTGTTACTTTGGAAACTACTACCATTCATTCTTGATGGGTATAATGCAAATGAATAAAGGGGCCAATGCAAACTTTCTAACATCATTTCATATCCAATGTGACCACCCTTTGATAGTATTGGTAATACATTCATTAATAATATTTTGGTTCATATACAGTAGCAAATTTTTTTGAGATTAAATTTTCTAAAGATAAACAATGAATTTGCCAATTTGGATGCCAGTTTTTCTCCTTTGCAAATATTCAGTCATTACTATTTCAGAAGAGGACTGTCTTCATTGTGTCCCGTAAGTTTTGGCATGTTGTGTTTTCATTATCACTCAGTTCCAGAAATTTTACTATTTCCTTTTTGATTTCTTTTATGACACATTCATTATTTAATAGGACATTGTTTAGTCTCCAGAAATGGGTGTGATTTCTGTTGTTTCTCTTAGTGTTAATATGATTCAGGAAGTTTAGGTCTAGTTGATCTACAGTATTATTAAGCTGTATTATTTCCCTGTTGATTTTCTGCCTGGATGACTTGTCTATTGATGATAGTAGTGGAATATCGAAGTTTGAAGGTAGTTGTAAGGGCAAAATTCATAACACTAAATGCCTTAATAACAAAGACAGAGAGATTTCAAAATAATAACCTAACCATCCATCTAAAGGCATTGGAAAATCAAGAACAATCCAATTTTAAGAATTCCAGATGGAAAGAAATAATTAAATTTGGAGCAGAAATTAATGATTTGAAAATTAAGAATATTATTAAGAGTATTGATGAAACAAAAAGCTGGTTCTTTGAAAAAAATAAAACAAGATTGATAAATTCCTGACCAATTTGATGAGATAAAAAACAGGAAGTCTCAAATTAACAAAATAAGAAATGAAAAGGAAGAGGTCACAAAAGACATCAATGAAAGTGGAAGAAATATCAGGACATATTTCCAAAACCTCTATTCCACAAAATTGGATAATCTAGACGAAACTGAAGAATTCCTAGACACACACAACCAACCAAAACTAAATTCATAGCAGATAAATATACTAAACAAACCTATTACGCCCATAGAGATTGAAAATTTAGTCAAAAACCTCCCCAAAGAAAACGTTCATGACCTAAAGCATTCTCAGCCAAATTTATCAAACCATCATCAAAGAACCGAAACAATTTTTTCTCAAGTTTTTGCACAAAACTGGAGAAGAGGAAATGCTCCTCAACTCCTTCTACGAAGCTTGCACCAACCTAATAACAAAATCAGACAGAAGTACAATAAGAAAACTATAGACCTATATCCCTGAAAAATTTACATGCAAAACTCCTGAACAAAATCCTTACAAACCAAATTAAATAACATATCAAAAGCATTATCTACCTCATTCAAGCAGCCTTTATGCCAAGGATACAGGGATGATTGAACATGCAGAAATCGATTAATGTAATATGACACATAAATAACACAAGAACCACATGATAATTTTATTAGATGCAGAGAAGACCTTCCACAAAACACATCACTTCATGGTCAAAACATTGGAGAAAATAGTCACGAAGGATATATCTCTCAACATAGCAGAGATTATATACTGCCCCGGCCAGTGGGGAGTTGAACAAGGACCCAAGAGGAAGTTAACCTGAATGGGAGAAGGCAAACAGACCCAAGAAGGAGATCATGCTAGGTGTTTGTCAAGGCTTCAAGATTTATTCAGGCAGACACACACACACACACACACACACATAGTGAAGATGGCAATTCTACCAAATGCAATATACAGATTTAATGTAATACCAATAACAATCTCAGTGTAATTCTTTTCTGAGGTACAAAGAGTGGTCTCAAAATTGATATGGAATGGCAGCAGGCCTTGGATATCCAAACATACAAATCCTTAGTGAAAGATGTCACCTTAGTGAAGGTGTCACCATACCTGGTCTAAAGCTATATTACAAAGCCATACAAACAAAAACAGCAAGGTAGTGGCATAAAAACAGACATATAGATCTGTGAAACAGAACTGAAAACCTGCACTCTAGTTCAAGTAACTACACCTACTTGATCTTTGACAAATGATTAAACAACATAGACTGGAGAAAAGACAGTATCTTCTACAAATGGTGCTGGACAAAGTGGATAACCACATGTAGAAAAAATGACTCTAGACACTCTCCTCTTCCCATGCACAAAAATCAACTCCAATTGGGTTAAAGACCTCTATGTAAGATATGAAACTTTTACACAACTGGTAGAAAAATTAAGGAAGCTCTCCACAATGTAGAACTGAGGAAAGACTTCCTTAACAATATCCCAGTAGCCCAGCAAGTTAAACAATCACTCAACCACTGGGGGTCACATGAAGCTAAAAAGCTTTTGCAGAGACAACTATACCATCAACAGAGCCAACAGACTAGCCTCAGAATGTGAGAAAATCTTCACCAACTATATCACTGACAGAGGCTTCATATCTAGAATCTACAAAAAATTCAAACAAACTAAGCAATAAGAAATCAAACAAAATCCACACAAAAATGTATTGGAAACTGAATAGGGAATTCTCAAAGGAAGAAATACAAATGGCTAATACCCATTTAAGAAAATGTTCAACATCTTTAAACATCAGGAAAGTGCAAATTAAAACAACTATGAGATTTCACCTTATTCCAAAAAGGATCCCAATCATTAATTTATATATATATATATATATATATATATATATATATATATATATGCACACACACACATATATTTACATATACATATATATGTATATATACAAATTATATATATATTTATATATATATAAATTAATGACTGGCATCCTTTTATATATAATATATATATATATATTTAGATATATATGTATATAATATATATATAATATGTATATAAATATATATGTGTGTGTATATATATATATATGTGTGTGTGTGTATATATATATATATATATATATATATATATATATGTATATATATATATATATATATATATATATATATATATATATATATATATATATGGAAGGGCTGCAGAGATGGCTTAGCAGATAAAGCACTTGCCTGTGAAACCTGAGGATCCATGTTTGACTCTCTAGATACCATGTAAGCTAGACACACAAAGGTGAGGCAAGCACAAGGTCACACATGCCCATTGGTGGCAAAAGTGTCTGGAGTTCGAGTATAGTGGCTGAGGTCCTGGCGTGCCAATTCTCTCTCTCTCTCTTTCTCTCTAAACATAAATTTAAAATGTCAAAGGACAAGAAATGTTGGTGAGGATGAGGGGAAAGATGAACCCTCATTCATTGCTGGTGGGAGTGCCAACTAGTACAACCACCATGAAAATCACTATGAAGACTCCTACAAAAATTGAACATAGAGCCACCAATTGACCCTAACATTCCTCTACCAGGCATCTACCCTAAAGGTCCCATTCCTTACTGCAAAGATATTTTTTCAACAATATTCATAGATGCTCAATTCACAATAGCTAAAATCAACCAAATGGAATCAACCAAGATGCTCATCATTTTACTAATGGGTAAGGACGAAATGGTACATTTACACAATAAAGTTCTACACAGCAGAAAGAAAAGATGATATGAAATTTGTAGAAAAATGAAAGGCCTTGGAACAGATCATACTAAGTGAAATCACACAAGCACAGAAAGACAAATGCCACATATTCTCCCTCATTTGTGTTCCCTAACCTGGAATAGCTTGAGTTGCAGGCATACCTGGCAGGCAACTCTAGAGACATGTAATAGGGAGGGAAAGGTTTAATGGGAGGATGGGAATAGATTCACACTTTAAACCCAAAATGAACTGGTACCATAGAAACCTTTCTCATGGGGAGTAGATTAAACAATATAACCCTCAACAGGAGTATGGGGCAGATCATGTGGTACAAAGGAGCCTGGAGAGGGTGGGATAAAGCCTAACCCTAAAACATTTGGCTATGGATTGCAACTCCCAGTACCAAAAATGTTTTAGAGCTCACATTAATCAGAGAGACCTACAAGGTCCCCCAAATAAGACAGGCTTCTGTCAAAGCATTGGATTATCTGCCTGAGACAAAAGGTAACACCCTATTGCCAAAGACATCACATCTTGCCTATAAAGAACATCAAGTGATTCAGCTGGATTCTGGAAGGAAACAAGTTGGTTAGCCCATACACTGCTAGAAATGTTACATGACCTGCTTTGGAAAAATGGCCAACAACTTTGTGATCAGGCAGGGGCCATTGCTGTTTAAATCAACCAGCCTGACAAGATGGGCAATGGTGGCACCCTTCCTACGTGGGTAACACATGACCTTCTGATTGACTAAGAGACAAGCTAAGTGGAAATAAACCAATAGCTAGGACTGGAAACTGAGTCAGAATCCTATGGAGTCCAGAATTATGGACTTCAGGAACAAGCTTCCACTAGTCTTTGGTCAAGAGAGAGGCCACACCATCAAAATCTCTCTAATTTAATTATGATAATCCTCTTTAACCTATTCTGATATCACTCTCTGTTGGAGAACTATATTTGTTTTTCAGTAAGCTGCAAGAACTGAGGACAATCAAAATCTATAAATAAGACAAGAAAAGATAGCTGATTCCCTGGCAGTAAATGAGCCAACCCTCTGCATTCGCCTAGGACCCAGATGAAATCACAAAAAATTGTTGAGATGAGCAAGAGTGCTCCTTCCATGGCAAGCCTGACAACTTGTGCCAGGGTGACGGAGACAGACACTGAGGATACTCAAAATGCACCAAAACAAAGGTTACTTCCTGCTCATGCACCTAGTTCTATAGTATAATTTCTTTGAAAATTAAAATAAATGCAAAACAAAAAATTCTCTCTAGAAAGGGCTGGCTTGTAATAAGGATCCCTAGGAGTGACACAAAGTTCAGGGCCTGAGTTCAACTGGGTTTAACCTCTCAGTATCCAAGCTGTGGCCATGTATCTCTAACCCCAGATCTGTCTAGAAGAGACACTGCAGAATTGCTGGGCTGCCCAAAATTGCAGCACTGGGTTAAAGAGAAACTGTATATCAAGGAAATATACAGACAAGTGATAGAGGAGGACATCCATCATTCTCTGATCTCCACATGCACACACTTTGGCCATATGCATCTGGACCCACACATGCATAAGCCACACACACATGATCCCACATTCATAACACTGCACACAGTACAAATGCATGCACAAACACAACAAAATATCTATCTGCAGCTAGACTGTATCACAGTTAAATTAATAATAAATTAATGAGAATATTTGTATCTTCTTAGGGATTAGCATTTTTACTATGCTCCTTAAAGTCAGTATAGAAAAAGCTGGGTTATCTTTCAACAGTAGATGAAAATGAATTTGTTAAGGTGTAAAACAGAGAGTAACATCCAAATCCAGCTTGGTGTTCTAGTTGATTGATTTCTGGTGCTCTTTTAGATAAATGAATGGCCTTTCAAGCAGCAGCCAATGACAAGAGTTGACTGTTTTTCTGCTTAGGTTCAACAACTCCTCCAATAACTAGATGTAGATGGCAGAAACCCAGCAAATGAACCACTATATGTTTATGTTAACTCCTGCATTATATCCAAGACTTGGCAAATGTTTTCATTTCTTCATGAAAAACTTCTGTGGATTTCATGACTCTGTGCCAGGAATCACTCACAGAGGGAACCAAGGAACTGAGTCCAAAACAGCCTCAGCACACCAGTCATTTATGGCATGAATGTGCATGTTAATTCAGAATTCACAATTAACTCTTATTCCATATCAAAAACTGTGTGAAGGATAAATACCTCAGAAAATAAAATAGATAAAAAGACTTCCGTGAAGCTAGTGTTCCATTGATAAAGCATGGAACAAAAACAAATTATTTAAAATGGAAAATACTGGGGCTGGAGTGATGGTTTAGCAGTTAAGATGGCTGTTTGTGAAGCCTAGTGACCCAGGTTTGATTCCCCTCTACCCACATGCAAGATGCACAGAGTGGTTCATGCACCTGGAGTTCCTCTGCAGTGGATGGAGGCTTAGGCACACCCCTTCTCTCTCTCTCTCTCTTTCAAATATTTTTTAAAGTTTTAAAAATATGAAATATTAAATGTGTAAAGAATAGCACAAAGCAATGAAGGAGGATAGAATGTTTGAGAAGGAAAGGAGTTAGGTACAGGTTAAATAGAAGAATTAGGAAAGGGCTTACTGAGAGTTATGAGTTATGTGAGAATGTGGTCTTTTATTAAAAACCCAAAGGCAAGAAGGGACAAGCCTTGCAACTACTTGGATTTGAGAGCTCCCATTAGGACAATAGGAAATTTGCTGGGTCAGAAGCCTCATGGGAGTCTAGTGTTGAGCAAGGTTATCAGTCAGAGTGGCCATGGCACACAGGAGGAGGGCCTCTGAGGTGGGATCCAAGAAGGGACAGAGCCCCTGTGGTGCAGGACTTGTCAGGGCATCAGCACTTCATACCCTTCCATGCCTCTGTGTCTGTTTCATCTCTATTAACCTGAAATTCCTTCTTGTGACTGAAAACAATTTCCAAGTTTCTCAAAATCCAGCTTGATTAAAGATAACTTCCTAGAAGGTGTCATCTTCAAACTGATTATCCAGCTTACATTTTATCTTCTTCCTCCTACCAAACTGCATTCTGTATACATTATTGTCATGGTGGTCTCATCATCATTGTGAATACTTATTACAGTTTTCAAATAGACCATGATGACAGGCAAAGCCTTCTCTTAATCTGAATCTCTCTCTGTTGTCCAGCCAGCCACCTCCAAACAGAAGTATGGCTGGATTAGCTGGGCAGTGAAAGCCTTGTGAGGCAGGGTCAGAGATATGATCATGTGATATAGGGTCTTACTTCCACTTGCATAGGCTGAAGAGTCAGGGAGGATTCTTAGTAGAGAACACACAAAATCAATCTTTCCTTTTATTTTATTTTATTTATTTATTTTGGTTTTTCAAGGTAGGGTCTCACTCTAGCCTAGGGTGACCTGGAATTTACTATGTGGTCTCAGGGAAGCCCTGAACTCATGGCAACTTTCCTACCTCTGCCTCCCAGGTGCAGGGATTACAGGTGTGAACTTCCATGCCCGGCCTGAATTTTCTTTCAAAAGAGTCAATCTGGCCACTGTGTTGAGGACCAACTGAAGAAACATATGGAATGAGCATAGTGTTTCTGTTCCATAATTACTAAGTGTTATATTCCCTCTACTGAAGATCTTCCAGAAGTAGAGACATGTATACCTTCACTAGAGACTAAAAGAGCTTCATGCAGTTAATGGAATTGGAACTGATCATGCTGAAAGGAAAGTTAGGGTTTTTCTTTAAATGGAAAAGATAAGCAGATCAGAAGCTATAATGAAGCATGAGATACAAGAGGGTGAGGACATCCAGGACTTGGGCAGTTTGTGTGACAGCCCATGCACAGAGCAGACAGTGGGATTGGGGCTGAGACGGAGAGAGACCTGTATCAGGTACCTTGGTAATTAGCCTGGACTTCACATGAGTCTTGAGGGTGTAACATTTTAGATCTCTAGAAATAATATGGGAGAGAGGTTTGAATGAGGGTCTATTGGAGGCAGACAATAATTTTTGCTATATTCTCAGTATAGAAGAGAAAATGAACAAGTATTCACAGAGTAACAGCAGTAATGATAGTGTACATAGAAGGTAATTGTGGTGGAGTGCTGGAAATAAAAGTTAACTAGAAGCATCAGGAAAGACATTTTAGTGGGAAGATGGCTCAGCAGTTAAAGGCACTTGCTTGCAAAGTTTTACAGCCAGGGTTCAATTCCACAGTATCTACTTACAGAAGAAGGTATAATTAATATGTCTGTAGTTCCTTTGCAGCAGCAAGAGGTCCTGACATGCCACCTAATCTCTCTCTTCACAAATAAGTAAACTGAAATGTTTTTTAAAACCAAAGACACCTTTAGAAATTAATCTTTAAGCTGAATCTTGAGAAACTAAAGAAACACTTTGAGTCATAAAACAGGAATTCCAGGTAAGGAAAGGATGAAAGGCATATGAAGAGTATGTTGAATACAATATGTAAACTGAAGCATGATCAAAGGATGAAAGCACAGGGAGGGGTATGAGAGCAGGTAGCAAGAACAAGGATTCTGTAAATGTGAACAGAGTTCTCAGGTTGGTGTCATTCCAAGGAAAGGTACCTTATACCACTGCAAGATTTTGAGGTCTGGCTGTGTAGCACTCTTCTTCCATGGTTGATTTTTGGTAATTCTAGAGGAAAGAAGACTGACTGTATAACCCAAACTAGAAACAAGAATTGTATTAGATCAGGATTTGAATGCAAAGTCAATGGTGAAGCCAATAGTTAAGTCATACACTTACTCAGCTGGATTTAGCTAAAAATTGTAGGTATATAAGAAAGAAAAAGAGCTTCAGGTTCTGTTGTGGCCTCTGAGTTTAGACCATAAATTCATTAACATGAGAAGCACAGGAAATATCAAGTTAGATAACAGAAGTGAGAAAAAATAATTAGTTTGCACATACTTAATGCTAAATGAACCTCTTAGGTAGTTTTTAATATTTTATTTATTTATTCATTTATTTTTTTGTTTTGTTTGTTATGTTTTTCGAGGTAGGGTCTCACTCAAGCCCAGGCTGACCTGGAATTCACTATGGAGTCTCAGGGTGGCCTCGAACTCATGGCAATCCTCCTACCTCTGCCTCCCGAGTGCTGGGATTAAAGGCGTATGCCACCATGCCCGGCTAGTTTTTAATATTTTATAAGCAATTTAAATACATATTAAGAGTATAATAGCTGGCATAAGATAAGTATTTTATATATTCTCAATTTTGACATGCAACTCTTCAAGTAAAATGAAATTAGGGCAGCCTAACATTCCAATTTGCAATATATTTCTATACATCATAAAAAAAAGCCATATATGGCTGGAGAGATGGCTTAGCAATTAAGGCACATGGGAAGCCTAAGGACCCATGTTTGACTCTCCAGATCCCACATAAGTGAGATAAAAAAGTGACACAAATGTGCAAGGTAACACATAAGCACAAAGTTTTTCAAGTGCCTGGAGTTCAATTACAGTGTCAATTCTCTCTCTCTACATCTCTCTCTTTGTCTCACTCTTTTGCATAAAAAGGACAGTCTGTTGAGTTTACCTCCAAAGAGAAAAATCACTTTATATATATATATATATATATATATATATATATATATATATATGGTGTCATATGCCATTGATATACATGTAATACATTTTATCCTAGCCTACCTGTCAACACAAATGAGTTACAACACAGCCTGTCTAGTAGAATCCATAGTAGGTTTGTATATTCCTGGATGCTATTTACAATCATATTTTCAGGTTATTTATATAAGCATTTACTATATCCTCCAGTTACAAAATCTGCAATTTAAATATAATTAAAAGAGAAAGGGGGAGGGAGAGAAAGAGCATAAATCAACACAGGCATGGACCTGGGAGACAGACATATCTGGCCACTTCAGAGCAACTTAGCAGTTCTAATGGTAATGTGCAGTGAGCTTTCAAGGTGTATGCTAATTGTTTAGTATCAAGATTTTCTATACTGCAAATATAATTCTATTTAGTCCATTGATTAATCATTGTATGATTATTTCACATAAAACAAATAATTTACTGTGATTACAAGATCATGTTAAATGAAAATACAGAGAACCCTGTGGCATAAAATTTGTGACATTTTCTGCTGAGAAGTTCAGTACACACTGAGCTAATGAGAAACACATTTGTTTCTTATGGATCATAAAATAACTCATAACACTCATGCATTTTGAATGTGTGAGTGATGAGAATTAGAAAAAGTCTCATGAATTCTATATGATGTTACATTATAAATTAATGGAATTTAAAGTGTTTATTACAATTTTCACACTGATTTATTGCTTTGATATCCATGTCTCATTAAATAATGTAAACATAATTATGGTACAAATATTTATATATCTGAGTATGAGTTCCTTGTCTAAAGGAAGAAATGACTGTGTGCATTTGAAGATACTTACTCTGATGTATACAAATTGTTTGTCTCTCTGAGTGGGTCTACAGAGAAATACTGCGTATTAAACTAAATGATGTCTATGTGTTTCAATCTCTTTTTTTCTTTTTGTAATACTAGTAACCATAAAGAACCTCAGAAAGTTCACATCATTAATAGCAGAATTCACTAATATAACATTTAAGATAGGCTATTTATTTTGTTAATCCTGAAAAATCCCACCCAGTGGTAATATTATTGACTTTATTGCATCAAGAAAAATAAAGCTTATTAAAAAAATGAATGTTTTACCCCAACATGACATATTTAATTATTGACAGAATTATCTTTGTCTCAGACATAGATAATAATTCAGGGCTTATCTTTTAATATTTGTTCTCCACTCCAAAATATACTGAGAAAACAGAATTCTGACAAAGAATAGCTCTGACTCTTAAATTCCATCAGTAGGGCTATATGATTTTTTTCATACCACTTGAACAATGATTTTCCAGTGACCCACGTCTAGTCTCAAGTACTTACTACCCACTAACCACCCAAAGGGGTAGTTTTGGAAGTGGCATCTGAACTTTTTGTAACTGCGAGGAAAATATTAATAAGTAAGTTTGTCTTTCAATTTCTACCCCTGCTTCTGCTAAGTGACAGGAATTCATGGTCAGAGTCAAGGCTAGTAACCACCTGTATTCCTGGTCAGACCAGGGTCCATGTGTGTTTTCTGCCTCTCTCATGAGATTAATAAAGACCTTGTGCATACTGAGTTGTCGGCAATGGGATGGCTAGAAGTCAATAGTATGTGATATAGTTTGTGATATGTATAAAATAATGAAAAAAAACTGTAGCTTCTTTCCAAAGTATTTATTTTATATATTTAGTTATTTACAAGCAGAGATAAATAATAGAAAGACACAGGTAATGGGTGTGCCAGGGCTTTTGGTCACTGCAGACGAACTTCAGATGCAAGCACCACTTTGTGGGTACTGGGGAATCAAACTCAGGTCATTAGGCTCTGAAGACAAAGGCCTTAACTGCCAAACTCCTCTAGTCTGATAGCTGATAGTTTATTTTTAAAAATTGAACCTTGAGTCAGGATATTGATGATAAATAACTGGAAATAATATAGTTTATTTACACCAGCCTCATGATATTTCAGTTAGCTCCTGTATGTTAGGGTCCTGTCCACCACCAAACCATTGTTAGATATATCCCAAGATAGACAAAACTGAAATAATACATGGCCTTATATGTTCCTGAAATTTCAACAGGAACAATTCAATACTAGATTGTGCTCTGAATCTAAGTAGAATGCTGATGGAAGTTGCTATTTCTTAGAAATGTTGGCTCACCAAGTTCAGCATCAGAACCCAGGACCTCCTGAACCTATCTGATATTTGACCTTAAGTAAATGTCTTGAAAATGTTACTATGGTTTATTTCTTAGAAAAAACTCATACTGTTCAAATAGCATTGGTCAAAGAGCACATTTTCTCATGCATTCCGAAATTGTATAAGGGAATAATAGAAAAATGTCAGCAATATCCTAATATTTAATAACAGTATTACACTTAAAACTGCTTATTGAAATACCATTCAATAAGTCATACCCTCAATAAATAAGAAGGAGAACCCAAACATAAGAGCTCCATATCTTGCCCAACAAGGCTCATGGAGCATATTGGAAGAGGTGGCAGAAAGATTATAAGAGCCTCAGGGTAAGTAGGAATAGCCTGAGACATCATGTTTCCCCCATCCCTGTAGAGACTGACTGAGGCCTCTTGCTCTCCACAATCAATACCAATAACTCCACTGAAAAAGACTGTCAGAAGAACTGGGAGGGGAGAGGGGTTCTATATGTGTGACCTTTTTATAACCAAATCAATAAATTAAAAAAAAAAAAAACTGTTAGAGAAAAAAAAAATACCTGGAGTTTCATTTTGGTGACCACACCAAAGTAACCTTAAAAGTGGGGACTAGAAAACAAGATCTTGTATGCAAAAAGAAAATAATCTTGCAAAGGGGCCATTTTTGCAATTAACAGAATAACAAAATTTTATCCATCTGAAATGCCTTATACAAATTAGCTATCTTACATTATTGTTCTCACCAAAACATGTACTACAGTATTGGTCCAAATCAGCATTTTAATTTTTTTGTTTATTTTATTTATTCATTTATTTGAAACTGATAAAAAGAGAGAGAAAAAAAAAAACAAGAGGCAGATAGGTAGAGAGAGAATGGGCAAGCCAGGGCCTCAGCCACTGCAAACAAATTCCAGATGCATGTGCCCCATTGTGCTTCTGGCTTATGTGGGTCCTGGGGAATCGACAATCGAACCAGGGTCCTTAGGCTTCACAGGCAGGCGCTTAACAACTAAGACATCTTTCCAACCCAAAACCAACATTTTTATCTTGTATTTGCTTTGACATTGTGATTGACTGCCTAAGAATTTTCACTCCTATTCCACTTATCCATGCAGATATTCTCAAAGGCATCCTTCAGGTATTTCATTCAAAAACACTTCATGGTTTCTAAACACCAGTCTTGACTGAACCACAGCTACAGTTGCTCCCACAAACTGTTTAACATGGGAGCTAGAACGATATACAGTTTAAACTGAAAGCCTCCAAGGCAAATCCAACATTATCGTCCTGTATTTATTCTACTGGATGATGTATTTGTCATTATATCCCCATTCTATAAGTGAGCTGATGTATTTCTCCCTTTCTCTCTCTCCTCCCTCCCTCCCTCCCTCTCTGTCTCTTCCTCTCTCTATTCTTCCCTACCTCACTCTTCCTCTAGTTTTTGAGGCAAGTGAGGACAGGAGCCCCATTGTAATCACTTTTGTGTCTACAGCACAGACTGAAGTGCTTGGCACAGGGTAGGGTTCCCATCAGTGATGCTGAGTTGACTCTTTCTACTTCACAAATGACCACACATGGCCATTTTCGACTCAGACACATTGTCCATTGTCATAGACTAGTTCGCACTCATGTCACTGTAATTCTTAAACTAAACTTTGCCAGCACAGAATAATTTAGGAAGCTCTCAGGAATATACTTTTGAAATAGAGTCTGCTTTTTCAAGGAAGCCCAGGCAATAGGATTTTGTAAAACTTCTACATTTGTGTCAGTCTTCATCTAAACCTTGGTTTCAAGGAAAATTTATAGTTGCCTGGTACTATTTGGAAAATAGAAAGAAAGAAAATAGAGAGGCAATTATTAGAAAAATCTCAGGTCCTTTTCTATTGAACATCCTACTGAAAGTGGAGTGAGTTAAAAAGCATTCGTAAGAAAAACACAATGAGCTATCATTTATTTCTGAATATTAGCAATGGAATATAAACAGCATAGTGGCTCAGTCCTATAATCCTAACACATGGTAGACAAAGGCAGGAGGGTTTTACTGAGGTTGAGGCCAGTCTGGGATACATAACAAGTTGCAGGTCAGCTAAGGCTCAATAATGAAACTCTATCTCAGAAAGAGAGAGAGAGAGAAAGAAATAAAAGAGAATGAGAAAAAGGAAGGAACAAAGAAAGGAAAAATAAAGAGAGGAGAGGGAAAGGAAGGAACATGAAGATAAAGGAAGTAAAGCAGAAGAGAACGGAGGAGAGGGGAACAGGGTGGGGAAAGAAATAGTATACCAAAAAGTCACTATCAAAACTGCAGCATGAGTTACTTGTCTCTATGGATAAAATAATTGTTAGAAGAAAAATGAAACAAAAAAATCTGTTTCTGCCTTTTTGTGTCAAACTGCTCAAAAGTAAACATCGTGCTAATTCAGAAGGTCATCAAACGTTTCTAGATGTATTTATGCTTGAAGCATTCCTTATGCATAGTTCACTCTGATACACAAAATAGAATTACAAGTGGCAATACAAATCACAATATGTGCACTTAGGCATAGCCTGTTAGAATACTGAGTCATTCTTTCCTCTTTGGGATATGACCTTATTCCCATGCTGAAATAACTCTAAGTGCTCAAACTTATGTGCAGTTGTGCCTTGAATTATTAGAAGGAAAAGGGATGTGAGCTTGGCGGGCTACAGGCTGTGACCCAGTCCTGCCTGCCCTAGCCACTTCTCTTCCTAGTGGGTTTTACAAGGAAAGAATAAATGAGTAAAAATGGTGAACAAAGCACCTTGTCACTTAAGGTTTTATGGGAAGTGAGTCAAACTCAAATACAACTATCGTAGAAACAGGGATAGAGCCTATCACTTATGCCTTAGAATCTTCCCTTTCTCATTTCCCACCAGCTGAAAGATAAACCTGTCATTTAATCCCCTTTGGGCCAGGGCATATGGGACAGCTCATGGGTTGACAGTAGGGTTCACTAATGAGAAGTGACCTGGCCTTTCCTGATCACTTCACTTAGAGGTTAGGGGAAGAAGCTAACTGGTAATTGTTTAGCTTTCTTTGTCACTTTGCTGAAGGCAGGGGATAGAGTAACACAAAGACAGTCCACCTCCTCTATCCAAGAGGAAATATCACCTAGGATGGACAATGAGGTTGTACGTGAGACCACAAAGCCAGCCATCCTATTGGGGTGATGATGAGGGTTGGAGGATGCTGATCTCCTACTGCTGTGAGGAGAGCCCCTACCTTCCCTCAATCCAGAGTCCTAAAGCTACAATTCTTTTCTTATGAAAGCAGAGGCAATTTGCATGGAAATCAACACCAACAAAATGTGAAACAGCAAGTGCTTTTTACTGAGAGCTTCCTATGTCTATCACTTCTCTTGGCAGAGGCTCAAATGCACGGAGGAATAAGAAGACTTGATAGTGAAAAAATGGAAAGCTCCAGGCCTGTGTTGGTGGGAAGCTATTGGCCTAGGGAAGCTCATGTGGACAAGCTATATTTAGGGTAACTTATGTGCTTGCTGAGGAGTATGCATTTGACTTCCCCTAATAGGTGTTAAGTTGGTACAATGAACAAACTCTAGGGTGGTAATTATTAATTAATCAAGTCCTAACCTTTGAGATGATTGGTATACATGTTATTGTTTTATTCTCTGTATCATTGCTAGAAATAGCCTGATTTAATACAGATATGACTTGCAGTACCTTGTTAGATAGAACAGACTTTCTAAAGAAGTTACTGTGCATGGCATATTATACATGGTTAAATACTACCTATTGCTATATTTACTCTTTATTCTCTCATGTATAAGTTGCTACTCAAATATTGATCGCTGAATCAGAAATGGAAATCTGAACTTTCTAAAAATGCAGATGATGAAGTCTTTTCCCAGATCAAAAAATCATAATTTACCAAGTAGTTCTTATGCTCATTAACAGTTGATAAATGCTGGACTATAATACACCTTTCTTGTACTATGAGTCAGCACAGTCTTGAAGACAAGGAGATGAAGATTTAGAGTAACTGGTGACTGGACAAGACAACGTTGCACAAGTAGAAAAACCAGAACATGAACTACTTACCTTCTAAGCTTTGCTATTTTTTGCTCAGTCTGAAAAATATTGGTAACTTGTCTCAAGAAAAAATTAATGGCAACCATAAACCAGTGATACAGTAAACTAAACTCTTCCTAATAGATAGTAAAGTGTCAGTGCCAATACTGATGTGGTCTCATTCAGTCATCTGGCTTAATGAGCATTGGTCCCCTATGGCAAGAACAAGTGTGAGAAAACCTCAAAGTCCATCGGTGGAATACAAACACTTAAGCTTTGGACAAGTGACATTTCTTCCTTCATAGGAACTAAAGGGATTAATATTCTTTTTTTGATTTTGGTTTTCAATGTAGGGTTTTGCTATGGCTCAAGCTGACCTGGGGTTCACTATGAGTCTCAGGGTGGACTTGAACTAGCAGCAATCCTTCTACCTCTGCCCCCTGAGTGCTGGGATTAAAGGCATGCACCAACAAACCTTCAACAATAATATTTTAGAATCATTATGTTTAAACATATACAGCCCCTAGTAGGAAACTTCTATAGATAATAACAAAGCCAGGATCCTACAATGTATGGAAAGCTTTTGACTTTCTTCTTGGTATGAACTCTAGTACCCTTAGCATTGTCCCTACAGGGAATAGATAAGGACTCGCCCTTGGTTCCTTAGGGTCAGAATGTTGTGATTATAGATCTACCCTTTAGCTTGCCAGAATAAATTTATAAAGTTACAAAAGTATGTGACCAATGAACCATAGTAGGTTCATTCAAACGGGGCTTTTAGAGGTATGGGTTTTTGCCTCAGAAACAATGACTATTAATATTCTAAAAGCTTAGTTATAGGTTGTACCATACTTTTCAAATTCCCATTGGCCAGATGAGTTAGCAAAGCACCCAAAAACACCATGATGCAAGTGAAAAAAGTCAATTTAAATCATGGCTATCATTTGAAGTTTAACTTAGAAATACGGTCATTTGATTTTGGCTTAATTTTTGCTTTTGTTTTTCTTGCTTATATTCTACTTATAGTGACATAAATTACCAAAGATCAAACTTCTCCTCCACCTTTGCACACACACACACACACACACACACACACACACACACACACATATGTACATATATTACATTATTTTCCTGGATACAACTTTAAACTGTCATTATTTTTCTATGGGCTATGCAATCTTAGTCCTTACAGGAAAAGACATTAAGAAAAAAAGGAAGCCATTTCACTTCCTTTTTAGACTAGAAACCTTTCCTAGGACATTGTGTTCAGTCAAGTTCATGCTTTATTTTTGCAGAAAGCTCCATGAGGTGAACTCATGTGTGTTCTGGGTGTATCTGATATGTAATGTAGCACAAGCCTATGGAGACAACAGACTTCCATGCAAAAGAACAGAAACTTGTTTTCCTGGTAATGCATTTCAAATACCTACTAGAATTGTTTCATGGAATTCCAGAGTTTACTAGCACTTATTTTGACAATCACCACTCAGTCTGGCAGCTAAAACATGTGTCTATAACATATACCATTTTATCACATATGTGCACCACAAACTGATTGTATCCTTTAAGGTTTTTTTCCCCTAAAATATCACAGATCATCTATTTCATAAATTCTATTGTATTCTATTGTACTTTACATTGGTTCTTAAACAATTATATGTATAATCATAAATATAAAATTACATAAATGCATATAACATCATATTAAGGTTATAGGTAACACACTTTATATGAAAGACTGAAAAGTAACAGACTGAAATTATAATATGAGACACACAAGGAGCTAGAGGGAAAGTCGTAGACCCTAGAATTCCACATGAAAACAAGAAATATTCTGGCCATGATTCCCAACTGGAAATGCTTTATTATTAATAGGAAGAAAGAGAATATAAATTATCCACCATTTCAAGTCCCCAAAATGACAGAAAGTATTTTAATTACAAACTCAGTATACATTGCTTACACTTATTAAAGCAGCCAAATTGGAATGCTATTTTTACTTTATGAATTTTCCTTTTGGTAGTCAAACCCAGAAAAGGCATCAGATTTCTACCTTGACTGCAAATTCAGTAGTGCTGAGGGATAGTTAATAGGGGCTTGTGGTGGTTTCAGGGTAAATTTACTGAAAGTAAAAGTCTTGGATGAGACACAAAGCCAACATCTTCAAGCACAAAAGAAAATACTTTACATATGGTATACATTTTCTCCTTCAGAGGATAGATATGCTGAAATTTGAAAATATAGAAAATAAATGGATAGAGGATCAGTTCATCTGCAACTGTGGTGTCGTAATTCATTCATCTCTCATTAAAATAATGTGCCATGCTCTAACCTACAAGTATGAAATAAATTGACCTAAAAGGTTATGATCTACATATAATTTGGAAAAAAATGTGTGTTGCAGTTAGTCTTTGTTTTTCATTTTCCGAAAAATAAAGTAGTAATAGTTTGGAAGAAAGGTTTTAAGTTCAGAATGCTTCCTTGTTGCTTAATCCAAATGACTTGGTTTCTTAATGGAATGAGTTAAATGCTATCAAAATGTATGTATGATACTTTCAGACAATGTAATCTGTATTTCTAAAATCTGTTTCTCAAGAATTTTCTTGCTATTACCTGAAGGCAATAAGACAACAAAAAGGAAAACAAATTGGATAGGGAACCTGAAATCTGTGGTTCCTGCTACAAACCTCCCCTCACATGTCTAGAAATCCTTTCAAATGCAAATGTTTTATCATACCGTTATCTCTGGGGATTTTATTTTTACCATAATAGGAAAAACTAACAGCAAAAATATCAAACATAATAATTGGTAGGAAGAATATGACTGTGAAAATTCAGGTTACTTATGTTCAAATTACTTCTCTGTCAGAAGAGCTGTCTCTCTGTGTCTTAGTTATCTTTTCTTTTTTTCTATTTTTACATGAAAAAACACAAACAGTGATTTTCTGTTTAAATTCTACTTAACTCTGGGATTTTATATTTGTACTTTCTGTAAGCCTGCAAGTGTACTAGTACGTAGACATACCCACATGTAGGACAGCTGAAAGCAGTGCACAGCCCCTTACTTTCATCTTACCTTCATCTATGTTTACCATCACAGGACATGGGTGCCCGTCCACATATAGGCAGGTGTTGTCATATTGCCTCATGTAATGCTGGTTCCTCAAAAAGATGATCTGTCATTCCTATTTAATTGCAACATATTTTTAAATTTTTAAGATTCTGGCTTTTAATATGTTTCCCCAAATGGTTTTATCATGTACCGCATGAGAAGGATTCTTAGGATTTCAAATGTTTGATTTATCAAAGCTGTCTTTTTGCCTTTTCTGACTTGCCTTACAGTATTAAATTATAAATTTACAAATGGTACAAATAGTACATAAAACTGCATGGACATTGTATTAATCTGAGGATTCACATTTTTAAACTTGATAGTCATGAATTAAAACTTCTTTGATTTGTAATTTATCCTCAACTTTAAATAATGTTAAGAAATTGTACAAACTGGAGTTCTAAAAGAGATTTTAAGTTAGACACAGAAAAAGCAGGTTTTGTTCCCTCTCTCTCTCTTAGCTGGTAACATAGTGAGTTTGTTTGAAAGAAGCTTTGGATGAATGGAAATAAATTGTATTCTAACACTGACAAGAATACATATCCATTATTAGAAATGTATATTATATATATTTAAACAGGGTTTCTTTTTCTCAAGATTTTATTTTCAGTTATTTATTTATTAGAGGGAAAGAGAGAGGGAGAATGGGTACACCAGGACCTTTAGTTACTGCAAACAAACTCTAGATGCATGTGTCTCCATGTGCCTCTGGGTTATGTGGGACCTAGAGAACCAAACCTGGATCCTTAGGCTTCACAGGCATGTGCCTTAACTGCTACATCATCTCTCCAGCGCAGTAATGAATATTTGTAATGCATAATGAAGGCTTTGTTCACTTGAAATGGAACTAGTTGTTTTCATGCAAACAGAGAGGGAGTGAAGCACCCAGACAATTAATCTAACACTGAGCAATACCCTCAACCATGTGTCACAATGTCTAAAAGTTTCTCTTGTTTAGCCATGCTGGGTCTACCTGTATATTTTTGAAAAAATAAAAAACTTACAAGTGAAATTCAACTTATACTTCTCCCTACTAAATTATTTTTACTCTTCCAGTGTCTTAACTTATTTTCTTTTTTGCAGTACAGTGACTCCATGCCAGGGTCTTGTATATGCTAAGCCATTACTCCACCACTGAGCTACATCTCTAGCCAGCATCCTAATGTTTGCTCTTCTAAAAAATTACTGAAGCTCTTTCACTGGCATCATATATATTTAACACTTCAAATAGAGACACATTTTTCAAAAGCAGGCTAACAATTGATGCTTGAATGAAATATGAGACACTATAAAGGAAGTAGTGAAGTAAGAAAACCTAAAAAATGCATTCATGTATCTCAAAAGGAGAAAATATAGAAAATGAAAGTGAGAAAATGGAATAAGCCAAGAATAATGAAATGATTGTTCTGGAATAAACAGGATAGCTAACTTAAATTATGATTGGAAAAAAATAAAAATGTCCATCATTTCCTAAAGAGTGCATTATTAGGAGTACTTCAGGTCTCCAAATGAACAAAGACTTTTATGCTACCTAAACGTGTCCCTGTCAGATGTTACCTGTGCTACATTCTGAACCTCTATAGAGACAGGCACTACAGTGCAAATCCAAGGCTTCCTTTGGAATGCACAAAAGAAATAAGTGACTTAAGTAATGGGGGGTATGCCTTTAGTCCCAGCAGTCATCCCAGCACTCAAGAAGCAGAGGTAAGAGGATTGCCATGAGTTCATACTACCCTGAGACTACATAGTAGATTACAGGTCAGCTGGAGCTAGAATGTGACACCAATCTCAAAAGACACACACACACACACACACACACACACACACACACACACACACACACACAAATTTAACTTAGCCTTCACTTTAGAAATCCATTAGATTGTAAATACTCATTCTTGGTTTTAAAATAAAGTTTTGTATTTGTCATTATTATTTGCTGAGTTGTTTCTGTTTGTGAGCCATAACATATTGCTAGCTTTATAAGAAGTTGTTCTTTGTTTTCCTTTCCGTCCTGTCACACAGGAGCTGCCTTAAGCATCATGAATGCACACGTCTGGGAGACACTTGAGGCAAAGTAAAGAGGATGAACTGGAGGTTTCTTCCTTGCACTCTGTGCTCTTTGTTTCTTGGTATCCAGACTGTGAGTAACATGAGACTCACTGAAGTTTCTGTACAAGATTCTTCTCAAACTTAAAAGCAAAAGTCTGAAGAAAATAGTGATTGTTGCCTTGGATACTGTCAACCAGCATCTTATGTACATGTGAATGACTAAGAGGCAACCCATCTGTGTGAACTTGCATTAAAAACTTGATACAAGTAAAATTATAAGTTGAGAGGAAGTAAGTTGACACATTGCCAAAATCAGCAGAGGGCTTGGGAGCTAGCACAGTGATGAAAGGGTGGAAGGTGCTTGCATGTAATACCTGGGTTCAATTCCTCAGCACCCAAGTAAAGCTAATTGTAAAGTGGCACATTCATATTTCATATTTGATCCCAATACACCTAAATCTGCAGCTTATCAGCCAGCTACTCTGAGGTTTACTTGCAGTAGCAAGAAACCCTGTCTCACAGAAGGTCAGCACACACTTTTAAGTCATCCTGGCTCCTACACACACACACACACCCACACACAAATTAAATAAATAAATAAGCTCTCTGGTTAGCACTGGAGCAGCATGTGGCCTGAATAGCAAAGAATCCCCTTGTTCCACTAAGGCTTGAAGTGCAATGGCAAGGATATTGGCCTGTCATTTCAGCTTAAGGCAAACTGTGGTCCATCTTGCTGAAAACTGTTGCATAGATACTTGACACCCACGCCCTAAGCATGCTCTGTACTGTTTTCTAGTAATTTTTTATTTTATTCAGTGAAGTTGGTAACTTAATACTATTTTACTCTCCCTATCTGTCAGCATATAATAATTTTATATATAGTACAAATACAAAGCATAATTCCTCCTGATGCACCATATACATATGCTGGAAAATTTCATATCCCCTCTGTCCTAGCCAAAAATTCTCATTTGTAAGAGAGACAACTGAAAACTACACAGATCTATCATCTTTATATAAACCAGGAGGTGTTTTCACTGTGAATTCTATGGACCATGAACCATAAGGCCAAGCTTCACCCCTGATGTTATTTGAAAGGCAGATGCTCCATCCCCAGCCTGGGTTTGGTTCTTCTCCAGTGCCCAGGTAAAGCCAGATCCACAGTTTTCTGTGACAGGAAGGCCTGGTGTGCCATCTCTGTCTTCTTCTTTGTCTCTGTCTCTCTTATTCTCAAATAAATAAATAAAATATTCAAAAAGCAGCTATGGATGGTGTTGAGAAGTCAGTAACTTTTAAGAGATTAATACCTTCAAGTGTTTCTCAGATAAGCTATACTTGCACTTAGTGAGTAACACAAACATACTATCTTAGCTCTGAGCCTCCTTTCATGATACTTATGAAATAACCAACATTACAGAAGCAGTAGCTAATTTCCCACTCATTAGTTTCCAGACCCACCTACCCTGTACCATCATAGTGCTAGTTACTGATGATGCTCTTCTCTGTGATTCATCAGGCCTTTTGACTGAGTTGTAAGAAATGACCTCTACCATATATTCCCTACTCACTGGAGGCAGAGATCACAGCTGGCTCAGCAGCTGTCTGGTCACCCTGAGTTCATGCTGTTGTCTGAAGCAGATTGTAATATTCATGAATCTGAAAAGTGAGGCAGAAGGTTAAAGGCTGGGGAGTCCCTGTAAATAATTAGGGATGCTGACAACATCTGTCAGTTCAATATGCAATGCTTTTCATTAAAAGTCATGATTTCCTTCTACTTTGAATTATAGGTTATTTAGGTATATTTAGCCCATGCTTTCAGTAAACCCCGTAGAAAGATAAGCACACATGCTCTAATGAGTAGGAGAAAAGTACTAATATAACAGGATAATTTGAGAAGATCTGAAGAAGGAAGCCTATGATTTGAATAGAAACCACTTATGGTTAAAGGATTTATTACTTTAAGTGCTTATGCAATTTTAGAACATTATAGTTGAGTTTCCTAGATAATTAGATAAACTTCTTTGACTTCTGCCTCCTTTGAAGATCTCACGGTTCATGAAGCATATTATATTAAAAAGACATGTTTAGTTTGCTAGAAAGTTATTCCCATGTTTGAGTTAAATTCTTCTAACATTTTGAATTTTGCATCTGACCCTGGATCAGCTCTCTAGCACCCTACTGTCAATGTTGGTTAGGGATCTGCAGGATAAAACCCACAAATGGCTAACAACAATGCTTGTGCCAAAACCAAAGACAGAGCAAGCACTACGTGCCCCTCTGACATTGCCACATGCATTTCTTGTCTTCATGGAGCCCTTCTCTGGGTAAGAGTATACTTACCTATGTCTCCCTGCATGTAAAACTTTCAGTTTAATGGGGAATGCTACACACAACTGGAAGATAATGATCCATCAGTTATTTTATGTTCAATATAAACATAACATATTACTTAAAAATCAGCTTAAAATATTTTTATTGGTTTTATTCTATTTTTGAGAATTTCATATATATTAATAATGTATTTTCATGTTAATCACCCCACCCTCTGCTCTACACACCAACCTAATGTTGACATGTAGACAAAACATCCACATTCTACACTACTCTTTCTAATTAAAGAGAAAAATAATATGACCAAATGTACTTATGATAAAAGTATTTGAGGAAATATTTTCTGATTTTTATTGGAATCATATGAAAAAGTATTTAATGTTCTAGATAAGTAGTAGGCTTTATATTTGACATAGAGGATAACTTTCATTATTATAGATTTTATTTTATCTTACAACTCTACAGAGTTGATTTTGTAAAATAATTTTTATATGTACTGTTTTTTTTTATATTTTCATGAGTTTTTTTTCTTTTTTTCTTTTTTTTTTAATTTTTATTAGCATTTTCCATGACTATAAAAAAACCCATGTTAATTCCCTCCCTCCCCCCAACACTTTCTCCTTTGAAATTCCATTCTCCTTCATATTACCTCCCCATAACAATCATTGTACTTACATATATACAATATCAACCTATTAAGTACCCTCCTCACTTCCTTTCTCTTCCCTTTATGTCTCCTTTTTAACTTACTGGCCTCTGCTACTAAGTATTTTGATTCTCACGCAGAAGCCCAATCATCTGTAGCTAGGATCCACATATGAGAGAGAACATGAGGTGCTTGGCTTTCTGGGCCTGGGTTAACTCACTAAGTATAATCCTTTCCAGGTCCATCCATTTTTCTGCAAATTTCATAACTTCATTTTTCTTTACCGCTGAGTAGAACTCCATTGTATAAATGTGCCACATCTTCATTATCCACTCATCAGTTGAGGGACATCTAGGCTGGTTCCATTTCCCAGCTATTATAAATTGAGCAGCAATAAACATGGTTGAGCACGTACTTCTAAGGAAATGAGATGATTTCTTCAGATGTATGCCTAGGAGTGCTATAGCTGGATTATATGGTAGATCAATCTTTAGCTGTTTTAGGAACCTCCACACTGATTTCCACAATGGCTGGACCAGATTGCATTCCCACCAGCAGTGTAGAAGGGTTCCTCTTTTTCCACATCCCCGCCAATATTTATGATCATTTGTTTTCATGATGGCGGCCAATCTGACAGGAGTGAAATGGAATCTCAATGTAGTTTTAATCTGCATTTCCCTGATGACTAGTGATGTAGAACATTTTTATAGATGCTTATATGCCATCCGTATTTCTTCTTTTGAGAATGCTCTATTTAGCTCCATAGCCCATTTTTTGATTGGCTTGTTTGATTCCTTATTATTTAGCTTTTTGAGTTCTTTGTATATCCTAGATATTAATCCTCTATCAGATATATAGCTGACGAAGATTTTTTCCCATTCTGTAGGTTGCTCTTTGCTTTTTTCACTGTGTCCTTTGCAGTGCAAAATCTTTGTAATTTCATGAGGTCCCAGTGATTAATCTGTGGTTTTATTGCCTGAGCAACTGGGGTTGTATTCAGATAGTCTTTGCCAAGACCAATATGTTGGAGAGTTTCCCATACTTTTTCCTCTAGCAGTTTCAGTTTCAGGTCTGATGTTAAGGTCTTTAATCCATTTGGACTTAATTCTTGTGCATGGTGAGAGAAAGGAATCTATTTTCATCCTTCTGTAGATACATATTCAGTTTTCCCAACACCATTTACTGAAGAGGCTGTCTTTTCTCCAGTGATTATTTTCGGCATTTTTATTGAATATCAGGTGGCTATAGCTACTTGGGCTTACATCTGGGTCCTCTATTCTGTTCCACTGATCTACATGTCTGTTTTTGTGCCAGGACCACACTGTTTTTATTACTATGGCTCTGTAATATAGGTTAAAATCAGGTATGGTGATACCACCAGCCTTATTTTTGTTGCTCAGTATTATTTTAGATATTCGAGGTTTTTTGTGATTCCAAATGAATTTTTGGATAGTTTTTTCTATTTCCATGAAGAATGCTTTTGGAATTTTGATAGGGATTGCATTAAATGTGCGGATTGCTTTTGGTAAGATTGCCATTTTCACAATATTGATTCTTTCAATCCAGGAACAGGGGATGTTTCTCCACTTTCTAGTGTCTTCTGCAATTTCTCGCTTGAGTGTTTTAAAGTTCTCATTGTAGAGATTCTTTACTTCTTTGGTTAGGTTTATTCCAAGGTGCTTTATTTTTTTGGATGCAATTGTGAATGGGAGTGATTCTCTGATTTCATCCTCTGTGTGTTTGTTGTAAGCATATATGAAGGCTACTGATTTCTGTGTATTTATTTTGTATCCTGCTACATGGCTGTAGGTTTTGATCAGCTCTAGCAGTTTGCTAGTAGAGTTTTTAGGGTCCTTTATGTATAGAATCATGTCATCTGCAAGTAATGATAACTTGATTTCTTCCTTTCCAATTTATATCAATTTTATGGTTGTCTCTTGCCTTATTGCTATGGCTAAGACTTCTAAAACTATATTAAATAAAAGTGGGGACAGTGGACACCCTTGTCTTGTTCCACATTTTAGTGGAAAAGTTTCCAGTTTTTCCCCATTTAGTAATATGTTGGCTGTAGGCTTGTCATAAATAACTTTTATTATATTGAGTTATGTTCCTTCTATTCCCAGTCTCTGTAGGACTTTTATCATGAAGGGATGTTGGATTTTGTCAAACGCTTTCTCTGCATCCAATGAGATGATCATGTGATTTTTGTCCTTCAACCCGTTTATATAATGTATTACATTTATAGATATTGAACCACCCTGCATCTCTGGGATAAAGCCTACTTGGTCAGGGTGAATGATCGTTTTGATATACTCTTTTATTCTGTGTGACAATATTTTGTTGAGAACTTTGGCATCTATGTTCATGAGGGAGATTGGTCTGTAATGTTCTTTTTTTGTTCTATCCTTGCCTGGTTTTGGTATCAGCGTGATGCTGGCCTCATAGAAGGAGTTTGGTAAAATTTCTTCGTTTTCTATTTCCTGGAAAAGCTTAAGAAGCAATGGTGTAAGCTCTTCCTTAAATGTCTGGTAAAATTCAGCAGTGAATCCATCTAGGCCTGGGCTTTTTTTAGTTGGGAGATTATTGATAACTGTTCAGATATCAATGTTTGTTATAGGTCAATTTAAGTGATTAATCTCATTTTGATTTAATTTAGGTAGGTCATATAAATCAAGGAAAGCATCCATTGCTTTCAGATTTTCATGCTTTGTGGAGTATATGCTTTTATAGTATGTCCCTATGATTTTTTGAATTTCTCGGGAATCTGTTGTGATGTTACCTTTTTCATCTCTGCTTTTATTAATTTGTGTCTCTTCTCTCTTTCTTTTGGTCAGATTTGCTAAGGGTTTATCAATCTTGTTTATCCTTTCAGAGAACCAACTCTTTGTTTCATGTATTTTTTGGATTTTTTTTTGTTTGTTTGTTTCTATTTCATTAATTTTTGCCCTAATCTTTATTATTTTTTCCCGCCTACTGATTTTTGGTTTGCCTTGTCCATCTTTTTCAAGGCTTTAAGGTGAAGCATTATGTCATTTACTTGCGACCTTTCTAATTTCTTAATATAGGCAGTTAAGGCTATAAATTTACCTCTTAGAACTGCCTTCATTGTGTCCCAGAGATTTTGATATGTTGTGTTCTCATTATCATTTGACTCTATAATTTTTTTGATTTCCTTCTTGATTTCTTCATTGACCCATTCATCATTTAGTAGTGTTGTTTAGTTTCCATGATTTTGTGTATGCTCTATAGACTTTCTTGCTACTGATTTGTAGTTTAATTCCATTGTGGTCAGATAGAATGGAAGGAATTATTTCAATTTTCCTGAATTTGTTAAGATTTGCTTTGTGTCCTAATATATGGTCTATTTTAGAGAATGTTCCATGTGCTGCTGAAAAGAATGTATGTTCTGCAGCCTCCTTCTATGACCTCATTTAGTCCAGATGCCTCTCTGTTTATTTTTTCCCTGGGATGACCTGTCAATTGATGAGAGTGGGGTGTTGAAGTCACCCACCACCACTGTGTTTGGTGTTATCTGTGACCTTAGTTCTAATAGTGTTTGTTTGATGATTTTGGGGGCCCCCGTGTTAGGTGCATATATGTTTAGGATTGTAATGTCCTCCTGTTGGAGTATGCCCTTAATCAATATAAAGTGACCTTCTTATCTTTCTTGACTAAAATTGGACTAAAGTCTACCTTGTCCAATATTATGATAGCAACCCCTGCTTGTTTTCTAGGCCCATTTGCTTGAAATACCGTCTTCCAACCTTTCACCCTAAGTTAATGTCTATCCTTTATAGAAAGGTGAGTTTCTTGGAGACAACAAATTGTAGGATCCTGCTTTTTAACCCAGTCTGCGAGTCTATGTCTTTTCATTGGGGCATTGAGGCCGTTGATAGTGAGAGACATTATTGAAAGGTGTGTATTTATGTTTGCCATTTTTTTTTTTTTTTTTGTGGTTCCGGTTCTACCTGTGCTCTCTTGTGTTAACTAGTATTTGAGTATTGCTTGTTTTTTCTAGGTTCCTTATATGTGGCTTTTCCTTTTCTTCAGCATGGAGGATTCTATCAAGTATTTTCTGTAGAGCTGGTTTTGTCTTCAAATACTCCTTTAACCTGCTTTTGTCATGGAATGTCCTTATTTCTCCGTTGATTTGAATGGATAACTTTGAAGGATAAAGTAACCTTGATTGACAGTTGTTATCTTTCAGAACTTGGAATTTATCTCTCCAAGCCCTTCTGGCTTTAAAAGTTTGTGTTGAGTAATCTGCTGTAATCCTGATGGGCTTGCTTTTGTACGTAACTTGATTTTTCTCTCTAACTGCTTTCAATATTTTTTCTTTGGTGTGTGTGTTTGGAAGTTTGATTATAACATGGCAAGGAGAGTTTCTTTCCAGGTTTTATCTGGCTGGGATTCTAAAGGCTTCCTGTATCTGCATTGGCACCTCTTTCCCAATTTGGGTGAAATTTTCTTCTATGTTTTTGTTGAAGAAGCCTACTATGCCTTTGGAGTGGAATTCTTCTCCTTCTACTATGCCCTGAGTTCTTATATTTGATCTTCTCATAGTGTCCCGAATATCTTGAAATTCCCACTCATACTTTTCTATAAGTTTGTCTTTCTCTTTGTTGGCCTGTATTAGATCTGCCACTTGGTCTTCTAGCTTAGATATTCTGTCCTCTCCTTCATCCATTCTACTGGTGAGATTTTCTCCAGAGTTTTTTAGTTCATTAACTGTGTTCTTTATTGCTACTAATTCTGACTGGTTTTTCTTTATTATTTCTATTTCCTTATTTATGTCTTTTATTGCTTTCTTTATTTCATGAAATTGGTGTCCTGCATCTCCTTTGATTCCTTTGATTTCCTCTTTGAGTTCCTCTTTGACTCCTTTGATTTGTTCTCTGACTTCTTTGAACATATTTACAATCATTCTTTTGAAATCTTTCTCAGGCATTTCCTCTAACTCGTTCTCACTGGAGGTCATTTCTGATGCATTAATACTTTTAGGTGGACTTATATCATCTTGCATTTTAGTGTTTCTTGTGTTATAATGTATATATTTTTGAATCTTGGATTAAGTTAATGCTTGGATTTTCTAGCTAGCTGGGTATTCTTAGCTGTATCAGTTGATTTGATGTAATATATTTTCAGGGTAGGAGCTTAAGGTGTTAGGTGTGGCTCTTAAGACTCACCGAGTATCCACAAAGGTACTCCTAGGGTTTGAGTTTCCCTGCACTGGGAGTATTCAAGTAGACTGAGTGGAACAATATAAAGGCAGATTCTAAAAGTTAACTAAACAGTGTACCCATTCAATCAAAAACAGCCCCAAGTATGTATGCCAGAGTAGCTATTATAACAACCAGATCCTCTATCCACCTAGAGGTTAAAATTTCTGGTCTCTTGAGGGATCCACGTCAGCTTGTGACCAAGTGAGACCCTTCCCTGTTGCAATCCCAGTTACCTTGGATGATTTTGGTCTCAGTCAAGTTGCTGCCTGGGTCGTTGGGCTGCTGTTCTGATTTCTGGAGCTGGGCACTGGCTTTTCCTGCAGGGCAATCCGAAGCTGGCAACTGTGGCTCTGCAGATCGGCACCCCCACTGCTGGAACTGCTGCTGCTAAAGCTGCCTCTGCTGGGTCTGTCAGCAGCTGAAGCTGCTGCTGCTGGGTCCACCACTGCTGCTGCCTCTGCTGCTGCTGCTGCTATAGCTGCCACTTCTGGATCCACTACTGCCACTGAAGCTGCTGTTGCATTATCTGCCGCTGCTGCCGCTCCTGGGTCTGCTGCTGCTGGGTCTGCTGCTGTTGGGGCTGCTGTTACCGGTGCCAGAGCTGCTGATGTTGCTACCGGTCTCTGCTCCTGCTTGGGTTCTGCTGTCGGCTCAAGTTGGTGTGGCCGGGTCCTGGGACCACTGCTCTGTTTGCTGTAGCTGGGCTCAGGTGGTAGGGGAGGCGAGGGAGCTGCAGCTGCTCTAGATCTCTCACTGTTCCACGTGTTCTTCTACCTCATGGTCTGCTCCTCCATTGCTCATTGCTGCTCTCCCTTCACATTTGTTGAGCTGCGGAGAGTGCTGGTGTGAGTGGAAAATGCCCACACCTGGATTTTCCTGTGGCTGGTGCTGAGTCTGGTGGCTTTCTGGTGCGCCGCCACCACCACTGCTGTGGTTGGCAGAGCTGCTGGGGCCACTTTTGCCGGCCTGTGCGGCTCTGGATGCTCTGGATCTCTTCTACTTCTCCACTGCCGCTTCAATTTCCTATACACCTCACTTTTTAGTAAAAGTGTGTATTTTGCTGGGGTTTTTGGTCTTTTTACCCCCAGGCTTCTTTGGCATGGTACCTACACCGCCATCTTAACTGTAAGTCCTGTATGTACTGTTTTTGATCTTAATAACCTCCAGTCACTCACTTTCCTCTATTCTCCCTTACTCATTCCACTGAACTCCTACCTCCCTCCAACAAGTCTTTCTATTATTTTGATGTCTTTATTTTATTTTTTTTTATGTTTGCCTTCCTTCATTATCCATGATGACAAGTATATGGGCCCAATAATGTGCAGGTAACCAAAGCCCCTATGAGATCATGAATGCAATGGTCACCACTCATTTGGAATATAATGCTGCAACACACTCCTTCTCATCCTCTGTCTCTCATATTCTTTCTTCTCCCCCTCTTGCAATGTTCCCTGAGCCTTGGACGGTGCCACCAAGATGTCTCATTTAAGACTGAGGGCTTAGCTGTTGCTTCTTCTCAGCACTTTGCAGAACTTGAGTCTCCCTGGTAGTCATAACCATCTGTGAAAAGAAGCTTCTCTGATCAAAAGTGAAAGCAGCACTACCATATGAGCATAAACATGAGGTTTACAGGGCAACTTGATGGCTACAACATATCCATGTACCCTAAAAAGAATAGAAGCTTCCCTCCTAGTGCCTACATCTTTCCAAGCCACAGGCTTTGATCTCAACTTTTAGTACCATACATGGATTCTTTCCTGTTGAGCAGTTTTGAGTAATTTATTCATGAAATTAAGGAAGATTATTTAGGTTGCATATAAACCTGTTTTCTAAGCACAGTATCATCCTTGGTGGAAGTAGTAAATCAGTGGTAAATTTTCACATTTGAAAAAAATATTATGAAATAATTGACCAAATTCTATCTACCAAATCATTTCTGCTTTTAAAATATACATTACATTTATTTAGTATATATTAATCTATGTATCTTAGATTATATTTGAGAAAAAGTGTACACAATCCCATATAAGTCCATGTTAAGTGGATGCTTGTTAAGTGACTGTAATTAATGTATTTAGTAAGTGTGTATTTAATGTCTATCAAGGTGAGAGTGTTAGGTGTGATGCATACATTGATGAATAAATTAGGAGATTGAGTTTCATGAAGCACATACATTAAATTCTAGGCTTAAAACAGAAAATCAGCCTGTGTATAAATAAACAAGTACATGTGTAATTAGAGTGTGCCATGAATGTTTGGAATGATGGCATATATATATATATATATATATATATATATATATATATATATGTATGTATGTCAGTAAAACCCCACTCAAAGTATTAACCACCATTAAAAGAAACCAATTCCATTACAATGGCAATTTGGGATTATGTAGCTGTTCATAGATATGTGTGGCTTTTTGAATAAGCCTTAAAACACCATTATTACATAGTTTCCGACATGCAATGCATTTTGCCTGGAATATGGAAAAACTGATGGTTAAAATTATTCTGCTGCCTGCAATAGGGGTCTGAGTTTTCAGTTTTTCTGTGAATCCTGAGGAACAAACCCATAATTCATTATTGTAACATTTTTGGTCTGCCATAAATCCATAGCTTTTGCCAAATTATATCAATTTAGGAAATACATTACAAAACCTTGCAAAGAGAACTGTGCAATTTTATGATCATAGTTATATCCCTTGATGGTATTAGGTTCACTAGGAATTTCCAGACTGTGAGCAGTAGCAGTGTGGTGGAATTTCTTAAAACCATCTTTTGGCTGACTACTTCAGAACTTGTTCCCAAAGACAGAAATGAAAGCAAACATATTATCTAAGTCCATTTATGTGGTTTAATAAAAGTAGATTTGATGTATCTGTTTTCTTTGCTAGTATGGAAGTGATTTCTCTAAGTTTAATTTTACCTGATCAGTAACAGAGATTGGGATAAACAATGAGTTAGATAAAACCAAAATAAAATAAAATAAAATAGTGCATTGTTTTCTTTCTTTTTTTTTTTTTTAAGTTAGAACTCTAGGAACATAACACTGGAAATAGTAGTTCAACAATGATGTTAGGTCAGAGATTTTACATGAACACTAGGATAAGCAAGTAAGGTCATAAGGAATGGAAGGGCTTTGTCTAATTTGAGAAATAATGCATGGGGGTAAGATTTGAGAAGTAAATATGAGTGAGGGGTACTGAGGTAAAAAGGACATAAATCATTTCAAGAATCCCTTAAAAACAAGGCTGTTGAGAAGAAAATAAAGCCTAACTCACAAAATAATGAACTTGGCAAGAAAATAGACCCCCAAGTAGTAATGAAATTTGGGGCTGGTCTTCCTATTTCTCCTACATCTTCCTATGTCTTGTCTTAGATTAAAAAATAGAGTAAGGAAGAGAATCACAGTGTAAAATTTAGCCAAGTGAAATGCCTTAGTAGATAGGCATCAGAGCATCATGGCAGCAGTGGTAGCTCTCATCCTGCTGAAATTTCAATAAAGGATTAACATAGACTGCAAATCACAGAACATTCTTGGGCCCATGGTTAAGTTGCATTCATTTACAGAAACACTATTTTGTTAGGGAAATGGACTAACTAGTGAAGCTTGGGAACAGGACCAAAAATCCAAACAAGTTCCAGCCAAGTAGAATCAACCCAGGGACAAGCTCTGTGCACAAGTAGAACAAGGATATAACAGTGAAGTGGGGTCCAAGCACAGTGTAGATATATATAGTCAGGGCTAGTTTAAAGGTAGGCAACTCCAGAAGCATGGGATGAAAGGACTAAAATCCAAGCCTCGTGCTTGAGAGCTTTTCCCCAGACAGGAAAGAGTGGATTGGAGTTTGTCTCAGATGATTCAATAGTGGACAGAATTAGCCTTGCTTTATCATAGTTGCTCACAGGAGCCAGGACACTGGTTCAAACAGGAGAAAAGAAGAATCTCTATCATTTAGTTGGGAGCAGTGGTCTGGTCATTCATAGAAGTATTTAAGGTGAATGACTAACTGATAAAGTTGTGAGAGTTCAGAAACATTGTTCACATAAAGTCAATGGTGCCTGAGCATTCACATTTTCACCAGCAAGTAGGATTGAGGCAAAGAGAGAATGTTGACCCTAGGAGCCCCTGGAATTCTGTAAGAGTGCATTCCCCTTTTCTAACTCACTAATTTTGATTTACTGAGGTTGAATATGTCATTATATGACAAGAAGGGGGCTTACAGACTTCAATAGCCCACCAACCTAAATAAACTGTCTGGGACTTAGAATCTAGTCTCATTGTCCTCCACTTTGAAATGAAATGAAATGATGGCAGTTTCCAGAACAAGCTTAGTGTTGCTTTCCTTAGAGGAAAAGTAAACATTAACTCATTTACATGTAAGGCTGTAAGTGTGGGGTGAAAACACGAATATGATTTGGATGAAAACCACAAAACATTTCCTAGTGACCAAAATAAACCTACTCTGTTACCTTGGGTTATGAAACTGCAGTTCCCTAGTAAGTGTGGCCTTTTATGAAACCATTTAATAATTCAACCATCAGGACTCATAGTTGAAATAATTCCTCTGTAGACAGCTAGCTATCAATCTACAATGTAAATAGTCTACTGAGAACCTCACTTATTTTTAAATTTTCTCTTAATATTTTTGATTAATTAATGTTAATATATTGTATATTATTCATATTCCATCAGATTATATTTTTATGTTAACTTTTCCCTGTTCCCCATTCCACTAAAGGTACTCCTCAGTGGGATTATCAGTAATCACCATGGCTTGTGTCATTCCTTTCAGAGAAGCCATCAAATTAAAACCAGAGAAAGATCCTACTTCATTACTTTTCTTTGCCTTTTAAAGAATGTATTTATTTATTTGTTTGTCTATTTATTTATTTACTTATTATATGTATGGCTATACCAGGCTTCTTTCTGCTTCTAACAAATTCCAGACACTTAGTTCGCTTTCTATGTCCACCTTACCTTGGCATTTCGGGCCTATAGGATTTGTTAGTGAAAGCCTTTAACCCATGAGCTACCTTCCAAGCCCATTATTTATCTATAGTTTTGGTGATGGAACTCATAGATCCTGCATGCAAAGTGATCACTGAGCTACACCTCCAGCTTACATGTCAACATATCTTCCAAAAACTACTTTAGTTTCAATCTATTATTATTCCTCAGAAATTACTAATTTCCAAAGGAATCTGTTGTTAACTTTTAAAATACATTACTACAAGTCTCCCAACTCAAAATATGTACAGCATTCTATAGTGCAGAACAGTATTTTCCATGTATGGCTAACTCTTCTAAAACAAAGAACCACAAAGAAGAAATGACATCTGAAGTGGTGAAGGTACCCTAACTGCTGGGAAATTAACCTCTCTGCTACTGAGGGACTATAAAGTACATGGGCTATTGTGTCAGTTCGTTCTACAGATGTTTCAATATTAACATTATCTTTTCCAGACTTCTAGACATTATTCTCACCAGACCTTTTTGTGATACTAGGAATTGAACTTCTGAGCCTGCATATGCACAGCAGTTGTTCTGTTACTGAGATATACCCCCCCCCTTTCTTCACTTTTTTGAGATTGGATTTCAATAAATTGCCAATCCCAGCCTTACCTGCCCTATAGCCCAGGCAGGCCTTGAACTAGAAAATCTCCTGCCTCAACCTCTAGAGTAGCTGGGTTTATAGGGTTCATGACTAGGCTTGGCTTTAGTAGGCAAAGGAGGGACATCTGCTTTTCTTTTTCAAAATTTTCTTCAAAAAGCTTTCAGTATCCTTCTATTAAGTCACATAAAAATCAAGACCGTAAGATGAGAACTTAATGCAACTTTGTGTGACATTAGATCAACCTGTTTTCCAAACATAGCATATGTAGATATATAAGCACGAGAAAGAAGAAAAGCATTCCTGGTGTTTATGGACCACTCTTCAAGAACACTAAATGTCCTCTCAGGCTCTGGTGATCAGGAAAAAGGACATCTCAGCAAGAAGATATCTGCTCACATTTGATTACATTTCATATGATTTATCTTTCCAAACCCACCTATAGGATAGTTATGCCATAATATTTTCCTATCTTTTCTAGTGGTATTACTCATAGAAAATAAATCAAAATGTCATGAAAAGTTATTTTCTTCTTACTTTTCAACATTCATCTTCTTCAGCTTCTGATTTCATAAAGGCTGCATGGTATATTGTCATTTGAAATACAAAGAGGCAACAGCAAAAATATGTTGTCCCTGCTTCATTCTTCATTAGTTCACAGTTCATCAGGTGTTAATTAAATCAAATTAATAAATTGTATTTGTTTAGTTATTTATTTAAGATAGATTCTCACTATAGAGCTTCAACTATCACTGAACTTGAGATCCTTTTGCCTTGGCCTCTAGAGGCCTGGGCTTATATGCATGTCCCATTGCTCCTGGCCTTATAAACTCTTAAAGTTTCTTAAAACCTCTCTTAGTATGTGAAACTCATAACATACAGTCTCTATTTAAGTCAGGATTTAGTGATAAGACAGAACTTTTAATAAAAAGTGAAGAATCACTCACAGTGGTATATTTAGAGTTTCAAGTTCACATGAAGGTGATTTCAGAAACAAGGAAGAACTGACCTTCTGCCATATTGACCTTGTATCACAATTGTGCACTGTTTCCCAGAAGCCAAACTACTGAAGGAGCTTTGCCCAAGTCCTTTGTTCCCTCCCTCCTCCCCTCCCTTCATTCCTCCTTCCCTCCCTTCCTTCCTTCCATTTTTCTTAAGTTGCTTCTTCTTAAGTATTTGATAACAGTAATGAGAAAGTAACAAATATAGTCACATTCCTTAAAGCCATTTTTTTTCCAGTATAAACTTAACTTTGTATTCATACCATTTATTTTTATTTATTTATTTTTTATTAGTTTTTGAGGTAGGGTCTCACTGTAGTCCAGGCTGAGTTGGAATTCATTATGTAGTCTCAGGCTGGCCTCAAACTCATGGCAGTCTTCCTACCTCTGCCTCCCAAGTGCTGGGATTAAAGGCTTGTGCCACCATGCCCAGCCCATTTTTTATATGTTTATTTCTGTTCAGAATTAACTTTCTTGTAGTATTGTGGCAAAACACCCAACTGAATATATTTAATGCATGCTACTTGATGAGTTTGGCCATGAAAATTCCTATGATATGTTCTCCACAATAAGTGTACTGAACATATCTACCACGTCCTAAAGTGTCAGTGTGTGTGCACACATATCTAAGAACGCTTCACAGGAGATATACCCTCTAATACTATTACATACAAGTAATATTTTAAGTACATGATTTATGATAAATAAGTGCCCTGTGACTTATTCATCAAGCATAACTGACCTTTATGCTCACTGAACCCATGAATATAGTCAGCAGCTTAGGCAGACAAGAGACTATTGCCAACTGCTCATCAAACAGCAGACATTTTGCTAGATGCTTGATAGATGCTATTGTATTTCCTCTTCTTTTGTAATTTTTATTTGGAACTTTAATATATGAATGTGCAGAACCAACTGATGTATCCATGACCCCACATTGATTACTAATACTCCCAAAAGAACTGTACTGTTCTGAGTCCATAAACAGTGTGTCACAGAGGATTAAATAGGACAAAAAGAATGAGATAACAAAACAGAGGAAGGAGTACCCTCAAAGAGGGCAGTTCTCAGTAGAATGGGGGTGAGAAACCAGGGACAAAGGAGAGTAACACACTAGGTTATGTATTAGCCTCATCAATTAATTAGAAGAGAAGCCAAGTGAAGAAAAACTGCAAAATATAATTAACAGCCTCAAATAATACATTTCCCCTACCTGTCAGCCCCACCTCAACCCCCCTGCATAATTTGAAGTATAGAACTAAGAATCCAGAAATCACTTCATTGATTCTTTGCTGTGACATAATGTCATTATATTTGGTGCTCACCCATGACATTAACATTATCTCTCCTTCTTAATTGTTAATTAATTGCAAATAGTCAGGTATGATAGCCTCATGAAATAAAAATGGGATACCAAAAATTAGCATGGATTGAAACTAAGTGCTGACTCATCCAGAACACATTAAGTAACCTCCTGAGCTCTGTAGTTCCCTTAGGAATAGTTACATGCTAACGGAACAAACCTACAGGAATAAAATGGAGAATTAAGCTATTTTCATTATTTTTATGTAATATTTCTTTTATATTTCTTATTAAATTATAACACATTATTTCCCAGAGATTCTACCCAGAATCCAGTATCACAAGTATTATATCAAATAGAACACAACCTAAATTGAATAAGGGTAGATGTAGAAGGAACAGCTGAAATTCTAATTCTGTCTAATATGGATGTTACTGGACCCAAACTGATGGCAACAGGAAAATACCATTCTTATGTGTAGTATCTCTGCTCATTGTTATGCCAATATCTGTTTCTCTTTGCTGATATGAAGCATGACAATGGCTTCAGTTAAGAGAGCAGACACTATAATAAAGGTGGTAGGGAAAGTAACAGGAATGTATATTCCATTGATTTAGAGAGCTATGAGAGAAAGATAAAGAGGAAGAAATATCAAGATTGAGTTATCACTTTTCGGCTGACACTTTTGTTCATCAGGCTTAGGTCAAATTGAACGAGGACTCATAGTGTTGCTGCAAGAAACAGAGCAAGTATGAAAGAAGTTGGTGGAGGGGGGTCTTGGTTTGTTGTAAATCTGGGAAGCTGGGATCAGGTAACCTCATGAGGTCAGGCAGGAGTAAAAACACAAAAGGAACTTTGAATATTAGTTGACTAGGTCCAACTTTATTAATATTCCCAGACTGTCTTCAATCTCTATAGCTATGGAACACAACACTTCTTTCTTTCATTTTCTTGTGTCTGAAGTTATATTTTGTGTTTAGTTATTCATAGTTCTAACTTCTGCATATTTCATTTTGCTGACCATATAGCTCAGAGTCCAGATTTTGATTAATTTCCATAGAATTCCACAAGAACAGAAAAATCTTGGCTGATAGACTTTCTTACCCTATCTTTTTTTTTGTTTTTTCATTCTAATCAGCCAGCTCTTTATCCTTAATTTTGATATTAACCCTAAACATGGAAGACTATTCAAACCCTAGTCTTCCTTGAGTTTCTGGAGCCTAAAACACTAAGACCAATTCCTCTGTTCTCTTGAAAATAGAAAAGCCAGTTTTCTGCTTTAGAAGTCATTGGCCTGGCTGGAAATGTTATCATCCAGAGACCATAGTTACTCAAATTTTAAAGAACATATACAAATACTAAATTTCATCTACTTGATGACAAAGCATCTCAGTATTCCTGAGACACTATCACGTCACACCCACATGTTAGAGGTGGCTAGCCCACACTGTCAGCGACAACTTGAACAAAGTGTACAAAGAGAAGACCACTAAAGAGAGAATGAAAGGTCCTGCAGCTTCCCTTAGGTAAACATCAGGGGCTCAGAACATTTTATCTTCCTTTCTCAGAGTATTCTCTTTTCAAAACAATTCTTTTTTTATCCAGACTTTTTCTTGGCAAGGAGTCTCAACTATAGAACCATAAACCTAACAATTCTTTGCTAGCAAGTACTTTTTAAAATCTATTCTGAACCCTTACAGGGCCATCTGGTACTTCACAAATGATCTATTCTTCATAAAATGTATGGATATTTTACAAATACATTTCAAAACTGAAAGTGTGGGCAAGGATAAAAGAACCTGAATTACTTAGAGCTTTAGTTTCTTGATGGCTCACTTTTCATTTGGTGGTAGGTGGAAGTTCCCATGTCTTCACCATGGCTGGTGTCTTCTGGCTGACTTCTGTGTTTCTTCTTCTTATCTCCATTCTCATGATGGTAGCTAGAGTAAATTGCTTTCTTTAAAAATAATTTGTCATTAATTTTCAAATCTCAAACCCTTAGCATAGTCTACATTTGCTCCTATGACAATTAACCTCCTGCAATGTTGCTTTATCCAGGCTGTATTCCACACACATTATCCTATTGTGCCTTTAACATAGCAAGCACACTCTACTGGCAAGGTCTTTGCACCTGTTATTCTCTCTCTGGAATAATCATCTCTGAATTATGGGCACATTCATGTTCTCTCATACTGCATTACTTTATTTTTTGTCCAAATCACTGCCTAATAGAGGAAGACTGAAATATCATTTATAACCTAAAAAGAACACTCTGAAGTTACTATGTCCTCTAAGTTTTATTTCTTTTAATTCCTAACCATTAACATTACACACTGTGTATTTGTTCATATACTAGATCTTGTAAAATATAAAGAAAGTCCTAAAAAACCAAGCTATTTGTTTGAAAGTATATATATACTATGATAGTAACCACTTATTAAATATTTGGTTAACAAATTTTACTTTAGACATTTTCATAAATAAAATTATTGAATTTATGTTATATGATCTTGTTACTTGACTTTCAGAATTTTGATGCAGGTATGCTATTTCTAGACAATATGAACATAACATCTGCTCCTTATCAAATTAGCTTGGTTATGTAATATGTGGCAAGCCAATTTGCTAACTGTATCCAGAATTCAAACATACTGCTTTTGTTTTATTTTTATTTTGTGGTAAACTCAGTGAAGAGTTGAAAATATTTACTTACACATAGATTTTCCATGGACAAAGAATCTAGTCATGTCACTGTAATAATCATCAACCCGTGGTTACATTTGATACTTACTAGTTGAATACAAACCAAAGATAGCTGGAGAAAGATTATTTTTCTGTAACTTTTTAGACAGTGTGGTGTTATGTTGCTGAGGCTGATCTCAAACTTTCAGTCCTCCAGCCTTCACCTCTGGGTTAATGAAAATATAGATGAGCCACAATTCACAGTTTATCTTTGACCTTAACATAAATTATTTGGAAGGTCTTGGTGCCAGAGATTCCTTTTATTTACATTTTCTTCAGTTAGTATTAATTTATTTTCTCAATAGTACAATTATGTGTATAAAACAAAGTCTCTGGAAGTTGATTGATCCTGGATTAGACATCACTGTGAGAACTTAAGGGGAGTTTATTCCTATATTCAACTAAAGTCTCATTGTCTCATTTATCACATAGGGATTATATACCCACATGGCAGCAATGAGCATTGGTAATTATTAATTCGATATTTTACATAAATTCAAGCCTACTACCAGGTACCTGGAAGGTACCAGAAAATTTCTCTTTTCTTTCTAGTCACTTTCCCCTAAACCATAACAGGTTTTGAGGAAATAAAGGCAGACTAACCCACATTTTTTCAGAGAACCTACAAAAGGTATTTAGTACTTTTCACTAAGATGAATCACGTGTTGTTAAATCAGCTGAGCCCTTTATTATCATATGTGTGTTTTTGTGGCAAGAGAATTGGAAAGATGGTGTCGATTCATGTTTTTTTCCTATCTCCATTTTCATAAACAGCACTTTTTGTGGCTTTAAAGTTGTCATTTCATGATACTCTGATACTTGATATATTGGACACATTTGGTTACCTCAACCAGCCAAATTCAATTCTGATGAGCAAATTCTGGCAGGGCATCGACCTCTGCTCACTGCTAGACTAGAAATCCAAGTATATGCTATTACATTATATTCTTCAAAGAAATTCAAGGGATTATATTTAATTACATGGGACATAAATTATGATTATTAGTGTTACTCTTAATCCACTAAAACCTTGTCAGATATTTTGGATTCTATTCTCTACTGAAAGACTTGAATAAATGCAAACTGATTAAGACAATAGGCTACTATTGTATGTATGTAAGGAGAAGTACAGATTGATGAGGGGAAAAGGCCTAAGATCAGGGGAAGAAATTGAATAAAGGAAAGGTAGAGGAGGGCTAATCAAAATCTAAGAGAATATAAATAAGCCCAATGGGAAGCTACTTTTTTGGATAATGGAACACTCAGAAGCCATAGATTGTTACTAGAAAAATTTCAGTGCCAGAGATAGGATACCTTCCAGTGAATTTATTTTATCGAGAATTTTATACACACACACACACACACACACACACACACACACACACATATACACATATATACATGTGTGTATATATATATATATATATATATATATATATATATATATATACACATATACATATATATACAATAATTTGTATTTCTAGATCTTTACACTTTTTCTTTAAGTTTTATTATTTAATTTTTTTATTAAGAACATACTTTTTATGGATACAGCATGTGTTGGTACCATCTTTTCCTTCCTCCTTGTCCCATTAAGCAGGGGTCCCTCCTCAGTGGGGCAGCTGGTATTATGTGGGTTATACATTGTGAAAGGAGCAGTCAGTTATTGGGGAGGGGGTAAGTCTCTGAGCATGTCATCCCAACCTGTGGCTCTTACAGTCTTTCTGCTCCCACTTCCTCAAAATTCACTGAGTCTTGGTGGGTGTGTTTCAAGTCTACTTCAGTGATGAGTTCTTAGAATCCTCTGGATTTCTGCTTTGGTATGTGTTGAGTATCCTGTGTCTGTCTTCTTCATCCTGGAGATGATTGTTAGGCTTACCATGGAAGCAGCATTCTTGCTTGTCTCTCCACTTCCTCTGTAGTTCTGCATGGATCTTGACTAAGATGTGAGGGGTGATTTATCTCTTTGAGTCTCCCTACCTTCTGAAAAAGAAAAAAAAAAAAATTCTCCAGCTAAGAGTGAAGTCAGCATTGGCTACATTGGATAAACATTATTATTTTAGGGAGAGTTTGGTGGATGTAGCCACTCTTTTAGCTAATGACTAGTGGGAGCTTGACATAGGATTTAGTTCCTGTGGTTCCTAGTACCACATATGGGTTCCTTTCCACTGTGAAGATCTCTTAGCCAGTCACAAAGTCACTGGTTATCCACTAAAGCTGTGTGCCACAATTGCACTGGTGTGCACTTTTTGTCATGCTAGTTGCTGGATCGCTTAGACCCCTTCTTGCTCACACCATTGTTGGCCATGTTCTCCCGGTAGCTCATGTGGCACTTCCTAGCACAAGACAGGCTAACTGGGTACTGGCTTTCTTCCAAACTCTACCCAGATCTGTCCATGTTCTGTATTGGGAGCATATGGTGACTTCAGTAACATGGTCTTAGCTTTTACCTCAGGTAGGTAATAAGCCTGTCTTGTTTTGGAGGTCTCTCTGAGTAACAGCTCAATGTGGGTAGCTCCTATTTCTGATATTCTTCCTCTGAGAACTTCCTGTTCAGTTCTCCATTTTGTGAGTGGGTGGTTTGATTTTTATTGTTTAGGTTTTTGAGTTCTTTTTTGAGTTCTAGAAATTAGGCCTCTGTCAGTTGTATAGCTGACAAAAATTTTCTCCCATTATATGGGTAATCTATTGGCTCTTCTTATTGTATGTTTATTTATGAAAAACTTTTCAGTTTATATGATCCCAATGGTTGAGTGACTAATTTCCTGAGCTACTGGGGTTTTGTTAAGGAAGGGTTTTCCCACTCCTATGTCATGGAAAGTTCCTCCTATTACTTCTTTTATTAGTAGCAGAGTTTCCCATCTTATATTGAGGTGTTTAGTCCATTTGGGCTTGGCGTTTGTGAATGGTGAGATGTGTGGGCCCAGTTTTATTTTGCTTCATGTGATTGTCCAACACCATTTGTTAAAGATGCTGTTTTTTCTCCAGTCTACATTATTAGGGCCTTTGTCAAAGATCAAGTAGCTGTAGGAACTTGACCAAAAGTATGGATCCACTATTATGTTCCATTTGTCTATAACCCTATTTTTATACCAGTACCATCCTGTTTTTGTTTCTATGGCTTTGTAATATAGCTTTAGAACAGGTATGGTGATGCCTCCAGGAATTTTTCTTTTGCTGATTATATGCTTGGATATCTGAGGTTTTCTGTCATTCCATATGGATTTTGAGATTATTTTTTCTATCTCTGTGAAGAAAAATGCTGGGATTTTTATTGGTATTTGATTGAATCTGTATATTGCTTTTGGTAAGATTTCCATTTTCACAATGTTAATTTTGCCATTCAGGATTATGGAAGGTCTTTCCTTCTTCTCAAGTCCTCCATAATTTCTTTCTTAGTGTTTTTATGTTTTTATTATATAAGACTTTCACATCTTTGGTTTGTTTCATTATAAGGTATTTCATTTTTTTGTTGTTGCTATTGAAAATGGGACGATATTGCTAATTTATTTCTCTGTATCTTTGTCCTTGGCATATAGGAAGGCTACTGATTTTTGTGTGTTGATTTTGTATCCTACTTTGCTAAAGAAATTGAACACATTTAGAAGTTTTGAGATGGAGGCTCTTGGGTCACTTATGTATAGGTTATGTCATCTGTGAATAGGGCTAACTTAACTTCTTCCTTTCCAATTTGTACCCTCTTATTTCTTTCTTCTGTCTTATTTCTTTGACTAGGACTTCTACTACTATGTTGAAGAGCAGAGCTAGGAGTGAACACCCCTGTCTTGTTCCTGATCTCAATGGGAAATCCTTGATTTCTTCCCCATTATGTATTTTTGGGCTTAGGTGCTGTATATATAGCCTTTATTATGTTGAGATATAAACCATCCCTGCCTATTCTCTCCAACATTTTGATCATGAAGTGATATGATATTTTGTTAGGTTGAAGCTTATTTATGTGGTGTATTACATTGACAGAGTTCCCTATGTAGAACCAAACTTGCACTCCTGAGATAAAGCCTACTTGATCAAGGTGGATAATGCTCTTGACATGTTTTTGGATTCGGTTTGTGAGGATTTTGTACAGAATCTTTGTGTCTAAGTTCATCAGGGATATAGGCCTATAGTTTTCTTTTCTTGTTTAATCTCTATCTGGTTTTGGTTTCAGGGCGACACTAGCTTCATAAAAGGAGTTGGGGAGCTTTCCCATTTTTCTGATTATGTGGCACCATTTGAGAAAAAAAATGGTTTCAGTTCTTCCATGAAGGTTTGATAGAATTCAGCTGAGAAGCCATCTGGTCATGGACTCTTCTTTTCTTTCTCTTTTTCTTTTGAGGTAGGGTTTCACTCTAGCTCAGGCTGGACTCTTCTTTTTGGAGAGGTTTTTGATTAGCTTTTCAATCTCAATGAGAGTGACAGGTTTGTTTAGGACACTAATGTGCTTTGAGTTTAGCTTTGGTAGGTGGTATGTGTCCAGGAATTTATCCATTTCCTTAAGATTATCCAATTGTGTAGAATAGAGGTTTTAGAAACAAGTCCTGATAACTCTTTCAATTTCACTTATGTCTGTTGTGATTTCCCCTTTTTCATTTCTAATTTTGTTAATTTGAAGTGTCTCTTTTTTGTGTTTGATCAAAATGGCCAGGGGTTTATCAATCTTGTTTATTTTTTTCAAAGAACAAGCTCTTTCTTTCATCAATTTTCTTAGTTTCCAGTTTATTAATTTATGCTCTGATCTTGATTATTTCTTTCTGTGTGGAGCTTTTGGGTTGGATTTCTCTTATTTTTCCAATGCCTTTAGGTGAATGGTTCTGTTTTTGATTTGGGATCTTTCTGTTTTTGATATGAAGGCATTTACTGCTATGAATTTTTTACTAAGGAGCACCTTCATTGTGCCTCATAAGTTTTGGTACAATATGTTCTCATAGCCATTCAGTTCTAGAAATGTTGCAATTTAATTTTTTTTATTTCATGCACTACCCATTTGTTGTTTAAGTGTGTTGTTCAGTCACCAGGAACTCATAGATTTCCTGGTGCATGTCTTGTTAATTTCTAGGATTTACAGCATTGTGATCTGATACCATGCAGGAAAGTATGTCAATTTTCCTAAATATATGGAGGCAGACTTTATGGCTCAGGATATGATCTATTTTAGGGAGGGTTCCATGGTCTGCTGCGAAGAATATGCATTCTGTAGATTTGGGATAGAATGTTCTGTAGATGTTTGTTAGGTCTAGTTAATCTATGGTGTTATTGAGCTCTCTTACTTCCATACTGATTTTCTGTTTGGATGTTCTATGTATTGCTGATAGTAGAGTATTGAAGTCCCTCAGTATGATGATGTTGGTGTTTATTTGTTTTGTTGTCAAGTAGGCTTTGTGTTATGAATTGTGGTGCACCTATGTCTGGTGCATAAAGATTGATGATTGTGATATCCTCTCATTGGATACTCTTGATAAGTAAGAAGTGACCTTGTCTTTTTTGATTACTTTTGGTTTGAAGTCTACGTTATCCCATATCGGCATAGCTACATCCGCTTGTTTCTTCATTACCACTTGCTTGGAACATCATTTTCCACCCTCTTACCCTGAGGAGGTATCTGTCTTTAGTGGTGAGGTAGATTTTTTGAAGACAGCAGATTGGGGGGTCTATTTTTCTGATCCACCCTGTTAGCTGATGTCTCTTGATGAGTGAATTATGGCCATTAATGTTTTGGGTAGTCACTGTGAGGTTTGATTTAATCCCTGCCATACTGAGGGGGTTTATGTGGTTTGGTGTTTTCTTTGACTTTGTACTTTTGTGCCTTCTCTGAGTTTGGTTATTGTGATATGCTTCTTGTAAGCACTTAAAATTGTTTATTTGGCTTGTGTGTGGAGAATTCTCTGAAGTATTCTGTAGGTTTGGTTTTGTGTTCATATAGTTGTAGAGCTGATTTTTATTTGGAAGAGGTTTTCTTTCTCCGTCTTCTATGAGGTATAACTTTGATGGGTAGAATAGTTTGTGTTGGAAGCCATAGGTCCTTAGACTTTTCAGTGTTCCATTCCAGGTCCTTCTGGCTTTCAGGATTTCTGTTGAGAAATCTGACATAATTCTGATGGAGTTACATTTATATGTATTGTGTTGTTTCTCTCTAGCTGTGTTTAGGACTTTTGTTTTGTTATCAATGTTTAGAGTTTTAATGATACAATGCCTTGGAGAATTTCTCATTTGGTCCAGTCTGTTTGGAGTTCTGTTAGATTCTTGTGACATGATGGAACGCTTTTGAGAGGTTGGGAAAGTTTTCTTCAGTAATTTTGTTGAATAAGCTTTCCATGCCTTTGGATTGAAATTATACACCTTCTGATATACCCATGATCAAAACGTTGGGGCATTTAAGGGAATCTTACAGTTCCTTCATGTTCTCTTCATAAAAAAATTTGAACTTATTCAAATTTTTGGACTCACAGATTATTTTTATTTATTTACATTTTTAAATTTAATTTATTAGTTTTCTTTTCAGCAAATACAGGCAGTTTGGTACCACTGTTTAGACTCATCTATTATCTACCCCTTCCAATTGGACCCTACTTGTTGATGTAAATGGGTCGTGCATTGTGGACTTACCCAACAGTTATTGGCATGATAAATGTCTCTGCAAATCATGACCCAACATGTGACTCTGACATTCATTCCTCCCTGTCTTCCGCAAAATTTCCCTGAGCCATTTTGGGTTCATTTTTGGTCTGATTCAGTGTTGAGGTGTTGGGGGCATCTGAGGCTCTGGCTCTCTGATTTGGTAGGAGTTGATTTTTCTCTGTGTTGGTCTCCTTCCCTTTGTGCTGGTATCTGGTTCACAGGAAAATATCATCCTTGCTTGTTTCGCCAATTGTCCTTAGTTTCAGTCAGGCCCCTTTTGAGGTATGCTGGGGCAGCTTTCTCCTTAGGATCTGCATCTATCTGAAAAAGAGAAGCAGATTCTCCAATGGAGAGTAAGTTAGAACCCAGAAAATTGAGATAACACTTACTTTTTTGATAGACAGTTTGATAGGTGTAGGCCCTCTTGTAGCCCATGATTGATGGTAGCTTGATATTGGAGAGTGGGCTTGTGTTTGGATATGGTTCTGACTTGTTTCCCAGGTCCAGGTACGGGTCTCGTACCACTGAGGAGATCAGTTAGCCAAATCAAGAGCAGTTGGTTCCCCACTATGGCTGTATGCAACTACTGCACTTGTGTGGGCATCACCTCAGGTTATTTGTTGTTAATTAGGTTAGACAATGAGTTGCTTGGACAGATATTGGTCATTTCCCCCAGTCGCCCATGTAGCACCTTCTGGCACTAGACATGCTGACTGTCTGGGGACTGACTCTCTCCTAGCTTCCAGCCATGCCATTTCATTGAAGTCTACTGCATATGGAGTCATCAGCAATAGGGTCCTACCACTGGCCTTTGGTGGGTCATCAAGTACTCTGACAGAAGTCTGTCATTGTTTTGGGAAACCTTCTAGGTTTCTCTGATCAAAAGCTCATTGTGGATGGTAGCCCCAAGCTGGAAGTGGGGGTTACAGGTCAGTGCCCACTAAGAAATTGAGGAAAAACATAGCTAATATACAAGAGTTAGAGAGGAGAGAGATAGAGGGGAGAGGGGGAGAAGGAGGGAAGAAAGATTTAGAAGATTTAGGTTAGTCTTGATCCTACCCTCTCCAGTGTCTTGTGGTTCAGGTGTTTCCTGTAAGGGTCTAGTGAAGGTTCAGCCATTTGGTCTGTCTTTTAGGAAGTAGAATTTTATGGTACCATTGACGATTGGGTCCAGATTACTGTTTTCCACTCTTCGAAGCCCTCCCCGCACTCCCCATCCATCCTATTGTCTAGTCCATGAGGTGCTTGCTGGGTACGTAAGGTATCTTGGGTAGATTCAGGTTAGGTGTTGTAGATGAGTGAGACTATGTGTCGATTTTTTTTTTTCTTTCTGTGATTGGGTAAGTTCACTGAGAATGATCTGTTCCAGGTTGAACCATTTTTCATCAAATTTTTTTGTGTCATTTTTTCTTCTTGCTGTATAGAATTACATCTTTGTTATCCATTTTTTAAATGGTGGAAATCTGGGTTGATTCCAGCTTTTAGCTATTAAGAATTGAGCAGCTACAAACATGGTTGAGCAAATCTCTCTGGCCTGTGGTTTGAAGGTTTTAGGGTAGATGACCAGTAAGTGTATAACTGGGTCTGTTGGTATTTCTATACTCAGCTTTTTCAGGAGTCTCCATCTTGCTTTACAAAGTGGTTGTACCATCCTGCATTCCCACCAACAGTGAATGAGTGTCCCTGCTTCTCCACATCCTTGCCAGCATTTATTTTCATTTGATTTTTTGATGTTGGCTATCCTTATTGGGATAAGGTGGAATCTCATAGTTGTTTTAATTTGCATTTCTCTGATGATTTGGGATGATGAACATTTTCTTAAGTGTGTGTTTGCCATTCATATATCTTCCTCTGTGAATTGCCTGTTCAACTCTACACCCCTTTTTGTGAGTGGGGTATTTGTGTTCTTATTGTTTAGACTTTTGAGTTCTTTGTAAATTCTAGAGATAAGGCCTCTATCAGTTGGATAACCTGCAAATATTTTCTCCCAATCTGTGGGTATTCTATTGGCTTTGCTTATTATATGCTTGTGTCTAAAGAAACTCTTCAGCTTCATATGATCCCAATGGTTGAGTGACTGTTTAAGAGCTTGAGCCACTAGGGTTTTATTCAGGAAGTCTTTTTCCATTCCTATATCATGGAAAGTACTTCCTAAATTTTCTTCCAGTAGTATTCGAGTTTCTGGTCTTTTGTTGAGGTCTTTGATCCATTTGGATTTGAGTGCTGTGCATGGTGAAATGTGTGGATCAAGTTTTAGTTTCCTGCATGTGGTTATCCAGTTTGTCCAGCACCATTTGCTGAAGATGCTATCTTTTTTTCCATTCAATATTGTTCGGGCCGTTTTCGAATACCAAGTAGCTATAGTTTCTTGACCCAAAATCTGGGTCCTCAAGTCTATTCCATTGGTCTACTCTCTTGTTTTTATGCCAGTATCATGCTGGGTTTTTTTTTTTGTTTTTGTTTTTGTTTTTTTTTTATTAAGAAAACATTTTATTAATGAAACAGAAGTTCTGTTCTTGAGAAAGGGAGAAAGGATATTTGCCACGATGCCAACAGACAATTTTCATTGTCTTTCTGTGGCTTCTCTGTGCTTTCTATTTTTCAGTGACTATCAATTATTCGTCATGCTGTTTTTATAACTATGGCTTTGTAATATAACTTTAGATCAGGTATGGTGATGCCACCAGAGGTATTTCTTTTGCTGAGGATATGTTTGGATATGCGAGGCCTTCTGCCTTTCCATATGAAATTTGAGATCATTTTTTCTATCTCTGTGAAGAACACTGTAGCGATTTTAATTGGAATTGTCTTAAATCTATATATTGCCTTTGGTAGGATTGTCAACTTCACAATGTTAATTCTGCCTATCCAGGAGCATGGGAGGTTTTCCATCTTCTCAAGTCCTCCTCAATTTCTTTTTTGAGAGTTTTTATATTTTTGTTGTATAGATTTTTACTTCCTTGGTTAATGTTATTACAAGTTATTTGATTATTTTTTTTGTTGCTATTGAAAATGGGACTATGTCCTTTATTTCTTTTTCTGTATCTTTGTCATTTACATACAGAAATGCTATCAATTTTTGTGCATTGACTTTGTATCCTGCTACTTTGCTATAGGAGTTAATCACGTTCGGGAGTTTTGGGATGGAGTCTCTCGGGTCTCTTACATATACAATCATGTCATCAGTGAATAGAGGTAACTTAACTTCTTCCTTTCCAAATTGTTATCCCTTTTATTTCCTTCTCCTGTCTTATTGCTTGGGCTAGGACTTCCAGAACTATATTGAAAAGCAGAGGTGAGAGAGGACATCCCTGTCTTGTTCCTGATCTCAATGGGAATTCCTCCAGTCTCTCTATATTAAGTATTATCTGGGCCTTTGGAGCTTTGTATATTGCCTTTATTATGTTAAGATGTGAACTGGCCATGCCAATTCTCTCCAATGTTTTGATAACGATGTGATGTTTCATCTTGTCAAAGGCCTTTTCTGCATCTATCAAAATGATCATGTGGTTTTTATGTTTAAGCTTGTTTATGTGGTGTATTACATTGACAGATTTTCGTATGTTGAGCCACCCTTGTGTTCCTGGGATAAATCCCACTTGGTCAAGGTGGATAATGCTTTTGATGTGTTGTTGGATTCGGTTTGCAAGTATTTTGTTCAGGATCGTTGCATCTATGTTCATTAGGGAAATAGGTCGGTAGTTTTCTTTTCTTGTGGCATCTCTGCCTAGTTTTGGGATTAGGGAGATACTAGCTTCGTAGAAGGAGTTGAGTAGCTTTCCCTGTTCTTCAATTGTGTGGCACAGTTTTAGAAAGATTGGTTTGAGTTTTCCATGAAGGTTTCATAAAATTCGGCTGGGAATCCATCTAGTCTGGGACTCTTCTTTTTGGGGAGGTTTTTTATTACTTTTTCAATCTCCATGTGTGTGAAGGGTTCATTGAGGTGATTAATCTGCTCTGAGTTTAGCTTTGGTAGATGATATGTGTCCAGGAATTTATCCATCTCCTCCACATTTTCCAGTTTTGCAGAGTAGAGGTTTTTGAAATAAGTCCTGATGATTCTGCCTATTTCACTTATGTCTGTTGTGATCTCTCCTTTTTCATTTTGACTTTTGTTAATTGGCATCTCTCCTTTTTTTGCTTGATTAAATTGGACAAAGTTTTGTCAAACTTGTTAATTTTTTCAAAGAACCATCTCTTTGTTTTGTCAATTGCCTTAATTGTTTCCTTGGTTTCCAATTCATTAATTTCTGCTCAGATTTTAATGATTTCTTTCCTTCTGGAGCTCTTTGGGTTGGATTTTTCTTGTTTTCTCCAATGCCTTTCGGTGGATGGTTAGGCTATTGATTTGGGATCTTTCTGTCTTTTTTATGAAGCCATTGAGTGCTATTAATTTTCCCCTGGGGACTGCCTTCATTGTGTCCCATAAGTTTTGGTATGATGTGTTCTCATTGTCATTCAATTCCAGGAATTGTGCAAATTCATTTTTTATTTCATCCACTATCCATTTATTGTTTAAGAGTGTGCTATTCAGTTTCCAGTTGCTGTTGTGATTCTTGGTGATTTTTTTGTTGTTGATTTCTAGCAATATATCATTGTGATCTGATATCATGCAGGGAATTATGTCGATTTTCCTAAAGATGTGGAGGTAGTCTTTGTGACCCACTATGTGGTCTATTTTAGAGAATGTTCCATGGGCTGCTGAGAAGAATGTGTAGTCTGTGGATTAGGGATGGAAAGTTCTGTAGATGTCTGTTATGTCTAAGTGCTCTATGGTTTTGTTGAGCTCTCTTACTTTCCTGTTGAGTTTCTGTTTGGATGATCTGTCTATTACTGATAATGGTGTGTTGAAGTCCCCAGCTATGATGGTGTTGGTGGTTATTTCTGTTTTATTGTCAAGTAGGTTTTGTTTTATGAACTGTGGTGCCCCTGTGTTTGGTGCATACAGATTTATGATTGTAATATCCTCTTGATGGATTGTTCCCTTTATAAGTAGTAAGTAGCCTTCTTTGTCTTTTTTGATTGATTTTGGTTTGAAGTCAATTTTATCAGATATTAATATAGGTATACCTGCTTGTTTCTTAGTCCCATTTGCTTGGAATATTGTTTTTCAGCCTTTCACCCTGAGGAGGTTTCTGTCTTTAGTGGTAAGTTGGGTTTCTTGAAGGCAGCAGATTGAGGGGTCTAATGTTTTGATCCACCCTGTTAGCTTGTGTCTGTTGATGGGTGAATTAAGGCCATTAATGTTTAGGGTGATGACTGTGAGATTTGATTTGATCCCTGTCATGTTGTGGTGGTAGATGTGTGTTGGCATTTCCATGGAATTTAATTTAATTTTTTTTTTCTATCTACTCTGGGTTTGGTTGCTGTGATCTGCTTCTTGTAGGCATTTGTGTTTGGTTATTTGTTTCTTCTCTGTGGAGAATTTCCTGGAATACTTTCTGTAGGTTTGATTTTGTGTTCATATAATTGTAAAGCTGAGTTTTGTCATGGAAATTTTTCCTTTCACCACCTATTATAAGGGAGACTTTTGCCGGGTAGAGTAGTTTAGGTTGGAATCCATAGTTTCTTAGAAGTTGAAGAGTTTCATTCCAGGCCCTTCTAGCTTTCAGGGATTCCATTGAGAAGTCTGAAGTAATTCTGATGGGGTTTCCTTTGAAAGTGATGTGCTGTTTTTCCCTAGCTGCTTTTAGGATTTTCTCTTTGGTGTCAATGTTTAGAGTCTTAATGATATGTCTAGGGGAGTTAGGAGTTCTGTTTGCTTTTTATATCTTGATGGGCCTTTCTTTAAAGGGATGGGGGAAGTTTTCTTCAATTATTGTGTTAAATAAGTTCCATGCCTTTGGTCTGAAATTCTTGTCCTTCTGGTATTCCAATGATTCTGATATTAGGACGTTTAAGTGTATCCTACAATTTCCTCATGTTCTGTTCACAGGAACTTTTGAACTTACTGAAATTTTTGGACTCTCGAACTGTTTCTTCCATCCTGTCTTCCAGATCAGAGTTACTATCTTCAACTTCACTGACTCTATTCTTGAGAGCCTCTAGAGAGTTTTGGACTTGTTCCATTTAGTTTGCATTTTCTACTACTTTCCTGTATATCACTTCCATCATTCTGTCCAGCACCCTTTTCACCTCATTTTCTGATTTTCTTGATGATTCTTGGAAATCATCCTTGCATTTCTTTATGTTTTCATTTAGTGTTGTCAGCTGATTTTTAAGGTCCTCTTTTTTTTTCACTCTCCCTCAGCTCTCTTAGCTCTCTTTGAATTCCTTCCAGTGTCTTATCATATTGCTCTAGCTTAGTGATGGTAGCATCCACACAATTATCTGTCCTTTGTAGCTTTCCTGCAAGTTCTAGCAATATGTTGGTCATGGTTGCATTGCTCATAGCTTCCACTTGATGTTCTGATCCTAAAAACTCTTTTATATTTTGGTTAGATGTAATCCTTGTTGGACTGGGTGATCTGTGTGGATTTTCTTGCATTTTATTTTTCATGTTATTTCTTTTGCGCTGTGGTCTACCCATGTCAGTGTATGGGCAGGAAGGTTGGTGGAGCAGCCTGGGCTCTAACTCAATGAGAATCCAAGTTAACCTGCGGCAGTTGCAAGCAGCCTGGGTTTTTGCTCTCTTTCCAAAGCCGCCTATCTATTATGTGACAGGGGTGCCAAAGTTGCCTGAATCCTCACCCAGTAATGCACCAAAGCTGCCTGCCTTCTAGTTTTAAAGGGTTCTGAGGTAGCAAGCCCTGAAGCTGGCCAAACTCTGGCTGGGAACACTGGGACCTGTAAACAGCCTGCACTCTCCCGCCTCAAGGGTATTGTGGATAGGTGGCAATGGACAGGTAGGGAGTGGCATCTGAGCTGGCGCTAGTGACTCAGTGTGGACTTGTGTGGCCCTTGCTGTGGGATTGGGCCCGCTGCATGTGCAGTTGTAGTGCAGAGGCAACTGATGCGGGCACAGGATAAGGACACAGCAGAGGCTGCCCAGAGGGCAAGCGATTAGAGCACAGCAGTAGGGGGTCTGGCAGCTGCCTAATCACAGCAGAGGTGGCCTCCATGGGCATGCAAACCGAGCACAGTGTGGCTGGCCAACGCGCACGATCAGAGCACAATGGCGAGGTCCCCGCATCAGCACAGCAGGCTGGTGGGCGTGCGATCAAAGCACAGCCACACAGTGTGAGGCGTGGGGCATGGGGTACAGTGTGTGTGGCGCGGGGTGCAGGGTGCAGGGCGCTGTGGCTGTATGTGTTGGGGTAGACTACCCACCCGATGGGAGGATGCGTGCTTCCCTGTTTTTCCCCACTCTGTGCACTCCCACTGGCAAGAAGACCCTGATAACCCTTAATTTTGTGCCTTTCTTTCTCTGGTATCTGCAGCACAGCTAGGCAGTCACCATCTTGGCCAGAAGTCTCTTTTTATTTATTTTTTCCATTGGTTTTTTTTGAGGTAGGGTCTTGCTCTAGCTCAGGCTGGCCTGGAATTCACTCTGTAGTCTCAGGCATGCATTGAACTCACTATGGTCCTCCTACCTCTGCCTCCTGAGTGCAGTAATTAAAGGCATGTGCCACCACGCCCAGCACAAATTGTTTCTTCTTGTTTTGTCTTCCAGTTCTGAGGTTCTGCCCTCCACATGACTGACTCTGTTCTTTAGAGCTTCTAAAAATGTTTAGACTTGTTCATTTGGTTTGTATTTCCTATTGCCTTTTGCTATATAGTATCCATCCCTTTGAAAAGTTCCATTTTTAAAATCATTTTCTTAATGCTTCTTGGAATTTATACCAGCATTAATATATGTCTTCATTGAACTTAGCCAGCTGATTATTGGTTTCCCTTTTATTTTTATTTTTCTATTAGATCTAATCCAGCAAGAAAAGCATTCATACAATTGTTGACCTTTGTTGATTTTCTGCAAATTCTGCTAATTGCTTGGCCAGGATCACATAGCTTGTACCTTCATTTTGGGGTTCTGATTCTGTTGTCTCTACTATGTTTTGATTAGAGACTTCCATTGTGGGACTAGCCAACATTGTTGGAGTTTCTTGCATTTGACTATTCATCTTATCCCCTTTGCACTGTGGTCTGTTCATCACAGTGTGGGAATCTTATTTAACTCAGGAGAAAGCTGTAGTTTAATCTTGAAGTGTCTTCAGTGATGGTTACTTTTTATGCTTGACTAAATTAGGCTTCTGATGGCAAAGGGGCTTGTTTGCTCAGGCGGGAGGAGTTTGCATAGCTCTGGTGGGGTCACAAAGACCTGGTAAGGGGCTCATTGACCAGTGGGTTGGGGTTTGGGACTCTGCGGTCAGGTGGAAAGGTGGGTTAGGGGAGCGGGCATGAACAATGCATTCTGGTGGTGGTGTGGGGTGAGGGAGGGAGGGAGGGAGAAAGGGACTGTGAGGTCCTGTGATGTGACAAGGTGGGGGAATGGGGCTGAAGGTTCCAGTAGCAAGAAAAAGGGGGATGAGAGCATAACTACAAGGTCAGTGGTACAGCAAAGCGGGAGGGAGGTGAGACTGCAGGTCAGTGGTACAGCAAAGCGGGAGGGGAGGTGTGACCGCAGGGTCAGGGATACAGCAAATCCAGAGTGGAGGTGTGACCATTGGGTCAGGGGTACAGCAAAGTGAGAGGGGAGGTTTGACTGCAGGGTCAGGGGTACAGCAAAGCGGGAGGGAGGTGTGACCACAGGGTCAGGGGTACAGCAAAGTGAGAGGGGAGGTGTGACCGCAGGGTCAGTGGTACAGCAAAGCGGGAGGGTGGTGTGACCGCAGGGTCAGTGGTACAGCAAAGTGGGGGGGGAGGTGTGACCGCAGGGTCAGTGGTACAGCAAAGCGGGAGGGTGGTGTGACCGCAGGGTCAGTGGTACAGCAAAGTGGGGGGGGAGATGTGACCGCAGGGTCAGTGGTACAGCAAAGCGGGAGGGGAGGTGTGACTGCAGGGTCAGTGGTACAGCAAAGCGGGAGGGTGGTGTGACCGCAGGGTCAGTGGTACAGCAAAGTGGGGGGGGAGATGTGACCGCAGGGTCAGTGGTACAGCAAAGCGGGAGGGTGGTGTGACCGCAGGGTCAGTGGTACAGCAAAGTGGGGGGGAGATGTGACCGCAGGGTCAGTGGTACAGCAAAGCGGGAGGGGAGGTGTGACTGCAGGGTCAGTGGTACAGCAAAGCGGGAGAGAGGTGTGACTGCAGGGTCAGGGATACAGCAAATCCAGAGGAGAGGTGTGACTGTTGGGTCAGTGGTACAGCAAAGCGGGAGAGAGGTGTGACCGCAGGGTCAGTGGTACAGCAAAGCGGGAGGGGAGGTGTGACCGCAGGGTCAGTGGTACAGCAAAGCAGGGAGGAGGTGTGACCGCAGGGTCAGTGGTACAGCAAAGCCGGGAGGAGGTGTGACCGCAGGGTCAGTGGTACAGCAAAGCAGGGAGGGGAGGTGTGACCACAGGGTCAGTGGTACAGCAAAGCGGGAGGGGAGGTGTGACCGCAGGGTCAGTGGTACAGCAAAGTGGGAGGGAAAGTGTGACCGCAGGGTCAGTGGTACAGCAAAGCAGGGAGGGGAGGTGCGACCGCAGGGTCAGTGGTACAGCAAAGTGGGAGGGAGGTGTGACCGCAGGACCAGTGGTACAGCAAAGCGGGAGGGAGGTGTGACTGCAGGGTCAGTGGTACAGCAAAGCGGGAGGGGAGGTGTGACCACAGGGTCAGTGGTACAGCAAAGCAGGGAGGAGGTGTGACCGCAGGGTCAGTGGTACAGCAAAGCAGGGAGGAGGTGTGACCGCAGGGTCAGTGGTACAGCAAAGCAGGGAGGGGAAGTGTGACCGCAGGGTCAGTGGTACAGCAAAGTGGGAGGAAGGTGTGATTACAGGGTCATATACAAAGGCTACTAAGTTTGATAGTGTATCCTTCCACATTACTGAAGGAATTAGTCACCTTTAGAAATTTTGAGATGAAGACTTTCATGTGATATGCAAATAAGTCTAATTTTACTTCTTCCTTTCTAATTTATATCCTGTTGTATTCTGTTTATTTCTTTTTCCTGTCATAGTGCTTGGGTTATGGCTTCTAGTAATATGTTGAAGAACAATGGTATGAGTAAGCACCTTTGTCTTGTACCCAATCTCAATGGGAACTCCTTGAGTCTTTCCCCATTAAGTATTATTTGGGCTTTGGGTGCTTTTTATATTGCCTTTATTGTGTTGAGATATAAGCCCTCCATCCCTATTCTTTCTAGTGTTTTGATCATGAAGCACTGTTGTATTTTGTCAAAGGCCTTTTCTGCATCAATTGGAATGATCATCTGGTTCTTATGGTTAAATTTATCTTATGTGGTGTATTACATTGACTGATTTCTCTATGTTGAACCTCGCAACCTGGGATGAAGCCTACTTGATCAGGGTGGATTATACTTTTAATATGTTGTTGAATTCAGTTTGCAAGGACTTTGTTCAGGACCTTTGCATTTGAATTTATCAGGTATACAGGCCTATCGTTTCCTTTTCTTATTGCAGCTCTGTTTGGTTTTGGTACGAGGATGATACTAGCTTCATAAAAAGAGTTGGAGAGGATTATCTGTTTTCTAATTGTGTGCAACACTTTGAGAAAAATTATATTTTATTTTTCAGTGAAGGTTTGATAGAGTTCACCCAAGATGCTATGATGAGGTCCTGGACATTTCTTTTTGGAGGAGGTTTTGATTACTTTTAAATCTTGATGAATGTGATAGGTTTGTTTAGGAAATAAATCTGCTCTGAGTTTAGTTTTTGTAGATGGTGTGTGTCTAAGTATTCATCTATTTCTTTCAGATTATCCAATTTGGTGGTGTAGAGATGTTAGAAATATGTCCTGATTATTCTTCTAATTTCATAGATGTCTGTTGAGACCTCTCCTTTTACATTTCTGATGTTGTTGATTTGAGACTTCTGTTGGTTTTTTTTTTTTTTTTATGCAGTTGTCCATAGGTTTATCTGTCTTATTTTTTTTCAAAGAACCAGCTCTTCATTTCATCAGTTTTCTTAGTTTCTAGTTCATTAATTTCTGCTCTGATCTTGATTATTTATTTCCATCTGGACCTCTTCAGGTTGGATTCTTCTTGTTTTTCCAATGCTGTTAGGTAGATGGCTAGGCTGTTGAATTGGGATCTCTCTATGCTTGAAGTTATTTAACACTATGAATTTTCCCCTTAGTACTGCCTCCATTGTGTCAAATAAGATTTAGTAAGTTGTCTTTTTACTATCATTCAATTCCAGATATTGTGCAGTTTCTTTTCTTGTTTTCTTAATTTCTAGCTTTAGTGTATTGTGATCTGATATGATGTGGGAAGTTATGTCAATTTTCCTGCATTTATGGAAGCATGATTTATTGCCTATTATATGGTCCATTTTGGAGCATGTTCTATGGGCTGTTAAGAAGAATGTGTATTCTATACAATTTGGATGGAATGGATATTCTATAGATGCATATTAGGTCTAGTTGATCTATGGCATTGTTGACCTCGATTGTTTCCCAGTTGATTTTGTGTTTGGATGGTATGTCTATTGATGATAGTGGAGTATTGAAGTCCCCAGGTATGATGGTGTTGGCATTCATTTCTGTTTTGTTGTCAAGTATGTTTTGCTTTATAAATTGTATTGAAACTTTGTTTGGTACATATAGATTCATGATCATGGTAACATCATACTGGATGGTTCCCTTGCTTTGAAGTCCATTTATCATACATTAATGTATTAATACCTGTTTATTTCTTATTCCCATTTGCTTAGAGTATCATTTTCCATCTTTTCACCCTGACAAAGTATCTGTCTTTATAGTGAGGTGGGTTTCTTGAAGACAGCAGATAGAATAGCCCATTCTTCTGATCCACACTGTTAACTTGTGTCCTTTGATGGGTGAGTTAATGCCGTTAATATGTAAGGTTATACCTGTGAAGTTTTAGTTAATCCCTGCCATGATGGGGTGCTTTATGGTATTTGGAGCTTTCTTGGTCTTTGTGCTTTTTCGAACCTGCTGCTGTTTTACTTATTGTGATCTTCTTATAAACAATTGAGATTGGTTGTTTGACTCTTCTGTGTGGATCATAACATGAAGTATTATCTGTAGGTTTGGCTTTGTGTTCATATGATCATACAACTGACATTTTTCATGGAAAGTTTTGTTTTCACCATCTATTAGGAGGGATGCCATTTCTGGGTACAGTAGTTTGGGTTGGAAGCCATAGGTGTTTAGACTTTGAAGTGTTCCATTCCAGTTCCTTCTGGCTTTTAGGGTTTCTATTGAGATATCTGAGGTAATTCTGATAGGATTGCCTTTGTATGTAGTGAGTTGTTTCTCTCTTGTTGCCTTTAGCACTCTCTGTTATCATCATTAACAGTTTTAGCTATGATGTGCATTAGAAAGTTTCTTCTTTGGTCCTGTCTGTTTGGTGTTCTGTGAGCTTCCTGTATCTCTATGGGCCTCTCTTTTGAGAGATTGGGAATATTTTGTCAATAATTTTGTTGAATATGTTATCTATGCCACTGGCCTCGATTTCTTCTACTCTGGTATACCCATGATCCAGCTGTTTGGTCATTTTGGGTTATCCCATAATTCCTTCCTGTTCTGTTCACGTGGTTTTTTGAATTTCGCAAAGATTTTGGACTCCCAATCAATTTCTTCTGTCTTCTCTTCCAGCTCACAGGTTCTGTCTTCTACATGAGTGACTCTGTTAGTGAGGAGTTCGAGAGAGGTTTATACAAGCTCTATTTGATTATTGTCTTCTGTTGATTTGTTTTGCATCATGTCCATCTCTTTTGTGAGGTACTGTTTCAGTCAGAGGTCTGATTTTCTTGGTGGTTCCTGAAATGCATTCCTGCTGTTGATCATGTCTTCATTAAACTTAATCAGCTGGGTATTAAGATCTTCCATGTGTTGACTCACCTTCAATTCATTTATCTTTTCTTTGATGCTTTTCTGGTTTTCTTCAAGTGTTAAACATACTGACAAAAGCAGTGTGCTCTAAGAGACAATTCTGCTCAATTTCATTTATGTGATTGTTGGTTTTATGATCATTTGCTTCCAGTTCAAAAATTCTGTTGAATAGAGTCACATAGCTTGCTGTGTTTTCATTTTGGGATTCAATTTCCGTTATTTTCTTTATGATTTTATTGGAGACTTTCATTGTGGGATGAGACTTTCTTGGTGGAGATCTCTCAGTTTTCTGACTCTTTTTTTTTTTTTTTTTTTTTTGCTTCGTGGCCTACCCATTTCAGGTTAAAAGCCATTTTTATTGTAGGTCCTTCAGTGAGTGTACTATTATTAATGTAAACCAGATTGGAGTAGTATGGGGGTGATAACCGCAGATGCGCAGATTGAGGAGATAACAAATACATCAAATGTCCCTGGGGACTCAAGAGTTGGGAAACTGGGAGCTCAGGCCTCATTCCACTCGTGTGCTGTCAGTACAGTTGATATAGGGTTTGGGGAACAAGAAGCCAGAAATCTGGGGAGCCGCATGCAAGAGGCTAGCTCCTACAATGGCCTGTGCACTCTGTAACTCAGGGAACAGGGATTTGGGGAACCAGGGGCCAGTCAATCAGGAAGCTTGAACAGAAGGCCTGTTTCTGCACCACACATGCAAAGACTAGGCTGACCCAAGCCAGAAGCAGGGGTATTGGAACCAGGGAACTGGGAGGTGGGGAACAAATTAATGCTCTAAACTACTCACTTTGCCCATGCATCCTCACTAGCAGGGGATGAGGGAGTTGGGGACACAAGAGCCATTCAATCAGGAAGGTTGAGAAAAGCATCTGCTTCTGCAGCACTCAAGCAGGGTCCACATAGCCCTAAGCCAGCAGCAGTGGCCCCAGGACCATGGAACTAGGAGATGAACAATGACCTGGGAATTCAGGCTTACTCATTCTGTGCATGAACCCTCTGGAGCATGGGATCCCAGAGCTGGGGACTCAGAAGCCATTCAATCAGGAGGGCAAAGCAAGGGGGCCTGATTGCTTTCTTCACATCCTCTTCCTTCCTTCCCTCCTTCCTTCCTTCCTTCCTTCCTTCCTTCCTTCCTTCCTTCCTTCCTTCCTTCATTCATTTCCTTACTCCCTCTCTTCATGATTTCTTCCTCTATTCTTCTTCGCTTCTCTTCTTTTTCTTCTAATAAGGTCTTTCTATCAGTCTCTGTTATCCTCAAACTCCTAATCATGACTCTTCCTCTCAAGTGCTGGGTTTAAAGTGTGCACTAACATATCTAGCTTTTCATCATCTACTTCAAGTACAGTTAGTAACATGAATAAATGAAAAAAGTAAAATTACAAAACTAGGTGTTCTTAGGGACCCCAGTTAAGAAAGCAACTCTATATGAACAAAGAGAGAAGGAAAGAAACAGATATTGTAATTGTTGAAAGATAAGTAGCAACTTTTGATAGGTTCCGACATGCCTAGAATTAAAAGAAAATTTGTAAAAGTAGACACATTGGCCTGAAGTAATCAAGTTGCTCTTCTATCAGCTCCATACCATGTGTTATACTCACAATAATTTTACACATGGACATTTTTTCATTGATGATAGGGAGGCTGTGTCCAGAATAGACCATTGAGTTTTCTAATGTCATGTATCCAGGAGAGACAGAGCTAATATATGAGAACCAAATATTATAATAAGCCCCAGACTTTAAACTCTACTTCTGTTGTTTAACTTTGAAAAAAAAAAAACTGAATTGGAAGCTAAGTAGAATAGATCTAAACTTAGTGTTAAAATTAATACATAGCAATGAATACCATTGAGATGTTTTTAGCAAAATTGTACCTAAGTTGAGTCACTGACCTATAAGAGTACATTTGTCAAAATGAAAAGTGACATAATTAAGTATCATTGTAATAATTTCTTGCAAGGTCATGCGATTAAACACAGTACATTTATGAAGAGAATAATCAAAACTTTTGCTTTTCTTACTAAAAACTACAGAATAAATTTGAAAACTATCTAATGAAAAATCCAGCAGGAACTATTAAGGGGAACTTGATAAAATGATTCTAAAAGTTCATATGTCATAGTAATGGACAAAAATGCTCTAAATATTTCACAGAAATAACTAAGGAGAATTTGCATAAAAATATTAAAAGACACTGAGATACCTCATTACCTTCTCTGTCTGCTTTTGACATTTAATAAGAGTTCACATATTTTATAGCTATGTTTTCTTTGTAAAAATCATTTATCTAAACTATATATATAGGGTTGGAGAGATGACTCAGTGGATAAAACACTCACTGCTCAAGATTAAGTACCCAAGTTTGATTCCTAGACCCATATAAAAAGCTTGAAGCCAGAACCTGCTTCTCTAATCATAGCACACTGACAGGTAGATGGGAAGCAGAGACACAGTAATTTTTATACAAATAGAAATATGTAGATATCTAGAGGTCTGTTGTCCTTTATCTCCAATTAATGTTGAGTCTCATTTGGCATTCTATAATCATGAAGTTAATTAGTAAAATCACATCATAATCCTATAATACATAAATTATATATTGCCCTCAATGGATAGCATTTTCACATCTAATGTCTAAAAATCTGATGTTTAATAAAATAGGTGATAAAAGACGATAGGGAAATAAATGGCTCATGTTTAATAACATACAATATGGAATACATCATGCTCTCCAGGTGAACCTGGTGGCCCTGCTGGTCTTGAATGTTGGTTTCCCCTGCCTTGACCTTCTAAATCCTGGATTACAGGTGTGGGCCCTATGCCTGGCATCTGCAAAGCCATTTGAAAATATTAATACTTGGTGAACATTTTTATTTAATAATTTATTGTTTCAATTTTGTTAATTTTTTTAAATATTTTATTTATTTATTTGAGAGTGACAGACACAGAGAGAAAGACAGATAGAGGGAGAGAGAGAGAATGGGCGCGCCAGGGCTTCCAGCCTCTGCAAACGAACTCCAGATGCGTGCACCCCCTTGTGCATCTGGCTAACGTGGGACCTGAGGAACTGGGCCTTGAACCAGGGTCCTTAGGCTTCACAGGCAAGCGCTTACCCGCTCAGCCATCTCTCCAGCCCAATTTTGTTAATTTTTTTAAGCTATTCTTTTTCTTACACACATGCCTTAAACATAGCAACTGGGCTATATTTCACTAGGGCCAATCCATTTCATCTATTCTGCTCATATCTTTGAATTTCACATGAACACACAGGTGCTAGTACCTACAGAAAATGGTTATGCCAAACAGAATTTTTCCTAAAGTATCTCTTTGCTTTCAAAAATTGCAACATGTATCTACCTCAGCACCTTGGTTTTATTGCCATGAGCTGTACCTCAAGTAATCCATCACATTAGGGCAGGGAAAAGGTAAAAATCAATAGTTCTTCAAAACAGAACCCTGGCTTGAAATTATGTGAAGAAAGAACAACTTTCACCCAAATATTTCCACAAAACCTGGTAAATATTTCCTTTGTGTTTTGTTCCAGTTCATTTATACACAGTAGCCATGTTCCCTAATGGATCTATTTGCTCAGATTAGGTGAAAGTCCAGTGTTCCATATGCCTGTTGATGCTTCTCTTGATGTCTGCTTAGCATGGTGCCATCTGAGAGTAGACCCAGTGAACAGAGGAGGATGCTTGAGTTGATGAGTTCTGCAGATTTCAAGTACTGCCAGAAGGTCAGAGAAAGAGAGCAGACAAGAGTGCAAATGGCTCCAGGGTGACTGTCTGTCTTCAGAGCTGTGTCTTTCTCACTTCTCTTACTGCTCAAGAACCAAGCCTTTAGGATTGCTTCTGTTGGAGTCTACATAATTCAACTCAGTGGTCCTGATCTTCTGTGGAAGTTTTAAACATGTGCAAGTCAACAGGTTTCCAGATCAGACCCAGGCCTAGGTCTTCACTATCAGTGATATATAGATTTACTTCTGCACTCAAGGGGTAGGAAAATAAGATTTGGCCTCCATAAAACAGCACTTAGGGTGGAATGACACTCTAAATGCTGGTGGGAGAAGAGACCTGCACACAACTTCTGAAAAGAAGGTGAGGCTACTGGTATTGTCAATACCAGCAACTTCAACCCTGGTGAGTTACCAGAGAGAAACTTCAGCCTTGCTCTGAAGGAGTAGGCTGCTGAGTATATTTCTTCCTTCCCTTTGCACTTGATGGCATTTTGAGAAAGGACATAGAAGGCCCTCCTAGGACCATACCAACTTTGGACCCATCAGATTATGGGTCTGATGTGTGTGACTTATGGGTACAGTTTTGAGGGTTGCATCAATTTTAAGGTATTTTAAAATAAGGGCTTTCTCATGAATGTGGTAAAATGGAATTTATTACAAGGTCACTAAAGGAATGTATTTGCATGACTCATTTAAACTTTTATAGGATAAGCATGGCCAGACACAAGGGTGTTATCTTCAATGTTTCTAAAATTACCTAGCTGTGACTTTTCTCTAGCTTTAAGAAATTTCAAAGAGAAAAAGAAAGATATTTCTCCTGGGTTACTTTAAAAATAGGTAGGTAGTTTTTATGAGAGAAAGAGAAACTCTTGGAGAGTCTGTGCAGGAATTCTCACTATAAAAGGAAATTGGAGGTGACAATAAGAGAAAAATAAAGGGACAACTAAAGGTTTTTACATTATAAGCCCCTAAAAGATGTATATATTTAGAAAACATAAGCAAACATCACTTCTTAAATATTCTGTTGAAGTGGTAACAATAACTAAGAAACAAAACAAAATAAATAAACCAAAGCAAACTTTGTTCTAATATTAAGAAAGAACATTTCAAACTGGAAACAGGTTCTTGTAATGGAGTGATATTTTTCCCTTCCTCAGTAGTGAGTGACAAGAAAAGCCTTGAGCCAAACATATAAACTTTCTACGGGCTACTGAAACATTTTATAAGGTCTTAAAGAATTTGTACTTTGAAACTTATAAGAAACAAAAAACAGGCTCTTGGTGCATTACTCTTTCACAGTGATATAATCCTACCTCTGAATTTTGATGCCTTATTTTCAGCTGGGCATCCATTGGCCACCACAGATAGTGGATAGAATAGATGCATTGAATAACTTGTGTATGAACATAGAAAACTGTTCATTTTATTGATCAAAACTAAGATCATATTATTTCTGCTTTGCATAGAAGTTCTGTTTCTCTCTGATTTTATGAAGCTTGTGGTGGTAAGTCACAGAGCATTGTTAAACAGCTTAAACTCAGCTTTCATTCAAAAATGTCCTAATCCTTTGTCTGTGGCTCCAGGTATCAGCGCTTCCTCTTAGTAAGAGCTACAGTGTCCCCTCCCAAGACCCATAAGATCTACTCTTAAATCCCAGTCTTGCATGCTGGCAGGAGTCACAGGCAAGAAGGTATCAATTCAGCCTTCACTCCATAGCACAGTATGACAACAGAGTCCATGGAACACTTTCTTTCCAAAGATAACTGATCACAAAACAATAAGGATTAATTCAGAACAAGAAAAACTAAAATATGCATGGCAGTCAAAGGCAGGTCTGACTCAAAAGTCAGTTTCTAAATGTTAAGGATAACAGTGTTGCTGTCTGCCATTTTTGGATACAAGACCCATGAATATCTCTCTCTCTCTCTCTCTCTCTCTCTCTGTATGTATGTATGTATATATATATATATATATATATATGTATATATATATACACATATATTCCAGAAAGAGAATGGAGGTACTGCCCTCCTGTCATGCCTTCGAAGGAGAACGTAAGCAGTATAACTATTCAGTTTTCACCTGAACATTGGTTGAAACATTTGATATTTTAAAGAATTGATTTAAAGGGTGAGTTATGTATCTGTTTCTTCAGGGTTAGCTCTGTTTTAAGTTATATCATAAGACAGAATGTGGCTAGGTTATATTTTCTTTGCTCTTGGCAGAAATACCTTGAAAAGGCTAAACTTTAATGTTAACACCCCAAGCCTTTAGAAAGATGAAATTAAAACCTTCAGCATTTAATTGCCTGTTCATTGTCCCTTTTGTAAGAATCCTGTACAGTAGATTGCTCTTAAGATTTGATTAGGAAAGAATATTTTGGTGGATTTTAACACTACCTTTGTTGGGCTGTAAAAGCTGAAGGAATGAATGTACTTGTCTGTGGAAACAGGCTATCAAACTGAGCTCTCATAACGAGCTGGTTTTAGTTCCTTCTCCCACTTCAGCGTCACTCACACTTGAGATTGACAGATTGTCTACTTCAGAAATACCCAGAAGCCTTTTAAAAATATGGGTTCTTACCCCACACCCTAGAGACTGACACAGTAGCTTTTAAAAGGGACATAGGAATGTGTACATTATGCAGGCAAACCTTCTGAATTTTATGCACCCTGTAGCCTAAAAAACTTCTAAGTACCTCTTATCTACCTTTGAGTGGTGACCCAGAATTCAATTTTCTTTTAACTTTAAATTATTTTTTTTTATTAGGAGGAAGGGATTTATTGAAGCTTACAGATCCAGGAGAAGTTGCAAAATAACAGAAGCTGGCCCACCTTCATACCCGACCACGCAGAAAGAGAAAAACCATCACCATCAAAAATAAGCATTCTCCAAGAACTCCGTAATGGCAAAGCTCAAAAACTTTAAATCAAATTTAACTTCATCTTTTTTAATCAATATGATTGATATGAGATACTCGCATTCACATGCATTATGTATATTTTTGTCAAAGAGGAAGGAGGGAGAGGCAATGAGTGACCAAACAAAAGGAATCTTCACAAGAATGCCCTCCTCTGTGGAAATGTTTAAAGCTTCCATATGAGTGTGTTGTTTATCACTAATGTGCCATTAAGAGAAAACACACATGGAGAAGCCACAGAATGCAGGAAAGGAAACTAGTGGGTTTTTTGCAGAATGGTAGTAAGCTTTAGAGTTCTAATTTCCAGGTGGATAAGCACATGATCCCAAATTAATTGTAATTCTCCTTTAAGCTTTCATGTAAAAGGTTTCATTTGGGCTTGAAACTAATTGCATGGGTTTGATTACTAGATATTTTTCGAGCTTGCCTCTAAAACAGTTATTAAAAACATTAGAACCAGCGTATAGCTACTTTACAGTGAGTATCCTTGATTGAAATTTCAGATCTCTATATAATGATTTTTTTTCCTAATTCAAAAGTTGATTCTTTCCACTGTAGACACAATCTAAGGATATAAAGAGCTAGCACGTAACTTGGTTGACCCAAGCAAATTTTCAAAAACATATTTAACATTGTTTTAAATGAATTATAAGCATATATGTAATAACATAGTCAATAAAATGGAGTTTACTTTAAAATTATGTGAATGAGGGCTGGAGAGATGGCTTAGTGGTTAAGCACTTGCCTGTGAACCCTAAGGACCCTGGTTCGAGGCTTGATTCCCCAGGACTCACATTAACCAAATGCACAAGGGGGTGTATAAGTCTGTATTTCATTTGCAGTGGCTAGAGGACCTGGTGTGCCCATTCTCTTTCTCTCTCTCTCTCTCTCTACCTGCCTCTTTCTCTCTCTATCACACTTTCAAATAAATAAATAAAAACAAAAACAAAAAATATTTTTAAATTATGTGAATGAGATCAGAAAGGCTTTTGTTAATTTACTCTTTCCTATATATAAAGTTAAATAGTAAAGTATTTCTCTCTTCCATAAAGAATTAAATGAGGAGGCTGGAATAATAACTTGGTAGACAGTTTGCTACAGAATCCTGAGTACCTGAGTTTAAGTCCTCAGACCCCATGTAAAGGACAGAAGCTGTGGTAGAGACTGTAATACCAACATGACTTTGACAAGATGAGAGGTGGAAACAATGGAATTTCTCATAATTTCATGGACCACCTAAACTGATGGAGTGGTAAACAATAGAAGCTAGAGACTGACTCAAGAGAAGCAGAAGGCAAAGACTGACACCCATACACCCCCAATACAAAACGGAATGAACATGTCCAAATTGACATGCAAGAACACACACTAAAGGTTGCCCTCTGTCCTGCACATATATATCATGGCATGCGCAGGCCTACATGGACATGCATAAACACACATATACTCCAACAAAGTTGTCTTCCTCTCTCCTGCACACATACATCATGGAGTGTGCATGCCCACATTCACGTGCATGAACACACACATAAAGACACTCAGGACTTTAAAACAATTGGCACTAATTCATGGCAACAAAATTTGTCAAAGTTTAAAAATAAATAGTTTCTATTTAGATTGTCTAAATATGTGGCAGTATAAGCACAAACATTCAAATTTCTTTGCCTATAATACTCCAAAAAAGTCCAAATGGTGAATGTATAACATTAACTATAATTTTACAATCTCCATTGGCACCCAAAACTAGGGAAAGCCACACCCAAGGAATAAAATTCAAGTAGAACTAAGGACTAGCAAGAAAACAGACAATAAACCAGGCGTAGTGGTGCATGCCTTTAATCCCAGCACTCGGGAGACAGAAGTAGGAGGATCGCTGTGAGTTCAAAGCCAGCCTGAGACTACATAGTGAATTCCAGGTCAGTCTGAGCTAGAGTGAGACCTTACCTTAAAGACCAAAAAGAGGGCTGGAGAGATGGCTTAGCAGTTAAGTGCTTGCCTGTGAAGCCTAAGGACCCCGGTTCAAGGCTCAATTCCCCAGGACCCACATTAGCCAGATGCACAAGGGGGTGCACATGTCTGGAGTTCGATTGCAGTGGCTGGAGGCCCTGGTGCCCATTCTCTCTCTACCTCTCCCTCTGCCTCTTTCTCTCTCTCTCTTTGTCACTCTCAAATAAATAAATAAAAATGATTTAAAAAAAAAAGACCAAAAAGAAGAAAGAAAAAAGAAAGGAAGGAAGGAAGGAAGGAAGGAAGGAAGGAAGGAAGGAAGGAAGGAAGGAAGAAGAACTAGTAAGAAAGAAGACATTGAGTGGCAACTTGATTCTTTTTCTTTTCTTACAAGCAATAGTGCTTTATAATAAAACAGGGGCTGGGGGCTTAGCAGTTAAGGCACTTGCCTGTGAAGCCTAATGACCCTGGTTTGATTCCCAAGGACCCACATAAGCCAGATGCACAAGGGAACACATACATCTGGAGTTCAAGTACAATGTTTGGAGGCCCTGGTACACCCATTCTCTTTGTCTCTGCTTCTTTTCTCCCTGTGTCTGATGCTTGCAAATAAACAAATAAAAATAGCCCCCCAAAATATATTTTTAAAAGTATAGAGGCTAGAAAGTAAACCGAAGAAATGCATAACTGGGTTTTAAATCTCTAAGCATATAGAAAACTAGGCAAAGGAGAAACCCTCACAAAATTAATAATCAGAGAGAAATAAGGCTGTTTTGGAAAAAGTCAGTAATCTTAATTTTCTACATGGATCTGCTGAAAGTGTTTATATAGTAAAATAGAGTAAATGACAATGAGTTTTACTGTATTGAAAAGAAAGAGGGCATGCATTATATGAGAGAGCAAGATAGAAAAAAATTCAATTCATTTCTCTAGAAAGTCAAGATGGAAATAGTTATGAAACAGTAAGGTGTAATAAGATTATACATATATATATATATATATATATATATATATATACACATATGTGTGTGTGTGTATATATATATATATACATATATATATATGTATATATATACACATATATATATGTATATATATATATATATATAAATATGTGTATATATATACATATATATATATGTATATATATATAGATGGTGTGTGTGTGTGTGTAGAGAGAGAAAATTGGTCATTAATCAAGAGTGTATGTCTCCACCTTAAAATGAAGAAGGAAGTAGAAGTAAACTTCCAATTTGGAAAAAAAGAAAAGAGACAGAGACTGGGGTGTGCAGGGAGTGGGAGGGGTGATGAAGGTGGGCTCACAATGAGGCAGGGTAGATATGAGAGCCAGTTTTCCCCAAATTGTTGGGAACGACATTATTGCATTTTGTTCTTGGCTTAGAAAAGCTCCATCATGTATCGATCCTACATCTTCTATGTCCAGTTATCTACTGAAGGGTATTTAGGCTTAGTTCATGATTTCACTATTGAGAATAGAGATGAGCATTTGACACCAAATAAGCCAGATCCACAGAAACCAAGTATCATTGGAATGCATGTTTTTTTTTTGTTTTATGTAATGACTTTATATTATAATCACATGTGATGTAATATAATGTTGAAATTGCATTCTTTCACATTTTAGCATATTTCTTTTTTTCACAAAAATAATCTTTTAATTGTTTTGTAGTTGGCACAGATGGTATCATTCAAACTCACAGTTTTATTTAATAGACTAAAATATCACACAGCTTCGATTGAAGAGAAATCATAATGATGTAAGTTTTATAAAATTACATTCAGCAGCAGCAGCATGTCCATAAAATTAAAGACTGGGGCTTAAATAAACAAAATAAAAAGCTACCTAGAAAGTAAACAGCCCAAACTGAAGCCTGTTATAATTATTAGAGAATTGTGCTTTGTTTCTGTTGTTACATGTATTTTTTTTTTTTTTAAGTCAGGGCTTCTTGTAATCTAGGCTGGCCTCGAACTCCTAATTTTTCTGCCTCCATCTCCCACGTGCTGACATACCAGGTGTGTACCTTTGTGCCTGACTGCTTTCTGGATTTTTAAATTCATGCTGGTATGTACAGTCAAGAAAAGCTGCGAGGTTTTGGCTTGTTAAGTATGAAAGGAGTCTGTAAATGTGCCTGGAAAATACTTCTCAGGAAAAGAAAAGGCAAAGCAAGGCCGTATTGAAACCACCTGCCTGAACTGGCTTTGAAAGATGTGCATCTCCACTGGGGGGATGGCATTCACCATCTTTGCTAAAACTTGCCAGGAAACGACCCTGTTGGAGAAGGTATCATCTCATGGACTCCCCATCCCTGTAGTTCCCAGAGGAAAAACAGAAAGGCCCAAGTCTCATTTTCAAATTTTGGCCTTGAAATTTCAGGTCCTTAACACAGTGGAGCTGTGCCTAGAGCTGCCCAAAGTGACCTGTTCTGTACTTCCAGATCACTTCCACACCTACTGACCAGGGTAAGAGACTGGGGGCAGCAATCACTGGTCAAGAGCAATGGTGGATACTGTTCAGTGAGGACTTGTAGGAAACTGGCAATTACAGGGAATTCCATTGAAGGGGGATGACAATGGAGACCCTTACTTTCCCCATTATAGGCGTCAGCTGTAATGATACTCAGGAAAAAGGCATTCATGGACTGTGTGGTGCTCCTTGGTAGAGTTCAGTGATCTTAATTCCTGACTAATGGTTTGGTTTCTGTTCTGAAGACATGTATTGGCTTCTCGAATTTGATCCCAAGCCTCTGCTTGAAGCAAACTTTCTCGATCAGAAGAAGCTAAGCACAGGCATCTTCCACCCACACATGACATCCTCCGTGCTCTATCCGGGCCACAGGGGGGAGTGACTGCGCTGTAATGCAGGGAGCATCGAAATGAAAGCCCATGTCAGTGCGTGGCTGGTCTTCTTAGCTGTCCTGGGCTTAGCGCTCCTGGGCCGCCGCCACTGGGGCCACCAGCTCAGCTGCGGTCTTGTCTAGGGCAGGTTTCTTTGAGTAATCCCATAGTGCTTCCTATCCGGACATTTGTAGATCCTACCTCAATTGCATGTTGAAAGTCCATGGACACGCCCATGTTCAGCTCAACCTGGTCTGCAGGAATACTCAGCTTTTTACACAGCTCTTCCCGTAGGGACACCAGCACCTGGAAGTCTGGGTTTGGTCCTTGATTAAGATCATGTCCAAAGCTTCCTATGGTCATGAGCCTCACAAACTCCAGGCTGGGACAGTTGGCCTTTATGTATTCCACCATGGCAATCGTCCCTGAGGGTGGAAGGCCGTGTTTACTATCCTCTCCATCAGTGTTAATTTGAATCATGACCGTTAATTTTTCAGTAGAACCTTTCTTCTGCCAGGAACTATTCACTTTGTCTGCCAACTTTGCCAAGTCTACTGTTTGGAGCATGAAGAGGTTGGGGACAGCCATCAACTTGTTAACATTTTGTTTCTGTAAATGGCCAATAAAGTGCCATTTGATTTCAGGACATGAAGACAGAATCTTAGGATTTGATGTTTTTTCTAGTAGTTCCTGAACATAGTTGTCTCCAAAAGTGCGCTGGCCATGACCATAGGCTTCAATCACCATGTCTGCAGGTCTGGTTTTGCTGACTGCTCCTAGCCGGGGCTGGATGGCGGGAGATCCCGGGCCGCCGCGCCACAGCCTGCGGGACGCGCTCGTTCACTGCCCGCAGCGCGAACCCAACTCCCAGCTCCGCGGCTCTCCACATTCCCCGGAGACGACGCCCGCATATTTCTTTTATATGGTTATGAGCTCGTTGAGGAATATGTCCAGATACTACAGCTGGAAGGTCAAGGAGTTAATGATCATTGTCAGCTACATAACAAGGTGAGATCTGCCTGAGTTACAAGTGGCCCTTTCCTCAAAGAAAGGAAGAAAGAAAGAAAAGAGGGGAGAGGGAAAAGGAAGGGAAGAGTGGAAAGAAGAAGAGGAAAAGCAAAGGAAAGGAAAACACATCTACCTAGTCAGACAAGAGTACATATCAGTATGTAAAAGCAAGTAGTGCACTTTAGAAGTTTCCAGGTAAGTCTGAAAACATAGCTCAGTGGTAGGGTGTTTGGACAGATAGTTTTCAGGTAAAAAGTGCCTTCGAGAGATGTGCTTTAGAAATTATCACAAAACAATGGTGGAAATATACAGATTAAGTGCATATTTGAACCCTCTTAGCCCAGTGAGATGAAATACCTTATTTTCCTGACAAAGGCCTACAGAAGGCATGTTTACTCAGTCTACTCAGCTGCTTTTAATAACAACACTTATCTTTCAAACCCTTAGTCTATAATTTAGTAAGAGTCAAGTAACAAATTTTTATCTATTTCTATGGTTTTAAATATAAATATGAATGTGCATACCTAATCTATATTTTATATTCATATATAGATTTAAAACTATCTGGGATTATGTACATGTGTGATGAATTGCATTTAAAATATATACACATACCACATAGTAAGTTTTTTTTTTTTAATTTTAGGGAAAGAAAATGGTCATGAACGTAGGCTAAATAAGAATAATCAAATGCACAAAGAATTGACTTAAATAACGTATTTCCACCAAGTAATAATGTATATATATATTTATATGACATATATGTATGTAATATATATGTGTGTGTGTTTCATAACTTTTAATAAAGGTATAGAATATATCACACTTTCAATAATCAGATATGTTAGTAACATTGTCAACATTTTAAAATAAAAAGGTATTCCCTATAAATTATCTATCTATATCTACACACACATATATATATATGTATATTGCCATACTGTTTCTTTTCTTTCTTTTTTCTTTTTTGCTTTTGTCAATAAAATAGTCATCTGGTTTCTGCATTATATAATCTAGTCTTTTATATGTGAGGTGTTAAGTACCAACCTGCCTGTCAGTCTTCATCACCTTTCTTTCAATACAGGAAGACTGTATCTTCCAAAAGCTTTGTTGATTTGTTCAATTTAAGCATCATTTAAACACATGTATATCATCTTTTTGCTTTAAAGATAGCATTATGAGTAATAGGTTGAAGTAAATCTTACTATTCATGACCTTTTCCTAAAACATACAGTTTTTATTTTCAGAGATAGAAAAGAGTCAGATACAAAAGATGAAACCAACATATAGACTGGAACATTTAACAAGGAAAATACAACTGCAAAGAAAACCTGGGACCCTCTTGTTCAGTGGCACTGAGTCTACACTGATAGGTTCACCTGGAGAGGCCCAGAAGAGTCAGTTCCTATGCCCACAGCTTAATCCAGGTTCTTCAGGTCTCAATGGTCTATTTTGTCTCTATACTAACTTCTCATTCATTAACATACTGGTGATTTCAACTGTTCAGAGAATTACTTGCAAATTTCTTTTGGTATTATTCCTTATCCTATCCTTAGACCAAGTGAAACTTTGTGTAACTACACTTTCCTGTACAATTAAGGGATCACTTCTGTTAATCTTCCCAGCATCAGACAACTCTTTGTCCTTTCTTGTGGCAGCTGAAGAGAAAGATACAGCTCTTTAATTTCTGGAAGATGCTCCTCATCTCTCCCAATGGAGCCCATCTAGAGGCCCACAACTCTTGTGACTGTCAGCAAGAATGCTGTAGCAGCAATGTAGGTGTGGAGGGATGATCAATTTATAAGCCTGTTTGAAGCTGACCCCTCTGTGAGATGTCAGCACTTTCCACATTCAACTTCCTAAGTTTTAGAGATTTCTTCAATGAAAGAAAGTGATGTTTACTAGTAGTCATCGGTCAACATTAGTAGATATTCACTACATAGGTACTTTATATTGCATCATACTCATTCCATTCTATGAATTAATATTTATCTTTTAAAACAGTATGATGAGATGATATCTGTTGTTATAGTGAAGGGCAAAAGAAAATTGCCACCTCCCTTTACCCACAAAGTGATGCACTAGGTAACAGAGTTATTTCTGTCCTAAATATGTTCAACCAATAAACAAGATAGTAATTGAAGGAAAATATTCAATTTCATCTCTATATCTAGCCTAATAACTATTTACCATAAACAATAATTCTTGTTTAGTCTCTTGTTCACATTCTAATAAAATACAATTCTGTAATGATCTCACAGTCACCACATTCGTTGAGATAAAGCACTAGTTTATTTGTATTTGCACCAATTGAATCAGAGTGCCACCTTGTAAGCTCAGTGAACATTTACAAATTTAACACAAAAACTGAAAACAAACCATTAAAAAAATGAGAAAGATCAAAAACTAAACAGAGTAAGGAAAATGTTTGCAGAAACTGCAATTGCAACAGATATTATCTGTTTTATTTAAACCTTTTACTGAAAGATGCTCTCCTTGGAAAATTGCAACCTTACTACATTAACTGGCAGGTGTGAGAGCCCAAGGAAATAATTAACAGAGCAAAGAAAACATAAACTGTAAAGAACTACTTGATAAGCTAGATTTCATTATCAAATGAAAAGATGCACATTATTATTCAACAGGGAATTGTATGTTAAAACAGGATGTGGTGCCCTCTTTGATACTCACTAGAATGTCAAAATAAGAGATTATCAATGTCAAACATTGCCAAAGATTTATAACAATTTGCATTTTTTTCTTGAGAATACAATGTTGTACTGCTGCTTAGAAAAACAATGTGAGAAAAGAAAAACAATGTGAATGTTTTTTACAAGTTTACACTATGCTAATCATGAAATCTAATTCTACATGTTTACCTAAGAGAAATGTATATGTTTATATAAAATTTTAAATAAATGCTACTATAGCTTTCTTTATAATATATACATAAACTGGATGAAGTTTATGATATATGAACCTTTTATACACATACACAGACAGATTTCATACACATGTGTGTACAGAAAAGAAATTGATTTAAGCTCCTAGAAACAAATAAAACTACTACTTCAGATAGATCTTATATGTGATGATTACTCTGTTCATTGAGACTAAACTATGTGTTAGTAGTAGCTAGACATGGTGGCACATACCTTTAATCCTATCACAGAGGAGGCAGAGGTAGGAGGATTGCTGTGAAATCAAGACCAGCCTGAGACTGCATAGTAAATTCAAGGTCAGCCTGGGCAAAAAGTAAAAAACAAAAACAAGCCAAGTGTGTGTGTGTGTGTGTGTGTGTGTGTGTGTGTGTGTTAGAATTCTGTTACTGTCACAAGGTGCCTGAGAGAAATAATGTAAAAGGGGAAAAGACTTATTTCGGCTTATAATTCATGCTTCCTGGTTACCATTGCTTTGAGTCTAAGTAAGGCATACATCATAATGGTAAAGAACATTTCTTAGAGCAAAACAATGATGGCTGGAGAAATGGCTTAGCAGTTAAGATGCTGGCCTGCAAAACCAAGGACCCAGACTTAGTTCCCCAGTACCCACGTAAAACCAGATGCACAAAGTGGCACATATATCTGCAATTCATTACATTGGCAATAGACCCTGGCATGTCCATGCTCTCTCTTTCTCTCTCTCTTTCTGACTATGACCCCCCTCTCTCTACTTGCAAGTAAATAAGTGAACATATATAAAATAATAAAAGGCAATGAGAATAATAAATGAAAAATAAATGAAAGCAATGAAAATTTAAAGATATTGCCCTGAAGTAAAATAATACAAAACTTTATATATATTTTAAGTTGTCCAAAAATGAAAGGGAACATGTTATTTGTAGTACTTAAAGCATAAATTTTCTTTTTTCTTTTTTTTTTTTTTTTTCTGAGGTAGGGTCTTCACTCTAGCTCAGGCTGACCTGGAATTCACGATGGAGTCTCAGGGTGGCCTCAAACTCATAGCAATCCTCCTACCTCTGCCTCCCAAGTGCTGGGATTAAAGGCCACCATGCCCGGCTTAAAGCATAAATTTTACTAAAAAGCTTAAGTAACGTTTCTATTATTCAGTTTTCTTTTTTTCCTTTTTTTTTGCACGGAATTATGAGCAGCAGTCCTCTAGAGACAGACAGCTGGTAGCACGGGGAGTGTGTGCGTTAAGACCAGAGCCCGCAAGTGACACTTGGGATTTTCTATGAACATTCAAAACACAGTAACAGCTTCTCCAAAAAGTCCCCCTTCTTGGTGGCTAAGGTGACTGTTCTCAATGGTAAGTTCAGAAATAGTAATAAAATGGAAGATCTGAAAATTCTCATAGAGAAACAAAGTGAACAGTCTCCCCATTTCAACCACTGTTTGCAAATATTGATTTTTCATCTCTAGACCTCAGAGTATGTTTGAGTTGAGGCACTAAAGCAGCAATTGCTCAGACCCACAGAAAATTTTCATGCTGAATAAACCACCTCATAAGCAGAAGCAACATCTAGTGGATGTCTTCTTCACACAATGCCTCCCTGTGACGGAGCCTGGATTCTGGCTTTCAATTGATTTAATAGTTTTGTCACTTCAGAAAATTTCCTAGAACCTTAGGAAATGAAGTTCTTACATTTTTAAGGTGAAGTTTCTTATGAAGTGAAGGCATTACTTGTATTTTGCTAGGATAAAATATGGAGTGTTTGCTCTTTTCTGAGCTAATTTTTAAAAGAGATGCAGAATGTTGGTCAATGCAGGATATGACCTGTCTCAACTAAGATTGTCTAGGGGGTGGAGAGATGGCTTAGTGGTTAAGGCATTTTCCTGCAAAACCTATGGACCTAGGTTCAATTCTCCAGGTCCCATGTAAGCCAAACACACATGGTGGTGCATGCATTTGGAGTTCATTTTCAGTGGCTAGAGGCCCTGGTGTATCCATTCTCACTCACTCTCAATCCTCCATCTCTCCCTCTCTCTGTCTCAAATAAATAAATAAATATAAAAAGATTGTCTAGTCAATTTCCTGTTCCAAAAATATGATTTTGTTTTCAATAGGCAAGCCCTTTTTTTTCTATTGAATACTACTCCACAAATTTAATAATAGGAAGAATAAAGTTTATATATATATATATATTTATATTATTTATATATATATTCATATATGTATATATATAATTTTATTCTTCCTATTATATATATTATAATTATATATATTTATATACATAATATATTTATATATTACATAAAATATATATATATAATTATATAGATATAATTTTACATATATATATGTATATGTATATATACATATATATACACTATATATACTCTAGAACTAATGAAGGCTACACAGTAGTTTTAACCTATTGGAAAATGTATCTTTTGTATTGTTTGACCTCATAGCCATGACAGAGAGCAATGGTGGCGTTAGACCATTTCTTCTCTAACATATTTTATGGCTTAATTTTCCATAATTTCAACAACATTTCACATGAGTGCACTGAAACGGATCAGGTGACCCAACCTCAGTTTAAAGGTTTCTATGGTGCCAGCTCTCTTTGGATTCAGTTTTGTGTTTGTTTCCACCTCCTCTTCCCCTCCCCCCAAACTCTTCTATCTCTGTTGTCTGGGCCTTAAGTTGCCTATCAGGTATGTCGGCAACTCAAGCAGGTCCGGGTAAAGAACCACAGATAAGTGAGACCATGTGGTATTTGTCTTTCTGTGATTGTGTGTTAGCTGTGTATGATCTGTTATAAGTCTGTCCATTTCTCTACAAACTTCATTGCATCAGTTTTTATTTATTTATTTATTTATTTTTTTTTTTTTTACTGCTGAGTAGAATTCCATTGTCCAGATGTACCACAATTTCATTATCTATTCATCTAATGATGGACATCTGGGTTGATTCCAGTTCTTAGCTATAATAAATTGAGTAGCTATAAACATGGTTGATCAAATATCTCTGTATAGATTCGTGGAGCATTTTGGATAAATGCCCAGTAAAGGAATAGCTGGATCTGTTGGTAGCTCTATAACCATCATTTTCAGGAATCTCCATATTAACTTCCATAGTGGTAGTAACATTTTGCAGTCCCACTAACAGTGGATGAGGGTTCTTTTTCCCACATCCTCGCCAACATTTGTCATTGTTATATTTTTAATGATTGCTATCCTTACTGGAGTAAGGTGGAATCTCATTATGTTCTCCAGTGTCAAGCTTTCACTAGTCTTTGGCTAAAAGGGGGGTTGTATACATCAAATTCTCCTTAAATTAATAATGCTTATCCCATTTAAACTATGTTGACTTCACTCTACTTTGGAGAATCTGTTCTTTTTCAGAAGGTAGTGATACCTCAGGGGGTAAACTACCCCTGGCACTTCAGCCAAGTCACAGGTCAATCCACAAAGGAATTGGGAAGACAAGCAAGAGTGCTGTTCCAGGGCTGGAGAGATGGCTTAGCGTTAAGCGCTTGCCTGTGAAGCCTAAGGACCCCGGTTCGAGGCTCGGTTCCCCAGGTCCCACGTTAGCCAGATGCACAAGAGGGCGCACGCGTCTGGAGTTCGTTTGCAGTGGCTGGAAGCCCTGGCGCCCCCATTCTCTCTCTCTCCCTCGATCTGTCTTTCTCCCTATGTCTGCCGCTCTCAAATAAATAAATAAAAATGAACAACAACAACAAAAAAAAAATTTAAAAAAATGAGTGCTGTTCCATTCTCTTCCTGATAATCAGCATCAGGGTGTAGGAGACAGACCCTGAGGACACAAAGCAGAGATCCAGAGGCTCCTAAGAGCTTATCCCTGAGGTAGACTTAAAACCCACCACAGCCCTGGGAATTTTGTGGAAGTGGGGGCAGAAAGATTGTAAGAGACACAGGTTGAGACATCATGCTCAGAGGCATTTCCTCCCCACCGCCCCCCCCAAAAAAAATAACTGACTGTTGCTCCCAGAACACATAAACCACAACCCCATAGGGAATACCTGCAGCCCTACTGAGGAACATTCCCAACTGAATGGAGGCAGGGATGAGGAAAAGAGGGTACCAACATATGATGTATTCATGCAATATATGTTGTTAATAATAAGAAGATAGTAAAAACGAAGCTTTATAAAATGCCAATAACCCTAATGAAATCAAATAAAAATCACCTCTAATCTGTAAAAAGAAAATGTACATGTGTATATGATGGCTTACAGTGGTCCTGTCATATATGTGTCCAAATCAAGGAAATGAGCATGCACATTTCCTTATATTATTTATAAAATAATAAATAATAGTTGGGCTTTGTAGTGTACACCTTTAGTCTCAGGCCTTGGTAGGCAGAGGTAGGAGGATCACGGTAAGTTTGAGGGCAGCCTGGGACTACAGAGTGAATTCCAATGTAGAGTAAACCCTACATTGAAAAAATTTATTTTTATTTATATTTATATTTATTTATATTTATTATTTTGATATCATGGTCTAATTGAGAGGGGGAGGGGATATGATGGAGAGTGGAGTTTCAAAGGGGAAAGTGGGGGGAGGGAAGAAATTACCATGGGATACTGTTTACAATTATGGAAGTTGTCAATAAAAAAATAAAAATAAAGCTGGGCGTGGTGGTGCACACCTTTAATCCAGCACTTGGGAGGCAGAGGTAGGAGGATTGCCAAGAGTTCGAGGCCACCCTGAGACTACATAGTGAATTCCAGGTCAGCCTGAGCTACTGTGAGACCTTACTTCTGAAAACTGAAAAATAAAATAAAGTAAATAAAAGGAAGAAGAAACAATCAAAAAATAAATTCATATAATTATAAATAAATTCAAAATAAATAAATACAAATTCTAGTCACTCTCTTGTGCTGTAGAACACAAGAACGTAGTCCTATATTATTGTATTTTGGTACCTGAAATCAAAGTTACCTCACTTTATCTCCCTCACTTTAACCTTCCTAGGCTGTAGTGACAAATATTGTAATCTATGTGTAAAAAATTTACTTTTTAAAACGTATTTTGTTTTTATTTATTTCTTTGATATATGACAGAAGAGAGAGAGAGAAATAGGCATGCTAGTGCCTCCAGCCACTTCAAATGAACCAGATGTATGCGCCACCATGTGCATCTGACTTAAGTGGGTACTAGGGAATCAAACCTGGGTCCTTAAGTTTCATAGGGAGGCATGTTAACCACTAAGCAATCTCTGAAGCCTCAGGAACAGGAAGAAACACCCAGGAGATTGTCTGAGGACAGCTTATTCATTTATTTGTCAGGGGAATGGGCTTATAAGCATTTGTGACAGAGTGGGAAGAGGTACAGATAGGTATGGGTCATAAGGGGATTGGTCAGTACAAAGGTCTTGTTGATGCCTGATTAGCATGTAGGGATTTTCTGGGTGAGCAGGAAATGATCACACGTTCTAAGTAGTGGTGGGAAAAAGAATAGGGTACAGGTCATAGGGGGACAGGCTGTGTCAAGGCTGCTGGCTGATACCTTATTAACATATAGGGGCATTCAGGGCAAGCCACAAGAGGTCACAAGGCTCTGGGGAAAGTGAAACCTAAGTTTCATCAGGATATCCAGATGACCCGGGCTGCGGGGAGGGAGAGGCCTCCCTCCTGCAGGTCTCCAGTGTGATTATTGGGGTCTAGGCCTGCTGAAACCTTTGGTGTCTGGGGCCCTTAGTCATGCCTGACAGCTTAGGCCTGCTTAAACCTCCAGCGACCCCAGGCCCCCGACCATGACCAACATTTACCAACAAATGTGGGCATGGCCAGCTCTTTACATGCTAGAATGCTTGGAATGGAACTCTTGTGGTCTCATGCTTCTTGCTTGCTGATCAATCATTTATAACCACTGAGCTATCTCCACAGAGCTTCCATTTTTACTTTTCTTGAATAAGCTCTATGCAGCTTTAAAAGAAATCTTTATATATTGTTGAGCTTAAAGTAGATATTTACTGACCACCAAATGATTACATCCAGAGTAAAGCTCAAAAAATTATAACACTGGAATAACCCTTTTTGCACATTTTCTACAGTGTCATGTTAACTCTAGAAACAAGAGAATTTTTCTTTGAAGTTTAAACTTGCAGAAAGAACCAATTGTCTCAAGATATTTTAAATGAAACAGTGGAAAGGTACGTTTGGTGTCACCTTTTCAACTTACTATCATTGGTGAGTAGACAGTTTGGACATTTATGACCAACAAAATTATTAAATGTCATAGTCTCCTTTCATTGATATTTTATACTGCATAAACTTATAGCTCATAAAGTTGTACTATAAGAGATAGAAAATAGCACTAAAATTAGGCTAAAATTTGTTTAGTTTTGTTTTAATGATGTAGAAATAGTTTAAATATAATAGCATAAAAAGCTTATTAAAGAATAAATATCATGCCAAGTATAAATAAGTACAATACCTCTTGTATAACATATTGGGACAAGAAGTGTACTACCATTTTTTTTTTTAATTTAGGACTATGGAATATACATCATGTGATAGCTTGTGAATGGGACACTATTTAAATACAAACTTCATGTATGCTTCCTAAACTCCTTCTATAAAGAGGCTCAGGCTGTTTTATAGCCTTAGTGCTCCTGAATTTTTACTGTGGCCAATCACATGAATTGAGTGTGTGAAAGTTTCCACTTGGATCATCAAGTTGGCATGTAAAACGTTTGAGATTTTGTATCACTTTTTGAGACGGGAATTTTATTAAGGATAGTCAACTTGCACATGGATTAAATAATAGAAACAACAAGTATAATTCTTCAAAGAAGAGAAATCCTTTGGAAGTCAGTGATGGTTTAATGGCCACTGTTTGAATTAGGAAAGCTTATCTGAAGATACCACTAATGGACTGACCTTTCCTTTCATCCAAACCTACACAAGAGGAAGTCAATGTATAAGGTGTAAGGAATTTGATTAGATCTAAGGAAAACATTTCTTACCATTGTTTGCCACTCCTGACATTTATTTTTTGAATGGAATTAGGAAACACTTTTGGTGGTCGAATGAATCCATGTTAAAAGGAGATGTCACAGCAAAGTCATGCTGTGACAGTCCTTGGAAATCACTGGAAATTTGAGAGTTTATTACTAAATCATAAGAGCTCACATTCTGCTGACCTTATTTCAAGAAAATCAACACAGCGAACATGTCCAGCTCTAATATTCTGTCATTCCCTGCCAATATGAGATAGCACTGAGGACTGAAGAAAACCCAGAATAAACTGTAACCAAGTCCCCACCCAGACACGTCCCTCCACCCAGTTCCCGTAGACCCTGCCCCGGCCTGATTGTCCACTTTCAAGACATTCCTCAGAAAACTTTTGCGTATTTGAATGTTATAACACGTGAAGGATCAGGCGAATGTGGTTTTAATATGAATCTGGCAAATCACATGCCAAGGAAAGATGAGAGAGTTACAGCAAAAATGAATCCCAGATTGTTGGGTGGTAAACAGGACAGTGCCACACTTGCTGTAGTTGAGGCAGATGGAGTACAAATGTGTGACTTTTTAAATCTATGGTGATTCAAATTCTATAGATAATGTAAGAAAAATTGCCCAGATTATGTTTTTTTTTTTTCTACTTGCTGTTTCTAAGCAACAGCATTGCTGTTGTATGAGATTCTGAATTTCACTCACTCAGCAAAGATTACCAATTTAATATTAAGGAAGTGCATGCTGAACTGACTGAGCAAATAATTTTCCAATCAATGAGATCAATGAGTATGTTGAAATTCTGATGTGTTTGAATCATTGATATTCTCATATCTATTTCAGTTATCTCTTCCATAACGTGCATTCCTTTTCAAACCAAAGGGATTGTAAGTCAAGCTAGAAAGGTTTTCAGTATTTTAGTGAAGACATTTTCCTACAAGAACTTCATCAAGATATTACAATTATTAAAGACTAAAATAGCCCAATTCACCTGCACTATGGCTAGGTAGTAATGAAACTTCATCACAAATACTATATATTCTTTCCTTCAGTCTTTGAAAATTTGTTGTTCAAGTTTTTTTACACTTGAAGCCACCTACTCCAGGGTTGCTGAATGCTTCTGTGGTAGATAGAATGTGTTATCATGTGAAGGTTTTTCTTTCTAATGGAATGATATGGTGTAAGTCTTGAGCCTTTCAGGAAGGCAGAATAGCAGAAAAGGAGAGACACAATACAGGAAGGCAGTGCAGGTCTATAAATTCATGATTTCTACATATGCTAGGAGAATGTTCAAGACATGCCTCCATACTAAAGGGAAAAAATCTCCTATACCAGGAAATATAATTACCCTTTATGCAAGAAATATAAGTAATATATTCTCTATCAAGAGAGAATCAAAACTAGAAATATGTCAGGATTACAAAGCAGCACTGGCTTTTAGTTCTTCTAACATATTCAATCTCACTGGGTCTGCAGGAGTCCAAGTATTCCTTCCAGTGTCTAGAATAATTGGGTCATAGAAGTATTTTTCCATCACCTTAACTGTAGCATTTTATTTCTAATGTTAGAGTATTTCCCTCTTAGGATTGCTTATGATTATATCCTCCCCCACCAAATCTATTAATGATGAGAAAATCTTTAATTGTAAGTTGAGACTGGAGGATCACCATGAACTCAAGACCAACCTGGGTTCGTAGTGAGTTTTAGGCCAGCTTGGGTGATAGAAAAAAGAAACAAAGAAACTAAATATTTGCATTTGATGTCATCAAATGATCAAGACTAATTGTTAAACCTTAGATATTTATCTTTCAAGTATATATTACTATAAGCAAAACTTAACTCAGTCAATCAGATTGATAAACATGTATTTTATTGGAACAAACTGACATAAACACCCTGTGTTAAAATACAGTCTCAAAAACATGTATCTTAGAATACTTCCATTCTTTTGGAGGAAAATAATTTAGGTGAGAGTAGATATGCTTACTTAGGTACAGGTTTTCAGAGGAAGGAATTTGAGAGCTCCTAAGGGCTTTTGTTCTCTATGAAGACTTACAGATTTTGTATCAGTTCACATGGCCTCGGTACCTAGAGGAAGACAAAAAGGTTCTTGGATTCTTGTATCACTTCAATGAGGTTACAGCCTATTGTTCTCTTTCCAAAGACTCAGTGAAAACCAGAACAGGTTAAACTCCTTAGAGATAACAAACTGGAATGACAGAAAATCTATGTACTACCAATATTACACAGTCTTAGAGCTTTTACAGCAGTAAGTTTTAATGACAGTTTCTTCTAACCTCTGCACCCAAGTGTTAGATGTCATACTTTCTCCGTTCACTTTCTTTAATGCTGAATTCCCACCATTCAATACAAGGTGATATAGATGTGGTTCTTTTTCTCTCATACCCAACTTTGCTTGGTTCTCATTTGGAATTTTTTTTTTTTTTTTAATATACTGACACCCAAACTGACTTCAGTCTTCCACAAACCACTTTGTGACCCATCTAAGAATTCCTTCCTTTTCCTTTTATTGTCAATTAAGAGACTATGGTAGCAAGGGCTGAAGTCTGGGCTCTGTGCTTCTGAATAAACAGACACTGAGAGTCCTGAGCACCATGGGACAGAAAACAGAGTCTCAACATGACACTAAATATCCTTTAAAGACTTGTTAATTCAATGTAATTTGGGCATGCCAAGAGAAGCACTTATATACCCACATATGTCTTCCATAAATTTCTTCTGAAGCCCCTGACATACAAAACCATGAAAATCTGAATTTAGGTCACAAAACCCTCTTCTTAATTCATGGGTTTGGGAAAGTGAATTTTCCTATTTTTATGATTTCTTCAACTTGCAATTATAATGATGTGTTCTGCCTAAGGCTTCCTAAATACCCACTACTCCAAGTTGCTGTACAGACTTCTGTGCTGTCCTTAACTTAGAAGACCATGTTCCTGGAAATAAAATTGTAAAGCAATTTTCTTCCAATGCTTGTGGTATTGCTTCCCACAGGTCACTGTGCTGGGTGCTGCAATAGACACAAGGAATGCATACAACCTACCAAAATAAAGCATGTATTCAAGAGTGACTCAAACTGCACTCTATGTGTACCCACTAGTGAGACATTAGGGAATTTTTCACAACTATGAGGCTGAGTGTATAAAATCAAAACTATAAATAGAGGAAGGTCGTGATTCATGCATTCACTATCTTTGTAAACTGATCCTTCATAGTTTACACCATCACTCTTGTGTTATAGTGATGAAAACTTAGACTCAAACAAAGGACTAGTTTTTGCAGTAATACCTATCAACAGTTCAGTATATTGGTGTTATTTTTATGGCATAGCGGTGATTATTTATGTAATTATCACAATATTTATCTACATTTTGACCTATTGTCCAGAGGACAGAGGCCAGCAGAAAATCACATTTGTGAAGTTAGAGGTAACAAGAAAGATTTCAAAGACTCAACCTAGCTCCCTCTCATCATTCTCTGCTTTTCCCATGTTTGCTATTTTTCTACTGTTAAAGACACAAAACCACCAAATATGCTCTCAGATCTCAATTCTTAATTGAAGTAATAGAAAATTAAAGGATTTGAGTCCAAGTCACCAAGATTGGCATCAAGTTGCCTTTGTTGTTAACACATGAAACCTGGCCATTTATAAAAGAACTAACATGTGAATCCTAAATTGAGATGTATGACCCAGCCTTTACAGACTGGGTCTCAGCCATGGAAACAGGGGTCTGTCTTGTTCTGTGCTCAGATTCCATTTTCAGATTGTCTTGTTATTTAACCTGACTTGTGAGTGATCCAAGGCACTGGAATGAAGTTGTCATGGAGCTGTTTTCCCTTTGTGTAGACCAGTGTGCAAGAACCTCTGAATGCTACAGCCTCCTAATTTCTCCTAGCTTTCCTTTGTCCAGTTGTCGAATCTCAGTTGCCTTCAGCATTTGGTCACTGTGACCATAATTTGGCCCTGAGGTACATGCTCTTCCTGTTGATCTGGCTACTTCCTGGGATGATCGTAGCATTAGGTCTTGAAGCCCTAATCTGCTATCATTAGTGGGGTTATTCTCAGATGCCAAAAGACAATTCTTTCTCCCTATTCTTTTTACATTAAAAAAAATAATGCCAACATAGTGTACCATTTGTTTTAAGACTTCTCTTATTTTTAGTGACATAGTCACTAAAACAGCTAAATATAACCTTAAAAATGGTAGAAATATGCAAACAGGTGCACATGGTTCTTTACTAGAAGAATCAGAAGTGCATGGGTCAGAGCTCTGCCTTGAGAACATGGCTTTTATCAGTGACTGAACCTTTGTGGTTTGATAGCCAATGCTTACTCAGAGTGCCTATAGGCACGGAGATCAATTACATGTGCTTTACAAGCATGTGGTCACCATTAGGGATTGAAGTAGATTAGTTGAGCAGCCAAATTCCTGAACCTTCCTTCACTCACCCAAAGGGCTGATGGCAGGCATTATAGGGGGCACAAAGAAAGAAGCACATACACCTGCATCCCCTGATAGCAAGACCATTATTGAGAGTCCTGGCTAAGGCCAAAGATCAGTTGGGAAGCTTTGAGAAGTAGAAGAACTCAGGCTGTACCCCAGCATGTTGAGTTTCAGGGTAAATTCTGATAAAAAGCCAGGATTAGGATTCCCTGCACTGTGGTGAAATTGAAAATTAGCAAAGATTTAATGCCATAAATATCCAAGACAAATTCATGTGCAAAATGGCCATTCATGTATACAAAGATAAGGCATGAAAACTTAGGAAATTCTATGGTTTTACAAACTTGTACTTATTCATTGCTTTGCCTGATCTTCCTATCAACTCATATAAATTAAGCATTATCCAAATATTTTATGAATCAATGAATCACAAATAGCTCTACTAAGAAAAGAAAGAAAGTTTCAAATTTCAAAGGGAGATACTGGAGTTAACAAGCACCCCAGGTCATTCTTATCCTCAGGGAAGGCTGAAAAACCCTGCGCAAGGTCCTGTGACTATTGATGGACTTCGAAATTTTCTGTGACATAGACAGGATCTATGTGGCACTGGCAAGCTCATAAAGAGCCCTACAGTAATAGAGGTCCACATGAGCATGAAGCTTTCCATCAATTTGTGCAGAGTTACCCAGACACCTCACAGTCCCTGGATTGAGCCAAGCCTATCTCCATATCAGAAAGTTTGTCTGTAGGCTGGACTGCAGGCTTTATGGTTAAGACACTTGTCTGTGAAGCCTAAGCATCCAGGTGTGATTCCCAAGAACCCATGTAAGCCAGATGCTCAAGGTGGCACATGTGTCTGGAGTCCATTTGCAGTGCCTGGAAACTCTGGTACACTTATTCTCTCCCTCTCTCTCTCTCTCCTTTTCTCTCTCTTTCAATTAAAAAAAAAAAAAATTAACAAAGAAATGGTGCCTGCTTTGTTGCCATTCTGGAAAATTGATTTTCCAACTGTTCAAATGATGAATGGTATGAATGAAGGTAGGTCTTAGCTTGCATGTTCATAACTATACCTCAAGTTTCTCCAGAACAGCCAGGCATATCATGGATCTGAAAAGTCTGTGCTTAGTCAATAAATAAACAAATGGGCAAACTAATAAAAGAATGCATAGATAAATAAATGGTAAGATTGAAAGGGTGGACCAAAGTAGAGGGGAAAGCCTTGATGAGTGATGATAATGGACATGAAGAAAAGGTATGAAAGCCTTCTGTGGTAAGGGTAGCGCTGAGCCACGCAGCAAGCATCCAGGGGACTAGTGTAGCACAGAGAAGCGGAAACATGCCAGGTGGGTGGAAGGCTTTGCAGATGCCCTGGAGAAGTGAGACAGTGTATGTGTATGTCTGAGTAAGAGCCAGCCAGCTTGAATTAAGCAGAGAGAACAATCAGGCTATGATGAAAGTAGAGGACAGCTAGATAAAGAGTGACTCATGATCAGTTTGATTTGACGTCAGCAGAAACTCAGACATCCTGCAGAGTTCAGAGAAGGAGATGATCAAATAGCGCTTACTGGGGATGACTCACGCTCTCTGTGCAAGACTAAATGAACAGACAAGACGAAAGATATGTGAGACCAGTTAAGTGACGATGGCCATTAAGTTTCAGTGCAGTTAGGAATCAAAATCCACGCTCTGTTTTATTTGTGTTTGTCCTATCTAGTGTGATTGCAAATTAAATGCACCTAGTTAGAAATATACTAATAATAATAGACTAGAGCATGGGCAGGTGCTCAAAGAAGGAGCCAGTAAGATTAGGACTGAATTTCCTATGAGAGAGAAGAGAGTCAATGAAGAGTTTCATTTGGAAAATTGCAAGGACAGGGACCTCTGAGAGCAGGAAGAAGAAATTAACTCCCTTCAGGGGACGGAGCCTACATGTCATCTAGAGAAGCATGCTCTTCACTCCATGCAGATCGAAAGTTGTTGAAAGGGAATGAAGAACAGGGGTGTCTCAATCACCCCACAACACAGAGCCTGAATATTGAAGAAATAAAGGAGTGGAACTGAATCCCAGCAGACATTTTCTAGGGTGCTCAGTTCCATTTCCCTTTTTCTAGCTAACTTGCTTTTCTTTTTTCAGTTGCTGAAACTCTTTTCTTCCCTCTTCTCCATTGTGAAATACCTTCAGCTTTACTATTTTTAATTATTTTATATTTACTTATTTGCAAAGAGAGAGAGGAGAGAGGGAGACAGACAGAGAAAATGGGGGTGCACTAGGGCCTCTAGCCACTACATACAAACTCCAGATACATGAGCCACTTTGTGCATCTGGCTTTATGTAAGTACTAGGGAATCTAATGCTAGAGGTTAGGAATTGCAGGCAAGTGCCTTAACTACTGAAACATCCTTCCAGCCCTTGTTTTTAATTCTTTAAATATTTCCATTAACTCTCTACAGCTTGCTAAAGATATGCTGTAATAACCCCATGAAATATTTCATTTCCACAGGCTGTTACTGATTATCTCTCTTGATCATTGAAAAGTCTCTTAATAGGACTCCATACCCTGCTGCTTTTCCATTTCAAATGTACCCAGCAGATCTTTAAACAACCCCACAAAATGTTCATAATGAAGGATGGGAAGATTGGTTAACACAAAAGGCCTTTCAGCACATCGACCCTTCTTCTAGATCTCTCTCCATGGGCTTCTTGCAATTTTCACAGCAGTCTCATCATTTAATTGCTGTGTCCTTGAATGAGAGAGCAATTTCTCTCTCCCCTCCCTAACTTTGGAAGCAGTGTGCCTCTAGCTACTCTTTAGTCCCTTCAGTTGTGTGATAACTTTTATCCTTTCTCTAAAACTTAAGCCATTGCTCCTTCTGTAACTCCTTCCTGAATTCCCCTAAAGCTACCCCAAATGCTCCAGCAGCTCACCCCTCTTACCTCTTACAGAACCTAGCTTGCATACTTTGTTTACATTATAATTAAAATATTACTTTATTGGGGGCAGGAGGGTATTAGTCTTTGCTCTTTTTGTTATGCCTAAGTATCTGGCACAGACCTTGTTATGCTACTTGAAGGTACAAGGGAAGGAAGGAAGGAGGAGGTATGAGAGGGAGCCAGGGGAAGAAAGGAAACTAGAATAGAGAGATGGATACAGGTGGTAGAAAAGAAGGAAGTGCTTCTTCCCTTCCTGAAACATTTTTTCCAGTAAACTGATAAGAAAGGAGAGAGAATCAAATGAGTTTGGCAGCCCTCAATCAGTATGAACTATTGTTTTTAGTTCCTTGTAAGTACTATAGCTACATGGGGAAACACTGCATTCAACATTAATGCCAAGGCCTGTGCTGGTAAAAGGAGATAGAACAAAAATAAGTAAGGGTTGGTCAACCCAGAGGCCCTGGCAGTTCATGTGAGGACACATTCGCACAAACACTTCATCGATGCCTCAACAAGAAACAATGCAGTACACAGAGAGAACAGCCAAGCACACCTCAAAGCAATGTGGCTCAAGGAGGATTTGTAAAGAATGTGACTCAGAAAGGATGTGCAGAAATGCATGGGCCATGGAAAGATTGGAAAACCATTTCATAGAAAAGACCAAGACCTATTTTCGGGGAAGAGGGAAATTGGGTTGATTAGGCATACTCTCTCTTAGAAGCGACAGAGTCAAGAGATCATGTGGATAATAGTCTTCCTCCAATATCTTCAATGATGTAAGTTCTGCTACTTTATTTTTCTATTCGCTGACTGTTTTCCTGTATCCTCCTACCCACTGTACTAATTCTGCTCTCCTCATTCTTCTGAATCCCATCCACTGCAGTGCCCAGACAAATACAATACCCTGCATTTGATCACCCCTACCAGAAGACTATTCATTACTCATTATCTTCTCCCATGGGAGCATGCACCAGGAATATGACGGTCATAGTCTCACTACCCTTTAAACCTTCCTTGTATACCATCTTGAAAGATATTCTGACAAATAATTTCTTTTATTGTCTTGTTTTATGATTCATTGGAATGAATCATTCATACTAAAGGTCTCTTCTGGTCATTCTGAGAAGCAAAATGTATTCCTCCAATGAGACACAGCAGGTAGTTCCTTACCTCCTATCCATCTGACTGGGGTGCTCAGAAAGGGAGAGGGTGCTGTCACAGAGCAAGTCTACATCAGAGGTTACCTGATGAGCATCTGGCACAAACTGAGTTGGGTGTACACCACTGGTTAGAAATAGATTGTGGATGCTCATGCCTGAGGTTCTTTGTGATGCTAGTGGGTCCTCTGGGGAGTCTGTGTAGACTAACAGAGGCTGAGATCTAACCGGCTCTGTTCCATATCCTCGTTATCCTACCCATTCCTAGAATCAACAAAGGAATGAGTAGTGATTATTCTAGTATTCTAAATGTTACGATGACGACAGAGATTTTATTTTATTGTATACATTGTAAATGAGAATGTAATAAATGAATGGGGAAACTATCATTTGAATACAGAAAAGGGTTGCATGTTCTCAACCAGAAAAATAAAACCCAAAGTCTAAAATGCTTCAAAATCCAAAACAATTTTAACATTAATAACATAGAAAATGAAAGATACTACACATGATCTCACCTGATAGATAAAACAAAGCCTATTAAAATATTATATAAGAGCTGGGCATGGTGGCAATGCCTTTAATCCCAGCACTTGAGAAGTAAAGAGAGGAGGATTGCCATGAGTTTGAGGCAACGCTGAAAATACATAGTGAATTCCAGGTCAGCCTGGGCTAGAGTGAGACTCTACCTCAAAAAACAAAATAATACAAAACAAACAGAAAAAAATTATATAAAATTACTTTGGGGAATACATATATATATATGTGTGTATATATATATATATATATATATATATATATATATATATATATATATATGTATGTATGTATATATATGCATATATATACATATATATTTATATGTATAAAATATATATGAAAAATAAATGAAATTCATATTATGAATTGGTTTTCATGCCCATGATAATTCATGACATATAAAAGCTAGTGTTTCAAAATGCAAGATGATGCCATAAATCTGAAATGCTTCTGGTCTGTAGCATTTTGGATAGGGAAGTTCGATCTGTAGTGGCAAGGATGCCAGTTTTCTTCTACATTGAAGGCTCTAGTACATTTCTGCTGAATAGCCTTCACTGAGAAGGCATGGTGGCATTTCCTTATTACTAAAGGCAGTCTCAGCAGCATAGTGAGAAGAGGGCCTCCAGAGTCATCTGGACTCTACATGAATGCTTTCCCCAGTCCTGGCTCTCTCCACACTAATCCTTCTATGGTACAGACAAAAGAAGAAAGTTGATCTAAATTGTAGGGACTTGTAGCCTAACGTGAAAGAGTCCAAATGATTCATTCCTTTAGAAAATGGATTCCTCCTACTCACATATTCTTACATGGCTCACAGTTTGTCTTATCTCTCAGATTAGTCATAAAATCACAAGCTGCTTATGTGCCAAAACAAATAATCAATTGTTAATCCTACATTGGAATTGCATTTTAAACAGTCCCTCTTCAGATAGCATTTATTCAGATAAGCCATGTTTATGCTCAAGGATCATTGTATTACAAGCTAACCATGCCTGTTTGTCTCTTCATTTGTTTCTTTTGTAATGGAAAATATACATGATATCAAAAGAATTGGTAACTTATAACCTTTCTATTCTATATCTGTTTGCAGTTGATTAAGGTTTCAGAGAATTCTAGAAACCTTTCTTTATGACAAGAGTTTAAAATCTAAATGAAGTTGCAAGTTAAATATTCAATAATGAATCTACTTATTCAATTATCTAAACAGCCATGTAGGTTAGTTCTATTAGCACCTCTATTACACAGATGAGATCACTAAACCTTTTAATAGACAAGGTAATTTGCTCTGAAATCACAAAACTACCCCGAGAATTATTCATGAATATCAACCATTGATGCTGAAATTTCCTTAAAGTGGTGCAACATGACAGTTCTGAATAATACCTCCAGATCTGGCTTACAACTCATGCACCTGTCAGTTTGGTTCCACTTCAACACATCCATAAGATCATAAAAGAATAAACCAAGCTGTGTGGTCATATTGTGACATCACAATGGATCTTGGTAAGAGTTAAGTTAAATCACACACACTGATGAGATAATTCCAGAGACATTACCATGTTTTTTAGTTTAGTAATGTTATTTATCACAAGAATAAAATCTCTAGCACTCAGGAGGTTGAAGCAGGAGGATTGCTGTGAATCTGCAGCCCATCTGGGGTACAGAGTGAGATATTACTTCAAAAAACAAAACAAAACAAAAACAACCTGAGCTTTATAAGATTATTTAGATGTTAAGTGGGCTTTCTTCTCAAACAGGAGAGCCTGATGGGACCAGAAAATGTCTGAGTTCTGAGTTCCAGATTCTATATAAACATTTGAGCATTGCCATGCACTCCTGTAACCCCATAGGAGCAGAAATGAGGGAACTGCATTTGGGCTCATGGAAATAAGTTACAGTTTCCAGAAGAGATACGAGCTCAAGATGAGAAGGGGCTGAAAAGTGATGAAGCAGGACACTGACATTCTGCTCTGATCACTACAAACTAGTGTTCTCCCAACATCAGGTAAGTGCATGAGGCACAGCAAGGGCACATGCATATGCATACACCATATACCACACATATACACACACATACACACACATGCACACACACATATACATGCACACATATTCATACATACACACACATGTACACATACATACACATATACACACATATGTACACACATACACACACACATGAACACACATAAACACACACACACATGCAAAATAAAAAAACAATCCAAACACAAAAATAAAAACTAAAATTAAAAAAGGGCAACATAAGGGTATAGCTCAATGGCACAGCATTTGACTGCAACAGAAGGATAAAATCAACCCCTAAGTGGTCCAGTAAGCAACAAAATGAATTTCTCATATGATATATGCAATTATCTAAATTAGAACTTTAGTTTTTATACATGCACAAAATAAGAACACTAAACACCAAGATAAAAACAAAATCAAAAACTAAAGAGGGGGCTGGAGAGATGGCTTAGCGGTTAAGCGCTTGCCTGTGAAGCCTAAGGACCCCGGTTCGAGGCTCGGTTCCCCAGGTCCCACGTTAGCCAGATGCACAAAGGGGCGCACGCGTCTGGAATTCGTTTGCAGAGGCTGGAAGCCCTGGGGCGCCCATTCTCTCTCTCTCCCTCTATCTGTCTTTCTCTCTGTGTCTGTCGCTCTCAAATAAATAAATAAATAATTAAAAAAAATAAAAAACTAAAGAGGGAGGCTGAAAAGAAGATTTAGTGTAAATGCACCTCTCTGTACCTCTTTCTCACTTTTTCAAATAAATGAATAAAATTTCAAAAATATTTATAAAAATTATAAAAGGACAATATAAAGGTAAAATGAACCCCTAATTGGTATAGTTAGCAACAAAATTATTTCCCATGTATATGAGATAGGTAATAATATGCAGTATGTAATTAAATTATATCTTTGGTTTTTCCTGGTTTGTATGTCCAGTCAATATTTATTATTAAAACTTCCACATTCTGTTCTCTATACAAAAAATTAAGGGCTTATAAAATTATTTAAATAACTATGGGAAAATTCATATAATCTAAGAAGCTCAAAATTCATAGTTCATTTGTGTGTGAAGTTTTCAATCCAAGATTTCTTCACTGTGCCACATGACTCCGTTTCTAGAGAGAAAAATTAATCCTGGGGCTCATAACTATGACTATTGCCCAAACTATTCTACAGTAACTCACGTTGCCACTCAAGAATCTACAGAAAATGAAGACTAAATGTCCTCTGTTAATAGTCAACTCTTACTAGTAGCAAACTAGCACCTCAGTCATCAGTGAACACTTGCTATAAGAGTACAAGAGAACTACTATAAAACTAACTTCTTTATAGGATTCAACCTTTGAAGAAATAAAAAAAGAATGGCTATCATCAAAAGGGTCAAAGACCACTCCATCTACTGTTAGCAATTTTCATGGGATTTCTCTAACTTTGAATGAATGACAAGTTGTCCATCACCTGAATTGACATACATAAGGCAGGCTATGGCATCATATTTGTGTCATCTGGTATTATTATTGCTTTTTGGAAGACTAAGAATAATAATAAAATGTTCTGAAGAAAACAATGAAGGCTGTAGTTGGGGGAAAATGAAAAACACATTTCAATGTTTATTCCCTGGGTCTCACAAGGCTCACTTTGTAAGACATTGAAGGACATGGTAGATTAAAAATGAACATTAAAATTAAAAAAAATAGAGAAAGGATTTAAGGATTTAGACATGGAACTACACTGATCTTCAGTTTGTACAGCTGTTTGTTTTTAAAGCATAGAAATGTTCAATAAAATAGAGTTATAACCCAAAATTGTCTTAGAAACCCATGAAATACTTCTCCTAAAATGGCTCCATTTTCCTGGTGAAATCTAAAATGATTCCCATCACATTAGTAAATTTTGGATAAATTTTGTTCTTCTGAATTATCTAATATTATGCCATCACCCAATAAAAAACTGTCATTTTCCCACATATTTGGAGATTTTTAATTTTCATAGCATTGTTTATGAAAGTAAATGCCAAGAACATTTTATAATTGTTTAGTCCAAGGATTTTTCTAGAGGGGTTGGGGTTTTCTTGAAAGTGTTGGGGGTTCAAATCCTGGTATATATACAGAGAATTTCTGGTAACCTAATAGTCATTTTGGCCCTTTCTAATCTTCCTAAATATTATAACTAAACAATTTCTTCTCCCCAAACTCAAATGTTAAAACTCAACTCCAAGGTGTTTATATTCGTGAGAACTTTGGGAGGTTATTGCATTATGAAGGTTGATCCCCCATGAATAGTATTAATATCTTTGTGGAATGACGTTTGTCTTGTCCACCCCTTGCACAGTATGAGAATACATGCGTGGTGTTTTGCATGAACCAGAAAATGAAGTCATGCCAAACACTGTGTGCTTTGACTTCCTGGTCTCCAGAAATGTAAGAAATATGTTTCTGCCATTTACAGGATGCCCAGTGTATGGTATTCTGGATACTCAAATGGTAAAAGAAAGACCTACAAAATGACAAAAATAAGACATTCTGAAATATAAAATGTGGAAAACACAGTTTTTAACATTCATGGAGAGAATAAGGGATTCTGAGACAATTCTGACTGGTGGGCTCGTGAAAGAAGCTGGGAATGACTTTTCTTGAACTATTATCTCCTCGTGTATACTAAATAGGAGGCGAACTATCTTATCAATACTTTGGGGAAGTAACAACAGGTTCCAGGACAGATTTAGAACATCTCAGACCAGCACTTTGTAGATTTTAAAAGAGAATCAAGATGCTTCATGAAAGTCAAAACCAAAATTGGATCTTCATTATAATTAACCAGATTCATAGTACTTATATTTTGCTATATACTTTCTTTATTTTTTATAGATAGAATACAGTTTTCAGTATCATTATGGCATTTCAAGCATACTCTGTGTTGATTCCCCCCCCACCACCCCATCTCCTTTATTCTTCTGTCCTCCTGATTTTCTCCCCCCTTTTCTGCTTACATGGCTCTGTTTTTATTTAAATGTAGCTTCTTCCCCCACCTCTCTCATTGTCATCTCCTATTACTTCCTGTTGATCACCATTCAAGCATTTTAAATTTCACCTGCTTGCCCATACAAACAAACTATTATCCATATAAGAGGCAGAACATGCAGTTTTGAACTTTCTGGGTTTGGGACACCTTGCTTAATATAATTCTTTCCATATCCTTTCATTTTCCAGGAAATCTCTTATTTTTAAAAATTTTTTTGTTTATTTTTATTTATCTATTTGAGAGCAACAGACAGAGGGAGAAATAGGCAGATTGAGAGAAAGAATGGGCATGCGAGGGCCTCCAGCCACTGCCAACAAACTCCAGACGCATGCGCCCCCTTGTGCATCTGGCTATGGTGGGTCCTGGGGAATTGAGCCTCGAACTGGGGTCTTTGGGCTTCACAGGCAAGCACTTAACTGCTAAATCATCTCTCTAGCCTTAAATCTCATAATTTTTCTTTTCTGTTCTACTCAGTAAAATTCATTTGTTCATGTATGTGTCACATTTCCATTAGCCATTCATTTGTTGAAGGGTCCAACCATTAACAAATAGGACTACATGAAATTAAAACGTTTCTGCATAGCAAAACACAAGCAAGTGTATGGGCTCAAGCAAGGGCACGTACACATCTATAAACCACACGTATACATACCCACACATGCACATGCACATATACACGCACACACACAAACATACAAGCAAATTTTTTCATGAAAAAAAGAATTACAAATGGTCAGTAGCATTTTAAAAAATGTTCCACATCCTGAGCTATCTAAGATGCAATCTCACCCAAGCAGAATTTATCAACAATAGGCTGACAAGTAATGCCGGGGAGGGTGGAGAGACAGCGGAAACCTTCTTCACTACTGGTGGGAATGCAAACTAGTATAGTCATTACAGAAGCCACTAGGGAAGGGCACTCAAAAATTAGAACTAGAACTACCATATGACCCCACTATGCTACTCCCAAGCATCTACCTAAGGACTCTGCACTCTACTACAGAGAAACTTGCACATCCATGTTTACTGCTGATAGAGTCATAATTGCTTGGACGTGTAATGAGCCTTGATACCAATCAACAGAAGAACGGATAATGAAAATATGGCATGTGAACATAATGGAATTTTACTCAGTTGATTAATTTTAAGTATAACATAAAAATTTGGTCATTATAAATAAGTAATTTTGAGATAATGACATCTTTAAATTAAAAATAATGTTCTTATTCTTGAGCCCAAACTTCAAATAATGGTTTAAAAGAACATATTTCCACATTAAAATATTTTCTAAGCTAAAACTACTATGAAAGGAATATGCAATTCAGTCTAAAGCAGTGGCTCTTTCATTAGAAATAATTTCTGAATATCTTTACAAGCTTTTAAAGGTAAAATTAGTACCACCTATACAGGCTAAATACAACCTTTTATGGACCTATAACTTAAAGTAGTAGGAAGGAAGCTCATTTCCATAATCTTAGAAAAATACACAATTTAAATGGAGTTTGATGACACAATTATACTAACTGTAGGCAATTATGTAAAAGATGCCACAAACTGAATGCATATTTTCCCTTTTACTTAAAAAACACCAAAAAATATTATAGGCAAATATTAAACTAGTTTGTAGATTGAGGAATACCTCTAAATATTTAACATAAAATAATAGTGATAGTAATAAAGATATCTATTTCAGTGATAAATGCAAATGTGGTTTAATTGGATACTAAGCCTTATCTTTTTAGAAGAGACATACATTAGAAATAAAAGCAAGTGACTATATCCATAGAACTAAAGGATATTATGTTAGTAATGGTATCAAGATCAACATTTAAAAACGATTAATATTTTAAAATCTTCTTAATCTTTTGTAAAACATTTTCATTGATTTGTGAGAGGAAATAGAGAAAGAGAGAATGAATGGACAAGCCAGGACCTCCTGCCCCTACAAAGGTACTTCAGACTCAAATGCAACTTTGTGCATCTGACTTTATGTGGGTACTGGGGAACTGAACACAGACCAGCAGACTTGGCAAGCAAGTGCTTTGAACTATTGAGCCATTCCACAGCTCCCCATGATTCTTAATCTTTCTGTAACAAAAAAACACCCCAAACCAACAAACAAAAAACCCCACAGATTTTGTCATTGGAAACAACACAACCTTTTAGACAATTCACACAATGCTAGTGTGAACAGAAGCTAAAGCAAGCATAAGCTGAGGGCCTAGACACCAAAACATCTAAATCCTATGAAAAAGAAAGCCCTTGTGTTGAAACATTCATGGATGGAGATATAATGATGCATCCAGTTATCTTCTTTCATGATTTGAAATTATAAACAAGTAGTTGACTTCCAATTAGGCCAGTAAAAAAAAAAAATAATAATAAAGACTTTGAAATGGCAACCTTGACATGCCAATCATTGCAAATAAAACTAGTTATGTAGATGTTATTCCAGAAAATCATTTCATTGTTTTATTTATGGCCGACTTTGCTGGGAAAGCCTTCTTCAAATGGCACAGGCTTTGCAAGCTGCTTGTCTTTCCATGGCAGAACAGAGCAACAATGTAAGCAAGGAGCCAGGTGACTGTTCCCACCACCAAATCCAGCACTGAGTTCTGCAGAATATCATTCCTCTGCTGGAAATAACATCGAAATACTTCCTTCAGCCTCCAAACACCAGCAGGAAAAATCCTGATACCCTTCCTTTTGTACCTTACCCTTCTGCACATCCAGACTTCAGATCAAAATTGAACTTTGAGGAGGTTGATGTAAAACACCATATGAATCACTTGCTATCTATATTTTGTCTCACTTTAATCATCTAGGATTGTCAATGCTGACTGTGGATTGGAATCATCAGGGAAGCTTATTTAAAACACTTCTCTCTTCCTAGGTGTCATGATTTATTAGTATTTCTGGGTGTATTCAAATATCAATATTTGTAATGAATTTCTCAAGCAATTTAAATGTATAAACAGAACTGGCACACACCTTTAATCCCAGCACTCGCGAGGCAGAAGTAGGAGGATCACTGTGAGTTCGAGGTCACCCTAAAACTACATAGTGAATTCACCAGAGTGAAACCCTACCTGGAGAAAACAAAACAATGTATAAACAGAACTGAAAAGTCCTCCTTTCTGGAGCTGCAATGGAAAGCTGCATCCTGGCTGTAATTGGCCTCCTGTGAACTATTCAGCATCTCTCAATGTCTCTGAGCCTCCTCTCAGTCAACTAAATGTCCTATTTTGGGCTGAAAAGATTTCCCAGTGGTTAAGGCACTTGTGTGAAAACCTAATAACCCAGGTTTAATTTCACTGTACCCACGTAAAGTCAGACGCACAAAGTGGCACATGCATCTGGAGTTTTTTGCATTGGGTAAATGCCCTGGTGTTATTAATACTACTGAAAACTTAGAAGGGATAATATTCAGCCCTACTGAATATTCTAAGACTTCTCATAAGAAAAAATTAACAAAATATGTTAAAACAGTAAAATGTAACATTATATTATAAAATTATTCAAACTACATAAGAATATCCCAATGACATTAAAATAAATGGCAATACACTGGAAAATTGATCCAGTATACTTATTAGTTTTGTTGTTTTAAGCAAAATTTTCTTATGATATTTTGTATTTTCCATTTTATAATATTAAAATGCTTTACCTTTGTAATAAGACAAAACTCTATTAAGCAAAGTAGCATATCATAGCACAGATTATTTTCTGAAATTTGTATCAAGCAACATTCATAAATTTATTTCCCACTATGTTAATGCTGAAATTTCCTAGCTTTAGCCAATTTTTAACTATTTATGTATCATCTATCTATCTGTCTACTATCATGTATGTATTTTTCACAGCTATATATGACTAAATCAATCTACTATTTGTTATTCATATGCATAGTATTTTATGTCTTTGGACTGTTCAAAAATCAAAATATTCTAGTTTAATGTTAAAATAAATTAATACTGATAATTATGCAACTAATAAAGTCACCTTTGCAAATCATACTCTTTCTGCTTTTCATAAACTACAGACACAAGCGCCCTTATGAAATGTTGATGCCAAGTCACAAACTATACAGACAAGCACACATACTCATTTACATAGCATGACAAAATGATATGACTCACCGTCAACCAGGATCTAATAAGATAACATCCCTGAGACCAACTTATTTGAAGTATTTAAAAAAAGAGCTTGTAATCTGCCTCTGCATTCAGCACTGACTAAGTCTCCTCAAAATCCCTGTCTGTATCCATTCAGAACTCATTCAATGAGAAAACATGCATTTCCTGTGGAATTGAGCTTAGAGAAATAACCCATCAACACTCACATTGAGTGTTAGACACCCTAGATGACATGCATGAGAATACATAAGTGAATGAGGACAGAAGCTCTTTTACTAGAAAATGGACTTTTTTTATTAATTAGTTTTGTATTCAGCAAATACAGTCAGTTTGGTACCATTATTAGGCTCATCCGTGACCTAGCCCCTCCCCATGGCCCCTCCTTGTTGAGGTATATGGGTCATGCATTGTGGAGTTAGCCCACAGTTATGGGTACGATAAATGTCTCTGCATATCATGACCCAACATATGGCTCTGACATTGTTTCCTCCCCCTCTTCTGCAAAATTTCCCTGAGCCATGTTGGGTTCATTTTTGGTCTGCTTCAGCCATGAGGTGGGGCCTCTGAGACTCTGGCTCTCTGATTTGATAGGAGTTGATTTTTCTCTCTGTTGGTCTCCTTACTCCTTGTGATGGTATCCCCTTCATCAAGAAAACAGCACCCTTGCTTGTTTTGCCAATTTATTTAGTTTCAGCAGGGGCCCTTTTGAGGTATGATGGGGTGGCTCTCTCCTTAGGATCTACATCTATCTGAAAAAGAGAAGCAGATTCTCCAACAGAGAGTAAGTTAGCACCAGGACAAATGAGATTACCCTTACTTATTTTTATATAGAGAATTTAATAGGTGTAGGCCCTCTTGTAGCCCACGATTGGTGGTTGCTTGATAAAGGAGAGTGGGCTTATGTTTGGATATGGTTCTGACTTGTTTCCCAGCTCTAGCTAGTGGTATGGGTCCCATACCACTGAGGGGATCAGTTAGCCAAATCAAGAGCAGTTGGTTCCCCACCATGGCTATGTGCCGCTATTGCACTTGTGTGGGCATCAAAACAGATTATTTGCTGCTAAGTAGGTTAGACCATGAGTTGCTTGGGCAGATATTGGTCATTTTCCCCCAGTCGCCCATGTAGCACCTTCTGGCACTAGAGGCACTGACTGACTGGGGACTTTTGAAATGTATTTGGATAGAGCAGAAGGACTCAGGGTCTCAGGAAAGGGCTCTAGGGTGTGGCTCTGGCCTATTAAATATAAGGACAACAACAAATAAGACCAAACCATTCTAAACATGTCTCAGTAGGGAAACTTAATAGCCTGTCTAATCAGTCTTATTTTCACATACATGCTTGTTTTGGGTAAACCACGATTCAATCCATTTTCATTTCCGATAAATACCCCACTGGTGCCATAAACTAACACTAAATTGTGATAGCATACTGAAATTACATTGTTTAGATGAGAGCACTTCCCTTTTCTCTTCTTTCCCTTTCTACTTCTGCTTCTTTATCTGTCCCTGGATGTGGTGTGTACTACCGCCGCTCTCTCCCTCCCACTTCTCCCTCTCTCCTGTTACAATAAAGCCTGTGATCCATGGAATAAAATCCCATGGAGAATGTTTTTAGCTTTTTTATTAATTATAAATTTTATACATACATATAATATATTTTGATCATAATACTCTCCCGTTACCTTCTCATAAGCATCCTCCCAATCCTCCTCCTCAATGAGTCTCTTCTCTTTTGGGATGTCAATTTTATTTTCTTGTGTGTATACATTGCCCACTGAGTTTAATTAAAGCTACCTACAGTAGTGTTTAATACTAGGTCCTACCTAGAAAACACAACTCTGTTTCTGAAGTTAGAGACAGAGCTGACATTTTGCAATTTTCCAGGACATTCTAATGTGAAGAGTTGAACTCTTAGAAATAACTTATCATCCTGGCTTACCATTTTCTTAAACAAAATCAAACACTGTGTGACCTGCACAATATTCAGTCATGGATGGGAGGGGACTAAAGAAGCCCCACCTCTCCCTGAGGAGCTACTGGCAGTTAATGGTTGCAAGGGGAGACATTTTCTTCAGTGGTATGGCCACGGGTAAGTTGACCATATTCCAGTAAATTACCTCCTACCCAAGCTCATGCACACAAACCTAAGTAAAATTAGTGACTTCCAGATAGATGACATGACAATAGGAGAAGGACTGGTAATGAGGAAGTGGTTTAGCAAGAGTGAAAGGAGGATAGGTGATTATGATTAAAATGTGTTATTTAAATGTATGAAATTTTAAATAAATGGTATTTTAATTTTAATAAAATAAAATTAATACAAATTTCCAAATAGCATCTTAGATTACTGATATAATAAAAATGATCAATAATATAAGACAAAGTATTCAAATTTTAGGCACAAATTATGGCCCAAGAAGGATAATGGAAACATATTTCAAAAAATAATTTATTTCTTTATTTTTGAGCAGAGATACATAGAATAGAGACAGCCAAAGAGAATGGGTGCACCAGGTCCTCCAGCCATTGCAAATGAACTTCAGATGCATGTGTCACTTTGTGCATCTGGCTTTAGGTGGGTATGGGGGAATCAAACCCTGAGTCATTAATCTCTGTAGGCAAGCATCTTAACTGCTGAGCCATCTCTAATTTTGGTATCAGAGCCAACTAGGTGCCTTGGAACTTAGACAAAATATCCTTCATTTTATTTTAGTGTTCTGAGATTTATATTCCTTTTATTGCTTTTCAGTAACTATATGACTGTCTATAATACCTAAATTTTCCATACAGACTAGGTATTTGGTAATGGTGAAAGAGTGCCTACAATGGGAACTAGAGGGATCTAAACTAAGAATATTCATATACAATCATTTCAACATGAGCAGCTAGCTTATTTATGCCAGGGTTTTTCCCTGTCCTCTTTGTCAAAGATAATCCAGAAGGCCCACAGTCTTCAGCCTTCTGATGCAAAGCCATGTAATCTTCACTTGCCTTCATGTGCACACTCCTCCTTCCACACAGTTATATCTTTTCTTCTCATTCCAACTTTATATTTCCTTGAATGAGAGGCACTATATAAAATAGAGGATTCCTAGCCCTGAATTTGAAATGAAAAGCCAATATATTGGGACATGCTTATACTATTAAGCTATTATTTTTACTTGGTATTTAAATTGAGCTGGGCGTCTTATTTGAGTTTAGTTTTTGTTTTGTCATGCTGTTTCTGGTAATTACACAGAAAATCCATCCTAAAATGCAAAAGAGTGAGAGATATCTGGACATTGGAATAAGGCTGATGCAAACTATGTAGTGTCTGATCTCAAACTAAACAAAATAAAACCAAGAAAAAGTAAATCTTAATTTCTAGTCTTTCGTTAAGTACTTGAGGGGAACAAAAAAGAGATAGTCAAGACGTTTTAGTGGAAATCAGCCTATGTCAGCAGTTAAAAGAGCAAATAAAAATATTGATTTTGAAAATGCAATTAGCAACATGACATTTCTTTTTAAATTATTTTTCCATTTAGTTCAATTCAGGATTAAGTGCAAACGTCATCTTCTAGTCAATGAAGTTTGCTTTTGAAAGTCAAAACAAAAGAAAAATAATGATATGAAAGCAACATTCGTTTACCTCAGCTTGTTTCCTCCGTGGATGTGAACTAAAATTTAATCACTAATCATTTTAAGTCCATAGCTTTTAATTATTTTGTTAAACAAATTTTCTGCCAACAAAATGGTTCAGCCTAAAGCTGTCTTGGGTTTGGCCTCTTTCCTATAGTTCAGATCTATCTTTTAGCAATGGAATGGAATTCCCACGAGGACTGGAGTAACATGGTAGCATCCAGCCAAGCCATCTACTTCTTCAAGCTCCTGTACTTACGGGACATTTATAGCAGCACTTTTGTAACAGGAGAAAATAACAAAACAACACAACAAAATCATTCAAAATGAAAAATACTAATTTTAATTCACAGAAACAACCTTAAAAGTTACAGTCATACACTGAGATAATATAAAATGATTCAATTACAGATACATACTATAACATAAGGTTGACCAAATATGGTGAGAAATGTAGTATACCTTCTAAATTTCACAAGATGAAACAACATATTGTTTAAAATTACAAGGGATTTAATAAAATTCTATGGAAACAAGGAATTAAAAATAAAAAATCAAAACAATAATAATGTCTGGGTATAATGTCCATGGAAGGGACTTGTGAAAGATGCAAAATAGGCTTCAAGTAGCTGTAAGGACCATAGTAAGATATGTGGTGGTTATTTTTTATTCCATCTATATATTTTATAAATAGTTGTATTTTTAAACTAATATTCATTATAAAAAAATGAAAATTCCTCTTCCCATGTTGTATTTCTCTCCTTGAATATGTATATATAATTTCAACAAGTTGGGCTTCTATTGGTCATTTTAATAAGTGTCCAAATCATTTTCTCTTATTCTGTTTACACAATTGTCTTTTATGTTATGGAAGGAAAAGGTTTATTTTGACTCACAGTTTCAAGGGGAAGTTTCATCATGGTGGGAAAAGCAAAGCAGGAGCCTGAGCAAGAAGTCTGGTTCCCATTCCCACATCCTCAGGAAGGAAGTGGTCTATATGCTGTGTTTGGAGCTGGGTGACACACCTCCTCCAACAAGGCTCCACCTTCCACAGGCTCTGACAGCTGGAGATTAAATATTAGGTTTAATCATTAACACATGAGGCTATGGGAGACTCTCAACATTCAGACTACCACAGACCCTATCTCAAAAAAGAGGTGAACAAAATACCTAGGGTAATACCAGAGCTTTCTTCTTTCCACTGTATGCGGATACACAAGCATTCTTTTTGTTTGTTTGTTTGTTTGTTTGTTTTTTGAAGTAGAGTCTCACTCTAGCTCAGGCTGACCTGGATTTCACAATGAAGTCTCAGGGTAGCCTCAAACTCACAGCGATCCTCCTCCCTCTGCCTTCAAAGTGCTGGGATTAAAGGTGTGTGCCACCACACCTGGCTGGCCCACACAAATTCTGGAACACCTGCACATATATGTGGACCCACAAACATTTAAAACACACATGTACACATGCATGAATACCATATACACAAACACATACAAAAATAATTTATTGTGAAGATTTTTAAATACTATAATTTAGAGAATAATATGTAAAGTTGAATTTGATGAATTTATTATTTTCCTTGGCCCCTTGAAAGTTCTCTAATATTTTCACTTATTGAAATATGCATATTTTTGTAATTTTGTATGTTGTTGGCTTATTTGGACATATTCTAAGTTCTATGACAGGAGGAATAATATACCCGGGATTTTGCATAGTCTACTTTAGAACATTAGATAAACATTTATGGAGGAATAAACCCCAATTGCTGTAATGCAAGCTCTAACTCTTTCATAAGAGAATACACTCCTTAAAAGAAAACTGCCTGATTACAGTTCCATCTTTTATAAACAGTTTAATGGGCAGTATGTGGATGGACACTCTAGGTAGAGTTCTATAAGTATATTTTCAATGAACCCTAGATTATTAGATACATTCTACTTTATTGCTCTTCTAATTCATATGACATATCTCTTTTCAAATTTCATACTATCTACTTCCCAGGGCATGCAGGGAGGGAGAGAGAGAGAGAATGGACATTCTGGTGCCTCTTGCCTCTGTAAACACATGGCAAATGTATGTGCCACATTGTGCATCTGACTTTACTTGGTTACTGGAGATTTGAACCTGGACTAAACTTGGGCCAGCAGGCTTTGTAAGCAAGCTTCTTTCACCACTGATCCATCCCCCCAAACCCATATGGCATACTTCTAAAAGATTCTTTCCATTATCATTGCTCCCTGCTTAAAAATAACTACATATATATATATATTGGTTTTCCAAGGTGGGCTCTCACTCTAGCCCAGGCTGACCTGGAATTCACTCTGTATTCTCAGGGTGGCCTTGAACTCACAGTGATCCTCCTACCACTGCCTCCCAAGTGCTGGGATTAAAGGCATGCAGCACCACACCCGGCTATTTATATAATTTTTATTTACACCATAAAAGATCTAATACATGTGTTAATATGTTTGAAATTTATCAAAGTCTCTGAAATATTAGGATAGAAGAGTGATGTGATGATAACTAGAAATATCATATGAAGATTCCCCCACACCTTAACCTATGGAAACAACATGATCACCTAGCAAGGCTGAATATAAGCTATAAGAGAAACACTGAGTAAGAGAAAGGTGGAAAAAAGAATCTTGTGGGGAGGAAAGGATGAATTAGTCTTGAATAAAATGGCAAAAGGAGGGCAGAGAGTAAGAGTGGCAACCCACTGAGTTGGCTATGAAAAAATAAAAGGTTGGGAATTAGAAACCTCTGGTAGAATTGAAGAAAGAAATGAGAAAGCAATTTAATTGTAATGGCTAACCTTGATTGCTGCCTTGACTAATTTGAGATTTTCTAGCGGTTAGGAAAGCACTTTGGAGGAGTGTTTGAGAGGTCCCTTCCAGAGACAATTGACAAGGGAGATAGCCATTAATTTCCAAATCTCCATCATCTGGGAACCTAGCATTCAGAACACCTAAATTTATGGGGGATGCCATCAGAGTCCTGGACATGATAGCTACCAGACGTTCAAAAGCAATGGCATCAGATGAGCAGTGGACTGAAACTTCCTCAGAAACTGAAATTCTAGGGGGTGGAGAGGTGGCTCAGTGGCAAAGCACTTGCTTGCAAAGCCTGATGGTCTAGGTTTGAGTCCCCAGTACCTGAATAAAGCCAGATAGATGATCCAGGTGGCCCGTGCATCTGGAGTTTGCAGGAGACCCTGGTGCACCATCCTCCCTCTTTCTATCTCTCTCCTCTTTCTCTCTCTCAGATACATAAATATATTTTTAAAACATACTGAAACCTGAAGTAACTATTTCCTCCCTTTGTTCATGTGATATTTATCACAGTGAGTGTAGTGTAACCAAGTAAAAATGTAGAGATGAAGTGATTTCAGTGAAAAATTTATGAACTTGAATATGATACTATTCTGCAAAATGGAGATATTATTGACTATAAGTTTAGAAAAAGGCAATTATGGCAATTGTGGTGGTTTGAATCAGGTGTCCCCCATAAACTTAGGTGTTCTGAATGCTAGGTTCCCAGATGATGGAGATTTAGAAATTAATGGCCTCTGGAGGCAGTGTATTGTTGGGGCAGGCTTATGGATGTTATAGCCAGCTTCCCTTTGCCAGTGTTTGGAAAGCTCTCCTATTACAATTGGTCATCTGATGTTGGCCCCGGGGTGACGTACACCTTCTGCTCATACCATTGTTTCCCCCTGCCATCATGGAGCTGCCCCTTGAGCCTGTAAGCCAAAACAAACCTCTTTTTTTTCCCACAAGCTGCTCTTGGTTGCGTGATTTCTACCAGCAATGTGAACCTGACTGCAAGCAACAGCAATGAAACAGGATTATTTAATGATGCAGATATCTTTAAAGTAAGATAGCTATAGGTCAGATAAACAACGTGTGTGTGTGTGTGTGTGTGTGTGATATATGATCTATGTACTTCAGGGGAAAACACACAAAAAAAGAAGAAAGTAAGCAGCAAGAAAGAAAGAAAGAAAGAAAGAAAGAAAGAAAGAAAGAAAGAAAGAAAGAAAGAAAGAAAGAAAGAAAGAAGGAAAGAAAGAGAAAGAGGAGTCTCCTTGAATGTCAAAATTAAATGATAGGAATGAAAATACAGAACATGTGTGTTGTATTAAGCTAAGAGGGAAGGATGTGACATCAGTATGATCAGAGAAATCTACATGTGTGCTCACATTGGTGGAGCAGCTTGAACTTAGGATAGGGCCTGGGCAGGGTGAAAATGTTCCTTTTCTAGTGCAGTTTGGAATTCAGGAATCATGACTGATGTGTTATGGATGAAATACTATTCAGGTCTTATTTCTGAGTTCTGATTTTTAAAATAATAATTCTTTTTTTTATTTAATTTATTAGTTTTCTTTTCAGCAAATACAGGCAGTTTGGTACAATTGTTTAGGCTCATCTATGATCTACACCCTCCCATTGGACCCTCCTTGTTGATGTAAATGGGTCGTGCATTGTGGAGTTAGCCCACAGTTATTGGTATGATAAATGTCTCTGCAAATCATGACTCAACATGTGACTCTGACATTCTTTCTGGCCCCTCTTCCACAAAATTTCCCTGAGCCATGTTGGGTTCATTTTTGGTCTGCTTCAGCGCTGAGGTGTTGGGGGCCTCTGAGGCTCTGGCTCTCTGATTTGGTAGGAGTTGATTTTTCTCTTATTACCACTTTCTTGGTGGATGAGCATGGCAGGTGGGAAATTAATTCATTTCAGAGTTTCTTTTTGGCTTTTATCACCTCTTAGGATAAGTGTATTGTTTTTCAGTTCCTATAACAAACACCTGTAATAATAAACTTATGGAGAACTGAGGTTTATTTTGGGTTGCACTTTAAGCACATCATATGCTTAAAAAAAAGTGTGAAAGGAAAATCATATTCACCTTTGACTGGATACAAAGAGAAAGAGAGAGGGTCCAACAATTTCCCACCAGGTATCACCTTGTAAAGGTTTACCACTTCTCCATAATAACATAATGAATGGGGGCCCACCAAACGTTTAAGACATGAGCCTTTGAAGAACATTCTACATCCAAATACACAGATAAGAAATCAAATCAGGATTGTACCTGTCAAATGTGTCTATCTCAATTTTTCTTTCAGTATTGAGGGAATAACTGTTAGACACCAATGTAGCCCTAGTGAGTTGAACCTTAACCAGGATTCCCTTCTTAATCTAATCCACTTATCCCCAACTTCCTCTCAGAATCCTTGTGTTATTTTGGGTCCCAAATTACCAACTACAACATAAGCCCCATGTTTAATATCATTTCAAAGTACCATGCCAAAGTACGTGAGAAGTCTCTTGACTTGTATATGAAATATTGGTTACTTCGGGTAGAAAGTGACATGAATGTGCCATGGCTCTGTAGTATTTTCCCTTATGAAATTTCCATCCATGTTTTTTTTTTTTTTTTATGGCAGTGATTCAGGATCTAAAAATGGAATGACAAAGTACTACAACCTTTTCCTGGGGTGAATTTCTAGTAATTTTTTTACTTCTTTTGGTTGTATACATTTTTAAAGAGATCAATAGTCTTATTAACTGCTCATTTTTTCTTGTACTTTGGAATACCATGCTCTAAAATTATCTGTAGTTCTCTGTCCTTCCGACTATGTCTAAGATCTTGCTTCCAATTATGATTCTTATAACTTCGCTGCTGTCAATGCTCCCTGGACTCTACTAGTTTCATGGTGTTGCCCTTGCTATAAGGAAGCCCAGAACCATCAAGTGTCTCCAATATTACTCTCCTCGCTATCTTTATCTCTCTTCAATAAATAAACTTTTTTTTTTTCATTTTAAAAAGAAGTGAAGCACATTAACAAGAATTTTGCTACCAGTCATGAAGGATCAAAATTATCTCAGTTTGGTTATACAGTTTATATCTGACAACACTAAAATATAAAATTTTATTCATAATTTTTCAAGGCTTAATAATGAATGTGAACTGTTTTACAATGCATCCCACTAAGAAAATTTTGTGAGATTATTAATAGTTTCATTTGTATTTCCATTCAGAAAATGAACCATGTAGAGTTAAACAAATTTCCTAAAACTAAAAAGAGGACATAAAATATGTTTTAAAAAGTGAGAAAAATTTTGGTATGTCATCAATTCCAATAACCTCATTTATCATTATTACCAATTTCAGTACTACCTGTACATCTGGTTATTTCTATGCACTGGTATTGTAATGGCTTCTTCCATATTTAAATGCACTAAGTTTGGAGCCATGGATATAATTGTCCCAGCTCATTTTTCAATTCCAAGTCACACGTTTCCAATGAGTGTAGCTTACATTGATATCATGGTGTGAATAGGTTTCAGGAATTCCACAGACTACTGGGTGCCATAATCTGGTCCCATGACCACCAGAATATCCCTGGGTCCAAATATTCTAAGGTCATTTATTTGAATCTATGTCTCAAAGTCATTTAGACTTCATTTACATTTATGATGACTCAAAATGTTATTTTTTGTTGAAGTGAGAAGTTTCTATTCTTTTTTTTTTAACAACTTTTTTTTTTAAATTTTTTATTTCTTTATTTGAGAGCAACAGACACAGAGAGAAAGACAGATAGAGGGAGAGAGAGAGAATTGGCGTGCCAGGGCTTCCAGCCTCTGCAAACGAACTCCAGACGCGTGCGCCCCCTTATGCATCTGGCTAATGTGGGACCTGGGGAACCAAGCCTCGAACCAGGGTCCTTAGGCTTCATAGGCAAGCGCTTAACCGCTAAGCCATCTCTCCAGCCCTGTTTCTATTCTTTTTTAAAAACTTATTTATTAAGTTTTTTTTTTTTTTTTTTTTTTTTTTTAGTTTTTCAAGGTAGGGTCTCACTCTGGTCCAAGCTGAACTGGAATTCACTTTGTAGTCTCAGGGTGGCCTTGAACTAACAACAATCCTCCTACTTCTGCTTCCCGAGTGCTAGGATTAAAGGCATGTGCCACCATGCCCAGTGAGAAGTTTCTATTCTTTATAGACAGACTGCATATACTATAAGAGATTATAATAACCTTGCCAAAATTTATCACTTCTACTTCAGAAGTCTTAAAATGTAAGGTGAGTGAACATTCCTAATTTTTCATTCTTGAAAAATTATCATCAGTAATGATAAAAATTGAAGCATGTTCTATTTCCTTGAGAAGAAAACAATGCCAATATGTGAGAAATAAACAATTAAAGGCATTAATAAAAGGTAGGAATCAGAAAAAAAATAGTATTAAAAGGAAAATGGAAAACATTTTTCCTTTCTTTTCCCAGTGATTTAAGTATTATTTAGGTAAATTCCTCAAAATAAAAATATTGCCTGAGAGTTAAGCAGTTATCTCTCAAGTTAGACTAATAAGGTTCAAATTACATCTTTGATCAATTTAGCTTAGTGACTTAGATACAACTCTCTGGAGCAAACAAGGAATAACCTAACTTATTTGTGACTTAATTTCTCATCCTTAAAGTTGGCTCAATGGCTTTCAGCTTTAATGTGCTACCTTGGGCTATATAAAAAAATTAAACTAAATCACTTTGTTTATATTCATGGCATTTAAACAAATATCCACATGAACATTTGATACTTTATCAAATATTAGGATATAGTATCCTAATAATTCATAAATAATGGTGATCTGGCTGAAATGTCTATGAGCAAGAAAAGGAAATAATTTTCTCAATTTTCCAAGAGAATATTGACCATATACATACAGTTCAATTTAGGCCTTACAGCATTCCTAAACCATAATATAAATGACATTTTTCATCAGAAAAATCTTATAATCTCAATTTCTTTAACTTTAGTACATTCAAGTAAAGGACAGACACTTAACTATCCAATTTACTTTGAGATTAAACTAGTACATAGACAAAAAGACAGTAAATTGATTCCAGACATAGTGGCAACCCCCTTATGGCATGGGGCTGCAGTCCATAATCTAAAATAATATAGATCCTTTATCTTGGCATATCAGTTTCCAGGGTTCTGAGTGCTATGTACTGGTCTAAGGATCTCATTACCTTGATTCGCAAATGTCACATGTACTTGAGTGACTTTTGTGTCCAAAGTTAACTTTTCAACATGATGTTATCATCTACAGCTGTGCTTGGCTTCCTTCACAGCTATCCTGAGACATATGTGGCCCATAAACTGCAGGTTGGACATGCTCACACTAGCACTAATAGTGTGTATGGAATCCTTACTATAGAGAGAGATCTTAGGCCTACCTTACAAATGAAAAAACTGCCAGGCATGGTGGCGCACACCTTTAATCCCAGCACTTGGGAGGCAGAGGTAGGAGAATCACTATGAGTTCGAGGCCACCCTGAGACTACATAGTGAATTCCAGGTCAGTCTGGCAGTCTGGGCCAGAGTGAGACCCTACCTCGAAAAACCAAAAAAAAAAAGGAGTACAAATGATAAAACCTAAGCCTATAAGCTATGTATAACACACTAGATCAAAGTATAGAACCATCACATGGTGAAACTTTTGACATTTACACCACCACCATCAGTAGATTGTTTTGTTTACCCTTAGTTTGTGGAGAGAATTGCTCATGTGGTTTGTTTGCTGTTCTTCTAAATAAATCCGGGCTATTAAAATGAATCAGACTCTTCTGGAACCAACCACTCACTGGGTCCCACATTATATACTCTTATCCTGAGCTACTTGACTTTAAGTGGAGCCAAAGAGTGAAGAACATAATGGCTAACAGCTTCTGAGCTGGACTAATGTGGACTCAAGTTCTGGCACCAGCAATGAGGACTATGTACCTTGGGTCTAATTGCTTAACATCTATTTGTGAGGCTGTGCACGTAAAGCTCTCAACAGGACTTGGGAGGTGATGAAGAATTAGCACTCAGTAAACACCAAGTACAGAGGCACTGCTATTTCATAATCATTCTCCATCACTCTTATGTTGTTCCAATATACTTTCTTAGTCTTGTGCTCTGAACTTAGTTCAAACATAAAGGAGGGCAAATAAGAGGTAGGTAAGGAACATAGAAACCCAAGACTAGAAACAATGGTTCTTTCTTTCCTTCAGCATTCTGATCTCAACTGCATGTCAAGAGGAGAAAGCACACAAAAATGGAAGGCCTAATCTTAAGAAGGAATACACAGTCACACTCTAATTTTTTCCTGAGCATGCAGCTCATCTATTATAATTAGAAATCCCCATGAAACTAGAGAAGATAGAATGATTAATGAACTTTAATTCAGAGGTTATTTGAAACCAGATAAATGAATGGAAGGTGTGCAAGAATTTACTAATGAAATGCAGAAACAGCTCCTTGAATTACTGAGCCAGACATAGCCGCATTGTTGTAATATTTATATCATAATTTTATCCACAGTGCCGGGTCTACGCCATCTATGATTTTCAGGAGACAAGTCAATACACAATTTCTAAAACCATTTGTAACTCAGAATATGCTTCTCAAAGATCCTGGCCCAATGCTTGGTTATTCTTAGCTATAAAACTAGCACCTTTCTTACATTGCCTCCTTACAGAATCACCAATAGAGTACACAGGAAAAAAAAAAAAAAATACAAGTACTGTTAAATTGTGCTCACATAATCCCAGCATTTGGGGACCTGAAGCACACTGTTCTGTATCTAGCCTTATTTCTTGGGTATAAAACAAGAATTCTAGTGGCAACCTTTTATGACTTTGTAGTTAACAAATCATTCCACCATACATTGTCTCCTTTCATGTCACAGCCTCCTCCTAACGTCTTCAGGTTGCTGAGATGATAAAACAAGTTAATATATGTAAATGTAAATATTTTTGAAAAAGTAGGAACTAGTCAAATGCATGTAGTAGTAATGGTTTCTCAGTGTAATTTGAAAATACTAGCTGTAGGGAATGTTTCTAATGTTTAATGACATAGTGATCTGAAACCATTAACACAGATCTCCACGGGACATTTTAGCTAATGAGCATTTAATTTATACTGCTGGATTCATCAGCCAGACTGCTTTCTGTAACACAGAAGGCAGTACCTCCGGTGGGGAAGAGCCCTGCCAGCTCCCTCTTCCAAGGGGCCTCTGATTGGCTCATTCCAAAAACAAATGAGGAGTTTTATTCCAAGGAACGCACACAATGTAAAACTGCTTTTCTTACTATACATCCCACTGGTACAGTAAATACTAATTTCTGGCCAACCATTCATAAAATACAGTGCCACACACATCTTGGAGGACTCTGAGATTTACTAAAACATGCAATCATTAAAGCAGTTCAGTGCTTTTCGGTTCTCACTCTCCAATCTCATGATTGGCATTTACATAATGAAAAAAAACTTTCCAAAACACACAATTATATTTAAAATATACAGTAAAATAAAATTTGAAAAGTCTGAGACTCAGAAAAGCATCTATCTACTTTTGATTTAATTTGAAAACCTGCAAATATTAAAAAAAATTGTAGCACACAGTGCAACAGTCTTATACAGTTATCGAATGCATTCTTGAGCTAATGCCAGTTTTTATATTTTTAATTAAAAATGAAAATTGTTTCAATAAAGACATCTATTGACAAAATTATATGAGATATCCAATTATTTGTTCTCCGTCTTAAATTCATGGATTGCTCTGTATTGTTAAATGTCATTGCAATATGTATGTTGTAATTTTACCAATGAAGATTATTAAAAACTCTATTGTTTGGACTGGGAATTTGGCTCAGCAATTAAAGGTGCTTCCTTGAAAACCTGCTGATCTGAGTTCCTCCTCAACACCCACGTAAAGCTGGACACACATGCCTACAACAAAAGGAAGTAGAGCCACTGCAATAAGGAAGCCCTTTAGTGTAGTGCACGCACTGGCAAAACAAAAAGAAATCCTATCTTAAAAGAAGCTTGAAGAAAAACACAGACTGCCCCCCCCCACACACACACACAACTATGCTGGGGTGAGTGCTGAGGTGAAGGAGGAACAATTTCAAGAAAATAAAATTATTTTCAGTTTTAGATGTGTAGTGGAGAGGAAATTGATATAGGCATCTTAGAAATCTGGATACTGTACCCCAAGCAAGTTGAGGTCATGAAGTTAATTAAGCCAATCTCAGAACGTAAGAAATTCTACTGGTAATTCTACTGGCATCTATCAGACTAGATATGGTGAAGGGGAAGATACTCAGAAATACTTATCATGGGCTCTGTTTTTTCTAGAGTGACAAAGGACTTTGAGACAAAGAGGCCAAAGGTGTTATGTCATGTTTTAACCTCTAAGGAATTCATTAGGATCTATTTGTCTTGGTGGGGATAAATGAGAAATGGTATACATGAACCATCCAGTTTTCATCCACTATTTTACCCCAAAAGCCACAATGAATCTAGTCTAATATTAATTCTATTCATTTTATATATTAAAAATCTTGAACATTCAGAGAGGAGTGACATATCAAAAACTATTCAGTAAGGGCCCAGAGGCCCAAAGAATCAAGTGAGATAAATATTAATTTAGATCACCCCAAAAGGCCAGGTAGTATTAATGTGACTCAATGAAAGTAGTGATTTAAAGATTGTTTCCCACCATCCATGGCGTTGTACACCTTTTATCCCCAACACTCAGTATGTAAAGTAGGACGATCACCAGGAGTCCAAGGCCAGACTGAGACAACTTAGTGAGCTTCCAATCAGACTGAGATAGAGTGAGAGCCTACTTCAGAACATGTGCACACACATGCACACACACAAAATCTAATATTCAGGAAATATTCACATATTCACATAGTTTTGAAGATGCAAAGAACTAGAATGACTAAAATGCATATATTAAGATTGAAGACAATATTAATTCCAAATGTGATATTGTCAAACAATAATATTTAGCAGCTGTGTAAACCCTTAGAGAATCCAAAGAAGTTTCATAAATGTTATCTCAATAATCAAAACAATTGTATGAAGCAGATATTTTGTCATTTCTATTTTATGAGCTCCAAGAGTAAAAGGATCTACAGAATTTATCAGTAGATTCTGCCCTCTCATTTATGAAAGCCTATAAGAAAAAAAAAAAAAAAACTCAGTATGGAACAAGTATGTTTTCAGAAACTGTGTATTTTATATATGTACTTAACACAGGGACAAGGTAAATCTAACCATAATTTTTTTTTACTACTTTATTTTTGAGACAGTCAGGAAAATATATTCAGTATTAAAATCTCTTTTTGGAACTCTTGGAGAGAAAATCTGCTTACTTCATATAAATCAGTTGGGCTGATACCGGAAAATAGTCCAACATCTCTCTCATGTGGAGACTTGCCTACTTTTCATTTTCTTTCTCTGTAGAGGTCAAAACTTGACTCTTGCAGATTTTCTTCATTTTGTAAGTATCTAACACAAGCTTGCGTATTTCTATTACACTCTGGACACTTTTATTGTCTGGTTGCTGAGCAAACAGAGATCAAGAGTAAGGAAATAGGGAAAAAATAATAATGTTTGTCTTTGAAACAGGGGTGGAATGTAAAATGTAAACTGAAAAGAAAAAGAACTGGAAATGTAATCAAGAGCCCTGGGACAAGTATTCTACACTTTAGTACCATATGCTTGACATTTATTTTATGTGTGATACTTAGTTCCTTATAATTAGATGGCTTCCTTTACAACTCCCTCCTATGCTTTGTAGAACATTTCTGGTCTAAGCAAATTGCTATAATGTTCTGTACCATCCCTTAAAGCAAAAATAATTTCAACATATTCTATTCCCTCAATGCCTTTGAAATAGCTTAAACAGGTTTTTTAAAATGAGTTTGATTTGTATTAATTGAATTTATGTGATCAATGCTATCTAAGATAATCTAAACACTGCTGTGTTCTTTGAAATTAAGTTTTGGAAAAAATAAAGATAACATCTGAAGTATTTTGTAACAAATACTTCATTGCATAGTTAATATGCAAATTATGTGAAATTATGCTGAATGGTAAAGTTAAAAAATTGACAAAATGAAGCAGAAATGATAGTGCAAAATAAAATTGTAGTACTACTCTTGCTAAATCCTGGATTAATATATCATATTTTTAGTTAAGAGTATAGTCTTGATTTAAATGAAAAATATGTTGGTGTTTATACACCTAAGCTTCCATCTATTAGTAGTTAACTATAAGAGAAAAAGCAATGAGAGAATGGAAAGAGGGAGGAAGAAGGGGAAAGCAGAAGACAGCACTGAATCATATATATTTTTGTCAGTGAATTTCTAGTTCTATCTGTCTTTTGGGAAAGAGATCTGAATTTTCTCATAGGGAAAAAGACAATGCAACTCATGGTGGCAAAAGAAAAGGAAGTTTAATGACATTGTTTGAATTTTTGTCTAGCAGACAGAAGTTGGAGGCATCTCCAAATTTAAAGTGCTTTTAAAAAATATTTTATTTATCTGAGAGAGAGAAGGAGAAGAAGAAGAGGAGGGGGAGGAAGAAGAGGAAGAAAGAAGGAAGAAGGAGAAGAAGGAAAAAAAAGAGAGAGAGATTAAGAGAGAGAGAATGGGTGTGCCAGGGCCTCTAGCCACTGAAAACAAACTCCAGATGGATGCACCACCTTGTGCATCTGGCTTACATGGATACTTGAGAATTGAACCTGTGTCCTTAGGCTTTGCCAGCAAGTGTCTTAACCAGTGAGCCATCTCTAGAGCTCATTGATGTGGAATTCTACTTTAATGAAGGTGACTATTTTTTTTAAACAAAACTACTTCTACTGTGTTATACACAGCTAACTGTCTATGAAGAATAATGACAATCTTTAGAGCTTATTGTCCATTCATTTTATCCAGATGTGATTGACCTTTGCATGAGAAACTTCAAGGTATAGGTAAAAATGACTATTTACTGTTTCTAGCTTTTGAAGCAAATTTAAATTCTTTGAAAATCTCTTCATTGAAAGTAACCTAGTGAAATCTGACTCAAAATCCCTCTGCAACTGTCACTCACTCACGAAACCATTTATTCCTTACAAGTATGAATATCCAGGAACTCTTCAAGTCAATCAGCAATTATCATTTCTGCCAGCCTCAATACTAAATTATCAAAACAATATTTCTGCATTTAAGTTAGTATTGTTTGGGTAAGAAAAGAATAGACCAATTTGTATAATCAAGGAACATTAAATAATGCAAATTTAAAATTAATTAACACAGAAAATTTTAAGGATGGATACAGTGAACTAATCCTTATTGCTTGCTTGTCACTTGAGTAAGAAAGCAGGGGAAATCATTCAATACAGACAGAACATCCAATAAAGATGTTTGGGAAAGATTTTCAGCATACTTGTGCTTTTGTTGAATCAGAATACAAGTTACTCAAGGGATTCATTAAAGATTACCTAGAAGTAAACACAATCCTCCTACCAGAAAAGGCTTCTTTGAGATGTCAAGCAGTTTGGAGCCCAACCTACAGACAAGGAAATATCATCAGATTGTCCCTTCAGGTCCAATAGCCACCTTGTGAAAAACTCACTAAAGGAAAACAATAATAAAGACGAGACAAATGACAAAATTCATCCCACAAAGATAGATAACTACAGGAAGACAGTATTGGTATTTGGAACATAGATATAAAATATGAGATATATTTGACATGGATTTGGATTGGTACAGGGTGTGTTGGTGTGGCCATATTAAATAATCACAAATGATTGACTATAAGGTTTATGACCTGGGCTGCTTCTTAAAGGATTATGTTGATTACTGAAAAAGTAAACACAAGTAATGTATTCAATCAGAAAGAAGACTGGAGATTATGTTGTGTGTACACTACCAATAAAATTGAAAAGGAAATGCTCAAAAATCATTGACACAAGGTGGAAATAAAAACCCTCACCATAGAGATAGTAATAACAGAGTTATGTGCTTAAGTGGGTTATTACTGATCCTAAGCTTATTATGGAGTACACAAAAGGGATGAAGGAAAGGGAGCAATCTCTCAGAAATAAGAAAATAGTTCACTCAACAAGAAAATAATACTCCAATGCAGAAAATGGACAGACAGAGAAAACCAAGAGTATAACAGTCAATAGAAGATATTTCCTTGACCATAACATCATATGAAACAGTGGATACAGATATAGCCATGGTGGTATATAGTTAAGCTACTTTCTTCGTAAAGGGAAAAGCAGAAAGTTATTTCATACAGAAAATGATAGCCAAGAACTGAAGGAATCTGTCACAAAATCTCTAAAGTAATAAATAAAGGCTCATGAGTTTAAACAGGTTTTCCAGAGGCATGTGATATCACAAATGAGACTGGAAGAATGTAAGGTGTTTAGAAGTTCTGTAGATTTACTTCAAAGATTTATGAATATTTACCTAGTTCACTGTTCTCTTTCATTCTCAGAGTCTGCATTTCCCTAAATGAGATGTATATGGAATCATGGTATGTATTCTTAATTTGACCTTTGATTTTCAGTAACATTCATTCCCTGTAGTAATCTTAGTCTTATATGACACTGAAATGGTAATTAAAGTACACATGGTGTTATTCAAGATAGATGTCATAGAGTTTTCAACTTTGGGACACTCCTTGATAGAACACAATGGAAAAGCTGTAAGAATCCCATGTAGACAGTCCATATATGGATGTTTCAATTAACAGCTACCATGAATAACCAGCCATCAAAGGGTGCCATTTATTATGTCCTGTCCAATCAAGACTTCAGATGAGTACAGTTCTAGTGGCCATCTGACTGACATTGATAAAGTTCAATTGATCATGATGTGCAAAAATAATGAAGCAGCTGGTCACATGACATCCAGAGTCAGGTAGTAGATGGGGATGGATGCTGTTGCATGGCTTACTTCCCACATTTTTAAAGTATTTCATTTATTTATTAGAGAGAGAGAGAAAGAGGCAGACAGAGATGGGTGCACTGGGGTCTCCAGCCATAGCAGATAACTCCAGACACATGTGCCGCCTTGTGTATCTGGCTTACATGGGTACTAGGAAATCAAACCTGGGCCCTTAGGCTTTTCAGGCAATCACCTTAACCACTAAGCCATCTTTCTAGCCCACTTTCCACTTTGATATACAGTACAGGACCTTCAGCCCTTAGAATGATACCACCCACCTCAGTTAACCTAGAAACTCCCACACAGACATGACCAAGCTGTTTTTGTCATGATGATTGTTAATCTTGTCAAGTTGACAACTAAGTTAACCATCACAAGTCTACCCTCACCACCCAACACTCAAATCTACTATTTTTAAGTGATAAACTTCTACTTTTTGTTCTCCTATATTGGTAGCTTTGAAAGTCCCCATAGTCTTTAATAGTTACAACTGCTCAAAAGTGTGAGTTTGGGCTGGAGAAATGGTTTAGCAGTTAAGGCACTTGCCTGCAAAGCCAAAGGACCTCAGTTCAATTCCTCAGGACCCATGTAAGCCATGTGCACAAGGTGGCACATGCATCTGAAGTTCTGTTGCAGAGGCTTGAGGCCCTGGCATGCCCATTCTCTCTCTCTCTCACTCTCTCTCTCTGAAATAAATAAATAGATATTTTTTAAAGTATGAGATCAGAGTCTTTACTAAGACTCAAGTGCTTTTGTATGTGTTAATAAGAGAAAAACGTATAGTTTTATTCAATAAGAGTTTAGCTACATGGGATTGCTCACACTTGAAAGCCAAACACTTGGGTGGCTGAAGAATCAGGAGTTTAAGACCATGCTTGGTTATATAGCAAGAAAGTGTCCCAAGTCTCAACCCCCCAAAAAGTTTTATGTGTCACAGAAATATTCAGAAATAGAAATATAGGCTGAAATATGCCAGGAAAACTATTTCTTTGCTTAAGTTTGATAAGGAATGGACAGTCATCCAGACAAATAATTGGACAGGAATGTATAACCTAGTGGTAACAGATGGAATAGTGCCATTCCTCCTCCCAGGTATTGAGAAAAAACTCTCTGCAAGGAAGGTCTTATCTTATGGTCTATTATCTGAGGTTAGAGAATTGATTTAATAATCAGCTCCTCCACAAAAAGGTGAGTCCAAAGATTAGAATTTTTAAGGGAAGAGTTTCTGGTTTCTTTCTTTCTTTTTTCTTTTTTTGTTCAGCCAGTATCTTTCTTTCCTTCTTTTTTTCTTAGGACACACTATGTATGGATCAGTCATGTGTTCCTACCATTTTTTCCCTCCTCCCAGCCTCCATTCCACTAAGTGCCCTCCTCAGTGGGGTTGCTGGCTTTCACATGGGGTAGTGGATTATGTGCTATGAGACTTCTGCAAAAGTCCCTGAGCTATGGTGGGTATGTTTTAAGTCTACTTCAGTGATGAGCTCTCAGGAGCCTCTAGATTTCTACATTGGTATATATTGAGTATCACCAGCATCTGTCTCCTTCTCCCTAAAGTTTATCGTCAGTCTCATTATGGAAGCAGCAGTTTTGCTCAGCTCCCCAATTCCTCTGTGGTTTCATCTAAGCCTTGGCTGAAGTGTAAGGGGTGGTTTATCTCCTTGGGTCTTGCTACTTTCTGAAAAATGAAAACATATTCTCCAACACAGAATGATGTCAGCATAGGTTAAATTGAATAAACATTGTTAGTTTAGGGAGATTTTGATAGCTATAGCCCCTCTTTTAGCCAAAGACTAATGGGGTTTGTCATTGGAGAACATAATCTTTGCCTGGTTCCCAGTTCCAGCTATAGGCTCCTTTCCACTGAGTATGGATCTCTTAGCCAATTAATAAACCATTGGTTATCCACCAAGGCTGTGTGCCACCATTGCACTGGTGTGTACTTCTTGTCAGGCTGGTTGCTCACACCATTGCTGTACTGTGAACTTACAGAAAAAGCATGTTGCATACTTCCAATATACAAATAACACAGAATATGCATTCCTAATCAAAACAGGAGGGATTTGGAAGAACCAATCAGAAGAAACTAAGACCAAAGCCTACTAAGGCAAACTCCAAATCTTTCAGCTCCTTGTCCAGACTTCTAGGGAGCTTGCTAACTCCATATCTCCTGCTGCAGCACATATACCTCTCTCTTGGGGCAACTTCACTCTCTGCTTGCATCTTCCTCAGTAGAAATCCAATGGTTCTGGTATCTCCAACATCCTGAGGTCTCCATTTGAACTTAGGGATCACCTTTATAGCTTCATGCAGTAGCCCCATTACATTTTAACCGTGACACATTTTCCCTGGCCTTGCCACCACTCTGAAACTGTGGAGACAGATTCCATTTCCCTCTCAATCATGCATATTTCCTGTCTCTAAAACCAGTACCACATGGATGATGCTGACAAGCTCCGCTATCAGCTCAGGATGTAACCAGGGCCTATTGGACTACACTTGTAGAGGACTTATATGCCTTCCAACCTAATGTTGAAACCTTTCTCTAGGCATCTGTGTTCATATAATGAACCTTTTCAATATAGGCTTTCTTTCTTCAAATGAATTTGGATTTTCACAAGATGAACTTTTGTGTCAGGAAAACTTTCCTATGTTGCAAGAGAGAGATTCCCTTTAATTACATTTATTTCCTTAATAATTGCAACTATTTCCTCAATATCAGCCTGCATGGTAACATGTCTTGAGATTTCCTCTGATAAACAATTTAGTCCATTACATTGTAGTTCAGCCTCTTCCAATTTATCACAATGCTGGCAGAATTAAGTAATACTCTTAGCATAACACTGAATTGCTTTTATCTCAGTTCCCAGTAAGTACTTGTTCCCTCTGAAACCCATGGGCTGGACCTCCTCTGTTTGCATTTACCTAAGGCTTCTGGTCTTCCAGGGACCCACCACAATTGCGTATTATGCTCTGCTCATAGAATTCTATGGCTTTTCTAACACAAAGTTTCCAATTCTTCCAAACTCTTCCCATAAACCAATTATAAAGGCCCATAAAGCACATAGTCAGGTTTACTACAGCCATTTCCCCACTTCTCAGGACCAATTTTCCCTATTACTGGCTTTCTGCACGGGTGAGAGAATACTTGACAAAAATAATTCAATGAAGGAAAGGTCTATGTAGGCTTACAGTTCACGAGGAAGCCATTCGTTAGAGTCTGGATGGCAAGGTGGCAGGTGTGTTAAACAGCTTGCCTAAGGCCTTCCACAGTCTGGAGGCAAAGACAAGAATGCTGGTACAAAGCTCATTTTCTCCTTTATAAACAGTCTGGGACTTCAATCCATAGAATGGCACAGCCTATATTTGGGGACAACCTCAGTTAACTTAATCTACAAACTTCCTCACAGTCATACCAAGAGGTATTTTCCAGAGTGATTCTACATTGCATCAAATTGACAAGATTATTACACTGCATGAGACCTTATATGCAAGAACCACCAACACCACCTGGTGAACCCACACAAAATGGGAATATAGCAATAAATAACTGCAAAAATAGTTTTTCATGTACTGTGTTTTTTATAAATAAAATTATAGTAATTGTCTAATATCAACTTCTCTCCATAATGAATTTGGTTTTTAGACTTCTATGTATTTCTTTATTAACTTAATTCAAACTTCAAATACACATACCACCATATATGTACGTGAATGTATATGTATATAGATATGTAGATAGATATACAGATAGATATAGATATGTAGATATATTTGTTGTTGTTTATTTTTTTGAAACAGGGACTCACTCTAGCCCAGGCTGACCTTGGAGTCACTCTATACCTCAAGCTTACCTCAAACTAATAGCAATCTTCCTACATCAGCCTCCTTAGTGTTGTGATTAAAGGCATATACCAAGTGCTTATATAACTATCAAGAAGAACATGAAGAAAGTCACTGGTCAAATAAACTACTGCTAAATATAAACATCTTAAAATTTAACCCATAATTTGATTATAATAACCTTTGAGAGAGCTTTTAGTGTTTGTATAACAACACATTTATCCTTTTGAGAACAGTGTTTAATGAGTACTGACCTTACTGTATTATACCCGAGGCTTAAGAGGTAATCACACTGAAATTGAATGTTTATATTTATAGGCACTTGGCAGCACCAGAATCATCAGAGTTTCAAAAAAAAATCATCTGTAAAACCATGATGAAGCCTTCTTTCAATTCAATTATTTTCTTATTCATATTAATTATATAGTTTAACCAACAATAATGAATACAATTCATTATCATAAAAAATTTTCATAAAAGCATAAAATGTAAAAACGGATGACAGAGAAAGATAATAGATGGGTGATAAGATTTTAAACTGGTCTGTCAGTGTTATATGGGTGTCTGGTTTTATTAATATTTATATGAAAATTATTTGTAATCATGAGGCAAATGGCACTTCAAACTGTAGGGAAGTATAGGCAGTTCCTTAATTATTAGAAACCTGGTTGAACAGCCAATATTCATACATCTCAGAAGCTTCCTCCGAAGAGATAAAACATGTCAGAACCTTTCTCCAAAGAGAAATTCTGAGAATTAGAGCACAAACCTGTTATTTTTACCCCTTACAACTGTCCTCAATTGAAGACTTAGTCTATTAACATTATCAATTATATCATTTTAGGCAAACTCATAAAAGAATGAGTTGATATTTTGACTTAATCAATGAAAAATGAATTTCAGAGTTTTTAAAATATATGTTAATTGAACACTTTTGACTGCTTTTAATTTTATTTATGTGAGCATGAGAGAGAGAGAGAATTGGCACATCAGGTCCACTAGCCCTTGTAATCAAAGAGTGTCAAAAAGACATATCGAACAAGAAGTGATAGAAGAAAATAGAAACAAATAAATGATTTAGAAATAAATGCAAAACTAGGAAGAGTACATACATACAGACAAACAGACATAACCAAAGAATCAAAGAGGGCTGAGGAGAATGCTCAGTGGTTAAGGTACTTACTTGCAAATCTTGGTAGTCTGGGTTCAATTCCCAGTACCCATGTAAAATCAGATGCAGAAAGTGCTGGTTGAATGTATCTGGAATTCATTTGCATTGTCAAGAGACCCTGGTGTACCTATTCTCTTAATCCCTCTCTCTCTCTCTCCTCTCAAATAAATAAACAAAAATTAGGTTTTAAAACCAAGCATGACAGAGATAAAAAAAAAAAAACTAACAAAAACACAAATATAAAACTCATTAAGCCGGGCGTGGTGGCACACGCCTGTAATCCCGGCACTCAGGAGGCAGAGTCAGGAAGATCACCATGAGTTCAAGGCCACCCTAAAACTATATAGTGAATTCCAGGTCAGCCTAGGCCAGAGTGAGACCTTACCTTGAAAAACCAAAAAAAAAAAAAAAAAAAAAAAAAATGCACTGGAGAGATTGTTCAGTGGTTAAGGCACTTGCCTGCAAAGCCTAATGACCTGGGTCCAATTCCCTAGTACCTGCAAAATCCAGATGCACAATGTAGTGAATGCATCTGCTGTTTGTTAGATGTCCCAGTACACCCATTCTCATTCCCCCCCCTCACACACACACTCTTTGCATGCAAATAAATAAAACAATTTTAGAATCACCAAAATGATAAATATAGAAGTTGTAATTATTTAAATGTAAAATGTCCTCAATAGACTTATGATTTGAATACTTAATCCTGTAGTGGTATTGTTCAGAAAGGTTTATGGAACATTTAAGAGGTAGATCCTTGTTGGAGGAAGTTTGTAACTGGATTCACTAGTTTTTTTTAATATATTTATTTATTTACAAGGAGAGACAGAGAGAGAAAGAGAAAGAAGAGAGAGAGTGTGTCTGTAGCACTACAAACCAATTCCAGACTCATGCCCAACTTTTGTGTGCTGATTTTAGATGGGTACTAGGGAATCAAACCCAGGTTGTTAGACTTTGCAAGCAGTGCCTTACCTGCTGAGTCATCGGTCCAAGCCACTAGGTTTTGAAGGCTGGAAAATTTAGGATGTAGGAGTTTTGCACCATGGCTCTTGAAAGTCACTGAAGTTAAGCAACAAGAGTCAAGGTCTAAGAATTATTTTGGTCACATTCTAGAATTTGTGGTAGATCTTGAGGCAGAGGTGTGATCAGATCTCTGATGGGGAAGATAAAACCTACACCACCCCTATTATAGCATTACATGATGTCTGCACCACAAATCCACTGCTGCGACATAGCTGAATTCCATATACTAGCTATAGGGAATAAAGCTGCAATGAAATAGATGTTGCAGTATTATTTTATTTCTTTGTTTTTTAACATTTTATCTTTAGTTATTAATTTAAGAGAGAGAGATACAGAAATAGGCAAATAGAGAGAGAGGGAGAAAGAATGGGCATATCAGGACCTCCAGCCACAGCAAACGAACTCCAGATGCATGCGTGCCCTTGTGCATCTGGCTTATGTGGCTCCTGGGGAATCAAACCGAGGTCCTTTGGCTTTGCAGGCAAATGCATTAATGGCTAAGCCATGTCTCTAGCCTTTATGCTTTATTTTTTAAGCCTTGGTTTCAGTGCTTTGGCTATAACTCAGTAGTAGAATTGTTGAATGTTATGAAATTTTTATTCTAAATATTTGGGATATAATAATTTATAATCCCACAATAGTATACCAGGGTTCTGTTTATCTATATCACCACCAATATTTTTGTAATAATAGCAATTTTCATAGTTAAAATAATATTTTATTGGTGTTTTAATCACATTTCCCTGAGTATTTTTTATACTTACGTTTTCCTTGGGGAAAAAAAGTGCACACAGTTCCTTTTCCATTTTAACACACATCTAACCAACAAGGACCCAAGTCCTGTATCAGATTTATGGCTGGTGAATATTTTCTCTCATCCCATTAATAATGTTTTTTATTCTCTTGTTCGCTTTTTGCTGTGCAGAGGTTTCTTAGTTTAATGTGATACCACTTACCTATTTTTTTGCTTTTGAGCATATGCATTTGGTATTACATCTACAGTTATTTCCCTGATCAGAATCATGAAGTCTTTTTCTTGTTTTCATAAGGAAGTCTCACGTGTTCTATACTTTAGTCTAGGTGCATACCTGTAAAGATAAGCAAAGGAGGTTTCTGCATGGGAAGGGAGAGAGTGAAGGACAAAGAGAGGGAGAGGAAGAGATAAAAAAAGAAATAAATATCCAGCATATATGTTAGTTGCAAAGGGTTCATAGAATATTAGATAAGTCATGAGACACATGTATATCATTAAAATGTGAAAAGAAAACATAAACCTTTTAAATACACAATTAAAATTAAGTTAACTACAACTAATATTTGCCTAAGCAGACAGTAGGGAAAGAGGGCTATGAGAATAGGGCTAGATATAAGACTCTGAGGATTGATATTCATCATTTGGCTTGGAACTACTAATGTATTTTGCATGACTTTTAATTTAAAAATTGCTCTGAGGCAATAGCTCTACCAACAAAGTGCTTGTCGTATAAACGGGTAGACCTGAGTTTGTTCATCAGTACCCATGGTGAAAATGCCAGGACTGGTGGCATGCACTTGTAATCCTGGCTCTGATAAGGCAGAGTCAGGAGCATCCCTTAGGATTGCTCTGCAGCCAGTCTAGCCAACTTGGAGAGCTACAGGCCAATGAGAGACTCTGACACAAAGAAATGTAGATGGTGGTCCTGAGAAACAACACCCAAGCTTGTCCCCCAGTATCATAGACACCTTTACCCACCCACCCCCACACAGTTTTAAAAAGTTAAAAAATTATTTTTCAAAGTCAAACCATTAAGTACCTATAATTTTAAAACACAATGAAACAATAGACCTTCCTAACAAGGATTTTTAGCTTATATTCCAAATGACAAGTAGTCTAATTATCTGATTGGATTTTTGCATTCAGTTGTGATCATGTGTTAATTTTACATGTCTATCTGTAATACTTTTCTATTATGTAATAGCAATTACAAGTAAACAGAAAATATTCATATCTATATACTCTCCTTGCCTGTAAAGCTTCTCTTGCAACCTTTGTTTAAACCCTGGTATAAGATTTATCTTGTGAACTTCTGGCCAAAATGGTGACCGCCTAGCTGCGCTACAGATACCAGGGAAAGAAAGGCAAGAAATTAAGGGTTATCAGGGTCTTCTTGCTAGTGGGAGGGCACAGAATGGGGGAAACAGGGAAGCACACATCCCCCCTCGGGTGGGTAGTATACCCCCACACATACAGCTGCCCCACGCCCAGCGCCGGGCGGCTGTGCTCCGATCGCACGCATGCCAGCCCGCTGCACTGACACGGGGACCTCCACCTTTGTGCTCTGATTGTGCACGTTGGCCAGCCATGCTGTGTTCTGTTCGCACACCCGTGGGGGCCACCTCTGCTGTGATTAGGTGGCTGCCAGGCCCCCTGCTCCTGTGCTCCCATCCCATGCCCGCCAGCTTGTGTCCTGATCCTGTGCCAGCATCAGCTGACTCTGCACTACATTGCACGTGCAGAGAGCACAGTCCCACTGCAAGGGCCACACAAGTTCACACTGAGTCACTAGCGCCAGCTCAGATGCCATCCCTACCTGTCTGTACCACCCATCCGCCACTCCCCTGAGGCAGGAGAGTGCAAACTGTTTGCAGGTCCCATGCTACCAGCCAGAGTTTGGCAGCTTCAGGGCTTGCTACCTCAGTCCCCTTTCAAACTCGAAGGCAGGCAGCATTGGAGCATTACTGGGTGAGAATTCAGGCAACTTTGGTGCCCCTGTCAGGCAATAGATAGGCGGCTTTGGCAAGAGAGAGCAAAAACCAAGGCTGCTTACAACTGCCCCAGGCTGCCTTGGATTCTCATTGAGCTAGATCCCAGGTTGCTCCACCCACCTACCTGCCCATAGACTGACATGGGTAGACCACAGTGCAAAAGAAATAACATGAAAAATAAAATGCAAGAAAATCCAGACAGATCACCCAGTCCAACAAGGATTACATCTAACCAAAACATAGAAGAGTGTTTAGGATCAGAACATCAAATGGAAGCTATGAGTAATGCAACCCTGACCAACCTACTGCTAGAACTTGCAGGAAAGTAACAAAAGAAAGATAATCATGTGGATGCTACCATCACTAAGCTAGAGCAATATGATAAGACACTGGAAGGAATTCAAAGAGAGTTGAGGGAGAGTGATAAAAAAAAGAGGACCTTAAAAATCAGCTGGCCACACTAAATGAAAACATAAAGAAATGCAAGGATGATTTCCAAGAATCATCAAGAAAATCAGAAAATGAGGTGAAAAGGGAGCTGGACAGAGTGATGGAAGTGATACATAGGAAAGTAGTAGAAAATGTAAACTTAATTGAACAAGTCCAAAACTCGCTAGATGCTCTCAAGAATAGAGTCAGTGAAGTGGAAGATAGAAACTCTGGTCTGGAAGACAGGACGGAAGAAAGTTCGAGAGTCCAAAAATTGCAGTAAGTTCAAAAGTTCCTGTAAACAGAACATGAGGGAATTGTGGGATACACTTAAACGTCCTAATATCAGAATCATTGGAATACCAGAAGGACAAGAATTTCAGACCAAAGGCATGGAACTTATTTAACACAATAATTGAAGAAAACTTCCCCCATCCCTTAAAAGAAAGGCCCATCAAGATATAAAAAGCAAACAGAACTCCTAATTGACTAGACCAATGGAGAAACTCCCCTAGACATATCATTAAGACTCTAAACATTGACACCAAAGAGAAAATCCTAAAAGCAGCTAGGGAAAAACAGCACACCACTTTCAAAGGAAACCCCATCAGAATTACTTCAGACTTCTCAATGGAATTCCTGAAAGCTAGAAGGGCCTGGAATGAAACTCTCCAAATTCTAAGAAACTATGGCTTCCAACCCAAACTACTCTACCTGGAAAAAGTCTCCCTTATAATAGGTGGTGAAAGGAAAACTTTCCATGACAAAACTCAGCTTTACGATTATATGAACACAAAACCAAACCTACTGAATGTATTCCAGGAAATTCTCCACAGAGAAGAAACAAAAAACCAAACACAAATGCCTACAAGAAGCAGATCACAGCAACCAAACCCAAAGTAGACAGAAAAAATTAAAATTCCATGGAAATGCCAACACACCTCTACCACCACAATATGGCAGGGATCAAATCAAATCTCACAGTCATCACCCTAAATAATAACGGCCTTAATTCACCCATCAACAGACACAAGCTAACAGGATGGATCAAAAAATTAGACCCCTCAATATACAGCCTTCAAGAAACCCACCTTACCACTAAAGACAGAAACTTCCTAAGGGTGAAAAGGTGGAAACAATATTCCAAGCAAATGGGAATAAGAAACAAGCAGGTGTAGCTATATTAATATCTGATAAAATTGACTTCAAACCAAAAACAATCAAAAAAGACAAAGAAGGCTACTTACTACTTATAAAGGGAACAATCCATCAAGAGGCTATTACAATCATAAATCTGTATGCACCAAACACAGGGGCACTACAGTTCATAAAACAAAACCTACTTGACAATAAAACAGAAATAACCACCAACACCATCATAGCTAGGGAATTCAACACACCATTATCAGTAATGGACAGATCATCCAAACAGAAGCTGAACAGGGAAGTAAAAAAAACTCAACAAAACCATAGAGCACTTAGACTTAACAGACATCTACAGAACTTTCCATCCCAAATCCACAGACTACACATTCTTCTCAGCAGCCCATGGAACATTCTCTAAAATAGACCATATAATGGGTCACAAAGACTCCCTCCACATATTTAGGAAAATCGACATAATTCCCTGCATGATATCAGATCATAATGCTATATTCCTAGAAATCAACAACAAAAAAACCAACAAGAACCCCAACGGCAACTGGAAACTGAATAGCACACTCTTTAACAATAAATGGATAGTGGATGAAATAAAAAAAATGAAATTGCAAAATTCCTGGAATTGAATGACAATGAGAACACATCATACCAAAACTTATGGGACACAATGAAGGCAGTCCTCAGGGGAAAATTCATAGCACTCAATGCCTTCATAAAAAAGACAGAAAGGGGCTGGAGAGATGGCTTAGAGGTTAAACAATTGCCTGTGAAGCCTAAGGACCCTGGTTTGAGGCTCAGTTCCCCAGGTCTCACGTTAGCCAGGTGCACAAAGGGGCGCATGCGTCTGGAGTTCGTCTGCAGTGGCTGGAAGCCCTGGCGTGCCCATTCTCTCTCTCTCTACCTCTATCTGTCTTTCTCTCTGTGTCTGTTGCTCTCAAATCAATAAATAAAAAATGAACAAAAAATATTTAAAAAAAAAGACAGAAAGATCCCAAATCAATAGCCTAACAATCCACCTAAAGGCATTGGTAAAACAAGAAAAATCCAACCCAAAGAGCTCTAGAAGGAAAGAAATAATTAAAATCAGAGCAGACATTAACAAATTGGAAACCAAGGAAACAATTAAGGCAATTGACAAAACAAAGAGCTGGTTCTTTGAAAACATAAACAAGATTGACAAACCTCTGGCCAATTTGATCAAGCAAAAAAAGAGAGACTCCAAATTAACAAAATTCAAAATGAAAAAGGAGAGATCACAACAGACATAAGTGAAATTGGGAGAATCATTGGGACTTATTTCAAAAACCTCTACTCCACAAAACTGGAAAATGTGGAGGAGATGGATAAATTCCTGGACACATATCATCTACCAAAGCTAAACTCAGAGCAGATTAATCACCTCAATGAACCCTTCACACTTATGGAGATTGAAAAAGTAATAAAAAACCTCCCCAAAAAGAAGAGTCCCGGACCAGATGGATTCCCAGCCGAATTTTATCAAACCTTCATGGAAGAAGTCAAACCAATCTTTCTAAAACTGTGCCACACAATTGAAGAACAGGGAAAGCTACCCAACTCCTTCTATGAAGCTAGTATCACCCTAATCCCAAAACTAGGCAGAGATGCCACAAGAAAAGAAAACTACCGGCCTACCTGCCTAATGAACATAGATGCAAATATCATGAATAAAAGACTTGCAAACCGAATCCAACAACACATCAAAAGCATTATCCACCTTGACCAGGTGGGATTTATCCCAGGAACACAAGGGTGGTTCCACATACAAAAATCTGTCGTTGTAATACACCACATAAACAAGCTTAAACATAAAAACCACATGATCATTTTGATAGATGCAGAAAAGGCCTTAGACAAGATACAACATCACTTCATGATCAAAACATTGGAGAGAATTGGCATGGCCAGTTCACATCTTATATAATAAAGGCAATATACAAAGCTCTAAAGGCCCAAATAATACTTAATGGAGAGAGACTGGAGGAATTCCCATTGAGATCAGGAACAAGACAGGGATGTCCTCTCTCACCTCTGCTTTTCAATATAGTTCTGGAAGTCCTAGCCCAAGCAATAAGACAGGAGAAGGAAATAAAAGGGATACAATTTGGAAAGGAAGAAGTTAAGTTAGCTCTATTCACTGATGACATCATTGTATATATAAGAGACCTGAGAGATTCCATACAAAACTACTGAAGGTGATTAACTCCTAAAGAAAAGTCCAGGATACAAAATCAATGCACAAAACTCTGTAGCATTTCTGTAGCAAATGACAAAGATACAGAAAAAGAAATAAAGGACATAGTCCATTTTCAATAGCAACAAAAAATAAAATAAAATAACTTGGAATGACGTTAACCAAGGAAGTAAAAGATCTATACAATGAAAATATAAAAACTCTCAAAAAAGAAATTGAGGAGGACTTGAGAAGGTGAAAAGACCTCCCGTACTCCTAGATAGGCAGAATTAACATTGTGAAGATGACAATCCTACCAAAGGCAATATATAGATTTAATGCAATTCCAATTAAAATCCCTACAGTGTGCTTCACAGAGATAGAAAATATGATCTCGGGCTGGAGAGATGGCTTAGCAGTTAAGTGCTTGCCTTTGAAGCCTAAGGACCCCGGTTCGAGGCTCGGTTCCCCAGGTCCCATGTTAGCCAGATGAACAAGGGGGTGCACTTGTCTGGATTTTGTTTGCAGAGGCTGGAAGCCCTCGTGCGCCCATTCTCTCTCTCTCCTTCTATCTGTCTTTCTCTCTGTGTCTGTCGCTCTGAAAGAAAGAAAGAAAGAAAGAAAGAAAGAAAGAAAGAAAGAAAGAAAGAAAGCAAGCAAGCAAGCAAGCAAGAAAATATGATCTCAAATTTCATATGGAAAGACAGAAGGCCTCGCATATCCAAACATATCCTCAGCAAAAGAAATACCTCTGGTGGCATCACCATACTTGATCTAAAGCTATACTACAAAGCCATAGTAATAAAAACAGCATGGTACTGGCATAAAAACAGGAGTATAGACCAATGGAATAGACTTGAGGACCCAGATTTTGGGTCAAGCAACTATAGCTACTTGATATTCGACAAGGCCCAAACAATATAGGCTGGAAAAAAGAGAGCATCTTCACAAATGGTGCTGGACAAACTAGATAACCACATGCAGGAAACTAAAACTTGATCCACACATTTCACCATGCACAACACTCAAATCCAAATGGATCAAAGACCTCAACATAAGACCAGAAACTCGAATACTACTGGAAGAAAATTTAGGAAGTACTTTCCATGATATAGGAATGGAAAAAGACTTCCAGAACAAAACCCCAGTGGCTCAAGCTCTTAAGCAGTCACTCAACCAATGGGATAATATGAAGCTGAAAGTTTCTTTACAGACAAGCATATAATAAGCAAAGCCAATAGAATACCCACAGAATGGGAGAAAATATTTGCAGGTTATCTAACTGATAGAGGCCTAATCTCTATAATTTACAAAGAACTCTAAAGTCTAAACAATAAGAAGACACATAGCCCACTCACTAAATGGGGCACAGAGTTGAACAGGCAATTCACAGAGGAAGATATACAAATGGCAAACACACACTTAAGAAAATTTTCATCATCCCTAATCATCAGAGAAATGCAAATTAAAGCAACTATGAGATTCCACCTTACCTCAAAAGGATAGCCAACATCAAAAAATCAAATGAAAGTAAATGCTGGCAAGGATGTGGATAAGCAGGGACACTCATTCACTGTTGGTGGGAATGCAGGATGGTACCACCACTTTGGAAAGCAATATGGAGACTCCTGAAAAAGCTGACTATACAATTACCAACAGACCCAGTTATACCCTTACTGGGCATCTACCCAAAACCTTCAAATCACAGGCCAGAAGATTTGTTCAACCATGTTTATAGCAGCTCAATTCGTAATAGCTAAAAGCTGGAATCAACCCATATGTCCATCATTAGAAGAATGGATAACAAAGATGTAGTATATCTACACAATGGAATTCTATACAGCAGTAAGAAAAAAACTACACAAAGAAGTTTGAGGAAAAATGGTTGAACCTGGAACAGATCATTCTCAGTGAACTTCCCCAATCACAGAAAAAAAAATTGACACATAGTCTCACTCATCTGCAACACCTAACCTGAATCTACCCAAGATACCTTACATACCCAGCAAGCAACTCATGGGCTAGACAATAGGATGGATGGGGAGGGTGGGGAGGGCATCGAAGGGTGGAAAACAGTAATCTGGACCCAAACGTCAATGGTACCATAAAATTCTACTTCCTAAAAGACAGACCAAATGGCTGAACCTTCACTAGAACCTTACAGGAAACACCTGAACCACAAGACACTGGAGGGGGTAGGATCAAGACTAACCTAAATCTACTACATCTTACCTCCCTCCCTATCCCCCTGTCCCCTCTATCTCTCTTCCCTCTATCTGTTGTATATTAGTTATGTTTTTCCTCAGTTTCTTAGTGGGCACTGACCTGTAACCCCCACTTCCAGCTTGGAGCTACCATCCACAATGAGTTTTTGATCAGAGAAACCTACAAGGTTTCCTAAAACAATGACAGACTTCTGTCAGAGTACTTGATGACCCACCAAAGGCCAGTGGTAAGACCCTATTGCTGGAGACTCCATATGCAGCTGACACGTAAAATGGAATGGCATGGCTGGAAGCCAGGAGAGAGTCAGTCCCCAGACAGTCAGCGTGTCTAGTGCCAGAAGGTGCTACATGGGCGACTGGGGGAAATGACCAATATCTGTCCAAGCAACTCATTGTCTAACCTAATTAACAACAAATAACCTCATGTGATGCCCACACAAGTGCAATAGTGGCACACAGCCATGTTGAGGATCCAACTGCTCTTGATTTGGCTAACTGATCCCCTCAGTGTTACTAGACCCATAACTGGAGCTGGGAAACAAGTCAGAACCATACCCAAACACAAGCCCACTCTCCAATATCAAGCTACCATCAATCATGGGGTATAAGAGGGCCTATACCTATTAAACTCTCTATCAAAAAAGTAAGTGTTATCTCAATTTTCTGGGTGCTAACTTACTCTCCATTGGAGAATCTGCTTCTCTTTTTCAGATAGATGCAGATCCTAAGGAGAGAGCTGCCCCAACATACCTCAAAAGGGACCCAACTGAAACTAAGGACAATTGGCGAAACAAGCAAGGGTGACATTTTCCTGTGAACTGGATACCAGCACTAAAGGGAAAGAGACCAACACAGAGAAAAATCAACTCCTACCAAATCAGAGAGCCAGAGCCTCAGAGACCCCCAACACCTCAGCACTGAAGCAGACCAAAAATGAATCCAACATGGCTCAGGGAAATTTTGTGGAAGAGGGGGCAGAAAGAATGTCAGAGTCACATGTTGGGTCATGATTTGCAGAGACATTTATCATACCAATAACTGTGGGCTAACTCCACAATGCACGACCCATTTACATCAACAAGGAGGGTCCATTGAGAGGGGGTAGATCATAGATGAGCCTAAACAATGGTACCCAACTGCCTATATTTGCTGAAAAGAAAACTAATAAATTAAATTTAAAAAAATAAGATTTATCTTGCTCAAATACTAATTTGATTAGGTCTGTATTAAACTCAAGAACCAACATGTAGCTCAGTGTAGTGCAGATTTTGGAGCTCTACAAATGGGTCTTCTTCAAATTACCTTATCTCCTTAGTTTCATCTTCTTGCCATTACCCTTGATGATCTCCATTCTGTTCATTGTCACAGCCATCAATCCACTTGTGTCTAGCACAGCCACTTCTGAGCTCTGTGCTCTTCTGTGTCATCATAGGCCCCTGTATGCTATGCTCCCCTTATTTCCCATCCATATCTCTATCTTCATTGGAAAACCCTTCATCCAATACTAACTCATTATCAAATGCTCTACAAACTTGTTATATTTTATTTACTTATTTAATTTATTAATTCATATTTTGAGGTAAGCCCAAAATCCTGGTCATTTATTTTTATTCAGGAGAGGGTGGGGGCTGAGAATTGGTACACCAGAGCTTCAGCCACTGCAGTTGAACTTCAGACACATGCACTCCTTTATAAGCATGTGTGACCTTGCAAGCTTGTGTCATGGGAAGTCTGGATTTTGTAGGACCTGGAGAGACAAACATGAGGCCTTAGGCTTCTCGGTCAAGTGCCTTAACCACTAAGCAATCTCTCCAGCCCCTTATTACATTTTAAATTGTTGACATATCTTAGGCTACACTAGCATAATTTTCACTTAGTTAATACTAATTCTAACCTCTTTTAACTTGGCATATACTTATTATTTGAGAAGAACCTTCAATAATGTAGACAATTACTTCTGCTGTGTACTTCACTAGCATCCAGTCTCCTAGGAATTGAGGAGACTTATACTGAGACCTCAGAACTTCTACTCTCCAGAGTTAAGAGGCATATCTAGGAATTAATTAACCAAGGGAATTCAGCTAAATATTCTGTGCCTGTCCTGGCAAAGCTGGTATAATATTCTTGAATTCATTTATACATCAAAGGCTCTATTAAAACACATTGTACAATTAATAAACAATGGGTCTTCTTCAAATTACCTTATCTCCTTAGTTTCATCTTTTTGCCATTACCCTTGCTGATCTCCACTCTGTTCATTGTTCTGGCCATCAATCCACTTGTGTCTAGCCCAGCAGCTCCTGAGTTCTGGCAAAGCTGGGATAATATTCATGAATTCATTTATACATCAAAGACTCTATTAAAACACATTGTAAAATTAATAAACAATGTATTTGCATGTGACCAGGAACATGATGACCCAGAAGATGAGAACAGAGTGAATATTTTAAAGAAGGTCACATAGCCCATGCCAAACTACTATGAATTGAATCCAATGGTGACGTGAATCAGAGGAAGCATGGCTTCCTGAAGACACAGATTCCTGTCAGGACAGCTTTGCATCACACTCTCAGAAGATGCTTCTAATAATATGCTCTCAGGAGCAGGCATGCAAGGTTCTAAATTCCTCCTAAGACACAAGTTCTTTGACACCCTAGGTCAAAACATTGTCTGATGGGATGGGCTTTTTCTAAGAATATCAGTCCTGTAGTAGGGTAGCTGATACTTGATATACCTTATTAATAATTTAAACAGCTTTAATTATTTTTGTACAATAGATATTGCCATTGAGAAATAAAATTCTCTCTCCAAAGACTACTTTCAACTCAAATCAGAACTTAGGAGGACAGGAAACTAAATAGTTCCTAAAACAAGGTGATTCTATGGTATAAAAATCATGCTCAATCACTGAGAAGAAATAAAGGTATCAACAACAACAACAAAAAAATCCTAGGAGGCATCATATTTGGAAGTTTTATGTCACTAATCCTAAAGGTTTAAGATCTGATTTCACATTTAAAGTCATATATAAACAAAGTTATATAGGAATATAATTTCTATTCTTCTAGTCAGTAAAATGGTTAAAAAGTCTGATACAGAAAAAAATTAATCTGGTTTTCTGAAACTTTTAAGTTGGACTAATTCTTGGGTAGAATTAGTCACTAATAATGATTAACAGCCTCTTTAACTGTGACCAATTAGAGATGCTTAGAGCATTAAAGAATCTTGGAATGATGACACAAAAAATGAATTATAGAAGAAGAGAAGAAGTACAAGTACAATATGAGTTTATTAGTTTCAAAAACACTTGCTAAGAGTGTTGAATGAAAGCAGAGCCCTTCATTTACTAAACATAGCATCAAGCTGAGGAGCCAGCTCCATCCACTGACATTTCTGTGTGGATCTGAGAAGTATGTACATGTGTTGTCATGTAAATGTGCATGTGGCCTACTTGTATTTCCCTCCTGTGCCATTCCAAAAAAAGCAGTAGACACAGGTAATACTTTATGCAAGATATACAATATTATCATGGAAAGGCTATGAGGGATTCATTTAAATGTTTAGTCATCTGTTATAGATTGAATGAGAAGGTTCCTCTGTAGATTCACATCATTGAACACATGGACCTCAGATGGTGTAACTATTTGGTGAGTTTGTGGAACCTTCTTTCTGTACATGGGTCCCAGCTGTCGGATGCACATAGGGGCAGGCTTTGAGGTATATAATTGATATGGCTTTTGGTTTATCTCTGCTTCCTAAGTGTTGACACAGTGAAACTAGCTGTTCCAAGCCTCTTTCTCCAAGGACTCAGTCACTTTTGCTGCCTTGCCTTCCCAACCATGGCAGGCTATATTCATTCAAACAATGAACTGAAATCTCCCCTTTCTCACTTACGTCCCTTGTGCTTATGTAGTTTGACAGCAATGAGAAAAGTAACTGATACAGAAAAGTGGCAACATGCAGTGGAGTCAGTGATGTAATAAACATGACTATGTAGCTCTTCAGCCTTTGGAACTGCTTTGTGGGAGGAATAGGGAAGAGTTTGGAACTGTGAGCTAAGTAATGCTCTGAAATGTTTTTTAAAGTGTTTTGTTTATTATTTATTTTCATGCAGAGAGAGAGAAGGAGAGGGAAAGGGAGAATGAGAGAATATGCACATCAGGATCTTCTACCACAACAGTTAGAGCTCTAGACATATGCACCACTTTGTTCAGCTTGCTTGATGTGGCACTGAGGAATAGAACCTGGACTGTCAGGCTTTGCTTTGCAAGTAGATGCATTTAATTATTGAGCCATCTCACCAGCTCCTGTAAAATGTTTGAAGTAGATGTTAATGGGGCATTATGATAGGAGTTTGGAAGACCAGAATGGTGATAAAAATAAGTGCAATGAAAGTGAGGTTCCAGAGGGGAGAGAGGTTCTATTGGGAATAGCTAAAAGGTTATTCATGTTATACTTTGGTGAAAGAATCTGTCTAACGTCTGCTCCAGTCTGAAAAATTTGAGTGAGACTGAATTTACAAGTATTGGACTAAGCTATTTGACAAGGAAATTTCAGACAGCATAACTTTCAGGCTATTTCACGCTTGCTGCTCAGCCAGGTTTACACCGAGACAACACAGGAAGACAGAAAGTGTACCGAGACAACACAGGAAGACAGAAAGTGTACAACTTGGAAAAAATAAATAAATAAATAAAAAAGAAAGTGTACAACTTGGTAAGAAAAAGAACTTGAACTCACGTAAAGTTATGAAAAGACTGTCACTATGAAAGAGCTTAATACCATGAAAGATAAATCATACACTTTGCACTTGGAGTATAGGAAAGATACCCAGTGGCCAAAATCCCACCAGAGAGGCTCTGGTTCATAGAATGTGAAATTCCTTGAAAAGGTTTCATTCAAAAACAGAATGATTGAACAAAGAGAGCCTGGCCACTGGGACATTTTGCAGAGCAGGGCCACTTAGGGAAATATTTTCTATGATTCAGCTGGAAAGGAACACAGAAGGTAGTGTGCTGTGGTTCCAAGGGGCCAGGCTTTATCTGGAGTTGGCATATGAAGTTGGCATCATTAGCCATGTGGTATTGATATTGTAAGCAATGCATGATATAAGAACAAGGTGATCTGAGCTGGGTGTGGTGGCACACGCCTTTAATCCCAGCACTTGGGAGGCAGAGGTAGGAGGATCGCCGAGAGTTCGAGGCCACCCTGAGACTACATAGTGAATTCCAGATCAGCCTGAGCAAGAGTGAGACCCTACCTCAAAAACCAAAAAAAAAAAAAAAAAAAAAAAAAAAAAGAACAAGGTGATCATAGACACTGACACTCTGAGTCCATAAAGCTGTTGGGGCCAAGCAATGAGTGGCAGTGTTGGATTCCTATTATGAAGCTGCTGAGTGTGCAGTACATAAAGGTGTGAAGATGGAAATTAACATGTAATAGAGATCCAGGAATGATGTAGATGTCAGGAATATGGTACATCTGTAGGCACTGAGTGAATGCCACTGGAGACAGACAACCTATACTGAGAATGAAGGTAAGAATGTGGGGTTGACAAGTCCACTGAATCCCAAATGATGCAACCATCAGTTTCAGGTCAGGATATAGAGCTGCACTGTTTTGTGCTTTGCCAGTCTGGCTTTAGTGTACCTGTGATGGTTAAGTTTTATGTCAACTTGATTTTTTTAGGAATCCACAGACATTCCTCATAAGTGGGTCTGTGAGGTTGCTTCCAGGGAGGATTAACTAAAGAAGGAATCCTTCCCCCAGGGTGACCCCTTTTTCCAGAGTGGGTGTCCCCTCTGGGGGGGGGGGTGGAGTGCTTTATCTAAGCAAACTCTGGGAAAGAAAGGGTTCCTTCCTCCCACGTGGCTGTCAGTGCTGCTTGGTACTTGCTTTCCATTGTATACTGAAGATCAGCATGGACCACACCACTCCAGACAACCTCCAGGCCTTCAATGCCAGATTGAGACTGTTGAGGCATCCAGCCTCATGGAATGAGCAGTTACTGGGTTCCTTGACTTTCAGGCCTACAACCTGCTGTTGTTGGACTGCTGTAAGCTTACCCAATAAATTCCTTTTTAATACTATTCATTCTATTGGTCCTGTTCCTCTAGAGAACTGTGACTAATGCAGATTGTGGTACCAGAAATTGTTCTAGAAAAAACAGAATTGTAAGTATGGATTTCCCTGGTGAGCTTGGTGCTCAATTGGAGTTGGCTCTCCTGACTGGACCCTTGAAGCTGAAAAGAGCAAGATGACTTGTCTTTGCTTAGTTCCCTAGAGACACAAACAATCAGGCTCTATCCTGAGAAGGAGGACTTCTATAAGTTTAAACATTCAGTCCCCGAATTTGGTGCCTGAGCTAATCTCCATGAGACATCCTCTAGCCCTAACCAACCAGCTGTCCCTCTGGTTTCCTGGGTCAAAGGATAGCCCACCACACTAAGGTTATAAATGCCTTTGCTAGAAGAGGGAAGTTGCTCTCTCTCTGATCACTTGGGAACTTCCATCTGTGGGTGAGTTTCTCCTTGGCTGGGATACAGTTGGTCTAGGCCCAGCTGGGAGGAGCCCCTGGCCCTTACTCTTCAAATGGGTTCTTTATCCCCTCCATATGGCAGGAGCTCCTTGAACTTTCTTTTCTCTTTTCTTTCCATGATTTTTTTTTTCCCCAGATCTGTATCTGGTCACATGGACTCCTGAGCTTTTGGGCTCCACATGGTGTACTTCTCTTCTCCCGACTTTATCTCCCCATACCTCCCAGCCTTCCCCTTTCCACATGCCTTTTAAAATCTGATTAAAATGTGGTATTTCAAAAATTATTTTCTTGACTCTGAAATTGCCAATTCTTTGGTTAGTTTGCAGTCATATACTCAGGGCTTGGGGTTCCAAGAAGCACCTCAGAACTCCAATTTCCCTGTTACACTCCAACTTCAGTGCAACTAAACACTCTACTGGTAATAAGGAAAGAACTTTTACTGGAAATAAGTAGGCACTAATAATCCATGGTGTGATTTTTTTAAAAGAATTCCATGAGATACATGTATTTGGTGATCCTGAGTAGTATCTTATGAAGAGCAAAGAATCTCATGACTCTGAATGTAGAATTTTTGAATATTTGTGGAAAAGTGGACAAATGATAATGCTGGATGGTTACTTCTAGCATCTTTGGATAAACTATTAAGAGAAAAGCAAAATCTGAGAAAGGAAATTTCCTAGTTTAAGACCTATATACATGATGTGAAGGTTTCTAAGGGAGCCCTGCAGAAGAGTCTCCTCTCTAGCTAGAACAGGGCTCAGATTGCAGAAAACCAAACCCAAGCTCTCATTGTAAGATTGGCTAACTTGCAACAGAAGCTCAATTCCCAGCTTCACAGGCTATCAGAAGTTAAACTTAAGGCACTGATTAGAAAAGAGTAGGATACAGTGACTTGGGATGGGGCTGTGTGGGAAGACCCCTAAGAATCTGGGGAATTGAATTCTTAGATTTTGAAGAAATTGTTTTGCATAAGAATGTGGCCTCCCCACCTTTAGGGGCAGTTGCATCCCCACCCCCACACCCTGAAGTCTTGCCTTTCTACTTTTGCCTGAGAATACTCCTTCTTTGTCTGAGGAACCAGCAATGACCCTCCCTGCAGGAGGTGCTGCTACTCCTCAGTGACTGCCCTTCTTTGCCTCTAGGCCTATAACAAGGCATAAGGCTAGGCATGCCCCTAAAAGTGAAATAGAAAGCATGACTCAAGAGGAGGCAAGGCATACCCCTAAAGATCTTCAGGAGTTGTCTAACTTGTACAGGCAGAAGCATGGGGAATATGTGGGGGAATGGATTTTAAGGGTATGGGATGATGGAGGAAGGAACATAAGATTAGATCAGGCTGAATTTACTGAAATAGGCCCATTGAGCAAAGATTTTAAATTTAACACTGCAGCTCGTGCAGTTGGAAGGGGTACCAAGAGCTTATATGATTGGTTGGCTGAAGTATGGATCCAAAGATGGCCTACTGTGAATAAACTTGAGCAGCCTGATATCCCTTGGCTTACTGTTGATGAAGGGATTAAAAGGCTCAGACAACTTGGAATGTTGGAGTGGATTTGCCATGTAAACTCATCTTTGCCCCCACAATGGGAGCATCAGAAAATGTACCATCCACTAAGACTATAAGAAACAGATTTGTGAGGGGAGCACCAGCTTACTGAAAGTTGCCAGTAGTTGCCATAATATATAAGCAAGGCATCACAGTGGGAGACACAGCTGCTGCTGTGTCTTAGGTGACTTACATGCAATGGGTATAACTGGATCTTGGAGTAACAAGGGCCCAGTATCAGCAATGAATCACTAACAGAAAGGTGAGCATGTTTACTGTAATGGTCAGCATAGGCAACACAATGCTTGTAACAGTGTGACTGATGTAGACCTTTGGTGCTGGCTGATTAATCACGGTGTTCCCAGAAATGAAATACATAAGAAGCCTACTAAGTTCCTGCATTATCAGTACAAGCAGAAAAACTCCAGAGCAAAGGAACAACAGGCCACTTTGAATTATAGCAAGAGAGAACCAAGGCTTCTTAACCAGTTTCCAGATCCTGAGCCACCTGATTGAAGAGGTGCCTGGGACCCCTAAAGGAAGGACCCTCCCACAATCCCCAAAAGTTTTATTATTAAGCTTAGTCCTATCCTTCCTCAGAGGGACCTGTGGCCTTTTGCTAGGGTAACTGTACACTGGAGAAAAGGAAATAATCAGACCCTTGGGGCTTATGGGACACTGGCTCTGTATTAGCACTGATTCCAGGAGACCCCAAAGAGCCTCGTGGTCCTCCATTTAAAGTAGGTACTTACAGAGGTCAGTGATCAATGGAGTTTTGGAAAATGTTAGACTGATAGTGGGTCCCTGAACGCATCCTGTTGTTGTTTCCCTGGTCCTAGATTGAATAATTGGGATAGATATACTTATGAGTTGGCAGAACCCCTATATCAGTTCTCTGACTTGTGGAGTGAGGGCTATTATAGTTGGAAAGGCCAAATGGAAGCCATTGAGGCTCCCACCAACAGGGAAAATAGTGAATCAAAAACAGTGTTGCTACCCTGGGGGATTTCAGAAATTAGTGCCATTATAAAGGACTTGAAGGATGCAGGAGTGGTGGTTCTCACAACATCTGCCATTATCTCTCCTATTTGGCCTGTTCAGAAGACAGATGGATCATGGACAATGACAGTGGATTATTGGAAACTTAATCAGGTGATGACTTCAATTGAAGCTGCTGTACCAGATGATGTTTCTTTATGTGAGCAGATTAACACATCTCCTGATAACTGGTATGCAGCTATTGATCTTGTGAATACCTTCTTTTCCATATCTGTCCATAAGAAGCAATTTGTCTTCAGCTGGCAAGGTCAGCAGTACACCTTTACTGCTTTACCTCAAGTTTATATTAACTTTCCAGCCCAACGTCATAGCTTAATTTGCAGGAATCTTGATCACCTTTCCCTTTCACAAGGTGTCACATTGGTCCATTACATCAATGGCATTATCTTGATTGGATCAAATGAGCAGGAGGTGGAAAGCATTCTGGAGTTGTTGGTACAACATATGCACATCATGGAATGGGAAATAAATCCATCCAAAATTCAAGGACCTTCCACTTCAGTGAAATTTCTAGGAGTTCAGTGGTGTGGGACATGCAAAGATATTCATTCTGTGGTGAAGGATAAGTTATTCCACCTGGCACCTCTTACCACTAAGAATCACAATGTCTGGTGGACCTATTTGGATTTTGGAGATAGCACATTCCTTCCTTCAACCCATATACTAAGTGACTTGGAAAGCTACTAGTTTTCAGTGGGGCCCAGAACAAGAAAAGGCTCAACAGGTCCAGGCTTCTCTGCCATTTGGGTCATATGATAAAGCAGATCCATTGGTATGTGAGGTGTCATTAGTGGATAAAAATGCCATTTGGAGCCTTTGTCAGGCCCTCAAAGGTGAATCACATCAGAGGCCCTTGAGATTCTGCAGCAAGGCCCTGCCATCTACTGCAGACAATTATTCCCCCTTTGAGAGACAGCTCTTGCCCTGTTATTGAGCCTTGAAACTGAACACTTGACAATGGACTATCAAGTTACTATGTGAACTGAGCTTCCCATTTTGAGCTGGGTGTTGTCTGACCCACCAGGTCATAAAGTTGTACATGCACAATAGCAGTCCATCATCAAGTGGAAGTGGTATACCCATGGTCAGGCTCAGACAGGCCCTGAAGGTGCAAGGAAGTTACATAACAAAGTTGCCCAAATGTCTACGGTTTCTAGTACTGTAACAATACCTTCTGTCCCCAAGCATGCGCCTATGGGATCATGGGGTATACCCTATGACCAATTCACTGAGGAGGAGAAGACTAGAGCATGGTTTATAGATCATTCATCATGTTATGTGGGTACCTCCTAGAAGAGGACAGCTGTAGCCCTTTCCTAGGACAACTCTGAAGGACTGTGGTGAAGAAAAGTCTTCACAATGGGTAGAAATATGAGCAGTTCAGATGGCTATGCACTTTGCTTTTAAAGAAAAATGGACAGATGTATGGTTATACACTAATTTACGGGCTATGGCCAATGGTTTAGCTGGATGGTATAGGACTTGGAAGGAGCACAATTGGAAAATTGGTGAGAAAGACATTTGGGAATGGTGTATGTGGATAGAGCTCACTGAATGAGCAAAGGATATAAAGATACTTGTGTCCCATGTTAATGCTCATCAGAAGGTGACCTCATCAGAGGATGACTTTAAAAATCAAGTAGATAAGATGACCCATTCTGTAGATAGTGGTCAATCTCCTTCCTCAGACACCCCTGTCATTGCCCAGTGGGCCCAAGAACAAAGTGGCTGTGGTGGCAGGGATGCAGGTTATACATGGGCCCAACAACATAGACACCCACTAACTAAGGCTGACCTGACTATATCTTCTTCTGACTGCCAAATATTCCAGAAGCAGAAACAAACACTAAGCTCCTGATATGGTACCATCCCTTCAGGTGACCAGCCAGCAACTTGGTGGCAGGTTATCTACATTGGGCTGCTTCTGACATGGAAAGGGCAGCATTTTGTCTTTACTGAAATAGATGCTTATTCTGGGTATACATTTGCTTTTCTTGCAAGTAGTGCTTCTGCCAACACCACCATCCATGGTCTTACAGAATGCCTTATCCACTGTCATGGTATTCCACACAGCATTGCTTCTGACCAAGGAACTCATTTCACAGCCAAGGAAGTACAGCAGTGGGCTCATGATCATGGAATTCACTGGTCTTACTGTGTGCCCCACCACACTAAAGCAGCTGGCTTGATATAATGGTGGAATGGCCTTTTAAGGCAACAGCTACAGTGCCAATTAGGTGGCAATAGCTTGGAGGGTTGGGGGAGTGTCCTCCAGCAGACTGTATATGCTCTGAATCAGCTTCCTATATATGGTACTGTTTCTCCTATAGCCTGGAATCATGGGTCCAGGAATCAAGGGCTGGAAATGGGAATAGTCCCACTTACCATCACCTCAAGTGACCCATTAGCCAAAATTTTACTTCCTGTTCCCACAACTTTAAGCTCTGCTGGCCTAGAGGTCTTAATTCCAGAGGAGGGAAGTGCTTTTGCCAGGAGGCATAAAGAACATTCCATTGAACTGGAAGCTAAGACTTTCCCCTGACCACTTTGTGTTCCTGATGCCCTGTGAACAGGCTGAGAAATGAGTTACAGTGATAAAGGAGTGATTGATCCAGACTACCAGGGGGAAATTGGACTGCTCCTCCACAAAGGCGTTAAGGAAGGGTATGTCTGGAGTGCAAGAGATCCTTTAGGGCATCTCTTAGTGTTACCATGCCCTGCTATTAAAGTCAAGGGACAACTGCAAGAATCCAATCAAGGCAGTGTGATAAATGGCCCAGATCCTTCAGGAATGAAGGTAAAGGTCACCCCTCCAGGTAAAGAACCAAGACCTGCTGATGTGCATGCTGAAGGTAGAGGAAATACAGAATGGGTAGTAGAAGGCAGTTACAAAACAGGTTAAGGCCACATGATCAGTTACAATAATGAGGACTATAATTGCCATGAGTGTTTCTGTCCTACCTTGATAAGAGTAATTGTACATATCTACACCAATATTAAGATGTTTTTGTTCTTCCTCTATTTCTTTACTAAATAATACTGATAAAGATCATATTGCTAGTTAACTGCTGTTGAATTCATATTTGACCTATTATATTAGAGACTAGCCATTCCTCAAGGAGCCTTGCTTGTGCTGGGGGTGAGGGGCTGGAAATTGTGCATTCCCAGTTGTATGTGGGATAGTTATATCATTTTATGTAGAATAGGACATGTTAGATCATAACCTTGTTACTATCTTTTTAAAATATATTTTATTTATTAGTTTGATAAAGAGAAAGAGGCAGAGAGAGAGAGAGAAAGAGAGGGAGAGAATAGACACGCCAGGGCCTCCAGCCACTGCAAACGGGCTCCGGATGCATGCGCCCTCTTGTGCATCTGGCTTACGTGGGTCTTGGAGAATTGAACCAGGATCCTATGGCTTTGCAGGCAACCACCTTAACCACTAAGCCATCTCTGCAGCCCTTGTTACTATCTTCATTTGTAAATTAAGCATGATGTAAGGAGATATAATTTGGTGTCAAGTTGACAAAGGGTTGACTTCTGATGATTAAGTTTTGTGTCAACTTTATCTCTTTAGGAATCCACAGACATTCTTCATAAGTGGGTCTCTGAAGTTGCTTCCAGGGAGGATTAACTAAAGGAGGAATCCTTCCCCCTAGATGAGCTGTTCCCCCAGAGTGGGAAGCCCCTCTTAGAAGTCTGGCTTTAGTGTAGCCGTTCCTTGTCATCCTCTTCCTGTTTTCTTTTGGAATTGAATGTTTACTCTGTGCTATTTTCTATTATAAATATTTGATTATTAATTTTTTTATTTTGATTCTCTTACAGTTAAGAGACTACCTTGATGTTAAGAAGAAACTTTGAACTTTTTGAGCTGTATTGGAAGACTATGGAAACTTGATGAAATATGGGATGCTCGAAGAAATACAAATAGTTAATTCCTACCTAAGAAAAGGTTCAACATACATTTGAAATCAGGCTGATTTTTTTTTTTTTTTCACTGAGTTGACCATGAAGTTATGGGGAACAAGGAAGGAATGTTTTGGTTGTATTGGGAAAATTCCCCCCATGCTAATGTGTTTGCATGCTTGGTTGCTAGCTGGTAGCTCTTTTAAGAGGTTGTGAATCCTTTTGGACATGGATTCTAGCTAGATATCAAGTGCCATAGAGCATGCTCTGAAGCTTAAAGCTGTCTCTGTGTCCTCACTGCCTATGCAATGAATAAATCTGCAATCCTTTGAGCTGTCAATGTTTGGTGTTTTGTCATAGCAATGAAAAATGTAACTAACATACCTTCTTTTATTGGATTTTGTATATTTGCAAAATTTTGTAACTAAAGTTTTATGAGAGAATTTATAATAGGCATACACTATCATTCTCTACCAAATTACTATGTAACACTCATAAATTTTACTGCAGCACATAAATCTATTATTTATCTGCCACATAATGCCTCAAAATCCACTATGAATCCACTAAATCAAATAAGATATTGCAAAACAAAACATTTACTCTCAATAATGACATTTTATTCATCCTATGCAAACCTAGCCTGCTTTCTAGCCATTTGCCTTCCATTTTTAGAATTTCACTGGTTAGACTTTAGACACTTGTTACATTTTTTTCTTTCAAGATCCATTTATATATATAGAATATCTTTTATTTTTTTCACTTGTATGTGTACGTAAATGTGTGTGTCAGTGTGTTTTCACATATGTGTGGATGAGTATAGTCATATGTGTGTCATGGAGGAAGTTAGAGAACAGAGAAAATGTTCAGACTAGCACTTAAACTTTCACATCTTTGGAACAAGATTTCCTTCAGTGTGCTATTGTTTTTCCTTGTTTTGCTCTCCTTGAGATGCAAGAAAATTCCCATCTCCACTTCCCATCTCACCAGAAAGTATTGGGATTACAGAAACCTATCAGAGCTTCTGGCTTTTATGATATGGGGTTTGATGATTGGACTCTGGTAGCCAGGTTCGAGTCATGAATGTCTTATCCACTTAACAATTTCTCCAACCCAGTATATATAACATTTTGACACTGTGCCCCCATGATACACTCCCCTAGTTTCCTCTATCTCATTTTTTACTCCTTCTCATCTCTTACTAATAGCTATGCAATGGAAAAGAAAGACTCTTACTCCCTGACAAAATTTCATTGACTCATTAGGGAGGGAGTAGGCTCTCAAGCACCTCTCCTATTTATAATAAAATATCCACTGGCCCCATAATGTGCAGCTCACCATATACCATACACCATATATATGAAGTGTACCTAAAGTTCAATGATACTGCTGTTGGTTACCCCCACAGCCTTCAAGCCACTGCTCCATGCTAATGTTGAACCAAAGAGTACATCTTTCCTGGAGGGGGAATACTGCAGAATTTAGAATTCATTGCCCCCTTTTGAATTGGGTTGATTTTTTTAAGTAAAGACAACCAAAAGGTAGATCTTATTTTCTAGTACTGTCTCTAAGTCTATGTATTTTCATTAGTGAAATGTCCATTAATAGTCAGAGTTTTTGCAGAGAGGTGTAAATTAATTCCTATCATGTTGATGATTGTGTAGTATTTGTCATGTTCTTGATCTTCATTGCCTAACATCTGCTCTAGCATTGATTATTATTTTACCACTAACCTCTTGAATTTGTTTATTCTTCTCTTCAGTATGAAGACTTCCAGGACCCTCTGTAAAGCAGGATTAGTGGTCACAATTTTTTAAATTAAAATAGCGTATATTTTTATTTAGTTGAGAGAGGGGGAAGAGAGAGAAAGAATGGAATACCAGGGCCTCCAGCCACTGCAAATAAACTTCAGACACATGCAGCACCTTGTGCATCTGGCTTATGTGGGTCCCAGGGAAATGGACTTGGTTCTTTGGCTTTCTAGGCAAGCACTTTAACTGCTAAACCATCTCTCCCATCCCATACATTTTATCATGGAAAATTTTGTTCTTTCTTCTTCTATTATGAGGAATACATTTTTAAAGTGTTTTGTTTATTTTTATTTATTTATTTGAAAGTGATGGAGAAAGAGAGAGAGAGAGAGAAATAGTGGGTATGCCAGGGTCTCTACCCACTGCAAAGGAACCCCAGATGTGTGTGCCCCCTGGTGCATCAGGCTAATGTGGGTCCTGGAGAATCAAGCTTTGAACTGGGGTCCTTAGGCTTCACAGGCAAGTGCTTAACTGCTAGGCCATCTGTTCAGCCCAAGGAACACTTTTATTTATTTATTTATTTTATATTTTATTTTATTTTATCTTATATTATTTTATTTTATTTTATTTGGTTTTTTGGGATAGGATCTCACTCTAGCACAGACTGACCTGGAATTCACTATGGAATCTCAGGGTGGCCTCAAGCTCATGGAGATCCTCCTACCTCTGCCTCCCAAGTGTTGGTATCAAAGGTGTGCACCACTACGCCTGGCTCCAAGGAATGCTTTTAATGAGTATAGTAGTTTCAGTTGGTAGCTGTAATCTTTCAATACTTAAACTTCACCATTCCAAGTTCTTTTGGCTTTTAGAGTTACCATTGAAAAATTGGCTGTTATGCTAGGTGTGGTGATATACGCCTTTAATCCCAGCACTTGGGATGCAGAGGTAGGAGGATCACCATGAATTTGATGCCAGCCTGAGACTACAGAGTGAATTCCAGGTCAGCCTGGGCTACAGTTAGACCCTACCTCAAAAACCAAAAACACAAAGAAAAAAGGGAAAATAAAAAGAAAAACTTGGCTGTTATTATGATGGGCCTCCCTTTGTATGTGACTTGATATTCCCCTGTCTTATGGATTTTAGTACCTTTTTTTTGTTGTTCTGTAAAGTTAGTCTTTTGTTGACTTTAGTATGATGTGAGCAACTTCTATGTGGTCATGTTTTATATTCTGTATGCCTCTTATACCTGGATGAGCACCCCTTTTCCTAGACTTGGAAGTTTTTTCTTCTATGATCTTATTGAAAATATTTTCAATTTTTTTGATTTGAAGTTCTACTTTTTCTATGCCCATTATTTGTAAATTTAGTCTTTTCTTGATGTCCCAAATGTCTTTCATTTTCTGCTTATGAAATTTTTGAACTTACCATTGACTTTTGACTAGTCTATTTCCTGTAATTTGTCTTCAAGCCCTGACTGTTTGTCTTCCACATGGTCCATTCTATTATTGAAGCATTCCATAAAACTTTTCATTTTCAGCATCACTGCAGTTTGGCTTTTCTTCTGTGTTCCTGTCTCTTTTATTGAATTTCACTTCCACATTCTTGTGTGACTGCCTTATTTCATTTAGCTGTTTGCTTGGGTTCTGTTGGAGCTCATTCAGACCTTTCTTCCTGTCCTCTTTAAGTTCTTTGTACAAATTTGTACTCATTCTTCTGAATTCCTTGACTGAACTTTCTTATGAATAGCTCTCATGGGGCCCTCTACTATGGGATGGGAAAATTTTGTAGGAAACATTGCTCTGGATTTCTGTGTTAGTTGTTTTGCATTGAGACTGCACATCAATCTTTTAATCACACCTATGTTAAGTGAGTGCTCAGATTGGTGCTCCATGTCCCTTTGTCTTAGCCCTCCTTTTCTTGGTGCAGTTGAGGCCTGAAATTTTGTCATAGGAACAAATAGTGCTAATTCATGGATAGGAAGGTGAAGCGGCATAATTTCAGCTGTAAGGGAATGGATAGCTCTTGATTTTTCAGCCAAGATATTTGCACAAAGTAGATGGGACTCTTAGGGTGTGATGTAAGGAGCAGATGATTGAGCTCAAACTCACATGTAGAATGGTAGTGATGGGAAACTCAGGGAGGAGCATGTGAAGCATTGGATGGAGCCCAGATTCACATTTGTACATCAGTGACAAATAATGAAGGCCACACAGATGGGTGTGGAGAGGTGACCCGTTCAGCAGGCAAGTGCACCCAAACTCACACAGTACAGTGGCACTGGTGTGAACAGAGCACAGGAGGGCAAAATGCATGAGCACACCTGGCATCATATGTGGTGTAGGCAGCCATGGGAGGTGCGTGTTGAGCACAAGCACAGCCACATTCACACATGGTGATGACATGGGCAGGAGAGGACCTCACAGAACAGGACAGAGCACACTAACTTACATCTGATGGTGGCAGTTTGATTGGAAAAAATAAAGGTCCGTTCGTGGAGCAGGAAGTACATGGAACAGGACACTGCATGCAACAGGAAGTGTATGTGGACTCACACAAGGGTGGCAGGTGAAGGAGGACGCAGATTGGGAAGTTTTAGAATGACTCCCTTTTTAAACTTTTTAACAAGTTATTTTATACTTGAGTATATCTCATAGTCTCAACTACAACTTACTACATTTAAGAAGTTATCCATTCTATAACTATTTCTACGAAATTTCCCTTAAACCAACTGCTACTTGGTTTTCATCTCCCGCTAGTAGTTACTTTACAGACTATTTTTGAAAATGCCAGGATACATGACATTTCCTACATCTCAGTATGTCAATGAAAATAATAAATTAATTGCAACAAAATAAAAATAAAGCAGCTGTGAAACTGATATCTACTATCCTATTTTAATATTCAGGTTCTACATTTGCCATCAGTATTCTTTCCTTTTAGCTGTGTTTTTTGTGGGGGAAGGGACTGTTCATGTGTGAGTGTATATGTGCATGTATTGGAGTCAAAGGATAATTTCATATGCCAGTTTTCACCTTCTACTTTATTTGAGGCAGATTTCTCAATCTCTACTACATTTATCACAAAAGCCCCTCTGAAAGTTTTCTGGTGATTCTCCTTTACCTCACTTCTTTCCCTGAGAGCTCTGTGTGCAAGCAATATACCATCTAGCACTGGTGGGTTCTGGAGATCCAAATTCAATTACTCATGCATGTGTGGTGGGTACTTTATCCACTAAGCTATCTATCCAGGCCACTACCCTTAACACGATTATATACTGGCCAAGTTTGTGGATATTTATTATGGATTCTGACAGACTGGCTATTTGCTAATCAGCCTTTTATACGATGTTAAATTTCACAACATATGAAAGTGGGAGATGTAACTTAGCATTGAATTTTATTATTTGTTCTTTTCTTCTGACTCCAGCTCCATAACAAACCTCATAATGCTAATATATTCATAACCTTGTGACCTTTACATAAGATTTCTTAAATCCATGGGCTACAAATCCTTTATGTTATTATTTTGTCTATTCTGTACTGTAATCTGATATGTCATGCCTAACCAACACTAGAAACTCTTTTACTTTGGAAAGAAGCTTGTTATAACAGCTTACTGATGAGTTCTTCTTTCTCATGTCCCAATTTTCTAGTTACTCAAGTTCAAAACTGTGGAAAAGTGTTTTCCTTTTTGTCCCTCACTCACTTGCCGTGTCCTAAATGTGGTATCCTTCAATGAGCTACTCAACATTCCTTTCTTTTCATCTTCAATGGCTTGTGTCATGGCCATCACAAAGGATACCAAACTAGATTCTTAACTCAACATCACTTAATACAAATCACCTATTTATCACCTCCATAATAAGCTTCACAAAACACAAACCAGGGCTGGAGAGATGGCTTAGCGGTTAAGCGCTTGCCTGTGAAGCCTAAGGACCCCAGTTCGAGGCTCGGTTCCCCAGGTCCCATGTTAGCCAGATGCACAAGGGGGCGCATGCGTCTGGAGTTCGTTTGCAGAGGCTGGAAGCCCTGGCGCTCCCATTCTCTCTCTCTCCCTCTATCTGTCTTTCTCTCTGTGTCTGTCGCTCTCAAATAAATAAATTAAAAAAAATGAACAACAACAAAACACAAACCAAGTACAGGATTCCCTTTGCTTGATTTTTATAGAAATATATTAGAATTCTTCAGGTAGGCATCCAAAGCTTTTCAGACTATAAATCAAATATCTATCTCTAGTCCTGAGAGTCCACACTACTATTCATCTGTCAAATTGTCCACTGCTCCCAAAGTTACACAGTATTGAAAGACTTGTGAGTTTTTTGTGTCTTCTGTCATAGTTATTAATGTTACCTATTCCCCAACCCAAAATTAAACTTGTTAACCCCAAATTAAACCTGTCCATTAGGAAAACATTTGCTACCTTTTAAATTTTATATATATACTCTTATCTGTAGAAATATTTACTCATTTCTTCACTTTGGTATAGTACATTAACCATGTATTTACTTAAAGTGGGATGATCAAGCAATAATGTAAATAATAAAGTAATAAAAAATTAAAATAAAATTAATAATATTAGAAGCCAGGGTTGAGATAAGTGAAACATGATATTAAATATCAAATGCTTCACTCTATAGATAATATAAGTAAATTTATTTAGGTTTCTCACATGGTTTATCACAATCCTTTATATCTAGAAAGAGATTAGTGAATGTTTACTGAGTGATTCTTTGGAAGTATCAAATGTACATGCTTGTGAGGTAGTTGACTTTATTTCTTAAATGAATATTAAATGCTCATGAGTATATCTGAGTATTAGAGTTTTGAGAAAAATGCAAAACAATACATAATATCAAGAGTAGCTTGATATGACATAAACATATTTTGTTTATTGGTCCCTTTCTGACACATATACCCCTGAAATCCTTGGAGTCTCTTAAGTGCTAAGTGGTTCTGTGTGCTAGTAAAATCAGAAATATGGCTGGTATACCAGTTACTTTCTAGTCACTTGGACAAGTTAGCTAACTAGAAGCAGCTTAAGGAAAGGATTGATTCGGGCTTATAGTTTTCAGAGTGTAGAATCCATCATGGTAGGAGGTGGGGGAAAGCATTGCAGGATCCGGAAGCTTAAATCATATTATCACATCATCAGGGAGTCTCTCAATAAAAGAATACAGAGATACAGCTAGTGGGACTAATAATAATAATAATAATAATAATAATAATAATAATAATAATAATCAAGGTTTGCCCCAGTAATACATTTCTTCCAGTAAAAGTCTACCTCCTAAAGGTTCCATATTCTGGACTGGAAAGATGGCTTTAGTGGTTAAGTCATTTGTCTGCAAAGCCAAAACACCTCTGTCTGATTCACCAGGAACCATGTAAGCCAGATGCACAAGGTGGCATGTGTGTGTATGTGTGTGTGTGTGTGTGTGTGTGTGTGTGTGTGTGTGTGTATTTTTAAAGGTTTCATCTGTTTTTGAGGGTTAACCAGTTTAATGAAGACACAAGTAAATGCAACAATAAATTCCAAGACACATTAAGAAAATCAAAACATGACCTGAACCTGGAACTCAACAAAATGATGGATACTATATATAAAAAGACAACAGAAAATAATAACCTAAGTTGAACTACTGAAAACTTTTCTAGGAACCCTCAAAGCAGGAAAACAAAACAAAGGAAAGAATTTTGGAGTCCAAAATTTTTGGTAAGTTCAAAGATCTTATGAACAGATTATTAAGGAATGGTGGGATACCCTAAAACAACATAAAATCCAGATCTTCAGTATACAAGAAGGGGAAGAAATTCATATCGCAGGCATAGATCACTTATGAAATAAAATTATTGAAGAAAACTTACCCACCTTCTAAAAACAGAGAAACATCCCAACACAAGAAGCTAATCAAACTCCAAACAGACTGTACCAAAGAAAAAAACTCTCCAAGGTACATCATTGTTAAAACACTAAACAATACAAACAAAGAGAGAGTGCTAAAAGCAGCAAGAAAAAAACAACATATTACGTACAAAGGCAATTCCACCAGAATTACCTCAGATTTCTCAATGGAAACACTGAAACCAAGAAGTATCTTGAGTAGAGCACTTCAAAGTCTAAAAATTATGGCTTCCAACCTAAACTATTGTATCAAGCAAAAGTATCCCTCACAATAAATGGTGAAAGGAAAACTTTCTATGACAAACAACAACAACAAAAAAAGTTTTATGATTCTATGAATACAAAGCCAAACTTAAAGAGAAAACTTTAAGGAACAGTCAAAAAACAAATCTCAAGAGCCTACAAGAAGCCCACATAACCAAAATTAGAGAAGGCTCAAAAATGTGTAAAGATCACAAAATCATGAAACCACATAAAGCCTCTCAACATGGCAAGGATTAAATCAAACCTCACAGTTATAATCATAAATATTAGTGGCCTTAACTCACTCATCAAAAAACACAAGTTGACATAGTGGATCAGGAAAATGGACTCTTCAAATTGCTGCCTTCAAGAAACCTACATCAACAATAAAGATAGGCACCTCCTCAAGGTTAAAGTATGGAAAATGATATTCCAAACAAGTGGAAATAAGAAATAATTAGGTGTTGCTATATTAATATATGATAAAATAGGCTTCAAACCAAAAGTAATCAAAAAGGACAAAGAAGGCCACTTCTTATTCATCAAGGACATGATCCAAGATGAGGACATCATAATCATAAATCTAACTGCACCAAACATGAGTGCACCACCATTTATAAAGCAAAACATACTTGAAAACAAAACAGAAATAAACACCAACAGCATCATAGTTTGGGGCTTTAATAGTCCACTATCATAAGTGGACAGATCAACCAAAAATAAAATCAACAGGGAAATATTAGAGCTCAACAACAACATAAATCAACTAACCCTAAGGGACATCTACAGAACATTCCACCTGAATTCTACAAAATACACATTGTTCTCAGCAACCCATAGAACCTTCTCCAAATTACATCATATAGTAGGCCATAAAGCATGCCTGCATAAATTCTAAAAATTGAAATAACTTTCTGCATCATATCAAATCATAGTCCTTTAAAGCTAGAAATTAACAAGATGAACATCAGGAATTCCACCAGTTCCTGGAAACTAAACAACACATAATTCAACAGTGAAATAGTTGTGGAAGAAATATAAAATAAATAAATTGTAAAATTTCTATAATTGAATGATAATGAAATCACAACATAAAAAAAAAAAAAAAGCTTATGGGACACAATGAAGGCAGTCCTAAGGAGAAATTTCATACCTTTAAATGCCAGCGTAACAAAGACAGAGAGATCTTAAATTAATAAGCTAACAATCCACCTAGAGGCATTGGAAATACAAGAATAATCCAACCCTAACAGCTCTAGATGGAACGAAATAATCAAGATAAGAGCAGAAATTAATGAGGTGGATACGAAGAAAATAATTATGAAAATTGATGAAATAAATAGATGGTTCTTTGAAAAATAAACAAGATTAATAAACTCCTGTTCAATTTGATCAAACAAGAGTGAACTCTTTTGACATTTATCATACTAATAACTGGGGGCTAACTCCACAATGCATGACCCATTTTCATTAACAAGGAGGGTCTAATGGGAGGGGGTAGATCACAGATGAGCCTAAATAATGGTACCAAATTGCCTGTATTCACTGAAATGAAAACTAATAAATTAAATTTAAAAAAAAATAAATGAAGTATTAAAAAAAAGAGTGAACTCTTTTTTAATATTTTTATTTATTTATTTATTTAACTGAGAAAGAGGGAGACAGAGAGAGAGAGAGAGAGAGAGAGAGAGAGAGAGAGAGAGAGAGAGAGAGAGGGAGGGAAGGAGAGAATGGGTGTGCCAGGGCCTCTAGCCACTGCAAATGAACTCCAGATTCATGTGCCCTCTTGTGGATCTGGCTAAAATGGAACCTAGGAAATTGAACCTGGATCCTTTGGCATTGAAGGCAAATGCCTCAACCACTAAGCCATTCCCTCAGCCCCAAAGAGAAAACTCTTAAATAAAATCAGTAGCCTTTCTCTGTGCAAAGGAAAAATATACAAATAAAGCAATCAGTGAGGCTGTCCCATTTTCAATAGACACACACACACACACACACACACACACACACACACACACACAAATTAAATACTTTGGGATAACACTAACCATGGAAGTTAAAGGCCTATATAATGAAAATATAAAAACATTCAAGAAAGAAATTGCAGTTTCCTGGTCCTGGACATCCCCCAGTGGCTGGCTTATTGCTGTTTGGACCCTGTGTGCTAGCTGCAGAAGCATGCCCCTTGCATCACCTTCCTGATCTAAGTGCCCCTGGGTCCCCAGTTCCCAGATACCTTACTCAGGAGGTTGCACATGGCACAAAGTGAGTAGACCAGATCCTTGGCACCTCCCTGTTTCTTGGTCCCTGTAGGTCCTCCTGTGACTGGCGAGGAGAGGCCTGACCCTGTGTGTGTGTGTGTGGTGGGGGGGGGGATGTGGAAGAAGCCCTTTTGCTCTGGCATCCTGAATAAACCCTGGGTACTGACAACTCTATTCCCCTGAGTCAGAGGGTTTGTGGGTCACTGTAGGAGCAGGCCTCTTGCCTCTGGCTCTCTAGCTTCTGGGCATTTGGTTACCTAAACCATGATTCTCATGTGCTGAAGGGTAAATGCAAGTGGAGTTAGTATGCCAGAGCTTCCAGTTTCCCACGTGCATTTGATGTACCTGCAATGTCCACAATCTGCATATCTGTGGTTATAAACCCATCATACACCAGTACACCAATCCACTTCATGTTTAAAAGTGAACAACTTCTGAAGATCTTACAAGGACAAAAATCCACTTCTTCATCAATAGAATAAGGTGTCTTCGAAGGTGGGTAGACCACAACATAAAAAAAGCTAATGAATGGACATACATTTATTTGAGAGCGACAGACAGACAGAGAAAGAGGCAAATACATAGAGAATGGCATGCCAGGGCCTCTAGCCACTGCAAAGGAACTACAGATGTGTGTGCTCCTTGTTCATTAGGCTAACATGCGTCCTGTGGAATCAAGCCTCGAACCTGGGTCCTTAGGCTTGACAGGCAAGCGCTTATCCACTAAGCTATCTCTCCAGCCCAAGAAATGGAAGTTCTTAATAACCAATTGATTAAGCCTAATAAATACTTGGTCAAATGTAAGACTGCGGCATGCCAGGCTCAGCTTGAGCTGAAGGAAAATCCAGGTGATGGGAGCTTCCACTCACAATGGAGCTCTACACAAACTCAAGAAACATGAAGGGAGAGCAGCAGTGAACAATGGAGGAGCAGATCACAAGGTAGAACAACAGGTGGAACAGCGAGAGAACTAGAGCCTCCCCTCCCCCACTGCCAGTGCCCAGCTCCAGCAAACAGAGCAGCGGAGCAGGGACCTGGCCACACCAACTTGAACCGACAGCGGGACACAAGCAGGAGCAGAGGTAACTGGGATTACACCAGGGAAGGGTCTCAACTGGTCACTAGCTGACTTGGATCACTCAACAGATCAAAAATCTTAACCTCCTTGTTGTCAGGATTAAGGGTGTGGGTGGGGCACCACAGACCCTAAGGGAAAGTTAAAGGACCTGGTTGTCATAATACCTACTCTTGGATAAATACTCTGAGCTGCTTTTCCTTGAAAGTTTACATTGTTTAGTAAAATTTTAAAATCTTCTGGTATTTTGTTCCACTCAGCCTACTTGAATACTCTCATAGCCGACAAACCCAACACCTACGGTCACTTTTGAAGATACTCTGAGAGTCGTGAGAGCCACACCTAATGCCTTAAGCTCCTACCCTGAAGTTATATACCATCAGATTGTCTGATACGTCTATTCATACACAACTAGCTAGAAAATCTAATCATTAAATAAACCAGTATGCAAAAATATATACATTATAACACAAGAAACACCAAAAATCAAGACAATATAAATCCACCAAAAAGTATTAATGCATCAGAAATGACCTCCACTGAGAACAAATTAGAGGAAATGCCTGAGAAAAATTTCAAAAGAATGATTATAAATATGTTCAAAGAAGTCAAAGAAAAAAATCAAAGGAATGAAAAAGGAAATCAAAGGAATTAAAGAAAACACAGGACACCAATTTAATGAAATAAAGAGGTCAATACCATACAAAAATAAGGAAATAGAAATAATAAAGAAAACCATTCAGAATTACTAGCAATGAAGAACACAGTTAATGAAATGAAAAATTCTGTAGAAAATCTCAAAAGTAGATTGGATGAAGGAAAGGACAGAATATCTAAGCTAGAAGACCAGGTGGCAGATATAATACAGTCCAACAAAGAGAAAGACAAACTTATAGAAAAGTATGAGTGGGAATTTCAAGATACTCGGGACACTATGAGAAGATCAAACATAAGAATTCAGGGCATAGTAGAAGGAGAAGAATTTCACTCCAAAGGCATAGTACGCATCTTCAACAAAATCACAGAAGAAAACTTCCCCCAAATTGGGAAAGAGGTGCTAATGCTGTTACAAGAATCCTTTAGCACACCAGCTAGACAAAACCTGGAAAGAACCTCTCCTCACCATATTATGATCAAACTACCGAACACACAAACCAAAGAAAAGATATTGAAAGCAGTCAGAGAGAAAAATCAAGTTACCTACAAAGGCAAGCCTATCAGGATTACAGCAGATTACTCAACACAAACTTTAAAAGCCAGAAGGGCATAGAGTGATGTATGCCAAGACCTGAAAGATAACAACTGTCAACCAAGGTTACTTTATCCTGCAAAACTATCCATTCAAATAGACAGAGAAATAAGGACATTCCATAACAAAAGAAAGCTAAAGGAGTATTTGAAGACAAAACTAGCTCTACAGAAAATACTTGAAAGAATCCTCCATGCTGAAGAAAAAGAAAAGCACACATATAAGGAACCAAGAAAAAAAAACAAAAACAATACTCAAATACTAGTTAAAACAAGACAATAAAGGTAAAACTGGAAGAGCTACAAAAAAAAAAAAAAATGTCAAGAGAAAAAAACATACTTGACAATAAGTAGAAATAAACACCACCATGGTTGGAGATGTCAATACTCCATATCATCTACAGATAGATCATCTAGTAGAAAATCAACAGGGAAATAAAAAAGATCAACAACACCATAGATCAAATAGATCTAACAGACATCTACAGAACATTTCCTTCCTAACTCTACAGAATGCACATTCTTCTCAGCATCCCATGGAAGCTTCTCCAAAATAGAGCATACATTAGGTCAGAAAGCATGCCTTATAAGTTCAGGAAAATTGAAGTAACTTCCTGCATCCTATCAGAATACAATGTTTTAAAGCTAGAAAACAACAACAATAGACACATCAAGAACTCAACCAGCTACCAAAAACAAAACAACACACTTTTAAGCAATGAATGGGTACTGGAAGAAATTAAAAAGGACTTGTAAAATTCCTAGAATTGAATGATAATGAAATCACAATTTATCAAAACTTATGGGAAACAATGTCCTAAGGGGAGAATTCATAGCAGTAAATGCCTTTCTAACAAAGACAGAGAGACCCTAGATTACTAGATTAAAAAAAAAAAAAGTCTAGATCAGAACAGAAATTAATGAATTAGAAACTAAGTTGATGAAACAAAGAGCTGGTTCTTTGAATAAAAATAAACAAGATTGATAAATCCCTGACCAATTTGATTAAGCAAAGAGAGAGAGAGAGAGAGAGAGAGAGAGAGAGAGAGAGAGAGAACAAGGTCTCAAGTTAAAATTGAAAGTGAAAAATGAGAGGTCACAAGAGACATCACTGAAGAATCATCAGGGCATACTTCCAAAACCTCTCTCCACAAAAATGGGTCATCTAGAAGAAATGGTTGAATAACTAGATACATACCACCTACTAAAAATAAGCTCAGAGCAGATTAATCTCCTAAACAAACCTATCACATCCACGGAGATTGAAAAGGTAATCAAAAACCTCCCTCAAAAGAAAAGTCCAGGACCCGATGAGTTCTCAGCCAAATTCTCTCAAACCTTCATTGAAGAACAGAAACCATTTTTTCTCAAATTGTTCCACATAACTGGAGATCATAGAATCCTCCCCAACTCCTTCTATGAAGCTAGCATCACTTTAATATGAAAACCAGACAGAGATACAACAAGAAAATAAAACTATAGGCCTATGAAGTTAGATGCAAAGGTACTGAACAAAATCCTTGAAAACTAAATTCTACAATACATCAAAAGCATTATTCACCTTGATCAAGTAGCCTTTATCCTAGGAATGCAGGGATGGTTTAACATACAGAAATCAATATAATACACCACATAAATAGACATAATAGTAAGAACCACATGAACATCCCAGTTGATGCAGAGGAGGCATCAAGACAGTCAAGATAGCTTTCTGTCAAATAACTTGATTACCTGCTTTAGGCAAAAGCTAAGATACTATTGCTGAAGACACCATACATTGCTGACACAGAGCACAGAAAGACCTGGTTGGAATTCAGAAAAAAGTCAGTCCCCAGACATTTAGCCTGTCTAGTGCTAGAGAGCACTACATGAGCTACTGGGCAAAAATGGCCAACAGCAGTCTGAGCAACCAGAAGTCTAAGGTGCTCAGAAAAATATACCTTGGCAGGATGTGCACACCAGTGTAATAGTGACACACAGCCTCAGTGGGTAACCAATGCTTTCTGATTGGCTAAAAGGTCTACTCAGTGTAAAAGAACCCATATCTTTAATTGGCAACCAGATCAAAATCCTTTGGAGACAAAGATTATGCTCTCCAGTGTCAAGCTCTCACTAGTCTTTGGCTAGAACAGGGGTCACTGACATCAAATTCTCCCTAAATTAATAATGCTTATCCCATTTGAACTATGCTAATTTCACTCTCTGTGGGAGAATCTGTTCTTCTTTTTCAGAAGGTAGAAAGACCAGAGGAAATAAAGTACCCCTCACTCTTTAGCCATCCACAGCTGAATCCACAGAGAAAATGGGAAGTTGAGAAAAAGTGCTACTTCCATGCTATTCCTGATAATCAGTTCTAGGTTGTAGGGTACAGACCCTGAGGATATTCAATACCTACCAAGGAAGAGATCCATAGGCTCTTAAGACTTAAAACTCACCCACCATGGCTCAGGCAATTTTGTGGAAGAGGGGGCAGAAAGATTATAAGAGCCACAGTTTGAGACATCATGAACAGAGACATTCAGTCCCCCCACCAAAAAATAACTAAGTACTGCTCCCACAATGCATAAAATACAACCCCATGGGGTATATCTGCAACCCCACTGAGAAGCTTCACCAGTGAAATGGGGTCAGGGTCAAGGTAAAAGAGGATAACAACACAAGATGTATTCATAGAAAACATCTTGTTAATAATAATAAACATAAAATAAGAAGTTGAGGATGACATGAGAAGTTCAAAAAATCTCCTTTGCTCCTGGAAGGGAAGAATTCATATTTTGAAAAATGGCAATTCTACCAAAAGCAATATACCAATTTAATGTAATGCCAATAAAATTCCAACATCATCCTTCACAGAGATAGAAAAAAAATCTCAAAATTCATATGGAATGATATCAGGCCTCACATATCTAAACATATCCTAAGTAAAAGAAACACCTCTGGAGATATCACCATACTTATCTACAGCTATAATATAAAGTCATAGTAGCAAAACCAGAATGGTATTGTGCATAAATCAGACATGCAGACCAGTGGAACAGAATTTGATAATCAGCCATTAGGTCAAGTAACTAGAGCTACTTGATCACTGACAGAGGAGCCAATGATGTTCTCTGGAGAAAAGACAGCATCTTCAAACAATAGTGCTGGACAAATTGATACCCACATGTAGAAAAATGAACTAAACCCACTGATCTCACCATACAAAAAATCAAATGTATTGAAACTCTTCATATAAGACCCAAAACTCTTCAACTGGAAGAAAAAAAATAGACAGAAATCTCCATGATATGGGAGTGGTGAAACACTTTCTGAACAATACACCAGTAGCCCAGGAAATGAAACAATCAATTGAACAGTGGGATTTAGTGAAGCTAAGAAGCTTGTGCATAGACAAACATATAATAATCAGAGCCATTAGATTGCCCACAGAATGGGAGAAAATCTTCACCAGCTATACCACTGACAGAGGCCTACTCTCTAGAAACTACAAAGAACTTGAAAAAACTCAATAGAAAACTTAATAAAAATATAGAAAATCAAACAACCCACTCAAAATATGGGGTAGAGAACTGAATAGGGAGTATTCAGAGGAAGAAATACAAATGGATAATACCCACTTGAGGAAATGCTCAACGTCCTTAACCATTAGGGAAACACAAATTAAAACAACTATGAGATTCTACCTGACTCCAGTAAGGATGGCAGTCATTAAAAAAAAAAAAAATCAAACAACAAATGTTGGTAAGTATGTGAGGGAAGAGGAACCCTCATTCACTATGGGAATCAATATGGAAATTCTGAAAAAAGATGAATATAGAACTACCAACAAACCCATTTATTCCCTTACTGGGAATTTGCCCTAAATCATCATGATTCACTACAGAGATATTTTCTCAACCATGTTTATAGCTTCTCAATTCATTACAGTTAAGAACACAGGTACCCATCATTGAATTAATGGATATTGAATTTTTGGTCTATTTACACAATGGAATTCTACTCAGCAGTAAAAAAAAACAATGAAATTCATAGGAAAATGGATGGACTTAGAACAGATCGTACTCAATACACACAATCATGGAAAGGCAAATGCTGCCTGTTCTCACTCATCTGTAGTTTCAAACCGGAATCAGCTTGCAGTTCTAGCATACTGGATAGGCAACTTCAGGCCCAAACAATAGGGATGGGATAGGAAGGTGAGGTTGTGGAAAAATAAACCCAAAATGAATTAGTACCACAGAAATCTTTCTCCTTGAAGCTAGACTAAAATATTTAACCCTCAACATGATTATTGGGGGAGCTTCAGAAAAAAAGTGGGGGGGGAGGCTGGAGAGTGTGGTATGAGTCTAACCTTGAAAATATTTGGTCCTGGCCTGTAACTTCCAGTACCAGAAAGTGTGCTACACACATTCAGTTCTTAATCAGAGACCTGTGAGGTACCCAAAACAAGACAGGCTTCTGTCAAAATGTTTGATTATGTACCTTAGGTAAAAGGTAAGACCCGATTGCTGAAGACACAATATGCTGCTGACACAGAAGATAAACTATGCTTGAATCTGGAGGAGCCCCAGGCCCCACACAGCCTCTCTAGTGCTGGAAAGCGCTACATGAGCTACTGGAGGGTAGTCGCCAACAGTGGTGTGAGCCAGCAGGGGTCTAAGCTACTCAGAAGCAACCAGCCTGACAGGAGGTACACACCTGTGCAATGGTGGCACATAGCCTTGGTGGGGAACCAATGGCTTTCAAATGGGTTAAGAGATCTGCTCAGTGGGAAAGAACCTATATCTGTAAATGGGAACAAGGTCTGAATCCTATGGAGAAAATGATATGATCTCCAGTGATAAGCTCCCACTAGTCTTTGGGTAAAATGGGTCTACATCCATCAAAATCTCCCTGAATTAAAAATGTTTTTCCCATTTAATGTAAGCTGACTCCATTCTCCTTTTGAGAATCTGGTTTTCTTTTGTAGAAGGTAGCAAGACCTGAGGAGATAAACCACCCCTCACACTTTGGCAAATGCCTCGGTGAAACCACAGAGGAACTGGGGAGATGAGCAAGAATGCTGCTTCCATGGTGAGCCTGATGATCCACACCAGGGTGAAGGAGACAGACATTGAGGATACTCAACACCTACCAAAGTGGTGATTCAGAGGCTCCTAAGAGCTCATCACTGAAGTTAAAACTCACCCACCATGGATCAGGGAATTTCATGGAAAAGGGGTAGAAAATATTGTAAGAGCCACAGGTTGGGATGTCACACAGAGGCATTTCTCTACACTCCTCCCACCTCAGTAACTGACTGCTGCTCTCACAGTGCATAACCCACACCCCATGGGGGATACCTGCAACCCCCCAGCAGAATGGGGGGAAAAGATGGTACCAACACACGATATGTCCATACAAAGTATGTTCTTAATTAAAAAAATATACAAGGTGGTGAATCTAACTTCCAAAATAAACAGTCAAAATAGTAGATTAAAAATATTTTCTTAGTTAAAGATTCCAAAAGCCTTCATGGATGTGTCCCACTTTGCTGACTCTTTCTTTCACCATGTTTCCATCTATGGCAGCATCAATTATTATTATTATTTTTTTACTACAAGAGATTTTCATATCACAACTGATTATAAAAAATAATTAAGAATTTTTTTTTTTTTATTCAGGTAGAAAATACATTTGGTACACAGGTTCAGCTACTCACAATCAAGTATTCCATCATGGGAAAGAGAACTTGGTTTTCAGCAGGAAAAATTGGAGGACAGGAATAAAGTGAAGTAACTTGTTTGAAAAACTTTGGCTTATTACAAAACTTGTTTTGCAAAAATTTAGATAAGCAGTGAGACTCTGTTCATACATTAAGCTCATAGTGGGTCATCATATGGAGGTTATCAGTGAGCAATATCTTCTGAAACAGTTACCAGTTAGCCAAAGTCCATAGTTACAATCTGTTGCAATCTGCAGTCTTGCAAACACAATCTTTCCAGACATCACTCTTTATCTAGAAGTTAAAGATTCAGGGACTTGTTTCTGTAAAGCATTCTACAGCCTTTCAACAAGATTTAGAGGTAAAATGTTTCATCTCTTGGTCAAACTGCAGACATCTTCATTTTTATTTCCATGCTATCAACACAGATTAATATTTTGGCCCTTAACTATTTAAATGAAAAAGTGCTTATCCCTTAACAGGCTTTCAACTATTATTCCCATTTATGGAACAATCTCTAAACATTTTTTTTTTTTTACTTTACTTTCTCAGGTCTATTCATTCCCCTACCACAATCTTCCTGTCTCAGTCAAGCCTCTAAAAGCAAACTATCCATTTTGGGATCTTCAAATCCTATATGTTGATCACCTTTCTATAGCTATGAGGATAGTTTAAGGAGATATTTAAACAGAATAAAAGTTTATTTTACCCCAGAGGACTCAATCTGTTGTAAATTTTTCCTGGTGCCTTTGACAAGTTTCCAATGCAATACAAAATAATGGGATCAAATGGTGGAAGGAATTGCCAGACTCATGGCCATCAAGACACAAAAGAGGGACAGAGAATACCAGAGTTCCAATATCCTCTTCAGTGGCTTGTTACCAATGACCCAACCTTTATCCACTAGCTCCCACCTTCCAAAGGTTCCATACTCCCCAATAGCACCACAGACTGATAATAAAGCATTGCACATGGGCATTTGGGAACACTCACCTAAATCATAACACTCTTCTGTGTCCATATTCAACAAACATCTTTCTATTTTCATACAGATAATTAAACACCATGACATATTTGGATCTGTTCTGCTAGTCTCTTTTTAAATACTACTCTCTTATTGTCTAATGAGACTTAATTACTTCATAGCCATGTCCTGAAATCTAAGAACTAATGCAATAAAACAAGAAAGCTGGGGGAAAAAAAATCTCCTTTACATTGGTCTGGACACTAATGTCTTCGAATATGACCCTAAAAGCACTTGCCACAAAATAAAAAAATGGCAGGTGGAATTTCTTGGAACCAAGGAGTTTTTTTTTTTTTTTTTCCTTAACAGAAAAAGAAGTAATAAAAATGGGAAATGAACGTTGAACAGAAGTGCATTTCTCCCCTTTCCTTATTCTCTCACTACCTACCTTTCTTCTTCCTCCTCCTCCTGCTTCTTCTTTCCTTTATTTATTTCTTCTTTCTCTCTCTCTCTTTCTCTTTCTTTCTTTCTTTCTTTCTTTCTTTCTTTCTTTCTTTCTTTCTTTCTTTCTTTCTTTCTTTCTTTCTTACTCTGTCCTCTCATAAATGTTTGCCACATTTCATTCTTACTTTTTCCATTCACTGACGACTGGATATTGTGAACAATGCAGGGTAAATATGAGGCCAAGACTATAGATACATTTTTGATAGTGATTTCATTTCCTCTACATACATACCCAAGAGATTCTGAATAATACAACTGTATTTTTATTTTTTACTGGTTCCTCCATAATGTTTCTGACATTTTCTTTTCAATACCCATGCTACTACCTTCCCCTGATAACTACCATTCTACACTTTTTCCAGAGAATTTAGAATTTTTCTTATTGCATTGAATAGTTCTCTCCCTTTAATCTGTAAGTTCCATATGGAAGGCACTTTCTAGCACAACATCTGGCATGTGGTAAAAATAAATAATTTTAAGTTTATAACCAGTTCTATACAGTGATAACAGTTTAAAATATATCATTTGAATTGGAGCATAGTTCCCTAAAGAATTCTGATGAAATTCAGAATTTTTAATTCTGAAAAATGAAAGCAAGAATTAGGGAGAATTTGTATCTAAGCTGTGAAGGTTGAAAAGACAGAAGTGAACCATTAAATATTTGTAATACCAATACAATGATTTTATTTTTTCTAAGTGTTAGAATAATAATGGTAAAACAGGGTAAACATTATGGACAGAGGCAAAACTACTTCCTAAAATCTAGCTTTCTTATGTATTAGAGAATGTGCACATCCAGGGAAGAGCTACCTCTTAAAAGTGGAGCCCAATGAAGTGCACTAGATGCCAGCCTTGGGGCCAACCTGGAGGATCTACTCAGGATGTTCTTCCTTATCTCTCATCCACTGAGCCTTCATTGCATTTGAACAAGAGTCAGGCTCATTCTCTATTTCAAGTGAATGCTAAAATTACCTATGGTAGCCAAGGCTAATTGACTTGATTAGTAGAACAGAATTTGAAAATAGCAAAATTTCTTCTAAATTGCTCATATGTTTTCTCAAAAAAATAGACACCACCCTGCATTCCAGAAGATATCTGTTCTAAAAATTAAATGAAGTTATCTGTTCTTAGCATTAAAAGTTCATGAATATCTTAAAACATTCAAAAATAGCTTAATTTTGCATTTAAGAAATCCTTCCCAATCAATACTTGGCCACTGTTGAGGAACCTGGTGATCATGTATTATTCAGTCAGGACAATTATCATCACACTTATTTTCCTTCTGCCTTTGAAACTAAATCTGGAGAATATTCTTAATCACTTTTTTTTGGTTCATTCTAAAAACATCTGGCTGAATTTACCCTGTTTCTCAGTTAGCTTCAATACTGGCATAGCCACATTATGTGGTTATCATATTTATGGAATATGGCAAGGCACTTCTGTAAGTGTGAGATATCTGGTGTTATAGAACAAGAAAATTGCTGAAATGTAAACCAGATCAGAAAATCTTGCACATGGGGTCAGTATATGTATGGTTGCTGGTGATTGTTTTTGAAGGTTCCAAATCATTTCTTGTTTAAATACCCAAAATGATGATAAATTTGCTTTACAAATATTTCTTGGTATCTGAAACAGTCAGAAGCCTAGTCAAGGAGACGCCAAGTACCATGCATGATAAGATAGCAGAAAATAAAAGACACCAACTCTCAAAACAATGGGAGCTAGGGAATTTTAATAAGAGTACATAAATTTCTAGAACAAGTAGTAGTTAAAAATGTCCATATCTTAGGGTTGGAGATATGTCTCAGCAGCTAAGGTGCTTGTTTGCAAAGCTTAAGGATCCAGGGTTCAATTCCCCATTACTCATGTCAAGCCATTGTCAATGGCTATAGACAATGGCATGCCCATTCTCTCTGTCTGTCTCTCTTCTCTATATTTCTCTGTGCAAATAAATAAATATTTTTAAATAGAAAAAAGTCCACATAGTAAGTAGATGATTTCTTACTTTAAAAAAAAATTCAAATATTCTTTGAATAATAAGAATCATTAACTTCCGGTTAAGATGGAGGCGTAGATACCACACCAAAGCAGCGTAGGTAGGGGGAAAGCCAAAAAAAAAAAAAAAAAAAAAAAAAACAACCAGCAAAATAAACACTTTTACTAAAAAGTGAGGTGTATAGGAAATTGAAACAGCAGCAGAGAAGTAGGAGAGATCCAGAGAATCCAGAGCCCGCATGGGCTGGCACAAGTGCCTCCAGCAGGGCATATCAGCAAGCCAGACTGTGGGGGTGGCAGCGCTGGGCTTCAGTGACAGGAAAAGCCAGGCAAGGGGATTTTCCACTTACACCAGAGCTCTCTGCAAACTCAAGAAACGTGAAGGGAGAACAGCAGAGAACAATGGAGGAGCAGAACACAAGGTAGAAGGACATGAGGAACAGTGGGCAAACTGAGCAGCATAGGCTCCCTCCCCTTCCCCTCAGCCAGTGCCCAGCCCTTGGGAACAGAGCCGTGGTCCAGGGACCCAGCTACACCTACTGAACTGACAGAGTACCAAAGAGAGACCCAATCAAGAGTGCAGGTGAGACCAAAATCACCCACAAAGGTAACTGGGATTACACCAGGTCAGTAACCACCTAATAAACCGGGTATATATGCCTGAACTAGAAGTGCTAATTGCACCTTCCATATCAGGATAAATTATATGTTAAATCAGATGAATGGTCAAATTTGCCATTTTTAAATAAGCTGTATTTTGGGCTTCTTATTTGTTGCTTCTTGAATTATAGTGGCTTTGTTTACTCTTTTGTTATACATTAGGGAAGGGTCTCACCTGTCACAAGCTGACTTGGAACCCCCTACAGACCAAAAATCTTAACCAACTTGTTGATAGGATTAAGGGAGTGGGTGAGGTACCACACAGCCTAAGAGACAGACAGAGGATCTTGTTGCCATAATACCTACTCTTGGATAAATACTCTGAGATATCTTTCCTTGACAGCGTACATTGTTTAGTTAAAATTTAGCATCTGCCTATATTTCGTTGCTCTTAGCCTACTTGAATACGCTCTCATAGCAGGTACACCCAACATGTAGAGTCACTTTTGCACATACTCTGAGAAACTTCAGAGCCAGACCTAGTGCCTTAAGCTCCTACCCTGAAGATATATAACAACAGATTGATTTATACATCTCATAATACCCAGCTAACTAGAAAATCCAATCATTAAATAATCCAAGATGCAAAAATATATCCATATATATATATATATATATATATATATATATATATATATATGACACAAGAAACACCAAAAATCAAGACAATATAAATCCACCAAAAATTATTAATGCATCAGAAATGACCTCTAGTGAGAATGAGTTAGAGGAAATGCCTGAGAAAGATTTCAAAAGAATGATTATAAATATGCTCAAAGAACTCAAAGAAGAATTCAAAGGAAGCAAAGAAGACATAGAACACCATTTTAATGAAATAAAGAGGTCAATACCAGACTTAATAAGGAAATAGAAATAATAAAGAAAGACTAGTTAGAATTACTAGCAATAAAGAACCCAATTAATGAAATAAAAAAGTCTGTAGAAATTCTCAAAAGTAGAATGGATGAAGGAGAGGACAGAATATCTAAGCTAGAAGACCAGGTGGCAGATATAATACAGTCCAACAAAGAGAAAGACAAACTTATAGAAAAGTATGAGTGGGAATTTCAAGATATTTGGGACACTATGAAAACATTAAACATAAGAATTCAGGGCATAATAGAAGGAGAAGAATTTCACTCCAAAGGTATAGTATGCATCTTCAACAAAATCACAGAAGAAAACTTCCCCCAAATTGGGAAAGAGGTGCTAATGCTGTTACAAGAATCCTTTAGCACACCAGCTAGACAAAACCTGGAAAGAGCCTCTCCTCGCCATATTATGATCAAACTACCGAACACATAAACCAAAGAAAAGATATTGAAAGCAGTCAGAGAGAAAAATCAAGTTACCTACAAAGGCAAGCCTATCAGGATTACAGCAGATTACTCAACACAAACTTTCAAAGCCAGAGTGGCTTGGAGTGATGTATTCCAAGTTCTGAAAGATACCAACTATCAACCAAGGTTACTTTATCCTGCAAAACTATCCATTCAAATAGACGGAGAAATAAGGACATTCCATGACAAAAGCAGGCTAAAGGAGTATTTGAAGACAAAACCAGTTCTACAGAAAATACTTGAAAGAATCCTCCATGCTGAAGAAAATGAAAAGCACACATATAAGGAACTGGGAAAAAACAAACAATACTCAAATACTAGATAACACAAGCGAGCAAAGGTAAAACTGGAACAACTACAAAAAAAAATGGCAAAAATGAATACACACATTTCAATAATATCTCTTAATACCAATGGCCTCAATGCCACAACCAAAAGACATAGGTTTGCAGACTGGGTTAAAAAGCAGGATCCTTCAACTTGTTGCCTCCAAGAAACCCACCTTTCTACAAAGGATGGACACTATCTTAGAGAGAAAGTTTGGAAAACGGTGTTTCAAGCAAATGGACCTAGAAAACAAGCAGGGGTTGCTATCCTAATATCTGACAAGGTAGACTTTAGTCCAACATTAGTTAAGAAAGATAAGGAAGGTCACTTTATATTGACTAAGGCACCCTCCAACAGAAGGACATTACAATCCTAAACATATATGCACCTAACATCGCGACCCACAAATTTGTCAAACAAACGCTATTAGAACTAAGGTCACAGATAACACCAAACACAGTGGTAGTGGGTGACTTCAACACCCAACTCTCATCAATTGACAGATCATCCTGGGAAAAAATAAACAAAAAGGCATCAGGAGTAAATGACATCATAGAAGGAATGGACTTAATAGATATATACAGGATATTTCATCCAAATGCTGCAAAATATACATTCTTTTCAGCAGCACATGGAACATTCTCTAAAATCGACCATATATTAGGACAAAAAGCAAATCTTAACAAATAAAGGAAAATTGAAATAATTCCTTGCATTCTATCTGACCACTATGGGATCAAACTGCAAATCAATAGCAAGAAAGGCCATAAAGCATACACAAAATCATGGAAATTAAACAACACATTACTAAATAATGAATGGGTCAATGAAGAAATCAAGAGGGAAATCAAAAATATATGCAGTCAAACGATAATGAGAACACAACATAACAAAATCCCTGGGACACAATGAAGGCAGTCCTAAGAGATAAATGTATAGCTTGAAGTGCCTATATTAAGAAATTAGAAAGGCCACAAGTAAAGCATTAGGTCTAATGCTTCACCTTAAAACCTTGGAAAAAGAATAACTAGGCAAACCCAAAATCAGCAATGGGAAGAAATAATAAAGATTAGGGCAGAAATTAATGAAATAGAAACTAAAAAAATAATCCAAAGAATCAATGAAACAAAGAGTTGGTTCTTTGAAAAGATAAACAAGATAGATAAACTCTTAAAATCTGACGAAAAAAAAGAGAGAAGAGACACAAATTAGTAAAAATAGAGATGAAAAAGGTAATATCACAACAGATTCCAGAGAAATTCAAAAAAATCATAGGAACATACTATAAAAACAAATATTCCACAAAGTATGAAAATCTGGAACAAATGGATGATTTCCTTGATTTATATGACCTACCTAAATTAAATTAAGATGAGAATAATCACTTAAATAGACCTATCACAAGCATGAAGATCCAAAGAGTTATCAAAAATCTCCCAACTAAAAAAAGCCCAGGCCCAGATGGATTCACTGCTGAATTTTACCAGACATTCAAGGAAGAGCTAGCACCAATGCTTCTTAAGCTTTTCCATAAAATAGAAAAAGAAGGAATTCTACCAAACTCATTCTATGAGGCCAGCATCACCCTGATACCAAAACCAGGCAAAGATATAACAAGAAAAGAAAATTAAAGACCAATCTCCCTCATGAATATAGATGCAAAAATTCTCAACAAAATATTGGCAAACAGAATACAAGAATATATCAGAAAGATCATTCACCCTGACCAAGTAGGCTTTATCCCAGAGATGCAGGGATGGTTCAATACACACAAATCTATAAATGTAATACATTATATAAATGGGTTGAAGGACAAAAATCACATGATTATCTCATTAGACACAGAGAAATTGTATGACAAAATTCAACATCCCTTAATGATAAACGTCTTACAGATTGTGGGAATGGAAGGATAATATCTCAATATAATAAAAGCTATTTATTACAAGCCTACAGTCAACATATTGCTAAATGGGGAAAAACTGGAAGCTTTCCCTCTAAATTCAGGAACAAGATAAGGGTGTCTACTGTCCCCACTTTTATTTAATATAGTAATGGAAGTCTTAGCCATAACAATAAGGCAAGAGACACACATAAAAGTGATACAAATTGGAAAAGAATAAATCAAGTTATGATTATTTGCAGATGACATGATTCTATATATAAAGGACCATAAAGACTCTACTAGCAAACTGTTAGAGTTGATAAAAACCTACATCCATGTAGCAGGATACAAAATAAATAAACAGAAATCAGTAGCCTTCCTATATGCTAACCAAAAATGCACAGAGGATGAATTCAGAGAATCACTCCCATTCACAATTGCATCAAAGAAAATAAAGTACCTTAGAATAAACCTAACCAAGGAATTAAAGGATCTCTACAATGAAAACTTTAAAACACTCAAGTGAGAAATTGCAGAAGACACTAGGAAGTAGAAAAACATCCCTTGTTCCTGGATTGGAAGAATCAATATTGTGAAAATGGCAATCTTACAAAAAGCAATCTACGCATTTAATGCAATCCCCATCAAAATTCCAAAGGCATTCTTCATGGAAATAGAAAAAACAATCCAAAAATTCATTTGGAATCACAAAAAACCTCGAATATTTAAAATAATATTGAGCAACGAAACTAAGGCTGGTGGTATCACCATACCTGATTTTAACCTATACTACAGAGCCATAGTAACCAAATCAGTGTGGTACTGGCACAAAAGCAGACATGTAGATCAATGTAACAGAATAGAGGACCCAGATGTAAGTCCAGGCAGCTATAGCCACCTGATATTCAATAAAAATGTCAAAAATACTCATTGGAGATAAGACAGCCTCTTCAGCAAATGGTGTTGGGAAAAATTGGATATGTATCTGTAGAAGGATGAAAATAGATTCTTCTCTCTCTCCATGCACAAGAATTAAGTCCAAATGGATTAAATACCTTAACATCAGACCTGATACCCTGAAGCTGCTAGAGGATAAAATAAGGAAAACCCTGAACATATTAGTCTTGGCAAAGACTTTCTGAATACACCCCCAACTGCTCAGGCAATAAAACCACAGATTAACAACTGGGACTTCATGAAATTACAAAATTTTGTACTGCAAAGGACACTGTGAATAAAGCAAAGAGGCAACCTACAGAATGGGAAAAAATCTTTGCCAGCTATATATCTGATAGAGGATTAATTTCTAGGATATACAAAGAACTCAAAAAGTTAAATAATATGAAATCAAACAAGACAACTAAAAAATGGGATATGGAGCTAAATAGAGAATTTTCAAAGTAAGAAATACGGATGGCATATAAACATCTAAAAAAATGTTGTACATCCCTAATCATTAAGGAAATGCAGATTAAAACTACATTGAGAACCGGGAGTGGTGGCGCATGCCTTTAATCCCAGCACTCGGGAGGCAGAGGTAGGAGGATCTCTGAGAGGTTGAGGCCACCCTGAGAATACATAGTGAATTCCAGGTCAGCCTGAGCCAGAGTGAGACCCTACCTCGAAAAACCAAAAAAACAAAACAAAACAAAAAAAAAACCCTACATTGAGATTCCATCTCATTCCTGTCAGTTTGGCTACCATCATGAAAACAAATGATCATAAATGTTGGTGGGGATGTGGAAAAAGAGGAACCCTTCTACACTGCTGGTGATAATGCAATCTGGTCCAGCCATTGTGGAAATCAGTGTGGAGGTTCCTAAAACAGCTAAAAATTGGTTTACCATATGATCCAGCTGTATAACTCCTAGGCATATATCCTAAGGACTCCTCCCATTTCCTTAGAAGTACGTGCTCAACCATGTTTATTGCTGCTCAATTTATAATAGCTGGGAAATTGAACCAACCTATATGTCCCTCAGCTGATGAGTGGATAATGAAGATATGGCATATTTATACAATGGATTTCTACTCAGCAGTAAAGAAAAATGAAGTTATGAAGTTTGCGGAAAAATGGATGGATCTGGAAAAGATTATACTAAGTGAGGTAACCCAGGCCCAGAAATCCAAGTGCTGCATGTTCTCTCTTATATGTGGATCCTAGCTACAGATGATTGGGCTTCTGTGTGAGAAGGAAAAAACTCAGTAGCAGAGGCCAGTAAGCTAAAAAAGAGATACAAAGGGAAAGGAAGGGAAGGGAAAGGAAGGGAATGGAGGAGGGTACTTAATAGGTTGGTATTGTATATATGTAAGTAGAAGAATAGATTAACAGTGGTGAAAAGGCCCAAAGTGATGTTAGGGGAGGAGATTGAGTAAAGTAAATGTGGAGGAAGGTCTAATCAAAATCTGAGAGGATATAAATAAATCAAGTGGAATCCTTCAGTTCTTGACTCAGGAACCATAGATCATTGCTAGAAAATTTTCATTGTCAAGGATGGGATAACTTCCAGTGAGTTGTTGGCCAGGGAGGTCCCTGATTCCCCCAAAACATTATAGGCCATTGCCGAGACCCTTGGCTTCCCAACAGGAATAGATAGTAAGACCCTATTGCTGAAGACTTCACATACTTGGGCTGCAAGACCACTGAGAAATCCTACTGGAACTGACCTGATAACCTCCTCCCTGTAGACCACCTGACAGAAAGCGGGAAGAAGCCATTCTACATGTAGTTCAATGGGAGAAAGATACACCACCAGGGAAGATACTCAACAATGGAGACTGGAAGCCTATAATTGTCCAGCCATGCCCATTGTGCCAATGGGTGCAATAGTGGCATGTCTGTCATGGTGGAAACCAACTGCCCTCCAATTGTACTGGAGGCCTGCTCCAAGGGTGGGAATACATCCCTGATACTGAAAACTTAAAACAGGGGTAGTCATGAGCCCTAGGGTTGTAACATCTCCTGATGTCTGGATAAGTGTATATTCAATGCTTAGCAAACTGCCCAGTAAGCACTTCTCTTAATATTCATACCCTTATATAAATGCTACTCTTACTTTGGATAGAGAATCTTCTCTTTTCAGATGGCAGTGACCTTGGGACAACTCAGAAAGTACTATGGTGCTGGAAAGAAATAACTAGATTTCTCAGTAACATCTTGCTCACACCTTCCAAGGCTTAGGGTCTAATGCGGAAGAGGTGGAGGAAAGAATGTAAGAGCCAAAGGAAGGGTTGGGCTCCTTACGATGAGCTCCCTGAAGACAAAAAATTGGCCTTGATATCCATGACCTCATGGTGCCTAACACTACCTACACAAGACCATCATAAGAGGAGAGAAGGATCATGGCATCCAAATAGAGGAGAGTCTTAATGAGATGGGGAGTGGATGTGATGAAGAATGGAATTTCAAAGAGGAAAAGGGTGGGGAGGGTATTACAATGGGATATTTTTTATAATCATGGAAATTGTTTAATAAAATAGAGAAAAAAATTTTTGAAAAGAATCATTATAAAATGGCTCAGGGAAATTTTCCTGAAGAGGAGGCGGAAAGATTGTCAGAGCCACACATGGGTTATGATATGCAGAAACATTTATCTTCCCCATAACTGTGGGCTAACTCCAGAATGCATGACCCATATACCTCAACAAGGAGAGGCCAGGTGATGGGGGTAGAACATGGATGAGTCTAACAATGGTACCAAATTGACTGTATTTGCATAGTACCAAAATAATTAATAAAAAAAATACAAAAACAAAGCAAAACAAAACACGTAGTGGAGTGAGGCCTAGAGTACAGAGGGATCTTGCATGTCCTTGTCATTCTGGTTGCCATCATAGTAGTGCTCCATATTCTGAGCTCATATTTATGTGCAGCTGATCTCTTCTTCCCAAAGTCAGAGCTAGAGTTTTCCGCATGTAACTTCCCTTGGTTTCCTTCTACATGCAGCACCCAAGTGGACATGTGTCTGTAAATCTTACTCCGAGTCACAGTTTTCTGTATTCATGCTGATTCTCCAGGAGGTTGTTTGCTTTCTTGGGGGGGAAGGCAATGCCTTTGGGGACTGTTGATATAAAAATGAAGGATGACTTCTTTATCTGACCAAAGGTTTGACCCTAAGACCTGCATTAGTGTGACTCCCCACCAGGGCCCAGTGAACAGCTAGGAAGTGCAGGTGCTGGCACATGCATGAAACTGCATGGACCACAGCTCTCCCAGCTTCAAGTGAATTTTTTCAGAGTTCTGTTTATGGAAATCTGTGCATATAATCGAGGCTATCATTTATACTTGTTTAAAGCCCTCTGGAAGTGGAGAAAGAACAGGAATTATTCCCCTTCCCTACTACAGCAGTATCCTATCTGAGGACTGTTGTTTCTTTTTCAAAGTTTAATATTTCTCAATGCCACTTGATCTCTACTTAATATTTATTCTTATGTTTTTGTGTCTTTCCATGATTCTCACCCCTCCCTAAAGCAGTAACTCTAATGTGATAGTCCAGATCCATGGATAAACAAGAAAGTAATGAGCATCCTCTACCGGACAGCCTCATGTATACAATCAGTAAAATGAAAATATAATTTGTTCATGTGTACTGGAATGCATACAAACATGTAAGTACGAATGTTTACATGTAAAGAACTAGCAAATAAAATCTTAATATTATGATGGGAAAACAGAATCATTATAAAAAGTACTGAGCTAGTTGTTCCTATGAAAACTTTCTTCATTGTTTTAAGAATTCAAGTCATCAAAATATTGCCTTAATGAAAATAACATAAAGAATATCAGGCTAGGCATTGTGGTGCACACCTTTAATCCCAGCTCTCAGGAGGCAGAGATAGGAGGATCACCTTGAGTTCGAGGCCACCCTGAGACTACATAGTGAATTCCAGGTCAGCCTGAGCTAGAGTGAAACCCTACCTCAAAAAAAAAAAAAAAAAAAAAAAAAAAGTCTGTCACTCTCAAATAAATAAATAAAAGTAAATGAAAAAAATTTAAAAAAATAATAATATGAGGACATTTTTCCTAAGGAGAACCCTCCTGCTAAACACGAGTTCTGTCTTTTTTTTTTTTTTTTTTTTTTCTGTTAAGCACCACAATGAAGTCTTTCCACATCTCACCTTCTGTGGACTCTGGGTTTCTTATAGGAATAAGGCTACTGGAAGGGGAAATGTGCAGGTAGTCCCGTTCCCATGCTGGGCATCTAGACCCCTTGAAACCTTAATCATATCCTTAGGTCTGCTTTCTGGAAATGGAGAAATCTTTTAGGAAAAAAAGAAAAGAAAAAGTCAGACCCTCCTTTTGGCATTTCAATCTAACATCAATGTAAATGCCACTGAAGTATCTTACAGAAAAACAGATAAGGGAAAACTAGCCTCAGCCTTACAAGCTAAAAGATATTTTCTGCTTTAAGCCAAAAACAACCTTGTTCACTTTTCAGAGCCATGCTAACTCTAAACTGCCTATCCAATTTCTATTTCCTCTTCTTCATCATAGGAACAATATTGATCTAAAATGTCTACTTTTTAAGGTAGATTCCATCTAACTTAGTCCAGTGACTTAGAGAAAAGGGGCCTTCAAGCAATGGGGCTATACTCAATTAAGGATCATATTGGTGCATCAAAATAAAATACTTTGAAATGATAAAAATTAAAATCCTCTTATTTTATTATTGCTGTGGTTTTCATTTCCAATGTTATTTTGTATGTATAAATGGCAATGTGAAATTTAAAAAAAATAATATGAGGAGCTGGAGAGATGGTTTAGCAGTTAAGCGCTTGCCTGTGAAGCCAAAGGACCCTGGTTCAAGGCTTGATTTCCCCAGGACCCACGTTAGCCAGATGCACCAGAGGGCACATGAATCTGGAGTTCGTTTGCAGTGGCTGGAGGCCCTGGCACGCCCATTCTCCCTCTCTCTCTATCTGCTTCTTTCTCTCTCTGTCTGTCATTGTCAAATAAATAAGTAAAAGTAAATGAAAAAAAATTAAAAAATAATAATATGAGGACATTTTTCCTAAGCAGATTTCAGTATGAAAATTAGATTGTTGTAGAAGTAGCACATAGAATTTATCACTGACCTAGCTCCTCAAGTGCACCCTATGTACTCACCATCTTCATGTAAATGTGCTGGAACCAGACCTTCATACTGATCTTTACCTGAATGCCATTCTGTGCTTAGAGACAGACAGTAAAGAGATTCTTCTGGGATGGGTAGAAAAAGATGTTATGATGCTCACCCCACACTGAAGATTGGCCTCACAGAGAAAGATGGTGGAAGATGGCTCCTCTAAAGAACTGTTAGAAGTAATTGAAGAATGCTAGGGTCCCAGATGGCAGAACTGAAGACATCCATCTGAGCTGTCCTTCAGAGGAGACAATAACTCTCCTTATAACCAAATGTCTCATTAATGCACTTATCCTACATCTGCTAGCATGGCACTGATGGCTGGTAGAGTTATAAAGGACAGACATTTATTTTTAAAGGCATGTGCCACCAAGCCCGGCTTATTTATTTATTTGAGAGAGAGAGAGAGAGAGAGAGAGAGAGAGAGAGAGAGAGAGAGAGAGAGAGAAAGTGCACACCTGGGCCTCCAGCCACTGCAAACAAACTCCAGATGCATGTACCACTTTGTGCATCTGGCTAACATGGGTCCTGAGGAATTGAACCTGAGTCCTTTGGCTTTGCAGGCAAACTCCTTAACCGCTAAGCCATTCCTCCAGCCAAGGACAGAAATTTTATGATTACGAGACATACACTTGACTTCGTCACACTTTCTTTTATTATTTTGAACTCAACATATACTGCACAGTGATACTCAAGGGCTTTTAAATGTCTTTCAAGAACAGCAGTCACATGTTTCTCAAATAATCTATACACTAAAATTAGAAATCTATATTCTGTTTCATGGAGTTGTGAATGGACATGTTCCTAGTTCCTGGCATTCTTGGTTAGTCTAATTGTTTCTATGGGAAATAGGCAATAAAACATAGAGGAAAACTGTATAGAAGTTTTCTTTTTCTTCACTACATTGGTCTCTTTAGTCACTGATTAATGGCTCTACCCTTGGAAATTTTCAGACTTTGGAAAAACAGCAAATGACATAAATCCAGAATATGTTAGTAGGTAAAAGATTTATACCTTGCTACATTTACTTTGGCATATTTGAGTTAAAAAAAAATCAAGATGCTGTAATGTGTAAGAAAACTTCTCTTGTGCCTTTAACCAAGTCCTTTTCTCAGATTAGCTGTCTTGTGGAGATCTTTTATTGCCACCAACCAAGCCTCCCTGGTTGTATTGTTGCTCTCATTTCTGTCATCTGGGAAGACTGCAATCATCAGTTGCCTCAAATAATTTTGTTTGGTTGCTTTTATTTTTGCCAAAGACATAGAAATCAGCCCCTGTGAGGGAGTTCAAGATTTTCCTATGGTCAGAGTTTGAAATCTGTTCTTTGCTTCCAGTAAAAGGGCTCAAGCTGTGCCATATCTCACTAAACACTACTTATTAAGGATCGTGATCCTCAGTGTTATCAAGTCCAACTCAGTGTTTCTGGTGCAGAGGACTCCCAAATAACTTACATTATTTTAATTTATATTAGTTTATATCTGAACAAGTGATATTTAAAAATTAATTTTCCTGTCAAAATGCCAAATTGCATTGTTAAATTCAAAGATCCTAATTTCCAAATACTATGTTAATAAAAATTTGAAAATACAAAAGTGAAAAATGTTGAAAGAGGCTCAATTTTATTTTATTTTTGGAAGCACTGGATGTCATAAGTTTATTCCCAAAGGTATTCATTGGTGTTGATACTGACAATGCCTTTTCTAAAATAGGATCTCCCAATAGTTCTGCAACATGGTGTACTTGATACAGCTTGCTCATCAATTTACTGACTCACTAAGGGATTTTCCATGGCTTTGTGTCATCAACTTAAAACATCTTTATCTAAAAATAATTTATGGAAATCCACAGGCCTTGGAAATGAGAAGGAACACCATACTGTTTTCAGATTTCATCATCATGGTCGCTCCACTTATCAACATTCAAGTCACAAGTTAGGCCATCATGTTTGTTAGTAGTCTCTTTTCATCCTCTTGAACAAGATGTCCACTCTTCAACAAGGTTTATCATTTCTCTTTGGACATATGTATAAAGCTCTATTATGTAAAAGCTTGAAGTAGGAAAGGTCGCATTTTTTGTTGAAGAGTACTGATCATTTCTCTGTAAATGGCACCATTCCATCTAGGTAATCAAATCATTAACATGATGAATTGAAGTCTGGGGCACAGAGATGAGTGAAATGAAGAAACAGACACAATTATTGTTACTTAGTAACTTGAAAAGTATAAAATCTTCAATCCACTGCTTTTTCTATTTTGCCAAGTACCTAAACACTCATTTTCTTATATTCATGTGATTTGTTTACTGCAAGAAGTTTGACATCTCTTATAAGCATACATATGCAATATAAATAAAACAATGGGGAAAAGATGGAACAGAAAATTAATAAAAGGAAAAGAGCAAAGCAAAAATCCCTGGCCTGGTCACAAAAAAAAAAAAAAAAAAAAAAAAAAAGACTAACAGAGTAGATTCTGTCTTGTTTCATTTATTTATTTATATTTTACTTATTTAATCTCATCCAAACTTTCTATGTAGCCAGAACTAGCCTTGAACTTGTGACTCTCTCAGCTCAGCTTCCTAAGTGTTTGAATTATAGACATGCATTACCACACTTGCTTGTTTCTGATTTCCTAACATTTGAGGCACCCTTAGATTAGTGACTCCAGATATTCCTGAGTCCCCAGTGGTCAGCAGTTTCTCTCCTCCAGAGCTCTACTAACCAAAGGCTAGGGCTCTAGCATGCCTCTCATGCACAGAGATCTGGTAGCCCATAGACTTATGATAGTCTGAGTAATTTCAAATTTATTGCACTATTTTGCTTACAAACATATTTTTTCCTTGAGTCTCAAAATTAGAAAGCATTACCTTCCTTTTGTTGTTGTTAAATCAATGTATGGAACCTTTCAGTAGCCTGGTTTTATTACTTTTTTGGAAACTTCTGCAAATTTCTTCTTTTCCTTTGAGTTTTAGAATTTGCCTTTATTTATTTATTATTTATTTATTTATTTATATTTTGATCTTTCAGTCTATAGACTTGCTCTGCCTTTCTTTGATCAATATAAATTTTCATATTTCACATTTTGCTTTGCCATAATCTTTTTGTAAAACAAGAAAGATACCAGAAAGACTTAATTGGTTGGCATTGATTTATAATTATTTTATTCATGTTTTATCTTTTTATTCTTTTCCATAAGTTTATCTATTTTATTTTTTGAATAGAACAGTAATTTCATAAGCTTTCAATTGAGTTTTTACCACAAATTTTTTAGAAAAAATGTTTTAATAAAAAATTCTTTTTTGATTTTAATAGCTATCTTTTTCTTTCTTCTTTCATGGAGGTAATAATGCAAATAATACTCAAATATTTCTCAGATTGTGAGCCAAATGTTTTCCATATTTATTCTGTTCATTGCCTTCCTTACCCTTGCTCTCACTTTTTATCTTGATTCTCCATGGTAGATTGCTGGTTTACTTAAACTGTCTGAGGATCTTCAGTTAGTCACAATTATGAACACAGAGTCTAACTGATGAGATAAGTCACACATCTTTCCTGTTAAATCTGGAGTTATTTATCCCCAAATGCATTTCTCAGAAGGAATAGACTGGTTTCTCTTTATATGATGGTAAGAAGAATATTATTCAGTGTTGCCTGGGAAATTACTGTAAATAGGACATTATTTGGGTCTGGCACAATATATGCAGAGAGCATTGTAACAGTATCATGAAAAGGAGGAAGAAAATTGGATTGAATTCAAAATACAGGATGAACAAGATAAAATTTATAGATAAGAAACATGTGGGAAGATCCATTGCATAGAAAATTACTACAAGGAAATGTGGCAGGAGGGGCTTCTGTCCAGGGTGATCACCTGAGGGGTAGCAGAGGACAAGAAGCCTGACCACATGTCCTGGATGATAACATATAGAAACTAGGAGGATCTGCTAAACCGACTTCACAACTATCTTTGCTAAAGCTACCTTTCAAAGGGAAAGTCTTGGATGCATCCAGACGGTTCAGGAACTGATTAAAGTTTGGCCAAGCAAAGAATAAGTAAATAGGTAAGGATATGCCCACTGGTAGGCATTGTTTTAACATGCACAGTTAGTAAGAAAATAGAAAGATTGCCCACATGCCTAAATCACATTATTGCTCAGGAAATAGAGCCTTTTTACATATTTTTCCCTCTGATTTGAGAATTCTTTACATAATTATTTTTCTCTGATTTGAGATTTTTTTCCCTTCTGTGTAAGCATAGAGCTTTCATGGCCTAAAGTCACCTCTACTCTCTCAAGTAACTAATGTCACACTGGACATGCTAGCCCAACACGTGCCATCTGTTTCGTTTCTTTAGGAATGTGTTCTCTAGTTTAAGTAAACGTCACAGCTCTCCATTCATTCATTCTGGGAGCTCCAGAAGACAGGTTAGTCTACATCCCAAAGGCTCGGTTCCCCAGGTCCCACGTTAGCCAGATGCACAAGGGGGCGCACGTGTCTGGAGTTCGTTTGCAGAGGCTGGAAGCCCTTGCGTGCCCATTCTCTCTCTCTCCCTCTATCTGTCTTTCTCTCTGTGTCTGTTGCTCTCAAATAAATAAATAAACAAATAAATAAATAAAAAGTGTCATAAGAAACACTGCAAAACTAGTTCTTATAAACAGAGATACAAAATTGTTAAAAAAGGAAAGAGGTAAGCAACAGTAACTTAAGACATATTTAGTGAGTGCAAGATTGATTCTAATATACAAATTCCATTCTATACAATTTATCCACAATAAGGCACAAAATACACCAAATGTAACTTCCACATATATCTTTGATCAACACTTTTAGTAAACTAAAAAAGAATTCTCCAATTTGATATGAGTCTTGTATAAAAAGTCTAGCTAACTTCATACTCAATAGTGAAATATCAATGCATTATTTCTTAAAATTTAGAAATAAAAAAAACTTTCCATTCTTGTCCATGTGCATGGAAGAGAAACTAAACACAAAACTATGAAATACAAAGATATTAAATCCCATTGTTCATTGATGACATGATTACATATGTAAAATGCTTATTTAATATCCTAAAAAGCTACTACAGCTGAATGAAATCCACGTTTATGTGGTCACAATTAGAAAATGAAAAGTTCAAAACACTATTTACAATTATCTCCTCAAATTTTAAGAATTAACCAAACAAAATATATGCAGGGCTGTACATTAAAAACACAAGGGTACTGAAATTAATAATGAATGAGTCAATTATACATTATAAAATGCCAAACTCACATATATATGATTCGTTGTCTTTCATCCAGTGTTAACATAAATTAAGTGAGAGAAAAATGTTTGACAAATGCCACTGGAATATATTGTGAAAACTGAATGTATTATGGAAAAAGAAAATGATCTTTTTCTTCACATTCCATTTCAACATTGGCCATGCTGGAAGTTGACAAAGAACTCCTACTAAAAGGAAAATCCACTCAAAATAAAAGAAGACTTCCACTTTTGAGCAACATAAATTAAGAGGGACTAGACTTACATTCCTAACTGAACCAAAACTCTTTAAAGAAGTTTTGAAGATATTCTGCATTTTGCAAAGAATAACAGAAATGGATCCTGAAGATAATAGGCCAGAGCCTTGTGGTTCATTTCCTTTCCTACCTTAATGGTGTGTTTCCAGGGAAGGTAAGAACATAGGAACTTTTTCAGGCCAAGAAGAATTCCTGGAAGGAGGACACCCAGGGAGGGGGATGTACAGGACACACCCTTGGGATGGAGGAATTGTAGAAAGATATACAATGAAAGTTACCAAGCACTTACAAGTTGTTAGTTTTCCCTCTGTTTCCTTCCTAAAGATGATAAAACAAATCCTGGTTTAGTTATTACTTTTATAGAAACATTGTGAAGACTCAAAATTAGTTCACTGAAAATGCTTAGTTTGGATAATTTAATATAAGTCATCCTTCAGGACTGTAAATGACTAAATGGGCTCTGGTCATCGAAAATGCTTATGAAGGAATGGGAGATACCTTAGTCTGTGAAGTGTTTGCCTCACAAGTATGAGGAACTGAGTTTAATCCCCAGAAGCTACATCCAGGTTTGATTCTCCAGGTCCCACATAAGCAAGATGTACATGGGGGTGCATGCATCTGGAGTTCTTCTGGAGTGGCAGGAGGTCCTGGTGTGCTTATTCTCTCTCTCTCTCTCTCAAATAAATAAATAAAATATATATTTTTTAAAAATTCTGCATGTATGCTGGGCCTGGTGGCACATGCCTTTAATCCCAGCACTCGGGAGGCAGAGGTAGGAGGATCGCCATAAGTTCAAGGCCACCCTGAGACTACAGAGTTAATTCCAGGTCAGCCTGGACCAGAGTGAGACCCTACCTCGAAAAACCAAAAAAAAAAAAAAAAAAAAAAATTCTGCATGTGGTGGCATGTACACACCAGCACTGGGGTACCAGAGATAGATTTCTGAGCCTCATAGGCCAGCCAGACTAGTCTACATGGACAACCCTGGGACAACGAGAGATCATAGCTCACAAACAGTTCGCAGCACCCAAAGAATACCTGACATTGCCTTCTGGCCTTTACATACTCCTATGTGCACACATGTGTGTGCACATATACACACCACACACACACACACACACACACACACAAAGAAATCCTAGCAGAGTTAAGCTTCAAGTATGGATAGTTGAGTTTATTATGTCACAGTTCAGACCATTCCTTCTGTGTCCCCTCAGCCAGAAAGGAAGTGAAGTTCCATGGTATACCAACAGCTGTTTTGTTTCACCCTTAAACTGACTGAATTTCAAAATGCATGAAATCATTTTTGCCTGCAAAAATAAAGAAGTTTACAGATCCATTTACCACTTTGGGATGGAAACTTTATAAGGCATATAGCTAATATCCACCCACTGTTTAAAGGCTATTTGTAAATTAAACAATTTCACATCTGTTTATGAGTTAAAAGGCTTCCTTGAAAATTTCTGCATCTTATCTTCATGCTTCCAATTCTTACACATGTGACCAGCTAAATGTAGTGAAATTGAGATAATTGCAACCATAGCATTACATCATTCAATAAAACAAAAAAAAAATGTTTGCATATACCTCACTGGATAATGCACATAAAACGCTTACTGTATAAGGTATGAGACATTATATTTCATATAAAATCTTAGCTACTTGTAATACTCATAACTTCAAGTATAATGAATTTTTATAAAGTCAATGTTTTTATGATCCAGTGGCAAACAGAAAATATTATGTGCAACATCTTCAAAAATATCCTATTATTTTTAAATGTATGGTTGAAGGATTCACAACTGAAGAAATTGGATAATAAAACAAAATTAGAAGACAAACTAAAATATCACAGATAACAAAGTTAGATGATGCAAGCCAGAATGTAGCCACAGAGATACACAGAGCCAGCCAGGAGGAGCTTAGGGAGGTGGAAATGGAATTACCTAGTCAAGATGACACCACTGGGTAGTGCTGGATTAGAGATGTAGCCAAAGCTTCTGTTGAGATTTTCATTGTCTATCCCACAGTGAAAAGGCAACCTGAGGATATTTCCTGCTTGCTCAAAACTATAAATATTTCTCAGAATCTTGTGCATATTTTCTACTTACAGAGTGGAGCCTCTGAAAGTTCTCTGGTGCTTACATCTAGAATGACTCAGAGGACTTTTAGTTCATAGACTCCATTTACATCTTCTTAGAGTCAGCCCTTAGGAGTCTTCAAACGTTCTTCTCCTTCAAGCTTGGATATTGTCTTTAGTGGCTAGGGAGATGGTTCAGTCGGTAATGTGCTTGTTTCATAAGCATGAGGACCTGGTTTGATTCCTAGTCTCCATATAAAAATTCCAGGCATAGTGGCATGTGCCTGTAATTTCAACTCTGGAAGGAGGAAACAAGAGAATCCATGGAACTTGCTGGCCAGCCAATCAAGACTAGTTAGTGAACTCCAGGTGGATAAAAGACTATCTCAAAAAGAAGTGAGAAGCATTTATAATGATGCCCCTTAAGTATGTCCTCTAACCTCCATGTGCACATGTGTGCACACATACCTGGAGACACATGAACAGACACACACATGGGCTCTCACCCAAACAGAAAGGAGATGGATATGGTTAGTACGTCTGCTGTGGTGTGGATGTGTTCTTCTAAAAATACACATTGGGACCTTGTGATTCTCCAGTGCCAAAAGATTGGAAAATGGGGCTAATGAGATACAGTGAGGTAAGAAGAGATGAACATTTAGAATGAATGGAGGGCTTAAGTCTGTGGACTTGAACCAGTTTTCACATACCCTGGACTTCATCTCCAATAGTCATAGCATCAAGGCCTTCGTCTGATACATATCCCTAGTCATTGAACTTTTTAACCTCTAGAATCTTGAACCTGATAAATTTCTTCTCTTTATACACAATTCAGTCTCTGGGATTCTGTTAGAACAGCACTCATGGACTTGGATGGGCTTCTGGTTAGGATCACAATAAACCTAGTCTTTGCAGCTCAGATGCACCATCACTCTATAATAGGAGGTGCGCCAAGGTCAGCTAGCCCACAGCCTGTGAGCCACTGAAGTTTCCTTAAGTCTTGTCAGCAGCTCTTCCATTGACGCCTTCTCTCTTCATTGTCACTTGAGAAGCATTAAGGCCATAACCATTCCCTATTTATGCTGGTCTTCTTAGTTAGTAATTAGTTCCATAGTTAATAATTTTATTTAATTTGTAATTATGATTTATACTCAACAGCATAGATAACATCACATGTTGAAAATGTTTTTCCCAAATATAAAATTGTATATATTTGCAAGCAGAAAGAGATAAGAAAAGATACACCCAAAGAGAGAGAAAATGGGCACACCAGGGCCTGCAGCCGTTGCAAACAAACTCCAGATTCATGTACCACTTTGTGCATCTGGCTTCATGTGGCCACTGGAGAGTTGAACCTGGGTTATTAGTCTCTGCAGGCAAGTACCTTAACTACTGAACCATCTGTTGAGGCCAACACTTGTTTTTCATTTGAAAATTTCCCACAGCCCAATAACACATCACTTCCAAGAAATCTACTTCTGTTCCTGACATATTATAACATGTCCTTTCCAGTCTATTTATTGTGCCCATCATATCGTAATGCCTCTGCTTAAAAATGTTTGGGGGCTGGATGTGCTGGCATATGGCTTTAATCTCAGCACTTGGAAGGCAGAGATAGGAGGGTTGCCTTGATTTTCAGACCATCCTAGACTATGTAGTTAATTCCACAGCAGCCTGGGCTAGAGAAAGACCCTACCTTGAAAAACAAAGCAAAACATAACAACAAAAACAAAGAAAAAACAAACAAAAAAAAATCCCACTTTTAAGTCAGTGGGTCAATCTGTCCTGTGATTGAATATAATCAATATCTCAAAATTAGAGGCTGCATAATAAAAAATAATGTAATTTGGTACAAATACAATGACAGAGATGAAAATGTTCACATCTCACTAAACAGGGTAACTATCATGTCAGACAGTTGAATCTCTTCCTATGAGCTATAAGTTGAAAGATGCATATCTGAGGCACAAAACTGAAGACAGTGGCTGTGTCTCTATTATATTGTGAGACACCTGAAGGCAGAATCCATGTTGAGTGGCTTGCGTGTGCTCCAGCAGCACTTTCACAATAATAATCCCTGTGGCATCTTGTTTGCTTTCAACAGATCATGGAAACATATGACTCAAAGAGGGAATAGAACGTGTTTTTAGAAATACATTTCTAGCCAGGTATGGTGGTGCACATCTTTAATCCCAGCACACGGGAGGCAGAGGTAGCAGGATTGCCATGAGTTCTAGGCCACCCTGACACTTCATAGTGACTTCCAGGTCAGCCTGAGCTACAGTGAACCCATACCTGGAAAAAACAAATAAACAAACAAAAAAAAAAAAAAAAGAAAGAAACCTGAAATCTATGCTTGACATGAAACTTCTGATCACTAGGGTAAGTTTGTTTCATCTCATTTCTCCTCCACACTGAATACATATTATTTGTGAAATTTTCTAGAAGGTCCCACTATGTACCTCTAACTTAAAATCACAACCATAAAATTTTGAGCTTGTTTCCTTTGTTATCTTTATTATGTTATAACCATAAAGATAATGAAAAATTAACCATATAATTGTGCTTGTAATTGTATATGCAACACACATATGTACCTATATAAACATACATGTTTGTGTATTTTTAATAGACAATGGATATAACAAAGAAGTAGTAGCTTTAAATTGGTGAAGTGTTAATGGTAGTAGCAAATAAAAAATGCATTATTTTTTAAAAGATTTATTTTTATTTACTTATTAGTGACAGAGAGAGAGGGAGAAGAAGGACAGAATGAGCACGCCAGAGCCTTTTGCCACTAGCACTGTCAATGAACTTCAGATGTATGTGTCACCTTGTGCATCTGGCTTATATGGGACCTGGAGAATCAAACCTGGATCCCTAGGCTTCACAGGCAAGTGTTTTAACTGCTAAGCCAACTCTCCAGCCCCATTATTTGGATATGCAAAAATGTTTTTATAATAGTACAAAAGGAAAAACCGGGCATTTACAAAGTATTATGCAATACTTTCCTGTAGCATATTGCTGTGGTGTTCTGATTAATGGAAATATGTATGTATGATGCCCTGCAGTAATCAGTCAGGCGATTCACTACATCTCCAAGAAATTTATTGGGGTAAATAAGTGGTTTTTTTTTGGGGGGGGGATTGGCATTTCAACGTAGGGGTTTCATTCTAGTCCAGGCTGACCTAGAATTCACTATGTAATCTCAGTGTGGCCTCAAACTTGCAGTGATCCTCCTACCTCTGCCTCCCAAGTGCTGCTGAAATTAAAGGCATGAGCCATCATGCCCAGCTAAAGACATGATTTTGTTTGTTTGTGTTTTGGTTTTTCAAGGTAGGGTCTCAGTCTAGCCCAAGCTGACCTGGAATTCACTATGTAGTGTCAGGGTGGCCTCGAACTCATTGCAATCCTCCTACCTCTGACTCCCAAGTGCTAGGATTAAAGGCATGCGCCACCATGCCCAACTAAAGATGTGCTTTTAATCTTACTAAAATATTTTAAGAATCACAGAAAAACTGAAGTTCAATTTCTATTTCTTGCTATAATTCCAGAGTTCCAAGCAAGGCCTTAGGAACAATAAAAGTGAGAAAATGATAGTCCCTGTTGCAGTCAGGTTAGCATTATCGGTAAAAATCACCCAACCCAGAACAGCTTGTGGGGTAAAATGAAGTTTATTTTGGTTTACAGTCTTGATGGGGAAGCTCGATGATGGCAAGGAAAACTATGGCATAAGGAGAGGGTGGACATCACACCCTGGCCAAAATCAGGTGGACAACAGCAATAGGGAAGTGTGCCAAACACTAGCAAGGAGGAGCTGGTTATAACACCCATAAGCCCACCCCCCAAAATATACTGCCTCTTGATGGTGTTAATTCCCAAATCTCCATTAGCTAGGAACACAGCATTCAGAACACTTAAGTTCATGGAGGACCCCTGAATCAAACCACCACAGTCCCAAATACATTGTTAGATTACCATGAAAGTTATAAAAATTTTCTCAAAAGATAAAATTGATAAATAATAATTTATATTGACCCATAATTAATCCTCATAAATTATTAAAGCAGACAATTATTGTAAGACAATCAGAATGAAGTAAAAGTAGATGTCCAAGTAAAATACTCCATTTTAACAACCTCATTAGCTTTCTATTGTTGTTTAATGATTGTCTAAAGTTTTTGAGTTGAAAATGCACATCTATTGCTATGGAATCCCAGATCTGAGTAGGCTGAGGCAGGATGGTTGTGAGTTTAAAGAAAGTCTCACCTACATAGTAATATCCTGACCCCAGTCCACCAAATTATTATATCCCATAATTATCAAATGAAAACCTCAGGTATAGCTTGGCTCAGCTAGATGGCACTACCTCAAGTTTCCATGGTCTGCCATCACATTCAAATTAGGTTGGGGTGGTAGCACATCCAACTGTAAGCACACTTGCAGAGCTTTGTCCTTTGCCACGTGGATCTTTCCCCAGGAAAGTTTTGCAACTGATATTCCACAAGCTGTAAGTGATTCAAGAAGAATAAGAGAACTTGGGCATTCCCAAACTGGAGTGCAGTCTTCTATACATCAAACTACATAGAAACATCCCATCATTTTTGGTATTGTCTGTTCACTAGAAGAGAAATAGTAATTTACCTGGTCCACATGGGTCTAGGAATTTCTAGGTATTATATCAGAGTCTGTCTTCTAAACAGCCCTTAAAATGATCACTGCAAGTAAGCTTGCCAATATATATTTCACAAATCTGATATCAGAAGTTAAACTTAAACAAAGTGTAAAAAGAATAATTAAATCTCTATGAAGGATGCAGCAAATTTTTCTATCAAATTATGTTACAGAAGTTCCCATAATTGCCAACCATTTAATAGGATTTAGGGTGAAAAACCATAATGTTTCTTTATTCCTTCTCAAAATTCCATTAAGAAAGAAGATTCCTTCTCACTCAATGCATCATATGACCCATGGAATTTAGTACATCCCAAGGTGTGGCTGAAAGAATTATAGCCCAGGCGTCACAAGGATGGCACTTTGGTTCCAGGTCTGATAATAAATTTTCAGGGTGTCAGCATTTTATGTTTAAATTTAATGCTTTATTTCCTCTGTGAAGACAGAAGCCAAGTTTCATGTCCCAAAAGGTTCAGCATTGCCAGTCTAAAAGTGTAGTGTTGGGTATTATGCTTTTTGAGCCACTTACTTTTCCTCCACTCCATTCAGATTCTTCTGTGTTGTGGAGCCATTCTGCCTATGCAGAGAAAAACAGTTTTATTTTCCTTTCTTACAAAGATTATATATATACATATATTATTTTCAAGCAGAGAAAGATAGAGAGAAGACAGACAGAGAGAATGGTCATGTCCGGGCCTCTAGCTACTGCAGACCAACACCAGATACACGTGCCACTTTGTACTTCTGGCTTTATGTGAGTACTGGGAAGTCAAACCCTGCTTGTTAGGTTTTGCAGGCAAGTGCCTTAAGCAGTAAGCAATCTCTCCAGCCCTCATTTTGTTTTCAAATGGAGCTCTAACCCCCACCAGACATCAGCTAGTATACTTGAGATTCTACCTATCACTGTAGGATAACTAAAGCTGTTTGGCAAGGAGCTAAGTAGTAACCTGAAGGTGAACACTCAACACACTCCTTCTTAAACTATACTTTGAGGTACTGTGTGGTGGAGGCCCCAATGGTGTATCTATTACAGGGCGGATTTGGTAGTTGTGTTTCTGCTTTTATATGTGATTTGACAATCCAGTTTTCTTTGAATAAATGGCTCTAAAAATAAATACATTTAATGCTTTAAACTGTTCCTTTTGTCTTGCCAGTGTTTAACAAATTAGGGAAGAAAAACAGAGTACTATTATTTTCATGATTCACACACCACTGTCATTTATGCATATATAAAGGTAAATCTAAGTGTTTTATTTAGGCTGCTTACATTTCTAGAACAAGATGGAATATTATTTATATTCAAATATTACATTCATAATCAAATATTAAGAAACTATTAACAGCTGGGCATGATGGGACATGCCTTTAATCCCAGCACTAGGGAGACAGAGATAGTAAGATACTCATGAGTTCCAGGCCACCCTGAGACTACATAGTGAATTCCAGGTCAGTCTGGACTAGAGCGAGACCTTACCTTGAAAAATAAAAAAAACAAAACATGAAAGAAAGGAAGGGAGGAAAGAAGGAAGGAAGGAAGGAAGGAAGGAAGGAAGGAAGGAAGGAAGGACGGAAGGAAGGAAGGGGGGAGGGAGGGAAGGAAACAAATCACTCAGAATTCTGAGGCAGAAGGAGCAAAAAGTTCAAGGTTACACAAAAAAGAAGAAAAAAATGTGGGCTGAAGAGATACTTAGTGGTTAAGGTGCATACCTATGAAGCCTGAGGACCCAGGTTTGATTCTCCAGGTCCCACATAAGACAGATGCACATGGTGGTGCATCTGTCTGGAGTTTGTTTGCAGTGGCTAGAGGCCCTAATGAGCCCATTCTCTCTCTCTCTCTCTCTCTCTCTCTCTCTCTCTCTCTCTCTCTCTCTCTCTCTCTGTCATAAATAAATAAATCAAAAAAAATGAGTAGTAAAATAAACTATTAATTTAATATATTTTATTTGCTCATGAAAAGAAGGACCCAAGTAACTGAAACAGAGCATCCTCTTTTTTAGGAAAAAAGCAGGAAACAAAATGAGAGGGAAGTCACCAGCTGAAACAGGCTTTATTTTGGGAAAGCCTGAGAAAGGCTCTGATCATGCAGGTCAAGCATAACATCCCTTACAGACTAGGGGATACTAATGGGTCAGTGAGGTCATTGGATTTCTTTGGTTGCAGGGTGGTTCATCTTGACTCAGGGCTTGGGCCACTATAGGGAAGTCATAATGGGACAGGTGATTTGAACGATATGTGGTCTGGGTCATTCTTAGGAAATAAAGATTTAAAGTAGCAATTTGGGTTCAATTAAGATATTTTTGTCCTAACACTCATCCTTCTTTAATTTGAAATTGTGTTGACTATATTTCCTATATATGTGTGTGTCTGTGTGTATGATCAATATTTTTTAATCTTTTAACACAATTTTATTTTATCTTGTTTTATTTTATTTTAGAATGGTAGAAAGAGGGAGTGAGAAAGAGTATAGAATGAACATGCCAGGGCTTTCAGCCACACCAGACGCATGCACCACCTTGTACATCTAGCTTATGTGGGTCCTAGGGAATTAAACTTGGGTCCTTTGGGTTCACAGGCAAATGGCTGAGTCACTAAGCAATCTCTCCAGCCCTGATAAATATTTTTTGATGGGAGTATAGATTTGGATATACATGAAGATTACAGAGATAGCACAGAGAATTTTCATATACTTTTTACGTGGCTTTAACTCACATTAGCATCTTATATAACCAGAGTTCTTCTGTCAAAATATTAGTATATTACTATTAAGTAAATTTGAACTTTTTTCAGATTCCATAAATTTATCTCAAATTCTCATTTTCTGTTCCAGGATCAAATCAGAAATAATACATTGCATTTAGACATGTGGTCTTCTAGTCGCCCCTAGTCTATGAGACAATAAGTTACCAGTTTTTCCTTGTTTTCTATGAACTTGGCAGTTTTGAGGAGTAGTGGTCAGTACTTGGTAGAAATTTCCAATTTGTGCTTATATGTTTTTAAATTATTTAGATCAAGTGTATGAAATTCAGGGAAGGGTCCCATGAGGTGAGTTGATACTTTTGCCATAACATGTCAGAATGTACATGAATTATGCATGCATTTACTGAAAATGTTGTTACCTTTATCACTTGGGTAAGGTGATGCCTGTCATGTCAGGATATTCATAAGTCCTCAGCCTCCTATATTCTTGTAATTAGATATAAGTGACTATGTCCAGCCAATACACAAGGCGTCCAGGGCACATTTTAAAAAATATTTTGTTTATTTACTTGAAAGAGAGTAAGAAAGAGACAGAGAGGAGACAGCGAAAAAGAAGCAGATAGAGAATGGGCTCTTCAGGGCCTCTAGCCATTGCAAATGAACTCCAGACACATGTGTGACCTTGTGCATCTGGCTTTATGTGGGTACTGGGGAATCAAACCTGAGTACTTCAGCTTTGCCAGCAAATACCTTAATTGCTAAACTATCTCTCTATTCCATACCTTATTTTAGTGTTTTTATTTTATATTTTTTATTTTATGTTTTATATTTTATATATTTTTATATTTTATTTACTTCTTTGAGAGAGTAAAAGAGAGAGAGAGAGAGAGAGAGTATGGCACATTTTTATTATGACCCTTTACATTTTTTAGAGACAGAGGACACAAAAGTGAGACATAGAGAGCCAATATTTGCACCAGGGCCTCAGCCAGTACCACCAAACTCTGGATGTGTGTGCCACGTAGTGCACATATGCAACCTTGAACTTGCATCAGTTTTGTGCATTTGCAATACGTGGGACTTGAAGAGAGATCAAACATGGGTCCTTAGACATCTCAGGCAAGCACCTTAAGTACTAAGCCATCCCTCCAACCCTAAATCTATTGCTTTCTAAAAATGAATTTCTCAGGGATTGAATTCCCCAATACCCACGTAAAGCCAGATGTGCAAGGTAGGTGGTGTATGTGTATGGAGTTTGTTTGCAGTGGCTAGAGGCCCATTCTATTTCTCTTTCTCTCTCTACCTACCTCTTTCTCACTCTTAAATAAATAAAATAAATAAATAAAATATATATTTTTTAATTTATTTATTTGAGAGCGACAGACACCAAGAGAAAGACAGATAGAGGGAGAGAGAGAGAATAGGCGCGCCGGGGCTTCCAGCCTCTGCAAACGAACTCCAGACAGCCCCCTTGTGCATCTGGCTAACGTGGGACCTGGGGAACTGAGCCTCGAACCGGGGTCCTTAGGCTTCACAGGCAAGCGCTTAACCGCTAAGCCATATCTCCAGCCCATAAATAAAATATTTTAAGTGAGTATTTTAAATAAATTTATCTCAGGATTTAGGCAGATTGCTAAGTGGTTAAAGGTGCTTGCTTTGAAAGCTTTCTGGCCCAGGGTAAATTCCCCTGTGCCCACATGCAGTCAGATATACAAAGTGGCACATGAATCTGGAATCCATTTGCAGTAGCAAAAAGCCCTGGTTCTCTCCCTCTCTCCCTCTCTCTCTCTCTCTCTCTCTCTCTCTCTCTCTCTCTCTCTCCCCCTCACACTCTCTCTTTCTCTCTCCCCTTGAAAATAAAATATTTTTAAATATTTAATTTCTCAGTTAGTGCCTTTTATTCCACACTACTTGCTGTCTCCTTATGTATGTCTGCAGTAGGATTACCTTTCAAACATTAGTAAGAGATACAAAAAAACCAATTAATAATTATTTCTCAAAAAAGATAAAATGTAAGAAATAAAATAGAAAATAAACTGGTAAAACTGCATTCAAAGTATTAATAATTAATCCTCAAAGCAGTGAGCAATTCTTCTACTTATAATATATACAAGAAAAGTTCCAAAGATAACTGTTTGTGCAAACACTGAAGGTTTTGAAAATTGTCTTCACCTACAGTTTTATATCAAGGCATACTTTAAATTATTCTCATTTTTAATGAAGATACTTCCACTCAAGATTCCAAAGCCAAGTCCATATCTGTAGCTATTTCTGTTCTAAAGGTATGAGTTCTTGGATTTTACTCTTTCTGACTAAGCTGCATGAACTTCAACTACAGACAGTTGCGAAAGTATATTTTAAAAATTCTAAACATTGCAAAGTAGCTGTTCAGTAGGGTATCCTCTTTCCTACCCTTTAAAAGTAACAACATTCTTGCTCCTTACCCTCATTATTTAAGAAGTTTATATGTTATTCTCTAGGTAATGACTTGTGCTACACAATTTTAGGACTGGCAGAAAAATCTCTCTAAGAGAGAGTTTTACAGCTGTGAGATGGTTTCCCCTGGATGCAATTTGAGTCCGGAGGCATTTGGAGTATGAAGTAAGAGCCTTTACTTTTATTGGCTCTCTGTGGGTTGTTTGGCTTCTTGGCAGGCGTGTTTTTGCATGTTGAATATTTCCCATGAATACTTGCTTTTTGTTTAGTGCTTTGTGGCCTCCAGTTCTAGTAGGTAACCAATAAATTAAGCAAAACAAATTAAATATCCTCTTTTTTCATGCTTCAATTATATTCCTTTAGAAGGAAACTGATTTGGGCCTGAATTTTCTACTCAATTGAATAAATTCTAGATTTTTGGTTTGCTTTTTTATAAATCCTCAACAAGCTTCTGACATTCTTTGAGGGTAAAGATTATCTTGTGTTTATTTATTCCTGCAAGCTTCCATAGGCTGCTCAGCATAAAATAGAACTTCAAAGTGGAAAGAAAACTCACATAAGATTTTTATGTATCCCTAAAAATTATTTGTCAACAAATTATTACTATAAAATTGAATCAAAGAAAAGATTAAAATGTCAAATGTCTAAAGGGTGCATTAATATCTTACAGACATTCTTTTAGATGACCCCCAGGTTACATGCTAATGGATCTTGCTTAGTAAGGAGCAGGTCTCTGCATTTTTACTTTATTTTTTTGAATTTACTTACTTGCAAGGAAAGAGAGAAAGACAGAGAGAATGGGTATGCCATGATCTCCAGCCACTGCAAAAGAACTCCAGATGCATGTGCCATGGTGCAACTGACTGTGTGGGTACTTAGGTATGGAATCCTGGTCAGTAATCTCTGCAGGCAAGCACCTTAAATGCTGAGTCATCTCTCCAGTCCCTATTTTTACTTTTTTACAAAACTTCACATCCTAACTATAAAATGTGTTTATATGGGGCTAGAGAAATGGCTTACTGACTAAAGCACTTGCCTGCAAAGCTAAAGGACCCAGGTTTGATTCTCTAGGACCCAGGTACGCCAGATGCACAAGGCAGTTCATGTGTCTGGAGTTTTTTTACAGTGGCTAGAAGCCCTGGCATACCCATTCTCTCTCTCATAAGTAAATTTTAAAAAATTAAGTATTTATGTAGTTTTTGCTCTTTCTGCCCTTCCAATTGTCCCTTGTGGATATTACATAAAAAAAAAAAACCAAATAAACAGATTCTTTGTTTCAAAGAATCATAAGAGCTTAGTAAATTCATAGGTAATTTTGCACATTATATTATCAAACTTCCTTTTCTCCACCCCTCCCGGCTCTTAATCCTCATGGCCAATGCAGTGATGTCTGTATTTTAGCACTATCCTCAGATTATAGTGCACACAAAGGGGAGAAATGAGAGCCAGGTTGGACAAGATCCTATCTCTGTTAGGTCCAAGTGAGAGATAAAGGGTGTGGAGGAAAGGAGATGAAATCAGAGGCAGAGATGAAGGCACTGGGTGACTGATTACAGATGGAGGAGGAACATGCCAAAAGAACACAAAATGACTTGGAGGCTAGTATTTTTTGATGACAAAGTGGAAGGTGTTCACTAGTGACAAAAATATGAATTATTGGTAGAAGAACAGATGTTGAAGGTGGAGGAGTAAGTGATAAGTGATTGAGCACTGTATGAAAAACAAGCTTATTTTTTTTTTTACTTGTTGAGGTTGAAATCCCTGTAGCAGACTGAAAGAGAAAACATATTTGATGTGGATGCTTTTAGACAAGATTCTGTGTGCTCTATATAGTTTTGTATAGTGCTTAGCACTTTACCTTTAGTTTTCAATAAGCATTTTCTTAATGACCTTTTTATTATTTATTTATTTGAGGGGGGTAGGGAGGGATAAAAACAGAAAGAGGCAGATAGAGAATTGGTATGCCAGGGCCTCCAGCCACTGCAAACAAACTCCAGGCACATGCTCTACCTTATGCATCTGGCTTATGTGGGTCTTGAGGAATTAAACCTGGGTCTTTTGGCTTTGCAGGCAAGTGACTTAACTACTAAACAATCTCTCCATCCCAGTAAACATTTTCTTAAATGAATGGACAACTTTAATAAAGGATAAATAAGTGAATGATTTAATTCAGGTTCCCAAGTAGCAGATAACAAGGTCCTAAGAGAAGGTTCACCATCACAACTGCTGTTGAGCAATGATGGGCAGATGCCATTTACCTGCATTGTGGAAAGGACTAGAAAAAATGGAGTTTTCCACTGATTAGCCTGAAATTATTCATCTTTATTTGTTCTTTGTTTTTCCATTTCTGAATGTTATTTATTCTTCATCTGATTCTCCTATACATCATTCATCCCATTTCAGAGATTGAGAAGATTCACAGAGAAATGTCCCTTCAGCTGTCTACTATGTCCAGCATTTGTTGTTTCTTAAAGAAATAGGATAAGCTAGTAAATATTTAACAATGTTAATCTTCTGTAACAAGGCAATGGTGGAATACACTCAAAATGTCTCATAACAAAAAACGAATGATGCTTTATGATGCTGCCTATTTTATTTACTTGATTTACTTGCAGTTCCTGTGCAGCAGGTATCCTAGTGTGTGCAGGGTCAACATCACTTTCTGAATTACTCAGAGGAGTTTAAGTCCAGTAAGATCTTTGCTCTGAAGCAGTCCAAATCTCATGCTTCCTAAGACTTAAACTGAAGAGTATGGGTGTGGAATTAATATTCTGGATGTTACCAATAGGCATGTAGTATATAGCTCAAAAGTCTTTGGGGAGGGCTGACATCTGAGTTGCTATCTCACGGAACATGACCTAACCACTTTCCTACAAAGGTGAATGGCAGGTGCCTCTCATGCAAAGTAGAGAAGGATGTCTCTCAGATTCTGATTTGGACAACCTTTGAGAGCAGGAATCCAGGAGAGAGAAAAAAGCTTCTATTATTTCTTTGGCAGCTCTTTTTGTTTGTATTTGACTCTGCTTATCTAGAAAATTAGATAAAGTAACAGAAATAGAGGAAAGATTCACTGGGAGGCTTAGATGAGGGAAAGGCTTGAAGTAGGACAAGCTCTTCCTGCTATAAGTTTCAATCTCCAAAAGGACCAGAAAGAAGTCAGATGTCTCCTTTATTTATATCTGGGAAGACATAAGCAAAAATGAATTTTCTTTCTCAACTTATTAGTAATATAGGAGATTTTCAAAACATGTGAGATTTTTCTATCACCTACTACTAAGACTTTTATCACTTCCTAGACAAACCAGACTCTTGTCTGATATCTCTTGCTGCTTTCAACTTAGGGCCTTAATTTTGTTTATAAGGATCCTGAAAACCAGATAAGCTAAATTTAAAGACAACACTCTAAATGAAAGCAGATAATGGTGGTGATCAGGTGTCACAGTGATGCTCAGATGGACAGCACTATTTTGGGAATGGGAGAAAGAAAACCTCCTGTAGGGTTAAGTGATTGCATGTGCACAATGCAGTCTAACAGGCAGGAACCTCCATCCTTCACCAAAAATAGTTAATACTTTTAATCAGCTCACATAATTGACATAATTAGAAGTATATGACAAGTTGCTAGCTTAAATCTTTTGGAAGGAATATGTGAATAGATAGGATCCAAGGGTCCAAGAATTGTCCTGCAAAAATATATGAAAAAAAAATCAAAAGAAAGCTAACTCTTAGGATTGCTAAGTTCTCCCAGCAGCCTGATAGTCAGAGGCAAACTAAAACAACTTAAAATTGTCTGCTCTCATCAGGATCAAATGACACTTACTTCCACACTCAGTCCAGCCTTCTGGACACCACAGGAGGTACCGTAATTAACATTCTGGAAACTCCTCATTGGCTTGTTTGGAAAAGAAAGAGGATAGTTTTCATTGTTGCTTTCCCTCAGAACACGGTGTGTTGTGGTTCATTGCACAGTAATGATAAAGAAAACTTCTTTCCCTGTGGTTTTTAAAGAGGTCCCAAACCCCTTGTTAGGAATCTCTCTGCTTCTGAGGAGTGTAGTGAGTCCCAAAATGCTGTAAGCATTTCCAACACTGGCAAATAAATCTGATCTCAAATGTCTAGAACATGGAATTTTCTTACTGAATAACCACAGAAGGAGAGTTCTTATTAAACTATATACCATATAAGTGTATTTCTAAAACATTTCTGAAAATAGAATCCAGCAGGAAGGGAGTTCATCCCAAAGCACTACTATGAGCTCAGGTATTTCTCAGATTCTTATGCTGTGGTCATCAAGTGTACTCTCCTAATGCAGTCTGTCTATACCACATAACATTGATCAAATGATCAAATGAATAGACAAAGAATCAGGTGCTTATAATAGTAAATTATATGTTGGATGCATATGTACATAATGCTTAAATTTTTTAAACTCCACAAGCATTTTTGGAATTACCATCTGCTGTTTAAGATTAATATTATGCTATATCTTAATATCAGGCATGGTACATGTTTGTGGAAGAGTTAACTTCTAGATAAAGAAGATATTAGGTACAATAAAAAAAATAAGCCGGGCGTGGTGGCACACGCCTTTAATTCCAGCACTCAGGAGGCAGAGGTAGGAGGATTGCCGTGAGTTCGAGGCCACCCTGAGACTCCATAGTGAATTCCAGGTCAGCCTGGGCTGGAGTAAGACCCTACCTCAAAAAACCAAAAAACAAACAAAACCAAAAAAAAAAAAAAAAAAAAAAAAAAACCTGATAAATCTAAGAATAAGCCTGTCAAAGGAAAACTTGAAATAGAGAAGTCCATCTTTCTTCTAACTCCTAGCTTCTTTTTGGTGACTTTAACAGTTGATAGATTTAAAATGCATGCTAAAATGTTCAACTTGCACATAGAATAAATGTTCAGTCCCTCTCTGAAACTTGTATCTAAAAAGTCAAAATCACTGTGGCCCTAAGGATTAAGGTTCCAGGAAGAGGCCAAAATAAAGGTTTCTTTTAGGTTTCAAATAAAGGCTATCCATGGAGGACCACTGAAGAGAAAAAGAAACAAAACTGGCAGTCTTGTATTTAGATTAGCATTTTAAATTGTTGATAAGGGAAATTGTGTCAGCATGTACAAATTATGATGACTTACCAAAGATTTATAAAGGCTCTTCTACTTGAACTCTACTTAATGGTGCAAGTGTTTGGGTATTTGGGAATATTGAGCAACTCTAATTAGTAGTTATTAGGCAATCCTAAGTGGTTAGGAGTTCCAGTATTCTTTTTATATCTGTTCTGCAGAAATTGCATTCTGATGTTTTTTAGTAACAATTGCTACTTTCCAAGAGAGGACTGGCATAAAGTTAAAAATGAACTCAACGTTGACTCTAAAAACTAAAATATATGCTACTTTTCCTTTTAAGCTTCTGTATTTTACAGTTTTCTTTATTATAATATCTAAGAATAATTAAGATAATTTATGAGTGAACATAATTGGAGATAATGCTGCTTGAAGAAAAAGTAGAAATATGAATAAGATACTCTCTTTTCTATTTTTTTAATTGCAAATTAAATATCCTTGAACTAATAATCATTTGACTTGTTTTTTCCATTCTTTTAACCTTGTGACTAAGAGAATGCTGCCAAGATCAGAGTGCAAATGATCAGGAGCCGTTTTCTCAGTTTTCTATAATATATGGTTTAACTGACTACAGTTAAACCTAAAAAAATAAATAAATAAATAAATAAAAACACTTTAGTCATTGTTAGTGTCACTGTTTACTTACATTTTAAAATCATCAAAGAATGACTTTCAGTTATAAGGATGTGATAAAAAGAGGTCTCTCATCATCCTTACCAGTTTCATCCTCAAATATTTCAATTTACAAAAGTGCATAATATCACAAATATAAAATTGGCTTCAATACAGTCCACTAATTGTGTATATTTATATTTACTTGTACTTACTTGTGTGTGTATTTGTGTATGTGTGTGTGTATGTATTGAGTTCTATGCCATTTTATTATGTATGTAGTTTAATGTACCCAACATGATCATCCCTAGACAGAATAAAACCATCAGCATAAGGATTTTTTTTTTAAATCTTTTATTACCATACTCACCTAGCCCCTCATCACCACTCATTCTCTAATTTTGTTGTTTTAAGGCTGTTTATCCATGGAATCTCAGTATATTTTCAAAAAGTTTTTTTTTATATTCACAGTAAGTCTTTTGTAACTCAAGATGAGTCTTCCAATAAAAATGTTAAATGTTAACTACTCACTGAGGAAGACATTTATAACCATAGTCTTAATCCAGTTTTCCAATCACTAATTTTTTTCTCTTGTTAATGGTCTAGCTTAATGTTTCCCAACCCACCCAGAGGATTTGTTAAACAAAGCCATAGTTGCTAAACCTTCTCCTTGAGTTGATAATTAAGTAGTTGGGAGAGGACCTGATAATTAATGCACTTGTCTAAGAACAGCACAGCAAGGCTGATACTGCTGACCCCACTTTGAATAGGACTGCTTAAAATTCATAATTATGAGTTCATTATAATTATAATTTGATTTATTGTTCTGGAAGAATATATTTTCACTATCTCACAGCCAGAAATTGTGAATCTAGGAAAGAAGAAAACATATTCCTCAGGCTTATAAAGGAGTCCTCTGTTATGCATAGGAGGAAGCAGATACAAAATAAACAAATAGAAAACATGTATTCAGCAGGACACAGTGGCACACACACCTTTAAACTCAATACTAGGGAAGCAGAGGTAGGAGGATCACAAGTTTGAGCCTAGCCTGGGACTACAAGAATGAGTTCCAGGTCTTCCTGGGATAGACTGAGACCCTATTTTGGAAAGAAAATGCATTTATAAAAGAGGCAATATAAATATTTAATAAATCTATGAAAATGTTTCTTGGTAGAAATCCATAAAATGCAAATTCAAGCAATGATTTCATAACTGATCTTATTGGCAAATATTTCCATGCTTGGTAACATGACATGTTGGCAAGAGAATAGAGAAACATGTACTTGGAATAGCTAATCGACAGTTGGTTTAATGGGCATCTTTTCTAACTCATTAAGGTTACATATGCTTTATTGACTACATATTGCAATAGCAGGAATATACTCTTCAAAAAGATACAAATATGCTCCAAAGGATGTGGTATAAAAGGGTTAGGTTGCAGCTCATTGAAAATTAAACCTTCTTAAATGTCTATAACAAAGAGAAAACTGATAAATAATGTTCAGCCACTTTTTGAAACAAAATCATGCTCACCAGATGTGGTGGCTCACACCTAAAATCCCAACAAGACACTGAGGAAAAAGAATTGCTATAAATTTAGGTTACTAAGTCAAACCCTATCTCAAAACAAGAGACAAGATAAAACAAACCAAAAATGAAGTAATCATCCATGCAGTTAGGTGGAAATATTTGAAACATGTTGTTAAAAAGTTTCCACAAAAAAATACACAGCATAAAATTTATACTCTTTTTTGATACAAGTAATTGCAAGTAATTATTAAGCACCAACAACATGTTTAGTCCTATTCTAAGTAAGTATATATATATATATATATATATATATATATATATATATATATATGACACACACACACAGAGAGAGAGAGAGAGAGAGAGAGACTCAGCATACTCTGGACTGTTCAAAGCCATTTAATCATAATTATTAATAATTAATATCTCATACTTATTAGAGGCTTACTGAGGCACTATTGTAGGCACACCATAAAACCCTATCAGGTTGGCATTGTTTTACTTTTTAATTTTTTTTAGTTTTTCATTTATATAATTCATAGAATGCAGCAAGAATAGTTGAGAAGAAACCAGGTAAGGCTGAGGGTACTTACAACTGTGAACAGAGAGGTTTGTTTCTCTGGAAGTCAGAAATTCACCAGTTTGGAGAGTTTGTCTCCACTGTCAAAAATCTTACCAAAGAGTTTGATGAGCTCCATGGGGAAAGTTCCCCACACTATAAATCAGTCAGCTCTCCCAAGGCTGATAGAATCATAAGACTCAGACATGGAACCCCACCCACTGACTGATTTGTGATGGGAGAAGTTGAGAGGAAAGGCAAGAACAAGATTCTAAGCCAGGAAGCTCCCCTCTTCCCCCAACACAACCCTTTCTCCCTTAGAATGTGTAAGACCTGGAAGATGTAACAGTGAGTGAAAACCATGGATTCAATTATCATTTAAAATTGTTTCCTCCTGAGAACCCTGGCTGTGTCTGACACTACTATACCACACGGTGCATACAAAGATCTTTTGCATAAGTTTTATTCTTTTTTCTCCCTCCAAACAAACAGGAGGACATAAGGGGAGTAGACAGTGTTCTCTCCCATTTTTTTTGCAGATGAAGAAACTCAAGCTGACTTATGTCTTGCCCAAGAGTTAAATGATAGAAAGTAGGTGGGGTGATAACTGGCCACCATCTCTCACTGTCCATGTGTAGATGAGTTCTCAGGGCTGAAAAGAAGAGGTACTAGCTAGGTTCAGCTTATTTCACTGAGAAGGAACAAGTCAATGTCTAAGGAGATGAGTAATAAGATCTGATTGAAAGATTTGACTAGCTATAAAATGAAAAAGATAGCAAAGGGGAAAAATTATTCAGAAAGGAGCAGCCGGTTTATTCTTGAGGATTTATACAACAAATGACAGTGAGTTTAATTTAGAAAAAAAATTTCTTCATATGGTATATGAAGAGCAGTTTTCTCCAGTCGTATAGAAAATACTCCTTGTTTGTATCAAGAGAATGGGTAATGTCATCAGGATCACATTAGCTTACAGTTGAAAAAAAAATACTCAATTTTAACATCTTTTGAGAAGAAACCCCTAAGGAACTTTGAAGAGTTAGTGTCATTGTAGATACTCTTTATTGCATCCATCAGTCATGTAAGAATTAAATTTGAATGACAGAAAAAATGAAGAAGTTGTCAGGTCAAAGCTGTAGTCACTTCTTCAGCCAAGTTAGTTCTTCCTTAGGAAATGCTCCCAGTCCTTTCCTAGGGAAAGCAAGGCATGAGAATAATAAGAATAAGGACTCAGCTCATTCTCTTTTTATTTCTCTTGGTTCCTAGATTTTCCTTTCAAACATTTCTATTATGTTACTTCTAAACATATCTGACATATAATGAAGAAATTATTTTATCAAAAGAGAATACTGTCACTTTTCATGGTCTCTTATTGCTACGAGATGAAGGATAGCATTTTGTCTCCTCAGTTATGAAATATAAATATTGAAACATTGAAATTAAGCATGCCTGTCACCAAATGCATTCTGCAGATGGGTCCCAAACACATTATGTCATATAGCTGAATAATCTGTATATGGTCATGTCATGCTCTGTGATAAATGTTCGATTGATTAAGTTATATTAGCTCACTCTCCCATTATTGAAAGACAACCTTCTTCTGTTTATGTGTTGCTGAAGATTCATTCATGCTTCCAAAGTCTGGGAAGAGGAAAAGGCAAGTTATAGAACAATGCCTCACATTCACAATGCATGCTCAGCATTCATCACAGGGGACTAGATGGCTTGACACCAAACTGTTGGAGAATTGTTGCATCTGGGGAGGAAGGCTGTAAAAAGGGAGTATATTCATGCATTTTTTTCTAAATATTTCTATGTGGTTTGAATCTGTCACAACAATAACTTATTCATGTATGACTTCTGTGGTTTAAAAAACACAATAAAAGTTTCATTCAGTTAATTAGAAATTAGGGCTTTTCCCACACAATGTTGATTAAAGGTTAATTTGGGGGAGGCTTATTAAAGTGGTCTAAATTTCTCAGGCAAATTTTTCTTTTAATACCAAGTAGTTCCTTACTGTAAAAGATCTTAATTATTTTTCAATAGCTTAACTTAAAATGGTTAAAATATTTAGAAATATTAAATGTATGTGAAGTTTTAACTTTTACCACTCTTAAACAAAAACTCAAGGCTGGACAGAGGGCTGAGTATTTAAAGAGCTTGATTGTGAAGCCTAAGAACCCAGGTTTGACCACTCAATACCCATATAACCCAGATGGGCAAGGTGGCACATGTGTCTGGAGTTCATTTAAAGTGGCTAGAGGACCTGGAACACTCATTCTCACTTCCTCTCTCTCTTTCTCTCTCTCTCTCTCCCCATATATATGTATATATATATATATATATATATATATATATATATATATACTCTCTCTCTCCCCATCTCTCTCAAATAAGTAAATAAACAAAAAGAATCAAAAGAAATATTGAAGATACATGAACATAAATTATTATAGCTTTTCTTCCAGTAATCATTTCATCATAGATATGGTAATTTGTGTTTTAAAGTTACTGCAACTAAATTACTTGTGAGATAAAATCTTTCATTTCACAGATAATAAGCAATAAAAGTAGCTTAACTATTTTCTTTTGGTACCTATATCATGTCTTTGTTTCCCTCCCTTCCACAGGACAATAATTGATTGGAAAGATTGTTAAGATGCACATTTATTAAGAAACACACCCCCCAAAAAAAGAAAAACCCACTGTCACATTCCCATTGCCTATCTCTGTGATGAACTCATTGCTCTGTCTATTCCACGTGAGAATACTGGCCTAGGTACCTGTTCTTGAGCTGTTGTTCTTCTGAAGCATGTTAGATAAATTTGCCTCTACTCAAGTCCTAATTATCACATATAAGCCTATGCTCTCTGGTGAAGGACTTTAGCCCAGATCCTTCCCATGAGCTCCATGTTCCTACTCCCTCCAGCACTAGGACCATTTCTAAGCAAGGCACCATATAATTAGATGCTATAAAAGTGGTCTCATTTTCCTCTTGCTGAAGCATACCCCAACTTTTATTTCCATACTTGTCCTCAACAAGGGACTATTTTGTCCACAGGGACATTTGGCCCTATTTGGAGGCTTTTCTAAGGGTCACAGCAATACATGGAGGGGACCGCCTGGCTATGACAGGTATATACATGGAGGCAATGAACAACATTAATTCATAAGACAATACTTTCTACATATACAACAAGGATTTTTTTTGGGGGGTGTCAAAAAGTCAATGTGATCAAAACTTAAATCCTCAAATGTTGTAAAATGATTAATTTAATATGTAACAAATTGATATCTCAGAAAACAATGAATACCAACATCCATCCTTCAGAAAACTCTATTTTCTCCTTCCTTTTCACTTCCCCCCTCTGGTTGTGCATTTGTACAACAGATTCTAGTTTCATTCCACTAACCGGCTCCCCATTGCTGTTCCCTCTATTGTGATTTTAACACATCCTGTTTCCTGGATTTTACTAATCATCTTATTGATCTCCCTTTTATCAACCTTCCCAATTAGGTGTCTTACATCTGCTCAGAGATTTTTCAAAAGTACAAATATATTCATATCACTTTCAATGATAACTACCAGTGATTCCCATTGCTGGATAGCATCCAAGCTCCTCTTCTCACACAGGCCTTAAATATCTCTTTAATTCTTTGTCTTAGCTCCTAGTCCTCCACTCATCCTTCACACATGCTCATCCAAAGAAGGTGTAGGTCCTTAGATCTAGGCTCTGTACCTTTGTAGGTCACATGGAATGTCATCTCTTGCTTTTCCTGGTTAAGAAAAACTTGTCCTTCAAGACACAAGTCATATGTGGCCATAAAAATGCATGTTCCCTAACCAACTCAGTTGTGCCAAGGATCCTGTGCTCAACAAGGTTCATGATTGGAACTAAAGAACAATATTAAGATAACCTAAATAGAAAACAAAATTTACTCAAAGAGTATTCATCACCATTTGGTTTGAACATGGTCTTCACAAAATCCATGGCCAAGATCATCAGAATGAGTCCTCATTTGGAAATAGGATCTTTATAGAAGTAGAGGTCACACTTGTTGAGGATGAGCACTACAGTACTTATGACCAGCGCCTCTATAAGAAGCAAGACACAGGGGAGTGTGTCTATGCATGTGAAGGTGGGCAGACACTGCAGCCATGCACCAGCATGCATTGAACATTAGAGGATCACTAGCAGAGACCCAGAGAAAGAGGCCAGGATTAGATGCTCCTTCAAAGCCTACAGAAGGAATCAGTTTTGACATGATGTTGAATTTGCACCATGGCCTACAGAACTATGAGATAATGAATTTCAGTTTAGTATTCTCTTTTGTTAATAGCTACTACAGTATCCCAAGACCACTACTACCACAGCCATCATAATCAACAGAAATGATGAAATTATCATCTTCTGTAGGTGGCCCATTAAGACACAGTAGCGAAAACCTTGGAGTGTAAATGACTAATTTAGAAAGCCATTTTGATACTTGCCTGAACCTTCAGGCCTCCAAGGACAGTCCTTTACAACTGAACTCTAGTTTCCAGCATCATTCACTGTTCATGGCTGGACCCTCAGCTCATCCCCAAACACCATCAGCTATTCCCAACTACCCCATTAGCTTTGTTCCATCTCCCAAAGTGGGTGACTCAGTGCTCTTTTCTAATACAATGAAAACATGAGGCTGGTTGTCCAAAAACATTAATAAATCCAAGACAATGACAGCAGAGCACTGAACCATGTGCAAAACCCTCACCCCTGTGCTAGGTCTTTCTTTTAGTCATGCTCAATGACAGGTATGCTAACAGACACTTATCAGAGTCCAGAGGAATTTTGTTACCTCCTTTATGTCATTATCATAGAATCATAGAAAACAGGATCCTCCCTTCCATTTATTCTTGAATTTTCCTAAATTAAGAACAATCATATGGTGGATATCTAACAGAAAAATTTTAAAGGTTTTGGATGGTAAAGCCATTTAAATATCTATCTATCTATCAATCTATCTATCTATCTATCTATCTATCTATCTATCTATCTATCTATCTATCTATTTACACACTTCAGAGGACTGCTTTCTTCTTGACTTTCATATCTGCCCCCTGCTAAACTGTTAGACATTGAATGCTAAAATGGACAAGTGGAGCCTTCATTTCCTGTATCCAGAACTTTAAATCAGAGATGACTCACATACTGATATGGGAAGGAAATTATGATTCTTCTATTTCACATCTATTAAATTGACATGGGGAATGATTTCTCTGCATCCATTATATTGAAGATTAGGTAAATTGCTTAAAATATGAAGCATTTTCAAAGCTTTTAAAAAATATCAACCATTTTACGACAAAACAACTTCCATGTGTCTTATTTCTTTCCTACAAACTAGTAAATGACTATCTCTTTTGACAACCCCCCAATGACTTCATGTGCTCATCCAGTTTCTGTTCCAACTTTACTAGGCAGGCCAACCTCCAGAAAGATTGGATCTCAAGTCTGAATGAGCTCTCCACATTCTCTTTGAAAGATAAACATGCACTTTATAAACCTCATTGGCCTAAACACCAGAAACATCTGTTTAGACTCATGCACAGCTTTTTGGCTGAGTTCATAGAAAGGGAGGCTTAAGAAGTATGTTTGTCTGCTGTACTCTACGGTACCCAGACATCATTGCTGGTCAAAGTGAGGCACTGTAGAGATTACCAGGCATGGGAATAACTAAACTGGATAGCTATCCATAAACAATCTTAGATAATACTCTTACACTGTCCTCATGTCCCACGGTTTTATCTTCCATGAGAACAAGAAAGTAGGGCATAAATAAGCATGAAATGAAGAAAAGATTGCAGAACTAGATATGGTTAAGAAAATCCTATGGGAGCCTCCCAAAGGTTATTTGCTCACAAGTGTGTCTGGCCAGTCACAAATTAGTATTATTCTGTGCTTCTAGTGGTGTCATCTGCAATGCTGCCTTAGAACTCCCTGCCTCTGTCAGCAACCAGGGCAAACATTCGCCCAAGTGCCTGCTACATGGCAAGTTCTATGGGAGAAAATCCAATGAGCTTGGCTGCTCAAAATAGCATGGTAAGGTAGATTTCCTTATCTTAATTTGATGAAATAAGGACTAAAGTTCAGAAAGTATGATTTTGTCAAGGTCAGAAAGATTGTCAGAGTCACATGTTGGGTCATGATATGCAGAGACATTTATCTTACCCATAACTGTGGGCTAACTCCATATACTTCAACAAGGAGGGGCCATGGGGAGGGGCTAGGTCACAGATGAACCTGATAATGGTACCAAACTGACTGCATTTGCTGAATACAAAACTAATTAATAAAAAAAAGTAAGTTAAAGATCACTCTGTGAACTTAGAGCTCTTTAATCTATATGTATTACTTTTGTTTTGACACACCTATAAACTACTGTATCAGATTTCAAGTATGCCAGGTACCCTACTGTATCAGATTTCAAGTATGCCAGGTACCCTGTTATATCTGTTATATTATCAATTATTTACCTGAAATTAAGTTACATGGTTGTCAGTTAAGGCAAATTTTGAGATGATAAAGAAAAGTCTCCCTAACATGTTCCAGGAATGGTGAGACAGCATCAATTAACAAGAATTTTAAAACCATGGGAAAAGAAATCCCATCTCTTACATTTTTACTGGGTTAAGTTCCATTGTTGTGTATCTCTATGGGAAATTTAAAATGTGCAGTAGAATAGTATGTATCCAACTTTACAGCAACATTTATGGTCTTTTATGATGCTACTAGAGTTCACAAAGTTTTTTATGAAGGAGATGTACATGTGCGCAATGCATTCCACCCAAGTCCCATTGTTCTTAGTAATAACACATTTTATATTATATACATTTAAGATTATTTGGGAGAATGTGTGATGTGTGCAAAGCCATTAAATTTTGTAACTGTATAAAAATAATCTCTACTGGGCTTTCATTTCACATTATAATTTTGGCAAAACAAGCAAAGACCTGAATTCATTACCTTCCTTCATGAACCATGATTATGCCATTAAGATCTAGATGAAACAGTTAACTGAATGTAATTTTAAAACCAAGTTACCAAATCATTTTACCTCAAGCAAAATAAGATGCACACTGTCCAATCATATCACCTTTATATTGACTATTTTTCCAAAATATTTCAAATGACAAAACGTGATCCTTGGAAAGCTTAAAATCTAATACTTCTTTATTCAGTAAAAAAAAAAAAAAAAAGAAGTAATTCTAAATTATAATTCTGAATTGATTTCTTAGAGCCAAAATTCTCATCAAAGTTCATCTGTGGGCTAGTAAACAATAGTGTCAGAATTAAATTTAATGCATATTTATTTTTAAAAAGTTAAACATACAAAAATTCCTAAATAGTCCAACATTCTGTGTTTCATCCTGAGCATGAGTATTCACACAGTATTTTAAACAGAGTGGAAGAAAAAAATACGTGGTCATCATAGTAACATGGTATGGTGCCATTTTAATTTAATGAGTTACTTATAAAAATAATCTTATCATAGAAAACTTGGTAGAGACAAAATGAGTTTTCCCCTCAATATTTATGGAAATTTCTTTTTATATGAGTGTATTTCTGTGTCATTTCACTATACATGATGGTGTTAATTTCATGGGCTCTGAGTTATAAGAAAATATTTACAGAGACACAATAGGTGGCAATGCTAGGAGTGACTTGACTATAGGTAACATATATCATGGCTAGTTTATTAATATTTTCAAATTTAAAATAGCTTGCAAATGAACACACTCAATAAAAACTTTAATTATGCAGAAAAACATAGCTGAAATTTCTGAGAGTAAAAATGGCTTCTCTGTGTATTGTTTTGTTTTTGTAGAGACAAAATCTCTGTATCCCAACAGCCTAGCATTAGAAAAAGCAAGTAAATTGCTAATAAGCACAAGAAGAAAGACAAGCATTGTGCTCATACCTGGTCTTCATCTATACTGTGCGACAAATGGAAACAAAGACTTTTCCTGCTGTCATCAGGAAAGCATGAATGGGAACAGCACAGTTTAAGAAGAGCTAAATATACCCGATTCACCCATGTACTGCAGAATCTGCGTCAGAGTCCACGAGCAACTGAATCACACAGCCTGAGATCTCAGTGAGTAGAAGATCTACAAATATTTCAAAAACCGTGTTATACACAAACTTTTCACCCCTTCAATTGTCTATTTTAATTGCACCCCCCCACACACACACACACATGTGTTTGAAATTTTCTGAAACTCTGAATTCAAGAATGCCTTTCCCAGGACTGGGAGGTGGTTCTGTGGATAAAATGCTTCTTGGATCCACAGCACCCATGTGGATGCTGGGAGGATGTGGTGGCTCACCTGTAATCAGTGCTCAGGAGACACAGAAAGAATCCCCACAGCAACCTGGGTAACTAGGCTAGTCAAATTAGTGTGTTCTGTGTTGAAGTTAGTCACCTGGCCTCAGTAAACAAAATGGAGAGTAATCAACACAGACACCCAAAGTCCATCTCTGGCCACGCACACACTTACATGGACACATAGCACACAAAACTAATATTAGTATTATTACTAATATTACTAATATGCAATTTTTAAATAATGTATTTCTCAAAAATATTAGCTAAGTTCAATTTTTATTCACTATCTTCTTTGAAAATTTGGTTAATCAGTTTCTCTTTTTATGGTATCTATTGATTTTTGATGGATAGTTGACAAACTAATTGAAAAACTTGGAGGGTCAGTACTCAAGAACCATTATAGCCCTCTTTCAACACACCTTACTACACTGTCATGGCTAGAAGTACACCAATTAGATTCCCCCAACTTTTTGGTATCTAGGAATCTAGATATGAGTTCCATTTCATCAACAGAATTGACTCACAAGTTATTTAATTGATGATACCAAGGAAGTATCCATCTTGGGCTATCTACTTGGGCTATTGCTATGAGCAAACACAGTAGATAAACTCAGTTCTCTTAAAGCAGAATCTCAGAATCCAGCAGTCAGCTCATGGAGTTCTGAGAAGCAGTCATGCTGAGCAGTGCAATGCATGCCTGAAGTCTAGAAGAATTCAAGTGGCGGGAAACTTTTTTTTTTTTTTTCCCTTCTGGATCATTAGACCAGTGTGTAGCACCTTGTAGAATATTTCAGGGGTGCTGTTCAGAAAGTTTCCATCTAAAAAAGCTAGCCTATAGCTTACTCTTTCAGGCTTTCCAAAGATAATTCTGGCATTCAATTATTTTCTTGTTAGTGAAAAGATAGTGTTTTTATTCCATGAAATGGAATCTTACTGATATGCTGCCTGACACACCTCTCAAAGGTTGTTTGGATGTGTTTACCATTAACTTTGTGTGAGCAACAGAAACCTGAGGACAGTACACTTTATTGGCTTATCATAGCAAGTGTTTTAATGTTAATACCAGTTTCTCAACTGAATTAAGTTTAAAATGTCTGATCACAATTGTTCTAGTTTTTCCACAACATTTCTGCCTCTCAAGTAATTCTAAAATTTTTTGTGTTCACTTCTGGATGACCTGAGCCTAGTCAATTCAACTCTAGGATTCATTTGTGTTAGAAATGTCAGCTGGTACTGAAATCCTTCATATACTTCAGACATCCCAGTAAACTTCAGTTAGGTGCAACAAACAAAGAAAATAATAAGTAAATCAGTTAATCATGTTTCTTTAGAGGCTATTTACCTAAAATTTTGGGTTTCTATGAAGTGGAGTGTTAGCAAATCTGATGATATATCTATTAAAACTTTACTGGACAAAAATACAATTCCTGGTAAACTAAACTAACTTAGAGAGATTCCTAAAAATGGCTAAGTGTGAAGCACCCTGCAAGGTTATTGAATTTAAGCATACAAAAATCAATTTTCAGGCTGGGTATATGGCTCAACAGTTAACGGCACTTGCTTGCAATGCCTGACAGCTCAAGCTCAAATCCCCAGATCCCAAGAAAAGCTGGATGCAAAGGGACCTATGCATCTGTGATCCCAAGGTGCCTGCAGCAATGGGAGGCTGAAGAAGCAGAATCTGAAGCCCAAGGGCCAGCAAGTTTGCAGCCTGTCAGTTCCTCTGCAGCAGCAAGAGAATCAGACTCAAAGAAGGTGGAGTGGAGCACAGCGACCCTGAACTTGTCCTCTGACCTAGACACATGTGTGACACACATACAGAGAGAGAGAGAGAGAGAGAGAGAAGGAGAGAGAGAGAGAGATAAGGAGAGAGGGATTCTAAAATGGCTAAAATTTCATTGACATCTCTGCTATGTTTTCTACTTTGTCCAAAAAATATCTGATATACAGAACAGACTTTGGTATTTGTTTATCTTCAAAATCTCCTAAAATTGTCTCAAATTTAACAAAATTCAAGATTATGAAAAAGATGCAGAGATACAAGTAAGAAAACATGGAGCCTATGTAAATCTCAGAGCAGATTTTAATTCTCTGTTTCCATAATCTTAGAATACATTTCCCAATCTTAGCTTTGGAAAATGTTTACAGCTTTTGTGTAGCACTTTTTCTTTATAATAATTTGTCTTTACTATAATTAAAAAAAAAATCAGACTTTCTTTGCTTATGTTCTTCTGCTTGAGAAATGCAAGGCATCTAAAATGGACACTTTCTATGTCTTCCAAGTTCATTACACTCTCCATAATTTTGTCTAAATGTTCTTTACTGTTTTTCTTTTAAAAATTCTTAGGCCTTTTTTTTTTCCTACAGTTTTCCTTAATTGACTCTTTCTAGTGTGAACTGCAGTTTTAAAACTATTCTTTTAATTTCCTACGCCTGATTATCCTAGCAATGTGATTTTTCTCTCATCTACTTTCAAGTACAGGTTAGCTTTCTAAAGCATCATACCTTTCTTCTATATACACTTCTCTTATGCTACTGAAAATCTTGATTCCTAAAGGGAGCTACAAAGATAATCATGATACATACTTTCTCATTCTTATTAAGTAAAATAGAACCAAACATACCAATTTACATTGGATTCTAATTATTTAATGTAGACCACATATGGTTTAACACAAAGAAGAGCAGAATAAAGGAAATCTATCTGTAATGATGAAAGGGTCCATGCAAAAGAAAGACACAATGATTCTGAAGTGTGTGTGTGTGTGTGTGTGTGTGTGTGTATGTGTGTGTGTATGTGCATTTGAAAACAACTGAACAAAGATATATGACACTACACTAAATTTGATTTAATAACTTCAATTCATTAAATGAAATAATGACATGGTGACTAGACAAGATATAAGAGAAATATATATTTGAAATACACATGTCAGAGGACTCATTTTTATATACACATACATTCACATACACAGAAGCTGAAATGGAAGCAGAAAATTTAAACTGCTTAATTGTATGTTTATTAGCCTGTAATCCCGTTTGTAAATTGGGTAGACAAGCAGGAAGAACAGTGTGTTTTACTACATGTGACATCTGTTTCTCCTCGCACAATTCTTTGAGTCAGCATCACAATGATAGTCCTCCCAGTGGCCACTGTCCCTACACAGATGTTAGAGAGATCCTTGATGATAAAGTGGTTTTTATTTTGTTTTCATTTTGAAAACTGAAACAAAAGCAACTCCTCACACTAGCTGAATCAAATTGGGGTTTTGTATGAGTGCAATGAAAGGGGCACTCTTATAGGGCTTATTTCTGCCTTCATTTTTACTGATTTCTTTGTCAGAGAAGATTTTTCTCTATAAGCATGGAAAACAATATCAGCATATCCCACAATTCGTGTACATTTTATCACCAAAGAAACTGAATTCTTTCCTTTAATCAAGTTGTTAAAATATCAGGAGATGGGGGGTGTTTGAAGAGGTCAGGAGTGATTAGGCCAGATCCCAGTTTCCTGGCTCCTCCCAGTTCCCTGGTCCAAGTTCCCTGGGCACATCTGTGTGCTGGAGAGTGCTGAGCAGAGTAAATAGGCCAGATCCCTGTTCGCTGGCTCCTCCCAGTCAGCTAGTCCTGGTAGGTCCCATTGTGCCTTGCTTGGGGTCCCTGTGTGAACTATGGAATCAGATCTTGTGCTCTGGTAACCTACATCTCTGTTCACCTCAGTCAGAGGAGGTATGGGCCAAAGGATAAAAACTTGCTTCCTCCTCAATAAAGAATCTTCCTAAAATAGGTAGACAATAATGCAAAAAAAAAGCCATCAACAGTCAGAAAAGGGAGACATCTCCACCAAGGATGCCTAGTGCTATAATGGAAATCTCCAGTGAAATCATACAGAAATAAACAGAAATTCATTCCCAAAGTGAAAACACAACATCCAATGAGACTCTGATGAAAAAAAATTGCTGAACTGGAGGCAAACTATCAAAGAACCAAGAATCATATCAATGAAATTGAAACGAAGCATGTTCTAGAACATTCAGCTTTTGACAGTAGGCTTAACTTGATTAGAGAAAACAGAACCCTCAAAATATATATGATAAATTGAGTTGAGTCAAGAAATGGATTATCTCAACAACTGGTTGATTAAACTTATGACAATTTGATCAAATGCAAGAATGAATTCCAGGAAACATCAAGAAAAGCAGAACTAGAATTTAAATGGTATCTCAAAAAAGAGATATACACAATGTAAAACAACAACAGAAAACAAAAATCAAATAGAAATTATAAAAACCTCTCTGGAACCCTCACCAACAGAGTTACTCATGTGGAAGACAGAACCTCTGGCCTGGAAGACAAGACAGAAGAATTTTACCAGGAGGCCAAAATCATTGCTAAGTTCAAAAAATATCAAGTGAACAGAATATGAGGGAACTGTGGATACCCTAAAATGACGAAACATCAAGATCATGGGTATACCAGAAGGAAAGGAAATCCAGGCCACAAGTATACAGACTATATTTAATAAAATCATTGGGACTGGAGAGATAGCATAGCAGTTAAGTGCTTGGCTGTGAAGCCTAAGGACCCCGGTTCAAGGCTCAATTCCCCAGTATCCACGTTAGTCAGATGCACAAGGGGGCGCATGCATCTGGAGTTCGTTTGCAGTGGCTGGAAGCCCTGGTGCGCCCATTCTCTCTCTCACTCTCTATCTGCCTCTTTCTCTATCTGTCACTCTCAAATAAATAAATAAAAATCTTTTTAAAAAATTATTGAAGAAAACATTCTAGATCTTTAAAAGAGAGGCCATCCAGATACAAGAATCCCAAAGAACACCAAACAGACAGGACCAAAGAAGAAACTCTCCAAGATACATCATAGTTAAAACTCTTAATGAAACAAACAAAGAGCATTAAAGCAGCAAGAGAGAAACAATTCACAATATACAAAGGCAATCCCATCAGAATTATGTCAGATTTCTCAATAGAATCCCTAAAAGACAGAAGGGTCTAGAATGGAACACTTCAAAGGCTGAAAAACTAAGACTTCCAACCCAAGCTTGTCCCTGCCAGTGGACAGTTGAACAACGACTCAAGGAGAAGCTAACCTGGGTGAAAGACAAACAGACACAAGAAGGAGACCATGCTAGGCATTTGTCACAGCCTCGAGAGTTTATTCTTACATGTAGGTTTATATAGGGTTGTAGGGGGAAGGGGACGTGGTCAGGGCAAGGAGTTGTAGGGGGAAGGGGACGTAGTTAGGGCAAAGATCACAGAGTTACTGGTTAAACTTCAATGCCTTTGTTTCTTCATTAGCTGCCAGCAGGATGGGGGAATGTTTTGCCAGGTGTACGATCCCATTGTTTCTGGTAGTTGAATATTAGGTGAGGAAGTAGAAACTTAACTTGTTATATGGCAGTCTTTGTTTGTGGTAGTTGAGTATTAGGTGAGGAAGCAAAAACTTAACTTGCTATATGGCAGTCTCTGTTAACATGGCCAAGGTTGGGTTCATAGCTCCCAACACAAGCTTCTCTACCCAGCTAAAGTATCCCTCATAATAGATGGTGGGGGGAAAAAAAGAAAAAAAAAAAAAAGAAAAAACCTTTTCATGAAAAAAGTCAATTCAATGATTATATGAATACAAAGCCAAGCCTATAGAGAACACTTGAGAGAATACTCCATACAGAACAGTCAAACAACCAATTTCAAGAGCCTACAAGAAGAAGATCACAATAACTAAAAAGGACCAGGCTCAAAATACTACAAAATACAATAAAGTACCAAATCCTATAAAACACCTCTTCATGGCAGGGATTAATCCAAACCTCATAGCAATAACCTTAAGTATTAATGGTCTTAACTCACCCATCAAATGACACAGGTTACCAGAGTGGATCAAAAAACTTGACCCTTCCATCTGCTGTCTTCCAGAAACCAACCTCACCACTAAAGATAGACACCTCAGGATAAAAGTTTGGAAAATGATATCCCAAGCAAATGGAAATAAAAACAAGCAGATGTTGATATATTAATAGCTGATAAAATGGACTTCAAAAGTAATTAAAAGGACAAAGAAGGCCTCTTTTTACTCATCAAGGGAATGATCCAACATCAGCACATCACAATCATAAATATATATGTGTCAAACAAAGGTAAACCACAGTCTATAAAAGAAAATCTACTCAACAATAAAACAAAAACAAACACCAACACCCTCATAGTCAGAGACTTCAATACTCCACTATCATCAATAGACAGATCATCCAAGTAGAAAATTAACAGAGAAATAATAGACCACAACAATAACTTAGATCAACTAGACCTAGCAACTATCTACAGATCTTTGCACCCCAACTCTACAGAATATACATTCTTCTAATCAGGCCATAAAACCTTCTCTAAAATTGACCATATATTAGGTCATAAAGCATGTCTTTATAAAGTCAGGAAAAGTAAAGCAACTTCCTGAATCATGTCAGATCATAATGCTTTAAAGGTAGATATTAACAATAGGAGACACACCCATAACTCGGCCAATTTCTAGAGACTAAAGAACACACTTTTAAACAATGAGTGTGTATGGAAGAAATCAAAAAATAAATCATAAAATGCCTAGAACTGAATGATAATGAAAACACAACCCACCAAAACTAATAGGATACAATGAAGGTCATCATAAGGGGAAAAATCATAGTCCTAAATGCCAACATTACAAAGACAGAGAGATCCCAAATTAATAACCTAGCTTTCCACATAAAGGTACTAGATAACAGAAATAATCCAACCCAAAGATCTCCAGAGGGAAAGAAAGAATCAAGATTAGAAAAGATATTAATGTACTGGAAACAAACTTTTAAAAATTCAATGAAATTAAGAGCTCCTTGAAATAATGAACAAGATTGACAAATCTCTGGCAAAATTTATCAAGAAGAAAGAGAAAGACACATGCAGAGAGATCTCAAATTAATAAAATCAGAAATGAAAAAGGAGAGATCACAACAGGCATCAATGAAATTGGAAAAATCATTAGGGCATACTTCTAAAACTTCTACTCCACAAAATTAAATAATCAGGAGTAAATGGATGAATTCCTAGACACATATCACCTATCAAAAGTAAACTCAGAGCAGATCAATCTCCTACACAGACGTATCACATCCGCAGAGATTGAGAAGCTAACCAGAAACCTCCCCACAAAGAACAGTCCAGCAACAGATGGCTTCTCAGCTGAATTCTATCAAACCTTCATTAAAGAACTGAAACCATTTTTTCTCAAACTCTTCCACACAATATGAGACCAGGAAATCTTCCCTGACTCTTTTTATGAAGCTAGCATCACCTTAATACCAAAACCAGACAGATGCAACAAGGAAAGAACACTATAACCCTATATCCCTAAGGACCTTATATTCAAAGACCCTGAAAAAATATTTGCAAACAGATTTCAACAACACATCAAAAACATTATCCATCTTGATCAATTAGGTTTTATCCCAGGAATGCAAGGATGGTTTAACATATGGAGCTCAATCAATGCAATATACCACATATATAAATTGAACTATAAAAACCACATGATCATCTCAATTGATGCAGAAAAGGCCTTTGAAAATGTAACACTTCATTAACAAAACACTGGAAAGAATAGGCATGGAGGGTTTATACCTCAACACAATGAAGGCTTAATAAAGTACTTAAAGCCCAAATAATACTTAATGGGGCAAAACTCAAGGAGATCCCACTGAGATCAGGAACAAGACAGGTGTGCCTACTTTCAAGACAGTTCTTCAACATAATACTAGAAGTACTAGGCCAAGCAACAGAATAAGAAAGAGAAGGGATTTAAATTGGAAAGGAAGAAGTCAAATTAGCTCTATTTGCAGATGGCATGATCCTATACATAAGTTACCTGACAGTCTCCATCTCAAAACTTCTAAACATGATAAATTCCCTCAGCAAAGTGTCAGGATACAAAATCAATGCACAAAGTCCAACAGCTGTTCTATATGCAAAGGACAATTATATGGAGAAAGAAATTAATGAGGCTGCCCCATTTTCCATAGCAACAAAAAATTAAATACCTTGGAATAAAAGTGCCTAAGGATGTGAAATATGTATATAATAAAAACATAAAAGCACTCAAGAAAAAAATAGAGAAGGACTTGAGAAAATGGAAAAGACCTCCTATGCTCCTGGATAGGTATAGTTAATATTGTGAAAATGACAATTCTACCAAAAGCAATATATAGATTTAGCACAATACCAATAAAAATACCAGCATTACTTGTCACAGAGATTGAAAAAATGATCTCAATATTCACATAGATTAGCAGAAGGCTTTGTATATCCAAACATATCCTTAGCAAAATAAAACCACCTCTGGTGGTATCACCATACCTGATCTAAAGCTACATTATAGAACCATTGTAACAAATCAGCTTGGTACTGGATTAAAAACAGAAACATAGACCAATGGAAAAGAATTGAAGAGCTAGACCATTGATCAAGTAACTACAACTACCTGAACATTGACAAAGGTGCCAATGATGTATACTGGAGAAAAGACAGCATCTTCAACAAATGGTGTTGGACAAATTGGATGAGTATATGTAGAAAAATGAAATTAGATGCATTCATTTCACCATATACAAAAATCAAGTCTAAATTTATTAAAGACCTCAATATAAGATCCAAAACTCTTCGACTACTGCAGGAAAAATAGGAGTCACTCTCCACAATCCAGGACTGAGAAAAGACTTCCTTATCAAAACCCCTGAGGAGATAAATGACCCAGTGTACTCCACCCCAGCCACAGCTGATACCACAGAAGAATTTGGGAGATGAGTAAGAGTGTTGCTTTCTTAGTGAATCTGATATCAGCACAAGGGTGAAGTAGATAGACACTGAGGATGCTCAACACTGACCAAACCAGAGATCCAGAGGCTCCTATGTACCATCACTGCGGTAGACTTAAAATGCTCCCAGCATGGCTTAAGGAATTTTGTTGAGGAGCACAGAGACTGTTAGAGCCACAAGATGGGATATTTTGCACAGAGATATTGCCTCTCCCCTAAAACTTACTGCTGCTCCCATAATGCATGGCCCACAGTCATCATGGGATTGATCTGCATCCCCAATGAGGAAGGTCTCTTCAGAAAAGGGGCAGGGAGGAGGGAAAGGATGGTACCAACATGCGTTGTTTACATATTAAATATGTCCATATATAATAATAAATACTAGGAGATGGAGGGGGCTGGAGAGATCACTCAGCCTTTAAGGTACTTGCCTACAAAGCATGGTTAAAGTGCAGTCTTCTTAAGAACTTACTTGCTGCCTATTGTGCTGTTTCCAGAAAAGCAAAATAAAGTGTTATTCTGGATTAAATTATGTACCCTGTACCCAAGAAGATACACTAAGGAAACCTTGGTTGGAAATAAGGTTACAGATGCTATTAGTAAAACTAAGGTTAGATCTAGAAATAGCTTAGTGGTTAAAGTGATTGCCTGCTAAGCCTAAGGACTCAGGTACCATTACCTACTGCCCATGTAAACCAGACATACGTAGTGGCACATGCCTCTGGAGTGCATCTGCACTGGCTAGTGTCCCTGGCATGCCCATTCTCTCTCACTCTCTTTTTCTCTCTCATCTGCCTCATTCTTTCTATCTCTCTACCCCTCACTCAAATAATTAAATCAAAGTAAAATATTTTTTGAAATACAAGATTATAATGGTACAATAGCATGGGCCCAAAATCCACTTCGACTGATATGCTTATAACAGGATAGTCACATGGGTACAGGAAGATAAGTGTTTCAGTCAGGTTAGCATTGCTGGTAGAAATCACCCAACCAAGAGCAGCTTGTGGGAAAAAAAAAAAAAAAAAAAAAAGATATATTTTGGCTTACAGGCTGGAGGGGGAAGCTCCATGATGGCAGGGAAAATAATGACATGAGCAGAGGGTGGACACCACCCTCTCGCCAACATAAGGTGGACAATATCAACAGGAGAGTGTACAAAACACTGGCATGGAGTAACCAGCTATAAAATCTATAAGCTCACCACCAACAATACATCACATATAGGATGCATTAATTCTCAAATATCCATCAACTGCAAACCTAGCATTCAGAAGACCTAAGTTTATGGGGGACACCTGAATCAAATCACCACATTCTGCCCCTGGCCCCCATAAACTTATAACCACCCATGATGTAAAATGCAATACATGGCTGAAGGGATGGCTTAGCAGTTAAGGCATTTGCCTGCAAAGCCAAAGGACTCAGATTCAATTCCCTAGGACCCATGTTAGCCAGATCCAGATACACAAGGAGGCAGACTGGAGCTCATTTCCAGTGACTGGAGGCCATGGCATGCTCATTCTCTCTTTCTCTTTCTCTCTCTCCCCCATCTTCCTCTATCAAAAAAATTAATAAAATGCAATTCAGCCAACTTTAAAAGTCTCCTTGTTTTTTATGCATCCTAAAGATGTCCAAACATCCCATAATCCAAGGTCTTTTAACTGATCCAAAAAATTAAAAAAAAAAAAAACAACATAATGGCACAAAATAAACATTCACACTATAAAATATGGTACTGGGTATAGAAAAGAAATATTCAATAAATACAAGATTTAATCAGGGCAAACATCAAACTCTGTAGCTTCAGGTCCAACAACTCTAGTGAGTGCCACATCTCCAAGTCTAATAATTTGAACCAGCAACAAGTCTGTGAAGTTCCAATTCCACCTCTCCAGCTAGGCTACTCACAGTACTGAAAAACTTCATCCATGGATGGAAGCTTTCCTTAGCAGCCATCTCATTGTCCCAGCATCTCCACTGGGTCTCCACTGCAATCCACGATTCAGCCTCATGGCCCCATGGGGTCTCCATGCATGCATTCAGCAAACCTGCTTCACACTGCCCATGGCCATTTCCAAAACATAAGACAAGGTTGCAAACTCAATGACCCTGTCATTCCTGCATTTTGTATACTCCATAATACAAGGTAGGGTGCCAAGTTGCTAATCCAGGGGGAAATAAAGAAGACTTTGAAGAACAGGACACTCCTTGAATACTTAGGCCCTTTAAAAAGTTTACTTTCTTCCTCTTGCTCCATTGCAGGTCAGCTGGCCCAATCTCAAAGGTTGTAATCTCTCAATTGCAGCTGAATGGGCAGCAGTTCACCCAGCTATTTTTCTTTCTGTGCCATATTCCTCTGCTCATACCAGTTCATTTCTGGCTTACATGGGTTCTGGGGAATTGAATCATTAAGCTTCACAAGCAAGTGCTTTAACCATTAAGCCATCTCTCCAGCATATCAGTTCATTTCTATGCACAGCAACCCTGCACAGCTTCTCAGGACACAGGCATTACAGCAAGTTTTCACACAAACTGCCTCTAGCTCTTTCTCACCCTTATAAGCCTAAACCAAACCTCACAGTCCATAGTTCTTAATGCATTCAGTCTTTCAACTTTGACCAGAATAGTCCATCAAGTTGTACTTACAGCACTGCAAGGCATCTCTTAGGCCAAGGTGTCAAATCCCTCAACATTCCTCTTGAAAATCAGCTCCAAAAGGCCAAAGCCACACAGTCAGGTGTCTAGCAGCAATCCCACTCCTTGGTACCACTTCACTGTTGTAGTCAGGTTTACATTGTTGGTAGAAATCACCTGATGAAGAGAAGCTTGTGGGAATAAGGAAGCCTATTTTGGCTTACAGGTTCGAGGGAGAAGCTCCATGATGGCAGGGAAAATGGCAACATGAGCAGAGGGTGGACATCCCCCTGGCCAACATAAGGTAGACAACAGGAACAGGAGAGTGTGTCAAATGCTGGCATGGGGAAACTGGCTATGACACCCATAAACCCGCACCCAACAATAATCCTCCTCCAAGGGGCATTGTTTCTCAAATCTCTATCAGCTGGCAACCTAGCATCCACAACAGCTAAGTTTATGGGGAACACCTGAATGAAAGAACCACAATAAATAAAGAGAAATCCATCATGTGTATAGAGATATTGTGAGGCAGTGGTAAACCAAGGTGCACCAAATATGGCTGACAAACCATTAGAAGCCAGAATGAAGCAAGGCAGGTTTATCATGTGCAGGTCCAAAGGGCGCAAGAATCTACCAATACCTTGGTTTCAGACTTCTAGCTTCTAGAACTATGGAACATAAATTTCTATTGTTTTAGGAAGACAGTGTTAGGAAACAAATATATTGGTACTGGATAGAGAAGTTGATAACCTCTAGTACATTGATATCTGAGAAAAACAGCCAGCAACCTACACAGCTCTCAAAAACCACTCAGTGTGCTTCGGGACACTCCAAGGAAGGAGGAAGAAGGACAGTCAGGAAATGTCAAAGTGGATGCACATGACTGAAGCACAATGCCACAACTATTGTGGAAAATCCTCTTATCATTTTCTGTTTTAAGGATTAACTCTTATTTTAGTATTTACTTGGCTTTTCTTATAAATAGTATAGAATACAAATATTTATGCAGCATTTTATATACATGGTTAACTTCTACACACAGAAAATTCCCTTCTAAACTTTGCAAACAATTTTACAAAGTGATCAGTCTTTATGGACAATATTCCTAATCACAGCTTTATTTAGTTTTAAGGACCATTACTATTTTATTCCACTTAAAATATATGGCATTTTTTAAAAGATAGATGTCTTATAACTACTTAAATCTTCTTCTAATAAGGAAATAAATGATACACGATTACTTTTTTTAATTGTGAGGATCAAAACACCAATTTTAAATGATGTTATTACCAAGAAAAAGTCTATATCAGTCAACTTAACAATGAAGATGATCCTGTTGAATTAAAATTAGATGTTCATCCTTACAAAAATATATAGAGGAAACTTAACATGAATTTTACTAAGCAATACCCATTTGCAAAGATGATATACTGCATACATCCAGCTTCTTAGCATTGTACACAAGGCAGAACTATAAAAACAAATGTAAAGATAAAAGGTGTCCAGGAATTTCAGGGACACAAATAGGGTCCAGGTGGAACATAGGAAACTTTTAGAGTAGTGAAATTACTTTTCATCAACATTATAATAATAGGTAGATGATAATACCAAGACCTAAAGGACTGTGAAATATAGAGCCATCCTTAATATAAATATGGACTTTAGTTAACAATAACAGGCAAATTAATAGTCCCTAAATGGTAACAAATATACCATATTTTTGCAAGATTTTAGTAAGAAGAACTTACTAGAGGAAATGTTCTAGGAATTATCTTTTTTCTCTCATCTTTTCCTCCAGAAAACTGAACCTTCCTTTTAGGAAACTCTGCCAAGTCTAGAAAGGAGTTGCTGTGTTATCTGTAAATCATGCACTGTGTGTGTGTGTGTGTTATATATAATTTGAATTTTTGGAAACTTTAGCTGTGCTGTCAACTTTGGGAAAAAAAATCCCTGTTTACCATGTTGAGTTGGCATTGTACAGAAATTAACAGCCATATTGGTCTAGAAATGTTAAACTTAATTTTTTTTCCATTTGTACAGGGGTAACACACTGTATTAAATATATAAGGTCTTATCTACGTGGGTTTGATTACAGAAACTAATAAAGTATTCTATAAATAAAAAAATAGTATTCTCTCAAATTCCTCTATTGAGTAATGTGTACATAACAATTATATATTTATTTTCATTATAAACATTTTCTGCCCCATCAAATCTATGATTATAAGTATATTATTTCTTAAGGGTAGCAAAGGAGTATTTTCAAAGACATAGATGTTATACAGCTAAGCCAAACCCATAGCTTTAGTCAGGATAAAGTTGGGACACACAGTGGCATTCAACAAACAAAATTACCACTAGTTCTTCCCAATAAGGTATTGTAATAAGTGACTTTAATTACACAGACTAAATAAATTTCCTTTCAATATATTAGGAAGAAGAATAAATAAAGTAGTCCATCAACCCCAAGTTCATCTCTGGGGTACAAATAAGCTTTAGGGTTAAGATAAGGAAGAATAAGGGCAGGGGCAAGAAGTAAGCATTATTAAGCAGTACTGGGCAAGCTGTGGTCCTGCTCATCATTGTCTCAGCTCTTGTCCTACAAGGTTATCAAAAGACTTGTTAATTTGTTCACCATTATCTTCGTCCAGTGGGACAAATCTGGTTTATAACAGATGATCTACTCCAGCATTCTTACCTTGGAGGAAGTCTGTTGTAGTTTGATGTAAAACATTCTGTGTAGGTCCATGTAGCTAGATCACTTGGTCCTCCAGCTGGTGCTGCTGTTTGGGAAGGATGTGGAATTTTAGCAAGTGGAACCTTGTTGGAGAAAATAGGTAATTGGATAAGAGGATTGTGTGTGTCGGGGGGCAAGGGTAGTTTTGAAGTTTTATAGCTAGTCCTGTTTCTTGTTCATCCTATTCTTACTAACTAAAGATATATTGCAACCAGCTCTGCTTCATGTTTTTGTTGCCATGTCTTTCACTCCATGTTGTAAAGTATCTATTGGATCTATTATTTAGAACCCTCCTTCCAGTCTATCTCCCTCCCTCCCTCTCTTCCTCCCTTCCTTCCTTCTGACCTTCTCACCTTCCTTCAAGTTGCTTCTGATCAGGTATTTGTCCCAGCAACAAGAAAGTAAGTTATACATCTGTCCTCCCAGATTCACTGTTTTGGGAACCCAAGGCTAGGACAAGGTTACACTCATCTTTACGTTTTCATCCTTAAAAAGGGATAAGAAAGTAAGGTAGACAGACACTACTGAGTTATAATTTTTACTCCAGTGTATGACCCACAGTAAAGGAGACAGACACAAATGAGGGCAGAGGCATTTGATTTTCTGCCTGCCTCTAGTTATCAGTGGGATCAAATAAGAAGACAAGCTTTTTAGTAAAAGTACCTTCCACATGCCTGCTACATTACATGAGCCTCTATCTTATGATACTATAAGTTAATACCCTAACACAGAAATGAAAACAGCTTAAGGAATGAAATTTAATATGGATCACAGTTTGTACATACAGCCCATCATGCCACAGAAGTCACAGCTGCCAGAGCACAAGGTGGCTGGTCAAATTTCATTCACTGCTGAAAAGCAGAGTGACAAATGGTGATGTTCATCTTATTTTTTCCTTTTACTTAGTTGGGGAACTCAGTCAATGGAATGGTGCCACCCACATTTAGGGACAGTCTTCTTTCCTCAGTCTTCCTTCCTTAGTTAACCTCATCTACAAATTATCTCACAGATATGCCTAGGGGTTTGTTTCCATGGTGCTTTGTAGTCTCATCAAATTTACAAGATTAACTATCACAACTTCCCATCCCCATTGTAAACTTGACATACAAACACAATCCTTTATAACATTATACTCATTGTTCCCACAGGTTCATGGCCATCTCATAATGTGAAATGAAGATAGTCTCACTTTAAAATTTTGCAAAACTTTAATAGCCCCCAAACTCCTTGAAACTCCAAAGTCTCCTCTGAGATGAAAGGCAATACCTGAACTGAGAGCCCCTATGTTTTTTTTTTTTAAGTTAAAAAATCCAACATAAAATGGCATAAATGAAACATTCAGATTCCAAACATAAAGAATGTAGGCATAACAAGGAAAAACAAGACCCAAGCAAGATGAATTTAGCAGCACAAACTCCAAATCCTGAAGTTTTGTGTCTAGCATATAGAACTTGTGAAGAAATTATCTGGGCTGCAAGAGCTTCCATAGCTCCTTCTCTCCAGCTCTGCTATCTGCTACATGCTTCCTCTTTCCTTGAATCAGTTCTTCTCTTAGCTTTTCTTGGCAGGTGCCCCATGGTTGCAGCATCTCCAGCATTCTAGGATCTTCATTGCAACTTAGGCTTTGCCTTCCTACACAATGACCTCTTAACATCTACTTGCAGGGACTCTGAACCCTATCACACATTGCCTGGCCTCTGTGGTTCTCAGGAACTATAGCACAAAATTCCACAACCACTCAATTTTGAATCTTTCAAATATGTAAAACCAATGCCATGTGAATGGTGCTATCAAATTCTGTAAGAACACAGTTGTAAGGGTCTTTGTGTACCTTCCAGGCTGACCCTTATTTAGGTGGTTGTTTCAGACTGAGGAACCCCTTGGATAGTGGCAGTTTCATTTCAGTCTCTCTCCCTTTAAGTAGATTTAAAGATGGAGACTTTGATGAGTGGAGTTCTGTCCTAAGGGTACCTTTCCTCTTGTCCTAGGGCAAAGCAGGAAGTTTCTTTTTAATTGTGCTAACATGTCTTTAACAATTAGATACCATTTCTCAGAACCATCCTTGTCTGTCTTTTCATGCCATATGGCATGTTTCAATTCTTTTTATCTGCCTTATGCATTCTGTGTCTGTAGACCTGGATATTAGCAGGCACCAGTAACCATTATATAGCCTTAATGTCATCTTGTCTTGGTATCTCATCTGCAAATCAACTTAGTCTATTGTTATGAAATTTACTATCATTTCAGCTTGAGGACATGGGAAGCATACAGCCAGATTCCTTGCCAGACTATAACCAGGATAGCTTCCAGCCTAGCTCCCAATGGACTCCTTGTTCCTCAATGAAACCTCATGAGCTAGGCTATCACTTTGTGCATTTCTTTCCACCTCCTAGTATTCTAAATACCCATAAGAATTTGATACATTATGACTTGATTACAATATTTTAAAGTTTTCTTTCCCAAAGTTACAAAAATTTCCACATATTTTATGCAAATTGGTTCCAAAGGCATATTAATGACATGGTCAAGTTTTTCATAGTAATGACCCTACTTCTTGGTACCCAATTTCTGTGTTAGTTACTTTACTCATTGCTGTAACTAAATACCTCACAAAAACAACTTAAGTAAAGACAGGTTTTATACAACCCATAGATTCAGAGCACAGTCCTTGATAGCAGAGAAGTCATGGCAGCAGGGATAGGAGGTTGGCCCCTTGTCGCATTGACTCTGCAGTCAGGTGGCAGAAAGTGATAAATGCTTGTGCTCAGCTTGCTTTCTCTTTCCATGGAATACAGTCACTCACATTTATGGTGAGTCTCACCACTTAAATTTATCAAATCCACAAATCACTCACAGACATACCAAGGAATTTGTTTTTATGATAATTCTAAATATCACCAACTTAAAATAGCAAAACTATGTAGCTAGTAGTATATTTTAAAATGTTTTATTCACTTATTTATTGGAGAGAGAAAGAGAGGCAGATAGAATGGGTGTTCCAGAGCCTTGGGCCATTGCAAATGAATTCCATATGCATGTGCCCCTTTGTGAATCTGGCTTATATGGGTGATGGGGAATTGAACCTGGGTCCTTAAGCTACACAGGCAAACACCTTAACTACTAGGGCATCTTTCCAGTCCTAATGGTAAAACTTTTAATGTAGAAGGCGAGGGAGTGAAGAAATGAGGGAATGAAGAAAGAATGAAGCTTAAATAAGAATCAGGTAGACCAGATGGTGGTCTAAGACATCTTGAAATACTGACTGTCAATCACTAATGATAATCATCGGGCTAGTACCAGAGAGATGGTACTAATAATTATTGCACAGACCATAACATCAATTTTTCCTGGGAATGCAAAGAGGAAATGTTATTTGATAAAGCTTTGGGAACACATTTATTCATCAGTACAACTTTATCCTCCTTTCTTCCTCAGATACTTGTCTTTTTTTGAGCTTTTCACTTTCCTTTACTGCTTCTATGAACTAAATGTTTTGAACAAAAAAACCATCACACTGTCCTCAGTATTTTGTCTTCAAGATCTATCTATGCTGAATTGCCTGTCACCACAAATTGACATCAACTCCCATAGATTAACTTCACCTATAAAAATAGGTTTCTGCTTAATTATCACTTCTCCTGCTCACAAGGACTGAATTGGAAAGTCTATCAAGTCTCCCTTTACCATGTGCACATATACATTTCAATCTGAACTCAGCAAACTACAGACCAGCAAGTGTAGAATTCCTAAATTCAAGTCCTATAGGCAATGATATATCTCCTTTCTGATTTTATAGAAACTGCTTGACTAACATTTTTTTTTTTTAACATGGAACATATGGGATAAAATCAAATACTGGTTTCTATGCTTCCTTTGAAGCTTATGATGGAGGCCTGAGTTGTAGAAAATGAATCATCTATAAAAAGATCACTCTGACAAAGTAACTATAGATTAGCTACCATTCATTCCATCACTCACAGTTTTATAAGTTGTAAACTTGTGCAAGAGTTGTCATACGCAATGAAGACAAGACAGTGAAAAGGAAGGACTCTCTGTGAGAGCTTACATGGATGTATCAAACCTTTTGATATTGTGACATGACATTTTCATCTTAAAGTTCATGCTCTAGAAACATGGAATTATATCACAAAACTATTGTAAAATAAAAGACTTAATGGGCTAGGGAGATGGTTCGATGAATAAAGCCCTTACCACACAATCATAAGGACCTTAGGTCAAATCCCCAGAACCCACATAAAGCTGGCAGTGATAACGCCATGTGTCTATGACCCCAGGATTTCTTCAGCAGAATGGGAAGTGGAGTTCCTGGCTTATGTGCCCTCCTTACCTTCCTCAAATAAGGTGGAAACTAAGGACCAACACCTAAGATTATCTTCCAACCTCCATATATATTCTGTGGTATGTGCACAAATACACTCACACACATAAACATACACACACATGCACACACACACATACACATTTCATAATGTTTTACATAAGCATGTAATTTTGTGTTTGGCTGCAAACATAGCTGTCCTGTCCCTGAAGTAACCTGTTGGCCACAGGTTGGACACTTGGTAAGATGGAAACTGGCAATAAAAAATAGACAAAAGAGTATGTAATTATAAATCATAGTTAAGAGAACAAGTGGCTGTGCATGAAAACCCATCACATGAAGGATTGAGTTCATTTTAGGAATGAGTCAATAAATTATTTGCATTAACAATTTCCCTACTGATTAAATGTAATCACAAAAACCACCACTGTAATGGGAAACAAATTCTGTGTCTTAATCCCAACACTAAAATCAAACTATGAGATGCATTGTATTATCATTTCTAGTTTGTTTTTGAAGTGGTAGAAGCAAAAATGTGTTTAAATAATTTACCCAAAGCTAAATAACATAGCAGGGAAATGTTAGTGAAGATTTGTAGATAAGTAGAGTACCAGCCAGGTAATGGGAGCTACATGGAATAGCATCCCAGCACAGGGAACACCTGGGACCAGGTCCATGCATAGGCTGTATATCATAGGGAGTCTTGTCTATGTATTAGAGTGGCTTCTAGGCAGATAGCCTCATTAGCAAACAGGTAAGAGCCTACCTGTAGTGAGGGGAAGCCCATGTGGTGTTTTAAACAATGTTTACAAATTGGGTCTTTCTCCTTAAAAAAATGAAAACTTAAAGTAATTGTCTGATTGATAATTGTTCTGATTCAGATATAGCTCTTATAGTCTGATGGTGAATGGACTGGAGAAAGTAATGCAGTTTAAAAGACTTTGTTTAGAATTGGGAGGATGATTTTGTGGAATAAAAAGTTACTTATTTTTCTCTATTTTAGCACAGTTTTCTGATAAGACCCATCTGGTATGCATCAGAATGGTAACATGGCAGAAATCCACCCATCTGTATCTTGTAAACACATAATCCAAAATACCATGTACCTAATTATATAATGCCTATCATAGAGTATCCATGTAATAGATTTCTTCCATAAGGTAGGATGAGGAACATACCAGCTATACACTATAGATATATGTTCACCTACTTCCACAGTCCAGTAGCCTGTATATATCTTCCTATATGTTTTTCTAGCATTGTTTTGGGAGTATTGTTTCTGTATTGACAAGTATATACAATATGTATATGTATATATGTATATGTATAGATATATACTACATATATATGTGTGTATATATATATATATATATATATATATATATATATGTATATATATATATATATATATATATATATGACAATGTTTAGCAGAATATTGTACATACCATTTTTGTGTAGTAAAAAAATGAATATATATAAATGTGAAAAATGACCTACAGATATGAAGCAAATCAACTTGCCTATTTTAACACATATTAAAAACTAGAAGTCAGGCTAGAAAAGAAAGTTCAGTTTAAGCTCTTCATGATACAAATCCCAGTCTCTGGGGACAGAGAGTTCATATTTTGGCAACACTTGCAAGCTGAGAAAAATTTAAAGAACAGACTCACATATCTCATTAATTAATTACAGTTGTTTGAGCTCTTACTTGTTCCACTACCTTCAGTTTTATTGTCCAGCAGCCCCTTGCAATGAAGAAAAATGATAAGTGAAAACTGGTTTTCTTTGAGGGTATGCTTATTTTGTAGATAATAATTCAGCATAAAGAAACCAACTGTCCTCAAAGTTCCACAGGTAGTTGAAAAATAGAACAGTGACTTGGCTGTAGGTACTCCTGGCCCCAAAGACTATGTTCTTCCAACTATAATTTCCTGTTTTGCTAAAGAGAGATTTAAAACAACGTATGAGGACACAGGGAATACTGACCCATGCCATGGCTATAATTTAGTGAGCACAAAGAATTCATCAAAAAGCTAATGATTGTTTGTAGCCAAAATGGAAAAAAACAATTCTGTTGTGATTTGAGTCTGAAGTACTCACACGAAAGCATGTACAATATCTTGTGGCTCTCCAATACCCTTGAGATGAATTGAGAAATAGGCATGCTTATCATCCTATTAGAGCTTTCTTCACAAGAACCACCTAGGCAAAGAAGTATACATCTTTAGCCCCATGCTGGAGCAGAAGACTATGCCAAGGGATGAGGGGACTCGGAGCATCAATTCAAAGCAACAAATGGAGTACAACCATCAGATTAATGCAGAAGAGATTATGGACATCAGATTATTTATTTATCAGAAGGGTATGATGGCTGTTTAGTAACTTAAAGAAAAGGAAATGTGTTAACACTTAATATAATTCCCCATTAAATCATTCTTAGCTCTACAGTTGACTCAGAAGGTGAGATTGAAGAAATGGAATCAAGAACTCTAGGACCTCAAGGGTCTAGGAACAGGATTCTATAAATAAATGTGCCCGAAGTAATTATAGTCACTGAGGAACAATATGTGTGAAAATGAAAAGAAGCTTAATTTTGCAATACCATCCTTCCCTCACAGTCTTTTTTTCTCTTTCTACATACATGGGAAGAAGAGTTAGAACTTAGTATATCCTTGTTGAAAGGATGCCTGTACATCTAGTCAGACCATTATCAAAAACTGCATAAACTATTAATAATAATCATTAACATTAAGTGAATAATCAAAACTTTTTTTAAGATTTTTTAAATTTTTGTTTTGAGAGAGAAAGAGGCAAATAGAGAGAGAGAGAATGGGCATGCCAGGGCCTCCAGCCACTGCGAATGAACTCTAGACGCATGTGCCCCCTTATGCATCTGACTTATGTGGGACCTGGGGAATCCAGCATTGAACTGGGGTCTTTAGGCTTCACAGGCAAGTACTTAACCTCTAAACTATTTCTCCAGCCCAAATCAGAACTTTTATGAGACAGTCTGTGATTGATCATGTCTTCTCTCCTTTGCTGATGACTATCAGTTTGGGTCAACCCCCCCCCACCCCCCCACGAAGACCAAACTGCTTATGCTTCATACATAATAAGTCAACTACTATTTGATAAACCTCTAATACTTGGGTCTGTTTGTCACCACAGTCTATTTTAGTCCAAGGGCTCTCAATGTACAGTGCTGGACTGGCAGCGTCAGCATTGTTGGGAAACTGATTGGGAATGTAACTTCTGGTGTCTCACTCTAGATATACTGAATCAAAATGATGGGGGTAGGAACTAGACACTATCCTAACACTTTACATTGATTCTTAGGCACACTGATACTTAAGAATAATGGCTGTGTCTCTACTTTCCCTGACATAATGTTCTTACCAAGAAAATCCTGCTATTGCCAGTTTACATATGAGGACACATTAGCAAAAAGAAAAAAAAAAAAAACTTAATAAAAATCAGACTATAACAGTCTCCAGACAGTTAGCTATTTAGTGCCAGAAGGTGCTACATGAACTACTAGGGGAAAATGGCCAACATATGTCCAAGCAACTTGTGGTCTAAGCTACTCAGCTGCAAATAATCTGACATGATGCTCACTCAAGTGTAATAGTGGCCACACAACTATGGTAGATTTGACTAATGGATCTGCTCTGTGGAATGGAACCCATACCTGGAATGGGGAAACAAGTCAGAACCAGATCCAAAAAATGAGTTTGGTCTCCAATATCAAGCACCCACCAATCTTGGGCTACAAGAGGGCTGACACCTATTATATTCTCTCTAAACTAATAATGGTTATCCCAATTATCTGCTTCTGACTTTACTTTGTGTTGGGGAATCTGCTTCTCTTTTACAGATGGACACAGAACCTGAGGAGAGAATCAGCCCATCACACCTCACCAGGGTCCAACCTGAACCCATAGAGTAACTAGGAAAATGAGCAAGAGTGCTGCTTTCTTGGTGAACATTATATCAGCACAAGGGTGATGGAGATAGACATAGAGAACACAAAACTTCAACCAAATCAGAGATCCAGAGACAAAGAGGGTCCCATGACCTCACCATTGAAGTAGACCTAAAATGAACCCAACATGACTCAGGGAAATATGTGGAAGAGAGGATGGAAAGATTGTTAGAACCACAAGTTGGGGCATTATACACAAAGACATTGCCTCTTACCCATAACTGATGGCTAACCCCATAAAACATGACCCACAATACCCGCAGGGATAACTGGCATTCCCAACGAGGAGGGTCCCATCAGCAAGGGGAGGACGGGGATGAGGGTAAGGATGGTACCAACATGTGCTGTTTATATACTACATACATAATTAATAAAGAAAAGAAAAACTAATTAGACTATGAGTAAATGACATAACAAATTTAGGTATTGCAATCCAGAGTTACATATCCTAATCTTAACCATTTTGCTACCCCCCCCCATAGAACCACCAGTCCTATGTATGCTATAATAATGTGACTTTATTTTTTTAAAAATATATAACTTTAAATGATTGTCTTTAGTCTGTAAACTTTCTATCAATTCTGCATTTTATTATTATTTTCAAAATATTTAGAATTCATTCATATAAAAGTAATGAAATCTACAGATTAAATATGACCTAAAAATGATAAAGGACATTTTTAAATATGCTTTAATAAATAATTATGGCTTATACCACCAGAATTCATTAGCTGTCAAGTTGCTGGAAAGGGAGAGGCAGCCTGTAAGGAGAGAAAAGTCATCAATAGTCCTTTTTAAACATTTTATTATTTATTTGCAAGAGAGTGAGAAGAAGATGCAGAGAAAGGGATGGAGAGAGAAAGTGAGATTGAGAGAAATGGGCATACTAGAACCTCTAGCTACTGTTAACAAACTCCAGATACACATACCACCTTATGTGCATTTGACTTTACATGAGCACTGGAGAATCAAACTGAGGTCATTAGGCTTTGCAGGAAAGCGCATTAATCATGGAAACACTTCTGCCCTTATCAATGGTATTAACTAGCAGTGGACCTTGACAGCTTTATGGCTGCACAGGCAGGCCAAATATTCCAAGTAGTGTAATGGCAGCATGTCTATTATAGAGAAAACCAGCTACTCTCTGATTGGATCTGAGACCTGGTCCACAAGAGGGAATTCATGCCTGGTTCTGAAACCTAATGAAAAGCCTGTCACTACAGGGGAGGTCATAAGCCAGCCATGGAAAAAATCTACTTCTGTTTTCTAGATTAATAATTATATTATGTCCACAAAACTGCCCTCTAAATATTTATTTTTATGCCCATATATTAATGTTACTCTCACTTCTGGTTAGAGAAGCATCCTTTTTCAGATGGTGGTGACAACTAGGGAATCTCAAAGTTCACCAAAGTGTTAAAAAGGAATGACAGTGGTGTGTTTAGCACTAAGTAATTAATCTGTAATGTACCCTCCAAGTCTCAGGAAGCATTGTGAAAGAGGTGATAGATACAATGTAGAGGTCAAAAGAGTGGGGAATACTCTATAATACTGTCTTCCAGACATAAAGTGGCTGTGTATTCATGACCTTACAGTGGCTAATTTTATCTACCCATGACCTGCATAAGAGGTGGGGAAAATTATGATATCAAAATATAGTATAGACTTGTTATAAAGAAGGGATTCAGTGAAGGGAGCACTTGGAAGGGGAAAATGGAGGGTTGTGGGAAGGGATTATGATAATGGTGTATAATATATGTTTGCAGAGGTTGGCAACACCAATGTTAAAAAATCAGCATTTGTGTTTGCGACAAAATAAATTGTCAAAGGGATTACAGAGAATGTGTTGGGGGTAGCTATTGTTCTGGTAATTTTATTTGTCTCACATTTAAAGTTATCTTTTCTTAGAAATATTGTCCAAGGAATATTGATGGGCAGAAAACCAAAGGTAAATTAGGACCAGTTCACAGCAAAGAGGCCAATAGGGCTATAGAGGGGGGTGAGAAAACAGTTGCTAGTAAAGTCTTAGATATCACAGAAGCTGGATCCTGTGGACTGCACAATCAATTGTAAAATTTCAACTTTTCCTCTCATTGATTCTTAGCAGGTATTCTATAAAAGAAAATCCTGAGATTGGAAAACCCTAAGTTAAGGAAAGGTAGTTGACTCACTCTTTCAGTCTTTCAGTCTGTACTATTGTAATGAGTTTGCAAGAAGGTGAAAAGTCTGTGGCTTGTAAGATGATGGTAGTACTGTTCAAGACAGTTGAGAATACAGAAGGTAGACTAGGCATGACCAGCTAGGTGATATCAAATAAAGCTAACATGTATAATATGAAGGTCTGGAAAGACCATTCAGGTGGAGTTATTTAAAATTGACTTGAGAAATAATAGTTTAGATCTCAAGCAAGCTATAAGAATCAAATATAATGTTAATGAAATCAATGGTTCTGAGCAAAAAGGAAACAGTGAGAGATCACCCTCCTCTCTCAGAATAAAGGTCATATTCAACATTTCTGCTCATTGGCTTCTTCAGCTCCTTTGCTCAGTTCCCTAAATGCTTTGTCCTTGTAGATACAGAGCCTGAATCTATCTGTCATTCCATGACATATTTCTTTTATATTAAACAATATGCTTATATTTGGGTTTATCACAGCTCATCAACAATTGTAGGAAAAGCAAGAATAAAGAAAGGAAGAAAGAAGCAAGAGAGAAAGGAAGAAAAAGGTATCTATTTAATCAACTGCTCTATGTAGATCATTGTACTTCTGTTTTATGTCATCATTTTTTTCCAAACCAAATGATGTAACCAAAACAAATAGGCCCAAGAAATGACTCACATTTTCAGAATATTGAGAGATAGTTGATTCAGATCTCAAGAATCACCTTTATTATTTTTTTTTCCTTTTTCTTTTTGGAAACATAAAAATAGATACTTTGGTAATTGAGTAATTGGACCTTCTCTTAGTTTAATGGCAAGTTTGAGCTAATATGCTAAGTTAGTAGATTGAATCATAGTGAACATTCTCTGGCCAAGATTTTTAAGTTTCAACTCTACAGACACCCAAAGTCTACTTCATCGGAAATGTATTCACCTTCCAAAGGCACCATGCCATACTCTTAACAATCTTGTAGTTCTAATAAGGAATGATTTGTCTATTGAACTTGACTGACAAATTATACCATATCTAATTCTAGGACTCTGATTATAAAAGTGAATGCTTGAACATGATTCAGAATTATCAAACTTGCTTAGAACTTCAGTTGGTTAATCCTGCTGGAATCTGAGTCTCTAGCGTCCAAATTCATGGAAGTATGTTTTGGCTTTAATATGCAGACATTTTTCCATTGCTATAGTCTTTTCATTTAAAATAATTTCCTTGAGAACTATTTAAGGTCTCAGAGGCTTATTAACCTGGATCTCTATGACTAATGTTTCAATTTTGATACCAATAGGACTATTATTTTAGGTTAAGAAAAACAATACCATCTTTTCCCCACTAGATTTATTCAATGCATAGCAATATGTTTATATTTTAATATGTCCTCAAACTTCTGAATGCTAATTTTTTATTTAGTGATACCATTATGAATAGCTTCTTACCATATTCCTCTTAGAGTCTAAACAACCTTAAAGTAGAAATATTTGTCAGCAGATTTCATTTTAAGCTAACAAGTAAATTTTATTTTGTTTATCTATAGGAAAAATTTTATTTTGCTAGCTACAGAATAAAAGTGTTCTAATTAAAACAAAACCTAAGTGAATTGGTCTGTTTGTGAAATTTAACAAAGAAATAAAAACAAGAATTACTACTTTTAAGAATTTGACTATGTAGCCAATGTAATCTCAGCATAATTCATGATGTAAGTACTTCATGAGCTTCAAATTGTCTTCCCAATCACAAGTTAGGAATTCAAGGAAAAACAAGGCTGGATTAGGCTATCAGTTCAATGGTCATAAATGGCAGAACAGGAATGTAAAGCAATTCAGCCAGAATCTAGCACTCTTAATTCAATACCCATATTATACTGACTGTCACTAAGCACAAAGAAATTTAAGAAGAAGAAGAAGAAAAAAAAAAAAGAATCAAAGGAAAGGCAGGCTAGACTGTATTGGATGATTTAAGTAGATATGTTTATAGCAGTAGGCAAAGAAGGAATAAGGAAAATAAAGCCAGGAAGTGTGCATAAGGGATGGGATACTACACAGATTTTATGACATATTTAGAGTATGAGACTTTTAATCTTCTGCAATTCAAATAAATTAGAATAATCTATGATACTCTTTTTGGTTAAAATTTCATTGGAGGAGAACTCATAACTGGTGCTGGGTACCAAGCCAATGCCCCACAGGTAGGAAACTTCCAACCCCCAAAGAAAAGCCCACTTGCTCACTGGATAAGCTGAGTGTTTATCTTCATCAAAATGTCTCTCAAAATTACATGCATACTCACTAACCAAAGCTGCTCTCATACATGCCATACATGGTTGGAGAATATGTTTTATTTTACCAAAGGCAGAGAATACTGGGGAGATCTACCAAATAGCACAAAATGTGCTATCTCTACCAAATTCATTGTTGTCCAGAAGAAACTGTAGAGGAAGCAGCAAGATGAGTATTGTTCCCAATGCTAGCCTGACAACTGATGAACAGAAACACATGGTAACAGAAACACAGGGCTAAAGTGAACTCAATACTAAATATATATATATATATATATATATATATATATATATATATATATATATATATATATATATATATATATATATGAGAGAAGACAGTTCATTATAGTTATATCACTCATAATTATAAATTATTTATCAGAAATAGTCAATTGAACAAAAATATTGCATTTTATCTTTTATATGGGAAGTGCTTAATAACAGGATGCACCAAAACATCTGGTTTTTCATGAGTCCTGTTGTCCACTATAGTTGCTCATTTCTCATAATTTTATTCTCAATCTGATTTTGCTGAATGACATGTTTCACCCTCACATACATATGACTCTCAATTCTTTTTTAGAAAGTTCCAATAAACAAAATTTAGTTTTCCAATTTTTCCTCATAGTAAACTGATGGCTTTCATGAATTGCTTTGCTTTCAGTGTGGTTATAAATTGTCTAAAATCAAATATACTATTGTCCAATAAGTAAATATAGCCTCTGAGGTATATACTATGTAAGTATTCTGGAACCTAATCCTAAACACTGAGGCATTAATCTAAATCTACAATCTCTTGTGGCTCAAGTTTAAGAGAATTTACATTTCTAAAAATTGTACCAGCAAAAACAAGAAGACACCTTAATTCATCAACACTTCAGATGCCAATGAAATGGGGCTGAATAGCAGTCATTGTATGTTGTTTGTAAAATCTGTCTCAAGCAACTTCCTAAATATACTCATGTGATAAAATTTCTACTCCATTTGTTTTTCTTTTTAAAGCTTTATAAACACCAGTAGAGTCCTTAATCTATGTGTGCTATATGTGTTCGTTTGTGCTCTACTTAGTGGCATGGATTATTCTTTAACTATCTTGAGGGTCTTATAAATTTATGGCCAGGTATAACCAGCCTTCAGGCTATGTAATAGTTAAAACTATTCAGTTTCTTGTGTTTATAGGACTGAGGTTACTGTTTTGCTGTCAATTGTGGACCATTACTGGAACCTTTTTGCATGTAGTTTCTTGTCATTGGATGACAACTTGTTTGTTTAAAAACATTGAGGGAAATTCTCATAAAAGACCCAGGCTTATCTACACAAGTCTTTGTCACATGATGCCAAACACCTCAAGGTTAATCTAACTTGAGGTTAACATTAATCAATTGTAGATAACAAATGAGTGTCTCCTCACATTGCCCATAGTGTGACCTAGTCAAGGAAATTATATCCCAACGCATCATCAATATTCCTATGACTAAAATTAAGTAAATCACTAATTCTGCTTATAAGGGCTTGAGTTTATACAGAGGGGGAAGCAGCTCATAGAAGATATGTAGACCTCAGGGGTTGGCTGTTACAGGTAATGACATGGCTTTAGTTTTCTTCAAAATCCCCCAAGGTATCCAAAATTTAGTCCTAAAGAACAAAAGATCTTTTATTAGTTGCTGGTAATTTTAAATTTGAATGCATTTATTATGAAGCAATCCTCAAATAGGAGAGAGAATTTTAACTAAATACCAGCATATGGCATAAGATTACAGTTTATATTGATTTTACAGGCCATATATGTATATACATGTGCATATACATATATACCTATATACATACATACATCAGTTCATTGTTTATAACTCTGAAGATTACAATCATTACAAAGTATCCACAAAGTCTCACAGCAAGAAAGATGCAGTTTGATATGTATTGATATTTTAAAAAGAGGGTTACAGTAGCTCTTAAGAGGGTTCATGCTGTGGTTTAAATGTAAAAGTGACTCCATTCACTTATGTCTCTGAACACTTGGTCCCTAGCTGGTGGCACTGTTTGGGAAGGTTATGGAACCTTTGGAAGGCAGAGCCAAGCTGGAGAAAGTGGGTCACTGTAGGGTGGGCCTTGAAGTCTTAGAACCTGACCCCGTTTCCAATTTATTCTTTGCTTCTTTGACAAAATTGATGAGTTGTCCTTGCAGGTCTTCCTAGCCAGGATGGAAGCTATCTCCTTGAAACTATGAGCTGAAATAAACCCCTTTCCTTCTGTTTAGCTGTTTTTGTGCAGTTATTTGATCACAGCAATGAGAAAGTAACTAATACAACTTGGATAGAGATATATAAGGCTCATATAATTTGTATAATATATTTGAACATCTATTTTATGTTTATTCATTTTTCAAAATGCATTTATTTATTATTACCAAATAGAACAAAAGGCAAATTGTAATTATGCAACTATAGAGATTCTTCTCATATTTTGACAGTCCAAAATGTGAATTTCCATAATAATATTGTAACTAGAAAATTAAATTCTATCTTACAATGAGTTATTTACCTAACATTTTGATGCTCATCTATAAATGAGCATTGTGATGACTAAGATTTAATAATATCTTATTATCTTGGACATGCCACCTGTGAAATGCATTTTTTTTTTTCTTCAAAGAAGGTAGATACAAGAAAGAGATCTTTGTTCTGTTTTGTTTTCTGAGGTAGGGTCTCACTCTAGCCCAGGCTAACCTGAAATTCATTCTGTATTCTCAGGGTGGCCTCAAACTCATGGCGATCCTCCTACTTCCACCTCCCAAGTGCTGGGATTAAATACATGAGCCACCACACCCAGCAAGGAAAAAAAAAATTCATTGAAGATATTTAGTTTTGAAATTTAATGGAGGGCTAAGGGCTGGAGAGATATCTTAGCAGTTAATGTGCTTGCCTGCAAGGCCTAAGGACTCATGTTTGTCTCTCCAGGGCCCATGTAATCCAGATTCACAGTGATGAAAACATGTGGTTTTGCACATGTATATAAGGGGGTGCACACATTTGAAGTTCAACTGCAGTGGTTGGAGGCCCTGGCACACCAATTCTCTGACTCTCTCTCTCTCTCTCTCTCTGACACACACACACACACACACACACACACACACACACACACACACTCATAAAAAGGCCAGTCTGTTGGGCTTGCCTCAAACAATTAATGTAATATATATATATATATATATATATATATATGATCTATATATACAATGTATAATGACCACATCAAATTAATTAGCATTTCCATTTATTATGAGTGGAAAACTTTAGACACCTCTAGTTGTTTGAAAACTCATGATAAATTGTAGACTTTAATCACTCACCTGGGCTATACCATTACTAAAATTGATTCATCCTCACTCACAGTGTTGGATAGGGGAGAGCCAGGCTGAATAGGAGTACAGTGAGAAGTTTGATCATCATAGTTCCCACTCTGATTCATGATGGGGTGGTACCCAAGTCAATAGTTCCTGCCATCCATAGGTTCTACCTTCACAGATTGGTTTTATTCATGATGTTATAGCAATAGGCTTATCTATCTAGCATACAAACAAAAATATAATATGATAATTATATTTAATGAGTGAGGAAATGTTTACACTTACAAGCATAGAAAGACTGCATTTAGAAGAACTTAAGTACAAAAGGAAATGGAAGATGTGCTATGATAGCTGAAAGCAGGCTTTATGTCTCAGGAAAAGACTTTATGAGCAAATCCTGCTCACCACAGCTAGAGTAGCTTGGAGAGCAAAGGAAATACAAACAGTGAAAAGTCAACAACCATCAGATGAAGTTAAGGATCTCCAGGGTCAAATTATGAGGTGCAATGGAAAGCATTTATGTACAAAGAAAAAATAAATTAAAAGATTTTGAAATTGATCATGGAATTGAAATAAGTTTAACTTTATTGGAACACAAACTATGCATAGGTGGAAAGTGCAGTAGCTCTATGGTCAGGAGCCTAGCTAACATGTTTAAGGTAAAGTTCAAAGAATTCTCAAGCAAAGTCTCTCCATCTTTTGATGCTTGCTATTTTTATTATTTATAGATTCCAAAAATATAGGTCAAGGTCAGCAGACTGCTTAAGGAGAACCCTCAGTGAGATGGGAGCAAGGAGGAGGGAAATGATGTATCCACACAAAGTTCCTACTTAATAAAAAGAAAAAGAAAAGAAAAGACTGTATAATCTTAAATTCATGAAATCACTTTATCATTTAAGAAGTTTTACACTATAACAACTTGGACTTTAAAATTATATTAGTTGTATTTCAAATCAAAAGCATAGTGTAATTTTAAAAAGGAAAGTTTTCTTACATTAGCATCTATATGGGCTTTGCCATGTGTATCAGAACAAAATATACTTCAGCACCTCAATGAAATTTTCATCCATTACTGAGATTGTTTTCCATGCCATCAAACCACCCAATTTGACTAATTGATGCCTTATCAAAAGTACTGTCAAAACAGGTGCAGCTAGATCATTTACTTGAAGGTCATTATATTTATATGAGACAATAATGGTCTTTTTTCTGCATTCTCATCAGTTGCAGACCTTGTTAGCTATTTCAGCACATTCATGAACGCTCACCTTTATTTCATTCTGCAGATCCAATCTGTACTTTTTTATGATATACCATGACTATGGTAGCGTTTGCTGAGTGTTAAATACATGCATCATGTTAATTACTCTAAAATAACCCCCCACATTAAATGTGAGGTAGAAATTAGCATCTATGATTCTGTTTCATCATGCCGTTTCCTCTGACCTTGGTGACTGCTACTAAATATTACATAGTTTGCTTCAAGTTCAATCATCATGCTCAATAGGCAGCTACTGTCTAAAATTTCTGATGAAAATTTATTAGTGGCCTTCTTAAGTAATAATTAATAAAATGGCAATAATCTTAAACTTCACAGAACTTGAGCTTTGCTCACTCCAAGTCTAATTTGACTTTTTCTTTAATAAGCTCCTTTCCTTTCAGACACAGACCAGCATTCATTTCCTTTTCACAGGACTGTATCAATATGTTACTCTTAGCTATAATGTGACCAGGGCAGTCAGTCAGTGCTTCTTCAATGAAAGAAGTCATTTATTCATTTCATAAAAATGATTTATGGATGAGAACTTTAAGTACATAGCACAGCTCAAGTAGGAGAATAACAGTTTGAGCCATGAATGTAGGTGTTGTTTCAAAATTTTCTAGTGCTTTGAACATAGAGGAAACTTGTACATACTGTGAAACATTTTACATGTTTTGCTAAATGGGATCACATCATGCCTCAAAGAATAGTGTTTCACAGGTCCAAAATCCCAGTAAATATCTGTATTCGCATGGGGGAATAGTGAAAAAGGAAGGTTCTTTTTTATGGCACAAATAATGTCTAATGCATCTGTAGTTGTCAAGTTAAAATTAAAACAAGAAATGTTTGCATATGACAAAGTTAAATCAACTCCAAATGATGTCCACATTGGACATAGTCCAGATTTTGTCACCATAGCCTTAACACTTCAGTTTAGATGAAAAACAGATTCATGTTCTCCTGTGTCTCTGGAAGAAGTCACTGTCTTTCCCTGGCTGTTAAGGAATAATTTTTGATTTATATTAATTATTGTAACATCATTCCACAATAGAAACCCACCCTAGGCACAAAAGTGAGTTTTCCCAGTTCTTAGGAAAGTAATATAAATTTGTTTCTTTAAATTGTCAATATCTATCCTAAAATAGTATAAAATTGTAGACATTTAACATTAAAATTATTTATATTACATTGAGTAGGACTTAGATAGCTGGAAAAACTTTCATTTAGAAAACCATTTTATTTTATATACAAAATATTACCTCTATTTCTTACAGAAAATTATTCATATTTTAAATTATCACCATGTATCTGCCAAAAATTTTATTTATTTGTATATATAATATACAAACTTATTGTATATTAAATGTACTTACATAAAAGGAAGCAAATTTGATTACTGCCTAAGGATAAAATCTTGATCCTGAAATCGTTTAAAATGATGATTACATTGGAAGATAAAGTGGATATCTTCTTATGAAAAAGAAAATACATACATGCATACATACATATATCCTACATACATGCATACACATACTTACATTTTAAAAAATGATCTCAGCCTGGAGGGAGTAACCCTGCAATGGTCTCAGAGTCTTGGAATTCTTTGCTCAGTAATACTGAAGCCACAAGGAATTCAACAAATGACCTGTTTTCTCATGGAGTAGGTAACAGTACTTTGTTTTCTGTCTTTCTCCTTTAGTTATTAATGGTAAGAAAAATAATGTTTTCATCATTTGGGACATCATAGACTAGTGGAAATAGATTTTGTAGATTTCACAAATGCCTTTTATATTCACTTTTCACCTCATGGGTTTGTGAAGATTTGAAAAGTCTCTGTCAACACTCCACATTCATTTCTTAATTCACTCAGCCTCTGACAACTAGATAATATGCAATTCAGGGCTGGAGAGATGGCTTAGTGGTTAAGGCATTTGCCTATAAAGCCAAATAACCTAGGTTCAATTCCCAGGCCCCACATAAGTTAGATGCACAAGGTGGCACATGTGTCCGGAATTTGTTTGCATTGGCTGTAGGCCCTGGTGCACCCATTCTTTCTTTCTCTCTATCTGCCTCCCTCTTTCTCTCTCTCAGATAAATAAATAAAAATCAAAAATTAGATAATATGTAATTCAGAAGAACAGTATACTCGTTGCCATACTAGTATAAATACATTTCTAATATAGAGGGTTATATTAGTTACGACTGCTTCAGCAAGAAGTATGAGAGGAAGTCAGGCAGCTTTGTTTGGCAGTTAGGGTGACTGGGCCCATGGAAGTATCCTTGCAGTCTGCACTTTGCTAGAGATCAAAGTATGATCTGACTTCTTATCTCTTCCCTGCATCTGTTTTTTTTTTTTGTTTGTTTGTTTGTTTTTTCCAGGTGTTTTAAATCTTTTTTTTTTAATTTTTATTAACATTTTCCATGATTATAAAATATATCCCATGGTAATTCCCTCCCTCCCCACCCCCACACTTTCCCGTTTGAAATTCCATTCTCAATCATATTACCTCCCCATTACAATCATTGTAATTACATATATACAATATCAACCTATTAAGTAGCCTCCTCCCTTCCTTTCTCCACCCTTTATGTCTCCTTTTCAACTTACTGGCCTCTGCTACTAAGTATTTTCATTCTCACGCAGAAGCCCAGTCATCTGTAGCTAGGATCCACATATGAGAGAGAACATGTGGCACTTGGCTTTCTGGGCCTGGGTTACCTGACTTTGGGCTTCTCCTGGGAGGAAGGTCTTTCCTAGCATTTATATCTAGTCCTAGCATTGTGGTTGGTCAAGTTCAGCCCCTAGAACTTGGTGTCATGGCTAGCATTTTCCTGAGATAGACCCTAGCCCAGACCAACTGGCTGTCTCTCTGGATTACCTGAGCTTGAAGGCAGGGCCCACACCATAAAGTTATAAATACATTTATGAGGGAAGGGCAAGCTCTCTGGGCTACCTGACCACTCCTGAACCTCCAGCTGCCAGTGAGCTGCCCTTGTCTCAGCCCAGCTGAGCCAAGCCAAGGGAGAACCCCTGACCCCTCCTCCCCCATGGGCTCTCTACCTTCTTCTGCTCTCCATATGGCAGGAGCTCTTTGTACTTTCTTTTCTTTCTGCTCTTTCTTTTTATGGTTTTTCTAGGCCCACCATGTGGGATCTCAAAACATGTGGGTGTATTCATTTTCCTTCCCTTGTTTCTGTACTTGCCTGCAACTCACTGGTTAAATGCAAACACAAACCAAGGGTATAGGGCTCAAGGACTTTCCTGAACACCTAACACTCCATTTCATATAGGCCTCTGCATTTCAGTATTTTAAAGCAATAGACCTTTCTTTTTCAAGTTCTCTTCATTCAGAAAGGAGAGACAACTATTTCCACTGTCCTCCAGGATCCAGCTGCCAGCAGCTCTTCCATCCTCACATGTGGGTGATTAAGGTCATGTGAGCAGGCACTCTGGCACCCAACTGTCTTCCCAGTGCTCTAGTGGCTGTGATGGGAGATTTATAAATTTGAGGCAGTCTGCCTTGTTCAACCTTGTCTCAAAAACTGAAGACAAATCACACTACCAATTACTACCCCAGTCTTTTAAGGTGGGGAAAAAGAACAGTGAAACACATGGAACTTTTATAAAGCAGCTCCGGAGCCCAAATGCTCATTAGAACTCAGAACCTAGCCACACACCCAACGTGAATATCAAGTGGTTCTTGTGAGTGTCCTTAGCCATGTGTCCAGATAAGCAAATGTCAGATTTGGCTCTCTGCTGCATCAGAAAGAAATTAAAAGCCGATAAATATAGTTTGAACTAAAATTCCTAATCATGGAATACATCTTACAAGAGTATTTTTTTTAATTTTTATTTTTAGTTGTGACAGCACGAATTGTTATTACTATGGCTGCCAAAAATAACTGCATGAATGCAGATGAATATGAGGCATATACTAGAGATACCCATGAGACAGTGAAGCCCAGCAGTCAGAAGGTCTGGGCACTGCTGCTGCCACTCCTGTGACCTTGAATGAATTACCTGACATCTACCTAGGTCAATGCTTTCATCTGTAAAACAAGAACACTACGTCCTACTTAATTGGGATGCAGTGTGATTAAATGAGTTACATATAAAATAATTAAAACAAGCCTTGCACACAGTGTTTGACAAGCTCACACTGTTATAGGAAACACAATGCCTCATTTGCTGATGAAGCCTCCATTTTCATTACTTTCTATAACCATTTTTATGTCTCCTAGGCACAGAGAATTGTAAATGAAGTGCTAAGAGATTCCAATTCAATTAGCCAGTTTCCAAGTGCCCCTTCATTTGCAAGACAGAATGAAAACCTTAAGAATGACTGAGCGCCACTAGAGGCAGACAGTTAGCACTCTTAACCCAGTCGCTTTAACCTCATTTCTCATCTTTCTTCTCACCTCCCAACTGGGAATGAAATGTCAGCCTGAAAGAACAGTGAAAGGAAGAATATTTTGTAAGTGGAAATTTGGTGGTACTCCTGAGACACACTAAGAAAATTGTTGCTCTGAGACACTTTCTTAGAAAGGGGTAGAAAAAATATGGGTTAGAGCAAAGATGCTGATGAGGGATGAGAAGCTATGGCTACCACCTTACAGCATTTAAAACAGATGTAAGCACAAAGGTTTGTAAGCAGGAGGCACCAAAACACATTTCTTGTCTACAACCACTTAGGAGTAGATAATGACACTTGGCAATCAAAAAAAAAAAAAAATCCATGGGTTCTTCTCATTTAAAAATGTATGCATAATTCAGTCTTATAATATTGTCACAAAACCCTTTGTGCATTTTGTAGTTTTGACTCTTACATTTTGTCTCCAGTCCACATAAAATGATGTGGCTGACTTCATTCTGTTACCTGTGGCTATCCAGCAGTTCCTATGCATTTGAAGAAAGACTCTTCATTCTCTACTTGATTTTCTTGGCCTTCTTGTCAAAATCAATTGGCCAGAAAGATAAGGCTTTGTGTCTTGGCTCTACCCTCAAGTACAGCTTTCCTCAAGTACAGCAAATCAACTTGAGAAACTGCAAGGAGACAATCCAGCCAACAAAAACCTTCACCCATGCAACTACTTGTTTAGTAGTCTGTTAGCCAAAGGGGTGGTAGGCGCTGCATAGACAGGTATCAGCCAATGGAAGTCTACACGTGACAGTTATCAATGGTCTCAAATAGGCGTTGTTCTCTTCCCATCACTGTCTGTTCTTCAATGCACTTCACTCATTGTTTTTCCTGTCTATATCCACTCTGAGAGAATTGGTGTTCCAGGGCCATGGGTAGAGCTCAATGACAGAATCCTTACCAAGCATGTACTAGGCATGTGACATGACCCCTGTGCTTCAGCACACACAAACCAAAAACTGGTGTTTCATAACTATTCATTTTCTACTCTCTCTTTTTATTTTAACACAATAACCATTCTTATCATTTTTTGCTAATAATAGAGTCTCAATTTTAGCTGAAACATGGCTTTAAAACTAAATGATAACATATTTCAACTTTCCTTACAACTTTCGGTCATGTCGTGAAATCTTGAGTATTAATATGGAGAAAAAAAATGTGTGTAAATCATTGAAATCCTATAAAAGGTTACGGCTTAAACCTGACTCTGTTTTCATTCATGCTAGGTATCCTAGAATGTAATGTGAAGGACTCAGGAACCAGATGGATGCCATGATAAGCTTCAGAGTCCTCAGTAGGCCTAAGTTTCTGTTTCCTGGCAAGATCTAAGTTTTTTTTTTTTTTAATCTTCTGGTAAGGGTGGGTTTAACAGTTACTAGAAACTGACTATGCCATACATTTCTGTAGTCATAGATAAGTTCAATTCCCCTAGACCCAGCCTGCCAACTTTGCCCGCCAAAATCCTAAGTCAACCAGAATAGTACAAGTGCAGTTACTGTTTAAATCAACCAATCATGTACCCATCCCCTTCTTCTATGTTCAAATCCCTATAAAAACCCTACCCTCCCACTACTCGGGGCTCTTGTATGGATCCACTGCGTTGGTGAAGTCAGGAGACCAAGCTTAAGCCCGAAATAAAGGTCCTTGCCCATGCATGGTTCTCCTTGGTGGTCACTGGAGATGCCAAGAACTGGGTATAACAGAGTGCAGGTTACCTGGAGCCCCAATGGTCATTTTGAATTTTAGAGTGAGGAGTACGGCATTATAAAAGCAGAGTAAAAGCTGGAAAGATGCCTTAGCAGTTAAAGGCACTTGCTCGCAAAGCCAAGGAACCCAGGTTCAATTTCCTAGGACCCATGTAAACCAGAGGCACAAGGTGGGACCTGTACCCAGAGTTCATTTCCAGCAGTTGAAGGCCCTAGCATGACTATTTTTTTTCTCTCTCTCTTGTAAACAAATAAAAATAAAAAATAATAAATGCAGAATAGGAGGCTGGATTCCTTATAACATTTTCAGATGGCCTGAGCAGTTCCAAGATTTTCTTTTATAAGATAAAATGAAAAGTTTTCACTATTATCATGATCATTTTGGATTTACTTAATTTCTGTGAAGAAAACTTATTAGCAATTGATCATTTTTGTTTTTATGCATGTGTGTTGGGGGTGCATGCTCATGTTTGTGGGTGCACATGTGTGCAGGGACATGTGCTTGTGGAGGCCAAAGGACAAACTTGTTTTTTGTTTTTTGTTTTTTCCTCAGGAACTCCATCTACCCTTATTGAGACAGAACCTCTTCACTGGCCTGGAACTCAACCATTAGGCTAGACTGGCTGACCAGTGAGTCTCAGAGACCTCATGTCTCTGCCTCCCAGTGCTGGAATTATAATAAATAATAACCTTTGCATTTTAAGTGGAGATAAGGTACCACAGTCAAATCTGCTTGCTTGTGAGGTAAACATTTTACTGACTAAGCAAGCTCTCCCCCCCCCCTCTCTCTCTCTCTCTCTCTGTCTCTGTCTCTCTCTCTCTCTCCAGGGTCAGGTCACTTATAGCCATGCTCACCTCCAGCAGCATCCTTCTCTGTTCAGAACTGACAGGCAGGCAAACCCCAAACTAAAATTGTCCCTGTCCCCATGCACAGATATGAATACTGTCAGAGGCCAAAAGCCAGTTGTATAATTACTATTTTATTTTACCTAGTAACTACGTAACTTTTAAAAAATATGTCTCATAGTATTATCCAAGCCTGCCTTCTTTCTCACAGTGTGGGAATTTCCTATCATCTGGCAAAAGAGAAAAGGATTTCCTTTGTCTTGCGGGAGCTATTGGAACTCTTCCTCAGCACTCCCCTCATGCCCCCATGGTATTAATCACCCCCTTAATAAACTTTGCTTGTGGGCCAATTTGCCTCAGCCCTTTATTGAATGCCATCAAAATATTTCTCTAATTTAAATCTAATACCAAGTGTATAATTGATAAGCTTTTAAAAGGCTGGCCTTTTATCACTCACAAACATTATTTAAGCTCCAACAGATATTTTGTTAATTATAATCATTCTGTGAAGAGTTGGGTGTCATAATATCTATAGTTTAATTGAGCAAGAATAAATACACACATGTAACACATAAAGTTCCAATTGGAAATTCCCAGTGATAATGTGATAGAAGATGTGTAGTGTAGCAAAATAAAAGATGTACAACCCACATTCCCCATGGAGAATAACTGGCATCCCCAACTAGGAGGGTCCCTGTGGAGGGAGGCGGGAGGACAGGCAAGAGGGTAGGATGGCACCAACATGTGCTGTTTACATACTGAGTATGTACATAACTAATAAAGAAAAAAAATTTTTAAATATGAATCTTGTCCAGTATCTTAGAAGGCATTGTGAAAGAACAGTATTTGTATTGGAACTTTAGATGGGTTGCAATTTAAAAAGGAAAATTCAGGCATATGGAGTCATAAGCATAACAGTACTAAAAGTCATGGTTAATTAGCTGTGATTAGGAAAAGGCTAGTGAGACCAGGTGCTTTGAAGTCACTGAAGCATCAAAGAGAGAGTAGCAAGGTTCAGGACCTAGGAGTCCATACTCAACACTTAAAAGAGAAATTGTGTTTTAGCTTATGAGTCAGAGATAGAAAACATATCCCAATCCTTAGGTCAATGCTGATATTGGCTACAAAACATAATATATGAAGACAAATCCTGAACTGTCACTTGAATGTCCTAGGAAAGAGTAATATGAAGGTAACATGAATTATGTGAAAGATCTGCTTGAATTTTTGGTACATATTGGTTAATTTTACATGTCAGTTTGGTTGGGCACAGTACCCCATTGTGTGGTCAAGTTCTATATACTCTGCTGGAAGTATATTTTAATTATAATAAGATTTAAATAGGTAGATTTTCAATACTTGGTCTCAAATTCTGCTGTTGAGCCACAGAAACAAAAGCAACATGACACTGGCCCAAACCTAGACAAGTGGAATAGACTAGTAGATCCAGAATAAACCATACCCACATGTACCACATTTTTGACAAATTTGTCAAAAACAAACATTGAACAAGTATAGCTTCTTTAACAAGTGATGTTGGGGAAAAAATGAATATTCACATGTCACAGAATGAAATTAAATCTAGATCTTTTGCCTTTTACAAAAATTGTTCAAAAAAGTACAAAGACCTTAATAGAAGCCCTTAAACTTTGAAACTATTAGAAGAGTGCAATGGGGAAATACTTCAATATACAGACAAGGGTGAAGAATTTTGGATTTCAAGCACCTCAGAAGATTATGCCAAGGACTGAAAAATGGGATTCAATGAAATTAAAAATGCATTTATCCTCAAAAGTAACAGGTGAAGTCGGGTGTGGTGCCACATGAATATATATATATATATATATATATATATATATATATATATATGCATATAATATATATATGCTCCTGAGAAGCTATGCAAAAATGCCAATCATTATGGCTTGCACCTGTAATCCCAATAGCAGAGTCTGACTGGCCAGTCTAACATAATGAATGATTTCCAGGACAATGAGAGAATCTGTCTCAAATAAAGATATATGATATTATTAAGAAGTGATGCTAGAGGTTTTCACCTTCACCTGCGTGCTCACACATGTACACATTTAAAATTCAGTACAACAACCAAAATAAGTTATATCAAAATACAATGACAGAGAATAAACATTCTCATTCTATAGGGGAGGAATGGGGTATATAGCAAGGAAAAGTCAGACCAAAGCAAGATTGAAATTAATTAGGGCAGACAAAAAATTCTGCAGATCCATGTTAGGCATCTGAGGCTTGAGATGGAATCCTGGGCTTAAACGGTTTTGGATAGTTCTGTCTCCTCCACTGCAGACAGCATTTCTGTGGCCCAGCTCAACTCTATAACTGCAGCTTTCCGTATCAGATATCCCATGGTCCATACATCTCCAACATCCTATGGGGAACATTTAAAACTCAAACCACAACAATTCTCATCAATAAATGCACAGACACAAATATACTGTTCAGGATATATGGAAAGTGGAACCAATATCCACTGTTGGTGAGATATGAAACAGTACAGCCACTATACTATGGCAACTCCACAAAACAAGAACTTCTATATGATCCAATTATATTACTCCTTAGTAATACTTGAAAGAATCTAAGTTAGCCTACCACAGAGATGCTTCATATCCAAGTTCATTATAGAAGTAATCATAATATACAACAGATGAATCAGCCTAGTCAACATATGAATGAATAAAGCAAATTTGATATGTGTGTGGTGTGTGTGTGTGTATACACATATAATGTACTCACAATTCAGTCATAAAGAAGAAAATATGTTGTTTAGAAAAAAGCAGATTGAACTGGAAATCATCACATTGGGTGAAGTACATCAGACACAGAAAAACAAGTACTACATTTTCTCTTATATGGAATCTATATTTTTAAAACCTAATGAGATGGAAAAGTAGACAGGGAGACTGCGAAGATGGCTTGGTAGTTTAAGGTACTTGTTTACAAAGCCAGCATTCCATTTCCTCAGGACCCACATAAGCCATATGTGTGAAGTGGATTATATATCTGGAATTCATTTGCAGAAGCAGGAGGCCCTAGCATGCCATACACACTCTCACTTTCTCTCTCTCTCTCTCTCTCTCATTGCAAATTTATAAATAAAAATACTTTTAAAAATAAAAGGAGACACTTCCGGGCAAGATGGTGACCGCCTAGCTGCGCTGCAGATACCGGGGAAAGAAAGGCAAGAAATTAAGGGTTATTAGGGTCTTCTTGCCAGTGGGAGGGCACAGAGTGGGAAAAAACATGGAATCATGGATCCCCTCTCAGGTGGGTACTCTACCACCTCTATACAGCCAACACGCCCCGCGCCCCAAGTGGCTGTGCTCCAATCGCATGCCCACCAGCCCATCGTGCGCCCGCCAGCCTGCTGTGCTGAGCCTGTGGGGACCTCTGCCATTGTGCTCTGATTGCACACGCTGGCCAGCCAAGCTATGCTCAGTTAGCACACCCGCAGGGGCCTCCTCTGCTGTGATTAGGTGGCTGCCAGACCCCTGCTGCTGTGCTCTGATTGCTTTCCCTTCTGGCCAGCTTCTGCTGTGTCCTGATCCCGTGCCCACATCAGCTGCCTAGGCACTACAATTGCAAGTGCAGTGGGCCCAGTCCCACAGCAAGGGCCACACAAGTCCACACTGAGTCACTAGCGCCAGCTCAGGTGCCATCCCCTACCTGTCAGTTACCACCCATCCCCCACTCCCCTGAGGCGGGAGAGCACAGACTGTTTGCAGGTCCCAGTGCTCCCAGCCAGGGTTTGGGCAACTTCAGGGCTTGCTACCTCAGTCCCCTTTCAAACTTGAAGGCAGGAAGCTTTGGTGCATTTCTGGGTGAGAATTCAGGAAACTTTGGCACCCCTGTCAGGCAATAGATAAGCGGCTTTGGCAAGAGAGAGCAAAAACCCAGGCATCTTGCAAGTGCCCCAGGCTGCCTTGGATTCTCATTGAGCTAGATCCCAGGCTGCTCCACCCACCTACCTGCACATATACTGACATGGGTAGACCACAGTGTAAAAGAAATAACATGAAAAATAAAATGCAGGAAAATCCAGACAGATCACCCAGTCCAACAAGGATTACATCTAACCAAAACATAGAAGAGTGTTTAGGATCAGAACATCAAGTGGAAGCTATGAGCAATGCAACCCTGACCAACCTATTGCTAGAACTGGCAGGAAAGCTACAAAGGATAGATAATCATGTGGATGCTACCATCACCAAGCTAGAGCAATATGATAAGACACTGGAAGGAATTCAAAGAGAGCTAAGAGAGTTGAGGGAGAGAAAAAAAAAGAGGACCTTAAAAATCAGCTGGCCATGCTAAATGAAAACATAAAGAAATGCAAGGATGATTTCCAAGAATCATCAAGAAAATCAGAAAATGAGGTGGAAAGGGAGCTGGACAGAGCAATGGAAGTGATACATAGAAAAGTAGTAGAAAATGCAAACTTAATTGAACAAGTCCAAAACTCGCTAGAGGCTCTCAAGAATAGAGTCAGCGAAGTGGAAGATAGAAACTCTGATCTGGAAGACAGGATGGAAGAAACAGTTTGAGAGTCCAAAAATTGCAGTAAGTTCAAAAGTTCCTGTGAACAGAATATGAGGGAATTGTGGGATACACTTAAACGTCCTAATAACAGAATCATTAGAATACCAGAAGGAGAAGAACTTCAGACCAAAGGCATGGAGAACTTACTTAACATGATAATTGAAGAAAACTTCCCCCATCCCTTAAAAGAAAGGCCCATCAAGATACAAGAAGCAAACAGAACTCCTAACCGACTAGACCAAAGGAGAAACTCCCCAAGGCATACTATCATTAAGACTGTAAACATTGACACCAAAGAGAAAATCCTAAAAGCAGCTAAGGAAAAGCAGCACACCACTTTCAAGGGAAACCCCATCAGAATTACTTCAGACTTCTCAATGGAAACCCTGAAAGCTAGAAGGGCCTGGAATAAAACTCTCCAAATTCTCAGAAACTATGGCTTCCAACCCAAACTACTCTACCCGGCAAAAGTCTCCCTTATAATAGGTGGTGAAAGGAAAACTTTCCATGACAAAACTCAGCTTTACAATTATATGAACACAAAACCAAACCTACAGAAAGTATTCCAGGAAATTCTCCACAGAGAAGAAACAAATAACCAAACACAAATGCCTACAAGAAGCAGATCACAGCAACTAAACCCAAAGTAGACAGAAAAAATTCAAATTCCATGGAAATGCCAACACACCTCTACCACCACAACATGGCAGTGATCAAATCAAATCTCACAGTCATCACCCTAAATAATAACGGCCTTAATTCACCCATCAACAGACACAAGCTAACAGGATGGATCAAAAAATTAGACCCCTCAATATACAGCCTTCAAGAAACCCACCTTACCACTAAAGACAGAAACTTCCTAAGAGTGAAAGGGTGGAAAACAATATTCCAAGCAAATGGGAATAAGAAACAAGCAGGTGTAGCTATATTAATATCTGATAAAATTGACTTCAAACCAAAAACAATCAAAAAAGACAAAGAAGGCTACTTCCTACTTATAAAGGGAACAATTCATCAAGAGGCTATTACAATCATAAATCTCTATGCACCAAACACAGGGGCACCACACGTTAGATAGAAGCACAAGGGGGCACACGTGTCTGGAGTTCGTTTGCAGTGGCTGGAAGCCCTGGCACGCCGATTCTCTCTCTCTCCCTCTATCTGTCTTTCTCTCTGTCTGTTGCTCTCAAATAAATTAAAAAAAAAAAAAAACAAGATTAAACATAAAAACCACATGATCATTTTGATAGATGCAGAAAAGGCCTTTGACAAGATACAACATCACTTCATGATCAAAACATTGGAGAGAATCGGCATGACCAGTTCACATCATAACATAATAAAGGCAATATACAAAGCTCCAAAGGCCCAAATAATACTTAATGGAGAGAAACTGGAGGAATTCCCATTGAGATCAGGAATAAGACAGGGATGTCCTCTCTCCTCTGCTTTTCAATATAGTTCTGGAAGTCATAGGTCAAGCAATAAGACAGGAGAAGGAAATAAAAGAGACACAATTTGGAAAGGAAGAAGTTAAGTTAGCTCTATTCGCTGATGACATGATTGTATATGTAAAAGACCTGAGAAACTCCATCCCAAAACTCCTGAAGGTGGTTAACTCCTATAGCAAAGTAGCAGGATACAAAATCAATCCACAAAAATCGGTAGCTTTTCTGTATCCAAATGACAAAGATACAGAAAAAGAAATAAAGGACATAGTCCCATTTTCAAGAACAACAAAAAAAAATAAAATACCTTGGAATAACGTTAACCAAGGAAGTAAAAGATCTATACAACGAAAATATAAAAACTCTCAAAAAAGAAATTGAGGAAGACTTGAGAATATGGAAAGACCTCCCATGCTTCTGGATAAGCTGAATTAACATTGTGAAGATGACAATCCTACCAAAGGCAATATATAGATACAATGCAATTTAAATTAAAATCCCTACAGTGTTCTTCACAGAGATAGAAAAAATGATCTCATATTTCATATGGAAAAACAGAAGGCCTCGTATATCAAAACATATCCTCAGCAAAAGAAATACCTCTGGTGGCATCACTATACCTGATCTAAAGCCATACTACAAAGCCATAGTAATAAAAACAGCATGGTACTGGCATAAAAACAGGAGTATAGACCAATGGAATAGACTTGAGGCCCCGGATTTTGGGTCAAGCAACTATAGCTACTTGATATTTTACAAAGGCCCGAACAATATAGGCTGCAAAAAAGATAGCATCTTCAACAAATGGTGCTGGACAAACTGGATAACCATATGCAGGAAACTAAAACTTGATCCACACATTTCACCATACACTACACTTAAATCCAAATGGATCAAAGACCTCAACATAAGATGAGAAACTCGAATACTACTGGAAGAAACTTTAGGAAGTACATTCCATGATATAGGAATGGAAAAAGACTTCAAACTCTCTATCAAAAAAGTAAGTGTTATCTCAATTTTCCAGGTGCTAACTTACTCTCCATTGGGGAATCTGCTTCTCTTTTTCAGATAGATGCAGATCCGAAAGAGAGAGCTACCCCAACATACCCCAAAAGGGGCCTGACTGAAACTAAGGACAATTGGCAAAACAAGCAAGGGTGATATTTTCCCGTGAACCGGATACCAGCACAAAGGGGAAGGAGACCAACACAGAGAAAAATCAACTCCTAGCAAATCAGAGAGTCAGAGCCTCAGAGGCCCCCAACACATCAGCACTGAAGCAGACCAAAAATGAACCCAACATGGCTCAGTGAAATTTTGGGGAAGAGGGGGCGGAAAGAATGTCAGAGTCACATGTTGGGTCATGATATGCAGAGATATTTATCGTACCAATAACTGTGGGCTAACTCCACAATGCACGACCCATTTACATCAACAAAGAGGGTCCAATGGGAGGGGGTAGATCATGGATGAGCCTAAACAATGGTACCAAACTGCCTGTATTTGCTGAAAAGAAAACTAATAAATTAAATTAAAAAAAAAAAAAACAAAAAAAAGAAATCTCTCCTACTTTATGTAATATATATGTGTGTGTGTGTGTGTGTGTGTGTGTGTGTGTATCTGTATCAAAGCACCACATATTTAAATAGATTTTTACTAGAAAAAAAATGAAAAATATTATTTTGTAACTACTTCCCAAATGGATGCAATATTTTAGCAATAGGGAAATGAAAGTACAATGTGTATATATATCCAAACTCCAACATTTCAGTGTTTGGCCCAAATTGATGTATTTAATAAATCAATATTAGGTAATTATTATAATGAAATGCCCAGGTAAATTCATATAGTATTATAGCATTTTAACTATATTTGTTTTTTTATCTGCTCCTCATAACCTCACGTGCTGATCTCTAGGTGGTGGAAATGTGAGAAGGTTGTGGGGCCTTGCTGGAGATGTGTGTCACTGGGGAAGAAACTTGAGGTTTACTATTTCAGCCCCATTGGATGTCCATAGCTCAGTCCACTCTCTCTGGCACCTTTCTGTTGATATGTGATGATGTGAGGTAGCTTTCTGCTTGTGTCATGCTTTTGAATTCATGATGAGAACTCATTTTGAAACTTAAATTGAAATAAATCATTTTCTCCTATATAAAAAAAGAAACAAGAAAACTGGTAAACTATGATATTCATCAATCACAAAACACATGTGAATTTTAGAAATGAAAAAAATGTAAAAAATAGGCAATTGGGAATCAATGAAATTTCTCATATTGAGACTTAATTTTAAACAAGTCAATATCATTCATTCAGAAGTTTGGTTTTAGGGTTGAGCATGGCCCCCTGAAAGGCATGTGTACACCCGCAACCCCAAACTGTGAGTCTGTGAACATGAATTTACTTGGAAATAGAAACTGCAAAGAAATAATTAAGAATATCATGATATAATCATCCTGTATTATTCAGGTGAGCACCAAAGCCAGTGACCATCAGCCTGTGAGAGACACCCAGGTAGATGATACAGGCAGAAGATAGTTATATGGTCATAACATGAGGAAATCAAAGAATGACAAGTACCTGAAGAGGTATGATCGAAAGCAGTCAGATCTCTAGAGGGAATAAAATCACAACATGAGAAGATGAGATAGAGAGAGAGAGAGAATCAAGCAACCAAGAGGGAAATACAGCAACCCTGAGAGATCCAGCAAGAACCTACAGGGAGAGCAATGATCTACCAATACCTTGACTCCAGCTTTCAGTCTCCAGAACTGTAAGAGAATATTTGTTGCTATTTTAGTAACAGCCCAGTTTTTAATAATTTGTTGCCATAGCTCTGGGAATTTAATATCATGCTCAGTCAAAATTATACAAGAATAGGAAAATGTGAGTAAGTTAATGAAGAATAAATGGATTTGTGCAAAGGATAGAATGGAAATATACACAAATGTTAATACTGATTACATTGGGGTGGGATGATTTCCACTTTTCCAAATACTGAACCATGAATATCAATAATTTCTTCAATCAGCCAAACTAATAAATGGTATAAAAACATAACACTGAGCTAAGTCATTATTAAAGGGAAATCTTTTCTAGTATACTTTTATTTTTATAGCTCAACTCTGTCTTGCCTCTCAACTTTGTCTTGGTAATTAAATATCTAGTCAAATTACTAGTGAAAAGGCATAGAAGAAACACTTCTTAAGATTGCTCTAATATATACCTTTTATAACACATCTCATAATTATTCTTGAGCCTGTTTTTGTTCACCTTCTGCCAAAATAACCTTTATTAAAATACAGTGAGCATTGTTTGAAAAGGTCTGGATATATCCAATCAAGAACAAGGGTCATTGCTAATGAGAGAGCAGCTTGCTGTGACCCAGTCCTCTCGAAAGCTCTACTTCTTCCTAGTTTCTCTTAATAATGCAGATGGTCATTATATTTTAAAATAGATTATTTTGAAAAGCAGTTTTAGTTTTTTACATTAATAAAAAGAAAGAACAAAATTTCTCTATGTCCCCTTACCACACCTCTAGCACAAGTTACCTTATTACTAACACCCTCAATGAGATTGTTTTATTTATTACTGCTGATGTATCATGATTGTTGCATTATTATGGTTTATGTCATGGCTCCTTATTTGTGTCATATAGATATCGAGGTTGACATTATTCCATCACTGGAGTATCCTGCAACATGGTTTCCCTGCCCTTACAAACCCTGTATTCTCCTACCCACCCTAGTTATAGCTCACTTTTTTTCTATGAATCTCATAGGTTTACTTATAACTAGAATGCTATTATAGTTAGGATCATAGAGTATTAAGAACTTTTCTAGTTTAGTTTCCTTTTCTTAGCAATTTGCACTGAAGATACCTCCATAATTTTTTTTTTTTGATGATGATTAATATAAATTTAGAGAAACCTTGTGAAGTCCTTTGTCCATTGCTTCCTGGGTTATGTATTCCAATCTTCACACTTACATAGTAGTACCTTTTTAAAATATACATATATTTATTTATTTGCAAGCAGACAGAGATAAAAGAGAGACAGAGAGAATGGGCATGCTGGAGCCTATAGCCACTGCAAATGGATTCAAGATACATGGGCCACTTTGTGCATCTTCTTTTATGAGGGTACTGTAGAGTTCAATTAAGGTTGCTAAGCTGGGTAGGCCAGCACCTTAAGCACTGAGCAATCTCTCCAGCTCCAGAAGTACCTATATAATTAGTGAGAAATCACTCTCTGCAAGAAGGTAAACTCAGTGCAGTCCAGAAGGGAGGTTTGTCCATGGCATACATGTCTGCATTGTCAGACCATTCTCTGTTACTGAGAGACAATTTTTCTCTTCATCTAATAACAAGAGGGAAAAGATTTCTGAGACCAAGAGTGGTGACACACCCTTATAATTCTATAACCAGTACTGTGGAGAATGAGGCAGGAGACGCTCAATGTTGAGCCAGTTGCGTTATGTAACAAGACCCTGTCTCTAAAACCAGTGTCACAGGAATTCGTGCTAAGATGAGAAAAATAGAACAAGATTTGTTTCTTAAAATTTTAGAAAGCAATAAACTGTTACTATACTGCTTCATTCCAGTGGCCACTTCAAGACCTTTAAAATTCCCACATGCTTCCTTAACAAGATAAAACTTCCCTTCAAGGATTAGTCAATATTTCTCACAGGGTGAGAACTGTGACCCTTTTAATGAAATGATTTGTTGAAACATATACTACTGTGCTGAGTCCTCATTGGCTTTGCGCTTGCTTTTACTGGCTTAATTTTTTTTTACAACTTGCTTCCAATGACATGGTTTCATACAATGTTATTTCCCCACTTACTCTTAACAATTCCTTCTTTCTATGGTTTTTTATGTTTCTGTGATATTGGTATCTTGAAAGCTCAGGTAACTGCAATGATTTTGTAGGAAAGAGTTTATTGGTATTGAGCCTGACAAGCACAGAAACCATGGTGCAACCATTCCATACACATACCCTTCATGTCCCAAAACATACTAATGTGTTAGTAATTGTAAAAAGTAATGAGTTTCATTGAGGCATTTTCATAAGGCATGTATCATACGCTAATCGTAATTAGACTCCTTACACTCTGTAGTTAACCTTCCCATCCCTCATCCTTTTCCATGTTGCTAACAGTCCCTCTCTAATTTCATGCCATATATATGAACATGAGAGAAAACATACGGTTATTAAGTTCAACTAATATGAATATCTCCAATTTTATTCATTTCCTGCAAACGAAATGACTTCATTCTTTATAGCTAAATAACTTCCCTGTGGTAGGTGTATCAAATTTTCATTATTCATTCATCTATTAATGAGCACCTATTCTGACTATAACATGATTAATGAGAATAGTACAACAATAAGCATTGGTGTGCAAGCATCTCTGTAGTATGATAACTTCAAGCTCCCAAGCCTTATGCCAAAGAGTAATATACTTGGGTTTTAGAGTACTCGTTTTAGCTTTTTAAGAAAACTCTATGCTGAATTCTATTCACCAAACTAATTTGCTTACATTATCACAAATGGTGTGTAAAGGTTCTTTTATTTCCTGTATATTCACCAGCATTGTTTGTGTATTTTCTTGATGATAGCCATTCTGAGTAAGGCTTAGGTGAAATTGCCACATTGTTTTGACTGCATTTCTCTGATGGCTGAAGATTTTAACATTTTCAGTTACTTACTGGTCCTCTATAATTTGGTACTTGCAAGGTGCTTGTTCAGTTCTTTGCCCATTTCCTATCTAGATTATTGTTAATTTCTTGTTTTAATCTTTAGTTCTTAATGTAGTCTGCATACTAATCTTCTATGGGATAAGTTACTGACACCAATTTTCATTTCTTGTGTATGTTGTCTCTTCATGCCATTGTTTCCTTTATTCCATTTACATAGCATTGTGAAGGTGTTCTTACCCATCTATCCCAATAACCTTTCAAACTATTTTCTCATGGAGTAGAATCTTAGCACTTTTGTTGCTTGTTTTTCGGGTCTTTATACAACTGATGTATTCATAAAAGCTCATAGAGCATCAGTCCATAAAGAACAAGCTTTTCTCTCCAAAATGAATGTTACTTTGCTTAATAACTGCTGAAATATAAAGTCTAAAAAAGTGGTCTTGTGGGGAATTTCAAAAATTCACAAAGGAGAGACAAAATTAGAAAAAAACAATGATTTCTAGCATTTAGGCCAATGAGGGTTCAGTAATTTGACATAAGTGATTCTTAGTATACTGATCTAAATTGTTGGAGTTATACAAATCAAGCTGCTACAGCACATGACATGATAAATCTTTTCATGACTGAGACTATGTAGTATGATACAAACTAAATCCCATCAAAATTAACTTATATTTCTCAATGGAAAACCTGAAAACCAGAAGGGAATAGAATAGAGCACATCAAAGTTTAAAAACTGTAGCTTCCATCCCAAACTAATATACCCCATGAAAGTATCCCTCATAATAGATGGTGAAAAAAAACATTCCATGGAAAAGGCCAACTCTATAAACACATGAACACAAAACAAACTTCCAGAGAATACTTCAGAGAATTCTACACACAAAGGGTCAAATAACCAATCTCAAGAACCTACAATAAGAAAATCACAATGACCAAAACTGGAGCAGACTCAAGAAACCACAAAGTCTAAGAAAATGGTAAGCCTCATAAAACACCCCAACATGGCAGGGATTAAATCAAACCTCAGTTATAACTTTAATTTACCCAACTAAACACACAAGTTATCAGAGTAGATCAGTAAAATGGACTCTATAATTTGCTGTCTTCAAGAAACCCACCTCAATACCAAAGACAGAGAACTCTTCAGGGTGAAAGGATATAATATGATATTCCAAGCAAATGGAAATAAGAAAAAAAAAAAGTGTTGCTGAGCCACATAGTCTCACTCATCTACAGCACCTAACCTGAATCTACCCAAGATACCTTACATACCCAGCAAGCATCTCATGGACTAGACAGTAGGGGGATGGGGAGGGAGGGGAGAGCATCGAATGGGTGGGAAACACTAATCTAGACCCAAATGGCAATGGTACCATAAAATTTTACTTCCTAAAAGGCAGACCAAATGACTGAACCTTCACCAGGCCCTTACAGGAAACACCTGAACCACAAGACAATGGAGAGGGTAGGATCAAGTCTAACCTAAATCCTCTACATCTTCCTTCCCTCTCTCTCCCTCTCCCTCTCTCTCTCTTTCTCTCCTCCCTAACTCCTATATATTGTTACCTTTTTTCCTCATTTTCTTAGGGGGCGCTGACCTGTAACTCCCAGTACCAGCATGGGGCTATCACCCACAATGAGCTTTTGATCAGAGAATCCTACAAGGTTTTCTAAAAGAATGAGAGATTTGTGCCAGAGTACTTGATGACCCACCAAAGGTTAGTGGTAAGACCCTATTGCTGAAGACACCATATGCAGCTGACACGTAAAATGGAATGGCATGGCTGGAAGCCAGGAGAGAGTCAGTCCCCAGACAATCAGCGTGTCTAGTGCCAGAAGGTGCTACATGGGAAACTGGGGGAAATGACCAATATCTGTCCAAGCAACTCATGGTCCAACCTACTTAGCAGCAAATAACCTGCTGTGATGCCCACACAAGTGCAATAGTGGAACACAGCTATGGTGGGGAACCAACTGCTCTTGATTTGGCTATGTGATCCCCTCAGTGGTACAAGACCCATTCCTGGAGCTGGGAAACAAGTTAGAACCATATCCAAACATAAGCCCACTCTCCAATATCGAGCTACTATTAATCATGGGCTACAAGAGGGCCTACACCTATTAAACTCTCTATAAAAAAAGTTGGGGCTATCGCATTTGTCCTGGTGCTAACTTACTCTCCGTTGGAGACTCTGCTTCTCTTTTTCAGATAGATGCATATCCTAAGGAAAGAGCCACCCCATCATACCTAAAAAGGGCCCCAGCTTAAACTAAGGAAAATTGGCAAAACAAGCAAGGGTGATGTTTTCCTGATGAACCGGATACCAGCACAAGGGGGAAGAAGACCAACACAGAGAAAAATCAACTCCTACCAAATCAGAGAGCCAGAGTCCCAGAGGCCCCCAACACCTCATCACTGAAGCAGACCAAAAATGAACCCAACATGGCTCAGGGAAATTTTGCGGAAGAGTGGGGTGGAAATAATGTCAGAGCCACATGTTGGGTCATGATATGCAGAGACATTTATAGTACCAATAACTGTGGGATAACTCCACAATGCATGACCCATTTACATCAACAAGGAGGGGCCAATAGGTCATGGATGAGCCTAATAATGGTACCAAAATGCCTGTACTTGCAGAATAGAAAACTAATAAAAAAATTAATAAATTTAAGAAAAGTGTTGTTGATACCTTAGTAGCTGATAAAATAGATTTCAAACTAAAAGTAATTAAGAAGGAAAAAGAAGACCACTTCTTGCTTATCAATGGAATTATCCAACAGGAGGACATCACAATCTTAAATCTGCATGCACCAAACACAGGTACACCACAGTTTATTAAACAAAACCTACTTGACAACAAAATAGAATGAAACACCAAAAGCATCATAGATGGGGAACCTAAATACTCCCCTATCATCAATAGACAGATCATCCAAACTGAAGAGACTCAGGAGACCAAGAGAAAACATAGTAACCAGCTAGGAAGCACTAGTTGACATTCAGTTAAAATATGGAAGTCTGAGCTCTGGTTGCAGGTTGTAGTAAAACTTGAATAGAGTCCCTGTGGTACCAAAAGTAGTTGTCATTAGATTAATTGTGTGGAGGGACGTGACTACTATGTTTGGAGCTGTGGCTTCGAATGATGCCTTCATTGAGGAGAGGAAAGTCATGAAAGAGGATTTTAATGACTTTTTTAATATATTGACAACTTCTATACTCACAGACAATAAACCATGATATTTCCCTCCAATCCCCCACATTCCCCTTCACAACTCTGCTGTCCATCATATCCCTTCCCTCTCTCCATTAGTCTCTCTTTTAATTTGATGTCATCATCTTTTTCTACTGTTATTAGGGCTCTTGTGTAGGTATTGCTAGGCACTGTGTGGTCATGGATATTGAGGCCAATTTCCATCTAGACATTGTAAGGAGATGTTCCCTTCCTTTGGCTCTTACATTCTTTCTGCCACCTCTTCCACAACAGACCCTAAGCCTTAGACGGTGTGAGATGTTTCCATGATGGGCTCTCCTCCATCCCTTCTTTTCAGCACTATGTTGCCTTTTGGGCCATCCTAGTAGTCATTGACATCTGAAAAGAGAAGCTTCTCTAACCAGGAGTAAAAGTAGCATTAATATATGAATATGAACATTCAGTGTAGTGCTGTAAAGGCAATTTTGTGAGAATAATATATGCCTTTATCCAGACAAGAGCAGGCTTTATACCCCTAAGGCTCATTATTTCCCCTGCCATAGGCTTTTGATTAGGTTTTCAGTACCAAACATGTACTCCTTCCCAAAGAGTGGGCCTTCCATCCAATTAGAGAGCAGACATGCCACTATTGCACTCATTCAGTCATTTGACCTGTCTGGCCAAACTTGAGGCTTCCAGGGTCCACTGTTTTTACTGCTGATGACTTTTGTCTCCCATAGGGCTGCATGCAGTACAGCTTTTTCCCCAGATTTTAGTTATCTGGTCTACAGGGAGAAGGCTTTCTGATCAGCACCAGCTTGATTTCTCAGCGACTTTACTGCTCAGGCATGTGAAATTTTCAGCAATAAGGTCTTAACATCTATTTCTCAAGGGAAACCAAGGGCCTATAATGTTTTTCAGGCAACGGAGACTCCCCTGGCCAATAACTCCCTGGAAAGCATACCATCCCCGCCACTGAAATTTTCTAGTAACAATCAGTGCCTTCCAGATGTGCCATTATTCAAAAAAGTAGGTTTTCATATGTCTTATTCAGAATATCTTGAGTTTTTTAAAATATGTATTTTTTATAAATTAGTTTTGTAGTCAGCAAATACAGTCAATTTGGTACTACTATTAGGCTCATCCATATCATACCCCCTTCCTTTGGCCCCTCCTTGTTGAGGTATATGGGTCATGCATTCTGGAGTTAGCCCACAGTTATCTAACCTACTTAGTGGCAAATAACCTGTTGTGATGCTCACACAAGTGCAATAGTGGCACACAGCCATGGTGGGAAAACAACTACTCTTGATTTGGCTTACTGATCCCCTCAGTGGTGCAGGACCCATAGCTAGATCTGGAAAACAAGTCAGAACTATATCAAAATATAAGCCCACTCTCCACTATCAAGCTACCACCAATAGTGGGCTACAAAAGGGCCTACACCTAATAAATTCTCTATAAAAAAGTAAGGGTTGGGCTGGAGAGATGGCTTAGCGGTTAAACGCTTGCCTGTGAAGCCTAAGGACCCCGGTTCGAGGCTTGGTTCCCCAGGTCCCACGTTAGCGAGATGCACAAGGGGGCGCACATGTCTGGAGTTCGTTTGCAGAGGCTGGAAGCCCTGGCGCGCCCATTCTCTCTCTCCGTCTATCTGTCTTTCTTTCTGTGTCTGTCGCTCTCAAATAAATAAATAAATAAAAATTTAAAAAAAAAGTAAGGGTTATTTTATATGTCTGGTGCTAACTTACTCTCCATTGGAGAATCTGCTTCTCTTTCTCAGATAGATGCAGATCCTAAGGAAGGAGCCACCCCATCATACCTCAAAAAGGCCCTGGCTGAAACTAAGAACAATTGGCAAAACAAGCTAGGGTGTTGTTTTCTTGGTGAACCAGGTACCAGCACAAGGGAGAAGGAAACCAACACAGAGAAAAATAAACTCCTACCAAATCAGATAGCCGTATACTCAGAGGCTCCCAACACCTCATCACTGAAACAAACCAAAAGTGAACCCAACATGGCTCAGGGAAATTTTGAGGAAGAGGGGGTGGAAAGAATGTTAGAGCCACTTGTTGGGTCATGATATGCAGAGACATTTATCCTACCCATATCTTGAGTTTTTTAATTAGTTATGTATATAGTGTGTATACAGCCATAATGTAACCATTGTTAGCCTTCTTCCTGTCATCCCTGTCCACTGAAGATTGTGGGTGTTGCATTATGGGGGTGGCCTTTAGTTATGGGGGAGAAGCAATGTCTCTGTGCATAATGACCCAGCTTATGGCTGTAACAATCTTTGTGGCCCTTCTTCCTCGAATTTCCCTGAGCCATGTTGGGTTCACTTTAGGTCTTTTTCAGTGATTGGAGATCTTGGAAGTCTCTGTGTCTCTGGATATATGATTTGGTAGGAGTTGAATGTTCTCTGTATCTGTCTCCTTCACCCTTGTGCAGGTACCAGGCTCACCAAGAAAGCATATCTTGCTCATTACACCACTAACTCTATGGGTTGACCCTCCCCTTGTTCTTCTTTTATGAAAAAGGATTTTAAATGGCCATGTTGGTGGAGATACCATGTTCTTATTACATGGATCCAGAACTTGATAAATATTTGAACTTGAGATACACACTTGGAATCCATTTGCTTCTGTATTGTATATAGAACCATCACCTAAATGAGGCCCATAAGAGAGTGTGTAGCTAGAGCAGCATCAGAGTGGGTCAAGAGAAGTAGGTGAAAAGGCACATGCAGAGAAGACCTATCAACATCAGCCACTGAGGAAGAAAGAGGTCATGAGGAAGCCATGGTTTACACAAGGCCAAGTGAGGACACGGCTAAGGAAGAGTCTCTATGAGTCCACTGAGATGATGAAGCAAGCATTCTCTGAACCCTGAACTTACTGTGATGCAGGCCACTGCTCCACATATTTATATCACTTCCACTGGGGTTGTACTGTGGGAAGGAAAACCTGTTTGGGAGTTGGTTCAGAATAGAATGAGAAGAAACATATCAAAACAGAATAAAGGAAACTCCCTAGAGAAGTTTTATTAGCAGAAGGAGCAGAGGAGTGTGGTTGGGAAGGATGCATGATTTTGTGGTGAAAGGTTTGCTAGCTGGTATAGTAGACGCTTGTGCTGGTAGGACTGCCTGTTCTAGAAAAAAAAAAAAAGGAACAGATGCTGTAGTAGACCTACAGACCCCCACAGAACCTAATGTCCTCAGGAATGAGTATTATTTCTAGTACAAGCTGAAAGCTAGGTTCTGAATATGGTGGGGGTTCTTTATGAAATTTTCTTTTTCTTTTTTATCTACTTTTTTTTGAGGTAGGGTTTCATTCTAGTCCAGGATTACCTGGACCCCACTCTGTAGTCCTAGGCTGGCCTTGAACTTACATTGGTTCCCCTACCTCTGTCTCTCAATTGCTGGGATTAAATGGGTACACCAACTCTCCCAGATCTTTATGAAAATTTCATTAAACATAGTAATCTCTATTTTGAAAGGTTAGATATTTAATGATCTGTAAAGCAGAATATTTTTCCTTGTGATTCAGGTATGGCAAATTTACAAACCTCTTCTGAATCACCAATTATTATCTTCTTTGCAAAAGTAAAAACAAAGAAATAAAATACCCATTTATGTTGCCATCTCTAACACAATTTATCCTATCCAACTGAACCTTCTGTACATCAATTTAATATCCAGCATACTTCTCCCCATATTCACTGCACATTTTCCTTTGTTAATTATTCTCTACTTGAATAGGTTGCTGAACTGTATGGGTACTTGTTATAAATTGAACAGCAGATTCGATCATTATGTGAAATGCTCTAGGCTTGAAGTTACAAGCCTGCATGAGTATTGGCTCTGTGTGGCTGCAAACAAGCATCAGGGAGCTTTTGGTACGACATCACTGATTACTGTGAGAACATGCACTTTTCATTTCTCTCCTTTTCAAAGAACATATTTTTAGAAATATTTTATTTATTTGTTTGGGAGAGAGAAAGAGGAAGACAAAGAGAGGGAGGAGGAGGAGAATAGGCACACCATTGGCTCTAGCCACTAAAAATAAATTCCAGTTCTTATGCATCTGGCTTACATGGATATTGGGGAATCTAATGTGGATCCTTAGGCTTTGCAAACAACATCACCTTAATCACTAAATCTTCCCTCCAGCATACAAAGAATACATTTTATTATGATATATGATTATACATTTTTAGTTTTAAATATTTATTCATTTTATAACTCTCTCCAGGGCCCTTCAATTCAGGTGCTCCCTCTAAGTTCCATTTGAAGGTTCTACATTTTAGTCTGATTTCCAGGACATAGGATTTTATGGTACCAGTTCAATATGGGTTCATATTTTATGCCCCATCGCCACCCTTTCCCTTTCTCCAAGTCCAACTCTTCCTATTGTCCAAGCCACTTGGGCTGATCCAGGTTAGAATCTGCAGATCAGTGAGACCATGTGACAGATGACTTTCTGTGATTGTGTGAGTTCACTTAAAATGATCTGTTCCAAGTTCAACCATTTTTCCACAAAATTCAATGTGCCATTTTTTCTTACTGCTGAGTAGAATTTCATCATGTGTATATAACACATCTTGGTTATCCATTCATCCAGTGATGGGCACCTGGGTTGATTCCAGTTTTTAGCTATTATGACTTGAGCAGCTATAAACATGTTTGAGCAAATATTTCTGAACTGAGATGTGGAGCTTTTAGTGAATAAATGGGTCTGCTGGTCATTCTATATTCATCCTTTACAGAGTCTCCAAATTTATTTCCACAGTGGTTGTACCAGCTTACATCCCGCCAACAGTGAATGATGGTTCCAATTTCTCCACAGCCTCACCAACATTTATTTTCATTTGATTTTTTAGTGTTTGCTATCCTTACTGGGGTAAGGTGGAATTTCATAGTTGTTTTAATTTGCATTTCCTTAATGGTTAAGGATGTTGAACATTTTCTTAAGCATGTGTTAGCCATTTGTAATTCTTCCTCTGAGAATGCCCTATTTAGTTCTCTGCCCCACTTTTGGAATGGGTTGTTTGGTTTTTTCATTGCTTACTTTTTTGAGTTCTTTGTAGATTCTAGATATTGGGCTTCTGTCAGTGGTATGGCTGGCAAAAATTTTCTCACATTCAGTGGGTAATATAATGGCTCTGCTTATGGTGTGTTTGTCTATACAAAGGGTTTTTAGCTTCATGAGATCCCATTGGTTGAGTGCCTGTTTAATTTCCTTGGCTACTGGAATTTTGTTCAGGAAGTCTTTTCCCAGTTCTATATTGTGGAGAGTGCTCCCTATTTTTTTCCAGTAATTAAAGAGTTTCTGGTCTTATATTGAGGTCTTTAATCCATTTCAACTTGATTTTTGTATATGGTGAAATGAGTGGGTCTAATTTCAATTTTTCTACATATATTCATCCAATTTGTGCAACACCATTTGTTGAATATGGTGTCTTTTCTCCAGTCTACATAATTGGCAACTTTGTTCAAGATCAAGCAGCTGTAGTTGCTTGCCCTAAAGTCTGGGTTTTCAATTCTGTTCCATTGGTTTATATTCCTGTTTTTTTGTTCTAGTACCACTCTGTTTTTGTTACTATGGCTTTGTAATATATCTTTAGCTCAGGTATGGCGATACCACCAGAAGTGTTTCTTTTGCTAAGGATATGTTTGGATATCTGAGGGCTTCTGCCATTCCATATGAATTTTGAGATCATTTTTTCAGTCTCAGTGAAGAATGATGCTGGTATTTTTATTGGTATTAGATTAAATCTGTATATTACTTTTGGTAGAATGGCCGTTGTCACAATATTAATTCTACCTATCTGGGAACATGGCATATCCTTCCATCTTCTCAATTCCTCCTCTATTTCTTTCTTATTTTTATATTTCCATTATATAGTTCTTTCACTAGTGTTAGTCCAAGGTATTTATTTATTTTTTGGTTTATTGAGGAACCTCCATTCATTTTCCATAATGACTACATTGATTGACATCCCAAATAAGAGTATAGAACTTTCTCTTTTCTCTACAGCCTTGCTGATACTTATTTTTTGTCTTTTTCATAGTAGTTATTCTAACATGTATGATTTTAGTTTAAATTTTCCTGATTTCAGTGATGTTGAACATTTGTACATATCTACTGGTATTGCATGAGCACAGTCTTTAAATAAATAAAAATGATCAGGAATTTTTAAATTCACAGTAGTACTTTCATCTTATGATGAGCCTTCTTATAGTAATTACATGGGAGAGAGATAATGTGATTATAAATATTGTCATTGTGTACCACAGGTAGCTTATACTAAAATTATAAAATAATTTTCCAGAATGAGTTGTTTTTAGAAATTATGAATTAAATTGCTTGGCATGTCTATTTAAGTTCCCATGCTCATTTTTCTAAAAGACAAGTGAACTGGGTGTGTTCAGGCATTATCTGTCAATGTAACCAGCAGCAGCATCCCTAATAGAGGTGATTGATAAGAATTAGAATTTATGTATCCAAGACAGACCAGACTCTTCAATTGACATAATCATCTTCAAAGGAAGATATTTACAATACAAGATATCTGTAATTTTATGGTCCTAAAATAATGGGATACATTTCCATTCCTATAACAAAAAGTATTTCTCTTATATTATGATAGGATTTTAGTCCTTCCTTAAAGGGGGCATACCCGTGAAGTCCCAACACTGAAGTGTGAGACTAGGAAGATGATAAATTCAGGGCTGCCTGAGCTATGTATGCATACCTTTTCTTAAAAATAAATAAATAAATGTCACACTTGATTTCATTTTTACATGACTCTTGCTGCACCCAGTGAAGGCCTGTGGGGATACATACCATCACACAGGCTTAGCCTTTATTTGCCACCTTGGGTTTGATGTATCTCAAGGACACTCAGTAAATCACACACTCTCCACTGGTTCTTCTCTGTGTAAATGGCAAGGATGGGTTTCTGAGATGATGACTATGAGAAACTCAACTGGCACTCAGTGTCTTTTTACAGGGTCATTATAGTGTGGCGGTGCCACAGAGTTTTCCTGGGCTGTTAGGCTTCCAGTGTAGTCACTCTTAAGGAAGGGGGACTACCTATAGAGAGAAAAGGACTGTCGAGAGTTCGAGGCTGCCCTGCCAGCCTGGGCTAGAGTGAGACTCTACCTCAAAACACCAAAAATAAATAAATAAATAAATACTCTGGTTTCTCTTCAAAAGAAAAGGATTAGTATAATTTTGGATAGGAGAAAAAGAGAGGGAAACAGGGATAAATGAAAATAAAGTGCAATGATCTATGTATATTAAAATGCCATTATTTTATATTATAATAAAAAATGGTAATATATAAACACATAAATAAAAGCCTTGTAGCCTTAGGTTAGTTTTCTCATCACGCAAAAACTTCCCAAATCTTTCTTTTTACCTACTAAGAATTATTTTCAGTGAAATTATTAAATATTACCATCGTGGTATTCCATTCTCATAGCTGTAACTCATTTTTATGTAATTACCTGTGTACTTTCCTTAAGGCAAAGAAAATAAAGATAATGAATTGCATATGGTAGTAAATTCAATTCATTCTCTGACACATTTTCTGACACATTTTGCCTTCTGTGTCCTTATTCTACCACGTGTATAAAGATGAAGGAATGATACTATTTAACTCAGGTAGTGAGTGAGATGGCCTTTGAAACAAGGCTTGGTAAAGAAATGCCAACACTGTGGAGCCAGAGCAGTGGCTGGAAGAAGAAGTAAGGTTGCCAGCTGTGGGCAGGATTTGAGAGAGAAAGGCAAGTTCTCCACTCCTGCTCAGTGCTCCAAATTTACTGGCACATTCATTCAACACCTCAATCTGCAGACTGATATATTTTTGATGAGGGGAAAGGTTAAGGAAATCCTGGAGAGTCAAACCAGACAGAAGACACAGTTCTTCTATCCTGAATCAATGGGACTATTTGGGCTATAGCTTTCCCTTCCTGAAACCCAAGTCCAATATGGTGCAAATCAATATTTGTTGATGCATAATTTCATGGAGCAGGCTGTGTTTTCTATAGCAAGGTTGTCTTTTAATAAGATGACCAAGCATAACTTTATAAGGCAAACAAATGAAATAAAGCCTTCCAGACTACTACTGCAAATGTCCCTTTTAATTTTTTTCGGCTCCAATACAGACCTTTCAGTGAAACAGTCTGACAGTTTTATGTGTTCCTTCCTGTTTAGCATGGCACTAAGGGATGGAATTTGGGCTTGTTCTGTCTGAACTCAGGCCCACCATGACCTGCTGAAGTCACTTTCTCAAAATAAAGAGAGACTTAAATAATAAACTTTCAAAAATCATCCTAAATTCAGGCTTGATACAAGTTTATTTCATTTGTAATATTTTAACTTTAGGGGTTTTAAAATGTAAAACTAATGAATGAATTATAACTGCTACCCCTTGCGGAACATGGGTTTCCCTACAAATATATAAGGATGTGTGATGCTCTATCTGAGCTGGGACTATAGTTCGTGAGAAAGTATAGCAGCTCCAGGGAAATTAGGAATGAATTTCAAAGAATAAAGTTTAAAGTTTCTATTACTCAGTTAAGAAGAAACAAAAGAATGTTTTAGAGTATCCAAGGCAAGCCCAAATGTAAAACAGATTGAGGCATTTTCAGCTAATCAGATTAGTATTTATTGAAAAGACACCTTTTCAACCAATTTTTTTAAGTCTGTACCTCTTAGAGTAGTTTAAAAAAAACTTTGAGGAAATCATGGGGTTTCCAGATGCCTTTTGTTCTCCACATGAACAGCTTCCTTCTCTTTTAACACCCTTCACTGTACTGAATATTTGTTACAATCAAGGAACCAATGTGTCATTCTTACTTACTGACCCTGGCTCTCATTAAGGCTCACTCTTGATGTTGTGTAGCCCATGGATTTGAATCATTGAATAATGATGTGTACCCACCACTGTAACATACGACAGAATAGTTTCACTGCTATAGACATCCTCTGTACTCTGCCTACCCATCCTTCCTCCCTTTCTAGCTCCTGGCAGCCATTGATCTTTTCACCCTTTCTATAGTTTTGTCTTTCCCAGAAGGTCAAATAACTGCAAACACCATCATATCATGTATAACCATCCTTGTTAGATGTGGATGCTTTAATCACTGGGTGTGGGGAAGGAGTGTGAAGCATAGTGGGTGCTTGAAGTGTGTGTATTTCTAAATGCAGTGCACTCATGCTACCCTCTGTGCCTGGAGGCCACAGGACAATCTCAGGTGTTGCTCCGTGCCTTCCACCTTGCTCAAGGCAGATTCTTTTGTTTTGCATCACATATGCCAGGCTGGCTGCTGTACCCTCCCATATTTACCATAGGCATGCTAGGACTACACACATTGCCATGTTCAGCTTTACATGAATTCTCAAGATCCAAACTCATAATTTCATGCTTACACAGCAAGTGCTTTTCTCACTGTGCAATCATCTTAGCTCTAATGTTGGCTTCTTTTACTTATTATGCATAAATTTAAGTTCTTTATATCTTGAATATATTTCATGGTTCATTTATTTTAGTACTGTATAATATACTATTGTCTGAGGATAGCACATTTTAATTATCTACACATATACCAAAGAAATTCTTGGTTATTTCTAACATTTGTCAATTTAAAATAATTTGGGCTAGAGAGATTGGTCAGTGGTTAGGACACTTGTCTGTAAAGCCTAATGACCTGGGTTTAAGCCCCCAGTGGCCACATATATCCAGGTGCACAATGTGACGCCATGTATCTGGAGTTACTTTGCAGTATCTGGAAGTCCTTCCATGCCCATTCTTCTCTCTCTCCTTGCAAATAAGTCAATAAATAAAATAAGTTTAAAAGTAAAGTTTATATAAATATATGTATAGGTTTTGTTATATAACCAAGTTTTATTTTATTTAAGTAATCAATACAAAAGAATATTTCATTTGATAAAGTATGTTTAGTGTTGTAAGGAATTGCCAAACTAGGGAAGGAGATATATCCTAGTAGAATAGTTTCCTAGAATGTGTAAGACCATAGTTTCAATAGCCATCACTGAAAAATAAATCAAAAGGTAAAAAAATAAAAGCAGTTGCCAAACTATCTTCTAAAGTAGCTAGATAATTTTAGATTATCGCCATATGAGAATTCCTATTGTGCCTTCTTTGTCTGCATTTGGTGCTATCATGGCTCTGAATTTGGCCATTCTAATGAGAATGTGGTGAGATTTCTCTTACTTTATTCATTCAATTGGAAGATAGCCTCCCTCACTTTGAGATCAGAGCATTGGATCTGTGCCCTAAAAGAAGTCATGTTTAGAGAAGGGGAAGATGGCTGCAATGTTCCAGGAGGAGATCTGGAAAATACTTCTTAGCTGTCCCTAGACTTTATGGGCTGTCCTAAAATTGAATTGAAAATTCCACATGGACAGAAATGAAAGTTGACTCTAACATACGAGAAAACTGAGGAAAAAGTAAATGAGTTGAAAGCTACACTATCTCCTCAGTTTGAATTTACATTTAACTGTATTTTGTGACTCCTGACCTGAAAATGAATTTAGAAGCAGCCTGATGAAGTACATGTGGGCTCTTGTAGCTCTGCATTTGCACAGCCAGGTGTCCTGTGCTCACAGCCTCTCAAGTGATGTCTTGTCTCACGATTTCAATGTAGATTGTATTTGAAGGCATGTCAGCGGAACTTCTGCTATACTGTTCCAGTCACTGGATGTAAATGTGGTGAAAAGAACTGAGGACAACAAAATGAAGGGAGTTGCCCTTCTCTGACTCCCCTTACATCCAGAGTGTGCAGGTGTAGCTTGCACTGTGAACGCACTAATGATCTTGAGTCAAGAAAAAGTTATAGTGGAAAGACAGAGGAACAAGGCAGGAAAAAAAAAAACAAAAAAAAAAAACCTCATTTATTCCTTGTCAATGTTTTCTCTTTCATTTGGGCCACTGGCCCACTTCAGGAAAATAGATCCTCTCTTGTATTTAAAAGGCACAGTTTTGCAAGTAGATTATGTTTCTTATACTACAGTGTACTTTGAAATTTTGCATCGTTTTTGTTACTCTTTCCATCTATATGCTTATAAGCATAGTCCTCAGTTTTTATAGTGCCTTGTGGCAGAAATTACTACTTATGAAACATGTGTTTATTCCACATATGATCTGATTTGTGAACCTCATCTTTCATAGGAAAATTGTTGTCATTAGCAATAAATCCCCCCATATTTTCTTCTATATGCAAACCTGTGCTCATTTTCATCCATCATGGGTGGGGTAGCGATTTCCCCATAAGTAAAAGTGTCATCTAGCCTCTGCCTCTGGCCCTAGGAGACAAAGACTCCATTCACAATCTCCTCTGTGAGGCACAGTCAGCCTCCTGACCCCGTAACAGCAAAGCTTTCCTGCCTTTCTTTTGTCCTTGGTTCATTCTTGTTCATGTGTTTTCCCTGCTGGCTGTATTTCTGGTCCCTTATTTGTTAACTCAGTGTTTGGTCTCGAATGTCATCTTTTCCATATCATTTTCATCCTGAATTAGCTCATCCTTCCTGGTGTGTGCTCAGTCTTGCTGATGACTCCCACATTTTCATGGGAGTCATTCCCTTCTCTGCTGAGGTCCATGCTTTTATGTCCAGATGTGTGCTTGACAGCTCTCCCTTGTTCTCCAACTTAACAGATCTAGAATTCTGGAGGCTTCACTTCCATCTTCAGCCCTCAAGTTCCCATTCTTATTAAAGATAACAGAAGCATTTCCTCAAATTTGGAGAGTACTTGCCAAATCTCTTAAAAAGTTTTTTATTAGCTTCCGGTTAAGATGACGGCTTAGGTACCACACCAAAGCAGCCTGGGGGTGGGAGGGGAAGACCAAAAAAACTTAGCAAAATACACACTTTTACTAAAAAGTGAGGTGTATAGGAAATTGAAACGGCAGTGGAGAAGTAGAAGAGATCCAGAGCCGGCACAGGACGGCAAAAGTGGCCCTGGCAGGTCTGCCTACCGCAGTGGCGGCAATGCACTAGAAAGCCACCAGGCTCAGCTCCAGCTGCAGGAAAATCCAGGTGTGGGGAGCTTCCACTCACATTGGCGCTCTCTGCAGCTCAAGAAATGTGAAGGGAGAGCATCAGTGAGCAACAAAGGAGCAGACAATGAAGTTGAAGAACACATGGAACAGCGAGAGAACCAGAGCAGCTGTGGCTCCCTCCCCTCCCCCACTGCCTGTGCCCAGCTCCAGTGGACAGAGCAGTGGTCGTGGGACCTGGCCACACCAACTTGAGCAAACAGTGGGACCCAAGCAGGAGCAGAGTCCTGCAGCAACATCAGCAGCTCTGGCACCAGCAGCAGTGGTTACAGTAGCAGCAGATCCAGTAGTGGCAGCAGCAGCAGATCCAGAAGCAGCAGCTTCAGAGGCAGCAGTTGCAGATCCAGCAGTAGCAGCAGAGGATCCAGCAGTGGCAGCTAAAGCAGCAGCAGCAGTGGCCACAGCAGCGGCAGCAGTAATGGTGGTCCCAGCAGAGGAGACAGACCCAGTAGCAGCAGCTTCAGGAGAAGCAGTGGCAGTTCCAGCAACAGGGGTGCAGTTCTGCAGGGCCACAATTGCCAGGCTCATATGCCCCACCAGAAAAGCCAGTGCCTAGCTCCAGAAATCAGAACAGCAGCCTAATGACCCAGCCAGCAACTTCAGTGAGACCAAAATCATCCAAAAAAGGTAACTGGGATTGATTGCACCAGGGAAGGGTCTCTCTTGGTCACAAGCTGACTTGGATCCCTGAACAGACCAGAAATCTTAACCTCTTTGTTGCTAGAGGATCTGGTTGTTATAATAACTACTCTTGCATAAATATTTGGTGCTGTTTTTGATTGAATGTGTACAGTGTTTAGTTAAATTTTAGAATTTACCTGTATTTTATTACACTCAGCCTACTTGAATACTCCCATAGCAGGGAAACTCAACCCCTAGAAACACCTTTGTAGATACTCTGAGAGCCTTAAGAGCCAAACATAACACCTCAAGCTCCTATCCTGAAGATATATATCATCAAATCCATTGATGCAGCTAAGAATACCTAGCTAGCTAGAAAATCCAAGCATTAATGTAATCCAAGATGCAAAAATATATACACATTATAACACAAGAAACACTAACAAGATAATATAAATCCACCTACAAGTATTAATGCATCAGAAGGGACCTCCATTGAGAACGAGTTAGAGGAAATGCCTGAGAAAGAGTTCAAAAGAATGATTATAAATATGTTCAAAAAAGTCAGAGAACAAATCAAAGGAGTCAAAGAGGAACTCAAAGAGGAAATCAAAGGTATCAAAGAAGATGCAGGATACCAATTTCATGAAACAAAGAAGAAACTACAAGACATAAATAAGGAAACAGAAATAATAAAGAAAAAGCAGTCAGAATTACTGGCAATAAAGAACACAATTAATGAAATAATAATAAAAAAAAACTCTATAGAATATCTCACCAGTAGAATAGATGAAGGAGAGGACAGAATATCTAAGCTAGAAGACCAGGTGGCAGATCTAATAAGTCCAAAAAAGAGAAAGACAAACTTATAGAAAAGTATGAGTGGGAATTTCAAGATATTTGGGACACTATGAAAAGGCCAAATATAAGAATACAGGGCATAACAGAAGGAGAAGAATTCCACTCCAAAGGCATACTAGGCGTCTTCAACAAAATCATAGAAGAAAACTTCCCCCAAATTGGAAAAGAGGTGCCAATGCAAATACAGGAAGCCTTTAGAACCCCAGCCAGACAAAACCTGGAAAGAACCTCTCCTCGTCATATTATAATCAAATTACCAAACACACAAACCAAGGAAAAAATATTAAAAGCAGTTAGAGAGAAAAATCAAGTTACCTACAAAGGCAAGCCCATCAGGATTAACAGCAGATTATTCAACACAAACTATAAAAGACAGAAGGGCTTGGAGTGATGTATTCCAAGTTCTGAAAGATAACAACTGTCAACAAAGGTTACTTTAGCCTGCAAAGTTATCCATTCAAATAGACAGAGAAATAAGGACATTGCATGACAAAAGCAGGTTAAAGGAATATTTGAAGACAAAACTAGCTCTACTGAAAATACTTGATAGGATCTTCCATGCTGAAGAAAAGAAAGGAAAAGCACACATATGAGGACCTGGAAAAAACAAGCAATACTCAAATACTAGTTAACCTTTCTATAAAGTATAGACATTATCTTAGGATGAAAGGTTGGAAAACGGTGTTTAAAGCAAATGGGCCTAGAAAACAAGCAGGGATTGCTATTCTAATATCTGACAAAGTAGACTTCAGTCCAACATTAGTCAAGATAGATAAGAAAGGTCACTTTATATTGATTAAGGGCACACTCCAACAGGAGGACATTACAATCGTAAACATATATGCACTTAACATGGGGGCTCCCAAATTCATCAAACAAACACTATTACAACTAATGTCATAGATAACACCAAACACAATGGTGGTAGGTGACTTTAACACCTAAGTCTCATCAATTGACAGGTAGTCCTGGGAAAAAATAAACAATACAATACTATGATGAATGGATCAATGAAGAAATCAAGAAGGAAATCAAAAAAGTTATAGAGTCAAACAATAATGAGAACACAACATACCAAAATCTCTGGACACATTGAAGGCAGTTATAAGAGGTAAATTTATAGCCTTAAGTGCCTATATTAAGAAATTAGAAAGGTCGCAAGTATATGACCTAATGCTTCACCTTAAAGTGTTGGAAAATGAAGAACAAGGCAAACCAAAAATCAATAGATGGGAAGAAATATTAAAGATTAGGGCAGAAATTAATGAAATAGAAACAAACAAATAAACAAAAAAATCCAAAGAACTAATGAAACAAAGAGTTGGTTCTTTGAAAGGATAAACAAGATTGATAAACCTTTAGCAAATCTGACCAAAAGAAAGAGAGAAGAGACACACAGTAATAAAATCAGAGATGAAAAAGGTAATATAACAACAAATTCCAGAGAAATTCAAAAAATCATAGGGACATACTATAAAAGCATAGACTCCACAAAGTATGAAAATCTGAAAGAAATGGATGATTTCCTTGACCTATATGACCTACCTAATTAAATAAAAATGAGAAAATCACTTAAATAGACCTATATCAAACATGGAGATCTGAAAAGTTATCAATAATCTCCCAGTTAAAAAAAGCCCAGGCCCAGATGGATTCACTGCTGAATTTTACCAGACCTTTAAGGAAGAACTAACACCATTGCTTCTTAAGCTTTTCCAAGAAATAGAATAAGAAGGAATTCAACCAAACTCATTCTATGGGGCCAGCATCACCCTGATACCAAAACCAGGAAAGATAGAACAAAAAGAGAAATTTACAGACCAATCTCCCTCATGAACATAGATGCAAAAATTCTCAACAAAATATTGGCAAGAAGAATACAAGAATATATCAAAAAGATCATTCATCCTGATCAAGTATGCTTTAGCCCAGAGATGCAGGGATGGTTCAATATACACAAATCTATAAATGTAATACATTATATAAATGGGTTGAAGGAAAAAAATCACATGATTATCTCATTAGATGCAGAGAAAGCATTTGACAAAATCCAACATCCCTTCATGATAAAAGTCTTACAGAGAGTGGGAATAGAAGGAACATATCTCAATATAATAAAAGCTATTTATGAATAGCCTACAGCCAACATATTACTAAATGGGGAAAAACTGGAAGCTTTTCCACTAAAATCAGGAACAAGACAAGGGTGTCCACTGTCCCCACTTTTATTTAACATAGATTTGGAAGTCTTAGCCATAGCAATAAGGCAAGAGACACACATATAAGGTATACAAATTGGAAAGGAAGATATCAAGTTATCATTATTTGCAGATGACATTACTCTATACATAAAGGACCCTAAAGACTCTACTAGCAAACTGTTAGAGCTGATAAAAACCTACATCCGTGTAGCAGGATAAAAAATAAATACACATAAATCAGTATCCTTCATATATGCTAACAACAAACACACAGAGGATGAAATCAGAGAATCACTCCCATTCACAATTGCATCAAAAAATAAATAAATAAATAAATAAATAAATAAATAAATAAATAAATAAATAAAGTACCTTGGAATAAACCTAACCAAGGAAGCAAAGAATCTCTGCAATGAGAACTTTAAAACACTCAAGCGAGAAATTGCAGAAGACACTAGAAAGTGGAGAAACATCCCCTGTTCCTGGATTGGAAGAATCAATATTGTAAAAGTAGCAATCTTACCAAAAGCAATCTACACATTTAATGCAATCCCTATCAAAATTCCAAAGGCATTCTTCATGGAAATAGAAAAAGCAATCCAAAAATTCATTTGGAATCACATAAAACCTCGAATATCTAAAATAATACTGAGCAACAAAAATAAGGCTGGTGGTATCACCATACCTGATTTTAACCTATACTACAGAGCCATAGTAATAAAAACATCATGCTACTGGCACAAAAACAGACATGTAAATCAGTGGAACAGAATAGAGGACCCAGATGTAAGCCCAGGTAGCTATAGCCACCTGATATTCAAAAAAAAAAAAAAATGCTAAAAATACTCATTGGTGAAAAGACAGCTTCCTCGGCAATTGGTGCTGGGATAATTGGATATTTATCTGTAGAAAGATGAAAATAAGTTCTTCTCTCTCGCCATGCACAAGAATTAAGTCCAAATGGATTAAAGACCTTAACATCAGAACTGAAACTCTGAAACTGCTTGAGGAAAAAGTAGGGGAACCCCTTTAACATATTGGTCTTGGCAAAGACTTTCTGAATACAACCACAATTGCTCAGGCTATAAAACCACAGATTAATCACTGGGATCTCATGAAATTACAAAGATTTTGCTCTGCAAAGGACACAGTGAAAAAAGCAAAGAGGCAACCTTCAGAATGGCAAAAAATCTTCGCCCACTCTATATCTGATAGAGGATTAATATGTAGGATATACAAAGAACTCAAAAAGTTAAATAATAAGGGATCACAGAAGACAATCAAAAATGGGCTTTGGAGCTAATTAGATAATTCTCAAAGGAAGAAATACGGATGGCATATAAGCATCTAAAAAAACTACATTGAGATTCCATCTCACTCCTGTCAGATTGGCCACCATCATGAAACCAAATGATCATAAATGTTGGTAGGGATGTGGAAAAAGAGGAACCCATCTACACTGCTGGTGGGAATGCAATCTGGTCCAGCCATTGTGGAAATCAGTGTGGAGGTTCCTAAAGCAGCTAAAGATTGGTCTACCATATGACCCAGCTATAGCACTCCCAGGCATATATCTGAAGGTATCATCTCATTTCCTTAGAAGTACGTGCTCAACCATGTTTATTGCTGCTCAATTTATAATAGCTGGGAAATGGAACCAGCCTAGATGTCCCTCAACTGATGAGTGGATAATGAAGATGTGGCACATTTATACAATGGAGTTCTACTCAGCGGTAAAGAAAAATGAAGTTACAAAATTTGCAGAAAAATGGGTGGATGTGGAAAGGATTATACTAAGTGAGATAACCCAGGCCCAGAAATCCAATGTCACATGTTCTCCCTCATATGTGGATCCTAGCAATAGATGATTGGGCTTCTGTGTGAGAAGGAAAATACTTAGTAGCAGGGGCCAGTAAGTTAAAAAGGAGATATAAAGGGAAGAGGAAGGAAGGGGGGAGGATACTTATTAGGTTGATATTGTATATATGTAAGTACAATAATTAAGATGGGGCAGTAATGTAATTGAGAATGGAATTTCAAAGGGGAAAGTGTGTGGGGGGAGGGAGGGTATTACCATGGGATACTTTTTTATAATCATGGAAAATGTTAATAAAAATTAAATTAAAAATAAAATAAAATATTGTTTTCATTTTTGTATTTAATCTGAATATTCACTTTTTTAAAAACGTTTTTTATTAGCACATATTAATTAGCACAATAGATTGATTATGGCATAGGAAGTCATCGATTCTTATTTAGAAATAAAATCTAATATTCCCTTTCCATCTTTTTCCACCACCAATGTTTTGGAATAGGCCATCTCCTTCTTTTGCCTCAATGAACTTGTCAGTTTCTTTGCTTTCCCTGTTATGGATCACAATACCCCATAGATTCCATTATATTCACAGTGATAATATGTCAATGCATTTTCTTTCCCAGAGTCTAGCATGGACTTCATAACCTTGTTTTGTCTCCCAATCTTATCTTGTTCCTTTATTTAGTTTGTCCAAATATTACTGTAATTATGTGGAAGAAAGGGAGGAAGGGCAGAATGGAGGGAAGAAAAGAAGGATCAAACAGGGAAGCAAAAAAGGAAAGTAGGAAGGGAAGAAAGAAGGAGGGAAAGATCTTGTTTGTTTGTTTTTTTTTTTTAATAAGGTCCTTAGCCCCAAATTAATAATAGAAAATAGTAGAGACCAAGTACATCTGTATCTCAACTTTATTGTTTGGTTTGTACTCCATTTGGTATGAATTAGGACAAATATACAAAAACAAAGTGCAGGACTCAGTAGTATAAAATCAAGAGCAAATTTAAGAAATCAATTTACTTTGGCAAACAAGAGTGAATTCAGATAGGCCTGCTTGGTCTGTGCTGTGGAAATGTCCATATACACTTGCATTCTTTGATCCTATAGAACTATCATAAATATACAACCCTACTGAATTAATAATTTTGATTATTGCTACTTATAGTAAATATATACTTACATTGAAGAAATTATGCCTTTGCGTGGTTGGCATATTATGGTATTCAAAATCAATTCCCCTCTCTTTCTCCTCTTCAGTTATAAGTCATAGATTTTTGGTATGGGCAATCTATCACAAAAATATGATTTGTCTTATCCAGTAATAACAGCAATGATCCCATTACTGTTTCTACAAGGACCAATGCCTGTCACTGATCCACTGTTCTGAGCCAGGCATTGCAATGGGTGTTTTACATGCATCATATTATGGAGCCTTTACAACACCTGGATAGGTGTTTCCTGAGAATTTTGGCAAGGTTTTTTCGTCAAGAAGATATATCCACAGTTAAGCATAGTTTACAAAAGTAGACAAGTATACACACCTGCTGGAAAGTTATGTCATTTGCCTTTTCCTAGAAAATCAAAATGATGCCAGATTGTGAACCCTTTACTAAAAAGCCAAAGGTAAAAACATACCGTGTGCCTTTTAGTAGAAAACATACAGCTTGGAGAATTCTGTGCACAAAAGAACAAACCAATCCAATAATCCAAGGGATGAAAACCATCCCTTCATGACTAACTCCATTTGATGTTTGTATTGGGAAAATTTTTTGCAGTCTGCAGCTATAACGTTCTTTAGGACAAATGCTTTGATTTGGCATACTAGAATTCTGTTAATGTTACTTTAGATAAAATGAAAATTGGCTATTTTTTTTTATTATACACTACATGGTCTTCCAAACTGCTTTCAGTAGTTGGGTGTTGCTATCTCCACTTTTAATTTATGAATGTGAGGGGCTGGATTTCCTTCCTCATTACAGATCTTTCTGACACATATAAAAATATGTAAAAGAATAAGAATTTGGGGGTGGTAAATTTAGTAGGCATAATTTTTTTAATCTAGAATAATATGTGGAATTAAATATTTATATATAGTCCTTGATAGAACTTTATGATACTGTATCAAGCATTAAAGTAATTATGAGTTATAGAATATTATCAAATCTTTTCTTTCATATTTAAAATTTGTTTAATTTTTTTTAACACATGCATGTAGGTGTGAACATGTGTTTGCATGTTTGTGTGTATGAACACACATTGTTGTGCACATACACTTGGAGGTCAAAGGACAACCTCAGGTGCCATTTCTCAGAAAATACATCCACAGTTTTGGGAAACAGGGTCTCCCTTTGTCCTGGAGCTCACTTATTTGGCTTGACTGACTGTTCAGGGATCTGGCTCTCTCTGCTTCCACAGCTCTGGGATTATAAAAATAGCTCACCATACCCAGCTTTTTTTACATGAATTTTGGGGACCGAACTTGGGTCATCATACTTACAAGGCAAGGCTGAGTCATCTTCTCATTCTTATAATTTTCTATTTTTATATGCTGTAACTGTGTGTTAAGGAAGGAATTGCTCAGATTAAGATAAAAAAAATGGTGGTTTTTAAGCATTCTTGAGGACTGGATAATTATTCTAATTTTGTTGAATAAAGCAGAATGGCACCAATGTCTGGCATTGCACAGGCTTTCAATCAGCATTCAATAAATGAATGGGATTTGATGCCATAAAAGGTCATAACTTTTAGAAGCTCTGGAGCCACATGGCATCAATCACCTGCCCAGGTCTTCTTACCAATTACTCCAATGCCCCAGTTTCTCATTGCTTTTAGAACTTTAATGGTGAGATTTTTTTGACAGCTTTTGGAATGATGGCTGTCATTAGGCAGGTTTTAATACACATGCATATATTTACACACACACATGGAGATAGAGAAGAGTCTGTTAAAAATTATTCACTGTCTGTACAATGGTGACAATGCAGACTTCATCTAGGATCTATGTCATATGTATGGGGACAACAGCAATGAAATCTTGCAGTTAGCGTGATGGATTGGAAAAATTTCTCTGCTGGTGGAATCAATGAATGTAAAATTACTAAGAGGAAAAGCAGATGTAGGAATGGGAGAGGGGATTCTGACGAAAGTGGCCTTATAGGATTCTTGCTGAAAACAAGTCAGTGTGACCAGACATCCTGTGGGGACTGCAGAGGATAAGGAAACTGGTCAGAGAATGAGATATTCAGATATCACCAACTGGGATTCTTTTTTAACTCATTTAGCATGGTTCATTGCTAAAACTGAATTTTACAAGGAAGTGTATAGGTTAGAGTAGGATAAGGTTAGGGAACCCCACCTGAACTTTAGTCCAGCTGAGAATCTTTATTAAACTTCAAAAATTTTGTAAGTTAAAAACAGTATCTTAGAAACCTTTCTCCTGAATATCACTCTAAAACATAGCCATTAATAAGAATTGAGGGAATCAAATCTCTGGGACAGGAGAGGCCTATAGAGGTGGAGAAAGCTTAAACTTAACCCTAAAACCATAGACTCGTACTGTTAAATCCCAATGCCAGAACAGGGTTACTCCCTATAGTGGGCTGTTGATCTTGGAGACCTATGAAGTTCTGGAAACAATTCAAGTCATTGCCAAAACACTTATTTACTCAACAGAGCTAAATGGTAAGACACTATTGCTGAAGACACCACAGGCCATACATACAGACATGGAGAGATCACTTGAAACTTATAAGGAAGCCATCTCCCTGCTGGCTAGCCTTCATAGTGCTTGAAAAAACTACTTGAGTTGCTGGGGGACAAGGACCACTAACACCATGAGCAAGCAGGGAATCCTGCAAGCTACAAAATCAAGCAGCTGGACAATATGTACACATCTGTGTCGCAGTGGCACACAGCCTATTCAGGTAATTAATGGCTGTCAGGTTGGATAAAAGGTCCTCTCAGTAGGAGAGAATTAATATCTGATATTAAGAGCCAAGTCAGAATTCTGTGCTAGTAAGATCATAGATACCAGAGAGAAGCTTCCACTGGTCTTTGGCTAAGAAGAGTGGCTATACCAAATAAAAAGTAGCTTAAATAGCTATGCTTATCCCCTTTGATACACACTGCTCCCAAGTTTGATTGGAGTATCTGCTTTTGTTGAAGGGAAAACCTGGGAGAAAAAAAGAATCATCAATATGACATGAAAGAGAGCCAACTACCTAGCCAAGACCCAGGAAACATTACGGAGGAAGTAATCATTTAAACATGAGTGCCACTCTCACTGGTATCCTGACAACTTGCTCCAGGAAGATGAAGGAAGACACTGATGACACTTAAAACTCATCAGAGAAGAAATCCAGAGGCTTCAGAGATATTAACACTAAGGTATACTTCTACCACATTTGCCAAGGGTAAGGGAACATTGCAGAAAGATTGTAATAGCCATGGGGTGGTAAGGGGTATCCTGAGGCATTGCTCTTCACCACAGAGACTGACAGATGCATCTGTGAGGCCACAGTGAATACCAATAACCCTACTGATGAGAGACTTCAGTGAAATAGGGGTGCGACCTGATGGGAATATGACCAACATGTGATATATTCATACAGTGAAGTTCACAATTAATAAAAATAAATAAATAAAAGATTCTACTATTTTTGTAAGATTGACAGGTTCGTGTTTTCATCAAAGATGAAACCCTCCTTTGTTTCTTTCTTTTTGTTCTCAATTTCTATTAACATTTTCCATGATTATAAAAAAAATACCCCATGGTAATACCCTCCCCCCCCCCACTTTCCCTTTTGAAATTCCATTCTCCATCATATCCCTTCCCCATCTTAATCAGTCTCTCTTTTATTTTGATGTCTTGATCTTTTCCTCCTTTTATGATGGTCTTGTGTAGGTAGTGTCAGGCACTATGAGGTCATGGATATCCAGGCCATTTTATGTCTGGAGGGAGCACGTTATAAGGAGTCCTACCCTTCCTTTGGCTCTTACATTCTTTCTGTCACCTCTTCTGCATTAGACTCTGAGCCTTGGAAAGTGTGATTGAGCTGTTACTCAGTACTCCAGTCACTTCTTTCCAGCACTATGGTACCTTCTGAATCTTCCCAAGGTCACTGCCATCTGGAAAGAGAAGATTCTCTACCAAAAGTGGAGAGTACTGTTAATATAAGGGTATAAATATTAAGAGAAGTGCTTACTGAGCAGTTTGATAAGCATAGTATATACATTTTTGCAGACATCAGCAGATGTTATACCCCTAGGGCTCATGATGACCCTTGTTTTAAGTTTTCAGTATCACGGATGTGTTTCCCCCCATGGAGCGGGCCTCCAGTCCAATTGGAGGGCAGCTGGTTTCCACCATGACAGACATACCACTTTGCACCTGTTGGCTCATCTGAGCTGGCTGGCCAATTATAAGGCTTGCAGTGTCCACTGTTGAGTATCTTCACTGGTGGTATCTCTTTCTCCCATTGAACTACATGTAGAAGAACTTCTTCCAGCTTTCTGTCAGCTGGTCTACATGGACAAGGTTATCAGTTCAGTTCCAGTAGGATTTCTCAGTGGCCTTGCAGCCCAAGTATGCCGAGTCTTCAGCAATAGAGTCTGACCATCTATTCCTGGTGGGAAACCAAGGGCCTCGGCAATGGCCTACAATGTTATGGGGGCATCAGGGACCTCCCTGGCCAACAACTCACTGGAGGTATCCCATCCCTGGCACTGAAAATACATCTCATGCTTTCTTCAGCTAATCTCACATAAAATGCCAAGATTTCTTTTGTCTATTATTCCCAGGAAAAATCAAAGAAAATGATTAAATTAAGAAATTGCTAGATAATATTGCATTCAAAATAGATACTTTAATTCCTTAGGAAAATTGTGTGAATTGGTTTACTTTTATAGTTGTGGAAAGTGTCAATTTTTCAGAAATTATGGATAGCTGACCAGTTATATTATTTAGCCACACCTGGGTAGTAATCTTTTCTTCTCAAGAAAAGTTATGCTTTTATTAAGCTGAATGACTTCAAGATTGGAGTGAGCCATTGGTTGTAGAAAGGCAAATTTAACAACTGTTAATGTAAAGGCTTTTCAGATTGCTGAACTTATAACAGGGATAGTCATGAGCACTGAGGGTGTAACATCTGCTGATTTCAATATAAAAGCAAGGTATGGCAATATCCTGCTATATTTGAATAAAAGTCACCTGTGCCTTTAAGAAGCAATAAGGGAAAGGGAAATTGTGTTGAGATTTGCTACCCATCTTTAACAGAGTGGACACTTTATTTCTGTCAAGATTTCATATCTTTATCTGAATACATCTAGCCTTGTGGAGTGTGAGTGTGTGTTGTGAACATGCATGTGTGTGTGCATGTGTGGCAGGCAGTGAGGCTTTTCTTTGTGCACACATGTGTTTTTTCTCAATAGTTTGACACAGCAAAAACAAAACAAAACAAACAAAAAACCCAGCAGAAGTGTCCAGAAGCCATATGTTATTACAGGAATAATTCAGCATCAGGTTTGGGAAACCTCCCAGTGAGTTTTTGATCAGGGGCACCCCAAGCATCTCTAAAACAATAATATTGCTGCTGCCAAAGCTTTTGGTTGCCAACCAGAACTAGATGGTGAGACCTTATTTCTGAAGACACCACATGCTTTAGTTGAAAGACACTGAGAAGTCAAGCTGGAACTTCACTGAAGACCTCATTCCTCCCTGCTGACTAGCTGTCACAGCACTGGCAAATGTGCAGTGGCCTGCTGGGAGGGGATAATCACTGATGGTCTTAACCATCAGTGGACCTGAAAGCTCTGCAACTGGCCAACCAGAGAAGATGTGCCCATTATTGCAATACTGGCATGTCTATTATGGGAATAACCAGCTACTCTCAGACTGGATTTGAGGCCTGCTCTGTAGGAGAAAATGAATACTGAAATCCTAATCAAAAACCTATGACAAGGTCACAAGCCCTTGGAGGTAAGTTACTAATATACCATGCCTACCAAATTGCCCTATGCCTACTTACGTTTATGCCTATATATTGATGCTGCCTTTTTTTTTTTTTTGAAAATGGCAGTGACTGCTGTGAAGACTCAAAATTTGTCAAAGTGGTGAGAAAGGACAGTTGAGTTTTTAGTACTTAATGAGACAATTCTATCATATCCTCCAATGGCTCCGGGACTGTAGTGGATGGGGTATCCAAAAGAATATAAAAGCTAAAAGGATGGGGAGGAGTGCTTTGGGATACTGCATCCCAACACAAAGTGGCCACTGTATGCATGATCTCACAGTTGCCTTTGCTGCATGCACAAGACCTGCATAATATGGGACCAATCAACACCTTGTCATCAAAAGGATGTGGAAGGGTGGCAAACAAACAAACGAGCAAACCAAAAAACCCATCAATTTAGAAGAGAGAATAGAAAGAAAGAAAACGGAGTTCAGAGTTCAGTGGTGGACACTAGGGAGTGGTTAAAAGGAAGGTGGTGGGAGTGGTTACATAAATTTTTAATAAAATATTTTTAATTTTTTCTTTTTTAAATGTTTTATTTATTTGTTTGAGAGAGAAAGAGGCAGATAGAGAGTGGGGGATGGACATGTCAAGGCTTCTAGCCACTGCAAAAACTTTAGATGCATGTGCCACTTTGTGCATCTGGATTTATGTTGGTACTGGGGAATTGAACCTTTGTCCTTAAGCTTTGTGGACAAGTGCCATAACCACTTGACTATCTCTCAAGGACTAAGATTTTTAAAAATAAATTTTGCAGCTCCACTGAACATGTTTAGATTTCACTCTTATTTAAAAAAGCAGTTTTTTTTGCCAAACAACTTTCTTTGCATGCATAAGTAATGTTAATGAAATGCTCACAGAGCATCACATATATCATGCTAGCATAGCAGACACTGGGCAGGCTGAGTCGTCACAGAGCACAGGTGATACTCGCCCATCCCAAGGCATGAGATTGCTTACTTTCTGTCAGTTGCCGGTGAGAGTTCTGTGGGTTAACGTCTCCTTTATATCAAGCTCCCATCTGTGTCTTTATCTCTACAACTTCCAGCATCCTCTGCAGTTAGGGGAAATAGAAAACAAACTTAGTTTATTTTCTGCATGACAGCTGGCCATTCAATTATTCATTCAGTCATTCAATAGCCCTTTATTTAGTAGCAACCATATATAGCACCAATCACTCAAAAGACAAAGTTACCAAACCTTGTTCTCAATAATGTCCCAGTTCATTACATCAATCCTTTGATGTTGCTATTCCACATCTAGATAGCTCTTGTCCCTTTGTCCCTTCTCTTGTACCATATTTCTAGACTTCCTCATGAGGATTCTTTTTCAAATGAGCTGGAGTCCTTAGCTCAACACAAGTCTAGGTGTTGCTTGACCAAAGTAAAGAGAAGAGACTCCTATATTGTATATTCAGAGTATCCTCGTGCTATTATGGAAATAGAAATATTTGTTTCTTGGTCACACCACATATTGCAGCAACATTTTTAATTTAAATTTATGGATTAATTCCAAAATCATTATCTTCATATACCTTCCAAAGCTATGTAAATTAATATTCCAATTCTACTTCCCAGTATGAATTCTTTGTGCTTTCTTTCTTACATATTGTTGCCATCCTGTTTGCCTTTCTTAATGTCCTCATAATATTCTGTTTCAAAGATAAATGTTGTAGCAAGTATAATCTTTGATATACTTTTGTTGATTAATATTTTCAATTATGTTCCTGTCATATAGTAATTGTAAAGGGAGCCTGTCAAATTATTTGTAGGCTCACTATGAGATAGCTATGACTAGTTACTGAATAGCATACATTTTACTGGAAACTAACTTAAAATTCTTGTTCATGATCAGTTAATTCTCACAATATTCTTATAAACAGATACAACTTATATTAGCAGAGATAATATTACTGCTGCTGTGATTATTATATTATTTCATAACAATTGTTGCTAGGGAGAAGTTTTATAATGGTTGTTTCTAGGGAGAAGGTTGTTATTTCAGCAGCTGACCCATGAGCTCCTCTTAGAGAAGCAGTTGCATTTGTTTGAGAAATTATTTGAAAGATTGCTTTAAGGGAAACTAATGAAATTATTAAGGCATACTATTTGAGAAGAGAATTAAACAAAGAAAATTTTAAAAAGTAAAGAAAAATTTCAAGAGTTAAATAAAAGGGGAATGAAGCTTTGAGGGCAAGTAAGAATTAAGAGATGAAAGGGAGGAAGACTATAGTGGTCATTGGGAAATTAGAGGAAAAAAAATAGCCACAATAAAGTGATGAAAGGACTTTTGAGCAGGGGCCTGTCTGTTTCATAGTCAAATTCTTTGCTGATTGGTTTTTTTTATTTATTTATCTTTTTTTCTTTTCACAATTTTTATTTATGATTATAAAAAATATCCCACGGTAATACTCTCCCCCCCCCACGCACTTTCCCTTTGAAATTCCATTCCCCATCATATTACCTCCCCATCTCAATCATTCTACTTACATATATACAATACCAACCTATTAAGTACCCTCCTCCCTTCCTTTCTCTTCCCTTTATATCTCCTTTTTAACTTACTGGCCTCTGCTACTAAGTATTTTCCTTCTCACGCAGAAGCCCAATCATCTGTAGCTAGAATCCACATATGAGGGAGAACATGTGGCGCTTGGCTTTCTGGGCCTGGGTTACCTCACTTAATATAATCCTTTCCAGATCCATCCATAAATTACTTTTTAAAGATTAAAAAAACAAAGCCAATGCCTTTACTCCCAGCACTTGGGAGGTAGAGGTAAGAGGATCGCTGTGAGTTCGAGGCCACCCTGAAGTTGAATAGTAAATTCCAGGTCAGCCTGAGCTAGAGTGAAACCCTACCTCGAAAAAAAAAAAAACACAAAAAAACAACAACAACAAAACAAAAACAAAGCCAGACACACAAAGTGGCACATGCACATGTGTCGGGAGTTCATTTGCAGGGCAGGAGGCCCATATTCATTCTCTCTTAAATAAATAAATAAAACCCCTGATAAACAGCTCAGTGTAAGGGTTTCCTGCTGTACACCCAGCACTTTCATATTTATTTTGTATGCATTTTATTTTTACTTACTTATTTGAGAGAGGGAAAGAGGCAGAGAGGGCGAGAGAGAATGAGCACGCCAGGGCTTCCAGCCACTGCAAATGAACTCCAGACACATGCAACATCTTGTGCATGTGGCTTGCGTGGACCTTGGGGAATCAAACCTAGGTCCTTTAGCTTTTCAGGCAAGCGCCTTAACCACTAAACCATTTCTCCAGCCCAACTTTATTTTTTTTTAATTTTTTTTGTTTATTTTTATATATTTATTTGATAGCAACAGAGAGAGAGAGAGAGAGAAAGAGGCAGAGAGAGAGAGAGAATGGGCACGCCAGGGCCTCCAGCCACTGAAAACGAACTCCAGATGCGTACGCCCCCTTGTGCATCTGGCTAACATGGGTCCTGGGGAATTGAGCCTTGAACCAGGGTCCTTAGGCTTCACAGGCAAGTGCTTAACCACTAAGCCATCTCTCCAGCCTCAACATTATCTTTTGAGATAGGGTCCCATACTGTGGCCTTGACCTCCAGGGAGAACTCCTATTCCTGCCTCAGCATAACACAACTCGCCCAGTTTTTTTTTTTTAATTTTTATTAGCATTTTCCATGATTATAAAAAAAATCCCATGTTAATTACCCCCCCACACACACTTTCCCCTTTGAAATTCCATTCTCCATCATATTACCTCCTCATCACAATCATTGTACTTACATATATACAATATCAACCTATTAAGTATCCTCCTCCCTTCCTTTCTGCAAATTTCATAACTTCATTTTTCTTTACCTCTGAGTAGAACTCCATTGTATAAATGTGCCACATCTTCATTATCCACTCATCAGTTGAGGGACATCTAGGCTGGTTCCATTTCCCAGCTATTATAAATTGAGCAACAATAAACATGGTTGAGCACGTACTTCTAAGGAAATGAGATGATACCTTCAGATATATGCCAAGGAGTGCTATAGCTGGGTCATATGGTAGATCAATCTTTAGCTGTTTTAGAAACCTCCACACTGATTTCCACAATGGCTGGACCAGATTGTATTCCCACCAGCAGTGTAGAAGGGTTCCTCTTTTTCCAGATCCCTGCCAACATTTATGATCATTTGTTTTCATGATGGTGGCCAATCTGACAGGAGTGAGATGGAATCTCAAAGTAGTTTTAATCTGCATTTCCCTGATGGCTAGTGACGTAGAACATTTTTTTAGATGCTTATATGCCATTAATGTTTCTTCCTTTGAGAATTATCTATTTAGCTCCAAAGCCCATTTTTTATTGGCTTGTTTGATTCCTTATTATTTAACTTTTTGAGTTCTTTGTATATCCTACATATTAATCCTCTATCAGATATATAGCTGGTGAAGATTTTTTTCCATTCTGTAGGTTGCCTCTTTGCTCTTTTCACTGTGTCCTTTACTGTGCAATATCTTTGTAATTTCATGAGGTCCCAGTGATTAATCTGTGGTTTTATTGCCTGAGCAATTGCGATTGTATTCAGAAAGTCTTTGCCAAGACCAATATGTTGAAGGGTTTCCCCTACTTTTTCCTCTAGCAGTTTCAGAGTTTCAGGTCTGATGTTAAGGTCTTTAATCCATTTGGACTTAATTCTTGTGCATGGAGAGAGAGAAGAATCTATTTTCATCCTTCTGCAGATATATATCCAGTTTTCCCAGCACCATTTGCTGAAGAGTCTGTCTTTTCTCCAATGTATTTTGGGCATTGTTATCGAATATCAGGTGGCTATAGCTACTTGGGCATACATCTGGGTCCTCTATTCTGTTCCACTAATCTACATTTCTGTTTTTGTGCCAGTACCACACTGTTTTTGTTGCTGTGGCTCTGTAGTATAGGTTAAAATCAGGTATGGTGATACCACCAGCCTTATTTTTGTTGCTCAGTATTATTTTAGATATTCGAGGTTTTTTGTGACTCCAAATGAATTTTTGGATTGTTTTTTCTACTTCCATGAAGAATGCTTTTGGAATTTTGATAGGGATTGCATTAAATGTGTAGATTGTTTTTGGTAAGATTGCCATTTTCACAATATTGATTCTTCCAATCCAGGAACAGGGGGTGTTTCCCCACTCTAGTGTCTTCTGCAATTTCTCACTTGAGTGTTTTAAAGTTCTCATTGTAGAGATTCTTTACTGCCTTTGTTAGGTTTATTCCAAGGTACTTTATTATTTATTTATTTATTTATTTATTTATTTATTTATTTATTTATTTTTTGATGCAATTGTGAATGGGAGTGATTCTCTGATTTACTGTGTGGTTTTAAATATGGCCTTGGTTCTTCCATTACTACAAAACTTTGACAATGACTGCCACCTGCACATGCCATGTACAAGTGATGCTTTGGGTGCACAACTTGAGTCTGGAGGTTGTGAGAGCATGCATGTGTTTATTTTGTGTGAAATTGTTGTCATATACAAAGTTCATGCTCTGGTATTTCTTAAAATTTTCTTTATAATCATAGAAATCATACCTATATTTCATATTGAGGGTAACCTAAACTCTCTTCCCAATCAGACAGTAGCATTAAAGCCTACTATGGCCTATGGCAAGCATTTTTATATGAATGTGCAAAGTAGGATCATAACATAATGTTATGCTCTGTGATCTATGTCATTGTGATCCTGAATTTTATCTACTCACATGCAGTGGGGGGGCAAAGAAATACCAGAGAGTTGTGCTACTTATTGTGTCCAACTTACACACGCAGCTTAGGACTGAATTTTTGTGGGCAGGCTTTGCAAAGACATGCCATTAACCACTGAGCAATCTTCCCTGCTTCTATTAAGATTATTTTTGTAAGCAAATTTACTAATTTTCATACCATGTAGCTTGTCCATAGCATTACAATGATAGTATAAAAGTGTCATATATTTCTGCATTTATCATAGCCAGTGGGTTTCTTTTAAGTAAATGTAGAATTTTATTACAGAAAAGAAGCAGACCAGGCTATCCCATAGGTGAAACTATCAAAACAGAGATGAGCATTTTACCTTGGAGAAAGCTTGGAATATTTATATATTTTATAATAAAAGAGAGAAGGCTTTCAGTGCCACATATCACTTTGTCCATGGATTAAAATCTCCTGTGGCTGCCATAGCTTCTCTGGGTGTGGTGAGGATGCTCCCACACTGAAGCATGATGGGACATGCTGAGGTCCAGGGTCAGGTCCTCGTTGTACTTGCAATCATAATAATGGTTACTGGCATTCACTGGTTTGCCTGTGAACTCCTTGGTCTTTTGCTCACTTATCACGAGAACTGTGATATACACTTCACTTAATAAAGATACCCAGGGGCTTTGAGCAGCAAAAGTTGAAGCAGTTCATTTTCAGTCTTAAAAAGATGGATGTAACACACACACACACAAATACTGGCAATTCAGGTAAGCACAGGAAGTAACTTTGATAGTCCCTACACATTGGTCCTTCTTCCCTCTCCCTCACTGGCTGGGAGCTTAGAAAAGTACACTATCATGCTCTTTTATCATTCCCACCCTGAGTTTCTTTAATTTTATTTTCAGCTTCTACATTTAGCTGAGCTTGGTTTTGATTCTGCTTCTCTAAGACATGAAGTTTTTGCCTACAGGTTGAGGCTTTGATATCTACAGACCAGGCATGCACTGAATCACTTCCATCTTGATAGTAAATCTCCACTAAACCCAAAGTAATCTAAATAGCAAGTGTTCCTACCTCTGGTTTGTTAAGCCTGTAAACACAAGACTCATGTGTGGTAGGTAGGTGGCTAGATGATAGATATATAGATAAACAGAGAGAATAGATAGAAAATGGTCATTACCTTAATCTTATTTCCTACATTGTTTGTTATCATAGGTAATGCAGAAACCTGCTAGCTTCCTCCTTCTGGAAGCTGATTTCCACTTCAAGGGTTTCCAACTTCCTTACTCTTAGAGGAGATGATGGGTAATAGGTCATCTTCTGGCAGCACTAGCGATGCTACCTACTGACAGAGTATAAAATGCATAGATGCCTGACCTTGGAGCCCTAGAGTTGCAGCTTTGAGCTTTGGATATCAACTCTGGGTAATGGCTACAAGCATATGACTATCAATTTTACATGACATTGTTATAATCTGAAAGAGATAAATTTTACAGAGTTTAAACAGGTGTGGAACAAAAATGATTAGTAAAGTAGCAACAAGGGACTTAGTAGAAGATGGAGCGAAATAAGCCTGGTCAGGACGGCTTTTCCTGAACAGTGTGTCCACTGGGGCCCTCCCCTTAATTGACCTTATAACAGCTGGCACAGTGCTTGTAGGTCTTTATCAGAGCCAGTCCAGATTTCTATGATTTGTGTTATTAGGTACTTCTTAGTGGATTATACTTCCTTGTTGAGTATTTAAGACCAGGTTCACCAGAGGATTTGACTTCAATATTCAAATAGAAAAATTAAAAAGAAATGAAATCAGAATATCAATGAAATGCCTGCACAACCTAGACACATATGGATGGAGTGAATGGAAAAGGTGTACCAAGGCACATTCACAGTAGAATATTAACAAGGTCAAAAAGAGAATGGAACCCTGACTTGTAGCAAAGTAGACAGAACTGGAGGACATTAGTTTAAATGATATAAACCAGATATGGAAAGATAATGCCCTGTGTTTTTTCATATATGTGGAAGGTAAAACAGAAATGAACTCATACATAGAACTGTGGTTAGTAGATGGTGAGAAGGTTGCAGGATGGGAGTGTAGATACCATCAGATGCTAGGATTTAGTCAAGATATTGTGTATATACATGTCAAAATGCATAATGAACCTCACTAGTGTGTACAATTCATGCATAGTGATCAAAAGTAAAAGTTAAAAATGCCATATCTATATCTTTATATCTTTGCTTATGTATTTACCAGCTATGTCTCATCTATGCATAAACATATACATGCATACATATATACAAACACACTCACACAAAACCACACACACATATATGTGTATGAAAAGAAAGATCAGTGAGTCGGCAAAATCAGATTTGGTAATCTCATTTTATTAACACTTGCTGATATGGAATGATGGCAAACCTGGACTTTATATACTTACATAAAGTATATACTTTATATATACATTTTCTTACAAAAATAATTTTATCCATATAAGCCATGACAAAATCTATGTATTTCTTGGAAAAAACTAGATAGGAATCATATACCCATAACAATGGAATAACATTAGGGATTGTGGAATACCTCTGCATCTGCTGATAAATTACTGAAGGTCTAAGGACTGAATTCTTAATCGATGACATTAGGGCCCGTGTCATATGATTCAGTGTCTCTTGTGCCCATCACTGAACTGTTAATGCCTTGCTATATAGGATTGGAAGGACACAATTATTTTTTTTCATTTTGTCAATGTATTTTAAATTTATGAAAAGAAAGCCTATGACTCCAAACATAAATTTGTATAGAACAAACTAAGTTCTCGATACAGAGAGGGTGTTATTAGGCCTCTGAACGTCTGCCTAACTGTTTGACTACTTCCTTCCTTGTGTGAGAAAAGCCATTTTGGCACCTAAACCCTTCTTATTCCTAAGTCTCTAATTCTCATCTGTAAGGTTTCAAAGAAAATTATCCAATTTCATCCTATCTGGCCAAGTCACAGGGAGCATTTTCCCAAATAATTGTGTGAGCATTTGCTTCACTGTGGTGTGGTTCCTTTGGGAAAATCCCTTCTGGGGCTTCCACTGGGAGGAAGCCCATTTTTCAAAGACAAAGGAGTAAAACAGCCAAAAGGAGAACTCTAAGAAGATTGGTGGTTTCTCAAAGAACAAATAGATAAATTTTGAAGTTTTAGAAAGGCAGTGGGAGGATAATGAGTTAGGAATGGGGGCACTTTATCCAGAAATGAATAACATATAATTTTTTAAAAAGTGTTAGTGTGTAGGTATAGAAATTTAAACATAGAAATTCAAAATAATGTCTCAGAATTGTCTACTGTTTCCTTCATTTTCTTTTCCTTTTTCAATGTTTACTTTTGTTAATATGTTATCACACTGCAAATATTATATAAAAGATATATCTTCATCTCTCTATTTGTGGCAATTGTATGACTTACAGGATATTTGGTCAGGGATATATTTTCTCTATTTGAGTTTCAGCAAGGTGAGAATTCTTAGAATGAGGTCTTAGTATTCACAAATTCAGTACAAGTGAGCTAACCAGTGTGAAGAATTCTATCTTCCTAATTCTCTTCTGACCAATAGACTAATGAAATACTTCTGTATACACAAGAGGTAAAAGTGGACAGAATTTTCAATGATTTGATCATTAGTAGTGTGCAGCATGGCTGTCTTGAGTCATGTAAGTATTTTGGAGCAAGATAAATTTTTTTGCATATATTACCTGATTAATTGCCTTAGATCTCTACTGTTCAATATGTAAACACAGTGATTAATTTTTAAGCACACCCTCTCTATGTCTTATAGCAGTGATTTCTTCTCTAGTGATTTAAAATTTTGAGCAGTCAAATGCTTCAGATTGGTTCCTGAGCATTTCTATAATATTTACATTAATTCCCATGGGTCCTTACAGAACTGTGTGAATTTTGTGGGAGAAGGAGACATTAATTTTGGCCTACATTTGTAACTGAAACAATTTTGGGTCAGATGTGCAGCTGCAGCATTTCTTTGATACTGATAGCTAGAATATATTATAGGCATTGGCTGGAAGTAGTCTAGGACCAACATGAAGGGTAGTTTTCATGTCTAAGGGGAACAAAAATTTTCTTGAACTTGGGTCAGTTCAAATATACAAATATCTATTGGTTTTAAGTGCATAGGCTTTGTAGGATATGAAAAAGAAGTAGGTATGGGGAGATGGCTCCGTATATACAGTGCTTGCAATGCAAGTGAAAGTACCTAAATGTGGATCCTCAGAACCCATGGGTGCAGTGCTGCACATCTGTAACCTGTAATCTGTAAAAATGTGCACCTTTGGCAAGATTGGAGGTGGAGATAGCAGAATCCTCAGTAGCTTGTGAATCAGGCAACCTGGTAAAGAAGAGACCTTGCCTAAAACAAGGTGGAAGGTTATAGTCTAGCATCTCCATGTATACACCATAATATGTGCATATTTATACTCACATACGCATCACACACAAAAGATTTCTTTTAGAAATGGATGTATAAATAAAATAATTATGCACTAGCTAGGACTCTTTTGATTGCAAAACTCAAAATTATAATTTTCACAAATTTATGAACAAAAGCATGGCAGTCATTAAAGCAAGTACAGAATTAATGGGTCGTTGAATTGGCAGAGTCACAGCTTACAGATGATTCATGAGCAGCAGGAACTGAGTCCTCCCAGAGCACATGTCATCACCTGGCCTATGCTGTACTCAGCATGGGAGTCTTGCTCTCCTTCAAAAGACCAGCATGGTGCATCTGAAACATTATAACCTCATAGCTTCATAACAGCACACGGGATGGTTCTAGTTCTAGATTAAAACAATTTTGGTATAGTTACATACCATGGGATTGTGTATGCTGGGTCTTATAGGAGAGTGGTAGCTGGTGTTGGCTCTTTGCACCTGACCTTTTACAAACCTACACTGTCAAAAGCTATATGAGGACGTGGTCACAGAAAAAAGTAGATGATGGCACTGCTGGATCAAAATGGACAATACAGAAGCATGTCTATTGGAAAAACAGCATGAAAAGATGAACCGAAAAATTTAAACTTAGGGCTGGGGAGGTGGCTTAGGGGTGGAGGTGCTTGCCAGAGAAGCCTAGAGATTCAGGTTCAGTTCCCCAGTACTCACATAAGCCAGATGCCAAGGTGGTGCATGAGTCTGGAGTTCATTTTCAGAAGCTAGAAGCCCTGGCATGCACATTCTCTCTGTTTCTCTATCTGCCTCTCTAGCTCTCTTGGAAATGAAGGAAATAAATTTTAAAAATTTAGAGTTCAGGTAGTTTTCTTTATTTCTCCTCCCACCCCAATGGAGTGACCTACTGTGTTAAAAGTCCAGTAATTAATTAATTGTTTTGGAAAGTCAGAACTGAGAAGTTATTAGCTCTCAGAAACAAATCTAAAACTATCCTGAGGTTTCTAGTATCCTTGTTACACAAGAAGTCTCTTGACAAATATCTCATAAACAAGGTCATTTAGGAGCCCCATTCACAAGAAATGGCTAAACATTATGATCTTACAGCACCAATAATGTGTGGAAAGAAATTCCACAGGTTCTATGAAGGAAGGATGGAAAGGAGAGGGGAAGGGAGAGAGGGAGAAGGGAGGAGAGAAAAGAAAGAAAAAGAAAAACAAATTGCAGACATTAACTTAAATTTTCAGTTGTTGATATTATTGAATATGTACTATAAAATAAATTTGTTTAAAGTGCTTGAAAAATAAAAATGGAATTAAAAACATGAATACGGAGATTTTAGAAATATATACTTTTGGAATTAAAAACTGAATGAGTAGGCTAAAAATGCTAGGCATTAGTTGAAAGAGCACAGGAATTCCAGGAGATTAAGAAGTAAGATCAGAGACATGGAGGATAATCTAAGAAAATGTTTCATATGTCTAATTATAAATTCAGAGATTATATATCAGAATCAAAGAACAAATATGAATGTACTATCTATTCTTGAAATTAATTTGAGACAAAATATCTAAGTAATTAGATGTCAAAAGTAAAGATTATGATAAAATGAGCAAATAATAAGAAATAAATAGTAATGGAATTATTAGTATCAAAATTAGTTCCTGTAACTGAGCTGATAGTTAAAAAGAAGTTTGCTGTCTTATGTGCTGACATCACCTAATGGTAAAGCATGATTATTGGAAAAACTAAAGATGTTTCAGGAATTGGTAAAATAAAAAATAAACATAAAACCAAAGAAAGTAGAAAGAAGGAAATAAAAAGCAGGTATTCATGAATCAGAAGAAGAGTTGCACTAAGCAAGGCCAACAAAGAAAAGCATTAGTTTAGTGAAAAGACTGTTTATGAAATGTAATTTTAACTAGTTTTATCAAATACAAAGCAATAAGCAGTCTTGAAGTGTAAAAGAGGGAATACATAAATAAACATCCTAGATATATTACAAACTATGCAATAAAACTTTGATATTGAGAATTTGCAAACAGGAAAAATATAATTTTCGAGAAAGAAAATGTATCAAAATTGATTCAAAGAAATAGGAAATAAAAACAAACCTGTAGTATTAGATGAAATAGGACCAATAGCTGGTAGTATCATGGGTGTCACCTTAATTACCCCAACCTGTATGCTGTCACTGGGTTCAAAGAGGTGATCCTATATGAGACTTGTCATCTCTGCTTTGGCATCAAGAGTCAAGAGAGATCAGTGGAATTTTGCCTTACACATAATGAGAGTGGGGAGCAATTTGAATTCTATATTAAAGGACTCCTTTTAACCTGTTCTCTTGAAAGACTTCTCAGGGCTACTCTATTGTTTTGACTGTTGACTTGTTGAGGTGGTGTAAGTTGAGGCCCTGTGGCATATACAAGGTCTGTTTACAGATTTCAGCACCTTAGAGGAACTATAGGCCAGATGCACTCTTGTCCTCCTCCACTGGTTACGGCTACTTCTTCACTGAACTTGCCCTGCCAGGTTTTCACTGGCAATGTTGACTGCGCCTGGGCAAAAGCCTACAGTGGTCTATCTGTCTTCTGAGTTGAAATGACAAGTATGGATTATAAAGTTTGGTCTTGCTTATCTTGAAAAGGCTTTCCTGCATTTGTGGAACTAACCCTTCCCTGTGGGTTGCCTTTAGACCACAATAAAGCATTTTCTGGCATGTGAGTGCTGGCAACATCAACTTAGCCCAGGGCATGCGCTGAAAGCCTGAAAGGGAACAGAGATTTTGACCTAGGGTGACAGGTTTGAACAACCCAAGGCCATAAAGGGGGATCCATTTGATTGACAGGAGGCTAGGAGTAAAGTATTTGACTCATGGAATTTCTGCAATTTTTAATTTTAAATTGGCTTTGGTTCATGGATTGTAACAGCAAAGCTAATTAAAAACAGTTCTTCTATTCATGTTTAATTCCTCAACTCAGCTTTTAAAATAAAATGTTCAGTTTGCACTTTGACACTATAACCACTTTGGAGATCTTATTTTGTGGTTTAAAGTTTGTCTATAGTCATTTTCTTTAAGTAATTCAAGAGTGTATATATTATCAAAGGCTAAGTTGGAAGGGTTATGGGCAACTATAAGAGGAGTGCTTTAAGAATATATATCATTCCCTCACATTTTGCTCAAGTTAATAACAGTTTGTTAATCTTCCTGATCATTTTGGTTACCATGAGCTGTAGTATGTTTTCTGGCGGGTGAGAGGCACCCAGCTACTGTCAAGTCTTGGTGGCTGTTTGTCTTTGAGCAATGTGTTTTGAAGCTAACTTCTTGCTCTACATTATTACAGAGTAACTGATTCTCTGAGTTTCAGGATGGCACATGGTCCTACAGGTGATTTATACGTTATCTGCTTTGGAAGTTAAGTCAGTTGATTTCTGTGACTGAAATGACTAGTTATGCCATATCCATTCTTTCCATGTTTATAAAAAATAGGGTCCTGGGCTGGAGAGATGGCTTAGTGGTTAAGCGCTTGCCTGTGAAGCCTAAGGACCCTGGTTCGGGGCTTGGTTCCCCAGGACCCACGTTAGCCAGATGCACAAGGGGGCACACGCATCTGGAGTTTGTTCGCAGTGGCTGGAAGCCCTGGCGTGCCCGTTCTCAATCTCAATCTCTCTCTCTATCTCTTTCTCTCTCTCTCTGTCACTCTCAAATAAATAAATGAACAAAAAAAAAATTAAAAATAGGGTCCTGATATCTACCTAGACACATTTTCTCTCTGGTTTACAAAACCATTTCTTGGTGTCTCTTCAATTTGGTATGAGCTTATTCAATTAAATAAAAGCACCAGATATTGTCTATAAATTCCTAAAAGTCTCACTAAAGAGATGATTGTTCACATCACTTTTTTTTTTTTTTTCATCTACTACCTGATAGGGGAGGGTACGGTGGCCATGTTAGCATACTTTCTGGGCCACTACAATGAAGATTGCTTGTTTGTTGGGTCGGGGGGGGAGCATTTTGCAATTATGTCTCATCTGTCACTTGTTAAATGTGAAAAATAAGTAAACATCTATTGTTAAGCCTACTTTCAACTATGAACTACCATGCATTCTAAGTGTGTAGTATAACTTTTTACAGGCATTGGAATACTGAGATAGGAATATTAGAATAAGTTAATGCATGGTAAAGAGATCAGGTAATGAAACGTGTAGAACATTGGTGCAGACAGTGTGACTGTTATATAAAAGTCAAATATGGTCGCTGATCTCCTGGGAATGCCTGACACCTGTGGACTGCAGCTACAGCCTGAAGAGATGAGCGCTACGCATCCAGAGAGTGTTTGTGTTGACCAATAGTGGTTTTAGAAGCATCTTAAGCAATATGAAAGCTGTATTTAGAATCATTAAGTACAAAACATAAAGCAGATGTCTTTTTTGGCTACAGAAGGAATTCTTTATTTATGGCATCCAACTCCCCCAACTGGGAGGTCCATAATTTGAAACTCACAGTAAACAAAAATCTTTTGCTCTCTAATCAGTAAACTGGGGTATGCTATATAACCTGCTAGGTGAGAAAAGTCATTAATAGTTATAACCAGCCATGAACCCTTCAAGCTACCCAACTAGCCATCCAGGCAACGTGTCCTCACTAGTGAAATTTTAGCATGTCTGTTATGGAGGTAATCAACTGTTTGTTCTCTGATTAGAATTTGAAGCCTGTTCCATATAGGGAAATTCACCCCCTGGTACTGAAAACCTATTTGAAAGCCTATGACTGAGGTCATAAAACCTAGGGGGAAGCTACTACTGTTCTTTGCTCAAATGGGTATTTTATGCCCACCAACTTGCATTTATGCCCATATATTTGTGCTGCCTTTACTTGTGGTTTGTGACTTTCAGTGGTAGTGACTACTGGGGAGATTTTAAACTTATCAAAGTGCTGGGAAGTGACAGCTGACTGATCAGTACTAAATGAGACATCCCTATCCCACCCTCTGTCAGAGGCTTACGGACTATTGTAAAAAAGGTGGTAAAAAGAGACAAAAGAAATCTCTCTGGCCTGTGGTTTAACCATTTTAGGGTAGATGGCCAGTAAGGGAATAACTGGGTCAGTTGGTATTTCTATAGTTAACTTTTTCAGGAGTCTCCACATTGCTTTCCAAAGTGGTTGTAACATCTTACATTCCCACCAATAGTGAATGAGTGTTCCTAATTCTCCACATCCTTGTCAGCATTTATTTTCACTTGAATTTTTGATATTTTCTATCCTTATTGTGGTAAGGTGGAATCTCATAGTTGTTTTACTCACAATCCAGAAATGTATTCATGGATAGTTAGCTAATTTATTATTTGATTTTTTATTATGTTTTGCAAGTGTACAAAACAATGAATTTGGTATTGACTTTTTTTTAATTTTTAAAATTTTTGTTAGCATTTTCCATGATTATAAAAAAAAAATCCCATGGTAATTTCCTCCCTCCCCACACCCCACACTTTCCCCTTTGAAATTCCATTCTCCATTATATTACCTCCCCATCACAATCATTGTACTTACATATATACAATATGAACCTATTAAGTGCCCCCCTCCCTTCCTTACTCTTCCCTTTATGTCTCCTTTTTAACTTATTGGCCTATGCTACTAAGTATTTTCATTCTCACGCAGAAGCCCAGTCATGTGTAGCTAGGATCCACATATGAGAGAGAACAAGTGGCGATTGGCTTTCTGGACCTGGGTTACCTCACTTAGTATAATCTTTTCCAGGTCCATCCATTTTTCTTAAAATTTCATAACTTCATTTTTCTTTACCACTGAGTAGAACTCCATTGTATAAATGTGCCACATCTCCATTATCCACTCATCTGTTGAGGGACATCTAGGCTGGTTCCATTTCCCAGCTATTATAAATTGAGCAGCAATAAACATGGTTGAGCATGTACTTCTAAGGAAATGAGTCCTTAGGATATAAGCCTAGGAGTCTATACCTGGGTCATATGGTAGATCAATCTTCAGCTGTTTTAGGAACCTCCACATTGATTTCCACAATGGCTGGAACAGATTGCATTCCCACCAGCAATGCAGAAGGGTTCCTCTTTTTCCACATCTCCGCCAACATTTATGATCATTTGTTTACATGATGGTGGCCAATCTGACAGGAGTGAGATGGAATCTCAATGTAGCTTTAATCTGCATTTCCCTGCTGACTAGTGACGTGCAACATTTTTTTAGATGCTTATATGCCATTTGTATTTCTTCGAGAACTCTCTATTTAGCTCCATAGCCCATTTTTTGATTGGCTTGTTTGATTCCTTATTATTTAACTTTTTGATTCTTTGTATATCCTAGATATTAATCCTCTATCAGATATACAGCTGGAGAAGATTGTTTCCCATTCTGTAGGTTGCCTCTTTGCTTTTTTCACTGTGTCCTTTGCAGAGCAAAATCTTTGTAAATTCATGAGGTCCCAGTGATTTATCTGTGGCTTTATTGCCTGAGCAATTGGGGTTGTATTCAGAAAGCCTTTGCAAGACCAACATGTTGAAGGTTTCCACTACTTTTTCCTCTAGCAGTTTCAGAGTTTCAGGTCTGATGTTAAGGTCTTTAATCTATTTGGACTTAATTCTTGTGCATGGAGAGAGAGAAGAATCTATTTTCATCCTTCTACAGATATATATCCAGTTTTCCCAACACCATTTGATGAAGAGGCTGTCTTTTCTCCAATGAGTATTTTTGGCATTTTTATCAAATATCAGGTGGCTATAGCTACTTGGGCTTACATCTGGGTCCTCTATTATGTTCCAGTGATCTACATGTCTGTTTTTGTTTCAGTACCACGCTGTTTTTGTTACTATGGCTCTGTAGTATAGGTTGATATCAGGTATGGTGTTACCACCAGCCTTATTTTTGTTGCTCAGTATTATTTTAGATATTCAAGGTTTTATGTGATTCCAAATAAATTTTTGGATTGTTTTTTCTATTTCCATGAAGAATGCTTTTGGAATTTTGATAGGGATTGCATTAAATGTGCGGATTGCTTTTGGTAAGATTGCCATTTTCACAATATTGATTTTTCCAATCCAGGAACAGGGGATGTTTTTCCACTTTCTAGTGTCTTCTGCAATTTCTCGCTTGAGTGTTTTAAAGTTCTCATTGTAGAGATTCTTTGCTTCCTTGGTTAGGTTTATTCCAAGGTACTTTATTTTTTTTGATGCAATAGTGAATGGGAGTGATTCTCTAATTTCATCTCTGTGTCTTTGTTGTTAGTATATATCAAGGCTACTGGTTTCTGTGTATTTACTTTGTATCCTGCTGCATGGCTGTAGGTTTTGATCAGCATTAACAGTTTGCTAGTAGAGTTTTGAGGGTCCTTTATGTATAGAATCATGTCATCTGCAAATAATGATAACTTGATCTCTTCCTTTCCAATTTGTATCCCTTTTATGTGTGTTTCTTGCCTTATTGCTATGTCTAAGAATTCCAGAACTATATTAAATAAAAGTGGGGACAGTGGACACCCTTGTCTTGTTCCTGATTTTAGTGGAAAAGCTTCCAGTTTTTCCCCATTTAGTAATATGTTGGCTGTAGGCTTGTCATAAATAGCCTTTATTATATTGAGATATGTTCCTTCTATTCCAAGTCTCTGTAGTACTTTTATCATGAAGGGATGTTGGATTTTGTCAAATGCGTTCTCTGCATCCAATGAGATGATCATGTGATTTTTGTCCTTCAACCCATTTATATAATGTATTACATTAATAGATTTGCGTATATTGAACCATCCCTGCATCTCTAAGATAAAGCCTACTTGGTCAGGGTGAATGATCTTTTTGATATACTCTTGTATTCTGTTTGCCAATATTTTGTTGATAATTTTTGCATCTATGTTCATGAGGGAGACTGGTCTGTAATTTTCTTTTTTTGTTCTATCTTTGCCTGGTTTTGGTGTCAGGGTGATGCTGGCCTCATAGATGGAATTTGGTAGAATTCCTTCTTTTTCTATTTCCTGGAAATGCTTAAGAAGCAATGGTGTTAGCTCTTCCTTAAAGGTCTGGTAAAATTCAGCAGTGAATCCATCCGGGCCTGGGCTTTTTTTAGTTGGGAGATTATTGATAACTGTTTGGATCTCCATGTTTCTTAATGGTCTATTTAAGTGATTAATGTCATTTTGATTTAATTTAGGTAGGTCATATAGAGCAAGGAAATCATTCATTTCTTTCAGATTTTCATACTTTGTAGAGTCTATGCTTTTATAGTATGTCCCTATGTTTTTTTGAATTTCTCTGGAATCCATTGTGATGTTACCTTGTTTATCTCTGATTTTATTAATTTGTGTCTCTTCTCTCTTTCTTTTGGTCAGATTTGCTAAGGGTTTATCAATCTTGTTTATGCTTTCAAAGAACCAAATCTTTGTCTCATTAATTCTTTGGATTGTTTTTGTTTGTTTGCTTCTATTTCATTAATTTCTGCTCTAATCTTTATTATTTCTTCCCACCTACTGATTTTTGGTTTGCCTTGTTCTTCTTTTTCCAAGGCTTTAAGGTGAAGCATTAGGTCGTTTACCTGTGACCGTTCTAATTTCTTAATATAGGCACTTAATGCTATAAATTTACCTCTTAGAACTGCCTTCATTTTGTCCCAGAGATTTTGATATGTTGTGTTCTCATTATCATTTGACTCTATGAATTTTTGATTTCCTTCTTGATTTCTTCATTGACCCATTCATCATTTAGTAGTGTATTGTTTAGTTTCCATGATTTTGTACTCTATAGCCTTTCTTGCTATTGATTTGTAGTTTAATTCCATTGTGATTCGATAGAATGAAAGGACTTATTTGAATTTTCCTGAATTTGTTAAGATTTGCTTTGAGTCCTAATATATGGTCTATTGTAGAGAATGTTCCATGTGCTGCTGAAAAGAATGTATATTCTGCAGCCTTTGGATGAAATGTCCTGTATATATCTATTAGGTCCATTCCTTCTATGACCTCATTTAGTCCAGTTAGCTTTCTGTTTATTTTTTCCCAGGATGACCTGTCAATTGATGAGAGTGGAGTGTTAAAGTCTACCACTACCACTGTGTTTGGTGTTATCTGTGACTTTAGTTCTAAAAGTGTTTGTTTGACGAATTTGGGAGCCCCCATGTTAGGTGCATATATGTTTAGGATTGTAATGTCCTCCTGTTGGAGTGTGCCCTTAATCAATATAAAGTGACCTTCCTTATCTTTCTTGACTAACGTTGTACTAAAATCTACCTTGTCTTATATTAGGATAGCAACCCCTGCTTGTTTTCTAGGCCCATTTGCTTGAAACACCATCTTCCAACCTTTCACCCTAAGATAATGTCTATCCTTTGTAGAAAGGTGAGTTTCTTGGAGACAACAAATTGTAGGATCCTGCTTTTTAACCCAGTCTGCAAACCTATGCCTTTTCGTTGGGGCATTGAGGCCATTGATATTAAGAGATATAATTGAAAGGTGTGTAATTATGTTTGCCTTTTTTTTTTTTGTGGTTGGTGTTCTACCTGTGCTCTCTTCTGTTAACTAGTATTTGAATATTGCTTGTTTTTTCTAGGTTCCTTATATGTGTGCTTTTCCTTTTCTTCAGCATGGATGATTCTATCAAGTATTTTCTGTAGAGCTGGTTTTGTCTTCAAATACTCCTTTCATCTGTTTTTGCCATGGAATGTCCTTATTTCTCCATATATTTGAATGGTAACTTTGCAGGATAAAGTAACCTTGGTTGACAGTTGTTATCTTTCAGAACTTGGAATATATCACTCCAAGCCCTTCTGGCTTTAAAAGTTTGTGTTGAATAATCTGCTGTAATCCTGATGGGCTTGCTTTGTAGGTAACTTGATTTTTCTCTCTAACTGCTTTCAATATTTTTTCTTTGGTATGTGTGTTTGGAAGTTTGATTATAATATGGTGAGGAGAGGTTCTTTCTGGGTTTTGTCTGGCTGGAGTTCTAAAGGCTTCCTGAATCTGCATTGGCACCTCTTTCCCAATTTGGGGAAAATTTTCTTCTATGATTTTGTTGAAGACCCGTACTATGCCTTTGGAGTGGAATTCTTCTCCTTCTACTATGCCCTGAATTTTAATATTTGATCTTTTCATAGTGTCCTGAATATCTTGACATTCCCACTCATACTTTTCTCTAAGTTTGTCTTTCTCTTTGTTGGACTATATTAGATCTGCCACCTGGTCTTCTAGCTTAGATATTCTGTCCTCTCCTTCATCCATACTACTGGTGAGATTTTCTACAGAGTTTTTAATTTCATTAACTGTGTTCTTCATTGCTCGTAAATCTGACTGGTTTTTCTTTAGTATTTCTATTTCCTTATTTATGGCTTGTATTGCCTTCTTTATTTCATTAAATTGGTGTCCTGTGTCTTCTTTGATTCCTTTGATTTCCTCTTTGTTTTCCTTTTTGATTTCTTCCTTGATTCTTTTGATTTGTTCTTTTACCTCTTTGAACTTATTTATAATCATTCTTTTGAACTCTTTCTCAGGCATTTCCTCTAACTCATTCTCACTGGAGGACATTTCTAATGAATTAACACTTTTAGGTGGATTTAAATCGTCTTGCTTTTTAGTGTTTCTTGTGTTATAATGTACATATTTTTGCATCTTGGATTAAGTTAATGCTTGGATTTTCTAGCTACCTGGGTATTCTTAGCTGTATCATTTGATTTGATGTAATATATTTTCAGTGTAGGAGCTCAAGGTGTTAGGTATGGCTGTTACGACTCTCAGAGTATCTACAAAGATGTCCTTAGGGGTTGAGTTTCCCTGCTATCGGAGTATTCAAGCAGGCTGAGTGGAATAAAATACAGGTAGATTCTAAAATTTAACTAAACCCTGTACACATTCAATCAAAAACAGCCCCGAGTATGTATGCAAGAGTAGTTGTTATAACGACCAGATCCTCTACCAACAAAGAGGTTAATATTTCTGGTCTGTTGAGGGATCCAAGTCAGCTTGCGACCAAATGAGACCCTTCCCTGGTGCAATCCCAGTTTCCTTGGATGATTTTCGTCTAGGTCAAGTTGCTGCCTGGGTCGTCGGGCTGCTGTTGTGATTTCTGGAGCTGGGCACTGGATTTTCCTGCAGGGCAATCCGAGCCTGGCAAGTGTGGCCCTGCAGATCAGCACCTCTGCTGCTGGAACTGCTGCTGCTCAAGCTGCCACTTCTGGGTCTGTAGCTGCTACTGCTGAAGGTGTTGCTGCTGGACCGACCGCTGCTACTGCCTCTGCTGCTGCCATAGCCGCCACTGCTTGAGCCACCACTGCTGCTGAACCTGCTGCTGCTGTGTCCACTGCCGCTGCTCCCACTGACGCTGCTGCTGCTGGGTCTGCTGCTGCTGCTGCTGCTGGGTCTGCTGCTGCTGCCGTGACTGGATCTGCTGCTGCTGGGTCTGCCACTGCTGCTGTGACTGGAGCTGCTACTGCTGGGGCCGCTGATGATGCTGCCAAACTCTGCTCCTGCTTGGGTCCCACAGTCGGCTCAAGTTGGCATGGCTGTGTCCCGGGACCGCTGCTCTGTTCGCTGGAGCTGGGCTCAGGCAGTGAGGAAGGAAGGGAGCTGCAGCTGCTCTGGTTCTCTCGCTGCTCCATGTGTTCTTCTACCTCGTGGTCTCCTCCTCCGTTGCTCACTGCCGCTCTCCCTTCATGTTTCCTGAGTTGAGGAGAGCGCTGGTGTGAGGGGAAGCTCCCGCACCTGGCTTTTCCTGTGGCTGGAGCAGAGTCTGGCTGCTTTCTGGTGTGCCACTGCCGTGATGGTTGGCGGAGCTGCCGGAGCCACTTTTGCAGGCCTGTGCAGGCTCTGGATGCTCTGGATCTCTTCTACTTCTCTGCTGCCACTTCAATTTCCTATACACCTCACTTCTTAGTAAAAGTTTGTATTTTCTGAGTTTTTTTGGTCTTTTTCCCCCCCAGGCTTCTTTGGCGTGGTACCTACGCAACCAGCTTAACTGGAAGCCGCAATTTCATTTTTTATTTCATCCACTATCCATTTATTGTTTAAGAGTGTGCTATTCAGTTTCCAGTTGCCATTGGGATTCTTAGTGGTTTTTTTGTTGTTCATTTCTAGCAATATAGCATTGTGATCTGATATCATGCAGGGAATTATGTTGATTTTCCTAAAGATGTGGAGGCAGTCTTTGTGACCCACTATGTGGTCTATTTTAGAGAATGTTCCACGGGCTGCTGAGGAGAATGTGTAGTCTGTGGATTTGGGATGGAAAGTGCTGTAGATGCCCGTTAGGTCTAAGTGTTCTATGGTTTTGTTGAGCTCTCTTACTTCCCTGTTGAGTTTCTGTTTGGATGATCTATCTATTACTGATAATGGTGTGTTAAAGTCCCCAGCTATGATGGTGTTGGTGGTTATTTCTGTTTTATTGTCAAGTAGGTTTTGTTTTATGAACTGTGGTGCCCCTGTGTTTGGTGCATACAGATTTATGATTGTAATATCCTCTTGATGGATTGTTCCCTTTATAAGTAGGAAGTAGCCTTCTTTGTCTTTTTTGTTTTTGGTTTGAAGTCAATTTTATCCGATATTAATAGAGCTACACCTGCTTGTTTCTTAATCCCATTTGCTTGGAATATTGTTTTCCACCCTTTCACCCTGAGGAGGTCTCTGTCTTTAGTGGTAAGGTGAGTTTCTTGAAGGCAGCAGATTGAGAGGTCTAATTTTTTGATCCACCCTGTTAGCTTGTGTATCTTGATGGGTGAATTAAGGCCATTAATTAATATTTAGGGTGATGACTGAGAGATTTGATTTGATCCCTGCCATGGTGTGGTAGAGGTATGTTGGTGTTTTCATGGAATTTGAAATTTTTTGTGTCTACTCTGGTTTTGGTTGTTGTGATCTGATTCTTTTAGGCATTTATGTTTGGTTATTTGTTTCTCCTCTGTGGAGAATTTCCTGGAATACTTTCTGTAGGTTTGGTTTTGTGTTCACATAATTGTAAAGCTGAGTTTTGTCATGGAAAGTTTTCCTTTCACCATCTATGATAAGGGAGACTTTTGCTGGTAGAGTAGTTTGGGTTGGAAACCATAGTTTCTTAGAGTTTGAAGAGTTTTATTCCAGGCCCTTCTAGCTTTCAGGGTTTCCATTGAGAAGTCTGAAGTAATTCTGATGGGGTTTCCTTTGAAAGTGGTGTGCTGTTTTTCCCTAGCTGCTTTTAGGATTTTCTCTTTGGTGTCAATATTTAGAGTCTTAATGATAGTATGTCTTGGGGAGTTTCTCCTTTGGTCTACTCGGTTAGGAGTTCTGTTTGCTTCTTGTATCTTGATGGGCCTTTCCTTTAAGAGACGGGGGAAGTTTTCTTCAATTATCGTGTTAAATAAGTTCTCCATGCCTTTGGTCTGAAATTCTTCTCCTTCTGGTATTCCAATAATTCTGATATTAGGACGTTAAGTGTATCCCACAATTCCCTCATATTCTGTTCACAGGAATTTTTGAACTTACTGCAATTTTTGGACTCTCGAACTGTTTCTTCCATCCTGTCTTCCAGATCACAGTTTCTATCCTCTACTTCACTGACTCTATTCTTGAGGGCCTCTAGCAAGTTTTGGATTTGTTCAATTAAGTTTGCATTTTCTACTTCTTTCCTTTGTATCATTTCCATTGCTGTGTCCAGTTCCCTTTCACCTCATTTTCTGATTTTCTTGATGATTCTTGGAAATCATTCTTGCATTTCTTTATGTTTTCATTTAGCATGGCCAGCTGATTTTTAAGGTCCCCTTGTTTTTCACTCTCCCTCAACTCTCTTAGCTCTCTTTGAATTCCTTCCAGTGTCTTATCATATTGCTCTAGCTTAGTGATGGTAGCATCCACACGATTATCTATCCTTTGTAGCTTTCCTGCCAGTTCTAGCAGTAGGTTGGTCAGGGTTGCATTGCTCATAGCTTCCACTTGATGTTCTGATCCTAAACACTCTTCTATGTTTTGGTTAGATGTGATCCTTATTGGACTGGGTGATCTGTCTGGATTTTCTTGAATTTTATTTTTCATGTTATTTCTTTTGTGCTGTGGTCTACCCATGTCAATGTATGGGCATACAAATGAATATATTTTAAACTATTTTTTTCCAATTTCTGTGCATCAAAATATTTCTGAAATATGAACAAAACTTCTATTAAAATTATTTAAAATGATTTGAGACATTACTATCTGTAAAACATAATTTCTCTTCTTATGTAAGCTGTTTAAAAATTGATTTAGTGATGACTTATGAATAGTATAAAAATGTAGTTAAATTTTCTCTAGACATATTGAGTTGTTGCTGAATATTTCATTCTGAATTTGATTTGAATATCCAATATGTGTTTTTCACTATTCCTACTGCTAATAGTACAAAGAGGACAATCATGTGTCTGCAAATTGGGAAGAATTATAAATAACATTATAGTAGATATTATATGTTGGTAGAAGACTGACTACCAAATTACTGTTCAGACCATCTGTGTCATAGACTGCCCACTCACCCACCATCCCAAGGTCCATCTTTTTTACTACTCTTTAAATTTCATTTTCTTATAGACATGTCTTAAAGACAAATCCAGAACTGCTACCAGCTACTATTGCACAGCTTAACCCAATCAAATTGGAATATACAATTAACCATCAATAACAACTCTGAAATGGGATTGAACATAGTGGATTCAAGATTTGTGTTGGTCACAGTGGGTAGGGAGAGACTAGTCAGCCTGAGAAGCCTACAGTGATGAATGGAGCTAGTTCTTTAATGGACTCATGTGTTTAAAAAGTAGTTGGGATTTTATACCAAATGTATTGGACAACAAGCCACAGGATGTTTGCAACTAGGGAATTAACATAATAAGTTTTGTCAGATTCTACTTTAAGATGCAGGTATATCTCCAGCAAGCCAGGAAAACCAGGTGGTACTGCATAGGCCTCAGCATCAGAGATCAGGAGCACTGATTTGGATGCTTGGGTAATTAACAGGTAGCAGGATTACCAGGTGATGCAGCACAAGTCTCTCCACCATCAAACTTTTTACTCTCAATTCAGATATGAGGAGATCACCAGGAAATCATGAGAACCAGGCACACAAGACACCCCTAGACATCTCACCATCAGTGTCCCCTTCCCTCCAACCCAGATGTCTCAGGTGGCCAGGAAGCCAAGAGTGAGAGACACCCATCAAAGAACACTCAACAGTACAGGCATAGGGAAAGACTATCTTAAGCTCCAATATCCCAGATAATAAGAAAAATGCTCATTCACTGGGATTTTGTGAAAAAACAAACAAACAAACTATTGTGTAGATAAGCCAATCATCAGCCTTGTCAATAGACAGCCTACAGAATGGGGGAAAATCTTCACCAGCTATACTTTGGACAAAGGATTAGCATCTAGAATATACAAAGGCCTCAAAAAACTAAGCAATAAAAGTCATTCAACCCTGGTCAGGAAAGAAGAAAGAAAGAAAAAGAAAGAAAGAAAGAGAGAGAGAGAGAGAGAGACAGAGAAAGAAAGAAGGAAGGAAGGAAGGAAGGAAGGAAGGAAGGAAGGAAGGAAGGAAGGAAGGAAGGAAGGAAAGAAAGAAAGAAAGAAAGAAAGAAAGAAAGAAAGAAAGAAAGAAAGAAAGAAAAAAGAAAGAAATTTGCAGGAAAATGGATGGATCTTGAAAAATTTATATTAAGCATGCTAAACCTTGTTGAGAAAGAAAAATGTTGCATGTTATTTCTTACATACATATCCTACCTTGGAAGTTAGATTTGCTTTGGTAGTCATCAGAAAGCTGGAATGAGGCTCAGAGGTCAGAGAAGCAGGGAGAGACTAGGGGAGAGGATAACAGATAGACAAGTAAAGGGACAGAATACAGGGTCAGAGACAGAAGAGTATGAGGAGGAACAGGTGAAAGGGAGGGTAGGGTTAGGATGGATTCACAAAACTAAAGATGGAATGAATAAGGACCATAGAAACCTGTATCTTTAGATAATCAAAAGATATAGTTTGGTATTGTTGTTTGTAGAGAGAAATAGGTTGAGCATAAGTACTCTGCTGAAGTGGAGAAAACTTTACCTCAGTGAAGCCATAGTTTGTTGTAGGCAAATTCCTTTGCCAGAGATGGGCCAACCTCTAAAGTGAGCTGTTGGTCATGGAGGATCATGAGGCCCCCAAAATAATGCAAGTCATTATCAAAGAATTAAATGGTCAGATCCTGTTACTGAAGACACCATGGGCTTTGGTTACAGGACCCTGGAACTGAAATGGAAGTTTTCTTCCTGCTGGCTGGCTGTTGTCATAATGCTGAAAAGTGCTATGTGAGCTACTGGGGGAGATAAGTTATTTTGAGTGTCAAAAATCAATGTATCCTGCAAGCTACAATTTTTTTTCCAGACAAACAAGTTATACCTATGAGTGCAATAGTGACATAGAAGTTATGAGGATAATCAGCTGCTCTCTGATTGAATATGAGGTCTGCTCAGTGGGAGGGCATTTAAAGTTGGTACTGTGAATTGCATCACAAGCCTATGACTTGGAAAGTTATAGGCTCCATAGGGAAGTTTTCACTTAGCTAAACAGAGACATTATGATCATGAAAAAAATCCTTCTAAATGTGTACGTTTATGCCCATTGATTAATGCTATTCTCACTTTTGGTTAGAGAACCTTCTTTTTTATAGGTGGCAGAAAAATACTAGGGAGACTCAAGATGTATCAAAATGGCAACAAAGACACAAAGCCTAGCTCTCGATGAGCCATCTATATCCACCTACAGGAGCCGTGGAGTATCGCAGTGCAGAGGATATGGCAGATTGAATATAAGTGCTGCTCTCATTGCTAGAAAGAGAACCTTCTATATGGCACTGGTGGTAGACACTGAGGAGACTCAAAACTCATCAAAGTAGAAAATAAGAGGATGTTGAGAACTCAACACTGAAGGAGATATCTAATACACCCTCCAAAGCTCATGAAACACTGCAGAAGAGGGAGCTGGGAAGAATGTAAGAGCCACATGTGGACACCGTCCTTCTGACATGAACCAACAAGTGCATTTATAACCCCACAGTGGATATAAATATTCCCACAAGACATGCACTGCTTTGAGCACATAAATATTTTTACATAGAGGGTGAAGTAAGACCAAAGGAAAACCTTGTAAAAGGAGAGTCTTCAGTGGAATAGAAGCCAGGAAGTGGGGTCAAAAGAGGATAAGTAGCCAGGTTTGGTGGTGCATACCTTTAATCCCAGGACTCAGGAGGTAGCTGTAAGAGGATCCCAGTGAGTTCAAAGCTACCCTGAGAGTACATAAAGAATTCCAGGTCATTCTGGGTTAGAGATGCTACATATCCTAGCTCAAAAAAAAAAAAAAAGTAAATATAATGTGACGGAAGAAAGAACTTTGCTTGGACTGGGGTAGGAGTTTTTTTGTGAAAGGCTTGCTGTTATGCCTGAGTCTTGAGAAACTGTGCATAGTTTCATTGCATATAAACAGACTGGTATGGGCAGAAGAATATGGTATGGAAAGAAGTCTGTTTGATACCCCCCCTCCCAAGATTAAAAGATTGGCAGCCCACCTATTACTATGGAGTATAGCAGATGCAGGAAAAAGAGGATCATTGAATTTGCAACACATTTCGTTTTTTTGGAAATGGCCATGGGCAATTAAAGCAGGCGTGTTGAATTACCTGCATAGAGCCATGAAGATGGGCCATGGGTTGCAGTGGAGACCCAATGGAGACGGCAGGACTATGGGATGGCTGCTGAGGAGAGCTGCCAGTACTGGATTTTTTTTTTTTTTTTTTCCTGGAACTAAGGTTAACCTATGGTTAGAATTATCAGACATAGAGACTTGTCACTGGTTAGAGGCATAAGACTTGGAGCTACAGAGTTTGATGCTTACTCTGTTTGTTTTAACTTGTTTTGGTTCAATCTTTCTTTGTTATGCCCAGTGCCATCTTTTGTACTGTTAATGTCTGTTCTTTGCCATTATGTTTTTGTTGTTTTGTTTTGTTTTGCTTTGCTTTGCTTTGTTATGGCTTAGTTTAAAGACCTTGGACTATGGGAATATTTGAACAGTATTGAGATTGATTAAAATTTTTGGATCTTTTAAAGTTGGACTGAATGCATTGCATTTAATATCATGTATGGTTATCAATTTAAGGGGGTGAGGGGTGGAATGTGGTGGTTTGATTTAGATGTCCCCCATAAACTTTTATATTCTGAATGCTGAGTCTCCAGTTGATGGCAGTTTGGGAACTGGAGCCTTTTGGAGTAACCTTATTGTTGGGAGCAGGCTTATGGGTGTTATAGCCAGCTTTCCTTGGTCAGTGTTAGGGACATTCTCCTCTTGCTGTTATCTACCTGATGTTGGCCAGAAGGTGATTTCCAGCCTCTGTTCATGCCATGTTTTCCTGTGCCACCATGGAGCTTTTACTAAGAACCATATTATGTAAATTTACATTTGGAGAGTCTTTTGGGTACAAGTTACAGAACAGTTGTCTAAATGCCAAAAAAAGGTAAAGATTCAAGTTACCTTATAAATGGCAAGCATGTCTGTATTTGATGCAACAGCACTCTAGAGTCATCTTCTCCGCTCTATCCTCATTTTGGGTTTTTTGTTTGGGCATGGACCCACTTTATCTCAATGTATCCATCACAACTCCCAACATCACAACCTCACATAGCTACCACATTCAAAGAAGAAATGAAGGAACCTTTGATGTTCTGCCCTCCTTTTGATTTAGAATGAAATCTTTCCTGTGAGCTCCATTGGCCAGAATGTGGACATATTCAGTTTTGGGCAAATCAGAAGCAAAGTGGAAGAGCATCAACATGATTTTTTTTTGCTGATCCTGAATCATGCCCTGTCGGAGGCTGGCAGACCCACTTCTCCAGCATCAGGGATTGCAGACTACCATCAAAACACAGATGTGATTCCATCAACAAAGAGAAGGGATGCCACAAACTTACATGGTCTGTGGGAAATTCAACAAATAACACTCTCCAGCAACACTTCCAAGCATGCCACCACTGTCCATTCTATAGGTGCCAATCTTTACCTCACCCATGAGTCTGTATCCTTTTAGTCAGCATGGCAGAAAGAAGACTATAAAATTTATGCTGTATCTATGCATCCAAAGGTGGCAATCTGTTTTGCACACTATCAACTCATGGCCAAAGAAAGTGTAGGAATGTGTGCCTGAAAAGGAACCTCAAGCCACATGTGTTTCTAACCACAATCCGGCAACACCTCTTAGATTTCCACTTTGGAAAATGCACCAGTGAAGTCCACCATCTCCCTAGAAATGCCTGGTAATCCTAAGTTGCAATCACACCTGTAGATGTTTGCTTCTTAGCTAAGGATTTCACTCATATTGAAGTATGATAAAAAAAGAAAGATTTCTTACTCTCTACATGCTCATAGAGTAATGTAGACTCATTTCTAGTTGCTTCCAGAAAATCAGAGGCCCTTTTGGTTATCAAAAGGGAGAAGAGCTCTGATATCCTGAGCTGGCAGTGAGCAGGCATACATTATAGCTTAAAGAGCCTGCAGCAAAGAAATAGCACGTACTTCACAACTTCCATCCTTGAGCCTTTGTGTGGTTTGAGACTGGGGAGATGGATCAGTGGATAACGCACATGCTGAGCATAAGTTTGTATCACCAGAACCTTTGTCCAAAAGCCAGACACTGCAGTGTGTACCAGTCATTCCTGAAAGCCTATAAATATAAAAAGAAGGGAGGGAAGACAGGAAAATCTCCTGGAAGATCATAGGGCAGCTAACCTGGAAAGCACAGTGGCAAACAAGAGAGGTCCTGCCTCAAACAAGGTAGAAGGCAGGACTCAAACCTAAATTTATCCTGACTCCACACATGGGTCATGGCAAGGGAGCATTAATACACATACAAGCACACACACACACAGACACACACACACACACATACACACAAATATACATGAATATAAAGGAAACTTCTTAGAAGTACTCTAAACCTAAATATAAGATCTTACAGAAAGTAGACTCTGGTCCTTAATAACATATTTTCATAATATCATGGACTATTACACTAATATGTCCAGTTTGAATATGTAAGAATATTTGAAAGGAATCAAATTATAATATCTAAAAATCATCTTGTGATTTAGGTCTTTTGAACCACTTACACATATGATTCCCTCATTATTTCTCATTTAAACAAAAGCTAATAAGTAGCAGACATCTACTATCATTTACTTTTCACAGATTAAAACAAAAGAATCTAAAGCCCACATAGGTCAACCTGCTCTACACTGTTGTGCCTTCATCAGTGTGATATTAATCTATGTACTTGACATTTACATTAGCATGTAGGACAACAAAGGTCTTATTTCAAATTCATATTAAAACTCAAGAAATTTATATTTACTTAACCCCTTCATTTAACATAATCATATTTCTCAACTGCATATAAAAATTATGATTCACAGAAGAGAGCACATGCATAGATTTCTAGGAGCATCTGGAGCTATAGTGCTATGTTTCACTGTTTGAGACAAGGAATCATTGTCGTTTGTATTTTCTAAGAACAGAGAGAAGCCTAGACTCAGTCTATGAAGGCAAAAGGAAATATATCATTGTGTAATATATCATGTGTCTAGAAACTTAGGCAGCCATACTGGAAGAGCAAGGAGCTTTCACTGTGCGGCAGCTTAATGGCACTCATTGACCATGACACTCTGATCATCACGGCAACCATGTCAGGCATGTATGTATCCCAACCTCCTGTAGCTCAGCGAAGTTAAATTTCTTAACCAAATCCAGGTAGCTAATTCAAAGTACAGTTAGTTTTGAACACAAACATGTTTGTCCCTGCAGCCCATTGGACTTTCTGTCATACTGGTCCTATGTGTCCATTCAGGCCAAAGGTCCTTTGAAAACAAAAACATATTTTTTAAACCATACAATTGATAATATGTATATCCATGTGATGAGGGTAAGCTCCCTCATTCCCAGTCTCATTAGCTGGATCATATACAGATGGTTTCCTTCTTTAAGTATAACTCCATGTTGTCGTAACTATTCTTGTTGATTAGCTGTGTAGAGCATGAAAGTTTCTCTTTGAAAATTGCTCCATAAAGACAAAAGATCATTCTTGAAGAGAGTCAACCTTTGGGCAGCAGTATAAAATACACACATCTTGCTCTTGAAGTTCTCAGACTCCAAAATTACTTCTCACACTTTCCCAGAAGAGGAAGAACACACCTGCTGCTGAAAGCAAGGCACATGTAGAATCATTCTAGCTTCGGAAACAGTGGTAGCCCCCTACCCATACGCAAGCAGGAACGCTTCCTCTCCTTTCTTTGAACTAAGGCAGCTATTGGCCTAGTAGGGATCCCAAGTGACTTTCAGGATAAAACAACAAATAAAAGCATGGTCTGGAGCCAGACTCCCTCAACTCAAGTCCTAGCTGGATCACCTGGGGTGATCAATGTCCTTATGCAAAAAAAAAAAAAAAAAAGTGATGATAAATTCCATCACAGCTGTGGAATTATTATAAGAAAATCACTCAGGATTTAGTATATAGTACATATGGTATAAGTTTTATCTGTTATGGTTATATAAATTAAATTACTAAAAATACCAAGCTCCAGAATCCATTAGTGTGAGACACAAAGGTAAAACCATGTAAGCCAGATATACAAGGTGGTACATGGTGTCTGGAGTTCCTTTGCAGTGGCTAGTGACCCTGGCACTCCCATTCTCTCCCTCTCTTTCTCTCCTTCTCTATTTCTCTAATAAATAAATTAAAAATATTTTTAAGCACATCATAGTGGCACACACCTTTAATTCCAGCACTCGGGAGGTAAAGGTAGAAGGATCGCTGAGAGTTCAAGGCCACCCTGAGACTACATAGTGAATGCCAGGTCAGTCTGGGCTAGAGTGAGACCCTAACTTGAAAAACCAATACATGTATATGTTTAAATGATAAGGCCAAAGTGTCTTGAGGTCCTATGTCTGAAGTTACAACAATGACTGTGAAAATCAAGGAAGGTGGAAAGCAAGCATTTGAGGGGACTGGTCAGGCAGGCCTGTCCTTTGCTGCCACCAGCCTCCCTCAGTGTGGATTGAGCATTCCTCCCTTCTTCCATGGCACAGAATTCAGAAGCTCTGGAAGCAATCACCCCTTAAGCTGCATCAGTGACAACACACTGAGCTCTCTGGGATCTGTCTCCATACCACAAATTATTGAATATTTTTTTTGAAAATTCACTTTAATAAATACATATTTGTTAAACACATGGCATGTTTCAGGTATATTAGCATATGCTTCCTTTCTCCCCAAGTTCCTGCCCTCATAAACTCTACAGTCTGAAAGAAGTCAGATAATAAGCTATAGACATAATGAGACATAACATAGTAGGTCATATGTAAAAAATATTGTAGCAATAAGAAAATAAGTCTTTATGTACAGGAGAAATATGGGAATTCTCATTGCAGAGGAAATGGAAAGATGGTAGATTTCATTATAATCTTCAGTAATACACATGTGATTTTGAGAGCCCTCATATCATTCTCGTTCCTAAAGACTAACTCAGAGACCCTCTGTTCTAAGCTCTTAAACATCACTCAGCTTAGGCATAACAAATAATCACAGTTAGAAATAATCAAGTTTGTGAATCATTTTTTGTTTTAATTTTTTATTTATTTATTTGAGAGTGACAGACACAGAGAGAAAGACAGATAGAGGGAGAGAGAGAGAATGGGTGCACCAGGGCTTCCAGCCTCTGCAAACAAACTCCATACTCGTGCGCCCCCTTGTGCATCTGGCTAACGTGGGACCTGGGGAACCAAGCCTCCAACCGGGGTCCTTAGGCTTCACAGGCAAGCGCTTAACCACTAAGCCATTTCTCCAGCCCAAGTTTGTGAATCTTAACCAAGTTCTTATGGTTATGATCCACAGTTTAGAGCAATTGACTTCCCTCTCTACAGTCACCAAGGCCTGCGTATTTGAACCTGTGCTGCTGATGTGCAAGAAATTGTTGATCAAAACTATTTTTATATATTTACTCACCACATTCTAGGTAAGCATATTTCTTTCAATGAATGTAGAAACCAACAACCTCTATTGTTAGGGGGATAAAACAAAATAAATCCATCCTACCTGAGATGGAAGTACACTTATGATGAAGGCATGGATGAGTGACAGAAAAGTTATTCTCCATCCACTCTCTGTGAGTAAACCAACAAGTGCTCCTAACACATGAAAGGGCAAACATGCAAGTAGGCCAGGCACCCTCAGAGAGCTAATTTGGGGTTATTGTACACACCCACTCTTCAAAGGTTAGTTTAAAATGCTGTTAATTTATATGGTTCATAGAGAAATTAAAACCACTTGTTGATCAAGACCTATAGAAATGCTGCTTAGCCTGGATTGCAGGTTATGCTCTGTGGAAAGCTTCAGTTTCTCATCCCATGTGAATACTCTATATCCAATTATGTTTCAAATAGGACACTTTGGTTCAATATACACAGATAGGTGCACACCAAAAGGTATATCTGATTGCAACTAAATAAATATTAGAAAGCATAGAGAGTGAATCAAATTACTGAGAATTTTCACCTTTCTTACAAAAAAATATTTTATGGAATTCAATTTACGAATGTTTATTTTCATTTAAAATAAAATATCAAATCATCATTACTTTAAAAGGCTGTACTTTAAAAAATTCATGCATTTTATTTCACCTAAGTACAGGACATTAAGCAAATGTTGGTTGCCTTGGTGACAAATTGTCACAGGGATTCACATCTGTTTTCAGTAGAGTATATGCATTGTACAGATACAGGAATTATAGTAAAACAGAACAAAAGTCTGTTTTGTATTGCCCAGAACCTTTTATTCGGCTTGAAGAAATGATCCCTTACTCTGCTGTTCATTTCTTAAGCTGCTAAAGTTTTCCTAAAGTGTCTTGATATTTACTGAAAACCACAAAGGTTTTAAAGTGTTTTTTCATAATTTATTTTGTTGTTAATTCAACATCTTCCATTTGTGTCTTAATTTCCTCACAGACTCATCCACGAAGACACAGCTAAATATTACCAACATGTCCTTTATCATTTCTCTATCATCTATCTATCTATCTATCCTCTATCTATCTACATATATAATAGCACTAATACTTAGAAAAGCAATTTATTAAAATAAGGGTCCTACATGTTTAAAGTTGTTACCATAGTCCAGGATACAGTAATCAACATGAAAAATAACCTTTTCTGAGTAGGATAGTTAAGGATAATATCAAGAGTAAATAAACTGGTGAGTTCTTCTGCCTCAGCCACCCTTGAGTCTTGAACCACGGAGTTGCAAGCTCAAGTTCATCAAGAAGCTGATGGAAGAGGGTTGGAGAGATTACTTAGTGGCTAAGGCATTTTCCAGCAAAGCCAAAGGACCCAGGTTTGATTCTCCAGGACCCACATAAGCCAGATGCACAAGGTGGCATATGCCTATGAAGTTTGTTTGAAGTGGCTAGAGGCTCTGGTATGCCCATTTTCTCACTACCTGTCTCTTTCTTTTTTTTTTTAATTTTTTTTTCTTTGAGAGTGACAGACAGAGAGAAAGAGGCAGAGAGAGAGAGAGCGAGAGAGAGAGAATGGGCGCGCCAGGGCTTCCAGCCACCGCAAAGGAACTCCAGACACATGTGCCCCCTTGTGCATCTGGCTAACATGGGTCCTGGAGAATCGAGCCTTGAACCGGGGTCCTCAGGCTTCATAGGCAAGCACTTAACCGCTAAGCCATCTCTCCAGCCTTACCTGTCTCTTTCTATCTGAAATAAATAAATACATACATAAACAAATAATTTTTTAAAGAAGTTGGTAGAGATGCACATGAGCACCAAGAGGAAGTGTCAGGAGCTGGTCAGATTTCTGGCCACCACAAGCAAAGAGGCCACAAAGAAGGACAGAGCTAACCCCTGTCCCCTCAATAGACCCTAGTCCTCAGCCAAAACAAGAAAAGAGTAAATATAACCCTATCTACACCTCAAAATTTGTTTTATCTGTATTATTCTCGTAAGGATTATTTATGATGAAAACAAATAATATTTATTGAATTTTAACTATCACCTGGAGAAAAATGCCATTAATATTACAATGTATTTTCTTCCTAATTTATTTCTACAATTTTCTATGCAAATTCTCTCATTCTGTTCCCTGTTTAATTCAGACATAAGTAAATGTTTCACAATAATACACAATAATTCACCATAAAGACTTCATAAATGTCTTCAAAGTCTGTAAACTTGTTGAAAGTGTGATGATTCACTTTTTAAATATTTTACCCTAGACCCTGGTGCCTTTAACAAACACTGGCATTATTAATGTACCTTCTATTGCTATCTTTTCAAAGTGGAGGGAGAGGAAAAGAAACAGCCAGAGATGGACTGAGCACTTAAAGGTACTTGTTTGCAAAGCCTGCTAGCTTGGATTTGATTCCTAGATACCCACATAAAGTCAGACACAAAAAGTGATGCATGGACATGGTGTTTCTTTGTAGGGTCAAGAGAACCTGGGAAGGGGGTGTGCACACATGCACACACACACAACACACACAAATAAATAAAATATATTTTAAATGTTGATTTATTTTTATTTATTTATTTGAAAGATGGAGAAAGAGAGAGAGAATGGGAACACCCGGGCCTCCAGCCATTGTAAACAAACTCCAATGCATGTGCCACCTTATGCATCTGGCTTACGTGGGTACTGGAGAATTGAGCCTTGAACCAGAGTCCTTGGGCTTCACAGGCAATGCTTAACTGCTAAGCCATCTCTCCAGCCCAATAAAATATTTTTAAAAGAAATGGATAAAGAGAGAATAATTAAAAAGAAGAAGTACTACATGATAGGAATCTCAGCATATGTGACATACATGTTGAAACCCCTTTTTCACACAGCCATGCATGGCATAGGGAAATCTCGCTGATGGCTGATAGACTTCATGTATGACACTGGTCCACAAGGTGACAGTGGTTCATATGCGCACAGCTGAAGAAGCAGCAAAAGAGAATGAAACAGAACAACAGAGAAAGAGCCCCACAAGAAATTTCACAGGGAAGGGCTTGACAAAACTTTTTTAGACCTCAACAAACACTAAGTTTGCAGACACTGAGAACTTTCATCCATGGAGAACTGTAATCAAGGTGCATTGACTGATTGCAAGGAGAGCAGTTCTGAGGAAAGCAGCAGCCCGTGCAAACCACAACCAGCATGGTTCAGGAGTATGATGCCTCATCAGCAGAGTCTTGGCCAGGTCCTCCAAGAGGCACTGTTCTCACAGCTGATGACAGTGTCATATGAGTCACTGCCCATCAGGCCTTCCATGGGGACAATGGTCAGAAGACTGCCCTGATGATAACAACACTGGGAAGCCCAGGCTCATGCATCTTTGCATCGTGGATTTTTACCAAAACACATTTAAAAGTGTATATATTTAAATGCTTAAAGATAAAGTCTTCTAAAGTCAAAATGTAAAGACAGCAACTAATTGTGTATAGCTTTACAATGTGTGTTTTAAGAGAAGCATTGCTACAAAAGCCAGGATTTTTAAAAGCTAAAGTTGATAAAGAAAATAGTTACAGTAAGCTGTTTTGTTTATTGTTTTTATTATAAATATAAAATTTTAAGTGGACAGCAATGCTACAGGCTTCATAGTCACTCACCATTCACTTGATGACTGACCCATAGCCATTTGTGGTTACAAAAGTCTAATCCATGCTAAGTGACTTATACTGATACAGCCATTTTCACAGTTTGTACCTTATTCTTACTGTACTTGTCTATGTGCTTCCACAGAAACACTCCACAGTATGTTGCAGTTGCCTATCCAGTGGAATAGGAGGTGACATGTCATGTACATGCCAAAAACACCACACATAAATACAGATGTCAAAGTATATATCTGAGTGGTGAATAAAGACCCTAGGACTTGGAGATTGTAGATGTCTATGCAGTTTTTCTTAAAGTCTTAAAGATTTTTTAAGGGCTTCAAGTGGAAAGATTTTATAAAATCAATTTATACTGCTTGTCATAAAAAGGTCATTTAGAAAAAAAGGATGCAATGATATTATTATATATCTTTAAAATCCCAGTACATGTTTAAAACAAATAAAATTCAGAATCATGCACATCTGTGGATACTGATATAACGTATCATTTTATCTTTATTTCCTCTAACAGTTCACAATAAATATGAATTTTTTGTAGTAAAGTAAATCATTTTTATACTTGGTTAAAAAATGCTTTTAAGCCTATGCCTCGCTTTGATTCCAGTCTGTCACTCTTTACATATAAACTTGGATGAACCATTTGATCCTCTTAATCTCTGTTTTCATCAGCCATGATGATGATTAAGAGTATGCATTCTGCTTACCGTATACACTTTTGTAATAATTAAATTTAAATGTTTGAGAAACTACTATATAAATCACACATTTTATAAATATACATATCATTATGATCAAAGATTTACCTCTATGACTAACTAAAGAGAAGGGAGGAAAGATAACTACAGTTCCTCCTACTACTTAGTAGATACCCATCCATGTATAATTTTGCAAGTTGCACTTAAAGGGTGCTGAGAACTGGAAAAACGTACTAGGGTGGAGTGGAGAAAGAGGAGCTACAGAAGCAAAAGTTTTTAAAACATGCTTACAGATCTTTCATAATTACCACCTGAGCCAAAAGTAAAATTCCCTCACAGCTGTATTACATACCCTTCGAAACCATTATGATCAGTTACTAAGAGTGCCCCGATTGCTGCCTGATTACACGATGGCAAGTGAAAACTGTCAAGCACTACTCAGTGCAGCTGCCATACCCTTCTCTGTGCTTTCTTCTTATGCTACAGGAAAATAAGTAAGTTACTTACTAGAACTGGCTGTATGTAGCACAATGGTGTAATCCATCCACTTCAGAATGTACTGTATTTTAAAAGATATTCGATTTGCCTTACAGGATACCTTTTCCAAAAATAAAAATGAGGGCTGCAGAGATAGCTTAGTGGTTAAGGAAGTCTAAGGGTCCAGGTTTGATTCTCCAGTGCGCATAAACAAGATGCACAAGTTGGTGCATGCATCTGGAGTTCACTTGCAGAGGCTAGAGGCTCTGGAGTTCCTATTCTCTCTCTCTCTCCTACCCCTTTCTCTCTCTCTCTCAAATACATAAATAAAATATAATATATTTATAAAATGCAGGTTTTAATAGGCAGTACATTAGAAATCAGATCATGAAACATGAAATATATTTTTCTTTTTCTTTTTATTTACTTGAGAGAAAGAAAAAAGCATGAGAGAGAAGCAGATAGAAAGAAATAGAAGAAAGTGGGTATGAGTGCCTCCAGGGCTTTCTGCCATGGCAAATTTAGTCCAAAAAAAAAAAAATGCACCACTTTGTGCATCTGACTTTATGTGGGTAGTACAGGATAGAACCCAAGCTTTCAGGCTTTACAAGCCAGTGTTTTAAATTGCTGAGCAATCTTTCCCATCCAAAATGTATTAATGTCTTGTTAGCATATCTAATATGTTAGACTATTTTGACATCTCATAGATCAGTTTTCACAATGAACACCAAAGGTTCATTAGTTTGGGCAGTGCATATAATATGTGGGTCAAACTACATTATCAAAGCTTATTATTCCCTTTAAATATTAATTCTAATATTTTTAAAGACCTCAATATTATATTTCAAATTGATTTTAATGTAATCTATCTGTTTCAGATTCAATTGTTTGGACTTCAGGTACACACACACACACACACACACACACACACTCACACAAACACACACACAAGCAAAGAAGGAAGGGAGAAAAAAAAAGAAGCCTGTGTAATTCATCCTACATCAGTCTCCATAGCTCATGTAAGCATGCAGGCATGCTGTGGTTGCTTTAGCAGGCAAATTGAGGTAGATTCCAGAACACTCACACACAACCTGAGAAACTCCTTCTAGTGATGACCAGCATCCCCTCAAGCACTGAAGCTGTCTGATTTTATACTGGTCTATGAAAGAGTAGTAAGATGCACCTTGAGAATAAGCCAATTACATGACAAAACTTTCCAATATAAGTTATATCAGGAGACTTGCATATGGAAACATGAATGTAAAAGTTCTTACTGCAAATGATTAGGCCAAATATGTCTTTTCCCTGATATTTCAGATCATAAAGATTGGCCTAAAAGCACCAAAGATCAAAGTGAAAAATGAAATGTATGTACAGTTATTAAACATTAATTAATAACAGGGAATATTCATAAGGTAGTACCTCTTTTCCTGCACAAAAGACATTTTATCACTTGTTAAACATATAAAATGAGGATCCAGGACAAGAAATATCTGTTATTGATTCTTCCAATAATTAGACACCTATGATTTTAAGATCAACACATAAGACGCTCACATAGAACAAAGTAACAGACGGAAAACAAAACAAAACAAAAGGCATCTCCATTCCCGCCTGGAATGAGGGATGGTTTGAAATCACCCTGGAGAATAAGGCAGGGGAAATCACTACAAAATTACCTTTCACTTGATGATAATTAGCTTCCATCCCATCCTTATTTTACTACGGTGACTCCCCTGCTTTGAGGGCTGGCCAGTAGCTTCCAGCTAATGGGTAAGAGTGAAAGAAAATACAATACAAAAATGGGACTATGCTTTTCCTTTAATTATTTTTGTAATTAACTTACCATGGAAGTTAGATAAATATAAGGCCAGTCCTGATCCCATCAATCCAGAGTTGTATTTTCTTGGCCAAAACCTTTTATGCAATTAAGTCTTATATGTGAAATTGAGGTGCTAGTACTTTACATGAGCATAACAAAAATGGGGCAGAGAACTGCATAGGGAGTTCTCAGATGAAGAAATACAAATGGCTAATACACACTTAATAAAATGTTCAGTATCAATAACCATTAGGGAAATGCAAATTAAAGCAACCATGAAATCCCACCTTACTCCAGTAAGGATGGCAATCATTAAAAAAAAAAAAAAAAAAAAAAAAAAAAAAAAAAAAAAAAAAAAAAAACTAACAACAAATCTTGACAAGGATGTAAGGAAAGAGGAACCCTCAAACACTGTTGGTGGGAATCTAAATTTGCACAACCACTATGGGAATCAATACAGAGATTCCTGAAAATGATGAATATAGAGCTACCAACAGATCCAGTCATTCCCTTACTGGGCATTTATCCTAAATGATCAATGCTTCACTACAGAGATATTTGCTCAACCATGTTTACAGCTGATCAATTAATTATAGCTAAGAACTGGGATCAACCAGGGTGCCCACCAATGGATGAATGGATAACAAAGTTGTGTTACATATACACAATGGAATTCTACTCAATAGTAAGAAAAAGATATATATGATGAAATTTGTAGAAAAATAGACAGACTTGGAACAAATCATGCTCAGTGAACTCACACAACCACAGAAAGACAAATACCACATAGTCTCATTCATCTGTGGTTCCTGACCTGGACTAGCTCCAGTTGCTGACATACCTGATAGGCAACTCAAGGCCCAGAAAGTAGGCATGGAAGGACTTGAAGGGAGAGGAGAGGGAAGATGGGGGGAAAAAACACAAAACAAAATCCAAAATGTAGTGGTACCATTAACGTCTTTGTCCTTGAAGACAGACTAAAAGATATCACCCTCAACAGGAGTATGGGGGAGAAGCACCTGAAAAGAAGGGCCATGGAGAGGCTGGGAGGAAGCCCAAACTTAAAAGAATTTTTTTTGGGGGGTCTCTAGCTAGTAACTCCTAGTACCAGATATTGGTTGATAACCACAATGAGCTATTTATTGGAAAGACCTACAGGGTCCACAAAACAAGACAGGCTTCTGTCAAAGCATTTGATTACCTGCCTGAGGCAAAAGATAAGTTTCTATTGCTGAAGAAGGAGCATAGACAGACCTGGCTGGAATCCAGAAGAAATCTAGTTCCCAGTTAAGTAGTCCATGTAGTGCTGGAAAGTACTACATGACCCACTGGGGGAAAGTGGCCAAGGATGGTCTGAGCAACCAGAAGTCTAAGCTACTCAGAAGGCAACACACTGACAGGATGTACATGTCAGTGCAATAGTGGCCCACAGCACTGATAACCAATAGCTTTCGGGTAACTAATAGCTTTCTGATTGGCTAAGAGATCAGTTCTGTGTAAAGGAACCCATATCCGGAATTGGGAAGCAGGTCAGAATCCTATGGAGACAAACATTATGCTCTCCAGTGTCAAGACATGAGTCTTTGGCTAAAAGAGGGGATAGAAACATCAAATTCTCCCTAAAGTAACAATGCTCACCACATTTAACCTATGCTGACTTCACACTCCGTTGGAGAACCTGTTTCTTTTCCAGAAGGTAGCGAGACACAAGCATATAAACTTCAGGCAAACCACAGCTAAAACCTGGTGAACCTGACAATAAGTGCCAGGGTGAAAGAGACAGACCCTGAAGATACTCAACACATACCAAAGCAAAGACCCAGAGGCTCTTTAAGAGCTCATCACTGAAGTACACTTACAATGAACCTGCCAAGGCTCAGGGAATTTTGCAGAAGAGAATGGGTTTAAAGATTATAATAGCAAGCTTGGTGTGGTGGCACATGCCTTTAATCCCAGCACTTGGGAGGCAGACATAGGAGGATTGTCGTGAGTTTGAGGCCACCGTGAGACTTCATAGTGAATTCCAGGTCAGCCTGGGCTAGAGTGAAATCCTAAAAACAAACAAACAAAACAAAACTGGCTGCTGTTTCCACAACACATAACCCACAATCGTGTGTGGAATACCTGCAACCCCACTGAGGAGGATCCCCAGGAGAATGGGGACAGGGGCAAGTGAAAAGAGGGTACAAATACATGATGTATCTATACAAAATATGTTGTTCATTGTAACAAATAACAGAATTTTTTAGGGAGAATAAAGTTATATTTTATTGTTTTGCCTGGGCTGAAATAAAAAAAAAAATAATCAAAGACATGTTAAAGCTTTTAGGACTTAGAAAACATGCACTTAGAGGCATGACGCTCTTACAATCTTATATTTTACATACAGAGCTCAGTCTAGGTACCATGAAAAAATAAGCACATTCTGTGGAAGTTCTGATATACACCATTTCCACCCAGCAGTATCCCCCCATGCAGATGTTCATATCCTCACATCCATCAGGCTAAGCAATGACTGCCCCCATACTCTGCTTTCCAAGTAAAACTCTCTGAAGCAACACCTAAAAGCCACTGAACATTGATGACAAAGCCAGCCACTGTAGCTTGTGTATTCCTGTGTGACCTCACTGCCCCTCTGCAACAACTTAGGAGGCTGAAACTTCTAGAAATGACGAGGCTGAAGAAAGATAATCCTGATGGTACTACCCAAGGTCACCCAGCATCAAAGATAGCAATAAACCTAATATTCTCTCTCTTAAACATGTGCCCTTGGCATCGCATAGTAGTAACACCTGTACTCTTGGCCACCCTGATAGAGCGGCTCTCTTCTGCTGCAGGTAAGCATCCCCCAACCTCTCCCTATAGCTTCTTTATAAAAGATAAAAACTATATAGACACCTATTACACTCCTCACCAATAATTTGCTTACTTTTAAATTGGGAGGGGATGACACTACCTTGATTTCCAATAAACTCCCATATGAGAATGTGTTATTTGTTATTAAGCATGAGAGAAATTATATATATATATATATATATATATATATATATATATATATATATACACACACACACACACACACACATATATGTATGAATGCATATATGTGCACATACACAACTGAACTTCCAAAAGTAAAAAGGGAGAACATTCATAAAATTGAATAAACTGAAGTTGATGGCTTTCTTATGTCTTTTATATGAATAGAGTGAGTGTCCTTGTTTCAAGAGTCTGCGTGTAAAAAGAAAAAGACAAAAAAAATGACAGAGAGAGAATGTAAGAAGACAAAGAAAAAGCATGTTAAAGAAAATGATTTGCAACACTCACTTTCCAATAGACAGAGGAGGTGGGATTATGAGAAACACTTTGACAGGCTAGATATGCATCACTTTTCTAATGAGGACACAGCACATGAGAAACACTTTGAGTACAAGCCTGTTTATGACATCATGACTTTCAAATGCCCATGGTGAATTCTTCTAGGAGCGCTGCTAGCAGGTATCTGCACCTTCCTTCGAGGAGCCACTGAATTAAGAAGTCATTAAGACGCACGCGCGCCGGCCTCAGAGCCGGACCGCTGCATGCGTTGTTCTCCGCGCATCTGGAGGAGGGTCTTGCCTGAGGAAGTGACCCACGGGGAGAAGGGCTGACCAGGACTCGTGACCGGAACGTTCGGGAAGAGTCTTCGGGAGCCCTTCACGTGGTGGCTGTGGACTGGAAGAGGCCGCCGCAAACAAAGCCAGCGCCTCTCCCGTCCCCTCCCCCACAGGAGTCGGGTGGAACAGACCAAGAGTGGGCGCTCGGGTAAGCCATTGTGTTTCCCTTGTGGTGCAGGATGGGTGAGGTCATTGTGAATTGCCAAGTAAACTTCCACCACTAATGTGCACGGATTCTTTGCTGACCTTGAAGGGAACCTCCGGGTCCTGGGTTGCATAGTTGAGTTGTTGGGGTGGGGCTAAGACAGTAACAGCAGCCCAGAAGAACCCTGATGGTGGCTTAGCGGTTAAGGCGCATGCCTACGAAGCCTAAGGACCCAGGTTCGATTCTCCAGGTCCCACGTAAGCCAGATGCTCATGGTGGCGCATGCACCTGGAGTTCTTTTGCAACAGCTGAAGGCCCTGGCACGCCCATTCTCTCTATTTCTGTGTCTAATAAATAAATAAAAAATCTTTTTAAGGGCTGGAGAGATGGCTCAGCGGTTAAGCGCTTGCCTGTGAAGCCTAAGGACCCCGGTTCGAGGCTCGGTTCCCCAGGTCCCACGTTAGCCAGATGCACAAGGGGGCACACGCATCTGGAGTTCGTTTGCAGAGGCTGGAAGCCCTGGCGCACCCATTCTCTCTCCCTCCCTTTACCTGTCTGTCTTTTTCTCTGTGTCTGTCGGTCTCAAATAAATAAATAAAATTTTTTTTAAAAAATCTTTTTGAAAAGAACCCTGATAAATCTGAGGGGTCCAGGCTGGAGCAGTGCCCCAGCGTTTAAACACTTAAAGCTTTAAGTCTCTGGTTCGATTCCCCAGGAGCCACGTAAAGCCTGATACACAAGGTGGCGCATGTATCTGGAGTTCTTTGCAGCCACAGGAGGACCTGTCATGCTCATATTCTTCTCTTCAGTCCCTCACCTCCTCTCCTCTTTGCATTTTTTTATCAAGGCATGTGCCACCACACCTGGCCTCAGAAAGGTTTTCCAATTAATTCTTTTCCTACCTGTCATTTCCCCTGACTCCTCAACTTAAAAAAAAAAAAAATGCAGCCGAGCTTGGTGGCACACCACTTTAATTCCAGCACTCAGGAGGCAGAGAGAGGAGGATCGCCACAAGTTCTATGCCACCCTGAGACTACATAGTGAATTCCACTTCAGCCTGGACTAGAGGGAAACCCTACCTTGGGGGGGAGGGGGAAGAACAGTGAACCATTTGGCTCAAATTCTCATGGTGAAGTGGAGGCTCGCTCTTCTGTCCTTAATTCTAGAAACAGTTTCATGAGTCTTTGGAAAATGGAATGTGAAAGGAATGGGATGAGCCCTCTGTGCGATGCAGGTATTTACTGTTAGGTAGGGAATGGGATGATCCCTCTGCAATATACCAGACCCCCCTGTATCTCATTGTTTCTAAATATCTTTGTGATTACATAGCATAGAATGTAACCTTGTGACGTCTTGTAATTAACCCCCCCCCTTGTTTAACAGTATATGATTTTGTGGTTTAATTTCCAATCCTGTTTTTACTATGAACATCATGTGGTTATTTCCAATAAAAGCTGAACAGATTAAAAAAAAAAAAAGAAGTCATTAAAATCTCCCCTCTGCAAAACACACCCTTGAAATTCTCCCTTCCACTGACATAACACTGGTGACAGCAGAGCCCCGCTTACTGCAGCATGTCAAGGTAGATGGTTCTTTGAATGCACAATGGAGCATATAGCTATGCTGGCCCCACCACTGTTTTAGGAAGCTTGCTTTCTGTCAAGCGAGTTCCTTTTCTATTTTATTAATTGCAAATAAAGGAAATACTTAGTTTTATGACTTTAAAAATATCTCTATGAATATTTCACGTGTCTGATTTATGTATTTTATGTAATTCCAAAAAGAAAGTAGTATCTAGACTTTTTTTTGTTTTTTGTTTTTTTTTCAGGATGGGAGTCACTCTAGTCCAGGCTTACCTGAAATCACCATGAAACTCAGGCTGGCTTGAACTTACTACCATCCTTCTACCTCTGCCTCCTGAGTGCTGGGATTAAAGGCATGTGCCACCATGCCTTCCTAGGCATTTTTGTTAAGGTTGCAATGCCAGGCTTTATTTCAAGGAGTTGAAGTCATAGATATGTAAAGCCATTTCACCCTCTCAGACTACTTAGGCAGAACGAGATCAGTTTTCTCATGTAGTCCTGAACTGTGAAAAAAAAAAAAAAAAAAAAAGTCTCTGGGTCAATGCAGTAACTCCAATTATCTACAATATTCCTTTGAGCTGAATTTCTTGTGGCCACATAATAATAATATAAAGGGCTGTCCTGGCCCCTCTGTCAGTTAATCTGATAAAATGATGTCTAATTATATATGCCAGATCTCTGCCCTCTTGTTAAAAGAATCACTGTCAAATAAAATCTTACAGTCTTGCCTATAGGAAAGGGTAATCAACATAAACAACCAATTCAAGATTTCTGCTTAGTACCAAAATCTTATACAATAAACGAAACTAAACAGACACTGGCATTAGTAGGTAGTTTCATAGCAGTCTTCTGTATTTGTATTGTATTGTATTTGTTTGAGTTCATAATTGTGAGAAGTTAGGTTGCAAGATGAAGGGCTCCAGATTAGATTCTTAGTAGCTATTGATGAACTTTGAACTAATTTGTCAACTATCATTGACTATCTCAACATTTTCCAGTGACCAAACAGCATCTTACTAAACAATGAACAAGGACAGAGCTAATATGCTGCAAGTAATTTATTGTAAATTCACTGTAAGCTTACAAACAGATTTACCCTGAAAAGAATCTTTGGAGTCTCCACCTGAAACTTGCACTGAGTCTCTAACCTAAAATAATATCCAGGGCGGAGAGTAAAGAGATTTAAGGATGGGATGAATCTCCCAAAATCCTATCCTGAATAGATGACCCCATGCTAAAAACAATCAAGAGGATGCTATTTCATGGTTTCACTTGAAGTACTTCATAATAAGATCATTCCTAGAATGCACACAGTTTGATGAATGTGTGTCACAATGATCAGGGAATATTTTATTGGTACCACTGATATTTCAAAGATTTCATGGGCTTAAGCTAAAAGTCTGATGAAGAGGAATCATGGTACTGGTAATCGTGGAACTTTCTTTGGTAATATATTGTAGAGTTTACATCCACAAAGATATCTCAGTGATATCTTTCAAAGGTATCTTGGTTAAAGTTAGTTTTAGCATGTTGCTTTTAAATAGCTATGGAAGCTACTCAGTAAATAGCAGGACCTTCATGTTGTGTGAGTGAAGGGAAATGTGTAATAGAAAGCTAAACATTCAGACAGGAGCTCTTTTCTAAGGTCAGTTGCATGTTGCTAATGCAAGCTTATTCTATCAGGCTGAGCTGTATCATGGTTCTCCCAATAGTCATTAGGACACAGAATGCAGTACTTCAGAAAGGACATGTCCTTTTTAAAATATCTTCTTTTAGAAACTGAAAACTGCCATAGTGCCACTGTAGAACATGTATATTTACTCTTTCTGTAATGATAGAGTTCAGGAATTGAGATATTTCAGAAGGGTCAAGGTATTTTTTTTTTTATTTTGCAACATGCACATAAATGATTATGAATCATAGAGAAGTCAAAGACATTATCAATATTTTAAAACTATGATCAGCTCACTTCATCAACCACTCATTTCATCAAAGTGATGCTCATACAAGTGCAATAGTGGCACATAGCCATGGTGGGAAACCAACTGCTCTCAATTTGGCTAACTGATCTGTTCAGTGGAACAGAACCCATAGCTGGAGCTGGGAAACAAGTCAGAACCATATCCAAAACTTAACCTGCTCTCCACTATGCTGTCTCTACAAAACAATGGTTAACACATCGTTTTGGTGCTAACTGTACTCTCCATTGGAGAATCTGCTTCTCTTTTTCAGATAGACACAGATCCTAAGGAGAGAACCACCCCATCATACCTCAAAAGGGCCCCATTTGAAACTAATAATAATTGGGGAAACATGCAAGAGTGCTGTTTTCTTGGCAAAACAAGAACCAGCACAATGGTGAAGGAGATAGACACAGAGAATAATCAACCCTTACTGTACCAGATATCCAGAGACACAGAGGCACCCAAGATCTCAACACAGAAGCAGACATAATATGAACCCAACATGGCTCAGGGAAATTTGCAGAAGAGGGGGCAGAAAGAATTTCAGAGCCACATGTTGGGTCATGACACACAGAGACATTTCCTCCTACCTGAAACTAAAGGCTAATCCCATAATGCACAACCCATATACCCCTAACAAAGAGGGTCTTGGTGGAGGGAGGAGAGGACAGAGAGGAGGCCAGCAATGATACCAAGTTGAATGTATTCACTGACTACAAAGATTGAAAGAAGGAATTTTAAAAAAGAAATTGATTTGGAAGAAAAATATGATCATATACTTTGCCAGAGTTATCAGACCAACATAATGGTAAAGCAAACATCTGCATGGTGAAGGTACCATAGGAGAGCCTCTTGGAAATGTGAAGTCATATGCTACAAAAGTTTTAGCATAAGAGAAGTGTATTCTATTTCATAAGATTTCATAAGAATCTTCAACTCCAAGACATCTGCATCCATTTTTCTAAATTATTTGAATACCTAACCACAGAGTCTAAAATATATGATGTATTTAAAAATATTACCTAAGATATATTAAAATATAGAAGATGACCAGTATCAACCACCTACTTATTCAACAGAAAGGTAGATGCTTAGCTCTGCAGTAAAGATATGGACTACTTTGCTTTTAAACATAAAAGCATCCTGATGTTGGTCTAGAACCCATACTGATTCTTCAGAACCATTTTGGGGAAAAGAATTTACAAATAGTTTGCACCTTCTTTTTTCCAAACTGGCGGGATATGTTCCTTGTTCTCTTCGTATTTTGCTGACAGCATGTCTAAATTCATTCCTCTCATGTTGAAATCTGGCCATGCATGTCTTTTGCTATCACCATGTCTTGTCAGCCCAGAAAATGCTCACATTAAACAAATGGAGAAGAATATTCTGGAATTGTCAAGACAATTTGAGTTAGCAGGATTATCATTTTGAGAAATGGCCCTCTTTGTTCATGGCTTGGAGTCATTCCTGCTGATAAACTGGGGAGATAATATAACTTGGTTTGCATCTTCAATTGCAATCATATAGAAAAAAAAATATTCTAGTTACTGGAAAGTCTGTTTTATTCCTCATTTAATTTTGCCATTTTGATTTCTGGCCTTCCCAAGTCATTCTTCCTCTTAGACTTCCAACCTGCTCAGGAAGGCTCACTTGCAAATGGTATAGGTGAGCAACAAAAGAAAGATGCCAGAGCAGAAATGACAGGGAAGATAGTACATTGTCTGGCAAGCAACTTCAAGTAAGTTTTGAAGATCTCATGAGTTTAATGCCAATGGGACACTGTTACTCTGTCTGCCCTCTTGTCCAATTTGGCAAACGCTTCAACTCTGCCCTCAAGCTCTATGGTCTCATCATGTAAAACAAGGGACAGTGAAGAGAAAACCAATTCTTGCATAGAGGCAAAAGTGAATAGAAAATAGCAGAGGAGACTTCTGGTTAAGATGGCAGCCTAGGGGGAAAAAAGACCAAAAAAACTTGGCAAAATACACACTTTTACTAAAAAGTGAGGTGTATAGGAAATTGAAATGGCAGTGGAGAAGTAGAAGATATCTAGAGCATCCAGAGCCCACACAGGCTGGCAAAAGCAGCCCTGGCAGGTCTGTGACCACTGCAGCAGCGGTGGCGCACCAGAAAGCCACCAGGCTCAGCTCAAGCCACAGGAAAAGCCAGGTGAGGGGAGTTTCCACTCACACCGGAGCTCTCCACAACTCAAGAAACATGAAGGGAGAGAGGCAGTGAACAACAGAGGAGAAGATCACAAGGTAGAAGAACACATGGAATAGCAAGAGAACTAGAGCAGCTGCGGCTCCCTCCCTCCCAACCGCCTGAGCCCAGCTCCAGTGAACAAGCAGTGGTCCCAGGTCCTGGCCACGCCAACTTGAGCCAACAGCAGGACCCAAGCAGGAGCAGAATCCAGCAGCAACATCAGCGGCTCTGGCACTGGCAACAGCAGCCCCAGCAGCAGCAGATCCAGCAGCAGCAGCTTCAGTGATAGCAGTGGTGGCTCTAGCAGTGGCAACTACAGCAACAGCAGCAGCAGCAGCAACAACAGCAGCAACAGTGGATCCAGCAGCAGCAGCTTCAGCAGGAGTGGCAACAGTTGCAGCAGTGGCAGCTTTAGCAGTAGCAGTAGTGGTTCCAGCAGTGGGGGTGCTGTTCAGCAGGGCCACAGTTGCCAGGCTCAGTTTGCCCCCACAGGAAAAGTGAGTGCGCAGCTCCAGAAATCAGAACAACAGCCCAATGACCCAGCCAGCAACATTACTGAGACCAAAATCATCCAAGGTAACTGGGATTGCACCAGGGAAGGGTCTCACTTGGTCACAAGCTGACTTGGATCCCTCAACAGATGAGAAATCTTAACCTCTTTGTTGATAGAGGATCTGGTTGTTATAAGAACTACTCTTGCATAAATACTCGGTGCTGTTTTTGATTGAATGTGAACAGTGTTTAGTTAAATTTTAGAATCTACCTGTATTTTATTCCACTCAGCCTACTTGAATACTCCCATAGCAGGGAAACTCAACCCCGAGGACCACCTTTGTGGATACTCTGAGACTCTTGAAGGCCACACCTAACACCTTAAGCTCCTGCCCTGAAAATATATAACATCAAATCAATTGATACAGCTAAGAACACCCAGCTAGCTAGAAAATCCAAGCATTAACTTAATCCAAGATGTAAAAATATATACATTATAACACAAGAAACACTAAAAAGCAAGACAATATAAATCCACCTAAAAGTATTAATTCATCAAATGACCTCCAGTAAGAACGAGTTATAGGAAATGTCTGAGAAAGATTACAAAATAATGATTGTAAATATGTTCAAAGAAGTCAAAGAACAAATCGAAGAAATCAAAGAGGAAATCAAAGGAATCAAAGAGGAAATCAAAGAAGATGCAGGACCCCAATTTAATGAAACAAAGAAACAATATAAGACATAAATAAGGAAATAGAAATAAAAAAGAAAAGCCAGTGAGAATTACTAGCAATAAAGAATCCAGTTAATGAAATAAAAAAAAAAAAAAACTCTGTAGAAAATCTCACGAGTAGAATGTATGAAGGAGAGGACAGAATATCTAAGCTAGAAGACCACGTGGCAGATCTAATACAGTCCAACAAAGAGAAAGACAAACTTATAGAAAAGTATAAGTGGGAATTTCAAGATATTCAGGACACTATGAAAAGATCAAATATAAGAATTCATAGAATAGTAGAAGGAGAAGAATTCCACTCCAAAGGCATAGTAGGTATCTTCAACAAAATCATAGAAGAAAACTTCGCCCAAATAGGGAAAGAGATGCCAATGCAGATACAAGAATCCTTTAACACACCAGCCAGACAAAACCTGGAAAGAACATTTCCTCGCCATATCATAATAAAACTACAAAACACACAAACCAAGGAAAAAATAATGAAAGCAGTTAGAGAGAAAAATTAAGTTACCTACAAAGGCAAGCCCATCAGGATTACAGGAGATTATTCAACACAAACTTTAAAAGTGAGAATGGCTTGGAGTGATATATTCCAAGTTCTGAAAGATAACAACTGTCAACCAAGGTTACTTTAGCCTGCAAAGCTATCCATTCAAATAGACGGAGAAATAAGGACATTGCATGACAAAAGCAGGTTAAAGGAGTATTTGAAGACAAAACCAGCTCTACACAAAATATTTGATAGAATCCTCCATGCTGAGGAAAAGGAAAAGTGCACATTTAAGGAAAAAACAAGCAATACTCAAATGCTAGTTAATTCAAGAGAAGAAAGGTAGAACCAGAACCACACACACACACATACACACACACACACAAAAATGGCATACATAAATATAAAACTTTCAATAATATCTCTTAATATCAATGGCCTCAATGCCCCAACCAAAAGACATAGATTTGCAGACTGGGTTAAAAAGCAGGATCCTACAATTTGTTGTCTCCAAGAAACTCACCATTCTACAAACGATAGACATTATCTTAGGGTGAAAGGTTGGAAAACAGTGTTTCAAGTAAATGGGCCTAGAAAACAAGCAGGGGTTCCTATCCTAATATCTGACAAGGTACACTTAAGTCCAACATTAGTCAAGACAGATAAGGAAGGTCACTTTATATTGATTGAGGGCACACTCCAACAGGAGGCCGTTACAATCCTTAACATATATCCACCTAACATGGGGGCTCCAAAATTCATCAAACAAACACTGTTAGAACTAAGGTCACAGATAACACCAAACACAGTGCTGGTGTGTGACTTTAACACACCACTCTCATCAATTGACAAGTCATCCTGGGAAAGAATAAACAGAGAGGCACCAGGACTAAATGAGGTCATAGAAGGAATGGACCTAACAGATATATACAGGACATTACATCCAAAGGCTGCAGAATACACATTCTTTTCAGCAGCACATGGAATATTCTCTAAAATAGACCCTATATTAGGACACAAAGCAAATCTTAACAAATTCAGGAAAATTGAAATAATTCCTTGCATTCTACTTGACCTCAATGGAATTAAAGTAGAAATCAGTAGCAAGAAAGGCTATAGAGCATATACAAAATCAGGGAAACTAAACAATACACTACTAAATGATGAATGGGTCAATGAAGAAATCAAGAAGGAAATCAAAAAATTTATAGAGTCAAATGATAATGAGAACACAACATACCAAAATCTTTGGGACACATTGAAGGCATTCCTAAGAGGTAAATTTATAGCCTTAGTGCCTATATTAAGAAAGTAGAAAGGTCGCAAGTAAATGACCTAATGCTTCACCTTAAAGCCTTGGAAAAAGAAGAACAAGGCAAACCAAAAATCAGTAGACGGGAAGAAATAATAAATATTACAGCAGAAATTATTGAAATAGAAACAAAAAAAAATCCAAAGAATTAATGAAACAAAGAATTGGTTCTTTGTAAGGATAAACAAGATTGATAAACCCTTAGCAAATCTGATGAAAAAAAGAAAGAGACACAAATTAATAAAATCAGAGATGAAAAGGGTAACATCACAACAGATTCCAGAGAAATGCAAAAAATCACAGGGACATACTATAAAAGCATCTGCTGCACAAAGTATGAAAACCTGAAAGAAATGGATCATTTCCTTGATTTATATGACCTACCTAAATTAAATCAAGATGACATTAATCACTTTAGTAGACCTAAACAAGCATGGAGATCCGAACAGTTATCAAAAATATCCCAACTAAAAAAAGCCCAGGCCCAGATGGATTCACTGCTGAATTTTACCAGACCTTCAAGGAAGAGCTAACACCATTGCTTCTTAAGCTTTTTCAGGAAATAGAAAAAGAAGGAATTCTACCAAACTCCTTCTATGAATCCAACATTGCCCTGATATCAAAACCAGGCAAAGATAGAACCAAAAGAAAATTACAGACCAATCTCCCTCATGAACATAAATGCAAAAATTCTCAACAAAATATTGGCAAGCAGAATACAAGAATATATCAAAAAGATCATTCATCCTGACCAAGTAGGCTTCACCCCAGAGATGCAAGGATGGTTCAATATACACATATCTATAAATGGCATACATTATATAAATGGGTTGAGGGACAAAAATCACATGCTCCGCTCATTAGACACAGAGAAAGCATTCGACAAAATCTAATATCCCTTCATGATAAAAGTCCTGCAAAGACTGGGAATACAAGGAACATATCTCAATATAATAAAAGCTATTTATAAGAAGCCTACAGCCAGCATATTACTAAATGGGAAAAAACTGGAAGCTTTTCCACTAAAATCAGGAACAAGACAAGGGTGTCCACTGTCCCCACTTTTATTTAATATATTTCTGGAAGTCTTAGCCATAGCAATAAGGCAAGAGACACACATAAAAGGGATACAAATTGGAAAGGAAGAGATCAAGTTATCATTATTTGCATTATTTCCATTATTCTATACATATAAGACCCTAAAGACTCTACTAGCAAACTGTTAGAGCTAATAAAAACCTACATCCATGTAGCAGGATACAAAATAAATACACAGAAATCAGTAGCCTTCATATATGCTAACAACAAACTCACAGAGGATAAAATCAGAATCACTCCCATTCACAATTGCATCAAAATAAAATAAAATAAAATACCTTGGAATAAACCTAACCAAGGAAGTAAAGAATCTCTACAATGGGAACTTTAAATCACTCAAGTGAGATATTGCAGAAGACACTAGAAAGTGGAGAAACATCCCCTGTTCTTGGATTGGAAGAATCAATATTGTGAAAATGGCAATCATACCTAAAGCAATCTACACATTTAATGCAATCCCTATCAAAATTCCAAAGTCATTCTTCATGGAAGTAGAAAAAACAATCCAAAAATTCATTTGGAATCACAAAAAAACCTCTAATATCTAAAATAATACTGAGCAACAAAAATAAGGCTGGTGGTATCACCATACCTGATTTTAACCTATACTACAGAGCCATAGTAACAAAAACAGCATGGTACTTGCACAAAACCAAACATGAAAATCAGTGGAACAGAATAGAGGACCCAGAAGTAAGTCCAGGTAGCTATAGCCACCTGATATTCGATAAAATGCCAAAAATGCTCATTTGAGAAAAGACAGCCTCTTCAGCAAATGGTGTTGGGAAAACTCGATATATATCTGCAGAAGGATGAAAATAGATTCTTCTCTCTCTCCATGCACAAGAATTAAGTCCAAATGGATTAAAGACCTTAACATCAGACCTGAATCTCTGAAACTGCTAGAGGAAAAAGTAGGGGAAACCCTTCAACATATTGGTCTTAGCAAAGACTTTCTGAATACAATCCCAATTGCTCAGGCAATAAAACCACAGATTAATTACTGGGATCTCATGAAATTACAAACATTTTGCACTGCAAAGGACACAGTGTAAAAAGCAAAGAAGCAACTTACAGAATGGGAAAATATCTTCACCAGCTCTATATCTGATAGAGGATTAATATCTAGGATATACAAAGAAGTCAAAAAGTTAAATAATAAGGAATCAAACAAGCCAATCAAAAAAATGGTCTATGGAGATAAATAGAGCATTCTCAGAGGAAGAAATATGAATGGCATATAAGCATCTAAAAAAATGTTCTACGTCACTAGCCATCAGGGAAATGCAGATTAAAACTACATTGAGATTCCATCTCACTCCAGTCAGATTGGCCACCATCATGAAAACACATGATCAGAAATATTGGTGGTGATGTGGAAAAAGAGGAACCCTTCTACACTGCTGGTGGGAATACAATCTGTTCCAGCCATTGTGGAAATCAATGTGGAGGTTCCTAAAACAGCTGAAGATTGATCTACCATATGACCCAGGTATAGACTCCTAGGCTTATATCCTAAGGACTCATTTCCTTAGAAGTACATGCTCAACCATGTTTATTGCTGCTCAATTTATAATAGCTGGGAAATGGAACCAGCCTAGATGTCCCTCAACAGATGAGTGGATAATGAAGATGTGGCACATTTATACAATGGAGTTCTACTCAGTGGTAAAGAAAAATGAAGTTATGAAATTTGCAGAAAAAATGGATGGATCTGGAGAGGATTATACTAAGTGAGGTAACCCAGGCCCAGAAAGCCAAAGGCCACATGATCTCCCTCATATGTGGATCCTAGCTACAGATGATTGGGTTTCTGTGTGAGAAGGAAAATACTTAGGAGTAGAGACCAGTAAGTTAAAAAGGAGATATAAAGGGTAGAGAAAGGAAGGGAGGAGAGTACTTATATAGGCTGGTATTGTATATATGTAAGTAGAATGATTGAGATGGGGAGGCAATATGATAGAGCATGGAATTTCAAAGGGGAAAGTATGGGGGGGAGGGAATTTCCTTGGGATATTTTTTATAATCATCAAAAATGTTAATAAAAATTTTGAAAAGATAAAAAATAAAAAAAGAAAATATCAGAGGAAGTTTGCTCTGGCAATGCTTCTATGAGCACAGTAATCCCAGTTTCATCCAGGTATCCCCTAAGTGTGTTGGTAGTCAGCACTCGTCAATAGCTAGTCCCTGAAGTTTCTCTAAGTTCTGCTGTGCTAGAGTATAAACACTCTCTATATTCTTAAGTAGAAGACTGGACCAGGATGACCTCCCATTTGTAATAGAGAAATGAAGACTTGTGTCTGATGTAGAGACCCACCCACCTGTATGTAACAGAGGTATAGTGAACTAAGCTGGGTGCTTAACCTCACCAGAGCCAATAGGGCGGAGAAGTCAAAGTATGACAATGTTTCCCCATGAAAATGAAGCAGAGGAACCACTGACTCAACAGTCAGAGGGCAAACACCTGTGGAAGAGGACAGCTTTGTCACTTGTGCAAATAACTGCCAATAAGGTTTCAAATTGGGGGCTAGAGAGATGGCACAGTGGTTAAGGCCCTTGTCTGTAAAGCCTAAAGCTCAGGGTTCCATGCCTCAGTACCCACATAAAGCCAGATGCACAAAGTAGTGCATGCATCTGGAATTCATTTGCAATGTCTACAGGCCCTGGCAAGCCTATTCTCCCTCTCTTTCTCTACGCCTCTGTCTGCCTGTCTCTCTCTCCTTGCAAATAAATAAAAAATACTAAAGAAAATATTTCAAAATGGTTCAACATATGTTCTTAAGGGATTGTTTAAAATCTAAGTATGTTTTGTAATGTGGAGGCATGGATTAAGGAGAACTGTAGATAATTATAAGCCCAATGGATGGTGTAGTTTTATTTATTTTGTATTTCTAATATATTATCTCTTCTTGCTGTAATAGCTGTATTTATTGTGATATTAACTCAAATTAATAATTGCTTCAGTGAAAGATTTATATTTAAATCCTATTGATTTCCTCTTATTTATTGCTAAGCCAATATGGAAAATTATAAATAGTTAATGTGTTGTGTATGTGTCCACTTGCACACCAAAAATCTTCTATATCAGTAATTTAGTTGATACTGATACTAGTTCCAAGAATACAGGTCCCTAATTTGCACTGACTGATTTTAATTGTCTTGCTACAAAAACAAAAAGAAAGGTAAGGAAAAGATCCTAATATTTTTCCATTTTCTGTCAATTAGAATAACTGATACATAAAACACCACAAGTGAGAAATTTTTCTTTCAGGCAAGATAATAGGTATAGTCAGCAATTGTGAGAGGTACCATTACAATTTCTACACAAATGTATTTTGAAAATAATTGAAAATTCTATCAAAAAGAATAATGATGTGGTCAACTTTTTTCCTTTTTTTCAGAGTTTTTTCATCTCAACAGTTCAAGCATAGCATTTTCAACAAAACATTTGCTGACATAAATCTAAGAGATTTGTAATGGAAACAAGAGGCCACGTTGATGTTGCTAATTAGTTAAGAATGACTGGAATGACGCACGCTACTGTAAATGTGCACACACAGCTTCTCCTTTGAGCAATATGACTCATTTTGATTATAATTGCCTTTGCAGAACTTTTACCCTTTTATAAACCTTTTATTAGCTCAAAGACAATGAAACTGTAGCATAAAGCAGCAGAAAAAAATCAACAGTTCACATTGACTTCTTAGAGAGGCTTTGCCTTACAACATATATGGCTCTATTACAAAATAATAGGAAGTGTAGAATTGTGTTCTCTGATGGACTCAACCATATACCTAAGCCCAGGACTCTAAATGAACACTTCCTTCTCCTTTAGAGCAGTAAAGTTAAGTCACAGCCTTTCTTGGGAGGGAAAAGCAAAGCCAGGTAGCATCAAAGGCTTGAGTTAATATGAGTTGCTAATTAGCATTTTATAGTGAATGCCAAGCCAAATGAACAAAGTAGCCTTAAAATAAACCAAACAATACATCCAAAGAAATAATATATGAAAGAGGAGAAAAATTTTATTCTCTCAAAATTCATGAGCATTTTCCAAAATGACATTAATGGACGAAAATATAGATGCATGCTTTTATACCAGTCTTTAATCACATAGCACATTTGAGGAGATGTATATTACCTGAAGAATCTTCTCATATACTTCAAACTAGATAATACACTTGACTCCATTGTGGTATCAGCATGCACTTAATAACTGGAGCTGAAATAACATGCAATACATCATAGAATATAACAGAAGCTCACAAAATCATAGAAGGTGTTTTTCCTAAGCAAGCAACTTTGATGAGAGTAACAACAGTACAACCTCAATGAAATAAACTTCTTAGAACATTCATGAAAGACTTTCCAAAACACAACCATTGACATATTTTGTGCTGCTATGATTTTGCTTTGACTTTGGGTTGCTAATAAAAGATAAACATCATCAGCTCAGTTACATGTTCCTACCTAGAGTCCAACCTAACTGGGCTTAGCCCGTGGGACTCTGGCACATTTCCTGACTGTAGCTTCTAAGACATAAATTTTCATCATGAATAAACTGAAATTAAAAGAAAATATAAATGAATATCTTCCTGTAAATGTATGTATTGTGTGTGAATCACTTCTGGCAACATTTTCCAGGCAGAATCTAATTGCCAGAGAGCTTTTTCATTCTATCCGCCAAACCATCTTTTATGCACTTTTGATAATAAAGTCCATGAACCTACTCACACATAGGGCATAAACAATACTAAGATGAGCTTTAAACAGCTACATGAAACAGAATTCAAATGTCTAATTTATAATACATTAAGTTGATTCTTTACATGAAAAAAATTGACTGATTTTCAGAGAAACACTAGGTTTTAAAATTCCACTTGATAACATGGAAGATAAAGAATAAATCTAAAATATCATCCCTGTATAAAATAAGAATACAATTGATTAGAAACAAAAGGTGACATAGAAATCAACAGCAAAATCCTAAAGAGATGGTGAAAGCTGAAATGTGTTTAACTAAAATGGAGTTGTCTATAAGGTATTTCAAAGTACAAATGGAACTGAAATTCTGCTCTCTCAGGTCCTCAAACCTATTTTATTACTGCATTTCCTTTATTAGCTAACATTAAATTAGCTTCCACTAGGGGACATTTTTGACATCTAAACTCCAATCCTGAAGAACCACTGAAGGAATGTATCTAGGACCTAACAACTTCTGATAGGTCTCTCTATTACTACCCTGGCCCAGGCCACAATCATGTGTCATCCAGGTCATACTGTCATAGCAATTTGACCTTGCTCAATACAATCTACCTCAACCCAGAAGGCAGAGTGATTGCATTAAAATGAAAATAAGATTGCTCCTGGTACTAAATATCTGTGGCTTTGTTCCATAATCAAAACCAGCAGTTGTCCATGATCTATACTGCATCACTAACTGGCTTCATCTCCTAGAGCTCTCTTTCCATCCTGCCACTCCAGTATCTGGCTGCTCTTCCTTTATCAGTGCTCTCATTTCAAGAATAATGTCTGGTCCCTCTGTGTGTTGATTTGAATGTCCCCCATAGTCTGAGGGTTTTTTTTTTTTTTTGATTAAAATTAAATTGCCAGTTAGTTTACAGTAGGTGCAACCCTGTTGGAGGAGGTGTGTCACTGGAGGCAGATCTGGAGGCCAGCCCCCACCAGCTGTGTCTCAAGTTAGCTCATGCTAGTTGGTGCTGGCTGTTGGCTCTGTCTCTGTTCTATGGATTTATGAAGTTGTAAGCCAGTTTCCCCCGGCGTCTGTGAGCCTGGAAAATACCCTTTCCTCCCATAAGATGTTTCTGGTCAAATGTTTGTCCCATCAATGAGAAGGTAACTGCAACATTGTGGAATGGTAGCTCTCTGAAAACTGGCTTTCTCACATCATTCTAGAGTTTCCTCATAAATTATCTCCTCAGTGAATAATTACCTGGCCATGTTCTCTGAAAGCATAATTCTCTGTAAGGCCTAATCCTCTTCTCTGATATTTTTCTTCCAAATTCATATTACCCCCTAAAATATACTTTGTTTATATACTTGTTTATGTTTTCTCTCCACCAATCATAAGGTATAGTTCGAGGAACCAGAAAATGAAATACCATTTAAAAAATACCAAATAAATGTTTACTAAATGAATTCATGTTTGCTGAATTACTGAAAGAGGATAAGGAAGCCAAACTATGTTTTTTTCTTAGATCTCCTTGCCAGGAGTGGAGACACAGGTCTATAATTCCAGCACTTCAGAGGCTGAGGTCAAAATATTGCATAAAACATAAGAAACACAAACTACATAAAAAGGTCAGTCCATGAAATAAACAAAAATCTTGTTTCAATAGTATTGTTTTTATTCAAATTAGAACACCAATTTATGTAATTTCAGTCTCTATGATAAAGCATCATCAATGGATTAACCTTCAGGTTCATTAGTTATTGAGATGTCTGATTTGATTCCTAGACACATGTTTTATTTCTCTAAGCAAATTATGTTCTGTTTTAGGAAATCTTTCTTGAGTGTTATATTTTTTATCTAAATGAGCTCCAACAAAAAAAAAATGGGACTAGTGAGATATTACCTTAGCTGAAAAATCAAACAACTCCAAATATAAGCCAGTACCTTATCATATCAAGAATGTATTTCTGGCACACATTATGGTCTCGTACTTCTTCCTGAGGAATTTCCTGCAAATAACACATGTTGTATCTTCTTCCATTTTGTGACATTGTCACCTAGTTATCTAGCTCATCTGTCATCTGTCAACTGTCATCTAGCTCATAAATGACCAAAGAAGGGAAGGTGAGGACTAGATGATTATGCAGTGCCTGGCAGTGGAATTGTCTGAATCATATTGGCCAAAACATAATTCTAATATGAATGTATGAAAGGCTCGAACACATAGACTTCCTGTTTTTCCAGGAAAAGAAAGTTAAACAAAGTACATAGCATCACCCCTGATATAAAAATGAAAGGCTTCCATGTTCATGTGGAAAATCATATCTTTTAAATCCATTCATCTAAGTCTTCTGACATAAAATGTGTGGTCCACTGTAAAGACATCCATGCTGCTAGACTTTTAAGGAATAAGAACACACAGAAGGGAAGAGATGGACGAGGGCTTTAGTGGTTCTGTAGCACACTCATGTTTCTCACATTTTACACCAGCTTTTGATAAATATTTTTTTTTTAAAGAACAATTTCTAAGTTCAAATTGGAACACAAACCTCTTCACACCAGTTTAAGGAAGTAGACCATTGGGTAGTCAGAAAATTTGTGGTGTTCTTATGCCAAGCTTCCTCTTAAGTTGACAAATATGTTCACTTAAAATGAGTGCCAGAGTAGCCACTCTCATGCCAATTGTCTTTGTTGAAACTGTGACAGAACATTCATGCATGAACATTAGCATTATAGTGAGAAAGCCTCCAAGAGCAGGTATTTTGCCTAAAAGAAACACACTTTTAGATTGAAACTACATCATGAAAACTTCAAGTATCTGAGAGGACTGTATTTGCAAGAGTGTTTATCAGTGGACATCAGTCAGTGGCCCACAACTATCCATCAGCAGCCAGACAAAACCAGTGGTCAAACTAAAATAAAGATTTTCTCCGGAAAATAAAAATAATACTGGGGGGAAAAGTCCTTATAAGGTTTTAAAATAATTTTCAGAGACCAAATTCGTTGAAATGATGCTCATTTTCTTTTTTAAATGCTCGTTTTCTAAATGTGTCAGTCCCCATAAGCTAGCCTTTGCAAATGCACTGAATAGCCCATCCTACCCCTACTAACTCTTACCCATTCAGACAGACAATATTCAAGACAGACAAGATATTATATAAATAAGTATTTGGCACTAAAATATCTTTTTTGTTTTGTTTTGTTTTTTTCAAGGTAGGGTCTCACTCTAGCCCAGGCTGACCTGTAATTCATTATGTAGTCTCAGAGTGGCCTCAAACTCTCAGTGATCTTCCTACCTCTGCCTCCCAAGTGCTGGGATTAAAGGTGTGTACCACCAAACCCAGCTTGGCACTAAAATATCTTTACTAAAGAATAATATAAATCTGATTTAGAAAATAATTAAATGGGAACTTAATTCTAGTTATACAGAACAAAAATCAATGTGAATGGGTTTAACAAAGTGCTATATCTCAATTTCAACTATAAAATATTTATCAAATATTACTTTATAAAATTTATAAAATATTTCTTTCTGCTTCCAAATATGAAAATAAAATACACCCCTAGTAGAGTAGGTTCAATGAATTGCTGGAGTTCTTTTCTACAAGAATTTATCTTTTAAGCATGGTTTCATCAGTAGGGAGAAACAGAAAGGATCTCAGATGCTCAGATGTGTGCATTGTTTCTGAAGAAACTAGGTAACCAATGACATCCAGAAGTTGCTGTGAAATGGCAACTCACTGTTGTAGTCAGGTTCACATTGCTGGCAGAAATCAGCCAAATAAGACCAGCTTGTGGGGAATAAGAATTTGTTTTGGTTTACAGACTTTAAGGGAAGCTCCACCATGGCAAGGGTAAATGATGGCATGAGCAGAGGGTGGACATCACCCTCTGAAAAACATAAGGTGGAAAATAGCAATAGGAAAGTGTGCCAAACACTAGCAAGGAGAAATTGGCTAAAATACCCATAAGCCCACCCCCCAACAATACACTGCCTCTAAGAGGCATTAATTCCCAAACCTCCATCAGCTTGGAACCTAGCATTCAGAACACCTAAATTTACAGGGGACACCTGAATCAAACCACCACATTCTGTTCCTGGCCCCATAAACTGAAAATCATCCATGACGTAAAATGCAGTGTATTCAGTCCAACTTTAAAAATCTTCATATTTTATCAACCCCGATGATGTTAAAACATACCTGTAATCAAAGTTCTTTTAACTGAGATCTAATACCAAAAAACATTTCCCCCAAAACCATAATGGCACAGAATACACATTCATACTGCAAAAGATGGCATTGAGCATAGCAAACAAATATTCAAGAATGCAAGATTTAAAACAGGGCAAACATCAAACTCTGTAGTTCCAAGGCCAACAACTCTAATCAGTGACAAATCTCCCAAGTCTGATAATTCTAATCTGCAACTAGTCTCTGGAGTTCCAATTCTGCCCCTCCAGCTAGGCTATTCACAGTCCTAGAAAACTTCATCCTGGGCCAGCAGCTTTCCTTAGCAGCCATCTAGTGGTTCCAGCATCTCCACTGGGTCTCCACTGCAATCCATGTTTCATCCTAATGACTACATCAGGTCTTTATGCAGTTATCCATCAAACCTGCTTCATACTGCCAAAAGCCATTTGTAAACCACAAGACTGTGTTGCAAATTCAGTGACCCTCTCATGCATTTCTATACCCCATAATAACATGTGGGGTACCAATTGTTAATCCGGGGGCGGGGGGAAGCAGACCTTGAAGAATAGGACATTCCTCCAACATGAGGCCCCTTCAAAAGCCTGCATTCTTTCTCTTGTCCCAATGCAGGTCTGGCCCAATATCAATGGTTGTAATCTCTCGTACAATTGCAGCTGAACAGGCAGCAGTTTCAGCTCAAAGATTTCTTTCTGTGCCATATATTTCTGCACACACCACTCCATTTCCACATACTGCAACCCTACACAAATTCTCAGGACATAGTAATAGCAAGCCTCTTACACAAACTTATTCTTGCCCAGTCCAACCAAAGCTCTTTCTTATCCTCATGAGCAAAACCTCACAGTTCATAGTTCTTACTGCATTAAGGTCTTTCAACTCTTACCAAAATAGTCCATCAAGCTGTACTTAAAGTATTTCAAGGCATTTCTCAGGCCAAGGTTTCAGATCCTTCCACATTGCTCTTGAAAATCAGCTCCAAAAGGCCAAAGTCACACAGTCAGGAGTCTAGTGGCCAATGATACCACTCTTCAGTACCAACTTAATATTGCAATCAGGTTCACGTTACTGGCAGAAATCGCCCATCTAAGGGCAGCTTCTGGGGGGAAAAAAAGGCTTAAAGACTCAAGGTAAAACTCCATAATTGCAAGGGGAAACGATGGCATGAGCACAGGGTGCACATCATCCCCTGGCCAACATAAGTTGGACAATAGCAACTGGAGAGTGTGCCAAACACTGGAAAGGGGAAACTGGCTATCATACTCATAAGCTCACTCCCAACAATACACTGCCTTCAAGAGGAGTTAAATCTCAAATCTGCATCAGCTGAGAACCTAGAATTCAGAACACCTTTGTTTATGGGGACACCTGAATCAAACCACCACACTCACAGCTAGGTCTTGGCATTTTCATAATGGATATAACAGACAAAGTCATTCTGATACCATGGAAAAATGATGATGTTCACTAGATAGATAACATCAGTGTCATGACACCCACAAAATACTAAGCGTATACACTAGCCTTAATCTGTAACTTCTACTTTGCTGATGACAGCCCCAACTTTGTCCTAATCTCCTCACCAATAATGAGGATTTATTAAGATAGCTAATTTAGCAACCATGCCTGCTTTCTGACAGAATCCATATAGGTAATTACCTTTTTTGGTTGTTGACCCCTTCTGTAAATCCCCAATCAAAGCCCAAATCTTACACTGTAATGTGTTTGTTCTAACACCCTTTCACTGGGTATAGTTGTTTTTGCTGTATTTGTTTCTGTGGCTAAAAGAACAAATTATTATAAGCTGGGTAGTTGGAACTAACAGGAGTTGCTCTTTAAAACTTATATAGGACAGATGTCTGAAAACAGTGTCATTGACATCTGACAGCTATTGGCATTTGTTGACTTGTGGTTTTGTGGCTCCATTCTCTACTCTCTGCTTCCATGATCATTTCTGTCCAGGTAGTATACCTGTATTCTCTCTGCGTCTATACAATGACACTTTTCATAGGTTGTGGAGCTGTGATAGTGTGGCTCTATGTCGCCCAGAAGACTCAAGTGTTATTAAAATTGAGTTTGCAGCTTCTGTCCCTAGCAGGCAGACTACTGTGTGCCATGGGTGGGGGGGGGGGGCTGTGAAATGGGTGAGGCTGGGAGGCTATCTTAATTCCAGCCTAAGGTATTCAGAGTGAGCTCTGCCAGGGGTTTCTATGGTTTGGTGTTTGCATGTGGTCTTTCTGCTTGGATATGTGAAAGGGGGCCATATTCTATGACTCTTCTCCCTGGATCTGTAAGCTTTAAATAAAGCCCATTTCTTAAAAACTTATCTGGTTTGGAAGTTCATCCAAGCAACATAGAGCTGAATACAAGAAGGGCCAACTAGGTTATCAAAAATGGTATATTCGGGCTGGAGAGATGGCTTAGTGGTTAAGCGCTTGCCTGTGAAGCCTAAGGACCCTGGTTCAAGGCTCGGTTCCCCAGGTCCCACGTTAGCCAGATGCACAAGGGGGCGCACGCGTCTGGAGTTCGTTTGCAGTGGCTGGAAGCCCTGGCGCGCCCATTCTCTCTCTCCCTCTATCTGTCTTTCTCCCTGTGTCTGTCACTCTCAAATAAATAAATAAATAATGAACAAAAAATATTTAAAAAATGGTATATTAAAGATCTGAACTCCATCTTCAAAAATCTTTTTGTTTTTCCAAACAAGGTGGCATTTACATGTTCAAGAGACTAGACCATATGCATATGGCTTCAGATCACCATGTTGCACACTGCACTGAGATACTTATGGTCTCATGTAAGAGTCCTCCTTCTCTGACATGAGGAACAAACCAAAAATTTTCAACTAAAGGTATGAAGACCCTCAACATGGAAAAATATTCCAGGAAATTAGGATCCTATGTTCAAAGGTTCTAATGTAATCTCTCAATACATAGGTTGACAATAAAATGATGTCTTTCCTGATTAGAATAATGAAGAATTGATAGAGGAAAAGCAAACCATAAGCAGAAAGGAAATGTCAGAGCAGATGAGGTAGAATGATTGTAATAGTAAAACTAACATTCTGTACCATTTCCTTTCCTCAGACCATCATCCTGCCCTTTTCTCTAGGATCTCACTCAATTCTAGAACAAAGTAATTCCAAGGCCATGATCATGCCATTTTGTTCTTACTTTCAGCTCACTTACATGGAACAGGTAAAATTCAATTAAGTATACATATACCATTCCAACATGATTTTATTTGATGCTATTGTAGATATTCATAGTTAGAAAATCATTTAGTATGAATAAAAACTGTCAACAACTGATACAAGTTGACTATAATATCCCATTATTGTTCAGACAAATTTTCTTTGGAAAAAAAGTTTGAGAACAGATGCATTGAAGAATGGGAAAATTATGAATAACTCCAAACCACTAATGCTCACCTAATGGGCTTTGTAAATAATTCTAATACAAGGTTTTCAGTCCAAATCAATTAAATAAAAGCTCTTGAAGAAAATCCCAGAATCCTTTTGTTTTAGAATCTGCCTCCGAGCTTCTATTATATAACCAGAGTTAAGAACTATTACTCCAATGGGACATGAGTGATGGTAGAGATGAATTTCTTTATCCACTATTCCTTATTTCAAAGAATATTTTAGAAACAAGACCATGTAAAATTTTGAAAAAAAATGCATCCACAATTTCCAGCTAAACTAATTAGATAGCTGAAACTACATTTTAAGTAGCACTGTGGTGAAGAATACCAGCAATATGATAAACAATCCTTTTGCTTTTTTTTCTAGTTTATGGAGATGTAATAGGTATTTTAAAACCCTCAGCTAATTTTATATATATATATATATATATATATATATATATATATATATATATGCTTCTTTTAAATGTCTCTAAGTTCATAAGTCAAACATCATAATGAATTTTTGATGAAAATTCTTATTGCACAACTTGAGGCATAAAAACTAAAATGTTCAATTATCACAAATGGAATTAGCTTATGCCAGCTTACTCTGCATGCTATAGAAAAAAATATATTTTTAATTTTTTTCAATAAAATGAACAAATCAAAGATAAGTTTTCTCAAAAAGCTAGCAAACTACTGAATAGCCTTTAAAAAATTTTGTGCATATGTATGTGTGTACACATGTTGCATATGTATGTATGCATGTATGTGTGTGTGGGCGTGTGTGTGTGTACATGCAAGGAGAGTTCAGAGGACAACGCCAGATGACATCCTCAGGAATGCTACCTACCTCTCTGTGATAGCCTCTCATTGGTTTAGAGTTCACCAATTAATCTTGACTGGTTGCCTCAGAGATCCTTCTGTGTCCACCTCCTTAGGAAAGGGATTACAAGTGCAAGACACCATGCCTGGCATTTTTACATCCCTGGGATTGAACTCAGGTCATTGAATTTCCACGGCAAGCACTTTAACATCTGAGCCATCTCCCCAGCCCAAAGAGCCTTCTTTGTAGTTATATTATATACTCCTTCAACATAATCAGATGGACTCTTACATGTATCTGAATGGCAAAATTGCCTCTGCAGTTAGAAGATGATGGGTTCTTTGCTGGTCTCTGTCCTTACCATACCTTCAGATGAGGGGGAAGATTCATTAATTCACCTTACCATTCCTTATATCCATTCACTAGGAGTATTCTAGATTCTAACAGTTGGAAGTAGCACATCCCCTGTGGACCAATGAAACTCACAAGGGATGGAGAAGTCCTTGTTTCTTATTTTAAGATGTAAAGTTTTCAATTTATAATAATAAAGTTATAATGTTGCTTCTGACTTTTTGTTATAGTTGATAATGAAATCCATAGAATTTAATCAACAGTGAAGAGCCTGGGATTGAATGTTGTTGATGTCTTGCCAAAGTGGCTGAATCACTCTACATTTCATTGCCATTCACTGTGTAATAAAGATGGGGTCATAATATCAATGACTTCATGGCTAGCACAAATAAGTGGGCCTGTGGTCTTTGCACGCGATGTGCCCTTGGGCACAGGCCATATGGGCTTGACCTTGCTGTACATAAGCCAATCTCACTTAGACCAGCAGCTTTTCACTACTTCCTCCATGGAGAAAACTCTCATATACCAAAGTCTCAATAGTAATAGATCTCTGGACTGAGATCCACCTACCTCTCCCTTTCTTGATATGGCAGCCATGACTAGTCAAGTATCCATTTTGTGGGAAAATAAAGTGACCCACTGATCAAAAGACTCCCTGGTATTCTAATGTTTTGTTATCAAGAAGGAACACAGCCCAAGAAGTAATACTAATTACTTTCAGGACCACACAAATAGCAAGCTGGCTGTGTCCAAGTTGCTCTGGAGCAAGGCACACATTTATGGTATGGGGGAGAAGAAGTCCACAAGGGACATAAAACAAGTACATTGTAGTAATTATCTTTTATATTTTGAAAAAAAATTATATTGAATAGAACCAAATTTAGAGCTTCTGAGTTTAAACCTGTTTTTTGTCTATATGCTGATTGTTTTTAAAATTTTGTGCTGCTGTGCCTAAATACTATCAGGGTGTCATTCACATCTATGCTGTTTTCTTCTATTGCCAAACAATGAACAATGAATCTGTTGCTAATCCAGGCAATTATTGACTGCATATTAATAATTATTTTTCTAGTTTTCCCCTAAAGGATATGAATTATTTTTGTTATCACCCAGCCCATGTCTTTTAATATGATTTTTTTTGCAACATTTGTATGTTGATATGTAGAGTATGTGTGGTGTGGTATATGATATATATATTGTGTGGCACATGCATGTGTATGGGTGTGTGTGTGTGTGTGTGTGTGTGTGTGTGTGTAATTGTACATGTCCAGAAGCCAAAGCACTGTTGCTCATCCAAATACTTCTCTGACATGGGTTTCTTCCTCAACCTGGAACTGCCATTTGCACTCAGTTGACCCCAGCGAGTCTCCTATCTCTGCACATTGATGACTAAGATTACAAAAGTGTGTGACAACACACATAGCTTTTTATGTGGGTTCTGTGGAGTCAAGCTCAGGTGGTCTGATGCCCTCCAGAGCCCCTATGCTTAAGTGCCAAGTGAATTTAACCCCAAAGGCCACAAACCAGTCCCAATATGAAAGTCTTCTATATGCCCTACTATAGTTTTCTGGGTTGAGTAGTTATATCAGTTATAGGATGTGAGTTTCCAATTCTTTTTTGAGACAGGAACTCATGTGCCCCTCAAACTCATTATGTAACCAAAGATGACCTTGAACCACCTTCGGCTTCTAGTTCTCAACACAACACACAGGTATGACATATATTTTTATTTGAGATAGTGATGTTTGCCTAGATTTAAAAAAATTTACTTTTCTAGATTTAGTATACAATTTCTGTATTTTACCTATATATTACTCTTAAGATCTCTTAGTCATTTTTCTTTTTTACATTTTTACCCTCAGAGCATGCTTGTGTTTCTCCAGGTCTCCAGCATCTAGTCTACAATCTATTGTCCAAAGTGTACAATTGCATACTGAACCTGGAAAAGTAGTCCATGAGACTCCTTCCTTAATGGCAAGGTTGCATCAGTGTTAATTTATTGACACACACATGGCAAAATCATTTGCTCTCTGGTTTCATCTCTGTCTCTTTTGGCAATATATTAGGCTAGGTTTCTTTTGCCCATAAAATATTTGAGTTTTGGGTTATTATTTCTCAAATTATTAATATACTTGCATTTTCGTATTAGAATTCACATCTATTCTCAATTTCCCAAATTACCACTCCATGATCTTGCTTCTGGAATGCATTTCCTAACAAGCCTTTAAAAAATAGTACTGAGTTATTGACAAATAAAACTATTTAAACTTCAGTTAATATTTCTTTTGAAACTTTGTAGAATATAAAGTCACTATTTAATAACAGGAAAATTAAATTTTTAATACAATAAAAAATACATCCTTGACTCTACTGGTAGAATTAAAGTAAAAAAAAAATTAAAATTAAGGGAGTATTGAAATCATGTTTAACTTTAAGCCTTCCAAATAGCATTGAGGAATCCTCAATCTATCTTCAAATATGCAAAATAGATCAGAATCTTAACTTTAAAAGGATTATCATATTAAATTTTAAACAAAAATTTTAAATTGAAATCTACATCAGTGTTAGATTATCCATATGCACATATTGAAACTTATAACAAACTGACATCTATATCCCCACATGTTCATAAAGTGCAGTATTAATCCTCATTTCTATTTCTTTGTACTGTGATGTGTTTTTAAAACCCACTACCATCTTGATCCTTACTCTTGAACCCACTCTTTTTTTGTTGAATGTTTGAGAGAGAGAGAGAGAGAAATAGGCACAACAGGGCCTTTTACCACTGCAAACAAATTCCAGATGCATGTGCTACTATGTGCATCTGGCTTTATATGGTTACTAGAGAATCAAACCTGGGCCATCAGGCTTGGCAAGCAAGTGCTTTTAACTACTGAGACATCTGTTCAGACCCCCACTCTATTTCTAAATCTAACCCTTGACTGTAGATGATATATAATTGGTATACTGAGTGATGATGGAGAATTTGGTATGCAGGGCCACTGTCATTATGATGAGTGATGTTTCTTAGCGTTACACAACACAATGCCCTTGATTACCACTTAGCACTTTGACCCATCTCCAGAAATTTTGCCATCTAGTGCTCCAATGAGTGAAATTCTTAAGACTTCATTTCTCAGATGTTTTTGTGGCTGAGAATGTTGGTGGAAAATAAGTCTGCCAATTAGAAGCAATCATAAGATACTTGGAATGCATAAATGAGGTGGCAGCCACCTTTATTCTGGTTTTGTCTGTTTCTGACTGCCAAGAATGGTGACAGGCATTCCAACATCTGATCACCAACCTCTTGAGTGCTGAGAGATGTTTGCAACTGAGGCAGTTGGACTCTGCACAGTGTGTTCAAGCAGGTGAAGCAATTGTCCTACCCTGATCCCAACTGTGTATTGCATTGCCATGCTCCTGAATTCACTCTACGATGTCAGCCTTCACGTTCTTGATCTTTTCTGATTAAAGGAAGAATGGTAAGTTTCCCTGGCAAGTGAATCTCAAGGTGTTGTGTGGGAAACCAGCCTAGTTTCTGCCTTTCTAATACAGCCAGAAATTGTCAATATAATGCAGCATATTTAATTTTTTTCTGTTTCAAATCATAATATGTCTTCTGTTTCCTGCACTACTTCCCATTTGTCATAACTACTAAATGTGAAGTGACTCATACGCCCCTGAATCCAGACTGTACTTCTGTCACTGAGATAAGTTTGCTTCATATGATGATCATACTCTCTCTGCTGAATTCTGCTACCTCTTGGCTCTCGTTAGGTACAAAAAGGGTCCACTGTCTAAAAGCAAGACCCTGATGAGACAGGTGTGAAATGTCGATACAGAGACACAGGAAGAAAGAACCAGGAAAAGTGAACCTAGAAGCATCAATCTGTCACTAAAAATATTTGAGTGACCTGAAAACTGAAAACATTCGGGTCCGTATTTTAATTTGAGTCATGATAAAGTGTCATTATCTAGGATGACTTTTTCCTAGTGAATTCTAGTAAAAGATTGTGAAAAAAAATTGTATCAAAACTCTTTCTTTCAGTCTATGGTAATTTTAAAGTATCTATCCAAGATACCATCCTAACCTTAGTACAGTCAGTGCCTAGCTCTGAGATCCTATCTAAGAGAGAATTCAAAATTGTATAATATCACCTAATAGCTCATTAGAGCCAGCCCAAAGGCTGAATTTTTTCACTATGTTATTTGATAACACAGAAGATGAATTAGTACTATGCTCTCAGATATGCAAGTGTCACTAAACTAGGTCAGACTATTAGCATTTGAATTAAAATTCAAACAAGAAGACTTGTTGAGAAAAACCTGCCTGTAAAAACTCCACTTACACATATTGTGGCCAAGTGTTGAATTTGGATGCTATGTGTATATATATGTATATGCAAACACAAGAAGAATTAAAGTGTATCCAATACCAAGTAATACTGTCCAGGGATAAAGACATTCTTCAAAGAAGTTCTAGACATCATAAAGAAATAAATCCTTTGAGTATAATTTAAATTAAAGTTGCATAAAAGAAAAAAACAAACAAGACCTAGGGAAGTCAGTATTACTTTCAAATTTGTAAAGAGTTGTTTACAAAGAACATTTAGAAAAGAATAAGTATTAATAATCAAATTTAACTAAGGCACGATGCAAAATATCTGAGAATGGGAAGAACCTTTTGGTCTCATCTGGTCATTGGCAGCTACTGTCTCATGCTAAATGCCTTCAGTTAATACTTCATGGTTCTCTATCGACCCTTTCCCTCCTACTCTGTGTATTAATGTTGGACTTAAAGTACATTACTTCAATTTTACCCCATTGGGTCTAGCACTGCCTTCTTGTTTCCAGTTGGATGCAAACACAGCCAGTGTGATGGTCTCAGCAGAAGACCAACTTCATAGAACAATATAAAGCCAAGGAAGTTATTTCCTTTGCCATCTACCTGTATGGTATCTGTGAGCTAAACATGCAACTCCATTGATTCCCTTCAAACTTCCACATCCACATAAATTGTGTTTTTCTTGAACTATAATAATTATCTTTTCCCATATCCCTTCCTACCTAGATGTGTTAGTAATCCAACATCACATTATCCTACACCTGCATATAATAAACTACCCATTTATAAGTAAATACCCACCTAATTATCTTAGTTTGAATGAACCATCTGTTTCATGTTGAGGTACGACTTTTATGAGGGCCCTGTAATTCCATATCAGGAGGCATATGAGTCACATGATGTCACTAGATGCCTCCCTATACCCTATCATTTGGCACCACTCAGAGATCAACCAACTGCCCCTTTTTCTCAGTCTCTAGGAAACCTGAGATCAAAATTCTGCTGCATCAAGGAGATTATGAACCTGGATAGACTGCATGTGTGATTTTGAGAATAAATTTTCTCAGAAAAAAAAATCAAACAAACAAACAAAAAAAGCCTACAGAATAACACTTTCTTGGTTTGCATATCTCTATTTCAGCAACCATCTGTGGAGGAAGCATTAACTAAGTTCTTTTAACAAAAACATTATGGTTTCTATTAGCATAGCCACCATTTTTATTATGTATATTTGCATAAAATTGCAAATATTCATCTTTCAAACTGTTAGCTTAATCTTAACTGGTATAAAATGTTTTATGGCCTAATGTCTTAGTCTTTTGACTTTCTTTCCAAAACAAATATGTCCTGTGGCTCTTTGGTCTCACTTTTACAATCATCAGCTTTCATTATTGGCTTTTCTTCATGTGGAAAAAAATTGGATTCAATTCCCAACAGAACGAAATTTTGAAGATATGTTTGCCAGTGGTTTGACCTTAGCCAGAGAGGATGATGCTAGACTTGGCTTTTCTCTCTTCTCCCTCTCTCTCTCTCTCTCTCTCTTTTTTTTTTTTTTTTTTTTTTTTGGTTTTGGGTCAAAATGGATTTGTCCGACATCTATTTGGAAAAGGTCGGCTATGTGATTGGAACATATTGAAAGACAAGGCAAGTTATAGTCTTGGCCCAGTTCCCTTCAACATCTTGAATCCTCATTGTCTAGAGAAGAGTCCACCAAGTGTCTCAGAAGTGAAGGAGAGGCAGTAGTAAAAGTCTTCACTGCTTTAAGGAGCTGTATGAAAAATGAGAATGGATGAGGTCCCTGGTGGAAGCAGGGTACTCTTTCCATACTTGATAATTTTGTAATGAGCATTTCACATGAATGGTGGTTGTTTAAATTTATTTATTGAGGACTGGAGGGATAGCTTAGCAGTTAAGGTATTTTCCTGCAAAGCCAAAGGACCCAGGTTCAATTCCCCAGGACCCACGTTAGCCAGATGCACAAGGGGGCACACGTGTCTGGAGCTCCTTTGCAGTGGCTGGAGGTCCTGGCAAGCTCATTCTCTCTCTCTCTCTCTCCATCTGTCAAATAAAGAAATAAATAAAAATTAAATTAAATTTTAAAAGACATGTGCCACCATACTCTGCTCCATCAGGCTTTAAAATTTTTTTATTGTTTATTGAGAACTTAATATATGAACATACTTCAATTTGGTCACAATCTCATTGGATTATAATCTTGTGTCCCCTCTTCCTTGTCCCCACTCCAATGACTGCTCTCCTCAGTGAAATTATCCATAATCATTGCAATGTCATGCATCCCAGTCAGTCTCTGCAGGCAGGACAATCCCTCAGAGTGCACCTTTCCACCCTATCCCTTTCCACCCTGTAGCTCATACATTCTTTCTGCTCCCTCTTCTACAATGTGCCTTGAGCCTTGGAATGTATGTTGTAAGTCTCCTTTAGTGTTGAGCTCTCTGCAGCCTCTAACTTTCTGTTTGGGTGTCTTTTGAGTCTCCTCAGTGTCTACCACCATCTCCTATAGGAGGTTCTCAGTCTAGCACTGATAGCATCATTCATATTTAATTCACTACTTCCTCTGGAATGTTTCCTGGACCCAGGTAGATGTTATAGACTTGACTCATCTTATGCTAGGCAGCTGGCTTTCTGTTCTTGTCATACTGATAGGTGACCCTGGTATTCTGTTGCTATCTGTAAATAGCAGATTCTCATGTTAAGCATGAGAGCATCACAGATTAAAGGAGACATTTAGAAGACATTTTAATGGGAATGACCTTTTCTTTTAGCCAAAGAACAGTGATAGCTTCACTCTAGGGTCTATGACCTTCCTAGCCATTGATTTCTAACTTGGTTATCAATACCAGGCATAAAGTCACTCCCACTGTATAGGCCTCATATTCAATGAGAGAGCAGTTGATTAGCCTGATAACCTATGTTCCACTACAGCACTGGGTACATTCTCTTGCTGGTTGCCTTCGTAGCTTGCAGGATCCACTGCCTATTCATGCTATTGATAAGTTTTATGCAACAGCAGTTTACATAGCACTTTCCAGCACTGAAAGATATGCAGAAGAGACCTAAGTTCCAACCTGATCTCTCAATGTCCTTCCCATTTAGTTCTGGTGGGGAACTAGGTTCTTTGGGAATGGGCTGTATTGTTTAGGGATCCTCACAAGTCTCCCTCACTGAATTCTCACTGTGGGGTGCAGGTAACCCAATTCTTGAACTGGGATTTACCAGCAACATCTTATGTTTTTAGGGTAATGCTTTCTCCACCTGTATATTTTGTTTCTGCCCCAAATCAATCAATCTCTCTTTCTCCCTCCCTCTCTCTCTCTCTCTCTCTCTCTCTCTCTCTCTCTCTCTCTCTCTCTCTCTCATTGCATTTGTTATAATTAGCCAGAGGTAAGTTTCTATAGTACTGATACCATAATTAGTTTTATGTATTTCTGCAACCCCTGTCCCCTCTAGATCCTTCTACCCCATTATAAATTTAAACACCTTAGTTGAATTTTAAGCAACAAAATGGATCAGGATGAGAGAAATACTGATAATACTCTTATTCTCTTAAGAATACAAAAATATTATAATCAATAAAGGAGAAAAAGCTCCATTGGTATTTTATATAGTCATCAACTTACTTAAATATATATAAACTGACAAAATGAACATGAAAAACATACAGATGATGAGGTTTATCTGGAATCTGTAAAGATCACTATTTTCATTTTGATGGATAGTTCTCATGAATAATTTACAAATAAATGCAAAGGGACATGGGCAATGGCTTGGTGGTAAGAATGCTTGCCACATAAGCATGAGGGCCTGAGGCTGTCTGAGTTCAATTCTCCAGCACCCAAGTAAACATTTAGGCATAGCCATGCATGTATGTTAACACAGTACAATGGAGAGCAGAGACTGAAGAGTGGCTGAGTCTTTTCAGACTCAGGATCAGTGAGAGATTCAGTGTCAAAGCAACAGACAGATGAGAGATTCAGTCAATGTTCTGTTCTGGACTCCCCACATAAGAGCACTGTGTGGGCATCTGCATAAACACATGCATGTGCCATACCTATAACACATACACATTCACAGATACATTCACACACACCATTGCCACCACCACCACCATACCTACTACACAGGCAAACAATAAAAGTAAGTAAAATGATTAAAATAATAATCACAGGGGCTGAAGAGATGGCTCAGCAGTTAAAAGCACTTACTCGCAAAGCCTGATAGCCTTGATTCAATTACCCAGTACCCATGTAAATTCAGATGCAGAAACTTGTATATGAATGTGGGGTATGTTTGTAGCAGTCACAGGAGGCCCATCATGACCATTTCCTCTCTCTCATTACTCCCTCTCTACTTGCAAATAAATAAATATATTCTAAAAATAATAGCAATAGTTGTTTAACATACAAATTTCTCCAGATCCTTCCATAATATTATAAAATCCTAAACTGGAGGGGTAAGTGTTACTTTTAGGTAAAATTTAACCAATTCTACCTTATGTCTCCTGTCATTCCATGTAAAATACTTCATTTAATTGTACTTTTACTTTTGTGTTACTATAAAAATAATGCATTTTAGTTGGTGTAATTTGGGATATACAGAAAATGAAATTACTTAATATCATACCACAGACTTAAGAACTATATTTTTACACATTATACTATTATGATTAAGCCAACATATGGCAAAATTTCAAAATAGTTATGCATCCTAAGAATTAGTACTCAATTATCTTGTTTTCTCAGGCTACTTGGGAGTCCCCAACGTTTCCATTATTTCAACTGTTTAACATATGTATAAGTTGTGCACTGCTCACCCTAAAGGGAAGATAATCCTACTGGTTAAATGTCAGTTACCATGACAGTAAAGACTTTAATACACCTGATGTGTATGATTGGTATTTGTGAGGGAAAGGACATTGTAAGAGACCAGCAAAGTGTTTAAATTACACATCCTCTTCAATGTTATCATAGAATAGATCTCTTCCAGCAAAATACAAGGTTAGCCCATGGGTAGCATAGCACAAAGGGAACTCTTCTGTTCATTTGTTCAATCAGCAGTCATTGCAGGTACCATCGTTCATAGGGTGAGATGACACAAGATGCCCACACAATTCCACAAACTACTTGTCTTCACATACACAAAGTTACCCATTCACCTAAGCTAGTGGTTTGGCACCTATGGAAATGCAAATTTAATTTTAAAATAAGCAACATCTTGAAAGAGCCATATTCATTTCAAGCCTGTTTCTTGCCAAGTATGCAATAGCAGGTGAACTAGGGTTGACTACCTCAGAGAGATAAGCAGACGGTTTCATGGGTGAGTCATAGTAATCTTTACCAGCAGTAAACAGAATAGGCACTGAAAGCAGAAGCCTGCGTACTCAATTAATCCTGCTGCATGAATACGCAGTGTGGAAAAGGTACACGTGTTACAGGGAGTGTAGATTAAATGTGGGCCTTGTGGAGTTCCTTTTCAATATTCATAGATGAAACACTTTCTCTGATTAAATTTCTTATTTGTGGACCCCTACATCACAGAGAGGTACAGTGAAAAATATTATCACATTGCTCTCTCCAAAAGTCAGGAACTTTTCACCTCCAAAATTCAACACATCTTTAAGTAGATTTTAATGAGTCAAGTCCTATAAAGAGCAAAATAATCTTTCTTTTGGCAAAGTAATAAGAAGTGCTCTGTTCCTATATTTGAAATCACTTCAAATACTTTCCCTGTGGATTTTAGTAATTCACCTGAAATTATTTTGAAATTTTCTTTGTAAAATAAAATTGTGCCTTAATGTATCTTTTCTTTAACTTTCTAATTTCTATTAAGATGAAGATTTCCTCATATTAAAGTGGCCCTCACCTAATTTCAAAGCACACAAAGTTGTGTTTGTATACATTTGTATATATTAATACCAAGAAGTGTTATAGAAGGCAATGAACTTAGCTAGTGTTGACAGAAAGTACACAGAGCATGAGGAGAGCAGTCTGGCAATTTTGGTCTGGTTTTCTGAAGTTAATTGAGCATACAGCTTTTTCACATGCAGAATTCAGAAGCACACTATTCCCATAGAATTCAAAAGACAGCTAATTTGCAGAAATGACATTAGATGACAGGTTGCTTTATTTATAAATGATGTGTACAATGTAACCCCCTTAATAATTTACTGAATATATTTACACACTGAACATATGCCTGTACATAATATAATGCTTAGGCATATGAGGTTAAATATTTCATTGGAAGGAGGTCCATGTTGATTCAGTGTATCTTGAACTACCAAAGTTCTGTGATCTGACATCAAGGTATCATAAAGAGATAAAATCTTGAGACTTTCTTGGGCCATAATTCTGATATTCTCTAAAGTCATTGAGGTGAATATGTATTCACAGGAAATATCCTCAAATAAGTCATGTTATATTTCTCCTGCTACACTTGATACTGGCTGCAGTGATATTAGGGGAACTTGTCTGGGATTGAGGGAACAATGTGACTTTTTGGAACTCTTAATTAGGGTGTGGAAAACAAAGTCTACCGACTTTCTTATATAGATCTGTGTAGCGTGTTCTGTCTGTAGATGCTCTCATCATACATAACAAAAAAAGTAGACATTAATGAAAATATCTCTTTGCACCTTTTGAATATATATGGAAACACAGAAGCTTTTCCAAATATCTCTGCCTAATTGTAAATATATGTACCAAAGTTGTAAACTGGATATCTGTTTAAGTTATGTATGCGCGTTATGTATTGCTTCTACTGGAAATCTACATAAACACACACAAAAAAACATGTTCAGTGCTAGTACACACAAAGTGTCAAAGTGTGATTGCCCCTTTTATGCACTGTTCTTCCCAGAACAACCACTATCCCAAGTGAACAGCATCAATCAGTTTCCATAATTTTTGCATTTTATATAAATGAACTGTTATACCACTTTTCCTTGGGAAGTCATGAGCGAATATCTACTTATTTGATATAGGGTATCAGCAAAAGAACAAAGAAGTTGTTCTACCCAAGTTCAGCTTAATGAATTAGGCGTTTTCACAGGAGCATGGTGACTCAAAGCAGACGCATTAATGGACAGTAAGCACACCAAAGCATGGGTGTTGTTGACGCATGAAAGCTCATTGGTGGGGTTCCCTGTACAAGTCACACAAAGCCAGGCTTACACTTAGGGAAAGGCCTTGGGAATCTTGTAAGTTTCAGGAGATTCCTGAGCATTATAAGTTGTGTTTATGTCCTGAGTCCTATAAGCCTCCCTCTCTCCCCCAAGAGGGTATGTTTTAATTAAAAGAAATAGTTACTCAGCATCCAATCACTTCCTCCAGATCTTGTATTCTTTCTACCCCATCTTCCATTTCTTCTTCTTCCTGTGTGTGTGTGTGTGTGTGTGTGTGTGTGTGTGTGTGTGTGTTCTCAGTATATGATTGGGTATTGGGCCACTGTAGTACAGTAAGTCATTTATTTTCTGGAGCTGGACCAGTTATTTGTCACTGTGGCATATCACCTATTGCAGAGAAAAAATTTTTCCAACCATGGTCAACTAAGAATGACAGCAGTAATAATCTCTAATCTTTCACACAATATAAAGGGCAATTTCTCAGGTATATCATATCCATTTAACAACATAAAAGCAGTTGCTCCCCAACTGTATTATGACTGACATCACCAGCCATGTAGTTTTATACTGACCTACAGTATTAGATATGAGTTCCCATCTGTGATAGGCCTTAAACTCAATTACAAAGCAGGTGGTTCAGGGTGTATAACCAATTAGAAGGTGTGGTGACAGTCTTCCCCTTTATGGTGACTCTGTTACTATGAAATCCAATCAGCCCACAGGGAGGGAGCTTCAAGATCAGTACATTCCAGACTGATTTATGTATATCCTACAAGCAAGGCATGTGGTGTGTTAATCAATAAAGACTTACCATCTAGTTCTGGCATACAATCAACTGCAGTGAATATAGCTTAATGGTTTGTATAGTTTGAGCCCTCTTTGATCAATAACTCACAGGGAATTAGTTCACCATAGTACTGGAATTTTACTAATCAAGCTTATGGCTCCTGAGTTCCCTTTCCCATTCATGTAGGACACCTTAATTTCAACTCCCAAACTGCTGACTTTACTATTTTTCCAGATTCTTATTCATATTTGTAAGACACTCAAAGTTTAGCATTTATAATGAAACCTGTTTACAGAGGGTGGGCAAAGTCTCTAAAGGTCTAAAACCATCCATTTCAAATAAGTGCCTGTTGGTCCTGGGTGAGCAAGAGAATCCTGAAAATGAAGTGTAGCAAAGTCCAATACAATATTAAAGTATTTCATTTTTTTATGTCAATTGCCTCATCAAAATAGCTATGTTAGGTACTTTGGCATGGATGGGAGACACTCTCCCATCGAGCCCTTATAAATCCACTGCTATTTTTACTTTATTTTTTATTTATTTAAGAGTGACAAAGAGAGAAAGAGGCAGAGAGAGAGAGAGAGAGAATGGGTGTGCCAGGGCCTCCAGCCACTGCAAACGAACTCCAGACGCGTGCATTTCCTTGTGCATCTGGCTAATATGGGTCCTGGGAAATCAAGCCTTGAACTGGGGTCCTTAGGCTTCACAGGCAAGTGCTTAACCATCACAGGCAAGCGCTTAACCACTAAGCCATCTCTACAGCCCCCCCCCCCTCCATTGCTATTTCTGATGATCTATCCAGGCTCCTTTTCTTGGAATTCTGATGCTTCACAAGCCACTGTGCACTTCTCCTGCCCAGACAGTCCTTGGCCTGATCAGCTTGGCTAAGCTTAAGGGAGGGCAAGGCCACATAGGCCACCCTTCCCTGCCTGTTGCTGAAGTCTGCTTCCAGGTTCTGATAGGCTACAAAAAAGCAATGTGGGTCTTGACTTTCCATTGGCCATACCTGATTTCCAGAAGAGCACAAAGTTAGGGAAGTGGTTTCTAGCCTCAAAAGAGTTTCTTTCAGGAGAGAAATGTTATGGGGAGCAATTGTCTACTTCTAAAACAAATAGAATCTTTTTCACCTGATCTGTTCTGTTGTTTATATTTTATATGAACTGCTGTCCAGGCATTGAATACTCCCAAAATCTCACTAGTTTGATTTCTGTTATTTTTTTCTGAAGAACTCTGCATCAGCACCAATCTTTTCGCATTAGACTTCAAGTGATGTGAACTGATGTTTCTTCCTGCTTTCACCCTAGCTCCCTTTCTCTTGGCAGCCTTAGCACCTTAGCACCAGCTTACATGCTGGCGTAAATAACTCAGATCTGCTAGAGCCTCTCTTACATTATAATGATCACTTCCTACCAAGGGGCACAGAAAAGTCACTGAAGTCATACAGTCTCTAGGTCCTCATCGAGTCCATCTCTTTCTTCACTTGTCTGTGGACACAATCCTGTCCAGCCCAGTACACTAGGCACCAAATGCCATCTTTCTCTCTTGCCCATTTCCTTCATTAATGACTGTCCTTTTCTTAATGTCTTCTGGCCTTTAATAGTAATGGGGAGTCAACTTCCTTTAATCAAGTATTCTGTCATTCGAGATTGATTTACTTCTTAATTCCGTTTATATATTTAACCTTTCTCTCAAGGAAGGATGGATGATTATATGGCTGAGTTTCTCTGCTTTGTGTTGCACTAGGAGTGCTCCATATCCCACAGCCTCACGAGAGTCACTTTCACTGCCTGTTTAAGTTTTTCCACATTAACACATTTCTGAAGCTGAGTACTATCTGCTTATCATAGTCTCTTATACTGGGCCAATATTAAGGTCTTCATCTGCATGCAAGTGTGGTTTCTTTTCACAATACTCTGAGGAAATTCCAGATGAGAAACAACTTGGAGACTACAGTCCAGCCTGGTGGAGAAATCATTAAAGCAGGAGCTTTAGGGAGCTAACCTCATTATTTTCAGAGCCAGGAAGCAGAGAGAAATGAAAACCAGTGCTCAATTCACTTTGCTCTTCTTATTCATTCCAGAAGTACAAAGATGCCACTGGAATTTAGTGAGCCTTCTATCCTCAATTGTCCAAGTCTTAAAACTCCTTCAGTGGCATGCCTAGAGCTTTTTCAGCTAGTTTATTCTAGATCCTGTAAAGGTGTCAATCAATATTAATCATCACAATGCTGAATCTCTGCTTCCTCCCTAATTATATTAAAGTTCAGACCTCAAGGGTATCACATATTACTTCTATCATGCCATCTTTTTCCTAACTATGCAGTTCTTGCCATGAATTCCAAGTTTGGGGGCCACTGTTTGAGTGGATCATGCCATGTGGCTTTGCGTGAAAAGCCTTGAATAAACATGTATTCACCCTCAGACAGAGTACCAAGAATAAAGAAACAATTTCACCCAACTGTACCTAAATGAACCAATGAATTTATTATAATTACTGACAGGATCGTAGGTGAAAGTTTACTTATAGGAGCATAGGTAACTCCAAGGCAGATAAATTACCATAAATCCCATCCCAACATGGCTGATGTGGTGGTTTGTAATGTAATTCCCCCACCCAAACATAAGCTTATGTGTTCAAAAATTTGGTCTTTAGAAAAGTAGTGCTATTTGTGAAGGCTGTGTAATGTTTAATAGGTAGAGTCTTGCTGAAAGAAGTGTGCCACTCGGAACAGGCCTTAACGTAGTACAACCCTGCCCCACTAGTCTCTCTCTCTCTCTCTCCCTCTATATCCACCCGCTGACATGATGATGTCACTCAAGCTTTCTGCTCCTCCCATACTTTCCCCACCATGATGGACTTTACCCTATGACACTACAAGCCAAAATAAAACTCTTGCCTTTCCTAATTTGCTTCTGATTATTTGTTCACAACAATAAGAAAGCAACAAATGCAGGTGATGACTCACAGAAGCTGCATTCTTAGAGCTCCCTGAATAACTTGCACGGAGCTCTGACAATTGGAGAGTGTCTACATGGTCAGTATTTGTTATTGTTTAGACAACACTGGGAGGGGCCTTGCGATCCTTTGATTTGGTTGAAAGTTTTGTTGCTTCCTGAACCGTATGAGTCTTTTTCTTCTTGCCAGAAGGGAATATTTCAAATCCATTCAGAGGGACTAGCTACACAACATGTACTTATACATCATTTGCTCTGTGTCTTTTTCTTTTGTGTAATACTATCTTTACAAAATAGATCTTTCATGATGCACTTTTATTCTTAATCAATGCTGTATACAATTCCTTGATAATATGAATAGATCAAAACAATCCATTTTACTTTTGCTGAACACTTGAGTTGTTTCCACTCTGGTATGAATAATGCTGCTATGCACATTTTAAGCATGCCTTCCAGTGCATATTTGCATATATTTCTATTGAAATATGTACATATGACTATGTGTGCTGATGCTGGGTTAAATGACTTCAGGAAGTAGCTGTATTAGGGTTCTCTGGAGGAACAGAACTGATAGGATGTGCATGTATTACAAAGGAGATTTAGTAGTTTAGCTTATAGGCTATAGAGTATGTAGTCCAGCAATAGCTGTCTTTGGGCTAAAGAGTCAAGAGAACCTGGTAGCTGTTCAGACCACATTGAAAGGCTGATGGATTTGTGTTCCATTGTTCGAAGTTATCAACAGCATAGAGGGAACTAAACACCAGCGAGTAGAATGGAAAGCCAGCCGAAAGGCCTTGTGTTCCTTTCCAGCCTTCTGTTGTCATTCACCACACCCACGATGAGGCAAGGTCTTCTTTCCTCTATCAGTGCGTTCCCACAAACCTGCTCAAGAGGTTAGTCTCCCATTTGATTCCTGTTAAAGTTGACAATGTTCTTTAATTATTACAGGGGAGGAGGTGGATCAAATTTGCACTACAACTAGCAGAGTCTTATGTTGATATTTTCAGTATTTCTCATTGTTGACATTTTGATGATTATATAATGAAATCACATCCTGCCTTTAAACTAAATTTCCCTCATGAAAATAAGGACAAATTTATATATAAAGTACACCCTCTTCTGACATTCATGGAGCCCAATTTTTAATTGGCACTCCTATCTTTCTTATGATTTCAGAGTGATATACAAATCCTTTACCTATTACATATGTTACTAATATTTTTACCATTGTCTGTCTTAACTCGGCACCTCATTTCAAGCACATTGTTGAAAATAGATGTTTCACTTCAACGTATTAGTTTACCTTCCCCCCTTTCAACTTAGAAATATTTTCCTGTTCCAAGATCATGAAATATTTTGTTTCCTCCTAAATATTTCACATTTTGATTTTCATATTTACAGTGATTTTTGTACCAGGCAGTGGTCTAGATACATCATGATATTTTTAAAAAGTAAACAAAATATTGGCTTTTTGGCTATGTATAACTAAAAGTTGAAGTAGACCACCCAAGTAAAGTCTTCATGGGCTAAATTTTGATAGTGTCTAAACTAACAGAATGTCTCTGTGCCTTATCAAATGCTTTTCCTACAAATACTAGATAAGTCAATGAAGCACTGTTTTTTAGGTAGAGCACTATAGTTTCCGTTCTAGTTCTAAATGTGTTTCCAACAAGTAAAGCAAGAAAAAATTGATCTTAAGATAACAAAATATTGGATAAATAATTTAGAAACAATCCATATTATCCCTGGAAGAGTTGAGTTTTAGCTGCTGTTGCCCAAATTCTGCCTCCAGTCCCAACTTGTGACCATTACCCATGTGTCTTTTGTGTTGCTTTATCAGTGCATATGAAAATTGTGTTCACAGCCTTAGAAGACATAATGGGACACATTAAACAAATATGATTTTAAATTAACCTATTTGTTATTATTTACTATTTACTTATTAGCTATTTTATTGACTCTTTGTTATTCTCAAAATCCAGGAAGGTGCGTGTTACAAACGAGAAAAAGGTTGATTTACAAATAACCCCCTGCTTAGCACTGCCCAATGGAACTATCTGCAGTGACAAAAATAGCCTGAAGCTCTGGGCAAGTGCACTCCCTAGCATGGATGTCTGACTATTTTCACTTAAATTGTACCTAATGAGACCAAGAAACTGAAATTACAACTTTATTCCATTTTAATTAATTTAGATTTAAATTTTAATAGCTACAAGTGGTTAACAACTACTATACTTGACAGCACTGTTCTACTTAATCTCAAAGCATGAATTTTTCACTGAATTATCCCCATGGCAAAATGGAGTTATACACTAAGGCAAAAAGCAGTATTAATCCTGCAAATGACTAACCACAGAATTATTTTTGGAGACTGGCGACTACCTACAACCTAAAGATGGAATGAATATATTTTCATGCCCACAAATTACTGAAAAATTCAGTGACAAATGTCAAATAATAGCACTCCTTGTCACCAAATAACTTTCTGTTGATTGCAAAGAGCTACGTTTGCAATATGCTTGCATGGTCCCTATCACGCACTTCACAGACAAAGAACCAACCACCACATTTACCATGTTCCATGAGCAAGACACTGTATTTTTTAAAAAAAATCATTCATTTATTTATGTATTTATTTGAGAGAGAGAGAAGGAAAGTAATAAGCAGGTAGAGAGGTGAAAGAGAGAGAGAGAGCCGCCAGCCACTACAAGACACATATGCCACCTTGTGCACTTAGCTTACATGGGTACTGGGGAATCAAACCTGGGTCCTTAGGCTTTTCAGGCAAGTCCTTAACTAATAAACCATCTCTCCAGCCAAAGACACTTCACTTTTAAGAGTATTAATCAAAGGTTACTTCAGGGGCTGGGGAGATATCTCATTGAATAAACTGTTTCCTGCGAAGTGTGAGGATTTAAGTTCAGATCCACAGAACCCATGTAAAGTTGGACACAGTAACCTACATCTCTATCTCCAGTGCTTCAGTTAATGGAAGACACAGGAGAAGCTAGCTGGGAAGCTCATGGACCAATTATCCCAGCCCCAAATAAGGTGGAAGGCAAGGACCAACACTAAAAATGGTCCTCTAACTTTCACACTCATGTCTGCACTTAAAATTAAAAAAAAACTCTCATACATACATGCACATCATGATAAACATCATTTGAAGAAACAATCTCCTATAATGGCAGAGTTCCAAAATACATGCTGAATCATGTCAATGAGCTATTAAAACACCCAATTTAAGTTTGTAAATTTATTTTAATATAACATACCAATATTGTTGACAATTTTATTATTTATTTATTTGCGATAGAGAGAGAGTATGGGCACACCAGGGCTTTCTGCCACCGCAAATGAGCCCCATATGCATGTGCAACTTGTGCATAGGGCTTTACATGGGTCCTGGGAAATCAAACTGTCCACCAGGCTTTGCAAGCAAGTGCTTTTGACTGCTGAGCCATCTTTCCAGCCCAATATTGTTAACTTCTTTTTATTAATATTAACATATCCTAAAATTTACTCTTGAAAGTACAACTTTTCTTCATTAATGCAAAACTTCTCATATTGCAGTAGTAGCCACATAAGGTAGAATTCTAATAAACTTAAATCTTGATATTCCAATTCACTAGTAGTTTTCTTATTATAAATCATATCCTACAAAGCACTAACAAACCCGAAGTTACAGCATGGACAGTTCTTGCTCTAGAGGAAATAATTATTTTATTTATGACAACATTCTTTTTTTAAGAACAGACTTGAGGAACACCATTTTATTATATATCATCATTCTTAGCAATATCAAGTTCCTGACATTGTTTATTTTGTTTACTTTCTCAAGAGAAACCTATGTCCAATACAAAAGTTTAACTCCCCAGAATCATAAACCTCGCTGGTCGTAGTGAAACACACTTGTAATCCCAGTACCCAGGAGGCTGAAATCATGGTATCTTTGCAAGTCTGAAGCCAGCCTGAGCCACCTAGTGAGCGTCAAAGTAGCCAACATGCAGAAGACATAGCAAAAAAGCAGCTATAATATTGCTACTGATCTTTTGATGCATAAAATAATTTTATCTAGCAGCTAAAAACAAAAGGACTTCTTAAATTAGCTGCTTCAGTTATATGAAATTTAACTTCAAATACCTCCCCTTTAATTCGTTTTATGCCAGTCACTAGGGACCGGTGGAATTATGAAACTTTATTCCTCTTGGATGACAGCTCAGTCCCAGAAGAACATTCACTGAACACAATGGAAGTTTTCACTTTGCCAGCAGCAAAGATAATTTTCCAACTCCTTTTCCTTCTTAATAAAGAGGATCAGGCAAGTTTGCAGATGGCATCATTTATTCATCCAATCCTAGGCAAGCCAGCATCATCACACATAGAAATTATCTTCCCAGAGTTTCAGAATCTAACTAAAGTAGCAAAATGCCACTTATACTTTTACTAACAAAATAAAGTTTGGAGAATTTAATTTGGGATAAAGCTTTACACTTGGTATTTAAAATGGGAAATGGTGGTAGTTAAAGGAGAGAAATAAATAAATAATGTGTCTCCAAGCATATAACTATGAGGATATCAACTGTTAAATATTCACTGGGAGGGCTGAAGAGATGGCTTAGCAGTTAAGGTACTTGCCGGCCAAGCCAAAGGACCCAGGTTCAATTCTCCAGGACCCACATAAGCCAGATGCACACATTGGCACATGAATCTGGAGCTTGTGTGCCCATTCTCTCTCTCTCTCCTCTTCTCTCTCTTAAGTAAATAAATAAAAATAAAATATTTAAAACATATTCAATAAGAAATGTATTTTGTTGTTGTTGTTGTTTATTTTTATTTATTTAAGAACGACAGACAGAGAAAGAAAGAGGGAGATAGAGAGAAAGAATGGGCACTCCAGGTCCTCCAACCACTGCAAACGAACTCCAGATGCATGCACCCCCTTGTGCATCTGGCTAATGTGTGTCCTGGGGAATCGAGCCTCGAACCAGGGTCTTTAGGCTTCACAGGCAAGCACTAAATTGCTAAGCCATCTCTCCAGTCCCTCAATGAGAAATTTTGAATAGATAAGTTTTGATAATGTTTTTAATTTAGTGTGATTGAAAAACAAGAATATATTCCTGTCTTACTCTTTGAATTATAAACATGCTTACCATTTGATAGTAGTATATTTCACTTTATAATTGTCTTCATTGTATTTGTAGTAGGTTTCAGAAGGATATTTTCATACAGGTATATAATTCATGTTGCGCATTTCACCCATATCTCTCTATCTTCCTTTGTCTAATCTCTCATTCTTTCTCTTTGCTTTGCTGAACAGTTAGTTTTGCTTCCACTTTCATGTCATAAATATATGTGCAATTATTATCTGTCTACATAGAACCTCTAGAAGCCACATACAGAAGAATCACATGAGAATTACCTTTTTGTGGTTGTAACGCATGATCTTTGGTTCTTGTTGAATGCCTACGTTGTTTCTATAACTTGGCTTTGTGAATGGGGATGCAATGAACAGGTATGCAAGTATCTCTATGATGTGTCCATTTGTAGTTTTAGTAAGTAGCAAGGAATGGTGTAACTAGATCACAGGCAGTTCTATTTTCAGTTGCATCCTCATCCATATTCTATATGGCTCCATTTGGTTCACATCCTCACCAAACTTTGTCATTTTTTGTTTTCTTAATAACCACCTTCTGACTGAGGCAGGATGGAATCACAATGTGGTTTTGATTTAGATTTCTCTGATAGCTAGTAAAATTGAACATTTTTTTTCATATGATTATTGACTATTTATATTTCTTTTTTTTTTTTTTTTTGAGAACTGCTTATTCATTCCATTAACCCATTTGTTTGATTGGGTTGTTGTATTTCTTAGTGTTTAGTTTTCAATTCAGTTCATTTTTTTGAATCTTTCCAAGGGAAATTAAATTGACTTTTATAATGCAGTTGCTGAGACAGGAATGGTGGTGCACACCTTTCATTCCAGGTCAGCCTGGGCTAGAGCAAGATCCTAATTTGAAAGAACAAAAACAAACAAACAAAAAGCAGTTGTTAACATAAAGACTTACATGAAAATGAGCTAGGCATGGTGGTGCATGCCTTTAATACCAGCACTTGGGAGGCAGAGTAGGAGGATTGCCATGAGTTCAAGGATACCCTGAGACTCCATAGTGAATTTCAAGTCAGCCTGGGCTAGAGACCCTACCTCAAAAAAAAAAAAAAAAAAAAAGATTTACATGAAAGTAAAAGAATAGTGTATCCTATTTTATCATATACAAAACCATAATTGTATAAAACACAATATACTCAGAAAATCTGCAAAGATTAACAACAGTTAAAATAGGACAGAAGAATTATTCTGTGTGGCTTCTCTTGCTCCTCCATAAGCTGCACATTTCCATAAGACTATTCCAAAAATTAAAAACTTTTAGGCTGGAAGGTTAATTATTTTGATTATACATACATAATTGAAGTATCCCAAGACTGATTTGAAAATAAACACAAAATTAAATTCTTTTCACTCTCCGTCAGTATTCCCCCCAAATAATTTTCCCATCATGACTGAGCAGTGAAAACCTATTAATGCTTTCATAGCAGACTCAGCAAACTCTTCAAAAATCACTTTCTGCTAACCATGTTCTCTCCAATTTTGCTCTATTGACACTAGTCATGTTCTTCTCAGTGCCTTACACGTGGCATCCAAGGCGCGCTCAATTTCATACACCATTGCCCTCCACCCCCAAAATTGCACACACAACTCATTCACCTGAGCAGCAAACTTACTTGGGAGGGAGTTAGTGATCAGGTGTTGTGCACAAATGTACTGCCCTCAGCATGTGGCTTAAACATGAATTAAATAGACAACATTTTCCAGGTGCGGTGGTGCACACTTTTAATCATAGCACTCAGAAGGCAGAGGTAGAGGATCACTATGAGTTTGAGGCCACCCTGAAACAACATAGTGAATCCCAGGTCAGCCTGCGCCAGAGCAAGACCCTACCTTGAAAAAACAAACAAACAAACAAAAAATGCATTCTTCCTGAGAAAAAGTATAGCCTCTTCATATAACTTAAACAAGACTATAATGGCAGCCACCTTCTCACTCCTACTTCTTTTTTTTTAAACTTTTTATTGACAACTTTCATTAGCATAGAAAAGAAACTATGATAATTCATTCCTACCACCCTTATTTGCCCACTCTCAAGTACACCCTGTATTAAATTCCTTCTTCATTACAATTAGTTTCCCTTATATATTGATGTCATTTTTTTCCTCCTATTACAAACATCTTTTGTAGGCACTGTCAGGCACTGTGAGGTCATGAATGTCAAGGGCATTTTGTGTCTGGAAAACAGCATTGAAAATGGTCCTAACCTTACTTTGGCTCTTATATCCTTTCTGAGACACTTCCACTGTGGACCCTGAACTGTGGAGAACTTGTGAACGCTGTACTGTCACTTCTTTTTTTTTTTTTAACTGTGAGGTTTCTTTTAATTTTTATTTGCATTTTCCATGATTATAAAAAAAAATCCCATGTTAATTCAGTCCAGCCCACACTTTCCCCTTTGAAATTCCTATCTCCATCATATTACCTCTCCATCACAATCATTGTACTTACATATATACAATATCAACCTATTAAGTACCCTCCTCCCTTCCTTTCTCTTTCCTTTATGTCTCCTTTTTAGCATACTGTCCTCTGCTACTAAGTATTTTCATTCTCATGCAGAAGCCCAGTCATCTATAGCTGGGATCTACATATGAGAGAGAACATGTGGCACTTGGCTTTCTGGGCCTGGGTTACCTCACTTAGTATAATCCTTTCCAGGTCCATCCATTTTTCTGCAAATTTCATAACTTCATTTTCCTTTACCGCTGAGTAGAACTCCATTGTATAAATGTGCCACATCTTCATTATCCACTCATCAGTTGAGGGACATCTAGGCTGGTTCCATTTCCTAGCTATTATAAATTGAGCAGCAATAAACATGGTTGAGCACGTACTTCTAAGGAAATGAGATGATTCCTTCGGATATATGCCTAGGAGTGCTATAGCTAGGTCATATGGTAGATCAATCTTTAGCTGTTTTAGGAACCTCCACATTGATTTCCACAATGGCTGGATAAGATTGCATTCCCACCAGGAGTGTAGAAGAGTTCGTCTTTTTCCACATCCCCGCCAACATTTATGATCATTTGTTTTCATGATGGTGGCCAATCTTTCAGGAGTGAGATGGAATCTCAATGTAGTTTTAATCTTCAATTCCCCGATGACTAGAGACGTACAACATATTTTTAGATGCTTATATGCCTTTTATATTTCTTCCTTTGAGAATACTCTATTTAGCTCCATAGCGCATTTTTTGATTGGCTTGTTTGATTCCTTATTATTTAACTTTTTGAGTTCTTTGTATATCCTACATATTAATCCTCTATCAGATATAGAGCTGGCAAAGATTTTTTCCCATTCTGTAGGTTGTCTCTTTGCTTTTTTCACTGTGTCCTTTGCAATGCAAAATCTTGTAATTTCATGATGTCCCAGTGATTAATCTGTGGTTTCATTGCCGGAGCAATTGGGGTTGTCTTCAGAAAGTCTTTGCCATGACCAATATGTTGCAGGGTTTCCCCTACTTTTTCCTCTAGCAGTTTCAGAGTTTCAGCTCTGATGTTAAGGTCTTTAATCCATTTGGATTTAAGTCTTGTGCATGCAGAGAGAGAAGAATCTATTTTCATCCTTCTGCAGATACATATCCAGTTTTCCCAACACCATTTGCTGGAGAGGCTGTCTTTTCTACAATGAATATTTTGAGCATTTTTATTGAATATCAAGTGGCTATAGCTACTTGGGCTTATATCTGGGTCCTCTATTCTGTTCCACTAATCTACATGTCTGTTTTTGTGCCAGTACCACGCTATTTTTGTTACTATGGCTCTGTAGTATAGGTTAAAATCAGGTATGGTGATACCACCAGCCTTATTTTTGTTGATAAGTATTATTTTAGATATTTGAGGTTTTTTTGTGATTCCAAATGAATTTGTGGATTGTTTTTTTCTATTTCCATGAAGAATGATTTTGGAATTTTGATAGGGATTGCATTAAATGTATAGATTGCTTTTGGTAAGATTGCCATTTTCACAATATTGATTCTTCCAATCCAGGAACAGGGGACATTTCTCCAGTTTCTAGCATCTTCTGCAATTTCTCGCTTGAGTGTTTTAAAGTTCTCATTGTAGAGATTCTTTATTTCCTTGATTAGGTTTATTCCAGGTACTTTATTTTTTTTTTTTTGATGCAATTGTGAATAGGAGTGGTTCTCTGATTTCATCCCCTATGTGTTTGTTGTTAGCATATATGAAGGATACTGATTTCTGTGTATATATTTTTTATCCTGCTACATGGATGTAGGGTTTTGTCAGCTCTAACAGTTTGCTAGTAGAGTCTTTAGGGTCCTTTATGTATAGAATCATGTCATCCCCAAATAATGACAACTTGATCTCTTCCTTTCCAATTTGTATCCCTTTTATGTGTGTCTCTTGCCTTATTGCTATGGCTAAGACTTCCAAAACTATATTAAATAAAAGTAGGGACAGTGGACACCTTGTCTTGTTCCTGATTTTAATTGGAAAAGCTTCCAGTTTTTCCCCATTTAGTAATATGTTGGCTGTAGGCTTGTCATAAATAGCTTTTATTATATTGAGATTTATTCCTTCTATTCCCAGTCTCTGTAGGACTTTTATCATGAAAGGATGTTGGATTTTGTCAAATGCTTTCTATGCGTCCAATGAGATGATCATGTGATTTTTGTCCTTCAACCCGTTTAATGTATTGCATTTATAGATTTGCGTATATTGAACCATCCCTGCATCTCTGGGATAAAGCCTACTTGGTCAGGGTGAATGATCTTTTTGATATACTCTTGTATTCTGTTTGCCATTATTTTGTTGAGAACTTTTCATCTATGTTCATGAGGGAGATTGGTCTGTAATTTTCTTTTTTTGTTCTATCTTTGCCTGGTTTTGGTATCAGGGTGATGCTGGCCTCATAGAAGGAATTTGGTAGAATTCCTTCTTTTTCTATTTACTGGAAAAGCTTAAGAAGCAATGGTGTTAGCTCTTACTTAAAGGTCTGGTAAAATTCAGCAGTGAATCCATCTGGGCCTGGGCTTTTTTTAGTTGGGAGATTATTGGTAACTGTTCAGATCTCCATGTTTGTTATAGGTCTATTTAAGTGATTAATCTCATTTTGATCTAATTTAGGTAGGTCATATAAATCAAGTAAATGATCCATTTCTTTCAGATTTTCATACTTTGTGGAGTATATGCTTTTATAGTATGTCCCTATGATTTTTTGAATTTCTCTGGAATCTGTTGTGATGTTACCTTTTTCATCTCTGATTTTATTAATTTGTGTCTCTTCTCTCTTTCTTTGGTCAGATTTGCTAAGGGTTTATGAATCTTGTTTTCCTTTCAAAGAACCAACTCTTTGTTTCATTAATTTTTTTGGTTTTTTTTTTATTTCTATTGCATTAATTTCTGCCCTAATCTTTATTATTTCTTCCTGCCTACTAATTTTTGGTTTGCCTTGTTCTTCTTTTTCCAAGGCTTGAAGGTGAAGCATTAGGTCGTTTACTTGCGACCTTTCTACTTTCTTAAAATAGGCACTTAAGGCTATAAATTTACGTCTTAGAACTGCCTGCATTGTGTCCCAGAGATTTTTATATGTTGTGTTCTCATTATCATTTGACCCAATAAAGTTTTTGATTTCCTTCTTGGTTTCTTCATTGACCCATTCATCATTTAGTAGTGTATTGTCTAGTTTCAATAATTTTGTTTATGCTCTATAGCCTTTCTTGCTACTAATTTCTACTTTAATACCATTGAGGTCAGGTAGAATGCAAGTAATTATTTCAGTTTTCCTGAATTTGTTAAGATTTGCTTTGTGTCCTAATATATGGTCTATTTTAGAGAATATTCCATGTGCTGCTGAAAAGAATGTATATTCTGCAGCCTTTGGATGAAATCTCCTGCATATACCTGTTAGGTCCATTCCTTCTATGACCTCATTTAGTCCAGATGCCTCTGTGTATATTTTTTCCAGGGATGACCTGTCAATTGATGAGAGTGGGGTGTTAAAGTCACACACCACCACTGTGTTTGGTGTTATCTTTGACTTTAGTTCTAATAGTGTTTGTTTGATGAATTTGGGAGCCCCCATGTTAGGTGCATATATGTTTAGGATTGTCATGTCCTCCTCTTGGAGTGTGCCCTTAATTAATATAAAGTGACCTTCCTTATTTTTCTTGACTAATGTTGTACTGAAATCTACCTTGTCAGATATTAGGGTAGCAACCCCTGCTTGTTTTCTAGGCCTATTTGTTTGAAACACCATCTTCCAACCTTTCTCCCTAAGATAATGTCTATCCTTTGTAGAAAGGTGAGTTTCTTGGAGAAAACAAATTGTAGGATCCTGCTTTTTAACCCTGTCTGGAAACCTATGTATTTTTGTTGGGGCATTGAGGCCGTTGATATTAAGAGACATTATTGAAAGGTGTGTATTTATGTTTGCCTTTTTTTTTTTTTGGTGGTACCGGTTCTACCCATGCTGTCTTATGTTAACTAGTATTTGAGTATTGCTTGTTTTTTCTAGGTTCCTTACATGTGTGCTTTTCCATTTCTTCAGCATGGAGGATTCTATCAAGTATTTTCTGTAGAGCTGGTTTTGACTTCAAATACTCCTTTAACCTGCTTTTGTCATGGAATGTCCTTATTTCTCCGTCTTTTTGAATGGATAACTTTGCACGCTAAAGTAACCTTGGTTGACAGTTGTTATCTTTCAGAACTTGGAATATATCACTCCAAGCCCTTCTGGCTTTAAAAGTTTGTGTTGAATAATCTGCTGTAATCCTGATGGGCTTGCCTCTGTAGGTAACTTATTTTTCTCTCTAACTGCTTTCAAAATTTTTTTTCTTTAGTATGTGTGTTTGGAAGTTTGATTATAATATGGCGAGGAGAAGTTCTTTCCATGTTTTCTCTGGCTGGGGTTCTAAAGGCTTCCTGTATCTGCATTAGCACCACTTTGCCAATTTGGGGAAATTTTCTTCTATGAGTTTGCTGAAGATGCCTACTATGCCTTTTGAGTGGTAGTCTTCTCTTTCTACTATGCCCTGAATTTTTTTTTTAAATTTAATTTATTAGTTTTCTTTTCAGTAAATACAGGCAGTTTGGTACCATTATTTAGGCTCATCTGTGATCTACCCCCTCCCATTAGACCCTCCTTGTTAATGAAAATGGGTCGTGCATTGTGGAGTTAGCCCCCAGTTATTGGTATGATAAATGTCTCTGCAAATCATGACCCAACATGTGACTCTGACATTCTTTCCGCCCCCTCTTCCGCAAAATTTCCCTGAGCCATGTTGGGTTCATTTTTGGTCTGCTTCAGTGCTGAGGTGTCGGGGGCCTCTGAGGCTCTGGCTCTCTGATTTGGTAGGAGTTGAATTTTCTCTGTGTTGATCTCCTTCCCCTTTGTGCTGGTATCCAGTTCACAAGAAAACATCACCCTTGCTTATTTCGCCAGTTGTCCTTAGTTTCAGTTGGGCCCCTTCTGAGGTATGTTGGGGCAGCTCTCCTCTTAGGATCTGCATCTATCTGGAAAAGAGAAGCAGATTCTCCAATGGAGAGTAAGTTAGCGCCCGGAAAATTGAGATGACACTTACTTTTTTGATAGACAGTATGATAGGTGTAGGCCCTCTTATACCCCGTGATTGATGGTAGCTTGATATTGTAGAGTGGGCTGGTGTTCGGGTATGGTTCTGACTTGTTTCCCAGCTCCAGCTATGGGTCTAGTACCACTGAGTGGATCAGTTAGCCAAATCAAGAGCAATTGGTTCCTCACCATGGCTGTGTACCACTATTGCACTTGTGTGGGCATCACATCCGGTTATTTATTGCTAATTAGGTTAAACAATGTGTTGCTTGGACAGATCTTGGTCATTTCCCCCAGTCGCCTATGTAGCGCCTTCTGGCACTAGACATGCTGACTGTCTGGGGACTGACTCTCTCCTGGTTTCCAGCCATTTCATTCCATTTTACGCACCAGCTGCGTATGGAGTCTTCAGCAATAGGGTCTTACCACTGGTCTTTGGTGGGTCATCAAGTACTCTGACAGAAGTCTGTCATTGTTTTGGGAAACCTTGTAGGTTTCTCTGATCAAAAGCTCATTGTGGATGGTAGGCCCAAGCTGGAAGTGGGGGGTACAGGTCAGTGTCTACTAAGAAATTGAGGAAAAAGATAGCTAATATACAAGAGTTAGAGAGGCGAGAGATAGAGGGGAGAAGGGGAAAGGGAGGGAGGGAAGATGTAGGAGATTTAGGTCAGTCTTGATCCTACCCTCTCCAGTGTCTTGTGGTTCAGGTGTTTCTTATAAGGGTCTAGTGAAGGTTCAGCCATTTGGTCTGTCTTTTAGGAAGTAGAATTTTATGGTACCATTGCCGTTTGGGTCCGGATTACTGTTTTCCACCCTTTGATTCCCTCCCTGCCCTCCCATCCATCTTATTGTCTAGTCCATGAGGTGCTTGCTGGGTATGTAAGGCATCTTGGGCAGATTCAGGTTAGGTGTTGCAGATGAGTGAGACTATGTGTCAATTTTTTTTCTGTGATTGGAGAAGCTCACTGAGAATGATCTGTTCTGTGTTTTGAAGTTTGATTATAATATGGCCAGGAGAGGTTCTTTCCAGGTTTTGTCTGGCTGGGGTTCTAAAGGCTTCCTGTATCTGTATTGGCACATCTTTCCCAATTTGGGGATAAATTTTCTTCTATGATTTTGTTGAAGACACCTACTATGCCTTTTGAGTGAAATTCTTCTCCTTCTACTATGCCTGAATTCTTATATTGGATCTTTTCATAGAGTCTCAAATATCTTGAAATTTCCGCTCATACTTTTCTATAAGTTTCTCTTTCTCTTTGTTGGACTGTATTAGATCTGCCACCTGGTCTTCTAGCTTAGATATTCTGTCCTCTCCTTCATCCATTGTACTGGTGAGATTTTCTACAGAGTTTTTTTTTATTTCATTAACTGCCTTCTTCATTGCTAGTAGTTCTGACTGTTTTTTCTTTATTATTTCTATTTCCTTATTTATGTCTTGTATTGCCTTCTTTATTTCATTTAATTGGTGTCCTCCATCTTCTTTGATTCCTTTGATTTCCTCTTTAAGTTCCTCTTTGACTCCTTTGATTTGTTCTCTGACTTCTTTGAACATATTTACAGTCATTCTTTTGAAATCTTTCTCAGGCATTTCCTCTAACTCGTTCTCACTGGAGGTCATTTCTGATGCATTAATACTTTTAGGTGTATTTATATCATCTTGCTTTTTAGTGTTTCTTGTGTTATAATGTATATTTTTTTTGCATCTTGGATTAAGTTAATGCTTGGATTTTCTAGCTAGCTGGCTGTTCTTAGCTGTATCAATTGGTTTGATGTTATATATTTTCAGGGTAGGAGCTTAAGGTTTTAGGAGTGGCTCTCAGAGTATCTACAAAGGTGCCCCTAGGGGTTGAGTTTCCCTGCTATGGGAGTATTCAAGTAGGCTGAGTGGAAGGAAATACAAGTAGATTCTAAAAGTTAACTAAACACTGTATCCATTCAATCAAAAACAGCCCCAAGTATGTATGCCAGAGTAGTTATTATAACAACTAGATCCTCTATCAACACAGAGGTTAGGATTTCTTGTCTGTTGAGGGATCCAAGTCAGCTTGTGACCAAGTGAGACTTTTCCCTGGTGCAATCCCAGTTACCTTGGATGATTTTGGTCTCAGTCAAGTTGCTGCCTGTTTGTCGGGCTGCTGTTCTGATTTCTGGAGCTGGGCACTGGTTTTTCCTGTGGGGCAAACTGAGCCTGGCAACTGTGGCCCTGTAGATCAGCACCCCTGCTGCTGGAACTGCTGCTGCTAAAGCTGCCTCTGCTGGATCTGTCAGCAGCTTAACGTGCTGCTGCTGGGCCCATTGCTGATGCTGCCTCTGTTGCTGCTGCTGCTGTAGCTGCCACTTTGGAGCAACTGCTGCTGCTGAAGCTGCTGCTGCTGGGTCCACTGCCGCTGCTGCCACAGAACCTGCTGCTGCTGGGTCTGCTGCTGCTGCCGTTACTGCATGTGCTGCTGTTGGGGCCGCTGTTACTGGTGCCAGAGTCGCTTATGTTGCTGCCAAACTCTGTTCCTGCTTTGGTCCCACTGTCAGCCCAAGTTGGCATGGCCTGGTCCCTGGACCACTGCTCTGTTCGCTGGAGCTGGGCTCAGGTGGTCAGGGAGGGGAGGGAGCAACAGCTGCTCTGCTTCTCTCACTGTTCCACATGTTCTTCTACCTCGTGTTCTGCTCCTCCGTTGCTCACTGCCATTCTCCTTTCACGTTTCCTGAGTTGCGGAGAACGCTGGTGTGAGTGGAAGCTCCTGCACCTGGCTTTTCCTGCGGCTCAAGCTGAGCCTGGCCGCTTTCTGGTGCATCACTGCCTTGGTTGGCAGAGCTGCCGGGGCCACTTTTGCCAGCCTGTGTGGGCTCTGGATGCTCTGGATCTCTTCTACTTCTCCACTGCTCCTTCAATTTCCTATACACCTCACTTTTTAGTAAAAGTGTGTATTTTGCTGAGTTTTTTTGGTCTTTTCTCCCCCCAGCTGCTTTGGCAAGGTACCTACGCCACCATCTTAACCGGAAGTCTGTACTGTCACTTCTTATCAGAACTATGGTGACTTTGGAGTCACCCTAGTGGTCACTGCCATCTGAAAAGAGAAAGTTCTATAGCCAAAAGTTAGAGTAGCATTAATATATGGATATAAATATAAATGTTAACAGGACAGTTTACTGGGCAGAATATATCTATTTAGCCAGATAGCAATAGTGGTTACTTCCCTAAGACCTATGACCTCTCTATCTATAGACTTTGAACTAGATTTTCAGTACTAGGCATGAATTTTCTGCCACAGACAGGGCCTCCAGCTCAACCAGAGAGCAGTTGATTTCCTCCATTTCAGACATGCCACTATTGCACCACTTGGCACATTTGGCCTAGATAGTTAGCCATAAAGCTTGCAGAATCCATTGCTGTTTAATACCATTGGTGACTTCTCTCTCTCAAAAGGATGCATACTGTACAGTTATTGATTTCCAGCATTCTGATAGTTTCACACCTACTTCAAAAACAACTCTAGACTCTGTCATGATCCTGGTATACCCAAAGTTCCTTACCCATCCCCTACATTGTCAAGAATCCCAAGCATGATGACCTATGTGGTGGTTTGAATGTAAATGCCCAATACCCTCAGGTAGTTTTGATTAAGTGTCCTACCTAGTATCCAGTAGACAGAACTCTGCTGGAGATGTTATGGAGAGCAGGTCTTGAATCCAGGCCTAAGTGAGCCAGTTTCCTCCACCATGATGAAGCTTCCCCTGGAATCTGTAAGCCTTAAATAAACCCTTTCCTCCTATAAGCTGTTTGGTCTGGTGTTTGTCCAGCAGCAGTAAGGTAACTACAACCACTTAGTTGCATGACAGGCAAATAAAGTCTGAAAGTAAAAGTTCAGGAACTGACTTCATTCACTACTATGCAATCAGGAGAAGTTTATCATTCTACATCCTTGTTGACTCCCTAACCAGCTTCTACTTCACCCCCGCCTTCATGTAGATGTTACCTCTACAAGTCTATATTCAAAAATCCACTATCTTTTCACCATGTTGCTAGATCCTGAGCTCTTGCCCACCACAAAGAATCCTCCACTGGGTATTCTAGTCTTGGAGGTCAGCTATCAGCTGACCAATACCAATAATCCAATACCATAATTCCTGCTCCTTCTGAAGCCACTCCACTGCGAAGTGTTCTCACAAATCAATTTATAATGTCAATAGAATTCATCACATTCCCAACCAGTGATGTTGGAGCAACATGACTTAATAAATGTTAGATCTGAGATAAATATTAGATAAATACAAAAAGCATTATCATTGCACATCATTTTTCCTCAAACCACTGGGCTTTCTTCTCCCAAAGTACTGTTATCTCCACAGATCAACAGGATATGTGAGCTAAGCATATTGCTACTGAAAACACAAATTTGGAACAGTTATTTGTTTAAAAAATGATAAGTATGTGCCATATCATTTCCTACTTCTATAATAGAATACTACAGGCTGCACGAACTATAAATGGATGTGTTTGGCACATGGCTCCTGAGTCTGCAAAATCCAGTACCTACATGCCTATTCCTGGTACAAACCTCTGTTGTGTCACAAGAATGTGGAAAGCAAGCCATCAGGCAAGTCAGAGAATGAGAGCAGCACAGACCACATTGAATGCATGTCTGCTGTCAATATGACTGGCATAATTCTTAGATAGCAACATGAATCCATTCATGACAGCAGAGCATCACCCCCCAATCATCTCTTTAAAGCTCCACCTGGAATATCATGATGTCAGTTAAATTTCACCTCCAATTCTGAAGAGGACATTTAAACCAGAGAAGTATGGAAATATACTCTAAGGTTTGTAAATATCTTGTGATGATAAAATAATTGTGGGTGGTAATAGACTCTGAAGACCCTCAAGTTTTCATTCTTCACACTCCTCCCAAAATTCTGCAAGATATTATATTACCAAGGCACATGGACCTTGCCATATGCTGCTAAATACTACTACCAAGATCTTGTGTTTTGATATTAATATCTGCTTCTTTCACTTCATTTAAGTATAAGATAAAAAGAAGCAAAGTAGCAAAAAGATGTCTGGGAGAGAGGGAGTCAATAAAAAGTTAAATTCATTTTAATTGTACTTTAATAGCTTTATACACTGAAGAAAGACTAGTCTTCTGTATACATCCATATACTGATAACATCGGATGAATAAATAATTACAAACTTGCATAATACTATTTGCTACCTTGGTCCCCCCGCCACCTTTGGAGATCTAGAAACATCCCACGATGTTATTATATCCTTTACTTTAAACAACTTAGGTATAACACATAAGACTATGAAAATTGAATCTAACATTAAATTTTAAATTCTATTTCTACATCGAGTTCCTGTGACGTTCTCGTTGACACTGAGGCGAGCTGGACATCCATTCTGATCACTGTAAGCACAGTAAAGAATGTGCCAGTGGCAGTTCTCCCAAGCTTGTTGAAATCCTACTGAAAATGATATACCCACTCAAATGCGTATTTGAATCATTGTATGGGAAATATTTTCATGAATTGGGGAGGCAGGAAAAAATCCATATGTTTAGTGTTCTTGCAGAAACAGCTATTTCAGAATAGGAAGCACTTAGCTGAGGTTGGTCGGGATTCTGACTTCTAGAGCCAGTTCTTAGCAAATTTGGGAGTGAAAGAAATCTCCCTAATATCTTTGAGAACTTTCTCAAGTGAATAAAAACATACATTTCAACAAATAAATCTATAAATGCATGATTTTACAAAAGCATGATTTTTTTAAAGTAAAATTGGTGCTCTTAAAATTCTTTAAGTAAATAGTGTTTAAGTTAGGTAAATATACTTATTACCCAATAGCAGATATTCATGAAAGAAATGAGAAAATACAAATAAGCGATAAGTGTATTTATATAGCCTCATTTTTCTTACTTATAAACTGAAGATAATTATTATACATGACTAGGTTCATGTGAGGATGGTTGAGCAGACAGGTGGATGGATAGCTTGGAGGTACGTAGTAGCATGAACATAAAGAAGAGCCAAGATCTCTCATTTACAAACTTAAAAAATGAAGAACGTAGTTAGTTAATTGCATTGTTTGACATCAGGCAGTAAACTGCATGGCCCTGCTTCTGATGCAACTTCTTACCCACTCTTATTTAAAAAGGAAGTTGCATTAAGTTAAAGATTAAATAAAAATTAAAGAATTAATGTAATTTTCTCTTCAATCAAATGCCATTTCTTAAGTTATTTTTCCTCTACACATTTTTCAAGTAAAGGTTACTTGAGATTTTAATTTAGCTCAGGATCAAGGACAATTATTATTAATTAATGAGTTCCTAAGTCACAGGACCTTGATTTCTGAAGGACTTCAAGGCCCTTTCCTTAGATCTTACACCAATGTTGTATCTTCCCTCTCCTTAATCTGTTTACTCAGAATAAGACAAGTTCAGTTCTCCTGAATACATTATGTCCAGGAGAAGAAGGAATAATTGTTGTTATTAATTCAAACTGTAAAGTTCTTCATCCAGAAATGAGCAACAGTTGATTACTACTCACACACATTAGATGCACAATGATATGAGCAAGAGAAGCTTCGAGCCTTAGTATGTGTGAGAATTGCACAATTTATTCAGCCTCAGAAGGTAATTTTACTAACAAAATGAATAAAATAAAATGTTCACTTATAGATTTTTGTGGAAATTAAATTAAAGCATTTATATGTTTTTTGTTACTTTTGTGTTTATGTATGTGAACATAAGAAATTTAATGCATATATATAATGTATTTTGACCACAGTTGCCCTCAGTTACAATCTTGTCCTTCCACTGCCACCAAGCCTCTTCCTCCTCCCTAGTCCCCATAAGAAGCATATGTGTGTGTGTGTGTGTGTGTGTGTGCATGTGTTTCTAGACATCTGCTATTTTATGTTTGCCTAAAGAATAACCTTATATGGCAAAAGTAATCAGCTGTTAATAAGGTATTTTTAGTAGTAAGATAAAATTAATATATAGCTGGGCATGGTGGCACATGCTTTTAATCCCAGTACTCAGAAGGCAGAGGTAGGAGGCTCTCCATGAAATCAAGGCCACTCTGAGACTACATAGTAAATTCCAAGTCAGTCTGAGCTAGAGTGAGACCCTACCTAAAAAATAAGTAAATAAATAAATTTATATAGAATTATCAGATGCATTTCAGGTATATAGATTCATTATACATAGAAAGAATGCTGAGTTTGATCATTAGTGTAACCAGTATTACATGCCATTAAGATATGGAACATTTCCCCTATCTTTCTAAAACTTATGCTATCTCGTCACAGAAAGGCAGCCCCAAGATCCAAGGCTGTAGTCACCACTGCTCTGGTCAATCCCTCTCTGTGTGGATCAGCTTTAGTCTGCCTAGAATCACATAACTCAGTATAGACTCTTTGATAGTGGCTTCTTATGCTCAACATAATGTCTGTGGTAAGATTCATATGTGATTTTTTTAATTGAAAAATAGTCTTCCTCCTTAGGAAAACAAAACACATTTTTTAACCTATCACCAATTCATCATATACACACATACATGCATACATACATACATACATACATATATTAAGGATATTGTTGTTCATTTAAAATTTTTGCATGAATACATATGCTAATTCCCTTGAGCAAATATTCAAGAGTAAATTATTGAGTTGGATTCTAAAATGCAATGTATAATTTTAAAATTTATTTATTTGAGAATGACAGAGACAGAAAGAGAGATGTCAGGGTCTCTAAGCCACTGCAAATGAACTTGAACCTTGGTCTCTTGGCTTTACAGGCAGTGCCTTAACTGCTAAGCCACCTCTCCAGCCCTAATGTATAATATTATAAGAAACTTCCAAAGTCTTTTTTCAACAGCTCTCACATTTTATAGTCCCACTAGTGATGTTTAAGATGTCCTCTTCCTGCTTTGCATATTCCAGTGGACATATGATGTATCTCATTATACTTTATTTTACAGTTCCCTAGTGGCTTTTCTTCAGACCATGGGTTATTTGAATATCTCCTTTCAAAAGCCACTTTTCTAAACTTTTATGACTTTAACCATGCTATCTTCTTATTACGGAATAGGATATATTCTAAACACAAGATTTGTCAAATATGTGATTTACAAAAATTTTACTTAGTCTGTAGTTCAAGATTTTATTTTCTTAATAATACCTTAATGAGAGCAAAATTTTATAATTTTAATAAAGTTAAATTTACCAATGTTTAAAAGTTCATCCATTCAAATACTTTATATCATAAATGGTTACCTACTCCATTTTGTGTGGATTTTCACCTATAATTTCTTATCTATGTATATATTTTATACCTTTATGTCTGTGATTCCCTTTTGAGTTACTAAATATGAAAATATGTTTAATGTATGTGTCATGATGTATTCCAGCATCATCTGTTGCACAGACATTTCTTTCCTTACTCTATTATATATTTTGATCTTTTGCTTGTATTAATATTCAGTTCAAATATTTTGTAATTTACTTTATGATGTCTTCATTGAACCAAAGCTATTCATATCATGCTATTTTACTTCTAGTTGACTGACAAATCACTGATATATTTTGATTAGTAATGTCTTCTTACTTCCAGTGAGGTCAAAGAACATACTTTGATTTTAATCATTTTAAATGCTTTGCTTTTAGTATATGATATCCCTTAGTGAGTATTCTATGGACACTTGGGGGAATTGTATTTTCATGTTTAATGGGATGTCTCTCAGAATATGTTAAGCTGATATACTGAATTTTTATATTCTCCCAAATTTACAAATTGAACATACTAAAATGTCAATATTAGGAGATAGGGCCTTGAGAAATATTATGTCACAAGAACAAAATCACAGAGGTGCCATGTGCCTTTCACTAGAAGAAAACACAGCTATAAGGTTCCACCTATTAATCACAGAGGAGCCTCTCATTATACCTTGACCACAGACTGTTCAGAACATGGGGAAATAACTTTCTGTTGCAGATGACCCATCCAGAATGCCAATCTGTGCAGCCTGAACATACTAAAATATTGGCCATGTTGGCTTATGGCTTTTCTCCAATTGAGTTTTCAGCATCCTATCTTTTGCTTGTGTGTTTGTTTGCCATGCGCTTGCCAGGCAAATGCTCTATAAATGAGCTGTATTGCCAGCTCTTCTTTTTGCTTATACAAAACTGAAATGAGAGTAATGTCCTTGTAGATTCATTCATTTGTTTCATTTCAGCTTCTCTTTGAATACCCCAAGGTTCTGTTATTTTCTACTTAATGGGTTATATATCTTGAATTTACTCCTTTATCATTATGAAACATTCCTTTTTATTTCTAGTAATGAACTTTGTACTAAAGTCTTTTTTATATTAATATAGCTACTTCAGCTTTCTTAGGATTTGTGTTTGTGTGATTTGTTGTTGATAATTCATTTACTTTGAATCCTAGGGTATTCCTTATAGAAAAGTATCCATTTGTTTTATTCATTTCCATCATATGAGTAGAAGCAATCTACACTTAAAAGAAAAAAAGAGATGAACTGAAAAGCAATGACTTTTCTTAACTTAATTAAAAGGTACATGCTAACCACCATCTCATCATTTAAATGAACAGATGAATTAAGAACAAAGTCACTTAAGCAGTGCACAGAGTAACACATGGGTCTCAAAACTGAGGCAGAAAAGTTTCATTCTTTCTTGATAAGAGTAAAAAGAACACGAGGATAGGGTGATGTATCAAGAGTAGTAAAATCAGCTCCTAAACAAGGAAAAGTTTTACCTTGAGGCAAGACTGTTCTTTTTTTTGGGGGGGGGTTCCTAGATAGGGACTCACTGTAGTCTCAGAGTGGCCTCGAATTTACAGCGATCCTCCTACTACTGCCTAATGTGTACTGGGATTAATGGCATGTGCCACAGTGTTCTTATGATAGCAATAAAAGAGATAGCGTGGGTTGGCCAAGGGGGTCCTAGGGAACCAGTGATCATAGACCGAGATGAAGAAGAGAAACTGAAGAAAAATGTGTTTCATAAGTGTACTCATCACTGGAGCAAATCTTTTTGCTTATTTACATGTTATTGAGATAAGGTCTGAAATTATAGCATAAACCAAGTTGGTCGTGAATTTGCTGTGTATGCCCAGGATGGCCACCAGTTCATAGCATTTTGGGGTTATTTTATTTTGTTTTTTGAGATATTTTTTGTATATCCTAGGCTGGCCTTGAACTTGTTATGTAGCCCAAGATGGCCTTGAACTTCCAATCCTCCTGCCTCTACCTCTTAAATACTGGAATAGGCATGAGTCACTATACCCTGCTGGATCATATCATGTTTGAAGTCAACAAGTTCTGTGACCTTTAAAGATGTCATTGTGAACTTCATCCTGGAGGATTGTGCTTTGCTAGATCCTTCTCCAAAGAAGCTCCACAGAGAAGTAATGGAGGAAACCTGCAAGAACCTGGCTGCAACAAAAAATAATAATAATAATAATGAAGATGAGACAAACATTCCAGAGGAAGTCAAAGAAATAAAACTGTGGAGAGACTGTAAGAAGAAAATAAATTTAGCCAATTTGAAGAAATATTTAACCAGATTCCAGACACTGTTGTAAACAAGAAAATTTTCCCAAGGAGTAATGTTGTATGAAAGCCATGGGTGTGTGAAGACATGCTCATTGGTCATTAATTCATTAATATTCTATGACTGTTCATATTGAACACAGACGTTATTAAAATGAGATATATGACATCACTATAAACTCAGGAAACATGTGAAAGCCCTAATTTATCTGGAATGCTTTCTGAAATATGAAGGCATTCACTCTGGATAGAGACACTATGACTTTAACCAAGGTGAAAAACTCTTCTAGGTCATAACCCCCTTCAAATACATGTGAACAATAACACTAGGGAAGAAGTTATATGGGTAAGCAACACTAGAGCACCATTATTTACACTTATTTTCTCCAATCTATGCATGTGACCCATGTGGGAAACTTTTCTTCTTTGAGTAACATTTGAAGACATGAATGAACTCATACTGGAGAGAAGCCATACTGATGAAATATATGTGGTAAAGCCTTTAGTTGTTTAAATAATTTCATGAGTATGAAAGAATTCACACTGGAGAGAAATTCTAATTATGTACAATGCACAGTGTGAGAAAGCATTCCCTTCTTACTATTCCATTCAAAACCATAAACGATGCCATACTGGAGAGGAAAGCTGTCATGTCAGTAATGTTAAAACCCTCAGTTAGGGGCTGGAGAGATGGCTTAGCGGTTAAGCGCTTGCCTGTGAAGCCTAAGGACCCCGGTTCGAGGCTCGGTTCCCCAGGTCCCACGTTAGCCAGATGCACAAGGGGGCGCACGCGTCTGGAGTTCGTTTGCAGAGGCTGGAAGCCCTGGCGCGCCCATTCTCTCTCTCTCCCTCTATCTGTCTTTCTCTCTGTGTCTGTCGCTCTCAAATAAATAAATAAAAATTAAAAAAAAAACCCTCAGTTATTACAATTTCAGTCAAACATAAATGATATCGTACTGATGAAGAAAACCTATATAGGTAAGTTGTATGATAAAGCCTTAACTATGCTCATTTCTTTCCAGTATCACAGGAAGATTCATAATGGTAAGAAACCCCATGCGTTTGCAATGTGGGAATGGTGGCAATTCTTCCAGTATCCATTAACTGTGAGTGAACCACATATTGGAAGGAAACCCTACAAATATAAGCACTGTAATAATGTGTTGATAGTTCGGTTCAATTTCATGAAAGGATTCACAGTGGGGAGAAACACTATGCATGTAAGCAGTGTGTATGTGATTGATGTAGGAAAGATTTCATTTATTCTAATACTTGAAAGCATGAATGGACTCACTCTGGGGAGAAACTCTATATGTGTAAGCTCTGTGGTAAATCCTTCACTAGTAATAGTTCCCTTTACAGAATGGAAAGACTCACAATGGAGAGAAATGTAAACAATGTGTAAAACATTTTTCTTGTTTGAGTGATTGAAAAAACCTGAAAAATTTTACACTGCTGGGAAACTCTGCATATGTAAACATTATGGGAAAGACCTCAAGAATCCCAGTGCCCTTCAAAACTATGAGAGGATTCTAGGAGGTGAAAAACTGTATGTTTGAGAGATGTAGGAAAGGTTTAGTTTCTTTGTTTTCAATATTTTTGTTTTTATTTGCAAGCAGAAGGAGAAAGAGAGAGAGAGAGAGAGAGAGAGAGAGAGAGAGAGAGAGAGAGAGAGAATGGGAACCATGGCCTCTAGCCCTGAGAATGAATTCCAGATGCATGCTCCACTTTGTGCATTTGGCTTTATGTGGGCACTGGGGAATCAACTCATGCTGTTAGGCTTTGCAGGCAAGTGTTTATATCACTGAGATATCTATTTCTCCAGCCCAGGTTTCATTGCCTATAGTAAATTTTGAATACATGAATGGATCACATTAAGTCCAAAAGGATCAATGTAGAGAGAAAATCTTCTTAACAAGCAGTATGGGATATCTTTTTATACTTTAATTGTCAAAGGCATTACCTAATTCATACTGATGAGAAATCCTATATGTGCAAGCAGTTTTTGCTCATCCTAGTTCCTTAAAGTACATAGACAGACCCATGCTAGAATAAATTCCTAAGTATAGGCTATGGAAAGGTATCCTTATGACCTTTCCAACACACATGGAAAAGAATTAGTGTCTTGCTGTATGTAGGAAAACCTCTAAGTCATGCTGGTTGGATTTGCAGTCATCTGAGTGCATGCTATGTTAAGAAACCTTGAATAGATGGAAAAAATGTCATCAGTTGGCCCACCTTTGAGAAGGTACCCAGTACCAAAACTCATGCAGAAGTATAATAAATTCATTAGTCATAGAAAAAAGTTTCAAAGTTCTATGAAAATTCCTCATAAAACACACTTCATAAATATGATTTTAAAACTTAATGTGAGGTGATTATGTAGAATGCCCTACATTTTGTATTGCCTGAAGGAAATATTCTGAATCTTTTCAGTTTATCATGCTTATTAGTCCCTCTTATTCTTTCTCACTCTCAAATAAATAAATAAAATATATTTTAAAAAAGGCTCAATACGTACTTAAAAATGTCCCATTGAATAAAAACCTTGATGCCTGTTGCAGTCAGGTTTGCATTGCTGGTAGAAAACAGCCAACCAAAGAAGTTTGTGGGAAAAAAAGGTTTATTTTGGCTTATAGGCTCAAGGGGAAGCTCCACAATGACAGGGGAAAACGATGGCATGAGCAGAGGGTGGGTATCACCCCCTGGCCGACATAAGGTGGACAATAGCAACAGGAGAATGTGCCAAACACTGGCATGAGGAAACTGGCTATAACACCGGTAAGCCTGCCCCCAACAATTCAGTACCTCAGGAGGTTTAAATTTCCAGTAGCCATCAGCTAGGGAACCTAGCATCCAGAACACCTAAGTTTATGGGAACACCTGAATCAAATGACCACATTCTACCCCTGGCCCCCATAAACTGATATCAATACATGATATAAAACACAATGCATTCAGTCCAACTTTAAAAGTCCCCACAGTTTTTATAAATCCCAATGATGTTCAAACAGCCCCAGAATCCAAGGTCTTTTAACTGAGCCATAATACCAAAAAATCCCCCCAAAACCCATAATGGCACAGAATAAACAGTCACACTGCAAAAGATGGCACTAGGCATAGCAAATAAATATTCAAACAATACAAGATATAGAACAACCAGGGCAAACATCAAACTCCATAGCTTCAAGTTCAACAACTGTATCCAGTGACAAATCTCCAAGTCTGATAATTCTAACCAGCAACAACTCTCTGGTACTCCATTTCTACCCCTCTAGCTAGGCTACTCACAGTGCTGGAAAACTTCATCAGGGCCAGCAGCCATCTCATGGTCCTGGCATCTCCACTGGGTCTCCATTGCAATCCATGGTTCATCCTCATGGCTCCAAGGGGGCTCCATGCAGGCATCCAGCAAACCTGCTTCACACTGCCCATGGTCATTTCCAAAACACAGGACTGTGTTGCAAACTCAATGACCCTCTGTCCAGCATTTCTTATACTCCATGATACCAGGTATGGTGCCAATTTGTTAATCCAGGGGGGAATAAAGCAGACTTTAAAGAATGGACACTCCTTGAGCACTCAGGTCTCATCAACAGTCTACATTCTTCCTGTTGCCCCAGTGCAGGTTAGCTGGCCCAATCTCAATGGTTGTAATCTCGCAGGCAATTTGCAGGTGAGTGGGCATCAGTTTAGGCCCAAAGATTTCATTTTTTTCTATGCCATATCCCTCTGCTCACACCAGTTCTTTTCTATGCAAAGCAACCCTGCACAGCTTCTCAGGACATGGGCATAACTGTAAGCTTTTCACACAAACTGCTAGCCTAATCCAAACAAAGCTCTTTTTCACCCTCATAAGTCAAACCTCACAGTCCATAGTTCTTATTGCATTCAACTCTGACCAGAATAATCCATGAAGCTGTATTTACTGCAAGGTGTCTCTTAGGTCAAGGTTTAAAATCCTTCCACATTTCTCTTGAAAGTCAGCTCCAAAAGGCCAAAGCCACACACTCAGGTGTCTAGAAGCAATCCCACTCCTCGGCAACACTTTACTGTTGCATTGAGGATCACAATGCTGGTAGAAATCATCCAACCAAGAGAGGTTTTGGGGGAAAAAAAGATGTTTATTTTGACTTACAGGCTCGAGGGTAAGCTCCATGATGGCAGGAGAAAATGATGGCATGAGCAGAGGGTGGACATAACCCCCTGGCCAACTAAGGTAGACAATAGCAACAGGAGAATATGCCAAACACTGGCACGAGAAAACTGGCTATAACACCAATAAGCCTGTCCCCAACAATATACTCCCTCCAGGAGACATTAATTCCCAAATCTTTATCAGCTGGGAACCTAGCATTCAGAACAACTAAGTTTATGAGAGATACCTGAATCAAACCACCACAATGCCTTTACTACTGAATAATATTAAGCATTAAAAACAAATAAAATATCAATACTTCTCAAATTGCTCCAAAAACAAAAGTGAAAAATGTGATTAAATTCATTTTATGAGGCCACCATTACCTTGATACTAAACAGGCTTAATCCACATGACAATAAAAGGAGAGAAAATTATAGGCCAATAATACTGGTGAACATAGGAATGCAAAAATCCTCAGTAAAATACCAGCAGAGCAAATTTACCAATATAGCCAATGACTTGTTTATCACAATCAAGTGGGATTCAGACCTAGTGTATAAACATAGGTGTGTAGTATAGACAAATTAATTAATGTGGTATACTATAGCAACAGAATGAAAAGTAAAAAACATACAATCATCTCCATGGATGCAGAAAAGTTATGGAACAAAATTTTATTATGAAAACTCTCAAAAATGAGTATAAAAGGAACATGCATCAACATAGTAAGGACAAGATATGATGCACCCCACACATCATACTGAATACTGGAAAACTGAAAGCTTCCCCTCTGATAGGAAATAAGCCATGGATATCCACTCTCTCTATATCTGTTTAACATGGTAGTGGGAATCTTAGGCAGAGTCATTAGATAAGAGAAATGACTAAGTTGATAAAATTGGGGGAGCAAAGAATTAATATTGTCTGTATTTGAATTTTTCATAATTTCATATATCAGAAACCCTACAATTGCATTCAAAACTATTAACTGAGTTAATTGATTAAAGTTGTAGTGTACAAAATCAACTTATAATATTATGTAGTATTACTATACATGAATAAAGAGCTAGTCCCCCCAAATGAACTAATAATCCCATTGGTAAGAGCTATAAAAATACTTAAGAATAAATTGAATCAAGGTGATGAATTATCTGCACCATGAACAGTATAAAATGTTGATGAAAGAAATTAAAATAAAAAATAACTCATTCCCATTTATTGATTGAGTAGAAGAATATATGTGGTTAGCAACTACTCAAAATCTACAGCTCTTATATAACAAGTCACTTTCAGAAGCCACAAGCAAAGGGCTGAGGATGTATCCTAGTGGTGAACAGTTTGCCTTGCATGTACAAGTCCAGGAGTAGACTCCTGCTGCCCTATTCCCAAATCATATAAAATAGTAATATATTATTTGTCACCTAAAATTATCAAAGAATAAAATGTGTGTATTGTTAGTGAAAGTGCAGAGAATTAGGCACTGTGATATCCCTTGATAATAAAAAGTAATAGAAAAGAATATATAGCTTGGTCAAGATCCCAAACAATACTTTTCACAGAAATAGAGAAAGCCAAAATTATTTTTAATATTTATTTGTTTGAGAGAGAGAAAGAAGCAGATAGAGTAAGAGAGAGAGAGAAAAAAATGGGTTGTCAGGGCCTCTAGCCACTGCAAATGATCTCCAGACCCATGCCCCATCATGTGCATCTGGCTTACATGGGTACTGTTGAATCAAACCTGGGTCCTTAGGCCTTTCAGGCAAGTGCTTTAACCTATAAGCCAACTCTTCAGTCCCAAAATTATTTTAATAATCACAAAGGAACAAAATTGGCATCATCTCACTTCTAAATTTATAATCAAGCGATTCAAAACATCATGGCAGCAGAATTAAGAAATAGGCACTCAGGGCTGGAGAAATGGCTCAGAAGTCTCTATTCCCCAGTACCCATGTAAGCCATGTGCACATGGTGGCACGTACATCTGGTGTTCATCTGCAGTGGCTGGAGGCTCTGGTGCACCCATTCTCTCTTTCTCTCTCTCTGTCATCTATCTATCTGTCTTCTTCTCTTTCTCTCTCTCTAATAAATAAATAAAAATAAAATATTAAAAGTAATACACACGCAGAGTAGTGAAAAAGAAAAGAGACCTCAGAATAATTGATGTGTTTACGGTCAATGGATTTCTGACAAAGATGCTAGGGATATTTAATGGAGAAAGGACAGAGTCACCAAATGACATTGGGAAAATTGGATATGCAAATAAACCAACTTTAACCCTCATCTCACACCACGTACAAAAATATATTTTAAAAACCTATTAAATCAACAGAGCACAGAGACAACTTAGAAAGTTGAAGAAGATAAATTAAAAACCATACATCTGACAAAGAATTACTATCCATAATATATACATAATCCAAAGAGGGCTGGAGAGATGGCTTAGCAGTTAAGGTGCTTGCTTGTGAAGGTCAATTCCCCAGTACCCACATAAACCAGATGCACAATATGGCACATGAGTCTGAAGTTTGTTTGCAGTGGCTAAAGACCCTGGCATATCTATTCTCTCTCTCTATCTCCCTCTTAAATAAATAAATAAATAATATGTTTAAAAAAATAATCCCAAGAAAAATAAACACAAATTTGAATCATATGATGCACAAATGGCCAAGAGACACATGAAAACATAATCCTCATTCCCTAGGAGGTCTGAAGGCCAATAAGGATCTGAATAGACTTTGCCAGTTTATTATCATCACATCAGATCCATTGCCCTCTAATCACACATGATTGTCTGTCAATAACACAGTTCTTTCTGAGTCTTTTGATCTTCATTTATGAAGGCTCCTATCCCATGTGAAATTTATATTAAATAAACTTGGTTAATTTTTTAATCATCAAATCACCAACCATCATGAAATTATAACTAAAATCCACAATAAACCACCACCTCCAAAAAACACCATACAGGGCTGGGGTGATGGCTCAGTGGTAAAAGGTGCTTGCTTGCAAAATATGCAGGTAAGGGTTCAATTCTCCAATACCCATGTAAAGCCACATATACAAATTGGTGCATACATTTAGGATTTGTTTATAGTGGCAGGAGGCCCTGGCATGCTCATTCCCTCTCTCTCTGTCCCTTCCTCTCTGTTAGCAAATAGCAAATATTAAAAAAAAATATTAAAATAATAATAAATACAAAGACATGAAAAAAGAGGAACTTATATATTTTTATCTAGGATATAAATTAACACAGCCATATTGAAAGACAATATGAAGTTTCCTCACAAAACTAAAAAATGTATAGTGTATGATAGAAAACTCATCAAAACCATAAACTCCTATATTTACATAAACATGGGTGAACCTGGGGGCTACCATATTATGCAAAACAAATCAGGCAGAGAAAGACAAGCATAATCTTGCCCATATGTGGACTCAATCTCTTGAACAAAAACTTTGAAGTGTGTTGGATGGATGGCTTAGCTACTAAGGCTCTTGCCTGCAAAGCCAAAGGACCCAAGTTTAATTTCTTCAGGACCCATGTAATCCAGATACACAAAGTGGTATATGCATCCAGAGTTGGTTTGCAGAAGCTAGAGACCTTGAATCTCTCTCCCTCTCTTTCCCTCTCTCTCCCAAATAAATAAGTAAAAATAAAAAAAATTTAAAAGTTTGAAGTAATATAGGATTGTTCTTGAGAGAAAACAATGGTAATCACTATTAAATAAACTCCATAAATTTGATCTGAAATTTGGAACTAAGGCTTATGACCATCTCATATGATACACTTGTGACACAGAAGCAACAAGTGGTCCATAAAAAGAATTACAGGTCTATAACGACTAAACATCATGAAGCTCCACTTCTCTAACTCAAGAAAAGCTATATCACAAGACAGTATTTCAGTTTAATGTTTGTGGGGACTTTAAACATAGAAGGAGAAGGAAATATCAGCAAATCTACAGCTAAGCTTTTGAATGAACTATCTGCTGTGTCAAAGATGAGTCAGGGGGTCAGCTGATGTGGAGGCAATCAATGCAATCGCTATTATCAGTGGGTAAGTAGAATCTAATGACGGTCATGTGACAGCCTAGGAACATAAGAATCCATTCACAGCTGAAGCTAGACTCTATGCAGATACACAAACTGGGCTGTTTTTTAGATTACTCCACTCTTCTCCCAACTCTATAAACATAATCACCTGCAATTGCAGACTCTGAGCTTTTTGTCTGTGATGATAATGTTTGAAGCAGAAATGGTACAAGCAGATTTTCAAGAGATGCTTTTGCCGTGAGTAGGACAAAAGGAAGGTCTGAAGTCTTAAAGATGAGAAGCAGCGTGTACTTGTTACTAAACTGAGTTTTAAGAATGCTATTTCTGTCATTCTTTTAGGAAACCTTGTAGGTCTCTCTGATCAAAAGCTCATTGTGGATGATAGCCCCACGCTGGTACTAGGAGTTACAGGTCAGTGCCCACTAAAGAAAATGACGGAAAAAAAGACTAATATACATGAATTAGAGATGAGACAGAGAGAGGGAGGGGGAGAGGAAGGGAGGGAAGCTTTGGGCTGTAATTTTTTCTGCAACATGTCAATAATCCTCACCATTAACATAGTAAGCTTAACATCATTTATGGACTTTAGTTAAAGTTATAAAATAAACCATTTTTGCACTAAGATCTAACTTATGACTTTACATGACTTCATTTTCTTTCCAATATTTCAGGTTTTTCTGATGGAGGAGAGATGGCTGTGTAAATTTCTCTCTCTCTCTCCCTCCCTCCCTCTCTCATACACACACACACACACACACACACACACACACACACACACAGTCTAATGGAAGAGAAATCTCCCTTTGTAGACATGTTCAAAACTTTTGAAACATTAACATGCACATGGTAACATAATCCTGACATTAATTTCATAGCAGTTTTTGAAAACTATTTCTGAGTGTAAGGTTTTGTATCTTCTCTGTCATAATAGAAAAAATAGGTTTATTATTTCTCCTAATAATAATGGTGCAGATTAACAAGATGTTTAATCTGTATAACCCACCCTAGGTAAATTTCTATTGTGACTATTCTGTAGTACTTCATATCATTTCATATTTACATTATATATTTCAAATTTGCTTCATGTTGCAAATAGAAAACATTTTTATAATAGGGTCTATTATAATACTTTGTTTTCCTCTCACATCATTGGACCAATTCATTAAGAAAAGCACTGCATTATAATTATCACAGAATGGTAAATTAGTTAATTTTGAGTGAACTGACAGAAATATCTTATGAGAGGAAAAGCTTAATTTGGCTGACAATTTCAAAGAGATTTCTGGCCATCCCTAACAGAAAAGATAAAGTATCAGGGGTGGTTTCATCCATGGTAGTGGGAGCAAGAAACCATGGTCATTCATATCATGGCATACAAGAAGCAGAAAATGTGGGCTGGAGCTAGGAGTGGGTATAATATTTCAAGACCCTCTCCTAAGAACCAGCTTGGCCCCACCCTACCTGTATCCCCTACATGTGACACCTAATAACCAGTATGAAGGGAAGTTGGCCATGATGGCTCTTATTTTAAAAAATCAGGTAAAGTAAGCCATTTGATGTGTGATTTAATCAACTATTCCCTTTCTTAAGTGGAAATTAAATGGCATGTGCAATTTGATTAAAAACTGTCAACTAGGGGTAGAGATATGGCTTAGCAGTTAAGGTGCTTGCCTGTGAAATCCAAGAACCCAGGTTTGATTCTCCATGTCCCACATAAGCTAGATGCACATGGTGTTGCAAGTGTCTGGAGTTCGTTTGCAGTGGTTAGAGGCCCTGATGCATTCTCTCTCTCTCTCTCTCTCTCTCTCTCTTTCTCTTTCTCTCTCTCTCTCTCTCTCTCCTCCCTTTTACTTACTCTGTCTCTAATAAATAAATATAAATATAAAATTTTAACTAAAAAGAAAGAAAACTGTCAACCTTGTTTGGAAGCTTGTTACCAGTGGATATGCCAGGGAAAACAAACAAAAGAAACTCAAAGGATGATGCAGAACACTTCAGTTTTTAGTCAGCTCCACATTGTTTTGTATAGCTGTTAAAAGTAGGATCCTGTGGGATCTAATTAAGTTAGTAACACTACATATTCATAGAGTAATTCTTTTCTAGAATCCAGGCTGGCATATTCATCATTAAATCCTGGAATCTGACTGACAGTCTAACAGCTGCCCCTAGACCAACTCAGTGAATTCCCACAAAAGGATATCTTCAGAATAGGGATGGTTCCAAATGTGTTCCCCTGGCATCATGAATGCTCCAACTATCTTCATTTCCAAGTAGCTGCCTTAAAAGTCTTTATCAATCACAAAATCTACAAAAAATAGAAGAATAACTAAAGAAACAGAAAAGAATGTCATTTTCAACCCTGACTACAAAGCTCAGAATATTTTCATCCTGTCTCTTTTTTAAGATGTGTGTGTGTGTGTGTGTGTGTAGAAGAGAGAGAGAACGAGAGAAAGAGAGAGACATATATCTATCTGAGTGTTCTTACTGAGGCACCAGGCACACATGGAGGCCAGAGGGTAACATTCAGGAGTCAGTGTCAGCCCTTTCCTCTCACCTCCCCTGGGGCAGAATCTCACATTGTTCACTGCTGCTTTCACCCAGCTTGCTCTCACAAGCCTCTGAACCTGATTACACATGCGCTTTATCCCCAGCCCCTCATTGTGTCTCAGAATTTACAATTGAATTATCCGAGTTTAGTGCAAGTAATAAGTAACAGAGCTGACCTATAAAAAGATATTGATTTCTAAAACATTCTCTTCACTAAATAACTTTGTCTTCTTTAAACCAAAAGGAGATTCTTTAACAATAACAATAATGACAACAAAAGATATTTAATCAAACACCACTTATGATGACTTAAAATTCCATGAAGCTAACAGCTCTTCACTTAGACCTATCTGTCTGTTCTAGCTAGTCTCTTAGATCTAAAATAGGAAGATAATTAATCAGAAAGCAAACAAAGATAAAGAATTACTTCTATAGTGGATTACTGAGGTGTATTTTCTGGACACATAGATATTTCCAATCAAGTATTTCACTTACAATGAAAAACCAATACCACATAAGATAGCTTCACTATAACAATATTAACCAAGAGTACTTCCATCTATCTAAATTATCTCAGGACATATAACAAAAAAAGTAATTACACTTATGCAAAAGTGGCTCATTAATATGAAGAAGAAATTTTATTTAATGTTTCACTGACTCAGAAGTATGTGCTAATAACTGAAAAGAATGTTTCAAAAATTTAAGCTATGAATAAAAATATCATACCATTTCTGTAGCTGACATCAGCTTTAGTGCCTAGGATTCAGTACTAGGAATTTTTTCATGAGAAAAGTGATATCTCAACTGGTAATTTCCAATTGCAAATAAAATACTACAGATGGAAAAATATACATATTGGAATTCATAAAATTCCCATGAAAACAAGAAAGGAAGTCTCGTCACTTGAAGTCAATGTGGAAAAGACATTAGCTACTGTCATAATCTAAACTGAAGCCTGATATCTTTACCCTATTATTAATGTGGAAATAGTGACTTAACAGGTAAAAACAATTGCAAAAGAGCAGTCTTCAGCTTGTAAAATACCAGAGGCTTAGCATCCAAAAGAAGCATTAAATAAAAAAGTATTGTTAGTGCTGCTAAATCAATAGCATTTACATAATTATTCTTTACAAATATGTAAGCAGATGCTATATTTTAGAGAAATTACCAAAAGAAATTAAATGTCACTTTAAGTTATAAAATTTTGACACTATGTAAGATATATTAATCAGATGTCTGATATTCTAACCAAAAAACATTTGGAATGCATTCTTGTACAATGTAGAATGAAACACTGAGTGAAAAAATAATTAATTATTTCTCAATAACTTGTACTTTTGAGTCTCTATCTCTCAGGAATCCAGTGAAACTTATTTTTAACATTTATTAAAATATCTGGAATTCTTTGAATGAATAGAAGCTGCAAAGGAAAGATTAGTTGATGGTGAAAAAGTGAATATTGCCTAATAAACCTCATCATGAACAGTCCCAAACAGAGTGGGAAATAAGAAAAGCAAACCACATATCGTGGATGACCTCTTTACCAAACCTGAACAATTCAGTGGAAGGAAAAGAAACTGAGGAAAAAGAACAAAAATCTACAAAAAAACAAAAACAAAAAAACTGAGTCATAGACCTTACTTTCCATTGTAAAGATTTTTCTCTCAATCAAAAATCATTTATTTGCATTTCAGACACATAACTTATAAATAAATCTGCTTAATTCAACTTTTGCATATTCTTTCTAATTCTAATGCCATTCCAACAGTCACCAAGCAGCTATTAAAACTCACTTTTGTATGCAATTTTGTTGAATTCTTTCAAGCTAAATTTCATTATAGCTAAAAAAAAATATGGCTTTATTTACCTTTACTCCATGAAACATATTTCATCATGTTGGTACTGTAATTGTTAAACATTATCTGACTTTTTCCAGTGACTTAGTAGGGTCACATGGATAAACATAGCCTTCATGTTATAACCCAATAATTCAGCTCCTCTACAAGGGAGAAATTCTACTAGAAAACTCATCTAACTTCTTTGCTGCTAGTGACAGATATTCAAGAAATATTTGTCAATTATCAATTATCTGTTTTGATAATCTGATTGCTTTATTTTTTTTCAGACAAAATAACCAATGTGGCTCATTATTTATCTATAAAGAGTCATGTGAGTTTCAGAATGTTTCTCTTCTTTAGCTCAACTGCCTGAATTACCTAACTATTCTCAAGAATAGCTTCTTGAGTGCTCATCACCTTGGCCATCTGCAGTGGCCTGGCTTCCTCCAGCAAGGGGCTGTGCTGTGCTGAATACCTGCCTCCTGCAGCCCAGCAGCCCAACACTGATGTCAACCACCAAGCGGCAAGATGGTAGATAACTGTAGGCCTAGGTATTGCAGCTTTTGCATTTTCAGGGCAGTATGCATTTCAGATCTGGAAACCTTTAGAACAAGCAATAACAGAAACAGCAAAAAATATTTCATCTCCTAGCCTTTCATCCTATTATAAAGGAGGATTTGAACAGAAAATGAGTTACTCAAGAAGCTAGTCTTATCTTAGATGTAAGCCCATTTGCTGCCAAGGCCAAGATTCAAACAGCCCACAGAAGAATTATGATTTTGAATCACCCATATAAAGGAGGATCTCCTTACTTAGCAAACAAAATAAATGAAGCAACTTACTGGAGGGAACGACCAAGCATTAATGGACACTGAAGGACTACGGTGAAGACTTGCTAGAGCTAACTACCAAGCATTAATATGTGCTGAAGGACCGTACTGAGGGAAAAAAAAAAAATAAGTTTTAGAATCCTAAAAACTGGTGTAAACCTTTTCTTCCATCAGTAAGCTATGTAACAATAAAAGATGAATGCAAAAGAAAATATATTTTTTAAAAAAAGAAGATGTACTTTTCTACCAAGCATCATAGGTGGAGAATGTTTAACTGTTATGATGCAAGACTCCTAATTAGGTTCTCAATTTTTTGTTGTTGTTGTTGTTAAGATGAGCTTTGCTTTCTTCATTTTTCTTTTCTTGTCTTTTTTTTTTTTTTTTTTTTTTTAGTTAGGACCTCACTCTCACTGACCTGAAATTCACTATGTATTCTCAGGCTTACCTCAAATTCACTGTGATCCTCCTATCTTAAAGCCTCCCAAGTGCTGGGATTAAAGGCATGCACTACCATGGTGGACCCAAATGCTTTCTTCATTCAGAAAGAAGTTGATGAAAAAATATCTAATGGAAGAAGTCTTCCTCCTAAAGAAGCAATTCTCTAAGAAGCTTAGAGTTTCAAGGGCCCAAGAACATTGGCCTTTCCAAGAGTCTGTCAGTTAGTATAGGTAAACAATATATCCCAACCGGGAGAAGCCAAGAGATCTGGAGCTGAGCTATGTAGGAAAGGACCTGAGTGTGCACAAAGGTGAAATCCAGGCACATTGGTTCCCAGAGTCCTTTCACTTGTTCTCTTGGCAGTTTCTTCTCTGTGTCTTTTCAAACTATAGAAGGAGGCTTTCTTATGTCATCCTACAGGCCACATTACCTGCCTCATTCTAAGTTTCAGAAACCTGCTCATTTTCATATATAAAATATCCAGCAAATTTACAATACTATTAATATATGAGATGATGCATTTTTTCCAAAAGCACATTTTAACTTGAAATTTTAGATATATATGAGAAACATGTTTGCAAGTGAAAGGAGCAGGGGTACTTATTAATCACATATAACTGAAGATGATTCTTTTGGATAAGTTCCTATGAAAGAATATTTTCTTATCAGAATGAATGAGCCAAACACCTGAGATACTCTCCAAGATCAGGGAGACAGAGAACAATTGTGGACCATACATATCAAGAAAATCATGTTGTCTATGTTGTCCTGGGAACTCTCTCAAAACACATATATATAAAATCTCAGAATGTCTCAGTTCTTACTACCCTGCCTGAGCTTCTTTTCCTGATATACCATTTTCTTCAAGATTCCACACATCATGAACATTGTTTTCTCCAATTGGGTGGGCCCAGATCATCAGGATACATTGGATAAGGAGACAGTAGCAGTAACAATGACACCTAATGCATAACCCAATGTTTGTGCCAATCATACACATTGCCATTTAGTATTTGCAATAATAAATAAACCAGACGGGGGTAATAGCATCACCCTGACTACACTGAAAAGAAAACTGATGCTCAGACAAGATAAAATAACTTGGCATCGCAACCTAGTACATAGCAGAGTTGAGTTTCATCATCATCACTATCAGCTCATACAATTCATCTTCAAACTTGTAAAAAATATGAATTGCCAAGAGACTCCCTGAAAGGCCCTTATTCATCAAGTTCTAGGTGGGGCTCGGAATCTGTGCTTTTAATAAAGAATCCAGGCAATTCTTTTATAAGTTGGGAAAGACTACACTAATTATTCTGCCTCTCAGTCTGGCATTTTGGTAATTGAAAATTGAAAATTACAAAAAGAACTGTCAATCACAGAGTGCTCCCTACTGCATTTTACCCTGCTAATCAAGATAAAAGCCCCTGCCAACCACATCTTGCTGCACAACAGAATATCATGAATGTGTGGATGGATTGCTGGGTTGAAATTCCACTTGTTTCTCTTTTTATTAGCAGTGGACTTCTTAAACCACATTTTACTTCCTGCTATTGGATTATTACTGATATTATACTCAAAATTAAAATTAAAAGGAATGGAAGGGGTTCCAGGTCAATAACTGTTAAGCAGTAGTTGTTTTTAGCATGGATACTTTTCCCTCCTTTCTGTGAATAGACAGCTTGTACTCTCCCACAGGACCCCTGGTAGGGACATGAATGGCTATGAAATACTCAGAGAGAGGATAATGAAAGATCTGTTATCAACAAATCAAATCAGTTTCCTCACTAGACAGATATTTAAAATTACAAAAGTATCTGGATGGACAAAGGGTACCAGTCATATAAAGTAAGGATTAAAGCAATTGTGATTAACAAACCATCTAGTCGATATATGGCCAAATGAATTAACAATTGAATTAGACAAATGAATTAGACAATTCTCAAAAGAAGAAACAGAAATTTTTGTTGTTGTTGTTGTTATTTTTTAGAGAGAGAGAGTGAGAAAAATATCCAGTATGCCAAGGTCTCTGCCACTGCACTTGAGCTCCAGATGTTTGTGCCACCTAGTGGGTATTGTGACCTTGTGCTTCACCTTTGTACATCTGGCTCACATGGGATCTGGAGAGTTGAACATGGGTCCTTAGGCTTTGCAAGCAAGCACATTAATGGCTAAGCCATCTCTCCAGCTTGCTAAGGTACTTTTGGTTAAGTAACTTAATTAACTCCAGTAGCCCAGCTGGAGGAGGTGTCACTGGGGGTGGATCTTGAGTCCTGACCTAAGGTCTGAAATGTGCCAATTTGTGTTCTGGCTATTTGATGCTTTCTGGCCTTGATGTTTTTCAGCTTGAATCTATGGAAGTGAGCCAGCTTCTTCCACCATTGATAGTGTTTACTTGGATCTATAAGCCTACAATAAACCATTTCCTCCAATAAGCTGCTTCTGATTGGATGTTTGTCCCAGCAACCAAGCACTGACTTCAGCAAGTACTCTTTCCACTCACAACTGATAGACTTTTTATCACTTTATAACCTCTTCTCCATATCTTCCCTCCCTTGCCTCTCCTTTTTATAACTGATAACCACAACCTGTCATAATTTTAACACCATGAAAAATCTATGGAAGCAAGCAGTGTCACTACTTAATGCTCCCACATATTTTGCCAGCTCCATATTTTTCAAAGTTAATACTAGTCCCTACCCTAAACCACCCTCTTTCATTCCCACTTCTAAGAAACTAAAAATCTTAATATTCTGGTCTAGTCTTTATTTATATATCTTCTTAGAGTTATTGAAACCAACAGATCATTGTTGTTAATTTGGTAAAAAGACATTTGTATAATAGGCAGATCCACAATATTTGATTATTCCTGCTGTTAATATTCTTACTCTGGGAGCAATATAGATATTACACCAGTGAGCACTTTAAAGTCCTGGACTAATACAACTGATATAATAAATAGAAAAAAAACTAAGCAATGAACTAAGCAATGAAATAACCAAAGAGGTAAAAATTCTAACACAGTAAGAAAGAAAAATAAGAAAAGTTAAGGCAAAGTAAGACCTTTAAAAATCATGAAGGAGACTTCCGGTTAAGATGGCGGCATAGGTACCACGCCAAAGCAGCCTAGGGGGGAAAAAGACTAAAAAAACTCAGCAAAATACACACTTTGACTAAAAAGTGAGGTGTATAGGAAATTGAAGCAGCAGCAGAGAAGTAGGAGAGATCCAGAGCATCCAGAGCCTGCACAGGCGGGAAAAGTGGCTCCGGCAGCTCAGCCAAACGCCGCGGCCGTGGCGCACCAGAAAACTGCCAGACTCGGCTCAAGCTGCAGGAAAGGTCAGGTGCGGGAGCTTTCCCTCACACCGCGCTCTCTGCAACTCGGGAAACCTGAGGGGAGAGCGGCAGAGAGCAATGGAGGATCAGACCACGAGGTAGAAGAACGCGTGGAGCAGCAAGAGAACCAGAGCAGCTACGGCTCCCTCCCCTTCCCCACCGCCTGAGCCCGGCTCCGGTGAACAGAGCAGCGGCCCGGGACCGGCCACACCAACTTGGGCTGACAGCGGGACCCAAGCAGGGGCAGAGTTCGGCAGCAATATCAGCGGCTCCAGCACCGGTAATAGCGGCCCCAGCAGACCCAGGAGTAGCAGCAGTGGCAGACTCAGCAGCAGCTTCAGGGGGAGCAGCAGCAGTGGACACAGCAACAGCAGCTTCAGCAGCAGTGGTGGCTCCAGCAGTGGCAGCTACAGCAGCAGCAGAGGCAGCAGCAGCAGCTTGGTTTGCCCTGCAGGAAAAGCAAGTGCCCAGCTCCAGAAATCAGAACAGCAGCCCAACAACCCAGGCAGCAACTTGACTGAGACCAAAATCATCCAAGGTAACTGGGATTGCACCAGGGAGGGGTCTAACTTGGTCGCAAGCTGACTTGAATCCCTCAACAAACCAGAAATCTTAACCTCTTTGTTGATAGAGGATCTGGTCGTTATAATAACTACTCTTGCATACATACTCAGGGGTTGTTTTTGATTGAATGTGTACAGTGTTTAGTTAAATTTTAGAATCTACCTATATTTTATTCCACTCAGCCTGCTTGAATACTCCTATAGCAGGGAAACTCAACCCCTAAGAACATCTTTGTAGATACTCTGAGAGTCTTAAGAGCTACACCTAACACCTTAAGGTCCTACCCTGAAAATATATTACATCAAATCAATTGATACAGCTAAGAATACACAGCTAGGTAGAAAATCCAAGCATTAACTTAATCCAAGATGCAAAAATATATACATTATAACACAAGAAACACTAAAAAGCAAGACAATATAAATCCACCTAAAAGTATTAATGCATCAGAAATGTCCTCCAGTGAGAAAGAGTTAGAGGAAATGCCTGAGAAAGAGTTCAAAAGAATGATTATAAATATGTTCAAAAAGGTCAATGAACACATCAAAACAATCAAAGAAGAAATCAAAGAGGAAATCAAAGGAATCAAAGAAGATGCAGGACACCAATTTAATGAAATAAAGAAGGCAATACAAGACATAAATAAGGAAATAGAAATAATAAAGAAAAACCAGTCAGAATTACTAGCAATGAAGAACACAGTTAATGAAATAAAAAACTCTGTAGAAAATCTCACCAGTAGGATGGATGAGGGAGAGGACAGAATATTTAAGCTAGAAGACTTGGTGGCAGACCTAATGCAGTCCAACAAAGAGAAAGACAAACTTATAGAAAAGTATGAGTGGGAATTTCAAGATATTCGGGACACTATGAAAAGATCCAATCTAAGAATTCAGGGCATAGTAGAAGGAGAAGAACTCCACTAAAGAGGCATAGTAGGCGTCTTCAACAAAATCATAGAAGAAAATTTCCCCCAAATTGGAAAAGAGGTGCCAATGCAGATACAGGAAGCCTTTAGAACCCCAGCCAGACAAAACCCAGAAAGAACTTCTCCTTGCCATATTATAATCAAACTTCCAAACACACACCAAAGAAAAAATATTGAAAGCAGTTAGAGAGAAAAATCAAGTTACCTACAAAAGCAAGCCCATCAGAATTGCAGCAGATTATTCAACACAAAATTTTAAAGCCAGAAGGGCTTGGAGTGATATATTCCAAGTACTGAAAGATAACAACTGTCAACCAAGGTTACTTTATCCTGCAAAGTTATCCATTCAAATAGATGGAGAAATAAAGACATTCCATGACAAATGCAGGTTAAAGGAGTATTTGAAGACAAAACCAGCTCTACAGAAAATACTTGATAGAATCCTCCATGCTGAAGGAAAGGAAAACCACACGTATAAGGAACCTAGAAAAAACAAGCAATACTCAAATACTAGTTAACAGAAGAGAGCACAGGTAGAACCAGAAACACACACACACACACAAATGGCAACCATAAATACACACCTTTCAATAATATCTCTTAATATCAACGGCCTCAATGCCCCAATGAAAAGACATAGATTTGCAGACTGGGTTAAAAAGCAGGATCCTACAATTTATTGTCTCCAAGAAACTCACCTTTCTACAAAGGATAGACATTATCTTAGGGTGAAAGGTTGGAAGACGGTGTTTCAAGCAAATGGGCCTAGAAAACAAGCAAGGGTTGCTATCCTAATATCGGACAGGGTAGACTTTAGCCCAACATTAGTCAAGAAAGATAAGGAAGGTCACTTTATATTGATTAAGGGCACACTCCAACAGGAGGACATTACAATCCTAAACATATATGCACCTAACATGGGGGCTCCCAAATTCGTCAAACAAACACTATTAGAACTAAGGTCACAGATAACACCAAACACAGTGGTGGTGGGTGACTTTAACACCCCACTCTCATCAATTGACAGGTCATCCCGGGAAAAAATAAACAGAGAGGCATCTGGACTAAATGAGGTCATAGAAGGAATGGACTTAACAGATATATACAGGACATTTCATCCAAATGGTGCAGAATATACATTCTTTTCAGCAGCACATGGAACATTCTCTAAAATAGACCATATATTAGGACACAAAGCAAATCTTAACAAATTCAGGAAAATTAAATAATTCCTTGCATTCTATCTGACCACAATGGAATTAAACTACAAATCAGTAGCAAGAAAGGCTATAGAGCATACACAAAATCATGGAAACTAAACAATACACTACTAAATGATGAATGGGTCAATGAAAAAATCAAAAAGGAAATAAAAAAATTTATAGAGTCAAGTGATAATGAGAACACAACATACCAAAATCTCTGGGACACAATGAAGGCAGTTCTAAGAGGGAAATTTATAGCCTTAAGTGCCTATATTAAGAAATTAGAAAGGTCGCAAGTAAACGACCTAATGCTTCGCCTTAAAGCCTTGGAAAAAGAAGAACAAGGCAAACCAAAAAGTAGTAGACGGGAAGAAATAATAAAGATCAGGGCAGAAATCAACGAAATAGAAACAAAAAGAACAATCCAAAGAATTAATGAAACAAAGAGTTGGTTCTTTGAAAAGATAAACAAGATTGATAAACCCTTAGCAAATCTGACCAAAAGAAAGAGAGAAGAGACACAAATTAATAAAATCAGAGATGAACAAGGTAACATCACAACAGATTCCAGAGAAATTCAAAACATCGTAGGGACATACGATAAAAGCATATACTCCACAAAGTATGAAAATCTGAAAGAAATGGATGATTTCCTTGGTCTATATTACCTACCTAAATTAAATCAAAATGAGATTAATCACTTAAATAGACCTATAACAAACATGGAGATCCGAACAGTTATCAATAATCTCCCAACTAAAAAAAGCCCAGGCCCGGATGGATTCACTGCTGAATTTTACCAGACCTTTAAGGAAGAGCTAACACCATTGCTTCTTAAGCTTTTCCAGGAAATAGAAAACGAAGGAATTCTACCAAACTCTATGTATGAGGCCAGCATCACCCTGATACCAAAACCAGGCAAAGATAGAACAAAAAAAGAAAATTACAGACCAATCTCCCTCATGAACATAGATGTAAAAATTCTCAACAAAATATTGGCAAACAGAATACAAGAGTATATCAAAAAGATCATTCACCCTGACCAAGTAGGCTTTACCCCAGAGATGCAGGGATGGTTCAACATATGGAAATCTATAAATGTAATACATTACATAAACGGGTTGAAGGACAAAAATCACATGATCATCTCATTAGACGCAGAGAAAGCATTTGACAAAATCCAACATCCCTTCATGATAAAAGTCCTACAGAGACTGGGAAAAGAAGGAACATATCTCAATATAATAAAGGGTATTTATTATATATCAATGGGTGGAAAACAGTAATCCGGACCCAAACGGCAATGGTACCATAAAATTCTACTTCCTAAAAGACAGACCAAATGACTGAACCTTCACTAGTCCCTTACAGGAAACACCTGAACCACAAGACACTGGAGAGGGTAGGATCAAGACTGACCTAAATCTCCTACATCTTCCTTCCCTCCCTCTCCCCTCTCCCCTCTATATCTCCCCTCTCAAACTTTCGTATATTAGTTATCTTTTTCCTCAATTTCTTAGTGGACACTGACCTACAACCCCCACTTCCAGCTTGGGCCTACAATCCACAATGAGCTTTTGATCAGAGAAACCTACAAGGTTTCCCAAAACAATGACAGACTTCTGTCAGAGTAATTGATGACCCACCAAAGGCCAGTGGTAAGACCCTATTGCTGAAGACTCCATATGCAGCTGACAAGTAAAATGGAATGACATGGCTGGAAGCCAGGAGAGAGTCAGTCCCCAGACAGTCAGCATGTCTAGTGCCAGAAGGCGCTACATAGGCGACTGGGGCAAGTGACCAAGATCTGTCCAAGCAACACATTGTTTAACCTAAGTAGCAACAATTAACCGGATGTGATACCCACACAAGTGCAATAGTGGTACACAGCCATGGTGAGGAATCAATTGCTCTTGGTTTGGCTAACTGATCCACTCAGTGGTACTAGACCCTTAGCTGGAGCTGGGAAACAAGTCAGAACCATACCCAAACACAAGCCCACTCTACAATATCAAGCTACCATCAGTCACGGGGTATAAGAGGGCCTACACCTATCAAACTGTCTATCAAAAAAGTAAGTGTTATCTCAATTTTCTGGGTGCTAACTTACTCTCCGTTGGAGAATCTGCTTCTCTTTTCCATATAGATGCAGATCCTAAGAAGAGAGCTGCCCCAATATACCTCAAAAGGGTCCCAACTGAAACTAAGGACAACTGGCGAAATAAGCAAGGGTGATGTTTTCCTGTGAACTGGATACCAGCACAAAGGGGAAGGAGATCAATGCAGAGAAAAATCAACTCCTACCAAATCAGAGAGCCAGAGCCTCAGAGGCCCCCAACACCTCAGCACTGAAGCAGACCAAAAATGAACCCAACATGGCTCAGGGAAATCTTGCGGAAGAGGGGGCGGAAAGAATGTCAGAGTTACATGTTGGGTCATGATTTTCAGAGACATTTATCATACTAATAACTGGGGGCTAACTCCACAATGCACGACCCATTTTCATTAACAAGGAGGGTCCAATGGGAGGGGGTAGATCACAGATGAGCCTAAATAATGGTACCAAACTGCCTGTATTTACTGAAAAGAAAACTAATAAATTAAATTAAAAAAAAAAATAAAGGCTATTTATGACAAGCCTACAGCCAACATATTACTAAATGGGGAAAAACTGGAAGCTTTTCCACTAAAATCAGGAACAAGACAAGGGTGTCCACTGTCCCTACTTTTATTTAATATAGTTTTGGAAGTCTTAGCCATAGCAATAAGGCAAGAGACACACATATAAGGGATACAAATTGGAAAGGAAGAAATCAAGTTATCATTATTTGCAGATGACATGATTCTATACATAAAGAATCCTAAAGACTCTACTAGCAAGCTGTTAGAGCTGATCAAAACCTACAACAGGGCTGGAGAGATGGCGTAGCGGTTAAGTGCTTGCCTGTGAAGCCTAAGGACCCCGGTTCGAGGCTCAGTTCCCCAGGTCCCACGTTAGCCAGATGCACAAGGGGGCGCACGTGTCTGGAGTTCGTTTGCAGAGGCTGGAAGCCTTGGCGCGCCCATTCTCTCTCTCTCCCTCTATCTGTCTTTCTCTCTGTGTCTGTAGCTCTCAAATAAATAAATAAATAAAAACCTACAGCAATGTAGCAGGATACAAAATAAATACACAGAAATCAGGAGCCTTCATATATGCTAACAACAAACACACAGAGGATGAAATCAGAGAATCACTCCCATTCACAATTGCATCAAAAAAAATAAAGTACCTTGCAATAAACCTAACCAAGGAAGTAAAGAATCTATACAATGAGAACTTTAAAACACTCAAGCGAGAAATTGCAGAAGACACTAGAAAGTGGAGAAACACCCTTGTTCCTGGATTGGAAGAATCAATTTTGTGAAAATGGCAATCTTACCTAAAGGAATCTACACATTTAATGCAATCCCTATCAAAATTCCAAAGGCTTTCTTCATGGAAATAGAAAAAAAATCCAAACATTCATTTGGAATCACAAAAAACCTCGAATATCTAAAATAATACTGAGCAACAAAAAAGAGGCTGGTGGTATCACCATACCTGATTTTAACCTATACTACAGAGCCATAGTAACCAAAACAGCATGGTACTGGCACAAAAGCAGACAAGTAGATCAGTGGAACAGAATAGAGGACCCAGATGTAAGCCCAAGTAGCTATAGCCACCTGATATTCGATAAAAATCCCAAAAATACTCATTGGAGAAGAGACAGCCTCTTCAGCAAATGGTGTTTTGAAAACTGGATATATATCTGCAGAAAGATGAAAATAGATTCTTCTCTCTCGCCATGCACAAGAATTAAGTCCAAATGGATTAAAGACCTTAACATCAGACCAGAAAGTCTGAAACTGCTAGAGGAAAAAGTAGGGGAAACCCTTCAACATATTGGTCTTGGCAAAGACTTTCTGAATACAACGCCAGTTGCTCAGGCAATAAAACCACAGATTAACCACTGGGACCTAATGAAATTAGAAAGATTTTGCACCCCAAAGGACACAGTGAAAAAAGCAAAGAGGCAACCTACAGAATGGGAAAAAAATCTTCGCCAGCTATATATCTGATAGAGGATTAATATCTAGGATATACAAAGAACTCAAAAAGTTAAATCATAAGGAATCAAACAAGCCAATCAAAAAATGGGCTATGGAGCTAAATAGAGAGTTCTCAAAGGAAGAAATACGAATGGCATATAAGCATCTAAAAAATGTTCTACATCACTAGTCATCAGGGAAATGCAGATTAAAACTACATTGAGATTCCATCTCACTCCTGTCAGATTGGCCACCATCATGAAAACAAATGATCATAAATGTTGGCGGGGATGTGGTTAAAAAGGAACCCTTCTGCACTGCTGCTGGGAATGCAATCTGGTCCAGCCATTGTGGAAAACAGTGTGGAGGTTCCTAAAACAGCTAGAGATTGATGTACCATATGACCCAGCTATAGCACTCCTAGGCATATATCCAAAGGACTCATCTCATTTCCTTAGAAGTACGTGCTCAACTATGTTTATTGCTGCTCAATTTATAAAAGCTGGGAAATGGAACCAGCCTAGATGTCCCTCAACAGATGAGTGGATAATGAAGATGTGGCACATTTATACAATGGAGTTCTACTCAGCGGTAAAGGAAAATGAAGTTATGAAATTTGCAGAAAAATGGATGGACCTGGAAAGGATTATACTAAGTGAGGTAACCCAGGCTCAGAAAGCCAAGCGCCACATGTTCTCTCTCATATGTGGATCCTAGCTACAGATGACTGGGCTGCTGCCTGAGAATGAAAATACTTAGTAGCAGAGGCCAGTATGTTAAAAAGGAGACATAAAGGGTAGAGAAAGGAAGGGAGGAGGATACTTAATAGGTTGATATTGTATATATGTAATTACAATGATTGTAATGGGGAGGTAATATGATGGAGAATGGAATTTCAAATGGGAAAGTGTGGGGGTGGGGAGGGAGGGAATTACCATGGGATATATTTTATAATCATGGAAACTGTTAATAAAAATTTTAAAAAAAATAAAAGAAAGAGAATAAAGGAGGGAGAGAGACACACAAAGACAGAGACAGAGAGAGAGAGAGAGAGAGAGAGAGAGAGAGAAAGAGAGAGAGAGAGAAAATAAGAAGGAATGGGTGCTCCAGAGCATGCTGCTTCTGTAAATGAACTCCAGACTCATATGCTCCTTTGTGTATCTGGCTAGATATATGTCCTGGGGTATCCTGCTCCAGCCAACAGGCATCACAAACAAGCACCTTTAACTGCTGAACCATCTCTTTAGCCCTTCTTAACTTTATCTTCTCAGAGTCAACAGAAGGAAGATCTGCTTGAACAGTTAACTTAATGAAAGTGATGGCAGTCATTAAAAAGAGCCAGCATGATGAACTGTATGGGCGTAATGCAGTTTCTGACTGTAGCGAAAAGTATGGCTTCTCGAGCTGGATATATGTCTTAGCCATTAAGGCACATGCCTGCGAAGCCTAAGGACTCCTGTTTGATTCTCCAGGTCACATCTTAGCCAGATACACTAGGGGCACATGAGTCGAAAGTTCATTTGCAGTGGCTGGAGGCCCTGGTGTGCCCATTGTCATTCTCTCTCTCTCCCTCCCCCTCTCTGTCTCTAATTAATAAATAAATAAAAGTAAAATCTTAAAAAAAAAGAGAGAAGAAACACAAATTAATAAAATTAGAGATGAAAAAAGCAGCATCACAACAGATACTAGAGAAATTCAAAAAATTATAGGGACATACTATAAAAACATATACTCCACTAAGTATAAAAATCTGAAAGAAATGGAAGATTTCCTTGAATTATATGACCTATCTAAATTAAACCAAGATGTGATTAATCACTCAAATAGACCTATAACAAGCATGGATATCCAGATGTTATCAAAAATCTCCCAAGTAAAAAAAGTCCAGGCCCAGATGGATTCCCTGTTGAATTTTACCAGACATTCAGGGAAGAACTAACACCATTGCTTCATAAACTTTTCCATAAAATAGAAAAAAGAAGGAATCCTGCCAAACTCCTTCTATGAAGCTAACAACACCCTGATACCAAAACCAGGCAAAGATAGAACAAAAAAAGAAAATTACAGACCAATATCCCTCATGAACATTGATGAAAATATTCTCAATAAAATGTTGGCAAACATAATACAAGAATATATCAGAAAGGTCATTCAATCTGACCAAGTAGGCTTTATCCCTTTGATGCAAGGATGGCTCAACATATGCAAATCAATAAATGTAGTACATTATATAAATGGACTGAAGGACAAAACCCACACGATCATCTCATTAGATGCAGAGAAAGCATTTGACAAAATCCAACATCCTTTCATGATAAAAGTCCTATAGAGACTGGGAATAGAAGGAACATATCTCAAAATAATAAAGGGTATTTATGACAAGCCTACAGCCAACATATTACTAAATTGGGAAACTGGAAGCTTTTCCACTAAAATCAGGAAAAAGACAAGGGTGTCCACCACCCCCACTTTTATTGACTATAGTATTGGAAGTCTTAGCCATAGCAATAAGGCAAGAGACACACATAAAAGGATACAAACTGGAAAGGAAAAGAACAAGTTGTCATTATTTGCACATGACATGATTCTATATACAAAGGACCCTAAAGACTCTAGCAGCCAACTGTTAGACCTGATAAACACCTATAGCCATATAGCTGTATACAAAACAAATACACAGAAATCAGTAGCCTTCCTATATGCTAACTACAAACACACAGTGGATGAACTCAGAGAATCACTCCCATTCACAATTGCATCAAAAATAAAGAAATAAGTAAATAAATTTAATAAGTACATTGGAATAAACCTAATCAAGGAACTGAAGGATCTCTACAATGAAAACTTTAAAACACTCAAGTGAGAAATTGTAGAAGACACTAGGAAATGGAAAGACATTGCTTGTTCTTGGATTGGAAGAATTAATATTGTGAAAATGGAAATCTTACCAAAAGCAGTCTACATGTTTAATGCAATCCCCATCAAAATTCCAATGGAATTCTTCATGTAAATAAAAAAAGAATCAATCCAAAAATTCATTTGGAATCATAAAAAAAAATCTAAAATATCTAAAACAATGCTGAGCAACAAAACTAAGGCTGGTGGTATCACCATACATGATTTTAACCTATAACAAAAACAACATGGTACTGGCAGAAAAGCAGACATGTAGATCAATGGAACAGAACAGAGGACACAGATGCAAGTCTGGGTAGCTGTAGCCACCTGATATTCGACAAAAATGCCAAAAATATTCACTGGAGAAAAGAAAGTCTCTTCAGCAAATGGTGCTGGGAAAACTGGATATGTAAGGATGAAAACGGATTCTTCTCTTTCTCCATACACAAGAATTAAGTCCAAAAAGATTAAAGACCTTAACATCAGACCTGACACTCTGAAACTTCTAGAGGATAAATTAGGGGAGACACTTCAACATATTGCTCTTGGGAAAGACTTTCTTAATATAATCCCAATTGCTCTGGCAATAAAACCACAGATTAACCACTTAGACCTCATGAAATTACAAAGATTTTGTACAGCAAAAGACACTGCAAATAAAGCAAAGAGGCAACCTACCTAATGAGAAAAACAAATCTTTGACAGCTATACATCTGATAGAGGATTAATATCTAGGATATACAAGGAACTCAAACAATTAAATAATAAGAAATCAAACAAACCAATTATAAAATGGGCTATAGAACTAAAACCAGAGTTCTCAAAAGAAGAAATATGGATGGCATATAAGCATCTAAAAAATGTTCTACATCCATAGTCATCAGGGAAATGCAGATTAAAACTACATTGAGATTCCATCTCACTCCTGTCAGATTGGCTACCATCAAGAAAACAAATGGCCACAAATGTTGGCAAGGATGTGGAAAAAGAGGAACCCTTCTACACTGTTGGTGGTAACGCAATCTGGTCCAGTTATTGTGAAAATCAGTGTCGAGGTTCCTAAGACAGCTAAAAATAGATCTACCATATAATCCAGATATAACACTCCTAGGTATATATCCTAAGGACTCATCTCATTACCTTAGAGATACTTGCTCAACCATGTTTATTGCCACTCAACTCACAATAGCTAGGAAATGAAACCAACCTAGACATCCCTCAAGTGATGAGTGAATAAAGAAGATATGGCATATTGATACAATAGAAATCTCCTCAGTGGTAAAGAAAAATGAAGCTATTAAATTTGCAGGAAATGAATGGATCTGGAAAGAATTATACTAAGTAAGGTAACCCAGGCCCAGAAAGCCAAACGTCGCATGTTCTCTGTCATATGTGGATCCTAGCTGCAGATGATTGGACTTCTGTGTAAGTAGGAAGAAAACTCAGCTAGAAAGTCTAGTAAGCTAGAAAAGAGATATAAAGGGAAGAGGAAGGAATGAAGAGGGTACTTAATAGTATGGTATTGTATATATGTAAGTAGAATAGATTAATGGGGGTGGAAAGACCCAAGTGAGGTCAGGGGAAGAGATTGAGTAAGGGAAAGGTGGAAGAAGGGCTAATCAAAATCTAACAGGATATAAATAAATCATATGGAAACCTATTTTTTTGGACAATGGAATATTCAGGAGCCATAGATTGTTACTAGAAAATTTTCAGTGCCAGGGATGGGATATCTTCCAGTGAGTTGTTGGCCAGGGAGGTACTTAATGCCCCAAAACATTACAGGCCATTGTCAAGGTCCTTGGTTTCCCACCAGGAATAGTAGACCCTATTGCTGAAGACTCCACATATTTGGGCTTTGAGGCCACTGAGAACCCCTGCTGGAACTGAGCTGATAACCTCCTCCATGTAGTCTACTTGACAGAAAGCTGGAAGAAGCCATTCTGTATGCAATTCAATGGGAGAGAAAGAAAATACCAATTAAGATACTCAACAGTGGACACTGCAAGTCTTATATTTTGCCAGCCAGGCCAAATAAGCCAACAGGTGCAATAGTGGCAAATCTGTCATGGTGGAAACCAACTGTCCTCTCATTGGACTGGAGGCCTGCTCCATGGTAGGGAATACTTCCCTCATTCTGAAAACCTAAAACAGGGGTAGTCATGAGCCCTAAGGGTGTAATGTCTGCTGCTATTTGGCTAAAAGTATATGCTATGCTCATCAAACTGCCCAGTAAGCCTTTCTTTTAACATTCATACTCATATATTAATGCTACTCTCACTTTTGGTAGTGACCTTGGGATGACTCAGAAGGCATCATAGTGCTAAAAAGAAGTGACAGGATTGCTCAGCTCTACAATATCTCATTTACACCTTCCAAGGCTCAGGGTCCATTGAGGGAGAGTTGGCAGAAAGAATGTAAGAGCCAAAGGAAGGGCAGGACTCTTTAAGATGTGCTCCTCCAGACACAAAGTGGCCTGGATATCCATGACCTCACAGTGCCAGACACTACCTACACAAGACCATCATAATAGGAGGAAAAGATGATGACATCAAAATAAAAGAGAGACTGATTGAGAGGGGGAGGGGATATTATGGAGAATGGAGTTTCAAAGGGGAAAGTGGGGTGAGAGAGGACATTACCAGGGGATGTTGTTCAGCTGGCCATAGTGGTGCATACCTTTAATCCCAACACTAAGGAGGCAGAGATAGGAGGAACGTGAGCTCGAGGCCAGTCTGAGACTACATAGTGAATTCCAGGTCAGCCCGGGCCACAATGAGACCCTACCTTCAAAAAGAAAAAAAAAAAGAAAGAAAGAAAAAAGAAAAGAAGAAAGAAAAAAAAATCCACCTCAATAATAAAGATAGCTACCTCTTTAGGGTGAAAGAATGGAAAATCATATTCCAAGCACATGGAAATAAAAAGTAAGTGGGTGTTGCTACATTAATATCTGATAAAATAGACTTCAAACCAAAAGTAATCAAAAAGGACAAAGAAGGTCACTTCTTACTCATCATGGGAATGATCCACATGAGCACATCACAATCACAAACCTATATGCACCAAACACAGGTGCATCACAGTTTATAAAACAAAACCTACTTGACAACGAAACAGATATTAAGCACCCAAAGCCCAATACTACTTAATGGGAAAAGACTCAAGGAGTTCCCATTGAAATTGGGAACAAGGCAGTGGTGCCCTCACTCACCACTGCTCTTCAACATAGTACTAGATGTACTATCCCAAGGAATAAGGCAAGAGAAAAAAGTAAAAGGGATTCAAATTGGAATGGAAGAAGTCAAGTTAGCCCTATTTATAGGATGACATTATCCTATACATAAGTGACCCAAAAGTCTCCTGCTCAATACTTCCAAAGGTGATTAATTCCTTCAGTAAAGTGTTAGGATAAAAGCCAATGCACAGAAATCAATATCCTTTCCATAGGCAAAGAACAAATATTTTAAAAAATCAGTGAGGGTTTTCCATTTTCAATAGCAATAAAAAATTAAATACCTTGGAATAACACTAACCAAGGATGAGAAAGGCCTATAAAACAACATACAAACACTCCAGAAAGAAATTGAGGAAAAATTTAGAAGATGGAAAGACTTTCCTTGCTCCTGGATAAGTAGAGTTAATCTTGTGAAAATGGCACTTCTCCCAAAAGCAATATACAGAGTGGTGAGAAATATTAAATGATCATAATTAGAAGCCAAAAACCTTTTATTCTTATGCCATAGTGAACTAATACACATGAGAGAAGGAGAGAAAGAAAGAGAGAGAGGATTAAATATGATAGAACTGGGAGACTAGTTGTTATTTAAAAAGTTGCAATAGCTGGGTGTGGTGGCCCATGCCTTTAATCCCAGCATTTGGGAGGCAGAGGTAGGAGGATCACCATGAGTTTGAGGCCACCCCGAGGTCAGCCTGAGCTAGAGCGAGACCCTGCCTAAAAAAAAAAAAAAAAAAAAAAAAAAAAAGCTGCAATAATCTGACCAATTCCCTATAGCTGAATTCTGCTGCTTGTTGTCTCTTTTGTATGCTAGTGAAACACAGTAACATTGTAGCTGTATATGTGACATCTGACAGAGAGACCGGGACCTCTGGAGTCCCATAATATTTTGGCAAATGAATTGCATTAGAGTCAAATATTTGTCCAAACAATGCCAAATTCTCCCACTAACTGGCTAGGTAGGAGGAAATTTGAAATCTAAAATAAAGGGTCAAGAAATCCTGCTATTTGATTATTGCCTTTACATGTGATTTTTATCAAAGAATCTTGTTACCTTGACCCTATCAATCCTATATAAGTGCCTTCTCAAAGTGAGGACAACCAATCCATCCTTTATGACACAGTCATCTTCCCTGGGGAATTCTGCTGTTCCCAAGCCAGTACTATACAGACAGCCACTGTTCTTAGCCACAAGTTCACAGAGCTCCATATTTTATGAACTTATGAATTTCCTTGTGCTGGGTTTGGATACAAAGCTTATTATTACTCTGCATGCCCTTTCCAATACACAGGTGAGGTAGGAAAAATGTCGTATGCATGAGCATGAGGGGAAGCCTGAATATCCTGCCAAGTTCACTTGATGAACTTCAGCATGATACTCTTATCTTTCCTTAAGTAAATGTAGTTTTTTGAGAGTTCTAAGTCATTTTACAGATCCATATGCCCTTTTGTAACTACCGCCCATAGATTTTTTTTGAAATGACTTTGCTTCTTTTAGTTAATAGTTGCTTTTTCAAGTACAAGATTAACTGCAAAATACATTAGTGTTCTCTCTTCCTCTCTCCTTCCCTTCCTGCTTCATATTCCTCTGCCTATCTCTGATTATAAGTTCATTTAAGATACAGTTTCTATTCCTCTACCTAACATAGTGTGCTTTCTAAATAAAATTTAACACCTAAGTAAAGGTCAGGCTTAAGTAAAAGAAAAAAGGCGTCTTTACAAAGTGATGTCTGCCACCATTTGAATGTACAGAAAAACTGCTGCTCCTTGCAGACTAGATTTTAACAACCCAGAATTTAGAGGACAGCAGGTCTTCATACACATGAAATATGTCCCACTGAAATAACAATGCATCTGGGGGTTTAAAGATGTAACATGTTGAAATCAATTTATAAAACTAGCATTGTTAATAATATTGGCACTGGAAGATCATTTCCTCTCCTGCTGTTTTCAAAGATATTAAACTTCAATGGACTTACTAGCTAGCATGTTCTTTACCTATAGTCCCATATGTTTATACCACACTGAGGCAAATATTTTCATCTATAAGTAAGGTGCTAGGATCATAGTGAAAAAAAAAGTGTTCTATGGGACAGGCCTTCACAGATTGATAAAGATGTAAAAGGACAGAAAACTGAGCCTCTTGTTAGGTTCATCAGGCAAATTGGTTTGTGCTGAACTACTCACCTGTACTGAGGTAAAGCAAACAATGGTGTTTACACACAGGCACATATCCACATAGACCAATGCACACATACACACAAATATATACCCACCATGGGCCTTTAAATATGCTATCAACAATTCTTTAGTACTTCAGAAATGCTGTGACCTCCTTTAAATTATTTTTAGAAAGTCATGGGAAAGTGAAAGTTCAAGTGGCCCCACCGACCTTGTGTTAGTGAATAATTAATTTCTACAGTCTGTCAAGCAGCTGATCCCAGGACTAGGCCACACAGAGCATGAGCAGGACTTTATTCTGCCTGAAATAACTGTGGCAGAACTGAGAATGAAACCATCAAACATGGTGGACTGGGACCTTGAGCAGGAAGAGATCTTAAATGACCAAAGCATCAACCTTTTACTGCATAATTCTCTAGTCAAATGGCTTCCTTAAAACCAAAAATCACACAGAATTCTTTGATTGCTTTCTTTGCTCATGCAGAGTAAAAGCCACAGTGTTTAAGTGGGCTACAAGGCCCTATGTCAATGCCCTCCCACCTTCCTCAACCTTTGTTTGCATCTTCTGTTATTTACTCATGTTGACTCAACTCCTACCACCACGCCTTCCTTGCCAGGACATACTCTTGCTGCATGGCACTGGTATCCAGACCTCACCTCCTTCTCCATGACTACATGGCCTATGTTCTTGCCTCTTTCAAAAGTTACTTTGTTTATTCACAAGGTACCTTCTCAGTGGTCTCTGCTTAATACCCAATTCAAGTTTGAAAAGCACACCATATGCATGTTTTCAGTTTTCTCTTCTTACATAATACTTATCACCTTCTCATATATCCTCCCACATGTTTATTTTGATGGGTTCTTGCCTCTCCCCATCAGAATACCAGCTCTATGTGCCCTTTTTCTGTTACCGGTACTATTTGTCAAGAGCCAACAGCACTGCCTGGCATTTGGAAGACTCAGTACTCCCTTACTGAATGATAAGATGAGTGGAGAACTGATATCCAGAACAGTTCATGAAGTATGCATTCTCAAACCTTAGAAACCAACAGCAGAAAAGGAATAGACATCAGTGCACATGTCATTTATGCAAATTAAATATTAAGACAGCAGCTTGCTAAAGACTCATTAATACAATCCAGGCTATCTACTGGCCATGCTACTAAACATTAATTAGCATCTCAGCTTCACGGATTGTAAACCTGATGTTCAAAGTAACTGAAAAAACAGGTTAAAGTTGGAAAGAGATCTACGAAAGATGATTTTCTGGGCTGAGAGATAAAACAGTGATAGGAGTATTTGTCTAGCAAAAATAAAAATGAATTAAAGCCCTGGATTACCAGCACTGAAAACAAAATTCTCTTCTAGAAGATTTTTCAAAAAGTTGTCACTCGGGATTACATTCAATGATAACTCTCCTATTATGAAAACTTTATAGTGCAGTTTAATATGCCCAAACCCTTTCAAATAGGGCATAAACCACTTGGGCCATTCTAACAAGCTTATCTAGATTCCATCTCTCATTTGGCATTAAAATTTTATGAGTGTAATTCTGAAGCTCAAGAGTAGCAGCATAATAGAATTATTTACTTTGCTTCTACATATTTTAATTTCATGTCAAAGTGTGTGTTGTGTTTATATATGTCTAACTTTGTCTAGTTTCAATTTGAGAAGATTACCAGTCTGCAAGTCCAGGTCTATTTTGAACAAATCTAATCATTATTAAAAAATAAAAGCAAAAAAAATGCAACAAATATACAAAAACACCTTAGAGAAATTAAACAAATGCAAACAGGAAGGAGAAAGAACAGCAATTTTTAAAAATCATTAGCTGAGGAAAGTACAAAAGTAGCCTACAAAATTCTAATAATTTTTAACACTGGCCTGCCTGCTGCTAAAATTGCTTTCTCAAGGAAGTTCTGAAATCCAAAGCAGCCCTCATCTGCCTAAAAATCTGTTCTTCAGTGGGTCAGGTGGATAGTTTCATTGAATTCTTTTTGTGAGTCTCTAAGGGAGGTCACATCTGATGAGCAATGAGGGGGTAGAGCTAGATAAATAGAATATTCTTTTGAAATCCAGCTAAAATGGCCTCTCACTGTTAAATAACTACAATAAGATCATAACTTGATGAGCAATGAGCTTCATAGGCTCCCAGAGAGGAGACTGACTATGGTAGTCCTAGCGGCTGTGGCTTTCCCTTGCTGATGGCTTGGTAGCTATAGAGATTATTTTCACTCTGAAGAATGGTGAAGAGCAGACTCCCACAGAGGCTTGAGTAGAGCAACTCTCATGTGAGTCACAGTACTTTAGTCTGACAATTGTTTTATTTGGCTTCTGAGTTTACACTTTTATCAAACTTAGTTAATGTCACAGTGACTGAACAAGACCATCATATCAGCATAGAATCTTCTAGACAATGAGAGAGTTAAGAGTTAACAAACAGAAATGACATTTGATTTATAACAAGTGAACTCAAAAGAAAACAAAACAATTATCAAAGGATAACATTTTATTGTTATTCATTCCCAGAATATTATAATGTTTGATTTATGAAATCTTCATTTTTCTCAGTAGCTTAAAACCTGTAAAAATAAGTGTCTGAGTTTGGTACAGGTATATTTCCACCTCAATGTACTTCATAAGTGAATATGAACACGCAGAATTGTTGGTATTTGTAGAATATTGGGTAGGCAGGTAGAGACATGAAATTTATCAAATCTGATCACTCTAAAACTGAGAAAATCCACACCCACAACATATGCTTGTGATACTTGCTATGATCTGAATGTCTACTCACCCCAAAATTCATATGCTGAATGAAAATTCTACCTTCCTCACGATGATGACATTAATAGGGTGCTTGGGAGTGACTGGGCCATGGGGGTAGAGCTAGATAAATAGAATATTCTTTTGAAATCCACCTAAAACACTTTCTTATTGTTAGATCAATACTGGAACACAACTAAAGATTCACAAAAGTGAACTGTGAACTGATTTGTAATAAAAAGAAGTAGAGTCCACATTCTATTTTGTGTACAATAAGTTTATCACAAAGACTTTTGGTTTTAAAGTTAAGAATATTAATATGGGTCATGAAAGTATATTTGTCAACATATAGGAAGAAGATGTAACAGCAATTGCTATCAAAATATAAAGTAAGTTTAGTGAATAGTAAAAAAAAAAATACTTCAAAGAAAATGTTCACTAATGCAGTGATTAGGAAACAGAACAGAATTGAATTTGTCTTTACAAATTTAATATGCAAAAAATGTGGAATATCTACTGATAATATACAAGCTTGAAAAATCATAGAGACTTTTAGTTAAAACATTTAGAAATCTACAACAAAATAAATAAATGATTTGAAACATAAAATACATAGGGTCACAGGCTCCAAGTGAGTCACTTGTAACTTCAGTATCTTAAGGTGACTTTATATTTGTTATTCTTGGGAAAGATAAATCAATTACCAATCGTGGCTGAAATTGATTAATTGCCTGCCACAAATTATTTCAATATAAGTTATATGTTTTATTATTTATTTATTTGTGTATGTGTGTATTTGGAGGAGGCATATGTGCCAAGACACATGTGCAGAGGTCAGAGGGAAAATTTGAGGCATCTGTATTCCACCTTCTTTGAGACAGGGTTTCTTGCCACTGCAAATGAGCTGCCAGAATATGGCTCTGCCTACCACTGTCATTGCCATAAGTAATTTGAATCACAGATACCTGCTCCAATTTTCATCCAGTTTATGTGGGTGCTGGAGAATTGCACACAGGCTTAAAGGCTTTGCATGCAAGTGCCTTTCATCACTGAGAATATCTCCTCTGAATTTTAGTCATTTGCCCAAAACTATCAGAAATTAAGATTCTCAATCAGCTAAGTGGAAAAAAACAATGAGGCATTTTTTCTATTTTAGTTTAAAATAAAGAAATTCAAATTCCTGGCACTGTCTAAGGATCAAGACCACATATTATGCACTTTAAACATATTAAAATGGACTAGACTTACATTTGATGAAATTTAAACTTGGTTGCAGGGGAGAAAAATGGAATGAAATCATCATTGTTGTTGAGGAAGGTGACATATACCTGTATTCTCAGCACTTAGGATACCAAATCATAAGGATCACAAGTTCAAGACTAGTCTGGGCTACATAGCAAGCCCTTGCCTCAAAAACAAACAATTTATGTGTAGATAGGTAGGTAGACTGGCATATATATATATATATATATATATATATATATATATATATATATATATATATATATTTTACTATCCTGTGTTAATTATTAGCATGCTATGTTACCCATGTGGCATAGATGAATAAGTCATGTGTTCTAACTTGTCTCTGTCAGTTAAATAATTACAATAAATTATATTCTCTGCATCATACTTCTTGACCCTTTAATCATCCTGAGGTTCCTTTCTGAGCAACATTCAAGTGTTCTTCATTCCTGTCTGATTTCAGTCTTAACCCACTTGATCACATGTCAGAGGAGGGGCTGTTATTAGTCTTTTAGAATGTGTTTGGAATAAATGTGCTTTTAGAAAGCATGACTTAAATGTAAGCTATAGAAGTCAAAACAGCAAGTGTTACTACCCTCACTAGAATAGGTTACTGAGCAGAAATTCTTTGACTAGCATATCACTATTCACAGAAAAGTTTCATTTAAAATACATTTTGTAATCTTATTTTATTCATTTATTTATTTAAGAAAGGAGGGGGAATGGTCATGATAGGGCTTTTAGCCACCACAAATGAACTCCAGATACTTGCTCCATCTTGTACATGTGGGTTTATGTGGGTTCTGGGGAATCGAACCTGGATCCTTTGGCTTTGCAGGCAAGCACCTTAACTGTTAAGCCATCTCTACAGTCCACATTTTATAATTTTACTTCATTTTTATCAACAATTTAGGGAGATGCAAAGAAACATATTGAGTAATCATTGGTAATGGTCTTGTTTTAGTAATCAATTAACTTTTTATTAGAACACATATTGCTAACATGATTTTTTAATGGGAGGAACCCATCTTTATTTTTTTTTTCAAGGTAGGTTCTCACTCTGGTCCAGGCTGACCTGGAATTAACTATGTAGTCTCAGGGTGGCCTCGAACTCTCAGTGATCTTCATACCTCTGCCTCCCGGTGCTGGCATTAAAGGCATGAGCCACCACGCCTGGCAGAATCCATCTTTTTGTTAGAAGGCATAAATATTACTGAGAAAACCTCTTGAAGGAAAGAGTGCACTTGTTTGTTGTTTTTACTAATATTCATACCTTTTTCAACATTTTGTCATGGAGGATATTTTGATGGAATGATCCCCAAGCCCCCTTTCCCCAGCAATCTAGCTATCTCCCACTGTCCTTCATCAGCGTGCTACATATCCTTTTAATGTTTTACCTATTCTCTCCTCTGAGGGTGGGAGGGGAGAGTAGAAGGGAGATGAGGAAGGATGAAAGCTGGCATAATCTATAGGCCATTCAGACCAGACTAGCTGAGAGCCTCAGGTTCAAACCCACTCCACAGATAGTGCCTGCCCACCCCAGAGAATTGCCTGCATCTGCTCTCAAAGTGTGGAGGCACCAATCCATGTCAGGACATTCTTTGATACTCCACAACTTTTATTCTGTTTGAGTATGTTGTAGGAAACACAAACTATCCTCCACCCATGGTTTTCAGGATCTTAACCAAATCAAAGGGAAAAAAAGATGATACTCACAAAATGTTTGGAAGGGGTAAAGAAGGGAAACTACTTATGACTTAAAGTATATTTTATCAGATAAAAGTAGAGCCACATTTGCAGTTTTCCTATTTCCATTTGCTTGGAATGTCATTTTCTCTCCCTTCACCATAAGGGGGTGTCTGTCTTTGATGGGAAGCTACAGAATAACTAAATACCTAGCAATATCTTTAACCAAGAAAGTGAAGGATATTTACACTGTAACATTCAAACACTAAAGGAAGAAATTGAGGAAGATAGCAGAGATGGAAAGATTTACCATAATCACGGATTAGAAGAATTAATATTGGGAAAATGGCCATCCTACTAAAAGCAATATGTATATTCAATACAATTTCAATCAAAATTCTACCATCATTCTTCACAGAAACAAAAATGCATGTTAAAATTTACATGGAAACACAAAATGCCACAGATAGTAAAAAATGCCCTTAATAAAAAGAATACTAATAGTGGTATAACCATTCCTGAGTGAAGTTATACTACAAAGCCATAGTAATAAAAACAGCATGGTGCTGGTACAGAAACAGCCACATAGACCAGTGGAAAAGAAAAGAAGATACAAATATAAGTTCAAATAACTACAGCCACCTGACTTTTGACAAAGAGGACAAATATATACACTGGAGAAAACACAGCATCTTCCACAAATGGTGTTATGAAAATTGAATATCTACATGTATAAGAAAGAATCTATGTGCTTTCTCCAACTTTGCACAAAAATCAACTCCAAATGGAAGAACACCACTCCAAGATATAGGAATAGGGAAAGACTTTCAGAGTAAGATTCCAGCAGCCCAGGGAATAAGACAAACACTCAGCCAATGGTATGTCATGAAACCCAAAAGCTACCACACAGCTAAGCAAACCATCAACCAAGTCAATAGACAACATGAAGAATGGGAGAAAATCTTCACCAGCTATAATTTGACAAAAGTTTAATATATAGACTATACAAAAAACTCAAAAAACTAAGCAGTGAAAACTCAATCAACCCAGTCAAAAGTGCACTGTTTAAAATCATGCCATCATACTGCATTCCAAAGATCAAAAAACTGCATTTACCACCAATACCTCATGTTTGTTGGCCCCACAGTAACATAAGAGAACCTTTCTCCTCATCTCATAAGAGTGCCCACTATTGGGTAAATCTCAGTTGCAACACAGCCCTAATTCCATGGAACTCTTGTAATTTTTTTTTTTTTTTTTTTTTTTGCCTTCCAACAATTTAGTTATAAGGCAAGTTACAGAAGGATGGGAAGAAATATTAAATGCTGAGTAAAAGTATTGAACACTGTGGTTTTCAGTTTGTCCTTGTGTAGTCTTGCACTCCCTCAGCTTGTAAACTCACATTTATTTTTACTCCAACTTTTCATATCCCCCCCAAATAATCTCTCTATTATCCCCAGTGTTAATATATTCCACCATAGGACACAAAATAACCACTTTTGTCTATTTATCTGGACATGTCAACTAACAAAATATTGGTCCCACCTTTGAAATTGAATGTGATCTATAGGGCATAAAACTCTTTTCTGCATAGTCACTGTTGGACCAAATGAATCAATGAAAATAAAAGAGATGATTCCTAAAGTAGTGAATACTGACCCATGGGAAAAGGTATATATGGATAGAATGGACAGATAATTTTCTTTCCTTTCTCATTCTTGTATACTGCTCTAATGTATAATGGCTCCTCAGAAACTCTTTGGAAAAATATTTTCTTGCTGTTTGAACAAGGTTGTTGAATCACCTGCTAGTTTGTTTTGAAGCATCCTGTGATGCAGTATGGTAACATAACATCTCAATGAACTAATCTGTTCCTAACCTGAGTAACCTATGCCTCTAGAACCATAATCATTGCTTGAGGCTCTGCTTTCTAAAGGAACCTTGATGAGGGACATGCATTTTGCACTTCCCAACCTATACTTTTGAAATTCTTTATAGAACCTGGGGGCTGGGAAGATTTCTCAGTGGTTAAAGGTGCTTCCTTGAAAAGCCTGTAGGCCAGAGCTAAATTACCTAGTCTCCCATATAGCCACACCACAAGTGTCTGGTGCTCTATTACAGTAGTAAGAAGACCTGGCAAGCCTCCCTCCTCCTTCCCTCACACATAATAATTTTTTAAAGAAATATTTTGTAGATATTGCAGATGCTGGACTCACAGTTTTGTTGCTCAGGAAGGTGTGTGTGTAGAGTGTGTAGGCCATATCTCCCTGTTCCCCTCCCTCTCCCAGTTCCCTGGTCCCAGTCCATTCCCCTGCTGCTGGCTTGGTGCTACCTGAACCCTGCAAGCTTGCTATAAAAGCAGGCCTTTTGCTCTGCCTTCCTGGGTGAATAGCCCCTGGGTCCCAAATTCCTGGATCCCTAGCTCAGTACAATGTGTGCACAGAGTGAGTAGGCTAAGGCTCCCAATATCTTCCCCATTTCCAAGTTCTAGGGTCCCAGTTCCCCTGCTGCTGCCTTGGGGTGACCTAGTCCTTGTGTGTGGGCTGCCTAAGCAGGCCTTTTGCTCTGATTTCCTAATTGACTGGCACCAGGATACCCATAAGCCTATTCCCCCAAGCCAGAGAGTGCCTATGGCACTGTAGGAGATGGTCTCTTATCACTTGCTTTCCAGCTTCACAGTTCCTGGTCCCACAATCCCTGTTCTCCATGTGATAAAGAGTACATGCAAGTGGAGTGAGTAGGCTAGAGGTCATACTTCCCCATCTCCAGTTCCCCAGGTATCTTTTATACTCATTCAATCTCCACAAGCTGTGCATCTGTGGTTATAACCCCATGATACTCCAATCTGTTAACTATTTAAAGCAGAACACCCACTGAAGAACCTACAAGGAGAAATATTTACTCCCTCCAATAAAATAAAACATTTACCCAAGATGGGTGGACCACATACACACAAAAAAAGAAGAAAGTCAGAAAACTAAGAGATGTCCACCAAAGATGTTAGTCCCATAATGGAAGCCACCAAAGAAATCAACAGAAATTTAATCCCAAAATAAAAACAGAACAACCAATGTGATTCTGATCAAAAGAATTGTTAGACTGAAAGAAATCCATCAACAAAACAAAAAAAAAATGTGTTAAAGAAATTGAGCAGAATCATCTTAGAGCACTGAGGTTTTGACTCTAGGCTTAATTTAGCTGAAGAAGACCTTAGAAACCTCAATCGAGATATAAACAAATTGAATGTGAGGCAACAAATGGAAAAATTCAATAACCAGTTGATTGAGCTTAATGAAGACTTGATCAAATGCAAGAATTAATTCCAGGATACATCAAAACAATCCAACTTCAAACTGAAATCAAACCACAAAAAAAGAGATGGTCTCAATGCAAAATAACACAACAGAAAACAAAAGCCAAATAGAGCTTTTAAAACCTTATCTAAAACCACCCACTAACAAAGTTACTCATGTGGAAGACAGAACCTCAGAGTTGGAAGACAAGACAGAAGAAATTGATCAGGAGGCCAAAGACTTTACTAAATTCAAAAAAACCATTCAAACAATATGAAACTATGGGATACTCTAAAACGACCAAACATCCAGATCATGGGTATACCAAAAGTGGAAGAAATCCAGGCCAGAGACATAGAATTATTGAAGAAAAATTTTCCAATCTCTCAAAAAAGAGGAGCACCCAGATACGAGAAGCTCACAGAACCCCAGACTATACCAAACAAGAAGCTCTCCAAAGCACATCATAATTAAAACTCCTGGTAGTGTAAACAAAGAGAGAGTGCTAAAATCAGCAAGAGAGAAACAATTCACTACATACAATGGCATTCACATCAGAATTGCCTCAGATTTCTCAGTGGAACCCCTGAAAGCCATAAGGGAACCAGATCAGAATCCTATGAAGACAAAGATTATATCCTCCAGTATCAAGTTCTCACTAGACTTTGGCTAAAAGAAGGGTTGCATACATCAAATTCTCCCTAAATTAGTAATGCTTACCCCATTTAAACTATGCTCCCCAACACCTCAGCACTGAAGCAGACCAAAAATGAACCCAACATGGCTCAGGGAAATCTTGCGGAAGAGGGGGCGGAAAGAATATCAGAGTTACATGTTGGGTCATGATTTGCAGAGACATTTATCATACTAATAACTGGGGGCTATCTCCACAATGCACGACCCATTTTCATTAACAAGGAGGGTCTAATGGGAGGGGGTAGATCACAGATGAGCCTAAATAATGGTACCAAACTGCCTGTATTCACTGAAATGAAAACTAATAAATTAAATTAAAAAAAAAGCCTTCAAAGGAAAAAAAAAATTATGCTGACTGCACTCTCCATTGGGGAATCTGTTCTTTTTCAAAAGGTAGTGAGACCCCAGGAGATAAGTGACCCAGCACACCTCACCCCAGCCCCAGCTGAAACCACAGAGGAACTGGGAAGACAAGCAAGAGTGCTGCTCCCATGCTGAGCCTGATAATCAGCACCAGGGTGAAGGATACAGACACTGAGGATGCTCAACACCAAATCAGAGATCCCGAGGCTCCTAAGAGCTCATCATTGAAATAGACTTAAAACTCACCCACCACAGCTCAGCAAATTTTGTGGAAAAAGTGCAAAAAGATTGTAAGAGCCAAATGTTGAGACATCATGCCCAGAGGCATTCCCTCCTCCCCAAATAACTGACTGCTGCTCCCACCATGAATATCCCACAACCACATAGGGAATATCTACAACCTCACTGAGGTGCCCAGCTCAATGGAGGTAGAGATGAGGAAAAAGAGGATACCAGCATATGATGTATCCATACAAAATATGTTGTTCATAATAATAATAATAATAATTACTTATACTGAAAAACACAATGACTGAAACTAAAAAATAATGTGCCTCAGAGGCTTAGTAGCAGAGTGGAGATGGCAACATGTGAAAATAAATGATGCAAAACAAACACAAACAATTGCATATATTCTGACCTCACCCAAGTGTAACTAAATAAAACTTGCTAAGGGTTAGGTCTTGATAAGCATATCTCCCTAAGTACCATTTTATAAGTTTATCAACTAATACAAATACAGTGTTAAGTTGGACATGGTGGTACATGCCTTTAATCCCAGCACATGGGAGACAGAGGTAAGAAGATACCTGTGAGTTTCAGGCCAGTCTGAGACTGCATAGTGAATTTCAGGTCATCTTGGGCTGAAGACCTTACCTCAAAAAAAAAAAAAAAAAAAAAAAAAGAAAAAAGAAAAAGAAAGAAAGAAAGAAATGAAATGAAAAATAAAGAGAAGAAAAAGAAAACAGAATTAAAATCAGGCCCACACAGCTACCCCCAACCCTGATCCAGACACTCAAGAACCATGAGCCCTCTACTAGGTTACAACAGATCCTGTCAGCACTGTGTACTGAGAAAGGCACAAATGGGAAGATAAATTCTAAGGAATATGTCTGAGAGGTCATCATGAAACAGGTGTGGTAAGCCCACAGACAAGAAGACTAATGAATATTTCAGAAGTTATACAGATGCATTCAGAATTTTGTAAGTGGTTAGCATGCCTCATTATACTCTTTACCTTTTCTTTCAGACATTTTCTTTAAAAATATCAAAAAGAAAAGATTCAAAAGCAGGTTACTTGGTAGCATGCATCATCAGTAACAAGTGACGCAAACCAGGCTAATTGACCACTGTGTAAACATTAAGTGGTCCATTTTATGTAATATGGAGTATAGAAAACAGCCTTGACAGCACTGAAGTAGTTTATTGGATTTGGACTGCCAACTGAAAATGTAAATCACACTTATTTTTCATAAGGTAATCCACCCACAATAGGCAATTTGTATGTTCTCAGACTGTAAGAAAAGCTCTGATACTCTTCCTGAACCTTCTGAGCCACCTATGAGCTGTACTGTTAAGATGCACCTGCCTTTTGGATGGATGATTGATAGGAGATAGGTTGTTGGAGACATAATTTATCTTGTATGTTTCAGATAGAAATAGACTGTTGGTGCAACCATTGAATAAATCATAAAAGCATTTATGTCTAATATACAAACTCAAACTTTCCAAGACTTGTTTTTCCAACTTTAATGGTTAGATACTCATAATATATTTTAACCCAACTTTCAGGATTATTTTGATAAGTAAATTGAAAAAAAATAACCTAAATTATCAAATTGCTACAAACATGTATGATTCCTGTGACAAATTATATGAAAAGCCTGCCATTAAGAGCTACTGGCTATCTTTATCTTAGGATCTGCACTATCTCCTATGTTAAAAACTAGAAAATTGGGATAGAGAGGTTGCTTAGCACTTAAGGTGCTTGCCTGCAAAGCGTAAGGACCCATGTTCAACTCTCCATCTCCAGATCCCATGTAAGCCAGATGCACAAAGGCGAGGTAAGCACAAGGTCTCACGTGCCCACTAAGTGATGCAAGCATCTGGAGTTCAATGCTGAGGCCCTGGCACATCAATTTTCTCTCTCTTCTTCAGTATCTCTCTCTCTGTCTCTCAAATAAAAATTTATTTAAAAATAAAAGATTAAGGAGTGGAGAGATGTCTTAGTAGTTTAGGCACTTGCTTGCTAAGCCTAAGGACCCAGGTTCAATTTTTCAATACTCACATAAGCTAGATGCACAAGGTGGCAGATGTTTCTGGAGTTGATTTGTAGTGGCTAGAGGCCCTGGTGCACCCATTCTCTCTACCTGCCTATCTCTCTCACAAAAAACTAATAAAATATTTCCAAAAAAGAATAGAGGATTAAGAGAAACAGGGAGCAGTCACAATCTATAGACAAGGGTAGTAGGTAATGGGGCAGTGAGGAAGCCATAATGGAGCAAAAGTGTTATTCAAGACTAACTCTATAATCCTTCTTCTTCTTCTTTCTAGTGTAGACAGGTCAAATTCAGTTCCTTAATTTCCACTTCCTATTCAGAAAAATGGGGGAAACCATAGCTACTATATTGCATTTGATGAATAAAAAGGATAATTAGACAATAATTGTTTAAGACAATATTAGGATCAGCGACACAAAGATGTCTTTGGACTAGAGAAATTTCTTAGTGGTTAAGGTAATTGCCTGCAAAGCCTAAGGACACAGGTTCATTTCCCTAGTATCCGTGTAACTCAGATGTACAATGTGGGTACTGGGGTATTGAACCTGAGTCCTTAGTCTTCACAGGCAAGTGCCTTAAAAACTAATCCAGCTCTCTAGTCCACAACTATTTCTTTTTCTTTTTTCAAATTTTTTATTAACAACTTCTATGATTATAAAAAAGACCCATGATAATACCCTCACTCCCCCCCACCTTATCCTTTGAAACTCCATTCTCCATCATATCCCCTCCCTATATCAATCACTCTCTCTTTTATTTTGATGTCATGATCTTTTCCTCCTCTTATGATGGTCTTGTGTAGGTAATGTCAGGCACTGTGAGGTCACGGATATCCAGGCCATTTTGTGTCTGTGGGGAAGCATGTTGTAAGGAGTCCTACCCCTCCTTTGGCTCTTATGTTCTTTCCGCTACCTCTTCCACATTAGACCCTGAGCCTTGGAAGTTGTGATAGAGATATTACAGTACTAAACACTCTGGTCGCTTCTTTCCAGAACCATGATACCTTCTGAGTTGTCCCAAGGTCACTGCCATCTGAAAAGAGAAGATTCTCTACCAAAAGTGAGAGTAGCATTAACATAAGGGTATGAACATTAAGAGAAGCTACTGGGAAGTTTGATAAGCATAGTATATACATTTAGCCAGACAGCAGCAGATGTTATACCCCTAGGGCTTATGACTATCCCTGTTTTAAGTTTTCAGTATCAGGAATGTATTCCCTCCCATGGAGTGGGCCTTCAGTCCAATTAATGGGCAGTTGGTTTCCACCATGACAGATGTGCCACTATTGCACCCATTGGCTCATTTGGACTGGCTGGCCAAACATAAGACTTGCAGTGTCCACTGTTGAGCATCTTCACTGGTGATTTCTCTCTCTCTTCCTTTGAACTGCATGCAGAATGGCTTTTTCCAGCTTTCTGTCAGCTGGTCTACATGGAGGAGGTTATCATCAGCTCAGTTCCAGTAGGATTTCTCAATGGCCTTGCAGCCCAAGTATGTGGAGTCTTCAGCAACAGGGTCTTACCATCTATTCCTTGTGGAAAACCAAGGGCCTTGGCAATGACCTATAATGTTTTGGGGGTATCAGGGGCCTCCCTGGGAACAACTCACTGGAAGGTATCCTACCCCTGGTACTGAAAATTTTCTAGTAACAATCTATGGCTCCTGAGTGTTCCATTTTCCACAACTATTTCTTAATAAGCTCCAAGATTTTTGGTAAAAGAGTAGAGAGAGAGAGGGAGAAGACATGCAAAGACTTGGAGAATCCCCTTCTAGGGAAGTGGAATAGGCAGCATGCAGGGTGGGAATGGTCTTGGCCATACATCAATTGATGTGGTCAATGTCTTCCTTGTTTGTCTGTTTTGTGTTTGCTTGTCTCTGTGCCTGTGCTATTTTCATCTACAGCTTCTAGTAAAAAGAAGCCAGGTTTCACATGACTCTGTAGATACTGACATAGTAGCAATCTGAAGGCATGAGGAAATCGGGATTTTAAATATTGTGTTGAGCTGAGGTTCTGCACAGACTTCAAAGTACCAGACACTGCATGAATAACCAGAATAACATATACAAACCCTCTTTCAATATGGTCTCTGACCTAAGTACTCTGAACCCAGACTAAGTTTGCACAAATTACAAGGATAAGGTCTAGAGTGCGTGGTTCATTGACAGCATTTAAAGGAACTTTCACAGCTATGATAGGGTAGCAAAGACTAAATTGTACTAACTTCAGGACAGTTACTTAAGAAACTTTCAAAGGAAACTAATGGGCTGCCAAGAATAGGATTATAAGGCAATAAAACTTCAAGGTGCATTCTAGTTAAGTACTTAAGATTTCTGCAGCCTTTCTTTCTTTCTTTTTTTTCTTTTTTCTTTTTGGAAAAGAAATGCAAGTGTTAACAGGCTTAGGGAGAACTGCTGTTTACTTCAGCCAAATTTCAAGATATCAGAACTTACTTTTTGCCACAGAACAAGCAAATAGCCAGTGCCTTTAAATAAAGGGTCTTCCTGGGGGAGCTTAGCCACTATCAGCTCCCAAGAAGGCACATTTCAAGGGCTATTACCTTCATTATGATTCTCCATCAGTCCACATGGCTCTTTCTGGTGCTCCATGAAGAGGTAAGCCTCATGGGTGATTAACCCCAGGGTAGCTGAAAAAAATTAATTTTCAGAAACTGATTCCTACATGGAAGTGGAACCTAACCGAGCCTTTTACTTCTCCCTGCTCCAAAATTATTTAGGTATGATTGCAAATAATAATTGCATGCACTCAAGTTGTGCATGTGGCATATACGTACACACTTTTACACATTGTGAAGTAATTACTGCAATCGAGCATAATTAGCATACCCACCACCTCATCTAGTTACTCTTTTGAATATGTGGATATGGTTACAATACTTCAGCTCTATTCTTTCAGCAAACTTCAAGTATATAGCACATTAACTATCTTCACATATTGTACATTAGGTTTCCAAGATTTATCTTATGTGAAAAGTAATATTGTTCAAAGGGTATTCTAGTTTGAATGTGAAATGCTCTCCTTTAGGCTCTTGGATTTGAACAGTTGGTCCAGTTTGTGGTGCTGTTTTGGGAGGATATAGAATCTTTAAGAGGGAGAACCTAAGTGGAGGAAGTGAGTCACTAGATGTGGGCCTTGAGGTTTTCTATCCTGGCCCCATTCCCTGACTAGGGGTACAATATAGGCAGCCAACCTTATTACTTGTACCTTTTGTATTATAATGGACTATATCACTTCTTATGCTGTGAGCCAAAATATACCCTTTCTCCCTTATTTATTTAGTATTATTTTTTAATTATTTTGTCCAGGGATTTGATCACAGCGATGTGAAAAGTAACTAATGTTTTCCTTCTTCTGGGTCCCTTCAGGAACCAGCACAAGGGTAAACACATAAAATGTATCTATCAAATATTTAGTGAATGAACCACATTTCAAAAGTTTGAATTTTGTGGGTGCTCTGTGCCAAATGTATTGTTAAAGGGGACATAAAAGTTAGATATTAACAAATTATAAAATAATCTTTACTACAACTGTATGAAACTTTTTGGCCTATTTTGTGAGTCTTTCGATTGCCCAATAAAATATTCAAGTTTGACTTTCAGATAAATGAATATATGATTTTAGTATAAATATGCACCAAATAATGCTTGGCATGATTTTTGTAAAAGATCACTATTTATATGAAATTGATTAAAATTAAATACAGGGTATCTCATTTACTAAATCTGACAACCCTAATTAAGCCCTTATGCATTGAAACTAACCAAATTGCTTTTCTTTTTTCCTCTAATGACGACTTCTAAAACAGTATTAAGGTATTTTGATAGTTTTTAATGAACAGTAGTTAAAACAAAAAATACTTAAATCCTGATCTCTTTGGCCTTGTTTGATAATATAGAATATCCCATAGAATAATTTTGAATTGATGCATAGAGCATCATTATCCACCATGCCTAGTGAAGTCCATTATGCTGAATTTTGTTTAAAGATGGAGAAAATTCTGAATAATAGGATTTAAACTGTTTTCTAATGACAAGGCCAGATGATGCCACAAAATTTTGGCATTAATGATAAGTACACACTGTGCTGGAAAATCGATATTTTCTAAAGGGGATCCTGATGGGACTTTCCACTATTGAGTTGAGAAACAACTTACCCCATAATCATAAATCCCTGAGTTCAGGTGCTCTGTGTTCCTAAGTAAGAAAGCCTGGGCTTCAGCATAGCTTCATAAGCTACTGAACTGGAATTAATGCTTTGCAAATTTACTAAATGTATCTGCATTTTGAAAGTATGTTTAACTGTTTAAAACACTAATAATTGAGCTAGAGAACTTTTATATTCTGGAGTCTTGGATACAGGAGGATCAGGCAGTTATTTTCATTGACTAATAATTCACCATAATACACAATTGGAAATTAGAACCTTAATGATAAAACAATTCTATCATACTCTTTTGCAGACTCCTAAACAACTTTAGAGTCTTAATTCCTCCTAGTATTCTATAGGAAAACATTGTCCAAAGAACTCAGCTTTCCTTTAACTCTGTTCTTTTTACTTAAAATGTGTAGGTAAAGTTTCTCTGAGATTTTGGACTAAAATACACCATGCTATTGTAAGTCCTCTATGTTATCTTTTAGTACTGTAAGTACAAAGCCACTTACAAAATAAAATTCCCTCTTGTTTTTACTATAAGAGTCACTCCTTAGATATAACAGGAAGAGTCCCCCAGTGTTCAATGCTCATAAACAGTTTAACTATAGGGAACTCATCAAGGTTGTCAGTGACTCCCCCATATACCTCATACTCAGTTTCTCCTGTTGTTGACATCCTTCATCAACATGATACACTCCCTGCCGTTCATTAACCTATATGAAAACATTCATATGTAGAAATGTTCTACTCAGACTCCCTTAGGTGATACCCAGTGCTCTTTTCTGTTCCAGGCTATTATGAGAATTCCACATTACATTTAGTGCCATGTCACCTGTAGCTCTTCTCATCTATGAGAATTTTCAGATTATCCTTATATAATTAAATATTACTGGTCTAGTATGTCCAACTAGAACTCCTGCCAATTCAAGTTCATGTCAAGTCTAACCTGTTGATGCTACCCTCGATCACCTGAACCAGGAAGAGTTTGCCAGGACTCTTCACTGGTGTGCATTCCTCATCCCCCACTCCACACTGCCCTGCCCTACCTGCTTTTCATTCTCACTCTTTGGAGGGAAGGCACTGAGCATAGACCACACCTAAGAAGTGGGAGGCAATCGCTTCCTCCTTGAGGGGCCAGTATTTACATAGACTAATTTGAACACTATGAAAATTAGTCTTACCATTTCTCTCATTTATTTATTCAATCATTTACTTTTATCACTGTGAACACATAGGCATATTTATATGCTTAGTATTTATTTTGCTGCTCAAGTTGTTCTAGCTTTGTTCACCAGAGTTCTTTGTCCTTTTGACATGCCATTGTGGTTTTCTCTTTTAAAAAAAATTGAGACTAGTAGGGGGGTAGATATAGAAAGAATGAGTGTGCCTGGGTCTCTAGACACCACAAACTAACTCCAGACACATGTGCCACCTTGTGCATCAGACTTTACGTGGGTACTGTCACACTGAACCTGGGTCCTTAGGCTTTGCTATCAAGTGTCTTAGTCACTAAGTCACCTCTCAAGACAAGTTTTCTCTTTTAAGTATTTTCTTTCTAAAACTCTTAGATGCTCCCTACAACTCTTGTATATTTCCTTTCCATCCCTAGGTTTAGATTCAGTCACTTCTCCAAAAGTGTTTCCTTATTTGGGGGTATGGCATTAGAATCCAAGGTCTAGGCCCTTGTCTGTAAAGCCACTGTAAATGGTAAATCACTGTTCTTTCCCTTCTGCCTAAGTTCTTTTGACAATTGACTAAATAATATGCATGTCATGGTTTTCAACCTTTGTTCTGAGGGGAAAATAGTTTGATTATTTAAACACTTGATGTTTTTAACCAATTGTTACCTTAAAGATTGTAGTTGAAATCTCCTGTATATTTGCTTTGTATTAAATGCTATATGCTTTTTCTTATTAAACTGGATGTTTAGGGAATGAGGTTCTTAAGAAAGGGAGGTTCATAGCTGAGTGAAGCCTGGTGTTTTAAGTAGAGATAGAAGGGTGTATCTAAATTTGGAAGGAGTTTAATATGTACTGTCCTGATTCAACCCTTGTTTAAAAAGCATTATTTGAAGACAAAAGACATGTAAAGGACAGGTTACAGAAAAATGAAAAGGCTCTAACAAAGGAAGATGAGAGTGACACACGAATAAATATCATTATCAAACCAAATAACTACCTTCTATTTTTATAATAGATGTGTGAAGGAAGCATGTTAATAGCAGGAGTGGCTCTTTCATAGATGACATGTCACATATGTATTCTATTCAACACCAAGGCTTAAAACCACAAGTATGTCCTGTAGTAGCCCAGGTTTTCCTTCCTATGTTACTAGTCATAAAGACCTCAAGATTATGCAAAGAAAAACTGTAACTAATAATATAAACCTCTTGGTAATCTGAAAAGATTGGATGATATGAATGCCAGTGAAAAGTTATCTTAGTGATCAGTGTGCACATGGACACATACATACACACAGACATATGTCTGAATATACAAACATATTAAGTCTTTTGATTCCTATTTCTTCTTTCTTTTCACTTCTTCCAATTCCTGGCTACTAATACTTAATCCATGCAGAAACTAAATACTATTGAATACATGAAACATAGATCACTGATAATAAGATCACTGTCTTTGGGTTACTCATGAAGACCAAGAGCTACTCAGAGCTACCACAAGTCTGTCCTCAAAATGAGCACAGCTATCTCCTGAACCAATTTTCCCTTCTGTGTTCAAACCCAAAGTTTTGGCACCTATTCGCTTTTGGTGAAGCTGTTTGAGTTATTCAGAATGGGGTAGCTAAAAGCTGGATGCAGTCATTTCTTAGCTCCCATGTGACTTGCTAAAGACTGGTCTGTTCTATGTGCATTTCTGAATGTGGATTGGAGTTCTAAGGAAATCATCTTTAGCCAATGCAAACAGCAGAGACAACAGACACTAGAAAAAAATAACTTCTTTTTATTTACAAAACAAAAATCCAAATATTGGATGCTGTAAACAAAATTCACAATCGGTTCCCTCTAGCACTGATTAAAACATGTCAGTTTTTAAGAGTCCGTTTTCCATCAACTACATTTCTGCCTGTGACACACTATTGTCAACACATTCCAAGGGTGACCCAAGGTGCAACATGCTGTAAGAGGCCACCTCGGGATAGGCAATGGTTGTGGACAGTGGGAGGGAGAGACAGCCAACAGGCAGAAATCCCTCCATTCTGAGAAGCTTTGCAGCATTTCTCACCAAGTTAATTGACATCTTCCCATTTTGAACATTTATCACGTATTTTGTTAGCAAGCCATTATGATCACAAAACGTCACATAAGAGTGAGTCTTTCTTAGCACTGAAATGGCTATGCTAAAATAAATCTTAAAGAAAGATTATATCCAAATAGATGATATATATGAAAACAGAGTTGGTTTTTTTTTTTTTTTTTGGCTTTTTGGTTTCATCTAACACATTTTGTTTTCCACAACAAAAAAAGCTTATTTTTGACAGCTGTTGACAGCTTTAAACATAATACATTTCATTTACAAAATAGTTCACAATATTTATTTAACAAGCATTGCACTGAGAACAACTTTATGCACAGTAAAGCAACCAACAATAAGCAAACAGAAGGGGTGATAAAAACAATATGTTCACTTTTCATCTCACTTCTTTCTTGGCTTGAAGTACAGATATTCTGCCATCATTGCAAATTTTTTTGATGTTCTTGGATACACACTGAAAAAAAGCAAAACATCCAATACCAAAGTGAACAGACATTTGATCCCATTTCTGGAAGGGTAAAGTTCATTCTGGTGTAGGAGTTCTCGAGGCAGTTGGATTTACTGCAGATGAAGTAAACTTTTTAACAGGGCATTGTCACAGGCTAAGTGTCTCTGCCATACTCAACTGGACACACGAGAAAAGCCACCAGACAATAAAACCTCCTGCTTCAAAGTACCAGCATACTAGGCCAGATACACACAAATACAAACACATCTTAGGCACTGAGCAGGAATGAGAGCTGTTCTTTTCTCTGACCTATACACACGGCTCTGTCTCACCAGACATTCAATTGTTTAGGCCATACATCCACAGAGAGAGACATATATTCTACTGTGTGCTCAACTACATATACACAACAGCATAGTACATACGAAATAGAAATAAATTATACATAAATCTTAAAAGTAAATGCTGAAAAGTTTTCTTGAAAACAGCCTGCTCTATCTGAATGCCAGGTTATGGCACATTCAACTAAGCTACCAACCATGGAGTAAGCAAGAATAGAAATACTTGAGAAAGATAAAAGAAAGATGTATTTTCAAATAAGGCTCCTTCAAAAAAAAAAAACAAAACAAAAACCTGTGCCATAAATGAACAGCAGGTTGCTGCTGTGGCAGAGCCAGAGCTCTTCAAGACTCTTGAAAACAGTGGACACTCATGTCAAGAGTTAGGATGAGAAGAAAGCAGATGACCAGACGTTCCTCTGCCCCCTAGCAGCCTTAGTTTTCTCAAAGAAAACTCACAAAAGGCAAAGCAGGCCAGACTTTGGTGTGTGAGTGTAAGAATTAATCTCCAAGTTGAATAATGTTTTCCTGGGACTTTGCAACTAATGTTTTAAACCCAGGGCAGTGATGAGGGAGAGTGGGGCAACGTGGGAGCAGGAAGAGTTCCCTGGGAAAGAGTGGCAGTGCAGGGGCCGTGACAGCTCAGGAGGAATTCTCAGGGAGGCTACTGCAGCAAAGCCATCAGGTTCCCGTTCAGGCTTCAGAGAGATGCACGGAAGGGAGTCCAGACAGATTAACCTGGGCCAGCCTAGCCTAGGATGAGCATCTGAGATGCCCAGATAACAAACAGATCACACTGCCAATATGAGAATGTATCTTCTTCCCTGGTCCCTCTCTCATTGTTAGGGTCTCAGAAGAGCTATCATAACAAGCAGTCATTTACCAGGGTTAATGGGGATCATATGGTTTTTCACAACATGAAGGGAAAGTTTTTAATGCATTTGTTTTGCTCTCACAAGTGTATTTTCAGAGACCGGTGTTTATGGGGCTCGTGGGGGTGGGGGTTCTAGGGCTAGCTGTCACCAAACTGAATCATGCCAGTTCATATCACAAAGGTTTAGTTGGTGTCTTGGAAAAGAAAAATAAAGTTGTGTTTGACTTAATGCAAAGTGAATTAATTTAAAAGTACAGTACTAACTAGTTAAATGCAGTGACAACCAGATGAGACATGTTTCATATTGGCTTGAATTTATAAAATGTTATATATATATATCTCATATATAAACTTTATGCAGTTGTGCAAATGCTCTTTAAAAATGGTCATTTCACATTTATTAAATTCTAGTGGTCCAGAAATGCAGAATGCATCCATTTGTAAATTCATTTAAATATTAATAAGTAGTGCTCAGATCACCAGAAATTCTTTTAAGACATTATGGATTTAAGTAACCTACCGTTAACCCCTAGATCCACAAGTATACATCTTGAAGGCATGCAATTGTTTTTTAAAAGGGGCTCAAACTTTCAAAATGGCAGCTCAACATAAAAAGTATTCTACCAAATCTTCTCCCATTTGTGGAATACCCTGGCTCACAGAAAAAGAAAAAAAAATTCTCAATAAAAATGTATAATCTCTTCTCTAATATATTACTAGTTTCCCCTCCTTCATTTGCTTTAATATTTTAGATAAGGATTTTAATTCATCATTGCAGTATGCCCATGTGTCATGTGACCCTACTGAAAACAGAAACACACATTTAAATATTTCCTATTTGATAACTATTTTAGGTCATAGTGAAGGTAGTGTGTATATACAAATATATGTAATATACACACATAATATACACACATGTACCTATGATAACATTACACCAACAATATCATTTTTACAGGTATTTTCCAAGAAAATAGGGCATTTTCTCCACCTTTCACAAGCTTATATGTGGTTTTATCTTCTTTTTAAGTCCCTGATAAAATAAAGCTCATTAAATCATAAAATAATTTTTCAACTTCAAATTTTCAGAAAACAACAGGCACTTTGATGTATACTGGTGTGTAACAAATATAGTAACTCTTTATATATGCTATTATTTCTCTCCTACTTGGGAATTTTATGTTAAATCTTTGGTCCTGGAGCTTATTTTTGTTGCTGCAGCTGCTTCTGCTTGCATTTTCACATTTTAACAATCAGAGCTATGCATGCAGCTGGAACTGATGGGTCGTATCATCGTAAGTTCTGCTGTTTGCTAAAGAGAGCTGCACCAACCTATTACTGTTCATTTGGTGCGAGCTGATTCTGTGAGACAACAGGAGCCCTCCACAGACAGCACTTCCTGCAGACACAGATGGCCATCCACTGGGGAGTCCCTGTTCCAAATCCTATCTTTACTCTCTAAACTCCTGAACTGGTAAGGAAGGTGGTATGACACCTCTCCTCCTCCATCTTTTCCTTTTGGAAAATTCCAGGTTAAATTTCTCTCCATTCCCCTTCCCCTACAGCAAAGCAATGGGAGCAGTTATTGCAAACCCATATTGTCATCAAGCAGTTTTCATTCCCATATTATCTTAAGAGAACTTAGGTGCTTTTAATAACAGGCCTCTTTTGTTCCAAGACAAGACTCCAATTGGGTTAAGAGAATATGGGGAGCTTGGGAGGGCCATCAGTTGAGATCATGCTCCCAGACCAATGGGAAGATCCATAGTCTGCCAAACTTAAACTCAGGAGTGGATCATCATTGCACAAAACACGTCCCTAATTAGGGCTGGTCACTCATTTTTTTTCTCCCCCCCCCCCCAGCTTTTCTGAAATGGCTTCCCTATTGAACATTCTAAAATGATTCTTAATTGCAGGGTAGCCAAGTGGAGTACGTCTGCTGCTGGCATGTGAACACTGGCTGAACTTGTGCAATGTAGTAATTGCTAAAGTTAGCATCTGCGACATAAGGGGCCGGCTGATAATAGCAAGTGACATTAGCCACGTTAGGGATGACATTTTGGTCAGCTAGCACCCGGATGGCCAGCATGGTGATAAGGTTTAAAGTCTGTCTCCTCTCATGTCCCATCAGGCACACTGTACTTTCATTCACCACTCCGTGAAGGGTCATGAGATACTCATACTTGCGGTCTTCCAATCCCACGAAATGGTTCTGCAAGTAGGACTCCAGTTTTCTCTGCTGCTCTCCAATGTCTGAGAAGTCGATAAAAAACCTGGAACACATATACCTCTGGAGGGTCTTGATCTCATCAGAGGCAGGCCGAAAGCCCCTCACTAAGAGGTTGCAGTATTTAAGCAGGCCTCCCCCTCTGATCTCCTCTGGGTTCCTGGTGGCAATAATCTTGTTGCAAAGGTGATCAAAGGCTTCGTGAAAATCGCCATAGACGCTCTCACCGATTATTGTGGGATGAAATGTTTCAGTCATTGGGTTCTCCGAGCATTCGTAAAAGAGGAGAAGGGAGTCTAACTTGATTTGGAAAGAATCTACACTGAATTCAAATTGCCTCCGGAGAGAATCCACAAATTTCAGTTCCACATTTTTGCCACTGTTGTTTGACAGGGAAATAAGACTCCACCGGTCGGAGTCATTGCACACTTTCACCATTTTCTGCACATAAGCTTCCTATAATGTAAAAAGATAAATCAAAGATGAGCAAAACTGGAAAGAAATAGTAAATAGATCCTCTCCACAGCTGGGAATTATTTTTGCTCTTTCCCAGTTTTATCAAGTTGCAGCAAAACACTACCTACAGGCTTAAACAGTTCCAAAAACAGGAAGAAAAAAAAATACATATATATATTTAACGAGCAGTTTTGCCGTCTGGGAAAGGGACTAGAAGTAACAGTTTGAGGCTTTTGGCAGACGCAGTAGGGTACTCAGAGGTTCTGTTTTCATGTCTGGCTTTTCCAGTGTTATTTTTTGAAAATGGTCTAATAGGCATAATATCACCCAGTATCACAGAGAGGGGCACAAGGTGATGTTAGTCGGCCTCTACCCCTTGCCCCAGCCACCAGTTCTCCTCTTCCACCCCCAGGCAATCAGTATCACAGTGTGCCTGCAACTGACTTTCTACAGTTACAACCACATAAAACGCCTCAGACCATTTAAATTAATTATATAAGATGCGACCGAACCAAAGGGAAGGGGCATACCACTATACCCTTAACATGTGAACTAACACAGAGAACTACCAAATATATCGCAAACGCTGAATCTAACAGACGCAATCTATTCACATTTTCCAATACAATAAAACCCCATTGACTCAGTTCTGCTCCAGGCTGCGATTTTCCCAAAGACCAGCCCATTAAAAGATGACTCAAAAACTATCTACTTACATCAAAATTCTTGCACCTATCAAAATCTACTCTCAGCAAGACTCCAGCAAGTTAAAAAGAGAGGGGGGGGAGGAAGAGCAGGGACGGCAAAGGAGGAAGCAGAAGAATAACTAAAATATTCCAGTGTCCACGCACTTTAGTTCACTCATGAAAACCATCAAAGCGTCCCCCATGCCCGCGGCGGCCGCATCCACAGCATTTCACTGAGCCACCCGGCCAGGTCAGCTCCCCGCCCCCCCCCCCCCCCCCGCGCCCGTCCCCATCCCCAGCCCCGTTCCAGTAGCTTTACCTTGAGCGTGAGCGGCGTGATCTTCTCCTTGTTCACCCCTTCGGGCAAGAAGTCCAACAGGCAGTCGAGCACGACGTCCTTCACAGTCTGAAACTCCTCTTCGCCACGCAGGTCGGCGCAGAAGATGAGGTCCAGGTCCTTGTAGCCCAGGCCGCTGTCCTGGTGCAGGACGTGGCTGGCGGCCGAGCCGTTGAGGCGCACGTCGCGGACGCCGATGCGCTTCTCGGCCAGGCGCCGCCGCACCACCTTCACGATGAGGCTCGGCTGCAGCTCGAGCGTGGGGAAGTTGCCGCGCCCGTGGATCGGGATGGTCTCGCTCAGGATGCCGTCCAGCCGCTGCACTTGCTCCCAGCTCAGCACGTTGCAGTGCGCCGTGGGGCTTTCGCAATAGTCCAAGCAGTGCCCGCCGAGGCTGCCGCTGCCACCGCCGCCGCCGCCGAAGTCGCCGACGCTGAAGTCGCCGCCGCCGCCGCCCAGGGGGATGTAGGGGCCGCCGGCCAGCTCGTCCTCCGCCATGGCAAAGTACCCTTCGCCCTCCGCCATGTAGCGCCCTCCAAATGCCACCTGGCCTTGGTCAGTCCTGATGGGAGGGGGAAAAAGAGGGGTTCAGGGGAGGGGGACGGCGACAGCAAAGGCGGGGCCCCGCCGTGGGAAAAGCGCGCCCCCTCCCCGGTCTCCGCGCAGTCCCTCCCCGCGCGCCGCGCCCCGCACCACAGCCCCGCACCAAAAATATCTCTGATGCATCCGGAAAGAGCAAGCGACAGTCCCGTCTGTGTCACCTGGACGCGGCCGCCCCTTCTAGGATCGCCCCGAGCGAGCGAGCGAGCGAGCAAGCGAGGCGGCCGCACTTCCCGGAGCCGCGAGTGCACTCTCGGCAGCGGCTAGGTAGAGCGACTCCGTCCGTCCGTGCGCGCCGACCCCCGCCCCGCCGCGCCCCCGGCTGTCCCCGCTGCGGTGGTCTCGGAGGTGGCGGCTCGTGTGCCTGCCGCCCCCGCCGCCGCCCGCCAGCCCGCCCGCCGCGCACGCCCGCTCGCGTCTCCGGAGCTTTAGCAGTTGTGCCGGGGGAAATGTCTTCAGTACTTTTTTTATACCGGGCTCCTCTGCGCTTCCGGGGCCCCGGCACGGCGCGCTCGCCACGCCCCCTCGTTTGCATAGGGCGCCGCCCCCTGCCGCCCCTCCCCGCTGGACGGTCCGCCGGAGCTCCACGCCACGGGCAGGCGGCCAGGGTTCCCGGCTGCTGGCTCTGTGAGTGTGCGTGACGTACGCGCACAGAATCACACTTTTGTGCCCGTCCACACACTCGCAAGATAGAAGACACGTCAAGTGTCCCCAAGGGGGTCGGTGCACATCCAAAGTGAATGCGCGCTGAGATCGCGCCAGTGCGGAAACTTCCCGGGCACAACCTCTTCGGGGCGCAGCCCCGGGGCTTCCCGGGGGTCCCCTCAAGTCCCGTGACCAGGTACCCCACGGACTGCACTACGGAGCGCGGGTTGTGGACTCCCGAGTCCACTTCTCTACGCACGCACTTTGCTCTCCCGGCGTGAGGGGCAGGGCTTGCTGAGAACTGGGTTTCGTTTCTCGAAGCCTCTGGAAGCGCCGGGGAAACTAGAGACCGGCAAGCGAACTTTGCGGCCACTACGCGCCGGTGGCACGGAGCCGCTGCGAGGAAGCGCGCGCGGAGCCGGCGCGCGTGCCCGAGCCCACCGCCGGCGGGCGCGCAGCCAAGCTCCAGGGTCCGAGCGGCCGGAGCGGGGCGGCGCGCGTGCCCCAGCCCACAGCCGCGGGCGTGCAGCCAATCGCTGGCGTCCCAGGGGCCAGAGCGGGACGCGCGCGCGCGCGCCCGTGACCACAGTCAGCGGGGCGTGCAGCCAATCGCCGGGTCCGAGCGGCACGGAGCGAGCGTGCCGGTGGGCGTGCAGCCAATCGTCCGGGTCCCTGCGGCCAGAGCCCGGACTCCCGAGGCGACAATCCTGGAGGCGGAGCGTGTCTCTCTAAGCCCACCAAAGTGAATAAATAATATCAGGGTTCTGTGGTTTGTCTTCCTCCTAAACCTAAACGCACAAGCTTAAAGGCTGTCAAGTTTCTCCACTCCAGCCCACGACCGGATGCTAGATGCTATCCCCGCGCTCACTCGTCCCACGGAGTTTGCTAGAAAGCTCGGGCTTCCCAGGCTATCTCTGCCTCTTCCCAGCCCTGCACAGCAGGTGAAGGCTGTAAACGGCGCGGGAGAGACCCCCCCCCAAAAAAAAAACCTAGGGCAGTCCCGAAGTCCAGACTTTGAAGTAGGGGGAGCTCCGGCCGAGAAAACCCAAGGTGCGCCTCTTGGGGGGGTGAAGGATGGGGTGCGGGGGTGTCGCCCACTTAGATCCAGCTGTGTGACAACGCCGCCCCCTGCCGGTGCCCTGCGATCCTGCGATGCTGTGTACCTAAAAGGAGAGCCCAGACCAAACCCAAGGCAGAAGCCAGCTTCCCCTAATACAGGACCTAAAAAAAAGGTTTGGTGAGGGGTGAAGGGACCCTGGACACATACCTACGTTGTGCTCAGAAGTCCACCGCATCCTGCCAGGAATATCTCATGTACTCCTCAGGCCTGCAGTTTGCACATGAACGCTTCATGGCCCTACACACAACACACATATGGAAACATGCATGTGTGTTCTATGTGTATGTAATTTCAAGTTATATACACTTCTATGTGTATATAATGTGACTCCCTATTACGTGCCAAGAACTTAGAACGACTTCGTTTCATCTAGTCTAGTGCACAGTACACACCAGGACATAATTATGGTTTTAACTGTATCTGTCAGGAGAGAACTATGTCACACAGTGGGCATGGGGAACTGGACAGAAATCCAGAAAAGAAGTGTTATTTGGCCTGGACTTTCATCAAAAAGATTTTTCTAAAGCAAGGGAAACCTGGAAAAGAGCATGACCTATAAAGGGAAGAATATAAAAGGGATTAGAGAGTTAGATGGGTTATGTAGAGTCCTTTAGTGAGAAGTTAGATTTGCAGTGCATTAGGATAAACTCCATGCGGATTCCAGGATCTTATTCAGCAATTCCGGGCAGTACTGTGCTAAGTTTACTTTGGTTTTGGTTTTGGTTTTGTAACACTGTGTAGCCTAGGCTGGCAAACCCTTGATCCTCCTGCCTCATCTTCCTCGTACTGAGACTACACTCACCAATTTTAGCTTCTGCTGAGCTCTTTACACACACCCACATGCTTGTGCACACACACACAAACACACCTCAGTTAACATTCCAATCAAGAAGAAGGTGTACCATGTCATAGAATTTTGGAAACAAAGGAACAGAGAGGTTGAACGGCTTGCCCAAGTTTCACAACTAGTAACTCATGTAGTCAGGCCTTGCATCCCACCCATTTGACCATGATTGCTATTCAGACTTCATTGTCATGAATGAGATGTCTCTGGCTCACTTCACTACCTTCTCATTAGAAACTGAGACAGCGCCAGAAGGGAGGAGGAAGCTGTGGCTTTAGCTCAGTGCTAGAGTGTTTGCCAGCCCTAGGTTTGATTGCATGTACCCCCCAGCCCCCCCCCCACACACAAAGAAGAACTGTCCAAAATATTTACATGTTTATTGCTGCTCTATTTACAGTCAATAGCAAGGAAATAGAATATGCCTAGATTTCATGAAGGGATGAATGGATAATGAAAATGTGGCACATATACACAATGGAATTTCACTCAGCCACAATGAAAAATGAAATTATAGCTGGATGTGGAGGCACATGCCTTTAATTCTAGCATTTGGGAGGCAGAGGTACAAGGATCTCCGTGAGTTTGAGGCCACCCTGAGACTACATAGTGAATTCCAGGTCAGGGTGAGCTAGAGTGTGACCCTACCTCGAAAAAAAAAAAAAGTAGAATTTGCAGGAATATGGATAGAACTGGAAAATATATTAAGTGAGGTAATCCAAACTCAGAAAGACAAACACTGCATGTTCTCTCTCATATGTGGATCCTAGCTTCTGATTTTCCTATATGCGTATTTATGTGGGACTGAATTTGTGCAGAGGCCAGGAAACTAGAAGGGGGCCCCTGAAGAGAGGTTGAAAAGAAACTTTAAGGGAGGGAGGTGAGGAAGGTAATAGAAATCACTTGACATGAAAGTAGCTGGAATACTGGGGGTGGCAGGGTACCAGAGGAGGAGAGAAGGGAAATGACTGGGAGGATCAAACAAAACTGACTATGTATGAAAGTGCCGCAATGAAACCTGCTATTTGCACTCTAATTAAAAATTATTTTAAAATATAAGAATAATATTTTCTTCAAAGACTAATATGAATTCTATACCTTTTAAAAATAAGGTCAAAGTGGCTGGTTATATATTAGATAACTACACTGCAAAATACCAGGGTTTAACTCCATTCTCATGTCTTTGTACTATATTTTAACCTTCTCTCCAAAGACAAAAAGCAGCAAAATAGCCCCTGAATTATGTCCAGTGGGACTGAGGGAATCTGCATTGTATTTAGTCAGCTGACAGTTCATCCTGACAGGAGAGACCAGCCCGAGTGTGCAGCACACTGGCAGTCACCTGGCCTGTTCCCTGGGTGGGGACCCTCTCCTAAGTAGCAGCCACCTTCCTATACCCAGCTGCTCCAGAGTCCCCTTCCGACAACAGAGGACTTGGCTGAGAGCCAGAAGCACAGCATGAAGCTGATCATGAAGGGCTTGCTGAGACACACCCTGTACTGGAGGAAGAGATGAGTCCCTGACATAGTGCAGCAATCCCCCATTTCCCCCTAGCTGGCAGTGCTTTGTAGCTAACACTTCCTTGAGTGCTTAACAGAGCATTGCCCTCTGCCAGCCCAAATCCAGACACTGCTGCCTTCTGTACTGTGGCATCTGGGACAGTTGGCTTTCAGCCGTGCCGTGGAGGGCAACTGAATATGACTTCATTAATATGTGCCTGCTTCATAGAAGCTACTGGTTATAAACTGTTCAATAAAAGCATATGCCTTTTGTTCCTCTTCTTCTGCCTGTCCCCAAACTCAGATAATATTTATATTCTGAAAAAAACTATGCCTCTCTTTACATGAAACTGTAACTTTTGCAATTGTAAGCATTTAAGTTGCTTTTGGTAAACTACATGCCAAATGAGAAGTCCTATAATTTCCAAATACACACACAATAGCCAATAGTCTTAACATAGTTACTATTATCTTAGACTTAGATGGTGTTGCTCTTGGGGGAGAGCTGAAGACTTTAGTTTCTGGGCTTATTAATCATTAACTTTTCCCTATTTAAAAGGAAAAAAGAAACCTATGACAATACCATGCTATGAGTTGATAAAGCCAACATGAAACTGAATTAGTCTATTGTAACTGCTTTCTGAGCAAGCAAAAAAAAAAAAAGTCTGAAATGTGTATGCATATATGTGTATAATGTATACATCTGTATTTGTGTATGGGGTGTTTGTGAGTGCAAGGATGCATGCTTATAGATGTGAAAGGACAGCTTCAGGTGTCAGTCCTCACCTTACACATTTTTAAAATATTTATTTTATTTTGTTTATTTGACAAGGATAGGAAGAGGCAGAGAGAAAGAGAAAGAGAGAGAAGGAGGGAGTGAGGAGAGAGAGAATGGACATGCCAGAGCCCACACCCACTGTAAACAAACTCCAGATGCATGTGCCACCTTATGAATCTGGCTTACATGGGTACTGGGGAATCTGGGTATTTAGGCTGTGCAGGCAAGCTTTGCAGGCAAGCACCTTAAACACTAAGCCATATTTCTAGCCCTTTTTACACCTTTTAAGAACCAAGGTTTCTCATTTTCATTCACTGCCACATTTTCCAGGCTAACTGGACCACAAACTTTCCAGAAATTCTCTTCTCTATTCACTGGGATTCCAGACACTAACTGCAATGTCTGGCTTGCCATGGGTTCTTCTTTCTGGGCAAGCACCTTTAACTACTGAACAATCTCCCCAGCTCCCAGGTTCTGCCATCCAAACTCAGGTCCTCAAGCTTGCATGGCAAGCACTTCACCTACTAAGCCATGTTCCCTGCCCTATCTGAAAACTGAAAAGGAAAGTCTAGTATAGATTTTTGAGGAAAAAGTAACACTTGCTTTTAGTTGTTTGTATTCATAACTTATAGGTGTACTTATTAATTATATTTTATATTATATTAATATTATATATTAATTAAATTAATATTAGATCCAGTTATTAATCTGGACTTAGCATAATATGAAAAAGTTAAATTTTGATCCTAGCAATATTATTATTATTGAGTTTGCTAGTTCATGCTAGCCTGTATATTTGGCATTTTAGATACATTATTTCTTTTATTCTTTTTCCCAAACCAGAACTCTACATATTATGTCCTCAGATATAATACAATATGTGAGATGTGGCCTTTTACAGGTATAAGAAGGTCAAGTTTCTTAGAGTGTTGGCAAACTCTTGGTTAACATCATTTGTGTGGGTCTCTTATAATATCCTATGAAATAGCCTTCTCCCTCTCTTCTCATGTTTCTTTTATACACTTAAACCTGGACTAGAATTGTACCATACTTCTTTCTTTACAAATTCTGGATGTTCCAGTTGGTATGGCTTTAGGAACATGGTTTTTTTTTTTTTTTTTTTTTTTACCCTGAAACAACTGGTGAGGGCCAGAGTATGCTGCGATGTGGCTGGGCTGATGTGTGTCTTCATCTATGAATGGCCTCTGCAGGTCACTCATGTACCGCCTCTGCAGCTAGCAAGCCAGGAGGCTCATGGACAGTACAGGAAACCCACACAGGGAAACGGCAGCAATGATGACTGGCCAAAGTACAGTTGGCAGTGGGGCCATTTTCTCTCTCTTTCTCTGTGTGTGTGTGTGTGTGTGTAAGTGTCAGTATAGGTGGTGGTGATGTGTGTGTGATGTGTTCGTGTGTGTGTGTGTGTGTGTGTGTGTGTGTGTCCGTCCCATGTGTGAGCATGGAAAGGCCAGATAGATGTCAGGTCAGGTTATCTTTCCTCTACTGCTCATTTGGTGTTTTTTCTTGAGATAGAGTCTCACTGAACTCTGTGAGTACCCGCAATTCCTGGGTCTCTGCTCCCCACAGGACTAGTTATAGGCATGTGTAACCGTGCCCATCTTGTATGCAGATGCTGAGGAATCAAATTCAGACAGTCCTGGGGCCTCCCGGGCCTTCCTACTTATGGAGAAAGCACAACTAGGCACTGAGCATTCATCCTAGACTCCATTTATCTCTTCATGTTCTCTCTCCTTATCTTCTTAAAAATGGTTTCTGAAGATAAAAAATAAACACAGGAAATGACTTCCCTAAACTCATACCCAAGAAAAAGGGAAAAGAAGACTTCTGAAAACTGCTGTTAAACCCAAATTTTCACAATTTTACAGCCCTCTGGCCAGTGTTCTTCCCATAATCACATCACCCTTTTGGTCTTTTCACACCAGCTTCTCCATGATTTTCCACTTTCTGATCTTTGATCCTTTCCACAAACTGTGACCTGACCCTGTGGGCACCATGCACAGCTGGCAGAAGAGTGGCCATGGAGGAGATGTGAGCCCTTACCCTACTCTACTGACTTCCGTCAGAGAGAAAACTGAATTAATTCAGACCACTGTGAGGACATGTGTACACTTAGGTGTTATCTCCCAGTGACCCAGAGATCACTCTACTGTCCATGTAGTGTTAGGTGAATAGCAAGTAATCAGAGTGCTTTATGTAAAAGTTAAAATTCACTTAGGAAACTACCTTGTCTTTGCAAGAAAAGCATCCTTTGAACTGATTTTTCACATGATTTTTTCAGGAAAGAAAAATAGAGGAGTCTATTCAGGGCCAACCAATAACAGCTCTGGTCATACAGCTTCCAAGTTACTTCAGAAACAGGGTCCTAAGGTATTATTGATGAGGTGTTGGTAACCAAGAGGTTAACTTCTATCATTTTAGGCATTTCAACTGTCTTACCTCTATGTTACTTTATTTTTTATCCTCCAAACAATTCTGATTAGTATGCAGTTCTAATTTTATAAGTAAGGAAGGGTAGGTTACATTTTACAAGCTTATTCAGCTAGCCATATTAAACTTAAAGTTACTCAATTTCTAAACTTGAGAATCTTACATTTGTTAACACAAATTTAAATTTAGTAATTTAGTAGATTTAAAATGAGTAATGATCATCCAAGTTTGAAAGGGTGCTGCCACTACTCAGAGGAGGCCATTTGTGTGAGCCACATGTCACCTGTGGACATCTCACAACAAACTGCTATTGTGCTGCATTTATGTGAACTACATAATCACAAAATAATCGCTCCATTCATATCACAGATCAATGAATGGCAGAGATTTTACATATAAGCAATAAATATGATTCAACAGACCTACATTGTCACACTTCAAATAAAACTCAATATGGGTTATATTTTAATAACTAGTATTTTTCATTAGAAAGATTAACCAGTATTTTCTTTGTATTATTATCAGTACTAATTATGCCAGAATTTCCTGTTTTGACATCTTAGTGAAATACTTGTTGTTTCAGTTTCGCAAGTGCCACAAAGTAGACTATTTTCCTTATTCCAAACAAGACAAGTGTTCAAAAGTAACCATTTAGCATATATAAATTACAAATGCATGCAAATTTCAAAAACTACCACACATGAATAAGTAAGCAGTATTTTATTACACCTGTAATAATTTACCTTCTGTTTACATTTGAACTGAAAGATGCACTGCTCTAAAGAAGATGATGATGTTTCTTTTCACTTTAGAACTTGCAAAGCTTTGTAAAGGTGGGTTATAATAAATGATTGTTCTGTCTTAGAATTGAACCCCAAATACTTGTATTGCTTGTGAAAAATAAGACCATTTTCTATGGGAATATTCACTTCAGCTTCATGTATCAGCCAATACTTACCTTGAATTTATGTTGATAAATGTTGACCTCTGGTGAAAACCCTCTTGGCTGTGTCACACCATGGAATATTGCATCATAGTATCTTGGCAGGATAGGAAAAAAAGAATATTTAAGAGCAAGGCTTGCACTTTATGTAACAATGAACACTCAAAATAATTAATTTAGCTTGCTCTAAAAGACCAGCATGAATCCCTTCCAAGAGCAATGCTCAAATGATCTAATCACCTTCCATTACAATCCTTCCTGAAGTGTCACCAGCCCAATCCCTGCACACCAAGAAATTAACTCTTGTACCATTTTTATACACTCAAGTGAGAGATTGTCCAAGAGTTTGAGGAAGCAGCAGAAGGCACATTAAACATACACACACAGGCCATCACTTATTCACTCGTGCATATACTTTTTGTTTCATGTTTGAGAACACATTTACAATGCAATATGGGGAAGCAATCAAAAAAACACACTGTCTTAGGAAGTCTGAAAGCTAAGCAAAAATTTGTCTTGAGGTAATAAGATTGCAAACAAAGTAAAAATACTCCACAAATCAGATTCTGAAAAGATATATCTTACTACCTTTAAGTGTGAGTCTGAAAATTTCTGCAGGACCACTGTGGGGTACTAACCTAAGACATTAGCATTTATGTTACTATTGTCATGCAAAAGAAATTCAATTTTAAGCTTTTAAACAAATTCAATGGATTCAATATGCCAGTGAATGCTCAAAGGTTTTAAACAAGTCTCCACTCTAGCAGGGGTTCTGAGTATTAAAAGGAAGTTTGAATTGACACATGATTAAGAAGTTCACTACCAAAATTTGATATAAGGAAGGTGCTGGGAAGGTAGCTCAGTGCTTACAGATAATTGCTTGCAAAGCCTACTGAATGTGGTCCAATTACGAAACCACCAAAGTAAGCTGGATACAAAAAAATGGTACAAGTGAAGTCACAAGAAGACCTGGTTCATACACAGACACAGACACACACACACACACACACACACACACACACACACACACACCCCACATACACAGCAGCAGTAAATACATAAAAAATTAAAAGTTTACATAAATAAGATATTTCTTACAAGCAATAGAAGACCTGTCCTCCAGGTTTTTAATTCATAATTACTTAAGGGATTAAATGATTATCATAAAAGATGTTAATGATCTTAATTTTTTTTAGTGTAAAGTCCTGTCAGAACACTAATACATATATTGCAACTGATATATTTTGTCCCACAGTTTTCCCTAGGTTTTCATTAAAATTCCAAAAATCTCTTTCCAGTATTCACTGGCAAAATTTGGCAGCCATGTCTCACTCCATCTACTTATTGTGAATCCTGTGTGAGCAACAGCACAGTACCTTCACACTGACCAAGAATATGTACTTTGAAGTGTGTTGAAAAAACTTGTGCTGCTTTGGAACAGTCTGTCTTGCTTACTCTTTCACTACTGCATGCTCTAGGGCATGAATTGTGCTGTTCTGCAGGTTGTAGGGTTTCTTGAGAAGGCTGAAGTACTCAATGGCTAGAGATACCAAGGCAGGCCTTCAACTTACTATGAAGCCAAGGCTGACACTGTTGTAATCCTCCTGCCTCAGCCTCTTGTATGCTGGGATTTTAGACATAAACCACTATGCCCAGTGTATTTTATTTAGTATGTTATAGATATAGACCAAGTACATAAATAATACAAAAAATTTTCTGGCATGAAAGTGATTACTCTTTTTGGTATTTTTATTATCTTTATATTGGAAAAGCCATTATATTGAGCCACATTTTCTTCCTAAATTGAAGAAATGACATCATCACTAATTCTTAATCCATTTTATGTATAAATAAAGTAAATGTTCCAATTAAAAAAATTTCAAAAACAAACTAATTACTTAAATGTTTTATCTACATGATGTTTAATAACCAGATGTCTGGTTAAATTGCTTATTTGTCATAGAGCATAATGGAGATTTTGGTTGCTTCGCAATTTAATTAAAGACCAACTTAATCCATGTATTTACTTTGGATCTGACATTATAGATTTTGAATGCCTATACTTACTGATCAAATTAATTACAAGTCCTACTTTCTGTTGCATGTGAAAACTTTTACGTCTAGTCTTTGACTCACCTCAGTTCTGAAGACAGTGAACATCCCCTCCCTGTGAGCACTGGACTATACCATGTTGGTAGGTCAGGATATGTGTGTATGTGGATCATTGTCACCCTTATTTTCCCTCAGATTATTTTTTATTTCGCCTATCCTTTCTCTCATTTCCTAACCATTAGTTGGCTCTTGAATCATCTGTGCCACCAGCAGCTACAACAGGCACCTTTTGCAATTCCTCTCGATATGGTCCTATGCTTACTAAAACTCACCTAGCAAATGACCTATGTGAAATAACCTAAACATGTCCTGCATGTCTTATAAAAGCTTTCTTTTTACTTGTGACGGATATTTTTGTTTGCTTGCTTGCTTGCTTTTTCCAAGTTCAGAGTCTCACTCTCACCCAGGCTGATCTAGAACTCCCTCTATAGCCCTAGGCTAGCCTCAAACTCAGCCTCCTGAGTGCTGGGACTAAAGTCATATGCCACTGACAGGAGACAGAAATTGGCTAGGCAGTTAGAGTAAAAGAACCCCAAAATAATGACTTTTTATTCATTGACTAAAAGCAGGAAATGTCACAATGCAGGCAGAAACCTGGATGTTACACTCTCCAGGAAAGATCTCTAGATTAAGCTTGCACCCTTCCTAGAGGTCAGAAACTCTGATCCTCACCTAAGATTACTGGCAAAGCTACAAAATGTGGTCCTTGTCCATAGTAATTTACCAAACTTGTCTTCCTCACGTAGCCACTCCCCATAAAAAGTCCAGACCTGAGATGGGCTTTTCAAACCCTCTCTTGCCCTCTCCCTGCGCAAAAGCTCTGCCCTCTTACCTCATGGGGCTTCTCAAACACATCTCCACCTTGCTTCCCTCAGTTACAGTCTAGGTTAAAACTCCCTTCTCTCCCTCCTCCTAAAGACTTAAACTGTAATAAAATCTTGCTGAACCTTATCCTCTGGGCTGTGGATTTCATTCTTTGAATTCATAGGACAAGGGTCCCGGAATATCCCAAATCATTTGGTACATTGGCATACAAGGAGCCTAAAAATGCTATATGTCCAACTGGATATGTTAATAGCACCTTCAAGGTTTCCAGTGGTGTGATGACCCAGCTTTATGAAACTTCAGTTATAAGTAATTAATGGGTTTTTATTGCAAATTTAACTTATCTTTTTTGTTTCTTTAAGTGGTTGTAGAAACTTCAGAAGCACCAATCTTCATATTGTTTTTAAAGCAAATGATGCATAAATACTACTCAGTTTTATATTTCAACTTGTGCTCTCCTACAGGGATGAAAAATAAAAAGCATGACATTTCTTTTCATGAGGATGTTATGGCACTATGATAATTTCTATAATATGGCACTATAAGCATGAATATATTTTCATGAAGATTTCTCTTACTATATTTTAGGGCATTTGAGTATAATAACTATTTATCCCATATCAAAAAGCAAGGTAGGTGTTCAGAAAGCTAATACAGAGGAGGGGCTTACTTTTACATCTTTGTAGTTTCAGAAATCTCAGGTGCATAGTATTCATACATTCAACATATAGAATTCAGCTCCTTCAGTTCAATCCCCAATTCCATATTAACTGGCCATTGATCACTTGCAGAAATGAAATATAGGGGATTTGACTCAATATTCACAAACCTACACTGAAATATCACCAGACTTCTATTTAACATAAAGAGCTTTTCACTCTTACTTGAAAGAGCTGACCCTGATTATTTCTCATCTAAAACTGAGATACTCTCCCAAAGTTGATGGGGGGAAATGTGGTGTCTCCCATAGAAGTCTACTGTTTCCACATACCTTACAGGGGTCTTGTCATGCAGCAGCCATTCTGCTCTGCTAGCATGGTCGTGGCCCACTTCACATTCACTGTAAGCCTCTTTATGTGCTTTTTGCTGCTGCTCATTTTTGGTTAATAAATGCCACAGTATAATTTAATTATTCAGTTAAAATAGGAAAGTTACTATTAAGTAGGCTCTATCAAATATAATATGTGTATAAGCCAGTTCAGCATCTGTGTCAGACTATATTTCCAAACACATGGAATATTCAGATTTCTAGTTGGCCATCCCCTGCAGGTAGTGACCTGCTGCTTCTGGCCTGTTGAAGTCTGTTTTGGTCTTACTGCTCTTGTCATCAGTGGGACAGCCTTACAACTCCAGAAACACTGATGAACTCCTACTGGTTTCTTGTACTTATTATCTGTTACATTTTTTTTCTAGAAAACAAAAAGACTCTTTCACAAGAAGATGTGAAATATAGAATCTCATTTATTGTGATCAATAAGTATTTAGGTAATAATTCAAATTGTGGCTCCAAGAGAGTAAATTCATTCTGTTTCAATAAATTGTAATTGAAAGCAACTCAGCCTCAGGAAGAAAATGGGTTTGTTCCAAACATTCAAAGGCGCCAGAGATCTGCTGTCAGTGTTTCTTTAATCTGTAGTAAGTTATCCTTAGTTAATGCTACATCTTCCTTAGTACTCATTGCTTGGGGGATGTTAGCAGCTGACTTAAGAATAACTGAATGCATTATTCCAAATTGAAATTATTAAATTATGTAGTAGAGTGTTGGGTGCAGGAACCCTGGGGATGAATACATTTATCACCTCTTTGAAATTGGTTCTTCCTATGAGAAATTCAAGCAATTAGTCCTTTCAAAGCATCCCACCCTTCATTACCTACAACCATAGCAAAGTCTTCAAGGTTGAAACACAGAGAGAAATGAGGATGATGATTAACACAAATCAGTTTTTAGGTATTGTAGGCAACAGGATAAATGTTGGCAACAACACCCATTCAAATACTTCCCTTGGAGCAATAAATACTTCCCTCATTCCGTGTGGAGAAGACATGAACACCAGACAGTGACAGAGGACCAAGATGAAAGAGAAAACCAGGCAACATTAGATAAATGTAAATAAGTATGCTTCAGGGCATGACAGCACTTCACAGGAACACACCAGCTAACTTTTTCTGCAGGAACTGGGTGGTAACCTAATGCTCAAGGTCAAACATCAGCAAAGTTGAGGAAGAAGTAGAAGCCAGATGGCTTTCTTGCTAGCATCCAGGTCCACAACAAATATCAAAGGATGCTCCAAATCTTGGTCTCTGAGTAGTTTTCTCTCAGGGGATTCACCCTGAGACTGTAAATTTGGCTGATTCTTGTCCCATATGAACTCAAAAGTGAGTATATCCCTGCATCCCTATTCTCCAATGGCTGCTGATGAGGGGTACATAGACATCTGCTCATGGACCAGGGAAAATTGGGACAGAAATAGGAGAATTTAATAACTAGGATAAAGAAGCTCACAAGTCCTTCAATGGTAATGCCTCTGTGAAAAGCAAGAAAGTTACCCATGGTCGTCATGTTAGGAAGGACGTCCAGAGGAGAGAATGGATAGCTCAATGATATGCAGACCCTTTAATTTGGTTCTGAATCAACAAGAGAGCCCTCAGCTGTGTGAACTAGCCCCATCAGCAACTCTGGCCATTGCCTTTCTATAGGTTCTGCCACATTAATTACTACTGTCATTGTAATTTCTAGGACCTGTTCTCTCTTTAAATATTGGTCTCTGTGTAACCAAAGCCTTTATTCGTGCCTCTTAACAAAACACTGACATGTAGATTTTCAAAATCAGTGTGGCTTAATACTAAACCAAAAATGAAAAGGCAGTAATTATAGGCATGATACATCACATAAAGTCTTGTTTGCCAAGTTCAAGTTCTTGCTTCTAAAATGAACATGCTCCAACCTCAAAAGACATCCATATTTCCTACTGTGGCTCCTCCTCCAAACACGCCAGCCTAAATGTTGCTGAGCCAATATTTCTAGCTACCATTAATTTCCAAGTGTGGTAAGTAATCCAACGATGGGATGAAATAGTAAAAGCGATGGCCTGTGTAAACCAGAGTAGACATGAAAAGCCTCCCTCTAGAAAAACTAAAGCGAGAACTAAAGGGGAAGTTAAGGACTGTTCCAGGCATAGGGAGTAACTTATTCCCAAGCAGCAAGAATCTGATGTCCTGGAGGAACTGAAACAAGCTAAATGGAACTAGAGCATGCTGAGGAATGGAAGGTGGCATCAGATTAAATTAAAATCAAAGGTCAGATTACAGAACACATAGGCTGGAGAGAGAAGTTGGGATTTTATTGTACATTCAAGAAACAAATAAAGGCTATCAACAAAGGAGTGGTGAGACTCACTTTTTGCTTCTTTTTTTAAAAATTATTTATTTATTTATTTGAGAGCAACAGACACAGAGAGAAAGACAGATAGAGGGAGAGAGAATGGGCAGGCCAGGGCTTCCAGCCTCTGCAAACGAACTCCAGATGCGTGCACCCCCTTGTGCATCTGGCTACCGTGGGACCTGGGGAACCGAGCCTCGAACCAGGGTCCTTAGGCTTCACAGGCAAGCGCTTAACCACTAAGCCATCTCTCCAGCCCACTTTTTGCTTCTTAATGCTAGATACAATTGAACATTGAAAAGAATGTTGTCACTTACAATGACTTATGCATGGTGATGCTATAATAAGATTACCATTGGTATAGGAAGATGATACATAGGTAGCATTTTTTTCCAGAGTACTTATAAAAATATCATTAGAGCATACTGTGACAATCACCTGCAGGTGATCATCCCACATTTGAATAGGGCATTACTTTTGTGATCATTGGATATTTCCAAAAACTTTCATGTGTGGGAATAAGTTGGAAGGGGTAGGGAGATTAAAGCCATTAAAGCCACTTACTTGCAAATGCTGATGGTCTGGTTCCAATTCTCCAGTACCCATATTAAGCCAGATACACACACACACACACACACACACACACAGAGAGAGAGAGAGAGAGAGAGAGAGAGAGAGAGAGAGAGAGAGAGAGAGAGAGAGAGGGAGAAGAGGAAGGAAATTTTAAAAGCTTTGTCTCTTTAGTTGTCACTCCTCCTTAAATTCCAGTCCTAGCTTTGTTAAACTGTTTTACAATGCAATCTGGCCTGTTCAGGTAATGTATGATCATACAAGGTTTTCAAAACTTTGCATAACTGCCACAATAATCAGAATACATAGTACATTGGGCTTAGTGTCATGTTTCTGTTTGATTTAGAGAAGGTCATCTTAATGAATCTCTTTATCCAGATTACTTGAGCACATTGGATTTGACCTGATAAGAAATAGATTTAGAATATATCATCAGTGAAAATGAGAAATTTTCCTTGGGAAGACAGGATATAGTATGTCATGTGCAGTTAGCAGTTGCAGAAATCCTTTAATTATAAAGCCTGCCTTTCCCAGAGGAGCTTTTTGCTAACAAGAGGCTGTATCTAAGAAGTCTGTACATTTTATACACAGAAGCTCACACTCATTGGCTATGAACATGTTAAGACCCATATGTTCAAACACCCACTTACAAATTGATAGATGGCTCCAGTGTCTGTCAGCTCTCTATTATCTCATTACCATTTCAACATCTTACATCTTCTGGGGTGGGGGATCCCCAAGCATCAGTTTTAACATGCTATATTATTCTCCAGCTATGAGATAATAGCCTTGCTTTGGGGTAGGTGACAATCCAGACTGAAGGTATATTTTAATAGTACATTGTTTTTTAAAAATATTTTTTACTTGTTTATTTGTGAGAGAAAGAAGGACAGAGAGAGTTTGGGCATGTTGGGGCCTCTAGCCATGGCAAACTGTAGACACACGTACCACATTATGCATATGGCTTTACATGGAAAATGAGGAATTGAACCTGGGTCTTCATGCTTTGCAAACAAGTACCTTTAACCAACTGCTGAGCTGTCTTTCTAGCTCAATATTAGATTCTTAAAGATCTTTCAAGTCAAAAGAATATGTCTACAAAGGTAGAAAATTACATTACTTAGGGAACACTTCCAGTTGCTCCTTAAAATTAGGTGTTACTTCTCCACACAGGCCCAACATAAACTGACTCTCCGCAAGTTTTGATGACCCCCCCTCCCAGGTAACAAGAGGTGCTGCTAACTGTACGATTAGCCACCCAATACCGCAATATTTCAGCAAGAAAGTGGGGGAAGAAAAGACAGAATCATACTTTTCAATCGATTTCTTCATTCTCAAACCTTACGATGTTGAAGCTTTCTACAAGGTTTCAGTTTGTTCATTATTATTCACTGAGGAAGTCTGGTACACATGAAAGCTTCCTCCTAGAGTAGATAAGACTAACAGACTAACAGTTTTGGGGGCAAGTAGAATTAATTATCAGGAAGTTGGTACTAGATCAATTTTGATTATGAAAATGTCATAAGAATGAAGTCAAGCAATATAATAGGGTCTATTTAAAGTTTGGTTCACATAAGACACTACTAAAATCACATTGTTTCAGCAAATAAAGTGTTTCAGGGAGCTCTCTTCTTAAAAGAAAATAGCTTTTCTCCTGTAAGGTTTTCAAACCACACCATTGCAAAACCCAGGCCCTTCAAGCTGCTGAGAACCAAGTTTAACTGCACTGTTCCTTTTGTCTGGTCATTGATTTTCTGTATAATCCAGATGTCACTGGGTGTTTAATCCTAGTTATATTCCCTATGCTGGGGCAGAGACTTTCATTGTTGCAAGGTTAATTTTTTACGTCCTGTAGGATTGGAGACTGTATTGTTGGCTCTTCCTTGTGATTGGAGGAAACAAGAATTACCATTTACAAAGCGGAGAAAAGCAGTCAAGAGCAGAGATTGGCCTGGGAGGTCTGGATGTAAAGTGCCTAAACATTTTAAATCCCTTTTCTTCTTACTTGTAATTTAAGTCTTTCTTATTCCTTAATCTCTTGTTTACCCAAGAGAATCTGTGACCCACTGATCTTCAGTTTCTTCCTGTTGCAAGGTTGACCAAAATGAGGCAGCATGTTAGGTGATGTGGGAGATAGCAGAGTTGCTTCTCATCCATATCATCCTTCCAAACTGACTTCTTCCTCACTCATTAGATAAGTGAGTCCCTAAAGAGGATGAGAGCTACTTAGTGCTGAAATACTTATTAATGCAGAAATCATGGCATGAACTCATTGGGGAATATAGAATTTAATGCTGGTGTACAATAATATTATTTATAAGAACATTTGCTTCTGATAATTTTATTCTTGAAGATTGAAACATTTTCTAAACATAAAAGAATGTCTCTAATTTTGATAGTGTAGGCCTCCATAAGAAGTAGAGATGAGATGTGATGTGCGATAGAGGAGTGAGGACAGCTGACGGTTCATCAGAGAGGCCTGGCTGAACACATAAGATAGTGTGAGTGAGGCATGAGGGCCAGGCAGTGGAACCAGTGAGTCTAGGATAAATTAATTTAAGATCCACTGCTGTGGGTTCCTGGGCCCTCCAGCCAGCTGCAATTCCCTAAGGCACCCCAGGCAACCGTGGTGGTGAGTGCACTCGAATCACTCTCAGGAGACAGTTTCGGTGAAAAGCTCTCCATTTATTGTCAGGGAAATGGGTTTGTAAGCAATTGAGGGTCCCAAGGGGATTGGATGTACAAGATTGCTTGCTGATGCCTAGTTAGCATATGGGGACATTCATTCCAGCACGTAGGCAATGGTACAGGGGGAGGGGCTGTGCAAAGGTGCTGGCTGATACCATATAAGGAGTTTCCTAGATAACTGGCCAAAGGCCACAGGGTTATGGGCAAAGCCTAAGTCTTATCTGAATGTCCAAGTATCCCATGCTTGGAGAGGGAGTGGCCTTCCTGTCAATCTTTGGGACTGAGATTTTTGTCCTGAGGTCCAGGCTCACTGCGACCCCCAAGAATGGGAGGAGGAGCTCCCTTGCCAGTGGGTCCCAAGATATGACCAGCAGTTCAGGCTGTTGCGACCTCTCCATAGCCTGGGGCCTTTGTGTCAGACAGCTTAGGTTTGCTTTACCCCAGTGCCCTGCCTATGTCCAACATACTCCACTGGCATTCCAGAAGTCTGCATCATTCTCCTGCCTGCCTCCTGCCTACAACTATCCTGAAAGTTCTGTTACTGCTTCCTTACACAATGTTTTGGTAGTGGATGATTCAGGATTTGTGGGAGTTTAAGCTTATACAATTATAGGGCCTCCTTAGTAAATACAGATACAAGTGTAACTGTTTATTTGGAATAATAAAATAAATTACCACCAAGTATATACTTGAAAATGTTGGTTGTGATGCTTAATCTTGATTATGAACTCAGTTAGATGAAAAATACCTGGGAAGTTAGAAAAGCACACCTGTGGTACATCTATGACAGTGTTTCCAGGAATGATTAAATAAGGGGGCAGGATCTATTCTGAATGTGGGTAGCAAAATCCCATAGCTGGGGACCTGAACAGAATAAAAAAGGGGAAGAAGATAGCCAGTGTGTAGACTTTCTCTCTGGCTTCTGGCCATCATGATGTGACTTGCTCAGTTCTGCCACACCTTCTCTGCTATGATGAGCTGAAAACTCTGAAATCATAAGCCAAAATAAATCTTTTCTCTTTTTCTCCTAACTTATTTTTGTCAAGTGTGTGTGTTTGTGTGTGTGTGTGTCTGTGTGGTGTGTTGTATATTCTGGAGTATATTAGTGTTCATGTGTGTGGGCATATATGTTTGTGTGTGTGTGTGTGTGTGTGTGTGTGTGTGTGTGTGTGTGTGTAGGGGGTTGCATGTGTTTTCATGTCCCAGTAGGGAACAAAGGTGGACATTGGTGCCTTCTTCCACAACTCACCATCTTAGTTTTTGAATCCAGGTCTCTTGTAGAACCAAGAGATCAATGATTCAGCTAGACAGACCTACCAGCAAGGCTTTGGGATCCTCCTGTCTCCACTTCCTCAGGTCTGGGATTACAGTCATGAACTGCCAAACTCAGCTTTGACATGGGTGCTGAGGATTCAAACTCAGTTCCTCTGCTTAAGTGGCAAGCATGTTGTCTACTGAGCCATGTCCCTATCTCAAAGCTTTCCTCCTTTTGATCGTTTTGTCTCATATATTTCATAGCAATGAAAAGCCTGACTAATACAATATCAATACCATAAACATCACAGGCCCAGGAGAATGGTTCACTTGTTCATTATCTTTCTGATATATCCTAGGGTATTTTTCTACATTTTATGTTTAATACTCTTTGATTTCCCCATACTTATTTCAAAAAATGTTATAACTTCTGAGTTACATGACATCAATATGAACCAAATCATTTGATTATGACTTTTCATTAAGATAACTTAAAGAGTCACCAGGCATAGAGGCACATGCCTTTAATCCCAGCGCTTGGAAGGCTGATGAATTTGGGGCCACTCTGAGACTATATAGTGAATTCCAGGTCAGCCTGGGCTAGAGTAAAACCCTACCTCAGAAAAAAAAAAAAAAAAAAGATAACTTAAAGAAATTACCACAAATAGGCAAATAGGCTTCTGGCTCTGAATACTTAAAACCATTTTTTTTTTCTCCTCACATACTTCTGCAAGAACTCATATAAAATTAATGTCTTTGGCCCCATGTTTTCATTCTGTTACTCAAAGTGAATAGGCAAAGAACTCTGAAAGTAGTACTACATGAAGACAGTTAGCAATAATTATCTCCATACCTGGAAATAACCACAAACCACATTGATATATACCACCAAACTCAAGCAAATCCTTGCAAGTTCTTCAGTGAAGAACCTGAGATAGAAACACTGTCTCACTTGTGACTGAAATGATTTTTTACAAATACCATAAAGGCATATCTGACAAAGAAGAATGTAAGATTTCAACACTTTTTCAGCTTCAGAGAAAACCTAACTCTGCTTAAAGAGCTGTCTCCACAGAACATTGAAGATGGGGCAATATCGTACCCTTCACTACCCAAAGAAAGGGTTATTTTATGCAGAAGTTCTTTAAATCCTTTGTACACAGAATACAAATGACATTTAATATTATTACTGAAATCCATTGTGGTTAAGACAATTTTAGGGGCAGAAATGATGGCATAAATACTTTGGTGGGAATAAAAGGAACAAGAGTTGGTCTCTTAATAAACAATGTGCTATGGCTTGGATAAGAGTCTTTTAAAGGTGTATGTGTTAAAGGGCCCATTATCAGAAAGTTGTGAGACATATAAAGGGTCCCTCATCAAAGAAACTATGTTGACATACACGTGATCTCAAAGGGGTATTGGGACCCAGCTCCTGCTTTTCTATCTTCTCTTCTTGGCCTCCATGAGGTAAGCTGATTAAAACATGCACTTGTGACATGATATCATATAGTCCCTCACCCCAAACTCAAAAGCAACAGAGTCAATTGACCATGGACTGAAACCTCCAAAACTGAGAGGCAAGCACAGCATTTCTTGTTGCATGTATGCTAAGGACAGAACTCAGGACCTTACAGATGGTAGGCAGGCACTTCACCACAAAGATATGTCACCTGTCCAGTATTTCCTTCTTACATGTTAACTACGTGAGGAAATTTTGTTCCATTGATAGAAGGTTAACTCTTTTCATTGTGTGATTTTCCTGAGAATTACTGAAAATAAAACATTTTTGTTGTTGTTGATGTTGGGGCATGTTTCAGTCCGGTTCACATTGCTGGCAGAAATCACCCAACCAAGAGCAGCTTCTGAGAAAAAAGAGGTTTATGTTGGCTTACAGGCTCGAGGGGAAGCTCCACGATGGCAGGGGGAAACGATGGCATGAGCAGAGGGTGGACATCACGCTCTGGCCAACATAAGGTGGACAATAGCAACAGGAGAGGTTGCCACACACTGGCAAGGGGAAACTGGCTATAATACCAATAAGCCCACCCCCAACAATGCATTCCCTCTAGGAGGCATTAATTCCCAAATCTCCATCAGCTGGGAACCTAGCATTCACAACACCTATGTTTATGGGGGACACCTGAATCAAACCACCACAGGGCTTATACAATAGACTAAGTCTGTATTAGTAAACACTTGATAATTAGCAGAGACTGGGTGATAAAAGGCAGATATCCCACTCAAAAGCCCTCATCAGCATGGGTGATAACTCAAGGAAGCTATATCTCTGGAGATCCCTGCACAACTGTCAGGCAGCTCAGCTGATCAGACACTGTCCTCTATCATGAAATGTTTAATGCTTACATAACCTTGGAAAAAAGACTTTTGATTCTTCCAAATATCAGGTACTTCCTAAGTTTTGTGTACTTCCTGAATCTTATGAGTCTTTTCCTCCCTCCAGGAGAGACTATTTCAATTCACGGAAATAGCTGCATGACAATTTGCCACATTCTCTACATTTTAAATTCTGGCCACCTCTTCCATAGTGTTGGTTTCCAGGGTGATATTGAGAGGTTTTGTCCATCTATAGCTGAGAATTGGGCCACTGTTCCACAGCAACAATCACTTGTTTCCAGGGACTTGACCAGTTATGAGTCTCCTCCAGTAACTAGCATTTACTACAACAAATGAAGTTTTCCTCCACAACTTAGACTGACATCAGTAATCTTTAAGATTTTAGAAGGTACTTTAACAGGCATATCACATCCATTTAGCAATACAGTATCAGTTATCCCACATGAGTGCCTAAGGCTGACCCACCCATGAGTTTTTGCCTTGAATTACTGTACAAAATATGAGTTCCCTCCTATAGAGTGGTGCTAAAATCCAATCAGAAAATAGTTGTTTACATCTATAACAATGGTGTCGCTGTTACACCAGTGAGAACCTCTTGCTTGTCATGATGGTAGGTAGTGTAGCACATAGGATCCATAGTCAAACAGGACTGCTGTGGCAACCCTTCCCCAACAGTCTATACCATGCCTTCTGGCACTGTGAAAGCCAGCCAGGAGAACAAGAGCTTCCAGATCAGTCTAAACCTGATTCCTCCATAACCTGTAGCCAGTGTGTCGTGTTCTCAGCAACACAGACCTACCCTCTAGTTCTACACACAACCAAAAACAGTGGCATATCCTTATTGCTTGTGTACTATAGAGTCTCCCTATGGCTAGTCCCAGGGTGATAGACCACCCCTGGTATTGGGACTTTCTCCAACAATTTTATAGCTCTTAGGAGTGTCAACCACTTCCACAGGGCACCATCCTTTTAACTCTTTAACTGCCATCTTTACTCTTCTTCCAGGTGCTTTTACAAATCTGTAAGACACTTAAGGGTTAGTACTATATATATATATATAAAGCAACCTTTTATTTTGACTGGGGAGGATCACTGGAAGCCCACCACTGTCTACGTTAAACAAGTTCCAGGTGGTGTTAGGTGGCTAAAAGGATACTGAAAGGAAAGGTTGGGAGCAAGGAAGAGGGCTTGCCATTAAAAGGTGCTTGTTTGCAAAGCCTGCTAGCCTTGGCACAATTCCTTAAAAGTGACACAAGTGTTTGGTATTCATTTGCAGTGGCAAGAGGCCCTGGCTCCCCTCCCCTACCCCAAAGCCACACATGTGAATAATTAAATAATTAAAAAAGAAAAAAGAAATGTTAGTAAGGTCCAATACAACATAAAAGCTCATTACTTGCATAACTATTTCATCAGGAGACCAATGTTGGGTACAGCAGGATAAATGGGAGACACTACCTCATCTAGCCACTATTAAATTATTGTTTTCCCTGAACCGTTGTGCTTTTTTATCCAGGGTTACTACTACTACCACAGAGCCACTATACATCTCCCCACCACTGAGGATCTTGATAGGGCCAAACCACACTGCTCAGATCAGCTCAGGTCCAAAGGGGAACAGAACTTCACTCACCTGCCATGCCTGCCTCTGGAGCTAGCACCTTCATTGTGAAAAGTTCCATTCTAATACCAGGGCCCTTACTTTTCCAACAACCACATTTAGCTACAGAGAGGACTCCAAGCTCTGTCCTCCTCTAGGACAAGCTTAAACTTTTCTATTTTTTTTTTTTTTAATCATTTATGTCTTCTGTGTACGGTGCCTCAGGCTTTCAAGGATTCTAGAAGCTCACTAGCACATCGCCTGCCTTTCTAAATTTTTCCCTAGGAACTCAAGCTTGACCAAATTCTGCTGCATTGGCCACGGAATGACCTGGATAGAACCATTTGTATGCCTTGCCCCTACCAAACTACCTCTCAATTGCTTTAGCACCTTAGCAGCCCAACTTAGAAGATAAACATAGACTGTTTGGAGGCCAATGTCTCTCCCTTCATACAAATCCCAGCTTAGGGCTCAAAAGAGTGGCTAAAGCTGTTGTTACTCAGTCCTTGTTGAATGAACCTCCATTTTTTAAAGAAAATATTAATTTACTTATTTGCAAAGAAAAAGAGAGAGAGAATATGAGTATGCCAGGGTCTTTTACCACTGCAAAAGAACTCTAGGCACCTGTGCCACTTGGTGCATCTTGCTTTCATGGGTACTGGGGAATTGAACCCAGGCCATTAGGCTTTTCAGGCAAGTATCTTTAATCACTTAGCCTTCTCTCCAGCCGCCAACCCCTTTCTTAACTCTTCTGTGAACACAGTCTCCTGGCCAGTGTACTGGATATCAATTGCCACTTCTGCATACTTCCTTCTGTAATCCCTATCCTTCCATATTTATATTCCCTACCTTAATATTCATCAGTACCTCAGCCAGTGATAACCAAGTTTCTCTAATTGCTCATGTGAGCCAGTCCATCAGAGACTGGTTTTCCTCATAATGTCTCAGGTTATGAAGCTTTTGTCTCACAGAGGAATGCATGGTGAAATTAGTCAATTTCTCAGCTTCCACAGCACTCAAAGTGATCCTATCAGCTACCATGACCCACAGTCTCCCAATTCTGACTGAGAGAGGCTCTTTCATTTCTTATTTAAAAGCCTTTCCCAGTTTAAGCAGTTTGGATGCTGAATATTTCCTGATTATTGGTTTCACTACCTGCATGCTAAATCATGGATTTTCCCTCCTCTATATCAGGTCTGGCTTAAGAGGTAACTTGTATTGCTTCTACCACATTCTCCTCTCACTCTCTAAGTTTAACCATGGATGCCATGTGCTTTGGATCCCAGGAAGGAGTCTTACATCTTGTCAGCTCTAAGAAAACATCCCCATCCTATACTCCCATTTTTTCTTTACTTTTTGTGCTTAATCACATAATATCCACGTTGTTTTTTTGTTTTTGTTTTTTTCCATTCTAAAACCTCCCTCACACAGGCAAGTTCTTTCTGGGTACATAGCTAAGCTTTGGTTGCATGTTTTATCACTCACAAGAAGGATTATACAAATGGCATTGTAATCTGTTCACAATTCTTCACTAATATGCTACATTTAGGGACTGCAATATATTCTCTAGTCCATCCACCATTTGTGTGGCACGGAGGATTCCCTCATCAAAGCTGCATGTGACTTCATACCATGTAGGATGATAGCTACCCTGGGATTCCCTTCAAGGTGCTCCGCTGTTATAAGGGTTCAGCCACAGTTGCATGTCTTATCATACATTACAGATAGAATACAACTGCCACTCCAGTACGAGGCACACCATCCCATACCACATGGGAAGGTAGAGTCTTATTGCATTTACTTCTATAAATACTTCTCTCTTGGAAAGATCAGCTTTGGTTTCATGCCTCGTCACCCATCATGATGTCTTATAATCCACCACTCCTCTCCAACTCATCTCTATCAGTCCTTGTTCAATCACCAACTGTTTTGTGTGATTTTTTTCTTGAAGAGCTTTGAACAAATGCCCATTCACACCAACAACAGGCCAGAGAAAGGATTTCACCCAAGTCAAGCTTAGTGAACTGCTGAGTTTATTGGGGTTCCTTATAGGAGCCTATATGTGCTACTTACAGGAATGTAAAGGCAACTGAATCACAGAAACTTAACAGATTGAACAGCCAGAGAGACCAAAAATGGTATAAGAGTTCAGCTCTAAAGATGCTAAAAGGGAAGCTTCTGGCTTTAGCTGTTTCTTTTCCCCAGAGGCCCATAGCAACAGGACAGCCACAGTGTTCTACAAATATAATTTTCCAATAAACATTAGACTTTTAGGAGGAACCAAGAATTGTGTGGTTTAGGTTTTGTTCTGATATAGGCTCTACCTCTGAAATTTCATGAGATTTGGGAGAGTGTTCGTGCCAAAAATAAAGAACAATAAGCTGCACCTAACAGTGTCTTCAAGGGACTGTCTCTTAAAAACCTCTTCGGTGGTAGTGTCTCCATGAAGGCTTTCAGAATTTACAGTTACAGATGCCCTGGACGTCAGAGCATTTGCTCCAGTGCATGGCTCTAAATCCAGTCCACACTAGGCTCTAAATGTCAGGGTAGCATTTATTGTCTTTATAGCCTTGGGAAAGCTACCTAAATTCTCCATACATCAGTTCCATCATTTGATATCTGGGACACTAATTTGTCTCCCATACTGGGCTGTAGTGTCTGTTGAAAGTGTGTTAATGAGATAGCATTTCTGAATGGTCTGAGAAAGGTGCTCAGTCATTGCTAGCTCTAACTCACACAAGAAAACTGGGTGGAAAAATCCAATAGTAATTTGGCTATATAGGTCTGACACTCAGAAAAGACGAACTGATAGAAAGCAGTTTCATGATTTTCTAGATACATATGTTTCTCGTGGCTTGTAGTGGTATGAATCAGAGGTCCATCATAAGCTAGTGTGTTCTGAATGCTTGGCCCCCAGCTGGAAGCAGTTTGGATGTAGAACCTTGCTGGCTGACCTATGTTTCTGTGAGCAAACTTGTGAGTATTGTAGGCAGCTGCCCTTTGCCAGGACTTGGCTTACTCTCTGACTGACATTTCCCCCTTCTGTGACAGAGTGATGTCAAACCTCTGCTCATGCCATGCTTTTACTTTCCATCATGAAGCTTCCCCTCAAGACTATAAGCCAAATTAAAAACTTTCCTCCCATTACCTGCTTTCTGTTGGATGTTGTATCTTTGCAATGCAAAGGTAACTACAGCAAATAATAATAACAATAATAATAATAATAATAATAAAATTGGTACTAGTAAAAATGGAGTAATTCTTTCTTAAAATCTGACTGAGTAGCTTTTGATTTTTTGGACCTGATTTGTGGGAGGAATATGGAAGGATTTGAAACCCTGGCCTCAGAGATGTCTTGCAATGCTATAAGCAAAATTTAATGGACTATTCTGGACAACATTGAAAGATTTAAATGCAGAGATAACTGTGGATGATGAGGCTTGACTTATCAGGGGAAGAGAACTTTATTGGGAATTTGGCTAGAGACTGTTTGAGATGGCAGCTCTGTTCTGCCTGTATGTTTCCTGAGAACTTCAGCTGCACTGAGTTTAGACAGAATGAAATTTTATGAACAAAAGGATATGGCACAGAAAGAAATAAAAGTTTCAGGCAGGAGACATTAGCCCATTTCAGTTTCAAATATTTGAGAGATTACCAAAACTGAGACTAGGCCAGTTGCTCTACATTGGGACATCAGAATGAATGCTAACTCTTTTGAAAGTAGGGAGCTTGAAAAAGAATGTGGTATCTGATTTCCTGCTCTTCAAGTCAGCTTTATGGCTCTCTCTTCACCAGATTAATGATTTGGTAATGTCACCTACCTGATACTGTTTTTGGAGGCATAACAAATGCAGGAAAGGAAGGCTCATTGAATTTACAATGCTTTTTTTTTGAAATGGCTACTGGCAAATGTGAGAGACTTATTTGCATCTCTGCATGGACACCCAATAGCATCATGAGGATGAGCCATAGATTGCAATGGAGATTCCAGGGTTTCAGAATTGCCAGAACTAGAGAGCAGCCATCTAGAAGAACTGCTTGCTCAGGATATTGTTTGCTCTTGGACTGCAGACAGCCCAGTTTCAGGGTTAAAATTGGAACTCAGATGATTTTGTTAATGGTTGTAGATGTCTGACTTGGAGCTGCAGGATTTGATGTTTTCTCTGTTTGTTTTAGATCTTTCATTCAGTCAGTCTTTCCTTGTTATGCCCCATGCCATTGTTTGTAATGTGAATGATTACTCTGTGTCATATGTATTTTTACAGACTTAAAGTTAAGAGACCTTGGATTATAGGGATACTTGAATAGCACTGAGATTGATAAAAACCTATGGGGACTTTTAAAGCTGGACTGAATGCATTTTCACTTTTTTTTCTTTCAAGGTAAGGTCTCACTCCAGCACAGGTTGACCTAATGAATTCAGTTTTACATAATGAAATGGCCATGAGTCTCTGGAACCAAGGGTAGCATGTGAATCAGATGCATCTCCAGTAAACGCATGTGTTCTGGATTCTTGTTCTCCAGCTGGTGGCAGTTTGGAAGGTGGAGGCTTGCTGCAGGCGGTATGTTTCTGGCGGCAGGCTTTGGGGTGTTACACCAGCTCCCACTTGCCAGAACTCAGCTCATTCTCTTGCTGCTGTTTTCCACTTACGGAGGCAGAGGTGATGTCCAGTCTCTGCTCACACCAAGATTTCCCCTGCCATCATGAAGCTTCCCCTTGAGACTACAAACCAAAGTAAAAATGTTCCTCCTAGCAGCTGCTTTTGCTTGGATGCTTTTTTCCAGAATAGGTAACTACAACTTGTTTCTTGTGAGAAATTATCACAAACTTGAAAATAGCAATTTGAAACTATTTTGGGAATAGCAAAATTCATTTTCTCACAGTTCTGCTGGTCAAATGTCCAACCTCAGTGTTTCTGAACTAAAATCATGCTAATAGCAGAATCTCTCCCCCATTGAAGCTCTGGAGTCTTTTCACTGCTTCTTCCAGTTCTAGTGGCTAATGGCTGGCATTTTTTTATGCAAGGACTGTATCATCCAGTTTCTGCTGCTGAGGTTACAGGGCTGCTGCTCCTTCCCCCACACTGAGTCTTCCTCCAGTGGAGTTTAATAAGAGCACTCCAGCCCAACCTTAAAGCTATCCCAGGACTCTTAACTCACTATGTCTCTTCTTTTATAATTAAGATATCATCTAAAGATACAGAATGTCCAGAGGCTAATGATTCATCCTACACAATACAGAGCCAGAGACTCATTAAGATACAACAGGAAGCAGGAGGAAAAGAACCATCTAGGAGAAATAGAGTGAAAGCCAGCTAGAGAAGAGAAGATAGAGACAGGGTGGATCAGAGACTCCACATCACAGGGAGTTTCAAAAGGACAGCATGCCCAGAACACTTCAATGGACCAAAAGAAGACGGAGAAGGATGCCTTGGTGTGATTTGTGGAAAGGATACCAGAAAACATATAGTGGATATACTGGCATGGAAGGAAGTGATCTAAATTGTTTTGATGCAGAATGGAGTTGGCTATATCTGTGAGACACAGTGTGTATAGACACTGGAGTGAACATACACCCCGACAAGCCACTCCTCCACTTCAATCTCATCTCTGTTTTCCTTGGATTTCCAACAATAAACACTCATCAAAATCTGGAACTTGTCAAAGTAGATGTGACCCATCATGAGCAGGGTAAGGTGCTGGTGTGCTTACATCCAGCTCCTGAAAGAGGTCAAGGAGAAAGATCATTCGCTGTCATTCAGCCTACTCCTCCTCAAAGGATTGGTTAAGCTATACTATTCTTAATCACTATACTGTTGTGTGTGTGTGTGTATGTGTGTGTGTGTGTGTGTGTGTGTGAGTGCTGGGATTAAAGGTGTGAACCACCGTGCCCGGCCTTCTGTTTAGCATATATTTTTTTAATTACTTTGTGTTTAATTTTTCTGATTCGGGAACATTATTAGTCAATCAATAATCACTGCATTTCACAAACCATGTGCTAGATAGTGTTCTAGTATTAAGTCCAAGACATCATGGATACTAGGCAAACTGTTCTCTAGCCCTTTAATTTTAGTTTTTCTTTTGATACAGGATGTCACTAAGTTTCCCAGGCTGCTTGAGAACTTAATCTGTAGTCCAGGTAGAACGTGTGTTTATAATCCTTGTCCTTGAACCTGCTGAATAGCCAGGATTATAAATATGTTTCTACTTGGCCTGGTAGTCTATTTTAAAGTATAATTGCTCCTTTATCAGCATTCTCTATTTTACTTCTCTCTTAATTTTCTTCATAGCATGTATTATCTTCTGACTTATGATATGTTTAGTTTGATTGTATTTAAAGTTTATGTTCTCTGCTTGTCCCTCCTTCCACAAGGATAAAAGTCACATAAGTCTATACACATTTACCTACTTTTTTTCATGCTATATCTCCAGTGGCCCTGGTGAGTGTTGGATAAATATTTGTGAATGAATTTTCTAATTATTTATTCACCTGGTTCCAAAGTGATATTGGTGCTATGATAAATATCCAAAGTAAATTAAATAACAACTAATCATTCAAGTAGCTGATATTTATTGAACACATGATAATATGTTCCTGGCCATTTGCTAAACAGTTTATGTTGATTAACTCACTTAATGCTCACAAAAGCCTAATGAAGTAGGAAGTGGTATTCTCTTTGAGGACTAAGGAAACTGATGCAGAATAATAGAGAGATTTAAGCCCAGAAACCTAATTCTATAGGATTTCTTTACCTGAATTCTTTTCTTAAAAAAATTACTTTTACCCAGCAACACTAAATACGGGGTGGGGGGGGGGAGGATATGCTCACACAAAATATAAGAGGTCTTTAAATGAATGAATGAATCACCATTCTAGGCTAAATAATTTTGTTGAATGGGTCCCCTGTAAATGAAATAGAATCTAGACGTGGACAAAGGAAGATGTCATCAGTGCAGAGGGATGTATCTCTACAGCTTTGGGTTGGAAGGGTGGTTCCCACTGCTTATGTCATCAGGACAGAGAAGTCATCACGATAGCATTTGACTCACTTTGAATCTCAGTATCTTGATTTCAGTTCCATATAACCAAGATACCGTGTATACAGGTACGACGCCTCTGCCTCAGGTCTTTATGAACATGTAAAAGACCTTGTACTAAGAAACACAGCTACCACAGATTCTGGAAGTTGAACTAGACTCGTGTTACTGATGGTGAATTGATTCTGCATAGAAGATGATGTTAATTGAGGAACAGTCTTTGCCTCTGACAGGAACAGCACACGCTCTGCTCTAGCCCTCCCTCTTCCCTTCTATATTCATCCTGCTTCACCATCCAGCTCACCTTGCTACATGCTGGGCTTGACCCCACACATCAGGGTGGTTACTATTCCTCTCACATTAATTTCAGTCTTTGTTGAAACAGTGACTCCAAGTGTATGTGATAAACCAACTATTATTTGGTTTGAAACCTAGTGATCTGTACCATACTGGGGTCTGTTTATAGCCTATGGAAAGCAAGAATCAACAGCTATTATATGCTTGCTTGTTCCTCTGTGTATAGCACTTCTGCTGGCCTCTCACCTATCTAACCCAAGCAGCAGACTCAAACCAGGAAAATGAAGCCAATGGACATTTGATATAATCCAGACCTATAATTTTTTTATTGTTTTTATTTATGAGAGAGAGAGAGAAAATGGGTGCTCCCGAGACTCTAGCAAATGAACTCCAGATGCATGTGCTGCCATGTGCATCTGGCTTACATGGGATCTGGGGACTTGAACCTGGATCCTTAGGCTTCATAAGCAAGTGTCTTAACCACTAAGCCATCTCTCCATCCCACAAATGATTTTTATTGGCTTACCTACTTGTTACTTTTAGTTTTAATTGTAGTACAAGAGATTGTTCCCAGGGCTGTGTATGCTAGGCAAAATCTCTGTTAGAGCCTAATGCTTTCTGATGATTTTAGTTCATCCTGAGACATGTTCTTGCTAAATTGGCCTCCGTACTCCTTTCCCAGCCTCATGAGTCACTTGGATTACAAATGTTTGTCATCATTTTTTATTAAGTAAGGCTTTTTATAACTTTATTTTTGTATTTATTTATTTGTTTTAAGCTAAGGATGGTTTTTATTTTAAAAAGTCCCTTCAGTTAGCATGAATAAGCACTAAATGCTATTTTAAAAACCATGTCTTATAGCACAGTCCCCTACCCATTCACAATGTTGGTGGCCATTTTTCCCCAGTAGCTCATGTAGCTTGCCAATACTATACAGACTAGCCATCTGGAAACTGACTTCCTTCCAGATTCCAGCAGTATCCAAAGATGTCCTGTGTTGGTAGCATGTGGTGTCCTTGGTTATAGGGTCTTAAATTTTACCTCAGGTAAGTAATCAAGTTCTTTGACAGAAGCCTGTTTTGTTTTGGGGACCTTGTAGGTCTCTTTGACCAACAGCTCAATGTGATATATGAATGATTTTTGGTATTAGGAATAACAAGCCAGACACAAATGTTTTAAAGCTAGGCTTTATTCCACCTTCTCCAAGGCCCTCCTGTCCAGATGATACCTCCATGCTCCTATTGAAGGTTATTTCTTTTAGTCTGCTATCCAGAAAGAAGGTTTCTATGGACCTAATTTATTTTGCCTTTGATCAACCAGCCAAGGTGTATACACATGTGCATTGGGGGCACCCATACTAGTTAGGAATGGCTGTCTGACTGGTTAAGAGATCTGCTCAGTGGAAAGCAACCCATAGCTAGAACTTGGAACGGGGTCAGAATCCTATGGAGACAAGGATTATGAACTCCAATTAGAAACTCCCATTAGTCTTTGGTCAAAAGAGAGGATACAGCCACTAAAATATCTCTTAATTAATTGCGATTATCTCCTTTAACCAATGGATAGTCTGCTTTTTATTTTTTTCTCTTACAGAAAGCAGCAAAAACCAAGGAAAACCAAAATCTATCAACAGGACAAGAAAATAGAGCTGTCTCCTTATAAGGAGATGAGCCACCTCTCTCAGATTAGGATGGGTCCAGGTGAAACCACAGAATAACTGGTGAAGTGAACAAGAGTGCTGCTTCTAGGACAAGTCTGACAACCTGCACATTTAATGCAGAAGAAAAATTAAAAAAAAATGTTCTTCTAAGTAGTAGGTTTGCATTACAAATAATTTTATTCAATTATTGTTATATTTTTAATCCATAAGTAAAAACAGTTGAGATTTCTTTTCTCTTTTGGTATTTGTGTATTTACTCAAATCTTTTAACACGTAGAGGCTAAAGTAATTACTTTTTGGCTTATCTTTGATCTAAAGTTTATGTTTAGCCAGTAAGATTCCAGAAAGGTCAATTGATAGTTTTCTTTTTACTATTATTAAGAACACATTTTGTATGGATACATCATGTGTTGATACTATCTTTTCCCTCCTTCCTGTGCCCATTCCAAAGGGAGCCCTCCTCAGTGGGGTTGCTACTATTCCCCTTGGGGTATGGGTTATGATTTGTGGAAGCAGCAGTGAGTTACTAGGGGGAGGCAGTGGCTCTAGGAATGAAATCCCAACCTGTGGCTCTTATGGTCTTTCTTCTCTCTCTGCTGCAAATTTCCCTGAGACTTTGGGAATGTGTTTTTTAAGTCTACTTCAGTGATGAGCTCTTAGGAGCGTCTGCATGTCTGCTTTGGTAGGTTTTGAGTGTCCTCAGTGTCTGTCTCCTTCATCCTGGCACTGCTTATCAGGCTCACCATGGAAGCAGCACTCTTGTTCTTCTCCCACTTCCTCTGAGGTTTTACCTGGGTCTTGACTAAGACGTGGAGGGTGGTTTATTTCCTCTGCACTTTTTACCTTCTGAAAAAGAAAACAGACTTTCCAATGGAGAGCAAAGTTATCATAGGATAAATTGGATAAGCATTATTAATATAGGGAGAACTTGATGGGTGTAGTCCCTCTTTTAGTCAAAGACTAGTGGGAGCTTGACACTGGAGAGCATAATCTTTGTCTCCATAGGAGTCAGACCTGGTTCCCAGTTCCAAATATGTATTCCTTTCAAGTGTGCAGATCTTCTAGCCAATCAGAAAGCCATTGGTTACCCACCAAGATTTTTTAATTGTTTTCTTAGCTTCCAATTCGTTAATTTCTGCTCAGATATTGATTTTTTTTCCATCTGGAGCTCTGAGGGTTTTATTCTTCTTGTTTTCTTTAGGTAGATGGCTAGATTATTGATTTGGAATCTCTCTGTCATTGTTATGAACGTGTTAGTGCTATGAATTTTTTTTTCTTAGGACTGCCTTCATTGTGTCCCGTAAGTTGAGGTATGTTGTGTTTTCATTATTCAATTCTAGAAATTTCACTATTTCTGTTTTGATTTATTCCAGAACCTATTCATTATTTTAAAAAGTATGTTGTTCAGTCTCCAGAAACTGGTGGAATTCCTAGTGTGTCTCTTGTTATTGTCTAGCTTTAAAGCATTGTGATATGATATGATGCAGTAAGTTATGTCACTTTTCCTGAATTTATGGAGTGGTTGTTATTTTTCAAAAAGAAGGAACTACCAGTGTCACCACCTTTAACTTTATTTACCTATCACTTATGTATGCTATCATCTGGCATGCTTTATACAATTTATATTTGATTTCTGGCACAAAGTAGGACTTTAGCATTGTTATATTACTATTTTTTACTTTCAAATGATTTCCCCACTGTTTTAGCCTAAATATATATTGTCACAACTGACTAATTATTACTAAATTATTTCATTTTGGTTTTGATGTGTAGCAAATTATGTACATTAAAGTGTAAGATAATTCTAGTTATGACAATTTGTCTCACAGTCTACAATGTTTTTTCATTAAGGATTATTTACTCTCTATACACAACAAAGCTATCAATGACTTTTAAAAGTTATAATAGTCTAACAATTTATCTTAGGAAAACCTAAGAAAACTGCTTTGCATGTCCATTTATCCATCAATTGAATCCTTTCAGCTAACCCAAATAAAAGCATGAAGCATCCTGAAGGAACTACAAATATATAAGTATGACTTTTTCTATACTAGATGTTTAGTTTTCCATTTTAAAAGCTATTTCTTTTTGCTCCTAGAGAGACCTTGAATCAGCAAGGGGCAGAAGAACACAGGAGTGGCTGCATCCCTGAACCCCAAAGCCGTTATTGGATTTAGCCAAGTGAGGTTCATGAAACAAGTAAATTCTGCGCGGACATAGAGATGTTTTTTCTTTGTTCACCAGTCTTTGCAGACACCTCACTATAAGTGCTAAGACAATACATTCTGGTCAAAAGGAACTCACAGCTAATTTAATACTGTTTGCCCAAGGTTGGTTCTTGGGGAAAGTACAGTTCAGGCAAACAGTTATCTGTCTCTGGCTTTGTTTAACTGTCTTGCCTTCACTTTTTAAAATGTCCACTGTCATTGCTCATGGACACGATAGATCTCAGCCAGTCCCTCTATCCTTATCTTGGCTTCTAGAAGCAATAACACAGTTCCTGATGCTATCCTCTAAACTTTTAGTAAGGCCCACCTGTCATATCTAAGACTAATTTGTTTCCCATCTCCTTCCTTTGGAATAAAATTAATTTCAAATATGGACACTTCGGAAAGAGGACTGACCCTTTGAACTTCTGAAGGTCACCTGCAGTTAACACTCAACGCTTATGCTTCCTTGAGTCCTGTGACATTAGATGCGCATCACATGAATTAACTCATGGTTCCTACAGAGTAAGGTAGAAGCTTCAATCTTTTTTCTTTGTAAAGATGAAGAAATAGGCACCAAAAGCTTTGGTGGCTTGCCTGACACTGACTTGCTGTATGCAAGAGCTGGATCAAGGTCAGCTGTCTACTAGTAGCTTCTGCTCAGTACAGTGCCTCTCACAAGACATTAAGAGCTTATCTCACAGAAATTACCTTCCCAGTATAGCCAAACACAAATGACAACAATCCTGAGGAGTGAATTTAAGCAGAAATCAAGGGGTGGTCTTTGTGGGAAGAAAGATGCTCTTGTAAAAGGACCATCCTTCAAGGGTCTGTGGTGGACTTCAAGGTTTCAGAAAAATGCCTCCATTGACAGAGAAACCTGTTTCTTGTCAAGGTATCCTTGTGCGGCCATGTTGTTCCTGTGGACGATTCATCCTGAGGGCCACTGGGGACATGTACCCAGCAGCCACCAAATTCAAGCAAGCTTACTCTAACTTTAATGTCATCAGGTCCAGCCAGGACATGGGACACACTGCTCTTGCCATAGGCCAAATCCTCAGAGAAAGCATGATTCTCCTGTCAGATCAGGAGAAAGAATCTTAAGCCAGATGGCCAACTATCAAGAATTTTTTGAGCTGTATAAGCCTTCAAATGTGGGAGATTAACATGTCAGTTGAGGCCACCAAGAATGATTACTCAAATAAATTAAAAGTGCCAGAGTAAGGTTTGGTATTCGTGTGTTTGTGTGTGTGTGTGTGTGTGTGTGTGTGTGTGTGTGTGTGTGTGTGTGTTGCACTATGTCAGTCCTGAAGCATTGGACAATGTGTGGAATCTTCTTGTGTGAGCTCACATAAGTGAATCACTGAAGTCAGAGGGTGTCAGGAGTGAAGCCAGGAACCATAATTCACCTGAAATTTCTTCAGAATTCCTAGAGCAACTCACTAGGATTATGGGAAGGAAATTTAGTCACCTAGGTTAGCTCTATCTAAAGAAATACTCAATTATGACAGCTTTTTCTTCCTTCCCTTTTCAGTGTACATTTAAAGAGATTGTAATGATAATACATGAATGTATCTTCAATGTGGTATTTTTCAATGCTAAGCTAGCTCATCAATAAATGATGACTTCTCAAGTGGTATAAAAAGTTAAGGCAAATGAATAGTTGCCAATATAGATAGAGCTCTTTCTATGTGAGACAAAATTCTGTGTGTTTTCCTCATGTGAATCTGTTTCATCTACGATGTTAGATGCACAGCATTTCAATTGTACAGTTAAAGAAAGAGACTTGCCAGAAACACAGAGAATTAATAAATAGGTCTAGGCTTGTACCTACATACTCTGGCTCCAGATCACATACTTTTAGCCTCCATATTACTTGCCTTCTTTGATTACCAGTTGCTGACCAATCAAATAGAATCTTTATCCCAAGAACATTTACTTAAAGACATTCTTTAGTAACCAACAGCCTTGGTCTATACTTCATAGAATGAAAGTAAGTTTATTGTCCATTTATTGACAAATATCTTTGAATATGTATGTGTGCATATGAAGTGTGCATGAGTGTGTATGTGTAAATAAATGAGAGGTGTTGATATGAATGAGCATAGGTGTGTATGCACCATGGTACACACACAGAGGTCAAAAGACAATCTTCTGTGTGTCAGTCAGTCTTTGCCTTTCATCTTGGTTGGAGGCAGGGTCTCTCATTCTTACTATTGCTCCCTACTATGCTTACCACGCTAGCTAAACTTCAAGCTTCTGCAAAATTTGCCTGTCTCCACTTCCCATCTTGCCATCAGTGTATTGAGATGACAGAAGCCCAACACTTCTTCTAGCTTTTACATGGAGTTTGGGGATCTATACTCTTGTTCTCAGGCTTGAGCAACAAACATTTTAATCACTGAGCCAACACTCCTGCCCTCATTTATCTGTAAAGCATGTTTAAATTTTATTTATTTATTTATTTGCAAGGAGATAGAGAGAGAGAGAAGAGAAATGGACATGTCAGGGCCCCTAGCTGATGTAAACAAACTCCAAATACATGTGTCATGTGCATCAGACTTTAAATGGGTATTTAGGACTTAAATGCAGGTTGTTAGGCTTTACAGGCAAGCACCATAAACTCTGAGCCATGTCTCCCACCTCCTGTAAATCATTTTAGCACTAAAAAAAAAATGTCATTCTCTAGTTAATCCATTCATTTGCTAATAAAGAACCTAAGATTTGCCACAAATCAGGCAGGAAATGAGTAGAAGAGCTGGCAGTAAAATGGGTTTCCTCTTTGTAGTACAAATTTCTGCCCTGCTTTACCCAACTAATAATAATCATGGCCATGATCTCTACTAAATGACTGGCTTGTTTTATCATATCCACCCCCACTCAGGTCGCATAAGGTATTCTTACACCCACTGCGTAGATGAGCAAAACTATGTGGCTTTTATATATACATATATATTACTTGAAGTCTATGCTATTTCTTCTATGTGGACAGCATTACCTGTACCACATCTATTACTTAAATTGACAAGGAAAGGACTTCGTTTAGCTTTTTCTGGGGTTATCTTAACTAGTGACCCTTTTAATCCACTGCATAGCAGCACATCTCTCTCCAAAGCTAAATTGAAAACGTTAGTAGTCTATGCTTCATATTGGTCTTCTATTTATGTAAGAAAATGAGTGCTAGTCAAAGCCTCCACAAGCTGAAGAGCTTCTCTCCTAAGTGAATATCTTTTTCAAATGCATTGGAACTTATTTTTTGTTTCATGACTCCTTTTGAAAGCCTTTGCCATTTGGAAAGCAAATGTTAGGAACAGAGCTGAACTTCCTCTGTACAGGTCATAAAATCCAGCCACATCTGCCTGCTGTTCAAATATGGGAACCTGCCTTCTTTTGTAATTTTCTGGGTTCTGTGTGAATAGGCATAAAATACCAGCCACAACAAAGAAGCAGTGCAGAATTCTGTTACCATTTGCAAATAATGAACGACAGTTTGCTTTAATGTTTTTGTTGTTGATAATGATGCTTTGTATTCTCCCCTCTACAATTGCCCACTTTGGTTGACTCCTAAGCAAACCATTTATTTATTTATTTATTTATTTATTTATTTATTTATTTATTTATGAGAAAGAAGCAGAGAGAGAAAAAATGGGAATGCCAGGGCCTGTATCCACTGCAAAGGAACTCCAGATGCATGAGTCACTTTGTGCATCTGGCTTATGTGGGTACTAAGGAATCAAACCTGGATCCTTAGGCTTCACAGGTAAGCACCTTAACTGCTGTTTCATCTCTCTAGCCTGAAAACCACCTACTGATGGGCAGATACGTCTATCAATATGTGCTTGTATAACCCGAGGACCAGAATATATTGATGGACTCACATTCTGAGAATTATTTAATTTGAAGCAAGTTTATATGGAACAAAATAAAGCAATTTTGAGTTAAATTAGTATTTGTTACCCAATTATTGATAAATAAATATAAATGAAAATAATAATTACTATTAATAAATTAATATCAAAGTATACATCACCTGGAAAAACCAACCTTCAAAGAGTTTCAAAGGAAACACTGCAAATTGAGCATCTGGACTAATTTTATAGTAGCAATCCCCATTCATGCATAAAGTGAGAAGAGAAAGCACCAGAACATTGATGCTTGAAGCGAGAAGAAAATACAGCAAATTAACAGTCATTTCTCTAACCTTCATCTTTACCATAACCCTCTGGCCTAATTACATTGATTGGATTACAGTTAAAAATTGATTTTTACCTTCAAAATAGTTAATACTCTAGGAAGCAACTATACATCCACTTGGGAGAAAATATTTTTACTCAACAGTTTTAAACAAATACCTCTTAGAAATTAGGCATCTGCTTCTGTTGGCTAGCTAAATAAATCCAAAGGTGGGGGACAATAATGAAAATCCTGGAGTCTGTGTTATATGATTCAAACCTGTGACAACGAAACTGTAAGTATGCAGGTTTGCTGTACGTGTGTATAGCTTGTCAAACACAGTGTTTTTGCACTTTTAGTTTCATACCCATTTAATAGCTTGTACTAAGAATTTTTAAATACATCTTTGCTTAATTTTAAAACATAGGGAATCTCCTTCTAAGATCTCTAATAGATTTTTAAATCCAGGATTTTACCTAAACTTCTCAACCAGCTCTCTAAGTCTGAGGAAGAAAATTTATGTTTTTATTTATAATTAATTATGTACTTTCCTGTATGAATAAATAAATCATGTGTTGTTCTCATTCCCCTCATGTTATTATCCTTTTATATCCCCTTTTTCCTACCACCACTACACTGAGGGTCCTCCTCTGTGGGCTTATTGATATTCACCATGAATTATTATGAATACATCAGTCTCTAGATGAAGGGCAATGCTTCAGCAAATTCCTTTCAAACCTGTAACTTTTACAAGCTTTTGTACCCCTCTTCTGAAGTGTTCCCTGAGCCTTGGCAGGTGTGTAATAAGTCTATTTTAGTGTTGAACTCTCTGCAACTTCTGGATTTCTGATTTGATGGATTATGAGTATCCTCAGTGTCTGTCAACTGTCTCCCTGGAGCAGGTTGTCAGAGAGCAGGGAGAGTAGGACTCATGCTTAAATTGCAACTTCCTCTGTAATGTCTCCTGGGCTCTCGGAGATGTGCTAGAAGTGACTTGTTTATGTGAGACAGTGGGATATCTTTTCTTGTCATCTTGACATGATGTCTTGGTTCTCCCCAGTTTTTACTGTCATGTATAAAAAATATTCTCTGAGAGCAGCATGGATTACAGGGAGTAAGCAAAGTTATTTAGGAGACATTTTGAAGGGTTTAGCCACTCTTCTTGACCAAAAATTAGTGGGAGCTTCTCTCTGGAGTCTATGACCATCGTGTCCCCGGGATTCTGATCTGGTTCTCAGTAGCAGGTATGAGTTCTCTCACAATGAGTGGGCCTCTTCTCCAGTCAGATAGCCCTTGATTATATGTATAGGCTGTGTGCCACTATTGCACAGGTGTGCGCATCTTGTGCAGATGGTTGATTTTGTAGCTTGCAGGATCCCTCTGCTAGTTCACACTGCTGGTGGTCATTATTTCCCAGCAGTTCACATAGTACTCCCAAGTACTATGGGGTGGAGCCAGCAGGGATTCCGCTTCCTTCTAAGTACTAGCATGATCCTACATCACCTATTGTATCTTTAGCAATAGTATCTTAATATTGTCCTCTGGCAGATAACCAACTATCTTGGTAATGGCCTGCATTCTTTTGGAGACCTCATAGGTCTTCTCAACCAACAACTCACTATAGGGTGGAACCCAGTTCTGGCACTGGGATTAACCAGCCAGAGCCCATGGTTTTAGGATTATGTTTTCTCCACCCTCTCTTGGGACTCTTCTACCTGAACAATCTCCCTTCCTTATTAAGCATTATATCTTTTAGTTTATTTTCTAGGAAGGAGATTTCTATGATAATTATTCATGCTGTCATTAGTTTTGTATGTATCCCCCCCTAATTTCTCTTCCCCCTACCCACGATATCCTCCTACTTCATGTTGCCTGTTACTTGTCTCCTCTTCTTCTTCCTCCCTATTTCTACTATTTTTAGCTTCATGTTAGTTCCCTGTCACTACTACTGATGCTTACTTTTGGCCCATGTTGGTGACTGGGGTAAAGGCAGTATTTTCTATCTATGAGAGTAGTACCATCTCACATATAGTTCTACAATGTCTTCCTCTTGAATCTGTACAGATCTGTAATTTGCTGGTAACTAGCTGACTGCAGCAACATGATGAGGTGTGGCTCCATGATTTTCAAGGCCAAGTCAGAAATGCCAGCAGCATTTACCTTGCTTTTTGAAGTCTCTACCTGCCTTATATAAAAATAAATTCACCTCTCCTGAGACTATGACACTGGAAAAAACCTATATCATATGAAGAGATCACATGTTAGCATGCTAGTCAATGACTTGACTAAAATGCCAGTCAGTAGCCAGCATCAATCATCACATGCACAAGAACTGCATGACTATCCTGAGATCAGCAATGTGCAAGCAGCATAATATATGGATGCCATGTGAACTATTACCTGTTTATTACTTATATTTAAAATCTTTCAAAAAAGTGAGATTATTTTTATTGATATTTTATTTTACCTACTATATCTAATATAGAATTATTGCCATATAGAATCAACATGCAGTTATTAAATTTCTTTGTAGTCATGCTGTGTTTAAAATAGTGTTGGAAGAGGGTACATTTTAAAGCTAGAGCACAGCTCATTTCAGACTAGCTATACATCAAAGGCTCAGTGGACACATGTGATTAGCATAGCTCCAAAAGATTCCATCCTCCAATCATTAAGCTTTTTCCACCCTTGTGCAGTCATGGAGTCCTCCAGCTGAGTGCTAGACAGTGTGGTGGCCTCTTCACAGTTATGACACAGGATACACAGTGGAAGCCACTCGATTTGGGGGTAATATGGTTAGCACTGTCAGTGGGACATATGCTCCTGGAAATGTACCTTAGGAGAATATGTATTTTTGTCCTTTTTAAAACTTGTATTAAGGAAAAATCAAGGCAGTGGTAGTTCCAGAATGCCCTTCAAGTCCTAATGTACAGCTCATTCTATTTCAGGTTATAGCAGTGGTCCTAGTGACGGCTTTGGGAAACCTGTCACAGCCATAAGACCCCAAACATCTCTAGCACCTTGGAGTGCGTCCCAGATAAGCTGAAGGCAGACACAGCTAGGCAACCACTGACCACATTAAATAGAGTGACATTCCATGCAAACCTGGAGCCAATTTGTTTTCAGAGATATTCAATAAAGTGAAGGAGAAACTCAAGGATATTTTGTGCTGAGCTTAAGCACCTGAGCTTACGACTATCTCCACACAAGTTGCCCTTGTTTTGTGTGTTTCATTTCATGGTGTTAGGTATTAAAGTAAGGGACTGCACACATGGGGCAAAATCCTAATCCACTGATCTACACATCCAACCACAATGCTCAAGTTGACCCTAACATTGCCTATAGAAGTCATATGAAGGAAAAGAAAGACTAAACTACAGAATATCAGAGGCCTGTAAACATAGCCCTAATGGTGTTAATGAATACCTTCTTACCTAATAAAAAATGATGATTATGTCACCCACAGCAAAGAAAATACATGAAAATTTTGAATACTTTTTAAAGTTTTCCTTCATACTCAGTTGAAAATGAACTTTTAAAATAAATTCTCCCAGCAGATATATTGCGGTCTTTGGAGCTACAAGTTTGATCTCCTTGACCTCACATCCTTCAGATCTATGTAGACAACCAATGTATTTTTTTGGCATACATCAACCCACACCCTGAGCCCCTATGTTTTTGATTTAAGCTGAACATCTTGAACTCTTTCAGTTGCTTCTTGTGAGGCATGATTTCCAGAATTTTAACCACCAGAACAAATCTGCACAGCTCTTCAGTTCACGACTTCATAAATCTCAAGCTTTATCATATTTAGAATAGAATATGTGCTCCAGATGTGGTCTGACCTTCATTCACTTCGGTGGCAGTATTAGCTTTGTTCTAGATACATATTCATGAGGGTAAGTGAAAGTTGTCACTCTCAAAGAAAAGCATATAAAAAATATTTTTTGAATATGTTTATTTGCCAGCAGAAAGAAAGGAGGAGACAGAAAGAATAGGCATGTCAGGGCCACAGCCACTGAAAATGAATTCCAGAAGCATGCACTACTTTGTGCATCTGGCTTTACGTGAGTACTGGAGAATCTCATCCGGGTCATTAGACTTTGAAGGCAAGTGCCTGATCTGCAAAGCCATCTCTCCAGCCCAGAAAGGCGTCTTAAATGAAGAAAGTGCTTCTTCCATTCAAACACAAATAGATCAAATCATCTCAATATATTTTAGTAGGGAACAGCCTGGGACTTTAACTCAGAAAATCAACCTTGAGTTTCATAAGCAATTTATTAGAAGTGTCACATTCAGACAATTTGTTTATCCGTGTTATGCTTTCTTGATTTACCAAGAAGTTACAACAGAGAATGTGGAATTTTTAGTAGACACTGAATAAAATAAGTATGGGTAAAAATTTATATCCTTTCTTTAATTTTTTTTAAAATTTATTGTATTTATTTTCAAGCAGAGAAAGAGAGAGAGAGACTGAGAGAGAGCACAGAGAGACAGACAGAGAGAGAATGGGCACACTAGGGCCTCCAGACACTGCAAATGAACTCCAGGCGTGTGCGCCCCCTTGTGCATCCAGCTAACGTGGGTCCTGAGGAATCAAGCCTCGAAATGGGGTCCTTGGGCTTCACATGCAAGTGCTCAACTGCTAATCCATCTCCCCAGCACTAAAAATTTATATTCTGAAAATCAATAAATCAAAAGAAATATTTATTATTACTATCTAACAAAATGAAAATGTGTTATTCATCTTCTTGGTTTAGGCTTATCATCACATCTTGAAGAGAACTTTCTTCATCTTAGAATCTGTTTTAGTGTTTTAATAGCCATTCACTAAGTATTCACTGTATGCAAAATACAGCATTATCAGTTAAGCCCCACTGTCTGAAAAGTCTACCAAACTTTAAAAGTCCCTAAAACATTCACCAATTTCCCACATATATGTCAGTCTTTTAACTGGAGGGAATGATTTGATTCAGGATCAAAAATACTGTTCTCTGTATCTGCTGATCCAGAACCACAGGTCATGCTGCCCAGGAAAGCAGTGGCTACAACAGGCACACCCACCCAGCTCCACTCCAGGGGCTGGCACAAGGAAGCCACCTACAGTTTCCTGCTTCTTCAGGAGCTCCAACACATTCAGGGGAAGCCAAACAACCACTCAAAAGGATTTTTTTTTAAAGGCATTGTTTTTTCTTGCTAGTGTTGATAGTGGCTCTGGAGATTTTGAGATGTAGACTTATATAGGCACTAGGACATCAAGGATCAGAAACTTAATCGTGGAAGGCTCCACTCCCTGGACAGGCCTCTACTGGCCCCAGACAGAGGAACAGGCAGAAACTCCTGCATTCATTCCATTAAATTAAAAGTCAGCATCATTGTGTTTTCTTTTATTTTGGGGTTCCAACACAATGACACCTAAACAAAGTATATTAATTTTAAATTCACTGGATATGACGCCATGGGAATGGTAAGCTCTTTAGAAATGACCTGCCACAGACACATTCCAGTTTCCTCCATGTCCACAGGTATCCATGCTCTGTGGTTGTCAAGAATCACAAGCAAGGCATACTCATTTTACAGGGGGATGAGCTTCAGAGACTGCTTCAGACTCATGATGAACAGCCCAGTTAGCAACAGTACAGGCTACAGTTTCCTTCCCCATGTGAGCCCTTCATGATAGATCAATGCAGTAAAGCAGCTGAAAAAGTCAAAACTACACACACACATGCAATCAGGAGCACATATTAAATCAGAGTGTGAGAAGAACCAGGAAGAATCTAAGTCCTAATGTAGTTTGTGGCAGTTTCTCTCTGTAAATAAAAACTGGATGGATCAGGTTTGCATTTCTGAGTCAGTTATGAAAGGTTTTCAGAGGAATCAGATCCTTAATGGTATAAGAATAATATGAAAAGAAAATAACAATCTGGAATAACAGCATCTAAGTAATTTCTAAAATCCTAGCTGTCAGCAATCTGAAGACAGTCAAGTGCTATGAAGGAGATGCAAATGTTTGTCTAGGTTGGGATCAGATACATGGAAAAAGAGAATTGTGGAGTGAACAGGTGCTCATTGCCTTGACTCTGTCTGGACAGTACAGGACGGCCCTCCTGCTGCTTTTTGTAGGGCAATAATACCAGCAGTGAAGTCAATTTGGGAACAGTTAATATTTGTAGTATCTTCCAGGTGATGTTTCCAAGCTAAATGCATTGCTCCCAAATAAGGAATGGGTTAGAACTAGGCAATAGAGCTGTGTTGCATGCAACAAGGGAGTATAAATGATCACTGGGCATTACATCTCAGTTGCTTATTAAAGTCAGTAAGTATTTTTTTGAATCAGTCTCAAAAACTATAAACACCATGCACTTATGGTCACCACACACATTCACAGACATTGTCTGATTCGATTCTGTCATCAGTCCTCAGAACTAAGCTATTATTCACATCCTACAGATGAACAAGCTCAATCCTAAGAGATTCTGTGAGTTGCTGGAAGTCCCTGAGCTTGTGTCAATTGGTGCTGGAACTCAAAGTCAGGTTCTGTACCTCTGTCTTTCCACTGAGCTGCTTCAAGGAATAAAGATGGACACTTTCATGGGCTGACTGCTTATGGGGCACTGTTCTTGGTGGAAGGGGTTGCTGTTAAAGTGTTCCTAGCTTCAATGAACAGTTAAACCCTGAAACCAAGTCCCCTTTATGGTAAGACATTCTAAGACACTTTTATGTGATGCTGGGGATCAAACCCAGAACTTTGCATGTGGTAGACATTGACACTTGCTTTTAAAAGCCTGCTATAATATCAGAGCAAAGGGTTGTATGAAAGAAACATTTATATATATATAGGAGCTTGACATTTCTAAAATCCTCTAAGCAGGTTGAGGTAGCAACTTGTAGCACTGATTTTAACCTTTGCATTTTCTTGGGAAGATGAAATATGTAGGCAAAAAATTGTTTGGAGTTGCTCTTTATTTCATTTTTCCTGGAATAATTAACCCCACTTTGCATTTAATTTCAGAAATTGATCTATCGCCTATAGTTTTACTTTTTCTGAAGCAGAGGTGTTATTGAAATGTTCACTGCTGCTTTATAATTTTGTGCTGGAGTTTCTGTTTCACTTTTAAGACATTGTTCATATTTTACATGCTATGCTAGAGCCTTTCTGCCCACCGCTGCGCCACTACAACTTCCTTCTCATTTTTATGTTAATTACTTCAGGCCACGTGCCCCTAGCTTTTTTACCCTCAGACTCCCATCCACTTTGCAGTCTTGTTCCTGTGAGTGTGTGTGTGCTTTTGATTTTATTTTCTTGTTCAGTTGGCTGTAACTATTTTAATGCTCTCAATACTCAGTAATGCCAATTTCAAATAAATTTTTAACAGAATTTTCAATATTTGTTTGAATTTTCCTGTACGTAACATGTTCTATGACTCGTAAAACCTGCTTGGCAACCAAGACTGCTTCCTTATTCCACCTGCCCAGAGCAAGTGTTCTTCCCCGAGTTCATTTTACCTTGGAGAATTGTGATAAGAAAAAACGTTGAGAGTAAAGGAAAGCTGTCATTCTGTAGCTCTTTAAAATGGCAATGGGTTGTATTATAGGCCATGAAAAAAAAAAAAAAACTTGTTGGTTGGGCTGGAGAGATGGCTTAGCGGTTAAGCGCTTGCCTGTGAAGCCTAAGGACCCCGGTTCGAGGCTCGGTTCCCCAGGTCCCACGTTAGCCAGATGCACAAGGGGGCGCACGCGTCTGGAGTTCGTTTGCAGAGGCTGGAAGCCCTGGCGTGCCCATTCTCTCTCTCTCCCTCTATCTGTCTTTCTCTCTGTGTCTGTCGCTCTCAAATAAAAAAAAAAAAAAAAACTTGTTGGTGATGACATTAATGAACTTGGCACACCAGCATTTCAATTGACACTTCTAGACAATCATAAGAATTATTTATTCTGCCAGTCCCAGAAGCTGTGATTCTTAAATTAACTCTGTAAATTATATATATATATATATATATATATATATATATATATATATATATATATATATAAATATATATATTAGTTTTTATATTCTTAATTGTCAGGTTGATATTTACAAAGGACTGTATACAATTTGATATAAAGCATCTGCTGAGGCATGTAGTGAAGCCCTGTGGTTCATCCCCAATACTGCAAAAATAATAATAAAGAAACAAAAAGTCATAGAGTGACAAAATTGCATTTCTAAATCACATGTTGCTTCTCAGAAATATGGTGCTCTGAGAACTAGAACAGAGAGCTTTGCTAATTAAGGTTCATAATATCCTATATGTGCCAAGCATATATTAGCTTACAGACATTGCTAGAAACCTGTGAGACTTTTCAGAGAGCCTGCTCTAATCATACTAGTTAGTGTTGAAGGAAAGTGAGTTAGGAGAAAAGCCAGGTTGCCTAACTCCTGGTTCCTGTTATTTGCATTTTGTGGGGTGAGCTATTTTAAATAATTCCTGATGTTAGAATCATCTTGGGGCAGTTTTAAAAATAGTGTCTTCTATATACTTTTTACAATGACCATCACTTATTGGTGTTGAATTGGGATAGAGTAAAAAGAAATGTCTGAATTTTCTATAAATACTAAATATTGAAACATTGCTTGCAATCATGTCACTGAATAACTTATCTCTCTCCATAAACCCCCAATTGATCATGATCACTGTTAAAATTGAGAAATAACAATTTCCATTAGAAAAAGTCTGAATGTTTACAGGCTGCACACTGGATTTTAGCTACTCAATAATAGAGTCAAACGTCTTTTTTAATGGACTCCATGGGGAGCACATTTGACTACTTTCTGAACCAGCAGCTCCCACCATGTTCCTCACTTCTTCTTTTAGAATAGCTGCAGGATTATATCACCTGGAGGATGCCACAGAACTAATTATCACAATGCCTAGGTGAACTTCATCTGAGAGGTAATTCTGAGGAAGCAACAACATTGATTTGTGGTCAAACCTCATCATCCAAGAGGTCCTGTTTTGCCAGGAAATTCCAAAATTTACAACATGAAAAGTTTTAGAATTGGAATGAAAGAGACACATAAACTTAAAATACAAAATGAGATATTTAGATTTGTCAGTTACTCTGTATCCTGCTCTTCCTGAAAACTGGCTTTCTGTCTATATCTGAGCTTCTACATTTTACTAGATTCTATCTCCAAATAAGCAAATTTTAGTAGTAACCAGAAGACAGAGTGAATAACTCAAAATTAATGAAAGTATTCTATCTTACGAAACTTGTCTATACTCAGAAAATTGTATTTAACCTAAAGGGTGATGCTTGTGCCTGGGAAAAGAAAGGTAGAGATTTTTGTGTTCCTTTGCTTGAGTCTCTCCCAAACCTGATGCTCATGCCCTGGCCCAATCACTAGCTCCACCTTCCCAGAGCAGATTTAATCAAACACTGCCTGCACAAGGTGCACCTCTGTCATCCTCTTTAATCAATTATTATGCACTAGCACATCATGCTCCCAGGCCAGCAGGATGCACAGACTTTCCACGTTCCTGCTACCAGAAAGACATTCAAATTCATAAACAACATGTTCCAGGAAGCTCTTTCTACCTGCCACTAATAAAACACCACTCTGTGCCTCAGAGCTGGTGACTCAGTGGTATTTGTTCTGTTTCTCTTATTGCCTTAAAAAATTTTTTTTTGTTTATTTATTTATTTAAGAGCGACAGACAGAGAAAGATGCAGATAGAGACAGACAGAATGGGTGCGCCAGGGCTTCTAGCCACTGCAAATGAACTCCAGATGCATGCACCCCCTTGTGCATCTGGCTAACGTGGGTCCTGGGGAATCAAGCCTTGAACCAGGGTCCTTAGGCTTCACAGGCAAGCACTTAACCACTAAGCCATCTCTCCAGCCCCACCTGGTGCTCTTACTTTACTCCCCTGACAGGTTCAAGGACATTTCCACCTCTAGCCAAGGGGGAAATTTTTTTCACTTTAGGGGCTCTTTTAGTCTCAGCTACCTAGCCAATTTCTATCTTTTATTCCTTACCAATCCCTAAGGTATTTTGGCATATTGGGGAACAAAGCAAAGGAGAGGGGGGGGCAGAAACAAGGGGGAGGGGAAGAGAAGAGGCTCAGAGATGTAGGGTCCCTGAATCCTCAAAGCAGGGTGAGAAGTTAAAAGTTTTATTATAAATGTACCACGTACCATTAAACATTTTTAAATAATGGGTTCAGGGATTTATTTTGATTTGTGATTGGTAGTGCAGATTGTGAAATGAAGACGGGTTCCTTGTCTTCCAAAGTGCCTTCTAAGGTGTATGAGACAAAAAATCAGTGGCTTTTTCATTCATTTTATGCCACTTACTTTGTTTAGCACAGTTCCAGGCTTGCAGGAGGCATTTAGGAGGAATTTTAAAGATGAGTTTGAATAATTCTATCTAACCACAATAGTTCTAGTGCCTGTTTCCCCAATGGAAATGTAACCCAGACCTCCCAAGGGAACTATGAGCTGCCTACTGCCTGGTCTAAGAACAAAGTTCCTCAATCTACAAAGGGCAGGAAAGACTTTCCACCAGGAATCAGGGGTCCAATTTTAATCACCATCTGTAAAAGACTACTGTCATACAGAAAACAAGATTTAAATTAGCCCCTAATAGGTATAACTCCCATGCCTGTAATTAGAGCCCCATCTCTTTGCACAGTTAACAGCCTTCTCTTTTGCAGCACCAATGTCTTCCATTAACAGAGGAGAAAATTATTGTTGTCTCCATCATGAACATTAAATAATACTGAGGTAAGGCCTATTGGCTCCATACTCCCGCACACTTCCTACGACTCCATTCACTCACAGTGGAGACACATTAAGAGGAAAAGCTGATGAATTATTTCTCACGGGAAAGATAGTTAATTTCACTGGCCCTATGTGTCACAATTCAATGCATCACCCTGAATGAGGAAGCAGACCTGTGGAGAGGAAACCACAAAAAAGACAAATCAATGCAAAGCTTTGTGATCCAAGGTTAAGGTCATTTTTAATGGAATAAAAAGGCACTCCAGGGCTTTAGCTATTATAGCACAATCACATGCCACTGTGCCCTCAAATGTAATCAGAGCACAATGATACACATCCTAGAGTGTTATCTTTAAGTAGCACTGAAAGCTGGGGAAGAGATGAAAAGAGACCATCTGTCAAGTACTGAGGTTATAAGAAGAAGCGGCAAAGGGTAACCCTGATAAAAGTAAACATCTCTTGTTTTCCACTGTGACTTCTCACTTTATTTTGTCTCTGCATCAGCTAATTATCAGACAGAAATCATCCTTCCCCTGGTTATGCTAGTATCTGCAAGCTGGAACTGGGAATTCAGACAGCAATCACGAGGTCATTTTCTGTTTTCAAGATTACATGGTTTGAGTTTGAATTGCTTGCTCCTATGGACTGGTCAGCATGTTTTCCTTAGCAGGAGCTATAGGAGTAGTGTAGGGAACACAAGTTGTGCCCATGATAGAGTACTCAAAAAGTGGTGTCAGGCAAAAGGACTACTGATTCAGTCCCTAGTATCATCTAGGTCTGCTGCTAAGCTCATTCTTCAATCCACATTTCCCAAGTGACCTAAGTTGTTTTGTTTTCCTTATATTCCAGAGTGCCTAACATGATAAGTTATAAAGAGTCAAGACCTATTATAATTACAACAGAGGCTCTCTTCATGACCCCAGATTACATTAGCAAAGAGTCATGTACTCATCTGTCAATTATTGCTTTCTGTTTGTATTTCCTAACCCAAATGTCATTGAGGTTAAAAGACACAAGAGCATCTTTTGGGAGATGCACTTGCTATATAATTTATTTCTTGTCTTCTGTCTAGCAAGCATGGTTGCTTCTGGAAGATGTGGGTGTTTGAAGAGCTCATGCTGAGCCCAACTATAGAATTCACAAAGATTCCAAATTCTGACTCTTCACAGAAATTATGTTTCTGCTGTGGTCAGGTTGTAACTAGGATTTAAAGAGAAAAGTGGTGGTGGGAGGGGAACAGTCATATTAAGGATAAAGAAGACTAGAGAAATAGAGGAAATGAAAGAGAGACAAATACAATAGAGAAAACATGTGTGGAAGGAGATGAGTGAAATATTCCCAATTTTGTTAAAAATAAGGAAATGAAAAATTTAACTAATGTAGAGAACTTAACTTTTATTTCTATTTGTATGCCACTGTAGAAATAATTCAATTAGTGGTCTTATTTTCAGTTATGATATAAACTATTCAAACATAATTAGCTCTTTTTATAGTTATATACATTTGACAAATTGCAGGAAATTTGGTTAATTTTTAATGGCTTCTGTGTGGACAAAATAGGAGATGAATAAAGAAGAAATTGGAAGTTCTAAGAAGTAAATATCATATGTGAAGTTAAGATAATTATCAAAGCAATATTCTTTTTTTTACTATAGATCAAGCTACCCAATGGAATGTATAACTCTCCCCAATAGTTCCTGAATAAACAATTCTCACTTGTTAAATGATGTCAGAGAATAGAGAATTAAGGCAAGCTATAGAGTTTGTTCATGGATACTGTATAAAACTACTCTATCCGGCCTTCTATGTGAATTGATGTAAAAATAATTTTAAATAGTCAGCATGGAGATACTCAGAATTAAAGGCACTCACTTGCAAAAATCTGCCCTCCCAGGTTCAATTGCAAGGCCAGGACATACCTTCAGAAGGGCATTCTTTTGCAGCAGCAAGAAATGCTGGGGTGGCCACACACACACACACACACACACACACACACACACACGTTTTGTGAATCATCACAGCATGGAGAGAAGTAATAACTTACTAAGTATTTAGTCTCCAAATGAAAACAATTTTATAGTGTTAATGTGAACATAGTTAATAAGGAAAGAAATGATATTATTTCTTCTAAATTTGTCTTAAATATGATTGCCAGTGTATTCAGAAGTTAACATGAATCAAGAGATAAGCATATTAGAAAAGTGAACATAAAATTATTTGTATGTTGGATGATGATCTTATCTGCTTGGAAATCCATACAAAGTGGCTTTGAAGAAATTTATTAGAATAAATAAGAAAACTCAGTATGGTTCCATAAACATAATACATTCCACATAGTAGAAAAATAGCCAGGTATAAAACATTTATAAATAATCAGGTAGCTGGTAAATGTCGTGCATGCATGTGATGGCAGCATGGAGGAGGCGTGCCCATTCTCTCTCTCACACTCTCTCTCCAAATAAAGCAATACTTTTAAAAATAATTCTACCTTAGGTTGGAGAGATAACTCAGCAATTAAGGCCCTTGCTTGCAAAGCCTAAGGACCTGGCTTCAATACCCCAGCACCCACATAAAGTGAGATGCATAAAGTGGCGCATGTGTCTGGAGTTTATTTGCAGTGACTAGAGGCCCTGGTATAAACATTCTCTCTCTCCATTTCTCTCTGTCTTATAAATAAATAAAAAATACTAAAAAGTAATTCTACCCTATTGGTTTTGCTATGTCTGTTATGGGGCAAATGAAGACAATTGATTCCTTATTAGATGTCATGATTTTAACTGATCACACAATGCTCAAAGCAGGTTTGCTTTGCCATTTTCTCATTACTAGTAAGTTATTGTTCATTCATTCAAGATACTTGCTGAATAATTTGATATCCAATTAGGTTTGTGCAAAATGGTATCTCTCATAGTCTTAATTTTACAGTGGTGAAAATTTAAGGCTAAATGCTTCCAACTTTAGTTAAATTCTTGGCTCTTCTCACCCTGCTGACTTCCTAGGATGATTGACTTCTCTGGACTCTGCATAGACAGATTTCCTCATACTCTGACTTGTCTTTGGGTTTGGCCAATAGGAAACAACATCAAGACAGTGGAAGATAAGAACAAAGAGAAGTCATGGTATTTATTCCCCTGTCCCCATGCACTAGGCATGGATTGGTCATTGCTGTGTACATTAACTATAGTTCAAGATCACTGCCAAAGGTTCTCATTTCTAACTCTCTATAGGCTCTAGAAACCAGTCAACCGCTTCACCCCTCAGGCAGGAGTGATAACAACTCCTGAGTACTTTCATATACTTTAATTGATGTTACTGCTAATGCCCAAGTATTTTTGTTGGCCCTTCTGTTATACCAGATAGGTAAGTCACTTGTTTCTTGTTAAGATTCTGACTAATACAATTTGAGAATGACTATATTTAAATACTCCTACATGATAGGATATTATATAGTCCTTAAAGACTGTTTTCATGAATAATATTTAAAATGATGAGAAAATGCCCAGGATAGAGTAATAGATAAAATAATCATAAAAATATGATCTTACTTGGAAAATAAATGTGTAGGATGTGTGTGTGTGTGTGTGTGTGACCAACATTGTGTTTTTAAAACACAAAAATAGATACTAAATTATTAATAGAACTTGAATGCTTGATGGATTTTGTAAATTATTTGTTTTGTTATTTATATTTGACTTTCCAAATTACTTTTAATGGCGTATTAGTCATTTTTTCAGTTCTAAGATAAACACCTGACCAGAAGCAGCTTAAGGAAAGAAAGGTTTTCTTTGTTTTTGTTTGTTTGTTTGTTTGTTTTTCTGAAGTTACACTTTTTAGGGAAAGTTTATTGTGGTGGAGAAAACATGACAGGAGTAAACAGCTGGCTCACATCATCACATAAACAGGGAAAAATAAGGGAACAGCAATGAACACTGTATGCTTAGCTATTTTTCTCCTTTTTATACAATCCGGAAACCCAGCTCATTGGATGCCACCACCTACAGTTAGGGTGGGTCATCCCACCTCACAGAAATCTTTCACAGACATGACCAGAGATTGGTTTCCATGGTGATTTTATATCCTGTCAAGCTGACAACCAGAAAGTAACCATCAAAAATGAAATTATATTATTTAATAGTAACATTCACATGTTCTTATTTTTATAATACGCATATGCACACCTAATAAAATGGTTTTTGTTTTCTTGTAATTTTATATGGTTTCTACATGCAAAATTATCAGAGAAAGTTTGATGAAAATATAATTTATATTAAATTAAGAGAAAATTTTAAGACCGGACAGTATAAGATTGTTATCTTTCAAGTACCTCAATAGAAAACCACCTTTACACAATAAAATGTGAATAATCAAAGCAATAACAGCAATTCCTATTACTTGTAAGTACTCCTCATTTTAAAATCCTTTGTTTGGAGCTAGGGATATAGAACAGTAAAATATTTGCCTTAAATGCATGAGGACCTGCATTAGATCCCCTGTACCGATGTAGGTATGGGAATGGTGGTGTATGCCTGTAATCTCAATGTTGGAAAAAAGGAGACAATCAGATCCTTGGAGTTCACCAGCCAGCTGACCTAGCCTGGTCAATGAGCTCCAGGCCAATGAGATACCCTGTTTCAAAGAGCAAAGGAATGATTGTGGTCACTCGAATCTCATAAAAACAGACATCCAGAGTCTGCAGAGAAAGAAACTCTAAATTCAATCTTCCCCACTGATGGTCAGGGAGCATGGGCAGAAAGACTGGAAGAAGGCCAGGCTGAGTGGGATTAGCCTGAGAAATCATGTTTCCTCCATTCCTGCAAAGACTGACTGAGACTCTTGGTTCCCCAAAATGAATACCAATAGCCCCACTGAATACTCTCAGCAGAATAGGGGTGGGGGAGAGGGAAGTCTACGTATGCAAACATTTTTTTAAGTAATCAATAATTTTTAAGGAGGTGGAATGAATACTTGAGAAGGATACCAGGGGTTGTCTTCTGACCATCACATATATGTGTACACATGTGTGGCACACACACACACACACACAACATCACATACACATGTGCAAAATAACAAGAGAATCTTTTATTTATACCACAGTCAATTTCTTTTTCTCAGTAACCCAGAAAGGTCTTTGTGTCCTGGGGCAAAAGTTTCATACCATGCAACACTTTGAATTATTATAATCTGAAACTCAAGAGTCTGCTAGCACATGCCAATTTTCAGGGCTGACTAAATGTGACTAATAAATTATAGGTTACTTTGTCTGAATGCTTCTGTCTTCTCAAAATTTGTATGCTGAAACCAATGTTACAGTGTCATGGAGGTTTTGCAGGGTGTCCCCTGATAGTACTTACATCATGAGAGCAGAGTGCGTAAAGACGGAGTTAATTCCATGATTCCTTGATTAAAGAGACTTCAATGAGCTGCCTTACTTCTTCAGAAGCTTGGTGAGCTCACAGAACAAGGCCAGTCATCCAGGAAGTGGGCCTCAGAAAACACTGATTTGCTTGTTTGGGACTTCTCAGTTTCCAGAACTACAAGAAACAACTCTCTTTTCTGAAGCAACCTAGTTTATGATATTCTGTTATAGGAGACAGAACAAACAGAAACTATGGTTAACTGACTATGGCTCAGAAAACATTTGAGTTTTTCTGCCTCAATCAATCTAACTGTTTTATCTCTGATTTAGATCTATAAATTCAATACAAAGAGATATTCACAAGGCTGGAGACATGTCTTAGCAGATGAGGCACGTGCTTGCAAAGCCTAAGGGCCCAGGTTCAATTCCCCAGTACCCATATAATCCACATGCACAAGGTGGCACAAGTTTGCAGTGACTGGAGGCTCTGATGTACCCATTCTCTCTCTCTTCTTCTATCCTAAATAAATAAATAAAGTGATATTGATTCTCTAAAGTAAAAAGCAAAATCATTCCTATTTTCCCATAACCATCCCATTCCACTAGTGTAGCTGTACATCAGAACAAGTTTGATATGTGTGTACATTTCTTTTTCATAAATATTTTAATTTTAATTTATTAATTTGAGAGAGAGAGAAGAGAGAGAGAATGGGTGCACCAGGGCCTCCAGCCATCGCAAACAAACTACAGATGCATACTCCATTTTGTATATCTGGGTTATGTGGATCCTGGGGAATTGAACGTGGGTCTTTGGCTTTGCAAGCAAGTGCCTTAACAACTAAACCATCTCTGCAGTCCTAGATTTCTTTTAACACAAGTTCATTCACATAATTCAGCCTGTTCTGTATCTTGGGTTTAAAATAAATTAATAAATGTGAGGCATTTTTTTTTCCTTACCAGATTCAACCACTTCATCTCTTCCAATAAATTTATCTATTATTTTTATTAGCACCATGCACTAACCAACTGAGCTAACCCACCACCCATTATCTATCATTTTGAATTGTATCAATACATGCAAACATATTCTATTTTTTTTTTTTTTGAGTTAGGGTCTTCCTCTAGCCCAGGCTGACCTGGAATCCACTATGTAGTCTCACGATGGCCTTGAACTCACTGTTATCCTCCTACCTCTGATCCTGAGAGCTGGGACTAAAGGCATGTGCCATCACACCCAGACCACATGCTTATTAGTAAATCTGTTTCAATTTTCACTGCTGTCTAATAAGTCCGTGCATGCAAGAAGATCATAACATCAAAGACTCCATCACCTTATTCTCTGATTCTAACACCCCACTTCCCTGTCTGAACTCTGGCTTTGTTGTGCTTTACACTCTAGGATAACTCATAAGTACAAACACACCACCAACTGACCCTGTGAAGAGTGCATTTCTATGAGTGCCAATGAACTGTGAAGCCCAAGTCTCTGCCAGTGTCAAGACTGGCAGCTACATAAAACATGATAACATGGATCCCTTTTTTTTTTTTTAACTTCTTGGCAACTGCATACTCCTAACCTTCTAGAGCTGACCAGGGTGCCCTTGACTCTTACTGAACTCAGCTCACCACATATTGTCCACTGCTTACACTCTCCTTGCGATCAGAATCACCCACCTGTTCTTTAGGTTTTTGATGTGTGATGTTAGAGAGAATGCAAGGTTCTTCAAGAAACAGTAAGCACAATGGAAAAAATTACTTACCCTACACAACCTGATCTATTTTACCTGAACATTGGTACTATTCCTCAGGCTCCTATCCAAAGTTTTCTTTGATAATCATCACTCTTTGGCTTCCTACATACAGTCTCATCTTGCTAATTCCTCATTTTGCCTCACAACTAGTTCATTTCCACTTACATCATTTGATTCAAATCCTGGCTACCAACAATATGACCATGGTAATTATTTTATTATAACTTTCTCTCGTGTGTTTTTCCTTTGCATTTCACTTAATAAGTCACAAAAGTATGATGAGAAAATGCTAATTTTTATTGTTGATGAGGTAAAACATTTATATATCTGGGCAATTTGTCATAGGTTATTCAAACAATTCATGATATAGACAAATGCCAGATTCAGCATATTTGATAGGAGGATCCTAACTTCCAGCCATTCTACTGCTGAGTTTGTTTGTATTAATTGGAACCTTAAGAATTCTATAGGTTGACTTTTCAATGTTTGTCCACTGCCTATAGAAGAAAATTTAAATGTTCTCACATTAACCCTGGAGAAATTTCTTTTTGTGTGCTTCAAGTATTTATCACTCATAATCCTTTATTTGATTTAATATTACCAAATTCTCATTGTGCTTCAATATCCCAAGTTAATGAGGTCATTCCCTGGCCCCTAGACTACAACCATCTTTTTACTTTCTGAACAGTAATTGTCCTTCTTCATTTTTTTTTAAAATTTTCATATGACCACTTTTTACTCCCCAATTAGTCTATAAGGCCCTGAAAACAAAAGCAGAGATTTTATATACATTTATATTTATCTTAACACTTATCAAATTATGTTTTGTCTAGTAGAACTGAAATAACTTATGTTAAGAGATGTGAATTTCCTGTGTCTGAGTAGAAGTTCTTATTTATGTGATCCCCAACAACGATGTATAAATCAATTTAAAGAGTTTCCATGCATAATTTTCTAGCACATTTCCTCACACCAGATGGTACCCTTCACTTCGGGCTGAGGGTGCTCCCTGAGACCAGTTCTCCAACAGTGGATGCTAGGAACAAAGTCATAGTATCAGGTGTCCTAAATTCCCTTAACATCTGCACTGCTTTCCTTCAAGGCAAATTAAAACTATTATTCCAAAACAGCATAAGACTAACTAAATAAATAAATGAAAGTTTAGAACTGCAATAATTCTGCAAACAACCCAAAGATCCAAACTAGTGGATCACAAATAACATCTATTGTACTACCTTTGAGTAGCATTTGCTTTACAGAAAAAAAAAAAAAAAAAAACTGAGGGACAATTCAGATCTAGAAAACCAGAACTGTGTAAAGGAAAAGAAGACAGAACAAGTAGCTGGGACCTTTATGCTCAGGGTCATTTCCTCATTCCTGCCACTCACCTCTAGCCAAGGTGAAGATAGTGATCACTGATGGAATTTGCAGGGCTTAACTATCCTTTCCCATGAACCCTTGAGTGCCACTGAAACACGGGTATGGCACAACCAGGCTACAGCAAACCACCACAGTATCTACAGCCCAATGTCCCAAGGTTGAATAAAAAGTCACTGTGTGGCACATGACTCCACACTAGGATGTTAATATTTCTCTTCCTTAGATAATTTATGTAACCCTATAATTGTATATTTTTTGTTGGCTCCTGTACCCTTAGCACCTATCTCAATATCAAGCACAATAAAGGGGCAAATGTAGAATGCATGCCTCATTGAATGAGATATAGGAATATTAACACTTAGAGAAAAGTAGAATTTTTCTTCCTTTTGAGACAAGGTCTCTCTCTAATATAGGCTGACCTGTAACTTACTCTAGCCCAGTCTGGCCTCAAACTCACCATGATCCTCCTACTTCAGCCTCCACGAGGATGGTATTGTATATATGTAAGTAGAAGAACGGGTGAAAAGGTCTAAGTGAGGTCAGGGGAAGAGATTGAGTAAAGGAAGGTGGAGGGAGGGCTAATCAAAATCTAAGAGGATATAAATATGTCATATGGAAACCTACTTTTTCGGGCAATGGAACACACATAAGCCATAGATCATTACTAGAAAATTTTCAGTGCCAGGGATTGGATACCTTCCAGTGAGTTCTTAGCCAGGGAGGTCCCTAATGGCCCCAAAACATTACAGGCCATTGCCAAGGCCCTTTTTTCCTACCAAGAATAGATGATAAGATCCTATTGCTGAAGACTCCACATACTTGGGCTGCAAGGTCACTGAGAAATCCTGCTGTAGCTGAGCTGAAAACCTCCTCCATGTAGACCAGCTGACAGAAAGCTGGGAAAAAGCCATGCTGCACACAGTTCAATGGACGAGAGAAAAATCACCAGTGAAGATACCCAACAGTGGGTACTGCAAGCCTTATATTTGGCCAGCCAGGTAAAATGAGCCAATGGGTGCAATAGTGGTACGTCTGTCATGGTGGAAACCAACAGCCCTCTAATTTGACTGGAGAACCAATCCATGGGAGGGAATATATCCCTGATACTAAAAACCTACAACAGGGATTAGAGTGTAATATCTGTTGATGTCTGGCTAAAGGTATATACTATGCTCACCAAATAGCCCAGTAAGCACTTTTCTTAATGTTCATACCCATGTATTAATCCTACTCTCACTCTTGGCTAGAGAACCTTCTCTCTTCAGATGGCAGTGACCTTGGGCTGACTCAAGAGGTACCATGGTGCTCAGGATAAGTGACAGAGGAGTTCTCAGCACTGAAATATCTCAATCACACCTTCCATGGCTCAGGGTCCATTGCGGAAGAGGTGGCAGAAAGAATATAAAAGCCAAAGGAAGGGTAGGACTCCTTACAACATGCTCCTCCAGACACAAAATGGACTGGATATTCATGACCTCACAGTGCCTGACACTACCTACACAAGACCACCATAATGGGAAGAAAAGATGATGACATCAAAATACAAGAGAGACTGATTGAGAAGGGGAGGGGATATGATGGAGACTTAGTTTCAAAGGAGAAAGTGAGGGGGTAGGGTAGGAATTACCATGGGATATTGTTTAAAAGTATGGAAGTTGTCAATAAAAATTATTAATAAAATAAAATATATTAAAAAATAAATATCACTATCTCCTATTTACAGGTGAGAAATCTGAGACTCAGAGAGGTCAAACAATAAGGTCAAGTTTATAGTTCATAGGCAGCAGACATAAAGGGCTCATATGCCTACCTGATTGTAGAGCTTTGGTTCCTTCTGCTCGTGACAATACCAATTCATTTCTTTCACATGTATATTTCATTTTAACTGGAAAAAGCTTTATAACCAACTAGTGGATCTACTGTAGAAAAAACAACAACAACAACAAAGAATTCTATCTTCTCCTGCAATGGTTCTGGAAAGTAGTATTAGCTAAGGGCATGCCCTGTTTAAGCTCTCAAAGAACATTAAAACTGGCATTCTCATCAGCCATGATTTATGCTTCTGCAGGCTTTTGCATTGCCTGTGATGGAAACATGCCTCTCCTGTTTCTAAGGAAGACACTTGGTCCCACTTTACCCTGGTATCATTCACCAAGTTCCAGCTGTCACTGGTCTATGTCTGTCCCCCCAAGAATCAGTACATTCCCAATCCAAACCATTCTTCTATTTGATATTATGACTTTTGTAATGTAGGAAGGGGTCTCAGAGAGAAGGAAGCAGATGCATGCTGTAAAAACAGAGTGCACTGTAAACTTGAAAGTGAAGTAATGTTAGAGAAGTTTGAAATTTTGCAAAGTAATCATAGTTATAAAGTTTAAACATAATCATGAAGCCGTCAGGCCTGTGAGAGAAAGGGATCAAACACCTAGTAGAGGGAAGACAGAAGTTGCCATCAGTATAACCACTCTGGCAAGAAAAGGGTCCTCAGAAAGGAATAATGTGTTATCTTTTGAAGGCAGGTACAAGGAAGTTTAATTCCACCTCCTCTTCTGCTTGCTTTTCCTTTAGCCAAGTGTTCTTTCTCTAATCTTCAAATTTGGCTGTGAAAGTTTAAATGTAGATTGTGATGCTGGAGCTCTGGAGTGAGTCCTGGAATGCTGCATTTCTCAGATAATGTTCATACAATGGACGTGGATCCCACTTTGGATAGCAAAACTGTTGTCATGGGATGCTGTGTTGTGTGATATGGCTAGAAAAGGAGGAAGTAGACTTTTCATCTTGGAAAATTAAGTTAAACAAAGAGTTACTCACTTGCCCATTTAAAATATTCCAAGTTTCATCAATGAGCACTGAATACACAACTGATTGCAGAAATCTAGTGTGCTTAGCTTTTTAAAGTATAAACAATTTAAAAATTTTTGCTAACTTCTGGGATTTTAGATTAGTTAGTTCCTCAAATGTAAGCTTCTATGTAAACATTCTAAAATGAATCTATGCTTCCGCTTTCAAGGTTCCAATGTGATTATTTCTCTTATTCAGATGAACTTATCAAACCAGAAGAAAGAATATACCAATTTTATATAGTCTGTGTGGACATATGTGTTTTATATAAATCTATGTCATAGATTTACTTGTATTTTATTGATTCTGTTCCATTTTAGTATTCTGTGTTGTTTGTGCTGATGACCAAACCCAGGACCTTAGGCATCTAAGTGTGTGCTCTATTTTGCATCCAACTATAGCCACAAAACTATGAGTTCTTAGTTAAAAATGCATACGACACACTTTCCTAATTTATTTTTGACAAGCGGTAGAAATTTTTAGGTTAGGCAGAGGCAGCTGAGTCTCAAAATTTTTCCATTAATATATGAGGCTGGGAAGGTCTCTCAGTGGATACAGTGCTTACTATGAAACTATGGGAAACTGAGCTCTCGTCCCTATACTCCTCAGAAAGCTGTACATGTTAGCATGCATCTGTAATGTAAGAGCAGCTACAGCAAGATGGGAGGTGCAGACAAGAGTCCCTGGTGTAAGTAACAGCAAATAAGAGGCTTTTCCTCAATACAGTGGAAGGTTAGAACGGACACCTGAGGTTGTCCTCTTAACACCACACATGTCATGAAGCACATGTGCCTGCATTCACTTACACACACATCACCTAGCCACATACATATACAGAGAAAACCAAAATAATCATAAATGAAAATAGCATTTGAGGAATACAGATGAGCTCCTTCTCTTACAGAAGCTTCTACCTAGGGAAAAAAATGCTGAAACAAGAGGTCCATTATTTTTGTGACAGACACTGTGGTCACTCAAACCCCATCAAACCAGAGATCCAGAATCTACAGAGAAAGAAACACTAAATCAGATCCCTATCTTGACCACCAAGGCTCATGGGGCAGCATGGATGAGGAGCAGAAAGATAAGAGCCTCAGAGTGGGAGGGAAAAGCCTAAGACACTATGTTCCCCCACCCCTGCAGAAACCAACTGAGACCTCTTCATCCCCACCATGAATACCACTAACCCCACCAAAGACCCTCTGCAGAATTGGGACATGGGCGGGAAGGGTCTATGTGTGAAACTTCATATTTTATTTTTATAATTTTAACATTTTGTATTAACATCCTTCATGATTGTAAACAATATCCCATGGTAATGCCCCCCCTCCCCCTACTTTCTTTCACCTTTGAAACTCCATTCTCCATCATTTCCCCTCCCCCTATCAATCAGTCTATCTTTTAGTTTGATGTTATGATTTTTTTCCTCCTATTATGATGGTCTTGTGTAGGTAGTGTCAGGCACTATGAGGTCATGGATGTCCAGGCTATTTTGTGTCTGAAGGAGCACGTTCCTTTGGCTCTTACATTCTTTCTGCCACCTTGTCCACAATGAAACCTGAGCCTTGGAAGGTGTGAAAGAGATTGTGCAGTGCTGAGCAGTCCTCTGTCACTTCTTACCAGCACCATGATACCTTCTGAGTCATCCCAAGGTCACTGTCATCTGAAAAGAGAAGGTGCTCTACCAAAAGTGAGACTAGCATTAATATGTGGGTATGAACATTAAGAGAAGTGCTTACTGGGCAGTTTGATGAGCATAGTATATACATTTAGCCAGACAGCAGCAGATGTTAATCCCCTAGGGCTCATGACTACCCCTGTTGTAGGTTTTCAGTATCAGAGATGTATTCCCTCCCATGGAGCAGGCTTTCAGTCCAATTAGAGGGCAGTTGGTTTCCACCATGACAGACATGCCACTATTGTACCCATTGGCTCATTTGACCTTGCCTGCAAAATATAATGCTTGCAGTGTCCACTGTTGAGTATCTTCATTGGTGATTTCTCTCTCCCCCATTGAACTGTAGGCAGAATGGCTTCTTCTAGCTTTCTGTCAGCTGGTGTACATGGAGGAGGTTATCAGCTCAGTTCCATCAGGATTTCTCAGTGGCCTTGCAGCCCAATTATGTGGAGTCTTTAGCAATAGGGTCTTGCCATCTATTTCTGGTAGGAAACCAAGGGCCTTGGCAACAGTCTGTAGTGTTTTGGGGGCATTGGGGACCTCCCTGGCCAACAACTCATTAGAAGGTATCCCATTCCTGGCACTGAAAATTTTCTAGTAACAGTCTACAGCTCATGAGTGCTCCATTGTCCAAAAAATCAGGCTTCCATACTATTTATTTATATCCTCTTAGATTTTTTTGATTTTTTTTTATTTTTGTAGTCAGTGAATACATTCAAGTCGGTACCATTATTAGCCTCCTTCCCATCCTCCCCTCTCCACCAGGACCCTCCTTGTTGGGATATATGGATTGTGCATTGTGGGGTTAGCCTTTTGTTTCTGTTAGGAGGAAATGTCTCTGTGTGTCATGACACAATGTCTGGCTCTGACATTTTTTCCTCCTCTCTTCTTCTAATTTCCCTGAGTCATGTTGGGTTCATATTAGGTCTGCTTCCATGTTGAGATCTTGGGTGCCTTTGTGTCTCTGTATATCTGGTTTGGTAGGGATTGATTGTTCTCTATGTCTATCTCCTTCACCATTGTGCTGGTTCCAATTTCACTAAGAAAACAGCATTCTTGCACATTTCCCCAATTTCAGCTGGGGCCCTTTTGAGGTATGACGGGGTTGTTTTCTCCTTATGATCTGCATCTATCTGAAAAAAAAGAAGTGGATTCTTCAAAGCAGAGTAAAATTAACACCAAGTAGATGTGTTAACCATTGTTTTTTAGAGATAATTTAGTGGAGAATGGGCTAATTTTTGGATATGGTTCTGACTTGTTTCCCAGCTCCAGTTATGGGTTCTGTTCCACTGAGCAGATCAGTTAGCCAATTGAGAGCAGTTGGTTTCCCACCATGGCTATGTGCCACTATTGCACTTGTATGAGTATCATGCCAGCTTGTTTGCTGATAAGTAAGTTAGGCCATGTGTTGCTTGGACAGACATTGGTCTTTATCCCCCAGTTGCTCATGTAGCATCTTCTATCACTAGACATGCTAACTGTCTGGGGACTGACTCCCTTCCATCTTCCAGCCATGCTGTTCCATACTACATGCCAACAGTGTATGGTATCTTCAGAAGTAGGGTCTTACCACTAATTGATGGTGGGTCCTCAAGTGCTCTGACATAAATCTGTCTTCTTTTGGGAAACATTGTAGGTCTCTATGATCAAAAGCTCTTTGTGGATGATTATCACTTGCTGGTACCAGGAGTTACAGGTCAGTGGCCAAGAAGAAAAGGAAGAATCTGGTAAGTGAAATAAAAGAAATAGAGTGATGAGAGCAAAGAGGGAGGGAGGAAGAGAGAGAGAGAGAGTAACAGAATTAGGGGGAGATAATTAAGAGTTTTTTTGTACCCTCTCCAGGGCCTTGTGAATCTGATATTCCCTCTAAAGGCCTGGTGGAGGTTCATCCATTTGGTCGGTCTTTTAGGATACAGAGTTTTACGGTACCAATTGTCTTTTGGGTCCAGTTTTGTGTACCTGCCTCCCTTTCTTACAATCCCCTCTCTCCCCATCCTCCCTATTGTCTGGTCCTCAAGATGCTTGGTAGGTATGTTGGCAGCTTGGGTAGATTCAGGATAGAAGCTGTAGATGAGTGAAAACTATGAAGTGATTATCTTTCTGTGATTGGGTGAGTTCACTGAGTATAAGCTGTTCCAGGCTCAACCATTTTTCTTCAAATTTCATTGTGTCGTTTTTCCTTACTGCTGTGTAGAATTCTGTGTAGATATACCACATCTTGGTTATCCATTGGTCTAGTGATGGACATTTGGGTTGATTCCAGCTCTTGGCCATTATGAATTGAGCAGCTATAAACATGGTTGAGTAAATCTCTCTGAGCTGAGGCATGGAGCTTTTAGGGTATATGCCCAGTAAGGGAATAACTGGATCTCTTGGTAACTCTATAGCCAGCTCTTTTTTTTTTTTTTTAGGAGTCTACATATTGCTTTTCAAAGTGGTTGTACCATCTTACATTCCCACCAACAGTGGATGAGGGTTCCTATTTCTCCACATCCTTGCCAACATTTACTTTCTTTGGATTTTTTGATGCTTGCTATCCTTATTGGGGTAAGGTGGAATCTCATAGTAGTTTTAATGTGCATTTCCCTGATGATTTGGGATGATGAACATTTCCTTAGGTGTGTGTTTGCCATTTGTATTTCTTCCTCTGTGAACTGCCTTTCCAGTTCCTTGCCCCATTTTGTGAGTGGGTTGTTTGACTTTTTATTATTTAGGTTTTTGAGTACTTTGTAGATTCTAGAAATTAGTCCTCTGTCAGTTGGATTTTCAGCAAATATTTGCTGAATATGCAACTTTTTACTTTTAAAAAAATCAATAAAATAAGATTGCCAGTTTTTAAAAGTAAGTTGTCACTTTGTCAAGGTGAAGTTAGGTGAAGGTTGTATTCTTTTAATTGCACATTCAACAAAGCCCAGGCAAAAAAGCTAATTAAGCTATCCAGGCTTGACATTATCATCACCAAAACAGCAGGTAAATCTACTGTCTGTAATCAGTAGTCCTGCCTGCTTACAGTCCTTCTAACTTGACTCTCTAGTCCCTTGACTGCTTACCCGTACACATTAGGAACTCCTTGGTGATTTTTTCAACTATTAAGTGACTTGAATCTTGCAGGAAGATTCTAACTCAGCTTGCCAGTGAGATGTTAAAATCAGAGCCACAGGAAAAGTGATTTCCCTAGTTTTCATCTCAGGTCCACTGGTCTGAATCATTGATATTAATAGTAAAATTAATTTGATTTTTAAAAATTTTGTTCCATTGTCTATAATGAGGGTCTGAGAAGACCAGGAATGGCAATAAGGAGAATTAACTCTTTCTATAGGTAAAATTAATTGAACTAGATTTTTTTTATTTTATTGGGAACTTTAATATATGAATGTATTGCAAATTGGTCATATTCCCATTGGGTCATCCCATTATGTTTCCACTCTCTACCTCCATCCCTCCGAGGGTCCTCTTCAGTGGGGTATTGGTAATCACTGTGGGGTCATGATCATTCCAGCTGTCAATGCTGGAAGCTGCTAGGGGATAAATGTCATCAATACTGTGATTAATCAGTGGATCCTAGAAGCTACAAAATCAACCAGTCAGACAAGATGTACCTGCCAGTGCAATAGTGGCATGCAAGTTACAGCGATAATCAACTGTTCTCTGATAGAATATTTATTTCATGTTAGATCTTTGTTATGGAAACTTTTTAATATTCTTTAATTATAAGTGACCAGGTGCTTGTATGCATTTCCTTGATTAATAGCCTTCCTCTGAGACCTGACCAGTGGAAACTGACCTAGAGCACAACTAGACAACTGTTTAAAGTCAGGCATGAATTGAGAACTGATACTGTTGCCTCCATGTCTGTGAGTCCTGTGATACCATCACCAATGTTGCTGAAACTCTGAAAGTTTCATGGGGACAGTAGCAGCTATGACTTTGGTTGAAACCCTTCTGTGGAAACTGTGGAACTTTAAGCCAAGCAGCCACTTCATAGAGGATACATACGTTCAGCTATCATGACAGTTGTGATAGCTGTGAACTTTTCATGATTACACAGAAAGGCTCCAATCTAGTTCATGGGAACTGTCATAGCTGTCACACCTCCAATTGCTACTTTTGCTCTTAAGATTTTAGTTTTGTCACTGAAACTCCAGATGGCCTAAGATGGGTCTGAGAGATTTCACTTTGGCCATGACAACTTCATGCTACCTTCAGATGACCAAAGCCATAACTTCTCCAGATGTCCCCATCAAAGTCATTTGAGGGAGGAGCTCCTTCATCACCAGAACAGATGGAACAGACAAGCCTGGTACAATTGCATGAACTGTGTGACTACACAAAATGTTTGTGTTTAGCAAACAGGGTGCTATGTTCATGCATGAATGACCATATAAGTGTCCCTTCTTTAGCTTTTCTCTGGTCAATCCAGACCACTTTTCTCCTATGCACTATTCCTCTCTCTCCAGCAAAAGCCTCATGCAAATGGTTTTATTGCTATCTGTAAGCCTTTATCATAGATAGGATGGGCTGAGCTTGTACCTCAGAGAGCAAACAACTGAGGCTGGCAGCGCCAGGCACACACAGCAGCAGGTAGAAGATGGATGAGGAGTTCTAGAAAATGCCTGAGGACAGAGACTGTCAGAAGCCAACACTGTTGAGACTAGGGAAAACAAAGAGCTATGAAGACTGTGGAAATTGAAAAACTACTGAGAGATGAGATTATGAAGGAGCTGCCAACCCAGGCTGCTGGATAACTTGAGAAGTTAGCAGCTCTGGCTGCTGGGAAGCAACTTGGAGCTCTAATACTGGGATCTGGGGCAGGTGTCACATAGAGCTTGAAGCTGTGACACTACTTGTACTAAGCCACTGGTATTTAAACACCAGAACAGTCAGAGCAGAGGGTCCCAACTCCCTAAACTCAGAATTGTTGAAACTAAAAAAGTGTAGTCTATTTCTACCAGATAGATCAAAAGAACCCTCAGCTAATAGATAATACCTCTACCCAGCTTCCTTTGCCCTGGTCATTCTAAGCCCGAATTCATCTAAAACACAAGATATGCCTCTTATGCAAGTCAGCTATTCAGTGATTCAAAATGAAAACAAATAGTGAGCTGTCTTATTTATGAAAATGTCTCATCCACAACAGTTTACTTGGCACCTGGCAGTAAGGATGGCAAAAGATGTAATCATCTAAATCAGGACATTTGTAAGTGAAATAAATGATGTTGGCCAGTATGACAGGTGGGCATTAGCCTGGTATGTTGTACTGTGGGCACCCTACCAGGGACTTGCCTTGGTCTTTGAGTTCCTTTAAGATTCCACTAGAAAAGTACGTGAATGCTAAGAAGCTGGGTGGGCTCCAAGCAGGAATTATGAGTGAAATACAGGATGAAGCACCTATAAGGCCTACCGCACTATAACTTTCAGGTGTTACTTGATAAATTTTTATGAATCTGAGTTATGAACTCATAAAGAAATATTTATCCAGCAATGAGCAGAAGAAAAAACTCAAGACTCGTGATAACCTTGATATTTTGTACTTGCTTCCAGATGATTTGAAATCTGTTGTTGCATGATGGATAGAAAACATATTTGTGGGGTTGGAGAGATTGCTCAGTTGTTAACATGCTTGCTTGCATAGCCTAAAGACCTGGGTTCAATGTCCCAATACCTACATAGAGCCAGATGTACAGAGTGGCACATGCATCTAAAGTGTGTTTGCAGTGGCCCTTCTCTCTTTCTCTCTCTAACTAAAGATTATATCAGAAACTAATGTTGATCAGGAAGAAAAAGAAATCATTCTTAAAGAATGAATGAAAGTGGAAAGCCAAAAGTGCCTTAAGAGCCAAGCTTTAATTTAAAAGGGAAGGCAAGGTTGAGAAGTGATTGAATTGTGTTCTCAAGGAAAACATTCAAATATGTTTTTGCATACCACATCAATTTTATTGATTTCTGATCTCATTCACATAAAATCTTATTTTTTATGTGATGACAGATAAATATCTATTAAATTTCATAGCAGCTGACTTTGATACTTTACCTGTTGGTGGCAGTTTATGTATTGGATTGTATCTCATAGACCTCTAACTTTAGAAAGTACAATTAGCCCTGGACCTCAGATGCTGTGTTCTAAAATCCACCATTACATACATCCAAATATTTTATTTTGTATCACATTTTAGAATACCAAGATTTCTTTGCAATGTGGCATCTCCTTTCCTGAGCCCATGACCTTTCTGCTTCTGCTCTTTTTCCTCTTCTTCCTCTTTTTCCTCTTCGTGCTGCTTTTCAATTTACTTGGAGGACATGAAATTGAATCTGGGACCTCAACCATACTTGGCAATTGCTCTACCACTAAGCTCTATTTCCAGAACTTTTTTTTTTTTTTAAATCTTTTAAGATAGGATACAACTAAGTTGCCCAGGCTAGGCTTAAACTCACTCTGTAGCTCAAGATGCCTTTGAAATTATCATCTTCTTATTTAAGCCTCTGGGGTAGCTGGAATTACAGGCCTGTGCCACAAATTCTTATTCTTTGAACTGATTCTTAAAATCCAAATTAGATTAAAAAGATAGGATTATGCAACCCAGAAGGGAAAAAGATACACAAAGGCACAAAAGTGAGAAGTTAACATGTATATAATATAGTTTATTTTTTTCTTTTCTGATGGGCTTGCATATCTAATTCATGTCTCACATTGTCCTATCCCTCCAGAACATAAAAATGACTAACAAGTTAACAAACAAACTAAACTATATTAGACAAAGGTAAACTGTCTTCCTCTTCATGGTGATTAATAGGGCAGCTGGTCAATATGAAATTCAGATGGCACCTGAAGAGTAAGAAAGTGGCAGTGATGTCCCACAGTGAAGTTCTCATACATCAACCAATCTGGAGATAAGAACATAAAGTCAGTTTCAATGTGAATAGCCTTCTGTGAGGAAAATCCATTCATGTAGAGTTCCACATGCGTCATTCTGGCATATGGCAAAGTGTGGTTGCCAATGTGGAAGTTTGTTGGGATTGAATCTTCAAAGAGAGAAAAAATCACTATATATTAAACATAGCATGTATAAATCTTACATAAACCTATAAGATGCATTAAACATTTAATATCATAAAATTGAAACATTCATCCATTTCTCCAGATGTAAAGAGATCCATTTCTATAAGTTTTAGTAGTTGCCTCAAACTCTTGGTAGAAAAATATGTAACCTCATAAAAACAGTCTTACTATTGTATCTCTTCATAGACAGTCCCAACCCCATTTTCCATCTTTGTCAGAAAATACATGATCAAGAGTAGCTTATATAGTCAGATCAGGAAGAACCAGGGCTGAGGCCTCTTAGACACTAGGATTGCACTATGATGTAGATTTGGGTTGGCAGTGGAAGTTGAAGCTTCAAAGACTAGCCATAGCATACAGTAAGTTAGTTCTGTGGTTTGATGACAGTCCTGGTATCTGCAGCATCCCTACTACCTGGGAACTTTACGAAAATACAAATTCTAGGGCTGCGCCAAAGAATATTGCACCAGAAGTAGAGAGAAAGATCCAGTAATCCTCCAAGTAATATAATGAATACTGAAATTTGAGAACTGCTACATTAGTAGTCCCCATTCCTGGCTACTTGTTGACTCCACTTAAGGGTAACATTAGTTTGCTAGGGTGGCCATACAAATTGCATGGGTTTGACAGCTTAAGCACACATCATTTTCCCAGAGGTCTAGAAAATGGGAATCTGTGATGCAAGTTCTGGCAGATTTAACTTTACCTGAGACCTCTCCTCTTGCATTGTGCATCACAGGCTTCACCCCGTGTCTCTATGGGGATTTTGTTCTATGTGTCTGTCTTTATCTATGGTTTTTCTCTTCTAATGAGAACAGCAGTTATTATGGGTTGGGACCTACTCAAATGACATCCTTTTAATTACCTCTCTAAAGTTGTTATGTATAAAGTTCTCACATTCTAAGAAAAAAAGGAACAAAATTTTGTGTTAGCTTTTCATCATTCTGACAAAATGCCTATGGGAAAATCATTAAGAGAACAGGTATTTATTTTGGCTCATGGTTTTAGGGGTTTCATTCCATGATCATTTTGCTTCACTGTCATTGAGCCTGTGTGTGTTGAGGCCAGGTATCATGTGGGACAAAGTGATTCACCTCTTGGTAGACAGGGAAGCATAGGGGTCAAATCAGGGGCCCAGGGCCAGGAGGTTGTAGTAATTCAAGAGGTTGCCTTAAGGAACATCAGATGATCTGTGGCCTTGCAAGACATTTTACTTCTTAAAGCCTTGAACACATTTTATAGTAAAAGAGAGAAAAAACAAACAGCAATAATAAAATACAGAAGAGATAGTGTGTGTGTGTGTGTGTGTGTATGTGTGTGTGTACCTGTGATGCTTTGTGGAGAGAGTATCCAACTCCTAGTGAGTTTCTAGACTTTATCTACTGTGTGTGATGGGAAGTTGCCCAGAGCAGTGGATTAAACTTCTAACCACCTATGTCAAAGCCAATAATCTCTGCTTTGTTCTCCCTCACAGAGGAAGCCAACAGTTTTCTATCCCTCATTATTAGCTCTATTTCTAGGGCACACAAAAATTAGAGGACTGTTGCAATGAAATAAACGGACTCCAGGAAGGACACACAATCTCTTTGAAACCTCCTCACCCCATTCATCCACACACCTGGCCCAGAGATGGAAGAATTACAGGGAGCCCAGCTGAGAAATAATGTTATTGATTTTTTGCTAATTGGATTTTTCTTGAGTCCGGCAACAGTCAAGTGTTTACAAGATTTCTCTTTTCAAAACAACTCAACAGTCACTCCCAGCAGAGAAGCTAGAGACCAGAAAATCAATAATGCAGAAACTGCTGCTAAAGATTTTCATCTACCCAGTGAGGAGGATATTTATTTATAGAAAAACTGGCCATGCTAGTTTCGTGTGGTAATAGCATGGTACAGCTAGTTCAAAGAGAAGCATGGTCGAGCACAGCCGTGCATTATGCCCACCGTAAATGGCCTCCGTGAGGAAAGCCTGTAATTTAGAGAGATTTGCCATGAATGGTAAAGGCTGGGTCATCATAACAGATACTTTTTACCAGCTCTATTTGTGGGGAGGGCTTGTAAAGAGGAAGGAAAAGGGTTAGCTCCAGGAAACCTGGAAAGGGAAGTAAGCCTTATTTGTTTTTACCTACATGAGAGCTGTTTTACATCTAACCTGAATTATCTGCTTTATTACAAAAGCACAGAATGTTTAAATAAAGTATATACATTGTGCTCCCTAAAGTCCTACTTACCTACTGTCCTCTGTACACATTACTTCTCTCTGTAAAGGATTATTGAGCATTGTAGGGAGGGGAGGGAAAATTATCCTTCTTTTCAATTGAATTTTTTTAAAAAATCCAGGTCTATTGGTGAACAGGAGTCGGTTTCCTCACATGAAACATCAAGCTGTTTTCCAGGGAACTCCACTGGCCATGGTTGTTGACTTTCTGTGACATATTACATCAATCTGTGACATAGCTGAGGAAAAAGTAAAGAGATACAGTTTATAGGCATGACTATCTGAGGGTTCATGCAGAAACTTCTTAAACTTTTAAAAGTCATAACCATGTCAATACTCTATCAGGCATTGGCAAATAGTAAGCCTGAAGTGCTAGCCTACTTTGTCATTTTCGGTTACTATCAGACAGCTAAGACATAGTCCCAAGAATGGTATTTGCTCAGTGGTATGCTGGAAAAAGTTAAAAAAACATCTGCAGTGAATATAGACCTGATATGTACTATTTGACACTTGCCAGAGTGTAAACACTCCCGCATGGCTATTTTAAACCATCAACATGAAATTTATGGAAATAGATTTTGAGAATGTGTTATTTCTGGAAAACAGATATTATTTTTAAAAACAGGACTATATATAATAATTAAATGCAATTAAATAATAAGTTGTGGGACAGAAACTGGGACAACAGTCCACCCTGAAAAAGAGTGGTAATATCTGATAAGCTGGTATCACAGATGGAAAAGAAAGAGGAAAAGGGGAAGGACAATCAATGTATGCAAACCCTGTTCTTCTTGAACTGGTGTCTATTTCCTCTCCCATCATGGACATCAGACTCAAGCATCTTTTGCCTAACCATACAGACACACCAGCAACTCTTCAGGTAGCCTCCAGGAGTTTAGTCTTGGGTGAGGTTGCATTGACCTTCTCATCTTGAGGTTTCTGTGTTCTTAGATTGAGCAGCTACTGGTTTCGCTGGTCTTCCAGTTGTACATGGCCATTGTTGGACTGTTCAGCCTCCAACCCTATAAACCAATTTCAATATAGAAGGTGTGTATATGTGTGTGTGTGTGAGTGTGATGTATAAAACCATATTGGTTCTATTCATCTAGAGGACCCTAAATAATATATTGTACTTGCCATGATGTTACAACTCTGAAAATAGCTGATCCATTGTTCTGAAGTGCTGGCTAAAAGGCATGACCTCGTCTTTGGTTCCTCTTTCATTCTGTCTCACAGTGTATCCATTCGCAAATTTTGTCAGCTTCACTTTCAAAACATATTAGAAGCTTTCTTATTTTACATCTTACACAGCTTCCATCATTTCTAACCTACATTATTACAATGGTTTTCTGATTCCAGGTTTTCTAACAGGAGCCATAATGAGCCTTTTACCACTTATTCTGAGTCATGCACTGTGAAGAAAAACCCTAAATATCTCTAAATATCTTCCCATTTCACTTGGTATAAAAGATAGAGTCCTCTGGCCCTTTGTTCCTACTGTTTCTAAGTGATGTACCTTTCCAAGAGCTTCATACAGCCCTTAGTCTCTCCCATCCACTGGGCCTTTCTCACATGTTGTTTGCTGACCTCTCTATTTCAAATTGCCACTGACCTCAAAATCCTTATTTATTTCAACTTTTTTCTCCACAGCATTTATCACTAGCTGAAAGACAGTTACTTTTACTTAGTTTTATTCCTTCTGGTACTGAAGCTTTCTGAGGACAGAAATTCCTATATATCTTGTTCACTGCTACATTCTCAGCACCTAGAAGTAATGCCTACCGTAGTAAGGACTACAAAAGTATAAGCTGAAGAAACAGGTATCACTATAATCTGAATGTGTCCCCCAAAATTCATGTGTATAGTGCTTAGTCCTCAATACAACAGTGTGTAAAAGTGGTTATCTTTAGTGATGTCTAAATCACAAGACCTCTACTTGCAGGAATGGATTTATACTATCTTAAATGGCCTTTATAGAGAAAGATTAACACATTTTTTCTCCAAGGTTCTGTAAAGACAAGGTTCCTTTTCTCTTGAGAGGTTGTGGCTTTAGAAGCAGGAAACAGTCCTCACCAAGTGTGAATAGATTCATCTTGTATGTCCCCATCTCCAAGACTATGGGAAATAAATGTTTATGATTTATAAATTGCCTAAGCTATGATACTTTTGTGTATCATTAAAAATTATCTAAGACAGATATCCTTTCCATTGGGAACTGTAAGCACTTCAAACATAATTAGGAAAAAAGGTAGGATGGAAAATTAGGTAGAGAGGAGAGAATGTAGGACAGTAGGAAAGCAGAACATTGTGACAGGTAGTTTAGAACCTAACCTCTTCAGTTTCTAGCTGAGAATCTGTGAAAGGTATGGAATTCTAGAAAACTCTTCAATTCTTCTGACATGGGATAAAGATATATATAATATATATTGCATTTTGCATATTTCTACAATGAATATTATTTTGAATTCTAAAAACTGCTTTTATAGCACATGTCATTATATTCTTGGTGTGATAAAATTCCCCAAACCTTCTCTGGTTCTCTCGTATTTGAATTCTTTTTGTAGATCTGGGTTCTCTGACATCTTTTCCTCCCTTGTTCTCTTAAATGTAGTACCTATAAGCCTTCTAGCACCTTTTGACTGTAGCCAGATAGACAAGTTTTAATCCCTCCAGAATTCTGTTCATAATAATTCTATAGATGAAGAACAGTGTGGATTCAACTCAACTTTATCTTGGAGTCTAACTATCTTTGTGTTCACATGGTCATCCTCTTCCCTTATACCTGCAAGACACCTTGGAGAAAATATAAGTTCTAAAGAGAAAACTAAGTTTACCACAGCATCATTATTTCATAGCCATACTCCCTGGAATCACGCCCTTAAATTTTCTAAGCCTCAGATCTTTGTAAGAAAAATGGGCAGGCAGAAAGATTTTATGATTCTAGCAATAGATTCCTTTAGTTATATTTATTTCTGCCACTTTTAGTTGGTCAAGAAAGAAATCACCACTTCTAATTCTTGAGGTCATCCTTAATAAAAGTATAGATGATAGTACCCAATCACAAGGTTGCTAAGAATATCCAATGAAACATAAAATATTAATGCAGAGCCTTATGCATAGCAATGTATGTATAATAGTAATCATAGCTAGATTAGTTATGATTACTGTGATTGTGAGGCAATGTAAAAAACCCATCAGTTAATACATCTGTGTTATGGAAAACAAGGTTTCCCCTCTAGATCCATTTCCCAACTTTTGTACTCTACTCACATCCCATGAGGAGGAACGGCTTCTATCAAAGGGCTTCTTCCTCCTTGGACTTCTTATAAGATTAATAGATGCACTAGTCGAAGATAGACTCCTTCTCTGGGAAGATTCCATGAGTCATCTTACTCAGTAAAAGGCCATGTCTCCTGTCAGATGTCTGTCTCCACAGACATCTCCTTTTGGGGATGGGTAACCACTCTGCCCTCTGGCTAATGACTGCCTGCTATTCTGGGCTTTGGGAAGCACTATCTTGGTTTGCATTTACCCTGTCAGCTCCTTTGTAAATAGTCCCTTCATTAAACTCTTTTCAATTTGAGTTTGCGGACTGCTTCCTGCCTGAAACTCAATGGGTATAGTATGTACTAGAGTACTTTGTGGAGTGACAACACATGTCAGAGCCCACAGGCCTATTTGCCCCTGTGGCTCTTAAAACTGACAGTACAAAAACCAAGACTGAAAGCACACAGACAAGAAGAGCAAAAAGACCAGCAACTGTTCCCCACTTGAAACAAACAAACAGCAGCAGCAACAACTACATAAAAATACTGCCACCAAACATCTAGATAACACACAGGAACTTACAAACCAGCCTATCTGGTGCTGAGCCGTCTGTCCCTCCTGTACCCTAAATGCTAGTATTAAGAAGATTACCACCATCCTGGCTCATAACCTATCTATGCAAAGGGAACAAGGAGAACCCAAGGAACAGGAAGATTGGCAGATTGGGTAGCATTGATAGGGTACCATTGTGTCCCTCCTTCATCATAGATTCCTCCGTGATGCTTTTCTACAACTCTCCTCCTATGACCAATGGCTGATGATAAATCAACTGTCTGAAAAATATTTTATAACTCTGTTACCCCCTACAAAATATAAAATGTGAAAAGAGACCCAAGAAAATATGTTTTTACAATGCTTTGGATAGAAATGTGTCTTACTGTTTGTTCTGAGAACTTAGCAGAGTCCCTGATATGTCAGATACTCAAGAAACTCTTCAATGGTGAATAAATAAATAAAAGAGATATTTGTACAAATGATTAACTTTCAAAACAGTATATTCTTTCTGGAGGGCTCTTTATGTCTCAAGATCAGAGCACATCAATTTAATAGGGGCTAGTTGGGCTAGAGTGAGAGCCTATATCAAAATAAAATAAATAAAATGAAAGGGACTAGCTTTTTAAATAATGAATTTTTATTTTTGTATTTATTTGCAAGCACAGAAAAAGAGAGACAAGAGGGAGAATGGGCACATCATGGCCTCTTGCCACTGCAAACACACTCCAGATTCATGTGCTACTTTGTGCATCCGTCTATTCATAGGTGCTGTGAAATAAAACTAGGGACATCAGACTTTGCAAGCAAGTATCTTTAATAGCTTAGCCATCTCCCCAGTCCCAAATTTTCATTTTTGATTGGGCATTCTTTGCCTAGGTTTTTAATGAATATGAGTATTTCTCATCAACCAAATCCATTCCTAAGTGCTAACCTTACTAGGGAACTGGCGTTCCAATACTGTTCTATAATATTGGTTTTGTGACCTGCCTTCATTACCCTCTGCCTCAGACAGCTTCTCTGAGCTCTCAGGTTAAAGTCCTTGCTATTTTTACTTGTTTGCTTCCAGCTCTTAGCTGTACTGTAGTCACCCAGTGGAGGCCTATCAACTTCCTCCTAGAGATAACTGATGTTAATGAGGCATAACATAATCCACTTTGATAATTGGTAGAGAAGTTTCAGTTTCTTTTCATAGCAAATAAAACCTCCAAACATGATCATGTACCAAAGCAAAGTCAGCCATTTCAAAGAAAGGAATTGTTAAAAAAGGGAAACTATCTGGAAGATGGCTGTGCAGAAGCAGAGTAGGAAATTGGTAAGATTTGCGTTGACTATCCCTTGACCATGCCCTAATGGGTTCACAGGAATTGGCTGCAATGAACAAACAATGGCTCTGATGAATGAGTTTATTTGATAATTCATAAAACATATGGCAAGCTTCCTCTACCAGAAGTATTTGGGCAAAGGAAAGGCAAATAAAAATGAAGAATAAATAAATGATATGATACACACACACACACACACACACACACACACACACACACTATGTTTTGAATTAGACCAGAAAGATCAACTTATTAGGATTTTATTTATTTGGAGAAGAAGAGATCTCAGTTATATTTGAGGTCCCTTTGTGAAGGGCTAAGATTGAGGTGGATATGAAGACTCATGTTCTCATTGAAATTCAGTGGGTCTTGGAATGATTGGATCCTTCCCTGGCCATAAGCTGACTGGAAGATATTTTGATGGCAAGGTAATGATCCCACTTTGAGGGGCCATTTGGAGAGGCTGAAGTAATGGGAGGGTTGGAGACACAAGTGCAGGGGTTCTGAAAGGCAGGAGGAGAGAAGCATGTCCTAGAATCCAGGTCCCCTCCCCTGAGCTCTGCTCTCAGATGTCCAATATCCCAGAGCCTGCATGGACCTTGAGGCATCCCAGGACCAGGAGCTGGTGAGCCCCAGTGCTGCTGACCAGAGATGCTGGGGTGTTCCCACCTGCTCCATTGTCCCAGTACTCTTTCCTCCAGATCTAGTGTTTAGGGTGGGCTAAAGAAATGAACCCTGGCTTCCGTTGACCTGAAAACACCCACAGGAACTTTCTTTTGCTTCAGAGTCTTGCACACAGCACCTGCCAAGTCTACGATGTTTGATGTAGGAGGCTATAGGAAGCTTCAGTCCTGTGCTGACATCGTGATTCAACATGTGGCCCCCATCCCCAGCCATTATGATGGCCAGGACCTATTACACACTGAGCTGTCTGAAGAGGGAGCTGAAGGCCTGGGTGGTAGGATACAAAAACATCATCTCCATTCTTCATGCATTCTTCAGCATACCCTCTTGAGCTTCAGGGACAGCCTGAGCCAACACCCAACCCAGAGCCTCTTGTCTGAACAGACCCACCCAATCAGACTTTTTCAGGAAATCCCCTGTGCAACTGGCCACCAGTTCATCTTCTTGCTGACTGGCATTGTCTCTGTGTCCTTCCTGCTGATACCATTCCAGGTGAAATCGGCCTTTTCGGCCTTATCTCCCTGGGAGCCTATGGTCTGAGGTCTCCTCACCATGGTGTTCCTCTGGCCTTAAATTCCAAGTTTAACCCATCCCCTCTCCAGGCAAGGACTTGAGGAACTCATTGTGATGCTTATACCTTGGCCAACATTCTCTTTCTTTCATACCCACCCTCCAAGGAAATGCTTCACCAAGGAAAAAAACCAGGGGATTTGTATTCATCTTCCAAACTGAATACAATAAATTTTTAATTAAAAAAAAAAAAAAGCTCAGTGGATGGGGCTGGAGAGATTGCACAGTGGTTAAGGCACTAGATCAAGATTTGACTCCCCAGTACCCATGCAAAGCCAGATTCACAAAGTGGTACATGCATCTGGAGTTCATTTGCAGCTGCTTGAGATCCTGGCATGCTCATTTCACCCATCATACCTCTCTTCTCTATCTCTCTCTGAAAATAAATAAATTAAAAAAAAAAATGAATGGATGCCCCTCCTAATTCTTGTGACCTTCTTGAAGTTATCACAATTTTTCCCTATAAGATTCATACAGAAAACATGAATGAATGTTTCACACAAAGAGATAGAATAGTTATGTTCTTTTTAAAAGTAAATATTTCTTTAAAAAAGAAGGTGAGAAAGAATGGGCGCTCCAGGGCCTCTTGCCATTGCAAACCAATTCCAGACCAATAGACCACTTTGAGCATTTGCATTTGTGTGAATACTGGGCTACCAGGCTTGCAAGCAAGCACCTTTAATCACTCAGTGATCTCTCTAGCCCTTATATCATTCATTATATCTAGGCTTATGCTGCTCTTTAAGAAATCTCTGAGTGTGGTGCTTTAACTTAACATCTAATGCTATCTCACACAGGTGTGCTTCTCATCTACAGGACTCTCGGATGTGGCCTTTTTGATGTCATTCTTTTATTTCAACATGTACTTTCAGCATGGCTGACTACTTCACTAGACAAGAGGATGCTGGTGGAGGATCTCCCACCAATGATTAAATACATCAACCATGACATGCCACATAGTACCTGTTGTCCAAGGAAATTGGAGCTACTGCTATTAACACAAATGTGCTATGGAGCTGCAAACAAGATGTCTTTAATTCCCATCCCACCAAAGTCTACCCTGCCCATTCCCTCCTCAATTTTTGTCTTCCTCTGTCTTGGAAGATGCTAACTTTTAAAATTTATTTTTTATTAACAACTTCCATGATTGCAAACAATATCCTATGGTAATTCCCTCCCTCCCCTCACTTCCCCCTTTGAAACTTTGAAATAAAGAGACATAAGTGTTAAAAGTAATAAACATCAATTCTTGAGTTAGAAAATACAATAACTAAAACAAAAACCTAGTAGAAGCACTTAATAGCATATTTGAGCTGGCAAACTGAAATCACTGGACTTCAAGATAAATCCATTCAATTAATACACTCTGAAGAACAGAAAGGTAAAGAAATAAAAAACAGGGCTGGAGAGATGGCTTAGCGGTTAAGCGCTTGCCTGTGAAGCCTAAGGACCCCGGTTTGAGGCCCATTTCCCCAGGACCCACATTAGCCAGATGCACAAGGGGGCGCATGCGTCTGGAGTTCATTTGCAGTGGCTGGAAGCCCTGGCGCGCCCGTTCCCTCTCTATCTGTCTCTTTCTCTCCCTCTTTCTCTGTCACTTTCAAATAAATAAATAAAAAATGAACAAAAAAAAATTTTTAAAAAAAGAAATAAAAAACAACGAGAAGTTCAGAGAACTTTGGGACACCATCAAATAGACACAACATAAATTTCAGAACAAGAAGAGCAGAATTTAAAGGAAAGAATATTTAGAAAGACATTGGTTAAAAGCTCTGAAGTTTGATTATACAAACTTCAATCTATGTATTGGGTAAGTTCGCTGAGAATGATCTGTTCCAGGTTCAACCATTTTCCTCAAATTTCTTTATGTCGTTTTTCTTACTGCTGTATAGAATTCCATTGTGTAGATATACCACATCTTTGTTATACATTCTTCTAATGATGGACATCTGGGTTTATTCCAGCTTTTAGCTATTACGAATTGAGCTGCTACAAACATGGTTGAGCAAATCTCTCTGGCTGTTGGTTTGAAGGTTTTAGGGTAGATGCCCAGTAATGGTATAACTGGGTCTGTTGGTATTTCTATAGTCAGCTTTTTCAGGAGTCTCCATATTGCTTTCCAAAGTGGTTGTACCATCCTGCATTCCCACCAACAGTGAATGAGTGTCCCTGCTTCTCCACATCCTCGCCAGCATTTATTTTCATTTGACCTTTTGATGTTGGCTATCCTTATTGGGGTAAGGTGGAATCTCATAGTTGTTTTAATTTGCTTTCTCTGATGATTAGGGATGATGAACATTTTCTTAGGTGTGTGTTTGCCATTTGTATCTCTTCCTCTGTGAATTGCCTGTTTAACTCTGTGCCCCATTTTGTGAGTGGGGTATTTGTCTTCTTTTTTTTTGGTTTTCCGGTTTTTCGAGGTAGGGTCTCACTCTGGCTCAGGCTGACCTGGAATTCACTATGTAGTCTCAGGGTGGCCTCTAACTCTCGGCGATCCTCCTACCTCTGCCTCCCGAGTGCTGGGATTAAAGGTGTGCACCACCACGCCTGGCTGGTATTTGTCTTCTTATTGTTTAGACTTTTGAGTTCTTTGTAAATTCTAGAGATAAGGCCTCTATCAGTTGGATAACCTGCAAATATTTTCTCCCATTCTGTGGGTATTCTATTGGCTTTGCTTATTATATGCTTGTCGGTAAAGAAACTCTTCAGCTTCATATGATCCCAATGGTTGAGTGTCTGTTTAATAACTTGAGCCACTGGGGTTTTATTCAGGAAGTCTTTCTCCATTCCTATATCATGGAAAGTACTTCCTAAATTTTCTTCCAGTAGTTTTCAAGTTTCTGGTCTTATGTTGAGGTCTTTGATCCATTTGGATTTGAGTGCTGTGCATGGTGAAATGTGTGGATCAAGTTTTAGTTTCCTGCATGTGGTTATCCAGTTTGTCCAGCACCATTTGTTGAAGATGCTATCTTTTTTCCAGTCTATATTGTTTGGGCCTTTATCGAATATCAAGTAGCTATAGTTGCTTGGCCCAAAATCTGGGTCCTCAAGTCTATTCCTTTGGTCTATACTCCTGTTTTTAAGCCAGTACCATGCTGTTTTTATTACTGTGGCTTTGTAATATAGCTTTATATCGGGTATGGTGATGCCACCAGAGGTATTTCTTTTGCTGAGGATATGTTTGGATATGCAAGGCCTTCTGCCTTTCCATATGAAATTTGAGATCATTTTTTCTATCTCTGTGAAGAACACTGTAGGGATTTTAATTGGAATTGCGTTAAATCTATATATTGCCTTTGGTAGGATTGTCATCTTCACAATGTTAATTCTGCCTATCCAGGAGCATGGGAGGTCTTTCCATCTTTTCAAGTCCTCCTCAATTTCTTTTTTGAGAGTTTTTATATTTTTATTGTATAGATCTTTTACTTCCTTGGTTAACGTTATTCCAAGGTATTTTATTTTTTTTGTTGCTATTGAAAATGGGACTATGTCCTTTATTTCTTTTTCTGTGTCTTTGTCATTTGCATACAGAAATGCTTCTGATTTTTGTGCATTGATTTTGTATCCTGCTACTTTGCTATAGGAGTTAATCACCTTCAGGAGTTTTGGGATGGAGTCTCTCGGGTCTCTTACATATACAATCATGTCATCAGCAAATAGAGCTAACTTAAATTCTTCCTTTCCAAATTGTATCCCTTTTATTTCCTTCTCTTAACCTGAATCTGCCCAAGATGCCTTACATACCCAGCAAGCACCTCATGGACTAGACAATAAGATGGATGGTAGGGCGGGGAGGGAATCAAAGGGTGGAAAACAGTAATCCGGACCCAAATGGCAATGGTACCATAAAATTCTACTTCCTAAAAGACAGACCAAATGGCTGAACCTTCACTAGACCCTTACAGGAAACACCTGACCACAAGACACTGGAGAGGGTAGGATCAAGACTGACCTAAATCTCCTACATCTTCCCTCCCTCCCTCTCCCCCTCTCCCCTCTATCTCTCTCCTCTCTAACTCTTGCATATTAGTTATCTTTTTCCTAAATTTCTTAGTGGACACTGACCTGTACCCCCCACTTCCAGCTTGGGCCTACCATCCACAATGAGCTTTTGATCAGAGAAACCTACAAGGTTTCCCAAAACAATGACAGACTTCTGTCAGAGTACTTGATGACCCACCAAAGGCCAGTGGTAAGACCCTATTGCTGAAGACTCCATATGCAGCTGACGCGTAAAATGGAATGACATGGTTGGAAGCCAGGAGAGAGTCAGTCCCCAGACAGTCAGTGTGTCTAGTGCCAGAAGGCACTACATAGGCGACTGTGGGGAATGACCAAGATCTGTCCAAGCAACACATTGTTTAACCTAATTAGCAACAAATAACCGGATATGATGCCCACACAAGTGCAATAGTGGTACACAGCCATGGTGAGGAATCAATTGCTCTTGATTTGGCTAACAGATCCACTCAGTGGTACTAGACCCATAGCTGGAGCTGGGAAACAAGTCAGAACCATACCCAAACACAAGCCCACTCTACAATATCAAGCTACCATCAATCATGGGGTATAAGAGGGCCTAAACCTATCATACTATCAAAAAAGTAAGTGTTATCTCAATTTTCTGGGTGCTAACTTACTCTCCATTGGAGAATCTGCTTCTCTTTTCCAGACAGATGCAGATCCTAAGAGAGCTGCCCCAACATACCTTAAAAGGGGCCCAACTGAAACTAAGGACAACTGGCAAAATAAGCAAGGGTGATGTTTTCCTGTGAACCGGATACTAGCACGAAGGGGAAGGAGGTCAACGCAGGGAAAAATCAACTCCTACCAAATCAGAGAGCCAGAGCCTCAGAGGCCCCCAACACCTCAGCACTGAAGCAGACCAAAAATGAACCCAACATGGCTCAGGGAAATCTTGCGGAAGAGGGGGCGGAAAGAATGTCAGAGTCACATGTTGGGTCATGATTTGCAGAGACATTTATCATACCAATAACTGGGGGCTAACTCCACAATGCACGACCCATTTTCATTAACAAGGAGGGTCTAATGGGAGGGGGTAGATCACAGATGAGCCTAAATAATGGTACCAAACTGCCTGTATTTACTGAAAAGAAAACTAATAAATTAAATTAAAGAAGAAAAAAAAACTTCAATCTACACATTCAAGAAACTGAATACATCCAAGTTCCATAAACTTTGAGATCCACACCCAGACTTATGAGAATATAACTGCTGAAAATCAACACAAAGACTAGAAAACTGCAAGAGAAACATAGTTTATCACATACGATGGTTTTCAGCAAGCTTCAATCAATTTCTTATCACAAACATTTGTTCTTAAAAGATAGTGACATGATATGACATGTCAAGCAAAACTGTCCATTAAAAAGGAAGGGGAAATTAAGAAGTCTTCAGATATACAGAACTCTCCAATTCATTGTTAGACCTTCCCCAAAAGGAGTATTTTGAAAAAATATGTGCTTGAAAAAATTCCTACAAATAAAATATCCATACTAGATTTCTTTACTAGAGAATTCTACCAAATATTTAGAACTAAGGCCCAGTTTTCACAAATGCATAAAGTATTCATAACTAACTATACCTACTTGTTCTATGAAAAAATCAGATGTCACAAAAACAAAGAATACAAACCAATATTCTTTGTAAATATAACTAAAATTACAAATACAAAAAAAAAATTCAAGTTCTCAAAGCTAGGAAACATCCAACAAAAAGAAATATATCAACAATTATGTGCCATGACTAAATGGATATTTTATTCCTGGAACACAGAACTCATCAAACATAAAAATCAGTCACTGTAATATATGAAGACACTGGCTGTAGGCCAAGGTCCTATATGTGCTCTTTGATCCAGGACATTAATTTCGAAGTCTTTACCTGACTGGCCTTGTTGGGCAACAAAGCTCTCTTCATTTACACATGATGCATAGCTCATGTACTACTATCCCTGGAGTGAGGGAGTTGATGTTGTGGCTTCAGAACCCTCTGCCCAGTTGTGACTATGTATGTGTGCAATCATAGCTCCATGGCCTTCATTCACAGGCCTTTGTAATCAGAAGTTCTGGCAAAGGATTTCTCGGGTACCTCTCTGAATATGATTCTATCTTTCAGAACTTAAAGTTTTCTTAACTTGACTTAATACTGAATAATTTTCATTGCTAGCCTTTTCCCTCTCCTCTCAAACTCAAAGTCATTAAAAAGACCGAAAAGAAAAATCAAAATATTTAAAAATATTTTAAAATAAAAAATATTTTTATTTATTTATTTATTTGACAGAGAGAGAGAAAGAAATAATTGGTGCTCCAGGGTCTCCAGCCACTGCAAACGAACTCCAGATGCATGCACCCCCTTGTGCATCTGGCTAACAAGGCTCCTGGGTGATCGAACTTGGGTCCTTGGCTTTGCAGGCAAACATCTTAACCACTAAGACATCCCTAAAGCCCAAAACACCAAAGCCTTTTGATCAAGGAACTCTTAAGTAATGAGATGATGCTTGTATTGGGACTTAGCTGCTTAATCTTCCACCAACACTTAAACACAGAGAATGGGATACTGGAAATGTTAGTCCTTTTGCTTGTGGCCTCTGGAGTATTACTGTCACCATAAGTGATTAAAGGTTTTATTGTTATTTTTGCATTAGCTTCTTGTTTAATTGAATGCTGTCTTGCTAACTCAGCTTTTTCCAGTTCAGCCTTATAGCACATCATAGAAATATAATGATGAAAATTTCCATGTGCACCTGAACAGATACAGAAAAGGAACTTTGACAGAAAATATAACTTTTTAAAATACACCTATTTGCAAGCAGAGAGACAGAGAGACAGACAGAGATAATGAGAGCTCCCAGAAGCTGAAAACAAACTCCAGATGCCTGTACCACTTTGTGAATCTGGTTTACATGAGTAATAGAGAATTGAACTTGGGTTGTTAGGCTTTGAAGGCATGGGCTTTAACCACTAAACAATCTCTCTAGCCCTCTAATAGGATTCTATAATAAAATTACTTAATAAACTAAGAGTAGAAAGGACATAAAAACCTATTACTATTAATATACTTGATGGTAAGAGTGAAAGTTTTTACTCTTTAAGACAGAAATAGAGGTTGGAGTTATGGATTAGTGGTTAAGGCAGTTGTCTGCGAAGCTAAAGATCCAGGTTTGATTTTCCAGTTCTCACATAAGCTTTATGCACAACATGGCACATGCATCTGGAGTTCGTTCACAGTGATCAGATGTCCTAGCATGCCTATTCTCTCCCTCTTTCTTTCTCTCTTTCTGTCTGTTATAAATAAATTAAAAAATACTTCTTTTTATAGACAGAAACAAGAGGACATCCATGTAAGATGGCAGCATAGGAATCATGTCAAACCAGTCCAGGGAGGGATTTAAGCAAAACCACAGCAAATTACACTCTTCTTCTGAAAAGTTAAGGTGTACCAGTTTTTATCAGCCACAGCAGAGAAGAAGGAGAGAACAAGATCTACCAGAAAAGAGGAAACTGGCCAGAAACCCACCAAGGTGCTTGCAGCCCCAATCCACATGAATCCACACTTCCCTGGCCAGCTCCAAGTTACAGAAGCAGAGACCAAACAAGGGGATTTTCCAACCTCATCAGTCTCCTTACAAAGTCAAGAAACTTGAAGGGGAGACAGCAGAGACCAACTGAAGGGGATAGGGTGGGATCAATTGAGCAGTTTCAGTGCCACTCCAGGATTTCTGAACCCTCCCATCCCCAACCATCAGAATCATGAACCTCCAGAGAACACATGCAGCCCCTGGCAGCTGTGCATCCAGAGCAGCTGAAGAGCACCAGGTCCACAGCATAATATGGAGGGATCGAGGTGAACAGTCAGCATTGGTCATATTGAAAGCCACTCCAAAAGGTAATGAAGCCAACTGTCAAAGCAGCAAGTACATAGGCCTGCACTGGAAGTACTAATCTCTCTTTACACGTCTGGCAGGTTATGGGTTATCTATTCTTGGGTGGCTTTACCATTCTTAATTAAGCTGATTTGTGGGTTGAGTACTATTGCCTTTCATGCTGTCAGATTCATAGTGCCTCTGTATTTCTCTTCTGTCATTATTGGAGGCAGGGTCTGATTCTGACCCAGAATGACCTGAAACCCAATTCAGAACAGAGATCTCAACCTCCCACCTTAGGTATTTTGGCTTTATAAGATTATCTGGGCTTCAATCCCCTTGCTTGCCTACTCTGTGCTTTAAACATACTCTGGTTTTTATTAACTGTGTATATTTCTCAGCTGAATTTTAGATTTCCAGCAAGTTGCTCCATCCAGACCACTAGAATATTTGAATAGCAAGCAAACTCAACACCTAGGATTGCTTCTATGGTTGGACTGGAGTACAACAGCTACACTTGGCACCTTAAACTCTTATTCTGAAGGTACATAAATTTGGATTTCTAAGTCTAAGAACACCACAGATAATTAGAAAACTCAAGCTTCAGATCAACCCAGAATACAAAAAATGCTACTTTATAATACAAGAAACACAAAGAATTAAGACAATTCAATCTCACCAAAAATTATAAATCCATCAAAAATTATACAAATGAGACCGTTTTAGATGAAATGCCTGACAAAGATTTTTTTAAAATCAGTTTTAGCTGTACTTAAAGAAATCAAATGAATCAAAGAAGAAAACAAATGAATTAAAGAAGTAAATAAACTCCAGAAGGAATTCCAAAAGGATACAGGAAATCAGTAATGAAATAAGGAGGCCATTATAAGATATGAGTAAGGAAATGGAAATACTGAAGAAAAACCAGGCAGAAATACTAGCACTGAAAAACTCAGTAAGTCAAATAAAAAACTCTGTGAAAAATCTCACCAGTATAATGGATGGAGAGAACAGAATATCTAAACTAGAAGACTAGGTGGCAGATATAATACAATCCAACAAAGAGAAAGACAAGATAGTGGAAAGGTATGAATGTGGATCTCAGGGTATTCAGAACACTATGAGGAGATGAAACATAAGAATGCAGGGTACAGTAGAAGGAGAAGAATTTTAATCCAAAGGCATAGCAGACATTTTCAACAAAATCATAGAAGAAAAATTTCCCCAAATTGGGAAGGAAGTGCAAATGCAGATACAGGAAGCTTTTAGAATACCAAACAGATGAAACCTGAAAAGAACCTCTCCTTGCCATGTCAAATAAACTACTAAATATGCAACCCAAAGATGTTGAAAGCAGTTAGAGAGAAAAAGCAAGTCACCTATAAAGGTAAGCCCATCAGGATAACAGCAGATTACTCAACACAAACCTTAAAAGCCAGAAGGCTTGGAATGATGTATTCCAAGTTCTGAAAGATAAGAACTGTCCACCAAGATTACTTTATCCTTCACAGTTATCTATCCAAATTGAGGAGAAATAAGGATATTCCACAACAAAAACAGGCTAAAGGAATTTATGACAACTAAACCAGCTCTACAGAAAATACTTGGAGGGATCCTTCACACTAAAGGGAAAGCAAAACACACACCTTAGGAAACAGGAAAAAATAAACCATACTCAAATAACAGTTAAAACAAGTAAGTAAAGCGAAAACAGGAAGCACTACAAAATAAGAAAAATGGCCAGAATAATCACATATCTTTCAATAATAACTCCTAATATCCCTGGCCTCAATGCCCCAACAAAAGCCACAGGCTTGCAGACTGGAATAAAAGGCAGGATCCTGTTATTTGTTGCCTCAAGTTAACTCAACTCTAAACAAAAGTTAGACAGTGTCTTAGGGTGAAAGAATGGAAAACAGTATTTCAAGCAAATGGACCTAAGAAACAATCAGGGGTTCCTATCCTAATATCTGACAGGATAGACTTCAAACCAACATCAGTGAGGAAAGATAAAGAAGGTCACTTCATACTGATTTCACCTTCCACATGTTTGTTGTTCCAACTGGGAAAAGAAAAAATATATCTCAACATAATATAAAAGCTACTTATGACAAACTTACAGCCAACATAATACTAAATGGGGAAAAATTTGAACTAAGTTCAGGAACAAAACTAGGGTGTCCACTGTCCCCACTCTTATTTAATACAGTACTGAAAGTCTCAGCTATATCAATAAGGGAAGAAAAACTCTTCAAAGGGATACAAATTGGAGAGGAAGAGATCAAATTATTATTATTTGCAGATGATATGATTCTATACATAAAGGACATTAAAGACTCGACCATCAAGCTGTAAACACTGTTAGCAACATAGCATGATACGAAATAAACACACAGAAATCAGTAGCGTTCCTATATATTAACAGCAAACATGTGGAGGGTGAAATCAGGAAATCTCTCCCATACACAATTGTCTCAAATAAACAAATAAAGTACCTTGGGATAAATGTAACCAAGGAAGTGAAAGATCTTTACAATGAGAACTTTAAAACATTCAAGTGAGAAGTTGCCGAAGACACTATGAAATCGAAAGATATCCCATGTTCTTGGATTGTAAAAAGCAATATTGTAAAAATGTCAAACGTACCAAAACCGATCTACACATTTAATGCAATCCCCATCAAAATTCTAATGGCATTCTTCACAGAAATAAAAAAAAAAAAATCCCAAAATTCATTTGGAGGCACAAAATCCTCAAAGAGCCAAAACAATTTTGAGTGACAAAAATAAGACTGGTGGTATCACCATACCCAATTTTTAAGCTATATTACAAACCTATGTTAACAAAAAAAGCATGGTCCTGGCACAAAAACAGACATGTAGAACAATGGAACAGAATAGAGGACCCAGATCTTAATCCAGGTAGCTACAGCCATCTGATTTTTGAGAAAAATGCCAAAAAATATTCACTGGAGAAAAGACAACCTCTTCAACAAGTGGTGCTGGAAAAACTGGATATCTATAAGTAGAAAGATGAAAATAGATCCATGTCTTTCCCCATGCACAAGAATCAAATACAAGTGGATCAGGGACCTTACTATCAGGCCTAAAATTCTGAAACTGCTACAGTAAAAAGTAGGGGAAACCCTTCAACATATTGGCATAGGCAATGACTTTCTGAACATAACCCCATTGCTCAGGAAATAAAATCACTAATCAACCATTGGGATCTCATGAAATTATAAAGCTTTTGTACAGCAAAAGACACTGTGAATACAGCAAGAAGGCAACCTACAGAATGGGAGAAAATCTTTCCCAGCTATATACCTGACAGAGGATTAATATCCAGAATATACAAAACCTCAAAGAAAACAATAAAAAATCAAACAACCCAATTAAAAAATGGGCTATGGAACAAAATAGAAAGTTCTCAAAAGAAGAAATACAGATGGCATATAAATATCAAAAAAGTATTCTGCATCCTTAGCCATCTGGGAAATGCAAATTAAAACTTCTTTGAGATTCCATCTTATTCCTAATCAGAATTGCTACCATCAAGAAAACAAATGACCATAAATGGTATTTGTATATTTCAATGTGTAATATTTCCAATAAGAAAATTGGTAGAGAAGGAAAGAAAATTTTTCAACAAATTTAAGTAGGGCAATCAAATATCCATGTGTTAAAGCCAGGCATGGTTGTGCATGCTTTTAATCCCAGCACTTGGGAGGCAGAGGTAGGAGGATCACCATGATTTCAAGGCCAGCTGAGACTACATAGTGAATTCCAGGTCAGCCTGTGCTAGAGTGAGACACTACCTTGGAAAAAAAAAAAAAGTACATGTGTAAAATATGTTGAATCTTTACACCATACAGGAGCAATTTCAAAACTGCATGTAAGAGTTAAAACTCTTATTCTTTTTTTTTTAATTTTTTTTTTATTTATTTATTTGAGAGCGACAGACACAGAGAGAAAGACAGATAGAGGGAGAGAGAGAGAATGGGCGCGCCAAGGCTTCCAGCCTCTGCAAACAAACTCCAGACGCGTGCGCCCCCTTGTGCATCTGGCTAACGTGGGACCTGGGGAACCGAGCCTCGAACCGGGGTCCTTAGGCTTCACAGGCAAGCGCTTAACCGCTAAGCCATCTCTCCAGCCCAAAACTCTTATTCTTTTTTAAACTTTTTTTTTTCTTTTTTTGTTCAGTTTTTATTTATTTGAGAGCAACAGATATAGAGAGAAAGACAGATGGAGGGAGAGAGAGAGAATGAGCGCGCCAGGGCTTCCAGCCTCTGCAAACGAACTCCAGACGCGTGCGTGCCCTTGTGCATCTGGCTAACATGGGACCTGGGGAACTGAGCCTCGAACCGGGGTCCTTAGGCTTCACAGGCAAGCGCTTAACCGCTAAGCCATCTCATCACTGAAGCAGACCTAAAATGAACCCAACATGGCTCAGGAAAATTTTTGGAAGAGGGGGTGGAAAGAATGCCAGAGCCACATGTTGGGTCATGATACACAGAGACAATGCCTCCTACTCATAACTGATGGCTAACTCCACAAAGCACAACCCATATTCCACAACAAGGGGGGTCACTATGGACGGGGGAGCTCAGGGAGGAGGCTAACAATGGTACCAACTTGGCAGTATGCACTGAGTACAAAACTAATAAAAGAAAAAAGAAAATGCTTTCCAGAGGCAAGTCCTTACACTGACAGTGACTGAGGAACAGTGCCATTGAGGGGTTCCATTTAACAATACCAACCTGTAGGAAAATGGTTTAGCATGATGTTTTAGAAAACATTTCTCCTACCTCAACATTTTTTTTACATACATATATATATATATATATATATATATATATATATATATATATATATATATATGTATATGTATATATACATGAAATGTTATCAAAGGCTACATACTGGCTAACAATGAGCTGTTCCAATTATTTGCCAAGGTAATGCTATATAGGAATAGTGCATGTTGACCAATAAAAACCTTGGGAACTGCTCCGTGACTCCAGTATAGTATGTACTCTGTAATAACCCACATGAGAGAGAAAGTCTAGCACACTGCAAGTGAGTTTTTCTTTCTGTTTGCTTTTCATTCAGCAACTGAAACAATCCAACATCTTTTTACGTATATGGATGGCTTCAACATTGTCACTTACCAATAAAAATTAGATATTGATTACAATACCTAATTAAAACATGAAAGTATTAAGATCCTTGCCATATACTCAAGTTATATAACCTTGGGCAGTGCAATGACTCTTTGTGAAACAGGTTATACCTAAAGTATCATAACATGTTTTTTAGATGTCTCAGCTTAAATGTGATATAAATGTTAGTAATTAGAAAACCTTCATATAGTACTATGTTCTCTAGGCCTCTGACAATAGTTATAATATCAAAATAGTCCACATTTTAGAAAAGGCAAATAAGGTACTCATGGTTAAATGTGCTTAGATCCACCTAGCAACTCAATGGCAGCTTGGAAGCTCTGGTTCTTTAATTCCCAAGCTGCTTCTATGCAGTGGGACCACAAGACCTTTATAGTAGAGCTTATAAAAGCTTATTTTATGTGAGGCAACTAGTTAGAAAAATATGACCTTTCAAATTATATCACCATATTCCACATAAAAGCCTCAGCCAGCCTCTAAATTCATGTGACCTTTGGAAGCTATAAAATCACTTCCCAGGGAGACTGGATACAGATTTGATTGGGGGCCTGTTATTTCTGACCTAGAGTGTAGGGCAGCAACCCACCCACTGAACACCCTGAGGAAGGTCTCCAAGCCCAGCAATGGTGTGTTAAAGACAGTTGGCTATGCTAGCTGCAGGCTTCCCGCTGTCCTCTGGACCACAACTGAAGAAAACCTTTAGACTTACCAATTGCATGAGGAAGCATATTTCAGAAACGCCAACACATACTGAACTTGATAAATGAATGTGTTAAGAATATGCACATATAAAAATTAAATTATCAGATGAAAACAGTATATTTTAAAAATAGTGTATTTATATAATGTAATTTCTGTCTGTTGACAAAGCAGTTTTACAATGGAAATAATAAATGACTAGATGATAGAAAGGATCAAATAAAGAACTTAGGAAACACTATAATATATTACAAACATATTCTGCTTTTTACACTCTATCTGAATTACAGAAAATGGTAAGAGTTGAGTGAAGGAAAACCCCCCAAAAAGAAAAAAATAGAAAATTGTCACTAAAAATATATTTGTAGAATTTTATGCTGACTGCTTTTGTTGATGTATATTCCTAAGTGATATCTTATTTTTGATTATATATATATATATATATATATATATATATATATATATATATATATATATATTGTGCAGGGCTTACCTTCTTTCTTATCCCCTCTTCTCCATGGCCTCATTACTTATCAGAACACTTCCCTGAGGGGCCCTCTCTAGCCACCTGATTCTTGCTTAATTACCTAATAATTGTACCTGAAGCAGATGATTGTGCCTGATTCGGTTCAGTTCCCTGACATCACACATCAGAGGAAAGTGACCCACACTCTACATGAAGGGTAGAGATTGCACATAGAGGATTCAAAATCAAGGAAAGGTAATGTTAACTTACATAAAACCTAATGCTGACAACAAAAATGCCTGCGTCAGCTGTGTGGAGACCGGAAGATTCTGAATATGGCTGAGCAGCTGTGCCTCTCACAGAGAGCAGCAAGCGCCCTCAGGAAGCGCAGCCAGGTAGCAGCATGCACCCTTCTACGTCTGTTTACCCACTCTGTAGGCCTCACCAACTATCAGGAAGGCTTTTTATGGAAACTAGATAAATAGTGTGCGTCACTGTGGCCATCAGGGATGTGGAAGAAAGAGTCCTATGAACTGCAAACATCATGCTGGTGTATGCTAATGTATGGGTTTCTTCAAGGCATTATTGTACAAAATACAAAAAATAAACCTTGAAATCTATTCTGCCTTCTGTTGATTATTTTTTTCACCAAGTGAGGCAGAATTATTTCTAAGCATACAGATATTTGTCAGCTATTCACAGAGACATCCATGTGGTTGAATCATCCTACTTATTAGCACTTAGGTTAGGATCTTCCAGGCCAAGAGACCATACATCTTCTATACCCTACCCTGACTCAGAGGTTCATCTAGAGCTTCAGTCTTCAAAGTCTGAACTTGTCTATTCTTCTCTGCCACCCTGCATGTTTGTGCTGAAGGCATCTAAATGGGGGGCGGGGTCGGCGAGGACTTGAGTGTTCTTTATTCTGCCTTCCTCTCATCTTTGCTTATCAACACTTGTTTACTGACAGTTGATATCTGGGGCTTACCTTCTTTCTTATCCCCGCTTCTCTGTGACCTCATTACTTATCAGAACACTTCCCCAAGGTGAGGAGGGTATCCAGTGGAAGCATCTTGTATATTTATTTTCTGTTCATACCTATCTGAGTGCTATAGTTAACTGACAAGATGCTACCTGGCTCAGAGAAAGATCATAGATATCTGACCTTCCTTTTCCCTCTCATACCTTTTGTTCACTTCTTAAGCCTATTTGCTTGCTCTTCCAGGAGACTCATGTGACTTCTCATACTTCTCCAATTGTCCCAAGGTGCAAAGTAATGATTGTGCTGTTGCCTTGTGTGAAGGAGGCAGAACACAGAGCTTGGGATGCCAGGATGATAATGGGAAGGGAGGAGATGAAGTTAGAATTTTAAGAGATGTTAGCACTCCCTTATAGGGCTGAAAATATGGAGTCACCTTATATCCATGAGCAGATGAGCAGATAAAGAAAATGTAGTAGGCATGCACACCCAAGGGAGTGCCGTTCCACCTTGCAAAATCAGGAACACTGTCATTTGCACCACATAAGTGAATCTGGAGAAGATTAGACTAAATGAAATAAGCCAGGCCCAGAAAGACAAATAAGCAAGGATTTCTTTTACATGTGCAATCACAGAAGAATGATATCTACCATAGGCTGAGGAGGGGTGAGGGTAGCTACAATTGAAAAGTTATTGGTCAAAGGACACAAAAATCCCAGCTAAGCCATAACTAAATTCAGAAGATCTAAAGCACATCAGGAGGATTATTCTAAATAGCAATGAATTATATATTTAAAAATTGCTAAGACTGGATTTTTAAATATTATCGAACACACACACACACACGTATGTGGATCTGAGGAGATAGCTCAGTTGATAAAGTGCTTGATTCACAGATATAGGTACCTGAGTTCAATCTCAAGTACACAGCCAAAGTTCTAGGCTTGGCAGCACATGCCTATACTCCCAGAAGTAGGCAGGCAGGGGTGAGCCGATCCCTGGACAGCTAATCTAGCCTATAAGAGAACTCCAGGTCAAAGAACCTGCCTCAAAAAAGATAGACAACCTACCTACGGATGTCATCCATAGTTGTCCTCTCTAGCCTCGACACACACACATGCACATTTGTACAAACGCTCATATGAACACAGACATACATACACACAAACACACACACACAGAGGGCTTGTGAAAAAAAAAAAGCATATGAGGTAAGGAGGGCAATTAGCTAGCCATTCCATAATGTCTACATACATCAAAACAACATGATATATGCCATAAGTATATACAATTCTTAAAATTTAAATTTAAGAAAATAGTAGAAACAGAAATGTTTTGGAGTCACTAGGACTAAGTCAAGCCCCAGGCTGCACTTTTTGCATGGACAGACACTGAACCTTGAAATGGTTACCATGATTCTTATCCTTGCAGTGCACTCAGTAACATTCACTGTAAGGAATGTCTAGAAATATTAAACAAGCTCATGTATATAAAATGCAGACTATAAAAAATCCGTATCGGGGCCAGGTCCCCTTTCTGCCTCTCATCTTTCTTTCTTCTCCCTCCCAGACTCACCTTCATCTCATATGCAACACAGTGGGGAGAAAACTCAATGGTTATTGACTAAAGCAGTAGGTGCAGATGGTAGTGAAAAGAGCATGTTTGTAAAATACATGGGATATGATCCCCTTCCCTTTGTGGTCAGCCAGATTCTAAAGTCCCAGAACTCTCCAGAAAGACTCTGAGAGGGGTGCAGATGGGAAGGATGCTACTTCTGTTCTTACACAGGCTGATAGAGAATTGCACAGATCAAGTTGGCATTTTCCTTGGGTGGAATGTGCTGTTTCTAGCACATTTTCCCAAATTGTGCTCTAGGCTTACACAGGACGCTGTAAAAATATAGATCCACCAACCTCACTGTTTTCTTTTCTTTTATTTTAATATATTTATTTATTTATGAGAGAGAAAGAGAAAGGGGGGGGGGTGAAGAATGGGCCTGCCAAGGCCTCCAGCCACTGCAAACGAACTCCATATGCATCTGGCTAACATGGGTCCCAGGGAATCAAACCTGGGTCCTTTGGCTCTGTTGGCAAATGCCTTAACTACTAAACCATCCCTATATCCCTCTGCTTTATTTTCTCCTACATCTTTCTCTTCCTAAACATCAGCAACTTTTAAGTCACAACTTAAGTAATCCTAAAGTGCCAGTACCTCAATGCCATTAAATAAGTCATTCCCTACACTAAACTCATCCTTCCCTTGATTCCCTTGATCCAATTGACTATTTTACCCTTTAATTCCATCCTTCCTTCTAGAATGCCTTTCCTGATAACCCCTTCCATCTTTTCATGGTTCTGAGACACCTTCCTTTTATACTCATCACTTTATTTTATTTTATTTTAGCTCTTTTTTTAAATTTACTTTTGTTTATTAATTAGTTTTGTATTCAGCAAATACAGTCAGTTTGGTACCATTATTTGGCTCATCTGTGACCTACCTCCTCCCATTGGCCACTCCTTGTTGATGTAAATGGGTCGTGCATTATGGAGTTAGCCCACAGTTATGGGTAAGATAAATGTCTCTGCATATCATGACCCAACATGTGGCTCTGACATTCTTTCCCCCCATCTTCCGCAAAATTTCCCTGAGCCACGTTGGGTTCATTCTTGGTCTGCTTCAGTGATGAGGTGTTGGGGGCCTCTGAGGCTCTGGTTCTCTGATTTGGTAGGAGTTGATTTTTCTCTGTGTTGGTCTCCTTCCCCCTTGTGCTGGTATCCGATTCATCAGGAAAATAGCACCCTTGCTAGTTTTGCCAATTTTTCTTAGTTTCACCTGGGGCCCTTTTGAGGTATGATGGGGTGGCTCTCTTTGTGGGATCTACATCTATCTGAAAAAGAGAAGCAGATTCTCCAACGAAGAGTAAGTTAGCACCAGGATAAATGAGATAACCCTTACTTTTTTAATAGAGCATTTAATAGATTTAGGCTCTCTTGTAGCCCATGATTGATGGTAGCTTGATAATGGAGAGTGGGCTTATGTTTGGATACGGTTCTGACTTGTTTCCCAGCTCCAGCTATGGGTCCCATACCACTGAGGGGATCAGTTAGCCAAATCAAGAGCAGTTGGTTCCCCACCATTACTGTGTGCCACTATTGCACTTGTGTGGGCATTACAACAGGTTAGTTGCTGCTAAGTAGATTAGACCATGAGTTGCTTGGACAGATATTGGTCATTTTCCCTTAGCTGCCCATGTAGCACCTTCTGGCACTAGACACGCTGACTGTCTGGGGACTGATTCTCTTCTAGCTTCCAGCCATGCCATTCCATTTTATGTGTCAAATGCGTATGGTGTCTTCTGCAGTAGGGTCTTATCACTAACCTTTGGTGGGTCATCAAGTACTCTCATAGAAATCTGTCTGTCTTTTAGGAAACCTTGTAGGTCTCTCTGATCAAACGCTCATTGGGGATGATAGCTCCATGCTGGTACTGGGAGTTAGAGGTCAGCGCCCACTAAGAAAATGTCTACTCGTCACTTTTATTATCATTATTTTTGTCACTTTATCAACTGCTAGTTTAGTTGTTGTCTCATCCACTTGTCAAAGTGTATTGCTTTCATCTGTTTTCCTATAGTACTCCATAGTTCTGTTCCTGCACATGAAAGTATTTGTTGAAGGAATGAATGGGAAAATGAAAGAATTTGATGAAACAATACTTGCTGCTCTCCCAAAAATGTTCCTCTAAAGCTGGATGTGACTCGGGATATTTCCTATGAGCTCAGTTTGAAAGTGGGAGGAGGGAAGGTATTGCCATGGGATATTTTTTATAATCATGGAAAATGTTAATAAAAATTGAGAAAAATTAAAAGTTAAAAAAGAAAAAGAAAATGCTTTATTTTCCATCATAATTCTTGGTATCAAGTGCAATGTAGTTTTTTTTATTTTGTTTTGTTTTACTGTTTTTATTTGTTTGTTTGTTTGTTTTTCAAGGTAGGATCTTATTCTAGGCCAGGCTGACCTGGAATTTACAATGTAGTCTCAGACTGGCCTTAAACTCATAGCGATGCCTCCTTAGTGCTGGGATTAAAGGTTGCAACACCATTCTTGGCAAGTTTTTTTTTTTTTAAATAAAATAAAAGCAAACTTTCAATGTTACTACAAAGGAGAAATACAGGAAGAAACATCCTTTCAAAATAAGCAAGCTTCATGGGTCACTCACACTAAATGTGTAGCAGAAACAATATTTTGTACTAACCCTAAGTTCAATGTCACCCATGACTTCTCAATAAGCATGCAACCATGTATGTCTGAATTCCTTCTTAGACTATTTGTGAGATTGTAGATACAGGTGTACTCCTTCAATGAGTACAAATGACTCATAATGCCTATGACATCACAGAAGTTATAACAAAGAACATAAAAGGTAACTAGAGTACAATTGCTTGGCCAGTGTTACTTGGCTACTATCTAGTAATCTTCCCACTTATCTTGGGATTCTGGTGTTTTCAATTCTTTTTAATGAGGGCTGCAGTTATCCTGATGTGTCTAGTTCTGTAATAATGAGTCTGACCAAAAAGGTGGCTATTCTTAACAGTAGGAAGCCAAATGTTTACAAAGCAATGCATTCAGTGAGAGAAAGAGACATTATGAAACAGCAATGTCAGGAAGTTTTGTCTGGCTTACTTAAATTCTTTTTTTTAGTATTTGACTACAGACAATTCTTCAGGAAAATTTATCTTACCAATATAAAATATGCTATTTATTCTGTTAATGTTTTATTCCATTAGACACATATAGTAAACTCCTAAATTAGGTAAATAACGTTTTAATGGAAATTTGCCACTCTATATTTATAAAAATAGAATAACAATATGATGTCTTTCCAAGAAATTAAAAAATTATCCACAGACTGTTATAAAACATGAATATTGAGATATAAGCATACATAAAGAATAAATGTGGATGGTTATTGCCATTTAACCCAAACTAAAAGGCCGATCTAAACCTCTTAATAAAGAAGCAGTGCCATTTAGCCCAACTGAACTCAGGCAAGAAGTCATGTATTTTTTAATCATAAGTATGCGAGGGGTACTAATAGGGACCAGAGGTCACAGGATTTAAACCTGTTGAAATATAAACAGAGTGCCAAACTGTAGGTAGTTAGAACCCAAAATGAAAGGCTTATTTATGTTACCAATGGCTTAACTATATAAGCAGAGTTCTGAGAGAACCTAGGACAGCAAGGGCCAGCGCCTCCCAGAGGAGCACAGGGAGGCTCTAGGGTAGAGGGAAGCTCTGGAGCACATCTCCCCACCCAAATGTTCATGGGGCCCTGAGGCATGCTGAATAAAAAGCTTATGAAGGGGCTGGAGAGATGGCTTAGTGGTTAAACGCTTGCCTGTGAAGCCTAAGGACCCCGGTTCGAGGCTCGGTTCCCCAGGTCCCACATTAGCCAGATGCACAAGGGGGCGCACGCGTCTGGAGTTCGTTTGCAGAGGCTGGAGGCCCTGGCGCGCCCATTCTCTCTCTCTCCCTCTATCTGTCCTTCTCTCTGTGTCTGTCACTCTCAAATAAATAAATAAAAATTAAAAAAAAAAAAAAGCTTATGAAGGAAAGCCAGACATATCTGAGAACAGGTTGCCATCTGGATGGCTTAGTTAAAAGCACACCTGAGGATGTATTTGCTACTTGGGTAAAAGTAACTTAGGTTCACATATATCCAGGATAACACATAACATCCACAAGATTAACCTGAAAAATATCTTGTTCAATCATAAATTATTAAACAGTAAGAATCCAATGCATTTAAAGCTAGGCATACTTAATTTCAATAGTAGAGTTATGTGTATATCATGTCCATTTTGTAGACAAAGTATTTTTAAAAAATCTAAAATATAGAGATGAAAAGTAATTATTTGAGGTTTCACAATCATTGAAATTTATGCTAGAATGTGTTTTCCAGTGACAGTCTGTCTGCCTTCAAGGATTGTGTTTATATCCTTTTCCAGTCTGAGTATTGAAGAAATAAGTAAAGGTTTTGGTGGCATGGTTTTGAGAACAATTAAAAATTGGAACTGGGCTGAAGAGATTGCTTAGTGGTTAAGTTGCTTGCTACAAAGCCAAAGGACTCAGGTTCTAGACTCCAGGACAAATGTAAGCCAGATGCACAAAGGGGTGCATGCATCTGGAGTTCCTTTGCAGTGGCCAAAGTCTCTGCCACACCCATTTTCTCTCTGTTTTTCTTTCCCTATTTCTCTCTACATGTATCAAATAAATAACTAAAAATAAAATATTTAAAATATTTAAATTAGCAGTGAACAAATATGACACAGAAAAATGAAAATGGTAAGTATGCTTATATTTTATAATAAATACTGAATATGAAAAACTGCATAAGAAATGAAATGAACTCAGCTACTCATCGTCCCTTTACAGCTATGATCAACAATTCACCGATCCCATTTTATATCCCCCTTAGCTTTGTTTGCTTGAATATTTAACTGGAGACATATTTCAAATCTTTCTCTTACTAGCAGTTAAGCATACATCTTCAACTGATAAGGGTATCTTCCCTCAGTTATCAATATAAACGTATTTGGGAAACATTCTCCTCTTAAACAACAGATATAACAGTACTGAATGTTTTCAGAATTAAAATAATGTTTATTTGGAAATAAAACAGCCATTTGTACTAAAACTCACATGGGTATCACATGCTAAGCATGTTGATCATGAACAGACCATTCTAAATAAGCAACTCTTTATTGTTTTAGGCATGTGACAAAATCCAAACATACCAGGAAGCAGTTTTTCTCTAGCTATAACTGAGTAAGTACATGTATGTAGCCAGGAGGTTCACCTTAGCAATGTGTCTTGTGTGAAAATGTAAAAGACAGAAATAAAATCATCAAAGCCATTAAACAAAAAGAACATATCCAAATCCAGTAAAAGCAATGTCAGAAAAATTGATGTGTCTCTTTGGCTGTATTTTTAAAGAAGTAAACAATAGAAGCAGAAAGTATTTAATGAATTGGATATATATGTGACTAGACTTCCGATAGTAAAAAGATAATTGTCCTTCCCTCAAAATCCTTCCCATGCCATGTCCACTGCAGCTTTGCCATATTCTAAGAGCAGTCTGAAGGCTTAATGCTGGTCACAACGCCAAGTTCTACCAATGCTGTCAGCATAGCTATGATAAACATGATACTTGACAGATGATTTACTGTATTAGTTTAAGCACAAAGAAAGTCAAGTCTTGCCAGAATTTGACAGTAGAATCTTCATGAAGGACTCTGAGTCTACAGAAATTTAGCTGAACTAGACTGGAGAGGAAGTAAAAATTTAAATAAAAAACACAAGAAACTATGTTTGATTAACCGTGTCTTGCCCACTTGCTCATCAAGCAACTAGACCACCAGGCCAGCGTCCTCAAGCCACTGCTACTGAGGGTTCCATGAAAGCCAGCTTCCACCAGACCATGCTGACTCAGTCAGACCAGCCAGGCGGGACCCAGAGCTCACCTGGATGAATTGGCCAATGCACCTCTGATGTGAGAGAAAAAAAAAAAAAAAAAAAAAAGACCTGTTCCCTCCTCTCTAATTAGCTACTAGCAAGCTAAATGACTAGATTCATAATGGTAGGCTATCATTTTACCACCTGGATGAGAAACGGAGAGAGAGCACACATATGACTCTTCAGCAACTTGGCTACAGCTGCCAAATTGCACATTAAGGAAGCCCAAGACAGCAACTATTGAACAGGGTATCTGTGTGAGGCCTAACATCTTTCCAAGATGGGTTTTATACGTCTCATGCTGTTAATCATCAGGTGGGTTGTGAATCCTTGTAAGAATATGGATTTAACATCATCTTCTCTTTCTAACTGGATTGCACTAGTGTAACCACACAGAAAACAGGATTCAATTAAGGTTTGTGACTTTAACTTCTTTTCTTTGCCTCAGTTTATTCATCTGTAACATGAAATGGAAATATCTGCCTCAAGGAACATAGAAGCATTAAGCCCGTACTAACATAAGTAAGGAAAATGTTTAAAAAAATTGAAAATCCCAGCATTATTTTTGTTATGATGTCCCTCTTTAAGCTAATGATATTTTAAGGTTTTCTTTTCTTGTGATGTATTCCTATACCTTTGTAGTATGGGAATACTCAATATTTATAAACACAAAGGAAAACATCCAGGTCTAGTAGTCAAGAGATTATTAGTCATTAATCTCTGACAGTGGTGCTTAACTGTTAGAGAGCAACAAGGTTCTAACAACCTAGAAGGAGTATATGAAATTTATGAACACATCAAACTGTCAGAAAGTAAATTGCACTAAAAAAATTGATGAGGGAAGATCTCATGTATATTGTTCTTACAATAAAATAAAATGAAATGAAAGTAAATAATTTACTGGGCTGCAGAGATGGCTCAGAAGTTAAAGTGCTTACCTGCAAAGCCTAACAACCTGGGTTGAATTGCTCAGCACCCATGTAAAGCCAGATGCACAAAGTTGCACATGCATGCAGAATTCACTTGTAGTGGCAGGAGGCCCTGGTATGCCCTTTCTTTCTCTGTTCCTCTGTTTCTTTCTGTGTGAAAACATTCTTCATATCTCACCTGGGATGAGATACCTGTATTGACTTATCAAGCTTGAAGTAAAAAATGTCATTTTTTTCATTTACGAAGTAAATGTAAAATAATTATTTAATAGCTGATTATTAAAACTTGAAACTAGAATAGAATCAACATTTACTTAACACTTATTGGGTAGTAAATATAGGGTTTTAAAAAGCTGGCTTCATTTTTAAGATATAAGAAAAATATTGCCAGTAATATCACATTTAAAAAATTCCTTAGGCTGGAGAGATAGTTCAGTGGTTAAAAGTGATTGCTAGAAAGCCCTGATGGCCAAGGTTCAATTCCTCAGTACCCATGAAGTGCCAGGTGCACCAAACTGCCCGTGTGTTTGGAGTTCCTTTGCAGTGGCAAGAGGCCCTGGTATGCCCATTCCCTCTCTTTCTCATTCTCCATCTCTCTTTTCTTTCAAATAAAATTAATTTTTAAAAACTCTTAAATAACATACTTGGCCAGGCAACATGCTCACTACCAAAAATTTCATCAACCACAAATACAGCCAGTAAAGGACTTGAGTCAGATTTCAACCTTTCACACAGAAATGTGACCACACAAAACACACCTGAGTGAACCAAAGTGCACCCATCCTGGGAGTCAGTGGGGGTTCCTCCCCAGTGCCAAGGGAGTCTGCAGTGCAGACACCATCCTAAGAAGGAGAAAATGAAAGAAGGACTTGAGCTTAAAATTCATAGAATGTTTATCTCAAAAACGGGAAACGAAATCAAAAGACTGTTTCCACTGCAAAAGCCAAAGAAACAATTAGTTGACACTATTTATCTTTTCCTTTGCTACCCCAAGCAGAAAGATGGGGGCGAGAAAAGAGGAGAATTTAAGTTTAAGGAACAGAATGCAGGAAATGAAGCTAATTTTCTGAGTTTATCAGAACAGTGTGTGAGTACCTTTCTCGTACATTGCATTTGATTCTACTTACTCCCCCTTGGAAAGTAGCATCGCTTCTTGTGATAGCTACAAAAGAAAAAGAATGAATGAACTACAGGACTTGAAAGGATTAAAGAGATTTCCTAATCTATTATTGTAATTTCAGGCTCTCTCACACAATTCAGCAAGAAGCCTTTTTTTCTTGGGGCTTTGGAATATTTTTAGTGAGGTTGCATTTGTCCTGAGGAAGCAGAACAGTCACTTACTGCCCTTTCCTTTGCTGTCATGTTTTCTCTTTCTTTCTTTTTTTTCTTTTTTTTTTTTTTTTTTTTTTTTTTTTGGCTTTTGAGCAAGGGTCTTGCTCTAGTCAAGGCTGGCCTGGAGTTCAATATGTAATCTCAGGGTGGCCTCAAACTCACAGTAATCCTCCTACCTCTGTCTCCTGAGTGCTAAGATTAAAGACAGGTACCACGTTGCCCTGCACTATCTTGTTTTCATTGAAATCTGAGGACTAATCTTTTTTACTTGCTGCATGTTGATTAATTTCTGCCTTCCTTTCTCTACTCTTACCAACCTACTCTTCCAACTAAGAAGACATCAGTGTTACTGAACCGTCTAGAACAAACATTAGAGCAAATAGCAAAAGGTCTTGTTTGATCAAGGAAATTATAAAGAAGTTAAACTATCATGACCTTTATTACCTAGGTTTATCAGAAGAACTTTACATTTCTTTCCTCCAACGATACATGCCTACTGATTTCATACTGAAAATGTGAGTGCTCAAGTCTAAAACCAATTTTGTGTATTGACTAAATTATAAAGCATACAATGCATAGCTGACTAAGTTTGGGTTCTTTACTTCTTTGGTTTACATCTGTTTGTTTCATGTCCATCATTTTTTTTTCTTTCTCCTTTAAAGGTAAAAAGGAACTGCTCCTACTTTAGGAATATTAATTTGGAATAAAAAAAAGAGGGAAGTGAAGGGGACAAGAAAGGGGGTGGAAAACACAAATCTAGACTCAAATAGCAATGGTACCACAAAATTCTACATCCTAAAAGGCAGACCAAATGGCTGAACCTTCACCAGGCCCTTAGAGGGAATACCTGAGACCTGAGCCCCAAGACACTGGAAAGGGTATGATGAAGATTGACCTTAATCTTCTATAGCTTCTCTCTCTCTCCCCTTCCCTCTCTCTCTTTTCTCTCTAATTCTTTTATATTAGTTATCTTTTTCTTCCATTTCTTAGTGGGCACTGACCTATAACTCCCAGTACCAGCATGTGGCTATCATCCACAATGAGCTTTTGATCAGAGAGACCTACAAGGTTTCCTAAAAGAAAGAAAGACAGATTTCTGTCATAGTACTTGGTGACCCACCAAAGGTTAGTGGTATGACCCTATAGCTGAAGACACCATATGTGGTTCACATGTAAAGTTGGATGGCATGGCAGGAAGCTGGAAGAGAGTCAGTCCCCAGACAGTCAGCACGTTTAGTGTCAGAAGGTGCTACATGGGCAACTGGGGGAAAATGACCAATATCTGTTCAAGAAACTCATGGTCTAACCTACTTAGCAGCGAATAACCTGTCATGATGCTCACACAAGTGCAATAGTGGTGCACAGCCATGGTGGGAAACCAATTTGGCTAACTGATCCCATATGGGTACAAGACCCATAGCTGAAACCTGGAAACAAGTCAGAACCATATCACAAACATAAGCCCACTCTCCATTATCAAGGTACCTCCAATGGAGGGCTACAAGAGGGCCTACACCTATTAAAGTCTCTATAAAAAAGTAATGGTTATCTCATTTGTTGGGTGCTAACATACTCTCGACTGGAGAATCTGCTTCTCTTTTTCAGATGGACATAGATCCTAAGGAGAGAGCCACCCCACCATACCTCAAAAGGGCCCCAGCTGAAACTAAGAACAATTGGCAAAACAAGCAAAGGTGCTGCTTTCTTGGTAACTGGGTATCAGCACAAGGGTGAAGGAGATCAACACAGAGAAAAATCAACTCCTACCAAGTCAGAGAGCCATAGACCCAGAGGCCCCCAACACCTCATCACTGAAGCAGACCAAAAATGAACCCAACATGGCTCAGGGAAATTTTGCAGAACAGGGGTCAGAAACAGTTGGAGCCACATGTTGGGTCATGATATGCAGAGACATTTATCCTACCCATAACTATGGACTAACTCCACAATGCATGACACATATACCTCAACCAGGAAGAAATAGGTAGGATATGGATGAGCCTAACAATGGTACCGAATTGACTGTATTCACTGATTACAAAACTTATTAATAAAAAAAAGAGGGTGACTGGTAATCACAATTTAATGTGTCAAAACAGAAAGCTTGCCAAAGTGTTTAACCAAATGCCGATTTGGTTGGAATTCCAGTTACTCATGAGTCAAGACCTTGGAAAGTCTGAACCACTGCTTATCTTTAATTTATGGTTCTCTGCAATAGCCCGCACTGAACTGAGTGTCCGCCAGGTTAACATGTTGGCATAGGAAACTGTGCATCACAGAACAGCCAACAAGACAAACTCATGCTGCATTCTTTCCCCATCATTGCTGTGTGTTTTCCTAGTCTCTCATATAGGTGTACCCAGGCCTGACTGACAGTCCACAAAAAGCAAGCTTATCATAACAGCAGTGTCGGACAGTTTATTTTTAGTATTGATCGCTGACCTCCTTCATTTCCTTCTCTTTTTTTTCTCATAAACTATCTAGGCTTCATAAAAATAAAATGTTATTTATGGCTTTCCACCAGAAGTGGTCTAAGACATTTCAGAATCGTGATATGCACTCCTTAAAAAAAATGCATATATTCTCCAGTTTTAGAGGAAAAAAAAAATGACCTGGTGTTAGAAATATACTTTTTAATCAAGGGTGAGGAAATTTTTGGCAAGTTTTCAAATCATTAGCATCTTAATTCTAATGAAATAACAATTTTGCTCTGATGTATATACCCTTGTATGTATACATGGACCAACTGACTCAGTCTTCCAGGGAACCAGGAGGGGATCAAGCTGACTGTGGCTAAAGTGAGAACCTCATGACTCCACAGCAGATGTTGACTCTGTGTTCTTCCTTAGCAAGCACTATGCATCTGGGTCAGTACACTGGTCAAGAGCCTGGTGAGGAAGAGATGCAGCACCCAAACTGGGTTATTTCAGGAAAGATTGACACAGCAACTATGTGTAAGGATCAAGTTAAGATAAGGAAGTCACAGGAATTTTTAGATTAGTAACAACAGGTTACTAGTAAAGTCCCAGGTAATACCCCGATCCAAAACATACACAGGGAGGAAACAGTTACCAGATCCCACAGAGAGATGCCAGAGGTAGAAATGGCATGTGGGGAGGGCTGTGTGCAAGAAACCGACCTCCACGGTGAGATGCAGCTGGTGACTGGAGTAGCTGGACAAAGGCAGCCCAGAAGGCACGCGTCTCAACCCCATGAACTGGACTCTGAGAATAAAGGAGTCTGTTGATGAAAATCATACATGTGGGAAAACAGCAGTGTGGACCCTGGATCTGAAAAGAGAAAATGACAATCAGAAAAACAGAGAAGAATCCCTTAACTCCAGGATCAAGGTCATCTCTAAGGAACAGGTACCTCTACATGACAAAGACCCCTTAGTGTACAGGACTTTGCTTCCGGGGACCTTGGTCATGCCGTCCCCATTGGCAGGGGTACTCATTCAGTGACAAGTACAGAACCCAGCCCAAGCCAATCAGCAGCCGGCTATCCTGGTGATAGCCAGTGATAGCCAGTAGGCACATCTGGCATTAAACTGAAAGGAATAAAATTCAGAACTTTTAATATGACTATTCAAGCTTTTTTTAAAATATTTTATTTTATTTGCAAGCACACAGACAGAAAGAGATCTAGAAAAGAGATAGAGAATGGGCGTGCCAGGGCCTCCAGCCTCTGCAAACAAACTCCAGTTGTGCATCTGGCTAATGTGGGTCCTAGGGAGTCGAGCCTTGAACAGGGGTCCTTCGGCTTCACAGGCAAGCACTTAACCACCAAGCCATCTCTCCAGCCCTATTCAAGCTCTTTTTTCCCTGCTGGCAGTGAAACAGGAAGCAAGTGGTCCTGGAAGATGCTAGCATTTCTATGCCCACAGCCAGTTAAGAAAGAGTAAGCCTAAAATCACAAGCATGAGCTTCAGTCAAATTATGCCTCAAGTTTGCCTTGATTCAATATCTTTTGTCTTGTTTTGGTCAGAAGAGTTGAATTGGGTCTTCCCTAGAAGGTATACTGAAGTTCTAACTTCTAGTGTCTCAGTCAGAAAGATGTTATTTGTAGGCAGAGATTGGAGAAAGAATTGTTGTTCACTCAGTAGCATGGCAGGCACATATTCCAATAGGAGTAGTGTCTCTGAACAAAGAGGAGGAGAGACACTTTAGGGGAGAACACTTGAATGTTCAAGCACAGAAAATGAGGACTACTGGCAAGCTACAAGAGCTGAGAAGAATTCTTCCCAGCATGTTTCACAGAGACGATATAGAGTCTAGCTGATATCTTGAGTTGGACTTTAGTATCGTCAATCATGAACAATAAATTTCTGTGGTTTTAAACCACCCACTTTGTATTATTTTACTGCACAGCATACGAAAATAATGCAGACAAGTACTGTGCTTTATTTCAACAAATCTAACAGTTCATTAATGGCAAGATGCTCTGTTGTTTCATCTGTGTGTGCTTAAGAGAAGAGAGATGCAGATCCAAGTATGACAAGCTGTCAATTATAAGTCCTAAACAGACTCAAAAATGTTAAAGATATATTTGAGAATCTATAAAATATGACACTGGGTTCTATCAGCTCAGTTGATACTGATGTTTGTATGACTATTAATTTGAATGAGTCACCTAGGATGCTAGGTGCTGGAAAAGTGCTCCCCACCTGGTGCCTAAATAAATATCAACCCAGATTGTACATTGTCAGATAAGTAAAGTATGTAAAAACTATGCCTAACAAGCATATATCTTTTTAAGATAAGCATGAGGTATATTTTTTACTTTAGCTACCATGTATTAATGATTACCTCTAGGCAATGTCAAACCTGAAAAAAATTATGAATACTAGACTGAATATTTCCTTTTCTTTCCTTGTATTTTTATGTCACTAGTGACCACTGCCATCCCCACTGCCTTCACTCTTCTCTTGGAACCACTTCTTTTGGAATCTAAACCAGTGATTCTCAATCTGACCATCTATTTGAATCTCTGGGAAATTTTTGGAGAAGTATATCTTGAAAATCCAAGTGTGGTATCACAATCGTATCAGTTGCTGGAAGAAATGAAAAACATCATGTTACTTCCATGGAAGAAAATTTGACAATATCCATCAAGATGTCATTTGAATCAGAATTCTCACTTCTAGGAAATTATTTCAAGGTTTGTTTTATGAAAAAATGGTAAAGAATAGTAGATAAGAGGTCACTGTGTCATTATTTGTCAAAGGAAGAAATTGAGGACCACCACAGCCTACCAGTAGGACACCAGTTGAACAACTTCTGCTATAGTCAAAATCTTATACAGTAAGGCTTTAATGAGAAAAGGGGGAACAACATCAGGGAATGGATGTAAAGCAAAAATAAAAAGAGAAAAGTACAGAGTATGTTAACACTTACTAGAATCTACATTTACATAGCTGTTTCACTGTTCATTTTGCCAAAAATAGAAAAAAGCAAATAGAAAGAAAAGAAAGAATAAAATACAAATGATACATATGGTTGCCTCTTTGCAATCAGAAGGAGAAAGAATGGGTAGTACAAAGAGCAAAAGGGGGCTGGAGAGATGGCTTAGCGGTTGGGCGCTTGCCTGTGAAGCCTAAGGACCCCGGTTCGAGGCTCGGTTCCCCAGGTCCCACGTTAGCCAGATGCACAAGGGGGCGCACGCGTCTGGAGTTCGTTTGCAGAGGCTGGAAGCCCTGGCGCGCCCATTCTCTCTCTCCCCCTCTATCTGTCTTTCTCTCTGTGTCTGTCGCTCTCAATAAAATAAAATAAAAAAAAAAACAAAGAGCAAAAGGAATATAAAAGTCTCCTTTTTATATGTTTTTATAGTTTTGAGTTATTATCATGTCTGTTGTGAATATTTCAAGTATCCAAAAATAAAGTTATATCAACAAGGTTTCAAAAAAGTTAAAATTTGGCTCAAACAGATACAAATGAACCTTAGTATATATCAAAATGATCGCAAAACCACATATTTGAAAATGAAGAATTTAAACTGAGCGTGGTCATACATGTCTCTGAGCACATATACAGCAGAAAACATAGTCATGGGCTGGAGAGATGGCTTAGTGGTTCAGGTGCTTGCCTGCAAAGCCAAAGGACCCAGGTTCAATTGCCCAAGACATACACAAGCAAGATGCACAAGGTGGCACATGCATCTGGAGTTCATTTGCAGAGCCTGGAGGCCTTGGCACACCCATTCTCCTCTCTCTCTCCCCCCCCCTCAAATAAATGAATGAATAAAAAAGAAAAGCACAGGCAGGATGATCACAAGTTTGAGGCCAACCTGAGCAAATAAATGAGATCCTATTTCAAAATAGACCCAACTGAACATGAGTAACATAATCTCATGAACTTGGGTCCTTAAATGAGTAAAACTGGAACACTAGCAAGAAGCAAGTAGCACACTGGCACATACGTCTCTCAGCTCCCTGACCACTTTGTGCGCATGCCAGGTCTTCCTGTACAGTTGACTATAGCTCTTCTCAAATTGTGGGACAAAGTAAATGTTTCCTTTTGAAGTTGCTTTTGTCAAGAATTCTGTCATGGTAACAAGAAAAGGCTACTAAGACAGAAAATTGGTACTCAAGGAGTGGGGCTGCTGCTGTGACAAACCTAACTATATGGTTCACAGGGTTTGAATTGATTTATGGAAGGAATGTGGAAGAATTTGAAACTGCAGGATACAGAAGATCTAGAATTTTAACCAAAGCTTACTGAGCCACTATAGTGCAAGTGTGGAAGGCCAAACTGCCAAGGGAAATTCAAATTTTAGAGGGAGGCCTAGATCACAAGATTTTAGAGAGGAGCAAGGATTCTGTCAGAACCTGGGATAGAGGCCATTCATGTAATAGTCTGTCAAAGAATCTGGCTGCATTCTACAATGTGCTAAAAATTTGTGTGAAGCTGAATGCACTATGATGGGTTCTATCTCTTCTCAAACCATGAGCCATAACTGAGTCCCTCCTTCCTTAAGTTTATTTAGTCAAGCATTTGGTTATATCAGGGAGAAAAGTAACTAATTCAATTTTTCATTACATATTTTCTCAGGATCAATACAGAAACACGGGTATTGTAAACATTATTTAGCAGGCATGCTGATACTAAGACAATATTTGGGGGCTGGAGAGATGGCTCAGCAGTTAAGGCCCTGGCCTGCAAGGTCTAACAACCCTGGTTCCATTTTTCAGTACCCACTTAAAGCGAGATGCACAAAGTGGCACATGCATTTGGAGCTCATTTGCAGCAGCTAGAGGCCCGGCATGCCCACTCTCTCCTCTTCTATTTTCTCTCTCTCTCTTTCTCTCTCCTGTCTCTCTTTTCTCTCTGTTTACAAGTAAATAAATACAATATTTAAAAACAATTAACTCCTGTTGGGGGCCTTTCTTGAGTGTGATGTTTCTCTCTTTTGCCCCTGAGGCTCCCCAGTGTCTTCTATTACAAACAAAACAAAACAAAATAACAATATTTTGTACTATACTGTAGGATAAATGTACTGATGTTGGAATTCAGGGTCCATACTGTGGGAGAGGCATGACATAAATATATGAATAGAAGAAAAGAAGGTTGAACACTGAGGTGTGTACATTTGACATGAAGGAAGCATGAACTCATGATTTCAAACATAGCTATATTGCTCTGTCTGTCCCCGGAAGAGACTGAGAAGCAATTACCCAGAAGTAATTGCACTAGTACATTAGTATCAGAATCTTGGTTCTGAAACATCAACAGGTAAAACTGTATTTGCTGCAAAAGTTGCTGGTTCTAAAATGAAGGCAGGCAACATACAAGGTGAGCCTAGAGGAGCTTGTATCAGAAGTAAAAGAAATGCTCAAAGAATGACAAATACAGAACATAAAGATGAGAGCAGGGAGGGTCAAATATAGGGCAATATGGAGTATCAAAAATTGAACATAATGAAGGCTGGAAAGATGGCTTAGCAGTTAGGGTGCTTCCCTGCAAAGTCAAAGGACTCAGGCTCAATTCCCAAAGACCCACATAAGCTAGATGCACAAGATGGCACATGCATCTGGAGTTTATTTACAGTAGCTAGAGGCTCTGGTGTGCCCATTCTCTCCCTTCCCCCCTCTCTCGCTGTCTCTCTTTGCCTCTCTTTCTTTCTCTCAAATAAATAAATAATAGTAATAAATCTGTTAAAAATGAACATAATGAATTGAAACATGTGGAATTTTAAATATCCATAAAATATACTGGTACTGAAATAGGGACAATATTTTATTTACATAAGACTGCTGTAAAAACCATGTCAAAGTAATAATAATATGCTTAGAAAATATCTATTTTCCAATCTCCACTGAGGTTCACACAAAGATTTCCAATGCATGGTTAACACTAGTGGGTGAAAAATCTAGGCATTGGAACATAATATTCATATTGCATGAAATTGTCATCTTACATATTATTTGTTAGTGAGAATGTAAAAACATACCTTCCAAATGAAAAGATTCACCACACACTCTCTGAACCAGGTGACAAACTATCCAAAGTAATAGACTGAAAACCCCAATGGGATGTATTAGAATGATGTCAACAGCATCTGTGTAGAATTCTTTCTATAATTTTTTTTTAACATTGACCTGGTTATGAAGGCACAATCAGATTCAGAAATACTCTGTAAGACAACCTGATCAAAACTGGTGGTCCCATTAAATGCAAAAGTATAGGTGGGGGGACAAAACAACCACAGGTGGGATATTGCTTTGAAGTAAGGACTTTAAATGGAAGCGTGACTAAATGCAAAGTGCGTGATCATTGAGGCTCTGGTTTTCAGACCAGCTAAAAATATATTGCCGAAGAATAGCAAAAAACAATAATAATAATAATCATAATCATAATAATAATAATAATAATTACTGGACAAATGAGAGAATTTGGAAATCAACTTAAGATCTATTCACTTTAACCCAGAATTAAAGTAGCTCAAGAATATTATTTGTATGCAGTAAGTGTCAAAATTTTATATTAAGTATCATTAACACATTAACACTTTTCTGGGCCCCACGGGGAACAAGACTAGCAGCTTACATATTTTTAAAATCAAATAAGTATATTGCAATACCATTTTTTTCCTTCTTGTGTTGACAAAGTTTGAGAATGATAAACATGATTCTCAGGGAATTATTGATGAATGAAAAATAGATTATACAATGTATTATTTATTATTAGAGTGCTATTTATGATGGAGAGAAAAAATAACCTACATACATCTAACAACAAAATCATATGATACACATGATGTAATTTATACATTCACATAATAAATTCTGTTTAGCTATTTTTCAATGATTCTAAAAATAAATATTTGTCATATAAAAAAAATCAAAAGTTCATGCTGATAATTCCAGTGCAAATCCATCATCTCAAGGGTTGTGTCTTTCTTCCCCATTCTATATTTATGCAGTGCAGCTTACACAGGGTGAACCCTGAATCCCAATTATATTTATATATTTATTCATTTGCTCTAATCTACAACACACAGATCTTTTAAGAATTTTTATTGTGATGTGTCTTAAGCTGATTAATTTTATTTTATAATTCCTTTATTTCATGCAGCCTTAAATGCACAGATTATTTCATACAACATGGCTGTGGTTTATCTGAATTTCCCCCCACTTTTTCCCTGCCAAATCAATTTAAAATAAATGTTTTCCAGCTCGTTAACCATATAAAGAACCAACACAAGAATGCAAATTGAAATGTTACAGCAGTAAACTAAAGAATGCACATTGAAACAATCCATGCATATGGACAGAGTCCATAACCACCTCAGCTTTTCTTCCCTGAGTGTGATTAGCACAGGTCTTTCACATGATAAATGCTGGTCACATGTAGAGACTCAACTAACTAACAAAAGTTTACTCAGATTGACTCAGACACAGATGACATGGAAATACGGTTCCCCCCAAAATGTAATAAAAAAGAAAGCTGGTCATCATTAGGCCATAGGATCTGGGCTCTGATTGATGGGTACTTCATCACAAAGCATGATTCCTAGGGAGTAACAAATACCTTGTGATAAGGCTGTCTCTCCTTTCCCTCTTACTGGAAATCAGTTGTTCACATTGTATTCTTTCTGACTCTGTAACTTGGCCTCACCAGTGCTCAAAGTCACCATCAACAGTTAATTACAGAAGATTTATGGTATCCATCAAATTGCTGTCTAAGTACATCTGTTTTTAGTGCTGCTCTCACCTGGACCAGAAAAAGTTACTTTTTGTAGATGGTAATGACTACTGGGGAGACTCAAAACTCATAAAAGTGTTAAGAAGTGACAGTTAAGTGCCCAGCACTCAGTGCATCAGGAACTATTGTAGAAGAGATGGCTTAAAGAATGTAAGAGCCAGAGGATGAGGAGGAATGCTTTGGAACACTGTCCACTGGACATGAATTAGCCATTGTATTCATGATGTCACAATATCGGACTGATCAACATGCCAAAGACAAAAGAGAAAGGCAAAAAACAGATAAATAAATAAAACGAGAGGATGAAGAGATGGATTAGCAGTTAAAGCACTTGTCTAAGAAGCCTATGGACCCAGGTTCAACTCCTCAAGACCCCCATAAGCCAGATGCACAAGATGGTACATGTATCTGGAGTTTATTTGCAGTGGCTGGAGGCCCTGAAGTAGCCATTCTCATTCTCTCTCTTTCTCTCTCCATTGTCTCTTTCTCCCATTCTTTCTTTCTAACTTCCTTTCTCATAAATAAATAAATAAAATATCTTTAAATTAAAAGAAGAAGAGAGACTAGTCAAGGCAAATAGGTTCAGTAAAAGGAATATGTGGGAAGGGAGAAAAAATTAGGTAATGAGAGGGGATTTCAATAAAGATATGTACATTATAAAAATTGTCTATAAAAAGCTTAACAAAGGAAAGAAGACAAAGATTTTAGGAAAGAAATGATTGCACATTTTCACTAATATGATATATGCATATATGTATGCACATATTAATATTTTCTTCAAGTCCAGGCTTTAGCACATGAAGCAGAATGCAGTATAAATCAGTTTTAAGTTATATGAAAATGATGGGGTTTTGAGAAATGTTTATGCACCCTTTTATTTATATATACATACATACAGATGGTATAAAAGGAGAAGAGAGACTACTTAGAGGGAGGAAGAGGAGAGACAAAAAAGAGAGTGATAGATGAATATAAACAATGATCTAAACAGGGCAATCATATATATGTATGTAAATATCATAAAGAAACCCACTGTTTTGTATGCTACCTAAAAACATAATGTTTTAAAAAGCAGCATGTCCATTAGAAGACTGGAAAAGCTTCAGTTGGGTAAGTAGGAGAAATAACTTCTAACTTACAATAGAACAATAGGATATTTGTGTGGTGTGTGTGTGTGTGTGTGTGTGTGTGTGTGTGTGTGTGTAAGTAGAGGTATGCTAGGGTCTCTTGCCATTGCAAAATAAGTACCAGATATATGATCTATTTTTTGTGTCTGGCTTTATATGGGTGATAAGAAATCGAACCAGGGCCTGCTAAGCCATCTCCTCAGGCCCAGGATAATTATTTTTAACAAATAACTGCATATTTCATAACAGTATTAGAGAGAATTTTTAATGTTCCCAACACAAAGGAATGACAAATGTCCAGGGGGACATATACAAATGCCAATGACTTTTATCTCATCATTATCAATTATAGACATGTAATGTAATATTATACTGTAACCCATAAATATGTAATTATTGCTTTGATAAAAAAAATGTACTTTATGAAACAAAATTATGATATTCAAAGAAAACCATTTCCTGTGCAAAAGACCTATAGGGTCTGGGGATGTGTCTCAGTGGTTAAAGGAGATTGCTTGCACAGTTTAGTGGCCCAGGTTCAATATCCTAGCACCAGCATAAAGTCAGAAGCAAAGTGGTACAAATAACAAACCTTCAACAACAATAATGGGAGGAGCAGCCAGAAGAATATAAAGCTCAAAGGTCAGCTAGTCTGAAGTTCATCTGCAGTCTGGCTGCTCATTTCCTGTAGCAAGAGACCCTGTCTTCAGGAAAGTGGAGCACAGATGCCTAGAAGTTGTCCTTTGATCGCCACATGGACACCATGACATGTGTGCACAAGCACGTGCATGTGCACACACACACACACACACACACACACACACACACATAAATAATAATAATACTTTTTTAAAGGCTTACAGTTCTTCATATTTCACACTAGGCTAGAGTTGGACAAGAAGTTGTGTCAGCTATCTTGAGAGGAAGTTGGCCCAGCCAGCCTCCAGGGTCTAGTAAACAATGCTCCCCAACTGTTCAACTGGAAAGCGAGCTCAGATGTGAAGACCAGCAGAAACAGCTTCCTGCTACTCTGCAGTGTGGATCACAACATTACTATATAATACAGCAAGCGCTTGCCGATTGCACACTGAGCAGAAGCAAGAAGGCTGCCCGCCCCACCCTATAAGGGCAAGTTGCTGATTGACATATCATAAAGCAAGTCTGAACCAGATAGCTGCAAAGAGGTTATTTCAAGATGTTCGTGGTATCTGCTAACCTGGAGTGTTTGAAATAAATTCAAGGTAGTTCTTGACTGTGGTTTCCTTATGTGGCTCTTTTAGAAATAACACCCATGCTAACCACTCTTTGAAATTCCAATATTGTTAATCTTTTTTCATGTCTAGGCTTTTACACAGTAAATAGAATGCAGTGTAAAGCAGTTTGAAATTATATGTAAAATAATGGGGATCTGAGAAATGTTTATGCAGCATTTTTATTTGCAAAATGTTTTTTATTACAACCACCCCAGCTAATTATCCTTCCTTGCTACTTGGGGACTAGTCATTAGATTGCATATGTTACTAATGAGACAGAGTGCTGGAGGGATGGCTTAGCAGTTAAGACACTTACCATTGCCAGCAAAGCCAAAGGACCCAGGTTCAATTCCCCAGGACCCACATAAGCCAGATACACAAGGTAGCATATGAGTTCATCTGCAGTGGCTGGAGGCCCTGGCACACCCAGTCTCTCTCTCTCTCTCTCTCTCTCTCTCTCTCTCCCTCTCTCTCTCTCTCTGTCAAATAAATAAATAAAAATATTTTTTAAAAAGACAGAGAGGGAAGTTCCACTCCAGGTAACTAACTTTGCATGTCTCTGAAACATAAAATCATAACAACTTGTTCAGAATTCTATGGTAAATCAGTCATCTGACCACAGCAATTAAAACTCTTATCTCTGAAGCACCATCTAGTCCCCTGTAACTCAGCCTTCCATCAGGATTTTGTTTCCATTATGTTACTGTTTTCCTGAAAAGCTCAAGTACCCCCTAGCAAAGTGTACACTCATGAATCAATACACAGTAGTTATCTCTTTCTACTATACTCCCAGCAACGCCACCTTCAGATCTAGAACATACAAACATTCCCAAATCTCCTCATTTACAAAGCCTCCTGACCCTATGCCTCACTAACATCATATCTTACTGCTTTATTTCTATCATCATGTTTATAACAAAATAATCTGTATTCCCTGTCTTCTTTCTGGTACTACCCAATCACTCATTAATCCAAGCCAATTCCCTGGAATGGTCAGTCAAATTTTATCAGTAGACCCAAGTCTATTCATAAGTCCAAGGGTCACTTCAAGAGCCTGTGTCATCTTTGATATAGCTACCATGTTTAGTTGGTTAATTTTCTCTCTTATCTCTCTGGTGTGTGTGTGTGTATGTGTGCCACACATCTGTGTTTTGCCTCTGGCCGGTCCTCCTGCAATCATTTCTGGCTTCTGCTTCTTGTGAAGACCAGATTTAACAAGCTCTGCTCTTAGTCCACCGCTCCTCTCTGGAAGAGCTTCTCTCTGGACTGTGGGCTGCTTTCAGGATTTTAACTCCCTTCTGCTCCCTCATATCTAAACCTGCATCTTTATCCATATGACTGCCCCTCTGGGTTTTACTCCAATGAATAATTAATTATCCGTAAGACATTTCCAGTCATATAATATCTACAGACTATATCCAAACTTAATTCATTTTGTTTTCAACCCTACCCCTCCTTCTCTGTGCTATTTTAGTGATCCAATAGCCATGAAATCTTGAATTTAAGAACTTTTCTCATCTTCTTGCTGCCCTCAGTCTCTTCGCTCAAATAATTAATGCATTCTAAAAATTATAGCTACTAAATTTTTATTAACTTGCATTAATCTCTCATACAGTTTTGATCTCATAATTTTAACTATATATATATTTATATATATAAATATATATATATTTAAAGATGATATAGCTAATTTATATATATATATCTGTGTGCATGTGTGTGTGTGTGTGTGTGTGTGTTTATTGGCATGCCAGGTATTGTTCCACTGCAAATAAATGCCCATAGGGCTTTATGTGGATGGTGGGGAAATTGAACCCAGGCCTGTAAACTTGGCAAACAAGTATCCTTATCCACTGAACCATCTTCCCAGGCCCTTGTTTATAGCTTTAAGTGCTTCATTTACCAAAATTGGTGTGTAGCTTACAGAGCAAGGTCTAAGCCTCTATGAGTGGCTCCAAGGACCTGTGCAACCTGGATTTAGTCTAAAATGTCAAGGATTTCCTGACACTTCCCACCTCACTATTTAGAAGTACCAAAATATTTCTAGCTTCTAATCCACATGGAACTTTATCAAACATCAGTTATTGATTGCACCTATGATAACACTCTCTCTTGTTTATTTACCACTATTTACAGATATCTTCCTTTGGGTTACATGGTAAGATAATATGCTCTATTGTCTTCAAGATTGTCATGACCATGAGATTTGTTTTGACCAAAAAACAATAAGAAAAAGCAATGAGTGTCACATCCAAGTAGAAAAATATTGGAAAGGAATGTATGATTTTTCATTTTTATTCCACCTGCCATGGAAAATAAATTTCCAGAGAATTCAGTTATTAGTTCTGGAGTCAGACTAATATGCTGAAATCAACAAGGTGATAGGAAAATCTAAGCCTGTGTTACTTCTAGCTCCTACAAGTAATGAGGTACTTATTATTGCAGCATATTCTTACATGTTTTAATACATATACCCTATTTTTCCTTCTGTTTTGACTATTTATTACCTTCTACCAAAAAGTTGTCTCTGAATTTCTAGTGCATCCGTTCTAGATTTCCCAGCTCTCAGATATACTGCTAATTCTCTATACTAAGTTATCCCTATGTGACCAATTAACCCCCCCCCAATAAGCTGAGGTTCTTGATGGAAGATTAAACGGATGTCTATGATGTCTTCTCTTCATTTTTTCATGTTTGGTGCCTACCATGGGTGGCTATCATACAGCTGGTGCTCAATAAATATTCATTGTAGCAAATTGTTGAAATTGTATTGAATCCAACTGGGAAGCAGAGGAATAGTGAACTCTACATGTTATACTGTATTGGTAGAGTTACTGGAAAATTTCGTGTCCATGTCGTGACTTGCTTACTGGAAAATGAGCATCAATATGGATAGTAACACCATCTACCTAATATGACTGCTGTAGGGTTAGAGAGTAATTTTCAGAGTAGAAATCTGTAATTTACATAAAATACTTGCAATTGGAGATATCTTCTAGACATTTGTTTTCAAAAACATGTATATTTGTGCGATGATTATTATGATATGTTAGTTATCCAATTCCTATCTTTCCAGTGTACATGTGACTACAAACATAACTTACATGTTCTTAAGAAATGATACAATTAGATAATTTGCCCTTGAAATCTCTATTTATCAAAGCATAAGAAAGATAATTTCTAGTTTGGGCACTGGAAACGTTCAAAAGGACAAAGTAAAAAGAGGCAACACTTGTTCAGGCTTCAGCTACACCACATGGTCAGGGTGGGCATGTTTACATGATTCATCTCTCTGAGCACAAGTTCCTCAATTGTAATATCATTATGCAAAAAGCTGTAAAGTCCCCCACTCTTACCTCCCTGTTTGGACTGAGGGAAATAACAAGTGTAAAGAGTCTAGCATTGTGTCAAGCACATGGTAATTTTGCAACACGTGATTTTCTTTCTGAGTTACTATTATCATGTTCATCATCAGGAGTCCTGAGGAAAAGCTGTCATTCTGGGACTGTAAATAGGTTGAAATGTTGCCTGGCCTCCACTAGAATACCCAAGAATAAGGACAGGCAATCGTTTGCATTTTATTTATCCAGAATGTGAAACATATTGCTTTATGTTTTGCTTTTCTTGTGGATGTGATTAAAAACCAAACTAAAGCAACTGTGGGAAGAAGGAGAAATATATTTTGGTTCACAGTTCCAGGGATTAGTCTATCATGGAAGGAAGAAAACATGGAAGAGGGTATCACCATCAGTAGAAGCAGGCACTTGTGATGTAGTTCAGCTTATTCAAATCTTGGTGACCAGGAGAGAGAGAGAGAGAGAGAGAGAGAGAGAGAGAGAGAGGCTGAACTTTGGAGCAGAGATCAGTCAAAACCAGGGCTAGGCTATAATCCATAAGGCTTACTGCTCTTCAGAAACCCATTTCCTCCAATTAGGCCCCACCTTCTAAAGGTTCTACAACCTCCCACATCAGACAGAACTACAAATGTTAAACCAATGAGCCTGCAGGAGACCTTCCACATTGGACCATAACAAAAGCTCAGTAACAAGACCTAGAACTCAACTGACCTTTTAATATAAACAATATAGAAGGCAGAGTTGGAGCTTGAAGAAGGCTGTTTTTGGCAGGTCATGCCATTTGTCTGGGAAACTGTCCTGCTGTCTGAATGGTTGAAATTATCATTGATGCTGACCATGACTGTGCATACATGCTGCACACATTTGTATCCTGAGAACAGTGGTTGTGCTTTCTGGACAATGAGGTACTAAGTACTACATAAACAAGCTTTTACAGGCTGGAGAAAGAAAGCATCAGATTGGAATCCCTGCTCCCACTTTACTATGAGCTCTGCCTTGCAGAATACAGTATCACACAGACGTCTGTAGCAATTACCTTCTCATTGCTGGGGGGAAAGAAAACACCTAATTAATCAGAAGCTTCCACGGGGAGGAAAGGACTTATTTCACCTTACAGTGGTGAGGGGACATTTCACCATGATGGAGAAATCATGGCAGGGCAGGCAGTTAGGGGGAAAGGGTGAGGGTGATGTGAGGTATGTATCACATCTGCAGAACAGTAGGAAGAAATTAGTCTATGTACTGGCCTAGGAGCTGAGTGACCCCAAAGAAACATACCATCTCCAGCAAGGCTTCACCTTCTAAAAGCTCCATAAGTTTTCCAAATTTCCACTAGCTGGGGACCAAGTATTCAAAATATATGAACCTTTGAGTGACATTCTATTCAAACCACCAGACTACTTGACAGCTTTATGGGGGAACTAGGGAAAGACTGACAAATGACTATATTTCCCTTGAGGTACTCCATCAGTCACTAGAAGATCTCCTGAGAAGAATTTTGAGGGCTGGAGAGATGGCTTAGTGGTTAAGGCACTTGCCTGTAAAGCCTAAGGACCCAAGTTTGACTCCACAGAACCCATGTAAGCAAAATACACATGGTGGCACATGCGTCTGAAGTTTGTTTGCAGTGGCTACAGGCCCTGACATGCCCATTCTCTCTCTCTTTCTCTTATATAAATAAATAAATAAAGAGAAATTTAAGGGCTAGAGAGATGGCTTAGAAGTTAAAACATTGGCCTGCAAAGCTAAAGGATCCAGGTTCAATTCCTCAAGACCCACGTAAGCCAGATGCACAAGGTGGTGCTTGAGTCTGGAGTTCGTTTGCATCAGCTAGAGGCCCCATTCACTCTGTCTCTCTTCTCTCTCAAACAAATAAATACTTAAAATTTTTAAATAAATTTAAAAAATAATTTTAATTTTAGCAATTTGAGAACTCCTTATAAGACTATAGTTTTTGTTTTTTTTTTCCACACTTCATACTTTGACCAACTTTCAGCAGATAGCAGACATGGTGGAGCCCTTACTATAATGTATAAATGTGATGGCCTGCTTAACAACCACAAACAGCAAAGGAAAGAACATAAGACCTGCACACAGAATATTGGGTGAATTGTAACATGACACACAAAAGTCTATACCAGCCTTTTATATCCTTGATATGATGTGTACTGAGTTCAATTCACCCTTTCGATGCCGAAATAACTGCAGCATTCTCAGATTACCACAAGAATTGGGAATCAAAGACAACCTTCACCCAGCAGTGAAGTGCTACTTACTCAGCAACGCATTAGCCCCTTCGGGCCACACCAGCAAGTGAAGCCTATGACCACCAATGGAGTGCAGAGGAGACTCTGGAGTCCATGTCTTCAGCTTCCTTGTGCAAAAGCACTCATCCCTGACTCACATGATCAGAGGGTCCCATTAAAGTGGCTGTGGAGAGGGGACTCTGGGTTTTGGGAAAAAAATATTCCTTAGCCAAAATAAATATATCCATACAGTATTTTTTAGGTACATTATTCTTTGTCTAGTTTGCATTTTGCTTGTTTTGCCAGGCACAAGAAAAATCTTTTCTTGCCAAAAAAAGAAGTATTCTGAAAGAAAACATGGAAGAAAAGAAACAGTTGTTGGAACATTTTATTCAGATTTCTTCCTGAAATATTATCTGGCAAGTCATTTTAGAAAATATAACACATAATCTGCTAAAATTTTTATAAAGTAGGAATTTTTATTATCAATCCCTATGTTCTGACCAAAACTTTCTATTCTAGCTTTTAAGGGCCAAATTCTCCATTGGCATATGCTTTTCTTCCCACAGCCTCTCTAGATTTCATGATAGATAGAGTTATTCCAGCATTTTAGAAATTGGATTATTTCTTGATTCATGACCATTTTGTGAGAAATAATATTATTTTATTTGAAAAAGAGGGGAATTGAGGTCTAATTCTTCCAGTGGATTTGTTTTTCTGTCCCAAACAATTAATTAAATTTTTCTGGCAACATTAGCATATTTATTTTTTGCTTACTATGTGTGTTACTTACTGTGGCAGAGAGGAAGAAGAAAGGAAAGCTGGCTTTAAAATGAATAATTAAGTCAGGCATGGTGGCACATGCCTTTAATCCCAGCACTTGGGAGGCTAGGTAGGAGGATCATCATGGGATCAAGGCCACCCTGAGACTACATAGTGCATTCCAGGTCAGCCTGGGCTAGAGTGAGACCTTAACTCGAAAATCCAAAACGGATTTAAAAATAAAATAAAATAAAATGAGTAATTAGACTAGAAATAGAGAACTGGGTTCTACCTGTGTACCTTACTGCACAAAAGCTGTATGACGCGCTCCCTCTCTCTCTCTCTCTCTCTCTCTCTCTCTCTCTCTCTCTCTCCTCCCCTCCTGCCTTCTCATACTTTCTTTTTTTCTTTCTCTCATTTACACATCAATCTTATTACTTCATTGATTATTGAATAACCAAAGGATTGCTAGTACACGTAACTAAGTAAGCATGTGAGAAATCCCCCTGGCTGGGCAGCCTATAACACAGGGGGACCTCCATAGTGATTCTTCCATAGTCATCTGAGTAGGCATCCAATGCTTGAGCACACATCACAGTCTCCTGGTCTGCCTTGCATCCTGCTTCTTGGAGCACACCTCTAGAAATTCTGATTCAATAGGACTACAAGTTAGACTTCAGCATGTCTACTTCTAACCAATGCCTGGACACTGCTGCTGCTGCTATTGTTGCTGTCCAAGGACATTCTTTGTCTGTCACTCAACATGCCAGTCAGTGGAACACAATGTCATCTCTTCAGTCAATTCCAACTTTGGTGTGCTCTTGTTGAAACTACTCTGACAACATGTTAAGTCTGGGTGACAATAACCTTTGGAGTGAGGGTTGTTTAACATTTCTATTCTTCCTGCAACAACTCTTTTTCTCCCTTCTAGTTCATCTCTCGGTGAAAACTATATATCAGCCTCATGTTTTTTCCATCTCCAATCATGCATGCTTGCCTCACATATGACTATGACTGAGCAATTTCTCTACTAGGACCAAATTACAAAGAGTCTCAGATATAGAAACTATGGGAGCCCATAAGCACAGAAAAACAAAGTCACAACTCATCTGACTACCCACCACACTTTAATGTGCATTATTTGACTTTTTTGTTTTGAGGTAGGCTCACTCTAGCCCAGGCTGACCTGGAATTCACTATGTAGTCTCAGATTGGCTTGAACTCACAACAATCCTTCTACCTCTTGCCTCCTGAGTTTTGGGATTAAAGGCATGTACCACCACACTCAGATTATTTGATTTTTTTTAACTCCAAAGTTCTATAAAACATGTAATTATCTCCAGACAAAAAAAGAAAATATGATGCTTAGAGAATTGCTTCACAAATTTTCCCAAGGTCATACAGAAAGCATATAAACTCTTTCTAAACCTAAATGTTGTATTCTTTATTGCTACAAACATATGAGATAGAAGCCAACATTATCACTGGTTTAAATTAAAAAAAAAAAAAAACTGCTGCCCCCTCTGGGGATTAGAATCCAGTTTTGTTTTCTTATAAAAATATCTGAAATCACCAGTGTCTCATATCATGTTTGAGGGAGGTACCAAGTATATATATGTCCTCAGGGCTCCATACAGTTGTGGAGCCGCCTCTTCTGAACAAGAATCATCTGTACATACCCTCTGGAGCCTGCTTCGTGATATTGCTATCAACTTCTCTTACTGCAACACTGTGTCCTGCCAAAAGCAACATACCTTAACACAGGTCCCATGATTCTTGTTCATCTCAGGTTTTGAATTTAACACATACTAGATGCTTTGCTAGGTAGATGTCCTAATTTTCTTTTCTTGGAAGGGATCATGACCATATTTTATCAAATATCTCTTGATTCTACATGTTTACCATAAAATTAATTTAATTTAGATCTAGACACACTTTTACAAAAAGCCATATAAGAAAGCAAGACAGTTCATTGGTGGATTATATGAATGCTGCAATATATTTAATATTAAGAAAGGGTTCGTATAAAAAAATCATTCTCTCCATGCTCTGGAGAATGTAGTTAATGGTAAAAGCATGACTTGCTGCCCCCAGGGTGCTTTTATGTTTATGAAAATGGATAATCAAAACTATTTTGAAATGCACTTCATCTTCTTCCTTTTATATTCGGGAAATTTATTTGAAGTAATATATTTATGTGGCTAGAAATTAACTTGGCACTTGTGAAAGGCACTTCAAATATAGCACTTTTAGCTGCATTTTAACCTTTCTTAATCTCTTGGACAACTCATAGCATCCTGAGCACCACCAAGTGAAATGGCCTGGTGTTTGTTTTGTTTTGCACCTTACAGAACAGTCTTTGAGATCAAAGGGGGTCCTCTGTGAGAAGGAGGTCCCAGGGGAACAGGGTGACTAGGTGGATCCGGCCAAACAAACCTGGGAGCTGATTGTAGAGACCAAATTCCATGTCACCAAAAATATCCTTAGCTGGCTTCTAGAAACAAGAGTCACAGGATCTTGTCACAGGAGTGTGACATGCATTAGTAATTTAGAGAAAATCTGTCCTAACTTTTTTTTTAATTTCACAATTAATTACACTGAAGAAGATCAAATAGGCAAGATTACAAAATCAATTGCCAAAAATTAAATCATTAAGCTGATATAAACTGAATAATGGCAAATAAAATATTTTTGTCCCTGTCCATGCCAGAAAAAAAAAAAAATCAAGTGACACATGAACCAGTAAGCAGCCCACTCTAGTCAAAGAGCAATAGGACTATAAGTGTCAACAGTCTACCTCAGGAAGAGAACGTGGGATCTATTATTACCTATGTACACAAGAATGAAGAGAGAAAAGGTCAGTGAGTGATGTGTCAGAGCTATTGTTCTATTGGGACCTCTCTTATTCTATTTAGGAACAATGTTGACTAAAGTATGTCTGCTCTCCCTGGTGACTTCCAACAAATCCGACTGAGCAAGTATGCCAAAGAAGAGACAACTTGGGAAACAACAAATATTAAGGTGGAATATTGTATAAAGTCTTGTGGTATAGGGGGGTTAAGATAGAGAAATATGATGGCTTCACATTTCAGTTAATGGATGGAAAGAGATCCAGCATGACGTAGGAGCATATATAACTTTAGCTTAGACTTAGGAAGTTGAGACTATAATTACAAAACAGATCTTATCTAAGCAAATCAATCATAGAAACTGGATCTACAAATAAGGATTAAACATAGTAATAACATGTAAAACTATGAAAGAAAGAGAGTGATGCTGAGAATGTTCTCAGAGTTAACTTACAATTCTAGAGTGCATAAATATTTATCTTCTTTGCCAAGTGGTATAGGCACTTAAACTTGTAGGTACTTGTTTACTTATAAGGCTGGTGTTGGTTCCCGTTACCATAGGAGATGGTTAAAGTTGACTTTGGGCTAACCAGAAGTCTCCATATCACTGTTCTGGGGAGGAGTAGATGCTCTATTTCTGTAAGTTCTGTATGTCAGTGTATTTGTCTGGACCAGTTTTGTCAGTGTTGGCAGTTACTCTAGGTAAATAGGATTTTTTTTTTATAGCACACACACTTATAATACCATGCACATCAGAAATCAAGAGAAGGAAATGATAATATAAACTTAGCAACTAGGTCTGTGGCATGTATCCTCACTGCACACTTTACAATTTCCAGATCATTCATGCTATCCCACATCTATGTTAATTACATGTACATCATCATGTCATGTTTAGAATATTTTCTTTTCCTACCAATAAATTTCTTTTAATATTAGAGAAAATTATATGTAGAGTATTGCAAAATGTTACCTTCATTTAATGTATTTTGAAAGTTATTCCATGCCTCATCACTCTTTATTGACATATATAGGTGTGATTTCATGTATGACAAAGTTTTCCATTGTATTATATAACATAATCTATTTAACCCCTGCTGAACAGTATCAGCTATGTTCATTGTACAGTTACAAACATCTGCAAAGATTGTGGATTTCTGGCTATCTTTGAATACATGAAAATATAGTTTGAAATTGCTAAGCCAAACAGCATATTTATTTTAAATTTTAGTAACAATTTTCAAACTTTCCAGTGAACCACTTGAGATAATGGAAATGAGATTGAAGTGTGCTTGTTTGCCCAGCCCAGAGCCAACACCCTATTATCAAACTTTATTTTCTTTGCCCAATGACAAGTAAAAAATGGCATCTTGTTTTCACTTTAGCCTGAATTTCTATAAGTATTTGCAAAGTTAACTTTGTTTTACAGATTGGCTAAGGTTTGTTTTATTTTATTTTATTTTTAATTTATCCAAATCTATTTTTAATTTACTGAATTTTTATAAAAAGATTGCACAGATAGAACCCTTCTCTCCCATCCCAATCCTGATGAGGGTCTTTGGTGGGGTTATTGGTATTCATTCTGGGGACCAAGAGGCCTCAGTAGGTCTCTGCAGGGATGGGAAAAACATGTTGTCTCAGGATATTTCCACCCATCCTGAGGCACTTACAATCATTCTGGCCTCCTCTTCCATAATACTCCCTGAGCCCTGGTGGGCAAGTTAGAGATTTGATTTAGTGTTGCTTTCTCTATTGACTCTGGATCTCAGCTTTCATGTCAATTGAGTGACCACAATGTCTGTTGCCATTTCTGTGGAACCACAAACCTATTTCTTTTTAATTCATACAAAGTTGGAGAGTAAGAACAATTTACCAATAATCTGATTTACATTCACTATCTATTTCATTCTCTTTGCACAGTTCTCTGCATCTTCTAAATCCCCCATGGTAAACTTTCCTTTCTTTCATCTACTCAGCAGTCTGTTGGTGCTGCCTTCATTGCCTTATCAATCCCCCAAGCCTTGTGCTCACATCCTTCTGTACGCACAGCTGTTGCCTTCCCCATTCAAGTTTATGGTACTTGGGCAATGATCAAGCCCTGTCACTCCCATTCAGCTGAGACCTGCCCACTGGGAGGGAGTACCCCACAGAGCCTGTTCACTCCAGGCTTGATGGAGAGGCTGGGTTGCCCACTTCTGAGCTCCTGTGCAGGAGCTATAAGTGGGGGTATATCTTCAGAATTTACATGAATGTTACTCATCCTCACTTCTCTCCACTCCTGATGTCTTCTGATGTTTGCTTTTTACAGCTGTGTAATCAATCTTGATGAGTCATTTCTTTGGAAGAGAGGAGGAAAGAAAAGGTAAGAGAAATATATTCCCCATCCACTGATGAAATGAACAAAAGTTCTGGGTTTGTTTTTCCACCAAATGAGACTTTAATAAAATAAGGAGGCATCTGTTTTGTCAAATGTATATTTAGCCTTTTTTTCTTTCCTTTAAAGCAATGTTTACTTAGTGAAAAATTCAGTAGATTATAAGTGTCTAACTCAATCCTCGTTGTCCGTCTCTTGTGTATGATCTTTGTATGATCATCTCAGTTTATACTGATAGATTCTAATTTTTTAGCACATTATCTCAAATCATTTCTCCAACTATTCTTTGGTTTTGTTTTGTTTTGGGTTTTTGAGGTAGGGTCTCACTCTAGCCCAGGCTGACCTGGAATTCACTATGTAGTCTCAGGATGGTCTCGAACTCATGGCGATCCTCCTACCTCTGCCTCCCGAGTGCTGGAATTAAAGGCGTGTGCCACCATACCAGGCTATCTGCAACTATTCTTAATGGGTGTATGCTGGGTACACATACTCAGAAAGCTGTCACAGTGTCTAAGAGATGCCAAAACCTCCACCTCCAGGCAAATGGCAGGGTCTGCTTGAAAATTCTAGCATGTCTAGACTGATGCCCAAATACATTGGTTTAGGAAAGTAATGAGTAGGATTTTTTGTGGAAAACTATACAGTAGTGAAAACAGAGCAGAAACGTACATTCTTTGAAAATTGGACATTGCACAGGGTTCAAGAGTCATCTGGCCACAGGTTGTTGACATGTGGTCTGAGCAATCCCTTAATGTTATCCTGTACTGACATGCATAAAGGTCCAGCCAGGAGAAAGAAAGATGAACATTGAAGTTGCTACACTGCCAGAAGAAAATGATAGGGTGTTTCCGTGCTTAAAAGATCACTAGTTTTCACTCTGGTTTGGGGCAATGGATTATCCATAAATAAAATCCTTAGAGAACTCTGACCAAAACCATATACTATGCTTACAAAAAGTACAAGTTCAATGACTAGCTGTGCCTATTATGAAAGATCAAGAGGACTCAATTAAGAGACGCTGAGTGAGAGGAAATGAAGGCGTGGAAGCAGTTTTGGAGACATACTGCCAGCACACTCAAATTTCCATTGTTGGCTTGTTTCTGTAAAACACAGAGAGAAACAAACAGACATCAGTAAAAAGCCCTTGTGAAATTTTTATTTACGTATTTATTGGCATGTGTTTTGGGAGGGGACTCTTGCCACTGCAAACAAATGTCCATGTGGGTGGCAGAGGACACAGGAACCCAGACCAACAAGCTTTGACAGCAACTGTCTACATGCTAAGTCAAACCCCAGCCCCAGGAAAATCTATCAATATGACTTTTAACTGGAAGGTGATGACTTGCATTTCCAATTGCTTCTCCATGCAAGGCATTGTCTTGGGAAGTTTACTTGCACTTCCATGATTGGTATAGTAATCCGCATAGCACTGGTACACAGCCATGGCAAACAACACTTAAAAGTGTTGATACAATTAACAACAGACATGTTTATTTCTGACTTGTGAAAGTTTGTTCTTACCCAATGAGGGTCAAGTAAGCTTATTGGGGGTAACATCCTCCTCAACTTCCAGGTCACTTCAGCAGGAAACAGCTAATGCTTGCACAGCAAGTCTCAAATTCTTTGGCCTGAAAATGACCCAGATCAAGTGTATACACAGCCTTCTAGCTAGAATTACAAATGTGTCAGGACATAACCTCAGCGTAGCAGGAAAAACAATGAAAAAGTTCATCGTCATGGAGTGTTTAGAGAACATATATTCCACAGAATGGACATTATCTCCGTAAGTGAAGAAATTGCATTTCTGTAGCTCCCCATGTAGATTTGGAATTCAAACCCTACACTCCAGCTAACTGCTCAAATCTGTTAGCAGTGGACTCCTGTTCTTTACATATCTTGTAGTTTATAGGATAAACTCGGCATCATGAGAGGTCACTGAATCAACTGAAAGTGACATGACCCGTGGAGTTATGTGATGAATTCTCAATTCCCTTGTTAGAGTATAAATGAGAGAATCCTATCTTTGTCATGTCCATAACTCCAAATACAAGGATCACAGGAACATTTTCCATTTTCATTAGTTATTTGTACTTTTACCTTCTGATAATAGCAGAAGAGGTAAAATCTCTTAAGTAAAGGCAAAGAATTTTCCAGAAACAGGAAGGAGGTGTTTATTTCAATTTTCTAGGTTTGCCTGATGATTTTCAACTTGGAAAGAAGAAGGGCACTTTAAAATTACTGGATGCTAACACATAACATAAAATATCAGAAAAGGCAACTCTGCTATCACGTGGGTACCTGATTTTCTATGATTTGGCCGGAGTACACTTTTTTACACATCCTTCTTTTCAGTGTCCAGGACAGTCACAGTCTGCATGAATCCTTGTGGATATCTTGCAGTGTGTCTCCACAGTTTTAAGTCTTCTATCCTTTCTCACATTTGCCTATACTCCTCTTTTGCTATAGCTGCCATTTTTTTAATTTATTGAGTTTTTTATAAAAAGGTTGCACACATAGATCACATTTCCCATGCCACAATTCTGCTGAGAGTATTCTGTGGGGTTATTGGTACTTATTGTGGGGACCAGGAGGCCTCAGTCAGTCTCTGCAGGGATGGGAGAATCATGGTGTCTCAGGCTATTCCCTCCCACGCTGAGGGTCTTACAATCTCTCTGCCCCCTCTTCTGTGGTGCTCCCTGATCCTTGGTGGGTAAGATAGAGATCAGATTTAGTGTTGCTTTCCTGTAGACTCTGAATCTCTGTTTTTAGGAGGATTGAGTGCCACAATGTCTGCCACAATTTTTCTGGAACTGGTTTGCAGGCCAGATGTGAGAGCAGAATTCGTGTCATCACTTCTCCTGTACTAAACTTCAGAGCCTGGGAAGATGAGGCGGAGGTGACCCATCTCTTAGTAGACTGTTGGCTCTCTCTACTTCATGTATTTACATATCCTGGTTCTCCCCAGTATTCTCCTCCATCTGTAAAATACAACAGATTCTCCAATCAAAGATGAGAACAGTTTGAAAAGAGGGAATAAGCCTAGTTATTAGAACAATATATTTATGTGTATATCCATTCTTCTTAGAAAGGAGTGAAGGCTCTCTCTGGAGCCTAATGGATTCCTATTCTTCTGAACCTAGTTTAGTTCCCAGAGCCAAATATGAGTTCACCCCCACTGAGCAAGTGTCATTTCCAATCCGTGAGCAGTTGGTTACGTGTGTGCCACTTTTGCAAAAGTGTATACTACTTGCTTGGCTGGTTGGTTTTGTAACTGGCAGGATCTCTTGCTTAATCAATCAGTTGGCAGCTGTTATTCACCAGCTGCTCTCATAGCACTTTCCAGCACCATGAGGCTTAGCCCAGAGGGGAACTGGATTTCCTGTAGGTTCTACCATGATCACTTGATATCCTGTGGCTGCAGGCTGTGGTGTCTTCAGCAACTGTGACTTATCTTTTAACTCATGCAGATAACCAAGTGTTTGGGCAATAGGCAGTATTATTTTGGGGACTTCATGTCTCCCTGACCAGCAGCTCACTGTGAGGGGTGGGGGACCCAATTCCATCCCTGGGAATTATCAACCAGCACCCATGGTCTTAGGATAATGCTTTCTCCACCTTTTATGGAGCTCTTCTGTTCAGATCCTCCTCACCCTGTTGAAGGTAATGACTTGTGGAGGGGAACCCTAGAAGAAGGTTTCTATGGGATTGATTCATTTTGCCATTAATTTTGTGTATTCCTTCTCACATATTCCCATTCCTCTACCCCCTATGCTTGTCTATATCTTCCTTTTTGCTGATCATTGTCTTGTTTTCCAGTCTCTCTTCCTCCTTTCTCTCATGTTTTCTATCTTCATTCTAATGTTATGTCCATATTTTAGATATTTATTATGGCTTACAATTAACTGACAGTAGAGCAGGTTAGGAAATGCATATGAGAGATGTCAGGCTGTATGTGTCTTTCTGTGATTGTGTGACCTCACTCAGCATTATTTTTTTCAAATCCCTCCAATTTCCTGCAAATTTAATTGTTTCATTTTTCCTTACTGCTGAGTAGAATTCCATAGTGTATATGTACCATATCTTCATTCACCATCCATTTGTTGATGGGCATCTGGGCTGCTTCCAGTTCCTGGCTATTGTGAATATAGCTAGCTGCCATTGTTTCAATGTTCCTGTATGATGAGATCTTTTACCTTTTAAAGGCATGCCCAATCCAGTGTTCACAGTTTGGTTGTGTTTTTTTTTTTTTTTTTAATTGCCCCTCTGTTGTCAGTTGTCTGCATGTTTGTCCTGTGTAGATTTACCTGACTTCTTGCTTGCAACATCTTCAACATTGTTTTTAGAACCAACACATACTCCAGTGATACTTGAAGACTTGTCAGATAATAACATTGAACATTTGTATACCCAAAGTCCAAAACTAAGTTCATCTTATTTTTTTTCCATTTCCATAATGGTGTTTTTGTCTTTTCCTTTCTTCTGCTCAAGATATAAAACATCCTCACTAACATTCCAAGTACATATGACCTTTAAAACTGTTCACAGTATGTCTTTTCCACTGTTTCATTATGACTTTTCTATAACTGTCAATGAACAAATATTGTTCATTATTTTTAGTTGTGTCCTGATATATGAACTCACTTACTGATACTCTTTGTTATATTTTTGGTGAGTACAAGTATGCATGTGCAGATGTAAACACCCCATGCACATTCATGCATGTGGAGGCCAGAAGAGGATGTGAACAGATGTCTTCTAATGCTCTTCTGCCTTATTTCCTTGAGACAGTCTCTTGCTGAACCCGGAGTTCACCATGTTTTCAATTAGACTGGTTGGGCAACAAGCCCCAGTGATTCTCCATCTCCATTCTCCTCAAGCACTGGGGTTACAGATGTGAGCAGCCATCCTTAGCTTTCGTATGTGAGTATAGGAGATCAAATTCAAGTCCTCATGCTTGCACAGCTAATGCTGTTAATGTATAAACTATCTTTTTAGCCCCATATATTGATAATTTTAAACACTTTGAATAAGATAATCAAATGATCCAATCTGCATGGATATAGTTCTATTCACTCATTTTAAAAGTTAATTAAAAATTGAAGGCTGGCAAGATTGCTTAGTGGTTAATGCGTTTGCCTGCAAAGCCAAAGAGTCCCAATTCGACTCTTCAGGACCCATGTTAGCCAGGTGCACAAGGGGGCACATGTGTCTGGAGTTCATCTGCAGTGGCTGGAGGCTCTGGTGCACCCATTCTCTCTCTCTCCCCCCTTTCTCTTTCTCAAATAAATAAATAAAACATATTTTTAAAAATTGAAGACATGAGTGCCTTGTTATAATTTCTTTCTATCCAGTGATTTGATTCCTTAAAAGGATTGCTCAGCTGATCATTAAGCACCTTAGCATTACTATGATAATGGTTGTCCTAAAGATAAATTGTTCATATGAGTTAGCAAATGTTAATTGGGTACTGCTAGACCCAAGACATTATGTGGAATACTAGAACCACATTCTAGAAGAGCACAGATACATTGCAGACCCTCAGAGACCTTACATGTTGATTGGGAAGTAAGTAAATAAAAACAAAATAACGAATTTATACAAGAGTGTGAGTCCCAAGGTTGTGTGATTTAAAAAAAAAAAATAGCAAATTGATGTATCTATGTTCTTCATGGTAGAGTCGGGAAAGAGTCTCCTGACGTGCTCACATTTAAGCTGTCAGTAGAAAAGATGGTTCTTGAAGTGAGCACTGGAAGGGGTCTGCCATGGGCCTGAAAGGGGAAAGTACCCAGAGTTTGTACACCAGGGAGATGGTTACTGTGACAAGCAGCATAGCATGTTGGTGAACAAGAGGGAATTATTATATAGAGTAGAAAATTTTGGCAGAGACAAAGATATGCAGGACCTTAAGTGAGGCTTAAATCTAATTATTGTAAAAATGGAAAGCCCTTCAAGAGTTTCAAGTAAGAAAACAGCATGATCCCATTAACGCTTGCATCAGCATGTGCTTATCAAGTGTTAACTACAGGCCAAGTATTGTTTGAGGCACTGAGACTATAGCAATGAACAAAACAGACACAAATATTTAGTGTAACACAAATTTACTCTCATGCTTAAAAAGCATACTAGTGTTCTTTGGGTGTTCATTGAGCAGCCAGGATTACAAGAACACTAATGAGTACTTCATATAACAGAGTCCAACAGAGAAATCAGCATAAGACACTGACTAAAAGGCCCAGTACCCTACAGATAGTCAATAAAAAAACAGACTACAATTGATTTTAATGTGTATTCCCTGTCTTTTGATGTAGAATAAGGGTAAAGATTAACAGTGAAAATATTTTAAAGTAATATGCAACTAGAATGTACACTAATCATTAAGCAAAGAGACATTGATGAAGATATAAACACCAAATGGATTAAGAACCTTATCACAGGTAAATAAAATAATATAATAATAAAATACAAAGCAATGCTGTTCCATTCTTTGGATAGGGTAAGCCTTTCTAAACATAACATTAACAATATGTTATGAAGCCCAGAAACAATAAAGGAAAAGAAGGATAAAAGTTTGACTACTAAATAACTAAACTCTGAAGGGTAAAAGCCCCATATATCCATAAAAGTAAATGACTAGGACAGGGGACACTGACAATATTTTAGATGTGTTAAAATATACTGTAGAAAGAACACCACAAAATCAATACAAAACATTTCTAATTCAGGTCTGTGTGAGCAGAACATATTCCCTTGAACTTGAAGGCCAGCTATGGTATACCTCCAACAATGGACAAGTATTTATTGAGTGCCTAACATGTGATAAGTAGACAAGATCAATATGGACAAAACAGATGTGTACTGTTCTCTCATGCAATTTACAATTTAGATTTGATACTTATCTAATTAAAGCATTTCATAAGAATCATATCTGCTACAAAATCTTTTCTTGGCCTCCCCAATATTACAAAGTAGCCCCAAATGCCTTTGTATTTCTCCATAGGCCTATGATTATTTTCATTGTTCTTTGGAATTCATGCAGATGTGCTCACAAGTACACAGAGGTCATAGGAAAATGTGGTTTTCAGGGGGAATATGCTGAGTATGAAGAATGGATAAATTGGGCAGGAGAGATGGTTCAGCAGTGAAGGCACTTGCCTACAATGCCTGAAGACCCAGGTTTGATTCCCCAGTACCCACATAAAGACAGATACACAAAGTGGTGCATGAGTCTAGAGTTCATTTGCAGTGGCTAGAGGCTCTGGGGCACCTATTCTGTCACTCTTTCTCTCTTCTCCCTCTTTCTGCTTGCAAATAAATAAATCAATATATTTTTTTAAAAAGAATGGATAAATTCAATGTTCTGAGAAGGCAACTTCGAGTGATTTGAGATAAAGAAACTGAAGAGAACATCAGAGGCTCGTGAGAATGACAATGCTAATGGGAGAGTTTTAGTATGTGTCCTTGATAAATCACAGGATAAGTTCAACATAACTCTGTCCTTTCACTGATTTCTCTGATCAATATTTTACACAGGTTTAAATCGTATATATGTGGCTCTCAATAGTTTATCTATACAGTCTGTATTTTCTAACCTGTATTATGCAATCCAAATGACTTCTAAATCATCCATGTACTAGTTCCAAACTGCCTCAAAAAAAAAAAAAACACAAAACATGTCTTAGTAATAAAACTGCAGACTCACACATCAGGATGCATGGCATGTAAGCTTCAGTGGTAAAATTTAGACATGAAAGTAACTAAATCCAAGTAATATACAAAAGAATTCATAGATTTTGAGAGGTTTACTTGTTGCCAAGAAAAGGATAAGAAGAAATTTAAGATGACTCTGAATGAGAATATTAGTTGTGAGGAAATTGATTAGCAACAAAAGAAGATAATCCCAGATTCCAAACTGTTACATTTATGAAAAGAAAAGACACACTGCCAATATTTGAAAGATACTTATTTGAACTAAAGTGAATATTATACATTGCATGGGAAATTTTAGCATCATTTAAACAAAAAGAGCTCTTGTAATCACAGAGATATTTTAGATCCCTCAGAAATAATATCATGAGAAATTTGCTACAACAAGTACACCCACACTGAGTTCTTATAGACAAAATGAGTTCACTGTAGGGGCTGGAGAGATAGCTTAGCAGTTAAGGCATTTGCCTGCTATGTCTATGGACTCAACTTCAATTCCCCACTATCCACATAAGCCACATGGTGGTGCATGCATCTGGAGTTCACTGGCAGTTTCTAGAGTTCCTGGCATGCCCATTCATTCATTCTCTCTCACTTACTCATTCTCTCTCTCTCTCTCTCTCTCTCTCTCTCTCTCTCTCTCTCTCAAATAAATAAAAATAGTTTTAAATCATACATTGTCAAGGATAGAGGTAGAGAAAACAAGTAGGGAGCAGTTGCAGAGTATAAAGAGCTTTAAAGAAATAATCAACAATGTTAGAATTATTGAGTATTGATGGAGGAGAAGCATTGGGTAGTCATTGATTGAAAGCCAGCTGGGATTCTCACGTTCACTCATTCCATGAAGAACTATCAAGTATCTACTATGGGTCAGGTACTGAAGTAGATAAGAGAAATAAAACATGGAACAAAATATATAGAAAAATTAGCTTCCAATGCCTTCAGATATTGAAACTGATAGGTAACTAAAAACTTGGTATATAGTGTAATAAATGACAATTAAAACAGGAGGCACTAATCCATGAGAGCCCACATAAAGGCTAAAAGTTGTTGGTTGTGTGTTGTTTTCTGGGCGATAGCCAAATTTGCAGGATAAATTGGAATTATTTGAATGTGTATTGTCACAGAATGGGTAAAAGGTAAATCAGGAAGAGGCAAATATGTTCAAAGACCATAAGGCATGGAAGAATATGATCAGTACAGAATGAAGAGCTTCAGGGTTTTGGTAAAGTTCACACCATACAGGAACTCATGCACTGAGATAAGTATTTTCAACCTCTTTATGAGAAGACTGATGGGTAACATTTAGAGAGAAGATTGCTACAGACCAAACTTGTATGTAGAAATATTTTTCTGGATTAATCATGGGCAAAAAGTTATGAGGAAGTAAGAAGGGAGGAAGGGAATGAGAAATAGTAGAAAGAGAGACAACTGAATGAGGGTAAATGTTAGGTTTGGACTGAGAATAAAAGAGTGTGTCCTAAGTACTAAAAGTCCAAATAGCAATAGTAGAGGGACAATTTTGTCATAACAAAGATGAGCATAAAGTCAGACATGGTGGCATATGCCTTTAATCCCAGCACTTTGGAGGCAGAGGTAGGAGGATTGCCATGAGTTTGAGGCCACCCTGAGACTACATAGTGAATTCCAGGTCAGCCTGGGTCAGAATGAGACCCTACCTCAAAACACCAAAAAAAGAAAAGAAAAGAAAAGAAAAGAAAAGAAAAGAAAAGAAAAGAAAAGAAAAGAAAAGAAAAGAAAAGAAAAGAAAAAAATAGATAAGCATAAATTTATTCTGCTGGGTGAAGGTCCATTATTGTCAAGCAAACTCAATGTACAATGCAATAAGTTAACATATGCTGCAGAATTTTATCCAGCATTCTAAGTGACCTAGACCTTGAGCACACCCTGGGGCTGGGGATTAGTAGGACATTCAGAGTGGAAAGTTAAAAGTCCTCATAGAAAAATAATTACTCTGGAGCTGCCCATTTTTAGCTTCCTACGTGTAAAGATAGATTGTCTCATAGCTTTTCTTTGGAGTAAAGGTCACAAGCTTATTAAAGGGGGGAAGGGAACCTGAGTTGAGCTCAGAATATCAGAGATTCAGGAAGTGAATGGAGGTAAGTGAACATGTGAACAGAACATTGATGATATAGCTGGTCATTTTAGTTTCAAATATAGAGAAGATGCCACCTATAGGATAAGAGCATTATAAGTATTATATAAATGAAAAATAGCACAATGCTGGGGGTGCATTTTGCCTGTTGTGTTCACTGACCTATCTCCAGAGCTATGTTGGAGATACACAGCAGGTTTTAATAAATGTGTTAGCTGGTTGATTGTATTTATTTATGCCCTTCATACACATATCCAGATAAGAGAGAAAAAAGTACAAGGAAAATAAGATTCAGAGAAAAAGAGATTGTTGTTTTCAACTTTGCTTTTGAAAGGAAGTATTGTCTTAGAAAAGGCTTTTCTGAAACAATGTACACAGGCTGTAAGATATGCCAAAGGTCATAGTATATTGGCGCATCTTCCCTGAATGTTACGTCAATGCCCAGAACTGAGCACATTGATCTGACAGGCACAGAGGAAAACCAGGACATCACCCTCACAGTGTGTATCAGTGCAGACTTTGGCTCAGATACCTAGCTTTATGTTTTAACATACGGGGCCTGTTAAAAGAAATCTGACCACACACAGTCAAACAAAGTCTTAACTGCTTCAATGCTATTTAGAATTACAACAAGTAACTGTAATTATGTTTTCTAACATATTAACATTTTCAAGTAGACTTCCTTCCTGCTAGTTCATTTGCTCACTGGAAGGAATGTCTTTATAGTAGGGCAAAGGTAAGTCATATTATTGAAGCTCATGGCGCTTGAAGAATTTACTCTCAACTTCTTGGTTACAAGAAAAGCTGGACCTAGAATATAATGGAACTATCCCAAACAGCCATTCTTGCCAGTACCCACCCAGACAAATCTTAAAACCACAGTTGAGTCACATTTGAAAGCATTGCCCTGGTCAATGGTATGCAAACTTTCAGTCTAGAGGTTTAAACACCACTTGGCTCAGCATGGAGCTATAGCCCAGTGACCCAGAGCTGAGTTTCAGAGCATTACGGAATCCGTGTTTGAATCCTAAGGCAAATAGTTGACTGTTTCCAGAACAGTAGGTGCTGGCATCCATTCCTGAGCATTTGGAACTGAGGTCACAACAGAGAATCATGGCCATAGGCTTCTTTCTACCAGTTTCCAGTGAAGGCACCGGCCCTGGGTGAGATCACTGGAGACGCCAAGTAATTCACCCTCCCTATGAACAGCATAATGGAATGCAGGTAACCACTCCAAAATTACAAAATTACTCTGTGAAGGACTGCTAAAAATTACAAGAAATAAAAATGAGCCCATTTTTCTATAATTCTGCTATGTGTGCCAGAAATGTGATTTGATATGATCTTAGGGTGGAAAACAAATTTTATCTTGTACCAGGAGGATTGGTTATTGTGTCTCCATTTGCAAGCTGTAAGACATTAACCAAGCCAGCTAGCCATTTTTAGGCCCCTGTTTCCTTATACATTAAGGGTAAATGAAGACCTCTTCCAAACCTATGGCATCATATTGAAATATAAAATTGATGTGATTAAAATGTACTTTAAAATATGAACACTTACAATATCTAAAACATGAAAGGAAGTAATGGAAACATGGAACTGGATCATGGATAATCCCTGACAAAAGTGGGGGATAGTAGAAATACATTTGGAGGTTCAAGTTTTCATATCTTTATTTTTTCCTTTTCCACTCTGAGGTTTCTTGAGTCCTTATTCATTTACTCAAGGAAGCTTAATTTAGCATTGGCTTGATTCAGAGTCCTTAGGATTGGTTAAGAGAATCCTGAGTGCCTCTTAAATGCCACCTTCTATTTCCTGGGCAAGAGTGCTTGGGCTGGCAGAACCCCACAGCCCAGCAGGGCAGCAGTGGGTGTGGGAGGAGCTGCTGAGGGGCTGCTGTTTCAGCCCCTGAAATTAGTGCCTAGAGGGCTAGAAATTCCAGTAGTCTCTGATCAGATGGTCCGGAACTGGAAAGAACAAGATTGAGAAGTTCATGAAAGAGAAGGTTGCAATTCCTGAGGGAAGTTTGCACAAGAGCCCACTGCTGTGCACTGCCTCTGACAAAAAGGATTCTGCTCGTCTGTCCTGGTTCTTTCCCTCCAGATGTCTTCTCTTCTCTGTTGATATTAACATTAAATCACTCCACACCTGTACCTGGGCTCCATTACACCACCAATAGCATCCTTGCAGCAACCACCTGTGACCCTTTTCAAAGCTCTTACTTCTTTCTTCTCCACCTTCCTTCTTTTTGTCATTTCTTTTTCTTTTTGAATATGATTCTTTGAATACAATATAAACTCAGCAGTTCTCCAAAATGTTTTGGAATGTCAGGCAGAAAATAAATCTAAAACAAAATGTATAAACTAAATCTTTAGTTTCCATGTTGCCTGAAGATGGGATAGGATTTTGTATAACAATTGTTGGTGCTGCACACTTCCAAATAAGGCCCTGGATATACTGAGGAGGCAGAAAAGCCAGGTAGAAAACTTCAGATTCTGAAAGTCCCTATGAGACTTCTGTCCATATTCCAATATCTCATGGTTACTCACTCACTAACTGATTTTCATTACTTTAAAGTAATCTTTAAAATAAAAAGAAATGAATTATATACTACTTGATATACAGTACCAGGACCACTACTTAGTCCCTCATTTTTTGGAAGTAAAATAAATATAAATCTTTTTTTTATTAAAAATTTTTATTTATTTATTTGAGAGCGACAGACACAGAGAGAAAGACAGATAGGGGAGAGAGAGAGAAAATGGGCGTGCCAGGGTTTCCATCCAGCCTCTGCAAACGAACTCCAGACGCGTGCGCCCCCTTGTGCATCTGGCTAATGTGGGACCTGGGGAACCGAGCCTCGAACTGGGGTCCTTAGGCTTCACAGGCAAGCGCTTAACCGCTAAGCCATCTCTCCAGCCCAAATATAAATCTTTAAATGTATTCAAAATTGACATTCCACCAAGTCTGTATGTGAGCAAGGAGCTAATGGTTCCTGAGAATCATGCAAGGAGCTGACGTAAACATGGGAGATTCTGAGAGTCTGCTTGCTTGGCAACATAATTGACAAGTAAGAAGATGGCCTCGGTTGTCTACATCAGATGAAGATCAAGCATTTTAATCTCCTCTGTATGCAACACCTTCTCTCCAGGTTGTAGGATGCCCTTACCCATTCTTCAAAACCAATTTCAGTGTTTCTTGCCATGTTTTAAAAATATTTATTTATTTAAAGGAAAGAGAAAGAATTGGCACACCAGGGCGTCCAGCCACTGCAAATGAACCCCAGACCCATGCACCACTTTGTGCATCTGGCTTACTTGGGTCCTAGGGAATTGTACCTGGGTCCTCAGTGTTCTCTGACATGTACCTTAACCTGTAAACCATCTCTCCAGCCCTCCTAGCCATTGCTTACCTATTTACTTACTTACTTACTTACTTACTTATTTATTTATTTATTTATTTATTATTTGACAGAGAAATAGGGGGACATACCAGGGCCTCCAACCACTGCAAATGAACTCCAGATACGTGTGCACCCTTGTGCATCTGGCTAACAAGGGTCCTGGGGAATCGAACCTGGGTCCTTTAGCTTCACAAGTAAACATCTTAACCACTAAACCATCCCTCCAGCCCCCTTCTAGCCATTTATAAAATGTGCTTTCAACAAACACCCAATAGCAAAGTTTGTCAAGTTTTTAATGGGGTCATGAGGTTCCATACTGTAAATAAGTATGCATGTGACACCTCTTTTCAGACTCTCTACCTGTATCAACTGAGAACTTAAGTTTACTAATAGCAGTTGCCATTCCTCAACCACCTTTGTGTCTGTAGCACATATCTGACATTTAAGTACCTAGCAGATGATGAAGGATGAGCTGAGGTAGCAGCAAGTGAAATTATAGATGGCACTGGAGACAGCAAAGCCAGGCAGTAAACTTAGTGTTCATTCATGGGAGAGGGGAGAGTTCTAATCTCTTAGCAGCACACAAACTGATACCTAGTAAGCAAGCTGAATGTTTGTGATGTCAAACTTTGGAGACTATTATATTAAGTACGATGGAAAGAACTTTCTATTATTGTATGAAAAACCTAAGGGGAGGCAGCCGATCCTGACTGTGCCTCAGGTCTAAGAACACAAGTATCTCATTAAAGCTCAGACAAGGACTAATTGTTGTTGGTGGGTTCTGGAATAACCCAGACCTCCAGTTTCAGTCGTGGAATGGTTTTAAGGGTAACCAGCCCTCTCTTGCATGGAGCCATGACGAGTACCTCACACACACAAAAGAATTATAATCTATAGTTTCTGTCCTTAAAGAAGGCTTGCTTTCATGTTCTCCTACCCTGCTTTAGTGATGTAAGGCTATGAAGAGCTACCACCCTGACTTTCCAAAGTTAATGTGGGAGCCATGCCCAGTGCTGGGAAAAGCTTGTTACCTCACAGGTTCTGGGAACAGAACTCTTCTCCATATGATCACAGACACATTGAATTTGAGTCTAAAGACACAATTTCACAAGCCAATTTCACAAGAGATGAATTTTAAAATTTTACACAGCAGAAAATTGATAACCTCCATGTCTGTCTGGGCAGGAATGTTGAAGCAGACACAACATGTGTTTATGAGCACAGGGAATGATGACTAATGCATGTTTGGAGAAGGCAAAAATGTACTTACTTTTCTTTGTAATCATCTGTATGCATTTTAAGGCATTGGAATATGTGAGAAAGGAAGTGAAAAAAATAGGAGGGGAGGGGAGATGGAGAAGAAGGGAAAGGGAAGAAGGAGGAGGAAGGGGAAGGGAGGACAGAGAGAGAGAAGAAGAAGGCGAGGGGAAGGAAGGAAAAAGGAGGAGGGGACAAGGAGAAAGAGATCAAAAAGTAAGCCTCCACCTCCTGGGAAGTAACACTGAAGAGGAAGGTACTGGCAGCTGTCACCCACTGAGAAACCTAAGCTTTGCTTTCTACCAGGCTTTACCCTCCCTCACAGCATAGGAGAGACTTAGCCGCAAAGTCTGCTGGGTCACCAGAGGACAGGAGGAAGAGCAGGTTGGACAAGACCATGATTGTGCCACTGACGGAGCTGGTGAGTGCTGTGCTGCCACTAGGCTCTGAGGGAGGCAACACAAAAGAGCATTGATGCTGTCCTGGCACTGTCTGAATGAGAGAAAGTTGCACTCAGGGCCAGCAGGCAGGCAGAATGAATGGCATCATTTAGATCCAGAAGCCAAGCAGAAGGGATGGGGCAGGAACATTTTCATTTCTGTGTTCCAGCCACACAGTCCCTAGCACTGTTCTCCTTATACTTGGAAGCTTGGTCAATATTAAGAATAAGGAAAGAAGCATACTTAAAGGCATGCAGTGCCACTGGAAAAGATGGAGTGTGGGCAGAGAGAGACAGAAACAAAAACTTGAAAAGGTGTACTCCATTTGCATTCTGGAAGCTTTCAGCTCATTTGGAAAGTTGAAACAGATTTTCTTTTTTCTTTTTTCTTTTTCTTTTTTTTTTTTTTGTATCAAAGCTTAGTTCTAGGATCTTAAACTGGCAAGAGAGAATGAGTGGCTATACCAAATAATGTACTTTCACTGCATGTTTGTTTTCTAATGGCAGTAAAGAGGAAAAGTAAAGATCCAGAAGTTTCAGCATCAGTGAAATTCTGTTACTAATGAACCTGGGGCCAGAAAGGCAAAAAGCTTATTAGTGGCTTCTGTGAAGAAGTCTGGGACACTGGTCGAAGAAGGAAATGGAAAAGCTGCCAGTTAATAGCAGGAACATCTAAATCATCACACGTAGAGGAGAACTGGAAAAACAAGACAGCATTTTACCATCCACTGGGGAAAAAAAAAAATAGTGAAAGAAAGCCTTCATTAAGTATGTATGTGGAGTGTTGTTAAGGCTGCTATCTAGACAGCTGCTTTCATGACAAGAAGATGAACAGTCATTCAAGGCCAGGGAGCAGTGACGGTGGGGTACAGGGCACTAGCAATCACAGGTAACAACCATACAATGCCCTTCAGTCTGTGGCTTGTTGTAACACTAGGGCTGAACATACAAAATGCAGACAAGGACTGGAGATGTAATTCAGTCCTCAGCACCACATTAACCAGGCCTGGCAGCACATACCTTTAATTCTATCAGGCAGATCAGAAGTCCGAGATCATTTTCAGCTTCACTTCAGAGGTAGTTTGAGGCCAGCCTGAACAACATGAAATCCTCTCAGAAAAGAATTTCTCATGTTTGGAGAACCATGTCTAAACACATAAAAGGGTGGCAAATAGTGCAGTTCCCAGCATCTTACTGAAGGGCCAAATGATGGTAAATGTTCCCAGTTGAAAGGAGGGCAAGGCTGCCAGTGTGGTTAATTAGACTATTCAACATGAAAGTACATTCCAGCTGAACCAAGTTCAGAAAGCAATGCAGCTGAGACTTTTAGAAATAAGAAAATAAAGGATCTGAGATACCACTGTGACTAACAGTCTTTCACAGTGATGTAGTACTTGTATTCCAGCTTGACCATTTTTTGATAAGTTATTATTAGCCTCTCTGTACTCACTTAGCTCACATATAAAACAGGGGTAATAATATTCAACACAAACTATAAGGGAATTAAACTTAATCATTACTCAACCTCTGTGTTCTTTCTTTCTCCATGATGCATCCTATCTGTGAATACTTCTCAACACACAACCCAAAAAGCACCCAGTTATATATGTATATTTTAACATATCAATTTGAACCTTATTATTTTATTCTATTGATGACAAAGTTATATAAGCAGGTTCTCTTTTTTAAACAACTCATTTCATAAACATAAATTATATTTTTGAGATACAATTTTTGGGCCCTACTAGATTATTTCCATTAGTTCACAGTAAGTACTCAGAAAAGTCTCCCTAGAAATGAGAAAGTGGGCTGCATTGAAGCTGACACCATGAGACCAATCAGGTGTTGAGGAGACTTTTCTGAGTAGATATAAGGTAGGGAATCATTGACTGCCTTTCACAGAGGGGTCTAAGTTTCCCCATCTCAGCCCACCTTCAGATGAGGAAGCTTAGAGCCCATTTCTGTCACCTCCACTGGTTTTTCTTGTTCCCCTTTACCATGTAGGAAAAAAAAATTTTTTTTTCATTTAATAAGCCAAGCAAATCTAGGAGCCACTTGGTATGTAAAGGAACTTTACATGGTTTAGGTCACTAAGCAATCCCATTTCACCCTAACCTACCTTCTGGGTCAAGTAGGAAGTTAACTCACACCTCTATTCAGCAAGATGTAAAGCACAGCAAATTCATCGCGTGATCTGAAGTAGATGTCCCCTGAAGCAGCAGGGCGTGGAAAAGGAGAGCCCACCTATGCAGTCACCTTCCACAGAGAATCCATCAGTATTCCATCTGTGTCTAATATTGTAAAACTCTGAGAAATAGGGGCAAGATATTCCTAATCGAGAACAATTAATGGTGTTATAAGAAAAAAAAAAGTGTGGAACTAGTAGACTAAACATGCCTGCCTTCATGGTTCAAAGGGCATGTTTCCACCACAGAGCATTGGACCCCAGAAATGGGAAAACGCTGGGTTGGGAGCAAGTCTGGATGACAGGTCCCTCCAGACTGGTTAATGGGAAGATTATGTGTTGTGTCCAGCCTTATGATGGAGGGAATTTGAAGAGCATGCCAATGAAATGCTGGTGAAGTACCCGGCTGCAGACCATTATTTTCCTCCTTTGATTCACTAAAGTATAAATAATCAAAATGATACATAAATTTAATTGTGGGTGCAGTGGAGTTATTTTTGAAGAACAGCCCCAAATCCAAGATCTAGTATTTAACAAACAACTCCGGCTACCTTCTCAGACTAAACACATAGTGTGTTTTCCAGGCTGTAATTTTATAAAAACAAAATGTCTTTAGAGAGAGAACAAGCTAGTACTATTGCTTTAAAAATCACTTTAGGAAAAGTTTCCTTATGAAACTAAAATAAGACATAGACAATCTAATCCATGTTGCTGGCTAGCCCTGATCCGCCCTGTCGGGCTGTGCTGTGATGGTCAGCACCTCGGCCTGCACACCCCACACAGTCCTGTGTCTTCTGTTCAGGGAGTTCTACAGGTACATAAACACACTGTCCTCACTCCAGAGAGCAGAAGTTTGTAGGCAGTTTGGCATTGGACCCCCTTATACTCTAAAATTATCCAAACTTCAAGGCATTTCATTCAAGTATTCTACCTACTCAGGTCTGTTGCACTGGGATGTAAATATATCTGTATAAAAAATGATTTCAAACAAAACAAAATTTAGTAAGGGAGTATCATTGTTCCACATAGTCACAAAATCTATTATTTCTGGATTAATAAGAGGGATAAATGCTCAGACCTGTCTCTACATTCAATCTATTGGAGCCTTTTGCTTGTTTACAATGAAGAACTGTGCCTCATACACATAGGAGGAAAGGGAAGGAAAAACAGTAGTCAGTACCTTTCTGGGGGAATTATGCATAGTTTTCTACAATTTGACCCAAACTCAAGTAATAATAATTACTTTGAAACAAGTTGCAATGTAGTATGATCTGAAAATGAAATTGTAGCTATACTAAAATACATTGATATTGTATTGCTAATGGATATTTATAAATAAGTTTATAAGACCATGCCTTTATCATTTATACTTATTATTAATTAATATTCAAAAATGCTACCTGGGCTTGGTTGTTCATGCCTTTAATCCTAGCACTTGGAAGGCAGGGGTAGGAGGATCACTGTAAGTTCAAGGCCACCCTGAGACTCCATAGTGAATTCCAGGTCAGCTGGCTAGAGTGAAACCCTACCTTGATAAACAAAACAAACAAAACATGCTAATGAAGAACTGAGGTCAGTTTCATGGAAACATTTTAGATATTAAGAAACCTTTAAGCTTATGGTAACGGGTTCATGTTTTCCAAAATTATGAATTTTTTCTTTAAAACTTGCATTTTTGACACTGACAATAAATATCTTCAGCTATTTTCCTTGAGGAAACAAGTAATTGCTTTCATTGATTTTGGTGAAAATGTGTATTACACATAACCATGGTTTGACTGTCAGACATTCTCCAGATAAAAATAGTATTCTATGGGAAAAAAGTGGCTAATTAAGCTCACAGTCCAAATAATTCCACAAGAACTCCCCCTGAAGATAGTCACCATGCTCCCATATGGAGCAAGAGGGATTTATGAGCATTTCCCACAGAACATTAAAGAGATGCATCTCAAAGGCCTCAGAATTAAACTTAGTAGCCTTTTTGCTACTTAACCAAGGTCATTAAAAGAATCCTTTTTAAAATTTTATGCATGTGTTTATTATTTGCTTATTTTACTGTGAGTATCTGGTAGCAAACACTAAAATGTCTCATGATACAACTGGAGCCTAAGCTTTTATTTGTGCCAAGGTACCAGCTCATTTACTAATGTAACATTTGCTTTCCCAGTGCAGACACAACACAAGTGTAATAATGTCATAGTGTGTTACACAATGAGAGTTTGAGGTTAAAAATACCCAGAGACCCACAAGGGTCCAAATACAATTATAGAATTCCTATATAAGAATATTTCAACAAATTTTATAAGCAAGCTGAAACTACTTTGACAGTCAATTAAATATTTAAGTATAAAAAGCAAGAATATCCAAATTGGTACCAACAACTACATTTGTTTGAGATAATTGATTTGTGATATCGACATACACCACATAACATTTCAGTCAAGGGCAGATCACACAGAAAATGGCCATCTAATATGATTATACTGGTGCTTAAAATTTCCCTTTGCCTCATGACATCATAGCTATCATACTGTCTTAAGGTGATACACTATTCACATGTGTGTAGTCATGTTCACCTAAACAAACTAACTGTATTGCTAGTCATATAATGTACTCCACATACAGCTATGTGTAAAATGCATACTTGATAATTATAATTGACTAGGCTATTGGTTTACATATTTATTACACTACACTCTTTTATCATTATTTTAGCATGAGCTTCTACTTATTTAGAAAACTATTTATAGTTTTTAAAGCAAGCCATGTTGCACTGGAAGCCTTATAGACTTCCTGTTTACTATGACTTTCAATTACATGAACAGGCCATGGTGAATGGTGGATCTCTACTACCCAGGTTTACATCAATATAGTATATGATGCTCTCAGAATGATGAATTGCCTAATGAATCAGTTCTTGGAACATATCTGTGTCATTAAGCAGAACACATCTATAAGTCTGATAGATATGTCAAGATATAGAAATGATATATTCTAAAAATAAAGCCTGTCCTTCTTACCTCATGTCTGCCCACAATTTTTTGTTACTTAAATATCTCTGTATTGAAATCTTGCAATTACAAAAGTGAAATGATAATTGTACCTACAAATACTTATTTTTTCCACAATTGCAAGTTTTTATTTTTAGAATCTATGACTTATACATATAAAGTTATTTGTCATACTTTTGGTAAGAAAAATATAATTGTGTCAGGTATAATGGCTTATGCCTCTAATCCCAGCCCTCAAGAGGCTAAGACAGAATGACCACTGTGAGTTCAAGGCCAGCAGGTCTACGTTAGGGAATTCTAGACGAGACTAGGCTACAGAGTGAGACCCACTACCTAAGTATGCAAACACACACACACACACACACACACACACACACACACACAACTTCATTTTTCCTTTTAGGATTCTGACATTACAATATTGTTTGATACTTTCATTTTAAAACATCTATAAAAATACTAGCAAAACAAAATTTGGGATGAAATGTGAAGAGCCTTAAAATTAACACTTGTTACATTTTTATCTATAGGCAGAGGACAAAGGTCACTCTTGGAATTTGTTCAGTGTGACTGACTAACTCAGAAGGATGAAAGTTCTGATGAAAAACTTGTGAGTTTCATTAAGCAGCTTAAGACTTTTAACAATGGAATGACAGAAGGCATTATTCTTGATTGGCTTTGACATTTTCCTTTATTAGAAATATTTTCAAATAGCTAAGGAACAGCACCATTAGTGAAGCATTTAATTTTGCCAAATATGACTCTCAGTGTCAACTGGCATGGAATGAAACACACTGATGGGTATGAATTCCTAAATGTGAATGAAGACTTTGAAACTGAATGAAGGTTCACAGACTTCAGAGAAATGTTACCTTCCTTCTAGTATGAACTTTAAGAAATCCCCTTGCCAGTGATTGCATGGTTTTTGAAGGTCTTTATGATTTGTGATTAGATTAGCCTATTTTCTTCCCAGTACCCAACTCCCAAGTCCACATGTGAAAATGGTTCTCCGAGAGCAATAAGAGTAAAGCTGGTGTTTTTAGAATTCCAACAGTCAGGAATGACCAAACCCTAAGGAAGGCTGCCAACACAAGACAGACAAAATTTCAGATGGGATCTAATTCTATCTAGTAAGCTTGATGATAGGGAAAAAGAATTGGGTCCTTATGCTACCAGCATTTGAAAATAAATTTTCTCATCTCCACTCACCTGACAACCAATAAAACATAGACATGAGTTTCAGCCAAGAAGTGTCATATTAAAAACAAAAGTCTGATGCAGAATGTGTAGAGTTGTGCAAATCCCATGAACTCTCTTTCCTGAATTTTTAGATTTCTCTAGTACCAGGTGGGCTACCAAATTTGTTAATCCAGGGAAGAATAAAGCCAAATTTGAAGAGAAAATTCTTCCAGCATTAAGGCCTCCAACTTTCAAAAGGACCAACATTTTCCTGCTGTATCAATACAGAACAGTTACCCAATCTCAACGGTGGTAATCTCTCAAAGAATTTCAGCTAAAGCAGCTGTAGTCTCTGCCCAAACTTTCATTTCTTTTTGTGCCATATTCTGTCCATAGCAGTCCATTTCTTCAAAACTCAACCTCACCCAAGTTCTCAGGACATAGGCAGAACACAAATAACCTCTCCTATAAACTGCCTTTAACCCAGTCTAGATAAAGTTCTTTCTTCTCCTCATAAACCAAGCCTACACAGGACTTTCTGCACTTACATATTTCAAACTCTGACCAAAATGGTTCATCTAAATCTGCTTATAGCACTGAAAAGTATCTCATAGTTTAAGGTATCAAATGCTTCCACATTCCTCCTGCATATCACTTCCAAAAGTCCAGAAAACTGACTTCTGGTTAAGATGGCGGCTTAGGTACCATGCCAAAGTAGCCTAGGGGGGGAAAAGACCGAAAAAAATCTCAGCAAAATACACACTCTTACTAAAATATGAGGTGTATAGGAAATCTAAATGGCAGTGGAGAAGTAGAAGAGCTCCAGAGCCCGCACAGGCAAAAGCGGCCCTGGCAGGTCCACCAACCACGGCGGTGGCAGCACACCAGAAAGCCACCAGGCTCAGCTCCATCCACAGGAAAAGCCAGGTGAGGGGAGTTTCCCCTCTCACCAGAGCTCTCCACAACTCAAGAAACATGAAGGGAGAGCAGCAGTGAACAATGGAGGAGCAGATCACAAGGTAGAAGGACACGTGAAACAGCGAGAGAACCAGAGCAGCTGTGGCTCCGTCCCCTCCCCCACAGCCTGTGGCCAGCTCCAGCAAACAGAGCAGCAGTCCTGGGACCTGGCCACGCAAACTTGAGCGGACAGCAGGACACAAACAGGAGGAGGGTCCAGCAGCAACATCAGTGGCTCCAGCACCAGCAGCAGCGGCCCCAGTAGTGGCAGATCCAGTAGTGGCAGCAGAGGCAGATCCAGCAGCAGCAGCTTCAGAGGCAGCAATCGCAGATCCAGCAGGATCCAGCAGTGGCAGCTAAAGCAGCAGCAGCAGCAGCGGTGGCAGCAGTGGTGGACCCAGCAGAGTCAACAGACCTAGCAGCTGCAGCTTTAGCAGCAGCAGCAACAGATCCAGCAGCAACAGCTTCAGGAGCAACAGTGGAGGTTCCAGAAGCAGGGGTGCTGATCTGTAGGCCCACAGTTGCCAGGCTTTGTTTGCCCCACAGGAAAAGCCAGTGCCCAGCTCCAGAAATCAGAACAGCAGCCCAACGACCCAGCCTGCAACTTGACTGAGACCAAAATCATCCAAAATGGTAACTGGGATTGATTGCACCAGGGAAGGCTCTCACTTGGTCACAAGCTGACTTGGATCCCTCAACAGACCAGATATCCTAACCTCTTTGTTGCTAGAGGATCTGGTTGTTATAATAACTACTCTTGCATAAATATTTGGTGCTGTGTTTGATTGAATGTGTACAGTGTACAGTTAAATTTTAGAATCTACCTGTATTTTATTCCACTCTGCCTACTAGAATACTCCCATAGCAGGGAAACTCAACCCCTAGGAACACCTTTGTAGATACTCTGAGAGCCTTAAGAGCCAAAAGTCCAGAAAACCTAGTCAAGTTTCAAGAAGCAATGACCCCACTCTTGTACCAATTTTTTGTTGTAGTTATCTTTGCATTGCTGTCAGAAAATGCTCAAGCAAAAGAAGATGATGAGAGGAAAGTATTTATTTTGGCTTACACCCTTGAGAGGAAGCTTATGATAGCAGGGGAAAGGATAGCATGAGGAGAGGCTAAATATCACCAGTGTCATAGCAGGTGGAAAATAGCATCAGGAAAACTGAGATGAATTCTAGCAAGGGGAAGTTGGATATAACATAAGAAAACGTACAACAACACACCTCCCTCAGCAAGGTTCCACCTCCCAAGTTGCCACCAACAAGGGACCAAGCATCCAGAACACATGAGTTTATAGGGGACACTTGATTCAAACCTCCACAGTTGGACAGAACAATATAATGGAGAGCTGTGCATGATGGGTATCAATGGCTAGAAAATCATGATGAAAACACATCTTTGCGATCATAGGCTTTCAATAAAAAAAGTCTTAATATGCACTTATATGAACATCCTGTTGTGTAAGCCTCTGATCACTAGGTGACAACATCTATTTCAACATTTTATACAGACCATGACACTGAAAATAAGCCAAGAAAATATCTTAAAATGGAAGGTCATCAGAAGACAGGGAGATCCCAGCTATAGGAAAGGAAGAATGTGAAGGTCCATCATCCCATCAGCATCAGTAGGAACATGTCTTCAAACATATGAAACAACTTGATGGGTGAAAGAGTGAGTAGACCATCAGAGAAAAGGATCCAGCATATTCCATCAGCAGAAAACCCAAGGGGCTGTAATCACATGGGTGCTAGGATGTGTGGTGCCCTTTCACAGTTCCTGCAACTCCTTTTGAGTCCAACTTAAGCCTTCTACGAAGTGATAGCTGGAAGCAGTATTTCACTTTTATAACTTTCAAACTATTTCCAACAGTCAAGTATCTGGTTTTTTGCCCATGTTTGTTTTTTCACCTCCTTGTGCTACACAGCAACCCTGACTTCTGCAGGCCAAGGCCAGACAGAGTCTGGGAGGCAAGTTCCAAAAGGCTGACAGTGCTAGACTCTGGATATAAGAAGACTTCTCTTTTGTCTTCACTCTTGCTTTCTTGGCAACAAGGAGAGTGATGTCTGTGTAATGCAGCATTTGAAATACTGCTTATTTTCACCAAAGATAAGCAAGCTTCCAGCCTGGAAAAATTGGGAAGACATAGTATTCAAAAGCACAAAAAGTGGTGGGAGGTTTATTCTTCATTTACTTTATAGTGCTGGTAAGTGCCGACCCCCCCTCCAACATATTTTCTCCAATTCCAGAGTCTTAAGAAGCTTATAGAGGATTAAAATAGCAGAATGAAAAAATAGAAGTTGCAATAAATTGACAAGATAAGAGAAATAGTTAAACTTTCCAGGAAAGAAAGACAAGACTATTTGTAGGTGGACTGAGTAATTTAGATGATTTCATAAATGTTAAAATTAAGATGATATTAACAAAAAAGATATGAAAGGCTGACTAAGATTAAAACATGATACTTAAGCATTTGTGTCTTCATATATAATGATGCTTCTCTTCTGTTGAATTTACAAAGCACTTTGCAACACTAAGGTTGACACACTGTGCTACCTTTAAACCCAGAAAGTGTTTAAATTACAGACAAAACAAGATTGTAGAGAGTAAGAAACCAGTCCTACAGGTTCTAATTCAATCCCCATTCTTAACATCAGTGATGGGCTTCACACCATTTCTGAGAAATTTCAAATGCTTACTCCCGTTCTAATTACCTTTGGCAAGAATCTTTGGATACATCACCTTCTCGAAGGTCTACAATGACTCACAAAATGATCTTCAGCTCAAAGGAAAGTTCATGATCTTGTCTTTCCAGACCCATCAGCTGCAAATTCATTCATCAGACATTTATTGCAAACTAAACGCCTCTCAGGCATTTGTTAGGTGTAGGAAGTATAGAGATGAAAGATGGGCTTGTAAGAAATGTTAAGCAGCACAGATTTTTAAAAGAAAATTATACATAAATGTCTTCTCACTGGATATGTCATTTAAACTCTGAGACCTTGGTGACAATATCCAGAAATTTAGAGTCAAAAATCTAGAAGGCTTTTGGAAGAATTGATGATCAGATTCGTTTCATTTTTAAATCAAGAAAAGACATTATCTAAATAAGTAAAGTTCAGGTTCATGGAACAGTACGTACAAAAGCAAAGTATCTCTAATCAGGTCACAACTAACATTTTTAAGTGAGAGGACCAAAACATTCCAATGACTGCATTTTAGAAAAGATTTTCTAGAACCTCCATTAAGAATGGATTGATGCTCATCCAATTCAGAGGCTTTGGGAGGAACTTGGAAGGTAAATAATAAGGACATGAATTCTGGCACCCATTGAGAAGATAATGTGAGAAGGAAGATATGGAAAGATGGACATAGAAACAGAACTACAGAATGTTTGATATCAATTGGATTGGAACACTATAGCTGAAGAAGGAAATCCAATAAAGTCTCTCAAAGACTATGACTTTGAAGAAATATTGGGTCTGGGAAGATATGCTTACTTGTCTATGTGTTACTTCTCTGGAAAAGACTCCTCAATACAATACTTATTAGGGGCAGAAACTAGCCAGAGGCATGTGCTGAAGAGTTGGAAGCATCATAGTTACATACGCATTAGCTACAGAGTAAATGAGTAGTTTTGACTTAAACCTAAAACACATGATCAATTATTTAGAAGGCGAATGGAGAGAATGGTTTCTAAAGAGTTTTAAGAAGGCTAAAGTGGTCTACAGTGTTCTATAGGCACCAGGCACAACAAAGCCTGCAGTCACCATTTTGTATGACCTTCCAACATTAGTTTCACTAGGGGTAGAGATCAGAATATGGGAGGGGCAGAGTGCAAGAAAGACCAAACAGAGAGAAAATTTGAGCATAGTATCTATGTTATCCTCAGCAGCCAAGGTTTTGCTGTGGAAACAAAATACCATCATATTTCACTTGTTTAATAAAACCCAGACTTATCCTTCATTGAGTTACCATACCAATACAAGTAGGAGAAGCTCTACATATTATATCCATGGAAAGGCTTAAGGCAATGAAGGCCCCATTTCTATACATGCATTTATAGATGCTTCAATAAGAAAAAGAAAAAACTGTAGTGTGTCACAATACCTTCCCATGTACTCCTGTTTTAAGCATGTGCCCTTAACTGCTGAGTTATCTCTCCAGCCCTATATTCCTGTTGTATGGGCAAGGGCAAGCTCCAAGTTCACACAAAACAGAGAAGTCATTCATTGTTACTGTATGTGTGTTCCCAGAAAAGAAGGTGCATGGGTATGTGTACATAGTCCTCTTGAGTGAAGTAGGTTAAAATGCTAACTACAAAGGGTTATAAGTCTGAGAAGAGAAGGTTTATTTTTAAAGACAATGGCCCTGGTGAAGTATGATTTTATCTTGTTACATAGCCCACACTTCATGCTGTCATCTGTAGTATACTAAATCAACATAATCCATATATAACCATGTCTTACATTTACGTTGCTGGCACAAAACACCTGACCAAAAGCAGCTGATCAGAGGAAAGAATTATTTTGGCTTACAGTCTCATGGGGAAGCTTCATGTTGTCAGGGAAAAGATGGTAGGACCGAGACCGGAAATCACCTCTTTGCCAACATCAGGTGGAAAATAGCAACAGGACAGTGAGGCATGCTCTAGCAAAAGAAGTTGGCAATAGCACTCCTAAGCCTATCACTAATAACACACTCCTTCCAGCAATGTTCCACCTCTGGAATTGCCATCAGCTGAAGACCAAGCATTCAAAACACGTGAGTTTATAGGGGACATCTGATGCAAACCATCACACCATCAAATCAGAATATCCTTTCAAGTATTGTACAATGAATAGATCTTGTTCTACCCCAAAACTTCTCACAATCATAACAGGGATGAAACTGTCCTTTGATGATACTATTTGCCTTCTTATATCCAATTAAATTTAAGTATATGCAAATTAGTTCCCCCGTATGCAGGAGTGCACATTCCAAGAACCCTGGTGGACACCTGAAACTGTGGGTAGTATGGAATGCTATATGTGTACTGTTTTTCCACACAATACATATTTATGAAAATAGTCAAATTTTAATAAGACATAAGAGGTTAATAATGATTATTAATAAAGTGGAAAGAAGCAAAAGCTATACAAATGCATTATCTCAAAACCTTTTATACTAGATTCACTCTCCGTGTGAGACAAGACAGTGCCATGAGATGGGATGAAGTGAGGATGTAGCCTACATTGTAGCATCAGGCTACTAAGTGAGACTGACTGGAACACAAGCATGGCAATATTACAACTGTCAATCTGCCACCTCACGCAGCTACTAAGTGGGTATGGTGTGGATAATGTATACCATGTAGATTTATTGGAAAAGAAGAAATCCACACCCCAAATAAACTGGGGTGAGATGCTGTAAGATCTCATCACATGACTCAAAATAGCATGCAACTTGAAACTTTAGAAATGTTTATTTCTAGAATCTTCCATTTAATATTTTCTGACTGTGGTTCACCATGTGAAACCATGAAAAGTGAAACCTGGATAATGGTGGACTATTGAGTTTCCTCATGTTTCCCTTGTTGACTGTGTCTTTTTCATACATTTTGGCATCTTTTCCCCTCACCCCTAAAGGGAAAGAATTTCCTCATTCATTTCCTTTCCTTCTATGGGATAACTGGCCATACAGCATGTGCTCCATCCACAATGCTCACTAAACAGTTCATGTCTGTACATCTCTAAGAGAAGACTCCAGGGAAAGATCAGGATGGGAGCTCTCACTACCTCTGAGCACACAGAATGATTTATATAGTGGTTTGTGAAGCAAATTGTGCTTTTTCCATGGCTGAAAGGGCAGTGAGTTGAACAGCAGTTGCCTGGCTCTCAGGGAAAACTCCACCCCTTGTACTGGCACCATGGTAATATTGCTTAGTCTGCTTTCTGAGTCTTGCCCAAACCTGTCAAGTTGTCACTTTGAAAACTTGCAGATGTACCCTCCAAATACTTATGCATTCATTTTAATATGCAAAGATGTTGCCACTGAGAGGAGACACCTCCTCAAGGAGGCTTACAGCTGAGTTTTTTCTATCATAGCAAATTTACTAACTCACCTTCCTTCTCTTGTCTGGCCTTCCAGGACCATGGCAATTCTCATGGAGGTTACCTCCCTGGGTTCAAAGTATAGTGTGGTCTGTAGTACATGTGTGCTAACCAGTACCTACGCAGAAATCCAAAATAGAAGCCTTATTACAATCTGTGCAGCCACAGATATTCAGACTCAGGAGGATGCTGGAAGGAAAACAGGTGCACATGCATGTTGGTAAAGATTTCCATTGTGCTCATAGTTGAGAATTTACACTCAGTCATTAAATTTTTGAGCTAGGCGGAGTCACAAAACCACCCACACACAAAATAAATAGGTCAGACAGAGAAAAAGAGGCTTTTTAAAGAAAAAGGAAACTTTGTCAAAAAGAGTGTTTAATGAGAGTATAAAGTTAAACAAAACAAAACAAAAATATAAGGTATGATTAAGGAAAAACCAAACCACAGCCTTCTGGAAGTGCCTAGAAGACAAGCAGGTATTGTGACCCAGAGAAGCTACTCAATGTTTTTTTTCCACAAAGGTTAGAAAATGCAATTTTGGGATCCTATTCCATTCAATTCTTGCTTCAAGCTAGCAGAAAATGCTAAAGAAGTCTTAGTGCCAAATGGTCATTATAAAGAATTTACCTCTCAAATGAGTTGAGTCCAGTTAACATTTATCAACTGATCATCAGTAAAAGCCATTTTTTATAATAAGTCATAAAAGAGGGGAAGTATAATGTGTCCTGGCAGTCATAAATCGAATGTATGACTCTTGGCAACTAGTTGCAATTGATCATACTAGCACCCTCACATTTGAGGTAATGTTACCTTTGAAATGATGTGAAATGAAGCAGCAGAGAATATGTACTTTGGAGGCTGATCACTGAATGATTCCCAACAATTACTGGTACCTTACCCCATGCATTCTTCCCAATAATTACACTTTTTTTTTCCTAGTCTATTCCCTCCTACTCTGGCTATTTTTGGTCTCTTCTTTTTTTCCAATTAAAGAAAAGGATTAGAGGCTGGACAGATGGCTTAGCAGTTATGGCATTTGCCTGCAAAGCCAAAGAGCCAGAAGTCCCTGGTTCGATTCCCCAGGACCCACGTAAGACAGAATCACAATGGGGCATACACATCTGGAGTTCATTTTCAGTGGCTAGAGGCCCTGGCTCACCCATTTTCTCCCTCCCTCTCTCTCTCTCTCCTTTTTTTCTGTCAAATAAATAAATATAAAATAAATAAATAAAGGTTTAGCCGGGCATGGTGGCACACACATTTAATCCCAGCACTCGGAAGGCAGAGGTTAGAGGACTGCCATAAATTCGAGGCTACCCTGAGAGTACATAGTGAATTCCAGGTCAGCTTGATCTAGAGAAAGACCCTACCTTGAAAAAAACAAAACAAGAAAAGGAAAAAAAAAAAAAGAAAGAAAGGTTTATTTCAGCTTATACTTTCTAGGGGAAGTGTCCATAATGGTGAGGAAAACATAGCAGGAGCAGACTAAGTATCACCTCTTTATGGCAGCAGCATTCTGATAAGTGTTGGTCCTGTTAAAGGCACCTGGAGTCCCTCCCACAGTGAAGTTGAAGAGGCTGCTGTCTTAGACCTGCAGAGATGTTGCTGAAATATAGGATCCATGCAGGCAGCACTGAGGCAAGCCTCTCATATAGGAAGCATTCATTGTACATGCTCATCAAGTGTTTAATATTGTGTCAGGAGACAAAGTTCATTTCTCTTAACATTTTAGGTAAAAATATTTACGAATGTTGCTGATATACTGTGGATGTGTCTCATCTACATCCCCACACTTCCTCAACTGCAAGGAACAGGAAGTTACTTACATAGTCCCATCTCACACTCTTCAGCTAAGCTCTCAGACAGTAGAATTAGAAAGAAGTAGAACCAAAAAAAAAAAAAAAAAAAAATTCTAATGTTCCAATTTCCCTTAACACCTGATTACTCAGGATTTTGAAATCCATGTTGTCACTGCTGTATCCCCAACATTTTCCACAGCAGCTCACAGTTTCAGGGCATGGAAATGGGAGGGGGAAATGCAATGCAAAATAGGCAATCTACTCTAAGGAATGTGAGCCTCTCAATGGGGTGGTGCTGTTTCTGCTCAGTAGACTTGTTCAAAGAGGAGCTGTGCAAACTGCAGTAAGGGAAACCAACAATTTTTAGGGACACCAGTATATAAACAAGGAAAATGTTTTCTAATTTTTCCTGATGTTCTGACATATCATTCCAAAGTTACTGACTGGAAACCAGCTCAGACAAGTTAACAGCTACTTACTAAACACTATTATGACTAATAAAGCCCTCAAACCTATTATTCAATTTGTTTGTTCCATTACGTATTTTGACTTTAGACACTAACATACAAAAATAACGTACTATAAACTCAGTCTGTTATTTTAAATTTGAAGCTACATTTTGCCAAAGCCACAGAAATTTCAGAGAGAATCATCATTAGAACCAGCAACATGCTACATTCCAAGTCATTTGGAGCTACCAGTCTTCCACTACCTTGCTGTCCTGGATAAACAAGAGTTACTCGGGAGGTCTTCGCAAATTTGCACTACACCTACCACTGGAATCAACATACAAGCAGACTTCTTAGGAAATAGCTCCACAACCTGTCCCCAATGTCATGTAAAACTGAGGTTCACTTCATTTGCAGTTTAGACAAAATATTTTAATTTAATTTCACAACATTCAGACATACTTAGCTACTCATTAACTGCATGTGTGTTTGTGTGTGTGTGTGTGTGTGTGTGTGTGTGTGTACGCACGCACGCATGCAGGCATGCACATGCACGTTCATGCCGGGGCCTCCTGCTACTGCAAATGAATGCCAGACACATGTGCCATTTTCTGTAGCTGGGTTTATGTGGGTACTGAGGAATTAAACCCAGGCTGGTAGATATTGTAAGTCCACAACACATGCAATAACTTCTCTTGAGTATTACTAGCAATGATAGCCATGTGCCTCTTCTTCGGGAGGAAGTTTGTATTTTCCAAGGAAAGAGAGCCAGAAAAATGATACAGTGATTAGTACCTACAACCCCAATGAACACTCCTATTCAACTTAAGATAGATCTGTGAATTTTCACAGCCACCTCATGCCTTAGCACATTCTGAAATTTCTAAATATCATCAGCCAAATTAACTGGAAATAATTATCAGAACAATAACTGGAAACCACATTTTATCTCTCTTCAGTCATCATAATTTATTTAACAAATAATATTGCAAAGCAATGAAATAATCCATAGGTAAAATGTCATCTAAACAGGTAGCTGGGGAGATTGTTCAGTTAAGTAAAGTTCTTGCTGCATGATAGGGAAGACTTGAGCTTCACCCTCAGAACACGTGCATGCTCACCTGCACACACACAAAATGACCTAAATTATCAGATTTCTCATAATGAATACAGAAAATTAGACTATAGTGGTTTTTAGAAAACAGATAAGTTGATTATTCTTTTTTTTATCTACACTATTCACCAAGACAAAGGATATGGTAACTTATTCTCAATTTTTCAAGATGGTGACTACATTAATGTGAAAAATACCATTTTTTCCTTTCCTAAGCAAATCTTTTGAAAGGTTAAAAATTAAACTTTTCATTGTTAAACACACTTATGATTATAATTTTTCATATGGAATGAAGTATAAGAGAAATCTCCATCTAAGCTAAGCAAGAAAGAAATTAACAATAGTCAAATGTTTCTAGTGACTAGAATGATTTTCCAAAAGGATCAAATTTAATGCTCAAAACAAAACAAAATACATATTATTATCTTCATGGAAAACAGGAGAAATGTTGTTTTAATTTTCTTAGGGAAATAAACGAATGTGTCCAGTCTTCCATGGAATGATCAGTGGAGCCTTAACATGTATGCCTGTGAGTCACACTGCCCAGCCCCACAACTGCAGGCTTGTATTTGTATTTTAAGATTACACTGTATTTCTGAGCCCTTCTTGGAGACACTGAAGACTGTGTTATCAGTAGCAGTATGGTGCAGAAGAGATTTGCCTATAGATCTTAAAACTCAGATATGCATATCTGAGTAAAAGAGGCAGTCAAAAGCAAAACTGTGAAACTGGCAGCCATAGTCTTTACTGCCTCTGTCCTACTTTCCTCTCTCAGATGCCTGGCACATTTGGCTTCCAAATCCTTCCAGCCTTGCCACTTCCTACTGTACCACAGATTTCTCTTAATCATAACTACCTCACTGTCCCTTCATTATTACTCCAAGGTTGTCTCATGTCCCACTGTTTTATATTTAGTTCTAAGAGCATGCTCTCTGAGTATTTGTAGAGTAAGTTAATGAAAATTTACTGGACCTCCCTTCCATCCTTAATCAAAATATTTAAGCTCTGCATTTACACTTTATACTTCTCTGAGCTTTGCTCCTTAAGGTGACAAACTAATAACATACTCTATTAACTTTATAGAAAATTATTGACTACCCCTCTCAGATCCTATACATTAGCATTATTACATGTAGTAAGTACTCTGAAGATTAAATACCTAATCTTGCAGTGTGTTCATTGTCTACTTTAAACTTAAGAATTTAGAGAAGGTAGATTCTTGGTAAAAATGAATATTAGCTTAGAGGTTAAGACACTAGCCTGCAAAGCCAAAGGACCCAGGTTCAATTCCCTAGGACCCATGTAAGCCAGATGCACAAGGTGGCACATGCATCTGGAGTTCATTTACAGTGGCTGGAGGCAGTTGAGTGCTACCTAGCAACAGCAGAAAGAGTGGACAGAAAGAAAAGGAAAGTCCATGTCAGAGACTCAGCACAAGCCATCTTACTACTGTTCACAGTGAACTTTTAGATTGATATTGTTCATAGTTTATGAAAGAAAAAGGAAACAGAGAGATATATATTATATGACTTATAGTAAATGGTAGACAAAAGATTCCATTTTGGCCTGAAAGTAACTGTTAATATGCTTAATTATCACAGTCCTTGAAGTTACTGTCCAGAGAGCTGCAGGAGGGAGAAGACTTAAGGAAGTGTTTGCCACAGGACCAGTACTTTGAACTCTCCTAATGTGGCTGGAGAAGGAAGCACTGGGATAGAGGAGGAACAAAAGCTCTGGGACACAGCTTCTAAAGCCTTGGCTAATATCCTGTCTGATAGCCCACCAAGAGTACCCCTTCCTTTGTCACAGACACCCCTGCCCAGGGTACTTTAGTGTATCTTAATCTGATCAGACAGAGGAATAAAGATGTGAACCATTCTGAAGTAATAACCTCAGGAAAGATCACATTTGATAAGAAAGGCATTTTATAGCCTCAAGATACTTTGATTCTAGCTGAAAGTCACAACACAAAACATAAAATTGCAGAGGAAACCAGGGAGTGATTAAGTGGAGAGGGTGGAAAGAATATAGCACCAGAGGACAAGAGAAGTATCTCAGAGTCACCTCTAAAATAAATCATGTAACCTTGGATCACCCCTTAAAGGAACTTCAGTTTCTCATATTTTTCAGTCTCTATGATTAGCATGATGGTATCCAATGTTGACAATTATTGGGAGAATTATATGAGATGATGTATAGAGTGTGTGTAACATATCTAGTCATGGTTCAGTGAATTATTGCCCTTATTATTAATTGGCTACTCCTATATGTTAAGGAGAGCTTTTGCTATCTAAAAATAAACTTTGAGAGTAGTGGCCATGTCCTGTCCAGAAAAAAAAAAAAGCATTTGCAGCCCTACTTCCCATCCGTCTGTTTTTACATTCTTTCTGTCTCCTGTTCCACGAAGGTTCACATAGATGAGTACTGTTTGAAGCCTCAAACACAGAAGTTTCTTATTGCAAGGGTAGTGGTAAAAGCAGAGATTCATAGCTGGCAATAGTACTGAGAATAAGTGACCACTATGTACTCAGCCTCAAATAAGACATCTCAGTCACCCTCTCAAAGGCTCAGGAAATCCTCGTGGAAGAGGAAGAACTAAGAATTAATCTAAAGATTGAAAACAGTAAAACACTCTCACACTTTCTAAACCATTCCCAGGATCAAGACTACATGAACATATTGGGATGGGACAAGGGGATGGCATCTTGTCAACAGGCATAGGAGATGATTGATGTTCTGCTTTTTTTTTTTTTTTTTGTTTGTTTGTTTTTTATTAATCACTTAAACTTATTTCTCTCAGGGATGGTGCAATTATAGTGGCATGCTTTGGGATAGGGGAATTCCTTTTCAGGAAAATATCCCTGACTTTGGGCAGAGGAGCCTGACAGGATAGAGATCTGGGAGAGGCTGCAAGGAGCAGCTGGCTACTTATGGAAACCTTTTGGACATGTTTTTACAGGTGTCAGGAAAGGAGTGCTCACATTCCTTTCTAACTGGTTTCTTGCAGTATAACAAAAGCAGGGAGGGATTAAAGGAGTTAGCAGGATCGAAGAAGGAAGCAAGTTTATTTGGTTGAGAATACCTTGAGCTGAGTTTGATGGGCACTTCCATAATGCAGAATGGAGACAGACAGATGAGAATGTTCAGGCTAATAATGGCCATGTCCCAGAGTTGTACTCATGGTGGGTTTTAAACAGAGATTGTAACCAATCAAAGGATGACTGGAAATGAAAAAATGACTGAAGCTCTATGGCATGAGGAAGAAAACTGAATGTTTATCCAGAAAAAGAAGGAAAATATTTATTTGGTGAGAAAATTTCATTTCTGTGCACAGATATGAGGCTTCCATGCCTTTATTATTTCACAAAAGTAAACAGGAAGGAAAATGGTGTGAATTAAACGTGATCAAATATTAATCCAGAATGGAATAGTGTGGCAATTTCTGCAATGAAAAGGTTGTTTGTGAGAACTCATCACTGGGTGTGTCTAAGCAGGGATTGGAAAAGATTGTCTTAGAAGCTATAAAATGATTTCCTGGCATTGCTGCTCTAATTCATTCACCTCTTTTATGGAGTACCTGGTCATATAGGTCTACCTCAAGCACTAGGGAGACCAAGAAAAACAAAATATGGTCTAGCAACCCTGAGAGAGTATAAAATCTCTGATAAGAAAAAAAGTGAACAAAAAAAAAATAAGGAACCTGCTCAAAGTTGGCAAAGCTTGACTTCCAATGTAATCCTGGAGGAAAAGACATAGGAAAGATGTACCTGGCCTCAGGCAGGTTCCTTCTGCCTGCTCTCCTCTGGAGAGGCCAAACCCTGATCTCATGGGGGCTACTTAGGCCAAGGGGAATTATTTCTCCCAGTGTTGAGTTTGCAGGTCTGCAATTTCAGCTAAGGTATCCTTCTGAGCTCCAGGAATTGTGTCCCACTGCACTCCAACCTCCTGATGTCTCTCTCTCTCTCTCTCTGAGTTGTCTTCTCTCTATCATTCTCTTTCCCTCAACATTACCAATTCCCCCTCAGTCAATGGATATGTAGGGGATTGATAAGCAGAAAGATGATAGATGGATGGATTGATAGATGGATGGATGAATAGATAGATAGATAGATAGATAGATAGATAGATAGAGATGATAGATATTTTTCAGTAAGAGTCAATGACTTCATATCATTACATTCACCTTTGGTTACTATTCGAAGAAAATTGTTTGGGAAAACAGCACTATTCCTTCAGAAATTGACTTAAACACTGGGCTAGGAATGCTAACAGAGCACTTGACTTGAGGGACATTAAGATCATGTAAAGCAATGAGCATGGTATAGGTCTCACACGAGATAATCAGGGAAGTCCTCCTTCTTCCTCCCAAAGCCTGTGTGTATTGCATTTCCTGCAAACAAGGCAAAAGATTCACATTCTTAGAATCATGGTCATTCCCCAAGGACATGGTCAAGGCTTGGTGGATGACAAACACCTCATGTGCCCCTATTCTATGTCATAGCACATTACTACGCTAACCTGCTCTACTCCTTTCCTCTTGGCACATAGATGTTTCCAATTTGGGGGGGCGGGCGTTGAGGTAGGGTCTCTCTCTGGCCCAGGCTGACCTGGAATTCACTACGCAATCTCAGGCTGCCCTCAAACTCATCATGGCAATCCTGCTACCTCTGCCTCCCAAGTGCTGGGATTAAAGGTGTGTGCCTCCATGCCCGGTTAAATAGTCATTTCTTTAAAAATGCTATGTTTCTCTCACTCCTTCTTCTGGTAAAAGATCATAGTTTCTCTTTCATTTAGTTCATTTTTTTTTTTTTGTCTCCTAATTGGCCCATGTTTTGCAGGAAACAGCTATATTTCTGTGGAGTTTCTGAACATCTGGTTGTTGAGCAGCTTGAGCCAGGCCACTGGGAGCCAGAGTCCTTCCTGTGAAGGGTCTTGCTGTACATCTGACTTCTGATGCAGCCGTTAGCCTTCCTTCCACTGGGCATTGTAGTGTCCTGCGTGTGCTCACAATGCACCTTTGCTTTCTTCATAACTGTAGATTTGAATGAAACAGCACATTGCTGCCTGTGGAGCCCAGATTTTATTAACCCAGTGTTCTAAGCCTATGACTAATCTGATATCAAGAATTTGGCAATAGCAACATTAAAATGTAGAACTTATATCTTTTCCTGTAAGTACTGGGTGTGGCTAGAGCAATAGCCCTTACTTATTTCTAAATAATTTTAACATGACTGTCATTTTGGCAATTTACTGAATGGAAACTCTTGCCATTTAGACATCTTTTTTACTGACTAGACTTCCCCTGTATGTTTTGATTTGTCTTCACTACAGATCTCTCATTTTGTACTGACTTAAGACAATATGAGTATCTTCAGTAGAGAGAAACGAGACACACTGTATAGTCCAAGCTGTCTGAAGTAAAGGATGGGTGCACTTTTATTCAACCTTTTTGTGTGTAACTTTTTCTGAGGAAATGTCAACAAGCATGTAGCCCCTCACCCCCCAGGTAGGACACCAATGGCAGACTAAACTTCAATTCCACCAAAAGTTCAATCTTGTAAATCAATGACTTTATTAGGATTCCATACGAAGTACTGACAAGAGGTTACTTCAAGAATGTGGATAACCCCAAAGCACTCATAGCATCAAAAATATCATGACAACCTCTCCTTAGCTGTATAGATGGAGGTGCCATCTGCGCATCTTCCATCCCCACATCCTCTTTTTGCCCTGAGAACAGGAGGCCTTGTTCTTCATTGCATACAGCTGGTGCAGGGGATAGCTGAGAGCTTAGGTAAGGCTCTCACAACCCTTCCCACAGCCCTTCTATGGGGTAATATGAATAGGCTCAAACTCCAGAATCCCTCATGAGTGGCCACACCTGTTTCTGATAAAGATGGTGACGATCCCTTTTTCCACAGAGGGAGGCGTCACCCAGCAAGGCTTCAGAGAAGTGAAGTAGTAAGAATTGTGTGAGCCTGTGGACTTAGGTGGCTGGCAGGCTTGTCTCACATCATTTGCAGCTCCCAGCATTCTTTTCTTGCCAAGAATTTTTACAGGAAGGAATATAGCAGTGATACCCTTTCCCCAGAGAAACACATCTCTGCTGCCTGACGGAAATCTATCCAATATCCATTCAGAGATTTTTTTTAAAAACTCTTAATGCCTAATACTGAGTTTGTGCTATTTGTCTGCCACTATTGCCTGAATTTTCTTGTATGACACTGTGGTTGTTTGAATGTAAAATATCACTCATAGACTCATGTACTTGAATACTTAATCCCAGTTCATGGCATTGTTTGCAAAATTTGTGAACACTGATATGTGCATCTTTAACTTTGAAATGTACAACCTTACTGGAAGAAGTGTGTCTCTGGGGGCAGGCTTTGCGATGCTGTACCCCAGTCCTGCTGACCACACTCATCCCAGTCATTCTTCTTTCTCCCTGCTGATATAAAGATGCGATGCCAGATTTCTGCACCTGCCATGCTTTTGCCACCATGATAAAATATCCCCTGCAAACTGTTCCTTGCGTAAATTGCTTCCGGTCAGGTGTTTTGTCCAAGAAATAAGAAAGTAATGGATTCAGACATAGGTGATTTTTTTATTGACACCTTCCATAATTATAGAAAATAAACCATAATAATTTTCTCCCACCTCCACTTTCCCTTTTGAAACTGCACTCTCCATCATATCCCCTTCCCCTCTCAATCAGGCTCTCTTTTATTTTGATGTCATCACCTTTTCTTCCTATTATGGTGGTCTTGTGTAGGCAGAGTCAGGCACTGTGAGGTCATGGATATCCAGGCCATTTTGTGACTCGAGGAACACATTGTAAGGAGTCCTACCCTTTCTTTGGCTCTTACATCCTTTCTGCCACCTCTTCCACACTGGACCCTGAGCCCTGGAAGGTGTGATAGAGATATTTCAGTGCTGACCACTCCTCTGTCACTTCATCTCAGCACTATTGTGCCTTCTGAGTCAATCCAAGGCAACAGCCATCTGAAAATAGAAGCTTCTCTAACCAAAAGTGAAAATACCATTAATATATGAACATGAGTATTAACAAAGGTGCTTAACAGGCAGTTTGGTGAGAATAATATATGCAGTTAGCCAGACACCAACAGGTGTTACACCCCTAGGGCTCATGACTTCCTGCATCATAGATATTTCAGTACCAGGCATGTATTCTCTCTGTAGAGAAGACCTCAAGTACAAGTCAAGTACATATCTGTTATGGTTTGCCCCATAACAGACATGCCACTATTGTACCCATTGGCTCATTTGGCCTGGCAGGCCACACTTAAGGCTTGCAGTGTCCACTATTACTTATCTCCACTGATTACCTCTGTCTCTCCCATGAAGCTGTGCTCAGTGTAGCTTTTTCTAGCTTTAGTTAGCTGGTCTACAGGGAGAGGATTTCAGCTCAGCTCTAGCAAAATTTCTCAGTAACCTCACAGCCCAAGCATGTGGAGTCTTCAGCAATAGTGTCTTTCCATCTATTCCTGGTGGGAAATCAAGAGCCTCAGCAATTGTCTGTAATATTTTGGTGGCATCTGGTAGCTCACTGGCTAATAACTCATTGCAAGGTATCCCATTCCTGGCACAGAAATATTTCTACTAACAGTCTAGGGCTTCTGGGTGTGCAAATGTCCAAAAGAGTAGGTTTTCATATGACTTATTCATACCTTCTTAGATTTTCATTAACCCTCCCCCTACCTTTCCTTTATTCAATCTCTTCCCCCTGACCTCACTTAGACCTTTCCACCCTCTGTAATCTGTTCTACTTACATATGTAAAATGCCATCCACGTAAGTCATCCCCTCTCCTCCCTTCCTTACAGCCTTTTTCTACCTTACTGGCTTCTGCTACTGAGTTTTATTCCAACTCACATACAAGTCCAAACATTTATAGCTATGGTCCACATGTTAGATAGAACATATGGCACTTGGATTTTTGGGCCTACATAACCTCACTAAGCATAATCCTTTCTAGGTCTATCCATTTCCCTGCAAATTCCATAATTTCATTTTTTTCTTTAGTGCTGAATATAACTCCATTATATAAATGTACCACATCTTCATTATCCATTCATCAGTTGAGGAGCATCTAGGCTGGTTCCATTTCCTATCTATTGTGAATAGAGCAGCAATAAACATGACTGAGCAAATATCTCTCAGCTGGTGAGAAGAGTCTGTAGGGTATATGTCTAGGAGTGCTAGAGCTGAATAATGTGGTAAATCTATTTTTAGCTCTCTCAGGAATCTCCACACTGATTTCCACAATGGTTGCACTAGATTACAGTCCTACCAACAGAATAAAAGTCTTCTTTTTCCACATCCTCACCAGCATTTATTGTCATTTGGTTTCTTGATAATAGCCATTCTGACAGGAGTGAGATGGAATCTCAAAGTAGTTTTAAATTGCATTTCCCACATGGCTAAGGACTTAGTCCATTCTTTTTAAAGTTTACAGGCCACCTTTATTTATTCTTTTGATAATTCTATATTTAGTTCCATAGCCCATTTTTATGGGGTTGTTTGATTTCTGATTATTTAGTATTTTCAGATCTTGGTATATCCTGGATATTAATTCTCTGTCATATGTATAGCCAGCAAAAATTTTCTCACATTCTGTAGGTTGCCTCTTGGCTCTATTCAGCATCCTTTGCTTTTAAAACATTTTGTAATTTCACGAGGTCTCAATGGTTGATTAGTGGTTTTATTTCCTGAGCAACTAGGGTTATATTCAGAAAGTCACTTCCTATGCCAACATGTTGAAGGGTTTCCCCTACTTATTCCTCTGGCAGTTTCATAGTTTCAGGTCTTTGATCCATTTGGCCTTGATTCTTGTGCATGGAGATAGATAAGGATCAATTTTCATCCTTCTACATATAGATATCCAGTTTTCCCAACACCATTTATTGAAGATGCTATGAGTATTTCTGCAATGAGTATTTTTGGCATTTTTGTTGAAGATCACATGGCCATGCTGGAGAGATGGCTTAGTGGTTATGTGCTTGCCTGTGAAGCCTAAGGACCCCGGTTCGAGGCTCAATTCCCCAGGACCCACGTTATCCAGATGCACAAGGGGGCGCACACATCTGGAGTTCATTTGCAGTGGCTGGAAGCTCTGGCATGCCCACTCTCTTCTCTTTCTCTTTCTGCCTCTTTCTCTCTCTGTCTGCCACTCTCAAATAAATAAATAAAAGTTAAAAAAATAACAAAAAAAGATCACATGGCTGTAGCTACCTAGACTTATATATGGCTTCTCAATTTTCTTCCAATGATCTACATGTCCATTTTTGTGCAAGTACCATGCTGTTTTTGTTATTATGGCTCTGTAATATGTTAAGGTCAGGTGTGGTTATACCACCAGCCTTATTTTTGTCATTCAAACTTGTTTGGGATATTTGAGGGGTTTTTGTGCTTCCAGATGAACATTAGGATTGTTTTGTCTATTGTTGTGAAGAATGCCACTAGAATTTTGATGGGTATTGCATTAAATGTGTGGATTGCTTTTGGTAAGTTTGACATTGTGCCAATATTGATTCTTCTCATCAAAGATCATGGGATATCTTTCCATTTCCTAGTGTCTTTGGCAATTTCTGTCTTGAATGTTCTAAAATTGTCATTGTAGAGAACCTTTGCTTCCTTAGTTAGGTTAATTCCAAGGTACCTTATTAATTTAGATTTTTTTTTTCTTGTAGGCAATTGCGAATGGGGAGCGAGTCCCTTATTTCAACCTCTGCATGTTTGTTGCTTATATATAGGAAGGCTACTGACTTCTTTGTGTTTATTATATAGCCTACTCTCTTGTTAAAAGTGTCTCTCAGCTCTAACAGTATGCTGGTAGAGTCATTAGGTTGCTTTATATAAAGAATCATACCAGCTGCAAATAATGATAATTTGATCTCTTTCTTTCCAAATTCTATCTGTTTTGTGTGTATTTCTTGCCTTATTCCCATAGCTAAATTTTCCAGTACTATATAAAATAAAAGTAGGGACAATGGGCATCCTTGTCTTGTACCTGAATTTAATGGAATAGCTTCAGGTTTTTCCCCATTTAATATTATGTTGTCTGTAGGTTTGTCATAGCCTTTATTATGTTGGGATATGTTCCTTCTGTTCCCAGGTTCTGTAGGACTTTCATTACAAAGAGTTATTGGATTTTTGTCAAGTGCCTTTTTTTGTCAAATGTCCTTCAGACAATTTATATAGTGTATTACATTAATTGATTTGCATGTGTTGAACCATCTTTACATCTCTGGGTAAAGCCCACTTGGTTAGGGAGAATGATATTTTTGATATATTCCTGTATTCTGTTTGCTAATATTTTGTTGAGAATTTTTGCACCTATGTTCATGTAGGAGATTGGTCTGTAATTTTTTTTGTTTTGTCTTTGTCTGGTTTTGGTGTCAAGGTGATTCTGGCTTCATAAAAAGAGTTTGGTAGAATCCCTTCCTTTTCTATTTTATGGATAAATTGAGAAGCAGTGGTGTTAGTTCTTCCATGAATATCTGGTAAAATTCACCAGTAAATCTGTTGCAATCAGGTTCAACGTTGTTGGTAGAAAAGTGGGTTTCTTGGAGGCAACAAATAGAAAGATCCTGGTTTTTAACCCAGTTTGCAAACCTGTGTCTTTTGGTTGGATCATCAAGGTCATTAATATTAAGAGTTCTTATTGAAAGGTGTGTATTTATTCTTGCCATTTTTCTTGTTTTGCAGTTTTTCCTTTACTCTAGTTTTTCCTTTACTTTCTTGTATTAAATATTACTTTTTCTACTTCCTTATGTGTGTGATTTTCTTTCTCTTTAGCATGGAGAATCCTTTCAAGGATTTTCTATAGAGCTGGTTTACTGTTCATATATTCCTTTAGCCTGTTCTTATTGTGAAATTTCCTTATTTCTCTGTCAATTTGGAGGGATAGCTTTGCTTGAAAAAGTAATTTTGGTTGACAGTTGTTATCTTTCAGAACTTGAAATACAACATTCCAAACACTTCTGGCTTTTAAAGTTTGTCTTGAGTAATCTGCTGCTGTTCTGATGAGCTTGACTTTGTATGTGACTAGATTTTTATCTCTAACTGCTTTCAATATATTTTTTGTTTTGGATTTTGTGTTTTGAAGTTTAATCATATATGATGGTGAGAGGCTCTCTCATGATTTTGTCTGTTTGACAGTCTAAAGTCTTCCTGTATCTGCATTGGCATCACTTTCCCTATTTGGGGAAGTTTTCTTCTGTGATTTTGTTGAAAATTCCTGCTATGACTTTGGATTGAATTTCTTCTCCTTCTACTGTGCCCTGAATTCTTATGTTTAATCTCTTCATAGTGTCCCGAATGCCTTGAAATTCCCGTTCGTGTCTTCCTATTAGTTTCTCCTTCTCCTTCTTGGACTATATTAGGTCTTCTAGTTTAGCTATTCTGTCCTCTCCTTGATCCATTCTGCTGGTGAGGGTTTTCTATTTCTACAGAGTTTTCTATTCGACTTATTCTGTTTTTCACTTCTAATATTTCTGATTGTTTTTTTTTTCAGTATTTTTATGTCCTTACTCATGTCTTGTATTTACCTCTATATTTCAGTAAGTTGGGTTCCTGTGTTCTCTTGGAATTCTTTCAAGAGTTTGCCTTCTTCTTTGATTTCTTTGAGTATAGATACAGTTGGTTTTTTTTTTTTTTTTTTTTTGAAATCTTTATCAGGCATTTCATCTAAAACAGTCTCAGTGGAGGTCATTTCTGTTGGATTTATATTTTTGGTGGTATTTATGTTTGCATCTTGAGTTAATTTGATGCTTGTGCTTTCTAATTGTCTGCAGTGTTCTTAGCTATGTAAATATGACTTTATATATCTTCACAGTAGAAGTTTAAGGTGTCAGCTGTAGCTTTATACTCGAAGAGAATGAGCAGAAGTGACCCTAGGAGTTAAGTTTGCCTACTATTCAAGTATCCTAGTACACAGGGTGGAGAAAATTACTGGCAGTTTCTAAAATTCAAATGGACAACATACATATGCAATTAAAACCAGCACAGAGTATTTATGCAAGAGTAGGGCTTAAAAACAGATAATCTAATAAAGCCAAAGTCCTCAAGTGTGTGTGTTGCCCAACACCCTTAAAATTGTTAACTGGGAGGTTGAGATTTCTGGTCTGAAATGGGTTCCACATCAGTCTGGTGCCAAGTCAGACTCTTCCCTGAATAGTGATAGAAGAAAAAGACAAAGACCCTGAATACCAGGAAGTATCTAAAGCAACAATAGTCAACACCAAGATGTAGCTTATTTGAGAATGGTAAAGCTGACCAAGCATATGTAACATTACCTGCTCTGACATGGAAAGAGAGATTAGCACTTCCAGTGCAAGCCTATGTACCTGCCCTTGTGTAAGTAGGCCCTGTTACCTTTTGGGATGGCTTTCAGTCTCACCAATGCTGACTGCCCTCCTCAATTCCTCTGTGTGCACTGTGAATGTAGTGCTCTGGCTAGCTGTGCTGGACACCTGCAGCCAGGGACAACGAGTTCTATGGTAGTTCGCTGCAGCACTGGCTATGGGGGATGGAGACTGGGCAAAGGTGCCTGGAGCTGCTCAGCTGGCCCCATCTGTGTCTCCTTCAGCAGCTGCTCAGCTGGTCCCTGCTGTCTTCCCTTTCAGGTTTCTTGACTTTGTGAGGAAGCTGATGTGAGTGGAAAATCCCTCCATGTGGTTTCTGCTCCTGCAGCTCTGCATTGGCTGGACAGGTGTTCAGGCAAGCAGACTGGAGCTGCTGGCTACTCAGCATAATTCTGACTGCTTTCCTCCTTTCTAGAAGATCTAAGTTTCTCCTGCTTCTCTATTGTGGTTTATAATAACATATACACCTTCACTTTTTTGTAGAAAAGTGCATTTTGCTGTTTTTGTCCCCCTGTCCTAGGTTTCCTTGGCATGGTTACTATGCTCCCATGTTCCACATGATTTTTTTTTTTTTATGTCTATTTCACTAAACTTTTGTCTAGGAAGCCAATGACATGATGTCACTGATGAAAAGCAGATTAGGGAATTCATAGAGGCTACACTAAACCAAGAGCCACATTTCATTGCAATGGCGGGTTTCTCTAGAATTATTTTAAGCCAGGCAGCCTCAAGCACTAGGATATCCATGACCAAGCTATCTTTCCTCTCTTAGCTGAAGTTGTGATTATACTGGGGTCTATTGACCAAACAAAATACAAGGTATTCATACGCCCACACATAAACTTCCTTCCCAGAAACTCTTTATGTATAACTATATAAATACTTTATAAATACACATTTTTATATATGTCTTTATATATAAGAATATAAAAACTTTATCAATACACATTTATAAGCAACATATGTTTGGAGAAAAAAAAAATGTTGGTAGCCAAGCAGGGTTAGTCTTAAATGTAGCTTACAAAATAATTACCAAGTTCTTGAAATTTGAAAAATTCTAGTAATTTTTTTCAACATTAAAATTTTCACACACTGATGATAGATAACATGTTACACAAACCCATTCATGGAATGAGCATCACCCTTTTATGCTATCCTTCTTTAAAATTACAAATATTCCTAGAATAGTAACCTATTAAATCATGAACAACAATATACCACTAGTTTTATAATAATCCTCAATTCCCATTGACAAGGAAAGCCGTTGGGGGTTCCTGAATGCATGATGAGTTCTAGCAAAGATGATAACAAAAGTGTCCTATAATCACGTAGAACTTGTTTCCATACCAGTGAATAGGGCACAACAATGAGCAGCATACAAGAGCCATTACTACTGTGTTTTTGACAAGACAAAGAGACTATCTCTAGATGGGCAAACCCCAATGCACAACCAGTTACACAGGAAACCAAGGCAACAATATCCCCAACAAGACTGCCTAGTCCCACAGTTGAAGCTTCTGACACCAGATAAAGAATTCTAAAACACAGTCATGATGAAGATGTACAAAAACTTAAAGGGAACATGAACAAATGCATGAATGGGATGCAAAAGAATCAACTAGAAGAATTCAATGCATACATAAATGAATTAAAAGTGGACATAAATGCCTGAAAAACTCTAAAAGAACACAATAAATTTAATGAGAAATTCAAACCAAGACATGAAAATTGAAATCAATAAAGAGATAAAGTGTATGAGAGATTGCATAGTGGTTAAGGCACTGGCCTGAGATCACTATGTTCAACTCTCCAGATCCCACATAAGCCAAATGCATAAAAGTGAGGCAAGTGCAAGGTTGCACATGACCACCAGGTGGCGTGTGCACCTGGAGTTCGATTGCAGTGACTGAGGCCCTGGCACACCGATTTTCTCTCTCTCTCTCTCTCTCTCTCTCTCTCTTTCTCTGTAAAAAGAAGAAGAAGAAGAAGAAGAAGGAGGAGGAGGAGGAGGAGGAGGAGGAGGAGGAGGAGGAGGAGGAGGAGGAGGAGGAGGAGGAGGAGGAGGAGGAGGAGGAGGAGGAGGAGGAGGAGGAGAAGAAGAAGAAGAAGAAAAGCACACATCTTTAATCCCAGCACTCGGGTGGCAGAGGTAAGAGGATCTCTGTGAGTTCAAGGCCACCCTGAGACTACATAGTGAATTCCAGGTCAGCCTGAGCTAGAGTGAGACCTACCTTGACAAACCAAATAAATAAATAAGAAAAGAGATGGAGGTAATCAAGAAAAAGCAAATGAATCAATTCAATTAAAAATCTCAGAAGAAAGATATACTAATGGAACAAATCATGTGGATGGCTTGAGGAAAAAGCAGGAGAAATATATCAGGAGGTCAAACTCAGTAATAACTTCAAAAATATATGAGTAGAACATGAGAAAAATGTGAGACACATTAAAAAGACCACGTATTTGAATCATTGACATAGAAGAAGAACTTCAGATCAATGGTTCCAAAAACATTTTAATAAAATTATAGAAGAAAAATTTCCAAATATTATGATATAGAGGCCTATCCAGGTACAAGAGGCCTACAGAAAGATAGGACCAGAAAAGAAATGCCTTATAACACATTATAGTTGAAACACTACATACAGAACTCAAAGGAAGAGTAATAAAAACTATAAGAGAGAAACAGCTCATCACTTAAAAAATAAGCCATCAGAATAATATCTTACTTTTCAATGTAAATTCTAGAATATAAAAAGGGCTTGGACTGGAGTATTTCAAATATTGAAAGACCACAGTTGTCCACCCAAACCCAGCAAAATTATCCCTCATAATAGGGGAAAAAGTGTTTTCTATAATAAAAGGCAGCTATATGAATATATTAGCACTAAGCCAGACCCACAGAGAATTCTGGATGGAATATTTTACATCAAAGAAAAGAATAAACATAGTCAAGAGGCTACAGAAGGGTAAAAATAATAAAACTAGAATAATTGTGAAAGGAAATGAAAATCAAAAAAATACCAAACTACAAAATCAGCATGACAGGTATTAATTCATATCTGTCACTAGTATCTCTAAATATAGATAGAGTTATCTCTCCAAACAAGACACAAATTAACATGCTGGATCAATTTGTTATCTCCAGGAAACCCACTTACCATCAAAGACCAACATCACCTTAGGGTAAAAGGATAGAGAAAGAGATTTTAGGCAACTGGAAATTGAGACAAAAAAAAGTGTACCTTTACTAATACCTGACAAAATGCACTTTCAACCAAAAGTAGTCAGAAGAGATAAAGAAGGCAACTTTATCATGATCAAGGGAGCTATTCATCAAAAGGATATTATTATCCTAAACAAGTATGCAACAAATGAAGGTGCAGTGAATTTTATAAGCCAAATCTACTAGATAAAAAGTCAAACATAAATGCCAACAAAATAACAGTGATTGACTTCAATACCCCACTATTATCAATAGCCAGATTATCTAAACGGAAAATAAATAAACAACAAAGCTAAATGACACTATAGATCAAATGGACTTAACAGACATCTACAAAGCACTCCATCCAAACTGTACAGAGTATACATTCTTCTCAGAAGCTCATGGTGCCTTCTCTAAAATAGATCACATATTAGAACACAAAGCAAGTCTGAAAAAATTCAGGAAAATTGAAATAATCTCTTGTATTATATCTCAATATAATTCAAAAAAGCTAGAAATTAATAAGAGAAGTAACAGAAAATATACAAATTCCTTGAGATTGGACAACACCCTAATCAACAATGAATGGGTCAATGAAGAAATCAAGAAGGAAACCTAAAAATTCTTAAGACTGAATGAAAACTAAAAACACAACATACCAAAGCCTATGGGACAAACCTAAGAGGGAAGTTTATAGCTCTAAATTTCTACATGACAACGAGAGAGAAAGACTACATATAAATAACTTATCGAAAGGCTTTGAAAAAACAAGAGTAATAAAAGCCCAGATGCTCTAGATGGAAAGAAATAAGAAAGCTCATGGCAGAAATCATTGAATTAGAAATGAAAACAATTTGAAAAAAAAAAGTTGGATCTTTAAAAAGTTAAACAAGATTTATAAAGCCTTAGTCAAATTAACCAAAAGAAAGAGTGAGAAGGCCCTAAGAAGGAGTACAGTGAGACTGAAGGAACTAATGAGGTATGGTAATATAGGGTACATATGATCCAAATTTATAAATTTATATGTCAAAATTCAAAAGAAATATATATCCAGAAGCTACAACAAATAATAAACAAATAAACATAAATTATTGAAATATATATATATATATGTATATATGAAGCATATTTGTATATATATATGCTTAGTTCTACCTATATACTATCTTCCAACAGACGTTTTAATTATAAAGATTAAGTAATTTATGTTACACATTTAAAAAGTTACCTGAAATAGAGATAACAAATATACTTAGATACATTTTTTTAAAAATATTTATATTTATTTATGAGAGAAAGGGAGACCAAGAGAGACAGAATGGGTACCAGCCACTACAAATGAACTCCAGACACATGTATCACCATGGGTCTTGGGGAATTGAAGCTGGGTTCTTAGGCTTCGCATTCAAGTTCTCCATCCCTCAGATACATTTTTGGTGGGAAAGATTGCTATAGTAGAAGTCGAATGTCTGCCATGGGTTCCGGAGTAGGAATTCATAGCCTAAGTACCTCATCGTTGACATTCTTGAACATGAATTTGAACTTCAAGGCCATATCTCTGATACTCTAGGAATAACAGAGTCTACACTTTGTAATATTGCACTTATAGCAGTTTTATTCCAGCACTGGAGTTTAAAAGGTGTTCTCTTTAGCTGTGTCATGCAAAATGGTTTGGCTATAGAGGTGGCTGTTCATCTGATGTTCCACAATTATCATTTGCTGGTCCACAAACACATTATGCAGTTCATTGCTCAGGGAAGTTTCCCTTTTGTTTGCATTACAAGGATTAAAAGCATTACAGCTTAATCCCTTTGATGCATCCAGGCCATTTTTAAATTGAGTGTTTTTCTATTAAATATCCTGCTGGGAAGCAATATGCTAACACTGTGGCAATGGAACCAGGCAGTGTAATTAATTACAGAATTTCTGCCCTTCTGCCTCCATGAGTCTCTCTAAAATATCTAATAACAAAAGACACTTTGGTAAATCTATGAGGTTAATCAATGTTTCATGCAATTTGCAATAAGAAACTGAAAACCTTTCAACAAAAGTAGTGAGGGAGAGAGATGAGAACTATAGATTAAAGGAAACAGTGTTTAAGAATTCACATGTATTAAAGGCTCAAAACCACATCAATTCTCCAACTTAAAATCTAATTCCTATTAGAAAAACCAAACATATGTTTGATTTGTTCTGATCCTTGAAACGGAGAACATCAGTAAATAAATCAAACATTCAATTCCGAAGCTGTAATGCTGCCATCAGATTTGTAGTTTCCAATTTACAGAGACAAAAACATAATAAGCTGACAAGGAGGGAGGCTGTCCACTGCTTGTAAGATCTGCTTTCACAAGGCGGGGTAGACTGAGCATTCTTCATATGGTAACCATAGAGATGAAAGGGGGCTTCCAGTTTGCTCTCCTTTGTTACAAGTATCCATAGAGAGAGCTACATCAGAAGAGCAGAGCATGTCAGATGCAGATAAATGAATGCCATCCTTCTCTCTATGTTCTACAGATAATGGAAAGGATCAGAGCAAGGGGAAGTTCGCATATCTCAAACGTAGTCTCATAAATGTTGAGAAATGTTTGTCCACTTCCTGATAAAGGAACAAGTTGTAACCCCAGAAGAATTAGAGTCACAGGAAGCTTCTACATTTTCAAAACAAAATTTGTTCAAATATGAAGTTTATAACCTTCTCCCATATATTATTTCTCACTGGCTACTTTGTTACTACTTGTCATAAATTTCATTTCATGAAAGGACCAGCTCTATTTGTGAGTAACTTCCATTGTGTTAACTTATTTTCTTATATTCTGAGGTAGGAGTTATTTCACAAGGCCTATTTAATAATCTTATTTTAAAGAAGAGCAGTGTAGCTGAGGGATCATGTATAGCTGCTTTAGGGCAAAGCATTATGTTAAATAAAGGGAAATGACTGAACAATGACCATGCATACAGTAATTAGAAATGAACTTAGCTAGGTAAGAATTGGTCCTATTTTCTTAGGTGCAGTGAGATTCAACTCTGAAATGTATAGCATGAAATTCCTCTATAGGATGTCACTTGTCAAATCATCATTTGTACTTTTCCCTACGTATTTTCTGAGTATCATGTGCTTTTCAAGATCACCTGAACATTCAGATATTGAAAAATTCTTTTCTTTTACTTGGCAAAGTCCATTCATTATTAATATCATAGCTTACTCATAATTTGCCCATATTTACCTCTAATTGGTATTTTCTACTAAGGTTTTTTTTTTTTTTTTACTATATGGTTGTTCATGTTTTCTAATTTTAGTTTAGTCATTACCAGTCTTGTGGGCTGGGTTTTGGTATAGGGCATTGAGCCAGAGGCCAATCTCATTGAATCAGCAGTTGTAATTTAGCAAGCTTCTTGATGGTGTGCATGCCCAGTACTGTATAAGGAAGGGCTGAGTAATGCAGCTGGAGGAGAGCATCAGCAGAGAAGGGAATGACTAGCCTCAGCTCCTTGAAGCAGCACTGTAAGAACAGAACAACTGTGGAGCACCTGCTTCACAGCCTTTGCCTACAGGACATTTAGATTTTTATCTTTACCTGTGTTTGAGGACAAATGAATATTATATAGTAAATTCTTCCAAATTGAAATCTTCTTGCCTGGAGGGAGGAGGGAATCAGGGGGCCAACAAGTCAGGAAGTGCTAAAATTTTAAAGGTCACATGACCACTCCCCAAGGTTAACTGAGTAGTAAACAACTGTCCAGGGGCAGACCAGTACTATGTAGCAATTTTCTAACCTTAAAATGTTGCAAGACCCCTCTCTAAGAATGAAATGACAAACAATTGATTGGGGAGTAACTCTCCCTGACCAACCCAGCTGCCTGCAAATCATGCAACCTGCTCCAGAGATACAGTTTCCATGGTTTGTCGCTATGGTGGCTTGAATGTGAATATAGGACCTCTGTAGCCTCAGGGATTTTTGATTAAGGTTAAGCTTCCCACTTGAGTCTCTAGCAGCCAGAGCCCTGCTGGGGAGGAGGTGTCACTGGGCACAGATCTTTTAGTCAACCCTACTAGGTGTATAAAGAGGAATTTGAGCTCTGGCTGTTCGTTTTTGCACAGTTGGTATCTATCTATCTATCTATCTATCTATCTCTATCTCTATCTCTATCTCTTTCTCTCTCTCCTGTGGATGCTGGAATAAGCCAGTTTCTTTCATTGTATGAAGCTTCCCCTAGAATTTGTAAGCCTGAAATAAACCCTTTCCTCCCATAAGCTGCTTCTGGTTGAGTATTTATTCAGCAACAAGAAAGTAACTGCAATAGTCACCTATGATGAGGTGAGCCTTTCAGTAATGTAATTGCCTGTAACTTACCTATGCTCCTATTAGCAGCCCTTCACCCTGCTCTGTAAGGAACCTCAATAAACTCAATGGTTCACCAAAACTAATTATGGAGCAATTGTGCTTCCATCGGTCATTTGAGCCCTATCTCTGGTGAATAAACATGTGTTTCACATGACAGTGATAAGGAAAAAACTTTATCTAAAGTAAGCAATGTAAAGTCCTTACCAATTCTCTAAAATGATACCTCATTTATGTTGGCACTTTTTAGGTATTGGATTTTTTAATATAGAATTCTCTTGACAAGTAAAAGTATTAGATTCATTTTCATATTCAAAATTACAAAGCTCCCATATGATCCAAGTAACATATGCACAGTTATTTATCCATACAACCTTAAAAACTACTCTTTTTAGTATTTTCTACTGTGGTAAATAATATGTAAATGACTTATCATGTTACATATTTTTAGTGCACATTCTAGTAATATTAAGTATACCTATACTGTTTTTAGTTATCACTGCTATTTTCAGAACTTATTCACAATCACAAACAGATCCTCTAAACACACCTAAGAGTAATCTGTTTTCTCCTCCCTACAGTTTCCAATAGACACTACTCTACTTTCTAGATCTATAGAGTACTTGAGTATTCTAGGACCTTCTCGTAAGTGGACTTATACAGTATTGGTTCTTTTGAGACCGACTTCATTTAGGGTGTTTTCAGAATTTATTCATGTTGAACCATGTATTGGAAACTTATTCCTCTTCAACAAATGAAACAATGGTATTCTATTGGGGGGGGGGTATCACAGTTTATTTAGTTTATTAAGCTTTAGGCTGAAACTATTTTAAGGTATTAGTGGTCATGTGAGGCCAAGTGATTCTGGCACCTTCAAGAGATGCTGTTACCATGCGCAAGATGGAACTGTTGGGGGGAAGTGACCCACTTGAGTCCATACAGAAGTGCAGTATCAATGTTCAAATCAAGAACCACCACTCAAGTTCTGTGCACCATTGTGCTGTCACTTTAGCAAGACTCAGAACTCTTTGGTGAGGTGGCACACATTCCCCCAGGGTTAAGCATACACAATCAAACTCAGCCTGGTTTGAGGTGGGTAGTACAGACTGTCAGCCAATTCCTGTCACTCAGAGGCCATTACTTCCTCCAAAGTACTGAAGGTGTACAATGGATGAGTTTGAGGAGATCCTAGCATCTCTAAGAATATCCCAAAAGCTGTCTCCCCTAACATAGCTTACACACTGGTGTCATCTAATGAGACATACTTCTGTCTAGCTTCCTGGAGTTACCACTTGGTGACTAATTTCAGAGAAGTCCTTTGTTCTTTTCTTACCATCTCATTCTAAGAGAGGACTCCTGCAGGACCTTTGTATCTCTTTTAAAAACTTGACCCACCAAAGGCCAGTGGTAAGACCCTATTGCTGAAGACTCCATACGCAGCTGACACGTAAAATGGAATGACATGGCTGGAAGCCAGGAGAGAGTCAGTCCCCAGACAGTCAGCGTGTCTAGTGCCAGAAGGTGCTACATAGGCGACTGGGGGAAGTGACCAAGATCTGTCCAAGCAACACATTGTTTAACCTAAGTAGCAACAACAAGTGCAATAGTGGTACACAGCCATGGTGAGGAATCAATTGCTCTTGATTTGGCTAACTGATCCACTCAGTGGTACTAGACCCTTAGCTGGAGCTGGGAAACAAGTCAGAACCATACCCAAACACAAGCCCACTCTACAATATCAAGCTACCATCAATCACGGGGTATAAGAGGGCCTACACCTATCAAACTTTCTATCAAAAAAGTAAGTGTTATCTCAATTTTCTGGGTGCTAACTCACTCTCCGTTGGAGAATCTGCTTCTCTTTTCCAGATAGATGCAGATCCTAAGAAGAGAGCTGCCCCAACATACCTCAGAAGGGGCCCAACTGAAACTAAGGACAACTGGCGAAATAAGCAAGGGTGATGTTTTCCTGTGAACTGGATACCAGCACAAAGGGGAAGGAGATCAATTCAGAGAAAAATCAACTCCTACCAAATCAGAGATCCAGAGCCTCAGAGGCCCCCAACACCTCAGCACTGAAGCAGACCAAAAATGAACCCAACATAGCTCAGGGAAATCTTGCGGAAGAGGGGGCGGAAAGAATGTCAGAGTTACATGTTGGGTCATGATTTTCAGAGACATTTATCATACTAATAACTGGGGGCTAACTCCACAATGCACGACCCATTTTCAATAATAAGGAGGGTCTAATGGGAGGGGGTAGATCACAGATGAGCCTAAATAATGGTACCAAACTGCCTGTATTTACTGAAAAGAAAACTAATAAATTAAATTTAAAAAAAAAAAAAAAAAAAAAAAACTTGGAATTGCCGGGCGTGGTGGCACGCCTTTAATCCCAGCACTCAGGAGGAAGAGGTAGGAGGATCTCCGAGAGTTCGAGGCCACCCTGAGACTACATAGTGAATTACAGGTCAGCCTGAGCCAGAGTGAGACCCTACCTCGAAAAACCAAAAAAAAAAAAAAAAAAAAAAAAAAAAACAACAACTTGGAATCATTAAGTGAAAGACCTTAGAAACTGAAATGTTTCCATTTTGTGATCCCATATGTAGCAAGTACTTTTCAGGAATGCTTGTGACTTAGCCGCCAACCTCCATGAGCAGAGCCTCACAGAGGCGCGTGAGGACTGCATCTTCCTACAGAGCTCCCAGGTCAATCAGTGAGCACCATCGTGTTCATTTAGAACATGAGTAATGGATTTACTTCCATTAGTAACGTAAAACATGTCTTCCAAGTATGTTTTTCCAGATATAAGGAACCACTCAAGAGAGAATGCAGTTCTGCTTCATAGTATGAAAAGGTGAGTTTATTTTAAATTATATCCCAACTTCTCATTGTGGTGACAAAATACCTGATAAAAATCAGTTTAAGAGAGGAAGAGTTTATTTCAGCTCACAGTTTCAGTATATAGCTCCATCATGGCAGGGAAGAATGATGGTAAGAACTTGAGGCAGCTGCTCATATCCAGACCACAGCAAGGAAACAGTGTGAATGCTATTGCTCAGCAAGCTATCTCCTTTAAAAAGAGAGAGAGAGAAAGAGAGAGAGAGAAATTATGTATTTGCAAGCAGAGAGAAAGAGAAGGGGCAAAGAGGGAGAGAACATGCATGTCAGGGCCTCCAGCTGCTGCAAATGAACCCTAGACTTATGTGCCACCTTGTGAATCTGATTTATGTGGGTAATGGGAATCAAACCTGTATCCTTTGGCTTTTCTTGCAAGCACCTGAACTGCTAAGCCATATCTCCAGCCTCTATCACCTTTTTTATATAGTATAGGACCACAGTCCATGAAAATGGTGCCATACATACAGTTAAGGATCATTCCACCTCAATTAACCTAATCAACATAGTCCCTGACAGGCATGCTCATGATTTAACCTAATCTAGATATTCCTCACATAGCCCAGAAGCTAATTTCCTAGGAGATTCTGTCTCCTATCAATATCAAGGTAATTCCTCACATAGGTGCAAAAGGGATAACTTAATCAATATAAACTCTCATAGGTGATACTAGGTTCTGTCTTACTGATACCAATATAAGTAATTTTCTGTCAATTTGATAGCCAAACATATCATGTAGAAGTCATAACCTACCACCCCTTGTCTCTGCAGGATTATGGCCATCTTATAAAGACACATGCATTCAGTTCAACTTTTAAAAATTTGTCATAGCCTTTAACAATTCTAACACTATTTAAGTGTGCAAAGTCCAAAGTCTCTTCTGAGATTCAAGGCAGTCTCTTTTCTGTGAGTCCTATAAAATCAAAAGACATGTTACGTACCCATCCAACTTGCCATTCTGTAGGTTGTCCTCTGACCCAATTGATGGTCTCCTTAGCTATGCAATAGCTTTTAAGTTTCAAGAGATCCCATTTGTTAATAGCTTTCATTACTCTATGTGCTGCTAGAGACCTATTCAGGCAGTTTCTCCCTCTGTTTATATCTTCAAGTGTTCTCCCTATATTTTTCCTCAAGGCATTTCATGCTTCAGGTCTTACACTGAAATCTTAAGTCCATCTGGAAGTTTTAGGCATGGTAAGAGATGAGGGTCTATTTCATCTAGTGCATTCTTCCACATATAGATACCCAGTTTTCCCAGCAGAACTTGCTGAAAATTCTATCTTTTGTCCAATGTGTTTTGGCCTATTATTAAAAACTGAGTTGGCTGTAGTTACATGAACTTATATTTGTATCCCCTATTCCATTTCACTAATCTCCATGTCTGACTTTGAGCAAGCGCTCTGCTATTTTTATTATATGGTTTTTTAGTATAAACTGAAATTAGATATGGTGATGTACAGTAGTACTCTTTTTTGTTAAAGGCATTTTTGGCTATCTGAGACCTTTTGTTCTACCATAATAATTTTTAGCCCCTATTGCTGAAGATATCAATGCTTCAGTTGCAGGACACTGAGAAATCACACTGGAACTGAGCTAGAAGTCTCCTCTCTGCTGGCTAGCTGGAATAGTGCTGAAAAATGCTATGGAAGGTACTGGGGAGGTGGAAATTGTCCATGAGTGCAGTAGCAACAGGGTAGTTATGGGGGTAATTAGCTGCTTCCTAATTAGATTTGAAATCTACTATATGGTGGAGAATCCATGTGTGTGTGTGTGTGTGTGTGTGTGTGTCAAAAGCTAAGACTTCAAAGGTAATAGGGCATAGGTGCTACACTGCCACACTTCTTCGGCTAAATGGATGTATTGTGGCTATCAAATTGTCCTCTAAATGGTTATATTCATGCCCGTAGATCAGTCCTTTCACACTTTTGGTTAGAGAAACTTGCAAGTGGTTTTGAATACCAGATTCCTAAGACTCAACAAAGTGATGTGAAGAGACAGTCAAGTGATTAGATCTGGATAAGACATTTCTACCACGCCAACCAGGGCTCAAGGAACATTGCAGAGGCCATGGTAGGAAAAAATATTAGTGCTACTCTCACTGCTAAATACAAAAGCTTCTCTATGGAAATGGTGGTAGATACTGATGAGACTCAAAATTTATCCAGATGCAAAAAATTTGACGCTGTTGAAAGTTCAGTGCTAAATAAGACATCTCTATCACACTCTCCATGCTCAAGGAACATTAAGCAAGAGGAGATAAAAAGAATGTAAGAACCACAGGATAGGGAGGAGTACTTTTGAGGCACTGTCCTCCAGACATGAATTGACTGGTGCATTCACATTCTCACAGTGAACGTCATAATCCCATGAATAATTGTAATCACATCAACATTTTGACATAATGGGGGAGGGTAAAAAGAAGTTGATGCCTGGCATGGTGGTGAACACCTTTAATCCCAGCCCTCAGGAGGCAGAAATAGGAGGATTGCTGTGAGTTCGAGGGCCAGCCTGGAACTACAGAGTGAGATTCAGGTCAGCCTGAGCTAAAGTGAGAACCTATATTAAAATTAGAGCAGAAATTAATGAATTGGAAACCAAGGAAACAATTAAGACAATTGACAAAACAAAGAGCTGGACCTTTGAAAAAATAAATAAGATTGACAAACCCCTGGCCAATTTGATCAAGCAAAAAAAGGAGAAGCTTCAAATTAACAAAATTAAAATGAAAAGGAAAGATCACAACAGACAAAAGTGAAATTGGGAGAATCATCAGGACGTATTTCAAAAACCTCTACTCCACAAACTGGATAATGTGGAGGAGATGGATAAATTCCTGGATGCATACCATCTATCAAAGCTAAACTCAGAGCAGATTAATCACCTCAATGAACCCATCACACTCATGGAGATTGAAAAAGTAATAAAAAAAAAACCTCCCCAAAAAGAAGAGTCCAGGACCAGATGGCTTCTCAGCTGAATTCTATCAAACCTTCATGGAAGAAATCAAACCAATCTTCCTAAAACGGTGCCACACAATTGGAAAACAGGGAAAGCTACCCAACTCCTTTTATGAAGCTAGTATCACCCAAATTCCAAAACCAGGCAGAGATGCCACAAGAAAAGAAAACTACCAGCCTATTTCCCTGATGAACGTAGATGTAAAGATCCTGAACAAAATCCTCACAAACCGAATCCGACAACACATCAAAAGCATTATCCACCTTGACCAAGTGGGAATTATACCAGGAACACAAGGGTGGTTCAGCATACAGAAATCTGTCAATGTAATACACCACATAAACAAGATTAAACATAAATACCACATGATCATTTCGATAGATGCAGAAAAGGCCTTTGACAAGATACAGCATCACTTCATGATCAAAACATTGGAGAGAATTGGCATGGTTGGTTCATATCTTAACATAATAAAGGCAATATACAAAGCTCCGAAGACCCAAATAATAATTAATGGAGAGAGACTGAAGTAATTCCCACTAACATCAGGAACAAGACAGGGCTGTCCTCTCTCACCTCTGCTTTTCAATATCGTACTGGAAGTCCTAGCTCAAGCAATAAGACAGGAGAAGGAAATAAAAGGGATACAATTTGGAAAGGAAGAAGTTAAGTTAGCTCTATTCGCTGATGACATGATTGTATATGTATGAGACCTAAGAGACTCCATCTCAAAACTCCTGAAGGTGAATAACTGCTAGAGCAAAGTAGCAGGATACAAAATCAATGCACAAAAATCGGTAGCATTTCAATATACAAATGACAAAGATACAGAGAAAGAAATAAGGGACATAGTCCCATTTTCAATAGCAACAACAACAACAAAAAGCCTTGGAATAACATTAACCAAGGAAGTGAAAGGTCTATACAAAGAAAACAAAAACCCTCAAAAAAGAAATTGAGGAGGACTTGAGAAAATGGACAGACCTCGATGCTCCTGTATAGGCAGAATTAACATTGTGAAGATGACAATCCTACCAAAGGCAATATATAGATTTAATGCAATTCCAATTAAAATCCCTACAGTGTTCTTCACAGAGAGAGTAAAAATGATCTCAAAGTTCATATGGAAAGGCAGAAGGCCTCACATATCCAAACATATCCTCAGCAAAAGAAATACCACTGGTGGCATCACCATACCATATCTAAAGCTATATTACAAAGCCATAGTATAAAAACAGCATGGTACTGGCATAAAAACAGGAGTATACCCCAATGGAATAGATTTGAGGACCCGGACTTTGGGTCAAGCAACTATAGCTACTTTATATTCAACAAAGGCCCGAACAATATAGGTTGGAAAAAGACAGCATCTTCAACAAATGATGCTGGACAAACTGGATAACCACATGCAGGAAACTGAAACTTGATCCACACATTTCACCATGCACTACACTCAAATCCAAATGGATCAAAGACCTCAATATAAGACCAGAAACTCAAATACTACTGGAAGAAAATTTAGGAAGTACTTTCCATGATATAGGAATGGAAAAAGATTTTCTGAACAAAACCTCAGTAGCTCACGATCTTAAACAGTCACTCAACAATGGGTTCACATGAAGCTGAAGTGTTTCTTTACAGACAAGCATACAATAAGCAAAGCAAATAGATTACCCACAGAATGGGAGAAAATATTTGCAAGTTATCCAACTGATAGAGGCCTAATCTCTAGAAACTACAAAGATCTCAAAAATCTAAACAGTAAGAAGTCAAGCACCCCACTCACAAAATGGGGCAAAGAGCTGAACAGGAAGTTCACAGAGGAAAAAACACAAATAGCAAACACACACTTAAGAAAATGTTCATCATCCCTAATCATCAAAGAAATGCAAATTAATACAACTATGAGATTCCACCTTACCCCAATACGGATAGCAAACACCAAAAAGTCAAATGAAAATAAATGCTGGCGAGGATGTGGAGGAGCAGGGACACTCATCCACTGTTGGTGGGAATGTAGGATGGTGCAACCACTTTGGAAAGCAATATGGAGACTCCTTAAAAAGCTGACTATAGAGATACCAACAGACCCAGTTATTCTCTTACTGGCCATCTAACCTAAAACCTTCAAACCATAGGCCAGAGAGATTTGCTCAACCATGTTTGTAGCAGCTCAATTTGTAATAGCTAAGAGCTTGAATCCATCCAGATGTCCATCACTTGAAGAATGGATAACAAAGATGTGGTATATCTACACAATGGAATTCTATACAGCAGTAAGAAAAAAATGACACAAAGAAATTTGAGGAAAAATGGGTGAACCTGGAACAGATCATCCTCAGTGAACTTACCCAATCCCAGGAAAATATCGCCACATAGTCTCACTCATCTACAGCACCTAACCTGAATCTACCCAAGATACCTTACATACCCAGCAAGCATCTCATGGACTAGACACTAGGATGGATGGGGAGGGAGGGGAGGGATTAGAAGGGGTGGGAAACAGTAATTTAGACCCAAACAGCAATAGTACCATAAAATTCTACTTCCTAAAAGGCAGACCAAATGGTTGAACCCTCACCAGGCCCTTATAGGAAACACGTAAACCACAAGACACTGGAGAGGGTAGGATCAATCTAACCTAAACCTTCTACATCTTCCATCCCTTCTTCTCCATCTCCCTCTCTCTCTCTCCTCCCTAACTCTTGTATATTAGTTATATTCTTCCTCATTTTCTTAGTGGGAACTGACCTGTCACTCCCAGTACCAGCATGAGGCTATCATCCACAATGAGCTTTTGATCAGAGAAACCTACAAGATTTCCTAAAAGAATGACAGATTTCTGTCAGAGTTCTTGATGACCCACCAAAGGTTAGTGGTACGACCCTATTGCAGAAGACACCATATGCAGCTGACACATAAGATGGAACGACATGGCTGGAAGCCAGGAAAGAGTCAGTCCCCAGACAGTCAGCATATCTAGTGCCAGAAGGTGCTACATGAGCAACTGGGGTAAATAACAAATATCTCTCCAAGCAACTCATGGTCTAACCTACTTAGCAATAAATAACCGGTTGTGATGCCCACACAAGTGCAATAGTGGCACACAGCCATGGTGGGGAACCAACTGCTCTTTATTTGGCTAAATAATCCCCTCAGTGGTACAAGACCCATAGCTGGAGCTGGGAAACAAGTCAGAATCATATCCAAACATAAACCCTCTCTCCAATAACAAGCTACCATCAATCATGGGGTACAAGAAGGCCTACACCTATTAAACTCTCTATAAAAAAAAAAAGTAACGGTTATTTCATTTGTCCTGGTGCTAACTTACTCTCCATTGGAGAATCTGCTTCTCTTTTTCAGATAGATGCAGATCCTAAGGAGAGAGCCACCCCATCATACCTCAAAAGATCCCCGGCTGAAACTAAGGAAAATTAGCGAAACAAGCAAAGGTGCTCTTTTCCTGATGAACCAGATACCAGCACAAGGGGGAAGGATAACAACACAGAGAAAAATCAACTTCTACCAGAGAGCCAGAGCCTCAGAGGCCACCAACACCTCATCACTGAAGCAGACCAAAAATGAACCCAAAATGGCTCAGGGACATTTTGCAGAAGACGGGGCAGAAAGAATGTCAGAGCCACATGTTGGGTCATGATATGCAGAGACATTTATCTTACCCATAACTGTGGGCTAACTCCACAAGGCATGACCCATACACCTTAACAAGGAGGGGCCAATGGGGAGGGGGTAGGTCATGGATGAGCCTAATAATGGTACCAAACTGTCTGTATATGCTGAATAGAAAACTAATAATAATAAAAAAAAAGAAAGAAAAAAAGAGAAAGGGAAAGGGAAGGGAGGTGAGGGGAGGCAAGGGAAGGGAAGGGAAGGAAAGGGAAGGGGAAGGGAGGGGAGGGGTTGAGGGATGGGAAAGGAAGGAAAAGGAAGGAGAGGGGAGGGAAGGGGAGGGAAATGAAGGGGAGGGAAGAGGAGGGAAATGGAGGGGAGGGGAGGGGAGGGGAGGGGAGGGGAGGGGAGGGGAAGGGGAAGGGAAGGGGAAGGGAAGGGGAAGGGAAGGGGAAGGGAAGGGGAAGGGAAGGGGAAGGGAAGGGAAGGGAAGGGAAGGGAAGGGAAGGGAAGGGAAGGGAAGGGAAGGGAGGGGAAGGGGAAGGGGAAGGGGAAGGGGAAGGGGAAGGGGAAGGGGAAGGGGAAGGGGAAGGGGAAGGGGAAGGGAAGGGAAGGGAAGGGAAGGGAAGGGAAGGGAAGGGAAGGGAAGGGAAGGGAAGGGAAGGGAAGGGAAGGGAAGGAAAAGAAACGAAAGGGAAGGGAAGGAAAGGAAAGGAAAGGAAAGGAAAGGAAAGGAAAGGAAAGGAAAGGAAAGGAAAGGAAAGGAAAGGAAAGGAAAGGAAAGGAAAGGAAAGGAAAGGAAAGGAAAGGAAAGGAAGAGACATGAAAACAGAACAAGAAATTTTTGGAAAGAGTTGAGTGTTCACTGGAATGGGGTCATGAGAAGGGAACACAAGAAGGTAATGGGGGGCTGGAGAGATGGCTTAGCGGTTAAGCGCTTGCCTGTGAAGCCTAAGGACCCCGGTTCGAGGCTCGGTTCCCCAGGTCCCACGTTAGCCAGATGCACAAGGGGGCGCACGCGTCTGGAGTTCGTTTGCAGTGGCTGGAAGCCCTGGCGCGCCCATTCTCTCTCTCCCCCTCTATCTGTCTTTCTCTCTTGTCTGTCGCTCTCAAATAAATAAATAAATAAAATAAACAAAAAAAAAAAGAGTGAAGTTATAATTCAAGGTTGCCTCAGCTTGGGCAGCAGGACTTCTTAAAAAAAAAAAAAAAAAAAGAAGGTAATGGGAAGGGAATGTGACCAAATTACAGTATGGTTATGGTTATGAATTAAATTTCCAATTAAAAAATACAAGGTAGGGCTTGAGAGATAACTCAGCACTTCAGGAGCTGTGAGAAAGCAGCTCCTCCCTTCCAGCTAGCAGCTGTTGACAAAAAACAAAATATCAAAAGCTGACATTCAAAAGATTTGGGAAGATGTGGAGCCCTTGAAATTCCCACCCTGCATGAACCAGGCATTCCACACAGTGTGGGCCAGGCACCCCATCCAATGCAGTGTAAGAGCCTCCAGTTCCTACTTTTCCACAAAAGATTTTAAAACCTTTTTCTTCCTCATCCGAGGTAATTGAGAGCTTCCTTTCCCGCTATCTTTGCTCTGAACTCCACCCCTTCCCTTTTGGCATTACAAAATGTTAATAAAACTTTAGGCCCCAAAATAAACTGACTCAATGAGTTTCTAAATTCTGGACCTAACAGGTATGAAATAATCTGGGTGTCAAAAGGCTTGGGTAGCTCTGCCACCCCAGCTGTGATGTCTGAAGCCTCTCTTGCCGGCCAGATCTTCCTTGAGCCCATACCTTTTCTTGGTCCCATGGTTCTGGTTATCTCTAACATCCTGAGGTCTCCACTGCAAACCTTTGTTTCATATGCTTAGATTCATGCAGTGGTCTCTTGTGGCCTTAAACAGAGACTTTGTCCCTGCCTCTCAATGCTTAGCTTTAGCAGTTCTCTGGAACCATGGTGAAATATTCCATGACTCTGAGATTTGAATCCTTCATTCTCCTAAAACAAGCGCCATGAGGGAAATACTGACAATTACTTCTGTCAGATTAGGGTGAAGGATGGCACCCAGGGAACACAATGGCTGTAGCCCCTGTACAACTTTGAGGAGAGGTATCCACCTTTAGCATTCTTCCTTTAGGCCTTTGCCATTTCAAGGAATTCTTGCTCTTATCTTAATCTTTCAATGGATTGTATCTTGCCCTTAGAGAAGATTTCCTATTGTTCCAGTGTAGAAAAATAGGTTTTTCTTTAATGGTGATAATCTCTTTAACAATTACAACTAAAATGACTGCAGTCTTTGGGCCTGGGACTTCAAATTTCCTTACAGTTCTTTCCATCTCAAACTTCATAATTTTTGTATCTTTCTATTCTGTAATCTTCCCCTCTTTCATTGTAGAACAGAATTGAGACAGCAAAGAAAAACCGAGCCACAGACCCAATTCTTTTCTACCTTAAAATTTCCAGAGCCAAACTTAATTAGTCCATTACTTTTAAATTCAAATTTGGTCAGGTTCTCAGGACATGGACAGAATGCAGCCAGAGTCTTAATCAGAGTATCACTCAACCTACTTCTAGCCTAGTTCCTAATAAAGACCTTTGCCTTGCCTAGAACCTCTTGTGTTAAGCCTTGGTGTATTTCTTTCAGACTTATGGTCTTTCAAAGTCCTACCAAAATGGCCCATTAAACATTACAACATTGTAAAGCTTCTCCAGTCCACAGTTCCAAATCTTTCCACAGACCATTTCCAAAAGATTAGTAACCACATGGTCAGTTTTATCACAGCACCGACACTACTCACACCAATTTCACGTATTAGCTACCTTTCTAATTGTTGAGACAAAGTTTGCACACAAAAAGTAAATCAGTGTAAGGGAATAAAGGTTAACTTTAACTATACCATTCAGGGTTATAGTAAATCATGCTGGGGATGGAGGCAAGAGCCGATCACATTCAGTTCACAGTGAGGAAGCAGAGAGTGGTGGGTGCTGCTGCTCAGCCAGCTCTCCCCTTTTTATGAGGTCCACAACTCACAGAATGGTGCCCCCTACAGTAAAGGTAGATCTTCCCACCTCAAGTAAATTAATCAAGATGGGATGGAGGGATTGCTTAGCAGTTAAAAGTTTGTCTGTAAAGCCAAAGGACCCAGGTTCAATTCCTCAGTACCCATGTTAGCCAGATACACAAGGAGGCTCACATGTCTGGAATTTGTTTGCAGTGTCTGGAGGCCCTGGCACACCCATTCTCTCTCTCTCCCTCTTTCTCTGTCAAATAAATAAATATAAAATTTTAAAAAAGAAATGTAATTTAAAAAAATAAACAAGAGCTCACCTAATCCCTCTCCGGTGATTCTAAATCTAGTCAAGTTGACCATCAATATAAACCACCACACCAGCCTCCAAAGTAACTATATCTGATTTCTTTTGAGTACCCTGTTGTATATGTGAGAACATCTGTTTACAGATCTGGTAGAGTGGGCCTGCAGGAATTCTTCATTAAATCGAGAATAGGCCTCTAAAGGAAGGTCCTTTCTGGAATAAAAGCAATCAAGCTAATCAACTTAGGTGTTTCAGGGTCACAGCATAATATCTGTTGGTCCGACCTCTCATGTAAACAGCTAAGAGCTGAAGTCCAGAAGTGTTTTGAGAAAAAAAAAAAAAAACAACTGGAAAATTCTTCAAAGCAATAAAAACTCTGCAGGCACAGAGGCACAGACCATGCTCGATAATCTAGATGGGTCAGCATGTGACATAAAGGTATTGGTGGCTGGTGGTAAATCCTCCTCCACTGCTGCTGCAATGAATACAGTGAGTTTGTGAGCACCTTAACAAGCCAGCACAAAGGCTGCAGTGTCCAGAAGGGCACATATGGAAGGAGTGAGCCTGATACAGAATGACCCTGGTGAATCTAGTAACAGCCTCAGTATCCTGCACACAGGTCCCAGTGCCAGGAGAAATGTGATGCTTGCTCAAAGAGAAATTGTGTCCAGAAAATAAAACTATGGAGAAGCCATGAGAAAACTATTTCAACCCAAGTTGGTGGTCATGTCCTTTGCTTATGGGTGGGAAAATAGAATATAGTACAAACTATGGTGCATCTGTGCCAGAGCATATGTGAGTAACCCTGGAGAACTGGAAGGGATGGCTAAGGACTCCAATTAATTTTACCATGGATTTTCTGGGACTTAAAATACACCAAGCTATAAAAATAAGGCACATGTATGCAAGTTCTAGAATGTTGCTTCCTCATTTATTGGACAGGACTTTTTTGTTTCTCTCTGTGCTATTTTCTGTGGTTTAATAAAACAGTTATTCATCCACTGCTTTTAAACTTTCCTTATAACATATAATAGGGATCCACAAGTTAATGGAGCACAGAAATAGGTAAATATCTGTGAGCATGTCAAAGGATAGATGTCACACAGTTAGCTGCAGTTGTTGGAATGACAGGCTCTGTCCAGTGGAATACTGTATTCATAAAAACAAAACCCAAACCAGAATCCCTGCTTGGTCACACAAAACTTATCTGTGGGCTGGAACATGTCTCAGAAGTTAACACACTTGCTTCTAAAGTCTGATTGCCTGTGATCGATTCTCCAGGATCCACATAAAGCGGATGAACAAAGTGGCACATGCATCTGGACTTCATTTGCAGTGGCAAGAGGCCCTGACACACCTATCCTCCCCCTCTCCCTCTCTCTCTCCTTCTGTTCTGCTCTAAAAATATGGTCTGGGGAGATCTCTCAATGGTTAAGGGGTTTGCCTATAAAGCTTCAGGTCCCAGGTTCCATTCCTCAGTACCTACGTAAATGCAGATGCACAACATGGCACACGTGGTTGGATTTCATTTGCAGTGCTAGAAGCCCTGGTATGCCCATTCTCTGTGTGTGAGTCCCTCTCCACTTGCAGATAAATAAATAATATATTAAAAGCTAAATTAAAATAAAAATATTTTTAAAATCTTATCTGTGAGCCATATTAAGTGAAGGGAGAATTGAGATCATCACTGTATTCCTGTTATACTCTTCATACAATTATTGTTCTTTCCAACTCCTGCCTGGGATCAACTCTCTTTTCCATGGTTAACATACATGAAAACCAACAGAAGCATATCACACTGTTACTCCAATGATCCCAAGTGTAGTATGACAAGAAGGGTGGGTGGAGACAGCACCCTTATTGCAAGCTCTCTCCTTTTTTCCCTTCAATTCATCCTCTGTCTGCTACCTAAGTTCCAACTAAGAAAAGTAAACTGAAACTTAAAGGGAAAAAATACTGTACAGATATCTCACATATTTGAAGCATTTGTAAGTTTTCTCTCTATCTCTCACCTCATCATTGGGTGTCTAAACTCTATTCAGGTTAGGAAAAATAACATAAATGATGGCCAGAGATAGCAAAGGACAGTGACTTTCCATTTTGATACCACAGCAGAGACATCAAAGCGGTGAGCACTGCGTTGTGAAGATTTCTCTCTGAAGGGCTTGAGGAAACCCGAGGATGACACCCAGTCCAAGGGCATCTCCAGAGTCAAAGTGGAGTGCTTCTTGGCTGCTGTGACTCTAAACTTTAGGTAGGACTGTGGTTTCTAGTGCCACTTATTTTCCAATGTCACCGTGTAATGAGGAGTTTTTTGTGCCAATTTGAATAGGCCACAGTACCCAGACATTTAGACAAAACTAACTGTAGATTATTCTGGGAGGAAAATGCTTTAGATGAGATTAACATTGTAACAACAACAAAAATTTAAATACTACAGATTATACTCCATGTGGTCCTCAACCAAGCAGTTTTAGGGTGTAATAGGAAAAGGACTGGCGCCTGAGGAAGATGGGATTCTGCTTTCAGAGTACGCTTGCACCTGAATGTCAGCTCTTCCCTGGGTCACTGATCTGCTAGTCCAGTCTTCACAATCACGTGAACAAATTCCTCAAATTCCACCCTAATGCGCACACGCCCTCTCTCTCTCTCTCTCTCTCTCTCTCTCTCTCTCTCTCTCTCTCGCTTTGTATGTATGTTGGTGTGTGGGAGGGAGGGAAAAAGAGTGAGACACAAAGAGGGAGAGGACGGCACTTAAGCAGTGAGAGTTTTTGTTGTTTTTTCCCTGTATGGGAAGGGCTTGAAGATAATTTACTTAGAACAACAGTTTTCAGGGGTTTTTGTTTGTTTATTTTTTTTGTGTGTTTCTTTTTTACAGTGCTGGGGATTGAACCCTGAGCTATGCCACCAGACCAAAGCAGCATAGCTTTAATGGCACTGGTTTGAATTCTCACTCTGCCACATGCAAGCAGTATGACTTTAGAGTCATAACTGTTTTCATCCCAAGTTTTCTTTATTTTTTTAACTTAGGAATTGAACAACAGGTTTGTAAATAGTTTTTGAAATGGGCACTTCACTTGTCTATAGAGAACAGAAGCTCTCATCTAACTGTCACTCTGTCCAGCTGTAGAACTAGGCACGGTACTTTATTTTTGAAAAGTACTCAGTCATGTTTAGTGAATGAAAGATGTATCATAGCAAAAACACAAACTACCTTTGGCTTTCTATAAAACATGAAATAAAACTTATTGTACGACTCTTCCGCATGCAAAACTTCATGATGTGGTAGGGGTGGTTTTTTTTTTTTTTTTTTTTTGTCCCAAATATTCCATGTTTTCTTCAGCTGATGAGCCAGTGGCCCATTGTGCTATCCATGCTATATTCTGCTTCATAAAGCCTACCTTCACCTTAATAAAACAACAATACCAAGCAAAACTGCATATCCTTTAGTTAAATCACAAGTTCGAATTTTCATATGGTAAAATAAGTTGCTCAATTCTAGGATTTAAGAGATACAGTCACTCTGTTTATATCTTAATGTTAAAATAGTTTCCCCACTCTCTCTTTTCTTTCCTTCCCTTTTTCCCTGTCTTCTCTGCTGCTCACCATCTGTTTGCTTGGAAGATCAATGAATGAATCATCCAACAGGGGAACGAACTCTGGATGCCACACTAGTTTAAGACACATCTGAAATGAATTGGAAGATTAAAAGACTACACAGTAAAATCAGTTGGGATAAATGCTAGTGTGGCTGAAAGATGATCAGATGGGACATGCTGTCCCAGCAACTCTCAACTACAGCATCCCCACATATGGTTTGAGATGAAGCTTCGACAGCCATTTCATGCATATTGACTCTGCTACCACATCTCTTCTTTGGATTATAGTCACATTTTGCTGGAGAATCACAACTAATAGCTAAAAGAATATATCACACCAATTTTCTGGTGGCAGTGAGAAGAAAAACACCTAGACAAACTGGCAGCTTAAAGATCATGGGAAAGAGGTAAAGAGGGAAGAAAGCAGACATGTAAGAAAGAAGGGAGGAAGTCACCTAGAAAAAAAGAAAGCAAGCACAGGTGGAAGTGTGGATTTCATGCCAGGTGAACTCAAAAGCTTAAATGAAACTTGTGATATGATCTGTGAAGGCTTATTGGAAGCTGGACTCCAATAGAATGACCATCTATTCAGCAGAATCTTCTAACCAGTACTGTAGGCCAGGACATGTTCTAATGCTGAGGATACCTCACTGAACTTCAGGGATACATTTCAGTGGGAAATGATACAGAGAGCATTATAAATTATAAAGAACCTTGAGGGAGAAAGAGAATTGTGATAGAATAGTTAAAGCTCCAGAAAAAAAAAAAAATTATTGTAAGTGCCAGAGTACATGTTCCTATTTAAATAGCATAATTTGGGCTGGAGAGATGGCTGAACAGTTAAGGCACTTGCCTACAAAGCCAAAGGAGCCAGTTTTGATTCCTCAGGACCCATGTAAGCCAGATGCACAAGGTGGCAAATGTGTCTGGAGTTTGCAGTGACTGAAGGCCCTGGTGTGCCCATTCTCTGTCTGTCTTAAATAAATAAAGTTATTATAAATAACTACTCACATCTTTCATCTTACTTAAATAGAACACTGACATCAGAGAAACTCTGAAAGCATTTTAGATGTTTGCTTGTGGGTTTTCTTCTTGAAGAAAACATTACTGCTAGGACAAAGTACAGCTACAAGGTCATCAAAGTCCCCTGTAAACAAGTCAGTCTCATCATTGCCCATGTGCCTGATGCTCTTGTTTCTATTTCATAGGTAGGGACATTGAGGTCCAGAGAATGCTGATGACTGAACACAATTAGTCAGTGCTGGGAGTAGAGGAAAAAAAATGTGAGTCCTTCCCTAGGCAGCATGAGAATGACTTCATTTTCATGTGGGTTTAGCCATGTAAGAAGTTAAATTTTCTCTGCGATTTTGTGAACTTGGCTTTTGTCATGGTTATCCCTCTTCCTGTCTGTCTGTTTGTCCCAAAAGACCTACTTACTGAGTAAAGCCCCTTGAGAGATGAGTACAAAGGTCAAGAAAACAAGGCCCCAACAAGCATGCGTAGTGAGCCATGCTGCAGTTTCCTGATGAAGGAATTCAGGAAAAGACTACTTGCTGCCAAAGAGGGTAATTTCCCAAGTATTTTCTTTTTCCCGGCAGAAAAGCGTGTTTTTGGCCCTCACTGTCTTTACAGTAAGCCTCCTACCTCCTTTCACTCTGGATATCAAGAGCCTGATTCACACTGCCCGTGTGCTTCAACTGACTAACGGACTCAGTGATCGCCCTCGGTAAGCGACAGCAATGGCAGTGGCTCCACAGGACAGGCACAGGATTTTAGAATCCAAGATAAAAGTGGAAAATTTATTGAGAAAGGATGAAGCATATGGCATTTTTTGAAGTTTGTGGCTAACAGAATTCAGCTACATACTCTTTTGATATCTTTAAATAATTTTGAAAGTTTTCCAATTTACTATAGACTAAACTTAAACAGGATATTGTCTTAATCAGCTCTTAAATATTAATGTGGCCCTGCCAAACTGGTTTCAGTTGAAATTTCCATAATTTGTATTACCCTGCTATTTTTTCATATAAGAGAGATAAAGATAAGTGTTCAGAGTTGTTGACCCATTTTGCTACTCAAATTATTAAGCTCACATATTTATATATGTACGTGTGCGCACACACACACACACACACACACACACACACTAGTGTCTAATTGCTCATGAGCAAAGACTAATTGCTCATGAGCAAAGACCACTAATTATTCAAATTTCCTTTGCTCATTGGCCCTTCATTTATGTACCTGTCACTCCATGAATGATAATTTCCCTTCTCTTGGAAAAATGCCAAAACTTGAAAGAAAAACACAGGAATTCCAAAATATGTAACTCTGTCCTCTGCACTTCACCTTTGCCCAACTGCTTCTTTCATAGACCGTAAAAGCTGGCAAGAGGCCAGAGGAGAGTGGCGGGAACTCACCTGAGTTGGGATTAATGTTGCCCACAGCTTGAGTATGCCATTAGGGATAAAGATTTCTAGAGAGGCGAGAAACACCGGGCTGACCTAAGAACTGCCTCATCTGTTTTGGGAGGAAATAAATTAGCTTCTGTATGGCCACTGTGATCTCTGGCCTTCTCATTTCTCAGTTGGATGATGGTGTGGTGCCCTACATACAGGTCCTGTAAAGAACTATGTAAATCCACCAAAAGGAAACTTTAGCTGGTGAGAATGCTGGAGCTACATCTGTCCAGGAAACTGGTAATGCAGTGATGTCATCTGGGCTCCTGGAATCTTGAGGTTCTATTTGGCTTCCAGAAACAATTTCAAGGTGTTAATTCTGATTTATGAAGCTGTCTGTGTTTTTGATGCCGGTTACCTTAGAAATCAGCTTTAAGGTTAGAGCTAAAGAGTTCCCAAATTTACACTTCAGACTCCCAGAAACAACACCCTTCTAAGAAAAGCCAAGATGGCTAGAATGAATGGCCACTTTAACCTGACAGAATCCTACTTGGTAAATTAAAACTGCTCTTCCCTGGCTTCCCATACTGAATAGAAGAAATACAAATATGTAGCAGGAACAGTAAGAGCTCATGCATCAGTGCTTAATATCCACAAATGTTAAGGCATTTAAATAAAGTCCAGTTTTAAAAGCATGGCAATAAATTTTACCTATATTTTAAGACAAATTCTGTTTATGACCCATTTGTATTAGATCATGTATTTAAACCACCTTCAATTTAATGACACTTTGCCATGAGCAACAACACGTGAATAAATTAGGTCTCACCTTCTATAAGTATATTTTGTTTAAAATCGTTTATTTGTACTAAGTTGTAAAAAATAATATGGAAGATTTTTAAATTTCTTTGTAACACTAAGTTTAATTTATATGTTTGTGCCTTTCCTATTATATCTTAAATATAATCATTATTTCATTTTCCAGCACATTGAATATTCTATGAATGAGCACAACTGGATAGTTGAGAAAGTTTGGTAATTTACCCCAAACATTCCCTGGAACTGGCAACATTTCCTATGCCCGATGCTACACCCTTTAATGTTCTAGAGTGTGTGAGGACTATTCTGGATCATTCCTTTCACCTGAAGGCTGTGTTCCTAATTTACAAAAGAAGGAAGCAAAAGCAGAATGGCTAAGCTTGACTAAGACTGCTTAACAAGCTTGTAACAACTGGCTGACACACCTGTCCCTGTGAACAAGGTGCGTCACTGGGTGCGCTGCCATTCTAATCGATTAACCTGAATCCTTCCTCTGAAAGATGCCAGTCTCAGAAACTGTACTACGCACACACATAAGCAAACAATAAGAAAGAACAAAACATCAAGAACAACCATCAACTTCATACTTAAAGCCAAGGGCAAACGCATGAATGCTTGCCGCCACACAGTCACTGATTGCCTCAAAAGCAAAGGCGGGAAGCAGCTATGCTGACATACCAGGAAGAGTAGCAGTTGCTCCTTCTCCAAAAACTCACCAGTACAATCACCAACAGAAGAAGTAACGATGGTCAGCAATACCTAACCACCTGATTGCCCAAGTAATCGTCATCCTTTCCTGTACAGCTATCATTGTCTTGAGCATGAAAGGAAGTGGAAAACCAGCAGGGCTGTAATCTATTATCGATCATCATTAGAGCATTGATGTGCTGTAACATGAAGGAATCAAAGGAGAGGGCAGAGAGACAGGCAAAGGGACACTCATCTGATAGATTGTTCCAGACACTGTCTCCATTTTCCCTGGAAATGATTCGCTTGTAACCCCCAAGATGCATCAAGAGCAGGAAAACAAAGTGGCAGGTGGGGAAGAGGAAAAGAAAAATTTGAGAGAAGAGCTCAAGTTAGGAGGGCAAAGATGGTTTGTCCCATTGCATTGTTTTACATATAGAATGGACTCCTGGTCCTGACTCAGAGTAGTGAACTGATCACAGACCACACCACACACACACACACACACACACACACACACACACACACACACACAAACACATGTATTCCTGAATAAGTTGTTTCTAGGATAATGACTAAAATCAGTCCACACAGCAGGTGGCAGAAGAGCTGATGAGTCCTCACACCAGGTCCCTCTGAGTGGAGCGTTCACTGGAAGCTGGGCAGCCCACAAACAGGCACATAATACTGTTCTATCTACTAGAGAGCACAGAAATCCTAACATTGTCCTGAAGTTCATCTGACTGCCAAGTATGACCCAAACAGCTTTTTGTTTGCATGCTTTAATCCCCAGAGCTTGAAGCGGTTGGATTTTATGACTGAGTCCTCAATTTTGAGAAAAATCCTTTAATTGTTAAGCTTTGTAAAACCTTAATGTCCAGATATCATTCTAAATGTTTCTCAGCATCCCTTCTGGCCTAGACTATAAAATGTCTGCTGCACAATTCTGCCAGGACCCAAGGCAAAGCTAACCAGAAAGATCACAAAACAGGATGGCCAGAAATATTAAAATTAACTGACTCTTTTCCCATGATCTAGAGACAACTGTAAACTATTTATTATAGAGTACAGGCTCAAAATTAAGTTTGCAATAATCCTAGAATAAGTCTATAAAAATATAGGAGTATAAAAAATATAAGAGTAAAGTCTTTTAAACATTTGGCTCTGCAATTTTAAGGGGGGAGATTTTTGGTTGTTTAGTTTTTTGAGGTAGGGTCTCACTCTAGCTCAGGCTGACCTGGAATTCACTACATAGTCTCAGGGTAGCATTGAACTCACAGAAATCCTCCTACCTATGCCTCCTGAATGCTGGAATTAAAGGCATGCACCACAATGCCCAGCATCTGCAAAATATCTTTAAAACATTCTGCAATGGAAAGTTTTAAGAACCTGCATTAAAACAAAGAGAAACTAGTAAATGTAGAACTTGAATTATTTTGTTGTACATTGGAAATTAAATATACATGGATATTGGATAAGAAAATATCAGATATAAATTAGATACAAATAAGGTGCCAAGTAAAAAGATTCTGGTTGCACCCTTGAAGGTCCATAGACAAACTTCAGGAAGCTAACATCACCTTTAAACTTAATGAGGAATTATTTCTTTATAATCCATTCATTTCTGAAAAGAGACCACAAGACATAGAAGAATGCTTTAAATTTCAATAAACATCTTACATTTTATATGATCATTGTTTTTCAGCGGCCAGTATGCTTTGCTTTTAATTTTTTTTCAAACTTAAAATTGTTATTGTTAATTAACTAATGTCATAATCTTAAACTTTTGTTATATTTGGTCTGGGCACTCATTGAAAAAAATTCTTCAAACATTCCTTTTCTGTGAGAAAAATGAAAAAAACTGTCAATGGAATACAGCCTATTTAAAATAAGAATAGAATGAATACATTAGTGAATATATTTTAAGGTCAAAAACTGCACATATACTTCCCTATTTTATTATTCATAAACCACCAAGAAATTTCATTCCATGCACTCTCTTCAGAGAATGAGAAAGAGTTTCCTTCCCTTGCACTTTAAGCTTATTCAGAAACACTGTATTTTGTAAAAGGTGTTTTGGCAATGTGTTTAATATTGTGACACCAAATAGTTATCTTAAAACTGTACAAACTTTCTTCACCTAAACAAATAAACAGATTTTTCATTTCCTTAGGAATCTCATCAAAAAAAAAAATAGTTTTCTTTTTGTATTGTTTGGAAGAAATGAGCAAAGGCCAGGATATTTTGTTTATCCCAAAGAATGTATTTTATTTTATTTATTTATTTTGTTTCCAGACTCTTATTCTTCCTCACTGTGGGAAATGAAAAGAAAGTCTTCTATACAATGGCCAACTTAGTGCAATTAAATACACATTCAGGCTGGAGAGATGGCTTAGTGGTTAAGGTGCTTGCCTACAAACCCAAAGGATCCCAGTTTGATTCTCCAGGACCTATGTAAGCCAGATGCACAAGGGGGAACATGTGTCTGAAGCTTGTTTTCAGTGGCCGGAGGCTCTGGTGTATTCATTCTCTCTCTCTCATAAATAAATAAATAAAATTGGAAAGAAATACACATTCAAGTACCATCAGTATGCCCCATGCAGATGGAAAGAAAAAAAATGTGGTTCTTTGATATTTTTTAAACTGTTTAGTTAACTTTATGTGAGGACATTTCAATGGATGTTTTGAAGAAGCCATAGACTCCTGGTATGAGATAGCAAAGCCTCACCCTTACATATATTCCGATTGAGTACCCCCAGATTATCTCAGAAATGACCTACCCGTAAGACATTATTTCAGATTTCCATACCACTTGGCCTTTGTGCTAATTGTGTCCCAGTTAGTCATGAATACACTCCAAACTCAAAAGAAAGATATTATAAGAGGAAAGGAAAGTGCATTTGGACAATTTTTTGTTTGTTTCTCTCCCTCCCTTTCTCTTTCTCCTTTCTTTCATTTGTTTCCTCCCTCTTTTTCTCTCTTTCCCTCCCTTCATTTCCTTCTTTCCTTCTTTCTTAGTGTGTATGGTGATGGGGCCTTGGCCATGGTAGATAAGGGCTCTCACTGACACCTTGGACCTGGTCATTCATTATTTGATCAACTGTTTAGCAGTTTATTGGATTTCTCTATACTGTTACTCTGTAGGACATCTGGGCTTCTTTCTGTTGTTATATACAATTTTGATAATTTTGTCCCAAAAACAACATGTCTAGCTTTCTTTCCAAATTTAGCAATGTGTTTCTAGTCATGCATAGCTTTGGAACCAGACAAACCTGAATTCAAGCTCCAGGCTCAACTAAGTACCAACCCAGTGACCAAAGGTCATGCTTCATGTCTCTAAGCCTTTGTGTTCTCATTAGTGATATGTGCTGTCTCCTTAATCACTCTCAATATGCTGACAGACAGAATTTTGGGAACACTCCAATAAGCTAATCTCCACAGAGCTATGCAGTGTTTGCCTCTGAGAGACTGCCCAGTAATAATTAGCTTGTAATTAAGTGCTCTCTCCTGCCTAGCTGTTTACTGCTTGTTAAAATAGATTTTGTCTTGTCTTCAACTCCAGATACTATACCTACATCAAGTCTCTCCAATAACCACCTTCAAAGCCTTTTGTGAGTAGCATCCCAAACTCACTTATCAGATAATTATTGAATAGTATTAGATAATTAATTCACTATCATTTATCTATTACATATTTGCATTTTCCTAGAATACTACCTATACTACTTCCATATTTTGTGGTTTATAATGTAATGGGTTGATGTTCAGAATCCCAATCAGAAACTTAATTCTTTAAGGTCAAGAATATTTTATAGCTTTATCTATAATCCATGACACCTAGTATAATGTTTTGTTCTTATATGTACTATATTTTTAGGACTTTATTTTCTAAGTCTGTAGGAGATAGACAAAGATATAAAGACAGAGAACTAGAGAAATTTTCATATATATATATATATATATATATATATATATATATATATATATATGTACGTATGTATATGTGCCTATCTATACACATATACATAGGTAAGTATATAAGTATAGATCTACATATTTCTAAAAAATAAAAAAAACCTGATTATAGCAATGAACACAGAATCTGGTTTGAAGCCAGTGGTTTTCTTGTGCCAATCACCTATGCTAACTTGTAAAAGTCAACTGTTTGCATGTTTGCCCCCATGCAGAAGGCAAAGAAGCCACAATGGTTGTTTGAAGCAGGATGTCTTTGTTAGTATTTATACAATGGGGATTGGCAAACATTACAAATTAGTCTTTCCTGTCCTCTCTCCCTTCTTCCTTTCCTCCCTTTTTTCCTCTTTCTTGTCCCTGTTTGTCTTCTTTGGAAAAAGGCTTACTGTGTATTTACAAACACACCACAAATAGAGATTTAGAACTGCCCAGCGAATGTATTTTGTTGGTGAGTTTGCATTGTTACAGCGATCAGTTAGTTTCATATGGGCATTTTAATTCAAGGGTATTATGTATCTTGACCATATTTTACCCCTCTAGATCTGTGCTTTCTCCCCCTCCCTTATGTCTTCTCCAGCCAGACATCTTCCTTAACCCAGAGACTTTCATGTCATATAGGCATGTGCACTGTTTGTCTTTCGAATACTAGATTCTTTCCTTATGATCTCTCGTTGCACACATTTTCCTGCAAGTTACATAATTTCACTCTTCTTTATGGATGGATAAAACCCTATTATGCTTATATGTCACACTCTCTATCTGGCTGACACACACTTAAGCATATTTCAAATCTTGGATAATAAGCATGACTGTGCAGGTTTCCTTGTGGAAATTTTAAACAACTATTAATTTGTTTAGTTAAGAGAGAGAAAGAGGGAGATAGGTAGATAGTGAGAGAACTGGTGCACTAGGACTTTAAAATGTTTATTTATTTATACGAGAAACAGAGAGAGAAAGAGGCAGTTAGAGGGTTAGAGAATGGGCATTCTAGGGTCTCTTGTCATTGCAAATGAACTCCAGGTACATGCACCACCTTGAGCATTTGGCTTATGTGAGTACTGGGGAATCAAACCTTGGTCATTAGGCTTTGCAGGCAAGTGCCTTAACCACTAAGCAATCTTTCCAAATCCCTCTGTGGAATTTTGGTTGAAGTCCCCTTAGGCATATTCTCACAAGTAGTGTAGATGGGTCTAGTCTTTTTTTTTTTTTCTTTTTTTTTTTTACTTTTGTGAAGCACCTGCACACTGAGTTCCATTGTGGTTTTAAGAGTTTACATTCCAACCAACAGCAAATAACATTTCCCTTTTTTCACATCCTCCCAGAATTTATGCTAGATTTGTCTTGATGATAATCATTCTTACTTCAATGACACTGAATCTCAATTTGGTTTTGATTTGCACTTACTTGTTGGCTAAGGATACTGAACAATTTTTTAAATATTTTATTTATTTATTTAAGAGAGAGAGAGGGAGAGAATGGGCATGCCAGGTAGCTCCACCCACTGTAAATGAACTACAGATGCACGCACCCCCTTATGTATCTGGCTTACATGGGTCCTTACATGGGAGAATTAAACCAGGATCCTTTGGCTTTGCAGGCAAATGCACTAACCACTAAGCCCTCTCTCCAGCCCTGAACATTTTTTCACATGTCATTTTTGCTTCCTCTTTGGTAAACTGTTTATTTCATTTGCCCATTCATTGCTTGGGTTGTTTGATTTTGTGGCACTTAGTGGTTTTTAGTTCTTTATATGAGATATAAGTCTACTATCAGTTATATAGCTAGCAAATGCTCCCCCCCAATTCTGTAAGCTGTCTCTTTATCCAATTGTTTGCTACCTTTACAATGCAGAATGTTTTTAGTTTCAAACAAGTCATAGTGACCAATTTTTGCTATTATTTCCTATATCAATAGAGTCTTCTGCACAAAGTCCTGGCCTATGCCTATATCCTGAAATGTTTCCCTATAACATTTTCAGAGTTTCATGTCTTACAGTAAGGCCTTGGTTCAACTTTGCACAGATTTTTGAGTGGAGTAAGAGAAAGGAATTGAGTTTCTCTCTACTATATGTTGCTATCCATTTTTTGCTACACCATTTGTTGAAGAGGCTTTTTTTTTTCTTTAATGTTTTTGGCATCTTTGCCAAAAATTAGATTGTGATATCTGCATGAATCAATTTCTTGTTCCTGTGTTCTCTTCTTCTGGTCTACATGTCAGTTTTGGGCAGGTACTATGTTCTCTAGTTATTATGGCTCTGTAGTATAATTTGCAATCGGAAATTATGATCCTTGAAGCATTGTTCATTCTGTTTTGGATTGCTTTTGCTATTGAGAATCTTCTGTGCTTCCATACGAATTTTAGGATTTTTAAATAGATCTATGAAGAATGTCTTTGGAATTTTATGAGGATTTCATTAATCTATAAATTGCTTTTTACAATATAGCCATTTTTACAATATTGATCCTTCTAGCCCATGAGTACAGGATGTATTTCCAGCTTCTAGTCTCTTCTTCAATTTTTTTCTTCAGTGTTTGAAAATTTCCTGAAGAGATGTTTTAGCAGGTCAGGCACTTGCATGTGAAGCTTAATGACCCTGGTTCAACTCTCCAGTACCCATGCAAGCCAAATATTCAAGGTGGGACATGCATCTAGAGTTTGTTTACAGTGGCTAGAGGCTCTAAAATGCCCATTCCCTCTCTCCATGTGCCTCTTTCTCTCTCTCTCTCTCTCTCTCCCTAATAAATAAATAAAATATAAAATTTCCATTATAAAGATCCTTCCTTCTGAAGATGTCCTTTATACTTTATACTTTATACTTTATATATGTTCAAGTTTGAGCAGGTCAGAAGAAAAGGGCTTCTGTACAGATGAAAAATATACATTCATACCATGGATGGAGAGAATCTAAAATGTCCATGTAAACATTGACATTCATTGAAAATGGCCTTGACATTTGACAGTCATGTGTTTGTACTGTGTCTTCCAGGGACTCAATGTCTATACAACACTCATTCCCAAACTGTTAGATGCTCAAAGGAATTTACTGGAGTATGGGCAAATATCAATCTAAGTCTTTCTTAATGACTGTGCTTGGCTCACAGTAGTTACTCAGAGAAAAATAGTATCTATTGCTTAATTTTGAAATCTATCATTTCTGAAGATGAAAGGAAGTTTATACGCAAAAGACAATATAATCTGAAAATTAAACAATTATCAAAGCACAGCTGTTTTCAAAGCCTTTGATATGGTGGATCAAGATTGCAATGGCTATTTTTGTTTTGTTTTTAGTATGTGTCTCCTTTTGTCATCTATTTGGTAGTTTAAAGGCTAGTTTTCAAAAAGTCTCATTGTCTGTATTAGGTCAACAATATAATTCTTATGAAACATTCATTTTCAAATTATGAATTTGTCTTTTGAAATATTCATTTATTAATTCATTTGTGTATGTGGGTATGCCAGTGTTTCTTGCCACTACAAACAAACACCAGACACATGCACCACATTTTTCACCTGGCTTTATGTAAACACCTTTACTTTAGCGCTTAGCTTTAGCCCAAGGCCTCAGTACTGCATCCTGAAACATTCTTAAGGTCAGTGTAAAGAGAAAGATACAAGTGACAAACATATTATTAATGTGTTTTAAAAATATTTCTTCTGAGAAAGAGATAGAAAGGGAATGAGCATGTCATGCCTCTTGCCACTGCAAAAATATTCCAGAAGCATGTGCCACTTTGTACATCTTGCTTTGTGTGGGTGCTGGAGCATCAAACCAGGGCCATCAAGGCTTAACTGCTATCACCAGTCCAACATTAGTAATATCTTGGTTTACATGTGACAAATTTTCATGTCATGCAAAGGTTTCTTCTGAAGGTAATATACCACTGAAGATGAAAATATCAAGCCACATCCAAGTCACATTCTGAAAGTTCAGTAATCCATCAAAAACGCAAGATAAAACTTTAGTGTATATGAACACAGGATTTCATCTCCTATTTCAGGAAAATCAGAAACCTTCTCTTACACAGAAGTTCTGCTATAAACCACCATAATAAGGAAATGAAAGTGAGATCTGGATCTCCAGTATGCAAGCAAAACTGACAACAGCCCTAGGTCCTTTGCCGGGAGCCAGTCTAAATGACTGAATTTCCTCACACTTATAACTTCTGGGATGGAGCCCAGCAGAGCTCTGCATGTGCCCTTCCGAGCCCTAGTGCCTTGGACATCTCTACTTCAGCACAGCTGCCCTCATGCAGGCTGCCTTGGGATGGAATCCTCCTCTGATAAAATGGAGACAAGCAGGTGTTAAGACATGGTAGTATCCTGATGAGGGTCCCACTCAGATGTTGACAGGAGAAATTAAGATATTTGGGGGGTAAGAATGATGCATCTCTAGAATAGGTTTTATGATAGCAACAAACATTCCAGTCATTTGTCTTCTGTGGGGTCAGGATGTCCCACCGCTCACATTCTAAATGAGGGGTGTACCCATGGTGGGATGTCTAAATAGAGACCCAAGATTATGGTGCTTACTGAGGCAAAGCAGCAAGGAAAAACAACCCAACTAAAAAGGCAGTGTACTCTGTAAACAGTAATTTTAAATTGACATTTGACTTCAGATAAGTTGAAACATCTGAGCCTGAATCCCATGCCAAATTAGAACACACATATAAACCACCGTTGGGGCTGTGATGTTGTCAAAGATACAGCACTACCATAAGCATTCTTCACACAGCCTATTCTAGTCAGGTCTCTCCATGTGTTTTAAACACTTCCTTCCATGTTCCTTTGTTGCACCCTAGGATCAAGTTCAATGCCTCCCAAGATATGCAGAGCATTAATGATCCCACTTCTGCTTCATGTTTAACTGCTACTCTGTCTCAACACTCTTACACCATTTGATAGAGGGCATTCCGTGACCTTGTTCCAAGTCTCACACTGCTATTCTGGACCCAAACAGCTGCCTAATTTCTTGTCTGTCTGTTGGGCCTACACTTGGATCTTTTTCTGAGAAGCCTTTGCTAACTGAAGAAGTCATGACACCCTTCATAGTTCCTCTACACTGCAAGGTATGACTTCTGTGTCTCTATCTGCTAATAGTTGCCTAAGGACAGGGACTCTTCATTTTGTTACCTGAATTCTCAGCATACTGCCTGCATAGCCAGTTGACAATAATCCATTGCTCAATAAATCCATTGCTCAATAAATGAGTAAACAAATCTCGTATAATATTATTCATTAATATTTTATTATTTTGTTCTAATTATTAGTGCATATTAATTGTACAGATTAATGAATTTCAATGTGACAGTTTCACGTGTGTGTGTGTGTATCCTGCTTTGATTATATCCATTATTTCCAACTATCCACTCTTACCTTCCCTCTCTCTCTACCCCACCCATTACCCTTCCCTACTGGTCCCTTTATCGATTTCAGGTCATCTTTATTTTTAAATTCCAGTCTCCACATAGGAGAATTACCATGCAGTTCTTGTGTTTCTGGGCCTGGATTTTTCATTTAGTACGATGAACTCTGTCCTATCCACTTTCCTGCAAATGACATGACTTCATTTGTAAATGTACTATATTTTCAATATTGCTTCATTTATTGGCAGGCCATTAGGCTAATTGTATAACTTGACTATTGTAAATTCTGGAATAATAAAAATGACTATGAAGGCATCTGCTATGTATGTTGACTTAATTTCCTTTAGGCAGATACCTAGGAGTGGTAAAACTGATCATATGGTAGCTCTATTTTTAGTTTTTGGAGGAACTTCTCTAGTTTTAAGTAGTGTCTGTACTGAGCTTCCTGCACCAACTATGTGTATGGGCTCCCTTTCACCCATAGCTCTGCCATATTTGTTATTTTGGGGATTTTGCTAATGATTTGCTAACAGTCAGGATCACAGGGATAAAAATTGTAATGCAGGTTTTTGTGGTATTTTTTCTTTTTTGCAATGTAGTTTTGATTTTCATTCACCTGAGGATAAAATGTTGAGCATTTTTTCAAATATGGACTGGCTAGTTTTCATTTAAGAAATACGTGTTGAGATGATTTGTTAATTTACCCCTGGGATGTTTTGTCCTTTCTGTTAGCTTTCAAAACTTTCTTTTTTAAAATCCATTTATTTGAAAGAGAGAGAAAGAGGTGAACAGAGAAAGAGAGTGGGCATGCCACGGCCTCAAGCCGCCACTACAAATCAACTCCAGACATGTGTGCCACCTTATGCATCTGGCTTTATGTGGGTACTGGGGAATTGAACCTGGGTCTGTTAACTTTGCCTGCAAGTGCCTTAACTCTCCACCTCTCCATCTCTCCAGCCCAAACTGTTCATTTTCTTATTTGTTATAGGTATTCATCTTCTGTTAGATGATAATCTCTGGTGCAAATCTTCTTCCATGCTGTAGATTATTATCTCTTCATTTTTTGATTGTTTCCTTTGTAATTAAAAAGTGTTGTTTTTTTTTTAACTGATGTGGATGAATATATATATATATATTTTTTTTCTTACATTTATGATCTGAGCCATTGGAATCCTACTCAGGAAACTATTACCTGTCTCGGTATCTTGGAATATTTTTCCCTATGATTTTCTCTAGTAGTTTTACATAGGTCACAAATTAAGGTCTGTGACACAATTCCAATTAATTTTTGTATGAGTTGTGATACAGGGATCTAGTTTCAGTCTTGTACATGTGGATATCTAGGTTTTCCAGCACCATTTGTTGAAAAGGCTGCCTTTTTCCTTGCATATGGCTTAGCAGTTAAGGCACTTGCCTGAAAAGCCTAAGAACCCATGTTCAATGTCTCTCCAGATCCCATGTAAGCCAGACACACAAAGGTGAGGCAAATGCAAGGCCACACATGCCCACGAGGAGGCACAAACGTCTGGAGTTTGATTGCAGTGGCTGAGGCCTTGGTGCACCAAATCTCTCTAATCTCTTTCTTAATCTCACTCTCTCTTGCTGTCACACTCTCTTTAAACAACAACAAAAAAAATCAGCTATAATTGCACTGGTTAATTTCTGGATCTATTCTGCATTCTAGTCCATTGGTATTCCATTTCATATTTTTATGCCAATGCTGTTATATTTCTGCTACTATGGTTCTGAAGTATGTATAGACATCAGGTATGTTGATATTTCTATCACTATTATTTTGTTCCTTTATTATTAATGTCTCTTTTTTGCTTCCAAATGAATTGGGATTTTTTTCATTTATTTAGATTTTTACACAGTCTTTTAGCTTGTGTGCATGTATTATGTGGGAATTTTTGTGTGTGACTGTTCTGAGAATATGCATGCTATGGTGTGTATAGAGGTCAACCCTGAATGTCAGTGCTAACTTCCACCTTGTTTAAGGCACAGTCTCTCTCCATTCACTACAACTATTGTAAGCCAGGCTGCCTCACGAATATCTAAAGATTCTCCAGGCTCTACCTTCCTTCTCACAACTTACATGTTGGTATTACAAGGGTGCACCAGAATTTCTGGCTTTAGGAGTGGAAAGATGGTTCAGTAGTTAAGACACTTGCCTACAAAGTCTAATGACCCAGGTTGGAATCCCTAGTACCCATGTAAAAGCCAGATGCACAAAGTGGTGATACATCTCAAGTTCATTTGCAGTGGCTGGAGGTCATAGCACACTGTTCTTTCTGTCTATCACTCATTTCTCTATCAACCCTATCTGCCTGCAAATAAATTAATTAATTAATAATTGTTAAATTTTTCTGATGGTATATAGGTTCTGTGGAGTTGCACAACCCTAATTTACCTAATTTTGGGGATAAATAAAAGTGTATAACTAAGAGAATATTTGAGAGATGATTTGGTCCAGCACCCAAGACAGAAATAAAATGTTTATTTCTCCTCATAAAGGAATAAAACAGCTATTATCAGAGTATTTGATTAGTTTTAAAAGTATTTAAATATTTTCCTTTATAAATAGCTCTAATCATTTATAGTGTTACCTCTAATACATATACCATATATATTACATTATCTAATATATATATATATATATATACACACACATATATATATATGTATGTATGTATGTATTTGTGTGTGTGTGTGTGTGTGTGTGTGTGTGTTTGTGTGTTTTACAAACAATCTTACCCATTTGATCAAGAAAAACCCAGTTGCCTTTGTACTAACAAATAGTAATCACATTAAGGACATAAATGGTGACCTCCACCTTACCCCTATTTTTAGCATTTCAGTGAAAAATATCCTTTTTATATTCCTATTTTAAAATATTTATTTATTTATTTATTTTAAAGAGAAAGAAAGAGGGCTGGAGGGATGGCTTAGCGGTTAAGGCATTTGCCTGCAAAGCCAAAGGACCCAGGTTCGATTCCACAGGACTCATGTTAGCCAGGTGCACAAGAGGGCGCATGAGTCTAGAGTTCGTTTTCAGTGACTGGGGGCCCTGCTGCATCCATTCTCAATCTCTCTCTCTTTCTCCCCCTCCCTCTTTCTCTGTCAAATAAATAAATATTTAAAAAAAAAAAAAAAGAAAGAGGAAGAAAGAGAATGTGCAAACAAGAGCCCCCTGCCACTGAAAACAAACTCCAAATGCGTACACTACCTTGTGCATCTGGTTTACACGGACACTGGGAAATCAAATCTGGATCTTTAGGCTTCACCTGCAAACACCTTAACCACTAAGCCATCCCTCAAGCTTCCATTTGTATATTGTTATATCAAGAAAATATAATTTGTCTGATTAAATATTGTTCTAGAGGTTATTTTACTATGAAAACATACCCTACTTTAATTTTTATTTATTTATTTGCAAGCAGGGAGAGATTGAAGAGAGACAGACAGAGAATGGGTGCACCAGGGCCTCCAGCCAATGCAAATGAAGTCCAGATGTATGCACCACTTTGTGCATCTGGCTTTTCTTGGGCACTGGGGAATAGAACTAGGGTATTAGGCTCTGAAGGCCAGGTCCTCAACTGCTGAGCCACCTCCCCAGCCCCCCTACTTTAATTTTATTAAAGAAAAAGAACAACCACAAATGGTCAAGACTGGCTTTCATCTGGACATGTGACTGAAGACTGAGTTTCTTGTGTTAAGAAATGAGCAAAGTGCAAGACAGAGAAATTCAGTGATGCACACATTGCCCTCTCTTTTGTATTTCACTCCCATGACTCCCCATTGGGACCTGACTTATAGAAAGTTTATCTTGTGAGTATGGACTCAACATTAAGCAGGCAACCAACCCAGATACCTGCTATGTGGTTCTGACTTGATAGAAACCATCCTTCTTCAATAGTAACAGGGGGCTTGCAGCAGGGTGCTCCCACATGGAGGCTCATAGATTATGGTATTTCCATTTAAATGGCACAATGAAGACAAGGGAAGAGGCTAACCTCTGGCCATCATAGGTATGTGGCAAAGGGAGAAGTTTCAGGTAAAGGATGGTGAGTGATTAACTTCATCTGTCCTGGACACCATAACAAAAATAGCCCTGCTGGGCAGCTTTGAAACCACTGATAGTTATGTCTCAGTTGGAGGATTGAATGTCCAAGATCTGCATATTCTACTACCTAACCTGTTTCTGTAAATAGTTGTGATTCCTGGGCTTCTGAGTATATTTGTCTCCAGTTAGCTTGTGAGACTGAGTCCTCACTATTCTTGTCTTGCTAGGCATGTCCTACCTCTTTCTTTAACTGAAAAAATGCTAACCATTCTTCTACACTTTCTCAAATATCTAGATTAGTGATCCCTCATCCTTTCAGCTGCAGAGGTATATTACCCCTGGTTTTCCACAGTTCTTCTTCTCACATGCTTAGTGTAAACATATCATAATCTAAGCTGGGTGGAGAGCTCTCTACAATCATCAGAATTAGGCATACTATTATTATTAAGCCTTTGATAAATGTTTCTTGAATTTAAAGGAAATATGATTCAGACAAATGGCAGAGAGATAAATAGTTGATAGAGGACAGACTCATGTGAACTACACACAGCTATTTTATAAGAGTATCATGTTCAGTTAAATTCAATTTCAAAAATCTTTAATACCTACACTAAAACTCTGGGGAGTGTTAGGGATTCAAATCTGATGGGATGCTGTCATGATATGGGATATATTTATTTTAGTTCTTCCAAGTGTGTTGGTGACTACCACTTCTTCAGAAAACTCTTATTTGCAAAATGTTTCCAGAATCTTTATGAAAACAATTATGTACACAAAATGACCTCAAAACCTGAGCTAATCAGTAAATCATGTAACAATCCTCTTTTGGCTGCTTGCAAGTTCTGAGGAAGTCTGTTGAAGCTGAATGAAGTAGTCATGGTCTGCAAGCTATACCAAACCACATTGTGAATTTGTAAGGAAATCTTTGCAACAATGTTTTCTTTGTTTCCTTGGCATTGGCTTTGTAAATAACAGAACGCAGTCAAGATGGGGGTGAATGTCTAAGCCTCCTAACTTGGAAACTCCCAACTTTCCATAAAGTACTAGGGGGGAAACAACATATTCCACATGGCTCTAAAAGTAAACATGACCACTCCCCATAATACATAACCTTGGCGGGGCTTTTCATTTGAAGTGAAATCAATCAAATCCTTTTCTTCTGAAGCCATCTGTAGCACCAGTGCAGTCGTCCATCTGCAGTCTATGAAGTAAGGCAATCGTCCTAATGCCTTATCTATGCCATGATAAGTATTGGATGGAACATATCAAGAAAAGTACTTTGTACATTATAAAGCTCTGATGACACCAATGCCAGTTCTGGCTGGCTCTCATCTAATCCAGATCGAGACCTCTGCAGCTGGGTAGCCTGCCTTTCCAATGAAGTCACACAGAACCATCAGGCAGGTCTGAGTTTCCCAGCTGCTCTGACTTGCAAGGGGTTTGGGCTTTTCCTGTATGCTCACCTGGGACTCGTGTGCTCTTCAGCTTCGTAACTAATCAATCCATCTACCCACTAGAATATTTTCTCTCAGGAACATGATTTTACATATATCACCAACCTCAAATAGAGCGTTCATTTATATCTTCATATACCCTCATTTTTTTAAGCACACAAGTTTTGTTGATAATCCAGGTAACTTTTTTTCTCTGTATGAAGACAGTATAATCTGTCCTTCTAGCACTGAACACACCCAGCTCAGGACTGAATAGCACATGCCTTCGTAAAATGAGCTGTTTTTTCTGACTTTTCTGCATTCATAGTCATTTGGTCCCCCTGCCTTTCCTCTTATGTTTCCTGTCCTCACTCTGTCTAGCCCACAAGGTGTCAGATCTTTTCTGAGCTCCCATTTCATCAACAGTTTCAACTACCCGCTGTACACACATAACCAGAAGAAAATTACAAAAATTTATTCATTGCTTTTTTTCTTAGAATCCATAATCAATTTTCACTTTCTTTAGAATAAAATTCCAGGACATAACAGTGGCCTCCAGGATCCGACTAACCTCACCAGTCTCACCCAGGACCCTGCTTCGTTCCTCGCCTCACCTAGCCATACCAGTCTCCGGTAACTGCTGTGAGAGGCCCCAGGCACTGCTCCAAGGCCTTCCCATGCACTGCTTCCTTGCCCAGGGGCTTTGCTCTAGAACACGGCTTTGTTCCCTCATTTTTTTCTCTTCTTCATGAAAACTGTTTAAGAAAGTGTATCACTACACTGGTCATCTTAGTGGCAAAATCAGAAGTTCTAGATTATCCCTGAATCACTTCTCTTTCTAGAGTATAACACACATAAGTACTGTGACTCTGTATAAATGCTTCCATCCCTATGTATTCAGCACTTGGAACAATTTTCTGGTATTATAGAAGTCATTCAAAAGTCCTTGTCTAGTGAAGATTGAGCATTTAATGCATCCTAGATGTAGGAAATACCAAGTAAAATAGTTCCAAGTCATATTTTTTAACTAGTATTTCATCCAAATTCCATCTTCAGTGTATCATCTTAGTAGCTTGAATTGGGCCATGGTGGGGCCGTTAGGGCACTTGCTTCCAATGCTCAAGAATCCGGCTTTGACTTCCCAGCAGCCACGTAAGCCAAATGCACAAGGTGACACATGCATCTGGAGTTTGTTTGCAGTGGCTATGGCCTGGTGTGCCCATTGTCTCTATCTGTCTCTTTCTCTTTCTTACTCTCTCTCAAAATGCTTTTTAAATGCCATAGGAGGTAGTAATTTTAACATGTTGTAGAGAATACAAGAGCAGAAAGTTGGGGTGGTAGAGATTTTAAATAAGGAGTTAAAAATTAGCATCCAAAGGTTAAAAAAAAAAAGACATTTTTGGCTAAAAAAAAAAAGAGAGAGAGAGAGAGAGAGTGAGGCATCAAAGAAAAAGGAGAGACTGCACACCGGGCCAAGAGATGTCTCTTGGTGATGGCAAGCCAAGATAAGCTGAGTTGTGACTACTAAACTACTAATCTATATAAATACTAATCTAAATACTAATCTCTACTTGCATAGAGCTTGACAGCCCATATGTGCTGCAACTGGCTTCTCATCAGATTAGAATTACCCCAAATACCCATTGACCCTTTCCCACCAATATTAGCTTATTCAACTTAGCAGTGAATTTTAACGTGAGACTTTTTCTACAAGAACTAGAGAATCAATGTTTCAATGATGGCAGGTTAAACTAACACAACCTATTAGTAGCATTTTGGAGTCCCAGACTCAATACCGAAAGCCTGGAGCAAGAAGAGTGGGTGCCAAGCCCAGAGCAGTGCACCATGCCAAGCCAGGGAGAAAGCTAGATTCCTCCTGGGCTTCAGATGCTGCCAGCATTATTAAGGAGCTTATTATGCTTTCTTCTCTGCAATATCTGCTTAAAACTAAATGTTCTTTTTAAGCCTGAGGCAGATATCTAAAATTGCATAATTAATTATACAGGCCTATTAGAAATAGATAATAAATCTCAACTTTATTACCTATTACTGGCCATAAAGATCTGACCACAGTAAAAATCATAATATGCTAGTGTTAGGATTCAGCATAGTCATATCCAGACCATAAACGTGTGAAAGAAACGCCAACACCACAAGCATGGAGCAGCTATGCAGAGGCCTATTGGTGTGTGTGAGTCCACCCATGCACTGGGAGAGCTTGTGTGTCCCTCAGGAGCCTGTCCTAGGGTGTGTATGCCCTCCCATCATTGCACATACTCAGATAACGTCTCATACACAAAGGTTCTCAATGAAAGAAGGGATGAATGATCACAAAATGAATTTGTAAAATGTCTTTTTTATTTATGTGTAAGTAGAGAGATATAGACAGAGAGAGGAAGAGGGAAAGAGAGAGAGAATAGACACGCCAGAGCCTCCAGCTGCTGCAAATGAACTCCAGATGCCTGTGCTGCTTTGTGCTTCTGGCTTCACATGGATCTTTAGGCTTTGCAGACAAGCCCCTTAACCACTGAACCATCTCTCCAGCCCCAAAAGAGGGGAGCTTACACAGATAATTGGAGATAGCACTGTTTCCTTTGCTCGGTTCATCAAATGCATTAAATACCCTCTGAGAAAGTCATTTGTAGGCCCTGGAATGAAAAGAAAAGGCATTTCTTGTAGACAAAAAGCAATGTAAGGTTTGACCATATTTTTCCTTTCATGTGTCATCTCACTATGCTCATTTTGTTCCTTTCTTCTCTCCTGCTTTATAATCTGCTTGTGAACCTCAATCAAATATCCTCCACCCAAGCCTCAGGAGGACAGAGGTTGCTTCTGTCTTTTGGGTTTGGTTTTCCCGTAAGTATGTTGTTAAAACCTATATTCTTCTTTCATATCTAAACCCAGTCAGTTTTTTGCTAATTTTAGTTTCCTTCTGTAAACAGCAACCTGCAATCAAAATTTTGGCATAAATACGTTATAGAGCTTTTTGTTTTATGAACACTGTTGTTGAACTTGAGCATACAATATAGGAAGTTTTAGAATGTTCTCATGCCAGCATTATTCTCTTCTTCCTCTTTCCTTTTCCCATCACATAGAAACTCTGCTTCTAGTCTTGTATATGCTAATTCCTATGTGTTCAATATTATTATGTGCTTCATGAAGAGGAGGTAAAGTTTAGTGTATTATTCCATTGGAAAAATAACATTTGCTGTATAACATCTGTGGATCAAGCAAGACCATGGGTGAGAGATATAACAAAAATATATAAATATAAAACTACATATATAAGCATAGAACACAATTTTATTTCTATTTCCTGTTGCATACACTGTATAAATGTATAATAAATTCAAGTTACCAGATAATACCTTATCTTGATGATCCTAGAGGGGTTTGTCTAGTTGTATCATAAAAGAGAAAACTTTTCATGACTGTTCTCTTTTGAATCTCCAACAGTGAAAATTGCAGGAGCTGTGGCCACAAGGACAGTAGAGAACAAGAAGGAGACTCCAGTCAAGCTGTACTGCAGGGAGCGGGAGAGCCCAGGAGGACATGGGCAGAACGACTTCTATGTCTACGTGGGGATGTCATGTCAAACCTGAATAGCCCGGTTTCATAATGATGATTTTGACTTCATGAACTTAAAAAAACCTCAGAATCCAAGAGATTAGGATGGAATTCATTCATGCATAATGCTCATAAAGTTGCCAACTAAAATGCTTCCTTCATGTGTGCACAGAGACCGGTGAACAGAGAGATAGGCAAAGGTGGTACCTAACAGAGATGAAGAAGCAGACATCCTGGTGAAACAAGAACTTTAAAATCTTATAAGCCTCTTAATGAATTTGTCTTCTTGGTTGTGTTACAAATCATACCATACTCATTTTTTTTTCATGGATTTCCAGATAATAAGTTCTTACACAGAGAAAATGTTTTCATCATTTCTCAACAATTACTGAGGTCAGTCTAGGCCAGGTTCTTTGTTGGGTTCAGCATCTTATAGTCAGTGAAGTCTTTAAGAAAGACATGATCCATGAAGAGTGGAGCTAAGTTGTAAAAAGATGCAAAAAAAATAATGTGCCAACAGAAAAATAAAGATTAGTAGAAAAGGGAGAATCAGATATTCAGTAGCTAAGTAAGGTTGGAGATGGTAGAGAAGAACCTGAGGAACGGAGGCTGAGGACTGAAAGCTGTCATCCTCAGCTCTGTCATTAAATACTAAGACTTCAGAGCTGGGCAAGACTGCAAAAACCATCATCTCTGCACTCAGAAGGCTAAAACGGGATGCTTGCTGTGGGTTGGAAGGCAGCCTTGGGGGCAGAGTGAAATCTTGCCACAAAAATGAATGAATGAGGGCTGGAGAGGTGGCTTAGCAGTTAAGGCACTTGCTTACAAAGCCTAAGAACTCATGTTCAAATCTCCAGGCCCCACATAACCAGATGCACAGTGACACAAGAGCCAAAAGGTGTACACATGTCTGGAATTCGTTCACAGCAGGCTGAATGTCCTAGCACACCCATTCCCTCTCTCTTTCCCTGCCTCTCTCTCTCTCTCAAAAAAATGAATGGATGAATGAATGAAAATACTCTGATTTCCAAGACATTATGTTCAGTTATATTTTCTATTTGATTAAAAAATTGTAATATTTATACTAGTAGATTTCTTAGTTTATTTTTATTTATTTTTACTTATTTATTTGACAGGGAAGACAGACAAAGAGAGAAACAGGCAGAGAGAGAATAGGTTCACCAGAGCCTCTAGCCACTGCAAACTAATTCTAGATGCATGCTCCACCTTGTGCATCTTGCTTACCTGGGTCATGGGAAATCAAGCCTCAAACCAGGGTCCTTAGGCTTCACAGGCAAGCAGTAAAACATTAAGCCATTTCTCAAGCACCTGTACTGGTCAAGTTTTTTAAAATGACTGACCTTTCCTCCTAGTACATTTTTTAAAACTATTTTTATTTATTTGCAAGCAGAGATACAGAAGAAAAAAAAAAAGAGATAAAATGGGTTCACTTAGGCCTCTAGCTGCTGCAAACAAACACCAGGTGCATGTGCCACTTAATACATTTGGCTTTGGATGGGTACTGAAGAATCCAACTAGAGTCTCTAGGATTTGCAGGCAAGTGACTTAACCATTGAGAAATATCTCCAAACCCCTACTCTCAAATGTTATATGTTACACAATTCATGTTTATAATGAGTATAAGATTGAAAGCATTTTGTCCCTTGAGGGAAGTTAGAGCAACATATCTTTGTTTCCTTCCCTTGAAGGAATAACACTATAGGAGCAGAATATTCTATACCAAAGGTATATCTACATTACCATGGCATGTGCAAGAAATTGCAAGTTGTTTCTTTGGGGCTCCAACAAAAGATGAATGAACAAACAAATATAGAGAGTACTTATTATGGGCTGGCCACAACACCAAGCCCCTTTACTTATGCTCTAGTCCTGACATTAATCTAAAGAAAATGTTCCTAAAGCTTTCATTTTACAAGTTCAGAGTGGCTAAATAACTTGCCTGAGACACACAATGAGCAAAAAACATGGTTGGGATTCCAGTAAATAATTAAATTCCAGAGCAAGGGTTTCTAAGTACAGGGAGATGCTGCCTCCTCCTGATTGTTGCACACTGAGGCCTGTGTCTGACTTGTCTGGCTTGTGCTCCTTCTCTACAGCATGCGCTTCAGGGACACATGAAGCCAGAAGCCATAAATGACCATTGGCATAAAATTAAATATATTCAAAGACCTGTCTGGGAATTATAATCAGAAATTTTTAAATATTTTATTTATTTATTGGAGAAGCAGTGTAGATAGCAAGAGAGAATGAGTGTTCATGGGCCTGTAGCCACTGTAAACAAACTCCAAACACTTATGCCACCTTATGCATCTGGCTTTATATGGGTATTAGAGAAAGGAACCTGGGCCCTTTCGCTTTGCAGGCAAGTACCTTAACTGCTAAGCCATTTCTCCATCCCTATACTCAGATTAAATGTATATAAATAGGGCTAGAGAGATGGCTTAACAGTTAAGGCACTTGCTTATAAAGCCTAAAGACCCAGGCTTGATTTCCTAGGACCCATGTAAGCTAGATGTGCATGGTGGCACATGCATCTGGAGTTCATTTGCAGTGGTTACAGGCCCTAGCACACCCATTCGTTCTCTTTCCTAGCCCTATCTCTCTCCTCTCTCTCTCTCTCTCTCTCTCTCTCTCTCTCTCTCTCTCTCTCTCTCTCTCTCTCTCTCTCTCTCTCTCACACACACACACACACACACACTCAGATAAATAAAAATTAGAAAATAAAATACATATAGGAAAAATAAAGCTGTGCTATAGATCAATGTACAAAATGTTATGACTCATAAACATAAACCTGTATATCTTGAAAAAGTGACATGTAGTCATCATTACAATCTCTACAGTTTTACTCCAAAGTTACTCATCTCTTTTTGTCTAGTGAGCTTAAATATACATTTTTGAAAAACTGCTTTAGGCATGAGGGCGTTTCAAAGGTAGACCTGTGGACAACTTTTCATCTTTGAAAACGTCTTAATAGAAAAGAAAGTTCTAAGGAGGCAATCTGGCTTCACAGGTAGAACAGACATTGACCTGTCCTAGGACAAAGTAAGTTTAAGGAGCCTGCAGACCTTCCAGGGGGCTGTGTACATGAGAACGGTCAAGTGGGTGTAGAACTCCTGAAAGAAGACTTCCACTGTGGGCTTGCATTACCTTCTTGCACTACAAAGTTCAGAATGGTGTTCCCACACTTGATTCATAGAACATAGCTTGGGATGAGTGAAGTGGGAAAAAGAGAACAATGTGATTGGTAAGAGAAAATGTGAATGCTAAACTAAAAAATGTTCAGAATTAAAGAACCTTCTGTATTATATGTGTATATGATATTCATAAATATTTTATAAGGCACATAAAATGTAAAGATATTTACCTTTCCAAGAAAATGACTTATTTAAAGAACAGAAAGTTCTCATATGGTTCTACTGCATTTAAAAAGAAAGCATGGTATTAAATATGGAACTACATTACATTTTGATAGGGTGGGATGAAGCCTAACCCTAAAACATTTGGCTTTTAATTCCCAGTACCAGAAATTGGTTATAGCTCATGTTGAACTATTGATCTGGAGATACCAACAAAACAAGACAGACTTCTGTCAAAGTACTTGATTATACACCTGAGCTGAAAGGTAAGACACTATGCTGAAGATACCACATGTTCCCAAAGCAGAACATGGAGAGATCTGGATGAATTTGGAAGGAAGATAGTTCCCAGATGGTTAGTCCATATAATGCTGAAAAGCACTTGTGGTTGAAAATGGCCAACAAAATTGTGAGCAAGAAGGAGACCCTGCTATACAAAAGCAACCATCCTAACAAGATGCACACACCTGTGCAATAGTGGTATACAGCCTAGGTAGTAACTAATGGCTCTCTGATTGGCTAAGAGATCTACTCACTGGACGAGAACCCATGCCTGGAACTGAGAACCAAGTTAGAATTCTATAGAGACTAAGCCTATGAACTAAGTAAGATGCTCCCACTAGTCTCTGGCCAAAAGTGAGGCTACATACATCAAAATATCTCTAAGTTTATATTGTTTATCCACTTTAACCTATTCTGATCTTACTCGTCATTGGAGAATCTGTTCTTTTTAACAGAGCAGTAAGAACTGAGGAAAACCAAAGTCTATCAACAAGACAAGAATAGATATCTGAATCCTTGACAGCAGTTATAGTCCAATGGAAACCACAGAGGAATTGTCAAGATAAGCAAAAGTACTGCTATCACAGCAAGCATTACAACCTAGGCTGGGGTGATGCAGACAGACACTGAAGATACTCGAACCAAAGCAGAAATACAGAAGCTCCTGAGAGCTCAACACTAAAGTAGACTTAAAGCATACCTACCAAGGCTCAGGGAATTATTTTGGCGGAAGGGGTATTAAGAATGTAAGACACGCTGTGACTGAGAATGCACATGGCAGGGGCATGGAGGGAGTAGGCCAGACCCTATTCTCCCAGGGCCTCCCAGTTTCATGGTCCCAGTAGATCCCCTGCAGCTAGTTTCATCAAATGTAATTTGGGGCAACTTGGACTCTGTAACCTTGCTGTGGAAGCAGAACCCTTGCTCTACCTTCCTTACTGAAGTGTCCCTGGGTCTTCACGTCCTGGATACCCTGTGCCAGAGGGTGCATGCATCAGGCTAGGAATAAGTAGGCCACATTCATGTTCCCTGGCTCCTCCCAGTTTTCTAGTTCCTGTAGGTCACCCTGTTTCTGGTTTGGGAGACCTGCTTCATGGGGGAAGGGCTATGGAAATAGGCATGTTGCTCTGGTATCCTGATATCCTGACTGGCCCCTGGGTACTGACATCTTTATTCTGAGTCATAGGGTGCATGGGCCACTGTATGAGCAGGCCTCTTGCTTCTGGGTCTCCAGGTTCCTTATGCCTGGTTCTCCCACCCATGAGTCCCATGAGCTGAAGAATACAAGCAAGTGGAGTAAGTAAGCCAGAGCTCCCTGGTACCTTTGCTATACTTGCAGTCTCCACTATCTGCACATCTGTACTTACAACCTCATTGTACACTAGTATACCAATCTGTTTCACATTTAAAATAGGACATCATCTCTTAGAGCATTCAGCTTTTGACAGTAGGCTGAACTTGATTGAAGAAAAGATTAGAACCATGAAAAGAGATGAATAAATTGAAGGTAAGTCAAGAAATGGAGTTTCTCAATAACCAATTGATTAAACTTAATGAAGACTTGATCAAATGTAAAAATAAGTTGCAGGACAGAGCAAGAAAATCAAAACTCAAATTAAAATAATACCTCAAAAAAGAGATGGTCTAACCTACTTAGCAGCAAATAAACTGTTGTGATGCCCACACAAGTGCAATATTGGTACTCACAGCCATGGTGGGGAACCAACTGCTCTTGACTTGGCTAATTGATCCCCTCAATGGTATGGGACCCATAGCTGAATCTGGGAAACAAATCAGAACCATATCCAAACATTAGCCCAGTCTCCACTATCAAGCTACCATCAATCATGTGCTACAAGAGGGCCTACACCTATTAAATTCTCTATAAAAAAAAAGTAAGGGTTATCTCATTTGTCCTGGTGCTAAGTTACACTCCATTGGAGAATCTGCTTCTCTTTTTCAGATAGATGTAGATCCTAAAGAGACAGTCACCCCATCATACCTCAAAAGGACCCCAGCTGAAACTAAGAACAATTGGCAAAACAAGCAAGGGTGCTGTTTTCCTGATGAACCAGATACCAGCACAAGGGGGAAGGAGACCAACACAGAGAAAAATCAACTCCTAACAAATCAGAGAACCAGAGCCTCAGAGGCCCCCAACACCTCATCACTGAAGCAGACCAAAAATGAACCCAACATGGCTCAGGGAAATTTTGTGGAAGAGGGGGTGGAAAGAATGTCAGAGCCACATGTTGGGTCATGATATGTAGAGACATTTATCTTACCCATAATGGTGGGCTAACTCCACAGTGCATGACCCATACACCTCACCAAGGAGGGGCCCATGGGGAGGGAGTAGGTCATGGATGAGCCTAATAATGGTACCAAACTGACTGTATTTTCTGAATACAAAACTAATTAATAAAAAAAATTAAGAAAAAAAAGAGATGAACACAATGCAAAACCTACAACAGAAAACAAAAATCAAATAGAGTTTACAAAACCCTCTCTAGAACTCCTAGCTAACAGAGTTACTCATGTGGAAGACAGAATATCTGACCTGGGAGACAAGAAAGAAGAAATTGCTTAGGAGACCAAAACCTTTGCTAAGCTCAAAATATCAAGTGAACAGAATATGAGGGAACTGTGGGACACCCTAAAATGATCAAACATCTGGATCATGGGTATACCAGGAGAGGAAATACAGACCAATGGCATAGAGAACATATGCAAGAAAATTATTGAAGAAAATTTTCCCAATCTCTGAAACAAGAGACCCATCCATATAGAAGTAGCCCACAGAACACCAAACAGACAGAGCCAAAGAAAAAACTCTCCAAAGCACATCATAGTCAAAACTCTTAACACTAAAAATAAAGAGAGACTGCTAAAAGCAGCAAGAGAGAAACAACTCATTGCATACAAAGGCAAACCCATCAGAATTACCTTAGATTTCTCAATGGAAATCCTAAAAGCCAGAAAGACCTGGAATAGAACACTTCAAAGTCTAAAAACCTATGACACAAGCTACTCTACCCAGCAAAAGTACACCTCATAATAGATGGTGAAAGGAAAACTTTGGATGAAAAAAAGTCAATTCTATGATTATATGAACACAAAGCCAAACCTACAGAGACTACTTTAGGGAATACAGAAGAGTCAAACACTGAATCTCAAGAGCCAACAAGAAGACCATAATAACCAAAAATAGACCAGGTTCAAAAAAGTACAAAATATAATGAAGCACCAAATCCCATAAAACACCTCATCATGGCAGGGATTAATTCAAACCTTATAGTAATAACCATGAATATGAATGGTCTTAACTCACCCATCAAAAGACACAAATTATCAGGGTGAATAAAAAATGGACCCAAACTGGGCATGGTGGTGCACACCTTTAATCCCAGCACTCAGGAGGCAGAGGTAGGAGGATTGCCATCAGTTCGAGGACACCCTGAGACTGCATAGTGTTTTCCAAGTCAGCCTGGGCTAGAGTGAGACCCTATCTCAAAAATAATAAAAGACTCGTCTATCTGCTGTCTTCAAGAAATCCACCTCACCACTAAAGATAGACACCTCCTCAGGGCAAAAGGATGAAAAATGACATTCAAAGAAATGGAAATAAAAAGCAGGAATGAGTTGCTATAATAATATCTGATAAAATAGACTTCAAAAGTAATCAAAAAGGACAAAGAAGGCCACGTCTTACTCATCAAGAGAATGATCCAACATGTGAATATCACAATCATATATCTGTTTGTGCCAAACACAGGTGTACCACACTTCATGAAACAAAACCTACTTGATTGACAACAAAACAGAATTAAATACCAACACCATCATAACTGGAGACTTCAATACTATACTATCGTCCATATGAAGAACATCCAAGCAGAAAATCAACAGGGAAATAATAGAGCTCAACAGCAACATAGACCAATTAGATCTAATGGATATCTATAGAACTTTCCACCCCAACTCTACAGAACACACATTCTTCTCAGCAGCCCATGAAACCTTCTCCAAAGTAGATTGTTTATTGGGACATAAAGCATGTCTCCATTGAGACACTGAAGAGAAAGCAAAACATACAAAGGAGGAAACAGGAAAATAAACCACATTCAAATAACAGTTAAAACAAAGTAGTAAACAGAAAGCACTACAAAATAAGAAGAATGAAGAGCATAAATGCATACCTTTCAATAATAACTCTTAATATCAATGGCCTCAATGCACCAACCAAAAGACACAAGCTTGCAGACTGGATTAAAAGGCAGAATCTTGCCATTTGTTGCCTCCAGGAAACTCATCTCTCAATAAAAGATAGAAACCACCTTAGAGTGAAAGGATGGAAAAAGGTATTTCAAGCAAATGGACCTAGGAAACAAGCAGGAGTTGATATCCTAATATCTGACAGGATAGACTTCAAACCAATATTAGTGAGGAAAGATAAAGAAAGTAATTTTATGCTAATTAAAGGAACATTCCAACAGGAGGACATTACAATCCCAAATATATATACACCTAACATGTGGGCTCCCAGTTTCATTAGGCAAACAATATTAGACCTAAGGTCACAGATAACATCAAACACAATTGAAATGGGAGACTTCAATACCTCACTCTCATCAATTAACAGGTCATCCCAGCAAAAATAAACAGAGAGACATCTGAATAAAATGTCATTGAACAAATGGACCCAACTGATATCTACAGAACATTCCATTCAAATGCTGCAGAATATACATTTTTCTCAGAAGCACATGGAACATTCTCTAAAATAGACCATATATTAGGACACAAAGCAAATCTCCACAAATACAGGAAAATTGAAATAATCCCTTGTACTCTATCTGACCACAATGGGATTAAACTGCAAATTAGCCACAAGAAAAGCTACAGAGCATACAGAAATTCATGGAGACTAAACAATAAACCATTGAATGATCAATGGGCCACTGAAGAAATCAAAAAGGAAATCAGAAAATTCATAGAATCAAATGATGATGGTAATATAAGATACCAAAACTTTTGGGACACAATGAAGGCACTCCTAAGAGGAAAATTTATAATTAAGAAATTAGAGGGCTGGAGAGATGGCTTAGCGGTTAAGCGCTTGCCTGTGAAGCCTAAGGACCCCGGTTCGAGGCTCGGTTCTCCAGGTCCCACGTTAGCCAGATGCACAAGGGGGCGCACGCGTCTGGAGTTCGTTTGCAGAGGCTGGAAGCCCTGGCGCTCCCATTCTCTCTCTCTCCCTCTATCTGTCTTTCTCTCTGTGTCTGTCGCTCTCAAATAAATAAATAAAAAAGAAAAAGAAAAAAAAGAAATTAGAGAGTTAACAATTGAGCAATTTAATGCTTTACCTTAAGATCATAGAAAAGAAAAACAAGATATACAACAAAATAATAAAGATTAGGGCAGAAATTAATAAAATAGAAACAACAACAACAAAAAAAACAATCCAAAGAATCAATCAAACAAAGAGTAATTCTTTTTTGTTTGTTTGTTTTGTTTTGTTTTGTTTTGGCTTTTTGAGGTAGGGTTTCACTTTGGCCCAGGCTGACCTGGAATTAACTATGTAGTCTCAGGGTGGTCTTGAACTCACAGTGATCCTCCTACCTTTGCCTCCCAAGTGCTAGGATTAAAGGCATGCACCACTAAACCTGGCCAAAGTGCAATTCTTTGAAAGGAAAAGCAAGATTGATAAACCCTTAGCATATTTGACCAGAAGAAAGAGAGAAGAGGCAAAAATTAATAAAATTAGAGATGAAAAAGTCACCATTACAACATATACCAAAGAAATTCAAACAATTATAAAGAAATACTTTAAGAATATATATACACCTAAATTTGAAAATCTGAAATAAATGGATGATTTCCTTGATTCATATGACCTACCAGTATTAAATCAAGATTAGATAAACCATTTAAATATGCCTATAATAAGTACAGACATTCAAGCAGTTATAAAAAGTCTCCCAACTAAAAATTGCCAGGCCCAGATGGATTCACTGGTGAATATTACCAAACCTTCATGGAAGAACTAACACCACTGCTTCTCAAACTTTTCCATGAAATAGAATAGGAAGGAATTCTACTGAACTCCTTCTATGAAGCCAGCATCACCTTCAAACCAAAACCAGACAGACAGAACAACAACAAAATGCAGATCAATCTCCCTCATGAACATAGATATAAAAATTCTGAACAAAATATTGGCAAACAGCAAAATTTCCCTGAGCCATATTGGGTTCATTTTTGGTCTGTTTCAGTGATGAGGTGTTGAGGGCCTTTTTGCAGAAGAGGGGGCAGAAAGAATGTCAGAGCACATGTTAGGTCATGATATGCAGAGAGATTTCTCCTACCCATAACTGTGGGCTAACTCCACAATGCATGACCCATATATCTCGACAAGAAGGGGCCAGGAGGAGGGGGTAATACATGGATGAGCCTAATAATAGTACCAAGTTGACTGTATTCACAGAGTATAAAACTATTTAATAAAATAAATAAATATTGGAAAGCAGATTACAAGAATATATCTAAAAGATTATTCACCCTGACAGAGTTGACTTTATCCCAATGATGCAGGGATGGCTAAACATAGACAAATCAATAAATGTAATATATCATATAAATGGTCTGAAGGACAAAAATCACATGATCATCTCAATAGATACAGAAAAGGCATTCAACAAAATCCAACATCCTTTCATGGTAAAAGTGTTACAGAAACTGGGAAAAAAAAAAAGGAACATATCTCAACATAATAAAACTATTTATGACAAACCTAGGGCCAACATAATACTAAATGGAGAAAAACTTGAAACGTTTCCACTAAATTCAGGAACAAAACAAGGGTTTCCACTGTCCCCACTTTTATTTAATATAGTACTGGAAGTCTTAGCTATAATAACAAGGCAAGAGACACCCATACAGGGATACAAATTGGAAAGGAAGAGATCAAATTATCACTCTTTGCAGATGATATGAGCCTATCTATAAAAGACCCTAAAAACTCTACCAGCAAACTATTAGAGCTGATAAACACTTTTAGCAATGTTGCAGGATACAAAATAAATACACAGAAATCAGTAGCCTTCCTCTATACTAACAACAAACATGTGAAGGATGAAATCAAGGAATCTCTCCCATTCACAATTGACTGGGGGAAAAAAAGTACCATGGAATAAACTTAACCAAGGAAGTGAAGGATCTCTATAATGAGAACCTTAAAACACTCAAGCAAGAAATTGCATAAGATACAAGGAAATGGAAAGACATTCCATGTTCTTGGATTGGAAGAATCAATATTGTGAAAATGTCAATCTTACCAAAGGCAATCTATACATTTAATGCAATCCCCATTAAAATTACAATGGCATTTTGCATAGGAACAGAAAAAAACAATCCTAAAATTATTTGGAAGTACAAAAAATCTTGAAGAGCCAAAAGAATTTTGAACAACAAAAAATAAGGCTGGTGCTATAACCATACCTGATTTTAAGCTACATTATAAAGCCATAGTGACAAAAACAGCATGGTTTGGGCACAAAGAGAGACATATAGACCAATGGAACAGTAAAGAGAACCCAGATGTTAATCCAGGCAGCTATAGCCATCTGATTTTTGACAAAAATGCCAATAATATTCATTAGAGAAATGATGGCCTCTTCAACAAGTGGTACTGGGAACACTGGATTTCTATATATAAAAAGATGAAAATAGATCCTTGTCTTTCTCCATGCACAAGATTCAAATGAAAGTGGATCAGAAACCTTAATATCAGACCTGAAACTCTGAAATTACTAAAGGAAAAGATAGGGGAAACCCTTCAACATATTGGCATAGGTAATGACTTTTTAGAACACACGAGCGCTCCCTTGTATCTCGGGCTTGCCTGCATTCCAGAGGTTCGAACCGGGGTCCTTCGACTTCAGAGTCAAAAGCTCTAACCTCTAAGCCATTTCTGCGTCTAGGCAATGACTTTTTGAATATAACCCCCAATTGCTCAGAAAATAAAACCACTAATCAACTACTGGGATCTTGTGAAATTACAAACCTTTTGTACAGCAAAGGTCACTGTGAATAAAGCAAAGAGACAACCTACAGAATGGGCAAAAATTTTGCCAGCTACACATCTGACAGAGGATTAATATCCAGAATATACAAAGAACTCAAATAACAGAAAAATAAGAAATCAAACAACCCAATCAAAAAATGGGCTATGGAACTAAGTAGAGAGTTCTCACCAGAAGAAATACAGATGACATGTAAATGTTTAAAATGTGTTCTACATCCTTAGCCACTGGGGAAATGCAAATTAAAACTACTTTGAGATTCCATCTCTCTGCCGTCAGAAGGGCTACCATCAGGAAAACAAATGACAATAAAGGTTTGTGAGGTTGTGGAAAAAGGGGAACCCTTGTACACTGTTGGTGGGAATGTAATCCGGTACAGCCATTGTGGAAATCAGTGTGGAGGTTCCTGAGACAGCTAAAACTAGATCTACCATATGATCCAGCTATAGCACTCGTAGGGATATAGCCTAATGACTCTTCTCACTACCTTAGCGATACTTGCACAACCATGTTTATTGCTTGTCTATTCACAATAGGTAGGAAGTGGAACCAGCCTAGATGTCCATCCACAGATTAATGGATAATAAAGATGTGGTACATCTATACAATGGAGTTCTATTCAGCAATAAAGAAAAATGCAGTTATGAAATTTGCATGGAAATGGTTGGATCTGGAAATGATTATACTAACTGAGGTAACCCAGGCCCAGAAAGCCAAACATCACATGTTCACTCTCATATGTGGATCCTAGCTACAAATGTATAGATTTGTGTGTGATCTAGAGCCAAAAATCAGTAGCAAAGGCCCATAAGCTAGAAAAAGGCTATAAGGGAGGGAGGAGAGGGAAGGTCTTAAGGGGATGGTATTGTGTATATGTAAGTAGAAGAACAGATTGCAGAAAAGGGAAAGGCCTAAGGTAGAGGAGGGGAAGAGATTGTATAAAACAAAGATGGGGGTGGGAGGGTCAATCGAAATTCAAGATATTCTGAATAAGACATATGAAAATCTACTTTCTTGAATAATGGCACATCCAGAAGCCATAGATTGTTTCTAGAAAATTTTCAGTGCCAGGAATGGGATACCTTCCAGTGAGCCAGGGATGTCCCTATTGCTTCTAAAGCATAATAGGCTATTGCCAAGGCCCTTGGTCTTCTGTGAGGAAGAGATGGTAAGACCCTATTGCTGAAGCCTGAGCAGCAGAGTCACTGATAAATCAAGCTGGTGCTGACCACAAAACCTTCTCCTTGTAGCCCAGCCAACTGAAAGCTGGAAAAAGCTGCACTGTATGCAGCCTTGGGAGACAGAAGTCATCAGCAGTGAAAGCAGTGGACACTGGAAGCCTCAAGTTTGGCCAGACAGGCCAAATGACTGAACAAGTACAACAGTGGCATGTCTGCTCTGGGGAAAACCAACTGCTCTCTAATTGGACTAAAGGCCCACTCTATGGGAGGGAATACATGTCTTGTACTGAAAACCTAATCAAAAGCCTATGGTAGGGAAGATCATGAGCCTTACGGGTATAAAACCTGCTCTTGTCTGGATAAATGCATATATTACTTTCACCAAATTGCCCTGAAAGCACTACACTTAATGTTCATACTCATATATTAATCCTACTCTCAATTCTCTTTAGACAAGCTTCCCTTTTCAGGTGGTAATGACCACTGGGATGATCCAAAAGGCAACATAGTGCTGAGAAGAAGGGACAGAGGTGTGTCCAGCACTTAAACATCTCACAATCTCCAAGGCTCAGGGTCCATTGTGGAAGAGGTGGCAGAAAGAATGTAAGAGCCAAAGGAAGGTTACCACCCCTTACATACAACTGTCTGGAAAGAATTTGGCCTCAATATCCAAGACCTCACAGTGCCTACCAATACCTACAAAAGGCCCTCATAATAGGAGAAAAAGATGATGCCATCAAATTATAGAGAGACTAATAGAGAGAGGGAGGGAATGTAACAGAGAGAAGAGTTAAGAAGGAGAAAGCAAGAAAGGGGAGAGAGGTACCATGGGTTATTGTCTATAAGTATAGAAGTTCTCAATAAAAATTATATTTTTAAAAATATTCTAGAATTGAGTGATAATGAAAATGAAACCTACCAAAACTTATGGGCATAATATAGGCAGTTCTAAAGGGAAAATTCACAGTGCTAAATGCCTTCATAGCAAAGATAGAGAGATGCCAAATTAATAACCTAACTGTCTACCTAAAAGCCCTGAAAAAACAAGAATAATACAACCCTAACTGCTGCAGATAGAAATAAATAATAAAGATCATGTCAGAAATTACCAAAATGGAAAATAAGAAAACAAAGCTTGATGAAATGCAGAGCTTGTTCTTTGAAAAAATAAACAACATTGATAAACCCCTGGACAATTTGATAAGCAAGCAAAAGAAAAGTCTCAAATTTACAAAATCAGAATTGAAAAAGTAGAGGTCACAACAGACATCAATGAAATTGGAAGAATCATCAAGGCATTCTTCCAAAATCTCAACTCCACAAAATTGGATAATCTGGAAGAAATGGCTGAATTCCAAGACACATACCATCTACCTAAACTAAATTCAGAGGAGATTAATCTCTTAAACAAACCGAACACATCCATAGAAACTAAAAAATTAATCCAAAACCTACCCAAAATGAAAAGTACTGGAATGTATGGCTTCTCAGCCAAGTTCGATCAAATCTTCATTGAAGAACTAAAACCAATTTATCTCAAACTGTTTCATATAAGCAGAAACCAGGGAATCCTCCCCAACTCCTTTTATGAAGTTATCATCAGCCTAATATCAAAACCAGACAGAGATGCAACAAGAAAAGAAAACTATACCTATAACCCTAATGAATTTAGATGCAATGGTCCTGAATAAAATCTTCACAAACCAAATTCAACAACATATCAAAAGCATTATCCACTTTGATCAAGTAAGTTTCATCCCAGGGATGCAGGGATAATGAAACCTATGGAAATCAATCATTGTAATACACCACATAAATAAACCTAATCATAAGAACCAAATTATTATCTCAATTGATGCAGAGAAGGCCTTTGTTAATATACAACAATTAATATCAAAACATTGGAATGGGGCTGGAGAGATGGCTTAGCGGTTAAGCGCTTGCCTGTGAAGCCTAAGGACCCCGGTTCGAGGCTCGGTTCCCCAGGTCCCATGTTAGCCAGATGCACAAGGGGGCGCACGTGTCTGGAGTTCGTTTGCAGAGGCTGGAAGCCCTGGCGCGCCCATTCTCTCTCTCTCTCTATCTGTCTTTCTCTCTGTGTCTGTCACTCTCAAATAAATAAATTAATTAATTAAAAAAAAACATTGGAATGAATAGGCATGGATGGTTTATATCTCAACACAATAACGCCATATATAAAGCACCTAAAGCCCAAATAATACTTAATGGGAAAAGGCTCAAGGAGTTCCCATTGACATCAGAAATAAAATAGCGATGCTCACTCTCGCCACTGTTCTTCAACATAGTACTAGATATACCAAGCAACAAGTTGGGAGAAAGAAAGTAAAGAGATTCAAATTTGAAAGGAAGAAATCAAGTTAGCCCTATTTGCAGATACATGATCCTATATATAAGTGACCCAAAAGTCTCCACATCAATAATTCTAAAGGTGATTAATTCCTTCAGTAAAGTGGTGGGATACAAAATCAATGCGCCAAAGTCAGTAATCTTTCTATATGCAAAAGACAGATATACAGAGAAAGAAATCAGTGAGGCTGTCCCATTTTCAATAACAACAGCAACAACAAAAAATGCCTTGGAATAATTCTAACCAAGGATGTGAAAGACCAATATAATGAAAACATAAAAAAAAAAAAAAAAAAACTCATGAAAGAAATAGAGGAGGACTTGAGAAGATAGAAAGACCTCCCATGCTCCTGGACAGGTAGAATTAATGTGAAAATGGAAATTCTACCAAAAGCAATATACAGATTTAATGCAATACCAATAAAAGTATCAGCATCATTCTTTACAGAAATTGAAAAAATGATCTCAAAATTCATAAGAAATGGCATCAGGCCTTGGATACCCAAACATATCCACAGCAAAAAAAAAAAGTAAAGAAAAAAAGAAAAGAAAAAAGAATAAAACTGCCTCTGGGGGTATCAACATACCTGATCTAAAGCTATATTACAAAGCCCTAGTAACAAAAATAGCATGGTACAGGCATAAGAACAGAAACATAGACCAATGGAACAGAAATGATGTCTCAGACCTTAGATCAAGTAACTACAGCTACTTGATTTTTGACGATGATGCAGACTGGCGAAAAGACAACAGCTTCCATAAATGATATTGGACAAACTGGATGAACATATGTGGAACAATTAAGCTAGACCCACTCATCTCTCCATGCACAAAAATCAAGTCCAATATAAGACCTGAAACTCTTCTCCTACTTGAATGAAAAGTAGGAGTGAGCAAAACCCCAATAGCCCAGAAAATTACACAATCACTCAACCAATGGAATCCAATGAAGCTAAAAAGCTTTTGCACAAACACACCACAAATACAGCCAATAGATTACCCTATTATCTAGAAGCTACAAATAATTCAAAAAACTAAACAATAAAAAAATTAAACAACCCACTCCAAAAGTGGGGCAGAGAACTGAATAGGGAGTTCTCAAAGAAAGAATTACAAACAGCTAACACACACTTAGCCAAGCCACAGCTTAATACACAGAGGAGTGAGGAGATGAGCAAGAATGTTGCTTTGATGCGATTCCTGATAATCAGCACCAGGAGATAGGAGACAGACCCTGAGGATACTCAACACCTACAACAGCAAATATCCAGAGGCTCCTAAGAGCTCATCACTGAAGTAGACTTAAAACTCACCCACCACAGCTCAAGGAATTTTGCTGAAGAGGGGACAGAAACATTGTAAGAGCCATAGGTTGAGACATTGTGCTCAAAGACATTCCCTCTCCCTCAAAAAAGTAACTGATTACTGCACCCACAATGTATAAAATGCAACCCCATGAGGAATAACTGCAAACCTACTTATGGGCATCCCCAACAGAATGGGGGTAAGGACGAGGGGAAAGAAAGGATACTGATACATGATGTATCCGTATGAAACATATTGTTAATAATAATACTAAAATAATTGAATGTGTGTGGATGTATCATAGTATGTATGCCACAGAAAATGGTTGTCACTTCCAATATGACCTGCATTGTACATAAACCATTTAGATGTTAATACTGGATCATTATTTCCTCTCAGATGCTTCATTTCCTTTTCTACTTTTTAAAACTCCAGAGTTGCACTTCCTAAGATGCTTATTAGTTTGGCATTTCATAGCTGGATTTTTTACAGTCCTGGAGTTCTGGAATATTTTGTTTCTATATGATTAAGTTCCACCTTTATTACTGACTTTATGGAAGTGAATTTTTCAAACCAGTATTCACTTAATTTGACAGACCATGATAACTTTGAAAAAAAAAAAAAAAGCTTTATGTGCCCATAGACACTACTTTAGATACTTGATTTTTGTTTTCCATTGAATTGCATTTTAATGTTGAAAGTAGATTTTATAGCATTTGTTTCCTTTAACTGAGCTTTTATTGTAAAAATAAAATTTTATTTTGCAGTAAACTTATCATAAAAGAAGTCAATATGGTGTGGTGAACATTGGAACTATTACATTGTAGAGGTCATCATTTGCCTTTGCTTCTGTAGCAGTTTTTAAGTAGGTATGTGTGGTTAGAGAACAAAAACTAGACAATCATGATTTCTCTTCAGTGCAACAAAATTGCAACTCTGCCAACAGCATTTAGACAGTTCTGTGACCTCCTTCTCCTGGACTACCCTCCCCTCATCACCAGTGTTTTCCTTAAGCTTCCTGGTTCCTGGCCTTTCTCTAAACCTACTCAATCTTCTTACCTTAACTTATACCTGCTTCTTTCCTCTCATACTTCTTCCCTAGAAAGCTCAAGTTGAGAATGTGGCTCTCAAAGCCCTTGGTAACTCAGACTAGGGAGCAGAGCATTATCCAGAACTGAAAGCAGAGCCCCTAACATCTTTACCTAGTGCTTCAAACCTGGCTATCATTACATATGCTCACAAAATCCTGTCCTTTTGGAGATTCACAGTTGACAGCCATGTCATGTTTTGTACTCCTTTATGCCCACAGTGTTTGTGGGTTCCCATGGAGAATTACCCAACATTCACCAAATATGTTAACATGCGTTCCTACATACATGTTCCTCATATTTGCCAGTTCTCCAAGCCCTTTCAGAGTCAGCTGTCTCCCTTTTGTGCCTTTGTGTTCACATGAAGTGTGATCATGCATGAGTTCATCTTCATTTCATCAGTGTTTTCTTGTCAATATCTTGACAATCTACATGTCTATACCCATTGTTTCAAAGGTCTATAAACCACAAGGTGAGATTCAATGCAGCAATAATTCCACTTCTTAGTTTCAACTCTATATTAGTAAGTTTTCTCACTGATGCAACACAATACCCAAACAACGAGTTTAAGAGAAGAAGGGCTTATTTTAGCTCCAGGTTTCAGGTGAGGCAGTCCACTGTAGCAAGGAAGGTGTGACCCTGGGGGTATGAGATAGCTGGTCCTATGACATTCACATTCAAGGAGCAGAGATAAATGCTAATGCTCCGACTACTCTTTCCTGTTTTTGTCAAGGAAGCCTGTCTATGGAAAGGTGCTGTCCACACTCAGGGCAGGTCTTCCCTCCTTAGTTTACCCTCTCTTAAAATGCATTGAGAAACACATCCAGAGGTATGTCTTCTCTTAGGTGATGTTAAACTTTTCAAGTTAATAATAAAGACTAACCATCACACACTACAAAATACAAAACTGAAGTAATTGACTTCATACTTTCTTCAGCATCCTGACTACATACTATAAATTAGGTATGAAAACAATAAAAGGAGTAACAGGAATTTTAAACTTCATATGGTAGGTGAATTTATGGTGATGAGACTACAGAGTAATCTAAAACAGACCATATATATATATACATATATATATATGTTTCTATATTATTATTGATGGAAACCTAAGTTGGTTATACATATATGGAATTGACAAAGGCAAAAAAAAAAAAAGTCTTATGAGCTTGGGTGAATATGGAGTATAACATAAAGGCAAAAGGGAAAAAAAAATCTTTCAATTGTGAAAGATTTGAGTATTGTAAATACAGATGGGAAAAAATAGCTGATATGGAAATAGTAAAGTTTAAAAAAAAGGGGATAATACATAAAGCATATTTCTGAGAGTGTAAGAAGGATGAGATCCTACACTTAGGTGAAGGTATCAACTTTAAAGGAGAGAAGGAAAACATACACTACTGAAAAGGACAAGAATGGGCAAATAAATATGAGTTTTGAACAAGAGGCTTGAAGAATTCTTGTTTCTATTTTGTCTGGGAAACAAAATGTGAGGTAATTTCTCCAAGTGTGGCAATGTGAAAACAGAGGAGACTTTGGAAGAGTAGAACACTCTTTGGACATGCAATAGAGGTCATTTTTGTTACATTCTAGCAAAGAATATGTGGTTTTATTCTGCCCATATTCTGAGCATTTGAGTGAGGCTAAATTTTGAAATAACATAGTAGTTTAGTGAAGGAAACTTCAAGATAGCACAGTATTCAGGCCATAGCATGGCCATGATCACTGTTTTTATTCAGATTTACATTGAGAAGAGAGACCAAAAATGATATGAAAATACATATTTTGACAAGAAAAGGAGCATAAGTAAGTTTAAGGTTGTAGACAAGGCAGGAGCACCCTTAATTGTTTAAGAGATTGTTAGCACCATTAAACAGAAATCTCTCACTCCATGCTAATATTGTAAATGTACTATGAGGACAATACCTTACCTGCCAAAGGCTCCAACTTACAAAACTGAAAATTCACTTAAAAGATGATAAATTGAACTAAGAATGTCACTAAGAGACTTCCGGCCAAGATGGTGACTGCCTAGCTGCCCTGCATAATACCTGGGAAAGAAAGGCAAGACATTAAGGGATTTCTGGGTCTTCCAGTCAGTGGGAGGGTACAGTAGGGGGAAAAACAGAGAATCACAGATCCCCTCTAGAGCGAGTACACACCCCCTCCTCCAAACATAGCTGGGGACTTCAATACACCATTATCAATAATAGACAGATCCTCCAAACAGAAACTCAACAGGGAAGTAAGAGAGTTCAGCAAAACCATAGATCACATAGACCTAATGCACTTTTACAGAACATCCCATCCCAAATCCACAGACTACACATTCTTCTCAGGAGCCCATGGAACATTCTTCAAAATAGACCATATACTGGGTCACAAAGACTACCTCCACATATTTAGGAAAATTGACATAATTCCCTGCATATCAGATCACAATGCTATATTGCTAGAAATCAACAACAAAAGACCCCTCAAGAATCCCAACAGCACCTGGAAACTGAACAGCACACTATTAAACAATAAATGGATAGTGGATGAAATAAAAAATGAAATTGCAACATTCCTGGAATTGAATGACAATGAGAACACATCATACCAAAACTTATGGGACACAAGGAAGGCAGTCCTCAGGGGAAAATTCATAGCACTCAATGCCTTCATAAAAAAGACAGAAAGATCCCAAATCAATAACCTAACCATCCAACTAAAGGCACTGGAAAAACAAGAAAAATCCAAACCAAAGAGCTCCAGAAGGAGAGAAATAATTAAAATCAGAGCAAAAATGAATGAATTGGAAACAATTAAGACAATTGACAAAACAAAAAGCTGGTTCTTTGAAAAAATAAACAAGATTGACAAACCCCTGGCCAATTTGATATAGCAAAAACAGGAGAAGCTTCAAATTAACAAAATTCAAAATGAAAAAGGAGAGATCACAACAGACATAAGTGAAATTGGGAGAATCATCGGGACTTATTTCAAAAACCTCTACTCCACAAAACTGGATAATGTGGAGGAGATGGATAAATTCCTGGATGCATACCATCTATCAGAGCTAAACACAGAGCAGATTAATCACCTCAATGAACCCATCACACTCACAGAGATTGAAAAAGTAATAAAAAAAAAAAAATCTTCCCAAAAAGAAGAGTCAAGGACCAGATGACTTCTTAGCCAAATTCTATCAAACCTTCATGGAGGAACTCAAACCAATCTTCCTAAAACTGTGCCACACCATTGAAGAACAGGGAAAGCTTCCCAACTCCTTTTATTAAGCTAGTATCACACTAATCCCAAAACCAGGCAGAGATGCCACAAGAAAAGAAAACTACCGCCCTATTTCCCTAATGTACTTAGATGCAAAGATCCTGAACAAAAACCTCGCAAACTGAATCCAACAACACATCAAAAGCAATATCCACCTTGACCAAGTGGGATTCATCCCAGGAACACAAGGGTGGTTCAACATAAGGAAATCCGTCAATGTAATACACCACATAAACAAGCTGAAACATAAAAAACACATGATCATTTCAATAATTGCAGAAAAGGCCTTTGACAAGATACAACATCACTTTATGATCAAAACATTGGAGAAAATTGGCATAGTTGGTACATATCTTAACATAATAAAGGCAATATACAAAGCTCCAAAAGCCCAAATAATACTTAATGGAAAGATATTGGAGGAATTCCCTTTAAGATCAGGAACAAGGCAGGGATGTCCTCTCTCACCTCTGCATTTCAATATAGTACTGGAAGTCCCCACTCAAGCAGTAAGACAGGAGAAGGAAATAAAAGGGATACAATTTGGAAAGGAAGAAATTAAGTTAGCTCTATTCACTGATGACATGGTTGTGTATGTAAGACCCCAAGAGACTCCATCCCAAAACTCCTGAAGGTGATTAACTCCCAGAGCAAAGTAGCAGGATACAAAATCAGTGCACAATAAACAGTAGCATTTCTACATGCAAATGACAAAGATACAGAGAAAGAAATATGAGACATAGTACCATTTTCAATAGCAATAAAAAAAAAATACCTTGGAATAACATTAACCAAGGAAGTGAAAGGTCTATACAAAGAAAACAAAAACCCTCAAAAAAGAAATTGAGGAGGACATGAGAAAATGGACAGACCTCCCATGTTCCTGGATAGGCTGAATTAACATTGTGAAGATGACAATCCTACCAAAGGCAATATATAGATTTAATGCAATTCCAATTAAAATCCCTACAGTGTTCTTCATAGAGATAGAAAAAAATGATCTCAAGGTTCATATGGAAAGGCAGAAGGCCTTGCATATCCAAACATATACTCAGCAAAAGAAATACCTCTGGTGGCATGACCATACCTGATCTAAAGCTATATTACAAAGCCATAGTATAAAAACAGCATGGTACTGGCATAAAAACAGGAATATAGACCAATGGAATAGACTTGAGGACCCAGACTTTGGGTCAAGCAACTATAGCTACTTGATATTCGACAAAGGCCTGAAAAATATAGGCTGGGAAAAAGACAGCATCTTCAACAAATGGTGCTGGACAAACTGGGTAACCACATGCAAAAAACTGAAACTTGATCCACACATTTCCCCATACACTACACTCAAATCCAAATGGATCAAAGACCTCAATATAAGACCAGAAACTCAAATACTACTGGAAGAAAATTTAGGAAGTACTTTCCATGATATAGGACTGGAAAGAGACTTCCTGAACAAAACCCCAGTAGCTCACGATCTTAAACAGTCACTCAACCAATGGGATCACATGAAACTGAAGAGTTTCTTTACAGACAAGCATACAATAAGCAAAGCAAATAGATTACCCACAGAATGGGAGAAAATATTTGCGGGTTATCCAACTGATAGAAGCCTAATCTCTAGAATCCACAAAGAACTCAAAAATCTAAGCAGTAAGAAGTCAAGCACCCCACTCACAAAATGGGACAAAGAGCTGAACAGGCATTTCACAGAGAAAGAAACACAAATGGCAAACACACACTTAAGAAAATGTTCATCATCCCTAATCATCAGAGAAATGCAAATTAAAACAACTATGAGATTCCACCTTACCCCAATAAGGACAGCAAGCATCAAAAAATCAAATGAAAATAATTGCTGGCGAGGATGTGGAGAAGCAGAGACACTCATTCACTGTTGGTGGGAATGCAGGATGGTACAACCACTTTGGAAAGCAATATAGAGACTCCTGAAAAAGCTGACTATAGAGATACCAACAGACCCAGTTATACCCTTACTGGGCATCTACCCTAAAACTTTCAAACCACAGGCCAGAAAGATTTGCTTAACCATGTTTGTAGCGGCACAATTCATAATAGCTAAGAGCTGGAAATCAATCCAGATGTCCATCAATAGGAGAATGGATAACTAAGACATGGTATATCTACACAATGGAATTCTATACAGCAGTAAGAAAAAATGACAAAAAAGATCAGTGGTAAGACCCTATTGTTGAAGACTGCATATGCAGCTGACACGTAAAATGGAAGGGCATGGCTGGAGGCCAGGAGAGAGTCAGTCCCCAGACAGCATGTCTAGCACTAGAAGGTGCTACATGGGCGACTGGGGTAAATAACCAATATCTGTCCAAGTAACTCATGGTCTAACCTACTTAGCAACAAATAACCTGTTGTGATGCCCACACAAGTGCAATAGTGGCACACAGCCATGGTGGGAAACCAACTGCTCTTAATTTGGCTAACTGATCCCCTCAGTGGTACAGGACCCATAACTGGAGCTGGGAAACAAGTCAGAATCATATCCAAACATAAGCCCACTGTCCAATATCAAGCTACCATCAATCATGGCCTCCAGGAGGGCCAACACCTATTAAGCTCTTTATTAAAAAAAAAAAAAAAGTAAGGGTTATTTCATTTGTCCGGGAGCTAACTTGCTTTCCATTGGAGAATCTGCTTCTCTTTTTCAGATAGATACAGATCCTAAGAAGAGAGCCACCCCATCATACCTCAAAAGAGCCCCGGCTGAAACTAAGGAAAATTAGTGAAGCAAGCAATGGTGCTCTTTTCCTGATGAACCAGACACCAGCCCAAAGAGGAAGGAGACCAATACAGAGAAAAATCAACTCCTACCAAATCAGAGAGCCAGAGCCTCAGAGGCCCCCAACACCTCATCACTGAAGCAGACCAAAAATGAACCCAACATAGCTCAGGGAAATTTTGCGGAAGAGGGGTCAGAAAGTATGTCAGAGCCACATGTTGGGTCATGATATGCAGAGACATTTATCATACCAATAACTGTGGGCTAACTCCACAATGCACGACCCATATACATCAACAAGGAGGGGCCATTGGGGAGGGAGTAGGTCATGGATGAGCCTAATAGTGGTACCAAACTGACTGTATTTGCTGAATATAAAACTAATAAAAAAAAATCTAAAAAAGAATGTCCCAAAAAGGGTTCCCTGTGAGAACACAACTGCCTATGGAAGTATTCCCTGGTTCAGTCACCAAGAAACTGATATAGAAGAAAGGAACAGAATACATTCTGAGCCAGCAGCAGCACTGATACTCTCATCCACATAGTTTCACTGGTTTGTAAAATGCAATACCCATGGAGTCATGGAGGCTTGCACCAAAGTTCTAGAAAACCACTGATGTCAGCCTCTGTTGCAAGGTGTGATTACCTGAAAGGCCATTGCATGAAGCTGTTAAAATGAAGCTTACATTAAAATGGGCACCACAGAGCTTTGGAAATGCTATTCCAGAAGCATGATACTCCCCTTTAAGAGATGAAGTCTAATTGTTCTCCCCTTGTATATGGTGGGTTTATTAATTCACTTCTAATGAATTAAATGCTGTTTAGTGATATAGTATACTGTTCACATTCTTTTTGTCTTCCTCCCTTTCTTTCTGCCTCTGTCTCTATCTGCTACTGTCTCTGCTTCTCTCTCTTCCCCCCAATAGGCATAGAAGGAACCCCACATTTTGAACCACAGCAATTTCAACATTGGAAGCCTAGGTTCCAGAAATGGGAGTAACAGATGGATGATTGCAGCTCCAACACTACAATGGTGAGTGGATACAAATCATCTCACCATGCCCTACATAGACTTAGATTAATAGAAAAAATAAATGTCACTGCTTAAGTCTTAAACTTAAAACCATACTGTATGGGGTATCTTGTTATAAAGCAAATGAGATAAGAACACACACTGACATACAATCCAGCTATAATAGTATATACTCAATTTGTAGATACTTTTTGGTCTCACTTGATGTACTTTGTATCTGAAACTTTCTAAATTGTTCTCTCACATGTATGTTTTATAATTCTGGCTTTAATATCCACTATAATAGTCCCTGTACTCAAACTGGTCCATATATTTAGATGAGTAGCTCACTGAAATTCAAGAATAAGTCTGAGACAATAAATTCACTGAGTGAGTGAAGAAGACTTCTTCTGTCATGTTAGGAAACTAACAAAAGGTGTCTAACGGTCAAAAAGTAATAGACCAAAAGATATCTGTATAGTCATACTTTGTAGAAATTAATACTAAGCATAAAAAATGTCTAAAAGATGAATGCTTGAGGTCAACATGGAGAAAGGTAGACAAGAGGTAGAATAAAGAACTAAAATTTCACCAGGCGTGGTGGTGCACACCTTTAATCCCAGCACTCTGGAGGCAGAGGTAGGAGGATTGCCATGAGTTCAAGGCCACCCTGAGACTCCATAGTGAATTCCAGGTCAACCTGAGCTACAGTGAGACCCTACCTAGAAAAACCAAAAGAAAAAAATAAAAGAACTAAAATTTCCCTTACAAAAGCATAAGAACTATTTGCTTTATGAAAGTGAATGTGTGTTTGATTAAAATTTACTTTTATTCATCTGGAATTTATATTGGTGAGTAATGTAAGATAGAGATCTAACATCGTAGTTTTCCAATTGCCTATCCAGTTGTAATCTAGCCCAGTTTTAATTATAGCTCTTCCTCTTCTCATGTATTTATTTGTAAAAGTAACAAAAATACTAGTATTCTGAAGTCATACACACACACACACACACACACACACACACACACACACACTTATCCCTTCTTTGTCTAATGTTAAAGCCAGACTCTTGTTTAATTTACATCTGCTTTGGTTCAGGTCAACAAATGCAATTTAGAGGAATTCATTGATGGGTTCACTGAACACATTGGTTTTATGTAAATTCCTCCTGAAGTCTCGCACAAATGGCTGATAATCAAATGCAAACATATTCTTCATCATCAGTCATGGGAAAGAACACAAGTCCAAACCACAATGAGATACTACACATCCACAGAAAGTAATAAGATGATAAAACCTACAATACTAAAAGTTGGTTAAAAAAAATCTTGGAAAAACTGCAATTCTCATACACTGAGGTTGGAAATGTAAAGTGGTATGAAAATTTCTTATCAAATCAAACAAGCATTGCTGAATAATCATGAGCAATTTGACTCCTATTTCTCCAAAAGAAATAGAAATGCATTTTGGCAAAAAGATTGGCAAAATTATTTTCTTCTTCTCCTTAAAATATTGCTTTATTGAATACTTCATATATGCATTATTACATTGTGTACAAATATTCATGTAAAAATGCTTACATTGTAATAGAAAGCTTATATATATTTATTAATACTTACTTTTCAAAGCTTTATTATTATTATTATTAACAACATATTTCATATGAATTCATCATGTGTTGGTACCCTCTTTTCTCTATCCCTGCCCCCATTCCAGTGGGGATCCTCCTCAGTGTTGCAGGTATTCCCTATGGAGTTTTGGATTTTGCATTGTGGGAACAGAAGTCAGGTATTTTGGGGAGGGAGGTAATGCCTCTGGGCATGATATATCAATCTGTGGTTCTTACAACTTTTGGGCCTCTCTTCCACAAAATTCCCTGAGCCATGGTGGGTGGGTTTTAAGTCTACATCACTGATAAGCTCTTAGGAGCTTCTGGATCTCTGCTTTGGTAGGTGTTGAGTATCCTCAGGGTCTGTCTCCTTCATCCTGGCACTTATTATCAGGTTCACCATCAGGTTCACCATGGAAGAAGCACTCTTGTTCATGTCCAGAATTCCTCTGTGTTTTCAGCTGTGGTTTGACTGAAGTGTGAGGGGTAGTTTATCTCCTCAGGTCTTGCTACCTTCTGAAAAGGAAGAACAGATTCTCCAACAGAGAATGAAGTCAGCATAGTTTAAATGGGATATGCATTAATAATTTAGGGAGAATTTGATATATATAACCCCTCTTTTAGCCAACAGCTAGTGTGACCTTGACACTGGACAGCATAATTTTTGCCTCCATAGGATTATGATCTGGTTCCAAATTCCAGATGTATTTTCCTTTCCACTGAATGGATCTCTTAACCAATCAGAAAACTATTAGTTACACACCAAGGCTGTATGCCACTATTGCACTGGTGTGTACATTGTGTCAGGGTGTTTGCTTCTGGAGAGCTTAGACCCCTGCCTGCTCAGACCATTGTTGGCCACTTTCCCCCAGTAGCTCATGTAGAGCTTTGCAGCGCTAGATGGGCTGTCTGGGGGCTGGCTTTCTTCTGAATTCCAGCCAGATCTATCCATGCTCTGTGACAGCAGCATATGGTGTCTTCAGCAATAGGATCTTACCATTTGCCTCAGGTGAGCAATCAAGTTGCACAATTATTTTGAAGTTATTTTATATTTAATTTCACACCAAAAAATATCTGTCAATAGAATAGACAAGCTATGGCTTATTCATGTACTTACATAATGAAATACTACTATGCAATCAAAAATAAACTATTAAGCATTTTAATTATTAAAAGGCACTATTTGGTCTAAATAGTGCTGACCTCCAAACTTTTATGAATTTCTAACTACCAATATTTTTTCTGGTTTTTTGAGGTAGGGTCTCACTCTAGCCCAGGCTGACCTGGAACTCACTATGAAGTCTCAGGGTAGGCTTGAACTCAAGGTGATCTTCCTATCTTTGCCTCAAGAGTTCTGGGATTAAAGGAGTGCACCACCACACCCAGCTTCTAACTACCAATACTTTAGATTGTGACCATATCTGCAGATACAACCTTAAAGAAGACATGAAGCAAAGAAGGCCATATGGATGTGACCCAACACCTAATCCTTGTGTCCTTATGAAAATGGTAGTGTCATAGAGATAACACAGAGACCAAAGAATGCCATTTGAAGCCATAGTGTAAAGCCAGCAACCTACAAACCAACGAGGGACTCTCAGAAGAATGTAAACCTGACAATACCTTGAACTTGGACTTAAAGACTTCAGAACTATAAGAAAACAAATTGCTGTTGTCGAAGCCACCCACCCAGTCTGTGGCGTTTTATTATGGACAACCTTTGGAAGTTAATACAGAAGGGTTACATAAGAGAATGCATTCCAAAAGATTCCAATAATATGGAAATTTATCTTATAAAACATTCAGAATCTCAGAAGATGGATTAGGGGATTAACTGAGCAGTAGTATTCTGGAACTTTTGTGGATGATGATTAAAAGACTTATACAAGTATGCTCATATGTCAAAACTCATGAATGTCTACTTATGACCTGAGTGCTTCATTGCATAAAGGCTACATCACAAAAGAAAAATACAAAGATTCAGTAGCCCACCTCATATTGTTGAATCCATGTTATTCTGATTCTCTCTTCTCACTACGGTTGTAAGCCAACATTGACAGTGCTATTCATTTTGATTTTTCATTTGAATGTCTGGTAAACTCCATTAAGGTAAATTTCTCTGGCTGAAACATCTCTTCTACTCCTCTTCCAAGACACTACTTGGAGGATGAAGCTGAACTGACTGGAAATGTAATGTCTTATCCAAGTAGGAAAAAAAAATAGTTGTGTCAAATGTGTGTGGCCAAAAGCAATTGATCTTCATATGAACTTGATGCACTGGAAATTTAAACACATAAATCTGTGGTTTGAAGGGCTTTTATTAGACTTAGAGAGGCTAATTCTCAAAATAACTTGGGAAGAAGAAAACAGAAATATACCAGAGTTCAGGTGGTAGCTGAAGCTGTCCTTGGCAAGTAGCCTGTTCGATGAGGAAGCTCCTGAGTCAGGTTCAAAATTCAGCTACATTGTGGATAGTGGAAAATTAAGCCCTCTTACCCAAGGTCCACTCAACTTGTTGAGGAATCCTACTCTTTGCACCTTTCAGAGAATTAGCATTAATTTCTTAATTTCTTCATCATCACTGACATTTTGACTCCCGTTAGCCTGAGATGGCCTTTCATTTGTCTCTCAGTGACCTCCATCATCACTGAGGCTGCTTCATTGGTACAAAAGGAGACTAGGTATAAAGCAGAAGCTAAGAACAGCCCTCACACATTATGTGAGAAGAGGGCAGAAAATTTTGGTCCTGAATCTGTGATTTTAGATGTGGCATTACATAGTAGCTTTTATCACCTGACTAAATAGAATCCCCAAAAATTAACAGTTATATTTAGAATAAACCTGGAAAAATATGTCTACTTTCAATTGTACTTCTGAGTAAATCTTACTCCTATTTATACTCCAGTAAATAAAAATATGTTTCCTTAGATGGGGCCAGAGCCTCAACATGGTCCTTGGGATGAGACTGCTCTAAATCAATGTGATTATCTCAATTTTTTTGAGAGAGTCCAGCAGAGGATATGACAACCAACACCTAGATGTGTGTTCAAGGACTTTCTAAGTTCCCCACAATACAAATCATTATTTCTTTCTCTCTTCTCCAAAGGACAGTAAAGATAAGTATACAATTAATCATTTTTACAGCTTTCTAGAATATTATCAACTAAACTCTTAAATAATAAAATTCTTTTTAAAAACCTTATCAAACTGACAAATATAAATAGCTAAGCCAGAAATGTAATGCAATGTTATCTTTGCTCCCTGAGGCTTTTAGTCATTATATGACTTTCTATTTTCACATTGAGAAGATACTGTATATTGCTCCATGTGTGAACAGTGATGTAAGAACACTTCAAAGGCAAATGAAGGTTGGAGAAATTTGTTAGTGGTTAAGGCACTTGCCTGCAAAGCCTAAGCACCCAGGTTCAATTCCCTAGTATTCATGTAAGCCACATGCACAAAGTGGCTTCAGTTTCTGAAGTTCATTTGTAGTGGCTTGATGCCCTGGTGCAACTATTCTCTGCCTCTTTCTCTCATTATCTCTCTCAGATAAATAAATTAATTAAAATATTTTTATCAAAAAGAGGCAATATATCCCGGCATGCTTGGTCGAGATTCCTCTTGAAAGTTTATTTTCTACTGAATGAAGACTTTTATCAACTCTCACTCTCCCAAGCACAGATTATCATCAACAGATGGCTCAGCTAATTTCCTATAAATCCTTCTGTTTCTCAGATGCAATGAAATATGAAGCCCACTAATTCCCTTAATAAAATAAGTGTGCTATTATGTTTTCTCTTTGTCCAGACCAGCTGGTCCTTGCAAACACCAGGAATTAGTATTGACACACTCAATGACCCAATAACTGCAAGACTTGATGGCTGAAGCAGTCCTAGGAATCAGTAAATGGATATGACCCTGATGAGGTTCTTGATCACATTTTTCAGTTCAAAATATTGATCTTCTGTCTATGGAAACATGGAAAGGCAATGAAAATGTTTTAATATTTGGAGTATCCATAAAAATGGATTTTTCCATATCCAAACTCTTTTGTTTCCTTACAATTCAAGGTAATAAGAAATAATAAACTAACAAATTTCAACTGACATCACAAGTTACAGAAGGAGAACAATAAGATCATATTCTTTTCATAATTGAGCCAATTTCACAAAGATACTAATGAGATGTCACAGTGAGTGTATTTTGACACAATTCCCTTTTCATATAAAATCTATGAAATAGAAAAATGCACACTATACACTCAAAATAGTCTTTTAATGAAAGCATAATTATGGTAGGTAGTGTGAGTGTGTCAATAACTCATACAGGTTTTAATCTATAGGAAATCAAATGCTATTAGATGGTTTTCCACATATTCTCTCTGGGCCTGTCTCTGTAGAGTGGATGGAAAAGAAACACAGTCTCTCAGGTTCATTTACCCTCAGAACTTCACAATATTCAATGGAATAACCATGATTTTAAAAGTTCACATACTTTTGGGACTTGGTGTGATTAAACATTCAAAGCCAGTTGCAGTATCCACAAATGGGAAATGCTTTCCTTCTGAAGCAATATTATTTTCATCTTCTCTGCTGATATCATATCACCGGTATTATAGGAAGCCATGCAGCAGTCCTAAGATGCTTGTGGTACCATGACAATTTCTATAACTACCACTAGAAACTAACTCTCTCTGTTGAGAAAGTTTTCTTTATTATATATCAGATCTTTAAACATCAGATAGAAGATAGACTGAACCCAACGTGAGCACACCTCTTGCTTGTTTACCATATGCTTTGATTTAACAAGGACAAAGGAATCTCTTCTTTTGCCTTGAGCAATCTCCCTAAAAGATGTTTAAGCTAATTTTGACTTAAACACTCAGTGACTCAAAAAGTTTGTGTCAGTTTCTAAGTGATGGCTCTGAATGGAAGCCTTAATAACAGGTGACAGAAGTAAGCAGAAATATATGGGCAAACTGTAGCCCATGGTAAAATATTTAGGAAATAATGATAAAAGCATGATTGACTGAAAACTACACAACCCTGAGATGTCTTAAATGACAAATCAAGATAACAAATGTGACATCTAATAATAAAATCTAAACAAGAAACATCTTACATATGCAGTCATTATGTCCTAGGTGATTAATGTGCAATAGCCCATGCAAAAATGATCAGACAACAAAACTGTCTCCTTATTTTAGATATTCCAAAAGCCACTGTAATGTAAGCTATATTAGTGAATTGTCGTGTACTTTTTAAGATTTCTGAGAGCTGACTGTGAAGATGGGGCAACCCTCTCCACCCCATCTCAGATTCAAGCATGCTTATTTCAAAACATACCTCTGAGACCTTTGTCCCTGTGACAAGGAGAACAGAAAAATAGCCCAAGACTGAAGCCACCAACCTTTGACAACAGCTGGAAGGTATGCCATTTTCAAGACTGTCTGCAATGTCCCCTCAATCTTAAGTTTTGAGCAAAGGTCACTACTGCTTAGCTTATCCCATGACATAAAATACCTATAGTAAGAAAGCCTCACCCAGAGAAAGACATTCTGCCCAGGACTCTGTCACTGGGAATTTCCACTGACTGTCATAACAGGGCCTTCCCGGTCATTAATGCTGGGTGTGTGCATGCTTGATCTAATGTTCTACTATGTGTTCACCACTTGCTACCTTCAACTGGGACTCCATCATTTCTGCTGGATATTGGGAATCACTGAGTAGGTGTCTTGTTATTTGTGACTGTTTGTTCTCTGAGTTTTGCTTGTTATATGCTAATAAAGTCTACTCATTCAAAATCTAAATTAGGGTAATTATAAGATAATTTTTCCAGAAAAAGAAACAGTTAGTAGGAGAAATATGCCAATTTAGCAATTTAAACTACCAAAAATTAGCCAGGTATAGTGGTTCATGCCTTTAATCCCAGCACTCAGGAGGCAGAGGTAGGAAGATCTCCATATGTTCAAGGCCAACCTGGGCTAGAGACCCTATCTCAAAAATACAACAGATAAATAGTTACCTTAAAGAATTCAGTTTAAAAAAATACTAAGGAGATCAGTTACCGTTTTTCTTGCTTCATAGACAGTACAGGACAAATTCTTTATCTTTTCTGGTTGCAGAAAGTCTCTCATTTGAGGTTTCTAACTACAGAATCAATGTCATAAAATAAAACATTTCCAGAGAAAAGAGTCTTTGCAATTTCCTTGATCAACAGCTGCCCAAAATGAATTAGTGAAGCACATTTAAAGATTAAACAACTAAGCCTAACAGACAACAAACAAAATTTCTGTCTGACACAAAAATATGAGCTCCTCTATCTTCTCACATTTAAAAATAATCAATATATTAAATTTGCTTTGAAATAAAATGTACACATTTTAATTTAATTATATATGTGAACTTATAAAAGGTAGAAATTGCACATATATAAGAAACTTCAGATTATTGTGTTCACATATGAGGCATTTTGACTGGCCATAAAAAGTAGAGCTGGTTTTAGAACCAAACATTTACTTATCTATTCTCTGCTTGATTAAACAGAACAGAGTGAGCCTGTCAGCCAGCAGGACTTACACACACACAGACACACACACACACACACAATTACTGTCCCAAAACTTATAGAGACATGTAGTGGTTCAAATGAAAAATGTCCCCAATAGTCCCATGTGTTTTCAATATCCAGTTTGAAAAACCTGCACAGCCTTTGTACCATAGAGCGTTGCTGAAGAGGTATTCTACTGGGGGCAGACATTGGGATTTATGAAACAGATTGAGTATTCATAGCTAGTTCAGTCTTGCCACTTCCCCTCTGCTGTTGGTGTGTGATGATGTGAGCCAGTTTCTTACACATACCATCAAAACCATAAGCCAAAATAAAACCTTTCTTCCCATTAGCTTTTTTTAGTTAGGTGTTTTCTTTTTTGCCCAGCAATGAGAAGGTAGCTACTACAACGTATTACCTTTCAGCCTGAGAATGAGCCAGATTTATTCATTAATATTCTACCAAATATATGAATCAATCAAAGTATAAATTACAACAATGATAGATTATAATGATCACCAAAGAAATAGAGTGTGCAACACAGTGCCCATCTTGTGCCAATAGAGCCTCGTTACATAAGAGAATGGAAGTGAGGCATTATTCAGATCATCTTGTCCTATGGCTAGAGACCTAAAAACTTGCATATGCCAAGTGTATATAAATATAGTTGACATGCCCTGTTGTAGAAGAAGAGTACTGAACTTCAAATAAAAGCAAGGTCAGACTTCTAAACCCTAAAAAATAAACTTTAAAAGCTAAATTATTGTTTGAAAACATGGAAAACTTTTAGAAATTTGTGTAGTATTCTTAGAAAGAAGACATGACTTAGGTGATGAAAGTGGGACAGTAAGAAGGACTGAACAATTTGAGATTTAAAGATGACAGAGTATGATTAAAATAAAACAATTTTGTATAAGAAACTGAGTATGCAGGAAACAAATAGAGGCATCCAAAGGAAATAAAATAGAACTATGCAACTTCAGAATGCAGAGGAAAAGTTAGGAAGGCAGAAAATACTCAAAACTACTATAAAAAAATAATCTTCTCAAACTAAGCAAACAGAATGTGTGATTGTGCATTGCCACATACATGTAAAAGTAATTACTGGGCTCCCATTTTACAAAAATATGCTGAGGATAAGTGAAACAAAAAGGAACATCTGCTATGTCTTTACACTGTGGGTTATTGGGAAAGATAGATGAATATTACATGACTATATAAAATATAAGTACACAATTACTATCAAGGCTAGAGAGTAGCTGCTATTGTGAGACAATGTATATAGAATAGAACGTCCAAGAAGGCTTCTCTAAGGAACTTCTATTTCTTATGAGATTCAGGACAGTAGGAGTTATTCATAAAAGTTGATAGTCTAAAAGAGAGAGAGTAGTGCTTGCAAACCCTTCAGTAAACATGATGCATAGATTAGGGATAGGAGACGAGAAGCAGAAGGCCAGTAAAGGCTGAGGAGCAAGAGGACAGGAGTCAAGAGAAACATGTATGAGACAATAGTGAAGAGGTGGGTTGGGAATAGGCCATCCAGGACAATGTAGATCAGCAACTTCATCCAGTTCTTAGAACATGACCAATGGTAGGAAATATTATCTAGGGGCTTGAGAGATGGCTTAGCAGTTAAGGTGTTTGCCTGTGAAACCAAAGGACCAAGGTTTGATTTCCCAGGGCCCACATAAGCAAGATTCACAAGGTGGTGTATGTACCTGGAGTTCATTTATAGTGGATGAAGGCCCTGGTATAATCATCTCTCTCTCTCTCTCTCTCTTTATCTTCCTCTTTCTCTGTAATAAATAAAGTTAATAATAATAATCAAATAAATACTACCTACTTCATATATCATTACCAGATATACCCATATGTGTGCTTATAGAAATTAAGCAAATAAATTGTAAGAGCTTTCATAAAACCATGAAGTATATAAAGAACTCCAAAAATTCAACAATAATAAGACAAATAACCTAATTGGAATATAGGTGATAGGTCTGGAGATGTAGCTTCTTTTTATATATAGCATTTGTCTAGCATACACAAGGTCCTTTGTTTGCTCACCAGTACTATAATTAAAAAAAAAAAGGAGGGAACAAAACTAACTGGACATTTCTCAAGAGGTAAGATACAAATGTTCAACAAGCACATGAAAGATACTCAGCAGTACTGACATTAAGGGCATGCAAAACAAAACCACAAGATTTCACTGTGTCCATTTAGAATTGCTATTATTGAGAAGAATAACCACAGCAAGTACTGGCAAGGATGGGGAAAAGAAAGGTGCTTGCATCTTGTTGGCTAAAATGAAAATTAGAGTTGGAGAGATGGCTTGGCACTAAGGCACTAGCCTGTAAAGCGTAAGGACCCAGGTTTGATTCCCCAGGGCCCACATAAGCCAGATGAACAAGGTGGTACATGTGTCTGGAGTTCATTTGCAATGGCTAGAATCCCTGGCACACCCATTCTCTCTATCTATCTGTGCCTCTTTCTGCCCCCCCCCCAAATTAATACAAAAAGACTTTTATATAAATACAAAAAAGTTTTTAAATATATAAATTAGCTTGGAGTGATAGTGCATGCTTTAAATCTTGGGACTTGGGAGGCTGATGTAGAATGATTGTAAGTTTGAGGCCAGCCTGATACTATATAGTGAATTCCAGATCAGCCTGGGCTAAAGCAAACCCCTACCTTGAAAAAAACGAAAAAAAAAAAAGCAAATTAGTATAGCCATAATGGAAATACGTTTTCCAAAAAAAAAGTTAAAAATAGTTACCATAGGCAGAAATACCACCAGTGAGTGGTACACATTCAAAGGAAGTAAAATCAGTGTGTTAAGGAGACGTGCTTTCCACTTCCATTGTACTTCTCACAGCAAGCAAGAAACAGAAACAACCTAAATGTCTATCAGATAAAGAAATAACTGAATGAAATGTGTCAAATATGCAAAATAGAATAATATTCAGCCACAAAAGAATATGCATATTTCATGTATATAACAATTTTTAAAATACTCTTAAGGTTCATCAGGGGATCCCATTAGCAACTTGAAAAGTTCTTGAGTGAGTCCACGTGAGAGGTTTACTTCCTTACCCAAAGCTCATTGAGGTAGATTAGGAAGATAGATGATGCAAACATATTTGAATCTGTGGAGAATATAATATTGCTTCAAATTGCTTATGGATTTTTCAAGAGCCAATCAGAGGCTCTTGAAAGTGACATTCTAGGTAAAGGACAGCAGTGACTTAACCCACAGTGACACCAGAGGAGTGCACGACGTAGATGCATTCCAGAGAGGACAGATATCAAAAGCAAACAGAACTTTGCAATGAGATAAATATGAGGATACTTATCAAAGTTGACTCTGACATTAAAAGTAAATCATTGAGAAGAAATCTAAGTGATAAAATATTGTATTTCAAGAATAAATAACATCATCTTAGAAGTAACTCTTCAGAAAGCATGTTACTAACCAAGGCAGCAAGACAGAATTGGCTTCAGATGCTACAAAAAGAAACCACAGAATTCTCAAGACAAAGTTAGTGAGCTAAACATGCTATCCCTTGCCAACTTGTCTTCAAACATAAATGAAACAGAAGTTATAGATGTCAACATGCTGAAAAATGTAACAAATGTAAGTTTGAAAAACAGTGACTTGAGGACCAAGAAAAAAAAATCAAACTTAAAAGTCAACAATGGGAAGATAATTATTTGTAAAAAGTATTAGCTGATACTGAAACTAATTAGAACAGAATTACATTTAAATGATTATTGAAAATGAAATAACAATAAACACAAAGAAATAATTCTTGAGGGAAAATATACATTTTAAAAATAATGGAATCTTGGGTAATTTGAATGTAAGTGCATGTCCGCATGGCCTTAGGCATTTTTTATTAAGCTTTCTACTTGGCCTTCAGAAGCAGAGCCCTGCTGGAAGAGGTGCATCATTACACAGATCTTGAGTCCAGCCCTACTAGGTACATACTGAGTTAGCTTGTGCTTGCTAATGTTGGTTCTCTCCACCCGCCCCCACTCTGACTCTCTCTCCCCCTCTGTCTTTCTGGCATGAATATTTGTTGATGTTTGCTGAAGAAGTGAGTAAACTTCTTCCTTCATGATGGAGCTTCCCCTGGAAACTGCAAATCTGAAGTAAACCCTTTCCTCCCATAAACTACTTCTGGTCAGTCATTTGCCCAAGCAATATAAAAGAAAGTGCAGCAGGATCATGGCAGAGAATATTAAAAAGTTATACTAAAAAGAAGATATATATGCTAAATGTCTTATTTAAAACAAAGAATGAGCTGAGAAGATCCAGCTGAGCATATTCATATATACCTACAGTCCCAGTTACTCAGGAAGCTGAGGCAGGAAGATCATGTTGGCCCAGAACTTTAGTACAGGCCCACAGAACACAGTAAAACTTTCCCATAAAAACATCAATTTGAGGGCTGGAGAGATGGCTTAGCAGTTAAGCGCTTGCCTGTGAAGCCTAAGGACCCCAGTTCAAGGCTTGATTCTCCAGGACCCACGTTAGCCAGATGCACAAGGGGGCGCACTTGTCTGGAGTTCATTTGCAGTGGCTGGAAGCCCTGGCACACCCATTCTCACTCACTCTCTCTCTTTATCTGCCTCTTTCTCTCTCTGTCACTCTCAAATAAATAAATAAAAATGAACAAAAAACAAACAAACAAAACATCAATTTGAAAACCTTATTGTAAGAAAAATTCAATTTAGACTAGATTCTAATGATTAGGGAAAAACTTGAAGAATATTTTTGAATGAATTTAAGTATAGTCATGAATGTAAATCACAATATATACTTTCAAAATCACTGTATTTTACAGAGGCTCCCAAGACCGCATCACTGAAGCAGACCTAAAACGAACCCAACATAGCTCAGGGAAATTTGCAGAAGAGGGGGTGGAAAGAATGTTAGAGCCACAGGTTGGGTCATTACACACAAAGACATTGCATCTTACCCATAACTGATGGCTAATCCCACAACGCACGACCCAGATTCCCAACAATAAGGGTCCCTGTGGAGGGGGAAGGCCAGGGAGGAGGCTAACAATGGTACCAACATGACTGTATACACTGTGAACATAACAAATAAATAAAATCCCTGTATTTTAAATTTTAAAATAATATAAAATAAATTTAAATAGAACATACCTTCCAAGGCTCAGGGCCCATTGTGGAAGAGGTGGAGGAAAGAAATTAAAAGCCAAAGAAAGGGTAGGACTCCTTACAATGTGCTCCTCCAAACACAAAAGTGCCTGAATATCCTTGACCTCACAGTGGCTGACACTACCTACACAAGACCATCATAACAGGAGGAAAAGATCATGACATCAAAATAAGAGAGAGACTGATTGATAGGGGGAGGAGATGTGATGGGGAGTGGAGTTTCAAAGGGGAAAGTGGGGAGGGAGAAGGGAATTGCCATGGGATATTGTTTATGATTATGAAAGTTGTCAATAAGAAAAGAAAAAAAATGAATATAAAGAAAAGAATGGTTTGTAAAAGAGTAAGTAAGGGAATAAGAAGACAGAATAAAGTGCATTGACTGGTTCATTGAGAACTTACAAAATAACATAAAATGAGAGCAGGAGTATAAAAATTACCTTTTAGGCACTGAAGAGATGGCTTAACAGTTAAGGCACTTGCCTGTGAAGCCAGAGTACCCAGGTTCAATTCCCCATGACCCATGTAAGCCAGATGCACAAGGGGGTACATGCATCTGGAGTTCGTTTGCAGTGACTAGAGGCTCTGGCGTGCCCATTCCCTCTCTGTCTCCTCTCTATCTCTCTCTCTGCTTGAAAATAAATAAATAAAAATTTTTAAATGTATACTTTTTAAAAAAATTATCTTTTAGGGCTGGAGAGATAGCTTAGCGTTTAAGTGCTTGCCTGTGAAGCCTAAGGACCCGGGTTAGACGCTCATATTCCCAGGACCCACGTTAGCCAGATGCACAAGGGGGCCCACAAGTCTGGAGTTCATTTGCAGTGACTGGAGACCCTGGTGCACCTATTCTCTCTCTCTCTCTCTCTCTCTCTCTCTCTTTTTCTTTCTGCCTCTTTCTCTCTCTGTCACTTTCAAATAAATAAAAATAAACAAAAAAAATTACCTTTTAGAAAGGACATATCTGGACTGAGAAGATGGATCAGTGAATAAAGATTTTTCCAAGCATAAGTACTTCCCTTTGGACCCCAAGCACCACATAAAAAGCTGGACACTATGATGAGCACCTGTAATCCCAGTGCACCAATGCCAAATAATGAAAGAGATGAGAATTTCCCTAAAGCTCACAGACAAGCAAGCCTGGGAAACAGAACAGTGAACAAGAGACCCTGCCTCAAACAAAGTGCTAGGAGAGGACCAGTACCTGAAATTTGTCCTCTGAACTGCACACATACACTTTGGCATATGTTTACCTCCTTCACACACATGAACATGTACATACACACACACACACACACACACACACACACACACACACTAAAAAGGACATATTTAAGTTGTGACAATCAGCTAATTTGCATTGTATGCATATGAGTCTATGAAAAATAATGAACTTTCTGAAACCAACACAATTCTTGTGGCCCACATGTAATTTATCAATAGATCATGATATGTTACTAGAGGAACACTGACTGAGAAAATAATGAAGATAAAATCCTAAACAGAAACTTTAAATATGGCCAAATTTATCTATAAGACAGAAGTTAAAAAAAAATAGAAAGAAACTAACTGATGATGATTAAAATAATTCAATAAATAATAAAATTGATTTCAAGATTTCTAAGTCAGCTCTGTACAAAATAATACTATTTAATATATTTAGCAAAAAAAAACCAAGATCATAAACACTATAATGAGAAAACATATATAAGAAACAGGAGTATTTAAGATACTGAGTGAATACTTCATGCAAATATCCTACATAAATTTTTATACAAATTTTGTAAAATATGAACTCCTAAATATTGTTCATAATGGAGAACTTTATGAGAAAAATACATAATTTAGGACAAACTGTCTTCTGAATATCTATATTTGTTGCCATAGGTTAGTACTGCTTGCAGTCTCAATCACAGGACTTTCTTACTACAATGGACAATGGCTCATGCAGAGATTTATAGGTGGAAAAATCGCCAAGAATAAAATACTAAATAAAATACTACTATGTATGCAACTGTGAAGAAAATATCTAAACCAACCCCTCATGGGACCTCATGGAAAAGAAGACAGAAAGAATATAGGAGTAGGAGGGTGGGAAGGAGCGCTGCAAAGTGCTGTCATCTCACTATGGCATGGCCATTACACCTAATGAATTTATAGCACCCTGGTTTCCAGTACAAGGTTGAGCCTGTCAATACTTCGCAATCAATAAAGTCAGAATATATGAGATCCCAGACTTCCCAACTACCTAGTGACGAGTCAAGTTCATTAGTGTTATAGTCACGGGTATGTTGCTTGTTACACAATAAAATACATTCCTAATGACCATACAAGCAACCCTACTTTAACTCAATGGGTTTTAAAAAGGCATGAAAGATGAAGATTAATGGGGAAAAAGAAGTGTATGAATAGGAGGGAAAGGGGGACAAGAGAGAGTGAATTGGGGAGAATAAGATCAGAATATATTATAGACATGTGAAAATGTCAAAATGGGGGAAAAATCAACTTTTTAAAGTGGAAAAGTGTATGTCAGGAGAAATGAAATAGCTTAATAAGTTCACAGGTAGGAACATGATTTTTTAATTTGAAGTTTACTGCTTAGGAAAGGCTTTGGGTCCAGTTACATGCTGGGGATGGAACCTCCAGTCAAATCCTCTACCACTGAGTTCCATCCCAGCCCTTCATGCTCATATTTTTGGCCTTTTATTTTTCCTGATCACTATTTATATCTTCTTGGTTCAGAAACTAGCATCAAACAGTAGTTTAATAGCCTTGTGAACAAGGATTTAGTTAGTCAGTCCTCCTCACCTTTTAGATTTGCTTCACATTAACCATAAAGTTTCTTTCCCGCATGTCTCAATGGCCATGGGCATTCTCAAGATGGTGCATATAATTGAATCAGGTTGCTTCTAGAAATGCCAAACTAAGCTGTGCTGCAGAATTGCAACCACATATCATATCAGGAGAACCTTTCTTGTCATCTCTCTATTCATGACAGTAGTTCCACATTCAAACAGATAACATTGTAATCTTTCCTCTTTTTTAAGAAAATTCACTCCCTGAAGGAAAAACACAGAATAAAAATTGATGCCCCCACACTTGCCAGCAGGGCAATTATGTTGTAAGGGGAAATATGTACTTGCCAAACAAGCCTTTGGGGTATCTGGTCTTTGTGAAGAGGATTTTTCAGTTGGACGAGAATGGAAGAAATTGCTGCATCACCCACAAAAGTATTTTCATTACCAATTTCCCAGCAGACTTTTACTCATAGCTCTGTCTTTATTACCCTGAATATTGCTCACTTAATATACTAAAGTTTAATGAAATAGAAATGAATCAGTGATTGGTATCTCCCAGTCATGCTTAAGCGTAGCAGGGTCATACATTTCTTCAGCTACATGGAACTGCCCCAGGCCAGACACATCAAATATAAATGTGCATCAGAGGCCAAAAGCTTCCATACATTTATCAGTTTGAGTGTCTCTTTAATTTCTCTGTCAGAGATGAACTCCTCCAGGGACACAGCTTATACAGTTTGTACTCTCTCAAAACTTCTTTCTGAAAGCTTCTACTATTGAACTGTCAATGCAGAGCACTCAAAGGGTGATGTCCTAAGCCTGTTTACTCTTGCTATGAGAGAGGAGTTATCATTAGGTAATTTAAAAAGGAAAGAAGTCTATTGACCTCATGTTTCTGGAGGCTTTAAGTTCAAGATTGGGTGGCTGCATCTGGCAAGGGCCTTTGACTGTGTCATAACATAGTAGCAAGAGTGGAATGGGGTAGAGAAGGGGAGGCAAAAGATGTAACATGAGGGAACTAGATCCAAATACATTATGTGCATGTGTAAAAATTGTTTATAAAATAGTTATTAAAATATTAATTTTAAAATGGCTGAAGAGATGACTTTGTGGTCAAGGCACTTGCCTATAAAGCCTAAGGACCCAGGTTTGATTCTCCAAAACCTACATTAGCCAGACACACAAGGTGGTGCATGTGTTTCAGGTTCATTTGCAGTGGCTACAGGCCCTGGCACGCCTATTCTCTCTCTCTCTCTCTCTCTCTCTCTCTCTCTCTCTCTCTCTCTCTCTCTCTCTAATAAATGAAATATTTAAAGAAAAAAAGTTTTTTGTTTTTTTGTTTTGTTTTGTTTTGTTTTTAGGAAAACTAATAGAATGTCAATCCTCTGTGTGGAGAAGAGAAGAAACACGGGAAGCAAGTTGGTTTTCCAGTAACCTATTCTTATGAAAACAAATCCAGTCCTACTTATCAATTATTGGTGTAGTGCCCCTATGATAAAATCATCTCGTAAATTCCACTATCTCTCAATACTGCCAAACTTGAAAACCATTACCCAGCATATGAATTCTGGGTATAGAAATTCAGACTTTATCAGTGCACAACTATGATTAGTATAGATCCAAAAATAATAGATAACCCCGAGTTAGTTTATCTTCAGCTGCTGTAACAAACAACTACAACCTCTGTGGCTTAACAAAACCTTAGTTCTCAGAACTGTGGATGCCTAAAGTGTGAGATCAAGGTGGTAAGCAGGGCCACACACCCCTGGGAAAGCATGAGAGGAAGAAGGGCTCTAGGAGCTGCTCTTAGTTTCTAATGACTCCTACTCTGGCAACTTGACGACAGTCTGCACACGCTATTCTCCATGAGAACACAGGCATCTGCATATATAAACTTCCTCTTTTTATAAGACACGGTGCTTATACTATCTGGATCACTGATAAAAACTCTGCTTCCAAAAAAATGTACATTTTTAAAATAAGGACATTAGCATATTAGAGACCGCACATGGCACAAGCCAAACCATAAAACACCCCATGCAGTCACAATAGTAAATCTGAAGACATGAAACAGACCAATAAACATCAATGTTAGCCACAAAGACATCTTAGCATTTGAAGCCCCAGACATGTTAAAGTCTTCCATTGAGTAATAATCCACATTGATGTTAGATCATACTTGATTCTTCTCTCCCAAAAGTAGGCAGAATCATTCAGTGTGGATACACAATGATGATTAAATAACCAAGAAAACTTAGCTTTTCCCATGTGAATTAATATGAGAAGAAAGATTTGGACATTACCAGCTATATACAAAGATTAATGGGAACCTCATAAATTAAAACAAAGAGAGACATTGAGAAGATGGTGGAATAGGAAGGCCTACCCCTCAGCACTCATTTGCTACAGAAAGACTGAATTTGGCAATAACCCATAGATAAGAATACATTTGTGGGAGCTTTGGAGTCAAATTGAGGCTTTCTTTCTCCCAGTAAAACACGAAATCTAAGGAAGAGTCAAAGATAATGTTTGTGGGCTGGAGAGATGGCTTAGCAGTTAAGCGCTTGCCTGTGAAGCCTAAGGACCCCGGTTCAAGGCTCGGTTCCCCAGGTCCCACGTTAGCCAGATGCACAAGGGGGCACACGCGTCTGGAGTTCGTTTGCAGAGGCTGGAAGCCCTGGCACGTCCATTCTCTCTCTCTCCCTCTATCTGTCTTTCTCTCTGTGTCTGTCACTCTCAAATAAATTAATTAATTAATTAAAAAAATTAGAAAAAAAAAGATAATGTTTGTACTCTTCGATCTCCATAAAGAATATTGACCATTAAGCTAGAAGATGAATCACCTGTTATTCCATGCCAGCTGATGAATGCTGGTGCCTCATCTGCTCTCCAGCCCTGTGAATGGTTAGTGGTCTGTGTATCCATGATCTGTCAAGCAGAACACATATAAGGACAGAAAGCATATATTTCAGTGGCCAGCTTAACTCTGTTTGTTTGGAAGAAAATAGGAGGCTAATAGCATCAGGCCTGGATATGTGGGAATAAAAGAAATGTCTTAATCCCTCAAACATTCCTCTTCAAAAGGAGACACAAGAGTAATGTTTGTGAATCTGTAGCAAATGGCAGAGAACCCTGGAATCTCCATCAGAATTCACTTATAAATATCTATCTTGGGCTGTAGACGTGGCTTAATGGTTAGGTGCTTGCCTGTGAAGCCTGGGGACACCAGTTTGAGGTTCGATTCCCCAGGACCCACTTAGCCAGATTCACAAGGTGGTGCACGCATCTGGAGTTCATTTGCAGTGGCTGGAGGCCCTGGCAAGCCCATTCTCTCATCCATCTGCCTCTTTCTCTGTCAGTCACTCTCAAATAAATAAATAAAAATAAACAAAGAAATTTAAAAACATATCTATCTTAAAGCCAGTCAGTAAGGACTACAGAGGTGATTGTTTTCAAATGAAAAAACAGTCACAGAATTGCAATGCATACGAAAAATCAGGGAAAATTTAATCCAACAAAGTAACAAACTAAAGTTCTTATGACTTAATACAAAGAAATGGAGATATATAAATTGCTTGGCAAATAATTCAAAATAATCAGCTGATAGAAGACCAGTGAATTGCAAAAAGCTGAAGTGAATTTGGGATAACACATGTGAGCTAAATTAGAGTTACAACAAAGAAACAGAAATATTTTAAAAGGACCAAACAATAATTTTGGAATTGAAGGACATGGGACCATAAATGAAAATTTCAGTGGGCAGTAAAACAAAAGAATCAATAAACTTGAAGACAGATCATTTGACATGACCTAGTCAGAGAAACAAAAAGAAAAAGGCTGATAAAAGAAAACTTAAAGGACTTTCTATCATGCAAAAAAATGTGGTATTCTCAGGAAGAAGAAAAGAAATTACAAAATAGTACAAAGCTTTATTAAAGAAATAAATCTAGAGGGGAAAATGAATTTACAAAATCAAAAGAAGAATACATAGATTGACTATAGGTCTTCACCATGATTTTATCACCAAAGTCAAAAACAAAGGGAGAATTTTGGAAGCAGCAAGAAAAAAAAAAAAAAAAATAAGGCAGCTCTTCATTGACAAGAGAGACATAATAACACTAAGAGTGAATTTCTCAGCCAAAACTTTTCAGGCAGGGGAGAATGAAATGACATATTAAAGTTGCAGTGGGGGCTGGAGAGATAACTTAGTGGTTAAGGCACTTGCCTGCAAAGCCAAAGGACCCAGGTTCCATTCCACAGGACCCATGTAAGCTAGATGTCCAAGATAGGACATGTGTCTAGAGTTCATTTGCAGTAGCTGGAGGACCTGGTATGCCCATTCTCTCTCTCTCTCTCTCTCTCTCCCTTTCTCTCCCCTCCTTCCTTCTTTCTTTCTCTATCAGACAAATAAATACAGAAAATTTGCAAAAGAAACTAAAAATCAAGAATACAGCATCCAGAAAAAATTGTCTTGTCATTGGGAAATGAAGGAGGGATAAAGACCTCCTCAAATAAGCAAAAGCTGAAGAAGTTCACAAAAAGAACTGCTTCACAAGAAATACTTAAAAAGTTCAAGTAAAAACAAAGGCCACTAATCTGCAACATGAAAGCCTATAAAGGTATAAAACTTAGTGGTAAAGGTGAGTATGTAATGAAGTTCAGAAAACTAATCATATTGCAATGCTAGTGGATAAGTCATTTTTAACTTAAAATAACAGTTAAAGACAAAATTATTAAAACATATACATGCCTACAATAATTGATAAGAAGACATGAAATATAAAATGATTTAAGTACAAACAGAAAATATAATTCAGTGGCAAAGCGCTTGCCTAGCTTGCCCAAGGCCCTGTGTTCAATCAACAGAGCTGCTGAGGGAGAATAACATTTTGACAATACCATAAAATTCAAAGGGGATAAAAGTAGAGATTTTTTTTCTGCTTTTTTTTTTTTTTTAAGTAAGCCAGACTGAGTTCTAGCTCACTCCATAGCCCAGGCTGGTCTTGACTTCACGATGATCCACCTGCCTATCTCAGCCTCTCAAATGCTGGGATTAAAGACATGTGCTACTATGCCCAGTTTAAAGTATACTTTTTACATTCAATTAAATTAAGTTATTAGATTAAACAAAGTATAATGACTATTAAATATTTAGGTGGGGCTGGATAAATGGCTCAGCAGTTAAAGTGCTTCTCTGAAAAGCCTAAGGACCCAGGTTCAATTCCCCAGTGCCCACATAAGCCAGATGCACAATGTGGTGCATACATATGGAGTTTGTTTGCAGTGGAAAGGCCCTGGGTACACCCATTCTGGGTGTCTCTGTTTGTCAATCTCTGCTTGCAAATAAATAAGTATATAAAAACATAAAGAAAAATGTTTTAGGTGAGCTTCATGATAACAACACATAAAAAGAAAAGTGAGGGCTGGAGAGATGGAGAGATTGCTCAGTGATTAAGGCACCTGATTGCAAAGCTAAAGGACTCAGGTTCAATTCCCTAGTACCCACATAAGCCAGATGCACAAGGGGGCAGATGCATCTGGAGTTTGCTTGCAGTGGCTAGAGGCCCTGGCACACCCATTCTCTCTCTGTGTGTCTCTCTCTATCTCTTTCCATCTCTCCTCCTTTTAAATACTTTATTTTTATTTATTTATTTGACAGAGAGATACAGAAATAGGTAGAGAGAGAATGGGTGTGCCAGGACCTCCAGCCACTGCAAATGAATTCGAGATGCATGTGCCCCCTTGTGCATCTGGCTTACAAGGGTTCTGAGGAGTCAATCCTGGACCTTTGCAGAAAAGCTACTTTGCAGAAAAGCTCCTTAACTGCTAAGACATCTCTCCAGCACCCTCCCTGTCTTAAAATAAATAAATATTTTTTTAAAATGAGTAGAAATATACTCTAAGAAAAATCAAATTTAAAAGTTCACAAAAAAGAAGAATAGAACTACTAAATGCCAGAAATTGCAAATAATAATTCTTCCAATAGTAATTTTTTTCTATTAGTAATTACCTTAAATATAAATATATTATATTCTATAACAAAAATACACAAATATAATGGCATGGACAATAATAAAATCATATATGCTGCATATAGGAAGTACACCTAAATTTTATGTATACAAAATGGCTGCAAGTAAATAGATACAAAATGATATTCTATAAAATTGTAACAATAAAAAAACACAGGTGGCAATATTGTATGAGATAAACTAGATTTCACATGAAAAAATATCATAAGATACATATACTAATATATAAGAAAGAGATCAACTCTTCAGTAGATATAGTAATTTAAATATGGGCAAATAAATATAGTAATTGTAAATGTAAATTATAAATAAAAATAAATATATTAAATAAGTATTAACAAAAGTAGAAAGAAAAATAGACAGAAACATTATTAGGAGAGTACAGTACTACACTTTCCACAGCAAATATTACAGAATGTCTTATTTCAGTCTTGGCAGAACAAGAGAGCAGAGGATTACTTGAACATGTTTCTTTTTAAAAATAATTTTGTTTATTTGAAAGCAGAGAGAGAGTGATTTGGTTCACCAGGGCCTCTGACCACTGCAAATGAACTCCATGCACCATGGTGGCTTTATGGTTTTCTAGCTTTATGTAGGTACTGGGGAATCAAGCCTGGGTCATTAGGCTTTGTAGGCAAGTGTCTTATCACCTGAGCCATCTCACTAGCCCATGTTTCTTTTAATTTTTTTTTTTTTTTAATTTGAGAGAGAGAAAGAGAAAGACCATAAGCAAGCCAAAACTTCTTCCTGCTGCAAATCAAATCCAATGCATGCTCCATGTTTTGCATCTAGCTTTAAGTGGGTACTATGTAATTTACCCAAGACCAGTAGGCTTAAAAAGCATGTTTAGCCACTGAGTAATGTCCCCAGCCTTCTTAAACATGTTTCTTAGTGAACTAAGAAGCTGGGGAGCCCATAGCCTTTAAAGCACTTTGGCTGCCTCTACAAGTCTACACTCATATTTATTAGGAATTTTTGTTATTAATTATTTGTGTACTCAGTGAATACAGTCAAGTTGGTACCATTGTTAGGCTCATCCATGTCCTAACCCCTCCCCCGGCCCCTCCTTGTTGAGGTATATGGGTCATGCATTGTGGAGTTATCCCTCAGTTATGGGTAGGAGGAAATGCCTCTGTGTATCATGACCCAATATGTGGCTCTAACATTCTTCCACCCCCTCTTTTGCAAATTTCCCTGGGCCATTTTGGGTTCATTTTTGGTCTGCTTCAGTGATGAGGTGTTGGGAGCCTCTGGGTCTCTGGATATCTGATTTGGTAGGAGTTGATTGTTCTCTGTGTTGATCTCCTTCACCCTTGTGCTGGCACCCGGTTCACCAAGAAAACAGCACCCTTGCTTATTTCGCCAATTTTCCTTAGTTTCAGCTGGGGCCCTTTTGAGATATGATGGAATGGATCTCTCCTTAGGACCTGTGTCTTTCTGAAAGATGAAGCAGATTCTCCAGACAAATGGGATAACCCTTATTTTTTTGTAGGGAATTTAATAGGTGTAGGCCCTCTTGTAGCCCATGATTGGTGGTAGCTTGATAATAGAGAGTGGGCTTATGTTTAGATATGGTTCTGACTTGTTTCCCAGCTCCAGCTATGTGTCCCATACCACTGAGGGGATCAGTTAGCCAAATCAAGAGCAGTTGGTTTCCCACCATGGCTGTGTGCCACTATTGCACTTGTGTGAATATCATGACAGGTTATTTGTTGCTAAGTAGGTTAGACCATGAGTTGCTTGGACAGATATTGGTCATTTACTCCAGTCGCCCATGTAGCACCTTCTGGCACTAGACATGTTGACTGTCTGGGGACTGACTCTCTTCCAGCTTCCAGTAATGTCATTCCATTTTATGTGTCAACTGCATATGGGGTCTTCAGCAGTAGGGTCTTACCACTAATGTTTGGTGGGTCATCAAGTACTCTGACAGAAACCTGCCTTTCTTTTAGGAAACCTTGTAGGTCTCTCTGATCAAAAGCTCATTGTGGATGATACTGGTACTGGGAGTTACAGGTCAGTGCCCACTAAGAGAAGGAAGAAAAAGATAACTAATATAAAAGAGTTAGAGAGAAGAGAGAGAGAGAGAGAGACTGTAGAAGATTAAGGTCAGTCTTCATCATACCCTCTCCAGTGTATTATGGCTCAGGTGTTCCCTCTAAGGGCCTGGTGAAGGTTCAACCATTTGGTCTGCCTTTTAGGATGTAGAATTTTATGGTACCATTGCCGTTTGGGTCTAGATTTGTGTCTCCTGCCCCCTCCCTTGCTCTCCTCTCCCTCCCCACCCACCCTATTGTCTAGTCCTCAAGATGCTTACTGGGTATGTTAGTATCTTGGGTAGATTAAGGTTAGGTGCTGTAGATGAGTGAGACTATGCAGCGATTATCTTTCTGTGATTGGGTAAGTTCACTGAGAATGATCTGTTCCAGGTTCAACCATTTTTCCTCAAATTTCATTGTGTCATTTTTTCTTACCACTATGTAAAATTCCATTGTGTAGCTATACCACATCTTAGTTAGGCAAACGAGGGAATCAGTAATTCCCTTTTTTTCCCCCTCTGTGCCCTCCCACTGGCAATCTATTAGAGATTGCTCTCCGCTAAAAGACCCAGTGAACCCTTAATGCCTTGCCTTTCTTTCCTGAGGATGTGCAGCACAGTAAGGCAGTTGCCATCTTGGCTGGAAGTCATTTATTAGGAATTTTGACAATGAATAGAGATCACAGGAATGAGGACAGTAAGGTTACTCTCTAAGGCAAGGAAGATGTCATCACAGACCATTTACTTAGGCAGGACAGTATGTTGTTTGACCAGGTCACTGCTAGCAATATATGATCTGTATGTTTTCCTGCATAATTCTATCAAACATCCTGACACCAGCTGATTACAGAGCTCATTTTCCAGCCTACATGTTGTTTTCAGCACCAGCATTCTGCTTCTCTGATTTTTGTCACAAAGGCAACCTGCATAGCAATTCAAAAGTCTTCCATAAAAGAACTAACCTAAGACATATACACCATTCCATCCAACATCCCCACCATATATATTCTTCTCAATGGTGCATTCTCCAGGATAGATCATATGTTAGAACACAAAACAAATCTTAATAAATTTAAGAAAATAAAAATAACAAATTTACCTTCCAGTACAATAATATGAAACAAAATTGACAAAAGCATGTAATCTGTAAAATTCACAAACATATATACATTAAGAAATACACTTCTTGACCATGGCCAGGCATAGTGGTAAATGCCTTTAATCCAAGAACATGGGGGGCAGAGGTAGCAGAAGACATATGAGTTTGAGGCCAGCCTGAGAATACATAGTAAATTCCAGGTCAGTCTGAGCTAGAGCTAGGCCCTCCTTCAAAAAAAAAAAAAAAAAAAAATCCTGACAAACTAGGTGTGGTGGTGTATACCTTTAATCTCAGCACTTGGGAAGCAGAGGTAGGAGGATCGCCATGAGTTTGAGGTCACTTGAGACTGCATAGTGAATTCCAGGTCAGCATGGACAATAGCAAGACCCTACCTTGAAAAATCAAACCAAATAGCTACAACAAAAAAGAAATACATTTCTGGGTAGATATGTTAGCTTGTGCCTAGAATCTGACTCAGAAGGCAGAGGTAGGAAAATCACCATGAGTTTGAGGTCAGCCTTAACTCTACACTAAGTTCTAGGTCCCCCTGGGCTACATAGTAAGGCCTTAAAACAAACAAACAAAAAAAAAAAAAAAGAAGGAAGGAAATGAGAAAGGAAGAAATACTTTTGAACAAATAATAGGTCAGAAAAAAATGAAGAAAAATCAACACCTACCTGGAGATAGAAACGAATTAAAGTAGAACATATTGAAAACTACAGAATGGGATGTAGGTAACCAACAGCTCATGGATTGGGCATGTGACCCCCTTAGTGGGGGAGAATTCATATCTGGCTCTGGGAACCAAGCCAGATTCCCTAGAACAAGAAACCAACAGGCTCTAGAGAGACCCTCCACTACTCCTTAAGAGGAGTAGAAATACACATCAATAAATCTCTCTAATGACTAGGCTTATCACCTTTTATTCAAACTGTTCTCACTTTTGGTTGGAGAATCTCTGCTGTTTTATAAAATACTGGAGAAAACAAGGAGACATCAATACCATGAGATGGGTCACCTCTACCTCATCTGCCCAGGCCCATAAGTCACTATGGGGAAAGTGGTGAAACAAATATTATTCTCATGGCTAGCCTGAAAATTAGTTCCACAGAAATAGAGACAGATATTGTGGTCACTCAACCCTCATAAAAAACAGAGATCCATAGTCTAGAGAGAAAGTAACACTAAGTCAAATCTCTATCTTGTCTACCAAGGTTCAGGAAGAGATGGTGGAAGGATCGGGAGAGTCTCAGGGTGGGCGGGAGTAGTCTAAGGCACCATGTCCCCATCCCTGAAGAGCATGAATAAGGCTTCTTGGTCCCCATAATGGAAACAAAAACCCCACTGAAGAAGACCCTCAGCAGAATAGGGGCAGGGGAGTGGGGGTCTATATGTGCAACCTTTTATAAAATAATAATTTTTAAGCTACAAAATGCTTCCAAAAAGTAGCTCTACAGGTGAAATTTGGTACTATTGATGTATAAATTTATAAAAAGAAATAAATCAAATAACTAACTTTATACCTCAAAGGACTATAAAAAGAAAAACAAATTAAACACAATTATGAGATGGAAGGAATAATTAGTGTATCAAATATAAATAAAACAGACTATAAAAGGAATGGAAAATAATATGTCACTTTTTAAAAAACAGATTCATAAACTTTTAGTTAAACTATAAATAGTAAATTCATAAACAGCACATTAACAAAAGGGAAAGTATTAAAAACAACACCAGAGAGATAAAAGTGATCATGTGGACCACTATAGCAATTACACAGCAACAAAAACACCAACTTAGTAAATACAGATAAATTCCTAGAAACATATAATCGACCAAGACTGAATTATAAAGAAGTAGTAAATATAGCCAGATGTGGTAATGTATACTTTTAATCTCAGCACTCAGGAAGCTAAGGTAGTAGGATTGATGATTGAGGCTAGTCTCAGCTACAGAGTGAGCTCTAAGTCACCTTGGGCTACAGTAAAACCCTGCCTGAAAAAAAAAAAAAAAAGTTAGGACTTCCAGGTATGATTGTGGTATAGTAGCCATGCCAGAGCAGTCTGGCTGGGAAAATAAGCAGAAAAACAGCAAAATATGCTCTTCTACAAAAAAAGTGAAGCTGTGTAAGGAATTATCAACAACAGCAGAGAAGTAGAAGTGATCCAGAGCTTCTAGAAAGCAGTAAACCAGCCAGAATTCACTCCCACCACAAAGCCAATGGCCCTAATCCATGTGCCTGCCTAGCCAGGCACAGAGCCACACAAGAAGCCAGGCAATGAGATTTTTCACTTATATCAGCTTCCTTATAAACTAAAAAAATAAAAAAAAGATAGCAGGCACCAGCTGAGCACCTCAGGTACAACTCCAGACACCTGCAAAAACCTAATTCCCCAACTGCCAGTGCTACATACCACTGAAGAACTCATCCATCACCTCCACCCCACCCCTGAGCCACGGGTATTCCTCACAGCCTATCAGAACAGATCCAGTGAACCAAGCACCCTACCTGAATCCAGAGCACAGCAGAGAGTGTCCAAGTGGGCACTCAGCATAGGTGAGATTGGAAGCCATCCGAAAATGTAACAGGGCCTACTTACACAAAGCAGATAAATAGGCCTGCTGATTTCACCTTCAATGTGAGGGCAGGTTATGTGTTGATTTGATTGATGTATTCATGATTGGGGTTGCCATTCTCAAATAAGCTGTATTTTGGTGTTGACTATTGTTGCCTTTGAGGTTTCCTGAATGTCTTTCTCTTCTGTCATTATTGAAAACAGGGTCTCATTCAGCCCCAGGAAGACCTGGAACCTATTTCTGACCAGAACTCTCAGCCACTCTGTTGACAGGATTAAATGTGGGGCAACACACACCATTAGGGACTTTGACTTTATTAGATTATCTCTTTGTTTTAATCCCCATTCTTGCACAAATAGTCTGTGCTGGTTTAGATTGAATGTGTATATTGCCAGTTGAATTTTAGAATTTGCCAGTAATTTGCTTTACCCAGCTTACTAGAATACCTACATAACAAGAAAAATCAATACATAGGGTCACTTCTGCTGTTACTCTGGCAGTAATATAAGAACCACACCTGACACCTTAAACGGCTACCCTGAAAATACATGAAGTCAATTTACACATCTAAGAATACTTCAGATAATTAGGAAACCCAAGCATCAAATTAATTCAAGATGCAAAACTCTCTACATTATAATACAAGAAACCCAAAAAGTCAAGATGATACAATTACAGCAAAAATTATAAATCCATCAGAAATGACCACCAGTGAGACTAACTTAGATAAAATGCCTGACAAAGAATTCAAAAAATGACTATATCTATGTTCAAATAAATCAAAGAAGAAAACAACTCCTGAAGGAATCCCAAGAGAATACAGGGAACCAACTTAATGAAATTACAATGTCAAAATAAGACATGACTAAGGAAATAGTAATAGTGAAAGAATACCAAACAGAAATACTAGAAAGACAAAACAGAATAAGCCCAATAGACAAAGTCTCAACAGTAGAATGGATCAAGGAGAGGACAGAATACCTAAACTAGGAGACACGGTGCAGATCAAATGCAGTCTAACAAAGAGAAAGAAAAACTAATAAGGAGCGATGAAAGGTAATTTCAATACATTTGGGACCCTACAAAGAGATCAAACATAAGAATTCAGGGTATAGTACAAGGAGAAGAATTTCACTCCAAAGGCATAGTATGCATTTTCAATGAAATCCTAGAAGAATTTCTCCCAAATAGAGAAAGGATGCCAATAAAGATACAGGAAACCTTTAGAATACAAAACAGACTAAATCAAGAAAGAACCTCTCACCACCAAATTATAACTAAAGTACTAAACACACAAACCAAAGTAAGCAGTTATTATAAAAACTTAGAGAGAAAATTCAAGTCATATATAAAGGCAAGCCCATCGGGATAACACCAGATTACTCAACACAAATTGTAAAAGCCAGAAGGGCTTGGAATGATATATTCCAGGGTTCTGAAAGATAACAACTGTCAACCAAGATTACTTTATCCAGCAAAGCTATTAATCCAAATTAAGAGAGAAATAAGGACATTCCACAACAAAAAGAGGCTAGCCATGCTAAAGCAGCTCTACAGAAAGTACTTGAAGGGATCCTTCATACTGAAGAGAAAGAACAGCACACACATAAGGTAACAGAAAAAAATAAACCATGCTCAAATAAGTTAATAAAAGAGAGTAAAGGAAAATCAGGAATAACTACAAAACAAGAAAAATGGCAAGGATAAATACATACTTTTTAATAATAACCCTTAATATCAAAAACCTCAATCCCCCAACCAGAAGACACAAGTTTGCAGATTGAATTAAAAGGTAGGATCCTTCCAAGAAATTCACTTTTCCATAAAGAGGGACAGTATCTTTGGGAGATGGAAGAAAAATGGTATTTCAAGCAAATGGGCCTAGAAAACAAGCAGGTGTTGCTATCCTACTATCTGACAGGATAGACTTCAAGCCAACATTAGATAGGAAACATAAATTAATGAACAAAGGAACAGTCCAACAGGAGGACATTACAATTCCAAACATACATGAACCTAACATGGAAGCTCCCAATTTCATTAAAAAAAAAAAAAAAAAAAAACACTATTAGACTTAAGGTCACAGATAACATCTAACACAATTGTAGTAGATGACTTCAAAACCACACTCTCATCAACTGACAGGTCATTTTAGAAAAAAAAAAAAAAGGCAGAGAAACATATGGATTAACTGAGATCATGCAACAGATGGACCTAACATATCTATAGGACGTTCCATCCAAACACTGCAGAATATACATTCTTTTCACAGTCTCATGGAATATTCTATAAAATAGATCACATATTAGGACACAGAGCAACTCCTAACAGATATAGGAAAATTGAAATTATACCTTGCACTCTATCTGAATGTAATGGGACTAAACTACAAATTAACATCAAAGCTATAGAACATACACAAAATCATGGAAACTAAACAGTACAGGACAATTTGATGTATGGGTCAATAAAGAAACCAACAAGAAAATTAAAACATAATAAAAATTAATTTATAATAAGAACACAACATGCCAAAACTTTTGGGACACAACAAAGCCAGTTGTAAGCACAAAATTTGTAACTTTAAGTACCTGTATTAAGAAATTAGAAAAGTCACAAATAAAAAAGTTAATGCTTCACCTTAAGGCCTTGGAAAAAGAAGAACAAGGCAAATGAAAAATCAGTCGACAGGAAAAATAATAAAGATTAGGGCCAGGCAATGTGATGCACACCTTTAATCCTAGCACTCAAGAGGCAGAGGTAGGAGGATCACCTAAATTTCAAGGCTAGCCTGAGACTGCATAGTGAATTCCAAGTCAGCCTGGGCTAGAGTGAAACCCTACCTTGACAAACCAAAAATTAAATGAATAAATAAGTTAAGACTAGAGCAGATATTAATGAAATAAAAAACAAAAAACCATAAAGAACCAATCACACAAAGCACTGGTTCTTTAAAAGGATAAACAAGATTAATAAACCCTTACCAAATCTAACCAAAAGAAAAAGAAAAGAAACACAAATCAATAACATTAGGGATAAAAAGGCACCATTACAACACGAATCAATGAAATTCAGAAAATCATGAGGAGATACTTTAAAAAGATATACTCCACTAAGTTTGCAAATCTGAAAGAAATGGCTGATTTCCTTGATATATGACCTACCAATATTAAATCAGCATGAGATAAACCTTTTAAACAGAATTGTAAAAAGCATGGAGTTCAAAACAGTCATAAAAAAATCTCACAATTAAAAATGTCCAGGCCCAGATGCATCCCCAGGTAAATTTTACCAGACATTCACAGAAGTAACACTAAGGTTCTCAAACTTTTCCATAAAATAGAAAAAGAAGGAATATATAATGTACACATTTAAATTTTATTATATACCTTTAAAGTTTAAATATTGAATTAGAAACTTTTTACTGTATCCTGAAAGATAGAAAATTAAAATAATGGACTGGCTTCAGTTTCCTTTTCAGAAATATTTCTTCTGTTAACATTTTTAGACAAATTGCTAAATCTTTTTTTGCCAAATTATATATATATATTATATATATAATCTTTAAATAGTCTTTTTTTGGGGGGGTTGAGGTTGGGTCTTACTCTAGCCCAGGCTGACCTGGAATTTACTATGGAGTCTCAGGGTGGCTTTGAACTCATGGTGATCCTCCTACCTCTGCCTCCCGAGTGCTGGGATTAAAGGCTAACACAACCATGCCAGCTTGAAAAGTCTTAATATCAAGAAATGACTTTCGAGCCGGGCATGGTGGTGCACGCCTTTAATCCCAGCACTGGGGAGGCAGAGGTAGGAGGATTGCCGTGAGTTCGAGGCCACCCTGAGACTCCATAGTGAATTCCAAGTCAGCCTGGGCTAGAGTGAAACCTTACCTCGAAAAACCAAAAAAAAAAAAGAAAACGAAAAGAAAAGAAATGACTTTCATAGTTATTACTTTTCTCACATTTTCCTTTAAACTTTTTGTTTGAAAGTGTTTCCCAAAGTATATGAAATATAAGTAAATATCATGTCCCACTTATTTTACTATATACCTTGTTTATTTTTTTTATTTTTTTTTTAATTTAATTTATTAGTTTTCTTTTCAGTAAATACAGGCAGTTTGGTACCATTATTTAGGCTCATCTGTGATCTACCCCCTCCCATTAGACCCTCCTTATTATTGAAAATGGGTCGTGCATTGTGGAGTTAGCCCCCAGTTATTAGTATGATAAATGTCTCTGAAAATCATGACCCAACATGTAACTCTGACATTCTTTCCGCCCCCTCTTCCGCAAGATTTCCCTGAGCCATGTTGGGTTCATTTTTGGTCTGCTTCAGTGCTGAGGTGTTGGGGGCCTCTGAGGCTCTGGCTCTCTGATTTGGTAGGAGTTGATTTTTCTCTGAATTGATCTCCTTCCCCTTTGTGCTGGTATCCAGTTCACAGGAAAACATCACCCTTGCTTATTTCGCCAGTTGTCCTTAGTTTCAGTTGGGCCCCTTCTGAGGTATGTTGGGGCAGCTCTCTTCTTAGGATCTGCATCTATCTGGAAAAGAGAAGCAGATTCTCCAACGGAGAGTGAGTTAGCACCCAGAAAATTGAGATAACACTTACTTTTTTGATAGACAGTTTGATAGGTGTAGGCCCTCTTATACCCCGTGATTGATGGTAGCTTGATATTGTAGAGTGGGCTTGTGTTTGGGTATGGTTCTGACTTGTTTCCCAGCTCCAGCTAAGGGTCTAGTACCACTGAGTGGATCAGTTAGCCAAATCAAGAGCAATTGATTCCTCACCATGGCTGTGTACCACTATTGCACTTGTATGGGTATCACATCCGGTTAATTGTTGCTACTTAGGTTAAACAATGTGTTGCTTGGACAGATTTTGGTCACTTCCCCCAGTCGCCTATGTAGCACCTTCTGGCACTAGACACGCTGACTGTCTGGGGACTGACTCTCTCCTGGCTTCCAGCCATGTCATTCCATTATACGTGTCAGCTGCGTATGGAGTCTTCAGCAATAGGGTCTTACCACTGGCCTTTGGTGGGTCATCAATTACTCTGACAGAAGTCTGTCATTGTTTTGGGAAACCTTGTAGGTTTCTTTGATCAAAAGCTCGTTGTGGATTGTAGGCCCAAGCTGGAAGTGGGGGTTACAGGTCAGTGTGCACTAAGAAATTGAGGAAAAAGATAACTAATATACAAGAGTTAGAGAGAAGAGAGATAGAGGGGAGAGGGGGAGAGGGAGGGAGGGAAGATGTAGGAGATTTAGGTCAGTCTTGATCCTACCCTCTCCAGTGTCTTGTGGTTCAGGTGTTTCCTGTAAGGGACTAGTGAAGGTTCAGGCATTTGGTCTGTCTTTTAGGAAGTAGAATTTTATGGTACCACTGCCGTTTGGGTCCGTATTACTGTTTTCCACCCTTTGATTCCCTCCCCGCCCTCCCATCCATCTTATTGTCTAGTCCATGAGGTACTTGCTGGGTATGTAAGGCATCCTGGGCAAATTCAGGTTAGGTGTTGCAGATGAGTGAGACTATGTGTCGATTTTTTTTCTGTGATTGGGTAAGTTCGCTGAGAATGATCTGTTCCAGGTTCAACCATTTTTCCTCAAATTTCTTTATGTCGTTTTTTCTTACTGCTGTATAGAATTCCATTGTGTAGATATACCACATGTTTGTTATCCATTCTTCTAATGATGGACATCTAGGTTGATTCCAGCTTTTAGCTATTACGAATTGAGCTGCTACAAACATGGTTGAGCAAATCTCTCTGGCTTTTGGTTTGAAGGTTTTAGGGTACATGCCCAGTAATGGTATAACTGGGTCTGTTGGTATTTCTATAGTCAGCTTTTTCAGGAGTCTCCATATTGCTTTCCAAAGTGGTTGTACCATCCTGCATTCCCACCAACAGTGAATGAGTGTCCCTGCTTCTCCACATCCTCGCCAGCATTTATTTTCATTTGACCTTTTGATGTTGGTTATCCTTATTGGGGTAAGGTGGAATCTCATAGTTGTTTTAATTGCATTTCTCTGATGATTAGGGATGATGAACATTTTCTTAGGTGTGTGTTTGCCATTTGTATCTCTTCCTCTGTGAATTGCCTGTTTAACTCTGTGCCCCATTTTGTGAGTGGGGTATTTGTCTTCTTATTGTTTAGACTTTTGAGTTCTTTGTAAATTCTAGAGATAAGGCCTCTATCAGTTGGATAACCTGCAAATATTTTCTCCCACTCTGTGGGTATTCTATTGGCTTTGTTTATTATATGCTTATCTGTAAAGAAACTCTTCAGCTTCATATGATCCCAATGGTTGAGTGACTGTTTAAGAACTTGAGCCACTGGGGTTTTATTCAGGAAGTCTTTTCCCATTCCTATATCATGGAAAGTACTTCCTAAATTTTCTTCCAGTAGTTTTCGAGTTTCTGGTCTTATGTTGAGGTCTTTGATCCATTTGGATTTGAGTGTTGTGCATGGTGAAATGTGTGGATCAAGTTTTAGTTTCCTGCATGTGGTTATCCAGTTTGTCCAGCACCATTTGTTGAAGATGCTATCTTTTTTCCAGTCTATATTGTTTGGGCCTTTGTCGAATATCAAGTAGCTATAGTTGCTTGGCCCAAAATCCGGGTCCTCAAGTCTATTCCATTGGTCTATACTCCTGTTTTTATGCCAGTACCATGCTGTTTTTATTACTATGGTTTTGTAGTATAACTTTATATCGGGTATGGTGATGCCACCAGAGGTATTTCTTTTGCTGAGGATATGTTTGGATATGCGAGGCCTTCTGCCTTTCCATATGAAATTTGAGATCATTTTTTCTATGTCTGTGAAGAACATTGTAGGGATTTTAATTGGAATTGCGTTAAATCTATATATTGCCTTTGGTAGGATTGTCATCTTCACAATGTTAATTCTGCCTATCCAGGAGCATGGGAGGTCTTTCCATCGTTTCAAGTCCTCCTCAATTTCTTTTTTGAGAGTTTTTATATTTTCGTTGTAAAGATCTTTTACTTCCTTGGTTAACGTTATTCCAAGGTATTTTATTTTATCTTTTGCTATTGAAAATGGGACTATGTCCTTTATTTCTTTTTCTGTGTCTTTGTCATTTGCATACAGAAATGCTTCCGATTTTTGTGCGTTGATTTTGTATCCTGCTACTTTGCTATAGGAGTTAATCACATTCAGGAGTTTTGGGATGGAGTCTCTCGGGTCTCTTACATATACAATCATGTCATCAGCGAATAGAGCTAACTTAACTTCTTCCTTTCCAAATTGTATCCCTTTTATTTCCTTCTCCTGTCTTATTGCTTGAGCTAGGACTTCCAGAACTATATTGAAAAGCAGAGGTGAGAGAGGACATCCCTGTCTTGTTCCTGATCTCAATGGGAATTCCTCCAGTCTCTCTCCATTAAGAATTATTTGGGCCTTTGGAGCTTTGTATATTGCCTTTATTATATTAAGATGTGAACCAGCCATGCCGATTCTCTCCAATGTTTTGATCATGAAGTGATGTTGTATCTTGTCAAAGGCCTTCTCTGCATCTATCGAAATGATCATGTGATTTTTATGTTTAAGCTTGTTTATGTGGTGTATTACATTGACAGATTTTCGTATGTTGAACCACCCTTGTGTTCCTGGGATAAATCCCACTTGGTCAAGGTGGATAATGCTTTTGATGTGTTGTTGGATTCGGTTTGCGAGAATTTTGTTGAGGATCTTTGCGTCTATGTTCATTAGGGAAATAGGCCGATAGTTTTCTTTTCTTGTGGCGTCTCTGCCTGGTTTTGGGATTAGGGTGATACTAGCTTCATAGAAGGAGTTGGGTAGTTTTCCCTGTTCTTCAATTGTGTGGCACAGTTTTAGGAATATTGGTTTGAGTTCTTCCATGAAGGTTTGATAAAATTCGGCTGGGAATCCATCTGGTCCTGGACTCTTCTTTTTTGGGAGGTTTTTATTACTTTTTCAATCTCCATGAGCGTGATGGGTTCATTGAGGTGGTTGATTTGCTCTGAGTTTAGCTTTGGTAGATGATATGCATCCAGGAATTTATCCATCTCCTCCACATTTTCCAGTTTTGTGGAGTAGAGGTTTTTGAAATAAGTCCTGATGATTCTGCCGATTTCACTGATGTCTGTTGTAATCTCTCCTTTTTCATTTTGAATTTTGTTAATTTGGAGTCTCTCCTTTTTTTGCTTGATCAAATTGGCCAGAGGTTTGTCAATCTTGTTTATTTTTTCAAAGAACCAGCTCTTTGTTTTGTCAATTGCCTTAATTGTTTCCTTGGTTTCCAATTCATTAATTTCTGCTCTGATTTTAATTATTTCCTTCCTTCTGGAGCTCTTTGGGTTGGATTTTTCTTGTTTTTCCAATGCCTTTAGGTGGATGGTTAAGCTATTGATTTGGGATTTTTCTGTCTTTTTTATGAAGGCATTGAGTGCTATGAATTTTCCCCTGAGGACTGCCTTCATTGTGTCCCACAAGTTTTGGTATGATGTGTTCTCATTGTCATTCAATTCCAGGAATTTTGCAATTTCATTTTTTATTTCATCCACTATCCATTTATTGTTTAAGAGTGTGCTATTCAGTTTCCAGTTGCCGTTGGGGCTCTTGTTGGTTTTTTTGTTGTTGATTTCTAGGAATATAGCATTATGATCTGATATCATGCAGGGAATTATGTCGATTTTCCTAAATATGTGGAGGCTATCTTTGTGACCCAGTATATGGTCTATTTTAGAGAATGTTCCATGGGCTGCTGAGAAGAATGTGTAGTCTGTGGATTTGGGGTGGAAAGTTCTGTAGATGTCTGTTAGGTCTAAGTGCTCTATGGTTTTGTTGAGCTCTCTTACTTCCCTGTTGAGCTTCTGTTTGGATGATCTGTCTATTACTGATAATGGTGTGTTAAAGTCCCCAGCTATGATGGTGTTGGTGGTTATTTCTGTTTTATTGTCAAGTAGGTTTTGTTTTATGAACTGCGGTGCCCCTGTGTTTGGTGCATACAGATTTATGATTGTAATATCCTCTTGATGGATTGTTCCCTTTACAAGTAGGAAGTAGCCTTCTTTGTCTTTTTTGATTGTTTTTGGTTTGAAGTCAACTTTATCTGATATTAATATAGCTACACCTGCTTGTTTCTTATTCCCATTTGCTTGGAATATTGTTTTCCACCCTTTCACCCTGAGGAGGTTTCTGTCTTTAGTGGTAAGGTGGGTTTCTTGAAGGCAGCAGATTGAGGGGTCTAATTTTTTGATCCACCCTGTTAGCCTGTGTCTCTTGATGGGTGAATTAAGGCCATTAATGTTTAGGGTGATGACTGTGAGATTTGATTTGATCCCTGTCATTTTGTGGTGGTAGAGGTGTGTTGGCATTTCCATGGAATTTTTTTTTTTTTTTTTTTTTTTTTGTATCTACTCTGGGTTTGATTGCTGTGATCTTCTTCTTGTAGGCATTTGTGTTTGGTTATTTGTTTCCTCTCTGTGGAGAATTTCCTGGAGTACTTTCTGTAGGTTTGGTTTTGTGTTCATATAATTGTAAAGCTGAGTTTTATCATGGAAAGTTTTCCTTTCACCATCTATTATAAGGGAGACTTTTGCTGGGTAGAGTAGTTTAGGTTGAAAGCCATAGTTTCTTAGCATTTGGAGAGTATCATTCCAGGCCGTTCTAGCTTTCAGGGTTTCCATTGAGAAGTCTGAAGTAATTCTGATGGGGTTTCCTTTGAAAGTGGTGTGCTGTTTTTCCCTAGCTGCTTTTAGGATTTTTTCCTTGGTGTCAATGTTTAGAGTCTTAATGATAATATGCCTTGGGGAGTTTCTCCTTTGGTCTAGTCGGTTAGGAGTTCTGTTTGCTTCTTGAATCTTGATGGGCCTTTCTTTTAAGAGACTGGGGAAGTTTTCTTCAATTATTGTGTTAAATAAGTTCTCCATGCCTTTGGTCTGAAATTCTTCTCCTTCTGGTATTCCAATGATTCTGATATTAGGACGTTTAAGTGTATCCCACAATTCTCTCATGTTCTGTTCACAGGAACTTTTGAACTTACTGAAATTTTTGGACTCTCGAACTGTTTCTTCCATCCTGTCTTCCAGATCAGAATTTCTATCTTCCACTTCGCTGACTCTATTCTTGAGAGCCTCTAGTGAGTTTTGGACTTGTTCAATTAAGTTTGCATTTTCTACTACTTTCCTATGTATCACTTCCATCGCTTTGTCCAGCTCCCTTTTTGTCTCATTTTCTGATTTTCTTGCTGATTCTTGGAAATCATCCTTGCATTTCTTTATGTTTTCATTTAGTGTGGCCAGCTGATTTTTAAGGTCCTCTTTTTTTTCATTCTCCCTCAACTCTCTTAGCTCTCTTTGAATTCCTTCCAGTGTCTTATCATATTGCTCTAGCTTAGTGATGGTAGCATCCATACGATTATCTATCCTTTGTAGCTTTCCTGTCAGATCTAGCAGTAGTTTGGTCAGGGTTGCATTGTTCATTGCTTCCACTTGATGTTCTGATCCTAAACACTCTTCTATGTTTTGGTTTGTTGTGATCCTTGTTGGACTGGGTGATCTGTCTGGATTTTCTTCCATTTTATTTTTCGTGTTATTTCTTTTGCGCTGTGGTCTACCCATGTCAGTGTATGGGCAGGTAGGTGGGTGGAGCAGCCTGGGATCTAGCGTAATGCAAATCCAAGGCAGCCTGGGGCAGTTGTAAGCAGCCTAGGTTTTTGCTCACTCTTGCCAAAGCCGCCTACCTATAGCCTGACAGGGGCACCAAAGTTGCCTGAATTCTCACCCAGTAATGCACCTAAGCTGCCTGCCTTTGAGCTTGGAAAGGGACTGAGGTAGCAAGCCTTGAAGGTGCCTAGATTCTGGCTGGGTACACTGGGGTCTGTAAACAGTCTGTGCTCTTCCACCTCAGGGGAGTGGGGGATGGGTGGCGATGTACAGGTAGGGGATGGCACCTGCGCTGGCGCTAGTGACTCAGTGTGGACTTATGTGGCTCTTGCTGTGGGACTGGGCCCACTGCACGTGCAATTGTAGTGCAGAGGCAGATGATGTGGGTACGGAATCAGGACACAGCAGAAACTGACCGGCGGCAAGTGATGTGAAAACAGCAGGGCGTGAGGGGAGGGGGGGCAGCTAGGAGCGTGGGGCGCTGTGGGATACCGTGGGGTGCTCTGGACTCGCAGGGGGGGAGGGGGCGGACCGCGCGGGGGAGGGGGCTGAGGGGGTCCAGGGGGTCGCGGGTAGCGCAGGGGCCGTGGGGCACGCTGAGGTAAGATGGAGTGCTGGATGCTGTGGGACGCTGCGGGGCAGTCTGGGCGCGCGGCGGGGGTGGGGTGCACGGGGGGGGGCTCGAGGAGCGTGGGGGTGGGGCGCGGGGTGTCTCGGGGCACGCGGGGGGATGGGGGACACCTGGGCGCCTGGGCGCCCGGGCGCTGGACGCTGCGGGGCTTTGAGCGCCCCTGTCGCGTGTGGGTAGGGAGCGTTGGGCGCGTTGGGGGGGGAGGCGAGGGCGGGGCGCGCGGGGGGGGTCTCGAGGCGCGTGGGGGTGGGGCGTGGGGGTCTCAGGGCGCGCGGGGGGTGCGGGGGTGCGGGGCACGCCTGGGCGCCCGGGGCGCGGGGCGCTTGGGGCGTGCCTGCTGAGTGTGGATTGAGAGAACGGAAGGCAAGGGCGGTGGGGCGCGCGGGAGGGTGGGGCGGGCGTGGGGTGGTCTCGAGGCACGCGGGGGTGGGGCGCAGGGGTCTTGGGCGCGCAGGGGCGCGGGGCAGGCCTGGGTGCCCGGGGCGCGGGAAGCCTTGGTTGGCTTGGGCTGCGTCTGCTGTGTGTGGATAGGGAGCGTGGGGCGCGCTGGGGGGGGAGGGGCGTGCTGGGGGGGTGCGGGGGGTGCGGCGGGTGTGGGGCACGGGGGTTGTGGGGTGCGCTGGGCCGCCGGGGCGCGTGGGGCTTGGTGTGCACGGGGCGCCGGGCCGCTGGGCGCTGGGCCGCGCCGGATGCAGTTATTCGCGGCGGGCGGGGTGGCGGGGCGTGGGTCGCGGGGGGTGTGTGCTTCCCTCTTTTATCCCAATCTGTGCCCTCCCTCTTCAGAAAGTTCCTAATTTCCCTTGAATACTTGCCTTTTTTTCCCTCGTTGTTTGTAGTGCAGCTAGGCGGTCGCCATCTTGACCGGAAGCAGTGAACCTAGCTACCTTGTTTATAATAAGCACCAAAACACATTACTTCATTCATTCATTTATTTGTTCATTCATTTTTTTATTCCTGGCATATAATGTTATGCTATTATGCCTGTACAACAATATATTGCCACTTGTGTATGTTATGTGTGGGTTTGGGTGTTGCTACAGATTCAAGCACAGATTTACAAAATGGTTATGTTATGTCCAATTTCCTGATAGTAAGTATAAATATATACTATAATGTGTATATTTAAATTTTATTGTATACCTTTAAAGTTTAAATATTGAATTAGGAACTTTTCATTGCATCCTGAAAGATAGAAAATCAAAATAACACCATGTTTTAAAACCAAAAATAAAAGAAAAAGAAGAAATACTACAAAACTCCTTATACAAAGCAAGCATAACCAAACCAGACAGACAGAAAAATTAAAAAAGAAAATTATAGACGAATCTCCCTCATATACATAGATACAAAATTTCTCAACAAAATACTGGGAAACAGAATACAAGACTATATCAAAAAGAACCTTCACATTGACCAGTCAAGTAGGCTTTATCCCAGAGATGCTGGGATGGTTCAACATATGCAAATCAATAAATGCAATACGCCATATGAAACAGGATAAAAATCACATCATCATATCAATAGATGCAGAAAAAGCATTTGACAAAATCCAATATCCCTTCATGGTAAGAGTCCTAAAAAAACTGTGACTAGAAAGAACATATCTCAATAGAATAAAGTCTATTTATGACAAACCTACAGTCAACATAATACTTAATGGTGAAAAGTGAAAACTTTTGCACTCAAATCAGGAACAAGACAAGGGTATCCATTGTCCTCACTATATTTAACATAGTACTGGAAGTATTAGCTATACCAATAAAGAAAGAGACAAACATAAGAGGGATAAAAACTGAAAAGGAAGATATCAAAGTATAATTTTTTGCAGATGATATGATTCTATACATACTATTTTCAACAAAGATGCCAGGCTGGAGAGATGGCCTAATGGTTAAGATGATTGCCTGTGAAGCTTAAGAACTCATATTAGAATCTCCAGGTCCCTTGTAAGCCAGATGTACAGTGATGCATACAATATTGCACATGCGAACAAAGGGGTACATGTGCCTGGAGTTCATCTGCAGCAACTGGAGGTCCTGGCACATCCATTTTGTCTCTCTCTCTCTCTCTCTCTCTCTCTCTCAAAATATAGAAAAACTACCAAAATATTCATTGGATAAAAGATAGGTTTGCTAACAAATGGTGCTGGAATAAAATGAATATCTATATGTAGAAGGATGAAAATAGATTTTTATATCTCTTCATGCAATTGATTAAATCAAGTCCAAATGTATCAAAGACCTTAATATCAGACCTGAACACCCAAACTGCTAGAGGAAAATGAAGGTTTAACCCTTCAACCATAGGCAATGAATTTCTGACTATAACCCAAGTTACTCAGGAAATAAAACCACCAGTCAACCACTGCGGCCTCATGAAATTAAAAACTTTTTGTATAACAAAGGACACTGTGAATAAAGCAAAGAGGCAACCTACATTCCTACAGAATGGGAGAAAATCTTTGCTAGCTATACATCTAACATAGGATTACTATCCAGGATATACAAAGAACTCAAACAACTAAATAATAAAAAATCAGACAGCCCAATTTAAAAAAAATGGGCTATGGAACTAAATAGTTTTCAAAAGAATCAATGCAGATGTCCTATAAATATCTTTAAAAATGTTCTACATCCTTAACCATCAGGGAAATGAAAATTAAAATTACTTTGAGATTCCATCTCACTCCTGTCAAAATGACTATCCTCAAGAAAACAAATGACAATAAATGGTCGTGGGAATGCAGAAAAAGAGGAACCCTTCTATACTCTTGCTGGTACACCCATTGTGGAAATCGGTGTGAAGGTTCCTAAGATAGCTAAAAATGGATCTAGCATATGACCCAGCTCTACCACTCCTAGGTATGTATCCTAAATACTTGTCTCACTACCTTAGAGATACTTGCACATCTATATTTATTGCTGCTCTATTCACAATAGCTAGGAAATGAAACCAGCTTAGATGTTCCTCAACTGATGAATAGATAATGAAGATGTGGTACATTTATGCAATGGATTTCTATTCAGCAGTAAACAAAAATGAAATTATGAAGTTTTCAGGAAAATGAATGGATCTGAAAAGGGTATGCCTATGGATACTCCCTCCCATTCTATGGCTCTTACATTCTTTCCACCCCCTCTTTTGCAAAGTTCCCTGAGCCTTGGTGGATGTGTTTTAAGTCTACTTCCACGATGAGCTCTTAGGAACCCCTGGATTTCTGCTTTGGTAGTGTTGAATGTCCTCACCATCCTTCACCCTGGTGCTGTCAGGATCACCATGGAAGCAGCGCTTTTCCTAATCTCCCCCATTCCTTTGTAGTTTCATGTGAGCCTTGGCTGAAATGTGAAGGGTGGTTAACCGCCTGGGGTTTCTCTACCTTCGCAGGAGTTGAAAGGTGGTTAGGAGGCTGCAATCTTCATGGAGAGTTCTCCCTACTATTTTATACAATGAATATATGCTAATGAAACTTTGTTTAAAAGAAACAATAGAACTCATCATGTCCTCAAAGAGGTTATGGGAATACAGTAAGATGATAGCCAGCTAAGAAGAGGCTTCAGGATGAAATGTGCTTTCCAAACAATCTCTTGGTCTTATTTTTCTCCATCTCCAAAGCTATTTAAGCCACTCAAACTGTAGTATTTTGACTTAACAGCCCCTGCCAAAATAGGCAGGAAAGAATATTCATATTTTTTTCTTACTGTTGCATTTTCTTTTATCCGTTGTACCTACCAGCTTACTCAATATGTCATTTTTAATCCTAAATGCTTATTCTACAACTGTATTCTGTGTTGACAAATAAACTATAAAGATTAAATATCAAAAAGTCATCTCAAAAAATATCAAACCTAACTAATTAATATAATCAAACTTTATTGAGTGTGGGGGAGTAGAGGCCTCTTACCTGGAGAATCACACGTAATCTAGTTTACAGATCAGGTCAGTACCTTGACCTGGAACTATGTAGAATCTTTGTGTGAACTTAAACTGACAGTCTTTCTTCGAGTCCAAAAAACATGAATTTATTATTACACAATGAGACTCACAAATATTATCAACACAGTTTGGGAAAAATAGGGATGTAGGCAGCTGACCCCACTGGCATCATTAAGTGACTCTGGCTGCTGAGGATGGGAAACAGTCATCTCAGGTCATTATTTCTTTTGGTGAAACATTATTCCCACTTTTGGTTATCATATTTAATTATAATTTTAAACACTGTGTTGAAAGAGAGACCCTCCTCAACTGGTCGTCAGAGTAATGTTCATATTTTCCAGGTACTCAATGCCAAATCAATTCTGATTCCAGACCAAAGCTAATATTAGAAGGGAAAAAGGTTTCAAGTGTTTGTTTATTTTAAAAGAACAAAATCTACTCTAGGGAATAGTATAAAGTGTAATCCTTCTTCCCACAGGGGTGTGGCAAGGGGTGTTATGTGAGGCCAGGCCTGAGAGAAAAAAAAACACAAGGAAATCTTTTTTTTTTTTTTTTCCCATTTCCAGACTAGCCATCTGTGACTTAAAAGTTTAAAAAAAAAAATGGAAGTAGTAATAAAAAATGGGAAAAATAGGTCTTAGGGAAGCTTCCCCCTTTGCCAATATCTTTGAGAGTTTACTTTCTATTCAAAATGTTAAAGGAACATAATTGTTTCCATGTCTTATTAATTTGCCCTTGTTTGCAAAGGGCCACGGTCCCATAACCCATCTAGATCATGGTCTTGGTGTGGATTGAAACTCAAAAAAACAGGAGGGTGAAAATAAGGGCTGTTTTCATGTGGCTCCTGCACTGACTGAATCACCATGTCCCTGGGCAAGTTATTTCCTCTCTGTGTACCAGATTTAAAAATACACAGATAATAGTCTTCCTGATCCCCTTACCTCACTGAGAAGCTGTCAGTATTAACAAATAATAAATCTATATTTTTAGAAAGGAAAAATTGCTTACACTTAAAAATATTATTTTTCACTGTTCTAGATTCATTTTGTACAACTTAAATTCCAAGTGGATCACAGTGGGCACAATGGGATTTAGAACCCATACTAAGAAAAGGCTAGAGTTCAATTTTCAGAACAAGTATTTGGAATGTTTCCAGTTTCCTTAAGAAAAAGACAAATACCAGTGAGATCGATTCATTTTTTAAAATTATTTATTTATTTGAGAGGGAGAAAGAGGCAGATAGGGAGAATGGGCATATCATGGCCTCTAGCCACTGAGAACAAACTTCAGACACATGTGCCACCATGTACATCTGGCTTACATGGGTACTGGGGAATTGAATCTGGGTCCTTAGGCTTTGCGGCCAAGTACCTTAACTGCTAAGCCATCTCTCCAGTCCCAAAATTTATTCATTTTATGTGGAGGGAGGGTACATTTTTTTTCAGAAAAATAAAGTATAGGATAAACCAATATGTAAAAAATATCTCATGATAGTAAAAATAACACTTAATAGTGATGGGGAGGAAATCTAGTTATAGATCTTGGTTACTAAAGTCAAGTTGCTAAGCTTCTCTAAGTGTCATTGTCTTCATCAGAAAAGCAAAAAAAATTGATGATAATAATAGTAATGGAATTTAGGGTACTAAATTAAACACAAATCATTGGAATTGTGTTTAATTTGGTACCCTAAACACAAATCCCTGTGTGTGTGTGTGTGTGTGTGTGTGTGTGTGTGTGTGTGTGTGTGTACATTATTCTTTAGAGCTATTAAGCACTGTGCAAATAGCAAGTTGAGAGAGGCTACTGCTGAGCCAACCAGCCCATGTCTCTGGTCACCATGGCATCACCTCATTTGCTTCAAGGACAGCAGTTACACCAATTTTCTTGGACATGAAAACAGTGTCCAGAATGTTTCACATAATTTACAGTTTTCACCCACTTTGATGGGGGGAGAAAAAGGAAAGGAAGGTTTGGTTCCATATTAAGTCTACCCCATCTTTTTTTAAAAAATTCAGATCTATTGTAAGCAGGACAATCCCTAGCCCTTCTTTTGATTTGGATGAGAAATGAAAGCTTTGAGTCTGAAGTGGTGGGTTTTGTGAACCCAGGAGCCTGAAGTCTTGCCTACTTCGAGGTGTGCTAACATAGACATGGGGAATCAATGTTCCATGCAACAAGGCTTGGAGTGTTGTCTCTGTCCTCAAGGATGAAGAGAAAGTCAGCATTTTTAAACATACAATGATGAGAAAACAGTTTTTTTTTATGACATCTAGGGTCTCCTTTGACCCTGAGGCTTAACCTATGAATCAGAAAACAATTAAAAAATGCACTTAGTCTTCTTGACTTTTTTGTTTCCTATTTGATATCCAAACATTCTGACTCAGCTCAGAAAAATTTCAACCTCCTAGAGTTTTTCAGCCTTCCTGATCCACTCCAAGATATCTGAGTGATTCTTTATTCTACATAGACAAATTGTCCACATTTCCCCCTAACTTAAAGACCTCTTTTACTATGTCCTTCTCTGTCATTCCATCAAGATCTACCTTGATCACCAGAAAATTAATCCTTTGGTGCAAGAATCACAACTTGGGCCTTTGATTCACTTGATTACATAATGCTTCAGTATTTGTGTTTGTAAATGAAGGTATCCATTGCAGAGGTTTTTGTGTCAATGCTAGAACATCACTGGCCATGCTTGGAAGCATAGCATTCCTTTCAGATATTTTGCTCTGCATTTCCCCTCCTCCTTATTCTCCCATATGTTTTCAGAAACTGCTGATCACAGTCGTGAATGATCCCTGACATGTTAGTCGACATAGGCCTGTCTATGACTAAACAAGAAATCTGTGTAGAAAAAAAAAAAAAACTTGCAACAATCGTTTTATGATGCAAAGCAAATATTACAAAAATGCTCGTAGAAGAGGAAGCTAGAGATTCATGCTTCAAAATTGAACACCAAATGGTAAGTACATTATTTTAAATGTGAGTGATTCCAAAGGCAAACACAAAATGTAAAACTTTTAGAAGCTTGAATTTACACTCCTGTTTTCCTACAAATTTCTACACCTGTTTTATTCTTTACTTTATTTATTTATTGGTTTTTGGATTTTCAAGGCAGGGTCTTGCTCTAGCCCAGGCTGATCTGGAATTTACTCAGTAGCCTCAAACTCACAGTAATCCTCCTACCTCTGCCTCCTAACTCCCAAGTGCTAGGACTAAAGGCATGCTCCACCACACCTGGCTTTGTTTTATTCTTTATAAAGTAGAAAAATGTCACTTCACTCAAGAAATTCTCAATAAGAAGTGGAAAAGTGGAAGAAAGTAAGAAACAACAACAAAAAAAAAAAAAACAAGAAAAGATTAGAAATTCTGGATTGCTCAGAACACCATGCTTATCTTCAGTTCCACTGGTTCCAGGAAAATGGTTGATAACATACAGTAAAAAGCCAAAAATTCAGCATCTTAGATAAAAGTCAGATTAATAACTCAGTTGTGTGTAGCACTAACTGAGTTGATGATGTTGGTGTCCAGGTCTAAAAACTAATTCAATTCAGTTTTCTCTACCCATGTACATGAAGTCTATTTTCCCACCTCCCAAGTATTGACTAGGTTTTCATTAGCTGTCACCAACAGAACGCCATAGAAGTGATGTCCTGTCAAGGAAGGCTTGAAATCCAGAGGAAAGATAGTCCCCAGACAATTAGCCCACCTACTACTGGAAGGCACTACACGAACTAGTTGGGGAAAGTGGACAACACCTGCCCAAGCAACTCAAAGTCTAAGTGACTCAGAAGAAAACAACCTGACGTGATGCTCACACAAGTGCAATAGTGGCACACTGCCATGGTGGGTAACCAACTGCTCTTGGATTGGCTAACAGATCCACTCAGTGGAATAGAAACCACATCTGGACCTTGGAAACAAGTCAGAATCATACCCAGATAATGATTTTGCTTTCCATTGTCAACCTCCACTAACCTTAGACTATAAGAGTGTCTACACCCTTTTAATTCTCTCTAAATTAAAAATGGTTTTCCCATTTAACTGGTGCTGACTTCATTCTCCATTAGAGAATCTGCTTCTCTTTTGCAGACAGGAGCTGGACCTGAGGGGATAAACGACCCAGTGCAGTTAGTTCATCCCAGCCCCAGCTGAAACCACAGAGGAATTGGGGAAATGAGCAAGAGTGCTGCTTTCTTAGTGAATCTGATATCAGCACAAGGGTGATAGAGATACTGAAGACTCTCAATACCTACCAAACCAGAGACCCAGAGGCTCCTATGTGCCCATCACTGAAGTAGACTTAAAATGCTCCCAGCATGGCTCAGGGAATTTTGTGGAAGAGAAGGTGGAAAGATGGTTAGAGCCACAAGTTAGGACATTTTGCACAGAGAAATTGCCTTCCCCCCACCCATAATGTATGACCCACAATCCCCATGAGATTGACCTGCCTTCCTAGTGAGGAAGGCCTCTTCAGAAAGGGGGTAGGGAAGAGGGAAAGGATGGTATCAACATGTGTTGTTTACATACTAAATATGTCCATATCTAATAAAAAACTGTCCTTGCATCCATGCTTTTCTCTCTTGGGAACCAGCTACAAATGTATAAAACAACCTAGACAAGCCTGCTGGATAAGAAGAAAAGACACAGCCCAATGCTCCACATTGGACAAACTTCCAGTTATGGGGATAAAATTTTCTCAGACTAGACTGTTCCCAACCAATTCAAGGGCAGACATAATATGCATCAGTTGCCTCCACAAATCTAAGAAGACATAAGTTAAATAAGACCCTCAAGTAAATAATGAACCCATAGACACATGAGTAATAATAGATACAGCAGAAGATAGCTGATATGGAGTCAATCCTTTGGCCAGGTACTTACATAAATCTGGAGGTAGAAGGTCAAGCCAGTAGCTCTCATAGGTCATATCCCTACCAAGGTAAAGCGAGTTGTTCCAAAAACAAATTCAAAGCTCCAGAGTTCACTTTTAACAATAATAATCTTAAAGCTAATATTTCTAAAATACTTGGTGCATAGACACCATTTCCTCTAACTGCCACAAAAAAAGAGACATATTATTTTCCAGATTTGTAGAAAAATTGAGGATAAAAGAAATAAGGTAGGTAGGAGGAACTGAGTTGGAAACTTTGCATTAAACTGATGCCAAATTCAGGTCATGAGTGCCCAAGGGCATCTTACTGGAAATGTGACAGTATTGTCACAGCTAACTATGAGGACCAAGCTGAGAAACATCATAGGGTAATTATCTAATCTTCTACCAAGAAAGTGATGCAAGGGTTAAGCTGGAGAGAGAGCAGTTGCTAACACCTGTCATGTCAGTACAGCAGAATACAAGCTCAATAAATCCTGCTTCCTCCTTGGAACATTTGTCTCCATGGTGAAACAGTGAGAGGGAGCCCAGGGTCACAGAGGCTTAGCATATTCCTCTCTGGTTTCTGCCCACTCTGAGTCATCAGTCGCACCAAGGTAAGCACTCGCTTGCTCACCCTCCTCCCAACAGTTGCTAGGAAAGGCAAACCAAGTAGATAGGGGCCTCATAGCATAGTAAAGTTATTAGATATGAATTTGAATTTCTCAATATCCCTAAGTGTAAGAAAAATAGTTTTGTATATTTTGTGAAGCTCATCTATCCCATCTTCAAGAAATTATCCTACTGAGTGCTGTAAAAATGTCCGGTTTTTCAAAATATTTTTATTTATTTAGTTGTAGGCAGAGAGAGAACACAGAGAGAACAGACGCTCTAGGACCTCCAGCTGCTGCAAATGCACTCCAAATGTATGCTCCACTTTGAGAATTTGGCTTTACGTGAGTAGCGGGGAATTGAACACAGGTTGTTGGGCTTTGTAGGCAAGTACCTTAACTGCTGAACCAGCACTCCAGCCCCAAATATCCTGTTTTGAAGAACCACAGTATGAATTAAGCCCTTTGATATAGAATTAACAATAGTAAGTAATTTTTCTGATGAAGCAACTGTATGATGCATGTGTTAGTTTTACCATTTTATAGATAGAGAAACTGAAATTTTGAGAAAAGACAAGCAACTTGCCAAATTCACAAACCTGGGCCCAAATCAAACCTAACTTTGTAACTTCTGGAATCCATGCTTTTAACCCTTCAATACCTATGTTCCATTATCACAGGCAATCATGAAAATATATAATCATATAATTATATGTAATATATAATATATATGCTTCATTGTTACATGCAGTCATACAAATATATAACCATATATGGATATATCCATATATTATGCCAGTAAATTTCTGCATGTCAGAGTTTTACATTTGAGTCTTTGCTTATCTTCTCTTTAACAACTTGAAAATGGTACTGAAGATAGAATTCCAAACATTTTAAACATCCTGAGAGATTAAGTCCTGCACATCTTGCAAATTCTTTACCTTCCAATGTTTTTATACTTCAACATTCCTTAACACAAATTTTAAAGCTGCTAAAACTCAACAGAAAATACCAGACTTTCCTTTAGGTGCTGCTACCATTTGGATCCTGAATGTCCCCCACCCCAAGGCTTATGTGATAAAAGCTAAGTCCCTAATGGTTACTATTAGGAGGTGCTAGGATCTTTGTGACCAAAACAGTGGAGATCAGTAGGTTACTGGGAACATTCTCTTAAAGGGGATTGTGGGATACCAGTCACTGGCTCTCCTCTCCTCCATGTCTGGCCATGAGGTGAGGGGTTTTGTTCCACCATGGGCTTCCCCCTTTCAACCTTGCCCCAGGAACAAAGCAATAAGGCCAATCAATCATGAGCAAAAACCTCTAAAACAAGGAGACAAAACAAAAACTTTCCTTTTCTAAGTTTATTATCTCGGGTTACATTAAAGTGAAGAGGATTTACTAACACAGGTGTTTACATATTTTTTTAATGAACACTGAACACACATTCCTGCTTCCTGAGTTAACCTTATTGTTGTTTCTGTGAGCCATACTGGAGGCCTGGGACGTGTTCTCATTCATCTAGCCTGCTATTTTCTGGGACACACAAGAAAACCGCATTCCGTGAATGAGATTGAGTACACTCAATTAAAGGATGCAGCTGGGGATCCAACCAACCTCAGCATGGTAGAATATGAAGCCATCACGTTCCACCATTCATGTTTTCCCTTATGCTTGGAATCTATGTAGCATATATTTTACAGAAGAGATTGAGATCCAACTTCTGTTAGAAATATTCCAAATGACAATACATGAGCTTATAGAACAGGTGAATTAGGATTTTATATAATTCCAATGACCACAGCAATGGCCTTTACATATCAGTTATTGTCTACATGATAAAACATGCTACTCCCAAGAAACTAACAAGCCAACATTAGAACCTCCAATCAGCCTTTCTTTGACATTTTGTGTTTCTTGCTTCTCTCTTTTGAGGTCCTACAGACTAAGTTCAATACACTCCTCAGGATCCATGTAAGTCAGATGCACAAGGTGACGTATGTGCCTGGGGTTTGTTTGCAGTGGCTGGAGGCCCTGGCTCACCCATTCTCAATCTCTGTCTCTCTCTTTTTCTCTCTCTCTCAAATAAATAAATTAATTAAATATTCAAAAAATAATTAAAAGTGAATTTTTAGTTTAATATACCATTTCTGTAAAACAGCTATCCTTAGCCTGAAATGCTCCTGGACAAAAGATACACTGTTCCTATCAGCCAAAGTATCTTCCCAATTATGAGTGTATGCTCATCACTTTAAAGGAATTTTTATTTATTTACTAGTGCGAGAGGGAGAGAAGGAGGAAGAGAGGTAGTGGGTATGCCAGGACCTCTCGCTGCTACCAAAGAGCTCCATGCACATGTGCCATTTTGTGCATCTGCCTCTGCCTGGGTACTGGGGGTTGAACCCAGGACAGCAGGCTTGGCAAGCAAGCATTGTTAACTGCTAAGTCAATTCCCCCACCCTGTTTATTCCTTTGATAGGAGGTAACTAGAGAATGATTTATAACTAAAGCAATATAGGAAGGTCCCCAGTACGGGGCAATATTCATGTGGGTATAGATTTCTTTGGCTTACTACCAATGTGAACTGTGCTGAAGGACCTGCAAGCAGCCAGGTACTATGGCACAGACTTGTATTCAGAGTATTATAAACTTGGGCTACACAGTGAGACCCTGGCTTAAAAAAAAAAAAAAAAAAAGGATACAAATTCAGTATTTGTTTGCAGGACATCTCCAAGTGCTCAAGACCAATATTTAGTCTTCCATAACTTCTACGGAGGCCTTCTATCTCTCAAAATGTTTCCTTTGTATCTTGGCCAACTTCATTGGATTTTTGTCTCCCACTTAGACACATGTCAGTATTTCCTGGTATCTTTCTTTAATCTCCATATTTTCTTATAGTACACATTCTCTCCTGAGGTTTCCATGGATTCTCCCCACATGTGAAAGCTCACAGTTTCAGGCATTAGTCTGTATCTCTAACCCTGACCCCTCTCCTAGATTCCACACCTGTGCCACAAATTTCCCAATACACTACATTTTCTTAAGGTATAGCCAATTAATTCTTCTGTTTATAAATATGTTTCTCCTCCTGCATCCCTTATGTCAGTTCACTTCATCACCAAGCACCCTAGCCATGAGCCTCCAAGTCCTGTCTCTTCTACCTCAGAGCTGGTCCCCAGTAGAGCCCCTCTGTGTAGCTGCAGCTTTTACAAATGAAGTGTAGCTTGTTTCTTTTCTCCAGTTTCTTTCCTGCTTAATCAGTCTTCTGCAGTACTCTCATAATTATGTTCCTAAAATGAATGAATGAATCAGTAAGTATATTTGCTGGCACAAATCCTCCTCCGGACACTTTTCTTGCACTTAGTGGTTTTAGTGGGGAAAATATCTGGTATGAAACAAAATCATCCTACTATCTTCCACTGTACTTCTTCCATCTAAGCCCACTCCAGAGTATCTCCCCACAGTAGTGCGCCCACACTCACCATCGCTATTCCATCCACCATGACTTCTTACATGACCTTCTCCTTAAACACGGTCCATAGTGATTGTATCTGAACATGCTGCTGTTTCCTGGACACCTGGCCCTTCTCATTGCCAAGCCTGTATTTACTCTTCAAAATCCAATCCAAACGTTTAACTCTGTAGGAGACATATATAGGTTCTTTTAACCAGCTACAATTTTTTTTAAATATTATTGCTCATGGGCTAAGAAGATGGTTCAGTGGTTAAAAGCATTTGCTTATAAAGGCTGCTGGCCTAGGGTTTGAGAACTCAGTACCCATATAAAGCCAGATCCGCAAAGTGGCACATGTATCTGGTGTTCATTTGTAACAGCAAGAGGACTTGGCATGCCCATGCTCTGTCTTGCTCTGCCACTTTCTCTGTCTCTCTTTCTTAAATAACTAAATATTTTAAAAATATTATTTCTCAGGCTGGAGAGATTGCTCGGCATTTAAAGGCACTTCCTGTGCAGTGTGAGGACTTGAGGGTGCCTAAAACTGTCCACACATCCACGTAAACAGCTAGGTATGGCCATGCATGTCTGTAACAGCAGTTCTGTGGGGAGTGAAGACCCGAGTAAGAGACTCTGTCACATGGAAAACACAGGCAGATCAGTGATGTAGGGGGAAACCTGCATCGTCCTTTGTTCCTCCAGTTGCTTCAGGCGAGCCCACGGGGTACTGCATTAACAAACACACGTGTGTATACCATCCCATACACATACACATTCTATACACACACAAACAAGAAAAATCAAAAGAAATATTCTTGCCCATCAGTCTCCATATACAGTAAAAATTGTGCTGCTGGGTGATGGATATACCATGGTTGGGAAGACAGACTCTCCCTACTCTACTGGATGTATAATCAGTATGGAAGACAGGGCTGCACATGCATCTCAAGTACTCCAAATTGGGTGGTATATGTTGTATTTTATACACCCATAACCTAGCCAATTTTAGCTAGTAGATCCTTCTTATTCTGTAAAATGCTGTATATTTCCTCAGTCCAGTTGAATAGCCACCAGGCACAGTGTCTACTAAGTACTTAACATGGTCAATGAAACTGAAATTAAAATTTCCAAATTATTTCATTTCAACTGACTTACATTTAAACAGTGAGACAGTGGCACTTATATAGGACTCTGCTTTTCTGGATGTGAAGGTAGTCTGTTCTAAAAGATTGAAAAGTAATTTAGTCTGAAAGTTGGGGAAGAAGTAAAAATATAAAATATGAGAATATTATATTCTGAGGGCCTCAACTCACAAGTTCATATCCTACTTTTCCGGTGTGCCCTTGGATTTTATAAACAAACAATGTCTAGGGTATAGTGAACATTAAACACATGGCTATTATTACCATCATGATTTTAATTACATTTTTATGATTTATAGCCTCCTTATAAATCTTATAAAAGATTCATTAAGTCATGTTCATCTTATATGCCTTCAATATCTATCAATTTTACAAAAATGAGACTTGCCTAAAATTCTTTTCTATTCTGAAGCAATGCAGGCAAAATCACTTCCCATCTGACACAACCTACATAATAAAGAAATTGCAACTTAATAAGGATTGATGTAGCCAGTGAGAATGACCCAGCACTCTGGCTCTGAGCATCACACTTTCCCAAGTTGAACAACAGAGCCAATATAATGTATTCTGAGAATTCTCAGTGGGTGGCTGAGTCTTATATCTCACTCTCGCTTAGTTGCAGATGCATTCATCTGAGTCAGTTTCTGGGATGATTTTTGTCTCTTCTGTGAAGCATCACCCTTCCTCAAGCTCAGTTTCACATCACCATCCATGGGAAAGTATTCATACACTTTGTTAGATAGACAATTTTATTCTGTAGCAATATACTTTTATCTGTCACATGGGAAAGATATGGGCAAAGAAAATGCTATTTTGTAATGTATTCTTGCAAACACATAACAAGTACACAATAAAGACTGAAAATAGCTGTTGTTAACATTATATGACAAATCCCCAGGAGAATTTGGCAGAGCCGGTTGTGCAGGTGGTATGCAAAGGGCCTATACAGCATCACCTCCAAACCTACAGAGGAGCTTCAGTTTGTTTTTAAAATAATGAGGGTCATCCAAATATCAGTATTATGTATGAGAAGCCAAATATATGCAAAGCCACTGGAAGCATAGAACTGAGGAAAGGAACTCTCAATGAACTGAAGGGTCATGGAAGAAAGGAGAAGCAGGACATGACTTGATAGTCAGAGCAAAGTGATGTCCTTCTCACAAACCAGATCTGATTATGCAAGAATATGATCAGGAGAATCTTCTTATCAAGTTGTCCCTGTGTTCAAGGCCTTGGTCAAATTCCCCATCACTCATGTGCCTTTGATGACCTGTTATTGAAGAAGTCTCAGCATATTATATTTAACATGTAGGTTGGTTCTTAGCTATCTGTGGTCTTATACTACTTATAAGATTTCATGGCTTGGGGTTTTATGCAGTTTTATCACCTCTGCCAGTACATCAGTTTTACAGGGTGAAACAGTTGTCACATACCTGTTCTGAATTCCCAATATTTCAACATGGAGCAGAGCACATCATGAAGCCTATGGTAGATACCTATGAGCTAACCATCAGACCACTAAAAAGCAATAAGATGAAGAGAAGCCAGGGAAAAGACAGGCAGACATAGAACTGCCATGAGTTTGAGGACAACCTGAGACAACAGAGTGAGTTCCAGGTCAACCTGGGCTAGAGTGAGTCCCTAACTCCAAAAATTAAAACCAAAAAATATAATAAATAAATAAGAGGATGCCGAGCTGTCTGAACCAAGGCTTCTAAGAGTTTCTGAAGTGAGTCATTTCACAGGAATGCCAATTCTAATGAACTGAAATGGAGAGAATGTCTTGGACATGTTAAGTGTAATCTTATCATTAGCCCATGGATGGATTGCATTTGCCTCTGACAGTGCATAGAAACAAGTTCCTTGGAAAAGAGACTTCCCTTGTAGATGACAAGAAAAAGTCCACATGGAAGGTTTTTCCACTACACAGGCCTGTGAGATTTACTCATTAATAAATAAGCTGACATATGGCCCCAGAATGCTAGAAACAAAAAAAAGTTCTCGCATATCCTTACAGAGAACTGAAGCCCAGGGATAGGAAATGACATGGCTGATGTAACCTAACAGTCCAATGGCATCACCTCATCTGTCTACTAGGCTTGCAGTATTCCAGGGCTCTTGTTGTTTGCACACCAGCTTCAGAAACCACAGAATTCTACAGGCCAATCTTCCAGACCTTATCCTCACAGGTTTCCTCTGCAGACCCTTCTCTTGAGAACCAGGCCTCTTTGGAGGACAGCATCTGTCATGATGCGACTTGATTCCCCATCACACACCAGAAACCCTAAAGCTGATTGGAAAAGCTGACTCACAACATCATAACTCACAATGATTCTTCCTATATCTTTAAATATTTCATAGTGTGATAAAATATTTATGCATGCCATTCCCATTTCAGCCATTTTAAGTGCACAGAGTTTTCACATTGTTGTGCAACCATGACCGCTGTCCATTTCTAGAGCAAATAGAAACTCTAAACCCAAAACTGGCCAGATTATTTCCTTTCAGCCTTAGTATCCTTGGTTGTACTCTAGCCCAATAAATTTAACTAATCTAAGTAACTCATGCAAGTGGATCATACAATATTTGCCCTTTCACAGGATCATCTCACTTGACATGATGCATTTTCTAAAGTATATTAATGAGGAAGCATATCGTTTTCAAGGTTACCTATTATCCCTTTTGTGTTTATAACACATTTTGTTTTATCATTTATTGGTTGATGGACATTTGGGTCATTTCTACCTTTTGACTACTGTCATTCATGTCTCTTGTTATTGGTTTCCAAATGTCTGTTTGTGTTCCTGATTATGGTTCTTTTGCATACATACTTACATTAAAATTGCTGACTGCTGGATCATAAGGTAGTTTTTTTTAATTAAACATTTTAGAAAACACCAAGCTATTTTGCACAGAAAAATTACCATTTAACATTCTTGGGTTTTTTTTTTAATTTCTTTATTTCTTTATTTGAGAATGACAGACAGAGAGAAAGAGGCAGATAGAGAGAGAGAGGGAGTATGGGCGCGCCAGGGCCTCCAGCCACTGCAAATGAACTTTAGACGTGTGCGCCTCCTTATGCATCTGGCTAACGTGGGTCCTGGGGAATCAAGCCTCGATCTGGAGTCCTTAGGCTTCACAGGCAAGAGCTTAACTGATAAGCCATTTCTCCAGCCCATTTTGTTTTGATTTTAGAAACAGTGTCACTATTGAGCCCAGACTGATCTGAAATTCATACACACAACCTTCCTTCCACAGCCTCACAAACTATAGAATTACACATATGGTCCACCATACCTGATCCATCATATTCTGAACAGAAATATCTACACCTTCTCTCTTCTCCACATCTCATCACCTTTAGTTACTTTCTGATTATAGGTAATAGAAATTTTCATGGCTATAAAGTAGCTCATTAGCTTTTCTTTTGCCATTCCCTAATGACTAGTTATTTTGAGCATCTTTCCATGCACTTCTTGGTGTTTTGTGAATATTCTTTGAAGAAATGCCTATTCCAGTTCTTTGTCCAGTTTGAACTTAGTTGCTTGATTTATTTTGTTTCTGACAATTTTGTTTTAGTCCTTACCTTTCTTGATTAATAATCCATGGTATTTTCCTCAGTTTTGAACTGAATAATACTCCCCATAGACTAAATAACTCTACTCCTTTATTTCTGGTCTCATTTCCAGTTTTCCTTACTAACATTTACCATTATTGCATGACCTATATACCATCTCTAACATTTCTTGCTTTATATGTGTGAGACAATAAGCTAAGTGCTTATACTTATTCTCTCCTTTTTATATTTAAAACTATTTAGTAGGTAGAGGGTATTATTATTCTGTTATTATGAGAACTGGAGCTCATAGAAATTAAACATTTGCTTACTTTATTAAAGTAATTAGAGTAGCATTTAAGTACAGGAAAATTCTAGACTTTATGTTTTTAAGCAGTTCTGTCTACCTCAGTGGCATTAACCACTAAGTCATGCTAATATAACCCTGGATCAATAAATTATATAATTGAATTATATAGTTGCAAGTAATGAAGACTGGCCTTGAAAAATTAGGCTGAAAACTCATCTTTAGTAGGGATATGAGGTAATTCCAATAATTGAAGGGACTTACAAAGAATCGGCCTTAGAAATAAGACCTAGATGATATGGATCACCAATCCTGTAGTAACCAAGGGCAACCACACCATGACTCAGCCACCTGAATGAATTAGATAGAATTATTTCAGCTATCAGGTCAAATGAACTTTCAGCAACTAAACATGATACTGGTCTGGGTGCTGTGTGGCACTGTCTTCCAAGATAAAAAGCTAATGCCATCTTTATCAGAAGCAGCTACTAAAATTGCTCATGAAAGACTCCAGAGATTGAGCCTGTTCATGCTTCTTATATCAGAAGGGGGATGGAGAGAGTTGACAAACCCTCACCAGAGATATCAGATTCCTTTTGTGCCAACTGTATGTTGTAATGATGTCCCAAGCCTCACAATCTCAGAGAATCAGAGAGGACATAGAGAGTGGAAGATCAAGGGAGGGAGAGATCCATTTAGGACATCTATGCTGGGAGAAAACTCTTCAAAGCTGTGGTTGCTTTAAGCTACCATACTCCTGTACAGAGTCCCACAGTTGTGTTTTAGAATGAAACCCAATTAAACAGGTAGAACTTTGGTGGAATCAGCATTCGGTCTACAATGGGTGCCTTGCATGGTGGAGCAAGCTCTTGTTGATGTCTCCACAGAAAAGAGTTCACACTACATTGGGCATCATATCGATCAACCCCAAGGGTCCAGAAGACACAAGAACACACATAAATTGGCAAACCAAGAGAGTTCTATCAGAAATGGAAAATTTCTTGCCTCAAGAACAAATGAAAAAATTATAACGAAGTAGATGCAAAATGCCAAGTGCACTACTATGTTCTCAGTTTTTAACTTCAGCTCAGATCTCTCATCAGGTCAAAACTTACACAGTAAACCAAAAGCTGGTGTCTTAGCCAGGCATGGTGGCACACACCTTTAATCCCAGCACTCAGGAGGCAGAGGTAGAAGGATCACTGTGAATTCAAGGCCAGCCTTGGACTACATAGTGTGTTCTTGGTCAGCCTGGGCCAGAGTGAAACCCTACCTCAAAAAAAGAACAAAAGAGAGAGAGAAGAAAACAGCTGGTGTCTCTTTTAAATCACTTAACACAATACTGAGCATTGTGTCCTCTTTCACTGGTTAGAAGTTTACCTCGCAGATTCCTCTTCTGCTCCATTTCTCACTCTAAAACAAGAACACAACCAGGAGACAGAGAGCTCCTCCACTGTATTATGTTGATCCTTACACACCTAGCACTAAACATGGGGTCATGAAAGCAATGGTTGCTAAGTAAATGTTTGGTAATGAACAAACATAGAGACAGGGAAGGCTAGAGTAATAAATGCTCACATAACAAAAGATCTCAAACAAAAAAAGACATCAAAGTTTTATTTGAAGTAGATATAATATTTATTGAAGATAATATGTTATGTAGATCATAAGAAACTGAAGAATCTTAATAGTGTGGATAAAAGGATGGGGTATATTAAAAAAAAAAAAGGATGTCCCTTGTGCCTGTCCCTGATCAGACCACATTTGTTAAATTATCGCCATTTCTTCTAATGCTTGAAATATTTTTGAAAATATGAAAAGTCAATTACAAATGGGCAGTGGCTAGTAGCCCTGGCATGCCCATTTTCACTCTTTCTCTCTCTTCTCCCTCTCTGTCTCTAATAAATAAATAAAAATAAATCTTAAAGAAAGAAAATTAAACTTACTATACACACACACATATACATATGTACAGATGTATATATATGACTACATTCCTAAAATGCCAATACCCTGCTTCTTTACTATATCAGCCTCCTACGGATCATAGCAGGGGAAAGTTTCTTCCTTTGTAAAAATTCATGGGATTAGAGTTTGTTTATGTAGATAACCAAAGATAAACTTCTACCTCAATGCCCAGCCATTTTGGTGAACCAGCTGCAAATTCTTCACATTAGTTCTTTTTTGACCTTTAAAGGTAACATAATGTCAGATTCGAGGATTAGGGCATAAACAGTTTTAAAAGAATATTGTTTATATCTTTACAATTACCATTAGAACCAAAAGAGTAAAATATTTTTTCTCATTTATTATGATGCTTATTAGTAATGTTATATTGTAATCCTTTTATTTATATCGTTCACTTACGACTCAGTCTTCAAGTTAAAAATTAATATAATGACCATGTCCTTAGAGTACAAACTGGCAAACCAAGAATAGATTGCTTTTCTTATCATAATGCCATAGAAATGAATAAATTCCAATACCTTCAGACAGACATGTGTTCTGCAATTACCATGATCACCTTTGAATCTCTGGTTTTATATCCAACTTACTTCATTAATGCAGATTAATCCTGTTCCCATGAGCTTCCAGTAACTCAGATTCAAACCTCCATCACCTCTCATTCCTAAAATTTAATGCTACATGAATGACTCTGTCAAGTTCTACTGTCATCTTGAGGTGGATGTAGCCTGCCCCTCTGGGACCACAGCTCAGAGACCCCTGTGTGCCTTTGAGGCTGCCCCTACAAAAGCATTTCCCTAGGCAGTTTTAGTGCAGGAGGAACCCTCTCAGAGGCATTCTCAATTCATGTTCTGTCCTTTCAAATAAATGTTTGTTTTCACAAGTTTGAGCCTTTGATAAGTGGGGTCTTTTCCTCAGGTCACTTTTCCTATTGTCACAGTGCAAGGCATGAGGTTTCTCTTTGATGATGCTGATCTCTAACAATTAGAGCTGCTTTTTTGATTTTGAATCATTTGTAACTTTAAACTCATACTCTTTTTCTCACCAAACTACACATTTTTTATATTTTCTCTGTCCTTGTAGATCTAAGAACAGTGAACAATAACCATGCCACAGCTTAGACGTTATACTTTCAGGGAATTTTCTCCACCAAATAATTTAGTCCCTTATTTTTAAATACAGCCTCACTCAAGTTTTCATGACAGCCAGATATGTTCATCAGAATGTAAAATGAACAGACCAATTCTTGTTGGAGTCCATGTGGCCCTTTGAAACATTATGAACCCAGTCTCCCATGTCTATCTTTCTCTCAGAGTTCCGGTATCTGAAATTCTCAGGAGAATGGCCCACTAAAAGCTGTTTTCAGCACTCTAGCTTATAACTCTAAATTCTTATATATTTCTCTCTTGAACCATTTCCAAAGTCTTATGAATCATGGGCTCAGTTTTATCACATTAACAATTCCACTTGAGTCTTGTTCTATGTCAGATGCAATTTAAGAAGGAAGGATTTTGTTTTAGCTCATGACTTCAGGTTGCAGGCCTTCATGACAGGGAAACCATGGCAGCAGGGATGTGAGTCAGCTGGTTTCACTGTGTCTATGGCCAGGAAGCAAAAAGAGAAGACTGGTAGTCCTCTGGCCACTTTCTTGTTTCCTGACTCTGGGACCTCAGCTGGTGGAATGATGCCATCCACATTCAATGCAGATATTACAACCTCAGTTAAATACCTCTGAATATGTCCTAATAGACTCACTCATGTTTGTCTTCTGGTCACTGTAAATCACATCAAGTTGAAATCAAGTTTAACTATCCCAGTATGGGAGATAATACTTACGTTAATTAGATGCATTCCACAATGAATACATGTTTTAAAACATAATGTTGTGCCATAAATGTATGTATGTATGTATGTATGTATGTATGTATATTCAATTAAATATTTGAAGGGAAGTAATAACACTATGTATTTGAATTAGGTTTATTTCCTTATTTATGAAATTGCTGACTCTCTAGGTTGTAATTCTATAGAGTGACATTTTAAGCTATCTAGTTTCCATCTCTTTTGATTACAGTGGGGGAGGGAAGCCTGCACACACCACATACACATATGGAGGTCAGAGGATAATCTCAGAAGGTTAGTCCTTTCATTGTACCTGCTTTGAAACAAGGTACTTCTTACTGTTTTTGTAGTTGTTTGACACAAGAAAGGCCATTATTCTGACTTGCTAGTTCCAGGTTTCTCTACACTCTGCCTCCCATGCCAAAGCTGTGTTGGATTTAAACACAGTAGCACCACTTTTACACTTGTCTTTACCTGGGTACTAGGGATCAAACTCAGATCAGCAGCCTTGTGGAGCAAACACCTGTAATCACGGAGCCAGCTCCCCACTTTCCATCTTTTTAATAAAAACAGTGAGCTTGAACACAATGGAAGCACAACACAACAAAACAAACTTTTCCTGTGGGAAGCAAGTTGATATTACACATTTTATCTATCCCAAGACAGTTGAGATCCTCTAGTGAGTCTCCATTAGAATGGACTGCAGAGAATACATATTAAGATGACAATAAAGACCCAAGAAAGTCCTATGATGTCTTCAGATAGCTCTAAGCTAAATTGACCATGGAGCAAAATCCTTTTCATTCATTTTAAACTGCTTTAGACTACAGAAAATCTTGTAATGACTTCAACAATCATCCTTTTTTTCAGCTCAGTGATTCTTTGTGTCTGTTTATGACAAGAATGAGAACATGATAAGCATTCATATTTAGTGAAATTTTGCCCGAGAACTATTTAGCTTTAATTTTCACTGAATATTCTCTTCACCTCTGAGATTTGAACAGTCCAGTGATGGTAACTCAACATTGGTGGTCAGCTAGATAATCCTGAGCCAGGAAATCTAATATTATTGATTGCTGCTCTTCTACCTCATGAGTTGCAATTCCAGTTCCCCAAAGTCCCCACGAGTGACTTTATCCTCCAAGATGGGACAAAGGCCACACTCTGCCCTCTGCTCCACTGTTGAGCTGAGCACCCTTGAGCTAAACCCTTGCTACCAAAATCAGTTTTTAACAGATCAAAAGACTAGAGAAAGAAAATGAAGAGTGAATTGAAATGCTTCAGTTGACAATAAATATGAGAACTTTGGGCTCAGCTTCAGAGTATTCCCTTGAATTGGTATAAAATTATGAAACTGGAAGGTTTTCAACAGTGCCATCTTACTCAACCTTATAAAAGTATGACTTTTTTATAATGAAAAATTCACATTTGATTGAAAAGATAGAACATTGCATTTTCAGCTTAATATTACTGAGAGAAGTTTGTTGTTCACTGAACTACATGCTTAATGAAAGTTCAAAACACAGATTTTGGAACATATATTTCCAATAATATGAATTTACAGGAGTTATAGAAAAGCTAATATTGTTAACTTTTCTTTGGAGCATACCTGAAAGCATTAATTGACAGACACAGACATTTTTCAATATGCAAAGGTCTATCTCAAGAACTGAAAGATATATAAGTATTCAGTAAATGGCTCCTCCCTTGAAGAAATTTACATTTAATAAGGGGGAAAAGCATTAACTTTATTGTCTTTTTACTGTACCTGATGATAAGGGAAATGTGAAGATTTAACACTAGGATTGTGGAGTGCATTTTCTTCTGAAAGATGCAATGAGGAGCAGGTTGAAGGAACAGGTACTTGGCAGCAAGCAGAGATCAGTAGGAAGAGAGTGATTGGGAGATGCCTTAATGGAAAAGCAAGTGCAGGAAAACCCACAGAGGATGTTTCTGCAGCAGCATGTGGAACAGTTTGGTTAAAACACAATATACTCAGCAGTGAGTTCCAGTCAGCCTGGGCTGAAGTGAGACCCTACCTCAAAAAACAAACAAAAAAAAAGTGAAGTTTAAAATACCAAATTACAGGATTTTTGGAATGCTAGTTGTTGTTGTAGTTATTTTAAAATGTGTATTATTACAGCTATGCTTCAGCAGGATGAGTATAATTAGTTTACAGAGCAGAATATATACACAAGGGAAACAGGATGTTACTGAGCTAGTCAGGCAAGCTAACAAGTTCATTTCCAAGACCTTCATGTTCTGTATGTGGAACATCTCTGGGTGCCATATATTGACTAAGCACCAGGCTTCTCTTTGTCGACCCTGCCATGACCTCGTGCATGGACATTTTATGGTTTATTACTGGCTCTGTCTCTCTGAACCAAGTATTCACTGAGAAGACAAGGACCCAGCCTTTTTAAGTCTTGATCTTTTTGCTTGTAGTAACAGCCATGGTAGGAAATATATCAGAAGGACCACTGACAGAAATGCCTTTAGCATCTAAATGTAAGGGGTCAAAGCTGGTGTAGAGGTCCAACAGCCAATAGGAGAGGCAGAAAGAGAGTGCTCCCAAGGTAAGAACAAACCCAGACTGTGTCAGTGTTTCCAGATTGAAGTTCACAAAACCAGCTGACTGTAGAAAGGAATAAAAAGGATATAGGCATTTGGGGAATCATTGCATCTTATGCATCCTACATCTGTTCTAATAGTTACACTGAAGTAAAAATGTTCCCCAAGGACATAATTGAAATCTTACTGAAAAACTACCACAGGCCTGTCATGAGAAAGTAACTAATTATTTCTTTCATCACTGAATGAATTAATGAATGGGTAGCCACTCCATACCATCTTCCACCCCAAAAAATGTTGGTTCAATTACTAGGTGAGGAAAATGGTAAAAAGTGAGTGGGAAAAACAGAAGTCATCATGCAGGCTGAAACAGCTTGGAAGGAAAGTGGGGAATAAACTCACAGAAAAGAAGTCAGCAGGGGGTTTGTTTTAGTAAAGGTTGTTCTTGTTATTGTCTTTTTTAAAAGCCACTTATTTTAAATGTAAAGGAGTTTTGACCCCACTGAAGTTGAAAAGAAAAGACAAATGAAAAACCATAAAGATAGGGGCATAGTGTATGGAACAACATGGTTTATGGATCAGACAAGTTAGGAAGGACTCAGTTTTCAAAAAGGGAAAGAAAGGCCCACTTCTTAGCCTAAGAGGAAGAAAGGAGACACGGTGTCACCTAGGAATCCAAACCTAAAATCAATAGTCATCTTTGAAACATACAGCTTGTGCTGGAGACAGAGAAATACTGGGCTGAGGAATTATGTTGACCTTGACCTCTCAGGAAAGAAAAAGAAGAGCCTGTACAAGGCAGAGGTTTTGTGATTAAGAAGAGCCCCCGCAGGTTATGAAGGCTGCCCTGGAAATGCATTTAAGAAACCTAATAGAGAGTTGTTAACCCTGTGCCTCCCAGGTGATGGAAGAAGCTTTTGTGGATTACATAGGAGATTCAGTCAATTTGGTTTGAGACATCCTCCACTTATCAGACCAGGGGTTTGTTACACACATACCAGCAGAGATCACAGAGTGAAGGATTTCCAGTTGCCTATAAACAAAGGACAATATTTCTCATAAATTATTTCTCACAATTAGTTTTTATAGGGATGACTATACCTCTTGAGTATGCTCTATGACAGCAGCATGAAGTGGCCTAACCTAATTGCATAACCCTGAATAAATAGTTGTTGGCACATCAGTAAGAGAGAGAAAAGGAAGGGAAAGTAGGCCTTTCAGAAAAATTACTTAGAGCCATTGATTATGCTGTCAAGAAGTTTATTTGAAAATCTGAATTTGGGAGCTGAGGAGATAGTTCCCAAGTTTAGGAACTGAGTTTGGATTCACAGCACCCATGTAAAAGCTAGATGTGGCAGAGGTGCTGGGAAGACAGGAGGATTCCTGGAACATTACGGTTAGTTAGTCTAACAAAATCAGTTAGCTCCAGACTCAGTGAGACCCTGTGTCAACAAGTAAGATGGAGGAAGACACATCAATTTTGACCTCCACTTGTAGTCACACACATAAACACATGTATGTATGTGTGTATATATGTGTGTATATATACATATATATATGTATGTATATACACACATATATATATGTATATATATACATATATATATGTGTGTGTATATACATATATATATGTATATATATATGTATACACACACTCACATATATACATATACACACATAAGTGCACATATACACACAAACAAAAAAGAAAGGGCTGAACATTTTCAAGGATAAACACCTACATATTTACAGTTGAATGTAAGGTGCTATGATCTGGTTTATTTGTCTCATGTACCTTACAGGAAGAGATTAAAAGTATACTGGCTATATAGTAATAAGCCAAATCACAAAAGGCAGACAATAAATTGTTTTTATCCTGAAGAAAACATGGAGGGACTGGGGAGATGACTCAGCAGTTATAGGTGCTTGCTTGCAAAGCTTGTCATTTTGGGTTCAACTCCCCAGTACCCATGCAAAACCAGATACATATAGTGGCACATGTGTCTGGAGTTCATTTGTAGCAGCAAGAGGACTTAGAGCACTCATACTCCCTCTCTCTCTTTCTCTCTTATAAATAAATAATGATGTTAGAAAATGGGGAGCCCATTTCAGACTGACAGCATTCTCAGCAAGAATTCTCAGCATTCTTAAACAAGAAGACTACAGTGAAACTGTATCATCATCATTGCTCAGGGTCTGTTCCAAAATAAACCTATCTCCCCAACCTTTATGAAATGTGTGGTGGAAACTAGGAATCTCAAATACTAACACGTATTCTTCCTGATCTAGTATGTTTTCAAGTAATTCTTCAGAAACAGATATTTTAATTATTCAAATGAGGTACTATTCTATAAAAATGGGAAGTTCAGCTTTTGTACTCTTTAGCTATGTTTGTAATAATAAAAATTAAATTTTAAAGTAATGAGTTATACTAGTGTTAGAAGCCTTGTCCAGGCCAGGAGGAGTCCTGCTTCATAGTCAAAGAGTCTAGAAGTAACTGTAACCATAGAATCAGGCACATGATGAGGGTAATTCAGGATCTGCTTGTCCTAAATTTACCATTTTCCAGAAGATTCTGAGAACCAAACATTATTTCTTCTAAGCAGGCCCCTAGTCCCTCTTGCAATATTTATGTAATATACAATGCTAATGACCACCTAGTCCACATTTTGAGGCCGATAAATATTGGAAAAATAGTGCAAAAAGGCAATGGTAGCTTAGGAAAATCACCAGAAGACTCAATCTCACCCAGTTCCCAGGTTAAGGAGCACAGAAATGTGACCTTTCTTATCTCTTCATTGCTCCTTTTCCAAACAGCTTCATCCAGTCTGGCCAGATTTGAGCTGTGGCTGCTCTTCCAACACCCTAACAAGCTAAACAGGATTAACAAAAGGTTGACTTTTAAGTGCCTATTGCCTAAGTTCTATCTCTGCCCATCTAACAGAGACCATCCTGATAAGAAGCTCTACCCCAGGCCCCTAACTGCTCAGCTAGCAGAGGCTGCATTCTTGGAACACTGCTATGACCCTGAGTCCCAGCAGATATCCTAGTTTCACCGAAAGGCCTAGGTTCCTACTGTTATCTTTCCAAGAATTTTTAAAGGGATAAATCCTGAGCCTACACCCAAACTAGTATTCGGTTGTATTTAGAGTGCCAACACTCAGCATAGTGGCTGCTGTTTACTAACTACCTAAGAAATATTTGTCAAACTCAGGTGAGGCATGACCTTGCTCTGGCTTCCCTGGCACAAATGCCAAACACCTGCCTGTGGAGTGTCTAGGATCCTCTACTTCTAGCCACCTTCTGTACAGTTCTTCCTCACCTGCTCCACTATTGTTCTGCATCCATCCAGGGTGGAGGCCATCCATCAGGTCATAACCCACTTACCTGGACACTCTTATAGGTAACAGGCAGGTGAGGCCAATAATTAGCAAAATTAGGCAAGCATAATTTTCTCTTGGGTCCAGTGCCTTTTACAGGTCCCTTAATATCTCATAGGAATCTATTTTGGATTGAATCCCAGGAATTTTGTCACATTATATGTAGAATTAATTTTCTATTGTGGAACATGATCTCAAACAACATATATGACACTGCATACAACTTGTATGTTGGTGTTGACTTATATTCTGCCATGTTCTAGAACCATCTAGTCAAAATGTACTAGGCTGTTCCAAAACATTCTGAAATTTATCAACTAGTCATTAGCCTTTAATATTTTTCCAAGGAAAAGTCAACCTTCAAAAAAGGGTTACTTTAAGCAAATAAGCTGTATCTAACCCTTATGTCAAACAAAAAGTTAAACAAAAGCATCTGTACTACTAGTAGCTATCCATTCACAGAGTTCGGTATGTTCAGAAAGCTTTTATTAGTTCACGTTGTTAAAATGTTAAGATGTTGTTATTATTATCAGATGTCTTTAAGTGCATAAGATTTCGGTGTAACTCATGCTTTCATGTTCACTGTCAGGAACAATCTTGAGCCTGGAAAGGTCAGAAAAAAAGAGTGATAAGACAGAACCAAAACCCAAGATAAGCCCAGAGATTGTGAGAGCAGGTCTTAAAGAACTTAAGTCTCATAATTTGGACAAAAGAAGCATAAATATTTTTGGAGGAGGAAAGAGAGTTCCCCTGACATGAATCCCTGAGCAGCCAGAGAACACAGAAGACCAGCTGCCACTGTGGTCCACATTTCCAAAGATGACAGACAGATTCTTGGAATCATAAATCAGAAAATCTGATATGTGATTTGGACAAGATTAGTGACTGAGTTATTAAAAATTTGGTTCAGCCTGGGGCAATGGCTTAGTGGTTAAAAGTACTTCCTTCCAAGCATGAGGCCCTGAGGCCTGAGAGACTGCTTCAAGTTGGATCCTCAGGACCCATATAAACAGCTGGACATGGAAACCCACATTTTTAACCCAGTCCAGTAGGGAGCAGAGACCTGAGAATCTGAGAATGCCTGGAGCTCACAAAAATAACAAATAAATAAATAACCAAAACAGCAAGGTCTGTGACCAGTTAAACACTGCAGCTCAAATAAGAATGAGCAGGAACACCAATGGACAGGGACTTCCAACATTCCATTCTGGCCACCCCAGGAGAGTGCATCCTGCTTCTGGCAAGCAAAGGGGGCAAGCACAGGTACATATACCACACCACATTCACCTATACACACAATGGCAAACAAAGTCAGGTTTCTAGTATATGTAAAGATAGTAGGTGAAATAAGGAACAAACCTTCCTAAATTACCATAAATCTGGCAGTTACTAAATTCACAAGAAGAGTGATATAAATACAGCCTATCATGATTGCAGCAATATGTTAAACAGTCTCAATATTTTGTTCTGGGCTGGAGATAGCATAATAGATTGAGGAGGTAGTGTTAACATGGGCTGAACATTCATGGCAGAAAAATCAGTGTCCACCTAAAGGGAATTGCACAAGCATCCACCCTACCCCATAGAACTGCTAGCTGTGGTTTGAATGAGACTCTCCTGCATGACTGTGTTGAAGCTAACCAAAACAAACACTGATGTGGTAGAAACAGCATACAGAAGACCTCAATTGACTTAAGTAATTAGCCAAATCAAACAAAAAAATGACACTTAAGAGAAATAAAGAAATTCCTTTACATGGGCTGAAAGAACCAGAACACAAAGGCTACAGACTTTTTAATACAAAACAGGAGATTTTGGTGAAAAGACAGTGGACTTATTTGAGGAGGCTGGCATTAGAGAGTACCACAAATGAGGTAGCATATAAGAAGAGAAACTTCAGCGGTAGGGTCTTAACATTTTAGCTCTAGCAAATAAAAGAGTGTTTTGGCAGTGGCCTGCATTGTTTCCGGGACCTGATGGGTCTCCCTGACCAACAGCTGTTTACAGGGGTATCCCACTTCTGGAGCTGGGATTTGCCAGCCCGAGCCCATGGTTTTAGGATTAAGCTTTATCCACCTTTGAGAGGGCATTTCTGCCCAGACTGCTCTGCCCTTCCCTTTATTGGTAATGATATGTTGTAGAGTGTGATCCAAGGGGAAGGCTTCTGTGGCTCTGATTCCATGGTAATGTGGTCTTAAGTTTCTGTGATGACAGAGCATCCAGTCTTCATGCTGGAACTAAGAGGGGAGCTAGGTCCCTTCTGGCTTGACCTCACAGCTTTGGACCATGGTCACCAACAGCAGGAATTCACAGGGAACCTTGAAATCTATAAAACCAAACAGCTAGGTAAGAAATACACACTTATGCAATAGTGGTACACAGCCCCTATGAGTAAGCAACTGCTCTTTGATTGGTCATGAGGCCTGTTCAGTGGAAGAGAACTCATACCTAGTGCTGGGAACCAAGTCAGTATCTCATGGACAGGAAACTCAAAGACTCCAGAAAAACGTCCCCCCCACCCCGCTCTCTAAGTAGCAAGAATGGTCATACACATCAAAAAGTCTCTCTAATTATGCATGTCCCCTTTAATTAAAGCTTCTCTCACCATTGGTTGAGAGTCTATTTTATCTTACAGATGGCAGAGAATAAGAAGAGATCAAGATCCACAAAAACAAGAAAAGACATCTGACTGTCCACCACAAGATGTGCCACATCCACCACATCAGTGCGGGCTCAGGAGACGCTGCAGGTACAGCAGAAACGCATCACTGGGCTCGCCCGCAGCACAGCAAGCAGCTCCAGAGAGATGGCTACAGACAGTATGGCTAATCAAAGCCCATCAAAGCAGAAACCCAGAGGCCACAGAGAACTCAATACTAAATCAGAGAGTTAACAGCCACCCTTGGCTCAGAGAACATTGTGGAAGAGGGGGAAGAAAGATTATAAGAGCCACAGAGTGGGTAGAATTACCCTGAGCCACAGTCCCCCAACAGAGCGTAACAGTGGCCTTCATGACCCCAAAGTGAACATCAACAATCTCACTGAGGAGAGCCCTCAAGGAAAGGGAGCAGAGACAATGGGATATAGTGTTTTACCTTATATAAAAATTCAAAAAATTAAAATTAAAAGCAGAAAATGTTGCATATGAAGACAAAGAGATCGTTTTCCTGTATTTTGTGCAGCATCAAGTGACACACCTGATATGAGCATCTGACTTAGCAACATTACACCTAATATTAAATGGATATGTAGTAAAAATACAAAAATCACTGTCCTCATTAAAATTGAAGGGTTTTGTATATCGGTTGGAAACCAAATATAAGATGAAAATTTAAAAAAAAATACTTGATAAAAACCAGAAACTTTTAAATCTCACAATTCTGAAAGCCAAGAGTCCAAAATCAAAGTGAGACTTTCTATTCCACTTCTAGCTTCTGCTATTTGTTGTCATTCCATGGCTGGTAGATGAGTTGTTGCAGCCATATAGCCATTTTCTCCTTGCTCACACTCCCTTCCCTCTGAGCAGTTTGCTTTTTCATAAGGATACCAGTCATATTAGATTAGGGTCTGATTACCACAATAGAAACCTTGCTTCCAAATAAGGCCACATTGTGAAATATGGGAGTTATGACAAGAGCATACTGTTTTGAGAGAACACAATTCAACCATAACAAACAGCTCAATGTAAACTGGGGTACCTACCTGGAAAACTAGAAATGTCCAGATTAGAAAGAAGGTCTAGACAGAATATACCCGAGCAACTGCAGCATTCTAATTAAAGCATTTGATGGGCATATCCAGGAGGAAAAACTGAAGATGGGGCAGGAACTTAAAACCAAATTATTAGAGCATGGTGTGGAGGAAATGGGAATGTTTAGCCTGAGGAAGAACTGGCAAGGGCATGGGGGAAATGAAAGTATCTCAAATACGTGATCGGCTGGCTTGGAAGCAGAACTAGACTTGTTTGTCATGGCTCTGAGGTCAGAGTTACATGACTGAGAGAGATTGATTCAACCAGATGAAATAAGAATCTGAAAGGTAGTGTGACCAGATGCAGTTGGAATGTCATGGGAAATACTGAAGTCTCTATCTTTGGATGTCTTCAGTTGAAGGCTTACCAGAGAGGGAGGAATTAAAGCATTGGCTTGAATCATGAGTCTTCTGACTATGATATGCAACAATTTGATGAGAGAAGCTCTTCTTTTAAGTAAAGAATAGTGATACCAAAAATGATCCATAAACTCTTACAAGGAAATGGAATGTACTAGCCGCAATTTTCAGTTGTTTTCTATTGAACACAATAAATAAGAGGAATCACATATTTTAACAAGTGAAAAATACATGGTTTAAATAAACATAGTAAGAATATAGGAAAACCACAAGATCAAATAAAGGAATGTAAAACTTTATCCAAGTCACAGGAATTTTTAAATAAAAGTAGCATTTCAGTTTTTATAGAGGATATATGAAAGATGAAATGTAGACTAGACTAGGAAATAGAATATTCAAAGAGTACTGACTACTTCCTCCCAATAACTGGGAGCATAGAGAAAACAGGATGAAGGGATGCTAATCTGAAGGAAGCTTGCAGGGGAGAGACCCAGCGAAGATGCACTGGGGGGAAAAGCATGGAATTAGTCAGTCAATCCCGTATGGGCTTAGTTTAGCCATCAACCAGCTGCACAGAATTTCATAAAACACTCCTGTGCTTCTCTGTTTGCTCTGCTATTTAAGGAGGGAAAAGGGAATTAAATGATGTTTTAACAATTCCATCCAGCTGCACAACTGGGACAGTGATGAGTACCCACAGATAGTGAGTGAGGAAATACAATAATGCCCTAAGGGCATAGGAAAGCTCAGCTTGAAAACGAACAGTATGGATGGAGCTGGGGGGATGGCTCAGCGGTTAAGAGCACTTGCTAAGCAAGTACCAGGGTCTAAGACCACCTGAAACCAAGTTCCATTTCCCATCATATATGTGAACAGCTGGGCATCTGTGATATCAATCCTAGGGGAACGAAAAGTGGATAATCACTGGGGAATGCCTGACAGATTAAAAAATAGCAAAAAGAATTTTTTTGGTTAAGTGAGAGACTCACCTCAAGAAAAGAGAAAGATGAGAGAAAAAGAGGACAGTCACTATTGTCTGGTCTCCACATGTGTGTATCTGCACATGAGTGCCTAGGCTACACACATATCACATCACAGTCCACATATATTCTATACGCACACACATACACACACACACACAAGCACATACACATGAATGTGTGAAATAAATGTATAAATAATTTTTTCAAAGGCTAACAGAAACAGCCAATGTAATATCTTGAAAGATTGAAATCAAAAGGTTCTGATTAAAAGCTTAGTGACTATAAATGGATATTGCTAATAGGCAAGACCTACATACACAGATTGATTCATGATAAAATTAAAATAGCAATCACTAATCAGCTAATATATTACTTATTACATATAAAATGGTAGCTTTAAGTTACCAGTGAAATAAAGGGTACCTCGTAAGCAGCTATGTACAAATATTTCTGTAAAACCAATTATAACTAATATGTGCTTTGCATGAACTAAGGCACGATGTATTCCTAAATGAAAGCTCACATGTTGAATTTCCAGTTAATTCTAAATATTTTGCTTCTAAGTAACACAGCTTAGGGTTAAGTTCCTGGGTACTTCCTCTGAAATTGTAACTTAATACAAAAGAAAGTCTTCACTGTATTTAATTCAGCACTACTTTCATAAATCTTACCAAGTAAGTTTTTCAATGAAAAAGAAAAAAAAAATTCTCAAGCAAAAGAATAGACTTAAAACTTGAGGAAAATGCTTAGCACTTATTAAAAATAGAGAATAATGCATACACTAAAGCATGAAGATTCAGCACAGAGAAACAGGTTTAATGGGACTACAGTGCTCAAACAGACTTTCAAAAGGTAAGTGGGTGTTTATTCAACACAAAAATGGGGACATGTTCCCAGCAGAATGTTCAATGTCATGGAAGCAAGAAACAAAGTGAGAGATGTGGGAAATTACAAATGGCTAAATATTTCATAAGCAAGGTACTAAGCTTAGAACATAACAAGAGGTAACCAAGATGACGGCATTAATTTACTCAAAAAGGACTTTCTGAGTGACTAATAACAGAAGCCTTTTTTATGGGCAGTAGAAACCTGCCAGAGGATGGTGAGTGTTTGAGTGACAGGTGCAGTGTGGCATTTTGATTGTTTTGTCTACAAAAAGGAGTGGGCTTGAGAAGAGAGGAGGCAGAGCAAAAGATGGGAAAGACCTGGATAAGTGTATATTATGTCCACCAAACAGCCCTGTAAGCTCTGTGTTAAATGTTTAACCCATATATTAATGCTACTTTCGCTTTGGGATTAAAGAAGCTTCTCTTTTCAGATGGCAGTGACTACTGGGATGACTCAAAAGTCACTGTAGAGCTGAGAAGAAATGACAAAGGAGTGCTCAGCACTGAAATATCTCTATCACACCTCCCAAGGCTTAGGGTCCATTGTGAAAGAGTTGGTAGAAAGAATGTAAGAGCCAAAGAAAAGGCTGGAATGCTTACAGTGCAATCTGAGAGACACAAAATGGCCTGGATACCCATGACCTCGCAATGCCTGGCAATACCTACACAATTCCCTCATAATAGGAGGAAAAGATGATGACATCAAAATAAAAGAGTGACTACATGGAAGGTGGAAGGGATTCAATGAAGAGTAGATTTAAGAAGGGGAGAATGGGAATGGAGGAGAAAATTATCATGGTATGTTGTCTATACTTATGGAAGCTGTCAAGAAATGTAAAAAAATAAGCACCTACATTAAAAAGCCAGGCATAGCCATGTATACCTGTAGCCCCAGGGTTGAGAAGAATAGAGATAAGAGGGGCACTGGGGCTCCCTGGTCAGCCAGAGTCAATGAAAAACAAGGAACTCTAGGTATAGTGAGAGCCATACATGTGCACACACGCGCACACACACACACCATCACCACCACCACCACCACCACCCCACCGCCACCACCAGCACCAACACACCATCACAAAAAAATAACATAGCTTTATCTTCTATATCTCTTGGCTGTCTGGCATGTGCTCTGAAGATACTCACTGCAACCTGGACGTGGAATTGTCCCTGCCCTGAGTCGTGCTGGGTTGACCTTCTCAGACTCTGGGTCTGCACTTGATTTTGGATAGAAGGATCTGGACTCGGGTGGGGGGGGGGCAGTGTGACAGACTGTTTTAAAATGGCAGGAGATGAGCTGGAGGGATGGCTTGGTGGTTAAGGCATTTGCTTGCAAAGCCAAAGGACCCAGGTTGGATTCCCAAGGACCCATGTTAGCCAGATGCACAAGGGGACACATGCATCTGGAGTTCGTGTGCAGTGGCTGGCGGCCCTGGCAAGGCCACTCATTCTCTCTCTTTCTCTCTTAAATAAAAAAAAATGGCAGGAGATGGCAGGCCAAACTTATATTCTCCTTCGGCTAGACTCAGGAATGTGTTGAGCTGTAGTACTGTTTAACTGATTTTTAATATCTTGTAGTTGAGAAGGCAACAGCATTGCTGTGGCGTGTGTGTGTGCGTGTGTGTGTGTGTGTGTGTGTGTGTGTGTGTGTGTGTGCATGCGTGCGTGTGTGTGTGTGTGTGTAAGCCCAATGAGAAAAGTAGATTGTGCCGGCCGACAGTATTTCCAAAAGTCACACATTGACAGGCAGGCTGATGCTAACACATTGTGTAGCCATAGCCAATCCAAAGTTGTCTTGCATAATTAATAGATTTGGTAGTCTTGAAAAAGAACTGTTTCCTTGAAGAACTTGCTTTGAAAGCAGATTTTCATTGCCAGGTCTCCAGGGAGACTCAGTGTTTTCCAGCTCTCACTATCGCTATCTCTGACTCATCTCTGCAAGTTGAAGGGCAAGTACTCTAATGGAGAGGGGACACATGGGGGTCACTATGGAAATTTCTGACAGTCTCCAAATGTCACCAATTAGTAAAGCTTCATATGAGTTGGCTAAAACTCATATTTGATGATCCCAGAACTGGGCTTCACTCTGGAGTGGGAAAAACAGGTGACCCACAGGGCAACCTAGTATGAGAAGAAAGTGCATGGAAGATTCTCTCATGGTGCCTGAGGGCACACACTGTCTCCCCTGAAAGTCATAATTTACCCCTAAGGGAGGAAATGAAGAAAATGTTCTGAGCAGTGTGGAGTGGGAATCAAGAGTAAGAGGAAGAAGGAGAGTATCCAGACACATTAAGAAATGACTAGAAAATACCAAACAAACTTGGGTGGCCTTCATAGGCCTCTAAGTCATTCAAATTAGCTAAAGATAAAAATAAATAGTATCCAAGAGAACCAGCTTTCATTGCCTTACTCTCTTGGATGACAGCATTTGGAGAAAATAAATTGGTCCTGTGATGCTGCAATGATAAACATATCATGCTTTTATAAAAATGGTTTTTTAATTTATTTTCAAGCACAGAAAGAATGAGTACATCAGAGTCTATAGCCACTGCAAATGAACTCCAGATGCATGTGCCTCTTGGTGCATCTGGCTTATGTGGGTACTGGGGAATCAAATCTGGGTTGTTAGGATTTGCAGACAAGCACCTTAACTACTGAGCGATCTCTCTACTCCAAAATATGTCATTCTTATTGATGTTTTGCAATTGGTCATTTTCACCTCTCAACATCTTTTCTGCTTTTTCTCAGCACCTTAGTAGTTGTTGCAAGAAGCATGAACAGATGGGAGATGTGAGGTGTAGACAGTGGCAGCTAGGAAACTCACCTTCATACTACTGGGTAGAAAGAAACTTTTGGCTCAGTGAGAACTGTTCCCCCAAGCTCACCGAGACTAGCCAAAACACAGCCCACCTCAAGCTTGACAATGCAGCTGCTCATCTGTGCCTCTGGAAGCCATGATCAGGAGTGATGCCCTTTGGCACTGGATAAATTATATAGAAGAAAAAATAAATGGCTTCCTCTTTGGGCACTGAGATTTTTCTTTTTTTTTTTGTATATTTTTGTGTCTTTTTGCTGTAAAGTCTACTGTTCTATAAATAGACTTCTATGGCCCTAGTTCTTTTTTTTAATTACATGTATTCATCTTTATCTGTTCTTCTACTAGACCTGAGAAAGGCGAGTATTGCAGATTTAAAAGAAACCACACATGGAAAGAAACCACATTCTAGAAATGAAATGCCTGGAAATAGCATGTACATTTCTTTGTACATGGGTCTCTTGTCAGCTCTGCGCAGGCAGAGAACGCAGCCACGTTCTTCTGCAGAGGCCCAGAATCTTACTTACTTACTGCATGCAAGCCAGGAATGTACTAAGAAAATGTTCCTGCAGTTCAGGTCTACTTCCTTCCACAATGTGAAAGACTCGGACATCACATTTAAGTAATCAAAAATCAAGATTGCAATTATGGAATGAGAGACTCTATCCCCTTGAGTTGGCTTTTGTGTATGAAAACTTCATGTATAATCACATGTATATGGACTTGTGCAGTTATTCTAACTTTTTAGTTCCTTTAAGGCCACTATGAGGACATTTCATGAATACATTATCCTTAAGAAATGAGAATATGTTCTCAGTGTAATATTGAATAGAGTAGTGACTGGACAGTAAATTTATTTGGGTAACTTTCCAGAGAACATATGACAGGAGGCTGCAGTGGCCACCACAGGATCCTCTAAAGAGTAAGAATTCCAGGCTGGAGAGATGGCTTAGAAGTTAAGGCACTTGTCTGTGAAGTCTAAGGACCCAGTACCCACATAGGCCAGATACAAGGTGGCGCATGCACTCGAGAGTTCATTTGCAGTGGATGAGTGTGCCCATATTCTCTCTCACTTGCTTACTCGCCCTCTCTGCCCTTTTCTCTCTAAAATAGATAAATAAATAAATAATAAAATATTTAAAACAGAATAAGAATCTGCATATGAAACACAGCACCATTTGAGCTGTGACTCTGGTGCTAACCTGCAAGCAGGCCACTTCTAAGTGATAGCCATGGGCCTCCCGCAAGAGACAGGCTCTGTCTCCCAGATCACCACAATTATGGCGGCCTCTGCCCACAGTGCCGGTCAAGATGCCACTACCCATTTAGAGCACTCTCTCTAGAGTCCCAAGGGGATGTGCTTTGCCACATCTGTGAATTTTGAAGAAATACAGTTTTAAAAAAGTAACATAATTCACAAATAGTAAAATGATAATGCTCAACATATGTGTCATATTTTACAGGCATTCTATATATTTGGTCATGTACATAAACAAAATTAATTTATTTAAATATCAAAGTCATTTTAAATTGGACTAATGCAGTGGAATAAAAAAGAAATACAATAAACTTTTTCATGTTTTTTAAAAAAATATTTACTTATTTGCAAGGGTGTGTGTGTGTGTGTTTGCATGCACAAGCACACACATTCACATGTGTGGACATATCTTGCTACTGAAAACAAATGTTTACCCCACTGTATGTGGATGCCAGGGAAATGAATCTGGGTCGGGAGGCTTTGCAAGCAAGTACCTTCAACCTCTGAGAAACCTCCACAGTGGCTGCTTTCTCAATTTTAAACAAAACTTTGCTATTGCTAATTAACTGCTATGATCATTTTTTGTTTTTTGCTGCAAAGAGCATGATCTTATGCTATTTGCACTACATGCATATCTGTTACCTATTTCCTAACCCTAATTCTGCCCAGTTTGACCACAGCCCGGGACTCTCTACAATGCCTCACTTTTAGCCACTTATACCCCAATTCCAGCAGATCTATGGATTAAGCTAATCTGACTCTTCTCTGGCCTTTGCTTCCACATGCAGGATTTCTTCCCCCCCTTGCCTGTGTCTTCTGTACTAGGGGATCTCCTCTGAACCCATCTCTAGAAATAAATTCCCTTAGATAGAGGTTAGGAGTTTCTTAAGTTTTCATTTGATGACATATTACTCTTTCACTGTGATGATTTCACACTTATTTGTAAGTACAAATCACTGAGATCAATAGCCCTATGGTATATACTGTCATTTACCCTGTTTGGCCTTAGAGCAATGCCTGAAACAACTCTATGTCTAGTTACTGATGGAGTAGAAACCAGTAACTGAGCTTGCTGATGCCTGGGACTGTCACCCTTTCTATTGCTGATTAGACACTCTCAAAGCCCAGTGTGGAAGTCAGTTTTACATGGTGGTAAACTAGTGGCAAGACATCCATTCTGAAGTGAAGCACGCTGAAGCGAGTCAGCATTCATTGCTTCTAAGTGGACAAGTTAACTGTTTTCCATCTCCACTCAAAGAAACTTAGAACCATACAGGGCCTCAAAATATAATCTTTTCTTTAACAAAAGCCACAGCAAAAAGCATACTTTCCTTGAAGCTTCCCACGGTTCATCTCATCTTGAATCAAAATGACTGAATTGCATGAATTCTGAGACAATTCTGAGACAGTTTTATTTCTTCGGCATTTTTGTTTAATTCAGAGGGAAGATAGCAATAGGAAAATGTTGCTAAAAATTTTCACTTGGCAGCTAAAATCATGCTTATAAAAGTTTGTGTGTGTGTTGCTTACAAGCACAATTTATTATATTCATTACGTCTCCCATTTAATAAATATGTTCTAAGGGCCAACAACCTGTCAGGTATGTAAATGTTACCAAGAAAATGATCTCAAGGTTTCAATAGAGCTTCCTTAGACACCTGAGGTGGGCAGCATGGGGTATCTCCCTGAGGAAATGCATCTTGAGGGGCATGAGTTGGCACTGTATAGTAAAACTACGGTCGCATCCTGAGTTTGCCTTTCTAATGTTATCCCACTGTTGTATTCACACCTGTGTGGAGTGCCCTAGATACTTTATCCATCCCAGCTTTAGGCAATAAGCTGTCAGGCACAATTAAATGTTCACTACAGGCACATTGGCTGTGTATATTGTAGGTTCAATATGACAGAACACCTTGTACTTTTATGAAAAAAAATCCCCTTATGTAAAAAGGTCATCAAGATACAGTGTGAATACAAAACAAATCTTATCAATAAAAATAAGACACAAAGCAGGGCATGGTGGCACACTCTTTTAGTCTCAGCACTGGAAAGGCTGAGGTAGAAAGATTGCCATGAGTTCAAGAACACCCTGAGACTACATAGTGAATTCCAGGTCAACAAGAGCTAGAACAATACTCTGTCTTGAAAAAAAAAAAAAAGATATTGATAGAAAAATGAAAATACTACACATTTCTGAAAGTCCTGGGATTATAAATTTCTTTGCTTCTTTATCCAGCCCCCATTGTAATTATAGACTGATAGTCTGCAGGAAATAAGGCTCAGTAATTGCTTACATATTATCTGGTATCATGGTGCTCATTTGGGCTTAAGTTTCTTCATTAAACATAAACTGCCAGGCTGGAGAAATGGCTTAGCAGTTAAGGCACTTGCCTGCAAAGCCTAAGGACTCATGTTTAACTCCCCAGATCCCACATAAACCAGATTCACAATGTGATGCATACATAAGGTTGCACATGTGTACAAGGTGACACATGCATCTGGAGTTCAATTGCAATGGCTGGAGGCTCTCTCTCTCCCTCTCTCTCTCTCTCTGTCTCATTAAACAATACCACTTCAACTCTGAACTGGATAGAAAAATATACATTACAAAAAGCATATAAAATGCCACAACAGCATATTCCAAGATATCCTACAGCACACAGTGTGTGCACACATCACTGTACATACATATCAAAACAAGATCAATGTATCATGCACCTACTCTACTAGAGCACATATGCATGAATCCTACCAACCCTGGAATGGCAGGAAATGTTTCACCCCTCTTCCTCCATGGCTTCCAACATCTGCTCTGTCTGGATCAGTCCTCCACCGGTCAATACCACCAGCTTCTTCCTAAATTGTCAGTGTATCCTGTGCCCAGGCATAGCAATTCCTCCTGCCTTTCCTACTTGGAAAAGTATGTCTCATACTCCCCCTAGTGGGAGAACCAAGAATGTATTTTAATGGCTTCAGGCAGAGAGCAAATGATAGGAATGGTAGGAAGAACATGTTATGCCCTCCTGGCCCACCTGATACATCCGCTACTACTGCCGCCTATGATTGTAAGGAGGTAGCTGCAAGCCAAACATCTAGAAAGTCAGTGTTAGTCACAGTGTAACAAAGATGTCACAGATATCCCTTGCTTTGTGAAGAGAAACATGTCAGCAGCATGAAGACACTAGGTGAAGGTAGGAATGCAGCACATGCTAGTCCTGTCTCAGTCTGCACTTGGGAGCTGAGGCCACACTTCAGAGCTCATTGTCAGGAGACATAAATCACAATGTTTAGTGAGCTGAGAATGCACCTAAGAAGGCCAGATGGCAAAGATTGAATAAGAGTAGAAGAGCCAACCTGAGAAACGTTATGTTTCATAGACGTCTACAGTCCCACATTAATGATGCCGACATATTTGTGGTCAGTTTGAGAACTAACGAGTCTATGGACTGTCCAAAAAATTTATATTCACAACCACACAAAGTCATAGGAATACTTTTAATGAGTAATAAGCATAAAAAGATGCTGAGGAACACTTGAAAAATTCAGGCCAAAGTAATACAGACATACTATTTTTGTCTTTCATTTTGGAAGAGATTAAACTTTAGTAATGTGAACTACTGTCAGGGGTGTGGAGAAATGGGTACTACTATGCTACTGATGAGCTATGACCTGGTGCCATCTGGGCCTGTGATTCTCTAATTCGTATCATCTGTCTGGCTCACCTCTCTCTCTTTTCTGGTATATGATGCAATGTGGTGTGCTATGGTGTTTTTGCATGCATGTGTCCAAGCAGTGCCCCATGCACTCACCCACACTAGGGTCTCACTTACCCTGACCAGAGAAAAATGCTAGATACCCCCCCTCCATTGCTCTTTCTGCCCATTCTTATTTGAGCCAGAGTCTCAGACTGATCCAGGAGTTTGCTGGTTGTTTGTTGCTGTTGTTGTTGTTGTGAGAACCAGAAAGGTTCAGGTCTCTGCTCTCCCATGGGAATAGGATTACAGACTCATGTGGCCATGCCAGGTTGTTTATGTGATTTCTGGGGATCAAACTCAAGTGGTCTCTCTGGCTACCTCAGGCCCTCAAGCTTGCACATTAAGTGCATTCAACCACTGAGTCATCTTCCCAGCATCTCTTTGCATTTTAAACACAAATAAGCAACTATAATCTTCACTTGATGGTTTTTACACAATCAATCTTCAACATGGAGCCCAAAAGTTCCGCAAGCTTGATCTTCTAGGAATGTCTCCTGCCTAGGAATATAGTATATGGAAGACAGAACTATGCCTTTTTCTTCCTAGCACTTAGCAGCAATTCTCAATTATGCCTTAGTCTATATGACTATTTTAGTTCAGTATTTTTCTGATACTGTCATCTAGTACAGTAGCATTGACCTTATTGTTCCCAATGCATGCTAGTATGTCTTGAAATAGTGAGAGGTAGGCACTGTGTGTGGGTTGGAAAATGTGAAGAAAATACACAAAAATGTTAAAAGTGATCATCTCTAAGTGGTGTGTGCTATTTTCCATTATTATATTTGTTTCCATACATTATTTTATGAAGTATAAGCATTAATGTATAAACTGATAAAATTGTATTATATTACATATAATTTGACTAAATTAAGGCACAATGCTATTAAAACTCTAACTGACTGAATGTCAGGGAAGATCCTCACCAAATACCTATGCCAAATATGAGTGTACCACAAAGGAGTAACAGGAAAAATGAGCAAAATTAATACCATCATAAAGAGTCTGTGGAGCTGGAGAGATGACTTAGCAGTTAGGGTGCTTGCCTATGGAGGCTAAGGACACAGGTTCAATTCCCAGTACCCATGTAAGCCAGATATACAAGGTGGTACATATATATGTTGAGTTCATTTGCAGTGGCTAGAGGCCCTGGTTTGCCCTTCTCTCCCTCACTGTCTCTATCTGCCTCTTCCTCACTCTCTCAAATAAATAAATAAAATACTTAAAAAGAAAAAAATCTGTGAACTCCACTCCTCCACAGAAGCCTTCATGACCACACAGTTAATAGCACAACCCCACTGAGGAGGGCCCCCAGGGTAACAAGAACAGGGATGTAGGGATTAAAGAGTATAACCTGTCACACACACACACACACACACACACACACACACACACACACACACTTCAATTTTTAAAAAGAATCTTTAAAGAAATTATAAAACAACTACCCACCATGTCAACAGTAACATCTTTTTAAAAATTTGAATTAGTATTCCCCAAGAACTTTGGAGAATAGTACTTCTATCATAAAAGAGGTTGCTATGAAAAAAAGTAATCAAGGAACCATATTTACCTAAGAGATATGTTGGGGCAAAATCGTAATGAGTGAAGTTTGCACCAGATAAATGGGATAAGGCTTATTTTTTTTTATAGAGAATTTAATAGGTGTAGGCCCTCTTGTAGCCCACATTTGGTGGTAGCTTGCTGTTTATTTGGTGAACCTGGTACCAGCACAAGGGTGAAGGAGATCGACACAAAGAACAATCAACTCCCAACAAATCAGATATCCAGAGACACAGAGGCTCCCAACACCTCATCACTGAAGCAGACACAAAATGAAACCAACATGGCTCATCAGGGAAATTTTGCGGAAGGGGGGGGAAAGAATGTCAGAGCCACACGTTGGATCATGATACAGAGACATTTCCTCCTACCCATAACAGTGGGCTAACTCCACAATGCATGACCCATATACTTCAACAAGGAGGGGCCATGAGGAGGGGGTAGGACATGGAGGAAGCTAATAATGGTACAAACTTGACCATTTTCACTGAGTACAAACTAATTAATAAAAAATAAATAAATGGTGATGAATGAATTGCATGATAAAATACCCACAAGCAAAGTTGGTGAGCAAAAAGGTTAAATCAAGGCAGGGTCCCAAATTTGAAGAAAATTTGAAGCAATTGAAAAATACTGAAAAAGTTAGAGGATTATATATTTTTTAAAAAAAGGCAGTGGCACTTGGCACAAAGATTTCAAGGACCTTAAAAAGCAAGGGATAAAACTAGGGAGTTAAGATACAGTAGAAGAAAATTTCTATGAGCTAGAGATAAACATAAATCTTCAGATATGAAGGACCCATTAATAGCCAAACAACCAAGCCCAGAAAGTAGGAGGAGAATACTTAACTTTAAGATGTAACATAGATACACACTGTATAAAATTAGTTAACCAATTACACAAAGCTTCCAATTGGAATGCAGGTTAAAAGGATGGCTGCTAGGCTTAATGCTCCATAGCTACACTCCTAGTCCTCCAGACACAGAGGAAGGAGGATTAGGAATGCTGCCTGCAGGTACTGACTGTGTTCCATAGGCTAGCCTAAGCTCCATAGTAGCACCCTGCTTAAAAACAAACACAATAATAATTTCACTCAGAATGAAAGATCGGCCATGTGTGGTGGTTCCTACGTATAATCCCAGCACTCATGAAACTGAGGTAAGAGGATTACTTTGCATCAATTGAGATCAATTTGAGCTGCATGAGTTCTAGGTCACCCTGGGCTAGAGTTAGACTCTGCCTCAAAAATAAAAAGAAAGAATTATCATGAGCAATAAGATATCTTCAAATTCGTGAAAGTTATGTTGAATCTAAAATTCTTTAACTTGTCAAGTTATCAGTCCATATTTCACAATATAATGAAAACCTTTTCAAACATCACAACTTGTGTTTATTTTTTTCTTTGCTTTATAGAGAGTGAGAGAAAAAGAAAGAAGAAAGAGAGAAAGGAAGGAAAGAAGGAAGGAAGAAAGGAAGGAAGGAAGGAAGGAAGGAAGGAAGGAAGGAAGGAAGGAAGGAAGGAAGGAAGGAAGGAAGGGAAAGGAGGGGTACAATTAGCATGCCAAGGCTTCAGTCCCTGCAATCAAACTCCAGATGCTTGTGCCATCCAGGGGGCATGTGTGACTTTGTGCTTGCCTCACCTTTGTGCATCTGGCTTACATAGGATCTGGAGAGTCAAACATGGTCCTTAGGTTTCTCAGGCAAGTACCTTAACTGCTAAGCCATCACTCCAGCTGGCAACTTGTGTTTTGAAATGAAAACGATCTGATGTATTTCAACAAGTTAAAGAAATCTATGAAAATAGACAACGTAATTCATCTTTAAAAGTTGTCTGTTTAAATCAACTACTGTATGGATTGATTGGGCATACAAAAAAATTCAAAACCTCAGACAGTAAGTATAAATGAGTGATTACAGTTTTTTCTTACTGCAAATGGAAAGAAAAACTGCAAGCTAGCTGGAAAGAGCAAGTAAGTACAGAAAAATCAAGAATGATTTTTGTAAGTTATGAAAATAGCAGTGCCCCTTGAAGGTTAGTAGAAAGATTCAGCAGAGAGGGGATAATTAAACTGAAGATGAAGAAATGAAAAGGGTGACTTTCTGGGTCAATGTCTTCAGATAGGTTAAGGGACAATATCAGTGGCAGAGAAAGTCTACACCTGGCCAGGAGTAAAAGTCTTCTACGAATAGAAGCAAAGGGGACTTTGTAGACACAGACGCAGGGTGAGCAGCTCCAGTACCGGCAGCCGGTGAAAGCCTCCTGATTATCTCAGTCCTGTTTACATGGGAATGAGGATGGAAATGAGCTCAGCAGAACAAGCAAAATCTACATATGACCAAATGGATAAAGATCAGCTTAACCTTGATGCTTAATGTCTTTTAATGAATTCAATTGAGAGGGTATTTTTTGCTTAAAAACTTATACTTACATTCATATGGGCTTAATCATACTTAGTGCTCCCCTAATTTTGCTACTTATATGTTGTAAGATGAAAGATATGTAATGAGTAATTTACTAAATATTAAATAGCATTCCTTACTTTCAATATTTGGAAGCCACTTTTTGTTTGTTTGTTCATTTGTTTTTGTTTTGTGAAGTAGAGTCTCTCTCACTCTGGCACAGGCCGACCTGGAATTAACTTTGTAGTGTTAGGGTGGTCTCAAACTCACAGCGGTCCTCCTACCTCTGCCTCCTGAGTGCTAGAATTAAAAGCATACACCACCATGTCCGGCTTTGGAAGCCACTTATTAGAAAACTGAAGTCAAATATGATCAAGGAACATAATGCAAATATTATAAATCTTAACATAAATGCTAACATAAAAGAATATTTACCAATAATAAGATGGACTACTCTTTCCCCATAAGTCTGTCCTCTCATTGGAACTCCAAGTGCTTTTGGATAGAAGTAAGGAGACAGAACACATGTTTAGTTATACTTTAGTAGCAGACACTGTGATAGTATTCTTGCTCCTGACCACATAATAAAATATTTCTAAACTTAATCCTTGAGGCTGGAGGGATGGCCTAGTGGCTAATGAACTTGCCTTCAAAGCCAAAGAATAAAGCCAAAGAACCCAGATTCAATTCTCCAGGACCTACATAAGCTAGATGCATAAGGTTGTGTATGCATCTGGAGTTTGTTAGCAATGGCTGGAGTCCCTGGTGCCCTGGTGTGCCCATGCCCCCCCTTTCTCTTCTCTCCTCCCTGCCTGCCTCTCTCTCAAATAAGTAAATATGTTTTAAAACTAAATAAATAAACTTAATCCTCTATGGTCTGTAAATATCATTCATGGACATTCTAAGACAAGAACCCAGAGACTTCTGCCTCACTGGAACTATGTGTAACTGTGGGCTTCTGTGCCCTAACTCCTGAGTTACTGCCCAACCAAGGGCTAGAAAAGCCTCCACTACTCTCAAAAACAGTCCAGATTCCTGGATCATATGTACAAAAATCTTAAAATGCTATATAGGTTTATACATTAAAATGGTCATGTGATGCTTCATTGAGCTCACCTCAATGTCCGATCTGGCTATAGGTCAGATCCTGCTACTTCCCTCTCACTGAAAGGAAGTCAGGGTGCTCACCTAATACATATGATTCCTGAAGCTATTTATACTCCTCTGATAGCTTGCTGAATTATATACAGTAGCCCTTTTTTTTTTCAATTATGTTAGGGTTTATTTGTAGTGACGCAGACATGGTTACTCAGCATTATAAACCAGAATCTCTTCCAAGGTTTTGAATGAGTTGGGGAAAAAAAAAAAAAAAAAAAAAAAAAACCTCCTAGAAGAAATTTCAGAGACCAACTTGAATCATTTAAAATCATTTAGAAATCAAAGCCATATAAGGACATAGAACACAGCTTGACTAGACCACCAGGAACTATAATGACTCATTCAGACGTTAAGGGGGACCACTCACTTATACCACAATCTCCACACAACACAATTGCAGCCTTGTCCTGGGGGTGGAAGCATGGGATTCCAAGTGAGATACAGACTCTGGACTGCAGGTGAGTGGCTGGGGACTGAAGACCATCCAGACAAACCAAGACTCATCTCTACCTGTGTGTGAAAAAAAATATGACTTCTATCCCACTCCACAGTTTCACTATTTTTCCTTTGTTCTGTTAAGAATAGTAAGTAATAATTACACATATTACATAAATGTAAAATAGAAAAAGGTATAAAATTCACTTTACAAAGGATTGTCAGTTTCTCAAAAGATCACAACATGTCTAAGTGACTACATACTTTGTATAATTCTCTAAAATAGTTTTCCTTAGGATCCTACCAGAAAACAGCATGTTACACATAATTATATGAAACCTCTAGCTACTCTAAGTTTGCTTAATCATTAACTAAAGTATGTCTTCTTGTTTGTTTGTTTGTTTGTTTGTTTGTTTGTTTGTTTGTTGAGGCAAGTCCAACAGACTGACCTTTTCTTTATGAGAGAGAGCAAGAGTGAGAGTGAGAGAGAAAGAAAGAATTGGCAAGTCAGGGCCTCCAGCCACTAAACTCTAGATGCATGTGCCACCTTGTGCACGTGTCATCTTGTGCATGTGTCTGGCTTACATGGGATCTGGGGAGTCAAACATGTAATTAAGCTTCACAGGCAAGCACCTTAACCACTAGGCCATCTCTCCAGCCCCAGTGACTAAAGTTTTTAGTTAGAATTGCTTAGTATCACACTAGATGATGGAGAAGATTTTGACATAAAAACACTCCCTATCTTAGGGTAGTCTAACATTTGGTGCAAGTTAAAATTGTGTTAGGAAGAAAATATAAGCATTAAGTAGCAAAAATACTAAATATTGGAATGTATTTTGTAATGGCTTTAGGACCTGACAAGACCAGAGAGGCTGCTGTGTTCTGGGGAGGCTTCATGGAAAAAGTCAGCAGTCAGCCAACAGGACCACACAATTTCCCCAGAGATATGGAAGAAATGGAAGGCATGAAAATTGGAAACAGGTATAGAGACGACCAAGATAGTCATCAGACTGCAAAAGTAACTTCCAGAATCCATGTGTGCTTCTTTTGAAATGGTGAGTCATAGTTTAGACTCTAAATAGACTAAACAACTTTGGCAATCCCTTCTGGTGTTGTTCTCTCCAATAATTCAAAATACATATGAATGAAGATCAAACTCCAGAAAGGTGGCCTCCTCCCACGCACAAACTGATGTTGCCACTAGTCAGACAGGTGCATAAAACAACCAGTGCTGTTTCTTTTATTTAGTATTGTGTTTTCTCCTTTCCAGCAACCAAATCAACCCTGATGGCAGTTCATGGCAAGTTCCCTAGTGACAGTCCACAAAGATTAACTTGAAAGGTTTTTTATTTGACAGTGTGTGGGTTGAAAAGACACTAGATTTGAAAATCCATAAAATTGTTTTTCATTACCTATCACAAAAAGCATAAAACCTCTGATGTTTCCTTGCCCTTAGCATTCTAGGTAAAATGAGGTAAAGAGAACATTTTAACCTCAAAATAAGGAACATAAAAGTCAGGCAAAAAAAAAAAAAAAAAAAAAAAGGCAGGCCAATATGCAGACAAGTGGCAGGGAGACAGAGGAACTTCATGTCTCTCTCTCTCCTCCCTTGCTCTCTCTTTTCCTCCTACCTCATTCGTATGCCTATGTTTTTAAGTGTCCATGCTATTGCTAACAAAGGCAACAATGGCCTTAAAATCCTTGGGTGGAATTCCCAATCACTGGCCTGAGAGAGATTGGAGAAACACCACATAATGCTCAGAACCTAAGGACACTGTCTTCCCCAGTCTGCATGGCTCTCAAGAGACAAGTTCAAAACCGTAATCTGCATCTCTGTTGCAGATGTAGGAGCTAAACACCCACAGAGGATAGACAGTTTGATATTCCATGAAACAAAGTGAAACCTTGGCTATTAATTAATCTTTATGCTATTCATTCCACTCTGAAATCGCTAGTCTTTGGATTCCTGTGGTTTCCAACCTGGCCATATAAAGAACCAAGGGGAAAGCTTTCTAAATAATGCTCATGACTGAGCCCTGCCCTAAACCACATAAATCAAGAGCTTTGAGGGTCAGACCCAGGCAAAGTATAACCAGTGTTTTTGGCCTGCAGTCAGTCACCCATGTAGCCTCATTGAGAGCCCCTTGGATTGGGTTAGAGTGAATATAAAGTGACTTTGTTCTGTGAATGGAACGGAGGCTGGAGCAGAGAACAAGCCTGGTGTGTGTCTGTGTTGTCTGAGGTTGTGATTGGTCCCTCGAAAAAGCAGCAACTCAGTACATACAACCCAATCAGAATCCTTGGACATAGGTTTGAAACTAATTGTAACATTATTCTTTTGTTGTTGTTATTTTTATTTATTTATTTGAGAGTGACACACCGAGAGAGAAAGAGGCAGATAGACAGAGGAAGAGAGAATGGGCGCGCCAGGGCCTCCAGCCACTGCAAACGAACTCCAGACGCATACGCCCCCTTGTGCTTCTGGCTAACGTGGGGCCTGTGGAATCGAGCCTCAAACCGCGGTCCTTAGGCTTCACAGGAAAGGGCTTAACTGCTAAGCCATCTATCCAGCCCACAACACTCTTTCTGTAGTAGTTGACATTCATTATAGTCTCACAAAGTTTCTCTTTCCTCCAACTTCTCCCTCTAGTTGACCTCAGTATGGACTGGTAGGTTTGTTTTTTTTTTTAATTTTTTATTTATCTATTTGAGAGCGACAGACACAGAGAGAAAGACAGATAGAGGGAGAGAGAGAGAATGGGCACGCCAGGGCTTCCAGCCTCTGCAAACGAACTCCAGACGCGTGCGCCCCCTTGTGCATCTGGCTAACATGGGACCTGGGGAACCGAGCCTCGAACCGTGGTCCTTAGGCTTCACAGGCAAGCGCTTAACTGCTGAGCCATCTCTCCAGCCCATTGGTTTTTTTTTTAAACTTCATTTAATGAGTTACAATTCCCTGGTGGTTACACTATTTGGGATTCGGCTCAAGCTGCATGGATCCTGAGTCCTCTTGACATGACTACATCTTTGTACCCTGAATACTGTCTCAGATTGAACAACATGCCCAGACTTACACTTAATCAAAAGTCCAGGTAGAGTTCCCTCCCACTGAAGAAGCTGACTGTAGGATTCATCCATTGTGTTTCTCTAGTCTAGACACATAAACTGAATGATAAAATAAGCAGTATCCTTGACAATGAGCTAATACTGAGATAATGGACTGTGCAACACTGTTCAAAGTCTTTTGTTGCATAGGAAGGCACAATTATGAACAATTACTGCCAGTTCTGTAATTGAACACTGCAATGCTAACAACAGGAGTATGAATAAAAGGAAATTGGCTGGAGACCCCAGAGACTTTTGCATCTCTCCTACTTTCAGATTACAAATCAGTGAATATACATAGTAGCTTGGTGCATCCTGAAAGCTAGATGATTGTATCACTAAGATTTAATATTTTTTTCTTTTTCTATAATAAGAATGAACTTAAGAATGAATCTATGTGTAAAGATTATATATAGTTTTTTTTCTTGGAAATAGAGATTTTAAACTCTCAATAGCAAAATTAATAAAAATCCATATTCCAATGCTCTCATTTTTATTTTTAAAGCATTCAATTTACTCCACAATTAGATTTCAAAGCAACTCTGGAGACACACTCAAAAAATATTTTTGTATGCACTGACTCTCTTCCTTTTTATTTATTATTCCCAATTTACCCTGCAAAGTCAGAAAGAGGGTTTGAAGGTGACAGTTTACTGATGATTAGATTATTACATAGGCTATTTGTTGGAAGGGGGAAACCTTTCTTCATTCCTTTCTTTATTTAGTAGATGAGGGCCACCTCTAAACTCACGTCAAGTATAAATTCATGTAAAGTGAAGTATGTACCAGAGCAGCTTATGGGGGGAAAGATTTATTTTGGCTTACAGACTCAAGCAGAAGCTCTACGATGGCAGAGGAGGAATGATAGCATCAGCAGAAGGTGGACATCATCTCCTGGGCAACATCAGATGGACAACAGCAACAAGGAGCGTGCCAAACACTGGCAAAAGGAAGCTGGCTGTAACACCCATAAGCTTGCTCCCAACAATACCCTGCCTCCAGGAGGATTCAATTCCCAAATTGCCATCAGCTGGGGACCTAAGTATTCAGAACATATAAGTTTATGGGGGACACCTGAATCAAACCACCACAGTACCATTACATAATTGTAAAATGTATATTACAAAAAGCACAGCAGGTTTATTTTGATGGTCATAAGGGGACAAAAATAAGTTTGAAAGAATTCATTTATAAATACAGTATGGAATCATCATGACCATCAATATCTGAAGTGTGTCTTTCTAAAACATGATGAATTTCATCTGTGTGCATGTGAGTAGATATGTGTGGGCATACATGTGTCTATGTGTGTATGCTCAAGATTCCTTGGTAGTGCTGTAACCTGTAAGCACCAAACATCTCCTGACCCCTTCTGGGACCATCACCAATAATAAAACAATGGCTGCACCAGCCACCAGCTAGCAGGGACTCAAGCTTATCTTGAAGGCTATGGTTACCTGAAAACCCAACTAAGCCCTGAGTTTCTTGTAAGTTTCAGCCTTCTGAGCCATGATCCATATGACTAGACAGTTTCCTCAGTTTACTGATTTGGATTTTTACTTTCTATCCAAGGCCTAAAACCAGTTCTACCCAAGCTACTCAGCTGGGACCTAAAATCCAGACTAGTTCTGGCCAATGACTCCCTCATTCATGGGCCATGAACCTCTGTGTCCTGACCCTTGGGCTCTTGTGCATGTCTGCCTATAAGGATTGCATAGAGACTTCAATTGCAATATCCTACCCCCAAGATCAGAGCACACTCCACACTGTAAGCTCTCTAATTCCCTTTTACACTGGCAGGCGCTTCAGTGTACAATATAATTTGCCTGCACTTGCATACTTTTTGTCAAAAGTTCTCAGCCATGTGTTTCCTCTGTTATTTGAAAGTTACTGCCCAACATAGAGTACTGGGTTACTTGAACTGCAGTGGAGGTATCAATGACAACATTTGAATTAATTACCTAGCAACGTTAATGCAATGAAAATTTATATTGATACTATACTTCCCCACTAATGCTTAGTACCACCTAACACAAATAAATTCCCACATTACAGCCTTGTCAACAGGAATGACAGAAAAGAAAAAGAAATGAATGGGGGAAATAACCAGGTGGATTTATTCCATATCATGATTCTATTTTCATGAAAGAGAAGGCATAGTAACTAGTGTTCTTGCCCCCTCTAAGGTGAAGGTGCCTGTGTTATTTGATGTGTATTCATTTGGCTCTGAACAAGTATGCCGAGTACTTCTCGTTGCCTTAAGTATCAGATAATCCCTCTTTGTGATTAAAGAATGAGGAAGACTGCAAAGCTTTGTCACCCAAAATGACATGTGTCATAAATTATTATAATGCAATGGAACACACTTGCCTAATAGCCAAAATGAGACAAGTTCAAGTAGAAAGCTTGTCATTCAAAATAGAAAAATCCACAAAAAGGTGGTTTCATGACCCGCTGAGCCATTATTTCCCTAATGCCATGTTTTTCTTCAAAACAAAACAACGCTGTGTTTGAAATTATTTAGTTAATGAGAACATTGTACTGAGTTGACTAAGAAGAAAGGCAATCTTTGCTTCCATTTCAGCTTATCAACTTCCCGCAAGAAGGAAACTTTGTGCCCACGCTGACCCCTAGATGTAAAGAGTGGTGCTGCTGGTCGTCTGCTGCCAATCTGCCTGAATGGAACATGATCACTTCTTCCCAGGAGCTTACACCAGTACTACGAATGCAGAGAAGGGCAATTACAAAACAGGTCTACAGCCAGTCCAGGGCCTGAGCAGGAAAGTCAATGGGCAAGGCAGGCAACCCCAGTGAGACCTCAGAGGCCAAAAGGGCAGATGTTTCATTTGTACCTGATAAGACACCTCCTGCTCAGCTCCACTCTACCAAAGCCCTATGAATATGCCAGATACTCTGCCCAGGGATAGTGCCAGATACTCCGAGGCTTTGCAAGGGAAGGTGGAAGGAAATTTGGATATTTATGAGAATGCTTCAGATATTTTCAATGTTGGAAATTGGGATAAAGAATTTTCAAACCCCCAGCAAGTCCAACAATACACACATGCAGGCCAGATGCAGCCTTCAACTTCTGGTTGGTGAGCTGCATCCTAGGAGAGGAAGAAGCATGTGGCCAGCTGGGAGGAGGAGGTGATGTGCACACTCCAAAGTATATTAATACCAAAGGCAGGAGATGCAGGAGACACAGGAGGACAGACACTCTGCAACCAGGTCCAAACTGTGATTGAGCTACTCATAGCTTTTTACAGTATTTAAAACAGAGAAAGAGAAAGAAAGAAATGAAGGAAGGAAGGAAAGAGGAGGGAGGGAGGATAGAAATACATAATAGATTAGATAGATAGAAGATCGATGGATGATAGATATGGAGACAGGCAGACAGATAGACAGACTGACTAACAGATGGTAGATAAGAGTGGTAGGTATTGTTTTTGGCCTATACTTCTGAGAAGCCCAATGTAACTAGGATATATGGTAAGTGCTTATTGTCTCAAGTGAATCACTTGGGAGTTGCTACTGGTTGCCACTGCCCAGAATCACAAGAATAGTACTGCTAACCACTTAATCTGAGAAAAGACCAAATTTGATTATTTCAAGAATTTGTTCTATTAATGTGTGCTAGTTTCAACCATCATAAAATCAAGTCATCATGAAACTAGGAACTAAATATTTGTATCCTTAATTATTTAATAGATTAAGTATGCAAGCCTTTTATGTTTTATGCAAGCCTTTTGCATCAATAAATGTATACATGTTCATATGTAGTCATTGAAATTTCATTCATTATTTATTCCTATATGTAATACTATTTACATTGCCTTGCACACAGGGAAGCTAATATTATTTTAAAATAGTTGCTTAGGGATAGAGAGATGACTCAGTGGTTTTAAAAAATGCTTGCAGGCTGGAGAGATGGCTTAGCAGTTAAGGCACTTGCCTGCAAAGCCAAAGGACCCAGATTAAATTTCCCAGGTCCCACATAAGCCAGATGCACAAGGGGATGCATGCATCTGGAGTTTGTTTGCAGTGGCTGGAAACCCTGGAGCACTCATATTCCCTCCCTCTCTCTCTCTCTCTCTCTCTCTCTCTCGCCCCCCCTACCTATTTCTCTCCCTCTTTCAAATAAATTTAAAATAAATAAATAAATGCTTGCTTGCAAAGCCTGATGGACTGGGTTCAATTTGTCAGTACTCACCTAAAATCAGATGCCTAAAGTGGTGCGTGTATCTGAAATTAATTGGCAGTGGTGAGTGGCCCTGGCACACCTAAACTAGCTCTGTCTGCCTCTTTCCCTCCCTCTCTCTCTCTCAGACAAATAAATAAAAATATTTTAAAATAAAAATTAGTTGATGAACAACTTAACAAAAACTGTTGTGGGATCATGAGATACATTACTGAGCAACAAAGAAGATTCTCGTCTTCAAGGGAGTAGAGGTCTACTGATGATAATAATGAACCTAATGGGTAAATTAAAGTTTGCAGTAAGAGGCAGAAAGTGCTATAGTAATGAAAGTAAAGGACTGCTTGAAATATAGTTTCTAATGTTAAGTTGGGAGAAATTCTTGTTTAGAAAAAAAATCAAGAAGGGACTAGAGAGATGATTTAATGGTTAAGGCACTGCCTACAAAGCCTAAGAACCCAGGTTTGACTCCCCTGAGCCCATGTAAACCAGATGCACTAGGTGACACATGCACACAGGTGGTACGAGGTGACATGTGCACAAGGTGGTGCATGCGCACAAGTGGCACACACGTCTGGAGTTTGTTTGCAGTGGCTAAGGTCCTGGAGGCCAATTCTCTCTTTCATAAAAGTCAAGACAGAGATGGGAGCAGTGGCACATGCTTTTAATCCCAGCACTTGAAAGGCAGTGGTAGGAGAATCACCATGAGTTCAAAGCCACCCTGATACTACATAGTGAATTCCAGGTTAGCCTGGTCTGCAGTGAGACCCTACCTCAAAAAAACAAACAAAAAAATCAAAAAGATTAAATGCTAATATTAATACAGGTTTAATCTAATAGCTAATGTTTTTCTTCACATTTCACAATGTTTCTTTAAATTTGATTACTCATATTCATGACAGCAAGCAATCAAATAATCAACAGGAAGTTCATTTATTCATTTAACTAGTTTTATTCATGTAAGTTCCTGGTCAGGCATCAAGTAACAGGAAAGACATATGGGACAGAGTGAGAAACCACTGAGAGGCATACACTGTTATATGGAGACATCTGCTTTTCCACTGCCCTGTATCTCTTGGGAAGAGATTCTAAGGAGCAATTTGGCCTTCATCCTTCTTGGCTTCCTTTTAGTGGTCTGGGGATCAAACCCAAGGTCTTGTGCATTCAACACGTGTGCTCTACCAGTGAACTACATTCCCACCCATCATTGTCCTTGAGAGTAGTTTGACTCAAAGACCAAGGTGCCTTTGCAACCCGTCTGCCAATCAACATATCAATAGGAACTGTGCACATATCTATACATCCACAGGGTTATGGGATGTTTCCTATGTAATCTATACCATCACTCCTGTTTCCCCATCTAGTCAGAAACACAAGCATTGTGAGTTCCTTGTGTAATCACAGAAGCCAATGGTTTGGGATCTCTGTGATTCATTTTCTTAAATTCTTCCTATGATGATAGCAGAGTCAGGTTAGTGGTAAGATCTCTGTTTTGGAGACTGGGTTTGAGAATATATTACTCTTAACTCTGCCCCTGGTTACTTTTAAGACCTGTTCCTTCCAACTACAAATGAAGTAAAGATATATGTGGTTCACATTTTATAAAAGTCATACAAGAATCAAATCAATTACCAAATAGAGGAGCTCTCTGGAAAATAAAAATGTAATTTTTTGAGAAGCTAACAGCAAGTTATCACAATATGTCAAGTGTAATTCTACTTCACATGCATTAATTCAGCTGATGCTCACAGAATTCTATGAGGGAAGTGGGATTTTTATCAGCATTTTCCACATAAGAAACCCAAGCCCACTCAATGACTCATAGCTGTCAAAAAGCATGGGCAGAAGTTTCCCAAGCTACTGGCTCCAGAAACAAAGCAATTAACCCCACTGTAAGCACTGCTCATACATGTTATGCATATAGGCCCAATCCAGTCCTCTCTATTCATCATGTTCAATGTGCAAAGCATGGAACTAAGAAGCATGAGAAATGAACACATTAAAAGAAGGCTTCAAGAAATGAACACAGAAGTCATTAAAAGCACATTATGTGTGTGCCACACACTCACTTCTGTGTTCTTTCTTGAGCCATACTCCATACCCTCAATGAAACACACATGAGAATTCCTGGAGCAGCAAAAGGGAATCCACACACAAGAGGGAACTGGAGACCTCAGTAGCCTGGTGGCCTATAGGAATAATAAGGTTGTTGTATCATTAGCACAAATGGCTACTAGTAAGGCAGAAGAGAAGAAAGCCATGACTGAATGCCACATTTTAAATTGCATCAATGCCGACATCTCAGGAAAGCCATCCTTATGAAGAGGATGTCCAAAACTCCTCACAAACATGTGTTTTCATCCCTAACCCTCAAATGACCTGCTCTAAACTGCCTTGGGACTTTTTTTTTTTTTTTTGGTTGTTCTACAGTAAGTAGAAGCAGGTATTAATTTGAGGCCTTTAGGGAATCATTTAAAATTCAGCCCTTGGAAAATAATCAAGAAAAGAACTAGTTGTCGTGTATTAGAGCACTAATATGAGCCTGAACCACTGTGGCAACCAGTACAGGCTCCAGAGCTGATCACATCCCAAAGCTCTTGTCAGTGAGTACTGATGGGTGACCAGGTCCCCACTGAGCTTCCTTCTGCCCTCTTACAGGTACAACCCCCCACTCCCTGAGCTAGGCTGCCTCTCTGCATCTCCATTAACAGTGTTCCCCTAGCAATTATACTCCACAGCTTGGAATCTGAGCAGGCCAGACCTCCAGGGTCTAGAACAGACCCTCCTGAGGGCTTCATAAACAAGAAAAAACATTTTCTAATCCAAGTGTACCTATCTAGCCATCTCACACCCACGTTGATCAGAACTAACCAGGGCACTCAACACAGGCTCTACAAGAGCTGTTCTTGCTGCATTCTTAGCCGGACAGAGGACTGTCTCCAGATGGGAAAACCTCAATGTAAAAATAAATAACAGAATACACAAAGCAAGATACCCCCATCTGCACTGGGTCTCCAGTGCAACCCATGGTTTATCTCCATGGCTTCATAGGGCCTCCATGTAGGTAATTAAACAAGGTTGCTTCATATTTCCGTGGCCATTACAAAAAAAACAAAAAAAAAGAAGAAGAAGAAGATCATGTTGAAAATTCAATGACCTACTCTTTCCTGCATTTGTTATACTCCTTAGTGCCAGGAGGTGTTACCAACTTGTTAATTTGGGGAAAAAAAGTCAACTTTGAAGAGTAGGAAAACTCTTCCAGCAACCATGCCTCTTACTGTCAAGAGTCTGCTTTCTTCCTGCTGTCCCAGTGCAGATCAACTGGCCCAATTTCAATAATTGTAATCTCTCCAACAAGGGCAGCTGAACAGGCGTTTTGGCTGACAGATTTTTCTTTCTTTCTGTGTCATATCTATAGGCTTACACCAGTCCATTTCTATGGAACACGACCCTGCACAAGTTCTCAGGACACAGGCAGGCAAAATGCAGCAAGCTTCTCACACAAACTGTTTCTAGCCTAGTTCTAGAACTTTTGTTCATTCTCACCATTGTCCATAGTTCTTACTGCATTTAGGTATGCAGTGTCTGACCAGAATGGTCCATTAAACTGTATTCAGAGAACTGCAAGGTGTCTCTTAGGCCAAGGTTTCAAATACTTCCACATTCCTCCTGAAAATCAGTTCCAAAAGGCCAAAAGCTACACAGTAAGGTTGCTAGCAGCAATGACCCAACTCCTCTGGCTCTCGACTTCCTGACTGAAACCCAATGTCACTCAACCACTTGCCCCCATGCTGTCTTCATCACGACAGACTATAGCCTTGAACTACAAGCTGAAAACAATCCTTCCTTCCTCAGGTTGCTGCTGTTCAATACTTCTTCATAACAAAGAGAAAGTAACTAATATAGGTGTGTTTTAATCTAGTGGTGTTTAAAAATATTAGAAACTCAGAAAGAAGGCAAACTTACATAAGAAATGTATTTGTCCTTGCTTCAATCCAGGCCAAAAATATTTAAATATTAAAATGAAGAGATACTGGCTCTCATCAATATATATATAAAAAAAAAAAAACACTTAAGTCTCAGTTCACAATCTACATTTCCCCTTGGTTTCTTCATTCTAACCTTAGGATTGGTCACACCATCTCATGTTGTAGAGCTAAAGAAAAAGCTCCATATTTAGGGGAGTGTTTAGAAAACAAGTTGACCATCATTGTAGGTAAGCTCCAGATATTAGTGAAATCAAAACAATAAGCCTGTCATTTCACACTAAAAAAATTGATTTAATTGGTTAAAATGACTAATTGTGAAGCTAAAGATTCACCTCTTCATGATCATTGTTAATATAAGTCATTGTATTCAATTAACCAAGTATTTTTATTTCTACAGTGTTATTATTGATATTGACTTCCAGCTATTAAGCGATCTTATAAATAGAATAACATCTTTAAAACTATTAACAAAGGGGCTGGAGAGATAGCTTAGTGGTTAAGCTCTTGCCTGTGATGCCTAAGGACCCCGGTTCAGGTTCAATTCCCCAGGACCCACAAAAGCCAGATGCACAAGGTGGCACATGCATCTGGAGTTTGTTTGCAGTGGCTGGGGGCCATGGCGTGCCCATTCTTTCTCCCTCTCTCTCTCTCTCTCTCTCTCTCTCCCTCTTTCTCTGTCTGACTGTCACTCTCAAATAAATAAATAAAAGTAAACAAAAAACAATTTAAAAAACTATTAGTAAAGAGCCAGGCATGATGGAGCATGCTTTTAACCCCAGCACTCAGTAGATAGAGGTATAAGGATCACCATGAGTTTGAGGCCACCCTGAGACTACAAAGTGAATTCCAGGTAAGCCTTGGCTAGAGCAAGACCCTACCATTAAAAAATATATATATACAAAACAAAAGTATTAACTAAGTGGTCAACCATTAATTTAAGAATAAATATAAAAGAAAAAATAATAAATTTTAATATTTTACAATAAGAATCTGTGTTCCTTAAAAAGGCATTGTATTAAAGTTTACAGGAAAATTGCAAGTGGAAGAAGCTATTTGAACTTTATGAAGAATTTGTACAATTTTTAAAGAAAAAGACAACCAAGCAGAAAGATGAGTAAAATTATTAACAGATATTGGACAAAACTGAATATTCTATGAGCACAGTGAGTAAAAGACTGTTCAATCTGACTAGTCATCAGGGAAATGAAGGAAAACCGCCCACAAAGAAACATGACTAGAGAGAAATAAGAATGACTAAAATTACATAAAAGAGGAGCAGCAGGTGTTGGTAAAAAGACTGAATTAGCAGGTCTCACATATGCTGTTGAAGGGAGTATTAATTCATTGGAAAGCTATTTGGCAATATCTGCTAAACAAAACATGCATATGTTATGATGAACAGACAGGCACATATGTTTGAGTACTGATAGTACTAGAATATTCCTAAAAGCCCTACCAGTAAGAGGTCCCAAATGGAAACTATCCAAATGTCTATCAAAATAAATCAACAAAATAAATAAAGCATGGCATAGTCACACAGCAAAATATATACAACAATGTGTGTGTGTGTATACACACACACACACACACACACACACACACACACAACAACAACAACAACAACAATTGGCCCTGTTGCTATGTATAAAAATGTGAATGTGTCTCATTTAAACATAATGTTAAATAAACAAGGCAAACAAAAAAATCTATTCTCTATGATCCCAGGTATATTGTTTTGTTTGGTTTTTTGTTTGTTTGTTTTTGTTTTTGTTTTTGTTTGTTTGTTTGTTTGAGATAGAGTCTTGCTCTAGCCCAGGCTGACCTGGAATTCACTAGGTAGTCTCAGGGTGTCCTTGAACTCACAACAATCCTCCTACCTCTTCCCCCCAAGTGCTGGGATTAAAGGTGTGCACCACCATGACCACATCCAGCTTCTATATTGTTATAAGTGGTTTACTCTCTCAGGGGAGTGAGGAGACAGGAGTATGTGAGCGCTTATTCTGATTTTTGGTATAGATGTTAGTTACAAATAATACTAATTTCACAGATGAAACCATCAAATAATATAACCCATGTGCCTTTCTGTATTTACACTAATTCTTCAAAGTTGTTATTAAAGAATAGACAAATTTAGTATGACTAATTTTTATTGTACTAATACTTTAATTCAACAAAGCACACTGGACATTTTAATAGATCAAATTTGCACTTGTTTACCTGACCTTTGCAGGTGAAGAAAGAAATACATTCTTTGAAATACTCTTTATCCCTAAGAATAACAACAGAAAACATGAAACATTTACAATTAATAGGTCTTATTTCTTGAACAGTGATATTAGAATGTTGTAGTATAGACCTTCCTTGAGTAACATACATGAAGTACAGCAAGGATATTTTTTGTTATTCCCATATTATCAATAATAGGTGAAACTCAGGATGTAATGTGTCTATCATCATCAAGGTAGCAATTTGTATCATCTAGACTCAGACTTTACTGATGAAAAATTAATTCATTATATGAATATTTATCAAAGTGTTTTATTTTAATTTTCCATTACCCTTAGTAATCTGCCTGAGTAAAGACAGTCTTTCATCAATCTACCATCAACCCTCTTTCATTTCAAAAGCTAAAGTGTATCTTAGTGAAGTGCAACCTAAAACATTGAATGCGGTATTTTAGTTAGAATATTTTTATGCCTGTCATTTTTTTTCTTTGTTGTAGATCTAGAAAAATATACCTAAATCTACCATTGTGTTAAGCTCAGTCTAATGAAAGTAGCCTGTCTTTGCTCCCAGATCATTAAAGCAGTGCTACATTGAAACAATGCTGTAATGCTTAGGATATCTGAGTGTGTTGTAGTGAGAAACTTAAGAAGAAGGGGCAAAGAGGTGCCCAGATGCATCTACAAACTTAATCTGTAGTTGTGCTCTAAAGCTAGGTTCTATCTTCTTCAATAACGAATATTGCAAAAGAACTATGGGACTGAGTGTCTAAAGTTCTGAATACTCCAGAGTGTCCCCACCAATTTCTACTCACTGTTATTAACTATGACTAACCTGTTTTACCAATCTAGCCATTTTATCTGAAAAAATATCTCCTTTCTCACAGCTCAGGAACCAAAGTTCACTGATTTCTTTAAATACTATCATGATTCTCAAATTCTAGATTTAGAATAGTTGCTAAAATAAAGGTTAACTATTCTTTTTTACTCAAAGTGAAAAATTGTGCAAAGTTTGGTTAATATTTAGAATTTGAAGACTATGGCTGTTCATTTACAGCCAAATATACTAATTTCTCATTGATACCATAAAATATTACTGAAAACATAGTAGATTAATGCCAATGTATTGTCTTAGAGCTCTTTACATCATAAAAACCAATGTGGGTCACTGGATTAACATCAAGGTGTCACCATTCTGATTGTAGAGATGTAACCTCAGTAAAGTTTTAATTGGCATATTTTTTTCTATATGACTCAATGAAATTCTACTCTGTAGGAATACAACATTTTATTTACCTATTCACCTGTTGAATACTTAAGCTAGTCCTAGAACTTGGCTATTGTAAATAGTGCTGCAATAAACATGGATGCACCAGGATCTCTGAGGGTTACTGACTTAGAGTCCTTCAGTATACACCCAGGAGGGCTGTGTTTGGGTCATATGGTAGCTACATTTTTAGTTTTTTGAGGAGTGCCCATACAGATTTCTACAGTGGATGCCCTAGTCCACAATTCCAGAACCAATGAATAGAGTTCTTCTTTCCCTAGACCCTCACCGGCATTTGTTGTTATTTGTTTTCTTGGTGGTAACCATTCTGACTAGTGAGAGATGCAATATCAGTAAAGTTTTAATTTGTAGTTTCCCTGGTAGCTTCCCTGCCAATGTTATATATCCCTAACTGAGCAATTAGTTTCTTACTTAAAAGAAAACACATACTAAAAGATATGAAATAGGTTTGGAGAGATGGCTTAGCAGTTAAGGCACTGGCTTGTAAAGCCTAAGGACCCAGGTTTGATTCCCCAGAACCCACATAAGCCAGATGCACATGGTGGCACATGAGTCTGGAGTTCAATTGCAGTGGCTAGAGGCCCTGGCACATCCATTGTCTCCAAGAAAACAAATAAAAATAAAAATATTTTTTAAAACTTTGAAATAAATTTGCTGACAAGAAAGTGAATTTTATGAAATTAGAATTTTCATCAGCTAAAAACAAAAAGTATTACCTAATTTACTGTAATTTACTAAAATACAATTATAACTGAAATGTTTTGAGACCTCCAAAATATTATTTTATGATGATAGATTAGGACTCTATCAACTAATAGTAGTGGTATTGAGGAGTTATTTCGTTGAATGTGAAAACTGAGGCAAACTGTGCAGTACTTGAACTAATTGCTAATGCTATTTTATACTCAGAGAGGTTTTTACAAATTTCATGCCAGAAACATTTAGAATTACTAATAAATGGATTTATGTAATTCAAATTTTAAAATCTTGAAACATCGCTCTGTGATTCTGGACATCATGACATGACCATCTTGCTCTTCCATACCCTTTTGCCATGATGTCCTGCCTTACCCGAAACAGGGTGGAAACATATGAAACCACGAGCCAAAATTAATCTTTTCTTCCTTAAGTTGTACTTCTCAGATATTTTGTCTCAGCAATGGTAAAACTAACACAAATCAAGTAATTTTTACTGTCAAGGAGCCATCCACCAGAGAAGATGTGCTTGGGCATGATTCCTTGAGTGATTTGCATACTGCTGATGGTGTTTGTAAATCCACCATTTTATTCATTGCTTCATTTTGGTTTCATTGGACATAAAAATACTTTCTGGGGTTGGAGAGAGGGCTTAGTGGTTAAGGTACTTGCCTGCGAAGAGTAAGGACTCATGTTTGACTCTCTGATTTCCACATAAACCAGAGGCACAGTGACGTAAGTGCATAAGGTCACACATGCGTGCAAGATCACACAAGCACACAAGACAGAGCACACATCTGGAATTCACTGGCAGTGGACGGAGGCCCTGGCATGACAATTCCCTCTCTCTGTCTCTCTTACTCGCTTGCTCGCTCTCTCTTTCTTTCTCTGGGTCTCTCTCACTCACTCTCTCTCTCTCACATAAAAAAGGTCAAGTCATCTAGGCGTTTGTGGTGCATGCCTTGAATCCCAGCACTTGGGAGACAGAGGTAGGAGGATCACTGTAAGTTCGAGGCCACCCTGAGACCACATAGTGAATTCCAGGTCAGTCTGGGCTAGAATGAGACCCTACTTCCAAAAAAAAAAAAACAAAGGCCAAGTCTGTTGGGCTTGCCTCAAAAAAAAAAAAAAAATTCTGCATTAAAAAGTAATAGAAAAAAATAGTTTCATCAGAACATGGTGCCAGAAGTACAGAGCAAGTAGCTGGATCTTGTCTTCTGCAGCAGCATTAGACACTTCCACAGATAATGAGACAAATCTTCCCAACCTTAATGATAGGAAGTTTCTGGAACCATTATAAAGAGGTCATGGAAAGATCAAGAAGAACACTGACCTAGGAAGGAACCAGGGTAACCTGACTACTGAGCCTGGCTCTGCTCCTAAGGGTGACCTTTTGCACTACTTTGATGTGGCAAGCCTCAACCACTTTATCTGGAGAAGGAGCACCTGTGTCATGAAGCTCTTAGGTTTCTTTCAGTAAGACAAGCCCAGGAGGCCTTTTTTACTGCAGACATCAAGTATCTGCACAACATTCCTTATACAGTAATCACTGTAAAGCAACTATATTAAAAGCTTGATGGCCTTTCTGTTCTTAAGGAGTGACATTTTTTTTTATTTGTAGCAGAGAAAAGTACGAGATAAGACATTGAGAAGTTTTTAAGTTTAAAATATTGGAAAACTTTACAATAGTTACAAGATCATAATAATCATTTTCTCAATAACATATTGATATGATTAAAAAAGGGAATAAGCAGAAAGACAAAAATGTCCAGTTTGTTTGTAGCCACATCATCATAGGAGGCCAGGGACATAGATTCTGCCTGTGGTAGATAAACTCCAAAAATGATTGTTTTCATTTCTTCCCTTACCTGAGAGATGTAGTTTATTTTTTACTTCTCTTGAATTTGCCCTGACATTACTTTGACCAAAAGAACACAGTAAAAGTACTAGAAATATTTGAAAACATAAATAATTTAATATAAATTATGTATAATTTAATATTTAACAAAATGATCATTTTAATTAAAAAAGTTGGTGATCTCAAATTCAGTGAGTGTGCTTATAAGAGGAAGGCAAGAAGGCATGAAAAGTCTGAGCTCGCACTAGCAGCTGCTGCAGAATAGCTCATTTTGCAAGTTGGGGACTCTACAAAGGAGCAAAAGCTATCTGACTTCAATGTAAACCATACTTCTAACTTTGAATTTTGATGATTTTCCAGTTCAACCATATGCAGTGGCTCTGTCATTGCCAGGTCACATCAGTAAGCCATGGATCTCAGACAGCCTCTTAATCACTGTAGTGACCAATTTATCATGTACGGTGTACAGTGTCGCTCAGCTGAGATGTTCAGTAGGTTAGCAGTATAAAATGTCATAAATGACATTTTAGTTGATGCTGGCTTTATCAGGTAGAAAGTCAGGAGCATCTATATTTCTCTTGCTTTTATTTCTATCTTTATTTGTACCTTTTTGTTTGTTTGACTTTGTTTTTCTTTTTTTTTTAATTTTTTTTTGTTTATTTTAATTTATTTATTTGAGAGTGACAGAGAGAGAAAGAGGCAGACAGAGAGAGAGTGAATGGACGCACCAGGGCCTCCAGCCTCTGCAAACAAACCCTAGACACATGCACTCACTTGTGCATCCAGCTAACTTGGGTCCTGGGGAATCAAGCCACCAACGGGAGTCCTTAGGCTTCACAGGCAAGCATTTAACCACTAAGCCATCTCTCCAGGCCAGATTTTTGTTTTTCAATGTAGGGTCTCACTGTAGCCTAAGCTGACCTGGAATTCACTATGTGTCTCAGGGTGGCTTCGAACTCATGGTGAACCTCCTACCTCTGCCTCCCAATTGGTGGGATTAAAGGCATGTGCCACCACAGCTATTCTCTTGCTTTTAGAATGCTTGTGGTGGTTTGACTTAGATGTCCCTCAGACACTCATGTGTCACATCAGAGAAGTAGCATGATCTGACTTAAAAAATCAAAAAGATCTACAAGGTTGAAAATAAGTTACAATGTGCCCATGTAGAAGCCAGGAACCCAATTAGGAGATAAATGAATACAAACAAAAGCAGGAGCCAGTATAAAAGTGTTAAGGACAAAAGTAGTTAGTTAGATTGTGGGTATAGTTTCAAAGTATGAGAACAAAATTTCTTGCTATATTGGATACCAAGTATGAGAAGAGACAGAGAAAGAAGAGGCAAGTATGACTCCAAGGTTTTATGTATATAAACAAATTGAAAACTAGAGTTGCAGTGGACAAAGATGGGAAAGGATGAAGATAAAACAGGTTTGAGAGGAATGATCAAGGGGGATGTACTTGGAGTATATAGAATTTGAGATTTCTATAAATATCCAGATAGACAACAACTCAAGAATGAAGTCATTTACAAAAATTTGAAGGTCAAGACAGAGTGTGGATGGAAGATATTAATTGAGCTATGCAGTATACATATGGTGTTTAAAACTATGGAATGAGATGATGCTAACATAAGAATAGGTATAGAAAAGAAGAAAAGAGATCTGAAAATAGAACAGAGTTCTCTAGTATTAGGTGTAATTGAAAACAATTTTTTATAGCAAGCTGGAGAGATGGCTTCATAGTTAAAGTACTTGCCTGTAAAGACTACTGACTCTAGTTCAATTCCCCAGTACCCACATAAAGCCATATGTACAAAGTGGCACATGCGTTCAGAGTGACTAGAAGCCTGCTGTGCCCATTCTGTCTGTCCCTTTTCTCTTTTTCTCTATATTCTTGAAAATAAATAAATTTTTAAATTAAGTAAAATAAGCAAAGAAGATTAAAAAGGAATAATTGCTGAGATAGGAAGGAACCCAAAATATGTCTCTTGTTCCAGTAGTTGTGCAGACAGAATGTCAATGAATTGGGAGTGTTGCCCAGTGAGTAGAGTGCCTCCCCAGCATGCCCAAGGCCTTGTGATAAATGTACACTTCATAAAACCAGGCATAGTTACTCATGTCTGTAATCCTAGTTCATGGGAGGTAGATACAGGATGATAGAAGGTTCAAAGTCATCTTCAGTTGTATGTTTCTGGCCCACCTGAGTTAGCATGAGACCTTATCTCAAAAAAAGAAGTAAGACTGGAGATATGGTTTAGTGATTAAAATACTTGCTTGCAAAGCCAAAGGACCCAGGTTCAATTCCCCAGGACTCATATAAGCCAGATACACAAGATGGTGCATGCATTTGGAGTTTGTTTTCAGCAGCTGGAGGCCCTGGTTCACCCATTCTCCCCTCACCCCTCTTCTATCTTCCTCTCTCTCATACAAAAAACAATTTTAAGTAATAAAAAGTATGTTAAGGAAGGAGTGTACAAACTGTTAAATGTATGGACAGCTACAAAATAAAATGAGGGCTTGGAATTTTTCAATCAAGTTAGCAATGCTTGGCAAGAGCCTCCACGGTGAAATATTTGAGGCATAAGTTTGATTACAGCGATAAGAGGGAGGGAGGAAAAAGCAGGAGGAGACTATGAGCACAGAAATGTGTTCAGGGGAGTTTGAACACAACAGAGAGCAAAGAATGTAACATGGCATCTGACACTGAGAAGCTCAAAGACTGGAGCTCAAAATTTGAGAAGAAAAAAAGCAGCATGTGTGCATCCTCATGGGAGCAACTGAGAAAAGAGGATACAGGACAGTGCAGAAGTAAGAGAGGGGTACAGTTGGAGCAGGGTCCTTGAGAAGGCAACCTGGGGCTGGGATCCAGTGCAAGCTTGAAGAGAATGGAGCAGATGGCAGATGAGGTGATGTTGGTGGGCAGGGGGAGAGAAGGACCAAGAAGTGCTCAAGTTCCCTTCTCTGGGCTTAAAAAATGTTCACCAAAGCAGGCAATGGGATCCTCAGCTAAGAGTCAAGATGGCAGAGGAGCTGCAGAGGTGGCTGGGAAAGAGGAGAGGTAGGAAATGTCCACAAGAGTGGGAGAGAGTGGCTGGGAACGTGCAGGATGATTCTCCTGCAGTGCTAAAGACACAGTTAATGTTTATGGTGATAGATTTAAAGTTGTACTGGCTCAGTTCAGTGTTTTCTCCAGCCAACTCCAGCTGCATAGTTAGGCACAAAGTATCCCAGAATAGACTCACATGTAACCAGGCTCTGGGTTTGCTAAGAGAGTTCTAAAAAAGAAATAAGAAGGGAAAATGTGACACTTGACCCTGGAACCAAGGCTGGTAAAGAAGGGAGCAGGTCCCAGCAGATGAGGGATAGTAAAGGTATGGTAAAACCAAAAGAAGCTTGGGGCATAGCAGCAGGAAAGAACTGTGGAAGCACTCAGAGTAAGCTGAAAAGGCAGAAGAAAGCTCAGGGAGAGAATCTTGATGTTACAGTACTGAAAACCAGAACCCTGATCTTCAAATAAAAGAGATAAGAGAATGTTTGAAATGGACTATAAACAACGTCCTTATCCATTTCATCCTGTACTGGAAAGGCCTTTGACTTAAAACCTACCTTATTTAAGTTTACAAACATAGGCCTAGAGTATTTATTTTCCAGGTTAATTTCTGACTGTCTTGTTTTCTGAATTCACTCCCACCCAGGTCATAGTACACTTTTAAACTTCAAGTTAACTATTGTAATTATATGTGATTTTTTTTCCCCCATCAGCAACTGTGTTCTCTCTTTTGGTTGTCTTTTTTTGAAAAATAAAATATTTATTCACTAGAGAGAGAGACAATTAGTGTGCCAGTGCCTCCTGCCACCGCAAAAGATCTCCAAATGCATGGACTACTTTGTGCATCTGGTTTTACATGGGTACTAGAGAATCAAACCCAGGCCATCAGGCTTTCCAATCAGGTGCCTTTAACTGCTGAGCCATCTCTCCAGTCCAACTGTGTTTGCTTAAACTTGATTTCCTAAATCCCATTTTAAAATCTTTATTTTCAGTGTCAGGCATGATGGTTCACCATAAAACTCAAGAGGCTATAAGACAAGATGATCATCAGAAGTTTGAGACTAGCCTGGGATACATAGCAAGACCTTGTATCAAAAAAAAATCCAGAAATAAGTAATTAAAAATAAAACCTTCATTATCTCTCTTTATTGCCTCCCCCATGCAAAAAAGAGCATAAAGATGGTCCTGTGATTCCCATACAGCAATTTGTCTCCCAGTGTCCTGTCATTATTAGGCTCAGTGTTTGTGAGGAAGTAGACGCCTACCTTTGAATTGAGTGGATGCCAAGGGTAAAACATGGTCTTGCTAAGCCATCTTGCATCTGGAGATATCTCCAGGGGAAGATAAGCAAAAATAAACACCAGCCCAAGGGAACTTGGCCTCATTATATTTTTATTAACACAGTAACTCTTTTAACCAAGCAACATCCCAAATTGGATAATTACCTCCCACATTGCTTTCCCCTTGACTTCAGAACTAAACACCAGGCTCTTTCTCAATTAGCTCAATGAGTCGAGTTTCTTCTGTGCTGTTAACCAGCTGCTGCACTTCTGCCCAGATGTTGCAAGGAGCTTTTCCTAAATATAGATCTTTAAGAACACTCAGCCTCTTTCAGGAAAAAATAAAACCTGAACAACATAAGTGTAATATTTCACTGAGGAAAATCAGTATTGACCACTGAAAATTTCTCTCAGAAAGCAAATTATAAATTAACCAAGAAAAAATTAAATCTGGATGCTTAACTTCAAACTAGTGATGGGAATAGGATAAAAGCTAATTGGATAAAAATATGTGACCTGGGCTGGAGAGATGGCTTAGCGGTTAAGCGCTTGCCTGTGAAGCCTAAGGACCCCGGTTCGAGGCTCGGTTCCCCAGGTCCCACGTTAGCCAGATGCAGAAGGGGGCGCATGCGTCTGGAGTTCGTTTGCAGAGGCTGGAGGCCCTGGCGCGCCCATTCTCTCTCTCTTCCTCTATCTGTCTTTCTCTCTGTGTCTGTCGCTCTCAAATAAATAAATAAAAAAAAAATATGTGACCTAAGATCACTAAGCACAGGTATCTTATACAGGGCTGTGTTATTGCTGAGTAAAGGTGATTTACCCTTAAAATACTGAAATATGAAATAGGGCATGGTGGGGGAAATCTGTTTGTGTTTTGCACTTAGATGGGTTAGTATTTAAATAGAAACCAAAATAGCAGAAATATTCGGAAGTAAAAGCAGAACTGCAATTTCCATTTCCTGTGCACATCATAAATGAGATCATTCCATAGCAATGACTCCTTGCACACCACTTTGAAATAAGTGTGCTCTGAAAGAATCTGTGGTCTGGGTCCAAGGTACTGTGGACGGACACACACACACACACACACACACACACACACACACATATACGAGGGGATTTACATATCTACATGGCTAAGTAAGTCTTTACAAAATTTATGAATAAACAGCTAAAATAACCTCACAGAGAATTGGCAGAATGCAAGCCTTCTTTCATAGCACCATGGAAACAAGTCCCACTCACTGAGAAAGCATATGATGCTTGATGACATTAAACATAATATTTTTAAGAATTTAGAAATCTTCTGGCATATGGCCCCAAATCCTTAAAAGGATTAGCATCTAAATCCAGTTCCTTAACTCTGAATTTGAAGGCTCTCAAGGTACGCGGAAGCTTGGGCTTCTGCCCGAGCCTGTAACACACAATACTGTGACATTTTCTGAGCCAGTCACAAAGACAAGGCTGCAGGAGATGCTCCAGCACAGCTGCCTCCTCCTCCAGGACAGAGTGCTGACTTGGAGGAAGTCACAAATATTAAGGTGAGAGAATATATGGAAATGAATAACACCACTGTGCAAATCAAACTACCCCAGGGAACTTACAGCTCAAGAAGAAATAAAGTTGAATTAACTATCTTAGTATAGTGAGTAGGGAGGACAGTTTATATGGATGACACTCAAGTGGAAGCTAAGGGTGTGTATAGATGAAGCATCCAGCTCTTTGCACCCACTTGCCCTGCCCACATTAGGGTCTCTGGTGACTGAACAGCTATGGTTCTCATCTTCTATCATGACCAACCTTAGCACAACCAAGCTTACATGCACGGCGTTTTCTGGCTCATTCACTGATTCATAACCTCATCTGCCATTTGCAAGGAAAAATGGACATGATATTTCCACAACAGAGTAACTTTGGTGCTGCTTCATTCAGAATGAACTAATCCCATAACTGAAGACCAACCCCACAATGCAGCACCCATAATCTGCAGCGGGGGACAACAGGGAGAAGGCTAATGAAGGTACCATCATGGCTGTGTACACACTATATAAACGACTAATAAAATATATAAGTGAATAAAAGAATAATATAGGACTAAGATTCTCAGGAGCTCTGGAGATGATTCAAAAGAAAATGGAAGAAATATAAAAGGAGGAATTTCTCATTAAGGTCTAAGAAAGAAGAAAGAGGAAAGTGTTGAAGGAAGAGAAGATGGAAAGGAAGTACAGAGGGAAGGAGAGAGAGGAAAGAATTGAAAATTATACAGGAAAAAGTGAATTAAATGGAAAAAAATGGTAGGTTACTTTGGAAACTGTTTCTTCACATTCTTAAGCTTCCTCTAGCATTTCCTGTCAGCTGTCTGGGTGTGTGCCAGGGAAAAGAACAACTTCTTCATATTGTTCCTGTGGGACTTTGAATTTTAAGTATGAAAAATAACAATGGTCCACAGGTCACAGAAGGAAATGGTGAAATTCCTACATGACTGAGTAGAAAGACTGTGTAACAAGTTCATGTTTTTCCACTTCATGTGGAAACACACAAGATGCCCCTCTTCCCTGAAGTAGTAATGGTGAACTGGTAAGAAGCATGGCCCTTGAGCAAAACCATGTGTTCATTAAATACCATGGCAAAATCACTAACTCTGTGCATGCAGTGTGGTGTGAGAGTAAAGGATTTGGGTCTCCAACTAGCTGTACCATATTTAATATGAATTTGCCTCAGCCTTTGGCACCCTAGCAAGTGGTTTAAACACCATGAGCCTCAGTTTCCTCATAAGGAAAATCAGATTAACAGTCTGGAAATGTAGCTCAGTTGGTAGAGTGTTTGCCTAGCACACACAAAACTCTGGATTCAATCCCTAGCACCTCATAAATTATGAGTAGTGGAGCATGCCTGTAATTCTAGAACACAGGAGATAGAGGCCAGAGATCAGAATTCAAAGTCAAATCCAGACTTTGAGGCCAGCCTGGGCTATATGAAACCCTTCTTAGAAAAAAAAAAAGGAAAGAAGAAAGAGAGGAAGGGAAAGGAAGGAGAGGAGAAAGAGAGGAGAGGAGGGGGGAAAGAATTAATAACAGTTCTTCCCTCAGAAATTTAGATGAATTAATTTAATGCATTTGTAGTATAAAACACAATAAGCACACAATATATTAGCCATTAAGACAATCATTGGTTCAGTAATGCTTATGTAACTTCCATGTGCAGATAGAAATTTTTGTGTGTTTTTTTTCTTTTTTTAAGGTAGGGTCTCACATTGGTCCAGGTTGATCTGGAAATCACTCTGTAGTCTCAGACTAGCCCTGAACTCACAACAATTCTCCTACCTCCCAAGGGCTGGGATTAAAGGAATTCACCACCACTTCCAGCTCAAATATGAAATTTTTATGCATTAAAATAGATGGTCATTAGAGCCAGAAGTTGGGACATTATGCACAGAGACATGGCCTCTTCCCCATAACCGACAGCTGCCCCCACCATGCACCTGACCCACAATCCCCATGGGGATGATCTGCATCCCCAATGAGGAGAATCTGTTTGGAGGGGGGCAGGGATGAAGGAAGGATGGTACCAACATGTGCCATTTACATACTGAGTATGTATGCCCATAACTAATAAAAATAGATGTTCATAAGTTCTGTGGAAAATTAATCATTCAGACACATATGGAAAATAATCAGATATTTTATTATACTTTTTATTTCTCAGTACACACATATAAATGGGTTTATTATGCATTATCCATTATAAATATATAATGAATTTTTATATCATATACTATACATTTTTGTATCTTTCACTTACAGCTTTAATTTTATTTTTTGAAGGTAACCCACAATGTCCTTGCACCTCCAAGATTTTTGTTATTTATTTATTTATTTACTTATTTAAGAAAGAATGAAAAAAAGACAGGTAGAGAGAATGGGCCTCTATTCACTGCAAATGAATGCACCACCTTGTACATCTGGCTTTCATAGGTACCGGGGAATCGAGCCTGAGTCCTTAGGCATTGCAGGCAAATGCCTTAACCATTAAACCATTAATTTTATTTTTTATTTTTTATTAATTTTAATTTTACATTCAAATGTATGGATAATAAAGAAGTTGACTAGGGGGAAAAAAGGGATTGTAGTTGAAAAGTGGCACCAACATGTAGCTGGAGAGCTATGATTAAGCACAGTTTGAGTTTTTTAGTGTTCTATTTTTTCAAAAAAACAAGTAGGAAACAGAAATCAAAAAAAAATATTTTTTCTGGTTTGGTGATCATTAGAGAATCACACACATAATGAATAAGTGAATGAATGCACATCCCTCTGCTCAATTTTCAAGCTATCCTTTCATAAATATTCTTTTCCTCCATTTTACTCTTTTTTATTTTATTTTTATTTACTGATTTGAGAGAGAGAGAAAGAGAGATTGGGCATGCCAGCACCTTCAGCTACTGCAAACAAAATCCAGATGCAGGCGCCACCATGTATATATGGCTTACGTGGGTCCTGAAGAATCAAAACTGGGTCCTTAACTGCTGAGCCATCTCTCCCACCCCATTTTGCTTCTTAGATTTCCTTTTCACACATTGGCTCCAGTATGAAATGCTTTGGACTTGATCACCAGGCAAGTAGTACATAAGAAGTACAAAAGGCAGGCATGGTGGCACACGCCTTTAATCCCAGCACTTGGGAGGCTGAGGTAGGAGGATCACTGTGAGTCTCAGGCCAGACTGAGACTACATAGTAGGTTAGAGAGAAAACTTACCTTACCTTGACAATACACAAAGAAACAAAGACACTCACTTATAGCAAATGACCATCTGCTCTCCTACATGGAATGGCGCCCATGCTACTCAGTGCGCATACTGTAACTCTCCATGCCTCTTTTCCAGCAAAAGTCACCTCAGTTTTCTCAGGGAATCTGTCTTACATTGAAAGCAACAATGTTTACCCACCTACTATGATCATAACCAATATACTTTCCTGTGCCAAGACAGGAGAGCAAAACAGATATGAAAGGACTCCGCATGATAATCACTCTGTCCTTATGATGTCCTTGGAGATGGGCTCCAACAGGCCTGAGACCAGGTCTTCAGAAAGTGTGTGTCCAATAAGTATGCTTTGGAACATTTGCTTCAGGTCCACTGGCTGGCTGTGTGACTGTCCTTATTCCAGATCATCGCCTCTGCCTGATGCTTGGACTTCACCATATTTCCAGTAGCTCCTGATTCACTGTTTTTCTCCAGACTATGGTGAGGGCCAGAAATATCCTCAGTCTAAACTTTGCTCAGCTAAGGGTGTCTCCCTGCTTCTTCATCTCGCATGCTATTAAGCAATTATTTTTTCTCTCTCTCCCTCTCTTTATATTAGCCAGAGTGTGTTGGCCTTCTCAGATGAATTACTTTATTTTTTTTAAAAAAAGGGAAAAAAATGATTCATGCTCATGACTCTTGGGGCTGGAATGTAATGTCTCACTGAGATGGCAGCACAGAGCCCCAGAGAGGCTGCAGCTTATATTTCAGCTCATACCCGTGAGCTTTCCAGAAGTTGGTGGAAATTATTGTGAAGGAGGAAGAAAGATTTTGGCCAGGGTGCATGGAAATAGCAATAAAAATCTACTTGGTGAGTAAAAACATAGGGAAAGCAATTATTACTAGCCCAGCTACTAGTAGCTTTCAATCACTGCCTTATTTAGTCACTGAAGACATGATAATCTTTTTGGGAAAAGTTTACTCCAAAATATTACTCTAATAACTTTTCTTGTCATCCTATTTACATGAATGGACTCACTAATCCTCAAACTGAATGATAAAAATATGAAAACGAAGTGTATTAGACTAAACTGTAGGAATGAGTTCAAATTATTTTACTAATTTGCATATCAACTTTCTTAACAGTTAATTCAACAGAGGATAAATAGAGACAAAAGGCTGATTTGTTACTTTTGTTATATTCTTGGCCTTATTTTTAAAGTATACAAAACAAGTATTATATTTGTAATTTTATATATAACTGAATTTCTCCATTCTGTACCTTTGGAATTTTATTCCTTTGATGGTTTACAAATAAGTATTCATTAGGTACACATTCTGTACAATGAATGGTACAATGAAACCCTGATTCCTAACTTCAGTAAGTTCATGTTTTCCAAAACAAGCAAATAAACAAAAATGCCAATAACATATATATGGCTGAAGGAAGGAATGGATACTTGTCTCAGGGGAACTAGTGAAAGAAAATATATTGAATACATCTGACAAAGTTCTGAAGAACATTTTGGAAGAAAAATAAACTTTATACATGAAAAATGGACATATGAATCACCATAAAGTTTCGTAGGACCTACAAGCCAAGAGGAATGGCCTTGTGGGAGGAGGTAGATGACAGACTTCTCAGCTTGCCAAGACTGGAGTCAGAGAGGGTTCATACCATGCTAAGTGCAGAGCCAGCCCAGCTTGAACCCAGTTTGCTCTCCACTTACCTCCTTGAGATTTTAAACTTGTGGACAAGAAGACAGAAGAGGCCTGACCTGATTTCTCTCTCTCTCTCTCTCTCTCTCTTGCTGTGTGTGTGTGTGTGTGTGTGTGTGTGTGTGTGTGTGTGTGTGTGTAGGCTCATGTGTGGAGAGGTTGAAGGACAATGTTGGATGTTGGTCCTCTCCTTCTACCTTGTTTGAGACAGGCTTACTCTGTTGTTCCCTGCTGCATTTGCCAGGCTAGGTGACCCACATGCTTGCTTCTGAATCTCCTGTCTCCATCTCCCATAGGAGCTCTGAGATTACAGACATAGGCTACCACAGCCAACTTTTATGGGAGTGCTGGGGATCTGAGCTCCAGTCATCATGCTTGCTGCGCAAGCACTTTAACCACTGAGTTCTCTCCACAGCCCAAGGCCTGCCAATCTTATTTGTACTGAGCCCCACATAGTAAGGCCCCTCTCCTGTTAAAATCATTAAATAATATAAGTATTTCTGAAACAAATCAAAGACAGACCACGTTCTTCTTAGATTATTTGCGGCTGTCTCACTTTAACAAGTGTCAATCCATCACTACTCCTGGATGCCAACAATTCTCAGAGAAGTTCTGAAGGACTGCTCCTGACCACACTCTGATGGAGACAGATAGCTAACTGACTGTGATTCTTGGCCATTTCTGCTGGTTCTTACTCACACCTAGGTTTGAAAATATCCTTCAACTAGGTATTCCACAATCTTCTAATTATTTTCTGGTATTATAACTTATAAAATCAAATTCCTCAAACAAGCACACATAAAATTGTTTGGCATTCCCTTCACCAAAGCATATAATGTTTTACTCTCAGCTGCCTGAGCCACCCTGTCTCCCAGTAAGAAACTGAGGTTTCAGGTGAATGTTCATTCAGGTTCTAACTATCCATTGGCTACATATTTTGTCTAGTTGTGTAACTGCAGATCAAGTTGTGATCTTCCTAAAATCATTCATAATTAATTTGCTATGCTTCTTTCTTAAAAAATTAAAAGGCTTGGCCCAACAACAACATTCAATTCACTTCCAGAAATCATTTTGAAATCATTTTATTTCCAATATCTTTATTTTCTTTGAACACTACATTTAATCAAGTCATCTCCTTTTCAGTAAAAATATACCATTTCCCTCCATATATTATCCCCAGTAGTTTTTCCATTGTAATTCTAGGAAATATGTTTTAATTTAGCTTCTCATTTATTTGTTAACATTATTTAAGAAGCACATGCCAATTAACCTATTAATATATGTTCACACATGCACACAAATGTAATATACATACACACATATATACATAGATATGTATATGTTAAATATACATAGATATAAAAATAAATGTAAACACCACCCAGATCAAGATATGAATATTTTCAGTACCCCAGATTAAATGTTCCCCAATAAACATTTATTAAACTCATCAATGAGATACTCATCTGTTTTAAAATGTTTTGGTCTATTATCTCTTCAAATAATCCTTATTTTCCATTCTCTTCTCTGCTCTGAGATTCCATTGAATGCTTATTACCTTTAGGTTGGGTCTTACATATCTCTTATATTTGATTCTATTTGCTCCATCCATTTTTTCCTTGCTATGCTTTAAATGGATATTTCTATGAACTTCACTCATTGTTCTTTCTTCTGTGTCTAAGCTGCTATTAATGCCATTACCTGTAAAGTCACTACTGTAGAAGTGATATTTCCTTGCCTTCTATGGTCTTGGTTACCTTTATTATATAGTGAAACATTGTGTAAAAGTTCTATAAAGGATATAGGGCTGTTACTTTCCCAGAGTATGTATCCTTTTCTCCATTAGATAGATGGAATGTTTTAAAACTAAGAGGTTGGGACTGGAAAGATGGCTCAGCAGTTAAGACACTTACCAGAAAAGCTTAACAACCCAGGGTTCAATTACCTAATACCCATGTAACACCAGATGTACAAAGTGGTTCCTGTCTGTATCTGGAGTTTGTCTGCAATGGCTAACGGCTCTGTTGCAGCCATTCTCCCACCCCCCTCTCTCTTCCTTCTCTCTTCTTGCAAATAAGAAGTATTTAAAATATAATTTGTTTTAGGTTGCTAGGTTGTGGGGGGTATTCTCATCAGTGTGATGTAGCCACTGATGAGTTTGGCAATTCAGGTGAAAATGCAAGTGACCCTAATTAAACTCACTAGGTCTCAAAAAAAAAAAAAAAAAGACACCAGACATCAAAGCATCAAAGTAGAAGTAAGATTACTTCAAAGTGAGAAGTGGGAAGAAAAATGGGTTCAGCAGGAGGATTGGGGGAATGTAATGGGTAAGAATTTAAAATAAAATAATAATTATTTTTATGCCTGCTATTATACATAGTATAATAGCTAGTTGTGTCAAAGAAGACCGATAAGGAGATGACTGTCATTAGAAACAAGATTTGTTATTCACGGGTCCCGAGAGAAGGGACCACATCATATGGAGAAGCAAAACAGGAGGCATGTGGTACCACATGGAGACCTGTTCCCTGTTTTTTAATCCACAGCCAATATTTGCTAACTTTACATATGCATTAGAAAAGGGTTTCTGTCACTACTAACTGGTAAGAAGTGGTTTGTAATACTGTGATGGATAGTAATTGACTGTTTTGATGAAACATTTAAATTGTAAACTAGCTAAGGTTATCTTAAAAAGATTCTCCATATAAGGTGCTTACCTGAAAAACCTAACAGTCCAGGTTTGATTCCCCAGTACCCACATAAAGCCAGATGCACAAAGTGGCACATGTGTCTGGAGTTCATTTGCAGCAGCTGGAGGCCCTGGCATACCCATTCTCTCTGTCTCTCTTTTCTCTCTTCTTTCTCTCCTCTTCTCTTCATTTCTCTTCTATCTTTCTCTCTCTCCTTACAAACAAATAAATATTTCAAAAAGCCATTCTCTGCTTTTAAAAGGAGTAGATAGATAAACCCACTAAGAAGGTCTATCCCTTTCTTCCATAGGTATGGGACTTAAATACCGCTGTGCCTAGCTGTGAACCACAGAGAATTCTGTTCCCTGATAAGACAGCAGATGAGCAAATGTTATACACAGATCATCTATAAGGATGGGAGAACACTACCTCTCGGATTGGGGCACTAGTCTCTGATAATCTCTCCCTATCTGTGATGTCAGAGCCCCTCTTTTCCACAAAGCTTTTTACTGACATTTTTATGCATGTACATAATGTATTTTTACCTTTCTGATATCTTTACTTTTTATATGTCTTATCAATGACTTCCCTAAATATAAATACACCATAATCATAAGCCTCTCCCACCATCTTGCCTTTCCCCTCCCAACCCCCCTTCATCGAATCCAATCCCTTTTTCTTTCTACCTAGTTTCTCTTCTGTTCTGATGTCATCATTGTTTCCTCCTATTATGCAGGTCTTGTGGAGGTAATGTCAGCCACTGTGAGGTCATGAATAATAAAGGCCCCTTTGTGTCTGGAAGATAATTTCATAAGCACTCTTCTCCTTCCTTTGGCTCTTACGTTGTTTCCGCCACCTCTTCTGCAATGGTCCCTGGAGGGCATGATAGAGACGCATCACTTAGCAATGAAGACTCCACTGTCACTTCTCAGCACTGTGCTGAGTTTTGAGTTGCCCCAGTGCTCACTGCCATCTGAAAAAAGAGATTTCTCTAACCAAAGGTGAGTAGCATTAATCTATGCAGAGCTCCTCTTGAGAGATTAAGAACTGGGAATAGGCTGGATGCAGTATTCCACCGCCACAGGCCGAGGAAGAGAGCTGACCAGCTCTGGTCCCTGCAGCTTTTGTAGCATCCACATTTGACAGCAACAGATGAAGAGGCCGGAAGGTGAGAGCAGCGAGTGGCGTCTTTAGTGTCACATGGTAGGCATTAGTATCATGATATCAAATTCCTTAGTTCCATAAGTGTTACAGCTCTTTCTTCTCCTCCTTTTTCTCTCTTTGGAACAATCTTGCCTGGAACACAGTGCATAGTATAGGCTGATGTTGAACTCATGATACTCCTGCCTTGGCCTCCCAAGTATGAGCATAACGGGTGTGCACCACCAAGCCTGGTGACAAGTCTTACAGCTCTTGTTGGACCCAGGAATTCAGGATTGCTTCGCCCTTGGCAGCAGCTAGTAGCACAACTCTAGGAAGCCTGGAATTGAGATTTCTTGGCCTTTGACACTTGCCCATTTTACAGTTCCTGTCTCTGAGGTGTTTGCCACCTGTGGTCCTAAAGGCCTGATGGCTTTCTAGAACTCTTTCTGCAACTAGGGCCTACAGTTTCACCTACTGGCTCCCAACAGCCTTCAATCCTCCTTTAGCCCAAGCTGTCCATCCTCCCACTTCTGTTTGCTTGACCTGTCCTGGCCACCCTCAAACTGTCCATCTGCTTCCTTAAACTTTTGGGATGCTGGCTAGCGTCCCAAGTTCACTGCTCAGCCTGCTGACTGCTCAGCCACTCCTGCCACTTTCTGCTGCTCCTTTCTTGCAATGCAGGCCACACTACTGACGGGAGATGAGAAAAGACCACTTAAAAGAACTTTCTCGGGTCCTAATGTAGCATGATGAGAGACAGCACAGGAAAGGATCTCTCAGCCAACACCCTAGGTAAGCCTGAACAGCCTTCTTTTGTAGCCAGAAATGTAGTATTTGGACCAATCACAGCATACCTTACATGCAAATGAAGGTTTAGGTTTGCATCAATCACAACATACCATGTATACAAAGGAGGTTTGAATTTGCACCAATCAAAGGCACCTCTTTAGCACTAGTCACAGTCCCTACGCTCCTCTTGAAAGATTAAGAACTGGGAATAGGCTGGATGCTGGATGCAGCTAAGCCAACAGTAGAGGTACTACCTCTCTGGCCTAGATAGGTATTCTGGCTGCAGGGTAATCTCTAGAACTCATTAAAGTCTGTGATAGCAAAAAAGACAATGTAAACTGAACCAGTCCTCCTAGGGCTGTAGCTTCTGGAGCCAGAGCAGTATGCGATGCTCACTGTGCAGTTTCTCAAGGCATCCATGAAGGGTTCTCAGCTCCTGATATCATGGGGTGGGTAGAGGCAGCCAGGATAGTAAGGGACACTCCAACAGTTTCTAATTTGGGGAAGAAACTGCCTCATCCTCCAACATCTTGCCTTATTTAGAAGAAAATGAACATCAAAGGAGTGTTTTTATAAGTACAGAAAGCACCTACCATTAACACTCAAAAGTATCTTATCAGATTTTAATAATTTTACTGGAGGGGTGTTTTGAGGTAGGGTCTTGCTCTAGCCCAGGGTGACCTGGCATTCACTAAGAGTCTCAGGGTGTCCTTGAACTTATTAGATCCTCTTACCGCTGCATCCTGAGAGCTGGTATTAAAGGCATGCATCACCACACCCAGCAAATTTTAATAATGTGTAAAACCTGCCCAGTGTCCCAGAGAGAGTCAGTTCCCTCCCTCTTTCTCAGCTAGGGCTTAGCAAGTAATTCTGATATCATGAGAGCATAATTTGGTTGGGTGTCATATAGTACAATAAATAATCTTTATTATGTATTAATAATAGCACTTTCAGGCACTGTTCCTTAGCAGAAGCTAGAAAATTCTCTCAAAAGCTCAGATTAGTTTTATGGAACAGAAGGCAAAATTGAAGATATTATTTAGGCATATGTATAACCATTTTAAATTCAATAATTTTTGAAATGTAAAGAAGAAAAGGGTTTGTAGGTCATGGGTCATACAAAACAGACTTCTGGTAGGATTTGGTCTATGGAGCATAGTTTGCTGATCCCTGTGCTAAGCATTTTGCATATATTTACTCATTTAATCATTTAGCCTCTTAAAAAGTAAGCATTATTGTACCCCTATTTGGAGATTGGCAGTGGTGCTTAGTGATGGAGTACTTGCCTAATATAAATGAGACCCTATGTTCCAAAACCCACACAAAGAAAGAAAGGAGAGAAGAAGGAGGGAGAGAGGGAAGGAAGGAAGGAAAAAGAGAAGGGAAGAAAGAAAAGAAAGAGAGAAGGAGGGAAAGGAAGGGAGAAGGAAGCAAAAGGGGAGAATGGAAGAAGGTGGAAGGAAGGAAAGAATAAAGGAAGGAAGGGAGATGAAACCTGGAGAAACCACAAGCTAATCTATTTTAGAAGAGAGAAAATGGCAGCAGAGAAGTTGGTTCTTTCTGAGCCCAGACAGCTACCTGCTATGAGTAGAGAGTAAACAGTGAGATCTGGTATAATGGATGCTTTTTCTCCTTGCACATTTCCTTGTTTTGAAAGTCCATGTGCCACTTTTCTCTCTAAAGGAAAAGAGAGATTGATTGGAATGTCCCTATTGTTGAATAAACTTTCTGTCATTAAAATTTTGAACCACTGAGAAACAAAAGGGATTCACATGAAGATATGGAGGGAGTGTGTAGTTTTTTTCCCACCCATTACTACCTTTCATAACCCTCTCAGCCTCCGTAACTTCACTATGCTCTCAACCAGGTGCAAAGTGCCAACATCAGACATAGGTTAGTAATAGGTCACAGAAAGAATAGAATAGAGGACTCTATTCCCTTAAGATGGACAGGAAGGAACTGTGCAAAATAATGAAGGTTTTATCAAGGATCTCTCAGTGCCAGTAATAATACAACCTCACTCATGTGTCCAAGTGGCACATCCCGGTTGTTTATCTTTATATAACTGAGGATTTGCACTTATGCATTGGAGAAAGGACACAAAGACTGACAACACAGGGATTGCCTTGAGTCCCAAGTCCTAGCACCAGTGAAAGGGCCTTATAGGACAATATTCTGAAAATGTTAGATACTTTTATACTTTTCCTGGCTAATGGCACAATGATTCTACATCATTGCTAACCTCATTCTTAGCTCCTATTGTTTGTGTGTGTGTGTGTGTGTGTGTGTGTGTGTGTGTACATGTGCATGCATGTGGAGACCAGGTTGATGTCATGTGTCTTCCTAGATTTCTCTCTACCTTATTGACTGAGGTATGTTCTCATTTCAATCAAAAGCTTTCTGGTTTCACTAGAGTAGCCAGCCAGCTTGTCACAGGGATTCCCTCTCTCCACTTCCCAAGTACTGGAATTATTGGTGGGTCACCACATACACCTGTTATTTATGTGGGTGCTAGGATTCTGACCTCCAATCCTCACCCTTGTATGGCAAGTGTCTTATCTCCTGGTCCCTTTCCCCAACCCTTCATCCCTGGCTCTTTAATCATCAGCAAAACCAAGTAGAAATAGCTTTGTATTTTGTATCCTCAAATCAGAAACCCTTTGGCTAGGCAAACCATCACTCTGGGAGCATTTCAAAAACGTTAAACACATTGTGAACACAGCTTATTTGGCACGGCCAGGCAATGAGGATTCTAGTTTAATTATAGACAATATTCTGAGTATGACAGTGAGGAACCACATAATCTATCTGAGGATTTCAAACTTTAAATAATTTCCAATAATCAATAGCTTTGGCTTAAATACATCCTCTAAGCAAAAAGTACTATGTACCATAGAATCACACAAACCTTACTGACATGCTTCCTGTACAAAGATTACTTGATCCTAAAATCATGCTAAATAATTCTACTATTCAGTTGCCACATGGGATTAACCCATCTTAGTTGGAAGATCTTTGTGGATATTAGAATCATATGAACACACAACCATTTAAATCAGAATTAGCTGAATGTCAACAACATTGGATTGTCCAAATTACTCTGAATGAAGAGTTTTTAATTAAAATAGTGAATACTTACTGTATTATTATTATTAAAATTCTCTGGCACAGGAAACTTCCTCTACTTTGATATTTTGATATATATCTACTAAGAACTGTAAGACTTGGAACCCCTCAGGTCTTGATTGTAGAATATGTACCCGGTGGTGGTTGGTGTCTTGCTATCTAAGCCTACAATGCCTGCATGCTCCCGGGTGGCAGGAAGGGTAAAGAATCACAGCTAGCAAGGAGCTCTGTGAGCCTTCCTGCTGCCACCCCTACAAGACACCAACGATCCAGTCAGTGTGACTTCTGTAGAACATGGCTCCAAGACACAGTAACCTGGGACTGAGAGACGGGGAGATGGGGAACCCTAGTACTTGGGCTGCTGCCTGTGAGAACTGAATAGACTGGGAGATGGAAGCCGACAATACCCTGCAAACATGCAGACAATTAGATTCCCTTGAACCAGTGATTTTCCTAAATAGGGTATCATCTTACTGTAAAGTAACACATATGCTACTCACACTTTGGTAGGTAATAAGAATGTGAGACGTGGGTTTTTTTTCTAGCATTAAAAAATGAAAGATGGGGGTGGGAGGGAGGGAATTACCATGGGATTTTTTTTAGAATCATGGAAAATGCTAATAAAAATTTAAAAAAATAATGAAAGATACTTCCTCCAGACACATATGCCAAAAAATACTCCATTGTGTCATCTCACTTATATGTGAGATATAAAAATATCAAAATCATAGAAGCAGAGAATGAAATGTCTATCTGAAGCTGGCAGGTTGCAGGGGCTTTGAGTCCTGTTGGTGAAAGGACACAAAAATTTCACTGAGATAGGAGAAGTGAGCTCATGTATTTGTATGGCTATAGTTAATAACAATGTTTTATTAGAGAATCTGTGTGCTCCCTACAAAATAACTACGTGTGGTAATACATGTGTGTGTTAGCCTCATTTAGCCCTTGAACGAGATGTAGACTTTCCAAATACCACTTTTGTCAATTTAAAAACTAAAATCAGCTCAACACATGATGTGTCCATACGAAGCATCTTGTTAATAATAATAATAAACATGAAAAAGAAAAAAAACTAAAATCAATTCTTTTGGTACCCATTAACATTAAACATCTGATAGATACACTCTGCCAGTCCTATTGTCCTATTTTCTTTTTGCTTTTCTGCAACAGTAACAAGGAAGAGGTTAGATCGCAAGTTTGTGAACTGAGCATGAGGTACTGAGGTGCCACATTGGCTCTGTGACCTTATTTTGAAATCTTTCTGAGGACTCTTTGGTAGACATTATGTAATATGTTTTGTAAAATGAACCAACTTACCAAAACTGAGAACTAGAACAGTTTGCTTTTTCATTTCTTTCAGAGAGATTGTGAGGAATTACAAGTTCCTACTTCCAGCACAATGGGACTTTTCACGCAGGCACCGAGTGCAAGCGACCTCGGAGAGCGCTGTCCAAGGCCACTATTTTCTTTAGAAGAGACGAGTGAAGTTCATGATAATTGCCCCCTCCCCAAAGGAACCCAAACCAAACCACCCAGTTTACCTTCCCTCCGGAGAACCTGCGTCAGTGGAATACAAATATTTACCTAAATGAAAGTGAAAAGGAACCTGAGACTGCTTCCGGGTGTGGGTCAAAGCTGGGCCAAAGAGCTGTGCAATGACAATGCTGCGGTCATGAGCCCCGGGAGGCCGTGCGACTTACAGGACGCGGGTGTTCCGAGTGCGAGCTGGCATGAATGTCGCGTAAGTAAATAACAGGAAAGGTCTAAGAATACCCAGCGAAGATTTCACAGGATTTTCTTCTTTTACTCCTCTATTTTATGATATTGGGAATTTTCTGAGCATTTGGCTCTGCCAGATAACTGCAAAGACATGTTTGCCTCCCCCTCACAGGTCAGCTGACACTAATCTAGGGCAAATAATGCAGTTTGGATGATATTTAGGCTGGGGCACAGAGGGCCTTAAGGATCCTCAAATAGAAAACTGCCACTTGACAGAGTCAGGGCCTCTGGGAGGGAGGGTGATCTAGCCCTCCAGAGCCACCAGATCCCCCTGGAACCCTGTACTCTGCATTGTCCAAAATGGAGTTCCCATGTCACCCTTAATGGGTTACACAGCTCTCAATAGCAACCCACACTTTGGCACTCAAGACTCCACGACTGAGTAGTAGGGTAAGTGTTTTTCACTGGGAACATGCCTAATTGTCAAAAGCACCTTTCATCATCCTCATGGTACAGGAGGGAAAGGGCTTAGAGGGTCCCTGGCCCATAGTCACACAGGTTCAGAGGGGGAGAGCTGGGATGTTCTTGCCCACCCTGCTCTCCTGATCCGTACTCCCTCCTACACACAAGACTACTGTTTCCCCTGAGGACACAAATAACATTTGTTAAGCCCTGTGTCCTGATTTTGATTTGGAAATTGTAACCACTGAAGCAAAAGAACTCAAGAAATGTAGCTAATGAGAAGCAGGTAGACTGTGCAAAAGAGAAGTTATTGCCTCTCCTTGTTCCTCTATTTTTTCTGGTAGAGCTCATGACTCCTATCCAAAGACCCTGTGTCTCTTTGTAAAATAAAACCAATAATGAAGTTTTCCACCTACTTTTGCTGTGAGAGTCAAAATAGATTTTATATAGATTGCTTAGCATGGGCCTTCATGAAATCCATGATTATGACCTTACTATTAGTGTTGGTATCAATTTTGCCATGGAAAAGAAAGCTGAATGTGTGCAGAGAACTGCTTTGGTCTCATAACAATCCAAGAAGACACAAAACAGAACAGCCATATGTCAAGGGGATTCACACAGACTTTTAAACTACAAGTCTAAAGATAATTAAGACCTGTGTTGTGTTATAAATCCCAGGAAACCCATTCTGTGTTCTCCTAATTAAATTCTTCCAAGGCTCCTCTGAACCCACATAGTCACACGGAACTGATTAGTAATACAAGAGTGAACCAATAGAAGAACTAGACTCCGATATATTGGAATCCAGTGGTTGCCAATCTGTCAGCTCTAAAATTCATTTATACATGTAAAGAAAAATCTTAGGGCTGGAGCAATGGCTCAGCAGTTAAGACACTTCCTGCAAAACCTAACTACTGGGCTTTGGTTCCCCAGTACCCACATAAAGCCAGGTGCACAAAGTGGCACATGCATCTGGAGTTTGTTTTCTCCAGGGCTAGATGCCCTGGAATGCCCATTTATTTATATTCATTCATTCATATTCCCTCCCTCCCTCCCTCCCTTCCCCCCCCCCTCTGCAAAGAAAATAAATTTTAAAAAACTTATTAGTTCAGATCACTTAGTTGGGTTGTTTTACTTTCTATCTTATTGTTTCACTTATTATTCTTGGGGATTGGGCCATGCTCATTTATTTTACTTGTCATTTCATGTAAACATTCAGTCTTTTAGAATTCCTAGCACAGTGATATGTGAAAGAGGATGCATGACAAAGAATTAATTAATGTAAAGTTAGGTAACACTTTCTCAAACTCCATTAGGGAAATTGCTCTCCGATCTCCTCAAATTGAAAAAGCTGTGTTTTCAGAATTTGAGGTACTAAAGGGAAAAGCGATTCACCCAGAGACATAGCAAAACTCCCCCAAATACTAAGCTGCCTATGCTACCAACTCAGTCTATGTGTAGCCAGGGGCCCTCCTGGGCTTCCCTTTAATACTCCTTGTCCAGTGAAGATGCTTGGGATACAAACAGTACCCATACCTGAAAACAGGAATTGAACTCCTCGGAGATAAGAGTCTCTGCCTCCCACTAGGGAAGCACCACAGACCAGCCGTGGATGGTGGGAAGTTGATCTTTGGTAGAGAAGAGGGGAAATAGTTAATATTTGTTACCTGGAAGCTTTTTTTTTTGGGGGGGGGGGTTTCGAGGTAGGGTCTTACTATGTAGTCTCAAGGTGGCCTCCAACTCACAGCGATCCTCTTGCCTCTGCCTCCCCAGTGCTGGGATTAAATGCATGCGCTTGCGCCACCACGCCCTGCTACCTGGAAGTTAATTCCAGTGATGGAAACTACTGTTAGTCTATCTCACTAACCAGCATTTTACTTGTTTCCCTCAGGACAAAAGGGCTCACTAGAACCTTCCAGAATCCTGAAGGGGCTTCCCACAGAACTCATCCAAGTAAAGTGTACCTAAGCCCCATATGAATTCGACCATCATGAATATTGCGACACCAGCCCTCCCCATTCTCTTTCCATATGATGTGGTGACATGAGGGATTCCTCACGCACTAGCTTAGTACTGCCAAAGACAAATTGAGAAGTTTATAGCTGTTCATATTACTTAGGCTTAAAACCTCACAGTACACTTTCCACTGTTCTTTCATTATGTCCCTTAAGGTGCGACATGGGCCCAGTGATCACTGGATGTCATAGGGTCAAGAAATGGCTGATATCCAAGATGAATTGAAATACATGGAAAGTAAGAAGGAGATAAAGTCTCAGTTGAACTAGAAATCAGAAGTTTACATTTGAGATTGGAACAGACTGAGGTATGAAGTAACTGCAAACGATGCAAGATTATGAATTCTAGACAAGATATTATAATAGAGTGGGAAAGGAATATTGGAAATATTGGGTCAGGGAGTATTTAAGATAACATAAAATAATTTTCATTTTGGTGTGTTTTTTTGATACTCTAATAAAACATCTAAGGCAGGTTATGATTTACACAGATTTATTCACACTTTGGAAGGTTCAGCAGCGTGCTGTAGCTGACTCACACATGTGGGAGAACATGGGAGTGGAAACAGTCACCTGGGCAGGCAGGAAGCCACGGTGCCACCCACAAAGTTCAGGGACTGAAGAGATGGCTCAGCAGCTAAGGTGCATGTCTGCAAAGCCTAATGACCCATGTCCAACTCCCCAGTATCCATGTAAAGCTAAATGTACTAAGTGGCACATGCATCTGGAGATTGTTTGCAGTGGCTGGAGGCTGTGGTGCACCCATTCTCTCTGTCTGTCTGTCTGTCTCTCTCTCTCTCTCTCTCTCTCTCTCTCTCTCTCTCTCTCTCTGCTTGCCAATAAATAAATAAAATAAAAATAGTTTTTAAAAATGCCCAGTGTGATGGCACACACCTTTAATCCTAACACTTAAGAGGCTGAGGTAGGAGGATTGCTGTGAGTTTGAAGCCAACCTGAGTCTACACAGTGAATTACAGACCAGTGTAGGCTAAAATAAGACCCTACCATGAAAAAAATTTAAAAAGAAAAGAATTAAGTTCCATGTGATGACAATGTGCTGTCCTGAAACTGCCTCAGAGCTCCACAGAAACTTCCTTAATTACATCCAGAGCATTCCCTCAGTGACCTAAGGAGCTCCCAGTGGACCTCAACTCAAAGGTCCACAGCACCTCCACAGCACTCACACTGACTAAGTTGCCAACACTTGAACCCTCGGGTGAAACAGTCAAACCATACGCAAACCATGGCAAGCTCCTTTTCAGTTTAAACTTTTGGTAAATCAACCCCTTCAAGTTGTAGTTCGTGATGGCTCTGAGTTATTAGGATAAATAATGCTTACCCGTGCCAAAATTGAGGTTTCCATCTGAAGAGTATAACATGGCAACTATTTTACATTTATTTCATTTTTGCCATAAAATTGCAAAAAGTTTGCATATAAGCCCTTCCAGTGTTCTGTAAATCTTTGCAATTTTTCTAGATCTGGAATTCCTGGAAAAATAAAGTGTTCTGTGGTTCACATCCACATGCTGCTCAGTTTTGAACAGATTAAGGAAAAATTGTTTGGAATTTGCAAAATCTGTTAAATATTTTCTTTAAAGCTGGGCAATATGTTGGAATAGATTTCTAAAGTATCATCAGGAATCATATAATAATTTAAAATGTTTACTATCAGGGAAATTCAAATTAAAGCTACTTTGAAATTTCATCTGTCCAGTCAGAATGGTTATCATAAGGAAAATGAATGAGAACAAATGCTGATGAGGTTATGGGGTAGGGGGACACTCTTCTTCACTGCTGGTGAAAATGTAAGCTGGTACAGCTGATACAGGCATTTTGTGTTCCCTGTATGCCAGTGCACCAATAACTTGGTGTGTTCCTTGATCCTTGTCCTATGAATTCAAAGAATGAAATCCACCAACCAGAGGATAAGGTTCAGAAAGATTTTACTATAAAGCTTTAGGAAGATAAGGAGAAGGGGTCTTAAGCCTAGACCATAAGAGAAGGAAGGAAGGTGGAGCTCTTGCCCAGAGAGAGAAGAGGAGGTTTGAGATGAGCATCCTGCCTTGAGACTCAGATCTGTTGGGTTTTTATTTTATTTTACTGGGAATGGCTACATGAGGAAGACCAGGTCGGCAGGTTGTTATGGATAAGGACCAGATTTTACAGCATTGCCAGTAATCTAAGAAAGGATCAGAATTTCTGTCCCCTAGGAAGGGTGAAAGTTTAATCTAGAAGTCTTTCTTGGAGGGTGTAACATCCAGGTTTCTGCAAGTTTAGTAACATTTCCTGCTTTTAGTCAAGGAATAAAAATCCATTCACATTTGGGGTTCTGTTACCCTGACTGCCTAGCCAACTTATGCCTCATGTCATTCCCCCCTTATTAGGGGATTGGGACAAGACAGATCTGGCTACTTCAAGCTGAATGGGGCCATGGGGTGTGGCAGTTAGGGCTACCTCTCATAGACTTAATGAAAATCAATGTGAGTGTTTCTCAAAAAGCTAAAAATTGAACTATCATATTCCCAAGCTATAGCACCCCAAACCATCTACCTAAAGGACTCAATCTCCTACCACAGAGATACTTGCACATCTGTGTTCACTGCAATTCTATCCTACTGACAAAAGCTAGAAAGAGAAATAAAACTAGATTCCCATCAACTGATGACTACATCAGGAAAATGTGGTACATACTCATAATGGAATTTTATTCAGCTGTGGAGAAAAATGAAATTATAAAATTTTCAGGAAAGCAAATGTAATTGGAAAAGATTATACTAATTATCCCAGGCCCAGAAATAGAAAAATCACTTGGTGGATCTCATATGCAGATCTAGTTTTAATGTGTAGATATAAGTAGATGAGGGTGTGAGAGAATAAGTAGTCTACAAACCTAGATAGACAATAAGAGGGGAATAAGAGGTGATGGTAAGTATGGGAACAGAAAGAAAACTGTGATATGGGGAGGGCACAAGGGGAGAGGGGAAGGATAAGAAAAGTAGTAGGGAAACAAAAAAAAAAAACAAAACAAAATTTGTTTGAAATGCAACATCATAAAACCTAATTCTTTGTATATGATAAAAATAAATAAGGAAAACAGAAAAATATTTACCTATAGTGGTACCTTTAGATTTATTATCCTATTCTATCTTTAAACTACAAAATGAGATAAACTTTATTGCCTCCATGAAAAGAAAATCAAAGCCTTTATATCAACTCTCTTTTACAAAAAAAAAAAAAAAAAAATCTTTTGGCACTTGCCTGCAAATCCTAATGACCTGGATTTGATTTCCCAGTACCCATGTAAAGCCAGATGCACAAAGTGGTACAAGCATCTAGAGTTCAATTGCAATGTTAGAGGAGCTGGTACACTCCATACTCTTCCCCCTTCTCCCTCTCTCTTTCTCTTTCTCTCTCTCTCTCTCTCTCTCTCTCTCTCTCTCTCTCTCTCTCCTTACAAATAAAAAAATTTAAAACATCATTCAAAATATTTTTATTTATTTATTTGCAAGAGGGAGGGAGAGGGAGAGTCAGTGTGTGTGTGGAGCCTGCTAGGGTCTCTTGCCACTGCAAACACTAACTGCTGTGACACACAGAGCCAATCCCTGAAGGGGAGCCAACACAGCCCTCCGAGTCCATTCTCTTTTTACCATTTTTAAGTACATATATATTTTTATTTATTTATTTGAGAAAGAGATAGAAAGAGGCAGGTAGAAAGAGAGAGAATGGGTGTGACAAGGCTCCAGCCACTACAAATGAACTCCAGATACATGTAGCACTTTGTGCACCTGGCTTATATGGATCCTGGGGAATGAAACCTGGGTCCTTTGGCTTTGCAGGCAAGTGCCTTAGCCACTAAGCCATCTCTCTAGCCCTCTCTTTGCCATTTTTAAGTTGACACCTAAATGTTCCACCAGTGTGGAGATAATGACAAGCAGTGTACAGCTAGTCTCTTCGGCAGAATATCCATTGTTGTTAACCTTACTAGTAACTCATGCTCCTATAAACAACCCCCCCACACACACCAGGAGGCTCCTGTAAGCAATAATAATGAAACTAACTGGGACACACATACATGACATGAAAGTAGAATGGGCAGGTTGGGATGAGGAAGAGTCAGTGGGAGTGGCACAAGGACACAATTGTAACTAGAACTGAACATTATTTGAAATATACATGTATATGAAAATATACAAATTAAACCCACTATTATGTATAATTCATAAAAAAGAGCAGTCTTGCTGGGCATAGTGGCACACACCTTTAATTCTCTCATTCAAGAGGCAGAGGTAGGAGGATCACTGTGAGTCCATGGCCAACCCAAGACTACATAGTGAATTCCAGGACAGCCTGAGCTAGAACGAGACCCTACCTCAAAAAAAAAAAAAAAAAGTCTTAAACTTGATGGAATATGGAGTGAACTCTGATGAGCATTTCACAGGGGAAAAAAAAGTTGTCAAAAAATGAGAAAAGATCTCCGTTCTACCAGAAGAGATTTAGAAGTAAGAGGGTTATCCAAAGAAACTGAGTGTTAAAGGGATGGAAATGACAGTTGTCATTAAAACAGAGTTCCAGACGCCCTCTTGTTTGCTACTATCTTCTTTATACTGGAGGGTAGGGTCAGGCATTCACAGACCCTTCGGCAGAGGGTGGGACTCGTAGCGTGATAGATGAAGCGCATGCAGCCCTGTCATACGCTACCTGAGCACCCGTTCCCTTTTGGACTCTTCCACTACTGAGATTAACAGGGAGTTTTATCACCTTCCTCTCTCTCTCTCTCTCTCTCTCTCCCTCTCTCTCTCTCTCTCTCTCTCTCTCTCTCTCTCTCTCTCTCTCTCGATAAATAGCTTAGATTTATCTCCAACTCCCAGAAGCAGATATTCTTCCCTGCTCTTTGCAGGTGTGCTTTTTCCTTAGACCCTCTTTCCGAGACAGGAAACTGCTGAACGAAGCCAGTCCAAGGGCAGCCGCACAGTGCTGGGGGCAGTGTGGAGGCCCCTTTGGAAGTAAAGGACTTACTTCCCAGCTACTGGGAATGCTGATGGAAGATGTTCTTTCATTGTCAGCTCTCTTGAAGGATAGCCTGTGAACTGCTTCCAGAACATTCACATAACAGTGTGGTAAGACAAAGAGCTGGCTCTCTTTCTGCTCCTGAAAATTCCAAAGAGCCATCCCAGTGTGGGCGCAGGCTCTCGTGGGGAGAGCAGAGACTGCATGAGGATGACTTTTTAGTTCACCTTCTCCCACTGCCCCGCGTGGTCCCTATCCTGTCAATGGCCTAATAGCAGGAAATTGTGAGTGTCCTATCCATTGTCTTAAGTGGAAACAATTCCTGATTAGCAAGCTACATGAAAAGAGGTAACAGCCTGATTTGGCTCATGGGCTATAGTTTACTTTAGTAAATTGTATCAGCTCTAAGAACCTTAATATAAAATTATGTCATTTAATGCCTATCTCCATAATTATTTTTTTATTTTTATTTATTTATGATAGAGAATGGGTGTGCCAAGGCCTTTAACCACTTCAAATGAACCCCAGATGCATGCGCCACCATGTGCATCTGGCTTACTGGGTACTAGAGATTCCAACCTTGGTTCTTAGGCTTATAGACAAGTGCTTTAACTGCTAAGCCATCTCTCTAGCCCCCTAAGTAAAATTTAAATCTGAACTTGTTTACAATTAAGTCATTGAGGGGCAAACCCATAATGCTAGCAGCTTGGGACTATTAAGCAAAACCATTCTCACAAATTAATATATACTTAATCTCTGTGCAATATTCGGTTGTTTGAAATAAAGGAAGACTGCTTTGTTGGTCTGAGGGTCAAATATTCTTGAAGTGACATGTATAAGTCACCTGATATGATAACATTATGAACAACTAGATATAAAAGTTTGGACCTATTATAGAGAGTAATTTTCTACAATTTTCATTCTAAGTTTTACAGACTGGTAGCAGTCTTCAAAGAGAAAGAATAATACACACACACACACACACACACACACACACACACTCCTAACTTGCCACTGAAATCAGGCTACATGGAAAGGGATCTCTAAGCACATTCTTCAGGATACCCTGTATCTACTGAACAACTATTGAGATCTCAAGTCAGCTACTCTGACCATAAAAATAGATAAAACAGATAAATAGATAAAAGTAGATATTTCACTCCTGTTGTCCATCATTTTCCATGTGTAGAAGACCCAGCAATACACAGTGTTATCACCCTAGAAATGGAGGACTTAATAATGTGAATTATGTTACTCTGAGTGGGTGAGGGAGGGAGAAGCTCTGGAACCAGCTGGACCTCCCCACTGCTCTGACTTGTGGTCTGCCTCCTGCCCAGGTTTTATGTAAGGTATGAACATAAACATTTTTCTTAAGAGAGTCTTTGACATTGATTCCTGATCAAAGATGATTTCTTTGAAAATGGAATTTATTTTCAGTTTTCAAATTCTAATTGGTTTCATATTAAAACAACAGTTTTTTTTTTTCATAGAATATAGCACTCAGACCAAAACATTCTGAACCAGAATTCTAAGGATTTAGAAAAGGAATGTGATTTAACTTAAGATTTCCTTTTTTTTTTTTTTTCCACTGCTCTATTGTAGGTACAATCACTTTAGAAGAATTTACTGTTGATCCCTTAATGATATGTGAAGGAAAATCAGTAAGGATGGAGTTAGGTCTGATTCTTTTAACCATGAATACTCTCCGTTCAAAGCTATAAATGACCTTGTGAAACCATCACCACAAAGACTATGGTTAAACTGAAAATAATGCAATATAATTTGAAGGGGATGGATAGCTGTGGTTGAGATAAGAATTTGGGTTCTTTATTGAATGTTTATAGACAAAGGCCACTAAAGAGCCAATCACTATAGTCTCCGGCAAACCTTCTCCAACTTCTCTAGCTTTACAACTCATGCACAATGCTGACCAAAAGACCAAGACACAATTAACTTCATAGTCCATGACTGCCAAAAATCTTATCTGTCCCATATCTTATCCCCCTAAAGTTATTCCTTCATATTCACTTGCTTGTGGCATTTGATGTGGTACCATCTTCACTTGAACCTAAAACATGGAGCATCAGGAACAAAGCGGAGATTCTTAAAGGACCGAGAGGAATAAGGAGTTGAGCACTACATGTGATTTGCTCTTAAAGCGGTTTATAAGGTCCTTCTTTCATCCTTATTCATGGCCAACCACAATAGCTCAGATCTAAGGGATGATAGGACTCCAGGAAAAACTGTCGGTGGGGAGTACTGGTGACATTACTAGATTTCTATAGTGCTCTATGAATCAGCTATTTAATTCTATACAGAGCACAATTGTGTTCTACTCAAAAGAAAAGAATCTTGGTCGTATAACAAAATTACGTAAGGACACTCACCATTCTCTATCCCACTTCACTGTGATAATTTCAAACATGAATTGAGCAATCATGCCTTGTGTGAAAGGATGTATGATTTGAAACAGTGATATTGCCTGGTTATTTAATTATAAAGTCAACTTATGAACTGAAATGGTGAAATACAGAAGAAACCTGAGTTACAGAGTAACCATGGAAGTTGAGGAACAGACAATAGAGGACCCTGGGCTCTGAGCTCTCTTGATCCCATGTCCCCCAGGATGAATATTTCTCTCACTGCGGAATATGCAATTATATAGTACCTCTTCTTCCTTTCTTACTAATGAGAGATTAATTTTGTTTAGAGGATCAGTGTGTTAAGGATAAACCCACAGATACACACTCATATGCACACACTCACATTTGTACTACCAGATATCTATATGACACTGTTGTGATCAGTAAGATATAAGTGGTGGCTGACTGGTGTGTTCCTGGGTCCTGTGTAGTGGAACCCTTTTACTCTTCACCTTCTTTCTTACCTCATTTGGTGGTAGAGAAGCTATCTTACAGCCATGAAGAAGAGAAGGTGAGATAACGATGGTCAGGGAGAAAGAGTCCTGGGCTACTTCCTGTGGACTGGGTTCAATGTGCATCATTCTGATCATTGAAGCCAAAGGACATCTCTGGTTGGCATACTCCTCTCACTGGGTGAGGAGCAGAGACTTTTCTTCAGCTTAACTGGCCAGTCACATGCTGGTAAACTAAAAGCTGATTCAAACACTCATCTATTTTCAGGGCATCCATTGTATTTTTATTTAGTTAGTTAGTTTTGGTCTATGCTATTGCACTCTTGTTTCCCCAAGGGAGATCTAATACTTTGGGTATTTTTCTATAATTTCTATAATTTGAACATATGGTAGAAATTCTTAAAAATGAATCCCTTCACATTTCAAATGACAAACTTTTCACATACAAAGTAAGCCTGGGGGCTCTTCCAGAAAGAGAGGGTGAGGACAAGTGTTAGAGGCCTGCAAACTGGACTGTGAAGATACCAGTCCACATGATAACCCCAATGAGTGGGTTGAAAGAAAGGCTTTTGAGACAAAAAGGATACTTTGAACAAAAGCATGAACACAGTCAACTTCAGCTTGGCAAACCAAAGGTTATACAAAAAGCCATAGTTATTTATGTATGTTTCTGTATGTGGTAAGCTATTAAAATTGAACATAATAAAATATTGGTTTGTGAAAAATACATTTATGCAATTATCTACAAGCAGAAATATAATATATAGGTAATCAAAATGGTAACTGATGAAACAGGAAAAGGTAAGTATCCTGTGGTGAGAATGAAGAATAACATTGGTCATGTGTCTACATACCTACAATTAGAGAAATGAACCAGAACCTAAGGATCACACCTATCTGACTGTCCCCACCTCTCAGTTACTGGTGAAGTCATTGCTGCCAGGCCAGGCAAGGTTTCCAGAGGTTTGGGATGCATGTGAGTATGAAATATGATTTATCCAATGTTTCCTAGCTCAAGAGAGCACTGAAAGAGTTGTCCAGAATCCAAGTCAAAGTGTCTCTCCAGAGAGTCCAGGCATGGACAGAGGCGGTGCCTATGGCCTCCAGATGAACAGAGCTCAATGGGAATTGGGGCCCAACTCTGAAGAGATACCCTGAGGGGTTTTTAGACTGTCAAAGATTTCACCCGTAAGAGTGGTGGGGAAAATAAGTTAAGGGCCTATAATTGGCCTAAACAACCACAACTTCTTAGCCCAAGAAGTGAAATAGAAAACTCACTCTGTGTTCATATGCTGTTCTCATAGTTCTCACACACAATCCATTTCCAGCAGAACAGCAGGAGAGACATTGCACTGCACTAAAGAGAGCATAACTTTATCTCAAACTTGTACCAACTCTAGGGCCTCGATCTGCCATGGCAGAAAGGCATTAGCCAGGACCCAGATAAACTGGAGTCCTTCCTGTAACCCTACACTTCTTACAGCATGTTCTAGATAACAAGAAGATATGAAGAATGCATTTAGCAACAAAGTGAGGACTTCTACTGTGGAGTTATGCATGCCAAGGGTGTTGCGGGGTATTGTGCTTTCAGGCATAAAGTTCTTGGATCACGTTTGCCGCTCTGAGAGTGAGGATGTGGTTAGTTATGCAATCACCCATTGCAATCTGAGAGGCACCATGGTGCACAGGAGCCCCAGAAGGCCAGCATAATTTTACTAGCTGTGTCACCTCTGAAAAACCATTCCACTGAGCCTCAGTTTCCCATCCTATAAAATGAGAGTCATGCTACTTTGTCATAATTGTGATAACTATTAGAAATATGTTAAACATTTATACAAATGCACATCTTTAAAAAACCACATTGCCGGGCGTGGTGGCACACGCCTTTAATCCCAGCACTCGGGAGGCAGAGGTAGGAGGATCGCCGTGAGTTCGAGGCCACCCTGAGACTATATAGTGAATTCCAGGTCAGCCTGGGCTAGAGTGAGACCCTACCTCGAAAAACAAAAAAAAAAAACAACAAAAAAAAAACCACATTAAGATAATGTTAAAAAAATATACTGAGGGCTGGAGGGATGGCTTAGTGGTTAAGGCGTTTGCCTGCAAAGCCAAAGGACCCAGGTTTCATTCCCCAGGACCCACAATAGCAGATGCACAAAGGGCACACACATCTGGAGTTCGTGTGCAGTGGCTGTAGGCCCTGGCATGCCCATTCTCCCTCCCCCCTCTCTCTCTTGCTGTCAAATAAATAAATAACAATAAAATATTGTAAATATATATATATTGGATCCCATTCCTGACTTCCACAGAGACTGCTAAACACCCAGATAAACCTTGGAGTCAAATAAAATGCTGATGATTCACAGGTCCATTCATCCACTAAACCTACCTTCTAAGTTCAGAGCCCTATCTCACTACCTCACAAGCCTCAAACTCAAAATGTCAAAGATGTAAGTCAAAGCCTGTTCACTCCAGTGTGTTCTTTCTTAATGAACGAGATCGCCAACCATCCAATGTCAGGCGCCAACAATCTTAAAGTTATTCTGCCTGCCTCCACCAGTGACTCTAGAATTCTGTTTCTACAAATAAGATTTGTGTCTACCCCACCATCATCACCTTAGTTTCTTGTTTCTTCCAGTTCCTCATAACCCTTCATTAGTCCTTTATTGTTGCTGCAAAGAACATCTTTCTAAAGTTTAAATCCAATGATGACACACATCAATTCTTCAATCATTTGCTATGGTTCACAGTACAAAGCCAAAGGCCTGTAGCAAAGCTCATAACCCTTTCAAAAGTTTTACCATTCTCCTCTCAAAGTTCTATGCACCTAGCTCTCTTCTGGATACCAAATCCAGATACATTAGTTTTCATTTCTCCCAATCAACCATGTCTCCAGCTATATGAATTATTAAAATAAATGCTAGCTCTGGAATAATATTACTACTGAATTACTACTGAGCTTATGCTTATAGGTCTTTAAAGAAGCCTTGAAGTATTTGTCTCACTTTGTCTTGTCTTTCTCCTGTCTTGTTCTATGGTGCTGGGAATAGAACCCAGAGTTAAATAAGTGCTCTACCACTGAGCTACATTCATATTCCATGGCTTGATCACCTCTTCTAGTAAACCACTTCACCATGTACATACACACACACACACACACACACAGCCTTCCCTCTTCAACGGGCCAGATGAGCTCCCTAAGGGCAAGCTTTCTTTGTTTTTTTTTTTTCCTCCAACAACTCATTCTGCCCCAGGAACAGAGGGTTGCCTCTTACCATAACCAGGTATTAAAGGCTGGGGAGACCCATCCTCAAAAGAAATTTTCTTTTGAATCCCTGCCCAGACAGGAAAAGGATCTCTTTAATTAGGTATGACCTTGAAGTTGGCCAGCAGATGAATAGACACAGGTCAACGTTTTAATAAAAGGCCCTCGCGTAGACTAATGGCATTTTGAAAGAATGTACACAGCTATGTGGTTATCCTTCAACTTCAAGGTGGAGAACAACTACAGCAAGCTGGAGAAGGTTCCTCTTCCACTAATGGCCAGAAGTCACTGAGAGAGTTTGCTGGAAAGGCCCAAAGCAGATCTGGCCCTGTGAGTATAAGTGAAAAGCCCAGCTTCGTCAGAAGAGCCAAAGAAGGACCAAAGCTGTGTGCAATAGCCCTTCTCTTACCACAAGGAACGTTCCTTTTCCCATCTCTGAAAAGCAACAAAACACCTTTTCCTAGGGTACTTTTGTTCTGGGGGAGACCACAAGGAGAGTCTTGAATGCTTGCTTAGAAACCGACCCTTGCTTAGCAAATTAAAGAAACCTATTTGACTATCTCAATTTCTTCAAGAATCGTTACTAAGCTGATAAATATTATGGATATTCTGATATAAAAATATTACTAGAAATCCCAGGAACTGTGTCCCCTCCACATTAGGCCTTGCTGTCTGAGGAGGAGCCATCTCTACCCTAGGAACTGTTCTGCCTGCCCAAATCACAGCCACAACCCTCAGCAAACACGCACAGAACCTTCCGCTCCAGGAAGCATGCTGGTATCAAAATTAGCACGAAGCTCCCATTTTCATCTTAAAGTGGATAAATAACCTGCCTGGATTATTCTTTACAGGAAGTGAGAGGGAAATCTGTTCCATTGTGGGGGTGGAGTGTGTTTTCTTTCTATTTCTACTTGGTCAGTTGCATTTCTGTCAGGAGGAACAGAGATGCCCGCCCAAACACGGCCTCATAAGCAAGTGCACGCCTCGCCATTCTGCCAGCTGCAAACTATGGAAATAAGTTATTTGTAGCTGCATCTCCTTGTAGATACATTAGCAAATTCTTAGCAGCCTGACTGTCTTTGCTTTAGCCTTCATCTGCCATCAGTAACTCTCCTTATCAAGATATTCTAGAGGTAAAGAGAAGGAAAACCCAAAGGAGGTAAAGAGGCCATTGCTTGTTGAAAATATATCACTCAGAAAATACTTGAGTTCAAAATAATTTGGGAATTGCCCAGATTAGTTCCAATTTTACCTGGAGTTTATGAAATGTATTGGGGAATGCAAAGGACTAGAGTTTCTCTTGTGTTATTGTTTTTATTTGTTTGCTATTATTACTTAGGGTTGCCAGTCTTAGCAAATAAAAACAGAGGATTCCAATCTAGCTAAGTTTGGATTTCAAATAAACAAAGAATTCTTTTTGGTATAAGTATGATACAGGTAATCATTGAGACATACATACACTAAAAATGTAATCACTGTTTCTGTAATATTCACATTTAACTTGATTTCTCTTTTATTTGCAACCCTAAATATATTGTTTAAGGACATAAATGTTTAAAACAAAAGAAAAATAAAAATGTGCAGCATATACAACATGCTAGCAACAGTTCTCTCCCGTAGGGAGGGGGGATTTCTTCGTTATCTACATTAACTTTAAATCTATTGCTATCACTCTTATATGTGAAAACAAAATGAAAATAATATTTTTTAATATCTGCATCAGGCAACATGGTGGCTTACACCCAGTGCTCTGGAGGCTGAAGTAGGTGGATTGCCATGGAGTCAAGGCCAGCTTGGTTTATATACATAGTAAGCTAAGGACAGACTGGGCTACCGAGTGAAACCATATCCCAAAGAAACAAAATGCAAATAAACACAAAGGGTCTGCATCATCAGGCTCATAGTTTCCAAGTTGGCTTTGAACGTGGATAGTACCTCAGCTCCTCTTCAAGACGGTAGGCAGGGTCAGTGGCTGAGGCTCTATAGTTTCCATCTGGAGCTCATGCAAAGGAACTTTACTCTTAGAAGAAAATATGTATAACCCTCATGAAACATTCCAGCAAATGAAAGCACAGAAGTGAATTGCAAACGGGGGTGACTTTCAAAGTGAAGTAGAGAATAGCAAGTTGTTTTTATTTAAACCATCAAGGCATGTGAATTTAAAATGTATGAGTTCACATTTCCTGATTTCCATTAATTCTTATGCTTGAATTTGCATCAAATACATTTTCTTTAAATTTGTTCACTGCTGTGTAAGTACTTGGTCAAAGCGAAGCAAATTTAGCAAATTTCATAGCCACAAGCAAGGAAAACTCTCCTCACTTCACACACCATAACTAATCCCACTGAGACATTGTAAACTATTCAGGTTCATGAATATTTGAGTGAAGTTGCTTTATTGCTAATATTAAAACCTCATGCTATTCTTTCAATGACATAATGAGCAGCATCAAAGAAATTGCATTAATGGTGCACTGAGGTTAAAATCAGGCGCCAAATTTATTTAGATTTACATCCTTTTACATTATTTTCACTTCATGGAATAATTCGTTAAAATTCCATGGTCTCTGTGTTTTATAAATCACCCTAAGAAATGGTTCCTCATGAATGTTGAGATTCTTTGTATGTTTACATGGCTAATGATGATTAGATATTATTAAAAATTTACATGACAAATATTAAGATATTTGTGGTAATTACTGGTTCTCATTCAGAGTCATTTTTGTCATGAGAGATGCCTTAAATAGTCTATGAAGCAAAACAAGATGCTAAGCACAGACCTGCCTTTTAAGAGAACCCTGGGTCAACTTCTGATTTTCACTGATTAGCTTCTGACCTATTTCTGGGCTCACAGTCATAGATCAGAAGTTAGCAAAGAGCCAATAGGGAACATTAGGGGTGAGAGAACTATTCAGTTGTGGCTTTTGGGGGTATTTCCATTTTTATTTTTGATATCTTCAAGCTTCATTATTCTAAGATAAGACTTATTTAGGAACAAGGTATGAAAATAAAAGGGAAGGACATTTGCTGGGGAGAGTTTTCCTGATGACACCAAAGCTCATCTCACCTCTCAAATATACAGGAGAAACAGCATCGCCTTGACAATCTAATGACAGAAGAGTGTGCCTGCTCTCCTGCATATACAACGAGGGGACAGTACTCCAGCTCTTTATATGATGAATACTCTGTCTTTCTGAAGTTCAGAGTGTTAAACAGACATCTGCTTTGTTCAGCATATAGACTTGATGCCCAAAGTCCAAGGTTTCTGCAAATCTATTGTTGGGCATGTGTTGTCACTATTTCAGCATTAGAGGATGGCATAAGCCCAGGTCTGTCCAAATTTGCAGTGAATATGTTGTCTAGTATGAACTAGTGGAGCACCTAAAAAGGGGAGTTCACCCCTTCCCAAGCCTCTCCCTATAATTGGAATACCCTGATGGTTCACCCTCAGTCACTGAGCTGTGGTTTGGCACTATGGGATTCTGCCCAGTTCTGGGAAGAATTACTATGGAAGGACCAGCCCTGGACTCTTATCCCAAACTATGGCCACCAATACTACAAACTAATATCACAAAACCTCCAATAGCCGTGTAGTTCCAGGGTAGGACCAACCACACTCCCATGGGCTGCATTTTGCTGTGGTAGAGTCATGGCACAGAATAGTGCAACCAGCAACAGGAAACTGTGGCAAGAGTAAGAAAGAATCATACAGACTAGGGCCACCTGACTCCTCACGTAGCAGAGCTGCCCCATAGGCACTCTGAGGATGGGGTACCAAGGATGTGCTGAGTTAAGTTTCATTAAGTTCTAATGAAAGTCCTAGGCTTCCCTACCCTCTCCCATGGAGCATCTTACTTCACACTATGCTACTTGAAACTGAGGCAGAATGAAGCAATGTCAGTCTCTGTGACCCCAAAGTTGGTTCCAAGTTGGATCATTCCTGAGTCTCAGCTATAAGGACCTGCACAGTCTCAAGAATGCAGTCAGGGGCTGGAGAGATGGCTTAGCGGTTAAGTGCTTGCCTGTGAAGCCTAGGGACCCCAGTTCGAGGCTCAGTTCCCCAGGTCCCACGTTAGCCAGATGCATAAGGGGGCGCACGTGTCTGGAGTTCGTTTGCAGAGGCTGGAAGCCCTGGCGTGCCCATTCTCTCTCTCTCCCTCTATCTGTCTTTCTCTCTGTGTCTGTCGCTCTCAAATAAATAAATAAATATTTAAAAAAAAAAAAAAGAATGCAGTCAGACCCTTGCCACAATTAGTAGTCATGCAGGTCAGAGCACGAGTATGTTTCACTTTATCTACCTTCTGCTGCAGACCAATCTAGAGGCTCCATCTATGAGCACCAGTTTGGGGATAACTGTGCTGTCTGAGATGGTTGAAAGAGCTCTTTGGTCACAAAAACTGGTACTAAGATAGATCATACCTGAGGCTCACACTTGCAGGGAGGGATGCTTGAAATTTAAGTCTGTCACACTAGTGATGTCAGGGAAGTCTAGACTTTCCATTCATTGACTTTGACCTAAGTATTGGGGTTCTACCTGGTGCCAGTTCTCATCACTGAGAACGTACTTCTGAGCTACCAGTCACAGCCCTAGGCTAGCTTTCATGACCTGCTCCCCAGCAGGTAGAGTCTTACTCTCGCTCTGCTGTTTGAAGTAGAGGTGGTGGTGGTGAAGGCAGGAAGCCACCAGGTTGATGTAGTTGTGGTGACTCAGTTTGTGGGTACTGGCTTGATGTTAGGGATTTGTAGGCTTTCCACCGGCATGGAGATTGCCATGGTGAGACTGCTTTCCAGCTTCAAGACTAAAACCTGAATTTAATTCCACTTTCCTCCCACATCAGAAGCCTCTCTCACATATGTTTGGAGTTGGGGAAAGGCTGACATAGGAAAGTGCCCCTCCCGTGTTGTTCAATGCATCTTTTCATTATAGGAAGGTCCTGTACCATGGTCTCTTACCTGGCTTCCTTAGCTCGTGTGAAGGTAGCTTGTTAGTCGAATCACAGTTCATACTGGTTTGCTTGTGGGAAAACCATCACTGAAAAGTCAACTGTCATTTTGCTCTGCCTGATCTGTTGGAGGACTTGGGAAAAGGTATGTGTGCCGAGGGCGGGGAGGTAGGAGGCCAGCATCAAAGGTCTACTGCAGTTCTAGCGCAGGAAACTGAACTTGCATAGACCCCAGTGGAGACAGCTAGACCACATGCTCAAGACTACAGGATTGTAAGGAGCCAGGCAAAGATTATCAACCCACTTCCTATGCTGGGAAACAATGCCTGAGCCTAGGGGCTTTAGGAAGAAGTGCATTCAGAAGCCCAATGCTGAAGGCTTCCTTTGCTCAGTCTTTGGAGAGAGTGCCTTTGCCTGTGCCACATGTGCTGATAGTATGACTACAAAAGCTTGTATGTGAGGGAGACGTCGCATGATGAAACACGAACCCAAGGGTTTCATGGGTCAGGCTTTCTCTTTAGAAAAACTTATTAGGGGCTGGGAGAGAGATCTCAACTGCAAAAGGTGCTTTCTTACAAAGTTTGACATCCCAAGTTCAATTCTGCAGTACCTATGTAAATCCAGATGCACAAGGTGGCGCCTGCATCTGGAGTTCATTTGCAGTGGTGAGAGGCTATCAATCATCATCTATCACTCTCTCCTTGCAAATAAATAAACATAATTTTTTTAATTAGCAGGATACAAAACATTTTCATAACAGTATTATCAAACAATTTTTTGTTTCCCTTTTTCCCCTTATCCCCTCTTGTCTGCCCCTCAACTTAAACATTTTTAAACTTTCATACTACATGTTTCCTCCTTATCACCACCTCCTTTTTTTCTCTCATAGTCTACTACTTCAGTTCATAGCCTATATTCAGTTTTGTAACCACATATTTACATACGTATAAACATTAAAAGTTAGGATCCATATATGAGAGAGTACATGCAATCTGTATCTTTTGGGGTTTGAGTTAGTTCACTTGGTATAATTGTTTCCAATTCCATCTGTTTTCTGAAAATTTCATAGTTCAATTTTCTTTACAGCCGAGTAAAACCCTATTGTGTACAAATACAACATTTTCATCATCCAGTCATCATTTGATGGATATTGGAACTTTATGTTAAACAAGAACAATAAACATTGAAAACATAGGCAATACATTGAAAGTTGTAAGTATAGGCTTGCTGTATTTTTATAAAACCATGCTCATTATCATTACATAATATAACCAAGGTCATCTTAGAACAACATTCTTCCCTTCTGGGAGCAATGCCTCCAATGGCCAAGTTATTTTTCAATTACCTGTATGCTTTTTTTTAAGTTTCTATTTATTTATTTGAGAGAGAGAGAGAGATACATAAGTAGGCAAACAGAGAGAGAGAGAGAGAGAGAGAGAATGGGCGTGCCAGGTCCTCCAGCCACTGCTAACAAACTCCAGATGCATGTGCCCCTTTTGCATCTGGCTTATCTGTGTCCTAGGTAGTCAAACCTGGATCCTTTGGCTTTGCAGGCAAGCACCTTAACCACAAAACCATCTCTCCAGCGCATGCTGTATGTTTTAAAGGTCATACCATATCCCAACATCTCCAAACTAGGTCTCAATGTTCCAGCACATAAACTTTTGAGGGATTCATTCAAACTATTTCCAAACTATACACAAAGATATCCACATGCCTCAGGTTTAGCATGAAACTAGAACAATGCCAAAAAGCCTTATTCTTTTTTATGTATTTATTTATGAGACAGGAGGGCAGAGAATGGGCATGCCAGGGCCTCTAGCCACTGCAAACAAACTCCAGACACATGTGCCACCTTGTGCATCTGGTGGCTTACATGGGTTTTGGGGAGTCAAACCTGGGTCCTTTCACTTCACAGGCAAGTGCCTTAACTCCTAAGCCATCTCTCCATCCCAAAAATACATTATTCTTGAACATGTCATGTAGACATGGGTACTGAGCAGTGAACAATTTGGACATATGAATAATAACCAACAGTAACTATACAGTTAAAACCTACTGCTATCTCAGAGCTTGAAAATGGAGTCTGATACTTACCCATCTAGTGCTGGAAGGCACTACATGAACTTCCAGGGGAAAGTGGCCAACATCTGTCTGAGAAACTCAAGATCTAAGCTACTCAGAAGCAAACAACCTAATGTGATGCTCACACAAGTGCAACAGTGGCATACACCCATGGTGGGTAACCAACTATTCTTGGATTGGCTAACAGAACCACTTAGTAGAAAGGAACCCATATCTGGAACTGCAAAACAAGTCAGAAGCAAATCCAGATAATGATTTTGCTTTACAATATCAAGCTCCCACTAATCTTGGGCTATAGGAGGGTCTACACCCATTAAATTCTTTCTAAATTAATAATGGTTATGCCATTTAACCTGTGCTGACTTCACTCTTGATTGGAGAATCTGCTTCTCTTTTTCAGATTGGAGTAGGACCTGAGGAGATAAATGACCCATCACACTTCACTCAACACCTACCAAACCAGAGATCTAGAGGCTCCCAAGAGCCTATCACTAAGGTAGACTTACAATGCACCCAACATGCCTCAGGGAATTTTATGGAAGAGGGGGGCAGAAAGATTTTTAGAGCTACAAGCTGGGACATTATGCACTGAGACATTGCCTCTTCCCCATAACTGACTGCTGCCCCCACAACACCCAACCCACAATCCCCATGGGAATAACCTGCATCCCCAGTGGGGAAGGCCCCATCAGAAAAGGGGCAGGAATGAGGGAAAGGATGGTACCAACATGTGTTGTTTATACACTAAGTATGTCCATAACTAATAAAGATAAATTAAAAAAAAAATAAAATGGAATCTGGTCAAAATAAGATGTAGAAAGTAATGACAAAGATTCTGACTTGTTTCGCAGTTCCAACTATGGGTTCCATTCCACTGAGCTGATCAGTTAGCCAAATCTGTGTGCCACGATTGCACTTGTGTGAGCCTCACTTCAGGTTGTTGGCTGCTTAGTAGCTTAGACCATGTGTTGCTTAGACAGATACTCATCATTTTCCCCCAGTTGCTTAAGTAGCACCTTCTGTCACTAGATGTGCTGACGCTTTTCCAGCTTCCAGCGATGTCACTCCATGTTACGTGCTAACAGCATATGACGCCTTCTGCATTAGGATCTTACCACTAACCTTTGGTAGGTCATCAAGTACTCTGACAGAAATCTGTATTCTTTTGGGAAACTGTGTAGGTATCTCTGATCAAGAGCTCATTGTGAATGATAACCACCTGCTGGTACTGGGAGTTACAGGTCAGCGCCCAAGAATTTCCTGTGGAAATTTTTATACCCTTAAAAATGCCAATGTATACTACTATTTTCTGAGTACATATCTATTATTTCTCAGTAGGATAGCATTTTCAAACTTTCCAAAATTTGAGACAATTCTTTTTATTTTCTAGGAATGTGCCAGAAAGGTAGCAGTAACAAAGGCGCACATTCACACACATGCGCGCACACACACACACAAATCTCAAAGGTTATGATAACAGTATTTTACTTCCTGCTCGCTTTGCATGGGTAGGTTGTAATTGGCTGTAGCTCTATACAACAGTTCATGCACTTATGGATCCTTATCCCTTCCAGGGTGTGAGTGTGCATGCTGCGTGTGAGCGCATGTGTTCGTGTTGGTGTTTGAGGTTGGGAAGTAATGGAACCAAGGAACAGTCCTAAGGCTTTGGTTGGAAGTAGCGAGTGGTGACTCACGTGCCATTTCACTGGCCAAATAAAGTCACATGGCTAAACTGGTATAAATCGGGTGGAGATCCAGAGTGCAGTCAGCAGAAGTGATTCTGGTAACCTACTTTAAAAGGCTTGTATATTAGGGTCACAGAAGATGGGACTCTCTCTGAGCTAGAACACCCCATATTCTCCCATGATAGAGGAAGGCATCAAAATCATAAAGCAATGCAAAATTGGACCTTGATGACGTCTTGGATTTCCTCACATATTTGACATGTACGTTTGTCTTCCCTTTTGAGAAAACAGCAAACAAAAATATAATGTTATAATTTTTGAAAATTAACCCTATTTTTTAAAAAAAACCTTATTATTGACCAGTTGAATAATTCTAGACAATATACTATGATAACTCCCTCCCCTCCCCCACTTTCCCCTTCACAAATCCACTCTCCATGATATCCCCTCCCCCTCTCAATTATTCTCTCATTTGTTTTTGACATCAGCATCTTTTCCTCCTATTATCATGGTCTTGTGTAGGCATTGCCAGGCACTGACAGGTCACAGATATCAAGGCTGATTTCTGTCTGAACAGTTGCATTGTAAGGAGTCCTACCCTTCCTTTGGCTCTTACATTCTTCCCACCACCTCTTCTGCAATGGACCCTGAACCTTGGAAGGTGTGATAAAGATATTTCAGTGCTGAGTGCTCTCCTTTTCTCAGCACTATGATGACTTTTGGGTAAACCCAGTTGTCACTGCCATCTGAAAAGAGAAGCTTCTGTAACCAAAAGTGAGAGTAGCATTAATATATGGGTATGAGAATTAAAAAAAAAAAAATGCTTACAGGGCAGTTAGGTGAGAATAATATACGAATTTAGCCAGATAAGAGCAGGTGTTACACTAAGACATAGCCAAGAGGAAAGAGAAGCCTTCTTCTCTAAGAATGGAACAGGACCGCTTGGTTTTCTTCCCTGTACTCTTCTTGCCCAATACCATACATGATACATTTGTGTAGACCACAGGGCCCGGCATTCTCTAGCGCAGCTCCTCTTTCTCAGGGCAATGGAAGCTTTTCCACGCGGCCTTGCCAATGTGTCACTGCAGATGTGTCTGGATGACTTGATGAAAAGCAAACAGTTCCATCTGAATAATGACTTGACTCTGGACCATCTCTGATCTGCTTACAAAATTGGTGAATTTTTTGGTATCCCAGTGATAAGACACAGCATGCTCTTGTTGCTCACGTGAAGTCAGACAGGGAAGCACAAATTAATGACTGGGGTTTTCTTTACCCCCAGAGATAACTTGTTCCACATAAAAAAGTAAAATAAAAATAACCAGCATGGTAATTACTAATTTGCTAGTTAGTCACTGATCTTAAACTCCATTGCTGGTTAAAACCTAAAGCCATATGGAATGTCTTTAATGATAGTCCCCACACTACTCCATCCCAACAAATCCATATCAAACACTTCAGGAGAAAGGGTGACTGAAGTGAACTTTCCTTCTTCAAGAGTACCTTTATGCCCATGGCCTGAGGCTGCTGGTCCACTTCAAATCCTGATCGTAACTGCTTTGACTCTAGCTCACTCACTATTGTCCCAACCAAGATATATATATATAGCAGCATAATATACATTCATTACTTTGTAGTTCTAATAATATGACCATATATTATATGTCGCTACAGAGTGTTTTATATTTATAATAACATATACAAATACATCATATCTGCTGCTATACAAGACTCATGATTTGGAGAAAATTATATATATAGAAAAACATAATATAAACTATATAATACTTAAGTGGAAAATTACATATCTCACCCCACTCTTTATAAATTATATTGGCATCTTATGTACAGTTATTTAAATCCAAAAAAAAAACTGTACACTAAGAGAGGCAGAGAACAGGACTGAAGTCTTGTATTTGAACTAAACATCTTCAACGTAGTTTGGTGACTTGAGAATGTGTAGTTTTCTTTTTTCTGAATTGTGCTTTGAACAACCTAACTAACGTGCTTTACATTTCCTTTCTCGCAATACAGAGGAGCTAATCTGGAGTTGACTCCACCCAGATGAAACCGATCTTTTTCCTTGGCCTCCTGTCATGAGCATAGGCAGCCACCATGCAGGCAGGGCTGAGGGACAAGCTGGCTCTTCAGAACTGAGCAGCCAGGGAAGCCACATGGAAAAGAAGCTGCATTTAAGTCCCCAGGTGGCTTTATGCAAAACAAGCTGTTTGTACATTACCTAAACCAAGCACAATCACAGCAGTGTGTTCACAAAACAATAACCCACGCTCTTTCCTCCTCCACATGGTTTCATAATAGTCTAATTAACTTAAATTATTTTGTTATCTAAAACCTGTAATTGAGGCGGAATAGGAACCTCCCACTGAATTAGAACTAGAAGTCACAACTAATTATCTTGAAATATCATGTAGTTTCTCAACTTTATGCTCAATTATAAAACTGTCCAGAAAAAATGGAAAATGATATTTTTATCCATCAGCTAGTTATTGAGAATATGTACTTTAGTTATAGCTTTGGATAAGTCCTAAAATTATTTTTCCAGCTTTCGACAAAGGTTTCTTAGTCAAAAAAATAAATAAATAAAGTAAATTTAACCAAAGAAGAAAAAGTAGGAATTGTGTCCATGAAAAGCACAGATGTGAACTAATTTGGCCGTAACAAATAGGTTCTCTTGGGCTGGGGCTAGGGATGTATCTCAGTGGAAAAGTGTTTGCCTAGCATTCATGAGACCTAGGTTCAATCCTCAGAATTGGGGGTGAGGTAAGAAAATAGGTTCTCTGTGCTAGAACAGAAACAATGTAGGTCCTTGGGTTATCAATATTTCAGGTAGATTTTTAAATTTTCCTTTTTAACAAAATGAGCTTTAGAGAACCTGAATCTAGTTGCTTGCAACTAAAATAAACTGATAGCAAGAAAAAAAAATAATAATTGCACTCCCTCACCTCTCCAATACCATTTATGCTTAATAAATTTTTCAAAACTTAACAAAGCAAACCTTTACAAAATGATGTTTAATAATTTTCTAATAAGTAATTTTGTAAATCTATGAAGAGAAAGATTAACTTTCCAAGAGCCTAATAAAGAAAATTCAGAAATAAAGGGATTATTTTTTAAAATTAGTATCTAGTCATTGTACAAAATAATAGTTTTCACTATGCCACTTTTTTGGGGGGTTGAGGTAGGGTCTCATTGTAGCCCAGGCTAAACTGGAATTCATTCTGAAGTCTCAGGGTGGCCTCAAACTCATGACAATCCTTCTACCTCAGCCTCCCAAGTGCTGGGATTAAAGGTGTGCACCACAATGCCTGGCCACTATGACATTTTCATATATGTATATATGTACTTTGATCTCTTCACCTCCTCATTACTCTCCTCTGCCTTCCTCCCCTCCTATGGACCTCTTTCTTCTTCCCAAACAGTCTCTCATATTTTCATGTCTTGTTTTTGTTTTTTTTTTAATCTAGATTCTACATATGGAAGAACATTGATACTTGTCTTTCTTAGTCTGGTTTATTTCTTTTAACATGAAAATCTCCAATTCATACATTTTCCTACAAATGGGATAATTTCATTCTTTCTTACTTCTGAATAGAACTCCATTGGTCCATTTCTTTTATCCATTCTTCTGTTGGTACACATTTTGGCAGATTCCATAACTTTCTTGGCAAATAAGGCTCATTTGATTAGGACTCAAAAAATAAAATTAACCATGTCCATCTCCTTTTTTCACATTCAAATCTCTGCTCTCTCCCTAGACAATGGAAGTGCCTCTGTCCCTATGAATTATCTCTGTTATTCTCTAGAACCCATTTCTTTTCTAACTGGTTATTTGTTGGGAGCCGTGCTAGCTTCGTCAGGCTTTGCTGCGTCAGCTTGTTTACTGCTTTTGCATCCTAATCGTTTGCACACGAGCATATGACGTTATCCTAACATGGCTGCTCACCTATCCCGATTGGGTGATGCAAAGTCGTCTGATAAGACGTAAGCCAATCAGACAACGCTTCACATCTACATGACCACAAGTGTATAAGCTTGGCGCTCCGTAGGGTCGGGGTCCTTCTCTCTATCAGCTAGGAGCTCCCAATAAAGTGTGCTTGAGAAGAATCCTGTTGTTGTCGTTCTTCCTGCTGGCGGGAGGGGCGCAACAGTTATTTCTTCTGCAATTATTTCTTCTTGTCTTCATTATTCTCCTCTAGATTATTTGATCCACACATAGACATGTTCAAGTTTTCCTGATTCAAACATACAACCAGAAGGCTAGAAAAATGGCTTAGTGGTTAAGGCACTTGCCTGCAAAGCCTAAGGGCCCATGGTTGACTCCCCAGATCCCACTTAAGGCAGACACACAAGGTGACACAAGCACACAAGGTCGCACTTGTATACAAGGTGGTGCAAGCATACGGAGTTCAATATAGTGGCTGGAGGCCCTGGCATACCAATTCCCTCTCTCTCTCTCTCTCTCTCCCTCATAAAGAAGGCCTGCCTATTGGGCTTGCCTCAAAAAATAAAATTACAAACACCAACAGCAGTCCATGCAAACTCCCCAGGACTCCACAATGGCCTCTATACCTGGCTCTCCACTCAGCATCTCTTCTTAGAAAAAGTTCTCAAAGCTTGGGTGCATTTACCCTTCTCTTCCAAAACTTTTCCCTCCAGCCTCCTCCAGCCAGTTTCTCATCCCACTACTCTAGAGACACATTAACACACCCTACGTTCATTTCCAAGGATCGTCTGTCTGTCTGCATGTTAGCAAACTCCCAAGAACTCTCAAACAGGTGACCTCTCCCCTCCTGAGGAACTGCCCTCTTTATAGTCTGTGATTCCATCATGTCTGCTGGTTTCTTGTCTCCATGTACTCTTCCTCCTTGGCCAAGTCTGTAAGGTGATAATTCTCATAATTCAGTCTTCCTTCTCTATATTTTTCTTATTGGTACATTCCAACCAGCTCCATGGCTTCAAATACTATTTATAAACTAATGACTCAGGCAGGAGTCATTATTTAGGGCTGTCATAACCAAAAAAATCAAATTCTTTCCTAAATACTATAAGAGGGTTACTGTCATACATAACTGGAAAATCCAGAAGCAAAGTGGTCCTTGAGGTTCAATGATGCCATAAAGGGACTAATTCCATTCCAGCCCTCTGTCTTGCCTCCAATGATATTGGGTCCTTCCTCAAGGAAGTGTCCCTTATGGTGACAAAGTGACCGCAGCAGTTCCCCATTTCACATCTGCAAATTCTGCAATCCACCATGATCAGGATGTGTGATTTTTGGTAGCTTTCTTGGTGCTCCCGAAGAGCAAGACGCAATTTTTTTTTTCCTCAGAATATTCTAGAAAATGAGACTAAGCATGATTGGTTTGTCTAAATTTTTTAACAGACCTACTCTTAATTTTATTCCTTTGGACAGGGTAATGCCATGTAGAATCCCTTAACTCTATATTATGTGAATTAATGACCATGTAGGAAAAGAAGGAATACCCTGTTTGAGAAGGGACAATCAAACCATGCCAGTCTCCACATAAATTCAGTATCCACAAATATCTTGATGTCACAGTGGTGTTGAGAAAGAAAAAAAATGGTATAGAGGAGAACACTGTCTCCTCATAATCATTTCCAAGTTTGTCTGTTTCACATCTCCATGTGAAGTGGCCAAACTAGACCTCCCTCACTCTCACTGTCATTGTGGATTTGGTGAATTCTCCAACATTCCCAATAAATCCTAACACCTGTCCCTTTGCTAATGACCAGAATTTAGAGATTATCTTGATTTTGACTTTTTGCTTCTCCTTACCTCATCATCTATTCCATCAATGAGTTATATTGGCCCCACAGCCTATATCCATACTAAAGCTACATTTCTCAGTCTTCATTATCCAAAGTATTTCTATCATGTAGCCTTTACTCTGTTTCCTTGGGACCTGAAAAGAATTTCAGGCTAAGTGTTGAGTGAGATATAAACACTAATAGTGACGCAAAAAGACAGTTGCCTATAGAGAGATGAATAGACTTTTAATATAATTTTTCTCAAGATGGTCACATCAAAAAGCACACATTTGGGCTTGAGAGATGGCTCAGTGAGTAAAATGCTTCCCATACAAGCACAAGAATACGAGCTCAGACTCTGCACATCCTGTAGTGCAGCTCTGGGGAGGTGGAGACAGGTGGACCTCTAGGGTTTGCTGAATAGCTACTTAGTCTAGCCAATTGGTGAGATGTAGGTTCAGTGTAAAAACTTGTCTCCAAAAAATAAGGTAAAGACGTGGGGAGATGACTCAAGAGTTAAATGTGCTTGCCTACAATGCCTGACTGCATGGGTTTGATTCCCTAGTACCAATATAAAGCCAGATGCACAAAGTGCTACATGCATCTGGAGTTCACGTGCAGTGGCAAGAGATCCTAGTGTGCTCCTTCCCTGTGTCTTTCTCTCATTTTTGCGCCCTCTCTCTCTCTCTCTCTCTCTCTCTCTCTCTCTCTCTCTTTCTCCTTGCAAATAAATAACATTTTAATATTTTAAATTTAAGTGGTTGAGAGCAACTGAGGAAACACTGGAAAATGACGCCTGAACTCCCCATGATGCATGTAATGCACCCACATACACACACACACACACCTCACACATAATTGACTCTAGCTTTAATTAAATAAATAAACATACATTCAAATTATTTTGAATACAAAAATAATGGTGGCACACATCCTTAATCCCAGTACTTGGGAGGCAGAGGTAGGAGAATTGTAAGTTCAAGGCCAGCCTGGGCTACAAAGTGAATTCTGGGTCAACCTGAGTGAGAGTGAGACTCTACCTCAAACCCTTATCCCTGCACCCCCCCCCCACAAAAAAATTCATTTAACAGTTGTTAAAGAGGCCATCTTTTCTCCAGTGTAAGCTTTTGGCTCCTTTATTGAAAGATAGGTGGGTAGAGATACGTGGATTTCCTACTAGGTCTTTGTTTCTGTTCCATTGGTCTATGCGTCTTGTTTATGTGTCAATGCCATTCCTTTATTCTACTTTTGTCTGTCAGGCTCTGGAGCCACCACATCCAACCTAACAGTTAAATAAAATAATTTTAAATATTTTATTTATTTATTTGAGAGAGGGGTTGGGGAGGAGAAAATGGGTGCACCAGGGCCCCTAACCACTGCAAATGAACTCCAGACACATGTGCCACAATGTGCATGGCTTACATGGGAATGGGGGATTGAACCTGGTTCTTTAGCCTTTGCAGGCAAGTGCCTTAACTACTAAGACATCTCTGCAGCCCTAAATGAAATCTTAACAAAATTATTACAGTTCGATCTCAAAAAAAGAATAAGAAAAAAATTAGTTCTGATCCTTCATCTTCTCCCTAGCCTAAATACCAACCAATAAGACTGAGAAAGAGTTATCTTTTCAACCTTGTTTCTGACATCAATGCTCCCAGGAGAATAATGTCCTGCTCTGTGACATAGCAGTGACATCGGATGTGTACTTTGAGGTCCTCTGGTTGAGGATAGAAGACAGAACCTGAGAGGAAATGATGAGGAGAGAACATTCCTGCAGAGACCCACAAACATACAAATAGGGCCTCACAAGCAAAGCTACAAACAATCTCCTGTTCCCCTCCTTCCGTCTTCTAGGAGAGCTCTCTCATACCTAATGCTTCTCAAGGGTGTGGGGCGAGAAAGATGAGGCAATTGGACATTGTGACAAGCCTGGAGCCCTAAAGCCTCAGAGCCCTATATTATGATGCTCATTTCCTATTTTTGTTTTCCAAAGAGAATTAAGATCATGCCATTCAAACACTCACTGGCTTACCCTTCTATTTGAGGTGGACAAGCGGTAGCAATGGAGACAGAAAGAGATGCTTTGGGGATATATTTTGCAAGTAGATTGACATATATTGTGGTTGGAGGAATAACAAATAAAAAAAGAACTAAGAATTACCCTGAGGTTTTTTTTTTTGTTTGTTTTTTTGTTTTTTTTTTTTCCTTTGAGTAACTAAGTTTCTTTGGGTAACTACCACTGACTGGGAAAGAGAAATATAGTCAGGAGATAGGATTGTGAAGAACAGAAATTAAAAGTTCTGTTCTTGGCCATGTGAATTTTGCAGTGTCTTTAATGGCTTGAGAATACAGGCCCTGCAGTTTCCAACACTGACCTTAGGCTGACACAGCCTCATATCAGGGGACCACCACCACTGTCCACAGTGTCTCCCCAGGGGCAAGCCGTTGAGGTCCTCACGGACCACAACTATTCTTCTTGCCAGCAATTGTCATTTAATATTTCAAGCTTGCTGCATTCTATCACTCTATTACTGTATCTGAATTCCCACACCCAGCTTACCTCCTCATGTCTGTTCCCACTGCTCTATATTTCCTCTAATCACTAGCACAAAAAAAGAACAGAATTGCATAACATCTATTTGCTGTATCCATCATGATGCAAGGAATAACTCAACAGAGGATGAAAATTTAGTGCTCTGAAGTATGATGAGTTCAACTTCCTTTAGGTCTTTCCTTTTTGGATCTAACATCAGCATTGTTTCTGCATACAACAATAACTCTAAGTGGTATTGTCCTCCTAACATTGGGTTTTCTTGACCACAGAAATAAAGCATGACAACAGCTAATGCTGAAAAGGTACTAGCAGAAGTCGGATTGCTCAGAGCTCCAGGTCACACATCAAAACTAGTTCCAGAATCTGGAAAAGTCTCAGTTCATCCAGGTCAGCCCAATGTTTCCAGCTCGTTTGTTAAGGTGAATAAGTAAATAGAAATTGCTGAAGTTCCTTTAGGAAAGGTTCTCAGGAGAAGAGGTCCTTCACTAATGTTGGAAGAGGGTGGCGACCCCAGCCAGAGAAAGAATGGGAGAAGGTACTCGTCGAAAGTGTTTTGGGCTGAGTTAAGGTTAAAGCCCATCGGATCAGCAGCTCAGGTAGAGGTGAGCCTAGGGAGGTGAGGACACCTACATGTGCCCTTGTAGTGTTCAGCGGGAATCAATACATGCTGTGGGCAGAGATTGGAATTTCACACCCGAGAAAACAGGAAGTGACACAATTATAATCAACCCTAATTGAATAGTCAGAATCAGAAACACTTCCATATTGCTTTACAGTGCTTCCCCCCCATATGAAACTAATTTGTATTGTGCAACTCAGTCTTCTGACTTAGAAACATTTCATTTTTTAGAAATTAATAAAAATATTTATAGCTTGACTAAACTAATTCAAAACATATAGCAGGCACATGCTCTGTCATAGGCTCTCGGCTGCAGCTGCAGGAGCGGAGGCTTGTCTCTGAGCCTATATCGGCTCGGTGAGAGGACCGCTGTTCAAGCAGCTCTCTCTTCATGAGGACCATGGTGCTGACCACGTCAGAGCCTTTGTGCTCATTAGGTAACTGACTCACAGGGAGATGAAATGGTCTCCTGTCACATTTTCTTAAGGCCATACCTAGACTTTCTTGAGGCATCTGGGCCCCCAGCAAGATCTTGAGTTCATCCCAGGATGAGGTATCTTTTTGATCTGACCCAGCCAAGTATTTCACAGTTCACTTCCTAATATAAGAAAAACTTGGAAAGCAGCTATGTTCACCACTATACTACCAATCCTGCACCACCCGAAAAAAAAAGAAAAGAAAAACTTAGTCCTCACACTTATTTAAAAAAAAAATAAACTAAACTTCGTCCTGAAAAAAAAAAAATGTAATTAAATAAAAAAGTTGGGAAAATATTTCCTTTCTTGAGCTAAGAAAATTTAAAATTGCCTGAATATCACAGTCAGGTTGAACATTATCGGACACTGCCAGGCACAGGCTGGAGCCTTCAGGAAAGGGGCCTGAGCTTCCAGGCAGGGCTAAGGAACCCCAGGCTACAGGAGGCCACTCCCTCTCCCAGCCCAGCACACCTGAACTTAGGCTCTGCCCAGAGCCCTGTGACCTTTAGCTAGTTGCCTAGGAAACTCATTATCAGCCTTCACACAGCCCATCACCTGACCACCTAGATCACCTGACCCTCCCTCCACACCCCCCATTGACTAGTGCTGTAATGAATGTCCCCATATACTAATTAGACATAAAAAATAAGCTTGGTATGTCCAATCTCCTTAGGACCCTTCCCCCCACCCTCAGATGTTTATAAACCCATTTCACTGACAATAAACTGAGAAAGCTGTTCAACTTTCTCCCAGGAGAGTTTCTCTCATCATGCATGCACTCGCCCACCCCTGGTTGTCTGGATGCTTTCAGGGGAACCGCAGCCGGCCCCCAGAGCAAGAATCCAAGAACCCACAGAACATTAGGAATCATGGCCAATGCAGAACAGCTGCCACACTTCCCCGGCCCACCTGAAGCAGACATCACACATTGCTACCTCTTAGTGATTATCATTTCTTTCTTCAGCATGTAACTGTGACAACACAAACTCCTTGCATCTCCAGAGAAGATAATCCTGGGCTGGGGAGATGGATCAGCAGTTAAGGTGCTTTCCTGCAAAGCCTAACAACCTGAGTTCAATTCCCCAGTACCCATCATAAAGCCAGATGTAAAAAGTGGTGCTCGCAGCTGGAGTTAGTTTGAAGTGGCACTATGCCCTGGTGTGCCCATCGTCTCTCTCTCTCTCTCTCTCTCTCTCTCTCTCTCTCTCTCTCTCTCTCTGCCTGCAAATAAATCAATATTTTTTAAAGAAAGATAATCATCAATTGTAGGTGTACTAGACAAACTCATATTCCTGATTTCACTGGCAATGCTTTTGATAGAACAACATTGTCATAAATTAGGGAAGGCACACAGGAGAAATAATTTGTTTGTTCCAAAATGTACCAAGAGGAAAGGAAAATGTCAGAGGAGTGAGGACAGGAGGCCATTAGGAAATGGGAACAGCCACTAATCACATTTGCTTGGAGTATTTCTTTAGGCAGATGTTGATTTCACACTGTGCATTTGATACACATATGTCCCTTGATAAAAGCAAAGGGAACACAATTATAAAGTCCAACATTGTCATCACCATAAAGATATATGCAAATTATAGTCTTAAAATAAGAGCCTGAGAGGACTGGATCTTTTCACCCACACACAAGAAATTTCTTTGTTATGTTCTCATTATTTAACTGCACTATCTCCAGTGAAGTAAGCAAGAGGTTCCTACAGAGTTCAATGTTGTGGACCATGACATTTAATAGATGAGAAATCCCCCCCCACACACCGCTCCCGCCCGCAACAAGCTAAATGAGCCATTGCATTGAGACTGGGCAGAAAATAGCCTGCAATGAGTCATACAACATACTATGGCACAAGAGATGACTCACCAGGGCCTAGGGAAAACAAGTCGGAGCGATTCCTCGTGTACCCCAGGAAACTCAGTCGCATTGGGCAGGGTGAATGGATCTGCGTCACACAGCCACAGAGCTTTGGAATGAGGACATAGTGAAGGAGATTCTAGGAGGGTCAGCACAGAGGGGCAGCTCATTTTGTGGTGGTGGTACTGTCATGGCTGCTTGTTTTTGGAGGCAGGGGTGCAGTGTGTGTGGAGGAGAAACTGCTGCACTGAAGTGTAGGCTGTGGAATGACCTAGCCAAAAGGCTGCGTAGCTAGCATCACATAAAACATTTGTAATCAGTTTGGTTGTATGCTACCTAGAGGCAGCATTCCCTCCTCAGTGCTAAATTTAAACTATTCCTGTCATTTCAGACTCTTTAATGAAATCTGTTTTGCATAGGATGTCTGTCTTGGAAAGAATATGTGACACCTCCCCCAACACCAACTTGAAGGGAATTTAAAACATCAGTCTTCTATCTCTATTTCCTTACATGCACTCACACATGCACACACAGACACACACACACCCCAAACTTCCCCTAAAGGAAAAATAACTTCAAGACTGAAGTGACAATGATGTCCTGTGAAAGACAAGACAAGGACATGAGAAGAAGGCATCTCACTGACTCATACAAAAGCCCCAGGGGCACTGTTTTCCTCAGCTTCCTTTTAAGCAAAGAGGGACAGAAAATATGGTATTATCAATGTTCCACAGAACCACAGCTGCAGTAGACTCAAGGGAATCCAGGATTGCCCCTCTGCTCATCAAGCTATATTATAAATAAGCTGATAGACCCGACAGAGCTAAAACCCTAATGGGAACTCTTTAGTGTGTGCACATGTGCAAGCGCACACACAGACATGCACACAGAGGAGTCAAGATCCCCTATGAAAATATTGATAGTTTGTGAGTCTACCCTGCTTTGTGTGTAAATGTTAAAATAAACTTTAAAACCGTCTGGTGGGGCTGGAGAGGTGGCTTAGCGGTTAAGCGCTTGCCTGTGAAGCCTAAGGACCCCGGTTCGAGGCTCGGTTCCCCAGGTCCCACATTAGCCAGATGCACAAGGGGGCGCATGCGTCTGGAGTTCGTTTGCAGAGGCTGGAAGCCCTGGCGCGCCCATTCTCTCTCTCCCCCTCTATCTGTCTTTCTCTCTGTGTCTGTCGCTCTCAAATAAATAAATTAAAAAAAAATTAAAAAAAAACCTTCTGGTGTTTCTTGGTGAAATTTAAAACCAAAGTTAATACTGTAACATCCCTACCCTTATCTCAGCTATAGATTCAAAGACTATTTTAAGACATTCAAAAATAAGTTTAAGCAAATCCCAGGAAGAGTTCTAGTTCAGAGACCAAAGATGATCACTCTTTACAATTGGTAAATGAGCAGCTTGTGTGCATCTATTATAGCCCACAGGCACACCACATCTTTAACTTTTCCCATATGCCCTGGTTTTGCATGGTGACAATGCTACTGCTTACCACAGTTCTTTACCCCATCTGGAAATAGACAAAGAATTGGATGCTATTTCTAGAATGCCAGGAAAGATGCCTAGGGCACTGGCCAATTAGTAACAGTGTTAACAAATGTCTACAAGTGCAAAGAAGCGTTAGCGAGCCTTCTGCAGTGTGAGTGAACCCCTTCCCTCCCCGGCTGCGGCTCAGGGAAAGTAGCTGACCAGGGCAGGCATCCACATGCCTCCTGTGAGGTGCAAAGATGAAGCAGTTCAGCAGGAGATCCTCATCAAGATAGCTCGGCGAGAATGGAAGAGCCTTTGTCTCTGGTAGGCCCAAAGGAGAAGATCCTGTGAAGCTATCCACAGAGACTCCAAAACAATTGGGCTGCCTGGGCTTGAGAGATTCTAGTGGAATCTTATCCAAACTAATGAATCCACTACGAGCTTAGGCATTGTGGTGGAACTTGAGTAGCTAATGTTGATAAAAGGAAGGTAGGATCAAATCATGGGGGAATGCTGGTTATTCATAGGAAGCTCTGCAATCCTACCTCACTTCAGGTGTCCAGATGTCCTCTTCTTAAACAATCCACCCTGATCAACACACAGAAAAACACCGACAGTCCTCATTACCTAACAAACACCAAAAATATCCTGAAGTCCTCAACATCCAAACCAATATTCTTCATTTTCCTGGAATTCTACCATGGTTTTCATCTGTGTTAAATATTACTGAAATACCTCATGCCCTTACATATTTTGGGATGCATGCTTTTCTATCTAAAAGATGCTTTCTAAGAAGTTGAGCATTACTAAAATATGGTATATGTCAGTAATGAGCTTGTGAAGGCAAATACCATATCACCATGTGACAAACAGTATGTGCAGTACAAGATCAATAATTAAGTCAGCTACAGAACAAATCCACATCTGTGAAAATAAAAAGACATTTTACATTAATGAACCGAAGGGCCCTCTTGGTTCTAGCCTACAAATTGATGTGCTCATTACAAACATCTTCCAGGTGGATTTAATGAAATAAAAGTTATCTTAGGGAAAGTGTGTTAGCATGAGACAGCTCCCTATCTCCTGTCAATTAAAGTCTTTACTCTGGGACTGGAGAGATGGCTTAGTGGTTAAGGTGCTTGCCTATGAAGCCTAAGGACTCATGTTGGACTCTCCAGATGCCACATTAGCCAGACACACAAAGGTGAAACAAGCTCAAGGTCGTGCATGCCCACTAGATGACACAAAAGTCTGGAGTTTGATTGCAGTGGTTGAGGCCCTGGTGTGCCACTTCTCTCTCCCTTCTGTCTCTCACTCTCTTGCTTCCATAGATAGATAGATAGATAGATAGATAGATAGATAGATAGATAGATAGATAGATAGATAGATAGATAGATAGATATCTTTACTCAGTACTCAGGATGTTTGATTGATTACTTATTGATCTGAAGAATGTTTACAGAATTCATATTTTGAGTAAAGCATGAACTAGTTAGCAAAGCCAACTAATCCCAACTCAGTCACTCAAATCTTTTAGAACATACTTAAAAATGTTTTGCAGGCAACTCATGAAACCAAACCATCAGAGTCAAATATAAATCTAGGCACAACTCCTAAGCATATGCTTTTCCTAATTAAAAAAATATTTTCTCATCTCTTCTATTGATACAGGAAATACTTTCAGGTCTTCTGACAGAAATCTATGATACTGGCTAATTCTTTTAGGTTTCCAGAACTGGGGCCATTATTCTAGAATCATTCTATTTTAGAATATAAATGTGGAACAATAAATAGTGCTACATTAGAAAAATCTCAAAGAGCTTGGCCTTATGTAAAAAGTAACTCTGGTGCTAATTTACTGAAGTAAGTGATTCTTCGTGGATAATCACAGTACAAGGCAGGAAAGAGCATACTAGATCTGGAAATCCTCTGCAGTACAATTATACCCATGCCCCAAAGCTTGGGCTCCTGCTGAACCATTCACACCACACACTTGCTACAGTTTGATCATGTAATACTGAGGAGTGGAGCCTGTAGGACGTGACTGGGACACAAGAACTTTTCTTTCATGCGTGGTCTAAGCCATTGATGGACTAATGGGTTATTTCAGTGGTGATTTTGTTATTTTTTTTAAAAAGGGAGTTTTCCCAATTGCTCTGTCTCACCATGTGATAACCCTCTGCAATGTTAAGATGCAGCAAGAAGCCCTTGCCAGATGCCAGCCCCATACCTTTGTATATATCACCCTCCTAAAACATGAGCTCAAATAAGCCTCTATAAGTGACCCAGACCTGGGAATTCTGTTACAGCAACAGAAAATGGACTAAGACAATACTAATCCACTATGTGAAACTAAATTCTGAACTGAAATTAGTGGATAAAATATTTACTAATTAAAATCCCAACCTTTATAACTATTAATGCCATTCTTAAAATATAACTACTACAATACCTAGGAGCACATAATTGTATTATAATACAAATACCTATGAGAAATAAATGCCAATTTGTTTTTCCTGCTTTTACATTTAATGAAGGTCATACAAATTACATAGTTTTCCATGTCAACCCAAGATGTTGAAATACCATTTATTCAGTAGCATATAAATACTGTGGACAATTTGTCAATTTGATTTTTGTCTCTAATAATAAAATAGACACATGGAAAGCCTTTGGCCTACCTTGCAATGTGTTTACAAGCTATCCCAATGGGTGTTACCTATGAGCAGTAATGAAAATACACAGGCTGTCTAAAAGTGAAGTGGAGCTTACTTACTTATTTAGTTTCCAGGCAGTAAAAAAAAAAAAAAAAGCAGTCTGAGAGTTTTAGGGCTGCATCAGGGTGGTTGTGGGGTAACATAACAAATTGTTTTAGCCATTTAGTGGTTCTGGTAGACCATTCCATTCTTCTCCTGTCCTGCTTATGACTTCCTTCATGAATTCACTCCCTGTCCTCCCTCCTCTCCACAGAATAACGAGGACACCCATAGTGAGAGTTCAGACACATTTCATTCTAAAGATATGCTTCTCCCTGTGCAAAGAGTATAGATCCAGTACTGAACATTTCTAATACCAAACAGGAATAGATCTTTGAGTCCCACCCATGTGAGGGCATAAAGATATTAAGGAGGGCAAGTGAAGGCCATAGAGCTTTTCTATACAAAACACACTTCTCAACGGAGTGGGAAGGAAGGCACACAATAGACCAGTCAATGTTTCACAGAATCATTCAGAAGTGGGCATGGACTTTCACAATTACTGGAAACACTGGGCCTACTCCAGTATCCTTGGTACAGGAAAGGACAGAAGGGAAAAGTCATCCATCCCTGCTATTGTTTTGGAAAGGAAACAAGAGCTGCTTCTTAAGCCCTTGTGTCAGCACAGCTCAAGTACGGGGCTCCTGTGTTATTTCCCAAGCTTTTCTTCCTTAAAGAAAAGAAAAGAAAAAAAAAAGAGGAGATAAAGCACTTATACTCAGTAAACCCCACATCCAAAGAAACAAAGTGACTTTCGTCACCATGTGTGGTTTGATTTCATCTAAGTACAGCCTTCCATTTCTTAGTAAATCAGTGTCTTAGTTCTCTGAGAAGAAGGCGAGTACTTTGCAGTCACTTAATTGAAAGCATGTGGAAGAGAGGAAGTAAAGCAAGGCTCCTTGGGAGGAGAAAATCCCTGCTTTACCTTTGCCTCTGGCTTGATTTCCGTGGTCTGCATTCACTAGCCCTCATTTTCTGTGAGCTCTGTCTCGGTGAAGCTTTGAGACTCTGTCTCTCTACCTCTGAGGTGCACCAGCAGCATCTGGCAATGTCACACGAACCAGCATAGGGTTCCCTGGCTCAGACTGCTCCTGAGGAAATCAGTTGCTGCCAGAACCCCTTCAGTCTGCCTCACCCAAAACTTGCTCTTTTCCTTCTTTAGTGTGGCCAGGTTTTCAGTATTGGGTCTCAGCCAAGGTCGTACTTTCATTTTTTCCATGAGTTTCCCTGTCCAGTAGGCTCTTGGCTCTCAAAGACAGACATAATGTAGTTAATGGAGTTGGCCCCAATGGTTCTTGCCAGCAAGTATAGAGAGCCATCTCTGGTTCCCTGTACTCTTGACAAAATATGGGCTCCTCCTTGGGTATCTCTATTTCCATTCTCTGGCTCTAAGACTCCCTGGACATAGTATCTGAAGCACTGTTTCCTCTCTTACCTGAGGACTGTGTAACTTGTGTCCAGGACAAGTGGCAATAATCCCCACTATTTTAGAACTCTCTGTAGAGAAGCAAAGTCTCACAACTTGTCATTCTGAAATTATTATAGTGTCATACAAGAAGCAGGTAATCTTTTTTAAGATCTATTTTTATTTATTAGAGACAGAGAGAGGGAGAGAGGGAGTGAGAATGAGCACTCCAGGGCCTTAAGCCACTGCAAATGAACACCAGCCACATGGGCCCCCTTGTGCATCTGGCTTATGTGGGACCTGGAGAATCAAACCTGGGTCCTTAGGCTTCGCAGGCATGCCCCTTAACCTCTAAGCCATATCTCTAGCCAAAAAGCAGGTAATCTTCAGCAAGCTTCCTAAATTGTACTATCCAGAGTAAAGCTGCAGCATGAGGTCACACAGACACGGTGATGCAGTGTAACATCCAAACCAGGGAAGTTGAATCAGTCTCTTACTGTTAACCTGACTTCACACCATGCTGTTTGCATTTTTTATCCTGTACTCATTTTATGTAATTTTGTAGCTTATGAGTTTTTTGTATATAACCTCTAGAGAATGATTCCGTCATCATGGGGGCATTCTTTTGGGGTATTTATTTGTATTTTTGACCCCTCTTCACTCCAGAATCTGTCCCCTGGCAACCACAGACCTGTTTTCTTCCTCTATAGTTTTGAGAACGTTATTTAAAACTTAGATAGTATACAATCCTTTGGTATTATTTTTTTCACCATGTAAAGACTGCTTGAGGTCTATCCAGATTGGTACCATATATAATAGTTCATTCCCTTTTATTGCTGAGTATCCCACTGTAAGAGAGGATCAAAGTTTGGTGAGTGTGAGAATGTAGAGATTTTTTCCCCCATCTCACAAGGAAATTACACTGTTCTCCAACTAAGTAAATTAATAGTGGCAGAGGCTGAGACTAAGTCACCCTTAAAGCAAGGGATTTGGGTTGAGAGGGATTTGGGCAGTTTCCACCATTTTTCTACAACCTAATCTATTATGAACATTCATGTACAGGTTTTGTGTGAGTACAGATTTTTACTTTATTAAGGATAAATGTCCAAGAATATGATTGCTGGATCACAGGAAAGGGACACAATCGGTTCTGCAAAAAGTGTCCAAGTATTTTCCAGAATTTCTGGATCATGTTACATGCCCACCAGCAAATAAGAGACTAACTTTCTCCATGTCCTTACCAATACTTGATGCTTTCACTGTTTCTTGTTTTACTTTAGCTATTCTAGTGTATGCTCCCCACACTCTGTTTTTAAAAATATTTTATTTATTTGATAGAGGAAGAGAGAGAGAGGTAGGAAAGCAGATAGAGAGAATGGTCAGGCCAGGGCCTCCAGCCACTGCAAACAAACTCCAGACACATGCACCACCTTGTGCATTTGGCTCATGTGGGTCCTGGGGAATTGAACCCGGGTTCTTAAGCTTTGTAGGCAAGTGCCTTAACTGCTGAGCAATCTCTCCAGGCCTCTCACTGTGGTTTCAATTGGTATTTTTCCACAGGTTAATGCTCAACATGACTTATTTGCCACCTGTATCCTCTTACATGCTGAAATATCAGTTGTCTTTTGTTTGTTTTACCACTGGATTATTATATAGTCCTTTATATATTTTTCAACTTGTGACTTAATCTTTCATGCTCATATATTTTGCTACACACACATTTTCAAACCAATTGATTTTTTTTCTTTTCTTTTTCTTTCTTTGTTGTTTTTGGTTTTGTTTTTTAAGGTCGGGACTTGCTCTAGCCCAGACTGACTTGGAACTCACAGTGATCCTCCTACCTCAGCCTCCACAATGCTGGGAACAAAGGCATGCACCACCATGCCTAGCACTTCTTTTTTTCATTTTTAAATAATGCTTTTGGTGTTGTGGCTAGCTATTCATTTAGAAGAGAAACTAGCAGCATACATTTATATGTGTTTGATTTATGCCTAAAGAAATTGGAAAGGCATCTAATATAATAATGGTGGGGAAACATGTGGTATTAACTGGAGGTTTGGGCAGGGATAGAGGTGTGAATTTCATCTTTTTATACTATTTGATTTTTGAATTATAGGAATGTGTTAATTTTAAAAATAGAGCCTCGTCTTTGGAGTCAGATCAGTTTCAATACAAGCTCCACATGTTAGTTGCTGGTGTTTGGAAAAATAAAATAACTTTTCTCATCTGTAAAATTAAATGTAAAAATAGATGAGGGTTTAGCAATATTATGAAAATTAAATGATATGTGCAAACACAGCTGAATTTTGAAACATGAATCTAGGCAACTTTTATATTGTAATATAAAATAGATCAAATTGTTTTCTGTTACATCACAGTTGGCTCTAGTGACATAGCCCTCTGCTTATATAGGCTGGTTTGGGCCAAAGAATTATATTGGCTGCACTTGTAATCACTATTTCAACAACTACTGCTTCTCTGACAAGTACCTTTACACTTACAATAAACTGTGCTGTTTATATTACTGAGCACTTGTTAGTTCTAATCATGGAAGTATTGTTCCTGACCTATTCCAGGCTGACCTGGAATTCACTATGTATTCTCAGGGTGGCCTCAAACTCATGGTGAGCCTACCTATGCCTTCTGAGTGCTGGGATAAAAGTCATGCACCACCTTGCCTGGCTTGATTTTTCACTTTTAATGGTTTATCCTGAAAAGTTTGGCATAACAAAGTCCAAACTGGTTACTATACACCAAAATAAATTTGTTTTCATTACATCTCAGTAAGATCCTAGTACTTATTGCCTACACAGCTTTTATAGAATATAACACATTATTTCTTGCCACCTTCACGTCAAGGATAAGTTCCTGCCTTTGAGTCTTACCTTCTACAGAATAGCCACTTAACCAAATGTTGGGTAATGAACGTGATGATATAATTAACTAAAAATCCACAGTTCTGTACATACATCCAACATGACATCCTCCTTTCAGCCTTTTCCCCTAGAAGTTTTCCATTTCTAATATGAATGGAAAAATGACTCAAATGCACTATTCTATTATACAGTAATAGCACCAAAGTAATGAGAAAACCTAGGCTTCTCACTGCTGTTATTCTTAGAATAAAAAGGAAATTTACTTTTTCTTTCCAGTTTACTGGTATTTCCATTTTACTAGGCTGGAAATAAAAGAAATACTAGAATTATAAAAAAAAAAATGAGGGCTTTCTTATTGATAAACATAATTAAATAATTTATCTAAAAAATGTTCAAATCCCTTTAATGATATAGTAGCAAACAACATTTTAAAGATATAATAGCTACTAACTCTAATAACTTATATTAAATAAATATTCAATTAAGTTAATTACTAAGACAATACTGTGATATCTTCATAGAACTATATGTAATATTTGCACATAAAGTATATTAAGAAGAGCTAGGCATAATAGTACATACCTATAATCCCAGTACTTGGGAATCAGGAAGATAGTGAATTTGAGACTACCTGGTCTACATACAGAGAGACCTTGTCTACAGACCAAAATTAAAAGTTTTAAAAAAAATCATAAAGGGCAAAAATTAAAAGGGAAATAGGGTGTGAGTTGCATTGCATGATAGCACTCATCTTTAATCCCAGCCCTTGGGAGGCAGAGATAGGAGGATCTCTGTGAGTTCATGGCCAGCCTGAGACTACATAGTGAATTCAGGTCAGCCTGGGCTAGAGTGAGACCCTACCTCAGAACAACAACAGCAACAAAAAAAGTTTATGTTAAAACATTTAATAATGTAGGGCTGGAGAGATGGCCTAGCAGTTGAGCGCTTGCCTGTGAAGCCTAAGGACCCCGGTTCGAGGCTCGGTTCCCCAGGTCCCACGTTAGCCAGATGCACAAGGGGGCACACACGTCTGGAGTTCATTTACAGAGGCTGGAAGCCCTGGCGCGCCCATTCTCTCTCTCTTCCTCTATCTGTCTTCCTCTCTGTGTCTGTCGCTCTCAAATAAATAAATAAATAAATAAATAAAATTAAAAAAAAACATTTAATAATGTTATGCCCTTGTTGCTCTGAACTTGAGTAAGATGCTTTTCTGGTTTATTTTTTAAAATGTACTTTTGTATTGTTATTTATGAGAGAGAGAGGACATGAATGGGCACACCAGGGCCTCTAGCCACTACAAATATTCTCCAGATGCATGCTCATCTGGTTTACATGGGTCCGGGGGAATTGAACCTGAGTTGTTTGGCTTTACAGGCAAGTGCCTTAACCACTAAGCCATTCCTCCAGCCCTTTTCTGGTTTATTTTGATTTTATAAGTTTGTTCATAGTATTTGCTGTGGCTTTCCTGTCCTGATAAGAAGTAAGCTTGGTTTTATGTTTGTAATTCTTTATTCATTTAAAATTTTTAATTATTGGAGATGGGGACGCTGGCTCTTCTGGACCAAATTTGATTTCCCAGCCATCTATGTAAGCCAGATACAAAGAGTGGCACATGTATATGGAGTTCATTTGCAGCAGCAAGAGGCCCTAGTGCACCCATACACATTCTCTCCCTCTTGGTCTCTAATAAGCAAATGACAATACATTTTTTAAATTCAGTTGTTAAATCTGACTCTCATGTGTCCACCCTAGTTTTGTACTGTTTTAGAGTATCCATTTCTCAGTTTATAGATGCAGAGCTTTCTCATATGAATTTAAAGATGCTAATCAGATTCTTCGACATTTTCTCCTGCTCTTTTAGTTGTTGTCAAGTGATTTTGTTAAAAAAAAATGTTTTTGGAAAGTGGTTTCTTTTCATGTTAAAGTGATTAGCGACCCTTGGCTGTCCATACATCAGAAAGAGTAAGGTCACAAATGCTGAAGTTCTAGGAAAAGAGAAGGAGAGGAAGCTGGGGCATGCCTTTCAGTTGGTCAACCTTACTTCTTCAAGCAGAAGAACCAGGTGGGTTTTTATCATAGAGCTCACAGGGTCTCTCTCACAACACTATGCCAGTTGGTAGATTTTGAGTGCAGGAAGAAGACAGGGTCCTACAGATGATCCATCTGCAGGTCCATGTGCCTGGTGAACTAATGCCTCTGAAGCTCACTTTCTTGGAGCATAAACCTCTTGTATACTTAGCTAGTGGGAACAGAGTTTCAAGACAGCAGAAATGTAGCAACTCTTTACACACGCTATCACTAAAGCCTGTTTTTCCAACACCTAGTGGCGCTGGTGCATCTGTTGATCCCTCTGGGGTTATATGAAGTCAGACCTGATTGAGTCTCTTTGTATCTCTTCGTGTTTCTACAGTGGCTGGATTTGTCCCACCTTCACTACCAAGTGATCGTCATCCATCTAACACTATCGGTTAGCCATAGAAATGCTTCCTGTGTCATCAAGGAAAAAAAGCTATTTGCTTGTTTTTCTTGTCTGGGGGTGATTTATTTATTTGTTTATGTGTGTTTGTCATGTATGTATGCTTGTGTCTGTGCAAGAACACATGCATTGTGTGAACGTGTGTTTAGACCAGAGGAAAACTGTGCGTTTCCTTCCTCAGGAACACTACCCACCTTTTTGGAGACAGGGTCTCTCATTAGACTGGAACTAACAATTAGGCCAGACTGGCTGACCATTGAGCACCAAAGATCTGTCTGTCTCTGTCTCCCTTAAGATGGGATTACAGATGTGCACCACCATGCCCAGCATTTTCACATGGGTTCTGGGGATGGAACTTGGTCCTCGTGCTTATAAGGCAGGAACTTTACCAATCTCCCCAGAACTCTTGAGGATTTTAAAGGCAAGTCTGAAGGTGTCTATGCTCTGATGCATGCGAGCATGTGTGTATGTCTGTAAATCTCACTGCACTCTAATCTATGCCTCTAAATTGTCACATAACCTCCAAAATCCTTTTCTCATCATTTCAGTGTAAAAATGAAGGATTTTTTAAGCCAGGTTTAAAAAAGATATTACTCATTATTATCCATTTCAAATGCCATTTCTTTTTTAAAGTAGTGTATTTATCAAATTTTATCATTTTGGAGATCCAAATACATCTGAAACTGAGCTCCATAGCCAAAGCACATTTAAACATTTTGCAAAATACTTGCATTGCAAACTCATATTCAAAATAAGAATTGGAGAAAAGGAGCCAGAAGTTCAAGCAGTTTGGCTGTACACAGGAACTGACCCCAGATGCAGATGAAAGCAAATACTGGGGAGACCCAAGTCCCATCAAAATGTTAAGACTAGAAATCCCAGTACTTGGCACTGGATAAGTCATCCCTATCACACCAACGAGGGCTCAGGGAATATTACAGAGGAAGGGGCAGCTCAAATATGAGAGTGCTGTTCTCACTGCTAGCCAGGGCACCATCTCTAGAGATGGCAGTGTACCTTGAAGAGACTCAACAAAGCAGAGAAATCAGAGGCTTCCAGGGAGAGCTCAACAGTAAAGAAGATTTCTTTCACACCCCCAAGGCTCAAGGACCATTGAGGAAGACAGTGTGGAGAGAAGGAAAACCCCTAGGGTGCAGAGTACTTTGGGGCACTGACCTTATGACACAACTGACTGGTGCACTTATAACCCCACAGTGGTGACTGACACCCCCAGAAAAGTCTGCATGATTCTGAGTCAATCAACATTTTGACATGGAGGACAGAGGGGAGAGCAGAAAAAAGAATAAAGGGGCAGCATCATGGTCAAATTATTGTATGCTCATATATTAAAGTTCTCAATAAAAAGACTGAAAATTAAAAACAGCCCAAGAATTCACAAATGTATGCAGTGCTTCATTTTCTTTGTAAATTGAATTTAAACTTAGAGATGATTAGACAAGATATGGGATCTAAAAGCATATAGTCATAGTTAAATTGTTTGAAATATGAATGAAGAGAAATATTTTTAAGCTAACTACCTGATTATTTGGCAATTGGTGGCTTGTCTGAAATGTGTGAAAATGAATTTGGCCCTACAGTTTCCCCCATACAGTTTTAATCTGAAATATTTAACTTTCATTTTCTAGTAATAATGTAGCTGGACACAACCTTTGCTTTTGTAAAGGAAGTTGCAAATATTTAAGATTACTAAAGTTGGGTTTTTTTTTTGTTTTGTTTTGTTTTGTTTTGTTTTTTTTTTTGCTTTTTGTTTTTGTTTCTGTTTTTTGAGGTAGGGTCTCACTGTGGCCCAGGCTGACATGGAATTCACTCTGTATTCTCAGGGTGGCCTCGAACTCACAGCGATCCTCCTACCTCTGCTGAGTTCTGGGACTAAAGGTGTGTGCCACCATGCCCAGGATTACTAAAGTTTTAAAGCACCCAAGAAAAGTTCAAAATCACTTTAGGTTTATTGATTATTTAAGATTTAAAAATAAAAGTAAACAATTTATAGACTCCCTCCCTTCACCATCAACTAATAAAAATTCTTCCCTGTCTGGTAATAAATTAAACATGAGTCTTCATAATTTGCACAGCAAACGTTTTCCACTCTCCTCCAGTTGCCATGCCCCAATACACTTCTGAGACCTATCTCTGGCCACAAGGTATGTACATATCTTTCCTTTTCTTTCACTTCAAAATACCTCTGTCAGCATGCATCAGGATCACCTGGGGTCTTATTAAAATAGGGCTCCACTGCAGAAGGTTCTGATTCAATCAATAAAAATAGGGTTAAACTCAAGAATGTCTTTCTTGGGCTGCAGTGATGGCTTAGCAGTTAAGATGCTTGCTTAAGAAGCCTAAGAAGTCAGGTCTGATTGGACCCAGGTTTGATCCCCCAGAACCTACATAAGCCATATGCACAGGGTAATGAATGCATTTAGAATTTGTTTGAAGTGGCTAGAGGCTCTGGTGCGCCCATTCTCCCTCCCTCCCTCTCTCTCTCTCTCTCTCTCTCTCTCTCTCTCTCTCTCTCCCTCATAAATAAATTAATAAAAATAAAAGAATGCTTCTATCATAAGTTCCCAGTGAGGTCAGTATTGCTGACCTAGGGGCCAAACTTTGAGAACTACTTGTGTTTGTTTAGTATGAAAAATAAATAGAATTTCTCTCCTAAGAAACATAAACAGTGTTTCTCTTCTTCCCAACAAGTTCTACATTGTACACTTTGTCCCGTTGCCATTCCCATTCTGCCATTACCTTCTGTTTCCAGCATCCCCCATCTTTCCCCACATCATTTCTTCCATCCAGTTGCAAAAACCTCTAACTTGTTGAACATATAATGTGCTCCATTTAGCCTCTGTCTTAAGACACTCATGCATCACTTACAGAACAAATTTTGTTACAAAACATCCTTGAAACAAATGCCCGACATTCCCTTCTTTTCTTCTACATTTAGATAAATTTTTGAATCAGTTAAGGCTCCTAACAGAAAATAGATGCCACTCCCCATGTGGGCAAAGTGTAAGTTTCTCAATGAAGTGTAGACAGATTATAAGGAAATGACAACAGACATTACAGTAAGCTGTAGTAGGACCAATGGGAAATTCTTTGCCATTTCTGGGTATGAATTTTAGGAAATATTACCAAACCCTCAAGAGTACTGTGTGAAAAGATCCATTTGATAGGAGCTGTGACCTTCCCATGAGTGTGACATTTAGCAATATCACAGAGTTGAGGAACAGGAGAAAGAGTTCTTTTCCTTTGTACCAATTTGCCAATATTGTGCTAGTGCTTTAAAATGACCAAAGAACAGATGCCAGAGAGGAACCAGATGTCCAGACAAAGAACTAGGTTTCATCCTCCCAAGACAGCACAGTTGTATGGAGGAAAAATGGAGAATGGGTCTGAAGGGCAACATAGTTCACTCGTTTTGTTTCTCAACACTTGTGTTTGTCTTGTATTTAGGTAATAAGTCTGTATTCTGTGGTAGGTTGAGTGTGAGATGTCCTCACAGCCTCATGTGTTTATGATGATTAAGCCTTACACTTAATCCCCAGCTTGTGGAATCTTCAGGAGGTGGAGCTGTACTGGATGTGGTATGTCATCGGATTAGTCCTGCCACGGGGTGCTGAGAGTTGGCTCTCTCTAGCTGCTATATTCCAACTAACGTGACAACATGAGGTGCTCCAGGTGTCATTCTTCCCTGCCGTAGTGAAACTTCCCCTCAAAACTTTAAAGTGAAGAGCTGAAATCAACTTTTCCATAAGTTGCTTCTATTTGGGTGTTTTGTTCCAGCAATGAGAAGGAAACTACTACATACCCTCAACACAGGAAAAATTCATATATGGTCCTGTAAGGCTGACTTTATTATTCTTCTCAGGCATATGTGGAACATTGTCCAGAACAGATCACATATTCAACTCAATAAATTTTAAAGAATGAAACTAATATATTTTCTCCAAACTTAACAAAATTAAATTAGAAATCAATATTTAAAAATATATTTGAAGGCTGGAGAGTTGGCTTATCAGTTAGTGCATTTGATTACCAGGTACCCACGTAAGCCAGATGCACAGGGTCATACATGCATCTGGAGTTCATTTGCATTGCCAAGAAGTCCCAGTGTGCCCACTCTCACCCCCCTCTCTCTCTGTCTCTTCCCAGTCCCCCCCCCTCTCAAATAAGTAAAATTAAATTTAAATTTAAAAATATATCTTAGAACTGGAGAGATGGTTTAGCAGTTAAGGAGCTGGCCTATGAAGTCTAAGGATCCAGGTTCAATTCCGCAGAACCCATATAAGACAGATGCTCATGGTGTTGCATGCACCTGGAGTTCATTTGTAGTGGACAGAGGCCCTGGCAAGCCAATTCTCACTCTCTTTCCCTCTCCCTCCCTCTCTCTAAAAATTAATACTTATAGCTATAGATATTTGAAACTAATTGTGGTGGCATCTACCTAGAATTCTAGCACTCAAGAGGCAGAGGTAGGAAATGAAATGAAGTTAGAAAATATTTTTAACAGTGAAAATAAAAATGAGACATATAAAATGTATAAGATGCAGGTAAAGCAACACATAGAGGAAAAATCATAGCTTTAAAATGCTTTCATTGGGGGAGCTTGAGAGGTGGTTTAGCAGTTAAGGCATGTATCTGGGAAGCCTAAGGACTCAGGTTCAAGTCCCCAGCACTCTTATAAGAAAGATACACAAGGTGGCACATATGTCTGGAGTTTGTTTTCACTGACTACAGACCCTGGCACATGCATATTCTCTCTCTCTCCCCCTCTCTATCAAATAAATAAATAAATAAAATATATACGTATATATTTTTCTTGCATATATCTATTTTTATAGACAACTTCTATACTTACAGATAAACCATGGTATTTCCCTAGTCTCCCCTCCCCTACTTTCTCCTTCATAACTCTGCTATCTGTCATATCTCCTCCCTCTCTCCATTAGTCTCTCTTTTAACATGATATCATCATATTTTTCTCCTATTTATAAGGGTCTTGTGTGGGTATCACTAGGCACTGCAAGGCCTTGGATATCGAGGCCAAATACTGTCCAGACAGTTGTATGTAAGGAGTGATATACTTCGTTGACTCTTACATTCTTTCTGCCACCTCTTCCACAATGGACCCTGAGCCTTGGAGGGGGTGAGATGTTTCAGTGCTGGACACTCCTCCGTCCCTTCTTCTCAGCACTATGTTGCCTTTTGGGCCATCCAGTGGGCACTGCCATCTGAAAAGAGAAGCTTCTCTAACCAGAAGTGTGAGTAGCATTAATATATGAGTATGAACATTAAGTGTACTGCTTTCAGGGCAGTTGGTGACAGTAATGTATGCATTTATCCAGACATGAGCAGGCTTTATACTCCTAAGGCTCATGACCTCCTCTGCCATAGGCTTTGCTTAGGTTTTCAGCACCAGGCATGCATTCCCTCCCATGGAATGGGCCTTCAGTCTAATTAGAGAGCAGTTGGTTTCCCCCAGAGCAGACATGCCACTCTTGCACTTGTTCATTCATTTGGCCTGTCTGGCCAAACTTGAGGTTTCCAGTGTCCACTGTTTTCACTGCTGATGACTTCTGTCTCCCATAAGGCTGCATACAGTGTAGCTTTTTCCAGCTTTCAGTTGGCTGGGCTTCAGGGAGGTTTTCTGCTCAGCAATAACTTGATTTCTCTGTGACTTTGCCACTCAGGCATATGAAGTCTTCAGCAATAGGGTCTTACTATCTCTTTCTCATGGGGAACCAAGGGTCTTGGCAATAGCATGTAATGTTTTAGAGGCAACAGGCACCTCCCTGGCAGACAATGCACAGGAAGGTATCCGATCCCAAGCACTGAAAATTTTCTAGTAACAATCTGTGGCTTCTAAATGTGCCATTATTTAAGAAAGTAGATTTTCATATATCTTATTCAGGATATCTTAAAATTTGATTGGCACTCCCCTCCCACTTCTTTTGTACAATCTCTTCCCCTGACCTTGCATAGGCCTTTCTCCTCCCTGTAATCACGACAGGCTATTTGCTGCTAAGTAGGTTAGACCATGAGTTGCTTGGACAGATATTGGTTATTTTCCCTCAGTCTCCCATGTAGCACATTCTGGCACTAGACACGCTGACTGTCTGGGGACTGACTCTCTTCCAGCTTCCAGCCATGCCATTACATTTTATGTGTCAACCACATAAGATGTCTTCAGCAGTAGGGTATTACCACTAACCTTCGGTTGGTCATCAAGTACTCTGACAGAAATCTGTCTTTCTTTTAGGAAACCTTGTAGGTCTCTCTGATCAAAAGCTCATTGTGGATGATAGCCACATGCTGGTACTGGGAGTTACAGGTCAGTGCCCACTAAGAAAAGAAGGAAAAAGATAACTAATATACAAGAGCTAGAGAGAAGAGAGAGAGAGATGACAAGAAGCTGTAGAAGATTAAAGTTAGTCTTCATCATACCCTCTCCATTGTCTTGTGGGTCAAGTGTTCCCTCTAAAGGCCTGAAGGCTCAGCCATTTGGTCTGCCCCTTAGGATGTAGAATTTTATGGTACCATTGCCATTTGGGTCTAGATTTTTGTTTACCACCCCCTCCCTTCCCCTCCCCTCCCTTCCCACCCATCCTATTGTCTAGTCCATGAGAAGCTTGTTGGGTATGTAAGGCATCTTGGGTAGATTCAGGTTAGGTGCTATAGATGAGTAAGACAATGTGGCAATTTTTTTTTTTTTTTTCTGTGATTGGGTAAGTTCACTGAGAATGATCTGTTCCAGGTTCAACCATTTTTCCTCAAATTTCACTGTGTCATTTTTTCTTACTGCTGTATAGAATTCCATTGTATAGATATACCACATCTTAGTTATCCATTCTTCTAGTGATGGACATCTGGGTTGATTCCAGCTTTTAGCTATTATTATGAATTGAGCCACTACAAACATGGTTGAGCAAATCTCTCTGGCCTGTGGTTTGAAGGTTTTAGGGTAGATGCCCAGTAAGGGAATAACTGGGTCTGTTGATATCTCTATAGTCAGCTTTTCAGGAGTCTCCAGATTGCTTTCCAAAGTGGTTGTACCATCCTACATTCCCACCAACACTGGATGAGTATTCCTACTTCTCCACATTTATTTTCATTTGATTTTTTTGATGTTTTCTATCCTTACTGGGGTAAGGTAGAATCTCATTGTTGTTTTAAGTTGCATTTCTCTGATGATTAGGGATGATGAACATTTTCTTAAGTGTGTGTTTGCCATTTCTTTCTCTGTGAACTGCCTGTTCAGTTCTTTGCCCCATTTTGTGAGTGGGATGTTTGATTTTTACTATTTAGATTTTTAAGTTCTTTGTAGATTCTAGAGATTAGGCCTCTGTCAGTTGGATAACCATAAAATATTTTTTTTTCCCATTCTGTGGGTAATCTATTGGCATTGCTTATTGTATGCTTGTCTGTAAAGAAACTCTTCAGCTTCATGTGATCCCATTGGTTGAGTGACTGTTGAAGAACGTGAGCTACTGGGATTTTGTTCAGGAAGTCTTTTTCCATTCCTGTATCATGGAAAGTACTTCCTATATTTTCTTCCAGTAGTAGTTGCTTTTCTGGTCTTATATTGAGGTCTTTGATCCATTTGAACTTGAGTGTAGTGCATGGAAAAATGTGTTGATCAAGTTTCAATTTCCTGCATATGCTTATCCAGTTTGTCTATCACAATTTGTTGAAGATGCTGTCTTTTTTCCAGCCTATATTATTAGGGCCTTTGTCAAATATCAAGTAGCTACAGTTGCTTGACCCAACATCTGGGTCCTCAAGTCTATTCCATTTAATACCAGTACCATGCTGTTTTTATTACTATGGCTTTGTAATGTAGCTTTAGATCAGGTATGGTGATACCTCCAGAAGTATTTATTTTGCTGAGGATAGGTTTGGATATGCGAAGCCTTCTGCCTTTCCATGTGAAATTTGAGATCATTTTTTTCTATCTCTGTGAAGTACACTGTAGGGATTTTAATTGGAATTGCTTGAAATATGTATATTGCCTTTGGTTGGATTGTCATCTTCACAATGTTAATTCTGCCTATCCAGGAGCATGGGAGGTCTTACCATTTTCTCAAGTCCTCCTCAATTTCTTTTTTGAGAGTTTTTATGTTTTTGTTGTATAGATCTTTCACTTCCTTGGTTAACGTTATTCTAGGGTATTTTTTGCTGTTGTCGCTATTGAAAATGGGACTATGTCCCTTATTTTTTTCTCTGTATCTTTGTCATTTGCATATATAAAGGCTACTGATTTTTGTGCATTGACTTTGAATCCTGCTACTTTGCTATAGGAGTTAATCACCTTCAGGAGTTTTGGGATGGAGTCTCTCGGGTCTCTTACATATGCAATCATGTCACCAGTGAATAGAGCTAACTTAACTTCTTCCCTTCCAAATTGTATCTCTTTTATTTCCTTCTCCTCTCTTATTGCTTGAGCTAGGACTTCCAGTACTATATTGAAGAGCAGAGGTGAGAGTAGACATCCCTGTCTTGTTCCTGATCTTAATGGGAATTCCTCCAGTCTCTCCATTAAGTATTATTTGGGCTTTAGGAGCTTTGTATATAGCTTTTATTATGTTAAGATATGAATGGATCATGCCAATTCTCTCTAATATTTTGATCATGAAGTGATATTGTATTTTGTCAAAGTCCTTTTCTGCATCTATCAAAATGATCATGTGGTTTTTGTGTTTAACCTTGTTTATGTGGCATATTGCATTGACAGATTTCCATATGTTGAACCACCCCTGTGTTCCTGAGATGAACCCCACTTGGTCAAGGTGGATAATGCTTTTGATGTGTTGTTGGATTCGGTTTGTGAGGATTTTGTTCAGGATCTTTGCATCTAAGTTCATCAGGGAAATAGGCTGGTAGTTTTCTTTTCTTGTGGCATCTTTGCCTGGTTTTGAAATTAGAGTGATGCTAGCTTCATAAAAGGAGTTGGGTAGCTTTCCCTGTTCTCCAATTGTGTGGCACAGTTTTAGGAAGATTGGTTTGAGTTCTTCCATGAAGATTTGATAGAATTCAGCTGAGAAGCCATCTGGTCCTGGACTCTTCTTTTTGGGGAAGATTTTTAAATTACTTTTTCAATCTCAATGATTGTGATAGGTTCATTTAGGAGATTAATCTGCTCTGAGTTTAGCTTTGATAGATGTTATGCATCCAGGAATTTATCCATCTCCTCCACATTATCCAGTTTTGTGGAATAGAGGTTTTTGAAATAAGTCCTGATGATTCTCCCAATTTCACTTACGTCAGTTGTGATCTCTCCTTTTTCATTTTGTTAATTTGAAGCATCTCTTTTTTTTTTCTGCTTGACCAAATTGGCTAAGGGTTTGTCAATCTTGTTTATTTTTTCAAAGAACCAGCTCTTTGTTTTTTCAATTGTCTTAATTGTTTTCTTAGTTTCCAATCCATTAATTTCTGCTCTGATTTTAATTATTTCTTTCCTCCTGGAGCTCGTTGGGTTGGATTTTTCTTGCTTTTCCAGTGCCTTTAGGTGGATGGTTAGGTTACTGATTTGGGATCTCTCTGTCTTTTTTATGAAGGCATTGAGTGCTATGAATTTTCCCCTGAGGAACACCTTCACTGTGTCCTGTAAGTTTTGGTATGATGTGTTTTCATCGTCATTCAATTCTAGAAATTTTGCAATTTCATCCACTATCCATTTATTGTTTAAAAGTGTGCTGTTCAGTTTCCAGGTGCCATTGGGATTCTTGGTGGGTCTTTTTTTGTTAATTCCTAGCAATATAGCATTGTGATCTGATATCATGCAAGGAATTATGTCAATCTTCCTAAATATGTGGAGGCAGGCTTTGTGACCCAGTATATGGTCTATTTTAGAGAATGTTCCATGGGTTGCTGAGAAGAATGTGTAGTCTGTGGATTTAGAATGGAAAGTTCTGTAGATGTCCATTAGGTCTAAGTGATCTATGGTTTTGTTGAGCTGTCTTACTTCCCTGTTGAGTTTCTGTTTGGATGATCTATTACTGTTAATGGTATACTGAAGTCCCCAACTATGATGTTGTTGGTGCTTATTTCTGTTTTATTGTCAAGTAGGTTTTGGTTTATGAATTGTGATGCCCCTATGTTTGGTGCATACAGATTTATGATTGTAATATCCTCCTGATGGATTGTTCCCTTGATAAGAAGGAAGTGGCCTTCTTTGTCTTTTTTGATTATTTTTGGTTTGAAGTCTATTTTATCTGATATTGACATAGCTACACCTGCTTGTTTCTTATTCCCATTTGCTTGGAGTATTGTTTTCCACTCTTTTACCCTGAGGAGGTGTCTGTCTTTAGTAGTGAGGTGGGTTTTTTGAAGGCAACAGATTGAGGGGTCTATTTTTTTGATCCATCTTGTTAGCTTGTGTCTCTTGATGGGTGAATTAAGACCATTGATATTTAGGGTAATGACTATGAGATTTGATTTGATCCCTGCCATATTGTGATGGTATATGCGGTTTGGTGGTTTCATGGACTTTGAAGTTTTTGTGCCTACTCTGAATTTTGTTATTGTGATCTGCTTCTTGTAGGCATTTGAGGTTGATTGTTTCTTCTCTGTGAAGCATTTCCTGAAATACTCGCTGTAGGTTTGGTTTTGTGTTCATGTAATTGCAAAGCTGAATTTTGTCATGGAAAGTTTTTCTTTCACCATCCATTATGAGGGATACTTTTGTTGGGTAGAGTAGTTTGGATTTGAAGCCATAGGTTCTTAGACTTTGCATTCCAGGCCCTTCTGGCTTTCAGGGATTCCATTGAGAAGTCTGGCATAATTCTGATGGGGTTACCTTTTAAAGTGGTGTGCTGTTTTTCCCTAGCTGCTTTTATGATTTTCTCTTTAATGTCTATGTTTAGAGTCTTAATGGCAATATGTCTTGGAGAGTTTCTCCTTTGGTCCAGTCTGTTTGGAGTTCTGTTGGCTTCTTGTATCTTGATGGGGCTTTCTTTTAAGAGACTGGGGAAGTTTTCTTCAATTATTTTGTTAAATAAATTCTCCATGCTTTTGGTCTGAAGTTCTTCTCCTTTTGGTATTCCAATGATCCTGATATTAGGATGTTTAAGCCTATCCCATAATTCCCTCATATTTTGTTCACAGGAACTTTTGAACTTACTGAAATTTTTGAACTCTAGAACTGTTTCTTCCAGCTTGTCTTCCAGATCAGTGTTTCTATCCTCCACATATATATGAGAGAGCTTCTAGAGAGTTTTAGACTTGTTCAATTAGGTTTGTATTTTCTTCTATTTTTATATGTATGATTTCCATCCCTATGTAAAGCTCCCTTTTCATATCATTTTCTGATTTTCTTGATGCTTTTTGGAATTCATCCTTGCTTTTCCTTATATCTTCATTTAGTATCACCAGCTGATTTTTGAGGTCCTCTTTTTTTTTCACTCTCCCTCATATCTCTTAACTATCTTTGAACTCCTTCCATTCTCTTATCTATTAGGTCTAGTCTAATGATGGCAGCATCCACACAATTATCGGTCCTTTATTTAATTTTTTTTTGTAAGTTCTACCAGTAGCTTAGTCAGGGTTACATTGCTCATAGCTTCATTTTGGTGTTCTGATCCTAATGATTCTTCTATATTTTGATTAGAGATGTTCATTGTGGGACTAGGTGATCTATCTGGATTTTCTTGCATTTGATTTCTCATGTTATTTCTTTTGTGCTGTGGTCTGCCCATTGCAGTGTATGGGCTCAAGCACAATGGGAATCTGAAGAAGCTTGAGGCTGTTGCCAAGCAGCCTGGGCTTTGGCTCTCATTTGCCAAAGCCCCCTGAGTTCCTGCCTGGCTGGGGCACCAAAGTTGCTTGAGCTCTCAGGGGGTAATGTGCCAAAGCTGCCTGAGCTCCTTCTAGAAGGGACACTCAGGCACCAAGCACTGAAGCAGCCCAAACTCTGGTGTGGTGGAACACTGGGACCCGGAAGCAGTCTGCGTTCCCCCACAACAGGACAATGGTAGTCGGTGGGTGTGGGAGACAGGAAGGGGATGGCACCTGAGCTAGCATAAGTGACAGAGCAGTCTGGCTCACATGTGAAGTTGGAAATTGGCCTGGGCTCTCACATGTGAATGTGAGGCGGCCAGAACAGTAAGTAGGAAATGGATGGTGCAGACTAAACTTCCACAAGCGTGATCAGCCATTTAAGTTGATCAAGGGAGCCTGAGCTACAATGGGCTTGCAGGCATAGCCTGGCCAAGGTCACTCATGGGCAGTGCTAGCAGGCAATCAACCCCGTGCAGTGAGGCTAGTGGAAATATGTTGGCCTGGGACTCTTTTCCTACAGTAAGTGCAGGAGTTTCCTGATGTTGGGACTGTGGTGGTGGCTGCTTGGGGGGTGGGGGCGGGCTACCCACCCGTCCGCAAGGGAGTCAGTGATTCCCTGTTTTTTCCCCTCTGTGCTCTCCCACTGGCAATCTATTGGAGATTGCTCTCCCCTAAAAGACCCAGTGAACCCTTAAACGACCCAGTGAACCCTTATTGTTTTGCCTTTCTTTCCAGGGAATGTGCGGCACAGTTAGGTGGTCACCATCTTGGCCAGAAGTCTTTTCACCATCTGTATTTTTTTCTGGTGAGAACTCTCTATTTAGTTCCTTAGCCCATTTTTTGATTGGGTTGCTTGATTTCTTGTTCTGTTTTTTGAGTTCTTTGTATATTCTGGATATTAATCCTCTGTCATATGTATAACTGGCAAAAAAATTTCTCCCTTCTATAGGTTGTCTCTTTGCTCTATTCAGTGTCCTTTGCTGTACAAAAGCTTTGTTATTTCATGAGATCCCAGTAGTTGATTAGTGGTTTTATTTTCTGAGCATTTGGGGTTATATTCAGAAAGTCATTACAAGTCATTACCTATGCCAATGTTGAAGGGTTTCCCTACCTTTTCCTCTAGCAATTTCAAAGTTTCAGGTCTGATATTAAGGTCCCTGATCCACTTGGATTTGATTCCTGTACATGGAAAAGACAAGGATCTCTTTTCATCTTTCTACATATACATATGTAGTTTTCCCAGCACCACTTGTTGAAGAGGCTGTCTTTTCTCCAGTGAATATTTTTGGCATTTTTGTCAAAAATCAGATGGCTATAGCTGCCTGGATAACATCTGAGTCCTCTATTCTGTTTCATTAATCTACACGTCTGTCTTTCTGCTAATACCATGCTGTTTTTGTTACTATGGCTTTGTAATATAGCTTAAAATCGGGTATGGTGATACACTGGCTTTATTTTTGTTGCTCAAAATCATTTTGGCTATTTGAGGGTTTTTTGTGCTTCCAAATGAAATTTAGGATTTTTTTTTTCCTATTCCTGTGACGAACACCATTGGAATTTTAATGGGGATTGTATTAAATGTGTAGATTGCTTTTGGTTAAGATTGACATTTTTCACAATATTGATTCTTCCAATCCAAGAACATGGGATGTCTTTCCATTTCCTTGTGTCTTCTTCAATTTCTTGCTTGAGTGTTTTAAGGTTCTCATTATAGAGATCCTTCACTTCCTTGCTTAAGTTTATTCCAAGGTACTTTATTTATTTATTTATTTAGAGGCAATTGTGAATGGCAGAGATTCCCTGATTTCATTCTCTGCACATTTGTTGTTAATGTATAGGAAAGCTACTGATTTTTATGTATTTATTTTGTATACTGCTACATTGTTAAAAGTGTTTATCAGCTCTAACAGTTTGCTGGTAAAGTTTTTAGGGTCTTTATTTTATGTATAGAATCATATCATCTGCAAAGTGATAATTTGATCTCTTCCTTTCCAATTAGTATCCTTTTTGTGAGTGTCTCTTGCCTTATTGCTATAGCTAAGACTCCCAGTACTATATTTAATAAAAGTGGGTACATTGGACACCCTTGTTTTGTTCCTAAATTTAGTGGAAAAGCTTCAAGTTTTTCACCATTTAGTATTACATTGCCTGTAGGTTTGTCATAAATAGCTTTTATTATGTTGACATATGTTCCTTCTACTCCCAGTTTCTGTAATACTTTTGCCATGAAAGGATACTGGATTTTGTCGAATGACTTTTCTGCATCTGTTGAGATGATCATGTGATTATTTTTCTTCAGATGATTTATATGATGTATTACATTTATTGATCTGTATATGTTGAACCACCCCTGCATCCCTAGGATAAAGCCAACTTGGCCAGGGTGAATAATGTTTTTGATATTCTTGTATTGTTTGCTAATATTTTGTTCAGAATTTTTGCATCTATGTTCATGAGGAAGATTATTGATCTGTAATTTTCCCTTTTTGTTCTGTCTTTGCCTGGTTTTGGTATGAGGGTGATGCTAGCTTCACAGAAAGAGTTCAGTAGAATTCCTTCCTTTTCTATTTTTTTTTTTTTAATTTATTTATTTGAGAGCAACAGACAGAGAGAGAAAGAGGCAGATAGGGAGAGAGAGAGAGAGAGAGAGAGAGAATGGGCACGCCAGGGCCTCCAGCCACTGCAAACGAACTCCAGACGCGTGCGCCTCCTTGTGCATCTGGCTAACGTGGGACCTGGAGAATCGAGCCTCAAACCGCAGTCCTTAGGCTTCACAGGCAAGCGCTTAACCACTAAGCCATATCTCCAGCCCTCCTTTTCTATTTTATGGAAAAGTTTAAGAAGCATTGGTATCAGTTGTCCATGAAGGTCTGGTAAAATTCACCAGTGAATCCATCTGGGCTTGGGCTTTTTCTAGTTGTGAGACTTTTTATAATTGTGTGGATCTCTGTACTTGTTATAGGTCTATATAAATGGTTTATTTCATCTTGATTTAATTTTGGTAGGTCATATGAAACAAGGAAATCATCCATTTCTTTCTGATTTTCAAATTAGAGGCATATGTAATCCTGTATTCTGTTTGCCAGTATTTTGTTCAGAATTTTTACTACTATGCTTATGAGGGAGATTGGTCTGTAATTTTACTTTTTTGTTCTGCCTTTGCCTGGGTTTGGTATGAGGGTGATGCTGGCTTCACAGGAGTTCAGTAGAATTCCTTCACTTTCTATTTTATGGAAAAGTTTGAGAAGCATTGGTGTTAGTTCTTCCATGAAGGTCTGGTAAAATAAACCAGTGAATCCAGAGTGGATGCCACCTTCCAACATGGACAAAAGAGGCATCCAGCTTCACAGATTGAGCAGCCACTGGGTTCTCATCCTCTTCAGCATGCAGGAGCAATTGCTGAACTACCTACCCTATGCCAGATAAGCCAACCATGTTAAGTTCCCTTTTGTAATATATATTTATTCCATTGGTCCTGTTCCTCTAGAAATTCTAATACAGGTGACTTATAGGTATTGGTACCAACATAGCTGAACACCATGTCAGGAAAAAATATATAGGCTTTAGCAGGAATGTCTTGGGTCACTTATCACTGGTTAATTCATGAAAAGTGGTCATTTGTCTTCAGGAAAACATCTCTGCATTGATAAATCTGGAAGCTCTGTATTTCTTTGCCTTGGCTACACTGCTATAGACAAATGGCCAGTTCAAAGAGGAGTTTGCCGCAGCTGTAGGGACTGGACCACCCAGGCAGCCCTCCATTCTCATGCACCACCTTTCCTGAATTAATATAAACTTCCTGAAGGGAACCAACAAAGCTTATGCAGTTCTAACATTCATGAAATAGCTACCAGTCCCTTTGTCATGGAAAATACACCCACACCTCCAGAAGAGCTACAGGCAACCAGCCCACCTATGGCTACCCACAACTTCCTTAACTGACTGCTTATTGCTGTCCCATGTAAAGCAGGATTTTCTGAATTGTTTTAGATGAAGACTTTAAAATTGAATGGAGAGTCCACATCCTAGCATTCTGTTAACAAATTTTATTTCACTTGACTAGTATTCTTCTTGATTTTACAATTTCAAGCACGATCCCCCTTCTGATGCTCCTTCACCCTAGTATTCCAACCAAATGTCACTTCTCCAGACTCAAGGTATATACTTGGCAGTCAGTCTTAAAAGGCCTCTCCATTCCACTCATCACTTATGCTGGGTTCCTACACATTCTCCTCAGTTTCACATGTTTTCCCTGGGGCTCTGGGATTAGAAAAGAATGAGCTGCTATGGGAAAATGGTTCTTGTTAGAAACACTCTCGTCATTCTTCTCCTGGAAGCCAAGCAGTATGTCAGAATCACTGATAAAGAAATGCACTTCACAGAAGGGCCAAGGGTTCATTTCCTTCGAGCAGAAGCACTTCTGTTTTTTCCAGATGAACTTTACCTAGTAGCTCACTACAGAAAACAGATGGTACAAATGCTCTGGTTACAATCTGTAAAGGCCCAGAGCCTTACCGGCTCTCAGCCAGGCCCTTCCTTTACAGCCATCATTTGCACTGTCTTTAAAGATGGCAAAGCCACAGAGTATCAGAGAGAGCTTCAGAAGGCTTCTTACCATAACCACAATTAAAAAAATCATAAAATCCAATTTTTTCAAATATATAAAAAACTTTACGTAGATTTGCTTTTGGAAAATTTGTTTGTAGCAGTTTAGGCATGAAAAGACATTGGCTTCTTCACATACCAGCTATTAGTTTAGTGTAGCTTATCAGAGGTATCACATGAACATCCCTCAATACGCATGAGTACAAGGACAAGGCACAAGAACACAGTAGTAGTGAAACGATCGTTCATTTTATTGCACATTTGCTTCCTTTGATGCTTCTGGGTCAAGCTAAACTACAATATTGTTAGTTTTTGCCATATCCCCATTCACTGAATTTAGCAGGAACTGCTTCATGTTCCCCCAGACTTCCTTTCTAGAACTAGAACATCAACTTTCCAATTTATCTACAACCAGGAGCACAGATCTCACAATTGTAATTTACACTCAAAAAAGGGGGGAGGGGCTGGAGATTGGAGAGATGGCTTAGTGGTTAAGGCGCTTGCCTGCAAAGCCTAAGGACCCAGGTTTGACTCTCCAGATCCCATGTAAGCCAGATGCACAAAGGTTTAGGCAAGTGAAAGGTTGCACATGCCCACTAGGTGGCACAAGCATCTGGAGTTCTATTTCAGTGGCTGAGGCCCTGGTGTGCCAATTCGCTCTCTGTAAAATAAAGATAAAAAAAAAAACCCAGTATACAATTATTACATGTACACATACAATTCAGGCTCACAAAACAGCTGGTTATACAATAATTTAAAGATAATCTTAAACCAACTCTCTTCCAAATTAATCAATTCTTCTATGTATAAGCATTTGTATTAGAAAATTTTAACACCTTAAAAGATTATTTCACAATTAGGCTTTCTAATGTCTTCCCCTCCCCCATACTGAAAATCCACATTGATTCCAAGTCTTCTAAATAGATTATCTAGGACTAAAACTGATCAGAACAGCTAAGATTCTTATTTTCTTCCTGCTGCACTCTATACTTAACTCAACAGAGATGATGAATGTGGTTTTCAAACTTGAATATGGCACTCAAGCAGGTCAAGCTTTACAAAGACCTACTACAGAACAACCTGATGAAAAAGCCAACAAGAGACAAAAACAACATTATGGCAATTAGTGGGTAAGAAGTCATGATGGAGGCTCCTACTTTTAGCTCATGAAAGTCACATTAATAAGCAAAATGACAATAGGATTTTTAATGAATCATTCTTCTATCCTACACTTCACTCATCTTTTCCTTTTTAAGATTACTTGGAAGAAAGGATCCTATTTATCCTTAACCTAGTAAGATTTTCCTCTGACACATTTCACACAGAAAGTGACTAAGATCAAAAGTCTGGTATTATAAACAAACTGCAGCAACCAAAGTACAGCCATGCTTGTTTTGAGGAGAAGGATGTGCTGCCAAATCTTCAGGAAGCCTTTGGCACAGCAGTCACCTTCCCAGGAGCTGCATCACACTCCAGACAGCTAGCAACCATGCTTGTTCCACATAGGGACGGCCAGGGGACCCTGTGGTGTTCTTTCAACGACAACAAACTCATCTGGGTTGCCAAATGCCTCATAGAAAACCAGAAGATCTTGTATCGCACGCTCCTCAACCTGAAAGGAGGGAAGGAAAGGAAAACAACTTGCTTTAGTCTTTAAGTAGAAAGCAGGCTCGTTTCACAACTTCCTCTTGAGGACCTATGATTTTCCACAGACGCAGTACAGCAGAAGCAAAAATATACTTTGTGATTTCTTTGGCAAGGAGAAACCAGGAAGCCTGAGCTACAACAATCAAAAGTCCATTCTCCCTAGAATATGAATATATATATATATTTGTTTTTCGAGGTAGGGTCTCACTCTGGTCCAGGCTGACCTGAAATTAACTCTGGAGTCTCAGGGTGGCCTTGAACTCATGGAGATCTTCCTGCCTCTGCCTCCTGAGTGTTGGGATTAAAGTCGTGCACCACCACGCCCAGCTTAGAATATGAATCTTAACTAGGAGGAAAAATTTAAACTGAAAATAATTGTTGAGAAGCTCTGATTTCAGCAGGTACATCCTACCTGGCCCTGGCTGGTCCTGTACCATGCTTGACATCATGCTTCCAAACTCTCCAGGGTAATTATGGCTTTGTCTCTTTCCAGGATGCTGCTCTAATTTATCACCTTTTTTTTTCTGTCTGTGAAATCTAAACATTTCTTAAATGAATTCTCTTTTCCTTAAGTTAGCCAAAGCTAATGTCTTTTCTACAATCTTATTGATCTAGAAAGTACGAATAGCACCAAGTATTAGCAAATCCTCTTATTATTTTTAAAACATAAAACAATCCAAAGTATTATTAAAACTAAAAATATACACTTCTTCACAATTTGTTAGTTCTAATTTAATTATCATGAGTATTTTCTATTCGTTACACTGTTAGATGTCTCAGCCTACTTTTATAAACATTTAAATTTTAATTTGGTAAGCCTAGTCATGTGTTCAGAATAAACAAACACTTTTTTAAAGGTACAAGGATGAGTCAGGCATGTTGGTAACTCATGTCTGTAATCCCAGTATTACAAAGCAGAGGCAGGAGAATTGCTACAAGTTTTATATAAAATGAGACCTTATCCCAAAAAAGGAAGTGGAGATAGAGAAGGATAAAATGCAGGACAGCTCCTACCTAAGTCAAACCCATGACTTACCTGAATCAGGGCCAAGGGCTTTTCCCGACTTCTGATGAGAGCCGCTTCTTGCTGCAGCTCTTCCTCCACGATGGACGCAAATGTCACAGGCGCTGCAGTGGGAGCTGCGGTCAGTGAAGAAAGCCAGGGGCTGCAAGGACAGAATGCTGAGTTTTGCTCATCTCACAGTTTTGTGATGCAAAGTTTCCTCAGAAATACTCGTCTCACAGTTTTGTGATGCAAAATTTCCTCAGAAATACTCATTAGCAACACTTTTTGGGAGGAGGAGGTTTTATATTTTTCCCCCTATAACCACTACAAAAATGGATCTGCAAACTCTTGCAGAGATTACAGAATGAGGTAAAAGATAAAGAAAAGGGGAATTACTCTTTTATATAAATTAAGAATTATAAAGACAATTTTAGAGAATTCTTCCAAAAAATGGGATGGAACAGAAGAAAAGTAACTCACACTTTGGAGAAAAGAGAATTCAAATAACATATTTTCCTGATCCCAACTACCCTACTGTCAAGTTCTCAGCGTCCTCTTTCAGTGCTAAGGCTCAGCTCAGCACTGGTGGCCCGCAGGCAAATCAGTCAGCCTTACTCAGGACTGTGGGATGGCGGTGCATGCAGCAGGTGACTACTCTCTGCTCGGCAAGCTCCATGAGCCGAACTTCTGCAAAGCAACGCCACAACCGACCAGAAATGTGAGCTTCTGGCAACATCAATAAAGCTGCAAAGAACCTGAAGCTCCAGCCTCAGGATACACATTAATGGGTGCATTCAGACCTAGTTTTAAAACTAGCAGGGAACAAAATAATCTATAGAGAATTAAATAGCAGAGGAAGATACTGCTTTTCCTAATGATCCTCACCTAGCCATTTATGATACTCAAACATACTTAGAAGAACAGAGGGCTTTGTGGAAAATGGTCTGCATCAATATACCATGAATAAAAATGATAAATTAAAAATTAGCACTGAGTTATAAAATACATGGAAATCAAATAATTACCAAATTGTGGGGGAGGGGGGGTGACTAGCATACCTCAATAAGCTATATATTACAAATAAGACACAATCCCAAAATACTGATAAACCAGATGAGGAAAAGAAAAGCATAAAATGGCACACAAGGCAAAAGCATCTAAGACGCTATCAGACAAATCAAAGTGTAATTGATGAAAAGAACAGTAAAACCCAAAATGTTTTAGTCATTTGAGAAGGTCTCAGAAAGAACTCAAGAAATCAATAAGAAAGGGGCATTGGGGTGAGAACCATTCTAGTATGGAAAAAAACAAGCAAGCAAACAGAATAATATAAAGACTGGACAAACTGTAGTATTTTAGAGCTACAGTGGTCCCTAGAGATTATCTAGACTAACCAAGTGGCTTGTTTCCTCAGTGAGCAAACTGTAGCCTAGATGGGCAAACTTCATGAGCAAGACCTTAAATATTAGCTTCCCAACTCATTTATGCACATTTATTGAGCATGTCTCAGGACTACAGAAGGTGATGAAAATCAGATCAATTAAAAATTAATTCCCTAAAAAATTAAATTAATTCCCTTTCCTCAATAAATTCTAGTAGAAATCTAAAAAATGCCATGCTTATGCAACAGCAGAAACAAGTGATGCATGTGAACTGTAGCTGGAATCTGCGTGCACGTGTACAGAGAGCCGTGGTGCACGGGAGAAAGCGGCGCAGTGCAGGACTACAGGCACTGTGCCCTTCAAGAAAATGACACTGAGGCCGAAGACGGCAGCTGTAAGATCACTTTGGTTGTACAAATAACATGCACCTGTACAAGATGTTGATGGCATACAGGCAGTCTTTTCCCTATAATTAAAAAATAAAAATAAAAATGACCAGGTTGAGGGGCAAGTGAGGGTAAGCTTAAAGGTAAAACTGAAGTTAGACATAGCAGGGATGGAGTATACAATATACTGAGAGCTACAATGCTTAGCCTGGAGTATAGGGAGAAGCTTTGCTGAGAGCCCAACTACTTTTTCACGCATCATCTCACTTACTGCTGGTGAAAAGTGTGTGTGTCATTTCCACTATATACATCAGGAAACTCACACTCAAGGAATCTAATGTACTTTGCCTGACTCACAAATATGGTTTAAGCTACAGCAAGATCATTCATATCCAGGTCTCTTTCAGTCAAGCACACATGTTTTATTTCCCCTATTCTGGAGCACATTCCATTCAAATATCTACTCTTGTTTTATGGATTGTCTCAATATCACCTTTCTTGCCTACAGACCTTCAATGCCCACCTTAAAGCCACCCATCCTGTGTTGTTATTGTTTGCATGTCTGTCTTCAGTACCAGGTAAATCTTTTAGGGCAGGTGTTTCATCTTTCTACCTCAGTACCCTTGTTTATGAACAAGTAATTACAGAAAAGATGAATAAAATAGAAAAGCCAGTTTATTTTTCTTTGTTTCTCTTTAACACTGGATAAAACACAAGAGGGGTTTGCTTTGTTTTCAAAGTTCCCTTGTGTTTTGAATTGCTAATAATAACTTTTTCTTCTAGATATAGGTATTTTCATATTACTTTCCTCATTACTATGTCAAAATACCTAACAAATCAATAAGGAAGGGTTTATTCTGCTCAGTTTGAGTGTGTAGTCCAGCATGAACAAGAAGGCATGGCAACTGGTCATATTGTATCCATAGTCAGGAAGCAGAGAGAGGGATGCTGGTGCTAGCTGTCTTCCTTGTATTCAGTGTAGGGTTCCAGTCCATGGAATAGTGCTACCCATACTTAGGTTGGGGCTTCCCACCTCAATTAACTCAATCTAGAAAGTTCCTTACAAGCATACTCAGAGGGGTACCTCTTGGTGAATCTAGATCCTGTCAAGCTGACAATATTAACCATCACAAGTTCATCCTCTTCAACTCAACACCCAAACATATCACTTTCAAAGCGGAACTTTTCACCCCTTATTCCCATTGGTCCACAGCTATCTCATAATGCAAAATACATTCAGTCCTAACTTCAAAAGTCCCCATAGTCTTTAACAGTCCCAACACTGTTCAGTAGTAAGTGCAGAGTCTCTCTTAGCTGTGAGTTCCTATATCACCAAAAAAATACATAATTCCAACATAAAATAGCACAGAGTAAACATTCCCATTCCAAAAGGGAGGGGTGGGGGCATGAAGGAGCAAGGAGCAAACAGCAGATCTTACAGCATCCTGCTCAGCATGTGGGACTCATGATGGAATTATCTGGACTCCAAAGGGCTGGGGTAGTCCCACCCCTGCAGCCTTGCTCTCTGCAGCACAAAGCAGTTCCCTTGGGCCAGCTCCACCCAATGCCTGCAGCTTTCCACAGTGGACTCTATGGTTCTTGAGTCTCTACTGCAACTTAGAACGCACCCTCACAGCTTCACAGTATAGCTTCTCAGGGCCTCCAGTCCTCATTGACACTGCTTGGCCTAACACCTTCTTTAAGAACTTTGACATAATCCTTTACTTGTATGATTAATATTCACTAATAGAAAGGGTAATAGGTCTAAGGAGATATTAAATAGAGGCCTTCCTTATCAAATCAAAACAAAGTAAACTTAAGTATAGCAACCTATCTATGTAATATTTCAGAATTTATGAAGCATGACATTGTCTCAAAAACCAAACCAAGAAAAATGAAACTCCCCAGAACATTCTGTAATTCAAGATTATAAAATTTCCTCCTGCCAGGCATGGTTGCACACACCTTTAATCCCAGCACTCGGGAGGCAGAGGAAGGAGAATCACCATGAGTTCAAGACCGCCCTGAGACTACATAATGAATTCCAGGTCAGCCTGAGCTAGAGTGAGACCCTACCTAAAAAACAAAACAAACAAACAAAAAAAAAATCCTCCATTTTTTTTCTGAAATAGTCTCACCTTGCCTCTCACATTAATTTCATATTTAATCCACCTAGAATTATCTTTATGGATACCGTGAAGTAAACATTCTATATACTCTTTTCTATCCCAGAGTATAGCCCATAACAGTTCATGTCCTACCATAAACCTAGTTCACATGGAATTAAAAAAAAAAAAAAAAACACTTTTTTACTAACTAGAAACACAGCTAACATTTTCTTATCTAGAATCACAAAAGAAATGAAAGGAAAATGAAAAAGAATCCATGAGGAATAAGAAACTCAAAGACTTTACACAAATCTTCCTTTTCTACATTTTAACAACCCCAAATGACCTTGCTTTTCATGCCCTATTCTTGGGGACAAAAATAAAAGAAAATTGAATCATAATTTCTAAAACTGAAACAAAATATATGACTTGTAGCTTTCTGAAGATGAGCCATAATCCCTACCAGTCTAACTCCCAAGGATCACCAGCATCTTGTCTTTCTCCATTCTCAGTTTCCTAGGTCTATGCTGTCTTGTCTCTGCTTTGCATTTCTTCTTTAAAAACCCCATTCCATGTTCTGATACCAATGCCAATGAAAGGTATCAGTAATGAAACGATCAGTTTTTCCTATTACCCACATGATCACATAGTAAACACATGTCTAAAAGTGAATATACAAGTGTCCAGAGACTCAAATAGCACACACTATTATTTCTTTTTTTAAATAATTTTTTGATTATTTTTACTTATTTGAGAACGAGAGAGAGAGAGAGAGAGAGAAAGAATGGGCATGCCAGGGCCTCCAGCCACTGCACACGAACTCCAGACGTGTGCGCCCCCTTGTGCATCTGGCTTACGTGGGTCCTGGGGAAATCGAGCCTGAACCGGAGTTCTTAGGCTTCACAGGCAAGTGCTTAACCGCTAAGCTATCTCTCCAGCCCACACACCGTTATTTCTTATTGAAGCTATTCCTAATAAGGCTAGTACATGGTTATTTTTCCTTCTCTGAACCACTCTCTTGACAATTACACATTACTTTGTGAGTTGCCAGTGCTGATGTATTGTAATTTCATTCTTGCCCTGTCATCTCACCTCCAAGTATGTATATTTGGATTTACTAATGATACTGCAAACCCATAGCAGTAACATATACACACATACCAGAAGCCAGAAAAATGCATACCTGTCACTTATGCCATCATTTGGTAAATAAATATTTTACATTGGCTACAATGTTTTGCATTTCCCTTTTAGAAAAACTCAATAAAATACATATTTTCTCTGATGAAATAAAACATGAAACTCAAGCTATGTTTCCCTTTCTAGTACCATTATGATAGCCACAGCTATCTTAAAAATTAGTTCCCATGCCAACCATAAAGCTACAGATACACATCCAAACGCATCAAACTTCCAAAGCAAAGTAACAGATAACAGCATCCTTTGTACAAGACTCCCGATGTTATAGCACACTCTAGTGATCAACTATGAAACCACAGAACTGTTATATTGAGTTCCAGAACCAACAGCAACTTATTCAAAGACAAAATTTAAATGCCAATATATACTGTTAGTATTTAAAATGTAAATATTACAAGCATACATTTAATTTCCATACTTTCAAATTTAAACATTTATGACACCCAATATAATTCAGTAGATATTCAATAAGCTACCACTACATACTGTGAACCATCCTAAGCTCTGGTGATACAAAGATACATCTTCATGCTCTCATGCCATCAACATGAAAACACATGCAGAGCACACACATTCCAGACTCACTCATGATGGGTATAATTATCGAAGGTAGATGAAGCGCCACAGAAATACGTAATGGAAAACTGACTCATGAAAGGAAGTCCAGGTATACTAAAAGAAGAATTGGAGCCAGAGACTTGAAGGGTGAGGTGGGGCACGCAGGGAAGTGCACTTAGGAACACAGGGAGGGTGAAGAAGACTGGATATGAGAGCACTTTGCAAAGTAAAGTGACAGAGGAGCCATACTATCCAGATCTTGCAGGTCATATGAAGAATTCTGGCTTTGATCCTAAAGGCAACAAGCTTTATATTTTAAGAAAGAACACAATGGCTGAACAGATTGGAGGAAAGGGAAGACAGACAATGGCAAGACTAGTCATGAGGGCCAATGTGGTGATAAAGGTGAAAGAGCACAGTGGTAAGAGCAAATGTAATACTCTTGGAGATGAAGTTTAAATATACTAAAGAGATATTTAAAGCTCACAGTTGCCATGTTTTGATGACAAACTATTGGAAAAACAGGTGTCAAAGACTGGCAGATGATACTTATGAAGGAAATACTATCAGGAAGAATGGGCTGTTTTATGTTAGGTCTGTGTTTAACTTTGGTTTTAAGCAAGTTAGGAAATCTTAAGTTTGGCTTCAAACATAAAATAGGATGTGTTGCTGGAGATCCAAGCAGGATGAAGAGGTCAGGAAGACAGGTGGGTAACAGGGTGTGAGCTCAGATGACACAGGGCCGCAGTCTTTAGAATATATCCGATTACAAAACATATACTCATAATATGGATTTTAATAAAGTACATAAAATGAGATAATGATGTGCATTTAAACTTCTGGTATAATGAGTCATACAGAAAGTACAAGATGATGACAATGGAAAGGTCACTATTAGCCTGTCCTGTTTCAATTCAGGGATGGGACTAGAATCCAAAATGAATACGAAGTAGGAAGGAACGGAGAGCTCTTTTGAGAATTCTGGCCAAGAGGAATTGTGAGATCAGCAATGGGAAAGCTACTGCCAGAATCAAGCATGGAGGCTGAGTGAGGGACTCACTGTTCCTCTCAGACCATGTCAGAGCATATCAAAACCCAGATGGGGGGATGGAGAGATGGCTTAGCAGGTAAGGCACTTGCCTGAGAAGCCTAAAGCCCCAAGTTCGACTCCCCAGAACCCATGTAAGCACATGCATCTGAAGTTCACTTGCAGAGGTGCATGTATTCTCTCTCTCTCACTCTGCCTCTCTCTCTCCCGTTCTCTCTCAAATAATAAAAATATTCTTTAAAAAAAAAAAAAAGCCAGATGGAAAGAGGGTAGTTCAAAGGAAAGGGCTGACTCTGCACAAGAATGGAAAGCAGTGATCAACAGTTTAAGGATTCTGAAGTAGAAAGAAGTACTGGAAGGTAATGATCATCATAATTTTAACTCATCAATTTGTATGCAAAAAGGCTTAAGTTGGCTTACCCATTTGAGACTACTCCCAACTTGAGAGCTTTATGTTATATGTTCATACAATAAATCTTTCTTACCCTAAAAAAGGGTTGTTCTTTTTTTATATTGGAGCTCAATTAAAGATCCTTATTTAAAAAGGGAATTCCACTACTAAAACTATTTGAGAAGTCAAGGAAATAGTGATTATTTAATCCTTTCTGATCTCTAATTTCCTGTCCTATAAAACAATGGCTCAGAAACTGTGCTTCTAAATGCACCCATCTTTAACAAGAAAGCCAGGCAGGCCGAGTGTAGTGACACACGTGGGAAGCAGAGGTAGGAGGATCACCGAAAGTTTGAGGCCACCCTGAGACTACATAGTGAATTCCAGGTAGCTACAGCAAGACCCTACCTCTAAAAAAACAAAAAAAAAAACAAAAAAAAAAAAGAAAGAAGGAAAAAGAAAAAAGTCAGGCAGAGGCAGATACCATATCAACAATAAATATGCACGTAAACATTTCACCCAAGCCAAAAGTTCCCAAACAGTTGCACGAAGATTTTGGTAGCTCCTCCAGAGCTATGTGCAGAACAGGTACATTGAGACTCCTTGGCTCAATCAGAAGTTCATATCACTAGAATTGAACATGAGATTTCTTTTGTTGTTGTTGTTGTCTTTTTTTCTTTTTTTTTTTAATTATTTATTTATTTATTTGAGAGCGACAGACACAGAGAGAAAGACAGATAGAGGAAGAGAGAGAGAATGGGCGCGCCAGGGCTTCCAGCCTCTGCGAACGAACTCCAGACGTGCGCGCCCCCTTGTGCATCTGGCTAACGTGGGACCTGGGGAACCAAGCCTCAAACCGGGGTCCTTAGGCTTCACAGGCAAGCGCTTAACCGCTAAGCCATCTCTCCAGCCCTTCTTTTCTTTTCTTTTCTTTTCTATTTTTTTTTTTTTTTTGAGATAGTTTCACATGGAGGTCCAGGCAGTTTTAAAGCTAACTATGTAGCCCAGCCTGGTCAAATTTATGAAAATCCTCCTGCCTCAGCCTCTCAAGTGCTGTGTAAGCATAAGGACCTGAGTTCAATCCCCACCACCCACACAAAAAAGCCTGACATGGCCATGCATTCCTGTAAGCCCAGTGATGAGCGGGGCAGAGGCAGCAGGGTCACAGGGGCTTGGTGGTTGGCCAGCCTACCAGAAATCAACGAGTTCTGAGTTCAGTGAGACACTCTGTCTCAAGGCAACAGGGCAGAGAAGTGATAGACAAAGACACATGACATCTTCCTCTGGCCTGCACACATCTGTAAATATGCGTGCACACACACAGAAAAAGAACCTCTCTACTAGATGAGCATTTTGCCAGATCCAGAAGGCAAATTACAGAAGTAAGAAATTAACATATCAAGTTGAAACATTTTTCTAATTAGCCTTCTAATATACTTAAAGCATGCTGTACTTTAAGTCCAATTAAGAAGTTACAACAGGGCTGGAGAGATGGCTTAGCGGTTAAGCGCTTGCCTGTGAAGCCTAAGGACCCCAGTTCGAGGCTCGTCCCAGGTCCCACGTTAGCCAGATGCACAAGGGGGCGCATGCGTCTGGAGTTCGTTTGCAGAGGCTGGAAGCCCTGGCGCGCCCATTCTCTCTCTCCCTCTATCTGTCTTTCTCTCTGTGTCTGTCGCTCTTAAATAAATAAATAGATAAATAAATAAATAAATAAAAAGTTACAACAAAGTGTGATGATGCACGCCTATAGTTCCAGTATCTAGGAAACAGAGGCAGGGGGATCAGTAATTCAAGGTCATCATCAGCCTACATACTGAATTAGAAGTCACCATGTGTTACACTGAGATTTCATCATTTTCTTTAAAAGCCAAAAGAAGAAGAAGAAGAAAAAAAATTACATATTAGGTTGTAGAATGTACTTTTATTAAAATGTTATTTTTAAACTATGAACAGATTGTCTTGTATTGTGCAGGCATTTAAAATACAAATAGCTTTAGGGGACCCAGGTTTGATTCCTCAGTACCCATGTGAGCCAGATGCACAAGGTGGCACATGTGTCTGGAGTTCGTGTGCAGTGGCTGGAGGCCCATGTGAGCCCATTCTCTATCTGCCCTCTCCATCTAACTCAAATAAATAAATAAAATAATTTAAAATACAAACAACTTTTAAAACCAGCATGGAAAGTAGGCAGAGTAGTGGGGTATGGTGGCATGTCAGTCATCTCAGCACTCTGGAGGCTGAAGCTGGAAGATCTAAAGTTCAAGGTGGTATAAGGAGTTCCAGACTACCCTGACCTATGAGATTCTGACTCAAAAAAAAACAAGAAAAAATTAAGGCAGGCGTGGTAATGCACGTCTTTAATCCCAGCACTCAGGAGGCAGAGGTAGGAAGATCGCCATAAATTCAAGGCCACCCTGAGAATACATAGTGATTTCTAGTTCAGCCTGGGCTAGAGTGAGACCCTACCTCAAAAAAACAAAACAAACAAATTAAATAAGTAAAAATATCTCAAGTAAAAACTGAAAACAGGTTGGGGAGATGGGTCAGCAGTTAAAGTTACTTGCTTGCAAAGTGACACATAAGTCTGGAGTCAATGGCAGTAACAGAGGCCCTGGCACACCCATATATTCTCTCTCTCCTACTCAAATGAATAAAATACTTGGGGGGGGAAAAAAAACCCTGGAAACCTCCAAAAGCTTAATAACAGATAAGTAGATGAGAGACTGTGGTATATCCATACAATGACACACTCTTCAGAAATGCAATCAATTATGGATACACGTAATACCACTGATGAGTCACCAAATAACCACACTGACCAGAAGACAAACCATATGAAGAACAACCTGCACAGTCCCACTGACACAATTTAAAATATACAACGTACTGACAAAAACAAACGGAAGTGACTAGGGCCAAGAGGCATAAACACAGTTCTGAGAACAATTATGTTCATTTGCTTGAATATTCTAAGAATTTCATGGGTGTAAGTATATGCTAAAACTTCAAGTTGTATGCTAATACAAGCAGTTTAGTATAAACCAAATACTTCAAAACTTCTACAAAAACCATACTGAGGCAGATGTGGTGGCACATGCCTTTAATCTTAGCACTCAGGAAGAAGAGAAAGGAAGGAGGATCACCATGAGTTCAAGACCACCCTGAGACTACACAGTGAATTCCAGGTCAGCCTGGACTAGAGTGAAACCCTACCTTGACAAACAACAACAACAAAAAAAAAATACTGAGAGGGAGAGGATGCAGACATACCAATTTTAATTCCAAATGTACAAAACGATATAGTCTTCCTCATATATTTTTTTTTACTTTATTTTTATTTATTTGAAAGAGAGAGAAAAAAAATCAGCAGATGGAGAGAATGGGCACATCAGGGCCTTCAGCCCTGCAAACGAACTTCAGACCCATGTGCCACTTTGTGCATCTGGCTTACATGGGTCCTGGAGAATCAAACCTGGGTTCTCTGGTTTCACAGGCAAGTGCCTAAACCACTAAACCATCTCTCCAGGACCCTCATGCATTTTTTTAAAGATCATTTCAGAACATAAAGCCACTAAAAATATTTTAAGGTAAAAAATATATTAGTCTTTAGTTTACTACCTTACAACTTTTGGAGTCTGAGAATCTTCAGTTCTTCTATAACAAACTTTTTTGACATGATCTGCTGAACTATGACTGGTCATAGATGTTTTCTCTTCCTGTAAGAAATCCCGGAAAGACGTGGATGAAGCTGAATGTAGAAAAGGTGCCCTGCAAAAGAAGCAAAAGGTCCGGTAAGACACCGTATGCAAAGGTACTGCTGGAGCTTACAAGAGACAATAAAGAATATCAAGCAAAACCTTTACAATGACATAACTACAGTTTCCGACATGATGTGGGAACTTGTCATCAGTTGTAAGCCAATCAAAATGGATGAAATCAGAAAGAGCAATTTGATAGATGCCAACACTGGAGATAAACCTAAAGCCAGCTACCAATATTCTTCTTAGTCCTACTGAGAAAACAGGCTCTCTTGTCCTTCCTGTCTCTTCCCACTACCCATGAACCTTTCCTCTAGAATTGGGTTCCACACACTATCATATGAGTCACAAAGAAAAGGGGACTGAGGGCTGGACAGATGGCTTAGCGTTTAAGGTTTTTGCCTGCAAAGCCAAAGGACCTCGGTTTGATTCCCCAGGACCCACATAAGCTAGATGCACAAGGTGGTGCATGCGTCTGGCGTTCATTTGCAGTGGATGGAGGCCCTAGAGCACCCATTTTCTTTCTTTCTCTCTCTGTATGTGTGTGTCTGCCTCTCTTACTCTCTCAAATAAATAAAAGAATATTTTTTTAAAGGGGACTGAAAGAAATCAGGAAATGAAACTTATCTTAAATTTCTCAGAATTATTTATCTGACCTCTTTGCAGAATGCACCCATTAATGCTTCTACATGGAAAAATTGTGGTGGAGAAGACTTACCTGATACAACATAAAGCTAAGAGCACTACTTGGAAAAATGAGAAGCACCTTCCAACTCAGCCACATAAACATATTTACAATTCAGGGGAAGGATACAGAGAATAGAGAGCTGAAAATAAAGTGTGCTTTTATAAAATTTACCTTTAGTGTGCTTTATTTCATATTAAAAAGTGAAACTCTAAAATTCTTTAAAATCACAGTCACAAGAGAAAACATAAAATACCAAGAAAACTTGTTATGAACAAATGACAAATAAATTCACATTTGAAAACAATAATGTGTATGTCAATAAATCCAAAATTAAAACAAGAATAAAGAACAATGTATTTGTTTCCCAAGTCCCAATGTTTAAATAAAAAATGAACAAAATAATTAAATATTTTAAAACCCTTAGAAGTACAAGCAAATAAAAATTAAGAAGCTAAGAAGTACCTTAAAAGCTAAGACAAGATCTATACAATTTGAATATTAAGAGCGTACCATGCATTCACTGGCTTGGGGGATTTTGAAGGAGTAGTTAAAACTGTTTCCATGCTATTCATTCCTGAATTGTTTTCTTTAGTAGTCAATGCAATCATTTTTCTTTGCTTCTGAGAAAGTTTAGCTCCATGAGAAATAATTTTGCTAAAAAATTAAATTAGATTAAGCCAATTATTTCTACTGGTTTCACTGCTTTAAAAAAGTACAATTTTGCAAGAATCATAATGCTACAAATGAAACCACTTAGTGTTAATTTCTGCTCAATGACAGTTTTAGGTAAAGTTGTTTTCTATCTCATTGGTTATTGGGCTGAAATGCCCCTGTATTTCAATAGTGATAATATTAGTTTATACTACCAATGATCGAGTAATACTAATCTACAGGACTCTCCTATAGCACTTTTCAAGGGGAACTTACATCCCAAGGCTTAAGCCTTCTGCTTTCTTTGGAAATAGATCACAGTGATCACTGTGGTGACCAGTTACTGGCATGTAATACACATTCCAAAAGAGCTGGTTTCCAAATTCAACAATCAAGACATTACTAATAAATACTACAGACATGTTTACAGTACTACAAAAGGGCTTATAATTATTATATCAATGCATAAAAATAAAGGAAAGATCCAGACCCTGTTCTTTAGAGTAGAAATATAACACTGCATGATATTTTTAAATTTTTTCTTTTGAATGATTTTTTTTCAACCAACCCTAAATTTGACTTTGGCATTGCTCCACATCTTTGTCGACTTTCTTCTATTTCCATGATGGTTCTAAGATCCACAACTGGAGGACTAGCAGGACTAAAAGAGAGAAAAACAAATACAAAGTCTTCATTTACCTATAAGCCTAATGTCAAACTTAACTGAAGCTGGGTATTATTTGTAAGGCTGAAAATGAGCAATAATTAATTTACAATCTAAGTAATAACTGACATTTATTTTTGGGCTATAGCCAACTTTAAAGAGTATTTTGAATGAAAGCTACTTTACATATGCATATATAGCAACTAAAGTGCTTATGGGCTCATAAAGTTAAAATGACTGGAATTCTACTAAGTAAGAAACAGAAAGTCAAACAGTCTTAGAAAGATTCTTAGATTATCTACATGAAGCACAAAAGCTCATTGAAGTTAATTAAATTCTGATACTTTGGGTCAAATAAAGTTTTGAAAATTATATTCTTCTTTGTCTATTTTTTAAATTTTTTATTGACAGCTTCCATAATGATAGACAATAAAGCATGATAATTCCCTCCCCTCTCCCACCTTCCCCCTCACAAATCCATTCTCCATCATATCCCCTCTCCCTCTCAACTAGTCTCTCTAAATGTTGATGTCACTGTATTTCCCTCCTATTATGAAGGTGTTATGTAGGTAGTGCCAGGCCTGTGAAGTACTATTTTTAATATTATCCAATATTAACAGAAAGATCCTTTTCAGAAACTGTGGGGGGATGCTCAACTATAGTGGCCACCCACCAGGGGGAATTGTGCCCTAAGAAAAAGATTGCACAATCCCTATAAATACTTTCTGATCTAAGTGAAATCTATAATGGAGCTAAAAAGAAGTCAAATTATTACATATTAAAGGGAATCATGTCCTATAATTTTCTTTTAGTAATTAATTATTCCTACTAGATAATAAGTCATATTTGTAAGTGTGCTAATATTGAAAATACTGATGTTAAACACTTTGTTGGTGGGTATGGCACTAAAACAAGACAGGCAACTTTCACTGTTGGCTTTCTTTCTTTTTTCTTTTTGGTTTTTCAGGGTAGGGTCTCACTCTAGCTCAGGCTAACCTGGAATTCACTATGTAATCTCAGGGTGGCCTTGAACTCGTGTTGATACTCCTACCTCTGCCTCTCAAGGGCTGGGATTAAAGGCATGCGCCACCATACCCAGCTCACTGTTGGCTTTATATCAAGCTATTCTTCAAGCATGTTAAACAAGATCCCTACCATTATTAACTAGAAAATGCTTTCAGGTATTTCTACAAGTTGGGTATCTTCACTCTCTGTCTCTTTCCAAATAGCTAAAATTTAATTAAGGGGGCTGGAGAGATGGCTAGTGGTTAAGCTGCTTACCTGTGAAGCCTAAGGACCCAGGTTCAATTCTCCATAAGACATATAAGACAGATGTACATGGTGGCGTATGCATCTGGAGTTCGTTTGCAGGGGCTAGAGGCCCTAGCATGCCCATTCTGTTTCTATCTGCCTCCCTCTTTCAAATAAATAAATAAATAAATAAATGGGCAAATAAATAAATAAAAAGAATCTTAAAACCCAACACTAATTTCTGAGCAAACTTTAGACCATGAAGCAATACAAACTGGAGCATCATAATACAAATGTAAAAACAATGTACTTAAAAAAAAAACCTAAATATATGGTCCAAATGTTATTTATAAGCCGATCAATAGTTTGAGCCTGCCATCGACCCCAGTGGTACACGGAGCTGTTGTCATCCCAAATGGGAGAGAAGTAAAACACTAGCTGGACAAGCACCTGAAAGAACACTGCATTCTCTTTAAAATCTACTCTGTCATGTGACTTTTGTTTATTTTTATTTATTTTTGTGAGAGCAACAGAGAGAGAGAGAATGGGTGCGCCAGGGCTTCTAGACACTGCAACGAACTTCAGATGCGTGCACCCCCTTGTACATCTGGTTAACGTGGGTCCTGGGTAATTGCGCCTTGAACCGGGGTCCTTAGGCTACACAGGCAAGCACTTAACCACTAAGCCATCTCTCCAGCCCAATGCCATGTGACTTCTAAACATACGAAAACTATTTATAAAATAGGAAAGGCAAGTTGAAGAACAGTGTAATGGTAAATGATAATACTCAGAAAGTTAACTGTAAACAATACAAACAATACATTTTAGTCAGACTTAAAAATCCTCTTAGGCACTCCAATACATAAAGCATACATGCAAATGAGAAAATGGACTTCCTGAGAGGAGGTTGGCGGTTTTGGTTTTTAAATTTTAAATGATACACAAAAATTTTACATACATGGTATACAGTGTGATGTTTAATTTATCACTCTTTATGGTGAAAACATTAAAACCCCTGTTTCTAGCCTTCAATTATTTTAAATAGAATATTAAAAACACCAGAAATTCTTCCTCCCAATTCTAACTTACTAAGTTACTTTCCTCTTTATCTCCCTTGAGTGAGTTTTACTACTAGATGCAAACAGAACCTTGCTGATATTAAGGCATATGCATCTAGAGAGAGAGATGTAGTGCCTGCTACCATTCTCTGACAATACTATACAGGCAACTAAATTTTGTCTCAAGTGCCCATTTAACTGTCTAGCAATTTTTATACATTTAGGTGTTTTCTGTTTGGCAAGTTAGTTAGTGTTCCTCAATAAAAATATCTGTTTAGCTACAGATACTGGGTCATTTCTCAGAGAGGTAAAGAACAAAATGAAAAGCCTACCTGCAAGAGCCAGCAGCCCAACTGGAAGAACCTGCAGCATCAGCTCTGTCACTGGGGATGCACTGGGGAGCAGACTTAAATGTGGGGGATTTTTCCCACAGCTTTAAATCTTCCCTAGGACACGGAGGAGGTATGCCATTCACATATGGTTTAGCTTTCCCCTGTGGGAACCAAACAACAACAACAAAAAAATCATAGTATAGCTGGCACCAAATTCAATTAAAAATCTTATGATATCTAGCATTTGCAGTTCAATCTATGTTGTTCTACAGTTTATTTCTTTCTCCAAATTTCAAACAACAGCATTCACTGTAACCTAGACACTGTGAGCTTAAGAGAATAACTTTCATGGAATTAAAAGTACACAGTGAGCTAGACAGATGGCCTACCAGTTAAGGTGCTTTGCTTTTAAAATTAATGTCTTTGGCTGGAGAGATGGCTTGGTGGTCAAGGCATTTGCCTGCAAAGCCAAAGGACCCAGGTTCGATTCCCTAGGTCCCACATTAGCCAGATACACAAGGAGGCACACACATGTGGAGTTCATTTGCAGTGACTGGAGACCCTGGCACACCCACTCTCTCTCTCTCTTTTTCTGTCAAATAAATATAAATAAATAAATAGAAATAAAATATTTTAAGATTAATGCCTGTTACTTTAGATATGAAACAAAAACACTTAAATATTGTTACTATAAGAATAGGACAAGAAGGCTGGAGAGATGGCTTAGCGGTTAAGCGCTTGCCTGTGAAGCCTAAGGACCCCGGTTCGAGGCTCGGTTCCCCAGGTCCCACGTTAGCCACAAGGGGGTGCACGCATCTGGAGTTCGTTTGCGGTGGCTGGAAGCCCTGGCGTGCCCATTCTCTCTCTCTCTCCCTCTATCTGTCTTTCTCTGTGTCTGTCATTCTCAAATAAATAAATAAAAAATGAACAAAAAATATTTTAAAAAAAAAGAATAGGACAAGAAAGGCTTAAAAAATGGTATGTTCATTGCCAGGATATATTTTTGTATTCTTTCATGATATTCACAAAATGTCTTCAATGTTCCTTAAACTTAAGTTGTCTTTCAGATTAACCTTATGTGATTAACATTTTTCCCAAATTTCCATATTAAAAAGAAAGGGAAAAAAATCACTCCTTAAGACTTAAAATACTCTGCCAAGAAGCAAGAATAAATTTCTACTGTCTCAACTAGAAAGTCCAAAATGTTTCATGAATGTGTAAATGTTATAGAAAAAAATTATACTATATCTAGTTAGCTAAACATTTTCCAACCCATGAAGAAAAATTTTGGAATAAAATATTACGTTAAACACCTTGCTATCTTCATCCTTCTACAGATACATATCCAGTTTTCCCAGCACCATTTGCTGAAGAGGCTGTCTTTTCTCCAGTGAGTATTTTGGCATTACCTGACACTACCTACATAAGACCATCATAAGAGAAAAGATCAGGACATCAAAAGAAAAGAGAGACTGATTGAGATGGAGAGGAGATATGATGGAGAATGGAATTTCAGTGGGGAAAGTGGTGGGGGGAGTGAGGATATTACCATGGGGTATTTTTTATAATCATGGAAAATGTTAATAAAAATTGAGAAAAAAAAAACCACCTTGCTATCATTAATGATAGCTAGACTAGCAGAACCCTATCATTCCAGCTTGTTCTGGTCCAGTTAACACTAATAAAAGAGACTGAAGTATTTGAAGTTAGGCTTAACTTCAAAAATCACTGTCCTCTGACAAATTTTAACAGGCTCTAAACAGCCACCTCTCAAAATACATCTCAACCACATTAATAAATTTGCAATTTAACTAAAATTCTGTCTTGCAATGCCTATAGTGTTACTATGCTATATATAAACATATTTTACTTGAATAAACAATTAGAAGTAGTATTCATGAAGGACTCAAAACCACCACTGAAATCTGTAAAATTAGACAGATTACCCAAATTAGAGAGAACACCAGTAACATTATCATTTTTCTTGAGAGCTTTAATACATGAACACATTGCACACTAATCATACTGACACCAGGTTATACTCTTATGGCCCCTCTGCCTACATCAATTCCACCCAGGGCCCTCCTCAGTGGGGTTATTAACTACCTATATTAGTTTTCCCTCTCATAAGCCAACCACAAGAATGGTTTAAAGTAAGAGCAAATTAAAAAACAAAACAAAACTAAAAACTACAGGTAACTGTGTACATATCTGAAAATTTAAGGTAAGGAAAGAGTGCTTTACAAAACAAACCTCCATCTTATCTGAATGCAAGCCTGCTGTAAAATCAGGGGACTGTAAATCTCTGGGACTACCCACTCCTGCATAGCTTCCTTCAGAATCTGATGTCAATAGTTCTGGAAAAGATTCCACAGAATTGGTCTTACCAGACTTCAATAATCCTAAAACATAAAATAAAATTTAAAAAAACCTTTAACATACAAATATTAAACATACATACACTATGCATTATAGTCAGTGAGCCAAATGGAAAACAAAAAGCTTGCATTTATAAAGATTTTAATAAGACTTATATCCACCAAACTAAAATCTTAAAATTCAAATGAAGGTGAGAGATATGAGTTACATGAAGAGTTATTATCAGAACCCGCTGACTATGTGATGAACCTGAGCAACATAGTTCTTTGTAAACTACTTTGAAGAAATAGTTTTATTCCTTCCTTGCAAGGCATAAGAAGAAATTAATAAGCTACATTCCCCTCCCCTTCCTTCTTTCATTTCTCTCTCCACACAGTAGTCACAGTACTCTTGCAGAAAGGGAATGGCTCCCTTCTGTGGGAGAAGAACCAATATGTACTCTTTCTGCCTCTTATGACTCGCCCAAAGCAGAGGTTCCCACAGAGACTAAACACAGCCTGTCTGAAAGTAGGGATGTTCACATTTTGTTTGATAATTTTGTCAAAAATCTTCATCAGCGGGCTGGAGACATGGCTCAGTGATTAAGGCATTGCCTGCAAAGCCTAACAACACAGGTTCAATTCCCCAGAACTCACATAAAGCCAGATGCACAAAGTGGCACATGTATCTGAAGTTTGTTTGCAGTGGCTAGAGGCCCTGGCATACCCATTCTCTCTCTTCTATTTTTTTTTCTCTCTCTCTCTTTGCTTGCAAATACCAAATAAATAAATAATCTCCATCAGCTGAGAGCTATTTTCAATGAACTTCCCACCTGAGATGAAATAGTTTGTCACCATTTCTTCATGTTACTTGGGCAGCCTAAATGCCTGTAAGTTATACTTGGTTCATTAGCAAACCAGACTCATATCAAATATAAGCAAAATATAAACTAAACATTTGCTTAATTTCAGCTGACCACTTCACCATTTCACAATATCAGAATCAAGAAGGGCCAAAATAAACTTCAAGATACAGATGTCACAAATTATAAAAGTAATGTGCTTCCTTAGTTCAGCAGGCAGTGCATCAGTTCCATGTCATAAAAGTTGTAGAATGGACTGAAAGTCACATGAAATACTATTATCTTTACAGTCAAGCCAATGTTGTTCCCTTGGAATAAACTGCCAGCACAACTACATGCGGCTGCTATCATTCCTAAAGTATGGAAAGTAATAACATCTAATCTTTCTCCACACTATCATCTTAGTACCTAGGGCAAATTTTCATAATGACATTACATTTGAAAACTACATGAACAGATATAATCTAGATTACTGCTTGAATGACTGAAGTAGCCAGCAATTACTTTTGGTCGAAACATGTTAACATGATCACTGGTGTCACTCTAAGGATCATCACGTTAAGCCTTCACACAACAAACTGCTTCTGGTGAAATTTACCTGGTTTTTGTTGTTGTTGTTTTTTATAATCAGGTCTTCTAGGACCTCAGTTAAGTTTAATCCTATAAGCATCACTTGGTTGAGTGATAGAAAACAAGGCACATCAAAAGTATAAGGAACCCGAATCAAGAGGGTACATTTTTTTCTTTTTGTTACTACAACAGATCACTTAAGTTTTCTAAGCTTGTTTCCTGAGGCTTAAAGTAAAGGACATAAAATATTTCTTTAATGATGTTGCTTCTAGCTGTGATACTATAAGTTTTTAACACATACTCATGTTAATAATACTATTTAAAACAAATCAAATATCTACTTCTGGGCTGGAGAGATGACTTAGTGATTAAGACATTTGCCTGCAAAGCCAAAGGATGCTGGCTCGACTCTCCAAGACCCACATAAGACAAATGCACAAAGGGGTGCACATGTCTGGAGTTTGTTTGCAGTAGCTGGAGGCCCTGGTGCACCCATTCTCTGTCTCTCTTTCTCCCCCTCCTTCTTTGTCTCAAATAAATAAATAAATAAAATATATTTTAAAATACTAAAAGAAAAAAAATCTACTTCCAAAAGTCATTTAGGTGCCTGAAAATCCTATTTCATGACCACCTATTCATTTACTCATCTCTTGGCCACACTAGCTCCTTCTCTTAGGGCCCAGAGGCAACAGAGATAACACAGAATTAAACATTAAAAGAACTCACACTTGGAACAATCTTAGGATGTGTCTTTCTCACTTATTATGTCTCCCGACACTAGCCTTCAGAGCTTCATAAGTCAATTTAGGTAATTATCTAGCCTTTTAAATACCTTTTGTGTTATTTAAAATAATAAGTGATATTATTCCCTTGAACTTAATCAAATATGTCAAGTGCCTCATTTGTAATAATTAAAAAAAGAAAATAACCATCTATTTGCCCTGTGTAGCACTTATCTTTTTCTAAGGGACAAAAACAATGTAGTTATTTGTGCAAGGCAGGTTGATTACGACACACACTACTCATTTTCAAAAGCCAGAGTACAGTCTGTTATTTCATTGACAAACTATACTTTTTATCTAAAGAGGGTATTAAAATTTACAAAATAAAGATAGAACATGACTAGACTGCGGAGCAATCCATCATACAACCAGGCTAAGTTTCTGAATCAACAGCAGAAAACAAAAAGGTACCATGGATACTGTTCTAGTCAGGATATATCAACAAGCAGACAGTGCTGATCTTGACAGACTACAAGGCTGTTTAAAGGCTAAAACACAAAGTTATAACAACACTGATAATGGGAGGGGGAGCAAACCGTAAATGATAATGGGGGAAGTGATCAAAATCCATTATAGCATGCCTTTAATCCCAGCACTTGGGAGGCAGAGGTAGGAGGATCGCTGTGAGTTCGAGGCCACCCTGAGACTCCATAGTGATTCCAGGTCAGCCTGGGCTAGAGTGAGATCCTACCTCGAAAAACAAAAACAAAACAAAACAACAACAACAAAAATCCATTATATACATAAATAAAATTGTCAAAAATAAATTAATTTTAAAAAGTGAAAACAACACTGCTGAGTGAATAAGGAAATCCAAATAGTGAACCTAATACTAGATAATACTAATGAATGACATTAATGGTACAATAATGGTATTGTGGTTTTACAGAACAATGTTCTTAGAGGAGATTCCAATTAAAATGTTCAGGGCAAATGTATCACATCTATAACATATTCTAAGTAGAATGGTTTAAAACTGTTTCTCTATTAATATCTATAGTAATATCCACACATATACTTTCTTGTGTAGGTAGAATGTTTGGAGATATCCCTACCCTCATTTTCTATACTACTGCACCGAGTGGCCTTTCTAAAGCATCCCTTTTCTCCCGTTACACTGTGTTTTAAAAGCTCATTAGTTGGCACACACAGTCAATAGAATAAAAGGCAAATTCTACAGTTTGGCATGTCAGAGCCTCCAACATCTGACTCTATGTAACCTATCTCTCATCTGCACCCACTCTTGGGGTGAGCCATTCTGAAAGACATACACAAGAAATGCTCAGGTCGTTCCACTGCCTCTACAGGAGAGCCCAATGGCCCGCTGCTTAGTATGACCAAGTTTCCTTTTCAGATCACTTATCAAGAATTCGTCAGGATCCATCTTGGGCATCAGTTTCCTCCAAGAGCTCTTCTTGGATCTCAGGCTAGATGGGCTAAGCTCTCTTGCCATCAATGAAACATCAATCAGAGTCCATTATATCACAATGCACTACCATTGTCTGTAACCCCAGTAAGAACCATATTCTATTCTAGTAGCCCCAGCAGATCACATGTAATAGTATTTATAATGCCAAATCAGTCAGACAGTGAGTAGGACCATCAAAGATTAAGACTGAAAATACGTGTGAAATCCCATTCCACTAACCTGTAGATGGTGGACTCTGAATAATATCTGAAAGGTTATAACCTCCAGAACTATCTGAGCGCTTCCGGGGCTTCTTTCTAGCCTTTGTTTTTGCCTTCTTAAACATAGTTTCCCTAAGAAAATTAAAAATAAATATCATTTTAAAAAATAATGAAAATCAAAGGTAAAAAAGAACTATGCATTTAACCATGAGAATAGTTATATCAAACCAAAACTTTGCATGCACACACACACAGACAAGTAAAGGCCTAATTACCTTTGTAAATTACATTACATTCATCTACACAGACCCAAGCACATCACTCCACTCAGCATCAGTGTGATCTACCACTTTTCAACCCAAGCATTTCTATGAATGTTTAAAGCAAGATGGCAAAAATGAATATTCTCTGGAAAGTACAACACTGGCTTCAGCCACTGCATGCCATGACACTGTGCGTGGCTAAGAGCCTCACTTAGGACTACAATGTGGCCAAGGACATGATCAGGTTGAGGCCCAGCCATTGCTGTGGATACAACACCAGGCACAACAGGGCCAAGGAGACTTGATATGAAATGTAACCTTTGCTGCATATAAGCAGCAATCTACAGAGCTACTCTGAGGGCAAAGAGGCCCTCAAGTTCACCAGACCAAGGGTGAGGACACAGTATCTGGGCCAGCATGAAATGAAAGAGGTGAGCAAAGTCCTGGTTGCCGTGAGGAATATTTGCCAAGAAATACTGAGCCGTCCTTCCACCCCCGCATAATACAATCTTCATAAAAAATGTATAAAGTTGCACACACATTATTGTTAGTCAAAATCTTCAACCTGAAACATTTGGTTATAATTTTTAAAGCATTTTGGAGAATGTTTACTTTTTTGAAGTACTACAAATTAAGAAAGGGAAAAGAATGTATCTGTGAGGGCAACAACTACCTTATTTTAAAAAAAAAATATTGGGTCTGTCATATACTTCATCCACTTACAAATATTAGCTGTGAATACTATTACTTTATAGAGGATAACCCAAGCTATTTATACCAATGTTAGTAATTCTATTGTAATTATGTAACCAACTGATGTGGACCTAAAATGCTGATAGGATATTCAAATAGCCAGGCAACATATTTTGTTCATCAGTCTTTGTAGATCACTACTCATGAAACATCCCCACAGAATCATATGCTGAAAGTGGTCCCAGTTATAGCTGTGCTCAGAGGTAGGGCACGAGAGATGACTGGGTGAGGTTCTAACTTCATCAATGGGTATCCCATGATGAGTGATTCATAGCTCAATAGTATACTCAGCAGTAGGGTCATCAAATACAGGTCAAGGGAGGCATGTTTTTGAGGGGCACATTTTGTCCTTGACCCCTTGTCACTCTGCGCTTCATGGCCATGAGAAATAAGCACTTTACTCTGCTATAGCCTCCCAGCTGATATTCTCCCTCCTCAATTAAGGCCACAAAAACAATGGAGCCAGCTGTCCATAGACTGAAATTCTAAAATGAGTGAAATAAACCTTTTCTCCTTTGCATTATTTTTCTCAGCTACACTGTCACAACACCAAAAAGGCGGCTGATAAGAGTCACCACCTATGGAAGCAGTCGAGTTCTCGAGAGAAGACTCCTCTGAAAGTAGTTCCTCTTTGGTGGATGGTGCATTCTGCTCTAGCTTACCTTTCCTCAGAGGACAAATCCGCAGTCTTCCACGAGATGGAGGAGGGGCAATGATTTGGCTGTATGGGGCTCAGAAGGGGCGAGAGATCTATCACTCCTGAAACCCTAGTGCTGGTCCTGGTCTTCATGTACCCAGAACCATTAATTCCTTAGTGTTTCTAAAATTGGTACATTTTTTTTCCTGTTTTAAGTCATTACTATTCAGCAACTACTTTCAAGTTGCCACAATTATTTACATCTCCTAAGTACTATCTGCTCCTTTCCAATTCGCTATTCCAGTAGAGTATGTCTTTTATTAAAAAAAAAAAAAAGTTTTACTGGGGCTAGAGAGATAATTCAGCAGTTAAGGCACCTGCCTGTAAAGCCTAATGAACAAGGTCCAATTCCCCAGTACTCACATAAAGACAGTGGCTCAAAGTAGTACATGCACCTGGAGTTCATCTGCAGCAGCTGGCCCATTCTCTCTGACTATCTCTCTTCTATCTCTCTCTATTTGCAAATAAATAAATAAAAATATTTTTTAAATTTAGGAAGATGAGCTGGTGATGGTGTAGTGGTTAAAGTGCTTGCCTGCAAAGCCTAAGAACCCATGTTGGACTCTCCAGCTCCCACATAAGCCAGATGTACAAAGGTGAAGTAAGCACAAGGTCATATATGCCCATCATGTAGCACAAATGTTTGGAGTTCAATTACAGTGGCTGAGGCCCTGATGCGCCAATTCTCTCTGTCTCTCTCTCAAGAAAAATTAATAATATACTAAAATAAAAAGATAGAAAGAGGGTTGGAGAGATGGCTTAGCAGTTCGGCATTTGCCTGTGAAGCCTAAAAACCTGGGTTTGAGGCTTGATTCCCCAGGACCCATGTTAGCCAGATGCACAAGGGGGCATATGCATCTGGAGTTCATTTGCAGTGGCTGGAGGCCCTGGCGTGCCCATTCTCCCCCCCCCCCCCACCTCTTTCTCTGTATGCTGCTCTCAAATAAATAAAATGAACAAAAAAAAAATCTTAAAAAAAAAAAGATAGAGATTGAGTGCATTAGGGCCACCTGCCATATGTATGTGTCACTTTGTGCATCTGGCTTTATTTACATGGGTACTGAGGAATCACCTTTGACTGCTGAGCCATTTCTCCAGCCCCAATAAGCCTCCTTAACCCCTATTATAATCTCAGCAAATATATGAAGAAGGGAAGGTAAGATAACTGCCTTAACTTACCCAGTATGTCTAACCTGAATACTACAGCACTTTTACACATATATGTTAATTTTTTAGAACTAAATATATTTATTATATATATCTACTTTGTATTATACCAACACTATGAAGGAATATACATACATATGTCACAGTCCCTCAATTTCTTATTGCAGTGTCAATATAAATGTCTCTTTAAGACTATGAGAAGGAAGCTAAAAAAGAAAGGAAGAAAGAAAAGAGCTTACAAATAATTTTGCTCAGTACTTATTTCTTCTTTCAAAAACACATCTCCGTCTTCTACTTCTAAAGAGCTAATGTCTGGTCCACCTTGATATGGAGTAATGACTCTTCTCTCCATTGCTGGAATCTACAGAATTAAAGATGTCATTTCTTCAATAAAAATTTGTAAAGATTCAAAAAAACAGGTATTAGTATGTAGTGACATTAACTAGAAAAAGTGTAAAATGCCTATTGTCTTCCTAATTCTACATGGGTAACAGCAGGTAAAAACAGCTCTACTTTATTGGTAAGTGCAGATTAGCCCACTTCTTAGGAGGTATATGACCCCATGTTCTCTACTGCCCTATTAGTGAGTCATATTCACTTACAAAAGAATGACCAAAGATATTAATGTTACTAATGAATATCATCAATTTTGTTACAGATATCAGTGGGGTCTGTGTTCTCATTTCTAGGAGATCCTAATGTATTCTCATTTCCCAGGAAATAATGCCACTGTCATGTCTGGTTTAATTTGCTGCTTTCATGTTAATATTAAACATTACAGCCACTAGACTTCACCAGGGAAACATAAATCATACCATTTTTCGGTAAAATACAGAAAGATCCTTCAAAACATCATCACTTAAAACATCAAGAGACCTGAAAGAAAATGCAATTTTATCTTAAGATTCAAGTGGTTTAGTGGCTAACAATATTTTTCAAATATGTACCAGATATTTCAAGTTGCCAAATCCATAACTAAGTCTATATTCCAGCTTCTGTATATACTCATTGCTAAAATTCCTTTTGGAAATACATGTAACTATGTTATAGTTTTCTAGTAAAAAGCAAACATACAAATATATTAATGAAATGAAAGCAACCCTTATGAATAAAAGCACAAAGAATCTTTTCACCTGTAACACAAAAGCAAGTATTTATTTTCTATCTTTTATTTTCCACCAATAATGACCCGTAACCATAGAAGAAGCACTATATTAAATGTAACAATGGCTTACATACAAAGGCACTCAGATTCTGTCTAGAATTTTCACAGCTACCCATTGCCTGCATGGCCCTGAGCAAGTTGCCATACTTCTATGAATGCTAGTATCTTTATGCATAAAGTTTTCACTATAACAGCAATCTACTTTTAAGGTCAATTTCAAGGCTCAATAGGTGCTTTAAGCAACACTGAATTTTTTGGCATGCATATGTGTGTATACATGTTTGTATGTGTAAGGGTGCATGTGTGTGAAGGTGTGTACACATGTACATATGCATGTGGAGGCAAGATGTCAACATCAGCTGCCCTCTTCAGTTGTGTGCCACCTTATCTTTTGAGATAGTGTCTCTCCCTGAACCTGGAGCTCACCAATTTGGCTAAATTAACTAGCCAGTAAGCCCTTGGAATCTACTCTTGTCTTCTCAGAACTGGGATCAAAGACATGCACCATAACACCCAGCTGTTTTACACAGGTACCAGGGTCCAAACTCAGGTCTCCCTGCCTGGGTAGCAAGTACTTTACCTACTGAGCTATCTTCCCCAACCCTATCAGTGAAAAGGCGCACGCGGGCTCGTGCGTGCGTGTGCGTGTGTGTGTGTGTGTGTGTGTGTGTGTGTGTGTGTAGTTTTTAAACTATTTCTACAACCAGCACAATTTGCATATTGAAATCTGTACAAATGTTTTGAACACTGTGGTGCTGACTGAATTTTGGTGAATCATTCCTTTTCTTAATATCTTTGCACATGTCATTTATACCTTAAGTGAACACACACCTAATTACAGACAGTCTGTATACTTCTTTATTATAAGCTGTTATAGGTAAACTGATACCGCAGCAGGTGCCATCTTCAGCGGCTCAGCAGACACATCTGTCTGAGCACAGTGGCTGAAAAATATGACACATCATTTTCCAATATAGTGTTTCAGGAATAGTTGACATTTGTTTTATTTCCGGCTGACTCTTCCCTGACACACTTTAAAAAATTAATCTGACAATACTGAATAATAGATTTTCTCTCAATGAAATCACTACAGCAATGGCAACAATGAGATGAAGGCCAGAAACCTAGCCCATTTCTGACTCGCAAATGTCTAACATTCAAAACATTAGAGTGCATTTAAAGCATTTTGCACAAAATAATAAAGCTTCAATGGCAAAACAACTTTTGTCTAAACTAAGTCCTATTTGGCAGTTAGCAACATTAGTGACTCAGCTCCAGAAAGAAACAGCAGACACCTGTATTTACATCAAGTTTTAGAATCAGGTAAAGATAATCCTGACTGACTGAAAAGTAAATAAGAAAGCTGCTACCATCTACAACTACACAGATGGAGGTATTTTCAATTCCCCCCCCCCCCCCAAATAAGAAAGGACAAACTTCCATCTGTCTTCTCATCTGTAGTGCAAGGATATGCACAAAAGCTACTTCATAAGGTTTTCCTGAGATGAAATAACCTATACAGCACTTTGAGAAAAATGCTTACTACACAGTAATCATTAACTACTACTAAATATATATATATGTGTGTGTGTGTGTGTGTGTGTGTGTGTGTGTGTGTGTGTGTATTATAATCATTGTTAGTACAGTTACAGCTAAAGCAAAACCCAGAAATAAACTAGATGATAAAGCCTTAATATGGAAGCTGACAAAAGCATTCCAACCTCAAGTATGTATGTTCACAAATATCATGTTTTCATCCTATTTCCCCCTTTGGTGTGCACATGTATATACAGTATTGTGGGTGTGTGCATATTTCGTGTGCACAACATATTCACATTGTGTGCAAATGTGTACGCTGCATAAGCATGCATGTGTAGGCAGAGGAAGACACGAGGTGAACTCCTCTACTGCTCTTCTGCCCTGTGTCCTGGAAACAGGCTCTCTCACTGAACCAGGAGCTCATGCTACTTTTCCAGTTAGACTGACTGACCAGGAAGCCCCAATGATAATCCTGTCTCTGCTATCCTTAGCACTGGGGTTACAGGCATGCATGACCAGGCCTGGTTTTTACATGGGAGCTGGGATTGAACTCAGGGAAAAGCAAGTGCTCTTATCCAAGCCATCTCCCTGGTCCCTTACTTTTTAAGTATAAATTTTCATAAAGAAAAAAATCATTGCTAGCCAGTCATGGTGGTATCCACTTCTGAGTGTGCTCCCAGTTTAGGCCACAGAGTAAAACACTGTCTCAATAACAAAAAGCAAAAACAAGGTTAAAATCAGTTCAAGTTTCCAAGATACCTCTAATTTTACAATTTTTGACTCCTAAATCATTGGCAATTATTAAAATCTTTCCATCCAGGTAAATGTTTAAATTCAGTATTAAATTGGAGTATCTTCTCCTACTCTATATAAATATGTGCTTTTGCAAAAGTCATACAGCGTATGCACCCAACACACCTTGCTTCAAGTAGAGCTGCCATATTCAGTCCAATAAACTGTAAGCAAGACAGTTTCAGTTGTTCAGCATTGTACATTGCTGCAAACTCCAGCAGCATAGCAGCATTCTTAAGGGTAACTACACAAAGAAAAAGATTTGCAAAATTAGATGAAAAGCACATTAACTGCTGTAAATGAAACGTACATATTTCTACAGTAGTAAGGCTACATAATCTTGAAAAGGAGAACTATTTCTTAAATAAAAAAAAAAGCAAAACTGGGACAAATATAAAACTTATTTTCCATCAAGGACGCCAAAGTATTTCAATAAGCTGCATCCAAGGGGGGAAAAAAAAACACCTCACATACACAAAAATTTTAAAGAAAACAAAATACAAAAGGATGTCAGTATCATGGGAAAGAAGGAATAGAAGTGACACACTTCCTCCAACAACTTTCATCACTGCACAATATCACTTATGTAGTACAGAAAAGCTAGTCACTCCTCTATAGAACTACAAAAGAAACTCAGTGTACACTTGTTATTCCACCAACCCAGAGGCTGAGGGAGGAGTTCAACCTGAGCAAGATAGCAAGATCCTGTCTCTGTCTCTGTCTGTCTGTGTGTCTGTCTGTCTGTCTCTCTCTCTCTCACTATATATATATATACACACACACACACACACACACACACACACACACACATATATACACACACATACATATATATATACATATATACATTATATATATATACACACACACACACAAACATACATACATACACACACACACTTATATATATGTTAACAGATATTAAGACTAAGAGAATTTCTAAAATAATTCTATAAAATTCTGTCTAATCTATCAGAATTTATACAGATACACACTGGTGGTTTGATTCGGGTGCCCCCATAAACTTAAATGTTCTGAATGCTAGGTTTCCAGCTAATGGAGATTAGGGAATTAACACCTCCTAAAAGCAGTGTATTGTTGGGGGTCGGCTTATGAGTATTATAACCAGTGTTCCCTTGCCAGTGTTTGGCACACTCTCCTGTTCCTGTTGTCCACCTTATGTTGGCCAGGGGTGATGTTCAACCTCTGCTCATGCAACCATTTACCCCTACCATCATGGAGCTTCCCCCCAACTCTTTAAGCCAAAATATACCCTTTCCCCCCGCCCCATACACACAAGCTGCTCTTGGTTGGGTGATTTCTGCCAGCAATGTGAACCTAACTGCAACATAAACATACACACAAACAAAATAAAATATATCTAAATCTTACTACAGGATTGTCCCTGCCAGTGCAGAATTTGATACCTGTACAAAAATCTAAACTGAGAAATAATTCTAGTAATTTTGTATATAAAGTACTGTTTTGTTAGAGGCTCTACAAGATTGTTCTCTCTATATAGCATGTAACCAGAACTTCCTAAGCCTCTGCTTTTTTTTAAACTTACACGGAATCTCTACCAACAGAGGAACATTGCTCCTCCTTTACACCCATTTTCTTCTATCTCTTTTCTTTCCCCCTGAACGCTCCCAAAAGTTTTAACTCCAGTCAGTAATGGTCTGTCTAATGTCCTGACTAACATGATACTGCAACCCACACTGACCATCACATAAAACTAGCAAAAATAGATCATATAAAAACTTTTCTAGGGCTGGAGACATGTCTTTTTGGTTAAGGTAACTGCCTGCAAAGCCTAAGGATCCAGGTTTAATTCCTCTGTACCCATGTAAGCCAGATGCATAAGGTGGCACATGTATCTAGAGTTCACTTGCAGGAGCTAGAGGCCCTGGAATGCTCATTCTCTTTCTCTCTCTCTCTCTTTCTCTTTCACTCTTTCCCAAATATATAAAAATGTTAAAAAATTTAAAAATAACTTTTCTAGAACTGCTTGGCTATAAATAATGAGCTGCATGTCACCAGTGTACAGAGAACAGATTTTTAAGGAACGCTTCTTGTGCTAGGGAAGTAATGATCAATAAAGCCAACTGTGCAGCAAGGTCCATGCAGAATATAAAAAAGATTGGGAAAGTGAGTCCACCATGTGGAACAATCACCTAAATGAATATATTGTATCTATTCTATGCAGGGTATTTTATTTTATGTTCTTTTCCTCCCTGTTTACTAAAAGAAAAGCAGGGCTACTGTTTTTGTTGTTGTTGTTGTTTTGTTTTTCTTTAACCAAGAAGAGATAATCATAGCACTCAAGAAAGTAGTGAGAAAACCAAGCTATGCAAATTCCCATCAAGTATAAAAAGGAAAATTATGACAGAAACTCTTACTACATTTCACAAACAGCAATGAAGCAAAATAAATATTAGAAAGCCAAAAGCCTTGCAGGGTAGACTAAGGAGATGCAACTTTCATGCTAGAAAAAGCAGTCAGGGGGAAGAGCCAATTGCTCCCCGCAGGAAAGTTAATGAGAGCAGACTAGAGAAACAACATCTCCAGATTATTGGGGCACTGCATAGGAGGGGTGGGTATCACAGACCCTCAACTCCCATGGTGACAATGAGATCAAAAGGGGGAAGAATGTAATCAACATGGTTGGAATTAATCATTTTGACAGTTTGAAGAATTTGTGTATAAAGGCAACAACAAAAACCTTGGATTTCAAAGGGAAACAACCATGTGATTAACTGAAATAACAAACATAAAAGTACTGAAAGGCTTTCTGAGATGCAGTAATGGAAGAGCTGCACAGCACTTCTACCTGATAGCAGAGCACGGGAAGGTATACACAAAGACACAACCACGGGAGGAGTAAACCTACATTTTGCTTTCAAACTCTAAAATCCATAAATAACTTCATAACTTCTTTATTATTTGTGGTTTTACATCTCAATAAAAATATATTTCTAGTAAAACATACTTATTTTTACATACTTCTGAGAAGAGTTTGTACTTACAAATAAATACATGTAATTATCTAAATGTGTTAAAACTTTTTAAAGGCATAAAAAACAGCATATTTTGTCACAGTGGAATAATAAAGTCAATAAAATAATATAAAGCCCACATAATGTAATAATCCTGGATCAATCTGAAAACATACTAATATTTCTAGTTTCAAATTACTTACGTTTTTCAGTTAATGCTACTTCGCACATCTCCTTTAACCGAGGTATGAGAAGCTGGTCTGCCACTACAAGAACACTACAAATAAAGTCCACGTTTTGAGATTCTAAGAAAAAAAAAAGAGAAATATTAATTTGTTACTCTACAACCATCATAACTAATTTTAAAGAAGACATTAGGACAAAGAGCATTGTGATTATTTTCTGTATGTTGGGATGGCAACGATGACAAATAATAAGCACATCAGAATATTTCCACCATCCAGGAGGAAAACTAAAAAACACATGCCAAATGCCTGGGCTCACCTTGGTACCATAAAATGCCCAAGTTGCAAGTAATCATTTCACTCAAAAAGGCTACCAGAATGCCTAATTGTTTATAATCTTCTGTTTGTTAAGAGAACTATTCCTCAAGCAAATACAAGGACAAGTCAAATCTCAGCTCCACACACACATTCCTATATATATGGGGCACTCATAAGATTTTACTTAAAACAGGATTTGTCATCTAATGATATTTTTAAAAAACTATAGGAATTCCTTAATTTTAAAAACTTCTTTATTCAAAGTACTTCCAATAAATGGCCTTGAACTACTGCCCATAAGTAACTTGCAAATAAAACAGAAAGGAAAAAAATCCACAGAAATAAGGTAATGTAGAAAAAAAGAAGGGTTAAAGAGAAAAATAAAAAGAACATAGTTTTTAAACAAAGGAGTTACAGTCACTGAAAATGACAAATGAGAATTTCTGAAAATCCTTTCCTCTGTATGGTGGTTTGAATGAAACTGTCCCTTATAGACTGCCATGTTTGAACACTTAATTCCCAGTTGGTGGAGCTATTTTGGAAGGTAATAGAATCTGAAGAAAATGTCACTGGGAGTTGGGCCTTGGGGTTCTACGTACTGCCCCGCCTGCTGTTCTTGTTCTGTCCCCACTTGTTCCCTGCTGACCTGGTGATATGGTGCTGGCCTCCTGCTCCCATCATGCCATCCCTGCCAGAAAGAAATTCTTTCCTTCCCTAAGTTGCTTCTGGTCAGATACTTTGTCCCAGTAACAAGAAAGTAACTGATGTGGAAGACTGGTGCTGAAAAATAAGGCCACTGCTGTGACAGGCCTAACCATGCATGACTCACATAAGAAAAAACAGCCAAGAGAACCCCTAAAGAAGTCAAGATTTTAGACTAACTAGATACTTTAAATTATCTCTTTTAAATATATTCAGGAACCTAAAGTAAAGAGTATTTTTTTACTTTTTTAAATTTATTTATTTGAGAAAGAGATATAGAAATAGGCAGGGGGAGAGAGAGAGAATAGGTGTACCAGGGCTTCCAGCCACTGCACACGAACTCCAGATGTGTGTACCCCTTGTGCATCTGGTTTAACGTGAGTGTCCTGGGGAATCGAACCTGGGACCTTTGGCTTTGCAGGCAAGCATCTTAACTGCTAAGCCATCTCTCCAGCCCCAGCAAACAGTATTTTTAACAATGATCTAATATATACAGAACAGAAATAAAGAGTGACAAAGAACAAGGCAGAGAATGCTATAGACAGCACCAAGCATGTTAAGATACACAGGAAAGACCCAGAAGACAAAGGGGGAATAGGATAGAAGAATATTTTAAAATAAAAATGCCACAAATTTAATGAAAAGGATCAACAGATAAGTCCAAAATGCAGCACAATAAACTCCAACCAAGCTAAGTGAAAAGAGATCAGTAAGAGGCACAGCATAATCAAACTGCTGAACAATAACAAAATACAAAATATTCAAAGCAGTGGGAGAGAAATAACTAATACACAAAGGATCCTCAATAAGATTAAGGCCCAAGTTTTCATCAGAAACCATGGAGACCAGCTTGCAATGGGACAGCACACTGATAAAAATGAAAGAGAAAGACAGTGAAGCAGTTCTACTACCATTTCTTCATGGCAAAAGAACTTGAGATATTTTGGGGTTAACAAAGAAAATCTGTCATAAGGAAAGCTCTCCTCGCAAGAAATACAAATAGGAAAGAAAGCCAGGCATGGTAGTTCATATTCCTAATTCCATTACTTGAAAAACTGAAGACTGCCGTGATGTAGAGGCCAGCCTGGCTACACACTGCATTCAAGGCCAGCCTTTGCTACAGAATGAAAACCTGTCTCAAAAAACACATCAAAAAATACACACACACACACACACACACACACACACACACACACACTTTTAAAGAAATAATTTGGGCTGAAATGAGAGTATCTGACAATAACTCAAAACTACACCATGAAAATGCAGAATACCAATAAACATTACTATATACACAAAACAATGTATATTTTCTTTGTAACAATTATTTCCAAATGCATAGCAATCACAAACCTGTACTAATAGGCACAAATAAACAAAGAGGTAATTCAAATGGAGGCTACCCAAAGAGTAGGGAGGAGAGGCATTTAAGACGTAACACTCTGAAGTAATTCTGATATATAATCCCAAGAAAGAAAGATAGAGAAGGAGGGAGAGGGGGAAGAAGGGGAGAATTGGGTATGGTGACACATGCCTTTAATCCCAGCACCTGGGAGGCAGAGACAGGAGGATTGCTGTGAGTTCAAGGTTAGCCTGAGACTACATAATGAATTCCAGGTCAGCCTGGGCTAGAGTGAGAGCCTACCTCAAAAAATTGGAAATTTACTAAAAAAAGGAAAGAAAAATCTAAGAAAATCACGTTTAAAAATATAATAAAAGAAACCATAAAGGCCTTTTAACAATAAAAAAAATAGATATTTAACACAAAAGACAGCAGCAATAGGGTATCAGGGAATTAAAAGACTTCAAATAAATAACCTACCTGTACTTTAATAAAGTAGACAAAGGACAAATGAACTCAGTGGAAGAAAGAGAACAAAGACTTGGCTGGGATGAGTGGAATATAGCACGAAAGACTTCTAGGATAACCATTAAAACTTAAGGTTGATTTTCTTTTCAAAAAACCATTAAAATGGACAAAAATTTCACTAGAAAGACCAATTAAAAGAAAACAGTATCTAAATTATTGAAATCAGGAAGGAAAAGAGTAATTTTGTAAGCAACCAGCCAAAAATAAAAATGATAACAGAATACTATGAACTGTGAATAGATTTGTAAGTGGACTAATTTGATAGCCCAGATGAAATGAACAAATTTATAGAAAAACACAAACTACTAAAATTTACTCAAGACAGGCTGCAGCCAAGTATTACATGGTTAGGCTTTATCCCACCCTCTCCAGGGCCCTTCTTACCAGAGGATCTCACCATGCTACTATTGAGGGTTATATCTTTTAGTCTGTTATCTAGGAGGAAGGTTTCTATGGTACCAATTTATTTTGGATTTAAAACATTTGGCTCTGGGGCTGGAGAGATGGCTTAGCAGTTAAGCGCTTGCCTGTGAAGCCTAAGGACCCCGGTTTGAGGCTCGGTTCCCCAGGTCCCACGTTAGCCAGATGCACAAGGGGGCGCACACATCTGGAGTTCGTTTGCAGAGGCTGGAAGCCCTGGTGCACCCATAAAAAAAAAAAAAAAAAAAAAAAATTTGGCTCTGGCTTGTAGCTCCCAGTAACAGAAATCAGTTACAACCCACACTGAGCTGTTGATCAGATTGACCTATGAAATCCCCAAAACAAGACAGGTTTCTGTCAAAGCACTTGATTACCCACCTGAGGTAAAAGGTAAAGACACTATTTCTGGAGACACCACATGCTGCCGAGAGACACATCGAGAGATTCAGCTGAATCTTGAAGGAAGGCAGTTTCCAGATGGTTATCCCATATAGTACTGCAAAGTGCTAATGAGCTGCTGGCCAGCAACATTGTCACCAAGCAAGGAATACTGCTATATGAAAGCAACCAACCTGATAAGACGTACACACCTGTGCAATGGTGTCACCCAGCGTAGGTGAGATACCAATGGCTTTCTGATTGGCTAAGAGATCCACTCAGTGGAAAGGAACCCACAGCTGGAACTGGGAACAGAGTCCAAGATTATGGACTCCAATAACTTCCACTAGTTTTTTTTTTTTGGGGGGGGGGAGCAAAAGAGAGGCTATACCCATTAAAATCTCTCTAAACAATGTTTATCCCTTTAAACCTATGCTGATCTCACTCTCCTTTGGACAATCTTTTTTTTTTTTTTTTCCTGTTTCAGAAGGTAGCGAGAACCAAGCACAACCAAAATCTATCAACAAGAAAGGAGAGCTGATCATATTTCATGGCCTCTCAGTGCCCAACACTAATTACCCAAGACCTTTATAATAGGAGGAAAAGATGATGGCATCAAAATAAAAGAGGGGCCAGTGGGAAGGGGGAAGGGATTTGATGGAGGATAGATTTGAGAGTACAATAGGGGTGGGGAAGGGAAATATCATGGTTTATTGTCTATACTTATGGGAGCTGTCAATAAAGTTTTTAAAAATTTAATCAAGATTAAAAAACTGAATACACTTACAATGCATAAAGGGATTTAATTAGTAATCAAAAACTGTTCACAGTGCGAAATCCAGGTAAAACCATTATCACCCACTCTTCCTACACTTCAGAAAGTAAATGAAGAGTACTAACCAACGTGTTTAGCAAGGACAATAACTATCCCAATACTCACATAAAGCAGTAAGGCTCTTATAGGGAAACTAAGACTAACATACAGAACACAGCAGCATACAGAATAAGCATGTTCAAGTGAAATCACCCTAGAATTTTACATGTGAAAATCAGCCACTATAAAACACAAGCATGAAATAACAAATAAAGAGATATAATCATCTCAAGAGACACAAACCGATCTGACCAAATCTCTTATCTACTTGTGTGAACAAAGCAGGAATAGAAAGGCTCACCCTCAGTGTAACAAACAGCTACAAAAACCTCACAGCTAGTATCATCACTAACGGTGAAAGCCTACATGCCTTCCTTCTTTTTTTTTTTTTTAATTATTTATTTATTTATTTGAGAGCGACAGACACAGAGAGAAAGACAGATAGAGGGAGAGAGAGAATGGGCGCGCCAGGGCTTCCAGCCTCTGCAAACGAACTCCAGACGCGTGCGCCCCCTTGTGCATCTGGCTAACGTGGGACCTGGGGAACCGAGCCTCTAACCGGGGTCCTTAGGCTTCACAGGCAAGTGCTTAACCGCTAAGCCATCTCTCCAGCCATGCCTTCCTTTTAAGAACACAAGGCAGCCACTCTTCTACTTTTACCCAGCAGAGCCTAAGAGCTTTTGAAAATCAGAGCAGTTAGGGAAGACAATGAAACAACAGAAATAAAAGCATCTGATTCTAAAGACTTGCAGACGCTTCTTACATATATCAGACGTTCTAAGGAATCCACTAAGAAACTGTTAGGTCTAGGGAAAGAATTCAGCATGATCAATGAATCAGAACCAGGTCCAATAATAATTACTAGCAAAGATGAATCCAAAAAAAAAAAAAAAAAAAGAAAAGAAGAAAAAAGAAAAATACTTCCATCTAAAATAGTGGGGAAAAAAATCCAGGGAATGATTTCAACAAAAGAAGTTTAAGGCAATGCCTAGGAAGCTTTAACAATTATTGACAAAAAGTAAAGACATGGTAGCCAGGTGTGGTAGTGCACACCTTTAATTCCGGCACTCGGGAGGCACAGGTAGGAGGATCGCTGAGACTTGGAGGCCACCCTGATATGACATAAGGTCAGCCTGAGCAAGAGTGAGACCCTACCTCAAAAAAATAAATAAATAAAGACATGTAAAGACACCTAGTATTTGGCACTCATGAACTAAAGACAGTACTGCTGAAATGGTAATTATCTACACATTCATCTACAGATGCAACATCACCCCTACCTAAATCCCAACCACTTTTTAAAAATTGACTAAACCCAAACTTTGCATATATAGGTAAACATCCTGAATGCTCACAACAAACCTGAAAGAATATAGTTAAGTATCCATTCCCTACCTTCAAAATCTACGTCCAAGCAATGAAATGCAGCAGTGTGGTCCTGGCATGAGGGGCCATGTGTGTATCAATGGAAAGAGTTGGAAGACCAGAAATAAAACCTTACATTTATGTACACCTGATTTCTGACAAATAATTCACTGAGGAGGTCTTTTCAGTAAATGGTGCTAGAATACTTAGATAAATATGTAAAAGAAACTCTTGCCCCACAACACATCTAAAACTTAACATTAACTCAACTATAGGAGGGATTGGCAGGAATCAGAAGTGAAGGAAATGGGATAGTGATCAAAATTATAAACTTGAAGTTATATGATCAATAAGTAAATTGTGGAGACTTAACATAATGTATTATGACTACTGAAAAACCGTTACTTTAAAATCTTAAAACATTCCTACTCTACACCAAAAGGTGTTCATATAAGGTGATGCCTATGTTAATTAACCTAATTGTGTGAACACTTCATAATGTATTTATATATATATAAACATTCTGCCATTATGACCCTAAATAAAAATTTTTTTGCTAATACACACTAGAAACTAAAATCCTAATGGTAAAATGAGTATTACAGGATACTTCAAACAACTCCAACTAAAGACATTGGAAAATAAACATGGTATTTTGCCTACAATGCACACAAAGACAATCTCTTCATAAATTTTCAGCTCTTAGGAAGAACTTGGGCAACAAACAACATAAGGAGAGAATTTGTCAAAAAACATATTCCATGTTGTCAACTCATTTATCTTAGCCACTGAAGTAACCAGAGAAATGGAACTCCTAAATCTAACCTCAACCAGTGCGTGCAAAGCTCAACATTCCAAGGGCAGTGAAAACTTTGCTGTTAATCATTTCCACTGTGAATATTAAATCAAGCCTCTGATTTATTTCAAGTAGCGGAGAATTAAAATTCATGTTGATTTTACCATTATTCAATGCTAGCCGAAATACCTATGCTCCCCTAACTCATCTTAGTACCTTTGATCACCACAGCTTCATCAGTATAGAGGTAGTCCAAGATGACTTTCAGAATCTCAGAACGTATTGGCATTTCTAGAGCCGCACAACTGGAAGCCTAATGAGTACCAGAAGATAAAAGAAAATCATTACTGTTATACAAGTACTGTATATTAATTTGGAATACTGATATGAAAACCTTGGGGCAGGAAATCAAAATACTTGAATATGAAATTTATAAAACAGAGCCAAAGTAAGACATCTAATTATAAAAAAATGAGAAAAGCATAAAAAATTAGAAAACAAGGCATACCCTGGTACTCCTAATACCTATCTAAATAATAATGGTCAATTTTTGAGTTAAGAAATATTTTGCTAACAAGTTTAGCTTCTAAATGTTGGTATTTTCTGTCAGACTTAAGTATAAATTCAATAAAAATGAAAAACTGACCTAAAACAGCAACTTCCTAGTCTGAATTTCTTAATAATTGTCCCAAAATATAGACTGTAGTTATAGCCTAGGAATTTTGTTGAAATCTTACCTCAATCCATGAGCTACTCAGCATGCTATGAAAATATTCTGAAAGAAAACAAGAGCACTCACTGAGAACAAGGGCATAAAAAACAGCAAAAGCAAACCCACAGGTAGCTAAGTATGTACCTACCGAGTCTAGCACAGAGGACACACTTATGACAAGGAAATTCCTTTCCATCCACAGATTTCATGGTAACGTCACAAAGAAATGAACTGAAAATAAAGAGCAGTTTCCTGGTATAATTAGCAAATAAAACATTACAGGATTGGGCTTGACTTGAGTTTTTTTTAGTTAAAAAGTTCATCCCAAGAAAGACAGTAATAGTCATATCATAAATGAAATATTTGAAAAAGGAACAGAATACAATGTTTCCTTTGGTTTTTTTCTTTTTTATTCCAAGCAGGTATCAATGACAGTTAAGTGTTGTTGTATTTAAAGCTCTTTAATTCTCATTTATACAAGTTATTCTATGCTTAGCACATTTAATAACATCTCCAGATTCTCTTTCTTCAAATCTGTTCACCTATATGCTAACACAAAATATTTAATAATAAACATTTAGGATACTATATTAATTCATGAAAAAATTACACTAAATAATAGTGATAATGACAATACCTAAGTAGCGTGGTTGAGGAGGGTTTGTATAAAAAACGTACTTATAACAAGATACAAAATTCAAGTGAGAGGAAACAAAAATTAACAACTCCTTTCTTCACTAGAAAATAATCAAAATAATGAATGCTGCCAATGGCTTACTGAGCCATTAATGTTTTATCCATGAACTCAACAGCTCCCCAACATTCCTGCAATGAGGAAGACTAGAAAAGGTAACAGGTATCTACCTCTACATTGTGCTTCACATGAGGTAAGAACAGCTGTATTTCCACAGCTGCATACCAAAATCTGTGTACCTAAAGTTGATACTCATTTACTAACTTACCATTTTTTCTGATTCAGCTTCAGTTTGTTACCAGTTTTCTTGGCAATAACGTTAATTTTTTCATTTTCAAATCTGACTCCATCTAACCTACCAAGAAAAAAAATATAAATTAGAAATAGATTATTCCCTTTCTGAGATAAAGACAACAAAAAAATCCATTAAATAATCTTACAACTATATTATCTTCTAAAAATTATTTCAACAACTCTCATCACAAAGTATAATAATAAATCATGTTTACTTGAATTTTAATTAGATTCAACATGTTTAGTATCATTATTGACAAGACAAAAATCAAATGTATAGTGCAAAGTCCTTCATTATTTTCACATTATTTTCAGTATCAGTTAAAAGGAAACATGACACACACTCCTCTCTCCATGCTCACCCCACATGAAAGGTTTACCACAAGGAACTAAACCTTTCAAAAGAGCTGGGGGAAGAGACTCCAATGCTGTATGACAAAAGCTTTACCATCACTATAAACACCATCCCCACTATTTTACATACACAGAAATGGAGGTGCAAAGAAATCTGCCCCAGCCAATAAGAGCAGAGCTAAGAAGCAAATACTATATAGATCTAATAGCAAAGATCTTTCTAGCATACCACACTACGTGCCACTCCAGATCCTGTCCCACACACATACAACATTAAAATCTGCTAACAGCCTTCCAGTCCTTTAATTTGCCAATCAAGAAGTCCCCTAGTGATAACTCTACTAGAAAACAGAGAAGAGGGGGACAAACATCCAAGCACTTCTCCCAAACAAGAGAGAGAGAAAGAGGAAAGATGGAAAAAAGGAAAGGGAAGAACATTTAAAAGGAAGGATCATGAGAAAGTACATATAGGAAGGACATATAGGAAGGAAATCCTACCTGCTACTCAGATTGCCAAGGCCAAATTTCTTTGCCACACTTTGCAGCATCCTTACAGGGTCATCATCACCAACACCTTTGCCTTTCTTAGAAGATTTGGATTTGCTTTTTTGCTTCTCACTAGCTGTATGAGACGGACTACTTTTGTAAACCTCAAACGTGGACTTCTGATTATCATGCTCGTGGCAGTCTGTCTTATCCATGTGAGAATTCAGGGTGCCCTGACATTCTACTGGCTTTCTGCTAAACAGTATTCTTGGTTTGAAGCCATGAGTTAAGAAGTCACAGGTATCTGTGTACATGAACTGCAAAAGGTACTCAAACAAATCAGGATGAACTTTCTCCACCACAAAGAGATGGCATCCTGCTGAATCTTCATCTTTGCGGTAAATATCTGTAAATTCTAACGCGGTGCCATCTGAAAGAAACAACTTCTGGAAAAAGTCAGAACGCACTGCCAAAATGTACTTATGTGCGGGGAAGAGTCTATTGCCCACGTGAAATGTCACATCATGAATGCTGTCCATTTCATCTGTTTCCTTCAGAAGGTGGCCAAACTCTTCAAAAAAGGATGAGGAAGACACAACTGGAATTTCATAAAGGCTAAAAATGAAAAAAGAATAACTATTACTTTGAAGAAAACAGAGGAAAGCATCTCTCACTGATTCCCCTGAAAATGAAATATTTGTTATTTATTAAACTTAGAAATGTTTAAATTTGGTATTTTCTAAATATAATATCACATCTAAACACTGAATTATATTTCTTTTTATGTAACTTTATATAACTAAAAATATTCAACAATGAGTGAAGTTTCTAAACTTTTCATCTTTTAGGTAACTTATTTTACAAGTGAAGGAAAATAAACTAAAAGCTAAGTAAACTTCAGGTCACAGGTCAAAGAGCTAGTTAAGACATTCAACTGAAAATACATACATATCAACTTACAACAATCTGCTGGTTCTTTCAGGATTGCAAGAATATAATGACACCCTCCCTACATGCATTTTGTCCTACCAGTAATGGGTAGAAATCTGCCTTGGAATGAGGAATTTCCCTGCAAATGACTTTCAGAGTTAAAAGTGGGAGCTTGCCAGGATGGATAGTCACCCTAATTCAATGCCTTCTTCCATCTTTAACAATGCCACTGGTGCTTGTCCTACCCTCTAATGGGACTTGGGACCTTTGCTCTGATATTCTGCCCCACAGACATCCACACCACCTAGTTTTGTCTAGTCTCATCACATCCAAGGATCAGAAGTCCCCACACACTGGCTACAAAATAGTTATAACACAGTTTTCAGAATCTGAGAAATTTAAGTATACTGTACAACACTAAAGACAGACTTTGTGGGCTGGAGAGATGGGCTGACAGTTAAGTCATTTGCCTGCAAAGCCAAAGGATCCCCATTCAATTCTCCAGGACCCATGTAAGCCAGATGCACAAGGGGGCACATGCTTCTGGAGTTCGTGTGCAGTGGCTGGAGGCCCTGGTGTGCCCATTCTCTCTCTACACCTATTTCTCTCAAATAAATAAATAAATATCTTTTTTTTAAAAAAAAGATAAGACTTTGTGTATGTATCTATACATAAATATGTGTAGGTACCTCTTTCTTATTTTCAGTATCAGTTAAAAGGAAAATTCATCTTTCCTAGTATAAGTAGTCCCTTTGGATTATCATGATAATGTCTCTATAACACAGGAGCTAATAAGAAAACAACAATACCTAGTGATTATTCCTTCTAAAAATAAAATGTATTAAAGACAATGATACCTTGTTTTAGGGTCTGACTGTAGGACTGCAAAGTTGCATCCACTTGGATCTGTGCTGACACTAACAGCTCTATGGGCAAAAGTAAGTTTCTCAAGTCGAATTCTTTCATACACACTATTTGTATCAGAGACACAAGAAACATCTGATGAGGTGTGATGTAGGTTTGACAAAATATCTGCTAAAAAGAAAATAAACAAACTCCCATTAATCAAGGCTTTACTGAAATTCTTAAAGAGATTTAGGAGCAACTAAAACTAAAAATAAAATGCAAAATTAAAACACGTAGCTTGTACACATTAAGCCCCTTTATAAACTGGCATCCTTTCCTTCAACACCAGGTTATGGACTCCATATTTGTTACATTACACAGGGAATTGTCAGTATTAGGCACAATGTCATCTCTCAACAAATACATCCTCCATACTGCAACCTAAGCTGTCTTTCAAGAATGCAAATCTATACATATTAGCACTGTATGAACTTGATGTCTTTATAAACTGCCTATTCATTTGCTCTCTTCCCTTCCTTCCACTGATTCTGCAAGTACCCGGACGACAACATTCTACAGTGATCATCAGTCTATCCATCATGAAACAAAAGCAATCAGACAGACAAGCCCCCTACTTATTAAATATATAATCTAGTAGGATAGCTAGGCACTTAACAAATGACTGTATCATTACAAGTCAAATCCAGGCTATGAAAACAAAACACAGGGCTGAAGAGATGGCTTAGCAGTTAAAGCACTTGCCTGCGAAGCCTGAGGACCCAGGTTTGATTCCCTAGTACCAATGTAAGCCAGATGCACAGAAAGGAACATGCATCTGGAGTTCATTTGCAGTGGCTTAAGGCCCTGGCATGCCCATTCTCCCTCCCTCCCTCCCTCCCTTTCCTACCTTCTCTCCCTCTCTCAAATAAGTAAAATAAAAAAAGAAAGAAAAATGAAAACAAAATACAGTGCTGCCAGGTAGACAGCCTATGTAAAGAGATGCTCCAGCTATAGTGTGAAGAATTTCTAAAGAACAAATACAAAGAATTTGTACTATTGTAAAATTTAAAGACGACAGAGATTAAGGAGGGGGCAATCAACCTGGAGAACAAAGGAAAGATTTCAGAAACATCTGAGAGAAGCTAACAGCACTTGGTGACTGATTAGATTCATGGGAATAGGGTACCAAAGGCAGCCTTCACTAAGATGTAAAACTCTGAAAAGCAAATGTGCAAAGATGACTTCCATCTCAGATCAATAAAATGAGGATAGTAAAATTCTAAAGACTTGCCAATATCTTACAACAAACCTGTGTTCTAGTTATGCTCTTGGATTTAATCTATTTTAATCTATTTTAGTCTCAGGAGTTTACTAAGCTCCCCTAACACTCAGTATTCCAATTTCTGTGTTCTCAAGTACATGTCAGTATCTGTTTCCTTAAACTATATATACCTATAAGTATACATATATGTCTTTTGCCATTATAAGCTTGCCATTGACTGGGAACAGAAGCTCATCTTATTTATTTTTGTATAATTAAAATGTTGCCCATCTCCAGGTCTCACAGCCAGACACAAAGTGATGCAAGCATGCAATGTCGCACATGTGCACAAGGGGGTACAAGCATCTGACGTTTGTTCACAGTGGCTAAAAGGCCCTGGTATGCCCATTCTCTCTCTCTCTCTCTCTCTCTCTCTCTCTCTCTCTGTGTGTGTCTCTTTCTCCTTCTCTTTGTCTCTCTCTCTCAAAAATTAATAAATAATAAACAAATCAACAAATTATGCCAAATTCATCCCCTTTAGCTTTATAATTTTGAGTAATATACTGAGTAATCATAAACGTCAATATTCTTTCAGCATTAATAACTGATTTATTCTCTCAACAGATGACACAATGAAGGGCTATGTAAGTGGAACATGTCAAATACTAAAGATGACTTCTGCCATTACTGAACTTACAGTCTAATAGAAGAGGGTCATTAAACATTAATCCTGAGACAAAGACACAAATGCCTAAAGGTCAAACCTTATCATGTGGATCAAATTAAAGGTTAACTAAAAGGTACTTGTGCACTGTCCACATACACAGACTCACCTTTCTTTTCAGAATTCTTCCGTTTTTCTTCAAACCATTTCCCTTTAAATCCTTCCCCATCCTGTGTGACAAACAGAATTTCATTTCTATTTAAAGCAATATCAGAAATTAAGACCTGCCGTGGATAGGCCCATCGACATTGCTTCAGAGAACTGCTGATTGATCTCCAGCAAAACACCTAAAATAAAACCATATCACCATGTAAGTCAACATGGCATCAAAACAACCAAATCTAACCCCAGAAAACTGTACTGTAAAAATAAAAGCTCTAACTGGTACACTTCAGTGATCACTCTTTGACAACAAGGGTAGATACTACAAAAAGATAATTTTAAGGAACTATGCCTTTCAGGAAGTACCTTAATCACACATCAAGTATTAAAATTTATTTCTTCCAGGTACGGTAATGCACACTATTAATCCCAGCACTCAGGAGGCAGAGGTAAAAGGATTATTGTGAACCCCAGGTCAGCCTGGGCTAGAGTGGAATGCTATCTCAAACCCCCAGCCCACAGATAAGTTATTTCAGTGTAACACCATCTTAACAATTTCCAGTATGACTTGTTTGGAATCAACAGTTCTGCTAGAGTGATAAAAGAACTAAAACAGAGATGTAGGTCTATTGTAGTTAGCTATTTAAAAGAAGGCTGTAAATACTCAATGTAAGTCCAACTGTACTCTCTACTCTCAAGAATAAAAAGTGGACATATACACTTGGTTATATAACTGAAACAAATCTCAAGATACAGGACTGGAGAGATGGTCTAGTGGTTAAGGCACTTGCCTGCAAAACCAAAGGACCCAGGTTCAATTCCCCAGGACCCATGTAAGCCATCAGATGCACAAGGTGCTGCATGCGTCTGAAGCTTGTTTGCAGCAGCTGTCTTGTTCTCTTTCTCTCTCTCATAAATAAATAAATAAATAAATATTTAAAAAGAAAGAGAGAGAGAGGGAGGGTACCAAATGATGCATGCCCAAGTCATAAAAAAAAAGATTCAGTACACTCTATTAAAATCATCCATAACAGTAATTTACACACCAGTAGGTTGATGTTTAATCTTTTTATTATTATTGGACTTTGTTCTGTTTTGTTTTTAGAAAGGATGATGTTTTTGAGGCAGCACTTACTATGCAACCCAGGATGGACTCTGGCTTGTAATCTCTCATTTTTAATATACATATAGTTAATGTATTTGTTTGAGAAAGTATGGATGGACTAGGGCCTCTTGTCACTACAAATGAACTCCAGGCACATATGCAACTTTGTGCACCTATGCTGTATGTATGTACTTGGGAATAGAACCCAGGCAAAGCTTTCCAAGCAAGCAGCTTTCACTGCTAAGTCATTTCTCCAGCCTAGCTTGTAATCTTTCTACCTTAGCCTCCTGGCATTATAGGCAGTACTATAATGCCCAACTAAAGCGTGTGTAAAGGGACAGCCTGTGGTGCTGAAGATCAACTCAGAGCCTAGAACCTGCCAGGTAAACATTCTAGTACTGAGAAACATCCAACTATAAGCAGTTCTTCAATTATTAAAATGTGATTTTATACCACTTTTTTTCTTTTTGATTTTTCGAGGTGGAGTCTCACTCTAGCCCAGGCTTACCTATTGTTCACTATGTAACTATGGGATGAAAGGCGTGCGCCACCTTGCCCAGCTTACACCACTTAATTTTTAAACCTCATAAAACACCTTATCATGTCTTTACTGTATAAGACAGAAAGATACTTGCCTAGCCATAGCATATAACTTTTCAGTGCTACTACAAAACAATGAATATTTTAAATATAATTTTACATTTAAATATATTTAGATTATGCTATATTTAAATACAAAATATTTATGTAATTTTCAATATGCATTAAGTATATATTTAAATTATCAGTTTTATCAGAAAGCATACATAAACATTTGCGCAGGGAATAAAAAAAATTTAAGACAAGAGACCTGGGTGTGGTAGCACATGCCTTTAATCCCATCACTAGGGAGGCAGAGGTAGGAGGATCACTGTGAGTTCCAGGCCACACAGAGACTACATAATGAATTCCATGTCAGTCTGGACTAGTTAGAGACACTACCTTGTAAAACAAAACAAAACAAAGAAAAAAAAAGAGGGAGAGAGATAAGAGGTTCTTTATATATTAGTGATCACAAATATACCATCCCTTATATGATTATAATACCTATAAACATACAGGTAACCTATACATTAATATAAAATTATATCTGAGAAAAAATCTTTTACAATTATGCAAAAAGTATTTAAATATTGCCTGTTCACTGTCATGAGTAGCTATATGACATACCTCTTACCTCTGCAATACAATACTGTTTATCAATATTTGGTTTAGAGTAAGTGAAGTTTTAAATTACAGCTTAACAGCCGTTACTTTCAATACCAAATTAAATACTATCCTCCTCTGATATCTTAGCTTTACATGAATTAATGCAGAGGAATATGAAAGGAGGGAAACTGAGTCAAAAGAAACTATTACTAACATGGCACTACATTTTCACAATATCGTGCCTCCCATACCTATCAAGTGAAAATAAGATTACTACACTTTAACATAAATATATACCCACCCTTCCAGCTCCATCCATTGCAAGAATGCAGATTTTCTGACCCCCATTTTCTTTCAAATGTTCAGGATCAACCTTGTATTCCATGTGGCCCCCAGACACAAGAACTTTTTTCAAATTCAGTTGTCTGTGTGGAAAAAACAAATCCTAAGTTAGTGTTTTCTAAAACACAAGTGCTTAATCTTAAAGCAATAATGATTCAAACAACAGTCAACAGAGAGTTATGGTACAAGGTCAAGTCCTGACTAGCATAACCCCTCCTTTCCCCTATCACGCAGCTTTCACATCCTCTGGTAAGTACCTTCTCCTCCATTCTCTGCTCACATAGCAAATACCTAAACCCAACTTGGTATGTACATATTCATTTAAAATTTAAATAACTGAGAAAACTATCACCTCCTAAGTGTACCTACACCCTAAAAATCTGATTTTATGTATATCTGACATCTGCATTGTATAATGTGAAACTGCTGCTACTCCAATGATTTCCCTACCTTTCAGAAAGTTTACTTGCATTAAAAACAATCCTTTACTATAGTAACATGTACTACTCAGGAGTTTTTAAAAACATTTTTAGTAATGAAGCTGTTTTTTTTTCTTTTAGAAAAAAAAAGATTAAAAAAAAAACAATCCTTTCCAACATTACTATGTTATGAATCTAGTAACTAAAGAATAATCTTGATGAAAACTTGGATACAACTTATATTTATATAACCTAATGTTATATATACATATACATATATATATATATATATATATATATATATAAAAGAAAGTTTTATAAATGACAATAATTAGCCTAATATTCCATAATGCACCTCATACCTATTTAATTAGTTCTAAGAAACATGTGTTCACAATTTCAAGATTATATAACTTAAATACAACACACAATTAACTGTCAAAAGTAACTTGTTATACAGAGAAGATAAAATTATGACAAACTGATGCTTGGCAGTTTCTGTGCATGCTAACTTCACAGGTGTCACTTGATGGTGCAGTTCCTATCTCTTTTACTAAAAGAATGCTTCATGGCTTTAAATGTACACTAACTGCTTTATAAGACACACAGCTATACTTCTGAAGTCTTGCCCACAACTACTTCCACAAGTTGGCCTATCTTCTTTCCAGGAACTAGTTATATTTTTACAAAGACAATTCTGTATTTGTACTTACTGCTCTTATAGCATAATATAATGAAATACTGTCTAAACTAATGAAGTATTAGTCTGAAAAGAAAACATATTTTCTACAAAAGTTGAATACTTTGGCAAGACATAAATATGTAGCAATGTATTCTTATCATCAAATCAGATGTGGATAAATCAAACACTAAAAACTGAAATGCATTAAAGATTCAGGAGTACTTCCTAATATTTTTAAGCATGTGCTTCTTGTCTCACTGAAAATGAAATCAGAGGTGAAACACTGTGAATATGTTCATAAATGAATAGGGAACTACTGTCATGCCCTTCCAAGTGTGTTGGATTCTCTACACTCTGTAATTGCCCAGAGCAGGGACACTTTACTGTGTGCAACCAAAACAGCTTTTACACAACAATAGGACAAGCAGTAGAAAGAGAAAATATGCCAGTTAGATGGAAACCCTGGGCCTGGAATGAAGGCTTAGGGTACACAATATTTTCTTTTTAAATAGTGTGGAAGATGTAAAAGTCTACAGATGAATTCACAATAGTGTCATAAACCAAAAATTATGATTACTCTAGTTCTATATACTGATGCGTAAGAGAAAAAAAATGCCTTACAGGTCACATTTAACTTGTAATTCAGAAATCTTAATTGACAATTTACAAAGAAATCTTACATTTATGCATTGAGTCCTTGCCAGAAAACAAAAGTCACCAAAGGAAACATTCCTCACTTCTCCCTCCATTCCATTGCTCACTTAGCCTCTCCTGAGCACAGTACAAAGCAGGTATTGGGGAATTAGCTAGAACATTCCAACTCATATTAAGGTTATGTTTCTTTTTAAGAATGTACATACTTGGACGCTATCTTCTTGCACTGATAGTCTGCAAGTAAGTAAACATCTCCCCTTGTGGTGACACATACGGTGGCCCCATCACTTGCAGCAACCAAGGAGAGAGTGATGTCCTTATGATGGAGGGCAGAGACTTGACGAGGGCAGACAACACACTTCTCTCCATTGGGATCTAGTAAGTAACCTACAAAATTAAAAAAACAATCATGAAATATCTGTTGAAAGGTCCCAATTTGTTTTAACAGATATTGCCATGAGAGTTCTTACCCAGCTGTCCACCATTTAGTCCCATGGTATAAACAGCTTCTCGAGTCCACAGCACGGTATGAAACCTGCCTGCTGCCACTCCAGCAACAGTCCTTCCTTTCAGATACTTGGCCTGCACCTGTTCAAAACAACGAAGAACACTGCAGGTTACTACTAATCTACGACCCAACACAACATTGTCAAAGGTAACAAATACACCACATACTTGCTGCCACTGCTTCTAAATGGTCGTCACTACTAGCAGCCCTCACCATTCACAGAGACCCCACATCCTCGGAGTACAGCACACTCTAATAGTCACTTCAGTTAGGAGTTTTAACAAAGAAAATAGGCACAGAACAAAAACCAAATGATTATAACTTTGGCTTTTTGTTTTTTTGTTTTTTTTGTTTGTTTGTTTTTGTTTTTTTGGTTTTTCGAGGTAAGGTCTCACTCTAGCCCAGGCTGACCTGGAATTCACTATGGAGTCTCAGGGTGGCCTCGAACTCACGGCGATCCTCCTACCTCTGCCTCCCGAGTGCTGGGATTAAAGGCGTGCGCCACCACGCCCGGCTTTTTTTTTTTTTTTAAATAAGCAGTATGTATAACTGCCATTCTTAGCAAACAGCAAATTTTTTTGGTGTTTTTTTTTGGGGGGGGGGTGCTCCAAGGTAAAGTCTCACTCTGGCCCAAGCTGACCTGGAATTCATTCTGTAGTCTCAGCATGGCCTCGAGCTCATGGTAATCTTCCTACCTCTGCCTCCTGAGTGCTAGAATTAAAGGTGTATGCCACCATACCCAGCTTACAGTCATTTTTAAATCGACCTATCCAGGGTCTCAAAGAATCAGCACCATGAACATCCTGCTCATGTGATTTTTCGCTATGAAGGACTGCCTTGCACACTACGGGAGGCAGCACTCCCTACGGTCTGGAGTGTGCCGCCATCCCACCATCAAAGCTGCCCCGTGAGAAAACAACATGTATCCTCAGAAACCAGGACTCCAAAGGAGCCAACAATGAGAAAAAGGAGAGTGGAATCTATATGCCATTCCTAAATTAGTCCACCACATACAGAGTAGAATGGAAAACAAGGATCTTCTTGAATGTATCAGATCAGAAACTGAGAAACTGTCCCCTTAGTAACCCAGATGATTAAAGAGGCAGACTTAAAAACCACCATTGGCCTAACAATGACTTTACATGTAGAGGATGAAACCAGTAAGACAAGATATCTAAGAACCAATAAGCTGTGAGCTGTAGGCCTCTCTGTCACAGGTGATGACCTGAATCCTAATTTAGAGCAGAGTCCACTTCCAACAAGGTTCCTGAAGCTGGAGAAAGGGTGCCCTATGATAAGAATGGGAAGGTGGAACAAAGAATAGTGGATTTTGGACCCATTAAACCCTCACATCAACTTACCAGGCAGGAACAGGCATCAAGAAGTGGAGTAAACGTGCGGCTTCTTGGGTGTCTCACTTGCATATGTCTATGTTATATTGATAAATTTCCTACATTTTTTTCTTAAGGAATACCAAAGAATTACTTAAGCTTCAACCCCCCAAAAATCTGGGGCTGGGAATCAAGCTAAGTAGTAGAATGTCAACCCACATCTCCAAAACAAGAAAAAGAAAACCTAAAATCAGTCAGGTTCCATCTAGAGTAATCAGGCTCATCTCCCAGGACTTGTAGTAAGATGGCTTTCTCTGGTGCAAGTCTACACATACATAGGCACAGACATCACTGAAGATGAGGTTAACGAAGTACATTCAGCTACTCTACCAATAAGCCGTCCCATGTGTCTTACAGCAAACAGTTCACTTTATTGTTCCACAAGAGTTGTTTACCTGTCTCGGTACATTACAACTGGAAGGAGGAGGAATAATTCCTAACTGGTGAAAAACATTGAGACCAAAGGTATAAACACATCCATCTTCCGTTAATACAACGGTGTGATCCTTAGCTGCTGCTACTTGGGAACAATTATGACCACTCAGTCCTTCCACAAGCCTGGGAACCTAGAAAACAAAATTAACTTCACTACAATACAAAAGCCCATAACAACTATTTATATAAAAATGCAAATAAAATCTATTCATACTAATCCAAAATGGTATAACTGGGCTGGAGAGATGGCTTAGCAGTTAAGAGTTTGCCTGTGAAGCCTAAAGACCCTGGTTTGAGGCTTGATTCCTCAGGACCCACGTAAGCCAGATGCACAAGGTGAAGCATGCATCTGGAGTTTGTTTGCAGTGGCTGGAAGCCCTAGCACACCCATTCTCTCTCTCTGCCTCTTTCTCTGTCACTCTCAAATAAAAAAATAAAAATAAACAAAATAGTATAACTGAAATATGGCTGCATCTACCTTATGCAAACACTCCATTTCATTGAAGGGCAGGCAAGTTTACAATTGTTGGTCACTGGTTTATAAACAAGAAGTATAAGCCCAGTAAGAAATTTCATTGAAATAGTTCAAATGATTTTGAAACCCTTACCATATTCTAAGTGCAAATTTAGTTGGCATGAATAATGTAAAAGGGACCTTTTCAAAGTGCTAAGTAGAACACGGAGAGGTAGGGAGGAATATAGATAGCTTCCCTTTAGTAAAGTAACCTGTTCTAATGTAGATCTTCTCTTACTAGATATTTGATCTCAATCAAATTTATAAGTCTTCTGTATTTTACCTGAAAATAACCTAAGCAACCAATAAAGGACTGTTATCCATGCATGGAATGAAGACAAAAACCTTTGCACCTCATGGGGCTACAGTGAGGCCAACATTAAAGTTTCCTTCAAAATACTCTTTAGCGCATATAAATATACAACTAATCTTCTCAAAAAAAAATCCCAAAATTAGCTTATGGAGCCAATTTTCTAATATGCAATAAACTAGGCTTAATCTAATAACCACTAAATTTCAATAGGATAAAAATCAATTTTAGAATTCTATTATGAAAACATATTTTCACACTTCTTTTTAGACCACACACATCTTTTGTTGTTGTGTTGTTATATTATTTTTTTTCGATGCAGCGTCTCACCCTAGCCCAGGCTGACCTGGAATTCACTATATAGTCTCAGGGTGGCCTCAAACTCGAAGCAATCCTCCCACCTCTGCCTCCTGCATGCAGGGATTAAACGTATGTACCACCACACCCAGATAGACCATACATATCTTAATGAAACATTTAAAATAAACAAAGACCTAGACTTTAGGAAAGGAGTATTATAATTAGTTTACCCAAAATATTTCAAATCTATATACAATAACTATATACATATACTTTCCTGGATGCTTTCTATAAGCCAAATATTTTTCTTAGATACTTTTATTTTGTATATAAGTCCTAAATTTGAAATTATTTTTAAAAATTAATTTTTAAAAGACTATTATTGACTATTTTTCCCTTATACTTGGGGAAACTTTTTTGTTTTGTTTTGTTTTGTTTTGCTTTGTTTTTTTTCGAGGTTAGGTCTCACTCTAGCTCAGGCTGTCCTAGACTTCACTATATAGTCTCAGAGTGGCCTCAAACTCATGAATAGCCTCCTACCTCTGCCTCCCAAGTGCTGGGATTAAAGGTGTGCTTCACCATGCCCAGCAGGGAAAACCTTTAATTAACTAATACTTCCAGTTAATCAATCAAAACTTTCCTGAAGTTTACTGGGAAATGACATTTCAATTACCAAGCATGTCTGTTCATCGCCATGACCTAAGCGTCCTCCAGGACCATGACCACAGGTGTATACCTGTCCTTTCTGAGACAGGAACACTGAATGAAATTTGCAAAGCACCACCTGAGGGAAAACAAGAGACTATTATCAAACTTCTCTAGGAAAAAAAATCCTTAATTTATTGTTTTAAAAGTTGAATATTGCTACTTGTGTAAACTAGATGGTGGGTTCAGGATGATTCACTATGCTATTTCTTCTAAACTTACCTAATAGAAATGAAAATATGCACGCTTTATTTTATATTACGCCCACACACTCACATGAGAAAAGTAGAAAAAAAGACTGCTAAGTAGGAGATTAAATAAAAGAAAACATAGGCATCTAGTCTTTAATAACTAAAGTAACTGTCCCTTGTTTTCCAACTTAATAAAATACAGACAACAAGTGCTGAGAGAGGGCAATATGAAGCAGAAAGATGATCAAGCAGTGATACATATTATCAGTAAAAGTAGGAGAAACATCTAAACTTGAGTACTCCTAAACACAGTAATTTTATGGATGCACTGGGTGGGAGAGGGGGTTAATATTAAATAATATTACATGGCCTTAAATAACTTTACATTTATTTTCAAATATTTCTATGTCCTACTTCTCTTCTCCTTATGCGCTTTGTTCCCAGCACTCTGTCCACTTCAGCACACATATGGCACCCACATTATGAAAAATCAGTCCACCATTAGAGACAGTATCAAGAAACCAGCAATAGCTGCAAATGCACCTGTGCTTCCTAACCCACAGGTGATGTTTCAAATGCACCTGTGCCTCCTAACCCACAGGTGATGTTTCAAATGTGCCTGTGCCTCCTAACCCACAGGTGATGTTTCAAATGCACCAGTGCCTCCTAACCCACAGGTGATGTTTCAAATGTGCCTGTGCCTCCTAACCCACAGGTGATGTTTCAAATGCGCCTGTGCCTCCTAACCCACAGGTGATGTTTCAAATGCACCTGTGCCTCCTAACCCACAGGTGATGTTTCAAATGCGCCTGTGCCTCCTAACCCACAGGTGATGTTTCAAATGTGATCAAACTTCTTAACATCTCACCTTCCCAGAGTATTTTATACAGTGTAAATATGACTAATGCTAACAAAATAAAAAAATAGAAGTAATAAATTCTGATAGGTTCCTTCATTAAAATGCTACTGAACCTTCAAAAGGGTTGAAATTAGCATAATCCAAATGAAACCTGAGCTATCAAATTCAATGACATTTTATTATCTATGAAAGAATACAGATGACAGTTCAAAGTACCTGCTTGATGTAGACGCCACCCCTGGAAAAGAGATCCACCAATTCTGGGTGATGCTTGCTGTTCTGGCTTCCATGACCCAGGGTGAAGTTTGTGTTGTCACCCCAAGTGTATACCTCTGTAGGATCTAAAATGGAAATTTAGCTGCTCACCTTTTAAATTGTAAAATTAATATCAGCTCAGCCTAACTCTAGATATACACTAATAAGCATATTTTCTAAAACATGATCCTTGACAGGAATTAACTTAGCTACCATATTTACAAAGATTCTAATACTTTTAAAATTTTGAATCTATTAATACAATATACAATTCTGAGAATTCCTAGAAATCAAAAAATCCACATCATAATAAAAAAATAAAAGCCTGCCTTCACTGTAAGCAATCAAAACAGTTGTTCCTTGATTTTAGCAGCTAAAATTTAAATGCCAAATAAGTAAATTATCACCTGCCACAGCTACTTGGTTTCCATGAGAATATATATAGCTATTTCCAGTGTGAGATTTCATTATCCATGTTTTAAGGCTCTAATAAAGCAGTATTACTTTTCCACAAAAGTATTTCATTTTTTTTAAATAAGAGGAAGCATTGAGACAGGATCTCTGTAGCCAGGAAAGCCTCAAATTCACTAGGTAGCTATCCTGCCTCCAACTCCTGAGTAGAGGGATCACAGGTGTGCATACCACACCTTTCAACAGTTTGTCCCTGAGACAAAAATCATACTAGTGATTAGGTAAGAGCCCACTAAACTGATAGAATACTTCATCACAGTCAAGTTTATGATAAATTATTTTTATTCTGGAAGGCCAAGACAGTGTTAGAATGAAATTATAACTGTCATGTAAAATATAGTATCTAAAGTAAAAATAGAACTGATGAATTATGAGTGTGTTCTTGCTCAACTTAGATACAAACTGTGAAGGAACCCCATTTAAATCTTTCCTCTGTTCCTCTCATTTTCAATTACCAAAACCCAACAGGCAAAGAAATTGGAAGAAGTGAAAATAAAATGTATAGGCAAAATAATTACTTTCATTCTTCCATGTTTCCGTTCTTTTTCTATCTACTTCAAATGCGCATATCATCTAGACCTATATTTTAAATGACTTCAAAGTAGTAACAGTTCTAACAGTCTTCCCATTTTAGGTTGCATTTTTATTCTTTCAGATATACATGTGAGTGGAAACTTAAAATACAAAATGAAATAAACTGTTCTAAATACAAAATTAATAAGAACCATAGAAGCTTTTGGCAGATATCCACATGCAAATAAATTCTCCTTAATATTTTACTTAGAATAAAATTTTATTAAGATTTTTCCAAGTTATACCTTAATGGGATATATCTGTGGAATTGTCTTACCAGTATTTTTGAATACCACATGAGTTGGTCTATCCTTCATTAAAAGATCCAAAGGTGACAATCCTTCTTTATCTTGTAAATACAGACTGACACCATGCTAGAAAGATCACAGTACATATATAATAAGTTTACCCATAATCAGTAAATGTTCATTCTTAAATATCAAAGTCAAACCATCAAGGCCATAAATATACTGAAAAAGACAATCATTTAATAACAATTATTTATCATAGTCACACATATATTCCTTACATAGAAAAGAACTAAGAAAAAAACCAAACATCCAATTCTTGGCAGAATGAAAAAGAACCAGAAAATAGAAATAAAATAAAAATATTTTAAACCAGCTGGGCGTGGTGGCGCACGCCTTTAATCCCAGCACTCGGGAGGCAGAGGTAGGAGGATTGCTGTGAGTTAAAGGCCACCCTGAGACTCCAGAGTGAATCCAGGTCAGCGTGGGCTAGAGTGAGACCCTGCCTCGAAAAACAAAAACAAAAAAATATTTTAAACCAAAGTAGAAGTGACAGCTTTCCAAGGTAAATACCATACAGTCTGGCCCACGGCAGAAGACCTGAGCCTGCCCACAGCACTGCTCATAGGTGGAAGAACCTTTCAGAGGCAGGGCTGAGTACATGTCCTTGAGTGACTACTGGTATACCATGTAGAGCAAAATGGGACTAGTCTCTTTCTTTCAGAGGTATGGTTGAATGGGTCTCCTTACATGACTGGTGGTATACCACAAAGAGCAATCAATATGGGACACTAGTCTCTTTCTTTCAGAGGTATGGCTAAGTGGGTATCCTTATACAACTGGTGGTGTACCATGAAGGGCATTATGGGATGCTAGTCTTTCTTTCTTTTGCTCTACAGATGTCTTAAGGCCAGTTGTGAGTTCATCAGTTTCCTGACCTTGAAATACACAGGGCCAAAGCATTGTGACTGATCAGTCTTGTGACTGGCTCCAAAAATGTAGTAAAAAACAAACACTTCTTCCTTATCAGTTCATTTATCTCAAGTATTTTGTTACAGAAAAGTAACAAGCACAGCAGGACAGGTTTGATGGCCCAGAGGACCCTATTTGGGGGACTTGATTATGTGGGCATGCATGTTTGCAACAAATACACCTTTCATAGCCTGGCCACATGTCTTTAAATTTTAAGAGTTGCAATGACTCCAAGTAATGATGGCATAATACATAAGATCAGCCTCAAATTCTGTGTCTAATAATGATGTTAAGACAATTCATTCTTAGGCAGGGCACACACCTTTAATCCTAGCACTTAATGAGACTCTATCTCAAAAAAGGTTTTGCTCTGGTTTGTTAGTGTGACAACAGGAAGGCACAGCAGCAGAAGCAAAGCTGGTCACTGGTCACAGTCAGGAAGCAGAGACAGAAAGAAAGTGGAGCTGGGCTAGAAAACCACAAGGCCTGCTCCCAGTGACCCTCTTGCTCTGGCAATGTCCACCTCCTAAGGCTCCTCAACCTCCCCAAACAGCACCACCAGCTGCGGACCAGGTACTCAAATACATGAGCCTATGGGGACATCTGACATTTAAACACAACAGATTGTCTGAGCAAAGCCTTACAGTATGAGAATATTAAATAGTCAAAAATAGTTTTGTGAAGGAAAGTTTTATCCCTGGAATTCACTCATTGTTGGGTATCTGTCACTTCTCAGTAAGGCTTTGATAATAGGAAAAGACTATCACGCTAAGGGCAAGGTGGCCAAAGCACAATTTCCTGGCTTTCTGTAGCAATAACACGCTCACATTCACATGATAATAGAAAGGAAGGCCAAACTTCAGAGCAGGACCACAACTATTCCACTCTGAAAACCCAAATGTGGACACATGACAATCTCATGGATAAAAGAAGCCCAAGGGCTCTCTCAAGCTAAACGTCATTAGCAGTGATCTACTGTCTCAGGGAGAAGGGGAAGATTGGAGCCAAATCATGCTTTAACTTTTACTAATCTAATTTTTCCTACAAAGGGGATTATCTAAGTGAATTCAAAAGATAAAAGTTTTAGGATAAAAGAATAATTTCCTATTAACAAACTTAAGAAAAGAGTTTACTGGTGCTCTTTGCAGGAGGGAATGAGAAAGAACTATAACTATCCGCCACTGTTTACTGTTGCTGCTGGTATTACCAGTGTATGTGCATACGTGTATGTACGGGCATGTGCGTGTGAGGTCAGGAGACAACCTGGGGGGTCAGTTCTCTCCTTCCTCCTGGAGACAAGGAATTTCTGTTTCTGAACTTTGCTTCTGTGAGGTGAGGCCACAAGCTTCAGCATTCTAATTCCACCTCCCAGTGCCATAAGAGCATTGGGATAATGACACAAGTTTCACTTGGTGTCTGACTTTAAATGGGTACTGCGTACTCCAGGGAGTAGACTTTGGAACAAGTACCTTTATCTACTGAACCATGGTCTTCAGGCCCTACCTATTATCTCCCTTTATAGATTAAAAACTGAAGTTTCATATTTGGGACACAATAAGAAGTATGCTAAGACAATTTAGCTTTAAAAAAAGGCTATACTGATATCTATATATTAAAAGTAATCTGGATATGTATATTACAAAAGTTATGCAAATAATTTTTTAAAACTCTAAAAGAGATAGATACTAAAGGTAAGCTTCCTTCAAGTTCCTTAAAGACAGAAAAACTTGTTCAGTTCTTTACTGAGGCCAGCATAAATATGAAAAACATGTGTACAAAACAAAACTATTCAGTTTAGACCTCATGAATTCTGGTGTTTTTAAACTTGTACTCATTTGTACAGTGACAATGTGTACACCTCAAAACACTTCATTATTTGACTATTTATATAACAAGTGTAGAATTAATTTACTGACTGAGAAACTTTATAAGTTAAGCTGATTTTAAATTATCAAATTTTTAGAACTATAAACATTTTATCTAGCTAAATAAGAAATGAATGTGTTCTCCAAAATCATAATTGTTATCCCTAAGTAATCCCTAACAAATAGTGTCTTTGTAAAGTAGTTAGTAATAATTTAAAAGCAAGTCATCTTTTATCAATACTAGAAAGTGCTATTTAAAAAATTGTAAAAGAGATATCATTAGACTGGGGCAGCATAAACAACAGTAAGTTCCGAGGTAAGCAAAGCCTGACCAAAGCCCAAATAACCTGTTCTTCCCATTGACTATGGGGCCACAGCAGCAATCTCTATTCTTCTTTGGAGGAGGGGTGTTTACACAAATGCTTGTTTGTTCGTTTCTTATGGTGCTGGGTGTAAAGCCAAGTGCCTTTAGCATGTTGGGCAAGCACTCTACCACTGAGCTAAGTACTCTGGCTAAACCCTTCCGGTTCTAGATGCTGCCAAATTTATGAATTATTCTTTATTCAGACAGACTCTATTCAATGTATTTCATCTAAAAGTTTTTCCTTTCAGTAATATATAGTGCTGATTAAGTGATGAAATATCTGAATTATTTTAAAATATGGAATATCCACAAAACATAAAATTGGACAGTAGCTTAAGACATTGTAAACTTTGATGTATGTTTAAATTTTCACATCATAAAAAGCTAAAAAGGGCTACAGAGATGACTCAATGGTTAAAGGTGCTTGACTGCATAAAAACCTAAATAAATAGGATTAATTCCTATTTTAATTCCTAAGTTTTAATAATATAGCCATTAAACAAGAGGTAAGAACAAATGTAACTCCTTCTTATAACATGCACCCACCATATGAGAAACACTAAGAAAAACAGATTTCTATGTAAGTTTTAAATAAAAAATAGTGCACTTGCCTTCAGCAGAGACCAAACACAATCAATATGTCCATAAAAAATGCTTCTATGCAATGCCGTCCAGCCAGACTCCTTGTCCTTCACCAGCAGGTCCACCCCCTTCTCAATTAGCCAGTCCAACACTGCCTTCTTTCCACAGGAGGAAACCAGGTGGAGGGCATTCCTGCCAAAGGCATCTCTGATGGTAGCAGCATTGTAACAGTGACTGCACAGAAAGGTCTTGATCTGGTTGTCATTTCCCTTTGTCACCACAGCAAGGACATCCAGGGCATGCTTCAGGGAACGACATTTTGACGTGCAGTCAGGGATGACAGAATTCATCCTACCTGTTTTAACAATGCTTAGTTCTTCAGAATATACACTGAAGACTAATTTTAAAAAATGAAAAATCCAGACACAAAGGTGCTATGCAAGAATTATGGAGAAGAAATGACCCTTTGGGAATACAATTTAAATAGTCACAACAATAGTATAAAACTATGTATCTTTGTATAATCTTTTGGCACTGAAATCGAAAATTATAAATAGTTCTATAAAGTCATATCAAATACAAGTTCTTCACTTTAAAAAAAAAAATCCCAGTTTATAAATTATTCCTAGAGTCAAGCACCAAGGGGGAGTGAAGAGGGGAACTCCCCCCTCCACACAGGCTGATTCTTTCAAATATCCATAATTGCGAGGGTGACCTATAAGGAAAGGAAAAGAAAAATTTTAAAATCTCTCTAACTTTACCATGAAACTAAGTCCACATTTAATGCTCTTAATTCCCATTTTTTAAAAAGTCCTTTAAATTTTTTGTTTATACTATCTATTTTATCGATTTCTACAAGTGACCTTTATAGCTCCTTTTATCAACTCTTGCTCAGGTTGACCTGCAATTCACAATATAGTCCCAGGGTGACCTCGAACTCACGTTGATCCTCCTACCTCTGCCTCCCGAGTACTGGGATTAAAGGTGTGTGCCACCACACCTGGCTCCTTTTTTCCACTCTTAAACTTGTCTGTACCTATAGTTTACCTCTGTCCACCTAGGGTCCTCATTCTTTATTCTCTATACTTTTATGCCCTACAAGCTATATTCCCAGGATTAAAACACATTTAAATCTGCTATATTCAAGAAAATTCTGTTCCCCCTAAACTAACAAACATTAACAGAACAATAACCAGTACTCTCACCAATTACTCAGGTTTCACTAAATGGCAGACATTGTGTTTTCTTATCTGGAAGATCCTTTGCCACAGGATAAAATAATTAACCTAAGGGTATTAAAACATTTGATAGCTATCTAGAAAGAAATTACTTTAGACACTTTATACCTTATACAAATATAAACCCTAGGTGGCTCAAAGATAAACATAAAAAATGAAACTATAAATATATACTAAATGAAACAAAGGAGACTGTTTTCATAATCACAATGTACAAAAGGTCTAGTATAATCTGAATTCCAAAAGTCTCAAAAGGTAAAAGAACACTCAATAGAATTTTGAAAACTACATATTTTTTAAAAAACAAAATAATAATATTTCCTAATATATAAACTACTAAATTTTCCTTGCTCTATAATATTTGGAAACAGAAAAAAAATAGTCACAAGACTCTTTTATTTATTCTTTTTTTTGATTTTTTTGTTTTTTCGAGGTAGGGTCTCGCTCTAACCCAGGCTGATCTGGAATTCACTATGTAATCTCAGAGTGGCCTTGAACTCATGGCAATCCTCCTACCTCTGCCTCCCAAGTGCTGGGATTAAAGGCGTGTGCCACCACATCCAGCTAGTTATAAGACTTTAGAGAAACTTGCATGAGTACACTATATGAACAGAGGAAAGTTCTGTATATCACATATGGACACAAAATATTCCCATTATGTATTTTCCACATTTACTTCAAATCCCAATGAGAGTCAATACTCTGATATCTAAATAGTTTTCAGACATTAATTATTCTGGTTCCCCATCTAGAAATGAGAGCACTGATTACTAATTCTAACTACTAATTAGTAGAAGCAGTTCTGTTTCTACTAATCTATAGTTTTTCATTGAACACATTCCTTATAAAAATCACACCTGTCCCAGGAATGTTTATTTGAATCAAAAACAAAACAATGAAAGTGTTCAGTATTTAACTGGGATAAAGAAGAAAGAAATAAAGCTTCAAATCGTTTAAAATAATAACACTGAAAACATCACACAGGGAAAAATAATTAGGTCAGTATTTTCATTTCCTGAGGTTCTAAAACCCAGTACCTTTTATTTCCCATGGTTATATGGAAAATATCTAAAAGGAACTTTTAATCACTCAAACCCTACATGAAGAAATTAAGGTACAGCAGAGAACTCTATAATCACTACACAGTATTTAAAAAGATGAAAAATAAATATTAAATATAAATATTACATATACCATATTAGTATAAATACAATGTACATACAGAACATTATGAACATGAGTATGGAGAATTAAGATCTAGGATTTCCTAGTTATAGTCTGCATTCAAATGCAGCCAAGCCAGCTATGCCCTTCAAGTCTTCATTCTTCACCTGAAATGGGAGATAATGCCACCAACCTAACAGGGTTCCTGGCACTAAATATGCATAAAATAGGGCTCTCATTACTATTCCTCAGTGATAAAAAGCTAACAAATTTTACTCCCCACACACACAGGAGTTCCATTATCACTGCTACCTGCAGTTACTAATGACCTCTACCTAGATTCCTGTGGATACTTTCAGTTCTTATCTTACTACTTCCCTCTTTAAAATCTTTGCAACATATTCTCTTCATGAGTCTAGAAATAGATCCTGAAAAGAGGGGAAGGCAGTAAGCATATACTCCTCTTACCACTCCTTCTTAGGACGCAAGTTCTTACCATGCCTTCCAAAGCTAGGCATCTCTCAATTCTATCTCCAAGCCTCTCTTTCTATGCTCTCCATTGATACTGTCAATGCTTTTCATATTTTTAGTTGTACCCTACATTCTCATAATCCCTGAATCTTTGTTCTATACACACCTCTTTAATTCTAAGCCTGTATTTATAATATCTATTGATTTTTATATCTTAAAATCATTTTTAAATGTGAAGAAAAAATATATTTACTAAGTACTTAAATACATTTTGAATATTATATATCACAGAGACATCTAAGTATTTTAGACAAAAAAAAAAAATAAAACCTGCAGATTCAGAGATAATACTTAGATACATGTCTAAACCAGTTTAACAATTGCATTGAATGAACAAAATTTTTTGGCTGGGCATAGTGGCGCATGCCTTTAATCACAGCACTCGGGAGGCAGAGGTAGGAGGATCGCCAAGAGTTCGAGGCCACCCTGAGACTACATAGTTAATTCCAGGTCAGCCTGGACCAGAGTGAGACCCTAGCTCAAAAAAAAAAAAATTATTTTTTTGGTAATACAGTGCCTACAAGGGTCACATAGCTAGACAGAGGAGAGTGATTTCATATAAGCAAATGATAAATATATATTACCAACATGTGGTCAAGATAAAAGAAGTGACAAGGGCTGGAGAGATCATTTTGTACTTAAGATGCTTGCCTACACAGCCTAAGGACCCAGGTTTGATTCCCCAGTACCCACATAAGCCAGATACACAAGATGGCACATGCATCTGGAGTTTGTTTACAGTGCTAAAGGAGTGCCCAATTTCTCTTTCTCTCTCTCTCTCTCTTTCCTCTCTCTCAAATAAATAAATAGGTTTTTAAAAAATTAAAGAAGTGACACACATGAATAGAGAATAAAGAAGGATACAAGGGAGATTCCCCACAGACTTGTATCAGTTACTTTCTCATTGCTGGAACAAAATGTATCAGTTACTTTCTCATTGCTGGAACAAAATACCCAACCAGAAGCAGCTTAAGGAAGGGAAGGGTTTATTTCAGCTTATAGGTTCAAGTTTCACCATGAGAGGAGGGGGACACAGAAAGAGTATGACTACAGCGGCCCATAAACAAGGAGGAAGGAGAGGGTGACAAACTTCCGCCAACAAGGCTCCACAACCTAATCACTCCGTAACCTTCCAAAATAGCACCACCTTGGTTGGGACCAAGTATTCAAACACATGGAGCTATAAGGCTCATTTTACATTCAAACCACAGTTCACCTCTGGCACCCATAAGCTCACAGTCATCTCATGATGCAAAATGCATTTGAGTCCACAGTTAACGGTCCTCACAGTCTTACCCAACACGGTTCAAAATTCCACAGCCTCAAGCATCACCTGATACTCAAGACTGTCCCAGCTCATTTAGTCTGAGACAGTAAAATAAATCACAAGTTACAAACTTCGAAACAGAACGGCACAAAGTAAACAATTCCATTACAAAGAAGAAGAAAGGGCCATAGCAAGAAAAACTGGGCCAAAGCAAGACTGAAAACCAGCATGGCAAACATCCAACCCTACAGCTCCATATCCATTAGCCCTACTCCTCCAGCTGTGCTGCCTGTAGCCTCTCTGCTGGAGAAGATCTGCCATGAGCCATAGCTTTTCTTGGCAGACATCCACGTCCTGACATATAAAAATTCTGCAGTCTACATTGCAACTTATGGTTCACCTGCACAGCTTCATGCCATCCCTCAGAGCTCCTTCCAGAGACTTTGATCCTGGCTCCCACTTACTAGCCTCAGCAGCTCTCTGAAACCATGGGGCAACTCATGACTCCCTATATCTTGTATGTTTACTTCGTTCAAAGCCAGTGTCATATGGATCTACTGCCAAGTTCTACCATCAGCTAGGGATGAGGCCTAGCCTTGGACTACAGCTACAGCAGCCTCCATGTGCTGACCTTGGGGAGCAGAGACCTTCCTTCAGCAATGTCCATCAAGTCTTTTTCTTTCAAAGAATTCACATTCTTACCAGCTTGAGCCTTCAGTGGATTGGGTCTTACCTTCAGGGCATCCTTCCTACTCCCAGGGCAGAGTAGTTGGTTTATCCTTAACAGTGGTGGTCACTTTAATAAGTACAGCCAATGTAGCCACAATTTCTGTGCCTGGGGCTTCAACTTTGCTTATATTTCTTTCTGTGCCAAATTTGGTATTTTTCATATCTTTCTGCTCTGTATTTTACTCTTTCATTATATATCTGAATAAGAGCAGCAGAAAGTAGCCAAAAAACAGACGTAGTGCTTTTTGTCTTGAAATTTCCTCTGCCAAACACATTAGCCCATTACTTTGAAAATACAATTTTGCTCACAATTTCAGGACATGGACATAGTACAGCAAGTTTTTTTTTGCCAGAATACCATATGAACTGGCCCTAGCTCAGTTTCCAATAGTCTAGTTCCCTTCTGAAACTTCATTATGAGCCAAGCATCCACAAATTACATTTCTCTCAGCCTTCCATACTACCATCTGAATGGCCAACTAAACTACTTATATCATTGTAAGGCTTCTCTAAACTTCTAAATCCTTCCATATTCCTCCCTCAAACCAGTTCCAAAAGACTAAAACCATATAGTCAGGTTTACCACAGCAACACTCTAAGCACCAATTTTCTGTATCAACTACTTTCTCACTGCTGGGACAAAATACCCAGCCAAAAGCAGCTTAAGGAAATAAAGGATTTATATCTGCTTACAGTTTCCAGAAGTTTCATCATGGTAGGGAAAGCACGGCAGGAGTAGGAAGGCAGCAACACATCAATAGGAACAGGAGGAAATAAAGAAAGCTGCAAGCAGTACTCAGCAGGACACCTCAAAGGTCACCACCAGTGACACACTTCCTCCAGCAAGTCTCCACCTCAGAACTTTCCCACACAATGCCACCTTACTGGGGATCAGCAATCAAACACATGAGGCTATAAAGGTCATTTTACATTCAAACCCTACTAAAACTTAAAAGATGTGTATATTTGCCTACTAAATTCAAGAGACTACTCAACGACAACATTAAAAGTACAAGAATCATCTTGGTTCATTCTAAAAAAAAAAAAAAAAAAACTACAAGTAGTTCAGAACACAAAGGAATGAGGTTAGTAAGTCTATACAAGCAAGGATAGGTTAGATACTAGACAGCCCCTTGTACCTGAAAATAGGCAATTCAAAGACATGTTCAGGATCCTGAATGGACACAATGTGGCAATAACTTCCAGGCTGCTAACTTGCAAGAGAAGCTAAACAAGTGGAATAGGGTCAATACTTTATAAAAGAGAGAAATTCAATAAGCCTAAACAAGGAATAAACAGACAAAATTATACATGAAGTTTCGTTCATACATAACGAACATGACTGTTGACAGAAAAATAAGTAGCAAAGTATACTAGCCAGCTACAGGTGATGTTTCAATCCTAACAACTATCCCACTACTGAGGTTTTAGCTGAAGTTGGTCCTTAAACAATGGCTCACAGTCCTTATACTCATCCATTAAGGTTAGGAGCTCAATTACCTTTTTAGGACACAAATCTGATCATGCCATTCCTTAACATTACCCAAGACCAAAATGAAATAATATAACACACATGCTAAACACATGCTTGGGAAGTCAGGAAAAGAACTCTTGTTAGGCCTAGGGACTGTGTAGCAGACTGAAATCTTAATATCTGTGCTAGATACCTGGGTACAGCACTATCTAGCTAAGGTTCCTGGGCACATCACTTAAGTTTCTTTAAGCTTCAACATAATAATTCATAAAAAGAACATAAAAACTATCTCCTGACTTGTTCTGAAAGTGAAATAAGACAATTCAATCACATGGTAGCCTAACAGAAGTCAGAAAAAAGCATGTGTTGGTGAACCAGCCAGAAAATGTCAAAAGTGCATTAGAGCCCTTTATACTTGGAAGGCTTTTCATCCTAATCTTTAAACAACTACCACTTCCTTGCTGCTTACAAACATACGACCTACCATCTTGGGAAAATATGGTGTTTTTTAAGCCTTGTGACTGACCCTACAAATTACCTACCTTCAACTGACTATGAGGAAATGGTCTATTTCAAACCACACTAAAAGAATACTCTAGATGCTGCCTATTCTACCTATCAAGCTGAGCTCTCAAAATGAAGTTAGGCATCTTCAATAAGAAATAGTACGGCTGGGGGGTTGGAAGGATGGTTTAGCAGTTAAGGCAGTTGCCTGCAAAGCCAAAGGACCCAGGTTCGATTTCCCAGGACCCACTTTAGCCAGATGCACAAGGGGGACACACATCTGGAGTTTGTTGGCAGTAGCTAGAGGCTCTGGCATGTCCATTTTCTATCTCTTTCTCTCCCTCTTTCTCTATCAAATGAATAAATAAAATTTTTTTTTTTTTTTTTAAGAAAGTACAGCAGGAGCTGGAGAGATGGATTGCAGTTAAGGCGCTTGTTTGCCTGAGATGCCCAAGGGCCCATGTTCGACTCTCCAGATCCCAGTAAGCCAGATGCACAAAGGTGAGGCAAGCACACGGTGGCACATGCCAACTAGGTGGCACAAGTGTCTAGAGTTCAATTAGGGTGGCTGAGGCCCTAGCAAGCCAATTCTTTCTCTCACCCTCCCTCTCTCTCTAAATTAAAAAAAAAAATTAAATTAAAAAAAATACTTTACTCCCTAAAAGATTAAGTCTGTACATGTCATTGTGCCAAGTGTGAGGGAAGGACTGAAGAGACAGAAAAGGGACACTTCCTGTGGCTCGTTTAAAAAGAAAAAAAGAAATAGTGCAATATAGTACTGGGTTGGTACATCTAAAACTATGGGCAAGTAACTTAAGCTCCATAATCCTCAATTTCTGTGAAATGACAATAACTTGCCTTGTAGATGTAAGTCTTGCCTACACAAAATAATTTTTAGCTCCTTAAAAGAGAGGGAAGAATGTTGCATTTCTTCATAATTCTCACAAAATATAGTTATATTCAATAAGTAACCTTACCATTTTATTGAGATCTTTGAAACTGAAATATTTTTGACATAGACTTGTGTCTTTGTTAAATTAAAATAAATGCTATAAGATGCAGATTATACCTCATATTGAAGGAATTTCAAAAATTATTTCTGTAAGCCCTAAAAACACACTAATAATACAAGCACTTAGAACCTTAGGACATGAATAATTTACCTCTATTAATATTGTATTCTATTCCAATGTTTTTCTCAAATACTGCCTGTCTACCTGGAAACTTCAGCTCAACACTTTACAGTATAATATCTATCTAGTTTTAAAAGAGAAAAAAGTTATACAAATTTTGATTTCTCTGGATGTGGCAAAGAATCATTCCCCTATGACAGTCTACTAGTTTACAGTTATCAAGTAATAATGCAACTGCTTAATAGAAACATTCATTTATAGTCTCCTGAATTTTATAATACGGAGATATTCCATCCTTGCAATATTTGTGATGAATTTCTAATCCAAATGCCTTGTTTTGAGGTGTAAAAAAACAAGTGCTACTCCATCTTTGCTTCCTGAAATCTATCCCTTCGGCCTAACACAAGTGATGCGTTCTACGACTATGTTGGGAAACAAGGGTCTTAAGTTACTTATTTCCCAAGTGAAGTAGAATTTTTTTTTTTTTCAACTTGGTAGCTAGGAACAAAAAGCCTCTCCATCCTCTTTCTCTTCAATCCCACCCACCCGTCAAAAAAGAGCCAGTGCCTTGTTAGACAGGAGTCAATTCCCGCTTCTCTAAAGTTGCTTAACCCCAGAATAGACTCAAAGTTTGTGAACTCCACCGAGAGGGATGAGGGGCGTGGGCGCGTGTAGGAACAGGTCGGAGGGAAGTGACACCAGCGGGCAGACGGAACCAGAAGCGCAACGTCGCCGGAGGGCGTGTCGGGCCGAAGTGCAACGTTGCACGGCGCCTCGACAGGCCATTCATTAGCCGAGGGGAGGCGGCGGCGGCGGCCCCGGGCCCCCCGCGCGGCGCGAAGCTCGCAGCCCGTACGCGGCAGCCCCCCTCCCGGGTCCCCGCGCCTCCGTTCCGGGCTGCGGGGTGGGGGTCGCCCGGGGCCCCCGCCCGCGGCGCCGGGTCCCGGCTCACCCACCGGTCGCTAGATGAAAGTGCGCCGGTGCTCTCGGCGGGGCGCGCGCACGGCCGCGCACGAACTCATCCTCAGTGACCGCGGCCCGCGACGGCGAAGGGCGCCAGGAGCAGCGGACGCTCCTCACACCGGGACAGCTCCGGAAGCGGCGGCACCTACACCGCGACTGCCAGCACCCGGAGGAACCCGGAGGACCTGGGCCAGGGTGGGCGGGACGACGGAATAAGACGGGCGCCGATTGGCTGCGGCTCGTGTATGCCTCACGGTGATTGGTCCACGCTGGCTCAGCACGCCCTAGCGTGGCAGCACCCCAAGCTTGTGGCCTTTCCCGGGCATCCGGGAGGATCTTGACCCGCTGGCCTTGAGGCCGCAGGCGCTGGCTGGAGGCGAGGCGAAAAGGCTGTGGCCTGACAAGGCGAGCTGGCGGTGGAGTGCCCCCCCTAGGGGTTAGCCGTCCTCCCCATAGAAATGACTACTAGCAGCTGGGGACGTAGAATGGAGAATGGGTCTGGGGCGAAGACAGGAGAAGCCGAAAGCACAGGCATCTTGCACAGGAAAGTTTCCTCCTCTAACGCTACCTGTGGGGTGACTGGAAAACCAAAGACATCTGTCTCCCAGGGTCCCAACCCCGCAGGCCTGCGGCTCTGTGTGCCAGGATTTTCTGTCTATTACCCATTGGTCCGAAGGCATCATGGCCCTTTTGGATCGCCTCTTGTGTGACCAGCTGCCGAACTGGGTCATGCCACTCGGTGCCTGACACTAGGCTTCCTTCTACTGAATCTAAGGGCCTTTTTTAAAGTGACTCACTGGACGCTATTAGAGAGGAAAGCAAACGGATAATCAAGTGCTGAATGGGAAATACTGCTGCTGGATGCCTGATAGGCAAGGAGCCTGGTAAACATTTGTTCAGGGTGGAGTAGCATGACTCAACAAACACTAGCAGTCCGAAGTTGTGTGTTGTACAACCCACTTGCACTCTGATCTGTGAGAGTTGGACTAGCTGTCTTCTGAGAGCAGATTCAGTTTGACTCTGTTCTGTGGCCTTTTTGTAGGAGGTTAAGTTACTAGATCTAAGCTACCCACTGATTAGTGAAAGACAAGGAAAATAAACTCACCTCCTTTGTTGTCCATCCTGGTACAACATTCTTTGCTTTCTACTTCTTCTTCTTTTTTAATGCTGCAACACAGTCTGTAATGTAAAACACTGATTAGGAAAGAAGATGTATATGATAATATTCCATGAACAAAAGATGTTAGTAATGGCAACAAAGCTAATGTAAATAAATTCATTGACCCGAGTTCAAATCCTGTCTGCCCCTCACTTTAGCTTTTTTTGAGGCCTTCATTTCCTCATGTACAAAATGGAAACAATGCATTGTGCTGTGGTGAAAATATAGTGATGAGCTATGTAGCCCTTAGCCAAGTGCATAGCATATGATAACATCATAAACATTGTTAATTGTCATAAAGTATTTCCTTATCAGCTGAATTATTCCAAGCATTCATTCATCACAAAATTACCAGGTCTCAAACATGTGTGAGCATCGGGGAGCCAAAATGTTCATACACCCATTATCCTATACATAAGGATAAATTGTGGGCTTGGCATAAGGGCCCATTGTTACAGTGGCGCGTAGCCCGCACAAGGGTTCAGTCCCCAGCACTGCATAAAACTGGGTTGTGTGGCACATGGCAGTATTCCCATCATTCTGAAAGTGGAGATAGGAGGATCAGAAGTTCAAGGTCATCCTCAGCTACATAGTGAGTTCCAAGCCATCCTGGAATATGAGACCTGTCTCATAAGTAGGTAAATAGATGACAGATAGATAGATAATAGTTAGAAGAATTAAAAAAAAATAAATAGAAACTTTTACAAGTATATCCAAAGACTATATTATCAATTGCATCTGACTTCCCAGGGAAATGTCAGTTGCTTTTAAGGTGAGTAATGAAGAGAAGATAACTAGATAAAGCAGAAAAGAATGTTCAAGAGCTGGAGAAGTGGTTCAGTGGTTAAGGCACTTACCTGCAAAGCCTAAAAACCCAGGTTAAATTCCCTAATGCCCACATACAGCCAGATGCACAAAGTGTCTCATGTTTCTGGAGTTTGTTTGCAGTGGTTAGAGACCCTGGTGCACCTATTCTCTCCCTCCCTCCCTCCCTCCCTCCCCCCCCCCTCTGTCTCATACTCTCTTTTTCTCTCCTTGTAAACAAATAGGTTATATTTTTTTAAAAGAAAGAACATTCCAGGTCAAAGAATGTAGGGGTATTTCCTCTTTTCCATGGAAAAGTAGATCTTTTAAAGGAACTGAATATTTCCATGACAAAATATTGAAATACATATGAAATAGTATAAATGAAATACAATAATAACTAGCAAAAAGGATAAATACAATACAATTAAATGAAAAATGCATTGTAGATTTGACTAATCAAGAAAAATTAAAATCAGCCATTTTACTTTTTAAAGCATTGTCATGTTTAGACATAAAAGATCCACTAGATTGACAAAGACCTAAAGGAGTTATCTGTGTGGCAGGATTGGGTAACCCCTAGTTTCCATCATTCTGAGTTTTTAAATTTTGCATTGCAATAATTGTGCATTACTTGAGTTATTGAAAAGTTAAAGTTTGGAAAAATAATTGGCTAGAATTTATAAAGCAAACTAAAGGGAAGAAATAACACTAAAGATGGCTTTAGAAGACATTGCTGATCAAGAGGGTGGAAATAGGCCAAGAACAGTCCTAGAATGAGGAGTGGAGCACTGCTGAACCACTGCATCTGTGGTCAGATCTCTTAAGACCGCTCCTTCACAATCAAAAATCCTAGCCCCTCGTGTGTTCTGTGTTGCCTTTAAAGTTGTCCCCATGGATGAGGAAAGAAAATGCTGCTCCTGCTTTGGCCAGTGGTGGCAGAGAGAATGTGAGGACTCGAGTGAACCTCCACACCTGACTAGCTTCTACAGGAATGGTGCTTTTATGGAGGCCAGCAGTGCACCTGGTGGAAAACCAGACTGGAACCTTAGAGTTTACCCTTATTTCCAGAGCATTAGGCTCCCTGGTGCCTCCCTGGGCTGTGCCACATGGGAAGACAGCACTAACTCAAGAACAAAAATTCTAAAGATTCTGCTGGTTTGGGTTAGCCGTGAGGAATGTCATGACTGCCCATCTCTATCAGAGTCATGGACAAGGCAGAATGAGAAAGGCTGCAATGGGCAGATAAAACCAACAATGGGCTGATTTTGTCCTCTTGACTCAAAGGGCTTTCTTCTGCGACCCTGAATAATCAATCTGAACTCTTCAAATCGCCCTATAGAGGGAGCCATGTCCTCACAAACCAGAAAAGCCTTCTCTAATGGCTTCTCTGTACAAAGTTCTCATTAATAATGTGTCATACTCGCATTTGAAATTTGTGGATATTACATGGGTTCACTAGAAGGTAATGCCATGGAGGCAAACTTCCTGGTTATAAAATTTCACTCCCATTACTAACTGTGAGACTTCAGGCAACTTATGTAAACCCCTCTCACCTTCACACGCTCTTCACCATGTAAGTACATCTTTCATTAAGTTCTTGTAAAGTTTATTTTTGGGGCTTTGTGCATAGTATGAGTGGTGGTGGTGGTGGTGAGTATGTGTGTGTTGTATGCATGTGTGTGTGCTAATATGGTGCCCTGTATGCTTGCCTGCCCTGGCTGGAGGTCAGTTGTCCCTCTCCACTCACCCACCTGATTGTTCCTTGCAGTGGAGTCTGTTACTGACTTCAGAGCTTGCAGTTTCATGAGCCCCAGTGATTCTCTGGTCTCCTTTTCCCACAGAACAAGAGTTATAGGCATGTGTAGCAATGCTCAACTGTTTACATGGGTTGTGGAGATTCTAATCCCAGGTTGCCTCAGAACCCCTCAGGCATGCTTACACAAGAAGCACACTTAACTGCTGAGCCATCCTCCAGCCCTCTTGTGAAGTTTAAACGAGGTGATCTAAATAAAGCTCTTACTACACCTCTTAGCATATTAATGTTATACCTGAACTATTCTGAATGGATGATTTTTTTCATTGGAAGTAACACTTAAAATCAGTAGATCCAAATGTTTGAAAGGTGGGAGGTGGAGGCAGACACAAGGAATGACTCACAAGATGACAGTATTTGAATATAACTTGAGAGCAGACTTATACTTGGAAGCACAATCAATCAAGTCTTAGGAGTTCAGGGCAAGGTACTGGAAAAGTTCAAAGCAAATACAAAACCTGCATGAAGCAAGCAAAGTTGTGAGAAATCAATTCTATCAATTAGAGAGGCTTAATATTGGACTATAATCAGAACAATCTGAATTCCCAAAATTCTCTTCTTTAATGAGGATATGAAGTTCCTTTCTCAGCCCATTTTATATAGTTGCTTGTAGTTCTTCTCTAAATAAAATTAAGCTATCAGTGTTAAAAAGAAAGGAAAGGAGGAAGAAGTGGGAGATAAGGTAGATTGATTTCCTTCATCCTGGAGGTTTTTTCCTTCATGCCCAAAACTGTAGTACTGGCAGAAAAGAAATACTTAACTAAACTCAAATACAATGATAAACAAAAGGGTAAATCATTGATAGCCACCTAAGAGGCTAGACAGAAAGAAAAAAGCAAGTCCTCAGCAAAAAGACAGGACTGCTATAAAGGAGGAGAAGGAGAGAAAGAAGAGGAGGAGAAGGAAAAAAGAGAAGGAAAATTATAAGAGTAGTAGTACTAAGAGGAAGAGGAGAAGTAGAAGAGAAAGAGGAGGAAGAGGAAGAAGAAAAGCAACAGCACGAAGGCATTTGCTTACAAAGCCTGGTGGCCCAGGTTCAATTCCCCAGTACCGATGTAAAACCATACACAAAAAGTGTCACAAGCCATCAGCAATGGCAAGAGACTCTGGTGCACCCATACACACACACATGCAAATAAATATTTTGAAGGAGAATATTCTACATTTGCTGGTGACAATAAATCCACATTGAACTCCTAAGTAATTTATTGGAAGGTCACAGCAAGAGCAAGTGAGCCATTTAAGCTTGCCCATCCCCCATCCTACAACAGAAACACTCTATTCTATTTAGAATATAAGTTGAGTTTAGTTTAGATAAAACAGTTCCCAAGTATCTGGTAAAAATTGGAGCATACAGGAAACCCTCATGCCTCATGCCCTAGCTCTTCTTGTTCAGCAGCATGCCCCACTCCTTATGTAGACCCCAAGGGGAAGGTAGATTTTTAGGAACAAGTAGTGGCTTTATTCCTCTCCCACACAGAGAATGCTCAGACACAACCTCCACTTTCTTAATCTCATCTATACATACGAGGAGGAAACGAGGAATCACCAAATATTTGAGGAAAGCCAGCATCCTGAAAGACATGAATTTATAGATCTAAAGCAGCACCACAAACCCAAGGTTGACTGTGCTTGGAAAACAGACACTTGAACTTAAACCAAGTCTTAAATGAAAAGGAACAGGAGCCATACTCAGTATGTTCTCTGGTCACAGTGAGACTAAATTAGAAATTAATAAACATAAATGCTACGGAACATTTCAAATATGCCAGCATCTGTGGCCATGCCACCCTGACTGTGCTAGATCTCAGAAAATTTCAAATATGTGTGAATAAACAAGGTACTTAAAATTTCCATTGCTCAAACAAGAAATTGAAAATGTTAGAAAATCCATCACACTAAATTAAAAGTTATTCTTCCAGGTGTGATGCTTCATTCCTGTAACCCCAGTACTCCAGGGTCAGATGCAGGAGGACTGAAAGTTCAAGGCCAGTTTACCATACAAAGTGAGACCTGTCTCAGTAAACCAAGAGCTTAACATGTAGCTCAGTGGTGGAGTATTTGCTTAATGTACATAATTTGGCTTCAAATCTAGTGATACAAAGAACACATGTCAAACTTTGTGTGTGCAGTTAAAACAATGTTCATTCAGAAATCTATAGCTTCAAATACTTGTATTAAAAGTCTAAAACCAATGGCTAAGGTTATATTTGAAGAAGCTAGAAAAAGAACAAAATAAACCCAAAATGGACAAAGGAAAGAAGTAAACTATATATATATTTATAAATATAAATATAAAAAATATATAATAAAATATAATAATATAAATATAAATAAATATAAATCTACATATATATATAGATCTACCTTATAACATACACACACACACACACACACACACACACACACACACACACATATATATATATATATATATATATAACAGAATATAGAAAAACAGTAGAGAAAATTATCAAGGCTGAAAGTTGTTCTTTGAATAAAGTCATAGAAATGATAAACTCTTGTTAGAAGCATGTATCAATTAAAAAAATGAGCACTTTCAAGAAAGAATATACTTGCAGAGATCATTTTATAGTCTGATTGAGCAGGTATGGTGGCACACACCTTTAAGCTCAGCACTCTGGAAGCACAGGTTGGAAGATCACCATGAGTTTGAGGCCACCCTGAGACTACATAGTGAAATCTAAGTCAGTTTGGTCGAGAGTGAGACCATACCTTAAACAAAACAAAACTAAAACAAAAAGTCTGATTATACCTGTTATGATTTGAATCTGGAAATTTCCCCCAAAGACTCATCTGTAAAAGGCTTGGATGCCAGTTGATAGAGATCTGAGGAGTTACTAGATCCTGAGGATACTAACCTAATAAAGTGTAGTATTCATTGTTTGATAATTGAATGGTGGTGGAAATAGAAACCTGACTGGAGAATGTCTTTGGTGTTTTGCCTTTGAAGTATATAATTTGCCCCCAGCCTCTTCCTCTCCTCATCTCTCTACTTCCTACTTGACATGAGGTAAACAACCAACCCACTCCTCTCCATCATAACGAAGCTGCCTTGCCACAGGATCATAGTGGTGAAGCCACCATGGGCAGGAAACTCTGTGAGCCAAAATCAATTCTTCTTGCCTTATGTTGACCTCAGAGGTATTTTATTATATTGACAAAGGACAGCAAAAAGAGTACCCAACAAGAAAGCTAGAGTTACCCAGCCACAATGCACATGGATGCTGACCAGATCAGAGAGGAGGACTCCATTGATCAAGGCATGATAAAAAATGTGTTTCACATGCAGGTCAATTCTTCTGGGCCCCAAACTTCTACAGGAATGACACTAGGTGGCCCTAGGTTGCCATATCAGCAACGAGACCCCAAGCTCGGTTGGAGAGATGGCTTAGTGGTTAAGGCACTTGCCAACAATGCCTAAAGACCCAGGTAGGATTCCCTAGGACCCCCGTAAGCCAGGTGCATGAATGACACATGTGTCTGGAGTTCATTTGCAGTGGCTGAAGTAGAAACTCTAAGCTAATGGAAACAACCTTTTATAGTAGGTTGAAAGCTAATCTGCCTGACTTTCTCCCCAAGGGGAAACTTATCTACCTAGCTTTCTGGTGTAGAGGGGGCCACTGTCACTTACAAACATCTTGTAAAGGTAGCCCTTTAAAAATTGTTAATACCTCTGATTATAATATGTGCGGAAATGTTAAGAGACAAATTATCAATAACTTTAGGATAAAATAAGAGAATATTGTGAAGAACATTAGGTAAAAAATCAGAACAGAGGCTCCTTTTAAAGAGATAGAAATAAGATGTGACTAGAAAGGGACGTGAGGGAAGTCTCTGAGAGAATTTAAATGTCCCATGTCTTAAGCTGGCCATTTGGTGCATTTCTTTAATCCCAGCACTCAGGAGGCAGAGGTGGGAGGATCGCCATGAGTTCGAGGCCACCCTGAGACTCCATAGTGAATTCCAGGTCAGCCTGAGCTAGAGTGAGACCCTACCTCAAAAAAACAAAAAATAATCCCATGTCTTAAGTGACATATAGGTATATGAAGGCATGTATCAAGACTCAACAAATAAACATAAGCTTAAAATTGTGTCTTTATTGTATGTAAACTTTATCACAAAATGAAAATTGAGGAGGCTTCTGCATATGATAGCAGGCTAGAAGCTGCTTCAGTGTGACCCTCTGAAGAAAAAAGTTAGAATAAGGAAAAATAGGCTCCACTATAAGAAGAGGAAGAACTTTGGAAATGTGCAACAGGTGTAACAGAATACTTAAAAGGTGCACAGCTGAGCTGGAGAGATGCTTAATGGTTAAGGTGCTTGTCTGTGAAGCCTAAGGACCCAAGTTTGATTCTCTAGTACCCACATAAGCCAGATGCACATGGTGGGTCATGTGTCTGGAGTTTGTTTACAGTAGCTGGAGGCCATTATCTCTCCTTCCCTCTATCTAACTGTCATCTATCCATCTATATATCACCTATCTATCTATGCCTATATATCTATCATCTATATGCCTCCCTCTCTAATAAAAAAATAAAAATAACAGCCTGACATGCATTTAAAAAAATAGAAAGTGCAGGTGATAGGAGGCTAGGCCCAGGCAGTGAAGGGCAGAAAGAAGGCTAATCACACCCTCAGTGCCTGGGAGGAGATTTCATCCACTGAGCGTAACTCTGGAGTTTGATAGCCCCGGGGATGAGGTCAACAGATAGAAGAACCTCTGTAGTAGCCAACATGTATTCACTGCCACAGAACACTTAGAACACCACAGACACCCACAGCTGCATTCCTTCTGCAGGTGACAGATTCTAAGGTCTTGAAATTACAAAGTCAGATTCTCCAGCTAAACAGATCTCAGGACTGCAGTTGACTCCTAAAATCCCAACTTACTTGGATGATATATTTACTCTACCTCCAGTTAGAATATTAGTCACCCCTGGAAGCACAAACTGGGGTCTCCTGGGAGAGAAAAAAACCTGTCCAACCCTTAGTCTGCACAGCTAAGTGTGACCCCCAAAGGCCCTTGGTGTGCAAAGAACAGAAGCTGCTAAAGTGAAGACTGCTGTGGTTGACATCAGGCACTTGTACACTACAAGCTCAACAGTATCATAAATCATACAACCCACACGTGTCCACAAGCACCCCGACCCTCCCCACATGCATACAAATGGTAGTCTGAGTTTTGAGGACACAGAAAAAACCTGCTCCAACACTTCGACTTTGTTTCCTTTTTTTCGCTCCTGTGTCCCCCCTCCTTTTTAAACATTTTACTATCTGTTTAGCAATGTTTTATTATATTATTTTTAAAAGTTTTTATCCTCCTGCTACATAATCTTTCTTTGTGCATTTTTCACTATTGGACAATCTTTTTTCCTTCTCCCTCATTTTCTTTTTGCTTCTTTGATTGCCAACCCCCTTTTCCTCTCTACTATACTTTCAGTAGAACTTTCATTTTAACTTACTGTGGAAGTAAACTTACACTTTCATTTTTATTTCTCTTCTTACATTTATTGAATTTTGGTTTTGAACTTTCTAGTTATTGTTACATTCCCCCTTTTTTATTATTTCCTAATCTCTTACCTTTTTTTTATAACATTCTTCTTTATTACTTGTTTTTCTTTTTTTTAGTAAGATTTGATTTTTATTTATGCATCAGTGTGTTTGTAGGTGTGTGTATATGTGCTTATATGTTCATGAGCGTGCACATGTGCTACAATATATGTGTGGAGGTCAGAAAAGAGGTTTCAAGTCTGTGCTGGCCATCCCACCTCATTTAAGGCAGGGCACCTGCATTTGACCCACTGAGCCCATTCTTTGTTTGAGTAAGTTCTGTTTGTCACATGGTTGCTATAAAGGCAAAGCAGCAGTTCTCCTCCAGTCAATTTCCTTGGGCCCACAAGTTCCCTTTCCTGACTCACTCCCCGCCCCCACCTTCCTTACTTGTGTCTCCTCTTGTCAATTAAACTATTTGCGTTCAAATCTTTTTTTTAAATATGCACCTCTAAAGGAACATAGAGCAGCACACTGGAATAATAGCATATAGTTATGAATCAAAGTTTTTAAAATATTTTTCATTTATTTGAGAAAAGGAGAGATGGAGATAGACAGACAGATAGAGAACACTGGGGCCTCCAGCCAACTGCAAACGTAAACCAGATGTATACGCCATTTTGGACATCAGGCTTTATGTGGATGCTGTGGACTTAAACCCAGGCCATGAGGCTTTGCAAGCAAGAGCTTTGAACTGCTGAGCCATCTCTCCAGCCCTAGTTTAAACTTTTAATTTTTGGTGCCATCTATGTATCTGTCTGTCTGTCTGTATGTATATATGTATATGTGTGTGATATATATATATATATGTATATATATATATATACATATATATATATGTATATATATATATATATATACATACACACACATATGTATGTATGTATGTACAGTGAAATCTTTGCAGATAAAATTATACTCTCTGGGGGTTTGTTTTCAAAATACACGTGTTGGTGGAAAGAGTGCGTGGAAGCATATGTGAAAATCATGGCAGGTGATGAGCCTCCCTGGAGCTCAGTGATAGCCACAGGCACTCATTGCTCACTCAGTCTACTTGGTGTGTGTCAAGCTCTACTGAAATGACTTAGTTGCTAATGATGCTGAGAGATCTGTTAGGATGTGTCAGTGCAAGCTACATGGCCTCCTCTGAGCAGCTCACTCCAGGAAGACATTGGTTTAAAAACTTTATGGAGCTGGATATGGCAGCACATGTTTGTAATCCCAGCCCCTAGGAGGCTGTGAAGGGAGGATAGTGAGATCAAAGCCAGTCTGGACTGTATAGTGAGGCAAAGGCCAACCTGGGTTATACAGGGAGACAGTCTCCACAGACAAGCAAATCTCCCAAAGCAAAACAACAATAAGGAAAGCTGAACAGAACTGCACAGGATCATTCATAGTTACTTTGCTTGTAATAGTCCCAAACTGGAAATAGCAGGATGTCCTTCAGTGGATAAATAGCCAGACAACTATAGCCTATCAGTTCTATGGGCTACTAGTCAACCATGGGAAGGAGCTCATTGCTGAGATACTCAACAAGATGAATTGACTTCCAGGAAAACACACTGAGTCAAATGATTACATGGTTCTACTTATAGGACTTTCTTGAAAGAATAAAGTACAAAATGGAGATAAATTAATGGCTGTTGGAGCTGGGGGGTGGGATATGAACATAACAGAGAAGCACGAAGAAAACCATCATGGACATGGATGAGTGTGGTATCCTGACTATGCAGTGGCTTTATGAACCCATACAATTACACAGAACTGTACACACACAGAAAGAGAGAGGTTCACACAATGCATGCATATAAAAAGTGAAATCTCAAGAAGGTGTCTGGATATGCTGACACCCATGTCCTTGTTTTAAATTTTTCTGTATTTACCTAAGATATAACCACTGAAAGACCCTTATTGAAGGGCACAAGGAACTTCCCTGAAGTAGTTTTGCAACTTTCTGGGATTCTTCACTTACTTCAAAATAAGGAAGCGCACACAGGTGTTCTTTTTTTTTTTTTTTTGATGGCAGCTAACTGTAATTGAATCTCACATCCAGTATTGATAATTGATAATGGAAAGTTTAAACTTCCCTTCCTGTCTGGAAAGCAGGAGCAGAAAGACTATTGTCTTATCATTGCAGACCGTCTAACTGCAATCAGGTTCTGTTGGAGATCTGATAAGCTGTCCATAGCTTAATTACCTTTCTCTTAAACTAGATAATATGGATTCTGATTCGCAGCCTTCAATGCTGACTGCTTTTTATTGTGGTAGTTTTGATCCCCTGTCTTTTAGGAGAGTGATAAAGCTAAAATAATCTTAGCACAGTGAAGCCACAGATACACTTGAGATAAGTGGAGAACTTGAGGATGTCTTTGCTCTGAGCTCCATTATAGCTGCATTGTTAGTGCAAACAGCATGGGGACCAATTCCCATCTTGCCTTGTGATTAGTCATAGCTCTCACTCTTTCAGGTTCATTTGTTATTCTGAAATCCTTTTTGAAACAAGGATACACGTATATGCATCTGTGTGTACATGTATGTATGCATGTTCATATTTGCATGGACATGCATGTGTGTGAAGGTGCATGCTTATGGGTGTGTGCATGCTTATGGAGGATATAGATGGTCGTCAAGTGTCTGGGCTAAAAGTTTTCCCCTGAAGCCATAGGTTGTTATAGGTAAATTCCAGTACTAGGATGGATCAATTCCCTACCCCCATACGTGCACAGTGAGCTATTGGTCAGGGAGGCCCATGAGACCCCAAAACAATGCTGACCATTGCCAAAGCACTTGGTTACCCATCAGAATTAGATAAGACTCTATTGCTGAAGACACCGCAGGCTGGGTAGCAGGGCATTGAGAGATCATGCTGGGACTGAAATAGAAGCCATCTCCCTCCCAGCTAGCTGTCATAGTGCTGCAAAGTGCCATGCAAGCTGCTGGGTGATAAAAGTCATCAACAGTCTGAACAAGCAGTGGATCCTGAAAGCTACAATGTCAACCAGTCAGGTGTAACAGTGGCACCTATGTTATGGGGGTAATCAACTGCTCTCTGATTGGATATGAGGCCCATTCAGTGGAAAGGAATTCATGCCTGGTACTGAGAACCAAGCCACAAGTCTATGGCTTAGAATGACATAGACCCTAGAGGGAAGCTTCCACTGTTCCTTGGCTAAATGGAGACATACCCATCGAAAGCCTTCTAAATGTAAGTTTATGACTTTTGATTAATATTATTCTTACTTTTGGTTAGAGAACATTCCTCTAACAGATGCCAAATACTAGGTATACCAAAGATACATCAAATGACAAGAAGAGATAGCCTAGTGCCTAACACTGGATAAGTTACCTCTATCACACCTGCCAGAGTCCAGGGAATATTTCAGAGGCAGTGGTAGTTTGAATATAAGTTCTGCTCTCATTGCTAGCCAGAGAACCTTCTCAATAGAGATGGCAATAGATGCAGAAGAGATTCAAAATAAATCAGAAAATAAGAGACTTCCAGGGGGAGCTCAACACGCAAGGAGATTTACTACATATATAATAAAATAGTAAAGACTATATTAGAGTATTGGAGGTCTCTAAAAGCTAGAAATGGAACGGGGAAGGGGGACAGCGTGGGGTTAGATAAAAGGTAGCAAAATATAGTTAATGAAACAAATTCACATGCTCCACAGTACAGTGGCATGACCACATTTTACCAATCATTATATTCTAAATAAAATTAAAAAACAAAGCTCAAAGGTTTCCAATACAAAGAAATATTAAATGTTTAAGTAGAGGGAAATGCCAGTATTACTGGATTTAATTATTATATATCATATGTGTAAATCAACTATAACATAATATCCCATAAGTATGTATAATTATTATGTGACAATTTTATTTTATTTTATTGTTTTTTCAATGTAGGGTTTCACTCTAGCCCAGGCTGACCTGGAATTCATGATGCAGTCTCAGGGCATCCTCGAACTCACAGTGATCCTTCTACCTCTGCCTCCCAAGTGCTGAGATTAAAGGCATATGCCACTATGCCCAGCTTCAATTAAGATTTTATTTAAAATGTTTTTTAAATGATCAAGATGAAGTTCCAAGATGTAAGTGCTTTGCTCAATGTCACAGAGCTGGAAAAGATTCATCTCCCATATCAGAAGCAGAGCAAGCCTGCTGCCCTGTCTGGTACTAATACATTAGCAGGAGAAAGAGATCCCTGGGAAATCTCTGTAATCACTTCATATTAGCAGACTAGCAGATTGTCTTCACTGCTCAAATCCCTCTGTACTCACCATCCCAAATGCTCACTTTAGCATAGTTTTCCTTTTCTAATTTTTTTTTTATTTATTTATAACAGACACAGAGAGAAAGACAGATAGAGGGGGAGAGAGAGAGAGAGAATGGGCGCGCCAGGGCTTCCAGCCTCTGCAAACGAACTCCAGACGCGTGCGACCCCTTGTGCATCTGGCTAACGTGGGACCTGGGGAACCGAGCCTCCAACCGGGGTCCTTAGGCTTCACAGGCAAGTGCGTAACCGCTAAGCCATCTCTCCAGCCCCTTTTCTTATTTTTTTTTAGTTTATTTTTATTTACTTATTTGATAGAGACAGAGAGAGAGAGAGAGAGAAAATGAGTGCACCAGGGCCTCCAGCCACTGAAAACGAACTCCAGATGCGTGCGCCCCCTTGTGCATCTGGCTTATGTGGGTCCTGGGGACTTGAGCCTCAAACCAAAGTTCTTAGGCTTCACAGGCAGGCCCTTAACCACTAAGCTATATCTCCAGCCTGCCTTTTTAAAAAATTTTTATGTGTACAGTAAGAAAATGGATGAAGGATTGTATATTTGTGTGTGTAATGTGTATGTGCTGTGTGTGAATGTTTAGTTACATGGTATGAGTATTAAATCAGAAGTCTAGACCTATGTTCTCACAAAATTTAACAGTGTATGCTTACTAATAAATTCATTTTTACTTTAACTTAGGTATAATCAACTTAAGTTAGATTAGATGAGAGTAGAGAAAATACAGACTTTGGCCCCTGAAAGGTAAGATACAGAAAATGGGGCTGGAGGGATGGCTTAGCAGTTAAGGTGTTTGCCTGCAAAGCCAAAGGACCCAGGTTCGATCCCCCAGGACCCACGTTAGCAAGATGCACAAGGGGGCGCACGCATCTGGAGTTCGTTTGCAGTGACTGCAGGCCCTGGCGCGCCCATTCTCTCTCTCTCTCTCTACCTCTTTCTCTGTCATATAAATAAATAAATACATTTTTTTTTAAAAAAAAAGATACAGAAAATGGAAATTTTAGGTGCAGCAGGCCAGGTTCTCAGGTACTTTCCTGCATATTGAGTTTGTCACTGTCGTTTTAACCATTCCTTTGCCAACACAACTCCTTGATGTGCAGGAGCAAGTCAACCCTAACTCTGGATCAACATACAAGTCAGCCTTTTTTGCTCCTTACATTGATTAGTCTGGGGACAAAATTGAAAACAATGGAAAGTTAAATTGGACTGGCTAAAGTAATAGCATGCAGAGTGAAAAGACCAAAGGTAAAACTGGCTTCAGATGAAACTTGATGGTACATCTCAAATAGCTTGAGCCAGGCCAAGTTTCCTTTCACCTTCCATTGTGCTTTCTTTCCCCTGGCCATCTTCACTTTCACACCAGGCCTTTTGATGATCTCAGAATGCTTATTAGGAAATCAGCCATGTGTAACGAGGAAAGGGAAAAAAATGTGTGCCAGTGTACACAGTGAAAATTCTTGGCCATTTTCAACCACTGAATCAATCCCTCTGGGCAGGAAAAGGGGAGAAACAACTGAAACACAACCGCATGCTGCCCATTCGAGTTGAAAAGGAAATATATTTCTTCAAGATCACACGGATTTCCAATATAAAATTAGTAGCTACTAGAAAGAGAAAACAGATACTATGCAAATAATGTGCAGTTCTTTGACTTTTCTATAAGTTAGCTAGTAGGTGTTAAAAGAAGACATCAAATACACAAGTGGAGTCCACCAGTGAAAAGAAGGCATGATCTCTGGGGCCTGCAGGATGCTCAGGACTCCAGTTATCTTTTCTCCTCACTCCCACTCTCCACTTGTTGTCATTTATCCCTTTATTAATTTGATCAAGTATGTCTTATAATAAAAATGAGAAAACCCTCACTGAATCAATCCCATTTGTTTATTGCTCACTTATCTCCCCACACAGTCAAACATTTACATAACGTCTATACTAAATGTCAACTATAACAAATTAGGTCAGAAACAAGTTTACTAGGCATGCACAAAACACTGATCAGTTTCTCTCCCAGTTATTAGGAGTGGCTGCCATTTCTGTTTTTGTTTGTTTGCTTTCAGGGTAGGGTCTTCATTCTAGCTCAGGCTGACATGGAATGCACTACATAGTCTCAGTCTGGCCTTGAACTCACCGTGATCCTCCTACCTCGGCCTCCCAAATGCTGGGATTACAGGTGTGCGCCACCATGCCCAGTTACCATTTATTTATCAATCCTCACTGCACCTGCTGCCTTGGAGCTGAGTTTCATTGAACTATTCAGTCATATAATTACCTTCACTTTTTAAGTTCATACCCCAATAATCCAACCAGTAAACAAGTTCCTTCTAATACCTTTTTCCTGGAAACTTCTCAATTCCCCTTAATGAATATTCTCCATGCTTTCAAGAAGCAGTGAAGTCAACGTCTTCACTTCAGTATTTTCATGGTGATCTTTTGCCAGAGAGGGTTGGTAGTCCCACCTGTTCTATTGACATATCCATTGAAATCCATTGGCATGTCTTTTATTTCTCTTCTAAAATATTCTAATAGTCTCAAGATGTTTTCCCCCAGTTAATAACCTCGAGTCCTCGTCAGAGCTACCTTCCTTAAACAGACCTGATTCCATGTGCCTTGCCCATCAGGCACTACTTCCCTAACCCCAGTGCCATGCACCAGCTTTAAAGAAGTCGCTTGCAGCTCCTCCAAGCGATTGACTGGAACTCTGGCACATCTTTGAGCCCAGATGACTTTTACTCATTCTTAAAGACTTGGCTCAAAGAGTTTCTTGGTCAACAGTTGCTCGCTTGTTCAAGTGTTTCCTCCTCTAAGAAGCCATTTTGAAAATCTCTGGGCTTTTGTGCGTGGTTGTCTAACTGTGTTGTGTTTATTTCATGTAACCCTGTACTGTGTTTAATTTTCTGCTTTCTCTAAGAAGTTACAACTTCTTCAGATCCAGAATATTGTCAGATTCACCTTGATATTCCCCAGCAGTTGACTTTACTCAAGGTTCTTCTGTGACAGTTGGAAACAGAAATTGTGAAGTGAGGCTCTTTTTTTTTTTTTTTTTCCAATGTCTGGAAATAATAAAGGCCAAAGGGGCCATGTTGTTTAGAGTTTAAAGAATATTTTTATGGAAAGACCCAGGAATGCTCCCTGTGTTTGTCAGGGTGGGACAGGCTCAGAGTCCCCCTTGCAGGTTCTTATTCTTGTTGAAAAATAATTTAATCACAGACTTAGAAGGAAACTCAAGGGAAACTTACTGGAGTCAAAGAGAAAAAATAATGGGGCAAGAAAACTGGAGATATTGGCAGCTTCTTGGAGCAGGGGGTGATGGTAAAAGGACACTGAGGAAAAGTACAAGTAAAAAGATAAGCCTTGGAAGACAAGATGGACACACAGAACAAAGAAAAGAACTGGCTATCCAGAAGCTTTGGTTCTTGCAATTTTTTATTGAAGGGCTACACAATTGCTCTCCTTTGAATGTAAAAGCAGCATCCATCCTTTTGTACCAGCCATAGGGGTGATATCATATCTTTGTCTTAGTTGGTTTAGTCTTGTTGTCAGCTAAGAGTTGCTTTGGATGACCTAAATCTAAGTATGTATCTAAGATAGGAAGGAATTATAACTGCAGTGATTGTTTTCAGTTTACCTTCTAATTTTCTTATCTTAGGTGTAGTTGAAAGTCCCTGTCATTAGTTCATCTATAACCTTGCCACTTGTTATAAACAATGCCAGGTATTAATCACTTGCTGAAAACTCAGATCTTGTTCACCTCTGATCTAGTCATGGAAGACCAGATCTTGAATATAAGCTCCAAGAAGTCTGGAGATTTTCCATGATAGTATTTGAAATTTTGTCTTCTATTTAGATGTTTTACTCTCTATTGCAGCTACCTTTTCATTGTTGGGACAAAGCATCTGATCAAAAGCAGCTCACAGGAGGGATTTCCTTAAATTTTGGTTTACAGTTTCAAGGGAAAGCTCCATGATGGCAAGGGAAAGCATGCCATGAGCAGAGGCTAGACATCACTTCTGCCACAACAGGTGGAAAACAGCAGCGAGAGAGTGTGCTGACTAGCACTGGAAAACTTGGGCTAACAAACCTCAAGTTCCACCCCCAGAGATACACTTCCTCCAGCAAGGCTCCACCTGAAAATTGCATTCAGCTTGGGAACAAGCATTCCGAACACAAGAGTTTATGATTCAAACCACTGTGCTTTTCTGTTTATTGGGATATTACTAACCACTGGTCATGTCACTTGTCTCAGAGAAAGCAGATATTATTCTTAAAGGGTACCCAGGAAGGAGGTGGGTGAAGAGTCCTTTCAAGCCCTTCCTGCCTGACTTGTACTCCATCATCTTGAAACATATCGCACCAAGGTTTATCTCAAACAAGTTTTAATAGCACATCCACTGAGATGCCCATGGAGTCTATTGAGACTGTTTATTCTGGAATGAATAAGTGATGGAAATGAAAATAAATAAAGGAAATATGAAAAAAATCAACTAATGACTGAATACATGGAGAAAACAGCCTTAACACTGTACTTGAAGACAAATGAGAATACTCATTTCGACAACATAAAATTTTGTCCTGGTTATATTCCTGCCCTTTTCCTGAGGCCTGTGCACACAAAGCCTGAGCTGAAAACACCAAAGTATGGGGACATTATAAAGACTTCTGGGTGGGAGCAACATGAAGCCTGATGTGAGAAGGGAGGTGTTTCTAGAAGGCTTCTCCAAGGACAGGCCTCACCTTTTGTAAAGGCATTTCTTATTCCAGTTCTGGTTTGAGCTTCATATTCAATCATTTAACCTAAGGCCCATTACTTGCTGTTTATTGTTGCTGCAAATTAAAATCCACAGGGAGTAGACATGCACTGTGGTTTTATTTGCCAATGTAAGTACAGTGTGACTCACATCCTCCCTTTGGGGAGATCTAAGGTAGGTAAAACTTTTCCAGTGCTCAACTTTTCCTGGATTAATTTTATCTTTAAAGATACAGGCATTGAATCAAAAGCTAATTAAGTCAAAACTATGAATAATTTAATCTGGAATTATAGACCCAGTGACTGCACAAGTAGTTGACACTGAGTGTGTTCTATGCAATGATACCAATAGTTTTTGAGTTCCAATCTGATTATCTCTAGTTTTGAAGGAAATACTTTAATCTTCCCCAGTCTGCTAACATTTCTGATGACATCAAAATTTTGGCATAATAGTAACCCATAATATTAGTTGATGGTCACTAGCCAATCTATCTTTCAAAAATTAAGAGGTATCCTTAAAATCGGGTTCATTTTGTAACTTATGCTTATAGATGAATATTTATATAGACTTGATTTCAATGGAGAAAATAGGACTATCATCTCATATGAATGACATGAAGAATTTCTGCTCATCTTTCCTAGCTGTCTACACAGCACAACCACAACTCCAAGTGTTTTGGTTCCACAATTCCTGCTTAAATGAAGAAAGAGGTTCAACTTCCTTTGCTTTCCTATTTTTTGGATATATGTCAAACAGGTCAATTACTGCAAGCTTATCTCAATGGCAGATAATGATTAGTGGGGCTCTAAAACAGTTTTTTAATAATGATGCTTTAGTTCTTTAAATTGACTGATAAACCCATGGGTGGGAATGATTTGGGGCACTCATTTTAGTTCAAGAGAGAGAGAGAGAGAAAGCACATCCTTTGGGAATAGACTGCATGGATCTAAAGCAAACATTGCCTAGAGTCGAACTATGAATGTGAAGAAAGATAATTACACCTAAAGTTCAGTTCCCCAGATCTCACTTGGCTGAAAGCTGCTATCTTTTTGTGGAAGAAAAGCTCATCAGGACTGGATGAATCAGTCTAATTGTTTTTCTCCTTTTCCTCCTCTTCCTCCTTCTCCTCCTCCTTCCCCTCCTCCTTGTTCTACGTTGTCTTCTTCTTCTTGGTTTTTGGTCTTTTGAGGTAGGGTCTCACTCTAGCCCAGGCTGACCTGGAATTCACTATGTAGACTGAGGCTGGCCTTGATCTCACAGCAATCCTCCTACCTCTGCCTCCCAAGTGACGGGATAAAAGGCATGTGCCACCATGCCCAGATGAATCAATCTAATTCTCACATTCCATCTAATGAAACATATCTATTATGCAATTATATATGGAGGCATGCCAATAGCCACTGCACAGGATCAGGAAAGCAACTTAAATTCCAATATATTGGAACAAGATAAGTACATAGCTATGACTGGGCATAAGGAGAAATACTGTTGTCAAAGTCAGATGATGAATTGTCAGGGCACCAAAAGAGATCACAGTCAACTAAGAGGATAGGGAAAAAATTTCTAGCCAGTTCTTTGTGAAGGAAGTGGGGATTGAACAGGATGTCTTGAGTATCTGAAAATGATCTATTATTTCCATGATCACTAGTGCAGAGGCTAAAAATTGTATAAGACTTCAAGTTGGACCAAAAAGATGATTGGATAATGGCAAATGGAAACCTAGGTGGTTTAGCTGATTCTGTGAAGCCACTGGGCTTTTTATTATCTCTGAGTTACTTTATGGGTCTAGAAATTGCACACATTGTAGATAGATGGCAGTAATGCTACTCGCTCTTGTATATGACCATGAAAGTCATTTTTTTTTTCAGGAGTAATTATGACTGAATTCTTTATTTTTTTTTTTTACAGATTTTTTGTGATGCTATAACATAAAACCTGTTATGGACCATTTATAAACGATACAAATTTATTTCAAAACTAGAGAGATTTCTCAATGTTTAGTGCACTTGCCTACAAAGCCCAAAGACCAGTTTCAATTCCCCAGTACCCATGTAAGCCAGATATACAAGTTGGTACATGTGCCAGGAGTTCATTTGCAGTGGCTGGATACTCTAGCATGCCCATTCTTTCTTTCTCACTCTCTCTTTCTCTCAAATAAATAAATAAAATATTTTAAATAAAAAGAAGAAATAATTTCCTGTTATTCTGGAGTTTGAGAAGTAAAAAAAAAAGGTCAATGGGTCTTGATCTGGAAAAAAGATTTCTTCTTGAATCATCACTTAATGGAAGGAAAGAGAGGAAGTGTGTAAGAAATAAAAAACCTTTGTAACAAACATGCTAACCTACTGTTCCACTCTCCTGATAAACCCACTCCTGAAGTAATGACATAAATAAATAGGGCCAGAGGCCTCATGACCTGATCATCTTTAAAGTCTCACTTCTCAACACTATTACATTGAAAATTATGTCTCCATCAAATGAACTGTGAGGGACGCATTGAAAATGTAGCACTCCCTGCTAAATGTGTGGTACTTTGAATCCATCTATGAAAGAGTTATAGGATCTGGCTTCTCCCCTTTTTAGTTAGTAAGTTGTACAAAGTGTTTGGTATGAGATAATTTTACATTTGTAGGACAGTTGTGACTATATTCTGCCTAAATTCTACCTAAAGGTATTCTTTAATATTAACACATTTTAATGTAATTTTTAGTAACTAATAATAGATCTTTTCTGTTTCCCTTTCGATGAGCATTATAATGCATATCTAAAGATTTAGCTTGTGTCTGAGAATGTGAGGGTAGAAATAAAGTTTGAGATTAAGAATTTTTCTTCTCTCTCCCTCCCTCTTTGTCTGTCAAATAAAGAAATTAATTAAAATTGAAATTTAAAAAAAGGAGAAAATGCTTTCTGTATAGACTATGTATTATTTTAATTAAATATCTGTATATGACTTGGTTAAGTTTGGTTATGATTTTGTTGGGAATTTTTTTTGCCATTGTTAGGGTTAAAAGATAGTACATTCATCACGACCTTGTATCACATAAAGTTCTGGTCATACACTTGCAAAATAATTAAAATGTCATCATATGGATCTTCCAGTGAAGATGGTAGAGAAGGAGCTACACTAAAAACAACAGGGGAGCATAGAGATAAGATTCCATATAATAATCCCCTCACCCAAACCTTGAAGGTCTATGGCACAGAAAACAGGAGACCCAAGATCCATCTATATGAAGATAGCCAACTGCCTACCATAACACATGTCAATCACCTCTATCACATCTACTAAGGCCCATGAGAAATTGCATAGGAAGTAGCAACACAGGTGTTCCCACTGCTCTCCTGACAACCAGCTCCAGGGAAACAATGACAGACACTGTGGTCCATCAAAACACATTAAATCAGATACCCAGAGGCTACAGAGATCTCAACACTAAACCAGACTGCTAAAAGTACTGCCAAAGCTCAGAAACCATTGTGGAAGAGGGGGTGAGAAGCTTGTAAGAGCCACAGGGTGGGTAGAAATACCCTGAGGCACAGACCCCCTCCCACAAGACCCACTGAGGCCCTAATTACCCAACATTGAACACCAACAACCCCTCTGAAGGAGGTTCCTCAGGGGAAGTGCAATGGAGGAGAGGGGATAAAAAAGTACAACCTTTGTTAATAAAATAATTTTTAAAAAGAAATAAAACAGTTTGCAGTAAATGATTACATTTCAGAAATGGGCTGCTTAATCCTGTTCAGTTTCTAACCCATAATAAACCTGGCATCACAAGAAAAGGTTGGAAATGAGACAGAAAGTGAACATTGCTTGGCATTCATCCACAAAAGTTCCTGCTGTGAAAGATTGGCCCTTTCACATAAAACTATGTACTGAACTGGTATTTACTTTAAAAATCCTTAATCAACAAGGATAGCAACAACCACTTAAACTTCACTGGGTGGCAGTTCTAACCACCAATTATGAAATCACAGCTAATACCATCCATAAATACCAGCCTTTGAGCTGGAATCAGGGTATGGGGTGGGGGAAGAGACTGACATTGCAGAGATAAAGAGGTTATAATCCCATTTCTGAAAGGTGAATCCCATAGTGGTTTAGCTGAAGAAAAGAGATGTTGAACCCTTTGTAACTGCAACTTCTTTTGGTGGGCAAGTCGCACTTATTGACTCTCATTCTCATTAACATGATGAAATACTCCAAATTCTGCCACCCTGAAAACTTATACTAGTTTTTGGGCTGGAAAGATGGCTAAATGGTTAAGGCACTTGTCTGCAAAGCTTAAGGACCCAGGTTCGATTCCCCAGAGCCCATGTAAAGTCAACGCACAAGGTGGTACATGCATTTAACATTGGTTTGCAGTGACTCGAGTCCCTGGTGTGACCATTTCTCTCTCTCTCTCTCTCTCTCTCTCTCTCTCTAATAATGTGGGGGTTTTGTTTTTTGTTTGTCAAGGTAGAGTTTCATTCTAGTCCAGGCTGACCTGTAATTCACTATGTAATCTCAGGGTGGGCTTGAACTCATGGTGATCCTCCTACCTCTGCCTCCCAAGTGCTGGGATTAAAGGTGTGTGCCACCATGCCTGGCTCTCTAATAAATTTAAAAAAATAAAAATTTACAGGCTTTTTTTGTATCTCAATGATGAAAAGATTAAGACAAATAAGTCTTTCCTAAAGTATTAAGGTACAGTGAAGAAGGTCAAAATTATCAAAGGAGTTTCCAGATGATGCATTTTACTGGGAAGCACAGAAGACATAATGTGAGATCTGAAAGTCATTTCTTTGATTTTCTTCTAGTAGAGCGTTCAAGACATGCCCATCATATTCTATGTTGCAATTGGCTTTCGTGTACATTAGTTTATCCCCAAGATCATGACATAATGAAAGAATGCATGCAAGGAACGAAGAGGTGCTTTGAAACTTGAGCCTTCAGAAGCAAATGGGATACAAGTCCACCTTGGTCACTAGGGTCACCAGCAGGGTGACTGACACATGCAAATTTGATCTGCTGGTCAGAACTAAGGATTGCCAGCTACCTAGCTTTGGAAACCTAGCAGATTAGGAGGCCCTGTCCTATAAATGCCTCACCCCATAGAAACAATGCCACCCTCAAGACCAAGTTGGAGGTGAGCCTTTAGAAAGGAAGTGGATCCTGAGAACTACAAATCATATAAATTATCAGTTTCTTTTTTTTAAAAAAATTTTTATTTATTTATTTATTTGAGAGCGACAGACACAGAGAGAAAGACAGATAGAGGAAGAGAGAGAGAAGGGGCAGGCCAGGGCTTCCAGCCTCTGCAAAGGAACTCCAGACGCGTGCACCCCCTTGTGCATCTGGCTAACATGGGATCTGGGGAATCGAGCCTCGAACCGGCGTCCTTAGGCTTCACAGGCAAGCGCTTAACTGCTAAGCCATCTCTCCAGCTCGATTATCAGTTTCTTTAAAAAGCACTTATTTGAAAGAGGGAGTTAGAATGGGCATGCCAGGGCCTCCTGCTTCCACAAACAAACTTAGATGCATGTTCCACTTTGCACATCTGGCTTTACATGGGTACTAAAGAATCGAACCTAGGCCATTAGGTTTTGCAAGCAAGAGCTTTTAACCACTGAGCAATCTCTCCAGCCCTAAATTAGCAATTTCTAATTCATTTAGGATTAAAAAATTATTCATTTATTTGAGAAAGAGGCAGATAGAGAGAGAATGGGCATGCTAGGCCTCAAACCACTGCAAAAGAACTCCAGATCCATGTGTAACCTTGTGCATCTGGCTTATGTGGTTACTAGGGAATTGAACTAGGTCCTTGGACTTCTCAGGCGAGCACCTTAACCACTAAGAAATCTCTCGAGCCCTCATTTAGGAATTTTAGGCTTATGTTTTCTTTCCATGTGTGTAGAGGAAAGGATTTTACTGATTTGCAACTTTTCTAATAGTAATGCAATTTCTAAAACTCTGGTCACTATCCTTATAGATATACAACTTTTAAAATACACATTCATATTAGTTAAACATAAGAATGTTAGACCTAAATCAGAAGAGTTGGAAGACTAGAGCAGCATTACAGTTTAACTTCTGTGGTCATTTATTTAATTTTTTTAAAATTTTTGCAGTACTGGGGTTTGAACCCATGGCCTTGCGCATGCTAGGCAAGTGCTCGACCACTGAGATAACATCCAAGCCTTCCTGGGATCATTTTTATATTCTTAAATTATTAGAATTTTTTCTAATCTCAATAAAGTATGATTTATAGTTTACTGTGACAGCCTGGAGGAAGCCAACACAGAAACTGAATGACTTTTTAGCTTTTTCACTCCTTTATAAAGCAAATGAAACCTTCCAACTCTCAATGACATAACAGAGAGCCCTCAGGATTGGATGACCACCATAGAAGGGGAAACAAAACTAGAATTACTCAGGGAGATTGAGAATCAGACCTGAATGCCAACACTGTCTAGCATACTCAAACAGTCCATAGATGACCCAGGCTTTTTAAATGTATCTGTCACTAGATGGCACCACATAAACACTTTTCTTTTACTTTCTCCATCCTTCAAAAGTCATCAGGAATGAAGCAAGATACTAGGAAAGACATTCCATTTAGTCTTGCAGAAATTGATAGTTTATTAATTTAAACAAATTCTTTAATTATAAACTTAAGTGCTTTGTGATTAATGTGTCAATATCTTGCTTCTCTGTCAATGAGTACAGAGTGGCTTTGAGAATACTCCAAAGGCAGTTTTATGTTTATTTCACAAAATAGGAAACCAAATCATAAGGCAAGAAAATTGATGATATAGGAGAGGGCAGATAAGACAAAAAAATACATTTCTAAGAGAATGTATAATCTTGAATTTTCTTTGGTTTCCATTGAAACTGCTGGTGCCTCAGGAGACTGTCAGTTTAATGTTCTATCAGTTACCGTAATTCATTCTTTTGTTGAAAAGGCCCGTGCCAGCAGAAGGCTCACGAAGAGATTGCTTATGCAAATAGCTTTTGTGTCAGGAGGGAGATTGTCTTGTAATATTTCTTTAAAGTCACACATAGAAATCGTCAATGGGTAGCCGAAAAGCAAAATTGTAAGTTTAAAAAGAACAAAGGGAAAAAAGAATACTTGAACGGAGTGTGCAAAGCTATGAAGAAAAGCCAATGAAAACCACAGCACCTGTGGTCATTTTTGTTAGTTCAGAGTGGATGGGGCTAAGGGTGAATATGGAATGCAAAACAGTTTGGAGGAGCAAGGTTAACTGTATTTAAGTGTGGGGAATTGAAGACATCTGGTTATATCCAGACAAAACGTTATCTGTGTGATTCAGTGGCAAGTAGGGGTAACCCAGGTCACCTAAGGCAGTCTGGCTGCATAGACTCCCTTTCCCAGGAGCAGTAGGGCTGTGTTCCACCAAGCTGAGGTGCCATATGCTGCGTCCTCCCACCCCTGGGAAGTGAACAGACACACAGAGAGAATTCCAGGGATGCCAAAGGCCCTGAGTACACTGTCCTCATCCTGTAGCTGGTGGAGCTATCGGTCTCGTGGGGTCAGACAGAAATAGATAAATGAAGTAGGTGGAACCCTCATGGATGGCTGGCTTAATGAACTTTCTCCTGCCAGCAGTCATTCAATAAAGTCTTTCCCCTTCCTTTGTATTTTAGCTTACAAACATTGGCTTCTTTCTGAAAAGGTCACCCTGTTACTCAGACAGAACTTGTGGTTTTCAGTGACTGAGAACACCTTCGAATCAAACAGAACCTATTAGTAGTGGAAGAAGGAGAAGTAGTGCAAAAAGAGAAGTCAGTGCCAAGCCAAAGGAGGAAGGGAAAAATGGAAAAGATTAACTTCCAAATTTTTCCTTTTTATTTATTTATTTATTTATTTTTGAGATAGGGTTTCACTCTAGCCCAGGCTGACCTGGAATTTACTATGTAATCTCAGGTTGATCTCAAACTCACAGTGATCCCTCACCTCTGTCTCCCGAGTGCTGGGATTAAAGGCATGTGCCACCGTGACTGGACCCAAATTTATTTATTTATTTATTTTTGGTTTTTCGAGGTAGGGTCTCACTCTAGCCCAGGCTGACCTGGAATTCACTATGTAGTCTCAGGGTGGCCTTGAACTCACGGCAATCCTCCTAACTCTGCCTCCCGAGTGCTGGGATTAAAGGTGTGCGCCACCATGCCAGGCTCCTAATTTATTCTTTAAAAAAATATATTTATTTATTTGACAGAGAAAGAGGAGATAGAAAGAATGGGCACACCAGGGCCCCCAGCCACTGCAAATGAACTCCAGACACGTGCACCCCCTTGTGCATCTGGCTAGCAGGGGTCCTGGTAACTCGAACCAGGGTCCTTTGTCTTTGCAGGCAAATGCCTTAACTGCTCAGCCATCCCTCTGGTCCTATTCTTTTTTCTAATATTTTATTTTTATTTATTTATTTGAGAGAGAGAAAGAGAGATACAGAAATAGGCAGGTAGAGACAGAGAGAGAGAGAAAGGGTGTGCCAGGGCCTCCAACCACCTGCAAATGAACTCTAGATGTGTGAGCCCTATTGTGCATCTGGCTTATGTGGGTCCTGGGGAGTTGAACCTGGATCCTTTGGCTTTTCAAGCAAGTGCCTTAACCAGTAAGCCATCTCTCCAGCCCCAAAATTTATTCTTAATGACAATAAGAACATGGGACAGTTCTCTTTGAACAATAATCTTAATAACGTCTACTTATCATTTGCAATAATTCTAAGGTTTTCTAATGATATTTTTATATTAGGAAAGCACCTCATGATTTGATTTACTTCAGAGGGAAAAACGGCTTATTGGATCACTAAAAGTTATGGAAAAATCCATAGCAGAACAGTTTTACACTCACTAATTAAAAAAGAACATAATAAGACTTGCTGAATTTTGGTGATTGGGGAATAGTGTTTATACCCACAATAAAACATTAGGTTACTACCTCGGAAAAGCCTTGGTTCATTTCTTTTGACATTAGTGTTTGGAATAATTTAGTTTCCCTGGTAAATGATCCATAGACTCTTTAAAGTGTTGTTAGCTAAAAAATTATTAATGTGAAATCACTGAACATGTTTCATAATTTGGCCAAGAAAAGAGATGTGAATGCTGCATGTTATGGTATTAAGAGCACAAGAAAGGGGAGGGTGAGGCACGTAGAGGGGGAGAGGACCAGAGTGAAATGAAAAGGCCTTGTCCCTGGACAAAGAAATCACAAAATTTAGGGCAAACAAACTTTAATACATTGATGCTACAAAAAATATATATATTCCAGTATAGCCAACGTTTAACTAACTTCAACTTAGCATACTTTGGCAGAGCCCCTGGGAAGTAGTTGGTGGGAGTGAGATTTTCATGGAGAAACAGTCAAACTTGGAGGAGAGTATAGAATGATGAGTCACTCCACCCATAATTTCAACTGCTCTGCCAGAGCACATGGTGCCAGGTGTACTCTCTGCTTGCAGTGTTTGCTTCCCACCCCAGAACCTTCTCTCCCAACCCTGCTGGAATTCCTCCATAATGTGACTCCATAAAGTCATCCCAAGGATTTGGGAGATTGCCTTCCCCCTGGCCAACATCATAGCCTCCTTTGAATCCCACCACCCTTTATCTGGAATGCTTTCCACTAGTGCTATAGATTGCTATGATTTGTAAATACTCCTTTATTCCTTACTGAAATAGAACCTCCTTAAATGCAGTCACTTTGTCACAATTCTCTCTATATATAACAGATGCTCAAAAGTATTAAAGTCACTTTATCTCCATACAGCTCTAGGAATTAACATTCCACATGAAATGTGGGTTTTCTAATCCTTGTAAAATATTTTATTTATTTATTTGAGAGAGAGAGAGAGAGAAAGAGAATAGGCACACTAGGATTCCTAGCCACTGCAAACAGACTCCAGATGCATGTGTCACCTTGTGCATCTGGCTTTTCTGGATACTTGGAAATCAATCCTGAGTTCTCAGGCTTTGCGGTCAAGTGCCTTAACATTAAGCAATCTCTCCAGCCCCTTCCTAATCTTTTAGTGTAATCTGGTCCCATATACCAAATTCATTCATCCAGTATCTCATAAAGTTTTTGGTGGACACCCATTTAATTCCTCACACACCCCACCCCAGGTCCTAAGGACACAGGCTGCATGAAGGGAGCACACTTTGTCTCCCAGAACTATGGTGGCCAACTGTCCTGTTTGTGTAGAATTGAAGGGCTTCTAAGGAAGAGGGATTTTCATACCGAAGGATGGTACCAGGAACTCCTCTCCCAGCCTCCTGAATGTGGTATCAGAGCTTTCAGAGGCAGAGGTTATCCTTCAAGTTTCTTCTTTCTCTCTTTCTCTCACAGAACTAAATTTTTGTCTCTCTGCATCTCTAGCACATAAATTAGTGTCTGGTACTGAACTGACACTCTTTTATGTGGCCTAAGTATTTCCTTTTGTAAAGAAGGCTTTCATCTCCTGTCTAGGACAGAATGAATGACTTTCCACACCAGGCTTCTACAGCACTTGTCTTCTCAGTTACTCTGAGGCCATTTAAAAAACCTCTATCCCATTCATTGTTGGATCACCAGAATCTACCATTCTAATCTGGTTCATGTCAGGTGCTGGATAAAGGAATTAAGGAACATGTTGAAAGTCCAAAGACATTTACTCACAAGTGTTCTTCATGACAGATATGGGGAGCTGAGGTCTAAATCCAAGGAGTAGATATTCATTACAGAATGCGTGATTTAATCCCATCCTCCCAGCAACCCTCTTGAAGTTTCTATCTTCTCTATGTTACAAAAAAAAAATTAAAGATCAAAAATAATCACTAAAGTCACAGAGCTCACCAGTGGTGTAGGCCAGTGCAACTTCATGGACATCACACAGGTTATAGTGGTTTAGACCAGTATAGCTTTGCATTCCAGGTCATTTGGCTCTGCTGAACCCATAGACACAGCTCTCTGACATGGGCAGTGAAAGTACTGTGAGCAGAGACTGGAGTCCACGTGTGTGTGGAGATGGAGAAGAAAAGATGGTGAGCAGGAAATACTGCTTGTTAGAAAGTCAGGGGATGATTTCCTCTAAAACCTCACCTCGCCTGATACACTAGATTTTGAGATGTGCTGTAAGGAAACACTAATATGCAGGCCTATAATGAATTTTCTTTGAATATTTATTAGTGAGATATGATTAGTGATCATATATTATTTAGATGCTCAGGAAAAAAAGTCCAGTGGTGGATCATACCTGAAATCCAAAATAATTCACTTATTGAAATATTTAACTAGTCTTTCTGTTTGTTTACCATGCATCTCTTGCTGAGAATCTACCCAAGGATTCAATTTAGGAAATATATGGAAATCCCAAAGTGGGTTATGACACCATGAAAACACATACACACACATGAAAATTGTATGTATGACATACAATTTTTTTCCTACTTTTGGCATTTTTTAATCAGAGAAACAATAACTGATTATAATTAGTCTATTGACTTTGATTCAGTGGTCTTTATTTCTATAAGATATGAGAAAAACATTGGGCTGGAGAGATAGCTTCGTGGTTAAGGCACTTTCTTGCAAAAAGATCCAGGTTTGATTCCCCAGGTACACAAGGTGGCACATGCATCTGGAGTTTTTTTGCAGTGGCTAGAGGCCCTGTATGCCCATTTTCTCTATCTCCTTCTCTCTCAAATAAATAAAAAAAAGAAAAACATTAAAAGATAAATGAAACATATTCCCTTGCTAGTTGCTAATCTTTAGAATAATTTTGGAAGTGTTTATAAACAATATGCAGTTAGAAGTTGTGGTGGTTTGATTCAGGTGTCCCCCATAAACTTAGGTGTTGTGAATGCTAGCTCCCCAGCTGATGGATATTTGGGAATTAATGCCTCCTGGAGGGAGTGTATTGTTGGGGGCGGGCTTATGGGCTTTATAGCCAGTTTCCCCTTGCCAGTGTTTGGCACACCCTCCTGTTGCTGTGGTCCATCTTCTGTTGGCCAGGGGGTGATGTCCACCCTCTGCTCATGCCATCGTTTTCCCCTGCCATCGTGGAGCTTCCCCTCGAACCTGTAAGCCAAATAAACCTCTTTTTCCCAGAAGCTACTCTTGGTTGGGTGATTTCTACCAGCAATGCGAACCGGACTGCAACAGTAAAGTGGTACCAGGAGTGGGGTTGCTGCTAGACACCTGACTGTGGCTTCAGCCTTTTTGTAGCTGAATTTCAAGAGGAATGTGGAAGGAGTTGAAACCTTGGCCTAAGAGATGCCTTGCAGTGCTGTAAGTACAGCTGATGGACTATTCTGGTCTGAGCTGCAAGACCTGAAGGCAGTAAGAACTATGGACTGTGAGGTTTGGCTTATGAGGGTGAGAAAGAGCTTTGCTTGGACTGGGCTAGCAGTTTGCGTGAGAAGCTTGCTCTTGTGCCCATGTCTTGAGAAGTTGTGCAGGGTTGCTTTGTGTAGAAATGAACTGGTGTGTGCAGAGGGATATGGCACAGAAAGGAAAATCTTTGGGTGAACTGTTGCCCGTTCAGCTGCAACTGAGAGATTACAACCTTTGAGACTGGGCTAGCTGACCTGCGCTAGGGCAACAAGAAGAATGTCAACTCTTTTGAAGGGGTCTGAGTGCTCAAGGAGTGTCCTGTTCTTCAAAGTCTGCTTTATTCCCCCCGGATTAACAAATTGGCACCCTACCTGGTATTGTGGAGTATAAGAAATGCTGGAAAGAGGGTCATTGAGTTTGCAACACGGTCTTGTGTTTTGGAAATGGCCATGGGCAGTGTGAAGCGGGTTTGCTGGTTGCCTGCATAGAGACCCCATGGGGCCATGAGGATAAACCGTGGGCTGCAGTGGAGACCCAGTGGAGATGCCGGGACCATGAGATGGCTGCCGAGGAGCTGCCGGCCCCGATGAAGTTTCCCAGGACTGTGAGTAGCCTAGCTGGAGGGGCGGAACTGGAATGCCAGAGACTTGTTGCTGGTTAGAATTATCGGACTTGAAGACTTGTCACTGGCTAGAGTTGCTGGACTTGAAGCTACAGAGTTTGATGTTTGCCCTGGTTGTTTTAAATCGTGTATTGGTTAAATGTTTCTTTGCTATGCCCAATGCCATCTATTGCAGTGTGAATATTTATTCTGTGCCATTCTGGGTTTTTTGAGGTTATATTTTGGTAGTATGGCTCAGTTAAAAGATCTTAAACTATGGGGATGTATGAACATCATTGAGATTGATAAAAACTATGGGGACTTTTAAAGTAAGACTGAAAGCATTGTATTTTACATCATGTATGGATATCAGTTTATGGGGGCCAGGGGCGGAATGTGGTGGTTTGATTCAGGTGTCCCCCATAAACTTAGGTGTTGTGAATGCTAGCTCCCCAGCTGATGGATATTTGGGAATTAATGCCTCCTGGAGGGAGTGTATTGTTGGGGGCGGGCTTATGGGCTTTATAGCCAGTTTCCCCTTGCCAGTGTTTGGCACACCCTCCTGTTGCTGTGGTCCATCTTCTGTTGGCCAGGGGGTGATGTCCACCCTCTGCTCATGCCATCGTTTTCCCCTGCCATCGTGGAGCTTCCCCTCGAGCCTGTAAGCCAAATAAACCTCTTTTTCCCAGAAGCTACTCTTGGTTGGGTGATTTCTACCAGCAATGCGAACCGGACTGCAACAGAAGTTTTGCCTTTAAAACTTCACATGAAAGTCTTTCTGACAATAAAATTATTTTTTCAAGGTTTTGAAAATTCTCATTTTTTACATTTGATAATTATATACTGATATATACTTGATGAGGATATTAATAACAAAAGATTTCTTAGTGTTCAATATCTACTTTCTATATTGTCTTTCTGGAGTGAAATACTGTGACCTAAAGATACCTATCAGTTTAATTAAAACTGGAATGTGGCTTATTTTTATAGAGAGATTAGTTGGACATTGTTATCTCTGACATATCTGTTTAATATTCGTTAATATTAGGATTAGAAAATGTTCATAAAAAAACACGTATACTTGTGGATCTCCAGAAAACCTTTAATGTGGAAAATGACAGAGATCTGAAGTTCTAATGGAAACATTTCATGTGAGCAGGCTTGAAAGGACAGAGGTATGGATGACTCTTGTGACGCCAAACCACGTTGGCTGGAGCAACCTGACTCTAACCTTTCTTGAAGTGGTGAAGTTTTCTGGCTGATTTATTATGGCCTTACTAAAGTTGTACTAGCAGTCAGGAAAGAAGTGGGCAGAACACTTTTATCTAAATCAAGTAGACTTTAATGGTACCACTTGTTAATTTCAAACTAAGTTGTAGTGAAAAGCTTTAGTTTTCCTGAAGCCCTTTGCATTCTCCTCCTGGCCTCAGTAACCTTACAATATAGAACAGAAATGAGGCCAAGCCTACCATCCTTTCAATCTAATGTAGACAATACACAGTGAACAGGAATTCTGAGAAACTACGGAGACCTTTACCTTCTCTTTTACTTTTCTGAATATTCTTCTTTCTGTATTTCCACATTCAGAAAAAGTGTGGACTGAGTACAAGGCAACACAGAGGAGACCTTATGGGGTTTAAGGTAGAACCTCCATAGTAGACAGTTATTCATGGATCTACTGTGAGGGAGCATTGGAAAAATGAGAAATGTAGTGAGGCTATTGGAAGACCCAGTGGGCAGTGGATGTTACTCTGCCTGAGATCAGAACATTGTCACAGAAAGGAAGAAGACGGTGATCACTAGCTAAGAACCCAAGTTCCCTTCCCCTTAGCAACAGCACAGAGTCTGAATGACATTTGTCTTCCACAGGACACTCCTCATGTGTACTAGCTTCCAGAAAGATGAAGGAACACCCTGAGAAATGGAGAAATGTCTCCAAAGGTGGGAAAGCATCACCAGAGCAGAGGAAATTCTTGGTCTCTCTCTAGTCCAGGCTGACCTGAAATTCACTATATAGTCTCTCTGGATGGCCTCAAACTCATGATGATCCTCTTACTTCTGCCTCCCTGGGATTAAAGACATATGCCACCATATCCAGTTCCTTTTTTTTTTTTTTTCTTTTTGTTTTTCAAGGTAAGGTCTCACTCTACCCCAGGCTGACCTGGAATTCACTATGTAGTCTCAGGGTGGCCTTGAACTCACAGTGATCCACCTACCTCTGCCTCCCGAGTGCTGGGATTAAAGGCATGTACCACCATTCCCAGCTTCCAGTTTCATTTTTAAGATCCATACATGAGAGTTCCAGAAACCCATGAAAAGATGAATATAAAAATGATTGCCATGGGTTCTCTGGGAATTAGACAATGCATCAGAGACTGGTTGAAGGAATTGGTACTATAGGCACCCCTGAGATCTCGGTGGAGGATAACCTCTGTCTCTGTTAACCAGATATTAGAAGCAGACTTTTCTATTAATTATACATTTTAAAATAATTCTAGAGCCAGGCTTGGTGGCTCATGCCTTTAATCCCAGCACTTGGGAGGCAGAGGGAGGAAGATCACTGTGAGTTCGAGGCAACCCTGAAACTACATAGTTAATTCCAGGTCAGCCTGAGCAAGAGTGAGACCCTACCTCGAAAAACAAAAAACAAAACAAAACAAAACAAAACAAAAAAATAATAATTCTATAGGAAAAATTCTTGAAGTAAATTCAAATCTTTCTTGGTTTGAGAGAAGGAAAAGAACCAAAAGAGACCAGCAATACTGCATACCATTATATGAAATTAATCACAAGGAATATATCAAAGAGTGATTTAAGGAGGATTGCCCCACTGATGTGAGTGATTTTCCTATCCTTTATGGATTGTGTATCTAGCTATTGATTCAATATCATATTTCAAGTCCAGGCCCTGATATTCTTTAAAGTTACTACTTTTGTATTGAATTGCAACATATTTGTGTGTATTTGATAATAACTAGATAGATGTGCATATATGTGTATAACTTTATGAACACCTGAATTAAGGTCAATAAATTCACATTTAAATCAGTTGTTTTGAACTGGGAATGATTATGTCTAAAAATGTTGTTAGAATTTGTTGTTTTAAAAATATGCTTCTATGGAACACAGTTGTCCTGCAAGGAATTATTATAAAATATAATAAAATAATGCTCTTCTGGGCTGGAGAGATAGCTTAGCAGTTAAGCGCTCGCCTGTGAAGCCTATGGACCCCGGTTCGAGGCTCGGTTCCCCAGGTCCCACGTTAGCCAGATGCACAAGGGGGCACACACATCTGGAGCTCGTTTACAGTGGCTGGAAGCCCTGGTGCGCCCATTCTCTCTCCCTCTATCTGTCTTTCTCTCTGTGTCTGTTGCTCTCAAATAAATAAATAAAAAATGAACAAAAAATATAAAAAAAATAATAATAATGTTCTTCTCCAATGTAGGGTAAAATAATTCATAGAGGTCATTCTCTTGGTATCTTCTCTTAATAATAAAATAATCTTTGAAAGCTTGCTGTGAGTTAAATGCATTCACCATCTCCTTTAATCCTCAGTTACATTCACATTTTATAGATAGAAAAATTCAAATGAATAATTTCCCTTTGCCTTCTCAAATTCTAGGTGGTAGAGCTTGTGTGGTGAATTTAAAATATGTCCCTTTCCCTTGAAATTGAGCTGGCCTTTGTGACTCACTTATTACTAACAGAATCCAATGGGAGTGTCGCTGTGTGACTCTGAAGCTGGGTTAGAAAAGGTCATACAGCTTCCACCTGGCTCTTTTGTGATGCTTTTTCTCATAGAAACCAATGAGCATATACAAAATCTGATCTTCCTTAGACCTTCGTGCCAGTGTGAGGCCACATGTAAGTATGCTGGTCAACAGCTCAGCAACCACTGGCAGTCAATGGAAGTGAGACAATTAAATGTCCGGCACGGCCAGATGCCTGCAGCCCCATGTCTGACTACAAGTGCATGAGTGCTTTCAAATGTTCCCTGGTTGCTATTTTATACCACTGCGTGTTAGGGTAATTCATTGCACAGTTATAACCACCAGAATAGGCAATAATGGAACCTGAAACTTATCTAAAAGTATGTTTTTCTGCCTTCTTAAGCCTTTGATGCTATTACTGTCATTCCTCAATGAAATCTAGCATGAGACTCAGTTATGGACATGATAATGTATTGAGCTAAGTTCAGCAGTTGTAGTGATTGAGTTCTGCAAGTACTTTCCTGGATTACATTTGCTTTTTCCTAACCCAGCAGAGAATTATCCACTTTCCAAGTAGTGGCCAAGTTTTCATTCACTTGCCAATATGTATTGGATACCTACGATAGGTTAAGCAGACAAGAACTCTCATGAACACAGAAACAAATAAACATATGCTTCATCACCTTGCCAGTGATGGAGGGCTGGAAGCAAGAGGGAAATGCAAACATAAATAAGGCACAAGGTGAGTTCCACAGGGAGACATAGGAGGAAGGCTGGATGAGAAGAACTGCAAGTCTGCTTTCCCAGCGAGCTGGAGGAAGAAGGCAGGAGAATGGAGAGGGCAGGGACACCCTGGGATAATTTATTTTCAGCCCTGACTTCAGTTCTGAATATAAGATACTTCTGCTCACCAGTCAGTGGAAGGAAAATGGAGAAAGAATACAGAGGATGAAACAAAGATGGTCCCCTGTTAGGCACACCAGACAATCTGCCAGGGAGTTTGTAAATTAAAGATTATTTGCTTTCAGTCTACCAAACTTTGATTTTATTAAAAAAAAAGTTCTCTTTTTTCCCTTTAAGGAAATACTAATGGTTCTTATTCTGGAATTTATGGGGATGTGTCCCAGCATCTAGTTCTGTCACTGGCTCGCATGTAGAGCTGTCCTTTTATTCCAGATATCCCTTCATCTAGAAAGCTTCATTTTAACAGATGCATAGATGATATAGTTAGATAGATGAAAGATAAGTGGGTTCCTACATAGCTAGACATACACATAGATGTACACCTTGATGGATGAGTAGATAAATAATAGAAAGTGAGAAGGCAGATATAAAACCATTAGACAAGGAATAGTCACTTTTATATCACCATTGTTGTTATTTAGATGACCTGTATTCCATTTTTCCTTTGTTTTCCTTTGCTCTAATAATGCCTTCTGATTCTCTAAAGTTATAAATCTAGATTTTCAAAAGACTCAGATTTATCACCAAAATACAAATGTTCATGGTCTACTGAAAGCACCATTGATAAAAACACAACTTGTTACTCACAGGAAGCCAATGACAATAAGTAGCATTATTCCTATATACCATGTGCAAAACCTCATTTCAAACACGTTAGGCACAGTTGATTTTCAGAGCTGCCTCCCTGTTACTAGTCCATTTCCCAGAGGAGGAAATCAAGGCTTCCAGAAGTGAATTAACATGCTAGACTTCTCACAGCTTTCTCACAGAAAGCAACAAGACTAGGGTGCATGCCAAGGTAGTACAAGTTCACAGCAGAAGCTCTCAGAACTGTTACCAGATCTTTTCACAAAGCCAGAAAGAACCAGTCATGGAAATATTTTATTATGGTCCATATTTTTAACTATGTATCTTAATTTGGGAGGACACAATTCTACTACATAAAATACAGTACTTTTCCTCCAGTCATTCAACCATCCCTTGGTGTTCACACACTTTCAACAGATATTTAGTGGGCACCTTTAAGCATCTAAGACTCTTGCAGGTATTAGTACTACAGCTATGAACAGTGTGGGCAGAAAGCTGTGCTTTCACAGAACTTGTGTTCAAGAAGCAGGGAAATAGGTTATTAATGAATGTATAAATATTATGAAGATAGAGAAGTCAGTAAATAGGGAGGTCATCCCAAAGAAGACTGTTCTTTGGTTTATGAAGCCATGGAGAAGTAAAATCGTGTGCCCACCCTTTCCTCTCTACTCCAGTACTGAGACTTCTCTATCAGACCTTCCAAAGCTCAGTGACCATTGCAGAAGAGGTGGTGGAAAGAATGTAAGAGCCAAAGGAAGGGTAGGACTGCTTAAAAGGCACTCTTGTAGAAACAAAATGGCCTGGATGCCCATGACCTTGCAGTGTCTGGTACTACCTACACAGCACCATCATAATAGTAGGAAAAGATCATGACATCAAAATAAAAGAATGATTGAGAGGGGGAGGAGATATGATGGAGGGTAGATCTGTGAAGAGAAAGTGGGGGATGGGAGGGAATTATCATGGTTTATTGTCTATAGCTATGGAAGTTGTCAATAAAAACATTTAAATAAAAGATGCTTATAGGGGCTGAGGAGATAGATGGCTCAGTAGTCCAAGGCACTTGCTTTTAAAGTTGCCAGCCTAAATTCAATTCCCCAGCAACCTCTAGCACCCAGGTAAAGCCAGATGAAAGTGGTGCCTGCATCTCTGATCCCAATGAGTCTAAGGAGTGGGGGATGGAATCAGGAATCTCAGAAACTCTCAAGCAGAGCCTCTGTCTCAAAAGGGTGAAAGAAGAGAATCACCCAAAGCTGTCCTTTGACCTCCACATAGGCATCATGGCAAGCGCAGAAACGTGCGCGCGCATGCGCATGCACACACACACACACACACACACACACACACACACACACACACACAATAGGAAAAGAAAGAAAAAGATGCTTGTAAGTCCGATCAGCTCCTGTGCTCAAGTGACTTGTTAAAACACTGTAGAGATTTAACCTTAGCCAAATGCCTTAGGCAATGCAGTGTCCCTTACCTAGGACTTTAGCTTATGAAAAAAGTAGTCACTTTCCCTAATGCTTGATCTTGAACTTGTCAAACCATGAGGCATTGAATTATGAACTTTGTTTCTTTTTTCTGTTTTGTATACATACGTGTCTGGTCTGAGAGACATCAGTGTCAGAGGCACTACAGAGACCATCATCACAGAAGTATAGAGTCATTGCATAGAATAATGCTGTCAAAGGAGATCCAGATTAAATATTACAATAGAAAAACTCAAAATAAACAAAATGTAAGCAAAATTCCAAGCATGAAAACTATATTTCAGCTGGACATGGGGGGGCACGCCTTTAATACCAGTACTTGGGAAGCTGAGGTAGGAGGATCACTGTGAGTCTGGGGCCAGCCTGAGAATACACAGTGAGTTCCAGGTCTGCCTGAGACCCTTCCTCAAAAATACCAAACCTAGGGTTGGAGAGATGGCTTAGTGGTTGAGGCATTTGCCTGGAAAGCCAAAGGACCCAGGTTCAACTCCCCAGGACCCACTTAAACCAGATGTACAAGGTGGAGCATGATTCTGGAGTTTGTTTTGCATTGGCTGGAGGCCCTGGCATGTCCATTCACAGCCACCCCCACCCCCAGCCTCTCCCTCTTTCTCTCTCTCACAAATACATAAATAAAAATATATTTAAAAAGTCAAAACTTAAAAAAAAGGAAGAAACATAGATTTCAGCTCATCAATGGGTTTATTTGCACACACCCCAAAATCATCAGAAATCTTAAGTAAACATTATTCTCTTCAGTTCTCTCTGTGCCCCTACAGAAAGGCTACATCCTGGCTTGTAAAGCATAACCTCAACGTCTTGTCAGGTTTTGAACATCACTGTAAGCAGAAAAGCTCAGCAGATGTCCACACAGTCCTCCTGTCAGAGCCTGCTCTCAGCCCATTCCGAGGAGCCCACGTGGGGACACTGAGAGGGCAAACACGCCCGAGAAGCCCTCCGCAGCTGTCAGTCTCCACACCCTCCTCACCACCTGCTTCTTCCTCATCCAGAACTGGGGCAGTTACCATCGCACTGTCACAATCTCTGTTCCACTTCAGTGGCTTACTTTAGCATTTTCAGTTTTCAAATTTAGAGCAAATAGGTATCACAGAAGGACTGATTGTAATACACATATCTATCCGATCTTAGTAATTGAAAAACAATAATAATATTTATGTATGGGGTACAGGATGATGTATCGATGCATGTATGCATTGAGGATGATCAGATCAATTAATCAGCATATACTTATCTTAAATACTATAACTGTATTCAATAAAATTCCATATGATTTCTCCCATCTAATTGAAGCTTAGAAAGCTTTGACTACATCTCCACTTCATGTAGCCAACCCCTTTCCTTCCATACTCTGGTGGAAAGCAACTATTATTATTTTTTTAACTTTTAGTTTTTATTAATTATGGACTTTTCTATCTGAAAAATGTGTGTTGGTTACATTCCACTCATGTTATTCTCTCATATCCCCTCTTTATTGCCCCAATTCCACTGAAGGTCTTCCTCAGCAGGGTTATTCACACTGGGGATATGAATACATGAGTCTCTGTGGATGTAGGGGGACAATGCCTCTGAATACACTTACCCACACTGTAGTTCTTACAATCTTTGCACCCCCTCTTCTGCAATGTTTCCTGAGCCTTGGTGGGTAGGTTATAAGCCTACTTTAGTGTTAATCTCTCTGCAACTTCTGACTTTCTGCTTTGATGAGTTTTGAGTGTCCTCAGTGTCTATGGCCACCTCCCTGGAGCAGGTTGTCAGGATAGCAGTGAGAGCAGCACTTGTGGTTAAATCACCACTTACTTTGTGAGGTCTCCTTGGCCCTGGCAGATATGCTAGAGATAACTACTCTATGCTAGGTAGTTCTTTTCTTGCCATATTGTGTGGATGGATCTTAGTTCTCCCTGGGTTTTGCTGCCATCTATAAAGCGCTACCACCACCAACAAAAACACATCAGATTCTCCAACCAGGAATGTGAGAAGCATAGATTTAAAAGGCTAACCATAGTTAATTAAGAGACATTTAAAATTTTTTAATATTTTATTTATTCAAGAGAGAGAGAAAGAGGGAAAAAGACAAAGAGAATGGGTGCACCAGGGCCTCTAGCCACTGCAAATGAACTCCAGATGCATGTGCCACTCTGTGCATTGGGTTTATGTGGGTCCTGAGGGATCAAACCTGGGTTCTTTGTCTTTGCAGGCAAGCACCTTAACCACTAGCCATCTCTCCAGCCCAAATAGACATTTTATTTTTATGTATTTATTTTAGACAGATGGAGATAGAAAGAGGCAGATAGAGAGAATGGGCACACCAGGGCCTCCAGACACTGCAAATGAATTCTAGGTGCATATTCCACCTTGTGCATCTGGCTTTACATGGGTACTGGGGAATTGAACGTGGGTCCTCAGGCTTCACAGGCAAATGCATTAACTGCTAAGCCATCACTTCAGCCCAGTTAAGAGGCATTTTGATGGTATAGCCACTCATTGGCCAAAGAGTAGTAGGAACTTCTCTCTGAAGTCTATGACTATTGTATCCACAGAATTCTGACTTGGTTCAGTACCAGGTATGAGTTTTCTCCACTGAGTTGGTGTCTCATCCAATCAGAGAGCTGTTGATTTCCCCCACAGGCTAAGTGTCACTACTGCACAGGTGTACACCTCTTGTCCGGCTTATGTGTCATATATGTCTTAGCTTGGAGGATTCCCTGCTTGCTAATGCTATTGGTGGCTATTATCCCACAGGAGTTTGCGTAGCAATTTCCAGCACTATGAAGGCTAACCAGCAAGGAGTTGGCTTGATTCTAAGTTCTAGAGTGCTCTCTTGATATGCTGTGTGCACAGCCTGTGGTGTCTTCACCTATAGAGTCTTACCATTTAAGGACAATTATTTTTATGCCACTTATAAGTGAGATCATGATGTATTTATTTTTCTCTACCTGACTTATTTGTCTTTGCATAATGTTGTCTAGGTTAATTCATGCTGCCACAAATGGAAGGACTTCCTGCCTTTTAAGGCATGAATGCAATTTCATTGTGTGTATAACTAATTTTTAAAATCAGTTCATCTGTTGATGCACACAGGTTTTGTTTTTTGCATACTTTGGCTACTGTGAATAGGGCTAGAGTAAACATGAAAATGCAGGTATCTCTCCAACATACTGAGTCCACTTCCTTTGAATATGTACCCAGAAGTGGAATTATTGGAGGCCATGGTAGTTTCCTTATTAGCTTTTCTGAGAAACCCTCATATTGTTTCCAAAAATGGCTGAATTAACTTATAATAGCTTCAGCAATGTAAAAGAGGTCCCGTTCCCCCATATCCTTGCCAATACTTATCTTTCAACTTTTGAAAATAGTCAATCTAACAAGTGTAAGGTAGTATTTTATTATAGTATTAATGCCTATTCTTTTGTATATCTACTAGATATGCATATGTGCTTGTGTGTGTGTGTGTGTGTGTGTGTGTGTGTGTGTGTGTGTGTGTGTATCTTCATTAAACATACACATTCTAGAATCCTTTCTTTTACCCTAAAGTCTTTAGTAGGCCTCAGTCGGTCCTTAGGGTCTACATTTAAAGTGTGCACTCCAGGTGTTTCTGATATAAGGGAATTTGGGAGCCATAATTTTGAAAACAGTGCAATTAGTAGCAAAATAATTTCTCAAAAGAATAGTTACATAGAAGTTTATATGTCTGACATATTCAATGTTGAATGAATATTCAATTTGAGAACTGTAGCATTATGAAGTATTTGGGCTGGGAGGGAAGATCATTCTAGCTTAATGCCTTCATTTAACCAACGAGGAAATATAGGAACTGAGAAGGACCCAAGGCTTATTATAACAGGTTTGTGGAAGAAAAAGGGCTAGAAATACTTGACTTCTGATCAGAGGCACCCTCTTTTACATTCTAAAATGAAATTAGAGGATCAATTAGAAGAGTTCTCAGGTTGTTTTGACCTTTTGTAAAACTCTAGATTCTCTAAGTTGTCTCTCAAAATGTAGCTCCTGTCTATTCACATATTTCTTTTATGGTAACAGAGGAGTTGATAGTTCACAGAAATAGAAAAGAGCATGGAAAATACAGTTTATAGAGGAAAGTTCCTTGCAGAGAGATTCTAAACAATGATTTTTTGCTTTAAATTACCTGTAATTATATTCCTTAATATAACCAGCCTAGTCTCCTTTTGGATTTTTTCTGCCTAAAATCTTTCCTTTTTTTTTTTGCTTCCACAGTAAGGTCATGTTGGGACTCACTGAGGCCTGTGTGATGAGCAAGGGAAATGCCCACAACGCCAACAGAGAAAAACAACCTTCCTTACAACTCTTCTGAATTTTTGTCAAACTTATACATTTTCATAAGATTAAGATAAATCTGTTTCAAAGTTGTGCTGCTGGCAGTTTTGCAGAAAATGTATAGAATTTAAACCTATCCATTTATTTCTATGTGGAAAAATATAAACACATGTGACACATAGAATTATTATACAAATTGTGCTGGCCTAATTGCTTAGAATATCTACTTTTCCAGATGTTCTCTTCTTCAGAAAAAAAAAAAAATTCATTGGAAGACAAATTGCACACTTAGATCTTGAAATCTGATGTGTTTTATTTAAAAAAGAAAACAAAAAGAAAAAGTTTCCACAAAGAATTGAACACATTAAAGTTAAAAGAGCACGAGTGTTGAAGCCAGGTAAAAGAAAGCCTGTGCTGACTGCTGTGTACACGTTTTACATTACGTTTGCTCATGTGTGAAACAGGAATTATACCCTAACCTGAAAGATTATTTAAAAAAAAAAAAACACTCATGAGCCTTTAATGCTAAAGTGATCAAATAAATTATATAACATTTACTAAACATTACATTTGTTATTTGGAAAAATACTATTAAAAACACCAAGTTACACTACTTACCATAAAATATTACCTATTTTTAGTGAAAGAACATGGGCTTTGGGAAGCACAGCAATCCACAGAGACTTTCAGCAATTAAATTCAGTTTGTCTCCAGGGTCTCAGCTCATCTGTGCTGACTTGTTCCAGCTCCCAAATCTCCATTCTATAGAAGTTATGTCAATGGGAAGAAAGAGAGAGATGTTACAGGGAAGACAGCATGGCTAGAATTAAATGATGGTTACAGTCTCCCTGGAAGCTCATCAGTTCCATCTACATAAGTCCAAGCTTAAAAACATCTCCAAGGCGATCACCTACTATGAGCTCTTTGCTATTTAATTTGTCAGATCTCATCCACTACAAGAGAAAAACCAACAGCAGTGGCCTCAGTACCACATAGTCACCATAGACTTTGAGGTTGGAAAGGACATGTTTTCAGAAAGCCTCTGATACATTTCTGATCTCCAAGAATGTTCAGGAAATAAATCTATACATGGTGTAAAGAAGTAGTTCTTATTCTCTCATACATGTTACTCTCAAAAGGAAAATTTTAATTACCCAGGCTCTTAGATATTTCATTAAATCAGACATCAATTTTATTAACTCCCAGTAATTCTAATGTACTGCCACAGCTGAGAACAGTTGATATGATTTTATGTCTTATTCTGGGAGAAAAGGGAACTCTTCTCTTAAAAGCAGAAATTAAATTTATATCCACATTTATAAATATGAAAACTCAATCCAATTAAAAAAAAATGTTTATTGAGCACTTTCCTGCAGGGATGTGACCTTCTCCACTCAGCAAGAGAAGCAAGAGAAGAAATGGAAAGGTCTTCATGGAAGAATACAGGACTACTACACAGTAGGAAAGGCAAAACATTTATTCATTTGAGAGAGCTGAGAAATAAAGGCATCATAGGAATATGCAGAGAACACAATCTTCTTATGATAGGCACAGAAACTTAAAGGATTCTCAATCTCTCCATCCCAGAAGAAATCACTCTCAATTGTTTCAGATGCTTCTTCTAATATTTGAAAACATATGTTTAAATTGCTACTTCTAGATTTCTTGACATTGATTATTGCCTATGGATCTTCCACTCTGAAGGATGGGGTTTCCATACAGTTAAACACTTTTGTCTGTTCCCTTTTTTCAATAACTATTGTAAGGAGTGAGAGTATAGCATAGGTCAGACATATCTATAAACTCAAATGCAGCTATAGAAAGGTAAAATGAGCAAGCAAGTAGTTGAATAATATAATTCTAGACAGTAACTCATTACACAAAAAAAATAAAATCAGACAAAGCAGAAAGGACATATATACTCCTTCTTCAAATGACTCAGCATGATTCTGTTTTGATGTTTTCATTAACATCATTAATTATTTTACAATGAGATATACACTGTGTGATGACTATCTTTCCTTTCTTGTACATTTTTTATTAAATTTTATTTATTATTTATTTGCAAGGAGAGAGAGAGAAATAATGGGCTCCCCCAAGGGCCATATGTTATACATTGGCTATCTTTCCTTCATTATAAAATTTCTTTTTAAAAACTTAATTTATTATCTATTTGCAAGTAGAGAAAGAGAGAGAATGGGTACTCACCAGTGTCTCTTGCCACTGCAAATTAATTCATGATGCATTTGTCATTTTATGCATCTAGATTTACATGAGTACAGGGGAATGGAGGCCTGGGCCATCAGGCTTTGCAAGCAAGTGCCTTTAACCACTAAGCCATCTCTCCAGCTCCTGCTGCACAACAATTTCTTTGCACAACAATTTCTTTTCTTTGAGACTGAAATTCTTTGGTTATACATTTGGTTCATTTCCCATGAACTAAGAACTAACTTCTGTCAGAACTATAAAATTTCTCTTGATCTGATCAAACACAAGAGCTAGTCACTCTGATCCTCCCCCTCTTCTCTCATCATTTCTTCCAGAAACCACACACACTGTCTTCTCACTCCAGTCAGTTCCCAGAACTTCCCAGACCCATAGTACAGCTGTGGGCTGGGGCCTCCCTAGATTTTCCTCTGCCTATCTCCTGTGTGACTCTCCTTCTGGTTACCACATCTTCTTTCTTGTGGTAGTTCTCTAGAGTGACGGAAATGTTTCATTCTATTATCACGCATGATAGGTAGCCTAAGCACAGGATTTTAGGTTGGAAATAAATTTTTTCACAGGAATTTAAACACCTTGTACCATTGCCCTCTGATTTCCATCACTGCTGCTGAGAATTCTGATGCATTCCTGCTCCCATGTTTGGTATGTGATCTCTTCTCTTTCCACTGGAAAACTTACTTTGCTAAATGTTAAATTTCTATTCCACAGGATTCTTTTTCAAGAAGAGGGATGTTTGGTGATTGCAATCACATATTATAGAGGCAGAAGAGGGGTTTATCACTTAACTCTGGCTCCAGCGTCAGACGGGCTCCTCACCGTCCCTGTGCTCTTTTGGTTGGACACTAACAATACTACTTACTGTCCATGTCATAGGGTTTATGGGAGGATATTTGAGATTATCTGGAATAGTGCTTGACACATAATAAGTCCTCTGTAAACATCAGCTATTTTATTATTGTTATTATTAATTATTTTTAATCATCATTAATTATTCTGTGTGAGGGGAATTTAATTTATTTTAAAACTTGGGTTTTATAGCTAGAAAATCTGACTGTGGCATTTCTGTCACATTTTGATATATTATTTCTGAAGTAATTCATTATCTGTTGAATTTCCTGTATGTTTTACTTTATGGGGGGAAATGTCTCAGGTATTTCTTCTAGATGGTAGTCAATAGATGTTTGGTAAACACATGTGTCCAGAAATAGCCCTATCCATTAGGGAATGTTTCCCAAACTATACTCCCTTGGAACTCCAGATTTGTTAGTTAATCAATAAGTAAATGTAAGAAATAAATATGAAATCAAGTAAATTTCAAGTTCAATTCTTTGAATAAGTTTCTTTATATCGATACTTCTTTGAGCTAGCTCTGATAATATTCATTTTGATCACTAAAGAAGAAAACAATTATCAGTATCCCATGTAGCTAGTACACTATTAACTCTCTACAAAGATAGTTTGGGAAGTTTTACTTATCAAAAATAGGTCTCCAAATTCAGTACATTCAAGAACCTAATTTCCATACTTGAGTGTGTTTTAATTCTCCCACTGCACATACTATCCTTGGGCCAGTCTCACAGGAGTACTCCTGTAAAACTCGGAATATCACAGGGACCATCTTCCCATAGAGTCTAAATGATACGGAGAAACAAGATCCAGTGTCAGAGAAATTTTCATGACAGAGTTCATGACGTGAAGAGTAACTGGGGAACAGTGTGGCATTATAGGTCTTAAAGTGAGGAGGAAGTGGGGACAGTGTGGTGTAGTAGGTATTGGGGTGAGGAGTAACTAGAGACAGTGTGATGCAGTAGGTATTGGGGTGAGGAGTAACTGGGGACAGTGCGGCGTAGTAGGTATTGGAGTGAGGAGGGACTGGGGACAGTGTGATGTAGTAGGTATTGGGGTGAGGAGTAACTGGGGACAGTGTGACGTAGTAGGTATTGGGGTGAGGAGTAACTGGGGACAGTGTGACGTAGTAGGTATTGGGGTGAGGAGTAACTGGGGACAGTGTGATGTAGTAGGTATTGGGGTGAGGAGTGATTGGGGACAGTATGATGTAGTAGGTATTGGGGTGAGGGGTAACTGGAGACAGTGTGATGCAGTAGGCATTGTGGTGAGGAGTAACTGGGGACAGTGTGATGTAGTAGGTATTGGGGTAGGAGTAACTGGGGACAGTGTGATGCAGTAGGCATTGGGGTGAGGAGTAACTGTGGACTGTGTGATGTAGTAGGTGTTGGAGTGAGGAGTAACTGTGGACAGTGTGATGTACTAGGTATTGGGGTGAGGAGTAACTGTGGACAGTGTGACGTAGTAGGTATTGGGGTAGGAGTAACTGGGGACATTTCTGCGTAGTAGGTATTGGGGTGAGGAGCAACTGGGGACAGTGTGACGTAGTAGGTATTGGGGTGAGGAGTAACTGGGGACAGTGTGACGTAGTAGGTATTGGGGTGAGGAGTAACTGGGGACAGTGTGACGTAGTAGGTATTGGGGTGAGGAGTAACTGGGGACAGTGTGATGTAGTAGGTATTGGGGTGAGGAGTAACTGGGGACAGTGTGATGTAGTAGGTATTGGGGTGAAGAATAATTGGGGACTGTGTGACATAGTAAGTATTGGGGTGAGGAGTAACTGGGGACTGTGTGACATAGTAAGTATTGGGGTGAGGAGTAACTGGGGACTGTGTGACATAGTAAGTATTGGGGTGAGGAGTAACTGGGGACTGTGTGACATAGTAAGTATTGGGGTGAAGAATAACTGGGGACTGTGTGACACAGTAAGTATTGGGGTGAGGAGTAACTGGGGCTGTGTGATGTAGTAGGTATTGGAGTGAGGAGTAACTGGGGGACAATATGTCGTAGTAGGTCCTGCAGGTCGTGGGAGCTGCAGCTCCTTCTTACTCCTGGGGTTAGGGCGAGTTTAAAGGTCGATTCAGTAGAGAAAAAGGGAACACTAAAGGGACTATTTAGTGCTCTTTTCTCTTAGTCTCTTTCTGTTATCTATCTCCTCTCTCTGCATGTCTAAAGATTTCATAGCAAGCATCTAATGCTCACTGAACCAGACTTGGAGGGTGGGATCTGAGGCATGTGTTGCTAAAAAGATGATTCTTGGGACAAGGAAGTTTGCATGAGCCACAGCTGCCCATCCCTGACCTTGATCTCCATTTGACCCTACATCCACAATAATTGTGTAAGACAATTTGAAATCGTTTTCTCCTATCTGTTTAGCTTCAGATGCTGACTGCAATGCTAGAGCAGGCCCTCACCCTGGTTCTAGTTTCTGTCTCTCCATTTGTCTAGTGGCATTAAATGGAGTGAATCCCTCCTCTGATTAAGCTTGCCAGACCAGCTCAAACATTATCTGAATATTGGAATGGAGAGATGACTTAGCAGTCAAGGTGCTTGCCTGAGAAACCTAAGGAACCAGGTTCAATTACCCAAAACCAATATAAACCAGAGGCACAAGTTGGATCATGCATTTAAAGCTCATTTCCTAACCTGTTGTGATGCCCCCACAAGTGCAATAGTGGCATACAGCCTTGGTGGGGAACTAACTGCTCTTGATTTGGCTAACTGGGAAACAATTCAGAACCATATCCAAACATAAGCCCACTCTCCATTATCAAGCTACCATCAATCATGGGCTACAAGAGGGCCTACACCTATTAAATTCTCTATTAAAAAAAAAAAAAAGTAAGGGTTATCTCATTTGTCCTGGTGCTAACTTACTCTCCACTGGAGAATCTGCTTCTCTTTTTCAGATAGATGTAGACCCTAAGGAGAGAGCCACCCCATCATACATACCTCAAAAGGGCCCTGGCTGAAAGTAAGAAAAATTGGTGAAATAAGGAAGGGTGCTGTTTCCTGATGAACCGGATACCAGCACAAGGGTGAAGGAGATCAACACAGAGAAAAATCAACTCCTACCAAATCAGAGAGCCAGAGCCTCAGAGGCCTCCAACACCTCATCACTGAAGCAGACCAAAAATGAACCCAGGGAAATTTTGCGGAAGAGGGGGCGGAAAGAATGTCAGAGCCACATGTTGGGTCATGATATGCAGAGACATTTATCGTACCCATAACTGTGGGCTAACTCCACAATGTATGACCCATATACCTCAACAAGGAGGGGCCAATGGGGAGGGGTGGTCATGGAAGAGCCTAATAATGGTACCAAACTGACTGCATTTGCTGAATACAAAACTAATAAATAAAAATACATACATACATACATAAATACATAAATAAATAAATAAATAAATCTCATTTGCCGTGGCTAGAGGCACTGGTGTGCCCATTCTTTCTCTATATATAATTAATAAATAATATTTTAAAAATTGTCTGAGCATATTCTCTCAATATTTGATAGAAGCAGATGTTAGATAGTTTCAAGGTAACTCAATACTAGTTATTGTAAAAAAAGTGACAATATTCAGACAAGACTGAAAGACCGTGACTGAAAAGTTCAGTTCTCCTGTGCTGTTTCCACCAGCTGTGCTGCTTCCCTGTTTGGAGTCCATTAGCATTTCCTGAATCCTTTGGGAGATACATGCTAATGGATTTATAAATAGGCATGTAATTTGTGTGTGTGTGTGTGTGTGTGTGTGTGTGTGTGTGTGTGTGTGGTGTGCATTTCTTTTACACAAGGTATCACACTCTGCTCTGCTGCCTTCACTCATTCTACCTTGGTAATTTTTAAAGTTTCAACTGGGTCCCTTCAAAATCCACACTGCAGTACTAACCCCGGTGCCTCTAAAGTGACTTTATTTGGAAGTTAGTTGGTTGCAACTATAATTAATGAAGATGGATTTATACTAGAGCACAATGGGTTCCCCGTCTAATGTGACTGCTGTCCTTATAAGCCGAGGACACAGAGAATGCCATGTGGGGACAGATGACAAAGGCAAACAAATACCAAAGCTTGCTGACAAACTGCCAGAAGCGAGAAGAGGCAAGGGAGAATGGTCTGGGGCAGGTTGCAGAGGGAGCAGGGTCTGGCCACCACCTTGTTTTGGACTCAAGCCTAAAGCTATAATACAGTGAACTTCTGCCATAAGGCACGTGGCTTGTCACACTGTTTCGGATGTCTTGGGAAATGAATGCAGAGTTCTTTCCACATCTGGCAGAAGCACAGGATTCTACCCTATAATTGGGACATATCACATACAGTTCCCTACTAATAGACATTTAAGTAGTTTTTAAATGTTTGTCATGAGAATAATGCAGAGGGCTGAGGATATAGCTCGGTGGGTAATGTGCTTGCCCCATGAGCATGAGGACCAGAGTTTGATCACTACAACTCATGTAAAAATGCTGGATGTAGGCCATGTGTGGTGGTGTGTGCCTTTAATCCCCACACTTGGGCAGCAGAGGTAGGAGGTTCACTGTGAGTTCAAGGCCACCCTGAGACTACATAGTAAATTACAGGTCAGACTAGGCTGAAGTGAGACCCTACCTCGAAAAACAAACCAAACCAAAAAAAGCTAGATGTGCTGGTATGCGTTTGTAATCTTCACCACAGATGAGGTAAAGATAGGTGGATCCCTGGGATTGGCTGACCGGCCAGTCTAGACTAACTAGGTAACATCCAGACCAGTGAGAGACCTTGTTTCTAAAATAAACACACTGCATGCTGTGGCAACAACACCTGGAGATTTTCCTCTGGCCTCTACATGTATGTGTCCCTACATACACAAAGGAAGAGGAGCAAGTATGCTGACATATGTTGTCGTTCCAGAACTTGGGAGGAAGAGGCAAGAGGATCCTTATGAGCTCAAGGCCAAAACAGTCTACATAGCTAGCTCCAGGCCGGACAGGGCTATATAATGAGGCCCTGATTCAGAAAAAAAATAAGAAGAACAATGCATTTACTACCCAAGGGGTATCATAATTGTGCTCAAGTCAGTCAGGATGCTAACTGGGATGGTTTTGTCCTGACTCCTCTGGAACTCTACTGGCCTAGAGTTTTTCTTTTTTCTTTTTTTAATTTTTATTAACATTTTCCATGATTATAAAAAAATCCCATGGTAATACCCTCCCACCCCCCACACACATTCCCCTTTGAAATTCCATTCTCCATCATATTTCCTCCCCATCTCAATCACTGTACTTACATATATACCATACCAAACTATTAAGTACCCTTCTCCCTTCCTTTCTCTTCCCTTTATATCTCCTTTTTAACTTACCGGCCTCTGCTACTAACTATTTTCCTTCTCAGGCAGAAGCCCAATCATCTGTAGCTAGGATCCACATATGAGGAAAAACATGTGGCGCTTGGCTTTCTGGGCCTGTGCCGTGGACTGACTCTCGGGGAGATCAGGACCGAGGGAGAACAAGGGCAAAGGCTCAAGGAGACTCGGGATTTGGTGAGGAAATGACAGACAGACACACTCTAAGTTGAATATGCTGCTGCAATTTACTGAAGGTTTCATGAAGGTTTTATACAGATTGAACAAGGAAACTTAGCAAGCCAACAAGTGATCTCAGAAATCATTAATCTAAACATTCTTAAGTATTGTTTTATTCTAAGCACCTATGTAATATTTATCAGGCAGGAAATGTACCCATTTTTTTTTTTAAGGAGGACGTCTTGCACTATTGACCACAGCTTTACATGAATAGAAGCTTGGGGCAAGAGGTATAAGGTGAACAATAGGTTATTTATTTCTTATAAACCGAGCAGAGAGCCATCTCTTTCCACTTAATAGATTATTTATATAATCCTCATATTCATTATAAAAGTGTTTCTATCCAAAAGACCACCAATATTTTAAGGCTGGTTTAATGCTTTCTAGGAATTCTTTTCTTTCTTATCTAGAGTATAAGCACCAAGGCTTACGTGTCCTTGCTAAGCGTTTCATAAATGGAAGAGAATGCCATAGCCTTCTTTTTTTTTTTTTTTTTTATAATTCACCCATCTATTACCTAATTCATCATATCCTCCCTCATAGGGGAGTGGAACTAAGTAGATTCCAGCTCTAGGAGTCCACGATCTGCCCTTGATCAAGTACTGAACATATCCCCCAGGAAGTTTCCTGGTGGGAATGCCTAAGTTTTGTAACTCCTTTTCTGTAGAACTGTCATGCTTCTTATGAACATTACCGATTAACATTTCTACTTTCACTTTCTCAGGATTAGTATTGTCTTCAGTCATCATAAGTTGTTTCTACTCTACACCATCTAAAAACTGTCCTAGAGTTAATTTTTTATTCCTAGTAGAGTTATACAATTCCTCCATTGTCTTAATCATAGGAGGGACACATTCAATACTCAAATTGTTCCTTGTACTTTGATTGTGTGCATGATTACCAGTAAGCGTAGCGTAGAACTAGCTGTTCTTTGACAAACAACCAGAAGAAAGCAGAAAAGAAAGAAAGCACAGAAAATAGCCCACTGGCGCCAGCAATTAGGTCGTCGTGACTTCTTATAGGCAGCAGGAACCATGACAGCAGCTGACTGCCAAGGGGTCACCGGCGGCATCCCTCCGAGGAGTGCTGGCCCTCTGTCCTCAGCTCTCTACCAGTGTAGAGGCATCTCTGCTTGCTACATAGGCGAGGTCGCCGTGGACGTAGCAGGCCTGGGTTACCTCACTTAGTATAATCCTTTCCAGGTCCATCCATTTTTCTGCAAATTTCATAACTTCATTTTTCTTTACTGCTGAGTAGAACTCCATTGTATAAATGTGCCACATCTTCATTATCCACTCATCAGTTCAGGGACATCTAGGCTGGTTCCATTTCCCAGCTATTATAAATTGAGCAGCAATAAACATGGTTGAGCACGTACTTGTAAGGAAATGAGATGAGTCCTTAGGATATATGCCTAGGAGTGCTATAGCTGGGTCATATGGAAGATCAATCTTTAGCTGTTTTAGGAACCTCCATACTGATTTCCACAATGGCTGGACCAGACTGCATTCCCACCAGCAGTGTAGAAGGGTTCCTCTTTTTCCACATCCCCGCCAACATTTATGATCATTTGTTTTCATGATGGTGGCCAATCTGACAGGAGTGAGATGGAATCTCAATGTAGTTTTAATCTGCATTTCCCTGATGACTAGTGACGTAGAACATTTTTTTAGATTCTTATATGCCATTCGTATTTCTTCCTTTGAAAATGCTCTATTTAGATCAGTAGTCCATTTTTTGATTGGCTTCTTTGATTCCTTATTATTTAACTTTTTGAGTTTGTTGTATATCCTAGATATTAATCCTCTATCAGATATATAGCTGGCAAAGATTTTTTCCCATTCTGTAGGTTGCCTCTGTGCTTTTGTCACTGTGTCCTTTGCAGTGCAAAATCTTTGTAATTTCATGAGGTCCCAGTGATTAATCTGTGGTTTTATTGCCTGAGCAATTGGGGTTTTATTCAGAAAGTCTTTGCCAAGACCAATATGTTGAAGGGTTTCTCCTACTTTTTCCTCTAGCAGTTTCAGATTTCAGGTCTGATGTTAAGATCTTTAATCCATTTGGACTTAGTTCTTGTGCATGGTGAGAGAGAAGAATCTATTTTCATCCTTCTGCAGATATAAATCCAGTTTTCCCAACACCATTTGCTGAAGAGGCTGTCTTTTCTCCAATGAGTATTTTTGGCATTTTTATCAAATATCAGGTGGCTATAGCTACCTGGGCTTACATATGGGTCCTCTCTTCTTGGCCACTGGTCTACTTGTCTGTTTTTGTGCCAGTACCAGGCTGTTTTTGTTACTATGGCTCTGTAGTATAGGTTAAAATCAGGTATGGTAATACCACAAGCCTTATTTTTGTTGTTCAGTATTATTTTAGATATTCAAGGTGTTTTGTGATTCCAAATGAATTTTTGGATTGTTTTTCTATTTTCATGAAGAATGCCTTTGGAATTTTGATAGGGATTACATTAAATGTGTAGATTGCTTTTGGTAAAACTACCATTTTCACAATATTGATTCTTCCAATCCAGGAAAAAGGGATGTTTCTCCACTTTCTGGTGTCTTCTGTAATTTCTCACTTGAGTGTTTTAAAGTTCTCATTGTAGAGGTTCTTTACTTCCTTGGTTAGGTTTATTCCAAGGTACTTTATTTATTTATTTATTTTTTTATGCAATTGTGAATGGGAGTGATTCTCTGATTTCATCCTCTGTGTGTTTGCTGTTAGCATATATGAAGGCTACTGATTTCTGTGTATTTATTTTGTGTCCTGCTACATGGCTGTAGGTTTTGATCAGCTCTAACAGTTTGCTAGTAGAGTCTTTAGGGTCCTTTATGTATAGAATCATGTCATCTGCAAATAATGATAACTTGATCTCTTCCTTTCCAATTTGTATCCCTTTTATGTGTGTCTCTTGCCTTATTGCTATGGCTAATACTTCCAAAACTATATTAAATAAAAGTGGGGACAGTGGACACCCTTGTCTTATTCCTGATTTTAGTGGAAAAGCTTCCAGTTTTTCCCCATTTAGTAATATGTTGGCTGTAGGCTTGTCATGAATAGCTTTAATTATATTGAGATATGTGCCTTGTATTCCCAGTCTCTGTAGGACTTTTATCATGAAGGGATGTTGGATTTTGTCGAATGTTTTCTCTGCATCTAATGAGATGATCATGTGATTTTTGCCCTTCAACCCGTTTATGTAATGTATTACATTTATAGATTTGCATATGTTGAACCATCCCTGCATCTCTGGGATAAAGCCTACTTGGTCAGGGTGAATGATCTTTTTGATATATTCTTATATTCTGTTTGCCACTATTTTGTTAAGACTTTTTGCATCTATGTTCATGAGGGAGATTGGTCTGTAATTTTATTTTTTTGTTCTATCTTTGCCTGGTTTTGGTATCAGGGTGATGCTGGTCTCATAGAAGGAGTTTGGTAGAATTCCTTCTTTTTCTATTTCCTGGAAAAGCTTAAGAAGCAATGGTGTTAGCTCTTCCTTAAAAGTCTGGTAAAATTCAGCAGTGAATCCATGTGGGCCTGGGCTTTTTTTAGTTTGGAGATTATTGATAACTGTTTGGATCTCCATGTTTGTTATAGGTCTATTTAAGTGATTAATCTCATTTTGATTTAATTTAGGTAGGTCATATAAATCAAGGAAATCATACATTTCTTTCAGATTTTCATACTTCGTGGAGTATATGCTTTTATAGTATGTCCCTATGATTTTTTGAATTTCTCTGGAATCTGTTGTGATGGTACCTTGTTCATCTCTGATGTTATTAATTATTAATTTGTGACTCTTCTCTCTTTCTTTTGGTCAGATTTACTAAGAGTTTATCAATCTTGCTTATCCTTTCAAAGAACCAACTTTTTGTTTCATTAATTCTTTGGATTTTTTTTTTTTTGTTTCTATTTCATTAATTTCTGCCCTAATCTTTATTATTTCTTTGTGTCTATTGATTTTTGGTTTGCCTTGTTCTTCTTTTTCCAGGGCTTTAAGGTGAAGCATTCGGTCATTTACTTGCAACCTTTCTAATTTCTTAATATAGGCACTTAAGGCTATGAATTTACCTCTTAGAACTGCCTTCTTGATTTCTTCATTGACCCATTCATCATTTAGTAGTGTATTGTTTAGTTTCCATGATTTTGTATATGCTCTATAGCCTTTCTTGCTACTGATTTGTAGTTTAATTCCATTGTGGTCAGATAGAATGCAAGGAATTATTTTATTTCAATTGTCCTGAATTTGTTAAGGTTTGCTTTGTGTCCTAATATATGGTCTATTTTAGAGACTGTTCCATGTGCTTCTGAAAAGAATGTATATTCTGCAGCCTTTGGATGAAAAGTCCTGTATATATCCATTAGGTCCATTCCTTCTATGACCTCAATTAGTCCAGATGCCTCTCTGTTTATTTTTCCCTGAATGACCTGTCAATTGATGAGAGTGGGCTGTTAAAGTCACACACCACCACTGTGTTTGGTGTTATTTGTGACCTTATTTCTAATAGTGTTTGTTTGATGAATTTGGGAGCCCCCATGTTAGGTGCATATATGTTTAGGATTGTAATGTCCTGTTGGAGTATGCCCTTAATCAATATAAAGTGACCTTCCTTATCTTTCTTGCCCAACATTGGACTGAAGTCTACCTTGTCAGATATTAGGATAGCAACCCCTGCTTGTTTTCTAGGCTCATTTGCTTGAAACACCGTTTTCCAACCTTTCACCCTAAGATAATGTCTATCCTTTGTAGAAAGGTGAGTTTCTTGGAGACAACAAATTGTAGGACCCTGCTTTTTATCCCAATCTGCAAACCTATGTCTTTTGGTTGGGGCATTGATCCCATTGATATTAAGAGATATTATTGAAAGGTGTGTATCTATGTTTGTCTCTTTTTTTGTGTGATTCTAGTTCTACCTTTGCTTTCTTGTGTTAACTAGTATTTGAGTATTGCTTGTTTTTTTCCAGGTTCCTTATATGTGTGCTTTTCCTTTTCTTCAGCATGGAGGATCCTATCAAGTATTTTCTGTAGAGCTGTTTTTGTCTTCAAATACTCCTTTAACCTGCTTTTGTCATGGAATGTCCTTGTTTCTCCGTATATTTGAATGGATAGCTTTGCAGGATAAAGTAACCTTGGTTGACAGTTGTTATCTTTCAGAACTTGGAATACATCACTCCATGCCCTTCTGGCTTTTAAAGTTTGTGTTGAATAATCTGCTGTAATCCTGATGTGCTTGCCTTTGTAGGTAACTTGATTTTTCTCTCTAAGTGCTTTCAATATTTTTTCCTTGGTTTGTGTGTTTGGTAGTTTGATTGGCCTAGAGTTTTTCATGTCAATACTTAGGGTCATGGACAACTGTGATGGCACACACCTTTAATCCCAGCACTTGGGGGTCAGAGGTAAGAGGATCATGATGAGTTCTTCTGGACTAAAGTGAGACCTTACCTTACAATGCCAAACAAATACAAATCAAAATCGGGGGGTCTGGGAAAATGGTTTAGTGGTTTGATTCCCCAGTACTCCCAACATAAGCCAGTTGTACTAGGTGGTGCATGCATCTGGAGTCCTTTTATAATGGTTGTACCCTGGCATGCCATCCTCTCTCTATCTCTCTGTGTCTCACTCTCTCAGATAAATAAATATAAAAATATTTTTAAAAATACTTAGAGGCTGGATAGATGACTTGGAGGTTAAGGTGCTTGCCTGCAGAGCCTAAGGACTCAGGTTTAATTCCTCAGCACCCACATAAGGCATATGTACATGGTGGCATATGCATATGAAGTTTGTTTGTAGTGGCTAGAGGCCCTGGCACAGCCTCTCTCTCTCTCTCTCTCTCTCTCTCTCTCTCTCTCTCTCTCTCTCTCTCTTGTGTAATAAATGAATAATGAATTTTTAAAAATTTTAAAAAATACTTAGGATCCAATTATGGTTGCAAGGATCAAATGGGAAAAAATATTGTGAAGGCAATTTTCCTACACAAAGGCAGGAACCTGTGTTGGCCTTAAGGCATTGAAGTGATGGCCTTCGTTCGTATTGTCTCTCACGACTCACTGACCTGAGATGACAGGTCTCTGTAGTAATTTCTGTTTTCTTCCCCTCTGTATTGGCATATATCAATGAGCATGCCTAACTAACCCATATATATCTATTCAGTGCTCTTGTAGACTAAATTTTTATCAATAAAATTTCTTTAGTTGGGCTAGAGAGATGGCTTATCCATTAAGGCACTTGTCTGCAAAGCCTAAAGACCCATGTTCTACTCTCCCAATCCCACAAAAGCCAGATACACAAAGGTGAGGCAAGCACAAGGTGGCACATGCCCACTAGGTGGTACAAGTGTCTGGAGTTTGATTTCAGTGGTTGAGGCTCTGGCACACCAATTCTCTCTTTTTCTCTGTCACTTTCTCTCTCAATCTCTCTAAAAAAATTTTTTTAGAAGATTTCTGTGTTTCCTAAGTCAGCCTGAGATTACTTTGGAAAGCATCATTTCTACCAACACTTTATTTCTCTTTCCACTTTTTTCACATATAAATATCTGTTAGGGAGTTATAGTTTAATGGATGCATTTGAAAAAAAAAAATGTCAGTACATGATTAATTGTCACAGCCAATCCAGAACAAGGGCCACCAACAGAAAGAGGTAGTATCACCAGGTTTTCCTAGGTCATAAGGACTTTTTCTCACAAGACAGAGTTTAGGATTGGGACTTTGGTCACATGGTTATTATTCTTGGTATCCTAAATTTTATAGCCTGCCAAGAATTGTCAAAGTGAAGTGTAGGCTGTTGTTGATATGATATAATTGGTGAAGTGCTAAGAAGAGTTCTAAGTCTTCCCACATCTCTCCTAGAGCATTCCAAGGTACTTAAAATTCCTAGCTTCAGAGTCAATACTTTTGTGAATTCTCTGCCTCAAATGTAAATAGCCTGAAGGGATATCATAATAAACCATTATCAGTCATCAACAACTCCGTGGGAATTGGCCTATTAGATTCTTTTCCTGCTGACAATGGATGGCCAAGCAAAAAATGAGTCTTCACTAGAAAAGCTTTCTCTGAAGTAAGCAGTGCTCTGTCTCTGCCTTGGGACAGCAGAGAATGGCGAACTACCTGTCTCCAGCCTTGTTTGCCTTTCCAGTAAGGGGACCCAGAGCTCCTTGGAGGCAGCAAGTTTGGGTGTATGAGAGATGTCCAGAACACATCTACAGTGTTTTCTCACTTCTCTGCAGAATCAACTCTGGGCAAAATCATGAGATGGCAAGGGTTAAGTTTTTCTAAGCTTCCAGTTTGCCAAGCATAAGGATGCGTTTGCTAAAGCTCACATCTGGCAGTCAAAATTCCTCATCACATGTCTTTAAAGCATAATGTTGGGAGTGGCTGGTTTTTGAACGAAGCTACTTCCTGGGGTAAAAATATCCTGTACTCCTCAGTTTCAAATTTCTTTAAACATCAAAAGGAACCCATTTTGGAAGAAGCCTTTTAATTTGTGTGAACACAAGGTAAGCTGGAATTCCCAGTGCTCCTTATCACCTCAGATCTGCTGGGGTTGCATCACTTGATTCATATTCTCTCTCTTTCTATCTCTCTCTCATTTATCACAAAAATAGAAACACTTTTGGAAAGAGGAAATAACCAATCTATGTAAACCTACCTTCCTAGGCTCTTGGTCACATCTTTCAAGAATTCACATTTATTTTTAGGAGCAGTGAAAAATTATAAATTGGAGATCCCCTATGAAGGAAACATTCACTTTCCAACATATTATGGAAGGTTTCATAAATAGGAGTCATCCAGAAATATTTCAATCCACATATTCCTTCTGGTTATAGATTTATTGACTTTGTCACTTCATCTCCCAATGAAATTTATCCTTTATGAGAAAATTTTCTCTAAATAAAGAAGTTTCCATTTCTTATAATAGTATTATTTTTATTCAATTACTGGATGTTGTTCTTCTACTTAATGACATATAGAAGCCTCCCTGTAGCTTAAAAAAAAAAAAAGAAAGAAAGAAAGAAAGAAAAAGAAATGCCTCACTGGACACTGTTGCTTGCCAAGTAGGCATACTTTCTGTCTTTTCTTCTATGCTATAAAGACTTGTTGAGAGGCCTTCATGCCCTAACCTACCATGTTAGCCTCAACAATTTTAATATTATAATACAGGGGTGATATTTGTTGGGTGAGTAATGTGTGCTGGTCCGTATGTAGCTTTTGTGACTCGCCTCATTTAAATCTTCCAAGAGTTCCGTGACATAGGTCCTGCTACTAGTCCTGCACACACAGATGCGAGCTCAGAGGCCACAGAGTGCGGGCACGCTGTCTAGTAAGTTAGAGTGGCTGGCAAGTTAGGAACAGCCCCATTTTCATCCCCTGGAGTCTCAATAGTTTTTACCCACCCTGTGTATTCTCTCCACACACACATTGTAACCAATGGTCATAAACAAGGGTGATTTCTCAGTCTTCATTCTACTCAATCTCCCAACATCAGCAGCCACTCTAGAGCACGTGTGGTCCTTCCCAGCCTTCACGTCCATAGCAGTCTATCTCTTTGATGATTCGGCATTTCTAAATATTCTTTCTGGCTTTGCCAGTTTATTCTTTTAAATGTTGGTGTAATTTGGATTTTTCTCTTCAGAATGCCTTCCCAACTTACCAGAGTGATTCAATCACTTCTGTTGTCAGCAACAATCACCTCAGCTCTCCAAGGCAAGCATGTGTTTCTTTTGGGCTCCAGGACCTTGTTCCTCCCACATTTTTTTCTCATTCTAAAACATTTGCAGGGAAGGGTGAGTAGGGGCTGTGCATGCATGTTTGTATGTGTGCATGTGGAAGCCACTGGGAATCCTCAGTTGTTCTCCGCCTTATTTTTTGAGACAGAGTCTTTTCAGAAGCTGGAGCTCAATGATTTGACTAAACTAGCTAGCCAGCAAGCCCCAGGGTTCTTCTGCCTTCACCTCACCACTGCTGGGATTATAGGTGTTCTTCAAGATGGCTGCTAGAGGCCCAAGTAAGAAGTTTTATAAAAGAATGATGGAGTCTATGGGGCCAAACAATCAAACTATCACAACACACATGTAAAATAGACCATGATTAAACCATAAAGAGCGAAATCTGGTCTTTTGCAGGAAAAAATGGGTGGAAGTGGAGGATATTATGGTAAATGAAATAAGAAAGATAGTAGCAGATGTTCTCTGTCCTGTGTAAGCTATAAAAGGTTATCCTGAAGACAGAGTGAGCTCCTGCTTGTTGCTGCTGGCTGCTTCTCTCTCTCTCTCTGCTGTGGACGTATGGTTAAGGGAGCTGGCTGCACCATCATGATGAAGCTTCCCCTGGAATCTGTAAGCCTGAAAAAACCCTTTTCTCCTGTAAGCTGCTTCTGGTCAGGTGTTTGTCCCAGAAGGAGAAGGTAACTGTAACAGGGAATTATGATCTGGGTACATTGTATGTATGTATGGAGGGAGGTTGACAGCAAAAACATTTTTATAAAACCTTCAGAAGTTCACCAATAAAAGTAAACCATCAGACATTTGGCGAATGAATAGATGCATAGCTACTCATCAGATGTACCCCACAATGACAACTCTGCTTTCTTTTCTTAGAATATGATTTTTAATGTTTATATATGAGAGGGAGAGAGAGAGGAAGTGGGGGGAGGCAGATATAGATAGAATGGGAGTGCCAGGTCCTCTACGCACTGAAAATGTACTCCAGATACATGAGATACCTTGTGCATCTGGCTTTACATGGGTACTGGAGAATTGGACCATAGTTCTCAGGCTTTGCAGGCAAGTAACTTAACCACTGAGCAATCTCTTCAGCCCTGATGACTGTGTTTTAAAACTCTGATATTGTGCTTGTAGTTCACAGGACAGTATTCTCAGTGCTTTATGTATAGAACTGTATTGACTCTTCACAGTCTTTTTCTGAATCAGCTATGGTTATATTCCATTTGACAAATGAGAGACTGTCATGGAGGAGTGAACTGACTTGTTAATTTCTGCAGCTAACAACAACAGATTAAAGAACTTCAGACTGCAGTAATTTGAATGTGATAGTTTGAATATATGGCCCCAATAAACACTCATGTGTTTTATTTATTTATTTATTTATTTATTTATTTATTTATTTATTTATTTGAGAGCGACAGGCACAGAGAGAAAGACAGATAGAGGGAGAGAGAGAGAATGGGCTTGCCAGGGCTTCCAGCCTCTGCAAATGAACTCCAGATGCATGCACCCACTTGTGCATCTGGCTAACATGGGACCTAGGGAACTGAGCCTCGAACCGGGGTCCTTAGGCTTCACAGGCAAGCGCTTAACCGCTAAGCCATCTCTCCAGCCCAACACTCACGTGTTTTATTAAAATTTAGCCTCTTAGCAGCCAATCCCTGCTGCAGGGGGCATGTCACCTAGGGGGACAGAACTCGGAGTCTAGCCCTAAGGTGTATTTGGGGGTGGATCTTAAATATAGTCCAAAGATATGCAAAGAGCAGCTGGAATTCTGGTGGTTTTTGTGGTGGTGTCTGTTGGTGGTGTCTCTGTTATGATGTATACTGAAATGAAGCTGTTTCTATTGATGTAGGTGGTGTTCTCCTGGATTTTGTAAGCCTGAAATAAAAACATTTTCCTCCCATAAGATGTATCTGGTTGGATGTCTGTTCCAGCAATGAGGAGCTGACTGCAATAATAATTTGGTACTGAGAAATAGGGTTACTTGCTATAATGAGTCTGACCATGTATATTTTGGTCTTTTAGAACTTGTGTGCTGGAAGAATGTGCAAGGACTTGGTACTTGGGACTGGAGAAGCCTCACAATGCAGTAAGCCAAATTTTATGGGCCATTCTTGGGAGTTTAAAAATGCTAAATGCAGAGAGAATTGTGGAACTGTGAAGACATGGCTTATGAACTTTCAAAAGAGAAAGAGAGTCAGCAGAGAACTTTGTTGAGACTGAGATATTGGCATAAGGGCTGGCTGTATTCTGCCTATGCCCCAAGAATTTGAGTAAGGTTAAATTTAAAAGTAAGGGAATGGTGTGCTTGGTGGAAGCTGTATAACAGAAAGATATGAAAGATGTATGATTTATCACAGGAAATTTTCAAGCAAGTGTAAAGTTATAGATAGGCACAGAGACTGGTTTTGGCAATTGTTAAACAAATCACCACCATTGAGGATTAGCCAACTGCTTTGCATTGAAACAGTGGAAAAGATGCAGGAGAGTATATCTACCCAGCAATGGATAAATAAATAGGAATGCAAACTCTTTTGAATAAGATGACTTAAGGGAAAAATTCTAAAGATGTAACCTGATCTTCAATGTCAAGATTTATTCATCCCCTCTGGATTAACAAAATGGGTATATTGCTACACACCTGGCATTGGTTTTTAAAGCATGAAAAATGCAGGGAAGTAGGTCATGAAGTGCACACAGTTTCCAGCGCCACTGCTGAGCTGTGGCATGTGAAGCAAGCACATGTTTCTGTACAGACCAGTGAAGTAATTGTCTGAAGTTGAAGCAGGAGGCTGCTAAGATGTGAAACATGGTTGTTCAAATCCCTGTATTAGAAGAGATCCCAAACAGGCCATAGTATTCAGCCATGAGGATGGAACATGGTCTACAGTCGACCCAAGGATGTTTTGGATATACCAGGACTGTACAACAGCTACCATGGAACATTGCTGGCTTGGAAAGAAAGTCCTTCCTGGGTTACTCAGAGCAGCTGCTGGCGGGGGGGTAGAATTAAAAATCCAGAGACTATTATTATTGCTTATGGATTTTGGGCTTGAACTGCAGGTGTATGATATTTACCTAATGAGTTATTTATTTGCATTGATCCAGCCTGTCCTTGTTATCTCTTACTGTAATAGAAATGTTTACTCTGTGGGAACCCATAACTTGTTTTGATTTTTATAAGACTCAAAGTTAAGAGACTCTCTTGAATCTCAGATGACACTTGGGACTTTGGAACAGTATTAAAGTTAGTAAAGCTTATGAGATCTTCAAAGTTGGAATAACTGCAAGTTGTATTATGAGATGGTCATGAGTCTATGGGGGCCAGGGTTAGAATGTGGTAGTTAAAATGTGATAGTTTAATACATGGCCTCATCGATTCTGGTATGTCATTAAAATTTAGTCTATATCAGACAGATCTCTGCCACAAGGGTTTGTGTCACTGGTGGGCAGATCTTGGAGTCCAGTCCTAAGGTGTGTTTGGGGTGTACCATAAGTCTAGTATGTGAAGAGTTGTTGGAACTCTGGGGCTTTGGGTTTGTGATGCTGGCTGCTGACAGCGTGTCTCTGCTTGGATCTAGGAAAACGAGCCAGCTTCTTCTGCCATTGCTGATGTGCTCCTGGAATTTGTGAACCTGAAATAAATCCCTTCCTCCCATAAGCTGTTTGGTTAAATGTCTGTCCCAACAACACGAAGCTGACTACAACACAGATCTTTGACTTTCTACTTATGCTCTTAACTTTATGTTTCCTCAGTGTCCTATGCTCATCTTAATTATTTTGCCCATTTTAATATTACAACTATAACAGCTAGTAAATTCACAGAGCTCTAGATATGTGTCGGAGACTGAATTCCTATTGTTAGCTTCACCCAAATTCCCGAATCTTTAAGGGGTAATTGTAGATTAAAGTGTTGCCCACTGGCCGACAACATGTGAGATACACCCAGCAGGGCTTCTGTAGCTTGAAGCAAAATTAGACCTCCAGAGCAGAGTGAGGGTCACCTAGTGAGTGCCAGCCTTGTCACTTTGAGTCATGAGTAGCACTGAGTTAAAAAGAAAGGGATGAAAGACACCACAAAATATATTATTGATCTGCCCTATAGAAAAAGGTGCGTAAGATGGTCTGGACCCAGCAAGGGAAGGCTAGAGACAAGTGCACATTGAGAAGTTCATTTAAGTTAGGAAATAGAAAGAAGTCAAAAATACAAAAAAAAATCAGCAGTCACGGTACGCCATGAGAGCAGACAGAATCAAAGAAGGTATGCCAGAGGCAAGCACATCTTTCAAATCATGGTAAAGTCAATCAAATGTCTATGGGTCTATGGTAGAATAGAAAAAAATTTGAATTGGGTGTTCAAAAACTCACATTATGACTTGGTTCTAACATTAATCAGAAGTGTGACCTTGGAAGAGCAATTTATGCTACCTTGAGTTCATTTTTCTCATGTGTAAAATTAGAATTTCAGTGCTATGTAGTTATATAGATACAAGGTCTCTTAACTTTCACACAGGGGTGGTAAATTTATGAAACATTCACAAATGTATATATTAATATGAGTACCTCTGCACTAATATATTAAAAGTATGTTACAAACCACAAAAATACATAAATAACAAAGATTAAGCAAAATATATTTTAATGAATTACCCATTGTAATAGGATAATTAGCATTAATTAGGGTCTAAAGGCACAGCATTCTGCTAGGATGAAATTTATCATTATAATGAATGGGAATGCTTGTTTTAATTAGTCTTGACAGTTTTGATTTTTCTTGTCAGTGATGAGTAGGTTGCCAATAGTTTTATACTACAACTTGTATGGCAAAGAGCTCTTTGATTTCAGAAAAATTTTAGGGGACTCATATTCTTGCTTATTCAGTTTAACTTACCAATATAATCTCCAATAGGAAGTTTTCACCCCAGTCTTTCTTAAACATGTTTACATGTTTATGAGCATTGGTTTTATTCACTAGGTAATCCAGTAAGTACATACACTTACCCTCATTTCTTGGGATCACTCAATAGTATACCCTGAGGAAAGATGTGAGTGTAGGTGGTTTTCTTGCGAGGAAATACAGGGAGGGAGTAAGGAAAGTGTGGAAAAGGTTATGCTGAGGAGCTCACTTCTGCTGTGGGCTCTTTCTCCTCAGTAACATTCCTCTAATCATCTGTTCCACCATCTTTTGTTTACTTTTGCTTGATGGTTATCTCTCCTTCACTTCAGAAAGGCCCTTGTTATAACAGAACCAACCTCCATGGTGGTGGATGACCTGGAAGAGGAAAGTGTTGGTGCTAGAGGCCGGGTGCTTTCAGCTGACTACACACTGCTTGGCCTACCTAAAAGGAATTCTGATGGGCCTGACATGAAGAAGACAAGCTATACTAGTGGCCAGGGTCGAGGCTGGAAACAAGCAAACAAGACAAATGCACTGGCTTTAGTACTTCTGCTCTCCTGTGGATACACTGAGTGTCATGTTTTGCCAATATGGGTATTAAACATCAATAAGGCATTATTTCTTTCATGTTTTAGACAAGCTATGGGAATGAGATCTGTAACCTTTTCTTTCTACACTGTGAATACCAGCTTGTATGTCTCTTAGATGTCTGTATCTCTCACTTCTGTTCAACTCTGTAGAGCAATGACCCAATGGTTTAGTCCCTTCTCATTGCTGGGATAATGCACCTGACCAAAAGCTGCTAATGGGAGGAAAGTTCTTTCTTTCTTGCATTTTTTTTTTTTTTTTTTTTTTTGCTTACAATCTCAAGGGCTCCAGGGGAAGCTTCAAGATGGCAGGGGAGAGCACAACATGTACAGAAGCTGGACATGACCTCTGCCACATCAGGCGGAAAACAGCAGCAGAGAGTGAGCTGAGTTCTGACAAGGGGGAGATAGCTATAACACTCCTAAGATGGCCTCCAACAACACACCTCCCAAGTTTCTACCAGCTGAGGACTAAGTATACAAAACACATGAGTGAACTGGGTGAGGGCATGTGATTAAAACCACCACACTCACATTGCTGAGATTTCTGTGTGGACAAGCTACTTCAAGCCCATGAAAACGTGCCATTTGCTGTAAATCCTGGCATGCTTTATGCCTTTACTGCCAGAGTTTCTGTCAGGAGAGCACCTTCATATTCTCTAAGGACAGTGTCTGAATTCTCTGAAGGCCTCATGAGGTTGCTAAAATGTCAAGGAGGACATGTATTGGAACAGCTCCAGTGAGCCACTAGCTCTTTAAGGCAATGAACTAGAGGGAATGATACAAATTGATATATAGATCATCTTTAGTATTTTATCATGGAAGCTTAAGATGATGGTGAGACCAAAGTTTTCCCTAAACATACCTTTAGCATAATCATAATTCTATACTTGAATTTTTGCAAATTAATTTAATAACTTAACATTCAAATGACATTGATTGGTGAGGTAACTCCTATGTGCTAAACCACTTTAGAAAGTAATGAAAAATGAAGTTATAAAATGCGAGTGAAACTTGATCTCTTATTTATAATCTGGTAAATGGAATTGAGCTTGTTTGCATATAAGCAACAATAAAATGAAATAGAAAAGGTCATATCCATAAGAAAAATATCGAGGGCCATAAAAATTCTAAACATGAGAAATTATTTATACTCTAGAATTCTTATCTCTCCCTTCTCCTCCCTCTCCCTCTCTCCTTTTCCCTCCTTTCTTCTCCTCCTTCCTTTCTCTTCCTCTCTTTCTGTGCTGAGGATCAAACTCAGAGTTTTGCACATTCTGTTAGACAAACATGCTACAACTGAGTGATGTCTGGAAATTTTTCCAAAATGGCCCACTTGGGATCCAACCACGCTAAAGTTTAGTAATAAGCAGATTTGGACATAAAAATCCCAAGTCTTGAGGTAGGATTTTATCTCAGTGACAAGCACATTGGGCTTTAAAGAGACTCTATGTAGGCAAGATAATATCTCTCTAAGGTCTTGTGATCTATTTTTAACCCAAAGCCCTTTTGAAATAAAAAAAGCAAACACTGGAAAGAAAAATATGAAATTTTAGTGTCAACAACATATCACAGTTGTCTTAAGCCTGGAAATGTTTAATCAATTAAGAGTTTATCATAATATAGTATGTTCAATCTTTTGTTTCTTAACTGAAAATCAACTGATAATAATATGAAATGAAGCTCAGCAAAGCTTTTTGAAATTATTTGAAATTGTTGTAGTTCATATTCAAATAACCAGGTATCCTGTACTTTTATATTAGGTATAACCTTTAATCTCATAAATACATTTTTCCATTTTGTTCAAGGATAAAAATGTTATATGAACTGCTTGTGACAAAACCTATTTGTCACATTCACCTGCTACCTCATATATCTAGAATAAGTGGTGGGCAACTATTTAAACATGTATTCCAGTCAGTGTTCAAAGTAGTACTTACATTTTTCTCTGTGTGCACCTTGATAAATTTTGGTTTACATTCAGAGCTGTTCATAACACAAACCTGTTGAAGTCTCAAGCTAAATTTTATTGCTTGAGTCAGTGAATATCATAATCTTGAATCTTTATCATATAATATATATTATTATTACTTTTCCTGAAAATGTATTGTAACCCCTAAGATCTTTTCTATTGCTTCTTATTCTCCATGAACAGGCTGTGACCATCTCGTCCAGGCAAGTAGCTACTAGTGAGATCTCCCCACTACTCTCCCTTCACTGTAACCTATTGACACTTAAACATACCAGTAGAATCTCATCTTTCTTTTCTTTCTATTTTTTATATTTTATTTATTCATTTACATGAGAAAGACAGAGGGAGAGAGAGGCCAATAGAAAGAGAGACTAAGAATGGGCATGCCAGAGTCTCTAGTCATTGCAAATGACTTTGCATGGGTACTGGGGGTATCAAGCCCTGATCCTTAGGCATTGCAGGCAAGTGCCTTAACTGCTAAGCCATCCCTCCACTCCTTGTCTTTCTTTTCTTGTGAACACTATCCTGGATTGGTAATTGAGACATTGCAAATATACATCTGTCCATTCATCCACCCATCCATCCAACCGTATAGTCCCTCAATAGGTGTATTGTTTTCATTTTTTTTTTTTTTGCCTCATTTTGTTTTTAGTGCCTTTCATCAGGCTGAGGGTGTTTCCTTTGTTTATGATAAAAGTGTTTTTATCATGAAGGGATAGTGAATTTCATTAATGTTGTTTAACATCAGGTGATGTGAAAATTTTTCCACTTATAGTTTTCCATGATGTGTAATAGTTTTTCCTTTGATAGTCTGTGTTGCTTCCAAATTTAAAGAACCTTACATTCTTGGATATAAATCACACACAATTGTGTTGTATAGTCATTTTTATATATGGCTGGGTTTGATGTATGATTAGGTTGCTTTTTGTTTGTTTGTTTGTTTGTTTGTTTGTTTGTTTGTTTGTTTGAAGCTGACCTGGAATTCACAGTGGCCTCAAACTCACAGTAATCCTCCTACCTCTGCCTCCCAATTGTTAAGATTAAAGGCGTGCACCACCTTTCCTGCCTTTGGTTAGACTTTTATTTATTTAATTTTTCAATTTTAATTTTAATTTTAATTTTTTTGGCTTTTCAAGGTAGGGTCTCGAACTAGCCCAGGCTGACCTGAATGGCCCTGGCCTGAATGGCCCCGAACTCATGGGGATCCTCCTACCTCTGCCTCTGAGTGCTGGGATTAAAGGTGTGTGCCACCATACCTGCCTTTATTAGACTTTTAAAGCAAGGAGTTGCACATCACAATTATAAGAGATACTAGTCTCTGGTTTCTATTCTTGTGATATATTCATCAGGTTTTGTTATCAAGGCAAACTTGACAGCCTCAAATGAATCTGACAATGTGTTTTGGAAGAGTTTAAGGGACTGGAACTAATTATGCGATTAACAGAGAATTCACCAGTAAGTCATATGGTAATTGAGTTTTCTTTGTGGGGAGGTTTCTTAAATATTATTAATAATTCGGTCTCTGCTTATTATAAATCTACTCAGATTTTCTATTTATTTTTGAGTCAGTTTCAGAAGCTTATGTCTCTCTAGAAATTTGCCTTCCTTACACAACTTATTTAATTTTCTGGATCACTGCTGTCCACAGTATTCATTACTAATGTATTTCTGAAAAGTTGGTAGTAATAGCTCTTCTTTTGTGCCTGACATTGGTAATTTGTGTCTTTTTTCAGTTTAACTTAATTTTATGATGTTATATATGAATGTGTGTAGTACAATGCATGTTTACAGATGTGTGGGTGCATGTGTGTGAACATGTATGCACACATGCATATTGAAGCCAGAGGTTGATGTCAAGTGCCTTCCTCAGTCAGTCTCATTACTGAGACAAGGCCTTTAACTTGCACCCTAAGCTCACAAATTTGGCTACTCTAGCTAGCTAGCTTGCCCAGGGATTCCCTCTCTGCCTCCCATGCACCTGGATTGAAGGCCAGTTACCATGTCTGCTCAGCATTCATGTGGGTGCTGGGTCATCATGTTTATGTGACAAGCATTTCACTAGACTGAGTCATCTTCTTTTTTAAAATCTTTTTAATAGTCAACTTTTGGGCTGGGGATATGGCTTAGTAGTTAAGGTGCTTTCCTGTGAAGCCTAAGGACCTAGGTTCAACTCCCAAGAACCTATGTAAACCAGATTAACATGGTGTTACATGTGTCAGGAGTTTGTTTGCAGTGGCTAGATGCACTGGTGTGTCCATTCTGTCTCCTTTCTCTCTCTCTCTCTCTCTCTCTCTCTTTCAAACAAATAAATAATCAGGGCTGGAGAGATGGCTTCCTGGTTACGGTGCTTGCCTACAAAGCCAAAGGATCCAAGTTTAATTCCCCAGGAAACATGTAAGCCAAATAGATGCATAAGGTGGCACATGCTTCTGAGTTTGGTTGTAGAGGCTGGAGGCCCTGGCATGCCCATTCTTTCTCTCTCTCTCTCGCTCAAATAACTAAATAAAAATAAGACATTAAAAATACAATAATAAATTTTCAGTTTTTTTCTTTTCTGTTTTTCGAGGTAGGGTGTCATTCTAGCTCAGGCTTACCTAGAATTCACTATGTAGTCTCAGGGTGTCCTCAAATTTACAGCAATCCTTCCTCTGCTTCCCAAGTGCTGGGATTATAGGAGTACACTACCACACCCAGTTCACTTTGCTGTTTTTTTTCTATCATTCTTTTCTTAATCAGTTTCATTACTTCTGATGTAATATTTATTTTCCTTCAATGATTCCTTTTAGTTTTTATCAATATATCTAGGATGTTTCATCATTGTTTGAGAAGTTTCTTTTAAAAAATACACAGACATTTATAGCTGTACATTTCTTTCTAAGTACTTTCTTAGTGTCAATGAATTTTGAAATATTGTAGCAGACAGCTGCAGATTTGCTAAGATGAACTTCCAGACCAGGCACAGTTATGGAGGAAGGGATATTTATTGATGCTTGCAGAATCAGGGGAAGTTCCATAAATGGCAGAAGCTGGCCTGCCCTCACAGGTCCAGGCAGAGAGAGAAGCACAAGCCAAAAGCCAAAAGCCACACAGCATAGCACATTTCAGGAACTCCAGCCAGGCACACTTTATATCTTTAGATTGAAATCCGAAACCCACCACCACACCTTATGATCAGCCCAGTGACACTGCCTCCAGCCAGATGGCTGTAGATGCAAACTACAAACTAATTAAAAAAAAAAAACAAACTAAAAATATTGGGGGTCATCTATTCAAACCACCACAATTGTATATTCGTTTTCATTCATTTTGGAATCCTTTGTGCCTTTTCTTTAGATTTCTTCTGTGATTCATCATTTAGTTTTTACATATTTGTGACTATCCAAATTTCCAAATTTTCGATTTCTATACATTTTGACCATGGAACTATCTTCCAAGGCTTTGAATTTGTTTTTTGTTTTGTTTTGCAAGGTAAAGTCTCAATCTAGCCAAGGCTGACCTGAAATTTACTATGTACTCTTGGGGTGGCCTCCATCTCATGGTGATCCTCCTACCTCTTCCTCTGGAGTGCTAGGATTAAAGGCATGCACCACCATGCCCAACATGGCTTTGATTTCTTTACATCAATTTGTCTTATGGACTAGAATATGGGTCAACTTGGAGAATGTTCCACTACCTCAAACAAACACATATCCTGCTGTTGTTGGGTAGAGAGTTCTGCAGCTGTCTCCTAGGTTCATGTTGTATATGTCATCATCCAAGCCTTCAATCTCTTTTTCGAATATTGTGCCTAGGTGTTCTACTATTGTAGGGAGACCATTGAATCAGTCAAGCATTACTGTCACTGGATTATGTAATTTCTCTTTAAATTGTGTTAATTTTCACTTCACCTTTTAGAGTTCTGTTTTTGGATGCATTAATGTTTATGATTGCTTTAACAATTTAACAGAATGATCCTTTTATTATTAAAAATCTATTCTATAACTAGCAACATTTATCTTCATTTGAAATCTATTGTGAGTAATGTTATTACATCTTTCTTATGGTTGCTGCCTGTATGACATAACTTTTTCAGTCCTTTTATTATTGACCTATGCCTTTGAGTCTAATGTTTTTTCCTGCAGATAGCAAAATAGTTGGAGGATAATTTCTTACTATTATAATCTGCCATTTGATTAAAATACAGCCACAGACTGGAGAGATGACTTAGCAGTTAATGCACTTGCCTCTGAAGCTTAAGGACCGAAGTCGATTCCCCAGAACCCATGTAAGCCATATGCACATGGTGGCTCATATGTCTGGAGTTCCTTTGCAATGGCTAGAGGCCTTGGCATGCCCATTCTCTCTCTCTCTCTAATAAACAAATAAAATTAAAGCTCCATTTAGTGTGATTATTGATATACTTGTATATCTGTATCATTTGTTTATGTGTTTGTTTTTCTTCAAGGCAGGGTCTCACTCTAGCCCAGGCTAACCTAGAATTCACTATGTAATATCAGGCTGGCCTCAAAGTCACAGTGATCCTCCTATCTCTGCTTCCTGAGTACTGGGATTAAGGACATTTACCACCATGTCTTGATATCTCTGTCATTTTTAAATTTGTGTTCACTGGTTGCCACATTTTTTATGATATTTTTATTTTTATTTATTTATTTGAGAGAGAGTGGCAGAGAGAGAGAATGGAAATGGGCATGCTAAGGCTTCCAGCTGCTGCAAATGAACTCCAGACACATGTGCCACCTTGTGCATTTGGCTTACATGGGTCCTGGAAAATTGAACCTGGGTCCTTTGGCTTTGCAAACAAGCTCCTTAGCTATTAAGCCATCTCTCCAGCACATGCCACATATTTTCTGTTCCTCTATTCCTGCAATTGATCTCATTATGATTAAGTATTTTAACAGTTATAGTTACTTTTTCACTATTTTTAATTTTATTTTCTTAGTGGATTTTTTTTTTCCCCTGAGGTAGGGTCTCACTCTAGCCCAGGCTGACTTAAAATTCACTATGTAGCCTCGGGATGGCCTTGAACTCACAGAGATCCTCCTATGTCTGCCTCCCAAGTGCTAGGATTAAAGGCATACTCCACCATACCCAGTTTTCTTAGTGTTTTACTCAGTGGTCTGACAGGTAGATACCTCTTAATAGAATCTACTTCAAATTCATACAAAATTATAGTACAATACAGAAACGTTACTCATATAGTTCTATTTATTTTTCTCCTACTTGTGGTGCTATGGTTGAACATATGACATCTATATATATTACTAGCCCAATTATATATTGTTATAAGTATTATGTTGTAATTTTATGGCTATTAAACAAAACTAAAAAAGAAATCATATATTTCCAGAGTTTGTTATATAACTTTGTTATCTGTCATTTTTGGTTCTCTGCATATATTGTATAGAATCAAGTTAATGTCTGTAATCATTTTTTAAACTCAATACAGGGCTGGAAAGGCAAAGGACATAAGTTCATTTCTCCAAGACCCATGTAAACTAGATGCACAAAGTGATGCATGCATCTGGAGTTCATTTGCAGTGGCCAGAGGCACTGTTGTGCCCATTTTCTCCCTCCTCAAATAAATAAGTGAAAATAACATATTAAACTCAATATGGCCCTGCTCCCATTCTTCTTCTTTATTCTAGTTTGGTAAATATTTTACTCTACAGTCCTATAGATTCTCACCTAACAATATAAGCATATACATTACATTTTGCACCACTGCATTTGAAATTATATAAAAAACTTAAAAGAAACATACTTCTATACTTTTGTAATTACAATTATTTTATTCATCTAATGAATTTAATTCAGGCAGGGGTGGACTTGCAGCCAGTCTCAGAGACATGTTCTGATGTCTCCTTAACTTTTGCTTCTAGTGGTTCTCTGTGGTGAGTTTGGCCCAGGCTTAACTTGTTGCACTTATTTATTTATTTATTTATTGTTTTTTCAAGATAGGGTTTCACTCTAACCCAGGCTGACCTGGAATTAACTCTGTGTTCTTAGGGTGGCCTCAAACTCACAGCGATCCTCCTACCTCTGCCTCCCAGTGCTAGGATTAAAGGTGTGCACCACCACGCCTGGCTATTTGTTTGTTTTGAGACAGGGCATTATGTACCTAAAAATGGTCTCCAATTCACTATGTACCTGAAGATGATCTTGAATTTCTTTTTTATTACTACTTTCATTTTACTACAAAGGTTATAGTCTTATAGTCCCTTCCCCATCCCACTTTTCCTGAGGTCTCTTCCTTGGTGGGGTTATTGGTATTCACTTCTGGGTAATTAAGGCCTCAGTCTCTGTGGAGGCTATGCCTCAGGATATTTCTACCAAGCCTATAGACCTTACAATCTCTCTTCCCCTTCTTCCACAATGGTCCTCGAGCTTTGGTGGGTCTGTTAGCAGATGGGTTTAGTGCTGAGTTCTCTCTAGCCTCTGGGTTTCTGCTTCCATCTATTTTGATTGAATCACAGTGTCTTCTGTCACCATTCCTGGAGCTGGTTGTCAGGCTTGCAGTAGGAGAAATTCTGGTATTGCTACTTTGCAACTTCTTGTGGGCTCCATCAGATGTGACAGAGATGACACATCTTATGGTGGGTAGTTGGCTATCTTTTCTTGTTGTATTGATGGATATTGGATCTCCTCAGTTTTCTTTGCCATAGAGCTTCATGCTTTAGGTGAAGGGATTATGGTGTGTTATCCTGCATCCTTCCCCTGGTTTATTTGGTATGACTCCTATTCCACCATCTTAATGAGAAGTCTTGACCTTGAATTTGTAATCCTCCTGCCTATGCTGGGATTATAGACAGATACTACCATGCCTGGTTATATGGTCCTAGAGATCAAATTCAGGACTTATTGCATGCTAGGTAAGCACTCCACCAATTGCACTAGATCTCCAGCCCTCTTTTATTTTAAATTAATTACAATTGTTTTTTTTTATATTCATTTATTTTCAAGGAGAGAGAGAAAGAGAGAGAGAGAGAGAGATACAGAGAAGAGAGACAGAGAGAGAATAGGTGCACCAGGGCCTCTAGCCACTGCAAACGAACTCCAGATGCATATGCCCCTGTGCATCTGGCTTACATGGGTCCTGAGGAATCAAACATGAATCCTTAGGCTTCGCAGGCAAATGCCTTACCCACTAGGCAATCTCTCCAGCCCTAAATTAATTTTTAAAGTTAGCATATAAAATAGTGTTTCATTATGGAATTACATATATGTGATATATTATTATATGTTATTCATATATATAAATAAACTATATATATGTATGTATGTATATAATCATTTTACTTTGTTGTTATTCATCCAC